>NC_050074.1:63711389-66159299 GCF_009764565.3 Dermochelys coriacea
TCAAAAAGATCAACATTGAGACTAAAAGAAAAGGAGTACTTGTGGCACCTTAGAGACTAATAAATTTATTTGAGCATAAGCTTTCATGAGCTACAGCTCACTTCATCAGATGCATAAATCTGTAGCTCATGAAAGCTTGTGCTCAAATAAATTTGTTAGTCTCTAAGGTGCCACAAGTACTCCTTTTCTTTTTGCTAATATAGACTAACACGGCTGCTACTCTGAAACCTATCAGTGAGACTGTTATACACCTAAGAGATCTGACAAAATTAGTAAATAAACTCAAACTTGTTCTCTAGGCACCCTGGGGAATGGTAGGATCTCTGTCATATAGTATGGACTTGTCCTAAGTCCATATCTGTTGGGAGATGGTAAAGAGATGAATCAAAGGGGTATTGTACTATGAACAATGATGGAATATGACGACTACACTTCTTGGGACCGTAGACACTTATTTTCTCCCAAGGCTTGGTGGGGAGTTTGGAAGATGCTGATCAAAGCTCTGATTCTGAAAGAGTTACGTCCTTATTGCATGTGTATTTGTAGGATGAGCATCCAAGTTTGATATTTTTAATCAGTGGACTATTGACTTTATAGCCATAAGAGGACATGATGTGAAAATAGCTGAGGGATTTCCTTCTAACCATCTGGGATTCCCCTAGTTGTCATCAGAAATCACTTTACTGTTTAGCTGCTTACGTAAAACAAGTCAGATTTCTGATCTCTCATAAATATTTCCAAAAACCATTGTCATTTTAGAAACAAATGGAAGGAGTAGACAAATCAACCGTCAAATAGAGGTAGCATGTAACCTTTGTGAGTGTTTGAAATTCTCCAATCGCCGAATGCTGCAGAGGGGTGAAATCTGGTGGTGGTTTTGCCTATCCTTTTTTGATACTTTGATCTCTAAATAACGTTATCAGCAACTGATTATGAAAAAAGTTCCGCATGTCCATTTTGTCTACCCACTTCAAGATATCATCAGTCTCCACTGAGTAAATAGCAACAAACAAAAAAACTTCAGTGTTGAATTTTTGAGACAAAGCCCTGTCTACACTAGAATTCTTTTTCTTGGAAAATTTCTCCACCTTTGCTAACACGGCTGCAATTCCATGTGTGATTCTAACAATGGGAGAGCTAACCTAGGCCCTGCACCAGTAGCCACCAGTGCTTTTACTGCATAGCCAGTCTATGATCCTTATAGAGGCACAAGGTTAGAACTGGGATATAAATATTTAATAACCATCACTTGGCAGTTATTTTCTAGTCAATCTGTCCTAGATTAAACTGGTTTCTACATACACAGTAACCACCAAACAGATTCTCACTATAAGGACACACATTGAAAATGGCGTTCTAATCCAAACTGAACACAGGTACATTTTTAACTGATGTGCTTGTGATACGGTATTGTATTTTTGGCAATTACCATAACTAGTCCTATGCTGGCTCCTGTAAACCGTCAAGTTAGTAACTGCTGATATCCTTCAGTAATAGGTGTGGCCATTGGCATGCTCAGAAAGCTAGCTTCCATAGTGTATAGTGCTCATGCTGGTCTTGTATAACATGTAGCAAATGATATCTCAGCTGTGCCTCACAGCAGAGTGTGGACATTTTGACATCCTGACCCCATCTCTGAATAATGACGTTTGGCTCCTGCCAGATTTTTCTATAGCGGAAGACTCTACTAGTTTGATGAAAACAGTAAGAAGTTGTTTCAACACGTTCAATGCCAAAACAAGACAAGTTGACCTCTGGACTTAAGAAAATAACTTTTCCAAAAATCTGAGAGGTACCAACAACGGTGGCTTTGATGAATCAGAGAAAAGAGAGACAGAATATGGAATCTGGCTTCATTTATTGAATATTCATAATACAATGGATTGACAAAAAACAGCCTGATGCATTGGAAACCTTTTCCTCTGTATATGCTTGCCAAAATATCTAACAGGAAAAGACATGCAATTACAAAAGGAAACAGCTATTCTTTTTAATTGTGTGCTATCATACAAAGTGTATATTAGAGAAAATCTGGTAGAATGACTATTCCCTAGGAGAGAGAACAAAATAGAACAACAGGTATAAACTTGTATAATGCATGAATAAAAGTTAGTTCGAGTTTGTTTCTTGTTATGACAAAATCCTGTATAAAGATGCATGATGTGAATGCTGAAAGCTTATTGTGTATCTCTAAAATAACAGGTTTTTTTTTAAAATGGCTAATATTGCTCAGCTTTGTTTGGTAGTGACTAAAAGTCAGAACGATCTAATGGCTGTTTTGGTGGCGTATGGAATGCTAGTAATTTTAGTCAATTTTCTATCATTCATATCACAGAGAGCAGAGTCTCACAACGGGTACTATGTGACTGCTGGGTGTACATGTTTTCATATCGACAACAAGATTAAACCCCCTACCCTTTCAAGACCATATCGTTTTCTGTCCATGCTCTGCTTGGATATGTCCCTGTAGACTACAGCCTTCCCAGCATCTTGAAAATGACTGACAGAAAGCCAAAGGAATTCATTTCAGGGTAACAAACTGCCCGCTAGCACTGGTAATATAGCCTACTGATACAGGGTACCATGGCATAGTTCTTCCCAAATTATGGAAGGCTTAACAAAGACATATTTTGTACCATTAATGTCTTTTTATTTATTGGATTTTTTTTCTTTCTGTTGCAGCAGGATTTTTTTTTTTGTCTCCAATGCATAAAATTGGCAATGGGGAGGGAGGGAGGGGAAGAAATGTGCAGTTTCATTTGGACACACCTGA
Organism: Dermochelys coriacea; assembly: GCF_009764565.3. Taxonomy (NCBI): domain Eukaryota; kingdom Metazoa; phylum Chordata; order Testudines; family Dermochelyidae; genus Dermochelys; species Dermochelys coriacea. The sequence continues at coordinate 63,714,163 of NC_050074.1, forward strand.
AGCTGTTTGAGATGAAATTTCTTCTCTCTCTACAAACTTCTTCCAATCTTTATCAGCCCTTTTGTCAGTAATTCTAGCAGGATTGGTTAGATGATTATGTTGCAGCCTCTTGGAAGAGGTGTTAAGGGCTTATTTAGTGCTTGCAGATTGATGGCTAATGCACTTTGTTGGGCTGTGTAAATGAAAGTTTTCCACAGTCTCATACTAAAGTGGAGGCCTTGAGTGAAGCTTTTATCACTCTTTCACCAAGTCTCATCAAGAACTTCCCTTTCCTCCCTGGAAACTGTATTTCATGCTGTGTATTTCTAATCCAAATGTTACATCAATCAGCAATCTAGTAGAAGTTTGTGGTTCCAACAAAAAGAGCATTTTACATGCTGTGGAGGGGTTCCCTGGTCTGGCATATATATGTCTATCCTAGACTTCTGTGGAAAATACTTGAACAAATACTTGAGCTTTACCTACAATTTATTATGCTCAACTTTTCCTACTTGATATTAAACTAATTTCCATGGCTGGCTTTCAATTACTTTATCTTAATAACAAGAATTCCACTTTGGGTTATGCTTGACCAGCAGATGAAGTCAACAATATATTTTTCTCATGTGGCATTAAAATATAGATGTAAACCACCTACTAGCAATAAAATAACAATCCCTGGGAAAGATGCTCATCAACCCTAGGTTTAATATAGCGCTTTTCATCAGATCTCAAAGCGCTTTACAAAGGTTAGTCTCGTATCCACATTTTACAGATGGGGAAACTAAGACACAGAGAGTTGAAGTGATTTGTCCAAGGGCACCCGGCAGGTCAGTGGCAGAGCTGGGAACAAAACCCAGATCTAGTGTCTAGACACTAGGCTACACTGCCTCCCGTAAAATTTTAGTAATTTTGTTTTTTAAAGTAGTTTATTAAATACATACCTGTATATAAATGTATACATGCACTTCATTTTGATAACATCCTAAGCACTATTTAGATGAAAAACTGGTGGAGGATCTTTGAAACCACACCCCAGAATGCTGGTAGGAGGAACTGTGCTGGTATAAGTGTCATCTTTTGGATAGAACGTGACACTGAGGTCCCGACTATAGCGATTGTCCCATGGCATTTTGTGAAAGAGTTATAAATATTTTCTGAGTAATTACCTTTTGCTTGTACATTCTGTTAGATACAGTTTCCTGTGCTAAACTCTTGGGGCGCATTGTTGTGTGCTGTTAAATGGGTGCATTTCACTTCTCAGGTGGCTGCAGTTCAGTGGTGGAAAAGTGATTGTGATAGATCTAGATGTATATTAAAATGCCACTTTACATACATATGCCTTGCACAATCAGTAAAACATGCAAAGGGTTTTGATGAAGAGCCACACAAATGCAAGCTCATTATGTAGAAAATCTTAGTTGATTTAAAGCTGATGGAAACTGACACTTTAAGAAGTTACTATTGTTTGTAAGGTAAAATGCCAGGAAGAAAAAACCATCTATTATTATTGCTAGATGAAAATATTGCTATACATGTCTTTGGTCCAGAAGAAAGACAAGAGTATGATATTACAGGTCACGTGAATAAAGGAGCAGCAAATAGGGCAATAGTGTACTGAATTTAAAAGATGAGTGTTTTGTGTAGCTTTTGCTATGAGCAGAAAAGCTGAGAAACTGAAATCTTAAGAAGTCAGAAGGACACACATTTGATTCAACTGAGCTTCATTTTGAGTTTTTAATAACTAAGTGTAACAGATCCACATTACATTATGTGCATATAAATAAAATAATGGGCTAATCCTGATAGGTACTGAGCATCCGCAACTCCCATTGTACTCTGTGGGAATTGAAGGCACTCAGCAGCTTAGTAGGAGACTATCACTAATTTGCAGAATCAAGTCCTAGGTTTGGCAGTGTGCTACTGCTGCTATATGTGTGAGTTTCAAAAGAGGAAACCTCATTACAAAAATAATACCAACTAAGATCACTCGGAGCTAAAGTTTTGGACACCTTCCCCCCCCGCCCCCCCCCAAGCTTTTAGTAACTGTAGCAGCTTTTTAGTAACACCTGCGCTGAAAGGGGCATCAATGCTGACTGCATATCTCCTCTTTCTTTATGAAGAGTAATTTTTGAGGCAGCCATGACAACTCTGTCATTTCACTCACACCTCTAAATTTCTCGTTCTGTTGTCAATCAGGAGACAGCAGTCACAGAATTCTGATGATTGTGGTTGATGGCAAAATATATGAGAAATGTATAAATGGCATTGAATATTATGTCTAAAACAATCATTTGTACTCTTATTTTTCTATGGACTGTAAGTTCTTACGGAAAGCACTGCTATGTTTACATGTAGATCAGTCGTAATTTATATGACTGACTATATATTAAAATCTGTATATTTGTGTAAGGCATAGAGATTTCTACAGTAAATCACTTGCTCATTTAGACTCAGTTCAGTGGTTATATTTTTGCAACTGTTTTAAATCCTAACATTTTACAGTTCTGCAAATCCCTCTTCCTCTGTATTCAAATGACTAATTTCCCATCAAACCCAGGGCTTAAATGACAAGCAAGGAGCTAATATCAATCGGAAAAAGAATCTGAGTCATATTTTCCTTGAAAGGAAATGAGGAATGCAGACATCAATTATATCATGAACAAAACATAATTTTGAAAACATTTTATTGGGTTTTTCAGATCAGCACAAGTTCTGTACAGAACAGTGGTGGGAAATACCAAGAAAGGAGATTCTCAAATCAGTTCTTTGCATGAAATTTACTGTGTCTTATTTCTAGTGAACAAAGAGGAAAGCTGTGTGAGCTTGACCGCTGTGGAGCTGCTTTTAGGTTTTTCATTTATACAAAGTAATCATCTACTGTAATTGGAAAGGCAACCTTAGCGCACACTGTTACTGTAGATAAATAAAACTTGACAATGTTAAGGCAGCTGGTGTGCAGTGACCACTGTCTGTGCTGACCAGTAACATCTCACTGTTTCCTCATACTCTCCGTATCTGTTGTATTCATCTGTTGTTTCTCATTTTATACCTAGACTCCTCGGGGTCGAGCCTGTCTCTTTGTTCTGTGTTGGTACGGTGCCTGGGACAATGGGGCCCTGATCCATGATAGTAGCTTTTCGGAACTACCACAATACAAATAATACCACTGTGACTTCTCCTAAGCATAGTGAAAATCTCACATATCAAAGATGATGGGTAAGAGTGTGTCTGACCATGGTGAATGTATGTCAAGAAATTAGGGAGGAGGGCAAAAAAACCCCTCTCCCTTCCATGCAGGACTGGCTCTAGGAACCAACAAAGTAAGCACATGCTTGGGGAGTTCAAGCCATCCTTTTTTTTTTCTTTTTTTTGCTTGGGCAATTGCGCTCTCAGAGCTTGGGGCGGCAAAAAACCTAGAGCTGGCCCTGCTTCCATGCATACCCTTTGGGGATTGCTACTGCCAAATTTCACTATGGACCTTATCCATCCCAAATAAGGAGTGAAGAGTAGGGCCTCATCCCCACGTTAGCCAGCTGGGTGTCTTGGGGGAGTATAGCAGTGGGCACACTCTCCATGCGTGCTGGGGAGCTACAGGAGCTACAATGTCATGCCTCCCTCCAGCACAGTCTCTCTCAAAGCTGTCCTGGGGCAATGTGGCTCCAGCACTGGTCCCCAGTTAAAAGCCACTATGTTGGTAAACCAAAACAACATGATATGACACCACATAATAAAGCTGAGACCATAATCTCCTCTTAGTAACACAAACACAACTATGCTGAATGTATTCAGGTTACAGAGTGAGGGCAAAATTTTGCATGTCCCATTGTCCAAGGTGTATGCCTTTAGGGAAAAATCTTGCTATGCTCCCAGGTTTCAGAGTAGCAGCCGTGTTAGTCTGTATTCGCAAAAAGAAAAGGAGTACTTGTGGCACCTTAGAGACTAACAAATTTATTAGAGCATAAGCTTTCGTGAGCTACAGCTCACTTCATCGGATGCATTTCGATGCATCCGATGAAGTGAGCTGTAGCTCACGAAAGCTTATGCTCTAATAAATTTGTTAGTCTCTAAGGTGCCACAAGTACTCCTTTTCTTTTTGCTATGCTCCAGATCTCCTCTCTTTGTCATTTGCTGGAGGATCTGTCTGTAACTACAAAAAATGCAATCTACAGAGATCTTGCAGATATAACTAACTTTCTCCCTTTCTGTGTGGAGAACTACAAAATGGGGATAAATTGGACCAGAACAAAATTGGTAAGACTTTGCTGAATGTTGGTAAAGGTGGGTCTTGCATTCCTAACTGTTAAGAGACAGCACGTAATAGTGGCTAAGACAGATGAATCATCAAAGTTTCTCTGACTTACTTTAAATGTTTTAAGAATGGGACGTATGTATCCATATTGATATGCATAAGGAGGGAGTTTCTTTTCATACTGTTTCCTTTTGCACTCAGTATTGTGGCAGTCTGGGTTGATGATCCCTTTGGAAAAGTGAATCATGGGAAATACTTTGTTTTCCCTGGGAGCCAAGGCTATGTATTTACTTCAAGCTTTATTAAATGAGTTATAAATTTTCCCAGCAATTTACTCATAGCTCAAGAGGTTTAATTTGCATGTGTTGCCTTTTACAATATGCTTTTCGTAATGTTGCAGATGCTTCTTCCCTAGCTTCAGTAAACAACAGGCATTTGGCCAGGTTTTTGACTGAACATTTGCCAACTCTTGGAAATATTAGTTAACTCTCTAATGGCCATTGGGTGGTGTTAAACTTACTTCATCCAAAAGAATCTGAGCAAGTGGAGTATATGAGGCATAAAATAGGATAGAGTAATTTTCTGGAATATCTTGTTAGTGTTTTTTTTTCTGAAGTTTAATCTTCTAAAATTAATTTCTCTTTTCTGTTAACATTTAGCTGCAATCATAGCAAGTGGCTATGGATAAAATCTAGTGTTATGTTTCCAAAAGTTTATTTGAACCTTTTTTTAAAGGGTTACCATAATAAAACTTTCCTATCTCAAATTCCTTGTCTGTAAAGATACATTGATTAATATCTGTGAGGCGTTCAAATACTATGAGGATAAGAACCATAGAAAAGCTCATGAGGAAATTTAATAGTTCTGTATTCAGTGCAGGGTTTTGATGATGTGCAGTAAATTTAGCATGGAGTCACACATTGATGAGGATAAAAAATAAATGTTGAACAGCTTCCTCATTTTGCCTGTCCTGTGTGCTGAAGGAAGGAGGTTTCCTTTAGGGGCAAAACAGTATTTGATCATGTAATTAAACACTGAATCACATATATTTATATAGACACACACACACGTGGGAGAAGGCAGAACTAAAGGGACATGGGCAACTTGAGTTCTTCTGTTACTAATTTTTGATTGCTTGGCTTTGCAACCTGAATTCAAGAGAGAAAAAAAAAACTTGTTTACTGAGTGTCAGGGGCCACTAACTTGTTTCAGGTAAATACTTTTTTGGAGGGATAATCCATAACTGAGGTGGAATTTTAGTGACTTTTGGTCCTCACTGAACTGGGTTAGATTTCAACAGGTGATAGAGCAGTGAAAAATTTTATAATTCATTTCTAATTCACTGAGCCATCCCAGTCTTTCTTTGGCTGTACATGTTTCATTTCTTCCCTTGTGTCAGTTACCGCTTTCCAAAAGGTCTTATGATGTGTAGCTAGCACTGTGCTGAAATTAAATAAAATGAAGACAGTAGGTCAGTCAGTGATTCTTCATGACCAATCTGCTCTTTGATTCCTCAAGTTCGTTTCATCATGCTGTCACTTCTGCAAGGTCCCTCATTTGTGAAGAGACACTGTGCTGAATACCTTAACGCTGTAACAAACTAGGAAAAACGGGCTATAGTTGACAGAATAGAGTTGTAGTATAATTTTTAATTTAATCTCAGGCCACAAAATGATGCATCGTCTACTTAAAACAAACAAAAAGTACAAATGTATGAACTTGGAAAAGTTACTATTTAGACTTCCAAGTAAATTTATACAACCAGAAAGTTGCTAATGTTGGGATTCTTAGAAAAATTAATATTGGACTCTGTTATTTCTCTTGTGCTAAGGGAATGGAGTGTTGCTATTGTGATGTCACAAAACAACTGATGTCTTAGTATATCCTGCAAGAATTATGTGCCCATTTACTCTCCTAAACGTCCCTTATGATCAATGGAATTTTCCCCAATATTTTCATTTTCTGCTTTCCTCCCTCTTTCCTTCCCTACCCCATGATAATGGAGAAGGAAAAAGCAGGAATGTTGCTTCGCAACTAGTATGAAACGTGTCAATACAGTTGAAAATATTAACCCCTCCCCAACAGTAGTGTTTTAAGGACACAAAATGGGAGTCCTTTGTGATTTTTTAAAACTTTTGATAGTGAGGGAATAATTTTCCTCTTAAAAATGTTGGGGCACAGTGGTAGCCTGGACTCCTCTGCACAACCAGGACAAAATTTTCAGTCTTAGAGTACTAAAGTTAGGGACCTTCATCCACATTTAGTCATCTAAATAAAAATCAGGGTATTTAGTTAGCTCTTAGCTTTAGGCATGTAATTTTGAAAATTTCGTCCCTGATTTTCAGAGCTGTTTGTGCCTGGGCAAATCACTTAATTTCTCTGTGACTCAGTCTTCCACTGTAAAATGGAGATAGCAATACCCCCTTTGTTGGCTCTAATGAGGAATACATCCTGCACACGGATCTGCCCAACTAGAGTCCCACTGACTTCTGTGGTACTCCGCTAGGGTGCAGCAAATTACAGTCTTGGGAACAAGACTGTAAGCTAATTTTGGTCAGAGACTGCCTCTTACTATATAATGGGCAGCACCTAACTAAGTGAGGACTCCAAGTGGTACCGAAATACAATTAATAACAATAGTAGAGATTCTGAAACTTGCAGCTCTTATTGACAGTAGTTGGAGTGATCGATTCCCAGGACTTTATCCTCACCTCTTATCCATCTCACAGGGATGTTGTACAATTTAATGTTCATAAAGTGCTTTGAGAACTTCTATTTGAAGAACGTAGAGAATTGCAAAGCATTAGTCTTCTAACATTATTTATAATAGCACAGGAAGTTTTACTTAAGATTTATTTACCAACTAATCAGCCACTACTGTACAGTGGAAAATAACACACTGTTGTACTTAATTTGGAAATATGCTATGATTAATATATTATTTTAGCTTGAAAAATCATTGTCTAAACATTTGTCTGTCCCATGATAAGGCATTCCTATTACAACACACACAAAGTCCAACATTAGAGAACTCGGGGAACTTAAACCAAGTGTAACCTTTGTGGACTGCACACTAAAATTTAAAGCAAAGATCTCAAGAACTTAAAAAACACACTTTTTATATCATTTATTACTTGTATTACTGTAGTGCCTAGACAACCCAACTGAGACCAGAGCCTTGTTGTGCTAGGCACCATGCAATCACATAGTAACAAATGGCTCTTGCTCCAAAGAGTTTACAATCTAAACAGAAAAAGACACAAGAAAGGAAAGAGAGGCACTTCTCAGTATTAGAGAGCTACAGTTTTTCATTGGGGAAAAAAGGACCCTTTAAGAGGTCATTGGGAGAGCTGGAATTGAATCCAAGGCTCCTGACTTCCATTCAGTGTACTTTATCCTAGACCACATTGCATCTCTAATGTAGTGTTGTATTATTTTTTTTATTCATTTGTCAGGCTCTTAAAATAAAAATAAAAGTATGCATAATCCAAGTGTTATGCATTACACTGAAGTATACATTGAAAAAGTAATCAGAAAATGACATGTCTGTGGTTATGCCAGTGACTTTAAACAGGAGTTGCTCCTGGCATAACTTGTTTATCATTATTATATATGCAATTCCTCTCCCATTCATTCTATAACAGGGAGATGAGAACATTTAGGATGTCTTAATACAGTTCCTCTGAAAGGTAATCTACTAATTTTGATGGATCTGATGGCATTTTGAAACTGCAGCTGAGCTGTATTTGTTAGAGATGTGACCACCAAACCAATTTACCTGGTATATCGAACCTTCAGCATTAGTATTCAAAAGTAAATGTCTTCTCCGCTGTGCTGCAACTTATAACTCAATAATGTGTGCAGTTTTTCTTGTTGCTAAATTACAATTTTTTAAATTAGAAACGTAAGAAGTAGCTGTACTGTCCATGCTCTGCATAGAATTACAGCTCTGTGTGTTTTGCTATGCACTGTAGTTCTGAAATAAAGAAAAGCCTTTTTTTTTTTTGAGGGTTACACCTTGATCCTCATTGAGGCATCACTCAGTTGTTGGAATAGAACTATAATAGGGATATAAAAATGTAGATGAGGCTTGAATGTATTTGCCAAGAGGAGAGTTGCTTAATGCGGTAACTGATGTAATTACTCTATTACTTAAGAGATGAATAAAAAGTATGGAGATAATTTTAAAAAGATTTGGGAGAATGATTAATTTGTTTAAAAATAAATTTGATCTTATTACAATGTATTCCTATAAAGCTGTGCTTGTGTGAAGCTAACACTTGTAATATGTCACGTGTAAATTTAAATAAATGCAGGGTGTCTAAAATTCCTAAATAAAGTGCTTTCACTTAAGACAAATACATTGTCTCTATGTAGAGCTAAAAAATCTTTTTTGCTTTCTTTTAAAACTACGAATCTCATACTTCCCTTTGATTGAGTTGGGAATAATAGCAGTAGGATAGATCAATTACCAGGTTAGGTCAACTTCTGTTAAAATGGGTACAGAGGGTAGAAAAATATGTTTTGTACGCATAGTAGATCTTCTTTTGGAACAGAATTTTTTTGTACTATAAGATTTCCTGTAACTCTAGTTGCTTTTTAAAGAAAACACATATTTTCCTGCATGCTTTCCTATGTCCTTCCCAATCAGTGTTTAGTGGTGGAATAAGTTGACTGTGTATCCTCTTGCAGCATGTTCAGAATCCTTGTGCTGACCATTCATTGCTTAGGACAGCCATAAAAACTTCACTTGGAAGCAGCTGTAGTTGGACAAAATTAAATTGGCCAAACAATCTTTTTACAATGATTTTTATTTTAAGGTCAATGTATCATTTGCCAGAAAAACAGAACTTCCAGAAAACATTGGTCTTTGGAAAATAATCCTATAACCTAGGTGATTTGTTTTCTTCAAGACATCCTTGCTATCAGTTGCCCAGTTAGGGGAAAAATGTATTTGCACTCTTATTACAATCATCCTCAAAATGCACTTCAACAGATTCCTAGAAGTCTAATAAAAATACAAAAAAGTTTATCCATTTTTGGAAACTGTTATTTTCAGGTATCTAATCAAGTCTATTTCTTCGTATCTCTCAACCTTGTTCTTTTGTCAATACATCTTTTTTAAAACTTTCACCATTTTGCTAGATGTTAATAATGTTGTTTAATATGAATGCTAGGAATTTGACCAGCTTTCTGAACCATTACATTCTGTGTTTTCCATATTTCTTGACTTTCTAATACATTAACTAGAGGAGCTAGTCTGGAGATTTCATCAATACCACTGTTGCTTTATTCAAAAAGAGAGGTTGCTGAAAAGAAATATTTAAAGATGTTAGAGAAAATGGTTTTATCTTGAATTTATGAATTTCCTGTATTGTATTCATGTAATCCATGTATACCTGAATTGCTGTTTAATGCCTGAGTCATCTTCCAGTACATGCTGTGTCAGAAATTGTGAGAGTGCATAGACACTTACCATTATTGCATTTTTTTAAAAAAATGTCACTTGATGGTTGATTTACTGATTTTCATGCCTGGTGTACAAACACACACATCAAACACATTATTATGTCACCAATCTGTCCAGTTCTGAGGACAAGCAGCTAATCCTTGCGTTAAATTCTGGAGCCAAACGAGCAGGTTGCAAAACACCTAGAAGAACAAGAAAGCCATGCTATGCTGAGCTGCCTTGGCAATGGAAGCCTCACTCACTTAGTAAGGAAGAAATAGATGTAGATGGTGCCAGGGCAGAAAATGCATTCTTCATAAGACCTATCCCACTTGCAGTGAGCTGGATAGGACCTGATGGTCCTGCTGCTTTAACAAGTACTGTCATTTGTCACTGTCTAGACACAGATTTCTACATGAGGGGACACAAAGAGAGAGGAGGCATTCACACGTTCATGCAATATAAGCATTGTTGTCTTTTGCATATTGGGAAGCATAGATTTTGATTTTTGCCGTTTTACAAAACTATTTGTTAATTCAGTTGGCATCACTTCTTGAACCAAAAGTCTGAGAACTGTGCTACCACATATTTTGTGAAGAACCACCCTTTATTAATCACTGTGTTCAGGATAGTAGACATTTATAACGCAAAATGGTGACATATTATTTATTGCCAATGGTCCTGCTTCTGGAAGCACTCCTCATAATTAGAGCTTAGCTCCCCAATTTTAGCCACCGGTACAGAGTAGGGAGCTGGATTCTGATTACAAGAGTACTTTAGGACCATAGCTGGCAGCATGAAGAGCTCCCAACAACATATTTGCTATCAATGAAAGATGCCTCTTAAAAATTAAGGTGCCAATCCTGTAGACATTTAAGGCAGATGCTTAATTTTGCACATGTATGTAGTCCAATTCAAGTCAATGGTCACGTTAAGCATTTGAGTGTAGGCGATTGAAGGGTTGGGGCCTTACTCTTTTCACAATTGATTTGCAGGAGGAGAGGAGAGGAAGAGAATGTGGAAGCAAGACAGAGAAAGTGGGGTAGGGCCTAATTCTACCTTCAAAGTGCTTGCTTTTTTTGTGTGCGGCTCAGATGGTTTTTGCCACAGTGACTATGATGATCACTGCTCTCAGAGATCATTATACGTTTGATCATTTAACATCATCTGTCTTCTTCTGAAGACTATGTGCAAAAGATAGTTTGAGGTAGTATAATTGATTCCAATTGTTTATGGGAATTAAATCTATTTGTTGAGGCAGGGAGATAAATATTTCAGTGATGCTGAAAGCAGTGGGGACAACTGAATTAAGATAGGCTTATTTTGATCCAAGTTAAGCTTGCTTTGCTGATATGCATTCATCTATAAAGCTGAATTCATACCAGAAGCCTAAGGTTGTTTTTCACTAGGGCCTGCAGAAAGGAGTTCAAAATCCTGATGTTGCTGATCCATTTTGGCTTGGGTGAATTAGACTTTCACATCTCATTGAGAAAAGTGCAGAACTGACAGCCAACTTGCAAGAATACAGTGATGGTCAGGCACGGCAAACTTTTGGTGCACATATTCCAGAAACAGGAGTGAACATAGCCCTACTGGTGTGGCACAGAGAGAGTTTTTATGGAGAAAGACTTCTTGCTCCTTTATGGAGAAATCCTACAGAAAATAGGAGAGAATAATATTCTTTCTGTACAATTTTTAAACTAACCTATATGAATTCTATAGCAGGGATGGCAGACTCATTTAATTCTTAAGCTTGCTTTAAAAAAAAACTACAAAAAACCTAGAGAGAGGCTATAATTTTTCACTGTATTTTATGGAACTATTCCATAAGATTTGGGAGTAGAGCAGAAAATGAAATTGACTATGTATGCCTTGGTGTCCGTTAGTAGAGCAGCTACATTCTATTTAAAAAATCATGAGCAAAATTCTATCAGCTAAATTCCATTTTCAAAAGTGATGTAAGCACTTAAGAGTCTAACTCTTATTGGCTTTCAATAGCAGGCTACTCAGTGTGCCCAGGTCACCTTTGAGAATGTTGCTTAGGCTCCTAGGGCACTTAGATGTCTTTTGAAAATTTTACTCATCAATTTCACTTTGGTACTCTGCTCAACTTGTACACAGAATGGAGCAACAAAATGAGGAAGACTAATTTGGAGGGGGTCAGATAAAAGTAGTAAATGGGAAGGCAGAGGAGAAATGCGAAAGAAAGGTGGTGGTGGGGAAACAGAAGAAGGCAGAAGAAGAGGCAATGGTGGTGGTGGGGGGAACAGAAAAAGGATACAGATGAAGAGAAGGAGAAAACAAAAAGAAAACATACAATGAAGAAAAGAACTAAAATAAAAAGAGAAAAATGTTTTTGATGCTATTAGAAATGTGAATGTAAAAAAATTATTTGTTTCAAAAATGTTTTGGGCATTTAAACAACAGGAAAATCCTTGTAATATTGGGACAAACGCAAGGTAAAATTAAATCAGTCTAAATATGCTAAGGCCCTTTTTTTGCTCAGTAATGTTATTTTGACTTATAGTCCATGCACTGGTGAATGACCAAGGTTTAAACAGTCATTCAACGTTAGCATGTGTAAGAAATGTAGGATACTTTCATTAATTGGATCAGGGTTATATGTGTTTCATTTAAAAGCAGCAGTGATCACTAATGGAATGACCTTGAAGTCATTATCTGTTAAGAAGCCTGAGACAAGATTGTTCTTTATGTTGAGTTGTATTTGTCATTACTTGTGAATATAATTTTCATATAAAATATTGCCCTCCTGCTACAATTACTCTTTCTTCTTTTTCCTCTGAAGGATGGTTGATCTTAAGCTTTGTTTTGCCACCCTGACTCATATTTGGCCAAATTGGTTTTTGTTTGCCCACAGCAGGGCATCATGCAGACCAAGTAGGTGATCAAAGGACTTAAAAGTTGGACCAGGTTTCATTCAGACTTCCCTTCCCAATGAAGTCCATTCTGTGGCTGCATCACCAGATACAACCATTCCAACTAACTAATAGGCAGATTATGTATTTTAGAGACCAAGATGTCACTCAGTTGACTAACTCTATTACAAATGTATGTTGCACTCTACCAATAGCATTAGAGAATGGTTATTATTGCCCTACTTATCCCAAGTATTCTGTGGTAGCTGAATACTGTTACTAGAAGGAGCTCAAAACCTTTTAACGAACCTCTTCTCAAAAACTTAATTTCCAAATATTTTTGCAAATAAAAGCCTAGCTTGGTTTGCTGTAATTCATAGGGTCATCATATTCCTTGTTTGCCAGTGTTCAGATGAAAATAATTGTGCAAAAATGAATATTTATCTGAAAATGTAGTTGCAAAATTGCATTATTTACCATTCATTATTCTCTTCTTACAAAAATTTATCAGACAAATAGCCGCAAGAATACTCTGCAACCTCAGGTGACCAATCTCACAATGAGAATAAGGAAAATTCAAAGCAAAGACTTTATCAACTGTCTATTGACTGACAGATGTTTGGCAACATCCTGGTGAAATACGCAGAGGGTGGGGTTGTTTCACAAGGAAACTGATAACTGAAAAATGGACTATTTTCGTAACTAATATCAAGGTAGATCCCTGGGTCCAGAAAAGCTTCATTTTATACTCTTTCCTCCCTTCTGCCCACTTACCCCCAGTTCAGTTGGACCCCTAGACAAGTTAAAGCATCCTCAGTTCTGTTCTAATTTGCACCTCCATGTGATGACACTCAAGGGGTTATTTAGCAGCTGAAAATTGATGGAGTACAACAGCTGCCTGGCTTCGATAGAGTGTGGGAAGAAATAAAGTGCTGGCCCTCTACCAGCTAGTTATTTCCTTTAAGATGTAGGGAATCCTTGTAGAGCCATCTAATAAACAGACTGTGCAGCTGTTTTGCCCATGTGGACTGGTGCAAAATGACCACAGCTAAGGCCAGGGTCTTGCCTATTTATTACATGTAACAATAAAAAGAAAAGGAGTACTTGTGGCACCTTAGAGACTAACAAATTTATTTGAGCATAAGCTTTCGTGAGCTACAGCTCACTTCATCGAATGCTGAAGTGAGCTGTAGCTCACGAAAGCTTATGCTCAAATAAATTTGTTAGTCTCTAAGGTGCCACAAGTACTCCTTTTCTTTTTGCGGATACAGACTAACATGGCTGCTACTCTGAAACATGTAACAAATAATGTCACTAATTATTCAAAAAGTGATGTTGTTTGGGGTTTAGGCTGGAAGGGATAATAAAGTATATGCATTTCCAAAGCACATCCTAATATCAAACAGGAGCACAGAACCTGATCATAAAATATCTTGGTAGTTCTTCCAGTCACTATAGCACGTTCCTACCATACCTCTTCAGGTTTCAGGGAAAAGGCAGGAATCAAAAGAATCCTCCTGGCCAAAGGAAGCTGAGATCAATGAAAATCCAGCATCCTGTCCCCTTGGATCAATCCTCTTTTGTTCATTATTCCAGTTGCTTTCAGTTCAGGTTTAATATTTAAATGCCCCCACCTTCTTCATCCTCCAAAATAGACATTAATTGTTGGCCTTTATTAAACAGGTGAGAGGGCTGAAATATTTCTGGTGAATAATCTGGTCTAATTTGGAAAGGTTTTAGGGGGCAGCAGAGCTGTTGATTTATACAGGAGTATTGTCTGTTATCAAGATATATATGTTGGGATTTATTATCAAGAATCTGTTTTTAATTTTAAAGATTTGTTTACCTAAACTACTGTATGTCAGAGCTCAGGGCAAATTTCTGCTTAGCATTTAATTTTAGATACTTGCCAGAGTGGACAGTAAAAAATGGATCCTGGAATTTGTGGCATCATTATGTATCTTACCTTCTGGCAGCCCCTGCAAGTAGTTTGTCTTTGAAATCTCCTTGGTACTTGTTAACCCTGCTCCGGTATGTAAGAGCTATCGTTTATTTATTGGACTTTGCCCATTTATGAAAAAGTACAGAAATTATTAATGGTTTAGTATCTATTAATGCATTACTTGGTTGGAATTCAAATTCCAGTATTTATGGTAAACCCCTTTATAATGAAATGTGCATAGAAGGAGGAATGCTGATTCTTAAAGTTGGAAAGCGTCTTGTGCCATTAGAACAACTGCCTGTAAAATATCTTACCAGCTTTTTATTTATAACTATAAATAAGAAAGAAACACTTTGCATATGAGGGGAAATGATTAAGAATGTTTGTGTAGATAACAGAGTAAGTAACTTCATTCAGTGAACCAAATGTTTGTTATACCGCTGAGGAGGCTGGTGTTTAGAAAGTGGACTGATAATACTACATATCCTACACTGAAGTCCTGACAAATGAATGGGCACATGTGTCCTAATAGAGCAAATAATTTTGCAGTGTCAAGCATCCAGATTTTTCTTTGGTTAAGAATGGATCAGAATTGAAGACTATAGGAATGTTTTGCTGCTTGAAGCAAGAAAGGTTTAGGATATAGAATTTTTCCTACAGATTACAGGGCACGTGGTAAACTGAGGTAATGAATTAATGCACTTGAAAAATAAGTAAAATAAGTAGGAACTTAAGTTGCCAGATCAGAGAGTGCATGTTCACTAGAAGTTAGAAACTTGTTTTGGCTTAAAATAATTGGAAATCAGTTGCTCTGTTGTTCTACCTGATGAGTTTTTTGCATCTCCTGCAAGAATTGATGGCAACAGAAAGACCTGATGCAATGCAAGGAGAGTATGGTTTTCTTTGTGATAAAGGGCTCGAGTCTGATGTTTCCTACTCTCAAGTCAGTGGGATTGAATTGGTGTAAAAACAGTGTAAGTGAATCATCCTGGTTACTTCCTCTTGCAGAAGCCCTGAACTTTGGTCTTGACCGGTAAATTCGGTTTGTTTCCCTTTAATTTATTGTACATGTAGGTTATGGAAGAGAGGTTGGTACATTTGAAACGCATGCTATTAATATGACCACTGCGAAGAAAATCATGCCATGAGCTCTCACTGTGTAAATAACTTACAAGATGAACAAGGACAGGACAGAGATTGTTGGATGAATCAAGCCCATAGCTGCTAATTTTTGAATGTTGTAAAAATGATTAAATCAAGAGATGATTCAGAAAATCTGGCTGTGGTTTTCACACTGTTAAATTTGAAGAAGTGCTTTGAAGCTAATGACATTCCTATGTTTTTCAGAATATTATTATAACCGTATTTTTATTATTTTTGGTTTAGCCTAATGTTAATCTATAAAATATTCATCACCAATGCTAAACAAGAACAAGAGTAATCAAATTGCATGGCTCCTTATATAAAGCCAGAGCCCATCCATCACAAAGCATGCCGTATGGCAATGTATCAATTTTAAGCATTAAAGTTATACTTAGCATTAGGTTAACTGTCAAATAAAAATAAAAATTAATAAGCTGGAAAAAAGAAAGAAGAGAAGACCCTCCTCATTTAAAATCCTTACCAGATCCAGTATAATTGAAACATCTTTTAGCAGAAGTGTTATCTTTAATTTGATGAGGGATCAGACCTTATACAATTTTTATGATAGTCCAGTATTTCCTGGGTGTAAAACTCTGATGCAATGCAAACTTTGCCTTCCCAACTCACTGCTGTGGAACATCTGTTAGGAATTAAATAATGCCCATCAAGCTTGAGACCTCTAGTTCTTCACATGGAGATGGTAGAGAAATTCAGAGTCCACTGCACATGTGGGAGTCGAAAATGTCTGCTGCCATGTTATTTCCTGATCTCTTCAAGGAACTAACTGAGATAGGAACTCCTGGTCTGCACTTAAAAAGTGTGTGTAAAATAGGTGCTCATTTGTGCATTACAAGCTAATAATTTTTATTAAAAGTGATGTAGTTTAATTTTGGGTTGGGTGGCTATAGGGCCAGAATTGAGGGTCAAATGCTATCACTGCTGAATACAAATAAAAGTTTTTGTTCTCTAGGTGCCCGAATAAAGTATTTTTTTATTGTGAAAGTACAGTAAACTAGTAAAAGCAACAGTATTGATGCTATGCTTCTGCACGCTCAGCTGTATTGGGTGGGGATGTGTTCATCATCTTCAACATCTGCATTAAGCAAATCCAAGATGAAACATCCTGGAAATTCAGTCATGTCTGTAAATGGACTTCCAATAGGGATATTCAGCTGTTCTTTCATCTGTTTTAACACAATTAAACCTTTCTTATGCAAGGAAATACTTTTTAATCAAAGCTGTTGTAATTTTTGCAGGGTGAGTCTACACTGCAGATAGGACATACCTTCTAGCTGGATCAGATGGATACGTGTTAACTTTGCTTGAGCTAGCATGCCAAAAGTAGCAATGTGGATGTTGTAGCATAAGGAGCAGCTCAGGTTAGCCACCTGAGTACAAACCCTTCCAAGCCTCTGGATCCAAACTCAGGTGGCTAGCCCTTGCCACCACCCATGCCACAATGTCCACAGTGTTGTTTTTCGCATGCTAGATTGAGCAGAGCTAGCATGTGTCTATTTACCCAGGCTGGGATGCATGCTCCAAGCTGCAATGTAGCCATAACCTTAGTGGCTCCAGTCCATTTATCATTGTTGATTGCTAAGACTAAAATTTTGTCACAAATGTTTTTAGTAACAGTAATGTACAGATCATGGGCAATAAAGAAAAATTAACCGAAGTCCATGATTTGTCCCTGATTTTTCTAGAAATATCCCTGACAAAATGGGGAGGTGGTTTCAACATCCACTGCTGCTGGAACTTCAGCATCACTCTCCGCTGTATTGAGTGAGAGCTCTGAGTCCTCTCCTCTCCTCCCCCGTACCCCGGGGCTGAGCAGCTCTGGGAGGGCCCCACGGCATCAGGGAACTCCAGGGGGTTCCCCATCACCTGCAGCGAGTGGCAGCTCTGTGGTCCCCTGCTGCCCCCGGGGGCTGGACTGCTGCAGGGTTTCTCTGCCATGGTTGGGCAGCTGTGAGGGATTGCCCCTGCCACAGCTAGGCAGGCAGGGGGACCTTGCAGCATGGGGTCTAGGAGCTGCAGTCCTGGGGCAGAAAATGTCACGGAGGTCAATGGAAGTCATCCTTCTTGTTTGCTCACTTATGCTGACAGGACCCTTGATTTTCATTTCTAACAGAACACAAATTCACGTACATAGAGTTTAAGTTTTGGTGCATGGTATTTTAACCTTTATGATTTTTTTATTTTTTTGGCCAGCATGCCTTACTTACCTTAAATAAGGCTGAATTTACTGACGATGTTAAGTTTATAGATTCATAGATTCATAGATACTAAGGTCAGAAGGGACCACTCTGATCATCTAGTCCGACCTCCTGCACAGCGCAGGCCACAGAACGTCACCCACCACTCCTATGAAAAACCTCACCCATGTCTGAGCTATTGAAGTCCTCAAATCATGGTTCAAAACTTCAAGGAGCAGAGAAGCCTCCCTCCAGTCAACCATGCCCCATGCTACAGAGGAAGGCAAAAAAACCTCCAGGGCCTCTCCAATCTGCCCTGGAGGAAAACTCCCTCCCGACCCCAAACATGGCAATCAGCCAAACCCTGAGCACATGGGCAAGATTCACCAGCCAGATACCCAGGAAAGAGTTTTCTATAGTAAATCAGATCCCATCCATCTAATATCCCATCTCAGGGGATTTGGCCTATTTACCCTGAATATTTAAAGATCAATTACTTACCAAAATCCCATTATCCCATCATACCATCTCCTCCATAAACTTATCGAGTAGAATCTTAAAACCAGATAGATCTTTTGCCCCCACTGCTTCCCTTGGAAGGTTATTCCAAAACTTCACTCCTCTGATGGTTAAAAACCTTCGTCTGATTTCAAGTCTAAACTTCCTGGTGGCCAGTTTATACCCATTTGTTCTTGTGTCCACATTGGTGCTGAGCTTAAATAATTCCTCTCCCTCTCCTATATTTATCCCTCTGATATATTTATGATATGTCATAGCTGTTTGATATGGTATCATTTGATAAGCTAAGGGCCAAAGTCTTACTAAAATAACTTTAA
The DNA here is from genome assembly GCF_009764565.3 of Dermochelys coriacea. NCBI lineage: Eukaryota > Metazoa > Chordata > Testudines > Dermochelyidae > Dermochelys > Dermochelys coriacea. The sequence continues at coordinate 63,732,835 of NC_050074.1, forward strand.
AAAATACTGCTGTTCTTCCTCCCTTTTGCCATTAAACAAAGTCCATGCTCGCCATTTTCCCCTATTAATATTTGTCCAGAATAAATTTAATTCAAAAGCACAAAATAAAAATTCCCACATGGAACAAGAAAAGAATTAATCATCTGAGTTCTGCATGATCTGCCACCTTAAAATATATTTTTAAAATCCCAGATAATTGTTTTTAAAGGAAAGATGAAACAAAAAACAGTCTTTGTGTTATTAGTAACATCTTCTAAGATTGATACTGACAAAATCTAACTTACTTTTCACTGTTTCTACCATTTTCTGAACTTCACTCAGCTTGCACAGTGAAACAATCCATATCTGTCTCATCAACATGTGCTGAAGTAGTGAATATTTAAATTAAAATGATCCTTTCTTCCTCTCTAGCCCTTTCCTGTTTTACTGAGAGTAAGAGAGTAAAATACAGAGAAAACATTTTTATTAAGTTTTGTGAAAAAAAATTATTCTCAACTTTGAGCTTGAACTTCTGCTAGCAGTAAATATTTATATTATGGTAGCATGCTAAAGTATAAAGTGTCCTGGCATTAGTACTTTGAGAGTGAGCACAAAGATTTTTTTCCTTGGTGTTCAGTAAGGTGCAGATTGGGCGGAAGAGAATTTTAGGTTATACACGGAGTGATTATGGGACACACTTTTTAAAAATCATGTTCAGCACTGGTTGAATAGTTTAGAAACCACCATAAAATGATGTGGATGTCACTGCTAAACAAGTTACTTAACACTGTACTGTAAATTCTAGGGTTTATTCTTTTAGGTATGGTAACAAAAGATCAAAACCATTTCTAATGGAAATGTCTAATGCATTAATGTCATAAATGTTCTCTGTGTGTATATATAGAAGGAGAACAATGGGATGCAATGCACTGTAGACTCCAGGAAAATTTGCTTAACATCTGGGAATAAGCAATCTTGAAAGTACTAGTTTCAGTGCTCTACTTTATGAAACATCTCAACGGTTTTGTTCAACTATTGGTTGCTCTCAAATCTGCCTGCCTGCTTGTCATTCATTTTCCTTGAGTATATTGTATTCTGTTGATAAGTTCCCTCATAAGAGGGTGCAAAAGAAACTAGGTAGTTATAGAGTGAGGCAAAATATCGACCTGGATCAAAAACTGGCTAAGAGATGGGGGTGGGCATAAGAATAAATGGCCAATCTTCATCATGGCAAAAGAATAACAATGAGGTGCCTCAATATTCAGAATTAGGCCCGGTGTTTAATACATTTACTGATGGTATGAACAGGGGATAGGCTGCAAGGTAGAAAAATTTGCAGATGGCAAAGTTATTTAGATTAGTTAAGCCTAGAGAAGACTCTAAAAAACTTCAGACGGACTTAACCACGCTAGAGGAATGGGCAGTATAGTGGCAGATGAAACTCAATGTTGATTGAAGTAATGCACAGTTGATGGAAAAATGTGAACTGCTCTTGCATCTTACTGGGTTCTAAAATCACTGTATTAACTCACAAAATGGCCCTTGACATCACAGTGTGTAGCTCTATGAAGAGTTCTGCTTAATGTGCAGCTGTGGTCAAAAAATGAAGCAAGATCTTAGGATGCATAAGCAGTAGGATAGAGAATAATATAGAAAATATACTTTTATGGAAATCAATGGTGCAGCCTCATCTAGAATACTCTACTTAGTACTGGTCACCCTACTCTAAAAGGTTATTGCAAAAGTAGAGGTGGTTCAGTGAAGGATGATGAAAATGATTAGAGGCATAGGAAAACTCGTATGGATGGAGATTGAAACGACTGGGATTGCTTATTTTAGAAAAGAGATAAATAAGAGGGGACATGACAAAAGCATATTAAAAAATGAATGGTCTGAAGGTATACTGGGAGTTTCTGTTCTCTCTCACATTACAAGAGCAAGAGGACATTCAACAAAACTGAAAGGTAGAAAATTCAATGCTGCGAACAGGAAATACCTTTTCACACCCTGCACAGTAAGACTGTGGAACTCCATGACCCCCCAGGATTATTTTGAGACTAACATTTTAGTAAATTAAAAGTAGGATTGGATGTTTATCTGGATAACAAGCATATCCACAGTTTAATACAAACAAAGCATTATTGAAGGAGTATAACCCCACACTTGAGAGGTTAAACCAATCTATAACTATTAGGGGTTAGGATGAGACCTTCATAGGGGCAGTTTATACAATCTCTGCCTACTGTAAGTATTCCTGCATCTTGCTCTGAGGCATCTGGTGCGCTGACGACTGTCCGAGACATGATACTGGATTTGATGGACCATGGGGCTGAACCAGTATGGCAATTCCTGTGTGTTTAAGAGCTACGAATACAAATAAGGGGTTCGGCCCAGTAAGATTAGGGTAGGACCATATCAAGATGCAAAGAGAGATCTGTATTTAAGGGAATTCTTAGTATACCTCTCTGTTGGAGCTTGAATACACCTTGTAACCAAGGAATATTGAGGTGTTTTGGAGTAGAGAGAAATGTAATCCATTACGTTTTTTTCTGGGTCTTTCTTCATACCACTTCCCAAAGCAGCTGTTAATGCCCATCTCAGCTGAGGTAGTATGCTCCATCTTCCTGCCAAGAGAGAAAGCATGATTAGAAGGGAACTGCAGTGGAGGGCTGGGGCAAAGTCAGAACTAAGTTAAAATATCTGGACCTAGAAGGAAAGGCTCCGCATAGGAGTGTCTGGTAGTGCCTCCAAATAGAGCAAAAATTAAAAATATATGAAAGCAAATCAACCATCTATTAGTGATTTTAATTGTTAGTATCCTGAATCTATTTAACTATATATTTTTATATATAGTTAACATGAATTCTACTTGCAATGGTGTTGTACCTGTGAGGCTGTTTCATAAAGGCACTATGTTTTTTATATAACATTTTGTCCCTTTAGAAATTTTCATGACGCGTGTCAGGAGCTTTCACACTGAAAAAAATATGTCACATTAGCTTCCAAGTTTCTGATTGTCTAAATAACACAGTAACTCAACATACAGCTGTCTGGCATTTTGACAGTACAATAACCCATAATTCTTTCTGCCACTCAACACTTCAAGGTTAGCATTTTGTAGTTTGCTCTCAAGGAGTATTCATTTAAATTTTCAAGAGGCAAAGAGTTGAATGCTGTCTTATATCTCTTTTGATTTATTTTGTATTTACTTTTCTAGTGTGTTTCATTTTTTTTCTCCTGCTATATACCTTCTTTTTTTTAACCTGCAACTTTTGAGCAGCTAAAAATGTTTGTCTACCTCTCAACTTTTCGGACCTCTAAAGGCTCCAAGGATTAACAGCATACCTTGCCATAGCAAGGGGTATATCATAGACACCTGGAAGCTTCACCTGTATTTATAGGCTGTGGTGGTAAAAGCATAGGAAAAGATATAATGAATTATTGAACAACTCACAGGAAAAATTAAGGTTAGCCAGTTGCCTTTTGGAAAAGTTGATGTCAATCTAATTTTAAGTTGGACAAAATGTTGGGAAATTCAACATTCCACCCTTGAATGAAGATCTTTCAGAAGAGGTAACTCTAATCTTATGTTAGTTTTAATCTTCTTGGCTTTGAAACACTTAACACTTAACCTTAGGTCTATGTGAAATCCTATGCTTCCACATCTCTAGAGGCACTCCTATTGACTTCCATGGATACTGGATCAGGCCCTTATTGCTCAATAAGTAATGAAATTTTTTTTGTATTATTAATGGGAAATTCTGTACATGTCCAAGTTTGTTTTATGGACTTTCCAGAGAGATCAGAATGCTGTATTCTTTAGTCCTTAGCCAGAGAAATCAGACGATTCTTCTTTCACAGCAGAATAAGTGGGAAAATTGTTTGTACACAATGTTAGGTCCACATTTTAAGTAGAATTAATATTGTAGATTTTGGTGCAAATTAAAGATTAAGGGCCAGATTCTATCCTCAGATACACATTGTGCATTGAAGTCATATGCATATCCAAGAAAAGAACCTGGACCGTGTCTGGATTGGCTTTCACTATGGTCAGGGGAAACCCAGAAAGCTTTTGAAATTTGTGAAATGTTGATACTGCTCCGAAACAAACCATATGGGGTGATATCCTGCCCCCTTTGAAGTCGATAGGAGTTTGCCATCGCCTTCACTGGAGTAGGATTTGAACCCTGGGTCTTGATATATTACAGTTAAATATAAGTGGATGTAGGGCCAAGCATTGAGATGTGCTAACAGCTTCTTGTGTGGTCCAAGGTTTGTAATCCATTTGCATGCAGCAGGATCAGGGCCATCATTAGCAGCAGAGACTTTTTTGAAGAGTAACACTTTTTCCACTTAAAGTCCAATACTGCAAGCCAAGCCATTTCTGCATGGAATTCCCATAGGCTCCAGTTGACTCAGTGTGTATTCAGTGAAACGAGAAGCTGCAAAATATAACTTTTGTCTGTATCTCTCTTGAAATACTTTTAATATTAATTAAGCATCACAACACCTCTGGGAAGTAGGCATATTTTATAAATATGCAAACTGAGGTATAGCAACAAAGTGTCTTTCTAACGGTCATACAGGAAATCTGGGGCAGAACCAGAAAAAGAATATGCATCTCCCAGTACCCCAGTCCCATGACTTGCTCACAAGGCTATCTTTGCACATTTAAGGTCATAAGAGATTAATGTATTCAAAAGTACAACTTTTGTATATGGAAAATGTATGAGATCTAATGCAATTATATGTAATTTAGAATATATTTTTCCAAGCACTTATTACTACTTATAAATAAATTTCTTTTGGTCAAAGCAGATATGCATGAAGCAGCTTCTTGATTATATTAATTTACTTGTGCCTTCAAGGAATATAATGTAATTCAGCCTTTTAAGGCATAGGAGATTGATGTATTTTTCTAGACTCTTTTAAAAAAAAAAATTGAAAGGTCAAACTAACTCTGTTGGCCACCAGAATTGACATCAGCATACCTGGACTAGCAAAGCCAATAAACAATGTTATACCCTAGACAAGGGACCATTTTAAAATGGGAGGTTTTTTTAAACATAGTGTGTGTGTATACACACACACAAACCTTGCAAACACCCCATTTCTACCAAGTTTGTCCTGAACACACCAAAACCCTTTTGGGACTATCTCCTGCTCCTCAGACCCATATCCCCTTTGTCCTTTTCAGCAGCACAGTCCTTAATGGGACAGGGCAAAGGTAAATGTAATGCTAGCATTTCCGTATGAATGCTACAATACAGAGTTAAATCCCTCTATAATGTAATTTGAATATTTTCACGAACTGCTCACAAGTTTCAGGAAAATTAAACACCGTAATACCTGCTACATTTGGTGAGGCATTTTATAGTTCATTTTGGAATGTTTCTCAAAATGCAGTATTAGAAATTTAATTAGGTATAGTCCACATCTGCTGGCATGAACAAATGAATACGAACTGTTGCACAGTCTTGTCTGGTAACATCTCTTAACACCTCTAAGGATTAGAGACCTATGGGACAGTCTGTGAACTTAATAAATATTTGTCTTTGACTCTTGCTTTGTTTCTCACTCTTCCTTGGTCTTTTCTCTCTCTGCATTCTCAGATCTGCTTATGATTCTCTTTTTTCCTGCTGTTCTCTGGGATAAGGTCTGAGTGTCTTAAAAATGCTGTGTTCCTTCCCCAGTGAATGTCTTTCTTTTTTCCCTTTTTCTTCCTTTTTTCTGCAGAACACTACTTTTCCTTAGACCCATCTCTCTACACCCTGCTGACGTAGGAGATTCCTTAGTAATTTTGCCCTCTTTAAACTCCAATTTAATTATGGCTAGAAAATTTCAAATATTTGAGTTTTCTGCCATAATGTTGTGTTGTAGCTAACCCATTCCTTCCACTTCTGGTTATCTTACACGAAACAATTTATGTCTACCTCCTCTTAAAAATTTGCATGGAAGAAAATTTTCTATTACATCAATACGATTTTAGCAGGGGTCAGAGAGGAGGAGGAGAGAGGTTTTTTTTCTGTTGTCAATGTTGTCTTTAAACTTCTAAGTAACTAGTTTTGTTTCAAATTCTGTTCAGGTGAGTAGTAATAGCATCTTCAAAATGATATAAATGAGGCATGTATTCAGCTCACCTAGAAAAATCACTTACCCAGCAATATGTCCTCATAGTTTTGGTTTCTGATACATTTTAGATATGTGGAACAAAACTTCCTAGTATTCTCACTCTAAGCTACATTTTAGTATATTTTATGGACCTGTAGCATCTTGTCTTGGAAAATCTCTTACAAAAGCAATTAATTAGTATTTGTAATGTACTTGGCTACCAAAAATAGGCTTTCAGATATTGGAGCAAAGGGCTAAAAAGGAAAGGAAAAGACCAAGGACTTCAGATGAATTTATTTTTTGTATCCTACAATAAGTAGAATTATCTGGTTTTGACTGATTAAGGGAAAAAAATACCCAAGATTTGTAACAAAGTAAACCTTCAAATGTATCTCTGTAGTCACTATCTCCAAGTAATAGAATACAGGATTTCTTCTCTAACTCTGTTCCATCAGGAATACACACTGCTTAGGTATTCATTTCAGTGGCATTGACAATACTGACAATATAATTGACCTAAAAAGTTCTGGATTTCCTGTTAATGCACTTTAGAAATGTACATCAACTACAAAAAATCATTTCTATCTACATTTCACTTGATTTCCATTTTCAAGAAAGAGGTTTCATCATTATTATTCTATTTGAATAGCACTGATATCTTGAGAGATGGAAGGAGACTTCTATTGTATGCAGGAGTACTTTATTTCGATATTTTCTTTGTCTGATTATACATGATAAACACACATTAGTGACATTCCGTGCATGTTTTGAAGATAAATGGGATATCTCTTTAAACCATTCCTGACACTTCCTAACCTGTGGGCTTAATGGCATATTCTTTCTTTGATTCAATAATTTGTCTGTCAAAAAAGCGCTGCTGACATTCTCCTTGTTGTGGGACTGAAATGGAAAGAAATCTCTTATCTTTAAGATAATTTTTGAGAAATCGAGGTGAACATTGTAGGATAAAAAATGTTTTTAAAATGGTTTTGGTTAGAAAAAAAAAGATGTAAGTGTTGACATTATACCAACTGCTAGGTGGCAAGTGATGAAAGGAAAAATATTATCTAAAACTATAAGTCCCCTTGAATTAATTAGGAAATGTGTGAAATCTTAGAAATAAAGACAGTTTTTCACTGCTATACCTTGGGTAAGTATTACTCTTGTCAAATATATAGTGAATTTTAAAATAAGGACTATAGAGGGATCTACTGTTGTCTGAGTTGATAAACCTATGTCTGCTCTGCGTTTGTGCAACAAAAATATGCATGCACGTATGAGTGTGTGAATATATGTATATAATATGCATTTATAACTGCATACATGTCAATATGCGTGTACATGTTAGTGTTTTACTCAGGCTGGGACCATTTGATTTACAGAATGGCCTTAGTAAATGTGAGATTTGTAGCAATGAGCCTGTATTTCTGGAAGTTTTCTTTCATGTTTCTTTATTCTAACATTTTAGATTAGTCTCTGTGGAGTGGGGAAAATAACTCAGGCTTGCTTTATGCTCAAAAGTTAGGTTGACATAGCTACGCTGGTCAGGGGTATGAAAAAAAACAGACTGGATTGACATAGCTACGCCAACACTTAGTGTAGACGCAGCTATGCTGAGGGAAGTATGCTTCCGTTGGCACAGCTAACTTCATTTGGGAAGGTGATGTTCCTACACTGACAGAAAACCCCCTTTAATCAGTGTAGGCTGCATCTATACTGGGGCTATGCTGGCCTAGCTGTGCCATTATTGTCTCCATAGTATTGACATGGCTTGCAATTATTACACTGGGCATGGGATCTCTGTCAAAACAAAATTAAATTCTGCACTCTTAATCTGTGGTTCAACTAATACAGAATGTTCTCCATAGTAAGAGTTCTCAATAATAGTATTATATTGCCATGCAAGCTTCTGTCCTTTTGAGAGTTTTCTCTGGTAACTTTATGAGCTAGCCATGAGTGTGTCTATTGGGTGCATCAATTTCAATGTTGTTTTTGAGGAGCGTGATAGAAAGTGATTCTAATGGATTTAAACTTAAAATATTATGCTTTTATCAGAGATAGTTTCGACAAGGGCCTTCACAGCAGGACTGACTGATGGAGAGCTTTGAAGCACATGCTCAAATTTTTCTTTCTTCATTGTTTCCCTGAATTTCATTTTTGCCAATGGCTACTCCTTAGCACCTTTTCAAGAGCTAGGAAAATGGGTGAGATCCCTCAGAGCTGATATCAAACCTGGATGGCTGACTAACAGGGATTGATCTTGTGCAGGGTGTCTGCCTTATTTCCACTTTCCTGATTATTAGACTCATTCTCTTTACTTTACAATCCTGCAAGGCCGACCTTGTGACTGCAGCCTATAAATAATGATTTAAAGCTGAAACTCTGGGGTTCACAGTGCTCAAGGGATTTGGAGAGGTACAACATGTTTTGAGATTCCTGTTATCCAGCTGAGCCCCAGAGCATAAGATGTTTTAAGACATTAACCAAACCAACAGACCTGCTGATGCAATATACAGAACTTAGTTGCACAGTAGCAAAGGAAGAACAGACTGGTTGGGAGTCGGAGAGAGAAGAAAATAATTGGTTGAAACAGAAGAATTAATGAGTTCATGCTTGTGAGAGATGGAATAGTCAACCTTTTGAGCTAATGGGACTCAGGCAGATCAGGACCTGGTAACAAGCTGGAAGGATGAAAAGATGAGGCTGGCTTGCCGGAAGATGTGGGAGGGAGAAATCAGAAGACTTGAATAAACTTTGCACCCGGAACTTAGGGTTTAACTGCCCTGTCGTATTAATTTCTAGACAAAGGAAGACCAGTTCTCTAATGATTGCCTTTGTGTCTGTGGCTGGCCTTTCTAAGCATAAAGATGCCCTTTCTGAGTTAGGTTATGCTCCCTACAAAGTTGAGTTAATGGCAAGGCCCAGGGCTCTCAACATACTCATTGGTGTAGTAAGTTGCATCATACAGTATTGAAATATATCAGTAGCTCATCGAATATATGATGATGCATGTTTAGAGGTAATGAAATCTCAGTGGCCAGCTCCGTAGTCCATTAACCCACCAGCACTGCTCTCTGATTTAAAGGTTCCTACTTCGGGTTTGTGTTTGCGCATCAAGGATGTGGTGTTTTATATCCCATTCACCATGAGCCCTTTTGTTGTACTATATGAAGTAAAAATAACAGAAGGCTAAGTGTGGGTCTGCTCACCTGTTGAAGACTCTCTTCAAAAGGGTGGAGATCATTTTGTTCGTTGTCTCCCAACAGGGATGTAAAGTCAAAATGTTGGTTTCATTATGGATTTTCTTTTGGCCAATTCTAAAATCCCAGTCATCCACTGAAGCAGAGTAGAGCACTCCAGACCTGGAAGTGTGTTTGTGTGCACTAATGTGGTTGCTATAATTTTTCCTTTCCAGTTCCATTCCACCTTATTGGAAGAATGGGAGCTTTCTGATGTGCAGTAACTGGGAGAAGGGTAGCAAGTATTTTTTTTTTCTTTGTATTTGACAGTGGTGAGCCCTGTACATCTGAGCTTAAAATCTGGGCCTGTGTGTGACTGTCACCATCATTAACTAAATCAAGACTCAAGATTCCTTAAACCTGCATCTCATGGTTGGCAGAAAAATACACTGCAAATTGATACTTCCCTGGGAAATTTCTTGAAAATAAAATATCGATTTAGATTAGCGATCAGTTAAAATGTAATTTATCTTCTTGAATCCAAACCAGAACTGGTATATAGTTACCGTTAATATGAAATATTAGCAGTCCATGTATTATTGTGTTCTGGAATCAAATGAAAGATGTTGATCTGATTCACTATTAAATTTTAAACTCTTACTGCAGTGTTAACATGTTCAGTTGACATTAAATGGACGGTGTCAAGTTGCCTGATTTGCCTTGACACTAAGCAGGTTATGAAGCATCCAAATAAAATGATTATTCATAGATTCCCCCCCAAAAATGAACAAAATCCCACTATAAATAAAGCAAAACCTCTCAATCCTTTTCACAGACTTATAAATATTTAATAATCATCTGTCTACAACCAATCTAGAAAAAAATCTTTAAATAGACTCTCTGAAAGGCCAAAACCTGAATTTTAAATTTGGGAATTTGTAATATGGAATACAAGTTAGTATGACTTGATGTGAGTATAATTTTCATTTTTTGAGGTGGGGTAATTCTTTAAAAATGAATTTCTGATCACACTAGGCTGCATTTTAAAATAACATGGCATTTTTAAAGTTACAAAAGGAGGCCAGATTAGGTAGTTATATCCTTAACCACTTGATTTCTGAAAGAAGTTATATCTTAGAAGATGTGTATATTAATACATATATATTAAGTGACACAATCTTTAAAGATATTGATGGGTTTGCCGGAACTGTATTTAATTCCCCCCCCCCTTCCTTTCTTTTTGGTCTCATCATTGGAGCCACCTGATTCAACTGTCCCCTTGGATGTACCTCTTGTGTCTCACGCTAGCCAATTTCAACAGTCTAAGTGCTCAAATTGAGCCATTTTGTTCTCTGTAAAATAAACCCAGGCCCATTATGTGTGATTTTTCATTCACACGCCCCTCCCCTTCTCTTCATTTTCTCCCTCTCCTTTTCTACAGCTCTGTGAATGTAGAGTGGCAACATTGTGAGGACCAGTGTTTTCACTGCAGGCATGTCAACTTCAATCTGCTGCGATTTGGTGTGAAATCTGTGCCATGGTGTGGGGCAGAAAGGTCAACCCCCCCATAATTGATGTTGCTTATTCATCTGCTTCCCGTGTATTTTTCTCTCCACACACTGGCCTTTGTTTGGATAAATTGTTTGAAGATTTACTGTAGTTCTTAAAGCCTGAGAAGCGGCTCCTGCTGCACAACTTCAATGTCCCCGCTAGGCAGGAGGCTCAGCCGGGATGACACATAATGGCATTTAGACAGAATGATCTTTTTCCCAAGACAAAACATAGAGGACATCTTCTAGTGTAACAATTAAGGCAATTTTCAGTCTAATTTACTATAGAATCACTTTGTACAGCCCCCTTGTACACTGGTATGAAATATGTTAATTGCCATTAAAGCCTGAAATGTTATTCTAAAGAATTTATAGACTTAAGCAAGTGTGTGTGTGAGGGGAGAGCTTTTAATCTATGTCATGGTTTGAATTCCACATTGACACTTTTCAGATTATTGTAAAAAACCCAATGATGATAGAGTCTGAATATAATAAATTATTCTGTGTTGGGTCATTAACCTATATTTTGCTTACAGCAGCAAATTGATTTCATTTAAAAAAATACCATTTTGAACTATTTGGGTGTTTGAGGTCTTACTGCAACTCTGAAAATCAATTTTTAGTAAGTGGCAGAATTTAAATATAAAACATTTTTTTAAATGTACATCTGTATCTCTGTGGCAATAGTCCTGAAAAGGGTGCACAATTTACTCTGCGAAAAGGAATCTTTACAAATGAGAGAGAAGGCTTACTTCTGTGATAGAAGAAGAAAAGAAAATGTGCTGTCACCTAGTAATCCTCTCTGTAGATTGAATAAAATAGTTTGAAATCATTGTTTTGATTTTCCATTGACTGAAGGCTAGAGTAGCTTTATTGGTTAAGCTGTTAAATCTGCTGCAGTTTAAACACTTTTTTCCTAGTGCACCCTTGTTTCAATTGACCTTGAAATATATTAACTCATATTTTTGAAGAAAATTTCCTTTGCATCAGGCTCCTGAAGATGTCTTTAACATTAAATAAATATACTTTTCTGTTATTACGTAGTAGTTCTTAATTTTTTAAAAGGCTAACGTCTGCATGCAATCAGTGAGCATTTCTCATATGTATCTGAGAGAGCCTACATCATCGCATCAGCGGTTCACAAAGGAAACTATGCACAACTGACTTGCATAGAGATTGTGGGTGGCACCAAGAACAGTTTTACTTGTAGAATGCATGAGTGGAACAACACCCCCTGCTTTCTTGCCTAAAAATGCCAACATGGCTAGATGCTAAGATGGTAACGCACTAAAGAATCATTACCTTATCAAGAATAATAATTAAAGAAAATCCTCTTGCAATTTAAAGTAATAGACAATAAAATTTGGATAACCAAAGTGATACAGAATGCCCATTACTTAGGAGCTAGAGCAGGTTTGTAGTAGTGCATGCACACGAACCGCTCATACAGTCATTTTGGTTATATTCCTCCCTGGTGTCTCCATTCATGCACTAAAAATACACCAAATATTTTTTTTCAAACCCAAAGAATGCAATCAAAATATTTGTGTTAATATATCACTTTTTAAGCACAGTCTCATTATGCTACTATCATAATGAGTTTCGATAAAGAAAGCATGCAATCATTCTTTTATTTTAGTCAGTACACGCGTTTTAGTACAGTCTGTGAAATTTGTTTTGTGGATTTGGTGTTCCTATTATGTCTTGTTTCAGCCTTGATTTGCTCATGTTGGGTTTTTTCACTTTATTTTATATAAACAACTTTCTGGACTAAAATGATATTATTAAATATAGCTGTGTATCACTTTTAAAGAGGACACATAGGCAATTTTATTGGAGAAATGTGACTCAATAAATGAACATTTATTTTTCTTTGATCCCTTTTACGCAACTAATATGCACTTTCATGAATGTATTGAATTATACCTGAACAGGATAACAAAAATGCAAACACCATTTGGAAAACTGAGTGGAACGAGCAATGCTACTGTATTTCACACAGCTTCACAAATATTAGTTGCTGGATGACCATATAAAAGTTGATACGCATAAAATAAAATAAAACAAACAACATAAACATAAAATAACAATATGAACAATATTTCTACCATAGGTTTCCTTGACAAATGGAAGAGTTATAATACCCCAATCATGTTTGCAAACAATACTTAAAATATTGTATCACCAAAATTAGTTTTCCTTAAGACCCATAACTACTTTACTACACTTAGTTGATGTCCCTTTCACTGGTCAAAGAGTTAAATTTATTCACATTGCACTTCCTGCCAAATATAGAATATAATCTTGCAGTGTAAGGATAACCTTTCATCTTCCAACTCCATTTAGAAGTCGTTGAAAGGCCTTCCACCAATGGGAAGGCATAATACATTGTAAAGGGTAAAGAGGCAGAATTTGAATTTATTCAGGAATTTTTTATTTAAATAGTAGCTCTAATACAGAGGCAGCTTCTTCATCTCTTAAACTCCCTGTAGCTTGCTAAAGTGGAGCCCCACTTCGAATGGACTAGGGCAGGTTTTTCAGCCTGGGTCTGTCTATACTAAATCTGTTCAGGTTTTGTCATGGGGAGGTTGGAACATTAGGAGAATGAAGAAACAAAATACGATGTGGTTGTCAGATTGGGGTCCTGTGTGAAGCAACCTAGCCAGAAAACTGCAAAGCTGGCTCAACAGCAGAGTATATAGAGTGGGGCTGTGGAATAGATACCTGCCATGTACTACTTTTCTTCATTGTTATCTCTCTGGCCCTGGATACCCATAGTTAGGAGCTGCCCAATGATCTATGTGCTGAGTGAAGCTGGATAGCATTGGCAAAAGGAATCAGGTGATGGACATTGACACAGCTGCAGTTTCCTTATACACATTAAATAGTTATCAGAAGGAAAGGGAACAACTTTTTATCTCTGCTTAATGTTAACATTTCAAAAATTGTCCTATATCTGTGTTGTGGTGAAGAGGTGAAGTTTTGAATTTTGGTGACAGGTTCTTTAGCTCTTTTAATATATTTTTTTTTTTAAGTTCCTGCCTATTTTATTCCAAGCTATGCCTTAGAAAATGCATTTGTCCTCTGAACAGATAATGTAGGAAATGTGGAGACTAAATTCAATCACTGAACAGTGGAAGTGCTGCTTTAAATGAAAAGCTCATCATAACCTTAACCACGGAGTCACTCCTGATGCCACCATAATATTAGCCCAAACAAGCTCCAGTTCAACTCTGTGGAAATAGTCCCAGTGACTTCATTGGAAGTTGGATCAATGCCTGAATGAGAGATTACTTGCATGGTTGTGTCAGTGTCTAACATATATTGCCAAGTTGCTTGGGTGTTATTTAAATAGCTAGACATGTATATCACACATTGTTTGAGGGGAGGAAGGTTGTGTTTGTTTCAGTAAAGTGTGAATGTAGTGTTTGTGAAAGGTGCCAGATTGACAGAGAGCCCTGGAGGATCAACTCCTATCTGCAGAAAGATACAAGAACAGGCATCAGAAGTAATGGCTTCCCTACTTTGGCTTACCAGCCTACCTTAGCCCTATCCCTGGAGGGTTCACTGCTGTCAGTGTGAGGTTGGTTTGGTCCCTGGCTTCTCATCCAAAATTAAAGATAAAAGTGCCAATGGTGGTGCGTTTTTATAATGTGGTTACCAAATCACTGAGAGCTGGACTGAGACCATAAAACTTATTTCACATTGGCCATCAAACAGCCTTCATAGGGTAGCAGCTGACAGGCTCTACTGACCTGGGCTGAATGTAAACTGATTACCAAGGGGTAATTTCTGTCACCCCCCTGAGACCTAAACTATGTAGCTTCTCCACTTTGTATCATATTAAGCTGGTAGTAAACAACCTGAATGCAGATTCTTGCAAAATTATTTTTTTTCCTTCTGGACTTTCCATTTTATGTTCAAGTTAAACTTATAAAGTGCTGATGCAGAAAGTATATGAATAGTGAAAAAGTCTCTTGAATGAAATTTTGCATGTCTGGTCATGATTATATTGACTGTATTGGATCAGTCTTAGCTGTTGCACTCCCCCTACCAGCTCCCAATTTATTTAGGCAGGGTGAAGGTCACCTGGATAGTTATTTTTTTCTCTTTTAAAATCTCATCCCAAATGGGTTTGTAAATATTCAATCCTGACTTCAGCTTGCATTGCATTGTCATCAGTTATGACAAACTGCTGCCTTTTCCCTCCACTCTTCATCTTTTCCCTGTCAAAATGCACCCTTTGGCAGAATATTTTTCAACGGATAAATGTGAGTTGTACAGAGACACAGTTGAAGTATTTTTTCATAATCTCAAGAATTCTTCTCTCCCTCTTGTTTATAATTACTTCTTAGAAACTCAAACTGAAATTAGTTCCTTTACTCGCCCCTCCCCCCATATATGTACACATTGGATTGTGATTGCAGGGTTTCTTTGACTAGTATAGAGAAAGTAAATAAGGAAGTGTTATTTACTCCCCATAACACAAGAACTAGGGGCCACCAAATGAAATTAATAGGCAGCAGGTTTAAAATGAACAAAAGGAAGTATTTTTTCACACAATGCATAGTCAACCTGTCGAACTCCTTGCCAGAGGATGTAGTAAAGGCCAAGACTATAACAGGGTTCAAAAAAGAACTAGATAAATTCATGGAGGATAAGTCCATTAATGGCTATTTGCCAGGATGGGCAGGGACGGTGTCCCTAGCCTCCGTTTGCCAGAAGCTGGGAATGGGTGACAGGGGATGGAGCACTTGATTATTACCTATTCTGTTCATTTCCTCTGGGGCACCTGGCATTGGCCACTATTGGAAGACAGGATACTGGGCTAGATGGACCTTTGGTCTGACCCATTATGGCCGTTCTTATGTTTTGAGGGTTATTGAAATAATGATGAAACATCACAAAGCAGGGAAACATCACATGTAAAGGTTTTACATGATTATTGCAAGCAAATTAAAAGAAATTGATAAATTTGGGGTCTGCTGATCTGCTTTGTCAGAAAATTCTACCTTCCCCCAATATATTTCAAATGACCAGCTGCTCATGATCCATGCATTCCACAGTTGATGAATAATGAGCCCCTAGGGTCGCAACAACTGTTTATGGTCTGGTGAGAGCTACCCTCAAAGACCACATGAAGATGGTGATTTTCTTTGATATCCTTGTTCTCTGTTGACCTGAGAATTGCAGCTTGCTCTGGCTTCCAAAAAAAAAAAAGGGGGGGGGGAGGGAAACTGGGCTAGTATGTAAGGTTTTGCCTACATAAATTGTGGTCACCAGTAAGAATTTCATTTTGCTTGTTGTAAAGGCCTCAGTGATTAAGTAATCAAAGTGAGATTTAATGTGTAGATTTTCTAAAATATTACATGTGGAACTCAGTTTTCTCCTACCATTGCTAAATTTATATCTGATTTACACAATGTTGTCAAATCATGTCATTTTGAGTCATGTAATATTTGGTGCTTTTCTTAGAGCCCTAAGCACTTAGATTCATTTGATCATCTGAGAATCTCAGCTGTCATTTTCCTTTTATAAAAAAAAAAGGAGGGGGGATTTTCTAATCCAATAATTGTGCAGAAAAACTTGCAAATGTGAACCTATAAAGACTCAAACATAAGGCAAATAAAAAGAATCCAAAAAAATATTACTTTGAAATTCTCATAATTTTTATGTCAGTCTCATGATTTTTGAACACTTGGTGTTGTCATGGACACTGAGGTCAGGATTTCACAATTCAAAAACCCCTTTTATTCCCAAACCCTACCCCAAGGACAGTTCTGGCTCCATAAAGGGAGACGTGCCAGAGACTCTTTGAAGTCCAGTAGGAACTTAGCCACTGGTATTGATTTTACATGGAAAATACTCAGATACTATGGTGGTTGGGTGACTGAATAAAAGCCTAAGATAGTCGTTCACAATATTATTTACAGTAGAGCCTCAGAATTATGAACACTAGAGTTACAAACTGGCCAGTCAACACACCTCATTTGGAACTGGCAGTACACAATCAGGCAATAGCAGAGACCCCCACCTCGCCCAAAACAACACCTCAAACGAATACAGTATAGTACAGTGCTCAATGTAAACTATTAAAAACGTAAAGGGAAAGTTAAAAAAAATTGACAAGCTAAAGAAACTGTTTCTGTGCTTGTTTAATTTAAATTAAGATGGTTAAAAGCAGCATTTTTCTTCTGCATAGTAAAGGTTCAAAGCTGTATTAAGCCAATGTTCAGTTGTAAACTTTTGAAAGAACAACCATAACATTTTGTTTGGAGTTACAAGCACCTCCGTTCCCGAGGTGTTCATAACTCTGAGGTTCTACTGTATATCAAATCAGTTTACTGTCACCTCTGCAACAGGGATGCCAAACACAATTCCAGTAGATAGCAAGGACACTGTCCTCTTTCACATTCACTTCCACAATGTACCTAAGGTTCCACCTTCTTACACATTAAAATTCTACAAACTCTATAAATTGTTCCCACAGGGCAGCCCAAACTAATGCAACAATGCCCAACTTTTATTTCTTTTCCTAGTTGCAAGCTGAGGAGATTAACTCTATTAGGCCTATTTTTATAGAGGTTTTCTGAGTCCATTGCCTAGGTTTTGTTGCCTCATCTAGCAGTGTACATTTAATACAAATCACTGGGACAAGAGAATTATTTGAAAGGGTTGTGTTATGAAGTATCCTTTTGCTCCTCCCTGTGAGCTTGCACATATGAAAGGCTTAACTTAGCTTTTGAAGGTTTATTTCATGTGCATGCATAATGGAGGAGTATGGTCTCATGGTTAAATTAGGGAACTAGGATACTAGTTAATGTTTTATTTTTGGTTCTTTCCATATGGCCTTGGCAAAATGTTTGTGATGAAACTTACGGTACTTCACAGTGGTGTAATATGGCTTACGTGATTAAAGTCAGCAGTGCTTTTATATTCTCTGAGGAAAGTTAAATATAAAGAAATTGCTACTGTAGTTGAATAGTTGTTGGAAGGAAAGTAAAAGAATATAAAGGATGAAGATATTGATTGACTTTCCTCTACTGTTAATTCAAAAACTTTCTAACTTCAGGTTAGAAATTCTGATATACTCTCTGGGTTCATTTCTCCTCTTGATATGCACAGGCAGCTCCGATTAGTGCCAGCAGGAGTTTTGCGCTGGCATCACAAGAGGAGAATAGACTGCTGTGCCTATAATGATAAGTTAGATAGCCTCTTGTTGGCTCTGTGTGTGATTCCTGATCTATTGTGCCAGAGATACTACAGCATGAGAGAGAGCTGCTGTCATTTTTTAATAGGAAGTGAGGACTTTAAGAGCTAGAGAACTGTCCTCTTTTCTGAATAGCACTTTTGCTGCATGAAGTGTAATTTATTTTTATCACAGCAGGCACAAAGCTTCCAGGTTTTCATAAAGAAAAATGATCCGTATAGGGTCCATGTAGATGGAGCAATCATTTGAAAACCTATAAGTTCAAAACATAAACCTTTCTCAATGCAAAGTATTGTTTCTTTTTGTTACAGCTTTTTTATTTTTTAAAGTTGGGTCTTCAATAATACTTCAGACACCCCATAAAACAGTTTGTTCGCAGTAATATTTTAGTCAGCTATCTACCTTATAATAGTGCATGGTGCTTAATTACTGTGTCAGAAACTTTTGCAGACAGGACTTTCTTATCCTTTGAATTACCTTCAAGGAAATTTCTTAAACTTTTTTTTAACTCAGTTGCAAATATGAGTCAATAGCAAAGTTGAAATTTTTATCAGAAAAGAAGTTGTCTGTACCTTCTCAGACACACAAAAAGAATGCAAACAAATAGGACCATATTATTAGTTCTACAACTTGTCAGTTTGATTAGTGAAGCAGTTGCCTCTGTCACTTCTGAGAGAACACTGCCTCATTAAATGATGTCCATTCTTAAATGAAGAAACCCTGCATTGTGTCTTTTTAGTGCGTAATTGGACTGTCTTCGGAATACAAGCAAAGCACTTGTTTCTGAATATATGCCCTGTACCTCAACAGGTCAGAGAGATAGTAAAAACCTGTTGTTTTGCTTTGTCTTGGGGAATAATGGAGTCACTAATCCACTTGATCTCTCTGAGTCAGATAAAGAAGAAAGTGAGCGATGCATACATTTCAAAGATGGAAGGCACTTGTAAAAGCAATTTCTTTGGAGAGGAAAAAAACTGGAGCAAAGGCTGTTGGAAACCTTTTAATTAGTACTAATTACCTCAGCAGAAAACGTTGGAGGCTTGAAAGGATTTGTGTCAGCAAGTGAAAGATCAAAGATTGTGGCGCTCGCATTTTAATCTGTTGGCTATAAAAACGAATAAGGGGGTAGTAATGGGGCCCAGGAGAATGACAACCCAGGTGGTTGAGGCCTTAATCCCTTCTTTACTGCCAACGCCTGAAGCCTAGTTCCAATTACATAATAAGATGATTTAATTTTTGCTTTAATTTTAACAAAAATTAAGGTTTTTTATCCTTCAGTAATGACAAGATGAAGTTTTCAACTATAAAATCTTCTCCATTTATTTCTTTTAATGTTTTAAACCCAAACCTTTATTACCAAATTTTATAGCAAGGTCCAAAATGACTGTATAAAGGCCATGAGACAGCAAAAGTTCTTTGATGTGGTCTGTGGAAGGGGGAGTGGTTTAATATAGGCCATTGGGGCACCCATGTTGCAGACATCTATTGAGTCCCATTGATCATTCACTGTGACAGTTACTGAAGAATTTGGTAACATGATGAGTGAGACCTGCAGTGTGTGCAGTCCAGAAATATGATTGCCCCAGGAACAAACTTCCTCTGTGTATGCAGTCTGAGCTCAGGGCCAGTGCATTCTCAGAATAAGCCACTGCAACCCACTCACCAGATGGGGGGAATTTAATGTCTTGGAATCTTCAGGCACCTTCTTATAGCATGATCTAAAAATTTCACAAGCTGAAGGGGGGGGGAGTCTTGAACTGATGTCCCAGTTGGTTTATAATTCAACACAGGCACTCATATGTTCTCTATCAGTGAGTCAAGAGTTGGGGGCGGGGGGAGGAGCTTTGGCTGTTGTTGTTTTGCACCAGAGACAACTGGTTATTTACACTCTGAAAGGGTTCCAAGATGATAGGTAGCCAATCACCTCTTTGTGTGTGGAGGTAATCAGTTTGAAAACCTGGGAAAAATGGTAACACAGTCAAGGTCATTATTTTAGATTAGACATTTAAACTGAATGAACATGACAAACATGGCTTGAAGTAAACTACTTTAAATTAGGTACCTAACTAAAGAGAAGTTCAGTTAATTGATGTCTGAAAGGTATGTCTTTTAAATTTAAATGTATACAAAATTCCATTAACAGTAGTTGCTATAGTTTGCAATGACTTAGCATCATCCTGAATTAATCTATTTCCTGTTGTTCAGCCCCTGCCCTCCATGTTTTTCAGTGTGTATATTCTGATTGTCATGATTCTGACCTTGTTGAAAATCTCATTCTGTTTTGAATCTAATACTCCTTGGTTTATTGTTTCTCCTTTTGGGCACTTCTGGTCTCTTTTGAGGCCCTGTACTTTTTCTGATGGGAGGTGAGACTTCATGAATATTGGACCCCGAGTTCAGAAAGCTGAATTTCATCACACAATATATAGGGATCTATACCTTCATCAGTACTTTTTCCTAAACTGTGAAAGGGATTTGCCCTTTTGTGATATGGGGTATCATACTACGTCAGTCATCCATCACCTTCCCTAGACATGGAAAGTGATTGCCTCAATTACAACCTGAAACTTTTTACATTGTGGTGCAGAGGAGTAACACTAGATCGCCTTGTTGATCCACCACACAAACCTGCTCCTGCAAGTGACACTGTCACAGGCATTAGAGACTATTCATGTGAAGTTGCTTGCAAGATCTGGCCCTGCAATTTTAAAGTGGAAATTAAGGTGTCTACTTTAATAATGATGGAGTGATGTTTTGTTGTTTTGGTGATGCATGTAAATACATGTAGTGCAATAATAACTGGTATTGTGTTCATGACACCTGTACTAATTTCTACTTTCTCCTCCTCCCCATCCCTATTGCAAAAAGCATGTAGAGCGGCATGTCTTTTAAAGGTGCATCTAGTAGAGTATAATCAATAGAATTGTGGTCCTCAGGTGGCTAATAAGGCCAATCCTTGAACCACAAGTTTTACTGAAATGAGGGAAAATGTTTTCAGACTCAGCAGAAGGCTGTTGACCATGATTGGAATCCAGTCTCTCCTTCCTTCTGCACCTCTTGTCCTCTTCAGCTTGTCGGTGAGCAAGTTCAAAATGCAGGGGACCATCACGTAGGACTTCACTCCATTTTAAGCGATCCTGGGCAAGTGTCTCCCAAGTGTCAAATGTCAATATTACACTTTTTTAGGTTGTTCTTCAGTGAGTCCTTATAACGCTTCTGTTGTCCACCCACATTATGGTATCCTTCTTTCAGCTGAGAGAACAGCACCTGTTTTGGGAGGCAATGGTCTTGCATCTGGACAACATGACAGTGCAGTGGAATTGCTGATGGATGATCATTGCCTCGATACTGATGGTCTTTGTTTCTTCCAGGACACTAATATTGGTGCGCCTTCCCATTTTATCTTCAGAATCTTATGAAGGCAGCGTTGATGGTGCCTCTCAAGGACTTTCAGGATTCTAAGACTTAACTTTATACAGACCGAGTAGTCCCATTGAGCTTACACGTATACAGGTTTGCGGGATCCATCCTAATGGGAGTAAAGTTATTCATGTGTTGCCATTTTTACACTGCTACCATGGTATGGATGTAACTAACAGGCAAATTTGGTCCATTGCTTGTATATGTACATTTTAGAATGATACACATATGTGAAAGACATGCTTTTAAGTAGGTAGATATCCTGTCTGGAAGAATTCTAATCACTTTTACAAGCTGGTTCAGTTATATAGAGGTCACTCCCATCCTAATTCCTGTTCCATAGACCTAGTCCTCTGTTTGTTAGCTTTTCTGGCTAAAAAAACCATTACAGTAAGGAAATCCATAACAAGAATGATGATGATAATAATAATAATAATAATATGCTTTTGAACTCTGAGAAAGATGTGGGAAGGAGAAGGGAAAAAGGAGAATAAAATTGCAAAGCAAATATAACAGTATGTATATACAACAAAAAAATGGATCTGTTAAGAAACTGAGATTATGCCAAGATTTTTGAAAGTATGCCCAAAATTCAGTTCCTAAATAAGTGGCAAGATTTTCAAAAGTGCTTCTGTTGAAGTCAGTGCACTCTGCACAGTGCTCAGCACTGTATATGTCTAAGATTTAAGAGCCTGACTTCAGGCACATGGTTTTGAAACTCTTGGCCTTAGTGCTAAGAAAAAAAAAAAAAAAGACAGTCCTGAAAAGCTTAAGCAAATCCTAGAACCCTGGACTGATCTTTTAGCTTAAACTTTTGTACACATTATGAACTCATTATAACAAATGTTTACTGATATATCAGGCTCTTGGAATGATGTCAGTTTCATTTCAAAATTGTTTAAAAAATATCTTTCAAAATGTGAGTGAAGGGCAAATCAGAAATTAAATTTAAAGTGTTGTCTCTTAAAAAATATTTATTTATTTATTTATTTATTGCAGGGCAATGTAGATGGTCAGCCAGGAAACATTAATATAAGGACGGTAAAGTTTCTTGCACTCGTACCCTTTTTAAAAATACCTTTTCTTCTAATAAACTCACAAGTTGAGTGAATGACTTGATCAGTGTCTAATTGGTAAAACCCTAGGTTCAATAAACAGTAACTGAATGATTTTACAAAAAGAAAAGGAGTACTTGTGGCACCTTAGAGACTAACAAATTTATTTGAGCACAAGCTTTCATGAGCTACAGCAGCTTACTAGTGCAACAGTTTGCATGCTGATGAAGTTATTCATTCTTGCTGGAGAAAGTGTGAAGTATAGGTAGACCTGATCAGAAACATTGCATTAGTGTGATGAAGCACACTTTAGTGGTTTATTAGAGCTATTTAAATACGCATTAAAATATTTCAGGGATCTATCAAACTGAGAATATATTTCAGCTTTTAGAGAGAGATGAATATAGTGGCCATTAAGTTTTAATTGTCTCTTATCTCTTGCTACTAAGGCAATAAAAATAAAAACTTTGTACAGAAATATTTGATATAATACATTTGCTGAGAATATTCTTAGTCAGCAAATCCATGCAGACAGGAGCGTATATTTTCTGCTTTTCCATCATTTTAATATGTAAGCTGTGTGCTTTTAACAATCTTTGTGTTTTTATTGTCTGCTTTTAACGGCATTTAGAAATCAGTCTTCCTTTATGATACCGAAAGCTGCTGTTTGAGTGATTTCCACCCTCCAAACAAATTTGATAAGAAAATTAAAAATTTGAAATGATTCCTCTTGAATCATATTCTTTTGCTGCTGTGCAGATCTGAAGTATTCTGATGAGACTCAGATAAGATGATGTGGCCTTTAGAGAGAGACACATTAAATATAGGCAGACAGCTCCTGTGTCTGGTAACAAAGACTGAGGAGGTCAAAACTATCCCAACAGGCCTGAGCAGGTCAGTCAGAGGCAATGGTTGGAAATAAAATTTGGTGGTGAAGGGGGCAAGGGGCTTGGGTCAAGTCCTGTTCAAAAAGTCAGCTTTTTCAAAAGCTTCAGTCACATTCTTACCTACAGGCAACCTCTGCTGATCCCAACTCATTAATCGAACTGGAGAGCCGTCTTGACCCTGGTTCTTTCCCTTTGAAGTGTGGTGTCCTCTGCAGCATGAGGAAATAATTTGCTGCCTGATTCAATGAGCCATCAGTAGAGCCGGCAGACCTAATGACATGTGAGAATATTAACCTCCCACTACGAAGAGCTGTGAATCTTGAGAGGCAGTCTATAATTCACCCAGCACTCCTGAGCCTTACCTCTCTGTCTTTCTCTCTCACTCACTTTCTGACTCACATACAGAGGGAGAGAGAGGAGAGACCCTCTTGTCCTAAAACTTCAGTAGTGGGAGCCTTACTGAGCTGCTCAGTAATGAGTTACTTTCCTTTTGCAGTTATATAACATTTGTACTGAAAACTAGACATCCCTCTTGCATGTAATCATTTCTGCTAAAATTTGACACAGGCTGCATAAGGGACATCAAGAAGACAGTAATTTGAATACTTATGAAAGGATGCTATTTAATGTTTCCCTCTTTAATTTTCATGATCAAAGGAAAAAGTAAAAAAGGGAGAGGACAAAGATGGCGCTAACATACTATTCTGTGTTTTGTATTCCAGCTGCCCTTGGTCAGATTGATTTCCCCTGTAATCCTCTTCTACATGGCCAAATACTGTATTTTACAGCAAGGTATAGTCTCATCCCCTGTAAATGTAGTGTAAAGACAGATCCTGGGCCGAATTCTGCTGCCGCTGAAGTCAGTGTAAATTCCTGTTGCCTTCAATTGCAGCAGGATCTCTTCTAAGAGTAGGTTTCTACTGCTGGTACTAGTGCTATTCATTCTATAAAGGAAGATTTGCAGTAAAAGTGAATATGGCCCTATGCATTTACAACAGTCACCATTAAAATGTCAGAAAGTACAAACATTTGCACCACAGTATGTGAGATATCATTGCCTATTCAAGTGTAAGGAAAATACTGTGTTATCTCAGACATCACCATCTTGGTGAATGTTGATTTTTTTTCATAGTGACCACTATGTTGTTGATGAATAAAAACAATATTGCAAATAGATGTACAGTAAATGAAGCCCTCCAGCGCTTTTTCACATTGCTAATGTGGCTGTTGTTGCAAAGGCTAAGTGTCACTGCAGTAGATATGCAGGACAGTGAATCCTGGAGCAATTTTGGCCTCAAATACTTTGGAGTTTCCAGTGAGAGGGGTTGCTCAGGTAACCTGCACTCTGCTTTCCTAAGTGAATAAACAAGATTGCTCATCACTCCATATAATCCCTGAATTATGAAAAAGGACATTGCTTTGGGCTGACAGTGTGTGAGGAAACTTTTTTATTTCACCAGCTTCTATTGGTGAAAGAGACCGGCTTTCAAGATACACAGAGCTGTTGTTGTTTCCTTTTGGCCCTCATTGATAAAATCACATCAGATTTCACTGTGATCAATATGGCAGCATTGAAGTGAAAGTTGCCTGCTGATGGATACGCTAAATAAATTTAAAACACTTCTTGCATTGAAATTGCTGGCTGTCTCCTGTAGGTTTGGAAGCTACCTGTGACCCCAGCTGGGCCCTGAAAGGGCAAAGCCTGAACCAAAAGAACTTTCATTGGCAACCCAGCAGAATTTAGGCCTACACTAGAAAGGGTTTGCTGTTACCGGTCTACCAGCAAATACCTGTAGTGGAGATGCAGCTTATACTGGCAAAGGAGTGCTGTAGATGATATAGATATATCAGTTATCTGAATGAAATAAGATATATAGGCAAAGAGGCATTGGTATAACTGTGTTTACGCTAGGGCGGTGATTCTCAAATTTTTGTACTGGTGACCGCTTTCACATAGCAAGCCTCTGAGTGCGACTCCCCCGTTATAAATTAAAAACACGTTTTTTATATATATTTAACACCATTATAAAATGCTGGATGCAAAACAGGGTTTGGGGTGGAGGCTGACAGTTTGTGACTCCCCACGTAATAACCTTGCGACTTCCCTGAGTGGTTCCGTCCACCAGTTTGAGAACCCCTACGCTAGGGCTTTTGGCCAGTATAAAAATGTTGTAAAGAATTACACCACGAACCAACATTATTATATGAGCAAACATTTTGAGTGTGAAAAAGAGACAATATATGTGTATCTGTTGGGTGGAAAGAGGCAAAATAGTCTTTTTACAGTGTGCATAATGAACATTATTATGCTTTGTTCCATGTTTGCAGTGTGGTTTATTTTAGATGTTCTAAAGACACTTCTTAACAATGAAAGGGAGGAATTCAAATGGTATGTCTGCAACACTTCTCTTCTCCTATCTAGCTTGAGCATCTATTATTTGTTCTCACCTCTCACAGCTGGTCACAAAGGCCAGTCCTCCTTGCCTCTCTCTGCTTCATCTTTTTTATTAAGTTTATTAAAACTAGTCAGATTATACTTTCTTATGGTAGAGGCTCTGCTTCGTCCATTCATTATGGTTTCTTATCTTGGCAGGCAATCTGAATTGAACGGCAGCTAGTCCATTATGCACATATGAAGCCCATCACTCCTCCAGCAAGGGCCAATTCATCAAACATTTATCTTTTGCCCTTTGCGTCAATTTGCTTGTCAATCCTCAGCCTTGGTTGTTGGGGAAGATAGGAGAAAAATTACTTCTCTTTCCCCCTTCTCACCATACTCTAGTAGTTGAAATGGGCTTTACTCTCTCTCCATGGGTTTTCAACTCCCCTTTTTCTGTACAAAAAGGGGAGGGATCAGGTTACTCTCTGAGTTACAGTGATAGAATGATTCAAAATGCTTCCAAGTAAAACTTCCATAATGACACTGCCATTGCACTTCTGTCTGTCCCTATTTTCATCCCTGTTGTCAGAGGATTTTACAAACAGGGTTGAAACATAGCCCTTGTATCCAGTTGGTGTTTGTTTTATATAACTAATTTATAAATCTTACATATGTGGTTTTTGAAAGGTTGAATAGATCTTTTACCCTTTGTTGCTCTTACAGAATTAGGAAATGGTGTGTATATGTCTTTTAAAATGAATTTGGAAAGTATAGGTTTTGTTATGATCAAGTTCTTTGTTAGGAATGGGGAGGAGATAGATGAGGTATATTGGTTTAAGACAAACAAACCAACAACCTCTCCCACATTGCTTGTTCCGTGCCAAATCATTTCAAGGGTTTGGGGAGAAGGATATTATTAAGGTCCCCATTCTTAGGAATGCTGCTGCTGTGATGTCCGCACAGTGGTCCACAGTGACTTCCCCTGAGTTGTTTGTTACAAATGGCCTTTGATAAAGTATGATGGAGTGCAGTAGTCTGTTGTCTAGTGGGTAATTCTAAGCCATGTTTTAAAATAGAATTTCTCCCATACTATTTATTTGCCTATTAGACCACTAAGATGACTTTTTATGTCTGTTTTCATGATACATGACAGGGTGTATTTATATAAAAATAGCCAATACGCCCTGTCATGTGACCTCTCATACTCTTTTACAGGGAAGATTATATTCTAGATTGTCATTTTGTTCAAATTATTTCAAAATATAGCAATATAAATTGAAATCCCACAGTGTTTAAATAATCCTAAGGGTATGTCATAAATCAATTAAAAAAAATAAAATAAGGGTTAAGAATGGAGCTTTTCATCCTGAAGAGACCTGTGTAAAACGCATATAAAGAAATCTGAAACTGAAAGATTGATTAAAAAATCCTTCCAGTTAAACTGGTCGGTTTTGTGGTTGGAGGTAAAAGGCACGAAAAGATGGTCATTTCATGTAGATTTGACTGCCAAGCAGGAAAATGTTGATGAAATACCAGTTTCACTTTGAGTGATGAAATGGTTATTTATTATTCGTATTGTGTTAGCTTTTGAAGGCTCTAATCTGTATTGGTGCCTCACTGCACTAGGTGCTGTATATACACTTTTGAAGACAGCCCCTGTCATAAAGAGCTTACAAACTAAATGTTGCAAATGCTTTGTTTTATCAGGAATCTTACAATATTTGAAGTTTTACTCAAAGCTGCAACTCCAGGAGTGAGATGATACAAGATAATCTCCATTTTTTCTATAAGAAAAAGTACGCTTCTAGTCTTTATGGTTGTACAGAGAAGTTTGAAAACATGACCCAAATGCACCTACGGGCTCAAAAACCAGAAGAGAGATTTTATTTTTTTTTAAATCTCATGATTTTTAAGCTATTCTTGATTTCTTGGAATGATTTTCTGAATCATTATTTTTGGACACTTGGAATTGGTAGTACTGCATACTCTAAGCACAGAGCAAAATTTAGGGTTGTAAAACTAAGTAAACTAGAGAGAACATGTTTTCCGGAACCCTGCCTGCAAAACAACCAATTCTTGTACAGCTTTATTACTTAACTTGTCTTATTGGGCCTTGCCATTGCTGTATGTGTGGGACGTAATGTCACACATGTACACAAATAGTCTTGGATGTAGTTTCTGAGCAAAGCAGGCGAGTAAGATTATCCATTCATTGTGTGTCTAAGAGTGTGTGCAGTAAGGGAAACAGCTCTCAGATACATTGGAAACCAGTTTTGGATGAAGGGTCAATTCCAATTTTTCCTGTGATTTTTATATGTTAGTATCACAAACAAGTAGTATGCAAATCTAATCCCATTAAGACTCTCTTTAGGAGGAGGGCTATTTAGTGGTCACTGTCCATCCTTCCCCTTCACTTCTTCCTTTCTCCACCACTCATCCCTGGCCTTCTTTCAGTTTTGTTCCAATCGGAGGAACTGGAAACAGTTCCATCCAGATACCGTATTGCCTCAAGTGGAGTGATACATGCTGCAGTCTTCCAGGGATTGAGGGAGCAACCTCAGTGCTAACAGCCCCAGCGATCTTGGAGAGAAGATGGCATTTATTATTGAAGTGCCACGACTGTGTATGGACCACAAGGACCTGGCCCCTGTTATTTGGGGATTACAGTCTATACTGAGGCCTGGCCTACACTAGAAAAGGTTTGCTGGTATAGGTATTCAAGGTAAATTGTATATTTACCAAGCTATATTGGTAAACCCTTCTCGTGTAGACATGGTTTATATTGTCTATATAGTTTATGCCATGTCCTCAAATAAAATAAGCTATACCAGCAAAAGCACTCTTCTGCCAGTATAACTGTATCTACACTAGGGCTTTTGCTGGTATAAAAAAGTTTTAAAAATATCAATCTCACCCCTAGGCACCATTACTATACTACCAAACATTTTAAGTGCAAACCTGCCTTGAGAGACAGTGAACTACAGACAAGCTGCTATGAATTATAGTGGGAGAAGTTATTTTTAGATTTTGTAGATTTGATTTTCATCATTAATGGGTCTGAAACAACACACTGTAGCTTAGCTGACCACTGATGTGATTTAAAGAGGGATTTGAATGAAGAGAGGGAAGGTGCTTGGCGTTAGAACTGAACCCAGAGTCATCTTTGTTAGTTGGATTTTTCTTAAATTGTATGTGTAGTTGAGGAAAAAAGTCCAGAAAAAAACCTGAAAATCAGGCAGCCGCATCTGGTTTGTGGTATGATTTTGAATGCGGAGTTCAGCCCAGCTTTGTAAACCTAGCTAAAAGTTTCATGCAAACCCCTTCTTGTCCCACAAGTGCTGGGAATGGATTTATTGTTTTGGTTGAGTTTTGCTTCAGGTTTTCAGATTCATTGGAACTGAAAGTGAGACTTAATGTGGAGTCAGAATAGGGGGAACTGAAACTCAGAGAAAGTTTTGCTGAATCCTCCCCATGTGAATTTGATACATCAAGTTACAAATGTCTCCATTTATATTGTGGAGCTCTGTTGTGGTGGTGGTAGTTAAAGTGCAGGACTGGAAGTTGGGAAACCTGGGTTCTGTTTCCTTCTGACCTAGAGAATTGTTGGGTGTCAACTGGGGCTAGTCCCTTAATCTCTGTCTCTCTCCCTTAGTTTTACCCTCTGTGTAATGGCGATTCCTTGCTCAAAGCAGTTTTGTGATGCTTAATACATTAACATTTGTAAAATGCCTTAAGATCCTTGGACAGTTGACGCTATAGAAGTGCAAATCAGTCTTATTTTCTTTAATTTAAATACTGAAATTATGATTAGTGCCTCAGTGTGTGCTGCTGCTGCTTTTTTTTTTAATCTGCTAAGAAATTAGAAAGGCCAGGAGAGAGAGATTTAAACAAGCTCTCCTCTCCTAACAACTCTATTTTTAACTTCTGGTAATGGCTACCTGTTGTCACCAGAGCCCAAATCAATTTCAAGGGAAAAGCCAAACTCTCTCATTTACATATGGTTAACTGCCCTCTCTTTTTCCTGTTAAACCAGAAAAAAAGTAATTAGGAACGAGTCAGCTGTTTTATTTAGAGAGAGAGGGCAGCATGTTCTCTTTTAAATATACTTCTGAGCACACTGTTATTTCAGGACAAGGACAACTGCATAATATGGAGGTTTGGCCATTCTTGGATGAGATAACATTGCTTTATTCTCTCTCAAAATTCTGTGAATGCACAGCCAAATATTACCAATAAGAGTAGCTGCTATTTAGTTTCAGTGTAACCAAATCCATTTCCACATCAAGCCAGAGGGTCTGGATAAAATAGCACAGTCGACAATTACTGTGCCTATGCACAGAAAAATCTCTACAATGACATTCCTTTATGATTAAAACTTTGCTGGAAATCATGAATGAATTATGGAAAAGCGAGCTGGGAGAAAACAGACTGATTAGCTGAAGGACTTGGATAAAGGACATTGCTGAGACCTTTGTATTCTAAAGGATTATTTACTGTCTGGTTACAGAACATCTTAAGTCATTTTGCAGAAGGAGTCAGTTGCCTGTTTAGCGCACTGTTTTTGTAAGCTAATGAGGGCAAAGCATGAGCCATAGGCAATGATGCTGTGATATTAGCTGTGACAGTGAGCTTGATCATAATTATCTTAACGAGGATAGGGTTAATTACAGTGGAAACTTAAAGTTCTTTCTGTACAGATCAGGCAGAGCTGAATACATTGTGATGTTTTGTCATTTTGATGTGACTTCAGAAATTGCAATGGAAATCTCTTGGCAGCATTTGCTCTCCTCTGGGAGTGGAGTATGAGCCCTGCAATGAGGTAACCGAGATGGTACCTGTGGGTGAGATAATGGGCAGCTTTCATGTCATTAGAACAGGGAAAAAGCAACCTGCAATACAATTCAGTGATGCTTATTAGCTTTCTAAACCAACTAGGGAAAAGAGCTAGCTGCCACTACTCCTTATGTCCTGGTTCTATTGTGGTGGTGAGTCGGTGTTTGTTAATTGACCAAGACGGGAGTTGCTCTCCTGCTATGAACTATGAGGAAGCATCCAAGATTTCATTTTAAGATGTTGCTGTTTCTCTGAAAATTCCTCCAGCTTTTTCTGTGTGTCTAGGTTAGGTTGTTGTTGTTTTGTTTTTTTACCATTCTTCTCACAGTGATATAACTGCTGCTTTTGCTGTCTCTTTCACTTTTGGGTATGTTAATAATAAAATATTTTGAATAATGTGTTCCTTCTAGCACTCCATTGAAAGGGTAATATTCTATGTCGTACTTTTATGGCACCTGTCACCTGAGGCCCTCAGAATGTTTTCCAAAAATCTGTTCGGACTCACAATACGCGTGTGTCAGGTAGGCACACTTTTATCCCCACTCCACAGATGACAAACCATGACACACAGCAGTTATGTAACTTGCTGAAGTTCAAGCAGCAAATTGACTCTGGAGATCATACTTGGAGCTTATCCTTTTCAGTCCCAGGATATAACTACTAATTGACATTCCTCTTGTATATTATGATGAGGATACATCTGCACTTTTATATAGATTTGATAACTGATATCACTCATGATAGCAAACAAAATTTCTTCCTTGTTTCCTCAACAACTTTCAAATGAATTTCTTTTTTGATTCTTTAGTGGGGATGGGGGATGGGGGGGAAGCTGACAATTCTGTGAATAGCAAAATAACATACGGATGTAAATTTATGTTAATTGTCTATACCCTCTCTGCACTGTAGCAATCCCTGCCCTGTCCCTAGGCTCTGAATTTAGCTGATTAAATCACCAAGTGCACACCATGCTGATGACATGAAAACAACAATTAATAAGCAACCCCCTGTGTAACACTGCTCCTTTTTAACTGAGCAGTTAATAACATTACATGGCAAAAATTATCAAAATCAGACAGGTGTAAGGGGATTTACACACAATTTTCTCTACTCATCTATGAAGCTAGTACCATTGTACACAGCCTAAGATTTAGAAAGAAAGACCGTTTCAATAGGCAACTCCCTCTAGTGTTTCAGGGCCTTTGTCCCACTTCATGGCTTGTCATTTTGTTTTATGCCTCCCCTGCAGCAGTTTTG
This sequence comes from Dermochelys coriacea, assembly GCF_009764565.3. Classification (NCBI taxonomy): domain Eukaryota; kingdom Metazoa; phylum Chordata; order Testudines; family Dermochelyidae; genus Dermochelys; species Dermochelys coriacea. The sequence continues at coordinate 63,764,696 of NC_050074.1, forward strand.
GATGTATGCTTTCTTCTCCTTGCCAGTTGCCAACCATTTGCTGATTCTCATAAGGGCATTATATTTGCATAACATAACTCAGGAACAATGTGTATTTGATGCTGACACTGACCAGAACCCAAGCAATGTTTATTCACATAGGGTCTATTAGTGTCCCATAAGGCTCTGTGGTGCTGACAGTGAAGTGGTCTATTTTGAACTCCTTTTGGCAAGCAGAAGCCTTATATTAAAAAGTGAGGGTTGGCTATACTCTTCTATTAGCTATTTATACAGTAAAGAGTGTTAAGGGGAATTTTCTAAACTAGCTTTGTCAAATAAACAAATTAAAAATCATAACAGCATAATAAATTAGCTCCTACCTCCTCTAGATTGCTTTTCCTTCACCAGTACTTGTGCAGAAGCATTGGTGCAGCTCTGGATTCCAATCCTGATCCTGGCAGAGACCAGGTCTGTATGGAGTGCTTTGCTCGTATAGCTATGCCAGTACACTATACCAAAAAAAAAAAATGCTCCTAGTGTGCATGCAGTTTATGCTAGCAAAACTGCTTTTGCCGGGATACCTTATTCCAGCTGCCTCCCTGCTCCTTCCCCCACAAAATCCCCCAAACAAATAAAATAAGCTGTACGTCTACACTGGGGGCCTTTGCTGACACAGCTATGTGGGCTAGAGATGACACCTCTGACTGGCATAGCTATGCCAGCAAGAGGTTGTAGTGTAGACCTGGCCAATGACTTGCTTTGGGCAAATTCACTTAACCTCTATGTACCTCAATTGCCCATAAGTACAATGGGGTTAATGATACTTAACTATACTTCCCTCAGATAATGCAGTATAAGTGTTTGAAGTCCTGTGAGAGCCTTAGACTGAAGGTGCTGTTTAAGTATTTGAGTGCTGGTTTTTACTTTTGAATATTTATAACTGAGTAGACAGTGCCCTTAAACTTTAGTTTGAAGGTTGCATTTTTGACTTCCCACATAAGAATTTTCAATTTGCACCCTCTGACTATGCTTCATAATAGCAATGGGAGAGGCAGTGATGCATCTGCAAAAGCAGCATCTGGGTTTTTGTTGACTTGGTGGACATTAAATTAATACACGCAATTAAAAAATCGCATTTCATTCTCATAGCTGCATTTTCCTCCATTAGTGACATGTTCCATCTCTCTCTCTAAGAGGCTTGCCTTATTTTTTTTAATGGATTTTTGCAAAAAGAAACAAAGAAAGAGGTGGGGAGTGGAAGGGGGAAAATACCCCTAGTAGAAATGTCATTAGAAAACGAATAGTGTAGACTGCATCTCCCTTATTCATCACATTTTGTAAAACAGCCAGGAGATACAGTGATGATCTTTCCACTGGTCCGCATAGTAGATCAGCTGTCAAGTCATGCAATCTCAGCATCTCTCTAGGTATCTGGTAGGTGAATGAGCTGTGAATGTGTGGCTGTTCATTTGCTCCATATAACCTGCTGTCTCTCTTGATTAATGTGGGTTTTTCTCCCCTTACCTCCCTCCTTTAGGAATGTGCAAGCCTATGAAATTAAGAGTTAACTTCGGAATAAGTGCCTTAGCAGAGCAGGGAAGCTAGTTCGTCAATATCTTCCTCTACTTTCCTAACTGGGTGGTGGTTTCTCACAGATACCTGGCATTTTTATGCTGTAAGAGTTCTTTTTAAAACTGCTTTCTACAGTTTGAACCCTGGGTTGGGGCAGTAGGCTTTAAAATCAAAGCATACGGCTTCTGTGTCTGGAGCAATTCTGCAGATATGAAGCATTTTATGTTGGTCTCAGAGATGCAAGCAGTAGCAAATTAAGTAGTTAATAAAAAAAGAACAAAAATCCCCTCAGCTTTTCCTATAATTGCATGTAGGGTAACTGCTAAGAAACGATACTTGAAGTTGTATGTATTTTTGTTGTTGGGGTATGATATTTCTTGGCAGAAATGATGGATGATAACTTAAATTTGTGTCCAGGGAATGAAGGTGAACTGTGACAGAGTTATTTATCTTGGGAATGGAGGTTAGGGTCAGACGAGGCTGGGTGCCTGAAGGCACAAGACATTGACAAATTCATCCTGCAGGCCCCATATCTGAAGCCTTTTGTTTTGGATCCTGGCTACTCACTAAGTGACCCCCATCCTTCATCCTGCCAGCATGTGAAGGATGTGTTGCCGTGCCAGCATTCCCCTTGCCACTAATTCTTGTCATTCAGTCTCCTGACAGGGCCAAACCAAAACTGTTCCCTCTCTTGAAAGGGAAGGTTAAAATATTTATTTCAGCTCATAATAGCCTCTGTGATTTAATGGAGTATCATTTTTCTTGTTGTCTTTGTTGTTTGCAGGTCACTAGAAGGACTAAAAACATTCAGTTGCCTGGAAGAGTTGATCTTGGACAACAATCTCCTCGGAAATGACCTTCGGTTACCCAGGTTACCTCACCTCCATACCTTAACGCTCAACAAGAACCAAATATCCTTTCAAAGAAATACCTGCAAAATGTCAAATGAGTTTTATGTGTCAGCCAAATTAAAGTATGTGAAATATAGTTCATGTGCAGACAAAGCAGCCTCTCTCTTGGCACCTGGAATACTTCACAGTAATTTATTATAGGTCATTCATAAATGAAATGCACCATTATATCTTCCTGTTGCTCCATTTTAGAGTGAGATCTAAGTTATGGCTCTGAAGGAATCTTTTTTAATAGATAAAATAGAGAAAGAAAATAATGTCAATGCTGGCAGCTTGCAGCAGCTCCCGTGTTTGCTTGGGGTTTTGTTGCAGGCTGACCTCTAGTGGAATAGAGCATGCAGTGAAACAGAATAAACTTTTAATACTTTGGATACCTCTTTTTAAACAAAAAAACCTCCTCGAATGCAGTCATCTGTTAATGTGGTTGGTCAATATGAACAGTTTGGTAGCTGTTGCACATGTGCAGTTCTGAGTCAGTCACTGAATTTATGACTTTCCCATTAGCTGCCCCCAAATGATGTAGGCAATCTAAACCTGGGTCCAATTCAGTACGACATTTAAGAATGTGCTTAAGTCCATCGGTAACCAGCAAAGCACTTAAGTATGTGCAAAGTGCTATTAGAAGCAATATTTTAGTGTGTGTTCACACACACACACACACACACACACACACACACACACACACACACACACACACACACACAGACCACCACCACCACCACTAGTCACCAAAGTTAGGGGTGGTCAAACTGTGGCCTGAAGTCAAATGGAGCCTGCAGAGTCCTGAAGCATAGACCATGGAGGCCTCTTCCTTGTAATGGCAGTATAAGGGCAAAGCTGCTCAGGCATTTATTACAGTAAATGCAAACAGAAAAGCAATTTATAGTCCTGTATTGTGGCGCATAAAAAGTAGCTGCAAATATTACAGCTGCACACATTTATCTTTGACTTTTTAAATTTAAAATATGGAAAACATCTGAGCAAAATTAGGTGTAATCTTGGGGTCCAAATAACTTGCCATTGCAGCCTTCTGTGTTCCAAAGATCACCTCTGTACTAGTTTAATTTGGTTGGGTTTCTGGCTAATGGCAAAGTCCTGAGGGTTGAATATAGACAACTATTTTGTCTTATTATTTGCTTTTACAGTAAAACCTTGATCAAGCACACTGTGACACAGCACAAACCAAAAAATTCTTGCTGATCCTATCCATGGTACAAAATCTGATGAAGCATTTCCCCCACCTGGGGTGTACAGTGTGGGTTGCCAGATCAGTGATTGTGTAGTTCTGCATTCCCCTGTTACCAAGTGGAGGACACTCTCCTGAATCAAGAGTAAATGAACAGAATCAGAGAAGGAAATATCATTAGTGTGATTTAAAGAGTTCTGTTAGAATTACAATGATATTCAACATATAGCACCAAATCATGCTTGCCTTAGTCCAGTGAACAGTCCCTCAAAGTAATTGTGAGTAAGATGAGCAGGGTTTGGTCCATGAAGCAGTTTTTTAACATGCAGGTTTTAAATTATGAAGGCTAATTCTCTGGGTGTATCTCCGAAAACTGAGCTGTTCAATGGGATAAGGAATTACATATACCAGTGTACATTCCTGAAGCATGCAGCCAGTAATTTAACAAAGGACATACTCAAAATTTGTTAGTACAGTCATGGGGGAGGGCATTGAACTTGCAGAGAAGGGGGGAAAATTGCTCTTTGGAAGTATTTTTGAGTTCTATAGATAGATGCTCTTTGGCAGGGAAGATTTGGCAGTATACAGAGGAAGGAGACCTCCCATAACCTTTTCTTCAGTTTGGATGGCACATTTGAAGAATGAGGGTTCATGTGAGCCTCCTGCAGCACATCAACTAGTACGTCCTTTACTTGGCTATTTGCAAGGGGCCATGGATATTTAATAGCATACTGAAATGAGTACCATAAGGGATCAGTTTAAAATGGACTGCACTGATGTTAGAAGCCAGAGTGCAGTAGCACTGTGGAAAAGGACATGACAATGGGAAGAAGACCCATCTAGAATAAAACAGTAATCGGTCTATCCTTCCAAAAGGGAAATGCTCACAATCCACTTTATTTCTGAGATGACCTGTGGTGCATGGAGTAGAAGGGAAGGAAATGAAATGCTTAATGGTGAAAATCTGTGAAGAAGCAGGTAGACTTGAAGCCTAAAAATTGTGTCCTGTTCCCAAGCAGTGATTAGAATACTTCAGCAGCCATTAAATCATGGCTCTCTGAACTCTTCAGGATAGTGAACTGCTATATCCATCCTGATTAACTTCATGCTATCCTGGAAGAAGAAGGCATCACATGTCATGAAGAATGGTCACCCTATTTGACAAGAAGGATCACCTGGATTCAGGGTATGCTCTTCAGGCAAAAGGAACTGTATATTGAGCCCAGGATTAGAAACATCCCTCCCTCTTGCCAGTCTTTGTCTCATGCTCACAACAAGAGACTCTTGAAATACTACAAGAAAGCTTAGCTCAGACCTATGCCCTTCATATCTGTGAAAAACACCTGGGAATCTACCTACACAGAGATGCATAAATGCCACTTTGGAAGATCATTTGCTCCCAAAGTATGCAGTATGTTTGGTCAGTACTAAAGAAGCTATCCTTGGGCCTATCAACCTATTGCCTGTATGCAACCCTCTATCTTCATCAAATTGTACACATCGCTAGCAAGAACCATTTTCAGCTGCACCTTGTCTGCTGCCAAGATTCTGTACCTCTGCCAGCCAGGCTTGAGGTCAGAAGATGGAACAGAAATGGCATAATTTTTGCTGATGGATAATGTCATCTTGCACCCAGACAGGGAGTATATCTACTCGCATATTACTAGATAGTTCTGTGGTTATCCCACCTCGAATACCTAGCACTGCACGTAGGATATGTCTACACTGTAGCTGGGAGGCTACTTCCCAGTGGGCCCAGGCAGATATGTGATAGCTCTGCTCAAGCTAGTGCACTACAAATAGCAGTGTAGTGAGAGATAGCAAGGACAGAGGCTCAGGCTAGCCACCTGAGTACATACTGCAGGGGGTCCTGATGGATTTGTACTTCAGCAGCTTGAGCTCCCAACCCTGATATGATGCTGGTTTTAGCCCACTAGCTTAAGTGGAGCTAGCACCTGCCTGTCTACCTGTGTTTGGAAGCATGCTCCCAGCTTCAGTGTAGACGTACCCATCACCTCTCTTTCAGAGGTTAACTTCCCTTTTGGTACCACACCATTCACCTGTGGAATCTCTCCTGAATCTCTTCTGATCATCAACAAATTGAAGCAATCACATTCTCAAATGTAAATCATGTGTAGCTCTACATCTTGTTATTTCAGTCTCTGGTAGCATTGTTGCCTGGCCAAGATAAGCATGTGGATGGAAGGGAGATGAGTGAAGCAAAGCCTGAGCAAGACAGACTAGAAGCTGGGAGGGAAAAGATAAATGTTTTGAAGAGGTAAATGGCCACCATAGTACCTGCCTTCAAAGAGTCAAATTGGTTTGTAGCCTAGGAGTAGGTTTGTATCCACTGCTTCTGGATGCTCAAATAGGTGCAGCTGCCAAATATACCTTCCTCCATCTGCTCTTGGCAAGAGCAGAGCATACTATCAGACCAAGGTCTGGCCTTCATAATGCCCAGGCTGGATTACTGCAGCTCATTGTATTGGGAATGACTGCACTGACCTTAAAATGTGGGAGTTCCAAATGATCCACAATGCAGCAGCCCATCTCCTGAATCACACCAGCTGCCAAAAGTATAAGACAATGGTGCCCCATTTACTACATTGTCTTGCCATAGAATACGGGTATTCATATGGCGATCTCCAAGGCTCAGGAAGCTCTCCAGCTAGAGAGGACTGCTGCCCACTGGGGGAAGGAGGATACAGCTCTGTCACAGGGAGGACTCTGGCTGCTGGTTACTTCTGGCACCAGGCGGTTCTCCCTCCCTGCTCCCAACTCACCCACCAAAGTGATGAAGAACAATTATGCTGCCCTGGCAAAAAGGATGAGGAATCGCCCCCAAAGGTGGAGAAGGAGAAGCTCTGTACCCTGAAGGCTGGGAGAATCATGGTCACCACTCCCAAGAGGAAATGGGAAGATATCTTTGGAAAAAGGCTGGCTAACCTAGCAAGATGGGCTTTAAACTAGGTTCTGTGGCGGCAGGAGAAAAAAGCCCACAGGTGAGTCAAAAACATGGAGACCTGGGAGAAGCATCTGGGGAGAGCATGGGCAATTATATCCAGGACAAAAGAGAGACAAGTGGGAACACAGAGGAGAAATCAAATCCGTATCTTAGATGTCTGTATACTAAGATGTGTTCACTTGCACTGAGTTTGAGATGGAAATAGGAGGAGGACTTGTTGAAAGTCTCTGGGTAAGGATAAAAGGGGTAAAAAAACCCAAGGGTGATGCCATGATAAGGGTTGGCTGATTAAATAATTAAAGATTCAGGAAAAAAAAACCTATGAGGGAAGATTCTAAAAAATTGAGTTTGTTTAATCTGGGAAAGAAGACTAAGAGGGGGCATAACAGTTTTCAAGTACATAAAAGGTGGTTACAAAGAGGAGGGAGGAGGTTCTCCTTAACCTCCGAGGATAAAACAAGAAGCAAAGGACTCAAACAGTAGCAAGGGTGGTTTAGGATGGACTTTGGGAAGAACTTCCTAACTGTCAGGGTGGTTAAGCACTGGAATAAATTGCCTACGGAAGTTGTGGAATTTCCATCACTGAACATCTGTTTTAAAGAACAGGTTAGAGAAACACCTAATAGTTATTAGAGAAATGCTAGTTATTACTTAGTTTTTCCTTGAGTGTAGGTGACTGGACTATTAAAATCCTTTCCAGTCCTACATATCTGTAATTCTAAGGAGAAAATCAGGATATCTGTCATTGTCTGTGAGGTCCTCCTTTAATAGACCAAGCTAACTAAAAGTATGCCTCTTGTTCAGTAATTGCAACATCCCTCATTGGTTGTGTTCCATAGGGAATTAAGTTGTCAGTCTCCAAGTTAAAACTTGAGAGGCCAAGCTTTCTTGGAGACTGTTTTAAATACTGTGCAACTCCTTTCCAAACATGGCCACTTTCAGAACTCTTTAATCCAACTCTTACAGTCACAACTACTAAGAAAAAAGAAAGGAGAGGGAAGAGAAGTGAGCTCTCTTTGACATGTGCACATATACATATACGCACAACTGACCCAGCAACCTTTAAGGAGGAGTGAAGTCTTGTCCACTTTCTGGACTTTCTTGCTCCTGTTGAATAAGAGTGCTTAGATACTATGGTGATGTGCACCAGAAGAGAAATTAGATAGTCAAGTTAGGTAGAAAAGAATATAGGTATCTTTAATTGTTTCACAGCAGACAGCTCAGTATTGTTAGGATGGTGAAAGGGAGATAGGAAGAAGGTATTTTTGGTTGTGCCTAGCTTGAAATGTGGCGTTTGATTTTTATCAGTAGAATAAAGATCATCTCTTCATGTGCATCTGTGCGTTTATACAATGGGTGGTACACAATGTGTATGCACATACTTTGTCTATGTCAATGTATGCACAATGAGCAGACATTAAAAGGTTTAGGGACATTACTCACTCTAGTGATATTCCCTGAGTTTAAAATGGGGAATACTGCAGGAACCAGGAATATCTCTAGATCCAGAATAAACTTTGTATGCCTGTGTGTGTGTGTGTGTGTGTGTGTGTGTGTGTGTGTGTGCGCACGCACACATGGCATACTTTTAAAAAGTTTATTCTATCTATTTCTTTGGGATTGGAAGGTATACACATGTATAAGTTTGTACATTTAGTGTGTACTGACAGTTATGGTATCTTTAATCAATTTGAATAAAATAAAGGGACAGATAGCTCATTTTTTTTTGGTGAGGATTTATTTTTTGGTAAGTGTCCTTAGGAACAACATAAACTATTGGTATGATTGATGATACTATTGAATAAGGAGAGTGGTGAATACTTCCTGAGGCACTTTAATTGACATAGTTGAGATATTTTAAAAACAGATTTTAAGTGATGGAGACGGTGGTATTCACATTTGCAGGCTACACACACGCACATGGTAGGTAGTCAAATATCTAAATAGTCAAAATGTACATAAAAATAAAAAAAAACTCCATCAATACAGCACCAACATGTCTACCCTTCAAAAAATAATCTCTAATAGTGTCCATGGATTTAATGGTGGATTTACTTTTCACAGACAGCAGAACTAAAATTGTGGTTTTAAAGTGCTATAGAAGGATTTTGCAGCTCTTTGGTTCAGATCACACCATGATGACACCCTCTGGACTGCAAAAATAAACCACAATGGGGAAGCTGAGAATGGATTTTCACTCCCACTTCTGACTCTGCTTACTTTGTCTCTTCTCAACACAACCTTATAGATATTTTAATGTATTATTTTGGTGGACTAGTGTTGATCTTTTATAATGAGCACATGATATGCCAATTAATGAAACAGTGCACTGGGGCATCATGAGCTATGATTCATTTCAGGGAAGCACTCAATCACGAGAAAGCTCCTACGTGACTTCAACATACTTTGCAAAGAATAATCTGTGACAGTAGATGGATGGGTCTCCCAGTTCAGGGGGGAAATCTGTACATGTGATGGGCTCATGGCTATTTTTCATGGGTGCGTGTGCGATGGTTAGAGTCCTAGAGAGCAGAAGTTCAATTAATCATTTTAGTAAATCACTTGGTCTCAGATGCTAACATAAATGATTCTGGCTTTCAAATTTTACCATCCTATTCCACACATTTCTTTTGAAGTGCTACCAGCAGATGTTGCTTGCTACTGTCCAAAAATCCACTTTTCTGTAAATAAGTAGTTTTTTAGGGGTTTTCTTAGGTTAGGGAATGTGTTTTACTCCATGTTTCTATAAAACACCATGAAAATTTGTGGTGCTACATACATTACTGTTTTAAATAAAATAAAAAAAATCCATAGGATACCATCATCCATTCCATTGGAACAGGGTAAATTAAAGACTGCTAATAATGCATATCTCAATAAAGAATGTGGTGAGACGTCACATAAAACTGGCTATGAACTGAATCGGTGTATGATTCCCTTCGTGCTTGCCTGGAAGTTCACATGCAAAATTAAAATCTCTAAATTATAGATATGTTATGGCTGGAAGAGATTTCGAGAGGTCATCAAGTCCACCTCCTGTTCTGAGGCAGGACCAAATAAACCTAAACCATACCAGGCAGCTGTTTGTCTAGTGTCACTGCCGTTTTTATAACAGTCCATAACATATCTGAAGACTGTTATCAGGTTCCCCCTCAGTCGTCTTTTCTCAAGACTACACATGCCCAAGTTTTTTGTTTTTTTTTTTAACTTTTCCTCAGAGGTCAGATTTTCTCAATCTTTTATCATTTTTGTTGCTGTCCTCTGGACTCCCTCCCATTTGTCTACATCTTTCAAAAGTGTGGTGCCCAGAATTGGACATACCAGGACTGAATAGAGTGTGAAAATTACATTGTATTTGTTACATACAACACTCCTGTTAATATATCCCAGAATGATATTAGCTTTTTTTGTAGCTGCATCACATTGTTGACGTGTATTCAGTTTTGATCCACTATAACCCTAATTCTTTATAGCACTACTACTAACTAGTTGGCTATTCCCTATTTTGTAGTTGTGTATTGATTTTTTTTCCTTCTAAATTAAAGTACTTTGCACTTATCTTTAGTGAATTTCATCTTGTTGATTTCTGGCCAATTCTCTAATTTGTCAAGATTGTTTTGAATATTAATCCAGTCCTCCAATGTGCTTGCAACCACTCCTAGCTTGGTGCCATCCACAAATTTGGTAAGCATACTCTCCACTCCATTATCTAAGTCATTAATGAATATATTGAATAGTACTGGATCCAGGATTAACCTCTGTGGGATTCCACTAGATACGCTTTCCCCATTTGACAGCGAACCATTGATAACTACTCTTTGAATATGGTCTTTCAACGAGGTGTGCACCCACTATATAATAATTGAATCTAGACCACATTACCCGAGTTTGCTTATGAAACTGTCATCTGATACTGTGTCGAAAGCCTTACTAAACTCGAGATGATATGCCTACTGCTTCCATCCACTAGGCCAGTAACTCTCTCAAAGAAGGCAATTATGTTTGTTTGGCATCATTTGCTCTTGTCAAAGCCATGCTGGCTGTTACTTATCACCCTATCATCCTCTTAGTTGACTGCAGCAAAGGCATAGTGTGGATTTTCCTCTGCAGGCTTTGATATGGTATCTGGCTTCAGCTGAACTCTAATTTTTCTTTCACAGTGTAACAAGCAAGGCACTGGCTGGGAGTTCAGATCCAAGGGTTTAGCCCAGGGTTTGAAAAGTGGTTTGGAATCCTTCTGGATGAAAGATAATTGATTATTATTTATATTACAGTAGGACCTTGAGCCCTCAACTGAGATTTGTAGGTTCTTATGAATTGTTACATAATTTGTTCCAGTATCTTTCCACATATAGAAGTTAACTGACATTTATAATTCCCCAGCTCCTCCCTTTTTAAAGATGGGTTACTATGTTTGCCCTTCTCCAGTCGTCCGGGATCTCACCTGTCCTCCATGAGTTCTTGATAATAAATGCTAATGGTTTCAAGATTGCTTCAGGTAGTTGCTTACATAACTGGGACACATTTCATCAGGCTGTGATTACTTGAATACATCTAACATATCTAAATGTTCTTTAAGCTGTTCTTTCCCTGTTTTGGGTTGTGTTCCTTCCCCCTTGTTAACATTAATTGTATTGAGTATCTGGTGACCATTAACCTTTTTAGTGAACAGAAGCAAAACTTGCATGAAACACCTGAGTCTTCTTGATGTCGTCTTGGTTATTAGCTCTCCTTCTTTGCTGAGTAGGAACCTACATTTTTCTTCTTCTAAAAGTAAAGATCAGTGTCCGGTGCTCACATTTAATCTAGATACTTGCAGCCATATTTTTAGATGCATAAAGGTGCAGGTGGGCATCTTATGGGATTTACCAGAGTGCCTAAGTGAAGTTGGCATGCCACTATTGTTGACTTTCAAGGGAAGTTAGGTGACTAACCTGTTGAGGCACTTTTGTAAATCCTGCTATAGGTGCCTCTCTGCACTGTTAGGCATCTAAATACTTTTAGTGATATGGTTCTTGGCTGACTTGGATTTATAATGAACACTTCTGTTCCAACCTGATTCAGCATTCTTTAAGTAGCTATAAGGATTGAAAAATGAATAACTTTTGCTTCACAAGACGTTTTAATGAAGTGATGACAGAAAATTCTGCTCACTCACTCTGTAAAGGAAGATCTTTTTTTACCTGTGCAATACTAAGAATTTTCCGTAATAAAAGGTCAGATCTTTAACAGCAAACTTCTTGGGATTGCCATTAAGGAAAAGGAATGGAAATAATTAACTTTTGTGGTGATAAAGCACCTCTTTCAGGGAACATCTTTGTAGGTTGAGATGTCCTACAGAAGATTAACAGGATTTCACCTGGATCAGGGTTACTTCCAGATTCAAACAATCATGTGATCTTCCCTTGGCAATGTCTGACGACTCTCTAAATTCAATGCTAGTGTAAAAGTACTTCACCTCAGCAAAATGTGCTTTCTTTCTGTCGGTTATGTACTGACTGGGAGAGCCATGAATGATCTCCTCCAAAAGGATAATCTGTGAATCGGGTCCAGAGTCATCAGAGTAAGTTACCATTATGTCTTGGTTAGGCTTGGGTAGCAGAAAAAGATGGATTTGTAATAATATTGTTACAATAATGCACTTTTTCTAAGAGCCTGATCCATTGCCCCCTGAAATCAGTTGGAGTCTTTCCACTTTTTTTTTTAATGGTTGCTGAATCTATCTTGATAGTTCTAACATAACCTTCTATACGTGAGGCTTAAGTCTGCTGTATCATGTTAAAAAGTGACTCCCTTGTCTGACTTAATTTTCTCTGTAGCTACTTTCCCCATTCTTATGCAGAGTATTTGAGGATACATAAGAGTCTATGGAAAAGAGCATAAATAAAATATAGAGTTGGTGGCTATCAACATACAAAAAATCTTAATGATAATTATCAGCATGAGCTTTTATACACATGAGAAGTAAAATAGAAATTAAGTTTACAACAAAAGAAGAGTTTTTAGCAATGAAGCCATTCTTGACATTCCAGGGTCTATTGCTGCTGATGGTCCTAAGACATTGAGGTGAAGAAATAAAATAAACTCCATCTAAAAACAACAAAGATCGTACAACAACATAAATCAAGTATAAATAATAGCAATAAAAGTGAACTGAGGATTATTTTGAAAAAAAGCTGTTGTCTGTAGTAGCAGAAGTGGATGAGAGAACTGAATTGTTCTTGAATAGTTTTAGAATAATTATTACTATTGTCAAAGCCAGTCAATTTTTAAGGTAAAAATAATATATATGTACTGTGATAGATCAAGGCCAGTTGGGTACAGCAGAGTAGTGGAAGGCAGATCTACTGGCCACTGGATAAGCAGTATTCTGTTCCCTGACTGACCAGAGCAGGGGCTGCTCCAGGCTAGAGTGGACACATGACTCCAATTAACCTGCAAAGAGTCAGGTGAGGCTGTTAAGCTAATGTGAACACCTGACTCTAATTAAGGCCCCTCTGATACTATAAAAGGGCTCACTCCGGACAGGTCAAAGGGAGCCAGAGGAGAGGAAGTGTGGCTGAAGGGCTGGGTAATGAAGACAGCCTCAAGCCACTGGAAAGGGATCCCTAACGTAAGGGTGAAGAAGGCGTTTAAGAGAGCGAAACGGGAGAGCTGTTAGGAAGTGGCCCAGGGAAATGTAGCAACTCTGGCAGTGAAAGGTCGGCTGCCAACAGCTGCTGCCATTAGGGTCCTTGGGCTGGAACCCAGAGTAGAGGGTGGGCCCAGGTTCCTCCCAACCTGTTACTACAGAAACAACCCTTGGGAGGGGAAGACAGGCCCCTGTCAGGACAGGAGGCTAAACTCTTCTTGAATAAGCCTATAGGGATAACAGAGACTGTGGGAGTTCTCTCATCGATCTTCTTGCTGGCTTATGATGAAAAGGGCTCAGTAGACTGTAACCCTAGCCCTAGAGAGAGAAGGGCTATGTGGAGGGTTGCAGTGAGCCTCTGAGGCTAGCATAACCCGCCTGGAAGCGCAGAACCCACAGGGACAAGTTTGGAGCTCTGCCACAGTACGTACAGCTTCTTTCCTGAGAATCAGCATTTTCTTGTATGTAATCGAAAGAAATAAGATTGTATATAATCTTTTAAGGACTTTTATATTGTACGCTAACAAAATGAATACTTTTTCTTCATTCAATCAACAGCCCAGCACCTGTTCAATCTGATGTGTGCTGTGCTGCTTAAATCTAACTGGCATTTCCCATATTGCAGTGGATATTTAAATCTCATTTTCATATTCATTTAAAGTATCCAAGGTGGAGATATTTATATAGTGAGGAAAAGCCTGATGAACGCCCAACTATACGACCATTTGGATGATGTTTCCAGAGTTTATTTCCACTTGGTATACAATGTATACCTCATGTTGTAACGCTGGGGTTTTTAAGTTGCTTTCAGTGAAGCATTTATTCATGTATACAAATTGAATAATAATGAATGCATTGCTATGATACTCAAAGCATTTATATTCTTGTAGTGTAAGCGGTTTGTTGTGGTTTGACTCCTTTTTTTTTAATTCACTTTCTAGTGGACTGAATGTATTAGTGATGAATGTGCTATGAAAGTAACTGTTTGTTTCCAAGTTGAAAAGTTTAATGACTCCAAAAATGGCTAACCATTTTACCACACAGTAGCCATCATTTTGTCAAAGTTTTCATGTTTTGCAGCGAGCCACGTGGAAAAGAGAGAAGGAAAAAAGAATGACACAACAGCCAAATTCTTTCAATCTGTGCTGAAAACCTGACTTAAATTTAGCCCCATTTGCCTTTGTAACAATTCATGTGACATCTTCCTGAGGGCCATAGTAAATTTGATTGCCAGTTATTGAAATGTATTTTTAAATCAGTGGTGGTGCAACTATAAATGCTTTTTGCATTAATGTAATTGAATCCTTAACCCACAATTTTTGACACATAACAGATTTAGAAAGCCTGCTGGATCACTTGGCTGATGTGGTGCCCTCCTTGGAATACCTCAGTTTACTAGGAAACATGGCTTGCCCAAATGAACTGGTCAGCAAGGACAAGGATGAGGATGACTACCAGAGGTACAGGTTAGTATCTTAGCTCCCAAATATGATAAGATGCATCCATTTCTTAATGCTGGATACAGTCAGATGGCTAAAACCAGAGCATGTTCCCAAAATAACAAACCTATACTCTTTAGGCAAAGATGACTCCCTTAGGGCCAGATTTTACTGTGTGTAGTGCCTTAGTGCCCCATTGATTTCAGTGGAATTACTGACAGGGGGCCCCGGTTCAGGAAAGCACATACGCATGTGCTTATTAAGTCCCACTGAAGTCAATGGCAGTTAGGCACATGCTTAAAGTGAAACATGTTCTTAAGTGCTTTCTTAAATAGAGATGAACTTAATTGTGAGCTTATGTGCTCTCTTTAGTCCAGCCCAGAGCCAGGCACTACTCACTGTGTGAGTAAGGGTGGCTGAATCTGGTGATTCAAATCATTAGCTTATCGTAGATCTACGTTCTTTTTTCCTGCAAAGGAATTATGAGGACTTGCTTCTTTCAACATACTTCAAAAGAAATCAATTAAGAATACAGAGAAGGCTCCTCTTTGGATATCACACTTCTCTGCTCAAAGAGAGAGCAGTCAGTATGTAGAGTCAAACCATGAGTCTTTAAATAAGCAAAATATCCATGTGACATTTGAATGTCTTTTCATGAGCAGAGTTAGACAAAAGGTAGTTTGGCAACTAACAAGAACCACTTGGAAGTGGAAGCCTGGTAAAGTGTCCCCTCTTGAGTGTAGCCCTACAAAAATGTATCTGGGAATTAGTTGTATGCAAATAGGTATATTTTTTGAAGAACAAAATGTAATATAAAGGTTAATTGTCATTGGTGATCACAGTGATTGAATATAGATCCAAGACTCTGTGGAATGCCTGCTGAAGTGACATCATTCTTCATAGCTGCTGCCCTCTGGCAGTGAGACATTATAATAAAATTCTATTTGAAATCGTCTGAGCTTCTTTGCCCCAGTCAAATATAATCCCGGATTTCAGACCAAGAGTACTGGCATTTTCCACATTAGCTGACTGAAAATGGCCCTCTTTTTGAGTTAAACGAGAGGCAAAAAAGCATGGTCAGTAAGCTATCTACCCAAGTGAGAAACTGAGCTCTTTCTTCAGCATGTTATCTAAGATATTGAAAACACTGATTGTATCTTTACACGATCAAAAGTCTTATGTAGGAGGTATAGTTCAACACGTGCAGTAGGAAAGATAGGAGACCTGAAAGGAGGTTTGTTTGGAAGGTGCCGTGGCTTATTGGTAATACTGTAGTTGGTTGAAATTCTGCTTGTGGAGTTGGCAGCAGCACAGCTCGTTTGAGTATAAACATTCTCTATTCAGTATTCCCAACTTTTGAGAATAGTTTCTACTGTATCTTTAGCCTAAAGATGTTAACTTCTAACAATCCTACTTTTGAATTCAGCTTAGCTATGGCATCTTGGTTTCCACTAAGTAACGTGGCCTAGATTTTATAAAATATTTTCCCATCACTTTCACCCTAAAGTGGAAGGTATGCCTAATACCCAGCTTACAAAAAGCCTGATAGTGCTGTCTCTATGTAAATTTATGTGACATTTTCACTAGAGAATTGCTTAAAAATGAATGATATTTCTACAGTTTACTGTTTTTCACTTTAAGTACACTTTCTGACAATATGTCTGCTATTAATCATTTAAGCAAAAGTAGTACCTTAAAGGAGCCATTCAGAGGCAAGAACCCATGGTTCATTTAGTGATGTCTGAAAAAAAATCTTATTGATTGACAATCTCTGTGGTTATGTGATGTAATATTTATAATATGTCACACAGCCATACATCAAAACAAGCATGTCTGTTGTTTCATTTCACTGCAAAATGTTGATTTCTATGAGGTCAAGGTAGTTTTAGGTCACACTGTGGTAAACCACTGTGTCAGAAATGTGAAGTGACTGGATTTACTTATCTGTTGAAAACTGCAACACTGATGCTTCCCCCCCTCCTGTCAGATTTTTTTTTTTGGCATTTTTGCATCTATAAAAACAGTTTTAATTAACCAGTTTTAAAGTGAATAGCCTACTCCGTAGTTAAATAACATATAGCTCTGGAGCTGAAATGCAAACTTCCTGGTACTTTCCCATAAGCATTCTTATATCTCATACACTAGGCTTATCTGCATGGTGCTGTAATTTAACTACTGGAGTATGAGCTGTAGAGTGCTTGGAAGTGTCACAGTTTAACTATCCTATGTAAACCCTGCTGGTGAGAACTCAAAAGTACTTAGTTTGTGCTACTGTAGTCCTTTTTGAAATGGCACTACGTAAATGTGAACTAGTGACCTTTTAGTGCACACCAGCAAGGTCTACACAGGGCAGTTAGAGCAAAACATATTAGACCATTCTACAATTCACATCCCCATAGTCTTGACTTGTTTATACAGCAATTAGACATCTATAGCTGGTCCTTGTCAGCTGACTCGGGCTAAGGGGCTGTTTAATTGCAGTGTGGATATTTGGACTCAGACTGCAGCCCAAGCTCTGGGACCTTCCCACCTTGCAGAGCCCTAGATCCCAGGCTCCAGCCTTATACTAAATGTCTACACTGCAGTTAAACACCACCACAGTAAAACAGCCCATTAGCCCAAGCCCAAGTCCATGGGTTTTTAATTTCAGTGTAGTCATATCTCTAGAATGTGCCAGACAGTATTATAATCAAAAGGTCTTGGTATGTATACTTATTATGGCTACAGCTTTATGGAGAAAATTGACTCGGTAGCTACATAGGTAGGTGAGAGTTTCAAAATTTTGCTCAAAGGACTGTGGTCAGGTAGTTGAGGCCCAAATATGAAGGGACACATCTTGCAAAATTCATAGTATACTCACCTCCATTCCAATCAATTAGAGTTCAAGGTATTTAGTTTCATAGGACTCAGTACCTTATAAAATTCTGCCCTAATTTTTTTTAAAAAGAGAAAAAGTTTGACAGAACCTATATGAAATTTAAAAAACAAAAACAAACACCACACACACCAGAGCCTTTTGTTTTGAATTCAAACCTTCTGGTGCTTGCAACCTGAACATTGCTGCATCCTACAGATATGTGAGAACCAGAAAGTAAGTGGCTAGAAATCAAGGTTTGATCAACTATTTTTGTTGTAACAAGCTGACTGGAAATGAAAAAGCAAAAAACTAAACTAAACAAAACCCTGCAAAAACCTGATCCAGTGGTGAAAAGTCAAATACATTTTTCAGCTTTTCAGCTTTAATTATCTAAAGTGCTGTTAGTAGCACAAATTAAAAAATGAATTTTAATGTAATTTTTAAAAAGTTATAGCATATCTAAATACATGTAGGATGTTATATACATAATTTTGCATATGAAATTATTCTTTCAGCAAGGCCCTGATCCTCTGAGATCCATGGTGTTGAATGTGTTTAAAAAACTTTTTTTGTTTAAAAAAAAAACAAAACCTGTTTCGGTTGACATTTTTTTAGGAATAAAAGCTATTTCTCAACTAGCAATATTGAAAATGCTGGAACAGAGTGTTTTTTTGTTTTTGTGAAGATTATGTATATTTTTTAAATGTGTGTTCAGTTTCCTTTTTGTGTGAAATGCTATTGTTTAAAATGTTTGCCAGCATTACATTTTTGCATAAGTTATTTCAAGAAATAGTGTCTGTAATACTTTGGGGCTTGTGGGCCGGGAAGCGGGGAGAGCAGCTCATTTGTATGTGTGGGATAACTGGGCATTCAGAGCAGTATATTAAAATATAGGGGAAGGAGGAAAGCCAGAAAATATTCCAGTCCAAAATGGAAACAGAAAGAAAAGTGGCTTGAAAAACAGTGTGCATTCTAAATAACTTCACCTCCAGTCTCTGCTTTGAAGATTGCAAGAAAGCAAAGGTCATGACCCAGAGATCAAAGTAACAGAAGTCAACACAATAATTGCTGGTTGCTTCTCTTGTATCCACACTTGGTCTCTCCTATGGGTGTATTGTTTGTAGTGATAACTTCAAATATGTTGTTATTGAACTGTGAAAAATCATCTGGGTCGGAATGTGTTACCAAGCATTTGTTAATGCTGTAGGTGACCTCACCTATTTTTATTAAAGTGAGATAATTGTGAGGGGTGTGTACCGTGTGTGAAGTTTTTAGTGCTTGTTCATTCTTCTTTGCTCCTTATTGACATTTCCTGGAATGGTGCATTCATTAATAGCACTGTTGACATGGAAACAAAGGCAAGTGGAAACAAATGCCTGAGTTTATTTTAAATTAGCTTTAAAAGTACAATATGCTATCTTTGGCAGAGAGGAGTAAATGGTGATAACCTTATAGAGTCCTCTTAAGATACAACCATAAGAAAGGAAGTTCACACATTTTTGTATAGATTAGCTTGCTGAACTAAATCATTTGCTCAGCACGTGTGGTTCTGCAAAATTGAAGCTCCTCTTGTGAGATTTTCAGCCTTCTTGTCAACCATTGCCCTTATTGAGAGCACACTACCTTTTGGCTTTAATTTTTTTGCTTATGGTATTTTATAAATAATATAAACTCCACAACTATGTATTTCAAAAGGAGAAAAAGAAAGGAAACCTTTTCCGTAAGGATAATGAACTATTAACAGGTGCAAACAGGCATAGGCTAATACTATTCATCTTATTGGTGATGATGATATTTTGACTTTCACCCCGGGCTTTTTTATTTCAAAAGTGTCTGGAAAGAGAGAGAGAATTACAGCAAACGGCACTTGCCAAACATTAAATAAGCCCCACAACTCCAATGTGAGAGTCACAATAGAAGCCAAGGAGCCAAATCTCAGTAGACAATCTAGCCCAATGCCTTAAAGTCAACCATTCATTCCCTCTGGGTTTGTTCTGATCTCTCACCAGTTTTACACTGGTGTAATATAATTCACTTCAGTGGTGTGACTCCTAGTTTATACCAGTGTAAATGAGAATGGGCTCAGGCCCTCTAATCCTGCAAGTGAGGTTATGGACATTCATAAGCCTTCAGGCTACTAGGATTTGAGGAAAAAATATAATAATACAATAGTTGAAAGGTTCCAATAAAAATGAAGATGTTAAAATGTTCTTAATCCAAAACTTTGCCCATCTAGTTTGTTGCCACATATGGTACCAGGAATGCTAGACTTTTCTGGATGTACTACTCTCTATCCTTCAACCCAAAATGAATTTTGTGCCGTGAATTTGTTTACAACATAATATGTATTTTTTTAAAAGAAAGAGAAAAGGAGAAAATTAACGGTCTTTGTATAGTTTAACCTTTGTTCCTTCATTACATGCTCAGTGTAACAGTTTTTCCTTCTATTATGTGAACTTCTATATATCCAGTTCTCTTATAGTGCAAGAAGAGTCAAAGATCCATTTCCAATGGGCAACTTCATTGGCACCCTGTAGCTTTCTTTTTAGTCTGGTTCAAGAGTGATTATGTTCTCTGATGCCATAAAGCCCAGTATATTTTACAACTTGTGCCTGCTTTACGATGGGAGATAATCTATGAATCTGCATGCACATGAGAGTGCAGATGCTATGCCATTGTATGACTTTTCTTGTTATGGACTCCTTGACTCTAGCTTTCCTTTTTTCCTAGCATTCCCAGTAGTACTAATGAATAATGTGTTAATGCCTGGCAATGATTTCTGACCCCTTAAACCTAAATGGTTAATGAAATATACATCCAAGTAATATAAAGTGTAAACTAACACATTATAATTATTTAATGCAGCACATAAGGACCTGCTTTGCTTCAGTGAGTTTTGGATCAGGACCCAGGTATTTCACGTACATGTTTAAAACAACTTTCCTTACCCTCCTGGTGTTACTGTTAGAACCTCTTGCCCAATTCCATTTAAGGCTGGACTCTCTTATTTATTTAAATGTCAGCTCCTCTCCAAGGACTTTGTGAATGGTTGCTCTTGTCTGTTCCGAGGCTGCAAAACACAGGCTATATCTACAACAGATAGAGTATCGGCACTACACACGGAGCTACATGCTGCAGTGAAAGGCAGGTTAGGTCCAAGCTTGTCGTTACAGTGTGTAGCTATACGTGGCAGTGAAAGGCTCAGGCAGCAGGGAAAAGCTCCCTCCTATCAGAGCCTTTCTCTTGTTTCCAGAACCTTTCCTCACTGCCTCCCCTCACTCTGGCAGTGGAACACTACACCGCTAAAAATAGTCTAGATGTGGGAGGCACTGCTTGGGCATGTAGAGAGCTGTATAGGATATTGTCTCTAGGGGTTCAGATGTCTAGGGCACTTTGTTCTACTCGTCTAAGCTGTGCCTCATGGTCTACATTGCTGTTTATACCCGTGCCAGCTGGGAGTTCAATGTCTGCACTCTACCTACCATTTGAAGTGTAGATGTACCTTGAGGAGTACATTTTAAAAATAAGTTGCATAGAGCTTTCAATTTGCAAATCACTTTATAAACGTTAATTAATACCTGCAATATCCCTTCAAGGTAGCTAAATGTTGTTACCCCCATTTTACAAATAAGGAAGCTGACATGGAAAGTCTGTGACCATAGGGGCTGGAACTAGGGGTGCTGCTGCACCCCGTGACTTGAAGTGGTTTCCAGGGTTTATAGTTTGGTTCAATGGCTCTCAGCACCCCCACTATACAAATTGTTCCAGCACCCCTGTCTGTGACTTGTCTAAGTCTGTGGAGTAAGTCAGTATTGGAGACACTATTATTATTTGTTCACTGTTTGTATATTATGCATATAAAACTGCAAGTGTGTGTGTTGATTTAGTATTATAACTCACATCTTCCTAAGTCTGGTTCCAGTACTCTGACCTCAACACCTCTCTCAAGTATTATATAGAGAATTTCTTCCCCAACTTTCATAAACATAGGTGGTGGAGTTGTGTAACTGAATCACCAACCCATGCATCTGTTTGAAAATGTCCCCTTAATGTCTTGACAGGGCTGTGTAAAAAATGTTAAAACAATCCTAATCACATGGAACACTTATGAAATTGGTAAATGAATCATTAGCCAATATTGTCATTTCCACTTATTTAAAGCTGAGATAAAATGGAATACAATATTCCGTGCTGTTTTTTTTTTCTCCACCTACAGCTACAAGTGATCTTGACTTCTGTTTTGTGTTAGTCCCCTTTGTTAGTTTAATTTCCTAACGCACTTGGGGGCGAAAAAAGTTTTGGACAAAAGATGATTTTGGTTTCCTTGCATAGCCGGTTTCCTTTGCGTCTTTACATACCTTCTAGCATCCCTTTCTAGAGCGCGCCACTTTCCTCATTACTACAGATGATAACCTTTTTTTTCACAGTACTGCAAAGATGGTGACCCCCCACAACAGCAGTCTCAGGGCACCTGCAACAGTGCTAAGATTCAAAATGATCATAAAAAACCCCAACCGACCCCTAAACTAAAACAAAACATTCTAAATTTAGATTGTAAAATTCAGATGGATTTTTTTCATTCAGTGGTGTTCTTTTAACTGGCAATGGTATAAGTCTAAAGCATTTGCAATGTGTCATGCAATTTATAGATCCCAGTGCCTGCCATAAAGTATTTTATGATAGCTGCACTCTGTGTTATTAGTAGATGTCTTTTTCTGCAGCCATCGGTGTTTGATAATAGTCTTAAAACACCCAAAATTACTTACCTGCAAGCAACATTCCAGATAGTCCCTGTTGACAGTTTGAATAAGTTTAGTGCCCTTTTGTTGTAGTTTACCTTCAAAACAAACTGATTGAACCATCAATAGCTCCTGGAAGCTGACAGAGGCATGTCATCTGGGCTAACCTTCTGATAGTAGGTTATCTGTGGGAGTTAACCTCCCTGCATTGTTAACTGAAATGTTTTATGTACTATGCAACTTTAGGATACTGCTGTGATAACCTTAGTAACTAAGTCATACATCACAGCAAGGAGATTTTGTGCAACAAATAACATTGGATAATATTTACAAGGGTTGAATTGATATTGTAGTGTTCATTCCTTGGCTTTAGTAATCTTTTATAGAATTTTTATGGCAAATTGGTTAGGCTGAAGTTGCATCACAAATGAAATATATTACTAACTAAAATCTACCTTGAAGTTGTATGCTGCCCTTAAGCAATTGTTTTATTAAAAACCTGTAATTATAACTATAACATTCAGTTGTAATTTAATTTTGACTCTTTTTAAACTGCATCATTATTGGGATACTTTGCTCCTAATGTTAGCTTTTTAAAGTCTGTTACAGATTGCCTTTGTGTTTTATCATCCCCTGCAGAACCTCTGCCCCACTAGGAATCCTGAAAATACTTCTGTCCTGTGACACAATTGGCTATTTATTTTGTGGGGTTTTTCTTGATAAGGCCCTAATTCTGGAATTTTTTTTTTAAAAACGGGGGTGAGAAAAGGAGAAAAATACTCTCATAGAAACACTTCTGTTATAAGTTTAAGTTCTCTTAAAATGATAGAGAGACTGACGTTTAGGGCTGTGATCCAAAGTCAGCAAAAATGACAGGGCTGTCTTCGTCTGTTGTCAGTTTTGTGCTGCCTGCTTTTTGATGGCATCTTTCATTCCATCATTAAACATTTGCTGATTTTCTAATACTGATGTTTTCTTCACCTGAATATTCATCTTTTCTCACCTTACACTTAGTGGGTGTCTTTGCTCATTTGGAGCTTCACTCTTGACATATTATTTCCTCCTGTATATGTCTTCGTTTGAAAGAATCTGTTGTCATCCGAGCTTTTCTGCCAGTAACACAAGATGGATGTATTCTCTTCCAGGGAAAGATATGGGATAGCAGAATGTCAGAAAGGACTGGAAGGGCACCCAGGAAAGATGGGAGGTGTCTGAGAGTATGGCAGTATCTCTAATATCTAGCTAAACTGAACAAATGGTCTTTCTTGGGACATGATCTACGTAGCAAAATGACTTGTTTACTTTATTACTATTTTTCTATTATTATTATTTCATTAAAGTGCATAGGCTGATGATTCGTATTAAAACTGTAGACCATTTTAATGTGTGTCAGTGAACATATTCAATTCACTTGTTAAAAATTTACAAGGCCATTGCCTCAGAGGAAAGGTGTATATAGCTGAAAGGCTGCTTTGTAGAATTTTTTTTGTTTGACTGTAAGAAAGGTTAAATAATTCATAAAAACATGAATGTGATGTTCATGAACTCTGTTAGTCTCACAACTTGGGACAAATTTGGAATCTCTTTGAGTTAATCATAGAACCATAGGGTTAGAAGGGACTGGGCCATCTAACCTAACAAGATGCAGATTTGTTCTGTTTAAGCCATCTAAGACAGATGACTATCCAGCCTCCTTTTGAAACCTCCAGTGAAGGAGATTCCAGGACTGAGGAGTACTTGAAGGTAACTCCGACCTTTAAAATAATAACACTATTTTTCTCTTTAAAATATAGCCATATGCATTGTGCAAGGTTTTCTGGGACTTCTGGATGTGTGTGAGTTCTTTCAAATGCCAGAGGGAGTCAGTATGATTACCAGTTTGACTGACTGACTGATTGGGTGTTTATGGGAAGCAGCTAGACATGGGGGAATATTATCAATCACCTTTCCACCCCCTGCCAGGAAAGAGTCTGGCACTTCCTCCCTTTGCAGAGTCTGTTTCACATCTGGTTGACTGAATGTAAATAGCAGGTACTTGAAGTAGTTAGATATTATCACCTTCCATGGTTGTGTGCTTCGTTTTGCTGTTGATTCATGCCATGCTTTCTACTTCTGTATGTAAGGAGCCCTCAGTATTTTTCAAGCCAATGAAGCTTTTGTTATCTGATCAAAACATGCAGTTACAGAGAACTAGCAATGGGACTAAACAAGAACTTTGAATCTGAACACCTGTCCAAAATTTGTGTGAGGGTGTATAAGAGTGCGTGCGTGCACACTTTAGAATCTAAACCTGAACCAGGTTTAGATGAAAGGGGCCCATATCAGTAACAAGACAAAACTGGAATTATACCTCCAAACTGTGGCAGGGTCAAAATTCCGATCTTGAAGCCAGATCCAAATTATATTGCTCAGTACCATCTCTAGATAAAGTCTTGTTTTTAATAAGACTCTTAAATGCCCTTTGATGCACAGCATACATCACTGTGTACCTTGGAATATTATCTTTAATGCAGGGGACTTTCTAGGGTATTTGATGAAAAGCTGGATCAAAACCCTAATATACAATTTACCTGATGTTGCTAACAATGATGATTGTTGTATTTGTAGCAAAAGTCAATAAAAATTTGAAGGCGAGTTTGTGACTGAAGACCTGAGCATTACAGAACTGCACAGCAGGTGGAGAAGATTTTGTTGGGTTTTTTTTTACATAACTCCATGCCCAAATTGTCCAGCAGGATATCGGATAACATTACACTTAACAAATTAAAAATTTTTTGGAAGCCGTGCTTATCAAAATCTCTGTATCTATTCTCTGTATTTATGTTCTCAGAAAGCTGCCTTTTCCAATTTGGCCCATTCATGGGTGTGTCATACATCACATACTGCTTCATTTGGCTGTGCACCTACAGCAGAGTATCCCTGGTCCACTTAGTATTGCATTCACAAAGAGAAAATATCAGTTTCCTGACATAGACAGAGTAGAGTAGACTAGATCATAGGGAGTGGGTGAAAGGTTGGGGAAAGAAAGGTCATTTCAATTGTATATTTTTTTGAGTCATATAATTTGTGAAGATGGATTTGTACGTCAATGTGGATTTTAATTTTCAAATGTTTTGTCATTTCTTTTAGGTATTTTGTTCTACACAAATTGACCAACCTGAAATTTCTTGATACTCGGAAAGTAACCAAATGGGAGCGTGAGGAAGCCTTGTTACGAGGTGCCTTCATGAAAGTGGTAAAGCCCGTGGATGCTAAGGTAGGAGACTAAATGGATATTGTAACATACACTGATCCCACTTGCCTACCACTTTTCAAATCAGAGAAAAGTAACTATGCATACCTTCATTAAACAGTAATATATCTTTAAAACAAATATTCTGAAAGGTTGGTTAAAGCTATGTCTAAGCAATGGACAGAGATCTTGTAGGCCACAGTACTGCTTCTTGAGTCAGGTGTGGGACAAAAAAATCCTTAATCTGTGTTTTCCAAGTTCAACATTTTACTGTTAAATCTGATTAATGGACCGTAGTTGTTGCATCATAGTTGAAATGCTGGTTTGAATCATAACTAATCAACAAATACATGTTGCCAGGATCAAAAGATCTTTCTAAAGATCTATAACAACTCTGTGATATGTTAAAAAGAAGGAAATTTTTCTGACGCTTTGTCCCCTGCCATGCATGTTGTACACAGATGTTGATCTCAGAGCTCACACCTATGGTGTTTATTGACCTTTAGTTGATACAATGTAATTTAATGTGGTGTCATATTAATGAGTGTTGACGTTGGAGAGACAGTTTCTCTAATCTATGATTCAGACTCAAGCTTCTCACACCAGTTGCCTCAAACTTGGGAAAATTGCTTGCCTTTGACTCAAACAGAATACAGATGGGATTTTTTCCAGTTTGCCTTCTTTCATCATTGATCAGTACAAGATAACAGCACCCTTAGTATTTCAGTGTATTTGCAGCATTACAAATATCTCTGGAAACGATTAGCTATCTAAAATTCTTTTCAAGTTTATTAATCTGGTAGGTTTCTGTAGGCTGTTTTCTTCTCAAAAATACATCATCAATAATTTATTGCAGATTTCCAATAATGCTGAATAATAGCGCAGCAGCGATGGAACTACACTATATTTGATGGCATAAGTGTTACTAGATAAATTCGTTATCACCAGTACAATTGCAGTAGATAGCAAATTAATTCAGATTGATTCATTTTATAACTACTAAACTGCTAACAGTTCTTATTCAGGCATAGGTTTGACATATTGTTTACTAAGTACCTTTAGTTATTTCAGTTTTTGTAATACAGTGTGTAGTAAATGAAATAATTTATTTCTAAGCTTTTGTGAAAAGCTTCCTCACAGAGTATTCTTTACTAAATCCTGCAAATTCAGCAGTTGAAATGTGTAAATTATGTTGTGCTTATGCCACTTGTTTTTTATAATTATTCTTTCTATCTTCTCACATTTAATAGGTCATTATTAGTGAAGTTTTATTCTAATGCTATTAACAGTTACATTCTTCATTTATAAATCTATCATTTGTGTTTCGATTAGTGCAAGAGAAAGTGGCAAGTCTGTGTTTGCTGGTAAACCAATTGCTTAGGGTAAGGTGCTTCTCAGAGACAAGATCCAAACTCTATCCTTTGTATGACTAATTTAGACTACTGCGTAATTTTGAATTAGTAGCCCTCTAAGTCTTAAAGGTAAAAAATACATTTATTTGAACAATTCTCTTCGCACAAGGTTCAAATTTAGTGTTGTTGTGGCCTTGTTGAATTAAAAAAAAAAAGTTACAGAATTGCTGATGTTACCTAGCATGATAAAATACCTTTGTAAATGCTTTCTGATGGCATGAATAAATACCTATAAGTGTGCTACAGAATTATCTTCATCATACAAAGTTGTATACTATACAAATAACCAATTTTAAAATAAACAACTGTAAATGAGTTTGAATATACATATAAAAACAAATAATTGCTCTGGGTGAATGTGTTTTACTATGGATGTTCAGACATATAATATGTAAGCATATTTTCCATGGGTGGAACTGTTTGTAGATGCTGTGTGTGTATATATATTTAGAGATGCACTACACATACACAAATACAGTGAAAACCATTAAAAGGAACATTTTCCCACAGTTTCCACAAAAATGGTACTCTAGAATGGGAAATAACTGTAGTATCTCAGAAATCACAGTGTGATAATTATTGAGAAATTATGCTTTTTAGTGGCAACCGTTATGTGTATATACAAGTATATATGGTACTCTCCTGTTCATTTGAATGGCCTGGGGGTATCTGAAAGTTTCGGGTTACTGGGCATTTGGATAAATGGAAGTGCTATTAACTACATAGGACTATAAGGGAGGCACACTGCTTTTGGAGAACTAGGATTTTGGATAAAGGGAATTAATTATACTGTACATGGGTGGGGACAAGTAGAATCATAGGATTAGAAGAGACCTCGAGAGGTCATCTAGTCCAGTCCTCTGCACTCATGGCAGGACTAAGTATTATCTAGACCATCCCTGACAGGGTGTTTGTCTAAACTGCTCTTAAAAATCTTCAATGATGGAGATTCCACAACCTACCTAGGCAATTTATTCCAGTGCTTAACCACCCTGACAATTAGGAAGTTCTTCCCAATGTTCAACCTAAACAGACCATGTTGAGGTTTAAGCCCGTTGCTTTTTGTCTTATCCTCAGGGGTTAAGGAGAATAATTTTTCTCCCTCTTCCTTTTATGTACTTGAAAACTGGCACCACGTCCCCTCTGAGTCTTGTCTTCTCCACATTAAACAAACCCAGTTTTTTTAAAAAAAGAAAAGGAGTACTTGTGGCACCTTAGAGACTAACAAATTTATTAGAGCATAAGCTTTCGTGAGCTACAGCTCACCATTTTTTTTAGTCTTCCCACATAGATGATGTTTTCTAGACCTTTAATAATTTTTGTTGCTCTTCTCTGGACTTTCTCCAATTTGTCCACATCCTTCCTAAAATGTAACGCCCAGAAATAGACAGTACTCCAGTTAAGGCCTAATCAGCGTGGAGTAGAGCGGAAACATTGCTACTTGTGTGTTGTTTACAGCAGTTCTGCTAATGCATCCCAGAATAATGTTTGCTTTTTTTGCAACAGTGTTATGCTGTTGACTCATATTTATCTTGTGATAATTAGCGGAATTGGAATGCGTTGTGAGGGTTTGAATAGATGCCATATGGAAATATTTTCCTGAGTATTGTAGTACACTGAACCTGTTTGATTTATTTTTCATAACAAAATCATATTTGAAGTTTGGTTTCTTTCATTATGGTAAGCAGGAAATAGAAAAAGGTATTCAGCAAAAAACAAACAAACAAAAAAACCAAAGCAGATTGATAAACTGGAAGAGGCTGTGATGTGTCATTTTATTCTTTCTATAAAATATGTGAGAATGACCCACTAAGAACACCACCAGAAATGAGAATAAAGTCAGGACATTTTCATCCAACCAGCTTTTATTTACACAAATGCAGAAGTATCTGGCAATCACAAGTCTTTGCAAAGTCATAAATATTTTATATTGTGTAAATTCCTATACTTATATTTATGTCTCAGGTTTTTATTTTTTTAACAAGACACTGCACTTTCTTTTGCTTTACTTCATTTCATCCTTTGTTGTTTAAAATGCATCTGTTTCTGATGTGACTCTCTGATAGAGAGATGCAGTCATTCATTAGAAAACAGTTTAACGTTACAATGCGCTGTTCCATCTCTCCATGTAAAGTGAGCTAAACTTCATTACTCTGTGATGTTTTTATTTTCCTCTGTCAAAATATTGAATGTTGTATCATGCTTGATTTTAATAAAGATCTTGTAAGCCTGGCTGGATAAGGGGCATTGAGCCAGATGAGAGAGCCTCATTTAATGCCCAGACTGTGACCTCATTTCACTGGCATAAGTGTAGATCAAAGTGGAAGATGCCTGTCCAGTGTGAAGTATGTTGCTGGGCATGACAGCACTTCACATCAGAACGACAGCGTAAGAATACGACAGTCAAAATTGCTTAATTATGTCCTAGCTTTGTAATTATTCATCCCTGCTCCTGCAAAGAGCTCAGTTGTCATTTCTTTGACATAATTATTTAAAGCTGTACCCTCCTTCTCTTCATAGCTTGACTATGAATTTTGCTACCAAGTGTTTCATCTTTAAGAACTTAAAAATGCAAAACATGGCAGGGTTAGATGGGCATAGTTGAAAATGCGCATTTGAGGATTCCCCCTCTTTGTACATTGCTTATGAGCATGAATAAACAAAATGAATGGATGAAGCATCATAAAACTGGGTATATTAGTTTGAAAAAAGCCTACCTGCTAATTTAATTCTTCATCCAGTTTGTATCACATTGGTTTCAGTTTTATATACAGACATACTGTAGACATACATCCCCGCACTCACGGAGTGTGTGTATGTATATAGATATAAATCTTAGTTAATGACAAATATATACCATATTTTAGGATACTGTGCGTAGTATTATGTTTATTTTTTGCAACGTATGCATTTGGCTATTCTAGCAAATTGCCAGTGAAACCAGCGCTGCTTTGTTTCCCTTACTGCATTTTAACTTTATCAGTTTTCTCAGTTATGCTTATAATAATAGATAATGTGGAGAGGACGCACATGAGTAAGTCTTGTGATTTAAGCTTGTTGGACCAAGTACTCTGCTGGTATGAATCAGCATAGCCCCAAAGAAATGACTTCACATCCATGGAGCTATATCAGTTTACTCCAACTGAGCATCTGGCCCATTATGTTCAAAAGACTGAAATTCATTTATTTTTAAATGGCTTTTATTTTGTGATTATTTTTCAAATATTTTACTCTTCACACTGTAGTCTCAAAACGTGACCAAGATGGCTTTTTGTAAATACCTAAAAGAAGCTAATTAAGCAACAAGGCAGGTTGAGGTTATGGCTGTATTTCATAGCGTGAGGTCATCTAACTTTTGTTCACACTGTGCCGTTTCAATACCCATCTTCTATAGGGAGGTGGAATGTTATTTTATTATATTAGGAAAAGTAGATATTTAGCAATGCAGCTAACACTAGCTCAGCTAAGCAAAAACTGCAGTGCCTGTTAGTTTTTGATCATTATCGGTGTTTTCATATTGCTTACCACTCACAAGGTATATTATTTTGCTACTCTAATAGTTTTATCATCTACTTTCTCTAAAGCCATTAAAATCAAATCATACATGAAGGGAAATTTGAGTGATTATACTATATGCTGTATAGGTATAAACAAATGGTTTCTAGTAAAGTCACTCAATTTTCCCTTCATGTATGATTTATATAGATAGAGATGATATAGCTATATAAAATAATGCTTCGAAGAATGGAGGCATAATTCTTTGCTTGAATATGTAGCATCTGTATTAATTTGTGTCTTGCACCTTTTTTTTCTTGAATCAGAGAAGTTGGTCATTTATAAAAATAGTAAAAGATGCATTAAAATGGGCCCTTTGGAAACTTTTTCCCCCCATTATGCATGCTCGTTATTTATTTTAACAAACCTTCCTAGGATCCATTGCATATGGACCTAGCACATAGCATCTACACTAGCTACAGAGTTAAGGACTCTAAAGGTGTCATAACTATACAGCTAAGGGTAGCCTAGAATTCCTCCTTACCTGTAAGGATTTGTGCCTTGTGGAAGTTTTTAACCTAAGCTGGTAGAAATAAACTTAGAGGGTCTTTCATGCAGGTCCCCACATCTGTACCCTAGAGTTCAGAGTGGGAAGGCAACACTGACATGTTTTCCCCATTGGTCCTTTTGGTCAGGTGCCAACCAGGTCATTTGAGCTTCTTAACTCTTTACAGGTAAGGAGAAATTCTAGGCTACCCTTAGCTGTATGGTTATGACAAAAGGAGTTAAGATCTGTTGTGTCAGTGAAGTGCCAACTAGTTAAGAACTCTCTCTAAGTGATCCTTGACACAATAGACTGTAAAAGTTTCTTCTGGTCCATTGTTTCAGAATTCCATGTCTTAAAATGTTAATTAGCCACAGATTTAAGACTCCCAATTAGATTATGATGCAGTAAATAATAATGGCTTCAAAGAAGACATTGCAGTAAGTCACATTACAATCAGACATGCTGAAGCATCTATCATGTGCAGTTTCAGAAGTCCCTAAATATATACTTAAACAAGAGACCATAACACAGTGTTCGGTCAATAGTCCATGTACAGCAATATAGGGTATAAAGAATACTTAACTCTTTGATTGTTTAAAAAAAAATCCCCAAATACTTCTCACATGGCAAACTACAGTGGTTTGCAAGGAGTCCTTATTGTCTTTTATGTCAAAGATCTACACCGAGTAATAGTGATTCTTGCCTGGACCAAGACCAAGTTGGTGTCTCTTTTAAATTTGTCTATTTTAAAATATTTCACTGTTAAAACAAAAACACTATTAAAAATACAAATTAAATCTAGCCACAGAAAATGTTTTGCAGTAATGTTAAAGGTATGAGTTAGAACATTTAGGAACTTTGTACAGAAAAATCATGCTGTAATGGTCTCCAAATAGTGAATCATCTTACTTACCTTACCTACGCCAATACTTAGACATAATAGGGCTGAGTTAAGGAGGCAGTGTCACCCTTAACTGGGAATTCCCTTGCTTTTGTAGCTTTAAATCAGATTAATGTATTTTAATGCTCCGATAAGTGTGTGTTAAACATAAGGACTTTTTCCTAATTAACCAGAAATTATTTTGCTGACATAACATTAAAATTCAAGAAAATCCTACTCACTAAAACCATACATTTGTGCCCTTTTTCTACTTTCCATTACTGGCACACCTTGGAAGTTTGATCTCTGTATATGATTCTTCTTGATTTCTGTCCATACCATTTAAGTGAATTATCAGGAATACTTAAAACAAAACAAAACAAAGAAAGAGAAATAGGCTGGTGCACCTGCTGGGTCTTCTGTCCTTTTAACTGCTGTTACCAGTGTTGGTTGTACCAAACATAGGTGCATGCTGCTGGTGTGGCCAATCTAGCTGCTATTAGTCTACCACTAATAAGTCTCAGAGACTTTCAACACTACAGCGACCTCCTAGCTCAGATTCTAGTAAATGCCCATTTTAGTAAAGCCCATTTGCAATTAAAAGCAAGTCAAAGGCCTCATTCTCCTTTCTTCCTTCACAACTCATTAGAGGAAAGCAAAGTATGGTGATGGCAAAATAAAAACCTTTGGGCATGCAGTTGAACTGTACAAGTAGCATTTATAGAGATGCAAAATAGTTTGGTACTTGATCTTGTGTAGACACAAATATGAGGGATGGTTAGTAGAGGGGTAAGTATCATAACACTGACACCTTTGGCTGATACTAAAACTCCAATGAAAGTAATGTAATATATTAACCCAGTACTCATTTGTTGACTTCTGTAATGATTATAGGCGAAGAAGTAAAATAGTCCTAATTCCCCAAGCCAACAACAGTCAATGGAAAAAAAAATAAATGTGCAAATGAAGTTGGCATTCCAACATATCTGTTGGACCCTGAGGCACAATCCTGGACCCTCTGCCCAGTAGGAGAAAACAAATTGTATGTAGGAATGCTCTTCTGGAATCAGAGGATGGAACCCTTTCTGTTCCCTTCTATCCAGGCTACAAGGTTTCAGCAGAGCTGCTTTACATTCGCTAACAGAGACTCAAGCCTGCATGGCTAGACAATATTCCTATCTTTAAGTGAGGGATTTTGGAGAGTAGATCTGTGTATCCAGCAACTGTTACCCCAGGTACCCTCACTGTGCACTATAGTACTGGAGTGCTCTGTAGTGAACAGCTTTTGCTTGTGCTGGAAGATTTGGCCTGCATATTACTGGGTGCTCTCATCTGTGTATTCAGATAATAAACTATGATAAAAGCACACCATTGCCAAATTCAAGCATTCAAAAATCATGATCCAGGCCTCAAAAGCTGTTGAGATTATTCTGGGTTCTTTGACTTTGTCTCCTGGTTTCTGAGTCCTTTTGGGTGATATATGTCACACTTTCAAGTTTTTCTGCATGACTGAGGACTGGGAATTTACTTTTTATGTTATTTTTTTAGAGTTGAAATCGTATTCATGTGATTCAGGAAAGTGGTGTTTTCATAAAGTTTTTAAAATTTCTTAAAAAATTACCAAAATTGGACAACATTAACTTTTAAGCCAAAATTGTGGGTTAAGTTTGAAGTTTTTGAGGAGGAATAAATGAATCGAAAATATTGGACCTGCCATTCCTACCAATCTGAAATGAAACTAATTAGTGAGAAAGGATGATCTGGTGGCTAAAGCACTGGAATGAGAGTCAGGAGATCAGGGTTCTGCTTCTGGCTCTGCTACAAATTTCCTGTATTACCTTGGGCAAGTCATTTAAACTATCATTGTGCCTCATCTTATCCTTTGTCTTGTCCATTTAGACTGTAAGCTCTTTGGGACAGGGACTCTTGCTTACTGTGTGTTTGTACAGGGCCTAGCACAGTGGGTCCCCTCTCTGCTGCAGCCTCTAAGCACTTAAGTAATGTAAATAATTAACTGTAATACTATATTGGAACTGACTGGGCTTCTTTTATTACTTGAAGACATCCCTTGATTTACCGAAAAGACCCAAGAGCGGTTCTTGAGAGCTTTTAAGAACCAGGTAACCTTTCTCATCATCCTCGTGTCCAAAGCAACATAATTTTGATTTCAACTCTGAACTGAATCCATACAGATGTGTCTGTGAACAGCATAAAATGACACAGCCTTTGGGAATTTGGCCCATTTATTATGAAGGCACTCTTACTCTGTTTGCACCCTTTGCCATTAGTTTTTCAACAGGAATTTTTTTTTCTTTCTGATTATTGGGCCCAGACTAGAGTTTAGAAATTGTTTTCTAGTAACCCTACTGGTCTGTTTGTGTTTTGGTCTGTGGTAGATTACGAGATACCTTGTCTTAAAATGATGTCATTTTTTGCTTTTTTTTTTTTTTTAAATCCCTGCATTATTTCAGTAACACTTTTGAGAATTGCATCACTTGAATACCAATGATAGTTACGTTATTTGAACATTGGGATTCCAAATTCTCATTTAACATAGTACACTAGTTTTTAGCTCTGTCAATTCTTTAGACCAATAGCTACTAATATTCTGTTAGCATTTAACTAGGAGAGGGAAAGCAAACGAGGGGGAAATGACCTACCATAGCTACAAAGAATTGTTTTATGTGACTGGTAATTTCATCTTTCTAATCTTTGAGTACTATAAATTTGTAGACATCATGATTCACGGTATCTTTGAGGTTAGCTGTGGAGGAGGAAAAAGCCCAAACCCACAAACTTGACAATAGTTAGACAGCTGGTGTGCTGAGATCACTGCCTATCATGCTGAGGAGTAAGTCTCACTTTTTCTTGTGCTCCCCTATCTGTTTGTTTGTACCCACCTGTTGTCTCTTGTTTTGTAGTTAATCTGTAAGCTCTTTGGGGCAGGGACTGTCTTTTATTATGTATTTGTACAGTGTGTGGTACAATGAGGTTCTGGTCTGTGACTCAGACTCTGATACAGTACCACCATGAAAATACATGATTCATAATAGATCAGAATTAGAAGTAGTATTTAACTCCCTTTTTTTTTAGCTCTTTAGAACATTTTAAATAGCAAATCATTGGGCTCACGTGTAACTTTAATTCCTTCCAGATATATATATATATATATATATTGCGTGAGGAAATAGTAATTTGAGTCCATGTGTCTTCCAGGAGAACATTTCTGCAGCAGCGTGTGCTGTTGCAGTTAAAAAGTACAGCTTATATCTGTTAATCAAATTCATTTCAAAAGAAGAAATTGTTCAGCACTGAAAATTATGCTAGCAGTGCATACTGGAATGAATTTAATTCATTTGCCAAAAACATCAGAAGAGTCAATAAAAATTGTCATGTAACATAGAAAATTGTGTACGTTATTATACAGTTGAGGGGCTCAGTCACAAATCTTCAATATGCAGATGTGGTTCCATACAACATGATATATTGCACAAAGACTGTATATTGATGCATAAGCGACAATACCATTACTTGGTGTCAGAAAGCAGGATAGATTCTGAGATTTGCACTAGAAAATTCAAAACAAATGGTTTTTAACTATTTTATTGGTCCCAGAGCGATCAGAGAATACATCCAAAATGTAAACCAATGTCATCTTAGAATGCCCAAAATTTTAAATAATCTCTAAACTTACACTACCAGTGGGGTGAAGCTCAGCAGCTGTTCAATAGCTCACCGCAAGTATTGCTATACAGTTTAGGACAGGTTGGATAAATGTATACTGTAAGACAAGTAAAACTTGATACTGCACATATATATTAATACCTTGGTCGTGTAACTGGATTTGCTAGCTCAGACCCTTGCACACATGCAGAACTCCATTCATGATAATAGGAGTCCTTGTCAGCAGATCCAGTTATAGGATCGGGGACTAAATTTGTCAGTGGGTATGCATTGGTGGTTCTTGGCTCAAAATTCTGTCATTATTCATATGGTGTCATTGGTCTTCACAGTGCATTATGAACATAAGAAGAAATGCTATCCCTGGCCAAGGATCTTATCGTCTATTATATACAGTTACAAAGTATTGAGAGAGACCATGCTGTGGTGAAAAAACTGTGAAGGAGAGAGAGAAACAGTCCACAGACAGCAATTCTAGTTTTTTTTTTTTTTAAACGTGGCTTTTAAAAATCCCGTCATTGGCAAAAGGGGGGTGGCAATGGGGAGAAACAAGGCAGAGATAAGTATTGCACTGCAAGATGGAGGAAATGAGGTTTTTAAGGGTGCCTTTAAAGGAAGTAGGTGGATTGCATAGGAGGAGAGAGGATGTTCCAAGTGTATGGGATGGTGTCTGGGAAACAAGGTATGATGCTGAGAGAAACAGACAACTCCCAAGAATAATGGAGATGATAGGGTGGACAATGTACAAAGTGGAATATAAGGAAATGATGACAGTAGAAATGTAGATAGGAGCAGAGTTATGGAGAACCTGGGAAGTAAGGAAGATGATTCAGGAGGAGACAGGAAGTTGGTAAATGGACTCAAAGAGGAGAGAGAGACAGTCACAGTGAAGAGAGAGAAGACGATGTTTGTAGTGGTGTGTTATATGCATGGGAGAGATGAGAGGTCATGTGGCCAGAGAAAAAGAGCCTGCAGTCATTGGGGCAAGAGATGACTGTTGAGTTTTTAACAGTGGGGATAGAAATGGAGGTATGGTGATGCTAAAGTGGCAAAGGAACATAATCTTCTACGTCTAACCTGGTTTATCTCCACCTGACATGAGAGGAAGAATAGACTCTTGAGGATTAGACATTTGTGTTATGGAGGAGGAGAGGGACTTTTCTCCACTGTTTATTTTCATAGTGATGTTTCTTGAAAGACTAATATATTGTAGCTCTTTTTGAAAGTTATTTTGAATGGATTTCAATATCCAATACTTTTGTCCAAAATGTATTATGGAAATGAAGTCTCTTTCCAAGGACTTGTGCTTTCTTTTTATTTGTTTCTGACTCATGGAATCAAGGTCCTTTTAGTCTTTGATGATTCCATGGCATTAGGGGTGTTAATCCCAGAGCCCTGGCCAAATCCCAATGCAGGTAATTACATTCTGTCTCCCTAGATTTCTCTGCAGTTTTAATGTACTATGGCATTGTTTTTACGTTTTGTCCTAAACTGTTATGTAGTGTTGCAGTGTGCTGTTTAACCAGTTGCTGATGTGTACCTCAAAGTTGGCTGTATTTCAGTGGTAGGTGAATTGATTCCTATATAAGGCTTATTAAATATTTGTAAAACACTTTGAGATTCTCTGGCGAAAGGAACTGTAGGCATTGTTCATCATTAAAATACATTTGAATGAAGATGTTAACTTGACAACTTGTTTGTTACCTTTGTTTTAATTTTTCTACTCTCGGATTTGTTATATTTCCCATCTGTTAAGATTGTCTGGAAATTGTGAGATCTTTTGGTATGGAACCCAGTACAATGTCACCAATGTATCCATGACAATAGCATCCTCTAGACATTATCAGACTCTTTGGGTTTAGAACGTGGATGTTGGTCCAGTATTCCACCTATTCACCTAATTTAACTATGTTATTTTAGGGACTCTTGATACGTAGTCATTGAGGGTGAAATTCTGGCCCCGCTTAAGACCATGGCAAAATTCCCATTGATTTTAGTGGAGTCATGATTTCAGACCATAAGTTTTTGTTTTTCGCTTGTTGTAGGTAGGATGAGACACGGTATCAATATGGCTGGGTTCTACTTTAGTTCTTGCTTCTGAGAGAAGCTCACATGATTGGATTTTGTTTGCAGAAGACATCACAGGCAAGCATAGGAATTTCTTTGTATGTCATAATCTTGATTAAAGAAAAGTTAGTTGTATTTCAAAGACACTTTTAATATGACATTTGTGGGACTCTGGACTGGTTCATCTCTGTATTCTTTCTGCCCCATGCTGGTGCTTTCCCTGGATTTTGAGGCATGCTGATCCTGAACATTCCCTAAATGGTTGCCCATAGCTACAGTTAGAGCGGTATTCTTAAGTGCAGAGGTACACATGTTGTTTACAAACCCTGAGGAAAGCTGATGTAATTTCGCAATTAGACATCATGGCCTTATTTCTTTTGGGAGATAAAATTGATGGTAAAACAACAATAAAAAACGACATGTATTTTGGTAAATGTGAAATCTCCGGCTCAGAAGTTGAGAAAACTGTCATGGCTATGTTTTCATATCTCATTTGTTTTGACTGTGATGAGATATGATATGGCTGTCATAACAAGCTCTGCAGGGCATGTACACACTTTGTCTTAAATTGCCTTCATCATCCTACTGACCAACCAAGAAGGTCAGCAATTACTAGGGATTGCAGATGAGCCTGCTTGCAAGGGGCACTGGAAATGATAGCACAATTAGATATTATGTTTGCTTTTATGTTCTGTACAGTGGGGTGTCTTACAGTAACAGACAGGATGCTATCAATAAGGAAGCAATGCACTATAATTAGAGTTTTATTTTATGTTATTTAGCTAAGTTCACTGGCATTGTCACTGATAGCAATTATACCAAGTGTTTTCAGCAAGGGTATTTTAACATCATTTTATTTTTCCTGTGTCTTTTTAAATATGATAGGGTTTTTGGCTATATTCCTGGAACTGGAAATTATTATTTCTTACCAGCCCAGAGACCTAATACTGCCACGTATGATCTTAGCTTGAAGATTTTTCTAAGCAGGAGAACAAACCAAAGTGGGTTCCCTTATTGCTGCAGGGCTTCAACTGTTGTCCTGCTGTAGAATAAAGATTATATAATAATTTGTTTGTTCTTTATAATGTTCATGACTTGTAAGTCAATGAAGCCTCTCCCTTACATTTCTTTTTTGGTATCTTGAGTCTTTTTTCTCTAAACATTAGAAAATAACTGTAAATCTGTTGGGAGTTTGACCCAGTACTTGTGCAGGGAACTTGTCCTGTGCTTCCGCAGAATATTTTGGTCCCTCTCCCACACACTTCCTGCCTAGCCACTCCCTTTGTTTACTTTTCTGCTTTTTGTTTTCAGTCAGTCTTTTATGCTGCCTATTATTCCTGGAGCAGCCTACATAATAATATGTTCAAATGACCACACTCTCTTCTGTTTGAAATCTCCACCTCTTGTAGCTCAGATCTGCTCCAGAGCTGAACAAATATAATCTTCCTATGAAATGTACTTCATTCCTTTATGGTAATGACATTCAATTTAAAAAGTCACTAAAGAAACTGAAGCTTTTGCTTTTTCTTGTCTTCATGTAGTTGCACACTCTAAAATACCCTATCTGCCTCCTTTTATTTACTATTGTACTCCATTGAGCCTCCTGTGTTTGTCATTATTATGTCTGTAATAAAATTTTAGGTCCTGATCTTCGCAATTGTGTGCAAGCAGACTCTGATGTCAGTGGGGTTGTGCCCAGGGGCAGCAGACCACCAGCACACAACAGGTTGTAGGATCGGGCCTTAAATTGTAAACCCAACAGGACAAGGACCATGTTTTTATATTTGCATGTAAAATGCAGTACAATAGCACTGTGGTATGTAAGTAGCACATGTCACAGACCCTGATTGTGATAGAGGTGTTCCGGAGTGGACTACTGGTTTTAATTTTGCTCCGTGGATTAGATGAGTGAATCTCACAATATTTGGAGCAGAAGACAATTAAAACATAATGTGGCTAGTATCCACCAAAATTTCAGGGCTCACCTCTTGCTGCTCCAGCCTCGCATCTTGAGACATGTTCAGGGCAAATAACTTCAGAAAAAACATGATGATCCTCCCCCAAAGCAGAGTCCAATGGTCCTGTATGACCTCTAGGAATGATAGGTATGATGCTATCACTGAATACACGCAGAAGCATCAGTCACTTTGTCTTTAGTGAAGACAAAGACCATAACTAGTCCACAGGGCAAAAACAATTTGGTTGATAGGTTATTTTAAAAAAAAAAAAAAGCTTCTAATTTGCTTTTAAAAAGCACTATCGTTCTTCCTTCTCCCCCAATCTAAAGCTACCATTCTGAGAGTTTTTAGGCCAATATAATTTTTTTTAAGACATACGCAATGATAATGGCCCTTTCAGCTTATGTCTAAAAGTTTCCATTACTTCTCTCTTTGGCAAAGAAAAGGGATGGGGAGAGATTAGGCCTGATGTAAACGGATGTAAATTGATTCTCTTCTTTGGGTTGCACCTGCTTCCACCAAAGCCAAATTTGGCCTCAAATCTCTGGTTCAGAGTCCAGAGGCTAGAGAGAGCTAGTGGCGGCCTTGTATTTTGTTGGAACGCAATGAAAATAAATGCATCAATTTTGTGCCTGATTGCAGTGGTTAATGCCAGTTACAGTGCAAGCTAATCAGGCCTTTTACTGAATATCTAATTCCAGCTTCAATTTAAGTCAATAGAAGATTTTACATTGAGTTCCATCTCTGGATGAACAGGGTCATGATTTGCATGACTTTGGGTAAATTTCCCTTTCAGGAACAAATGACAAAAATTGGGCTTTATAGATAAAGAGCTTGATTTGTATGAGATGCTGAGCATCCTTATTTCCTCTTTGAAGATACTTTGAGCTGAGAGTACTCAGTATTTCTCAGGTTTCAGGAGGTATCTTACCCTGATTTATTTTGAAATTCATGTCCTAGTATGAAATGTGCATAGCAAGACCTGTGAAACATAACCATCTCTGTGAGTTGATATTTATCTAATAAATGAAGAATATTTCAAAAATAGCAGTGTTTTAAATATGCCATAATAAGGAACAATCAAAGTTTTATGAGCTAGGATCACTGTTAGTGCCCCTTGATTTCAATGAGCATCTTTCTGTTGACTTCAATAGGAAATCGATTGGGCCCTTAATTCTGCTTAAAATTTATTTTAAAAATGTTTACTGAAAATATATTTTTAGACATGTATGTTTTTCATGCATCCATCATCACTGTATGTAGGTGTCAAATAAAAAAAAATTCAGCGTTATCCTACAAGATTATTATTCTCTGTTCCACCCATGGTAGTGTGGTGATCCATAGATCATCTTTCCTTTGAAGGAGATATCTATGGTGTATTTTCTAAAGTATTAAATTACAGCTACCTTTGTGTTTCTAATTTATAGTCTAGAAGCTAATGGACATGAACATTCATTTAATGTACATACAGCAAACTAGCATGTAAATCTTACCCAGGCAAGTTTCACCAGCAATTGTATTTATTTAAGTTAAAATAAAAAAAGGAAGTCAATTCCTTTGAAAAACTAGCAAAAACTCTTCCCCCACCCCTTCCCA
Source organism: Dermochelys coriacea (assembly GCF_009764565.3). NCBI lineage: Eukaryota > Metazoa > Chordata > Testudines > Dermochelyidae > Dermochelys > Dermochelys coriacea. Next base: position 63,805,843 of record NC_050074.1, read on the forward strand.
CATTGTAAGACTAAATGTACGACTTTGTTCACATAACTGCTACAAACAGTTCACTATGTAGGCCAAATGCTCTCTAATGCAGTAAAATTAAGAAATAATGTGCTTTGAAAGTGATTTATGAGTGTGGTTAAACTGCCAGATTTACAAAGAAATAGTTCAGATCTTGGGAAGCCTCAGGAGTCGCGTCAAAAATGAATTTGACCATGATTTAAACTGCTACTTTTCTTACATGACATTTAATATGTGTACTTTGGAGGCCCATATGTCTTTAATAAAATAGCATTAAGTTTTAAATATAATATGAATGCAGTCAGTTTCTAAATTCATAACCTTTTCCACAACTCCAAAATGCTAACCAATAAGGGAGTCATACATGCAATAAAACATAAACCTTAGAAAATAGCTTTTTATTAAAACGGTTAGACAGTTGGCAGCTGTGTTGTAATGTAATAAATACTTGCAGCCAATATGGGTTTATCAGTCTTTGTTTACATTGTAAGCAACTCTGACCAGACAGCTAATTATAACTTGAAACCAAAGGTCAAAAAAAGTATTTATACTATGTCCAGTCAATGTATATTTGGTAGGTGACCCTTATAATGTTAAGAAAAGTAAGTTGTTTAATAAAGAAATGCTACAGTACGTTTCCCAGTTGTATTTGTACAAGGATATTCCATTTATTAGTGAGCTTATCCTTTAAGACTGTTCTGAAATACTAAGTATTTCAGACATTATGAAATATATTCACAATATAAAGAATTTTAGTGTTTAGTAAATGGAGGCCAAGTAAGTTTAGCGTTTCATGAAAACAGAAATAAAGGAATCTGCTTTATACTGAATTTTATAGTTAATAATGAAAGAAGGTTAACATTTTGATGAGTATAGCTTTGCAATACTAGATATTTAATTTATTTAAAATGATATTTCTTAAGAATATTTTTGAAACAAGGGCTTGCGATATCAAAACCAAATTTCCAAACAGTTACTGCACTACTACAGATAGTTTGAACTTTTATTCAAAACAAATAATTCTGGCTTGCTTGCTGTTCTGCACATTTGTCGAGCGTAAAGACTATTTCACAGCCCTGCTAATGTAGTGCTAACCAAATATTCTCTGAGTACAACATTGTAATGAAAGCTATTGAACAAGTGGAGAAGTCATACAGTTTAATAGGAAAAGATAAATTTTATGCTTACTATTGAGAGGAGGAAAAAAACCATACTGGATTGCAGTTCATTTCCCTTCCAAAACACACTCAACTGTCTGATTTTTGGTTGGTGTGGTTCTAGAAAAATGATTAAAAAGTCTGCTTTGAGAAATCACAAGGCGTATATTCAAATGCTAAACTGTAGTCCTCCAGAATTATAGGCATCCCAAGAGCATCCAGAATATTATTAACAGCATGTAATCTGGCTCAGTGTGAATGCGTCTTTAGTCTGTTAGCCAAATCTTTACATAATACAAATCATTCTACCTATAAAGCACAAATATGATGTTGTTCTCAACAGGCAATTTAATGCAGCTATAGGGAGGAGAATAAGAGAAAACAAGATTACAAGCTAGCTGATCACACTTTTATTTCTCTTAAATCTCTATGCATTGCTCTGTGGTTATACTTGTTGAAAGATTGTATGTAACTATGATGTCTGTATGATTTGGAAAGCAAATCAGCCTAAATATGAAGTTTCATTGGATGTAGTTTTTAAGGGATTTGATATATTTATTACAAATGTACATTTCCCCCAAGAGCAGCCCTGAACCTATAAACTTTTTCTTTTGTAATTTTTTTGAAGACTTAAATTTCACTATAGATAGCTCATTTATATTTGTCATCCTGTTGTGCAGCTTTATTCATAGAAGAGCTATTGAAGCTAATCATTTTCTGGAGATTTTTTTAATGAAAAAGAATATTGGAGTTAACAAAAAGTAAGTGTGTGTTGGGAAGAAAAATGCTGTATTGAAATAATACACAGCCACCTTTTGTTAACTATGTCTCCTGACATGCTTAGGGTCAAGAACAAACTATGATGAGCACTATGCAAAAGAGCCTCAGAGTTTAACCAGTAATTCTGATAACCAAAAAGTGGGCTTTTAAAAAAAACTCTTTCTCCACCATAGATGGGACCCAGAGACCTCTGTTTAGCGCCTAAATGAACTTAGAATTATGATATCTTTTGTCAAGTATCAAGGGGTATCCATGTTAGTCTGTATCCACAAAAACAACAAGGAGGCTGGTGGCATCTTAAAGACTCACAGATTTTTTGGGGCATAAGCTTATGCCCAAATAAATTTGCAAGTCTTTAAGGTGCCACCGGACTCCTTGTGATACTTTTGTATTTGTCTTTTGCTGCAGCAGCTAGGACATTAAACCATCGCTCCAACTCTGCTCAAACTGATGACGATGCTTCCCTTCTATAAAAGAACCTGTTCTTGAAAGTTGCAGTAGAGGAAAAGAGGATTTTTTTATATTATAAGGTGATATCTGTTAATATCTTCATAGCTTAAATGAACATTGCTGTGATAACATTATTGATTTCTAAATGACAATTATACAGATCTTAATGGTGACGGTGCAGTTTTGGAAGTTGTGATGGTGTAACTGTAAATTGGAAAGATCATTGTATGTTTTGTACTGAATCAATGGATTTTGAGATTTCTTTTTAAACCTTATTCTTTCTGAGTTGCATTTTTGTGAGTAGTCCCATGCAGTCAACATAAGTAAAGGCTGCAGAATTGGTTCCATAATCTTGTGTTTTCTGGTAGGTGCTTGGTCGAGTGTATCAATTGGAGACTTAGAGTAAAAAGAGAAAATGTCTAAAAACTGAGTTAATTAAAATGTCTGTCTATATAACTTTATATTCAAAACCAAAAACATATCACCTTCTGTCATAAATATAAAGGGAAGGGTAACAACCTTTATGTATGCAGTATAAAATCCCTCTTCACCAGAGGTACAGAATCCCCTTACCTGTAAGGGGTTAATCAATTCAATTAACCTAGTTGGCACCTGACCAGAAGGACCAATGGGGAAAGAAGATACTTTCAAATCTCGGGGGCGGTGGGGGTAGGAAGGTTTTGTTTTGTGCTCTGTGTGTGTTCTCTCAGAGACAAAGAGAGAGAGACCAAGCAAGTAACCCAGCTCCTACTGAAATGATACATCTAATATTACAGAAATAGTAAGTAATAGCAAGGAATGCATTAGATTATCTTTTGTTTTAGCTTGTGAATTTTCCCTGTGCTAAGAGGGAGGTTTATCCCTGTTTTTTGTAACTTTGAAGTTTTGCCTAGGGGGGAATCCTCTGTATTTTAAGTCTTATTACCCTGTAAAATTACCTTCCATCCTGATTTTACAGAGGTACTTCTTTTACTTTTTTTTCTTTATAATAAAGTTCTGTTTTTTAAGAATCTGATGGGTTTTTAGTGTCGTAAAAACCCAAGGGTCTTGTCTGTGCTCACCTTGTTTACCTATCTGGTTGGTAGATTATTCTCAAGCCTCCCCAGGAAAGGGGGTGAAGGGGCTTGGGGAATATTTTAGGGAAACAGGAACTCCAAGTGGTCCTTTTCCTGAATCTTTGTCTAACTCACTTGGTGGTGGCAGCAGTACTCATCCAAGGACAAAGAAGGATTTGTGCCTTGGGAAGTTTTTAACCTAAGCTGGTATAAATAATCTTAGGGGGTCTTTCACGTGGGTCCCCACATCTGTACCCTAGAGTTCAGAGGGGGGCGGGAACCCTGACACCTTCCTAAATATAAGTAAAAGTGCAGTGTTGAGTAAGAACAATCTTATGGGTTATCATTGGGCAGGTAACCCATTTGATATTTGTTGTTTGTAGTCTGTAGAGAAGTGGAAGATAGAAAATACTGATTATATGAGGTCCATACTGCCCACCAGAGCAGCATATATTTCCTCAGTAAAAGACGCATTCAACGTTGAACGATGCAATGCTGGAAGGTCAATGACAGCTCCAGAGTAGGGGATGGCCCAGAATGAAAGTATTTTTTCTAATAATTTATGAAGGTGACTTTGGAGGTGATGCGGAAACAAATGAGAAGACAAGAATATGATATTTCTATAGTCACTTCCATTCTACTTCTGCCTTGAAATTAAAATTTTTATATTCACCAGTTTATCTGTAGAAAGATTCTGAAAAATTGTTTGTGAAATGCCTTTTTCTTTTATGGATACACATGAGCCCAACAGTAATTTTGTTACTGGAGGACTTGCTTGGTTCCCTTTGGATGAGCTTTTGGTTAACACCAAGCTTGCTTCTTTCTTTCCTTCTTTCTTTCTTATAACCCCATTGCAGAATATAGTTTGGCCTTTGGGAAATTACTTATTACAAAACTAATGGTTCTCTTCTTCAGAGTCTGGCCTTCTAGATTCTGCCAAGAATTCACTGAGAATCAAAGACCAGTGGCTAAGAAGGCACCATAGTGGTGTTACTCAAGATTTATGGGGCTCTAATTTATAGGGATCTAAAATTCAATAATTCAAGCTCCATAAATCTTCCACTATGGTGAATTTTCATGCAAGAGACAGTGTGGTCTAGGGGACATGGAGCACATGACTGGAAGCCAGGAGTATTCTTAGGAGAGTTACAGTTTGGAAGTAATTGTTGTAATCTGGACTTTCCAGAAGTCCGAAAGGAAGGATAATTGAAGTTTATTTTCAAGTTTTTTATTTAGCCGGGCGATGTCCACTGAAAAGTTATTTCTAGTTAAGACATAAAATGGACATAAACTATCGCAGACTGGAGGAAAGAGTATACAACTAGCAATAAGTCAGATGGTGAAAAGGGCTGTATAAGTATCTAGATGATAGACAGAATGTGTGTCTGATTCCAGGAAGAAGGGACTTTTATGTTTCTGTACATTATCTGACTTGATAAAAAGGATGTCTTAATCAAATGCTAATATGCAATCTAAATTAAATTTATCTCAAAAGCAGAGAGTAGGACAGAGTCTGTAACTGGCTGATTTCACATTACTCTCAGAAATTTTATTCCCAGATGTAATTCTGACAGGTTAAGGTAGATCCATAGCTGTGGCTGACAGAAGGCCAAGCAGCTTTTACTACATTGGGAGAAAGGTAAACCATTCATTTATTCTGTAACTCAAGTATTAGGACAGCTCATTCTTTGACATGTGTGGGGTGAAATTAGCAATAGCAAAACTTCCATTGACATCAGTAGGGCCAGGATTTCACCCCAGATGTTTAATATCTAACATAATTTTGTTTCTGCTCTCTCTCCTGCATCTTGCCAAGAAGTACTGCTTTTGTTTAATGTAACCTGAACTGATGTGGATTCTTTAGGTCTGAGGGAATTGTATGCTGAAGCTTTACAAGGAAACAGATACCTCTCCCCTCTCAAAGGAGAAGAGAGAGAATAAATTAGACCACCTTTCTCTTGTCAAGGATATGGGGAAGACAGCTGTCTTTCCAAAAGAGTAGTGGACACAGGAGGACCTGCAGGTACCACTGTGAGCACAACACAGTGAAATATCCTAAGGGTGTAATGCACCATTACTGTTCTAGGTGGGGGCTGCTAGTCTAGCCTTCTAGGTACGATTGCCGAACACTTTCCATTATAAGACCTTATCTTCTGTTTTATTTTATACGCTGTTATGGTTTAATCTCATTGTGAAATGGGTTATTCTAGTGCATTTTCCCCTGCATACATTCATAAATATTCTTGGAATATAAAGAGGGTATCGGGATAGCCATGTTAGTCTGTAGGTACAAAAACAACGAGTCCAATGGCACCTTAAAGACTAACAGATTTATTTCAGCATCAGCTTTCGTGGGTAAAAACCCCACTTTTTCAGATGCATGGAGTGAAAATTACAGATGCAGGCAAAAATATACTGACACATGAAGAGAAGGGAGTTAACTCGCAAGTAGAGAACCAGAGCTGACGGGGCCAATTCGATCAGTGTGGATGTGGTCCACTCCCAATAATAGATGGGCAATTCCAGGAGATGCAAAGTTGCTTTTGTAATGAGCCAGCCACTCCCGGTCCCTATTCAAGCCCAAATTAATGGTGGTAAATTTGCAAATGAATTTTAGTTCTGCTGTTTCTTTTTGAAGTCTGTTTCTGAAGTTTTTTGTTCAAGTATAGCTACTTTTAAATCTGGTATAGAATGTCCAGGAAGATTGAAGTGTTCTCCTACTGGCTTTTGTATGTTAACATTTCTGATGTCCGATTTGTGTCCATTTATTCTTCTACGTAGGGGCTGTCCGGTTTGGCCAATGTAGAGGGGCATTGCTGGCAAATGATAGAAAATATAACATTAGTAGACGTACAGGTGAATGAGCCTCTGTGGTGTGGCTGATGTGGTTGGGTCCTCTGATCGTGTCACTAGAGTAGATATGGGAGCAGAGTAGGCAGCAAGGTTTGCTACAGGGATTGGTTCCTGGGTTAGTGTTTCTGTGGTGTGGTGTGTAGTTGCTGGTGAGTATTTGCTTCAGGATGGGGGGCTGTCTGTAAGCGAGGACTGGCCTGCCTCCCAAGGTCTGGGAGTGTGAGGGATTGTTTTCCAGGATAGGTTGTAGATCACTGATGATGTGCTGGAGAGGTTTTAGCTGGGGGCAGTACGTGATGGCCAGTGGTGTTCTGTTATTTTCCTTGTTGAGCCTGTCCTGTAGTAGGTGATTTCTGGGTACCTGTCTCACTCTGTCAATCTGTTTCCTCACCTCCCCAGGTGGGTACAGTAGTTTTAAGAATGCTTGATAAAGATCTTATAGGTGTTTGTGTCTGTCTGAGGGATTGGAGCAAATTTGGTTGCATCTCAAGGCTTGGCTGTAGACAATGGATCATGTCCTGGATGGAAGCTGGAGGCATGTAGGTAAGTATAGCGGTCAGTAGGTTTCTGGTACAGGGTGGTGTCAAGGGTCCTTCCCCCACTCTGAACTCTAGGGTACAGATGTGGGGACCTGTATGAAAAGCCCCCTAAGCTTATTTTTACCAGCTTAGGTTAAAACTTCCCTAAGGTACAAACTATTTTACCTTTTGCCCCTGGACTTTATTGCTGCCACCACCAGGCATCTAACAAATATATAACAGGGAAAGCATCCACTTGGAAACATTTCCCCCCCCCCAAATTCTCCCAAACCCTATGCCCCCTTTCCTGGGGAAGGTTTGATAAAAATCCTCACCAATTTGCATAGGTGAACACAAACCCAAACCCTTGGATCTTAAGAACAAGGAAAAAGCAATCAGGTTCTTAAAAAAAGAATTTTAATTGAAGAAAAAGTAAAAGAATCACCTCTGTAAAATCAGCATGGTAAATACCTTACAGGGTAATCAGATTCAAAACATAGAGAATCCCTCTAGGCAAAACCTTAAGTTACAAAAAGACACAAAAACAGGAATATACATTCCATTCAGCACAACTTATTTTATCAGCCATTTAAACAAAACAGAATCTAATGCATAGCTAACTAGATTGCTTATTAGCCCTTTACAGGAGTTCTGACCTGCATTCCTGCTCTGGTCCCGGCAAAAACAACACACAGACAGAGAGAACCCTTTGTTTCTCCCCCCCCCCAGCTTTGAAAGTATCTTGTCGTCTCATTGGTCATTTTGGTCAGGTGCCAGCGAGGTTATCTTTAGCTTCTTAACCCTTTACAGGTGAAAGGGTTTTTTCCTCTGGCCAGGCGGGATTTAAAGATGGTTAGCCTTCCCTTTATATTTATGACAGGTGGTGTTTATGTGATCATCACTTATTTGCACTGTAGTGTCCAGGAAGTAGATCTCTTGTGTGGACTGGTACAGGCTGAGGTTGATGGTGGGGTGGAAATTGTTGAAATCCAGGTGGAATTCTTCAAGGGCCTCCTTCCCGTGAGTCCATATGATGAAGATATCGTCAATGTAGTGCAAATAGAGGAGGGGCACTGGGGGACGAGAGCTGACGAAGCGTTGTTCTAAGTCAGCCATAAAAATGTTGGTATACTGTGGGACCATGCAGGTACCCGTAGCAGTGCCACTACTTGAAGGTATAAGTTGTCCCCAAATCTGAAATAGTTGTGGGTGAGGACAAAGTCACAAAGCTCAGCCACCAGGTGTGCCGTGGCCTCATCAGGGATACTGTTCTTGACAGCTTGTAGTCCGTCCTCATGTGGAATATTGGTATAAAATGTTTCTACATCCATGGTGGCCAGGATGGTGTTTTCAGGAAGATCACCAATGCATTGTAATTTCCTCAGAAAGTCAGTGGTGTCTCGAAGATAGCTAGACATGCTGATAGGATCTGAGGAGAGAGTCCAAATCGCCAGATAATCCTTCTGTAAGTATGCCGATGCTGAGATGATGGGGCATCCAGGGTTTCCAGGTTTATGGATCTTGGGTAACAGATAGAATACCCCTGGTCGGGCTCTGGGGGTGTGTCCATGTAGATTTGTTCCTGTGCTGTAGGAGGGTGTTTCTTGAGCAGATGGTATAGTTTCTTTTGGTAATCCTCAGTGGGGTCAGAGGATAGTGGCCTGTAGAATGTGGTATTGGAGAGTTGCCTGGCAGCCTCCTGTTCATAATCTGACCTGTTCATTATGACTACAGCACCTCCTTTGTCAGCCCCTTTGATTATAATGTCAGAGTTGTTTCTGAGGCTGTGGATGGTGTTGCATTCTATACAGCTGAGGTTATGGGGCAAGTGATGCTGTTTGTTCACAATTTCAGCCTGTGCACATCTGCGGAAGCACTTTATATAGAAGTCCAGTCTGTCATTTCGACCATCAGGAGGAGTCCACGCAGAATTTTTCTTCCTGTAGTGTTGGTAGGAGGGTTGCTGTGGGTCAGTGCACTGTTCAGTGGTGGTTGAAAATATTCCTTAAGTCGGAGACAATGAAAGTAGGCTTCCAGATCACCATAGAACTGTATCATGTTCATGGAGGTGGTGGTGCAGAAAGAGAGTGCCCAAGATAGGACAGACTCTTCCGCCGGGCTGAGTGTGTGATTGGATAGATGAACAATATTGTTAGGTGAGTTGAGGGTACCACTGTTGTAGCCCTAGTGGCATGTAGAAGGTTAGATAGTTTACTGTCCTTTTTCCTCATAGGGAAGTGGACTGTGCGTTGTAAATGGCTTGTCTTGTTTTTGTAAAGTCCAGGCATGTGGAAGTTTGTGTGGAAGGTTGGTTTTGTATGAGAGTCTCCAGTTTTGAGAGCTCATTCTTGATCTTCTCTTGTCTTTTGATTCTTGGAATATGTTGTCATGCCTTCAGCATTTGATTTTTTTTTGAGGGGGAAGATAAGAGCTGTGTAGTCATTGCAGTTTCTCACGTTCTTTCATCAGTTTTTGTATATGATAAGGGTGTTTAAAAAGCCTTTGTCAACTCTTCTTCTCTTGCACAGTCTTTATAAATATTTATATAACACCATTAAGAAGAGCTAATCCATTACAATATTTTAGGTTAAAATTGGCACTTACATATGTCAAGCTTATCATGGGATGGTCCCCCTTTCTTTATGCATATGGCTAAAAGTAAAAGACAAATAGATGAATGCACCACAATTGATGGAGCTTTTATTCCTTTTCAGTCCTTTTCTTTTCTATAATACAACATACAAATTGTTCCTGGTATTATGACTTTCATGCAAAAATATCACATTGATTTGCAGCTGATTACATGTAAATATGTGTATATCAGTGCAATATCTCCTACCTCTAGGAGATGTGCTAGGCAGGGGGAATTAGGTTCCAAGTAGTAATATGCAGTCTACCATGTGCTTGGTTTGGATGCTTGCTGAAATTTGTTAGTCTATTCAGGCCTTCCTTTGCTGTCTACATCCTCCCACCATCATCCCAATCCAACCTGATGATCTGAAGAACAAAAATACATTGTCTCCTTTGTGACTTAACCCATTTCAGATCTTAAATATTTGATTAGTGTCCTGAAACATCAGAATTTCTTGATAACTTTCTGTCTCTGTAACCACAGGTTTAGAAGTGGGATTTCCAGCAGCCTCATTTTGGTGTCGTTGAATTCAATTGAGATTTCAGTATTAACATAAATGGGAGCAGAGAGAGACCAACATTGAACGCTTTTGAAAATTCCACCCTAGATAACCTTAAGAGATCTGCAGGATACATATTCTTACTGCAGCTTCTTAGACACATTTTTCAAAGACCGTTTGTGGGGCTTTACTAACAAATCACTTACACCACTTGGTGATAAGCAAGGGATTTAATTGAAAGAATAGGAAAGCAATGGACATAAATTAACAAGAAAATAAACAATACAAAACTACAAGTAAGAAAATCATGTGAATTATCTCAAGAAAATGGAAAATATGAGCCAAATTGTTTAAGATGAGTACATATGTCATTAGAAAACTGGACCAAGTCATTGAAATGAATTATGTAGATGTTCCTCAGAATAGAGAATTCCTCAAAAAGTCTCTGAATTTAGCTAAATAAATTTAGAAAAAGAAGCATGAAAAAAAGTGATATTGTATAATCATAATGAACCATGCATTCATGTCATCCAATTAAGTGTGATATCCAACTACACTGGCTTTTCTATTGTCAAACCCCACCTAAGAAAAAAAATCCAAACGTCAATTAGACCTTGGATCAGAAGCCTTTAGTTTACCCAATATATGTATGAAAGACAGCCTATAAAAACCAAAGTATAAAAGAGTGGTTCATTTGAATCTATTCTTCCAATGATGATCTGACTACCGAGAAGAATCTGACATGCTATAACTTCTCTTCAGATATTGTGATTATCTTGTAGGTGGCTTACAAGGAATCTACAAATGGAATTTATCCTGGCAAATGGGGCAGGAGAGTCACTATCTTCACAAGAAATGAATAATGTGATTCAAGAACTTCTTCCCTAAAAAAATTCTTCAATACCTTTCAAACTGGTTTTATACTCAGCTTCAAATGTGAGTTAGGGGAATTCTTTCAGGAATGACTTTACTTTAAAAGGACAGAAGACTATTCCTTAATCACTCATTCCCTCTTTTATTAAAATACTGATTAATCTAAGATTCACCAGGAAGACACATTGCCCAGTTTTGTTTTTCCAGCTTTGTTACGCTCTTCTCCTGAGCCACACTAGGAGCTTCAAATACTTGTAGGGCATCAGAAGACTTGTATCTTTCCAGTCAGCATCTATGAAATAATGGCTAGCAAATGGTTTTCGGAGCTAAAATATCGAAGGGAAATTTGAGTACCATGTAAATATTATTAGATCTATAATGTTGTAATTTAGAAAGATTTGAAAGGTGATGTCAGAAGGGCACTATAGGAGTAATGCTACAGAGCAAGATAAAACTGAAACATGTTACTTGGTTTTGCAGACAAGACAGTTGTCTGGGTTAATCTTTTTTCTCCTGTACCCTTCCTTGATGGAACAAGAGCTGTATTAGAGGAGCTTATTTACTTAAGAATAAATGTTTTCCCCTTTTTTCTTTCTCCACCCATTCTATATACTAGACACAATTAGTTTTATACATTTGTCACATACTTTTCTGAACCGTATGCAGCACTTTTTGGAACCGTTGCAACTACATGTTATACACCTACTTCCTCTCTGTTTGCATTAAATTGTCTTTATCTCTCTCCCCTCATCGCCTGTTTTTAAAGTACTTGACACTTGAGCTAAGGTCACTGCAAGGAGCAAGTTTCACAGTAGGGAATGTAGATTTTTCACTATAGCCTGCCTCTCTCTTTCCCTTTCTAAGCACTTGTTAGATTGATGCAAGTGTCCCTCAAAGTCCTCCTCAGAGGAAAGTGGCTTTAAATTCTCTTTATGCTAAAATACCTTTCATACTGACTCTGAAGCAGCTAGTCATGTAGGTTGCATGTGGAAATTCCACTGGCATTGTCAAGAGGAGGTCGGAGTCATGGAGTACTTCTAGCTAATAAGTACTGGGACTAAAAGGGAATTGAGACTGCTGCATTCGGGAAAAAAAGAGAGACTCTAATTAAAGTGGTGAGGGTGGGGAAAGGGGGAAATCTATATAAGAAACCTTCCCTTTTTATAAAATGCAGGCTGCTTTGACCAGAAGTGGTAGAAAGTTGAGGAGAGGTCAGGGTAATATTTGGGAATGAGGCAGTAAGAAAATGTAAAGGAAGTTAAATTTATTTCTCCAGAGGGATCAGAAAATGCTAGTTCACCATGCTGAAAATGGTGAGGAAAGAAAATGATTCGATCACAGAAAGGTTATGTAGCAGGAAGAGTCTTTGTTGAAACCTTTTTAGTACTACAGAGTCCAGGCCTCCTTGGAGATGTATTGTATTTCCCAACCACCTTTCTAGTTTAAAATACATGAAGGCAATATATATATATGCATGAGAAACATGGCCAGATCCTTAGTTTGTGCCAACTATCACAGGTCATTTGAAGTCAGAGGAATATCGTAGTTTATACCAGATGAGGATCTGCCCTAGGATATCCAGACACTCAGTGCACTTAGGTCCTTACCTCATGGTTTCACTTGGATATTTTTGTATAAATTTAATCCTATTTAATAATTGTAGCATTTTTAGCTCTGTTTAAAAAATAAGCCTTTCTCTGTAAACGTCGTTCACTGAACAGGGATATAACTTTTTAAAAATTATATACTTAGTAGAAACTGAGAGATTTGCATTTTATGACTGTATTTGACTGGCTAGTATTAGGGATGACTGCTGAAACATTAAGTTTTACAAGTCATCTCAGCGATCGCAAGAGGTCACACAACAAGGCCAGTGTGCACAGATCAACCTCATTTTAAGAGCTGACTCATGTTTTTCATATAAATCATATGGAATTGCCTATTATGAACACCCTGTAAAACTCAAAAGGCTTTGATTGTTAATAGCTACTGCAGTAGTGATTTACTAGCTAATCCAGGACAAAATATGCTGCAGTGTATGCTTTGAGTATATGTTACCTCATCTGCCCAAATAATAGTACATAATCAGCTGTGCACTTTAAAAATAAGTGTAATACATATTATTTTACATCTTCAGAGTAGATTTGGCATTTAACTTTTACTTATGACTTAAATTAACTTGATTAGTGAGAAACTTGCAAAATTGAATCGTATTTTTTTTCATACCTGTGATCTGTCACTTTGCTAACCTGTGAAGTACAGTTACATTGCAACAATGGTAATCACCATGTAACTGCAGTTTATTCATACTGAAGACTGCCTTATTAGGATAAAAAATAAAGTTTGAAGTGACATTTTTGTAACGATTTTGATAAAAACTTTATGTATCCTAAATGTATTCAGTGTAAGACGTTTATAGTGGCCCCGGTGGAATATTAATATACACTTTTATATAGATAAGAGGTCAGATAGACTTGATTATATTACCCAATATAGAATAGAATTTCTTTTAGAGTTTGAGTTTTGCTTCCTCTGTTCTAAATGTCAGAACCAGTTTGATATTTTTTTTTAAAATTTTTTGAAGTGAATTCAGAGCTCATTAAAGGCACTGGACTGGCAGCATTGCAAAGAGAAGGTAGATCCACCAAATAAGCACATGAAACTATGTCAGTGTGTGTCCATCCCATTCCAAAATAATATGCCAATATGCTTAAACCCTATTCTGGAGACAGCACGTCACTGGGTAAAAACCTCCATGTCACCTCAGTTCTTGGCCTTTCTTCTGAAATTGCCAGCATGAATGCTAATAGCTGATGACTGTTGTTAACAATGTGGTTGTCTATCTAACTGGTATTTGATATAATCCAATTATTTCAACGAGAGGTCTTGGTTACTACTGATCTGGACTAGGATTCTAAATGGTAGACCAGGAGCTAGAAGGGTCAATATTTGTCAGTCTTCTGAGTTATCCATAATGCCACTGGCATAGTTTGACTTTTATTTTTTTTTATTAAAAATAAAGATTTAGTTTATGCTCTTGGAGGAACAAGTATGAATTGAAATTCTCAGACATCCTACAAACAAGTCATAATGCGTACTTTCCACAAGGAAAATTTATCCCAAAGAAATCAGTATTAGAAAGCCCATGATGCATCTTTTTCAGTTTAGAGATTTATTCTGACTCCTGTTAGAACACCTTAAAATCTGCAGAAATTTTTTTAGAGGTTTTGCTTTAGGTTCATCAGCTTTTAAAAAGAAATCTGCAGGATTTTTTTAATGAAAATCCCTCCAAAAGCAGAGAAGCACATTAAAGTGTATATTGTTGCAGAGTGATTTTAAATAAAAATGACTTTTCATTAGTCATTTAAAAAAAATCAACCCACTTTTCTTCAGAGTCTTTACAATACTTCCATAAATTCACTTTACCTGAGAGATCTTCCAAACCATCAATTTTCTTTCTTTGTCCTTCTCCTCAGAGTAGTATGCTGATGCTTTGTACCTTGTTTCTGTGGAATGATCTTTCAAAGCTATCCAAGTATGCTGGATGACTCATATTATCTGGTTATTTCATTGCTGTAGTTCTAAGCAGAAAGTGTTCCTTGGAGCTATTGTCAGATTGCAGATTCTGGAACACAAAGCATTGGGCTGCTTTGTGATTTGAAGTGTAGATTTGCCAATAAAATACCTTTTTTTATGGAGAGGCTGATCTTCAGCTGATGTAAATTGTCATAGCTCTATTGAAGTCAATGGAAATATGACCTTTTATACCAGCTAAGGATCTGCCACAAAAACCTATTTCTTTTTCAGAAATATTAGAAATATCAAAAATCCACAAATAAGAGTCTTAAACTGTGCAGCATGTATTCCCAGTGGCCATTCTCCCATGATTAATTTTATAGCATAGAGTATCTGTATTTCTCTTATACGTAAGTCCAATCTTTCCATCAGTTGCATGCCCATGAAATTGTGACATTCCCTTAGGTGAATTTGTGGCCCTATTTAAGTTAAAGGGAGTTTTACCATCAATTTCAATTGGGCCAGGATTTTTACCCCTTGTGTCTTCAGAGCCTGAAGATTGGCCATACAAAAAACACTCTTTGTTCAAGTCCCAGTCTTGGCAGCAATTCAGATCATGAGCCATTTTCAGGATATTTTATAAACATCTTCAAGTTCCATTTGGCTGTTCTGAAGTTACAAAAATGTTTTGTTTGTTTGTTTTCCTTTTAAGTATCACTGTCATATATATTTTCTCCAGTTCCTATAGCTCCAGAGGCTTTTAATTTATTTTGAAATATGACTATTCTGTCTTCACAATTACTTTTACTTTAAATGTCTTTTTTTAGTAAGCTAATTGCAACAACAACAAATTCCAGATATGGAATAGATAGACAAATTGATTTGTGCAGAAAAAGGAAAACCATGGCTGAATCACTGATCAGTAAATTTGGCAGTGCTGTGGTGCGTACCCCTGCCAGAGCCTTTCACCGCCACAGAGAAAGTCTCCAGCAGTGTGGAAAGGCTCTGGCAGGGGGAAGCAGTGCCAAAAGGCTCTGGAAGCTCCCCACTGCCAGAGCCTTTCCCTTCCACCTCCCCACTGCCAGAGCCTTTCCTTGATACCATGAAAGGCTCCAGCAGCAGGGAACTTCTGGAGCCATTCATTGCCATGTGTAGCTACACACCAATGTGGATACAGTCCACTTTTACTTTGTCGTGTAGCTACATGTACCCTACATGCTGCCATAAGTGAAAGATAAGGCTTATGTGGAGTAAATTGGAGTTTACATCTTAATAGTGATTTTCTTGGTTTTTGACCACTGAGGATGAATACTCTTAACATCATATTAAGTTTCCAAATATTTGTTGGTGGAAAATCTGGAGTGCTTGATGATCTCCAGACATCCATAGCACAAGACTATAAGAGTCAAATAGTAATACTTTGCACTTGTATAAACATTACATATTCAGTGCACAAACATTAATCCTCACAATGCCTTTGTGTAGATAAGCCACTTGGACTGGCTTAAGCAGGCATAGTTGTTCTGTTACATGAATGGAAGAGGTAGGACAGGAAATGCATTCAAGGACAATTAAATGAACTAATTTCTTAGAAAATCATTTCCCATTTATGTTTCTGTAAATCATTTAAACAAAACTCAACATTATAACTACCAAGTGGTCTCTCTCCTTTGAAGATGTTCTCAAAAAGTTGATGGGTCACATCAGAATTGTGCTAGTGAGTTAATTTTTGATTCCGTATTCCAGCACACTCAAAGAGGCTGAATTCAGTCTCAGGAGAGAAGTGATAGACACTTTCCCAATTAAGATCAGACTGCAGTGTAGCAATAGGCTACAGAATGAAGCCAACACTATTCAAGCTAGAAAATAACTCTCATTGGCCACGACTTGGCAGATAGTTGAGATCTCAATTCTGGAGGCACATGCAGCCTCGCATATTTCCGGGTGGAAATTTTCATACCTAATTTAGTAAACCCACGGTTAAGAGTTTGTCAGGATTTCAATGATCAGCGCTCTGGTTTCAAAAGTTTAATGCTTGGCTATAAAATATAATTTTGGTCTGAAACCCATTTTCTAAACTCTCTGCCCAAGGAGTTACTGGAATATAAACACGTAAGATTAATAGAATGACTTATTTATACAGATGCAACTGTGTGGAGAACTCCTGTGATTCCAGGATTGTTCAGGAGAATTAAATGTGCTGAAGGGTAAAGACAAACACTGTCTATGAAGAAAGCAGCTAAAATGTAATGTGTAATCCTACTATAAATAAAAAACATTATCCAAAGATGTAAAGGCGTATGACTGAAAACAAGAGAGAATGGTGTTCAGACAGCTAGCAGACAATATTACACTGTCTTTTCAGTGTGTTTGTAAGAAAATCTGAACCAATTAACAAATTTACTTTTCTCCAAAAGAACTATTAAAATGGATATTTTATTAGCAGATTTGGTGACAGTGAAAATAATCATTCAATAGGTATGTGAAAGCCACAGCATATCTGTCCAGTCTTTTCTCAACTAGAAGACAGTTAATGGTTAAAGGTAGAA
The DNA here is from genome assembly GCF_009764565.3 of Dermochelys coriacea. NCBI lineage: Eukaryota > Metazoa > Chordata > Testudines > Dermochelyidae > Dermochelys > Dermochelys coriacea. The sequence continues at coordinate 63,822,734 of NC_050074.1, forward strand.
AAGAGGGAACATAATAAAGGATAAATTAGCAAATCTGGGGAAGTGAAAAGTCAAACTCTGTAAACCTTATGTGTACTTTAAACCACAAACAGAATGTTAATGCATCTTTCATATTAACTATATCCTAACTAAAAATACGTAGTGTAACATGAGACAACACCAACTGGATGTTTGGGATGTTTTCAGATTTAGAACAGCAAGTGATAAATGTCCCTTTCGTTAAACAAAGAGGGGACTGTGACACAGCTGTAATGAATGTAATGTCAATAGTGGAATCCTATCCAGGTCAACCAAAATTTACAGAAAATTAAGCAGAAATTTGAAAGGGATTTGGCTCCAACTGCCATTAATTATCTTCTTCTATCATATACACATCTTCTGTATCCTATTCAAGAAAATATGTACCGTGATTCTACTTGGGTTACCTCATAGGTCAACTTCCAAATAAAATATTTCTATAGGTGTCTTTGTAACCCACAATATATTATTCTGGAATGTAAATAAACTTTCTTTATGTAACGTCTGGCTAAAATAGATTTTAAGTGTTGTAATTTGCTATGTAATGAAATGTATAGTCTAGTTTTTAGCTTAGTGGTAAAGGTCCTTGCCAATGACTTAACATATCTGATTGGACCCAATGTAACTGGGTTGCATGTTGGCCAAAGCAGGTGTAGGTTTGGCTTCTGAAATAGAGTGAGGTTCTTTGAAGCTGGACTTGCCTGGTATGGTTGCGCGGTGACAGGATCTGAAGAGCAGGAGCAATGACGGGATTCCTCGCACAGGCTACCATTTCCCTGTCCCAGAAACATGTTGTGCATTTTCTGTTCTGAAACAACCTCCAAATTTTTATGGCTAGATTAGGTTGGGCTAATTCTGATTTAGTTCCTCCTGATTTGGTGAGATTTAATACTGTGCTGCTGTTACCAGTCAGATGCCTGCAAGCCTTTTAGATTTTTCCAGATTAGGAGAAATTAAAAGATGTTGATGTTCTTTTGAATTCCTGACAAGCCTTATAACTCATTCACTCAGGACAATGACTGGAGTGCCCACAACCAAACTTTATTTTGTGGACTGGGCAAGTGTAGGAAGGAAAGCAACCCTAAAAGCATTAGGTTCTCCCTTCACCACATTCACCATAAACCATGGCCTGTGCCAGATGCAAGTGCATGGTTGCACTGGTTGGTAACTTTGTTCTTTGCAGCCAGATGTGTCTCTGTTAAAGTTGCTCAGGTCCCTGCAGCTGGACAGTCGTTCAAAAGGATGTGGCTTGAGGAAGGGAAAAAAGGTGTTCTAGATTTGGAAACTGTCCCCCACCCACCCCAAGCCTAAGTCACATGTGCATCCCCGAGTGGTTGCTTGAGGCTTTGGACACGTCGTCCATCTCGCGCTTTTCCCCTGTGTCCCTGTAAATTCAAGATTTTTTTTTTCATTTCTGCCATAATGTTTAATGATGTCTTCATGTGTGCATGCAATCCCTGACAATGAAGAACTCGTTTCAGATTGATGTCATCTAAGTCCTACACATCAGTGCTACTGGGAAATGCTTGCAAGGCATGGAGAATTTCCACTTTTATACTTTCATCTAATTTCACATCATTTGTTCTGCAGGGCCAGTTGCTCCACCAATTTATCCCTCTTCCAGGACTCCCCAGAGACTGACTGTGGCAGAGGGATTCAGGCAGCCAGAGTCTATTGTCACTCTTTCTCCTGGAAAGTATAAACTGCAGTTTCAGCTGAGCTTGGAGTTAAGTTGTGTTTTTAGTTTGATGTCACTGCCTCTTAATTGTCCAGTAGGTCCTGTAAGAAGGGAGATGGAGAAATGGTGGCCACCATAATAATTAATAAAATACATTAAACTATGCCAATTTTTTATCTAAGCAAAATGTAACTGAGCACACAGTGATTAGAGACGTAATTCTCTCTGCATTTCTGTGAGTAGAAGGGATTTTAAGTAATGCTGGCTTGTTAAAAATCACATCTTTGTGTGTTGCAAAGTTTAACACAGGACTTGGAGAGAAACGTTAAAGCTTTGTGTTTTGAGAGGGGTGAGGGGAAGAAAGTGTTGGCATGAACTATTTGAGCTGAAGTCTGAGTGGGAACTTTAATTATTCCTGATCCAAGTCTATTGGTTTGCAACGTGAACAAAAGAGCTTCAATCATATTAGACACGAGACAAGAAAATCAAAGTGAGGTGTGTGTAACAATGTAACTTTTGTGATCTTGTTTTCTGTGTTTTGAACCGTTAAGTTTCTAGGAGTCTACTAAGCAGCTTCCACTTTGTGAGGTAGAATCACAGAATCTGCAGCCTGCTACAGAAGGGAGATGCACACTGTGTGCTTTCTCTTGGAGACTTTATGCTTGTTCTTTCTTTTTTGTTGCTTTCTTAAATCTAAAGTAAACCATTCAAACTGAAAGTATAAGGCTGTTTTTTTTATATGTAGTAAACAAAATAAAAAACAGAAATGCTATCTAAATGTACCTTGCACCAAAGGGGAGGATCCCAAAGTGAGATAATTAAAATTTACCTAGTCAAGGAAGCTAGACCAATGTCATCTGACTTTGTGAGATCTTTAGAGAGAGGAGGGGGTAAAGGTGTGGGTGATGAGGAGGCTGAATGCATAAAACCAGACCATGAGGATAGTTTCTCTTGCATTTTTGTCTCCTCCAGTTTCTGGTCACATGCTCATGAGAGACAGAGGTCTAGAGGGGCTCTCAAAGCAACCAGACTGTGTGTTTTAATAACTGCATCTTTACCTCTTCTTTGAATAAGGTTTCTGCCACATTACCAATACTTTCTATTCGGTTTTTCAGTAAGGTGTGCGCTGTACAATCTGTATTCATTTTGCTTATTTCCTCTATTGGGTTTTGGCCATGCAAAATAAATGCTGTATTTATAATTCCTTTTGACTGCAGTATTTCAAGGACATTGCCTATTAGCCTTCCTCTTGGAAGCTCCTTTCCAAGGACTCTTTATGGGCAGCTCTGTTAGTCCTGAACAGAGGTGTGTTTGAGTTGCAGCTCTGGAATCTGTCCAGTTGCTTGTCCTGAACTTAAAACATGTAATTTTTAACTACTTTGCTGTGACCTTGAACGTTCATAAAATATTTTGGTCTGTGTCACATGGGTAAGGTCTGAGGGGGCAATGAAGTAGAGGTTTCTGAGAACGGAGTCTGTACCCATCATACAAATATTTAGAAAATTGATTTTTCATTGTTGAAATCACTGTGTATTGTCAGATACTTTTATGATTGACAAGTTATAAAAATTAATTTTTTTCCGTATTCTTCAAGATTGTTCTTTTATGTCACATTTAAGAAACGACTTGTCTTTTGTTACAATATCTGTGTTGATTAGAAAGTTTCCTTAAGTTTTAATTGAACTCCCTTCCATAAGGGGATAGCCTGTAGCTTATCTTATGCTAGATGGAAATTGAGAAGGTGTAAAAAATTAAAAAGGACTTAGAACTCGCAAACACAATGTGAGGTTAACAAACAAACAAACAAAACAGGCTGAGCTGAAGTGTACTTTACTTAGGCTTACAGATGGGCCTCAGAGGCAGTGTTAAAAATCCAGATCCAGTTTTGGTGTAGACTAATTGTGATACTTTTTGGCGGGTACCCAGGATTGTGAACCACCTTGCTGATACCTGCCCTTACTGTGAGGAAAGCTTGTCTCTGTCTGTGGGGATCAGGACCACAACTCCACTGGCAGCACAAGCACTTCTCTCTAGGCCTACGCAAGCCCAACTTTCTCTTCAGGCTAGTGATAAGTATGCTCCAATCCCTGAACCCTCCAAGCATCCCCCTCGAGAGCCCTGGTCCACTGGATACTTGCAGTATTCACAGATTCACTGCTTCCAGAAAAGCAGTGCACCCCAACTTACCAGTTCCAGCTTAGGTCACTGCTCCACTTAACACACAGCACTTGGAGATGTTTATGGTGAAAACTAGTACAACTTCATTTAACGAAGTATAGAGATGCAAGTAATAGCAAATAGAAGTATTGAAATCAAATGATTACATATATAATAGTCATAACACTCATTCTAGAACTTAGAAGTACTTAATTAGATACTTTCATGTCTCCCATGCTCACCTAAAGTCCTTCATTTTACAGCCAGAGTTGGCTGTGACCTTCCATTAATGAGACAAGTCATGCTGTCGGCTTGCCCCCTTGGTGAAAGATCCTGGCTATCTCTTGGTACCCTTAGGTATATCAGGATAGTCTTTTGTTCTTTTACATAACCAGGACACCTGCTGTTGATTGTTTTTCCTGTTGCTTCCTTCTCTTATTAATTTTGCAATCTTTCAATTAGCCTCAGGCTCGGTATGCAAATAGACTACCATTGTGAAGTGGAGAGTACACGATGATCAGACACAGAGATGAGCATCTGTTACCCACTTCCTGAAAGGAACCTGTTCAAGACATGTCACCTCCTGTTTACCTGCCTTAAGGATAGAATTTTCGGTATAAACACGCAACTCCTTAAATATTATCTGTTCATACATTTTGCAGTGATTATGATGATCAGTGGGCTACTGGCTGTCTGTAGAGACCTCTCTTTGGTGAATCTTTATTCACATATCTGACCCAGGGCATCCCTGTGAAACTCTATGTACCTCTTGTGCCTCCTGCCCTTTGGCACCAAGAGGTTCCTGGGTCAAATGAAGGTGTGGGGTTCAGTTTTGAGAATGAATCAGGGCTACAATTTTGGTTTGAATTTCATGGTGCCCAAATCAAGCAAGCTGTTTTTGTGAGCTTTCAGCCACTTCCATAGCGGAACTGGAAAATAGGCACCTTCCAACTTGAACTTGATGTTATACCAAAACAAAGGAGACCGATTTAATTCTAGGAACAAGATTCCCTTCACTCTTCTGCCTCCACAAAATTCAGGGTTCTAGTGCTGGCCCATCTCTACTTCTTTCCCTAAAAGAGTGTAGACATTTTCCCATAAATTGCTTAAACAAAACAAAGATAATCTAGCAGCCTGTATTACTGCATTTTACCTCACCATAATCCATTGCTTAATTTTCAATTTTCATCAGCAGTGCCTGAAATTATACTTCACTAGAACAGAGGACAATAGAGATGGTAACAGCCATTGAAGCATACAAATATTAGAGAACTGAATATGTCTATTCCACCTTCCCATCTTTGCATGATTGTTGCCTAAAGTGGCTGGTCAACTGTTTAGTTAGCTTCTCCCTGTGCTCTGTTTTGGCCTCTCCCTTCCCAGTCTCTGCCGCTTTTGAAGCTAGCTAGCTCTGTGCTGACACAAAAGCAATATCAAATGAACTGGGACATGTTATGGATTGTGAGGAATAAAATTGCATACCCATAAATCCACTATGGGCAGTTGATGTAATAAATTCAGTTAAATAGAAAGAAGCAATACATTCAGGTTTAGCAGAAGCAGGGACTGAGTGGGAAGGATGTTTTGGCAAGAGTCTGCACCACAGCACATGGATTTGGCATTGATAACGGGGTGGGGAACAGGTCAGAATGCATTCAGTTGGTAATGGGGTGGCTAAAGGAAAGGAGGATGACCAGCTGTTTGGGGCTGGAGAGGAAGGAATGTGAGGCTGGAAAGTTGTGGTATGAGGAAGTATATATTTCACTTCGTACACGGCCCTCACCCCAACTGTCAAAGCCTGTTGTGTGTTCCATCCCTAGATGTTTCATCCTTCCACAATGTTAGGTATCCCAGATTTTCACTGAAAGTTTTTCATTTTCATTTTTCCTCCCAATTTTGTTTACCTAAAGGCTTGCAACGGGGTTTGGGTTACTGTCCTTCAGCCTACTCATTCATTTTCCTTGTAAGGAGATATGTCCTGATATTCAGCCTATATTTCCCTTTTCTGAATTCCATCCCTATATTCTTAATTGGGATACAATATTTTTATCAGACTAAATGAAAGTCAATCAACCCACAAAACAGCATTTGACTTCCGAGCATTTGACGCTGCATTAGGAATGAGAAAGAATGGCTATGCATCAATGGACTACTTTCTCGGTTGCCCAATTGGCTGGTAAGCGAGCAGTTACACCATTGAAGTAAATGATTAGATTTGAAAATTTTCCTAGAATGTACTCTCTAAAAGGGCTTCTCAAATAACTCTTGTTATTGTAGGAATAGGCCAAGAGCTGGAAGAGAAAAGGTCCCAAGATCAAATCTACTGACTCAATTACTGAGTAACCTTGAACAAGTCACTTCAGGCCTGATTTTTCAAAGGTATTTAGACACCAAATGATGCAGATAGGCACCTAGAAGGAGTTACAAAAGCAGGTTAACCATGTAACCTCCACTGAATTCCAGTCACCTAACCATCTTAGGCACTTTTGTAAATCCTACTAGGGTACTATCTGTATCTTTGGCTGCTTAAATACTTTTGTAAATCAGGCCTTCCACCTTTCTGTTTGTTTCTCTATCAGTAAAATGGTGGTGGTAAATCTGAAATGATCTTTCCATTCTCCCACTAGCCAGGTTACCAGTAACAGAGAATCTGGGGGAATGGGAAAGCGAGACTACATGTTCTCTTTGAAGGTGTAGCTTTAGGGGCACTCCTATGTGAGTCTCTGGTTGCATTAAAGAATTGATGGAATAATGATTACAAAAAAAAAAAGACAAGTTGGTCACACCTCTTTCTCTCAGATCACCCAAATGATAAAATACTTGTCCATATAAACCAGCAAATGTAGATTAGTTTGTACAGCCCTTTGAATATCAAAATTCCTACATTAATGCTAGTACTATTCCGTATTATGGGCTCAATCATGGAAGTTGCTTAGCGGATGATATCCTGTAAATGTGTGGCATGGATTGGTTCCATATTTCTTAGACAGCTATGGTCATTTAAAGAAGAAACAATCCCATATATATTGGGCGACAAATATGAGAGCAGTATGTATAATACTGTATGTATAATACTCTCAATTTATAGGACATAGTATAGATTTATTAGGATTATTTTTTAATCAATCGCTGCTGCTTTAGAATGATGATACTAATTTAAATGTCATTTATCAAGCCTACTAAAATAAACTTAACAGGGGAATAGCAACATTAAGAATTTGCTTTCCCTAGTCTTAATTTGGAGATTGCTATTTTTCTAACAAAATGTTGCACCTGGCATGAAAGTCAAATCAAGTTTTGATAGATATATCCTGTTTGAAAGTATTAATGAAAGATTCAAAATTACAGGCATTATTTACTTTATTGAAAACCTCTTAGAGGATATGATTTAAGTCAGCGACAAGCTTTTTGGTGCAGCATAAGAATCTAGAACTGCAGGCTATGGACCAGAGAGTTTAGACTGGATAAAGTTCATCTGAAAGTCATGTTTCCAGTATAAATTATATGCAGTTGTGCAAACATGTCAAAGTTTGGTAAATTGGATTTGTTTAATGTAAACAATTTTTGACCAAAATAATAACACAGCTTTAGAAAAAGACATTATGCACCCACTTTTGAAAAGTTTGTATAATTTAACACACGCCTGAACTTTACTGTAATTCTATGCAGAAGTATATGAAGGATAACTATTTAGTAAGATCTAACCTCCATAAAAGAAACCTATAAACATGCTTTAACTTCTTGTACTAATCTTTATGTATATGCCCATTGAAGACACACATCCATAGATGTATTCTCTTTTGTCAGTTAAAAGAACATTAAAAGGTTGGGTAAAGTTTAATGACATTAAAACTAGTAGTTTAAATGTAAAATGTATTTGAAGTGCAGGTGATATGGGTAAAAAAAAAATAGAAAGAAGCTTAAATAGTGGCAATTTCTATTGGATGTAACATAAAATTGTGTGTTAAAATAAGAGGTGGTACACTTGTGAATGAACACAGTATTGTAGCATCAACTGGCTTTATTTTTGGATGCACTTTTAGGCACCGGCCTGGCAAAAATGTAAGATTGTGTTTAATTTTAAGTATTTGAGTACTCCCATTTGAGTTCATTGTGAGTATAGGATTACTCTTATGCTTAGAGTTAAAGATGTGTATAAATCTTCGCAAGTACTTCACCTGGGAGCAAAAATTGCATGAACATTGCTGGTTTTGGGCTCAATCCTGCAAAATGTGGAGCAGACTGACCCCAATCCAACAAAACACTTAACCATGCACTTAACTTTAGCACAAGAATACTCTTGTTGACATCACTGGGACTATGCACACCATTAAAGTAGATCCTAAAGAGAGTTAATAAAATTTTGTGGTAGCGCTTGTACGTGGTTATGGTCTGACTCAGCACAAATGGGAGGAATTACCTTTAGGTTAAGAATTACCTGTATAGTCATGTATCCAAAGACAACGTTCAATTGGGCCATTTTGCCATTGAAAGAGGAAGATGGGCCAGAGTGGAGGTAGAATTGTTCAGAATGACAAATCTAGGTTGGGTAGACTCTGAAAATGTGGGTTGATTTAATAATAATCATAGGTTTCAGTCCTCTCAAGGAACTTTACAGTAATCTCACAATTTGCCAAGATGCCTAAATGTGAACAGATATCAAACTGGTGAGCCTAATGTAAATTGCTTTGATAGACAGAACTGCAAAGTGTAATTGTACTTTGAGTGAAGCACAGATTTATGAGCTGTTTTTCCTCCACTAACCAAGCAGGCTGGGGGGCTAGGGTCAGAAACTCCATTTAAATACTTTTAAAAGCAAGTTTGTTTGTTTTTTTCCCTCTCCATGAAAATGTTCTGCTTTTCTGGGTTTGCTAAATTTCCCCAGATTAACTTTCTGGGACATCACAAGAACCTACAAAATTCAGCAGATACGTGAAACATCTAATATCGGGGACGTCTCATCATGATGCATTCTGAACTGTCTCTAGCTAACCCAAAAGACCAACAGACTTTCAAAGAGCAAGAAGGAAATTATGTATTAAAAATAATCCCACCACTGTATGCCCATATGTTGTTGTGATTAATTGCTCATTTGGCCACCAGTCTGTGCTTATTTGAAGGTAGGGCCTGTCTTTTATACTTTCCCTTGAGAGTGGATGAATGGGTATAAATGTTCCCATTTATCAGTAAGTGAAATAGCTAACTGAGATGTATTGAAGCATGCTAAAATCGTCAGTTTTCATGTCCTCATATACAGGTCAAATGACGTACCATTTTATTTGCTTTGGAGTTTCAACTACCACTTGTGTAGCTTCTCTAAAGAGGTTTGGTTTAAAAAGAAGGGAAATTATAGCTCTCATGTTGACACTACAATAGCTGACAGGAACATTTTGCTTTTGATGCAGGTCACAAGTTGTCATTGCATCCTATTGTTGGCAGAAAGGGTCTGGTTTTCATGGCATTGCTATTTGTTTTGATTTGGTCTCCTCCTGGTTGCACAGATTATAGAACAGTAAAACCTCTCATTCACTGACTAATGTGGGTAGTTCCAGTCTCTCATAAACCTTAAATAAGTCTTAACTCCAGAATGCTGTCTTTCGAAGTTTAAATTACTTAATGTTTTGCTGTGTTTTTTAGCCCGAGGGTGCATTTGACAGAAGGCAGTGTTTTTCTTCTCTAGTTGCTGTGTCTCCTTTTAATTTTTTTTTTTTTTTTTGGTATTGCATTTGTCTGCACTAGTGGAGGTATCTGTGTTTGAAAAAGGATTACATTAGTCAAAACTTTGCACAGATGATTTGCCTCCTTCCCTTACTAACTGACATCAACCTAAGCAACACATAATCTTTTGCCATGCACAATCTTTTGCAGCATGTCAGAGAAGTTTCAGAACCTTAAGGTTTAACCTCTTAATGCAGCATAGTTGAAAAGCTTTATATCTGGGGAGTGGCAGCCTACCTGTGGCAAAATATTGATTTGCTGGCACCAACTTTTGAACTGAATCATCTTGCCTTGTCTTTCACTCACACATGGCCTCTCAAATAACTCCTATTGCGGAGGAATGTTGGCCTTTACTATAGTAAATGCCCGAATGAGCTTTCCTTAAAATGTTGCAAATCTTTGCCTTAATCCTGTATGCTAAATATCCGTATTTTGGGGGACCAGACTTCTGCAGATCAACAATGTGTACTCTTAAGGCTTTCATGTAACACTGGAATATTAAAGGCCTAATAGTCTGGGTAGATTTAAAACGTGTTAAAGAGAGCCTTAATTTTCAAGTATTCCAAGTGGGATGATGATCAAATCTGAGTATATTTCAGTTGGCAGTAAAACAGTTTTGAACACACTGCTGGAGATGTCTTACTGTTGATGCTGTTGTCACTTTTCCTTTTGACACCAGAGTGGCTTTCTAACACTTCAAATATCCTCCTTTCTAAAAAAGGCTGTAATGAAAGAAAGGTGAAGATTTTTCTGGAGAGTGGTTTCCTGGGACATTAATAATCTTTGTAAATAGCAAGGAGGAGGATGTACCTGCACTACAATCGGAAGGATTTTTAGTCTTTCAGAGTTCACAAGTTCACAGGTAAAGTTAAAAGTTACTTGCTGCTTCTCTTCTGAAGAAAGCCGTCTGTTTGTGCCTGCCATGGAAACCTTTCCTGAGATTTCGTAGTTGTCAAGGATGGGGTTCAAAGTTCATAGAGCTTGTTATTGTGGCTTTTTCGAGGGTTAGAGGCTGATTTGCAGCACTATTTGAAGCAAAGATGCCAAATGAAAGTTCCTCGTTTTAAGTTTGTGCTTACACAAAGCTTCTTTGTGGTTTTTTAGGCTTGTCAGACTTGTCAGGCGTGGTAAGAAAAAGTATATTGTTTCCAGCACTTGGATTCCTTTCCTTCTGACATCTGCCACTCTGTAAAGATGATAAATTCCTGCCTCATTAGCCAGGGGTGTGGGATTACAGGCTGACAACACATTAATCACCAGCTTCTGTGGCAGGCTGACTAGCAATAGGCATTGTTAACAAAACTTTTCTAATATGTCACTCTTCTCTATGACAGACTGTAATCAATCATCTTGATTGACAGTGCTGATAGATTACACTATTTATACTTTGTGTAATGAAAGATAGCGTTTCCACCTACTGTCATTTCTAGGCTAGCAATGGAGGTTCACTGAATAGAAACAAACACAACAAAAACCAGGCCTCAGCTCAGCATTGTGAAGTTAAGTCAGACAGTGTTGTAGGTCTTTTGTGGTAGCTTTCAGATGAGGTGTTTTGTTGGGTAACCTGGTAAAGCAGAAGCCTTTAAGTAACTCTCAGAATGTTGCTTTACCAACTTTGTCCCAGTAGCTGTCAGGTCAAGTTCAGGCAGGTAGGAGAGTGGGTTAGGCATTTGGTAGCTAGAGCTTCCCTTCACTATCCCTCTTTGTCTGTTGACAAGATGAGAGATGAAGATGATTTGGATGTTGATGAAATATTTGCGTTTCATGGTTTCCAGGGCAAAATTATACTTGTTTCCTATAATTGTATGGTGCAGCACAAGTAAATACAGGGAGGAAGTATAGAGCCTATTTGTCAGCAAGGGGCAATTTAACTAGGAACTTTGTTGGAGCTTGTTCTTCCTTTTGAAGCTCAGAAAATTTTAAACAGGATCAGGATTAAACTAGAGAGCCAAATTATTCCTGCTTTTCCTTTTTTGTATATAGCTGTGTTTCTTGTCCTAGAATAACTAGATTATGGCCTTTGGTTATTCTTTACCTTCTGACGCTATTTGCAGAGGCTCTAAAGAATGATTTAATATGAACTTTTTCACAGGAGGACAAAAGATATCTGTTATAATGGCTTGCTTCTTTTTTTACAATTGCCTCCTAATTTCACTTGATATTGATTAAGCACAAATAAATGCTGTTTTATTGCCTCTTAATGTTGTTGTAGAGTCCCAAATTTTATGTAAATCTTCATTTGTATCTGCTACCTGGCAAGGATTTATACTTTGCCACTACATTTATATTTATTTATCTGTCTTATGCATAGCTTTTTTTTAATTTTGAAAGTATCATGTGTTTAGTCAAAATAAGAGTCTTCAAATCAGCCTTTTGGTGAGGAAATGGGAGTTGGAGCTTAAATGACAGCACTTGGAAGTTCGCTAAACTTAGGCAGTTGGACAGAAACGGGGAGAAGATGCTTCTCCACTTTAATCTCCCTGAGAAGAGTTTCATTTATAAGACTATGATGATTAATGAGAAATCTGACCATCTGATTAAGCCCCTCTATGTCATAGGATATGATTAGTAGGTGACAGAGACTGTAACAGTATCCAGCCAAGCCTTGTTTCTTTCACAACTCAGACTATTATATGATTAATGTCCCCAAGGGCTATCTCCAGGTCAGGCAGGGGGGACCTGTCAGAACAGGTGGAAGTGACAAATTCAACAGAAAGTCCTTTTGCGGAAGAGGCAGAGTGCGAGAATGGATGAACAGGGAGGATTCCAGATGGGTTGCTTGACCTTTCTGTCCTCTGAACAGATACAGAGAGCATCATGGGAATGAAACATAGTAAGTATAAAAAACTGCAGATGTTTCATAGTTACTGAAGAATTATAGCATTGCCAAGTAGGGTTGGTAAAATGCACAACACATCACAGTATCACCAATGGTTTACACTTTCTGATATGCTACAGGAGACTGTAGACTGTGTGTGTGTGTGTGTGTGTATATATATACTAGATAAAGTACCACACACTTTGTTTTACAGCAGAATGGTAAGAATTTTGCTTCAGTACAGATAAGGCTAATAGAGTTGATGTTTTAGTGTAGTGGTTTCTCTGCTAGTATATATAGTCTATCATATTCTCATCAACACTGCTCTGTTTAGAGCAAGACAGTGCTGGAAGTTAAAATAATCCTCATACCTTTTTATTAGGTGTTGGTGATTGAGCAAGATACTTTATCTCATCCAGAGTACTTTCACCTCTGAGGTCATAGGTTCAAATCCCAGCTAAAGCATCCTGACAAGGTTTGCCTTGTAATATCACAAAACACAGCATTAACAACTGCTATAGGTTGCTATAGGTATTGTATTTTAGATAAATAGACCTTCTCATCTTAACACAGGAATAGTATAAAAGATCTCTGTAGCACCTTAGAAACAGAAAAAGGGGTAAGCACTAACATCCTGATGGAATTTCCTGTGCCCAATGCTAATATTTAAAAGAGGGATCAGTGGTCATAATTAAAAATAAAGATTATTGACTGCTTAGATATCTAATAAGAATAATTGCATTGTGACATGACCCCTTGATCCGTGGTGACATTTGTATATATTTTGAGATATACTATATATCTAACATATCTAGCTCTAACATATTTTGCTCTTGTATAATGGTTTTTAATCACAGATCTCAAATAATTTTTCAAAGGAAGATAGGTATTATCTCAATTTTACAGATGAGAAAGTGGGAAAAAGAAATGTGATCAGACTGGCGCAAGGTTACACAGCATGTCAATGGCACAACCAGCACCAAATTCTCGTACCCTTAAGTTAAAATTTTACATCTGATTTAACTCTTTCTCTGTTTTCTCTAACGGGAGCCACTTTCTGTTTTGGTTCTGAAACTTAGAATCCCAACTTTGCAACTCTTACATTCTTACAACCCCATATTGGTATGACAAATACCATGCTCTCTTAAAGGCTTCCATACACTGTAGTTTATACTTTCTGAATCTTTGTTGGCTAGGGAGAATGTCATTTTTCAGAACAATTTTCCCAAGGTATAGATAATAGAGGAAATGGACACATATCACTGGGTCAGTGACTGGTGATGGTACAGCTTTCTTCTGGGCATCTTCATAGTGTGGCAAATGGAAAAAATATGGAAAAGAATGAACACTTAGAGTAGGAAATGGACTGAACCGGAGCTTCAGATCCAAATACCCCCAAATTTTGAATTTCAGATCTGAGGTTTTCTGCTGGTGGATATCTCTATTTTAAAAACAAACAGAAACACACACACTCAAAAAAACCCCAAATCTCCAGCAGCATAAAAGTTTTAATAACAATTTCAAGTATTAGCTGTTAGCGTGTTCCTACAAAAATGATAGATTTTGATACATTGTGACTTTGTCCTCACCCATAACTATTTTACATTTGGGGACAATGTATACCTTCAAATCAGCAGCACTGCGATGGGTACCCACATGGCCCCACAGTATGCCAACTTTTTTATGGCTGACTTAGAACAACACTTCCTCAGCTCTTGTCCCCTAATACCCCTACTCTACTTGTGCTACATTGATGACATCTTCACCATCTGGACCCATGGAAAAGAAGCCCTTGAGGAATTCCACCATGATTTCAATAATTTCCATCCCACCATCAACCTTAGCCTGGATCAGTCCACACAAGAGATCCACTTCCTGGACACTACGGTGCTAATAAGCGATGGTCACATAAACTCCATCCTATACCGGAAACCTACTGACCGCTATTCCTACCTACATGCCTCCAGCTTTCACCTAGATCACACCACATGATCCATTGTCTACAGCCAAGCTCTACGATACAACCCCTCAGACAGAGACAAACACCTACAAGATCTGTATCAAGCATTCTTACAACTACAATACCCACCTGCTGAAGTGAAGAAACAGATTGACAGAGCCAGAAGAGTACCCAGAAGTCACCTACTACAGCACAGGCCCAACAAAGAAAATAACAGAATGCCACTAGCCATCACTTTCAGCCCCCTGCTAAAACCTCTCCAAGGCATCATCAAAGATCTACAACCTATCCTGAAGGTCAACCCATCACTCTCACAGATCTTGGGAGACAGGCCTGTCCTTGCTTACACACAGACCCCCAACCTGAAGCAAATACTCACCAGGAACTATACACCACACAACAGAACCACTAACCCAGGAACCTATCCTTGCAACAAAGCCCGTTGCCAACTGTGTCCACATATCTATTCAGGGGACATCATCATAGGGCCTAATCACATCAGCCAAACTATCAGAGGCTCGTTCACCTGCGCATCTACCAATGTGATATATGCCATCATGTGATAGCATTGCCCCTCTGCCATGTACATTGGTCAGACTGGACAGTCTCTATGTAAAAGAATAAATGGACACAAATCAGAGGTCAAGAATTATAACATTCAAAAACCAATCGGAGAACACTTCAGTCTCTCTGGTCACTCGATTACAGACCTGAGAGTGGCTATTCTTCAACAAAAAAAACGTCAAAAACAGACTCCAAGGAGAGACTGCTGAATTGGAATTAATTTGCAAACTGGATACAATTAACTTAGGCTTGAATAGAGACTGTGAGTGTATTGGTCATTACACAAAGTAAAACTATTTTCCCACCCACCCCCCACTGTTCCTCAGATGTTCTTGTCAACTGCTAGAAATGGCCCACCTTGATTATCACCACAAAAGGTTTTCTTCCTCCCCCTTGCCCCCTCCTGCTGGTAATAGCTCATCTTAAGTGATCACTCTCCTTACAGTATGTATGATAAAACCCATTGTTTCATGTTCTCTGTATGTGTGTATATAAAAATCCCACTGTATTTTCCACTGAATGCATCCGATGAAATGAGCTGTAGCTCACGAAAGCTTATGTTCAAATAAATTTGTTAGTCACAAGTACTCCTTTTCTTTTTATCTTATAAATAGTTTGCCATGCTATTGTTTGTTTCAAACTTTACCTCCAGTTTTTCAAACTCTTGTCATTGTATATCCTTTTCTGTAGGTTGATCAGTAAATCAGAAAGTAAGCCTGTGTATGAATTGCGTGTCAGACACAGGTATAGACAAGTCTATGGCTGACTACTTAACCCACTATTTTGCCCTAGGGAAAAACCTTACATCCAGCAGCAGAAGTTCAGAGCATTTTACTGTCCAAATAATGAAAAAAAATAAGCATGTGAATTGTGGGAGGTGCTAACCCGGAATCAGGGTTGCAATGGAGTCCTAAAGTGCAATCCAGCTAACTCACTGAACTTTGCAAGGTCTTGCTTCTTTTGAACATCGATAGTCTTAGTGACCGTGTATCCTTTGTCTCATACAGTTCACTGCTTAATAGTTTGCTTAATAAGCTAGGATTAGAACTACTATTTTTTATTCCTACCTGGATCTGTTTTGTTAGAGACCAGTTTCCATAGGGAGATTCAAGAACTGATACTGAATATTTCTTCAACTTGAAGGGCAAATATTTATAAAGCAGAGGTCTCTTGTAATAAGTTT
This sequence comes from Dermochelys coriacea, assembly GCF_009764565.3. Taxonomy (NCBI): domain Eukaryota; kingdom Metazoa; phylum Chordata; order Testudines; family Dermochelyidae; genus Dermochelys; species Dermochelys coriacea. Next base: position 63,838,830 of record NC_050074.1, read on the forward strand.
ATAATTAATTAATTTTTAGAATCCCGAGCTAAAATAAAGTGCTGTGCTTTTATTAATAGAAGATGTGGTCTCAAGAACCTGAGGTCTGGGTATCGAGCACCCAGATTCTTACTAATTTTAACATAGAAAGGAAATATGAGGCATAGAACTGAAGATTAAGTACATTAAGGGACAGATCTCCTAGTGCTATCTTAACAGAAGATAATATTCAAATGTTTCACTCTAATAATGGATAGTGAAGTACATTATAATCAGAGTTTGGTGTGCTTAGGACCAAGTTTTGACTATTATGAATAAGTCTGCACTGAGGCAGGTGAGGCAGTGCTGCCCCATCCGAGATGTGTCTAAAAGGGCCTGTGTCTATACTGGCATGCATACTTGGTTATTTGACTGTTTACATGCTCATGCATTCTCCCTATAACTGCACCAAGTTTCCACATGTGCTGGGCATGGGTATAACACTGTATACATATGTATACATGCGTCAGCACTGCTGCTGTTAAACAACATTGCTGCTACCGTTTCGGGGTGATATCCCAGGATTCTGTGTCAGAGGGAGACACTCTAGGAGCTGTTTTGCTGTCTGTACTTGATGCTGTCTGTTGCCTTCAAGCATTTGCTGCTGGCCTTTCTGCTTTTGTCTCCCTCCTACCAAAATGCATGGAAGACATGGAGCAATTGCATGATGATATGGTTCTTCTCCTGCTCCTTAGTGCAGGACAAATGTTTATGCAATGGAGTAAGTGATTCGCACATGTTGGATGGAATCAGGGCAGAGCTTTGTGAGATGCCAAAGACTGCTGGCTTTGAGGGGAAATAACAATTCATTTGGCTCCCCTGGAACAGATATGGTGAATGATGGTATTGCCACAGTAAGTCCATGGGTGGACTGTCTCTTCTAATGCTGGAGAACCAGCCTGTTGTGGTGAGATGACATGGTGTGGGTGACCGGCAGTGGGTTCATAACTTCTGAATGAGGAAACGGATCTTCATGAACGGTGTGAGGAGCTTGCACCAAACCTCCCGTGCCAGGTTCAGGGAACCTATACTCATGCAGAAGCAAGTGGCTATTGACCTGTGAAAGTTGGCAAAAACAGACAGTTATTGGTCTGTTGCAAACCACTTTGGGGTTGGAAAGTCCACTTTTGGGGTCATGATTGTGCAGGTTTGCATGGCAATTAACACTGTGACCTACCCACAGATGGTCGCCATAAGAAGAGTTCCAGAAATAAATGCTGGATTTCAGAGGATGGGGTTTCCAAATTGTGCAGGATTATTTGTGGCACCCATATCCTAAGACTTCACCCACCAGAAAGGTTGCTGTTCACTCATTCTGCAAGGCTTAGTGGACTGCCGAGGCAGATTCATGAATAAACACATAAGAAACAGTGGAAAAGTTCATGACACCAGGTTGCTGAGGAGACTGGGATTGTAACTGAAGAGGGAAGAAGGGACTTTATTTCCAAGAAACAATATGATTCTCCTTTGTGTCTAAACCACCTCTTATATTGGGGGACTCCACAACCTGTTCCTGACTTGGCTAATGAAACCATGCGCCAACATTGGTGACCCTGAAAAAAGGGAATTCAATTGAAAACTCAGTAACTGCAGAATGGTTTTGGAGTGTGTATGTGGTAGACTGAAACCTTGTTGGCACTGCCTATGCACCTGTCTAGGTGCCAGTGTGGCCAACGTGATTTATATAATTTTTGCCTGCTGCACACTAGATATCCAATGTTTGGGAGAGTTAAGAAGAAAGTTTCCATCCAGAATGGGCTCAGCACAAATCTGGTTTACAAACTGAATTCAGGCAGCTAGTTCCCAATCTTATGCACACAGATCCTGAATCCCACTGAGCAAGGGAAATCATGTATGCACACATCTTGCAACAGCAGGGAGGCAGAGGATGACATCTGCCTGTGCTGAGGGACATCTTCCCACCATGTGCAGCTGCTGGAAAAGCACATGAGGGAACACTGGCACATACTTCGTAGCTTACGAGGCTACTACGAGCCACTACGAGGCTTCGTAGTTGTGTGAAGATTTTGTTCCCCTGTAGCTGAAGGTCATTAGCTGTTCATTCCTGCTACACATTATAGACAACTATAACAGAGCACCTCCACTGGGGTAACACTTTTGGGCTGGGTTTGTGCTGTGGAGGATGGTGGCTGTGTTGTAATGTGATCATTGTGCAATGCTTTTGTCTTAACTGTTCTTACTTGTTTACAATCCTCTGTTTATTAGGAGCACTCTCCTTATAAACATTTCCTTTGAGGGAGTGTGCACCCATTTTTTTTTACCATTCCTTGTCAGCAGTGCTAACTACCCTTAGCGGCTGTTATGGAGCACTAGTTGCTACTAAAGTTGCAACTGGTCAAGGTTCGTGGGAGGGGAGGGGAGAGGAGATGAGAGGCCATATAATCACTGGGTAGTGGTAGATGCTGTCTTTGCCTGTATTGTTACTTGAATTAGGTTTCATTTTTCTGCATGTGAACTAAGCTATAAAGACATTTTATCTAGCCATTTTCTGTATTGACTGAGTTTCACTAGCAGTGCTTTCCATAAGTACAAATCACAAACTGCATTTTCTCCATCTTTCCTGTGTGCTCGTGGGACTTTGGATATTTCTTAACCTGGAGAGAGTTGTGAATGCAGGACAAACAGAAAAGTGGTTGCAATATGATGGTACCATATAGTTACACTATTCCAATTAATTTGTTGTGAATCATGGGCCCAAACCAAAAATATCTTCTGTTCATCATACTTAGGAAGGAGGGACCATACACATGTCAAGGAAAATATAACATTTATTAAAAGTCCTATGAAATGTGTAACTAAAAATGTATTTTAAAGAATGTGAAGCAACAAAACATAACAGGACTGAATCTGTGAACAGCCAAACGTTAATGTCTCTATACCCATCTCCTTGTACTCCCCCTGACAAGGGAGGAATGATGGGGGGAAATGTTTCTGGGGACAAATGGAGACATCTCCTATGCAGTGTTTGTCATGTGCACAATTGGTGGGGTTCAGGATTGTTGTTCCCCTCCCTGCAAGGGTTTTGAAGGGCTAGTGGAGAGTGTGGTCCCAGGACTCCTGCAAGCTCTTTCTGGTCACTCTGAGGTTAGGTCCTTTGCCTCAGTAGTATGCTGGGCAGCATCTGGCGGAGGGTTGGTCGTTCACAGACCGGAGCAGTGGCCAGTGGCAGCAGGTGGACCCTGAACTCATTCAGCCACCAATTTTATCAACCCCTTCATTTGGGAATGCTCCCTTTGCCTATGGTGTGCCTCTTGCTCTATGAACTGGTTCATCAGTATTGCTTCCTGTTTAAGAGCCCAATCCTCCCATGCTCTAAGGAACTCAAACTGCTCCTGGTTTCTCCTGTCCATCCTGATGATCAGCTCCTCCAAGGTCCTTGTCTGTCTGTCTCTGCAGTTTCTGGGATGCTGTTCCTGCCCTCCCAGTGGAATGGTTTTCTTCCCTCTGAGGAGCTGAAGGTCCTGCAATTCAAAGACAAAGGTAGCATTTTCCCAATCTTTGGAACTAACCAAGAATCAATCAATCTCTCTCTCTCACTCACTCACACAAGTTTGCTGTAAAGAGCCACAATTCTGATACTTTTCAGTATTCCAGGAATGCAACTGTTAGCTTATCCTTCTCAGTAACTTTTGTAGCCCATGAGGAAAGAGTAGAGGCTATTAATGATAGGATACATGTACTAATGTTTTTAAAAATGTAAAATGTCCATAGTGTCTCAAAGGAGGAGAGGCAGTTCCTTCCAGCGACTGTTACCAGTTTGCAATGTCGTCTTCTTTAAAGGCTTGCCAAAGTTTGGAGAAAATTGCGGTTTTCAAGGTACCCGGAATGGAAAAGAGAGTTAGCTTTCCAGTCCTGTGGGGATCTGGTAATCTGTGCCAGAGAGATGTTTCTGCTAATGGTCATCTGGAATACTGTGTGCAATTCTGGTCTCCCATTTTTAAGAAAGATGAATTCAAACTGGATCAGGTGCAGAGAAGGGCTACTAGGATAATCAGAGGAACGGAAAACCTACCTTATAAGAGGGGACTCAATGAGCTTGGCTTGTTAGGCCTAGCCCAAAGAAGGTTGAGTGGAGATATGATTACTCTGGATAAATACCAGGGAAGGGGAGTAGTTACTGAAGTTAAGTACCAACGTTGACACAAGAACACATGGATATAAATTGGCCATCGATAAGTTTAGGCTTGAAATTAGCCGGAGGTTTCCAACCATCAGAAGAGCGAAGTTCTGGAACAGCCTTCAAAGGAGAGCAGCAGGGGCAAAACACCCAAACTGGTTTCAAGACATAGCTGTTAAGTTCATGGAGGGGATGGTATGAGACTGCCTACAATGGCATGTTGCCGATTTGCGACTGCTAGCAGCAAATATCTCCAGTGGGTCACGGGACACTAGACGGGGAGGACTCTGAGTTACTACAGAGAATTCTCTCCCAGGTTTCTGGCTGCTGGGTCTTGCCAACATGCTCAGGGTCTAATTGATTGCCATATTTGGGTCAGGAAGGAATTTTCCCCTTTGTCAGATTGGCAGAGACCCTGGGGTTTTTTTTACCTTTTTCTGCAGCATGGGGCCTGGGTCACTTGCTGGTTTAAACTAGTGTAAATGGTGGATTTTCTTAACTTTAAGTCTCTAAATCATGATTTCAGGACTTCAGTAATTCAGCCAGAGTGGTGGGTGAGGTTCTGTGGCCTGCAATGTGCAGGAGGTCAGGAAGATCATCATGATGGTCCCTTCTGGCCTTTAAGTCTAAGTGTTACCTCTTTACATGTTGCTGAATGGAGGGGTTTGGTCAGCTATGAATGTGGACTAAGCAGATTTGTACTGCCATTGAACCTCAAGATCCAGAAGGAGTTTTTGCTACACCAGAAATTTGTTGAAATATGTTTACAGGACCAGGAGGCAATTGAACTGGAAATTGATTATATTCTCTGTTGGGCCAAGGTGGGTGAGGTAATATCGTTTATTGGACCTACTTCCATTGGTGAGAGAGCGAGCTCTTCTTCAGATCAACACTACAACACTGCATATGTTCTCTTCTAGCATACAGTGTTTCTGTGAAAAAAGAGATGCGAACCATAAAAACCACCCACCCGGGGATCACCAGAAAATCTTGCCCTTGTGCCTGCCAAACAACAGTGAAATGGACAGGGAAAGAAAAAGACAGTTTCATTTCAGCCTCTCCACAGCAAAGGGACAGTGGACTGTGTTTATCCAACTGCCAGCCTGGATAATAGGCACCTTTATCAGAAAAAGTGACAAAAAAAAATGGGACTGTCCCTTTAAAAATGGGACATCTGGTCACCCTACTCCTGATGGAGGTGCAGAATCACATGTTCCTCATCTTCTTTGTCTTCTGGGGGTCCCTGCTGCCTCCTCACCTTAACCCTCATCAGCATCAGACAATGAAGTCAGTGAGGTTGTGCAGGGGATTGAGAGTCACTTCATGCTCTGCACTGGGAGCCTTTGACGGCACCCAGTCTAGGTTGTCCTGGAAGGGCCCTTCTGGAGTGACTGTTGGAGTCTTCCTCAAGTGCTTGATGTGTTCCCAGCCTAGGGCCGAAGACTGCTTTATGCCGGCCTGCTCCAGCCTTAGTGAAATTTCCTGGTACAGGTGTATGTTCCTGCCATCCAGGAGAAGTCAGAAAGGACAATGTACTCCAACTGCACATTGATCAGCACCCATGTATGGTCAATGAGCCAGGCAGCTGCTCTCAGAGTAGGATCTATTTTCACTGGTTCTGATCCAAAGATTGCAGTGGAAAACTGTTCTGATGTAGTCAGCATAATTTGTTACTACCAGTCAAAACCAGGGCCAAAGGCACCTTTATAGATTAGGTAAGGATCAGGAAGAAAAGGGTTCAGTGCATTGGGGGCTGAGGCTGGAGGACTTTAGAAACTTGAAACCTGGTACACTCCTCTTACCCGTCGACACTGCACTCTGGTATGGATATGGGGCTGTGCCCCAGCCTGAGGCATGTACTTACTCACACCCCTCAGACATACTAGTTAACTCCACTTCAGACTCAAGCTTCTGGGGTTTAGATACAGACAGTAGTGGTGGGGGGGTTGTGGCACAGGTCACATGCATGGATGTGGATACAGTCTCTGCTGTAGACATAGCCCTTGAGGACCATATCAAATAGGTATAGTGTACAGGCTGCATCAGCCTGGAGATACAGCTGGCTTTTCCTCCCCCCTTCCTACCTTCCCAATGAGTTTGCACTCTCATGGATGCCCTTAAGTTTCCCAACCAACCCCATCCCTCCCATAGTATATATGTCCTGGCAAATATGAGTTGAGTATGAAATGAAGGTTAATTCATATTAAGGCTGGAGGGGAAAACCTAGTGCTCTCAGCATGACATTTGAAATACTTAGTTTCCTGGAATCACAGGATTGCTAAACCCTTCTGTGAAAGATAACTTGAGTTCCATGGAGTTTAATCTGTAGGAGGTCATTTGGATTAGTCCCTCAAGGACTGAGAAGATTGTCTGCTCTGCACGGATAGTAAAGATCAGGGTGTGTTTTTTATTAGTTTTTTGTAATCAACAAGATTTGCCTTGGCATCCTTAGCCAAACTGTTATGCTCTTTTGCTGGTTGTCAGTCTGACTGTTACCGTCTACTCCAGAGATAGCTGCTTTCCATTGATGATGTGATTAGTGTATGTGCCAGTGTATAGTTTAAGGTGCCCTTGGACATCATACATACATGCATGTAAGAAAGTGAGAGTTTGTTACATTTCTAGCTGAGAGAGTTCTATGATGATAATTTATAACTTTGTTCTATTGTGAAATTGAAACCTCTAATGCTTTCTTATGTGCCAGCTCCAATGCCTCTTTTTAGCATTTTTCGAAAGGGCACAGGGCAATATGCCAATAATGAGCTTGGAAAATATGTATGAAGTTCCTGATAATATGACATGATTTTTCTTACTTTTGCTCTTTTTCATCTTAATTAGTCCCAGCAGGAAGGATTGATTTTTAAAGCCTGGTAGCTAACATCTGTTGGTATTCCTGGGGTCATTCTTACATTGTCCTATGTTTGATGTTTCTTGTAAAAGAAGATGCATTTGTTCATATTGACATTAGTTGCCTCTGTATCTCTCAGTGGTGCAGATGGCCTGTGAATAAAGACATCAAGCTAATAGGCAAGATGACAAGCTTCAGTAGTGCTGGCGCACCTCATGCTTAAAAGGCAAGGCAGCATAGATTGCTTTTGCTGTGAAGGTCCTCGGTCTACGTGTATTAAAGCATATGGAATCAGTTAAAAATGCAGAGGGATCTTGGGAAATGAATAGTACCATGAAAATCCCCAATCGAGTCTATAAAGGTTTCTCCTCTTTTGGACAATATGTTACATTTCCGAGAGTAGCAAAGCATAAAGTGAAGTACATGCATATGCATACGTAAGAGAGACCCCCATTTTGTTACAGATATTCAGAATGTGTGTTTATTTTATAATTCAAAATAATGCTAAATGGTTTATACATGAAATTCAATCTGCCCATGTGGTGATATTAGGAGAAAGCAACTGGTTATTTGTATGTATAAAGAGTCATTCCTAAATACAGGAACGTTTGTAAGCACGTGTCTTCCTTATTATTAAAGTATTATTATGGGGGTGTTTGTGGAGGCATGTCATGTAGTCCCAAAAGTGGAAAACTTATTTTCCCCTGTTCCCCCACTGAGATTTAAGTTACTCTATGGAGAACACACAGAAAAGACTTAGCATTCCAGGCAAATTTAGCTGATGATTTTACGTGGTAGAATAGAATATAAAAGCAAGAAATTCAAAGTAGACTCCAAATATAAATTTTGTAAAAACAAGCTTTTGCAAAGGCTAACTTCAAGAGACATTGCTAAATGTCTAAATTAAAATAAAAACTAAAAATGATCCTCAAAACAGTAGGAATAGTTTTTCTTGAAAAGGAATTACTTTTCCCTGAAATGTCTGCCACACACTCCTAGCAGTATCTTGCTAATTTATGAAGGACACAAATCAAACTTCATCTAAAACAAATTACAGTATAAACAAGTGCAACTGACAAACATTTGTCCACCGCAAGTGAAATGCAGAAAGTGAATAAACAGCACAAATACTGAATGCTACATTTTTATTTTTAAAATTCAATTCCAGTAATTTAAGATGTTACTAGTAACATAGGTAAGAGGCTGCTTCTTTTTGTTTTGTTTTTTTTATTGTGAAGTATAACTTGTCAATGTCCTTTTAAGATGTTCAGGTGTCCAGTCACCTGAAAAAAATCCCCATCAAGCTACAAACCCTAAAAAATCAAATTTATGAGTCTAGCAAAAAATGGGAGGGTAATACGGTTTGTTGAATGTGACCCAAGAATATGTTGGTTAAGGATATGCTGTTAAGCATTCCAGTCTTCAGCCTTATTTTTCAACTGTTTAGAACTCATCCATTCTAATTTCTTTTGTACAAAACCCTAGCACAGTTTCTTAACAGCAGATGATTAAAATATATTTTTCAGTTACTTTATTTAGGGATGAGTAAAAACAATAATATTCTTGAGCCTTTTTAGGTGTTTTCAACAGTTTTGAAGCAAAAGTCTGTATGTGGAAGAGTTTGCCTGTATAGTAGTCTTCTCATTAGAATGGATGCATGCTATGTCTATAAGTGTGCATGCATGTCTATAGTGCTTAATGATATGTAGTATTGACATTAGACAAAGGAGTCAGTGTTGTACTCCTTTTTTACTTCCCCCTTCATTTCAACAACTATGAGACCTAGTGATTGAGCATCAACTTTGTGGCTTTCCTCTGAGAACTCCCCTGTACAAACACAAAGTTATCAATAAATGGGACCATTTTCACCTGGAAACAGTCCTGTTTTATTCTTAGTAGCTTGCTTCAATCTATTGTAATCAGGACCAGGAAAGTGAGCCTGGTTATGCATAGATGAATAAAAAGCACACATCTCTTCTGTGAAAAATAGACCCATTTTCAAGCTAGTTAAAATATAGTAACTTTAAATTGCAAGCACTTGTGTGGTTTATTATGATTATATTGCACACTTCTAAATATACCCATTTTACAGACTGATAAAGTGACAGAGTGGTTAGCAGTTATATTTTCAAAAGCTTTGTGTGTGCAGCTACCCATAGGAGTGCTTATTCCAGTAGGCAAATGTTCATAGGAGATGGCTGATGACCAGGACACACACAGCACATTCCTGCTGCAGAAAAAGTCTGTACAGCTGGACTGGGTATTGGCTTTGCCCTCAGAGATAGGTGCCCATAGTTGCCCAGACAGACATGAATACTTGCAGTTGGTTCAGGAAGGTACAAGCCAGGAGATGCTAGCAAAGGTGGTCTCCTGTCAGACCTCCATTAGCTATTGGGCTAACCATGACAGATAAAAAGCAGCAGCAGCTAAGGCACATTGGTGTCCAGTCTTCTGATTCCATTGGGTGGTTTCTACCATGATGGTCAGGGGCCTCCAGACATCTTGCTGCATCAACCTTCTTCTTCCTTACCTTTCGCTAAATGGCCTTCTTCTAGTTGTTTTATTGCCAGCCAGTTTGCCCTTTGAACATGTGCTGTGATCCTTCCTCCTCTTTTAGATCTCCTTCAGAGTTCTCCTGTGGCGATCCATAACATTGAACAGGGCAGCTGTTTGCTCTCACAGTTCTCTCTGAGCATCATTCATCTCATGGGAGAGGCCCTTTTTTTAGAGCCTTTACTTTTTCCTCATCAGAGAACCTCCACCACCAGCAGTAGCACAGGTCTGGCTAGACCAGGCATCCTCCTGCAGCCTGTTGTGCTCGGGAATAGGTGAGTTGGTGTGTATATGGTGGGACTATTTTCATACGTTAATAATTCATTAGCTTAGGTTGATGTGACACATGTTAGCATGGCCACCTAGCCTTAGGATGCTGGGCTTTTTTGTGCCCAGATTTTGAAAATAGTGTCTATTGTGTGGCAGTGCTGCAAGTCTGTGGTCTTGAGCAGCCCATGATCAGGTAAACTATGACAGGCACAAGGATAGCCCCTGACATCCATGTGGTGAATGGAGCCTAGAAGCAAATGAGGGCATGACTGTTGAGTAGCCATATAATGAAGGTCCCCCTTTGGGGAAATACCACCCCTCAGGAATTCTTCAAGTGCCTTTTGCTTGATAACAGACTCTTGCAAGGTTTTTGGTATCACTGAATGACACCACTGCTGTGCACAGCACTGGCCTGATTTTCAGTCTGCCAATGAGCACCCCTAAGTCTTTGAAAATAGACCTTTTCTTGAGCAGACAAAAGAGCCAAAGCCTACAAGCACCACTGTTTACCATTCATAATTCCTTGGAAATGTAGAGCTAAACAATTTGACCTAGTTCATTCAGTGATGTAATAGGAATGTTGGGAAAAGAACACTGGAACTCAGAATGCTATTTCTCTGCTCCCGCCCATAGGCCAGTCTCCCCATAGATGTACTTGATTGTACATATCTGTACTGAAGAGTCTATGGCCATATACATATCTATTAAATAATATGGTTGAATGTGTATAAGTATACTATATATAATTATACTCTTGTTTCATTTGAAGAAAGCAAGATGAAAAATAACTGTGATTAAGACTGATTGCAAATTACTGTTTTACTTGTAATGCTCAGCTCGGTGTAATGAGTGACTAGATGTAGGTGCAGTTTTTCATTCTAATACAGTCAACCCAGTAACTTTGATTACAATGTAGCTTTTTGTCTATTGATGTACATACTGTTGCTCCTTCCTATCTTGTAAATTTCTGCCTAAAACAGGCTCTTTGCAGAGGACTGTCATCCCACTCAGAAGGAAGTCTTCCCATAACACACCGTAGCTTTCCTTTGGGTGTACTGGTTGTGACTGGGAAGTAAGTGAGTGGGAGGTGGAGTCTGTATGTCAAGTAAGAACTGCATAGTTTTGTTCTTTATATTGTTTGAATGCCAAAAGCGTGTTTTAAGAAGCTTAGTAATACAAAGAATTACCTTGTTCATTACTGGTGTTTGAGCAATATCTTTCCTTATGGACTGGATATGTCCTCTTCTCAATAACCCGACACATGCTCTCAGAATTTTGCATTTCCCCACACAAAGGTCTCCTTTTAGGAGAGCACATTTTAGTTTATATTGGTTTTATGATTAGGCTATGGTGTGTGGGTGGTGTGATAAGATGGCTTCAAAATGTCTTGAAGATAAGAATGTTGAAATGAATTAAGTACACTGTGGTGTATGGCATATGGGGGACTGCTACTCTGCTAGTGCATGTTATGGGGCAGTCCCTATGGCTGTTGGCCAATGCCCTATTAAAGCACTGAGCCAGGGTTAATTCCATGTCTCTTCACCCAAACATGGTGGTGATGTTTCTCCTAAATGGGAAGGTGGATCCAAGCTTTCACTCTTCCTAGAGCAGCTCTGGTGGCACCAGACTTGGATGAGAGAGGAGCCTGTCTGGCACCTTCCCATGAGAAGTACTTGTCAGGGATCAAATTGGGAGGAGAGAAGGGGGACGGCTCTTCCTCGAGCCCTGCCCCTAAAAATAAGCTCAACTTTACTTGAGATTTCAGAATGAGACACTATTCTTAGTAGATTGTGCATGGTCTTTGAGCTCCTCCCACTCAGTGGTGTTCAAATACTTCAGTAAGCTCTCCAGTCTCTCACTGCTTTCTTAGTAGCCCCACTCCCTTTTCTCCTTGGCACCTTCCCCATACCTTTCCCATCTTGTATGCTCCCTTGAACTTCTCCTCTGCTCCCTTTTCCCTGCTAAATGGCCAAAAGGTCAATGGCAGCAGCCATTTAGAAAGGTCAGTGGCAGCAGCCATTTTTGAGCACAGATCCAGCAGCACATACTAGACAGGGTCACATCTGGGGATGGAGTCCAGATCGAAGTTATTGATAGTACCTTCTCTGACTTGTCAAACAGTGAGACACCGGAGCCTTCTCAGGTAAATACCAGCTACAGAAGGGATCTTACTGTGGTGTTGGGAGAGATAATATGATGACTCAAACATAAAAATTAATTTACTGGGAAAATAACTCCCAGGAGAAGACTGAAGTTTAACTGGAGAATAATTCACATCCATAATGTCAAAGGCCACCTGTGAATTGCATGGCCTAGTAGTCCCTGGCCAATGGAAATATTGTCCTTTGATTTCTTGGGGCATGTTAACCTAATTGGTTAGAGTGAATGGTGAAGTCACAATTGTGTTAGATTACTATTTAATAACTGAGGAGGAAACTGGATGGCTTGGGGATTGATAATAGTATAAGGAGACTTTCATTTCCAGGTGACTTGTTCAATTCCAACACAGATTGGGAGTAATCGAGTCCTGTTGTTATAGTTTCTCTGTGACCTAGTGGGTAAGATGTATTGGTTACACAACCCACCTCTGAAACTGACACTAATTGGAATATATGCTGGCAATCCTGGGAAAGAGAGCCTGGTACTGAATTCCCTCTCACCAGTATAAGTAAATGAAGCAACTAATTTATCTAATTTAGTGGGATCAGTCTAGAGATCTGTGAAATGTGGGTTTGAGTTTTGTGGAGATTTGGCTGACCTTGTTTTGGAGGGGTTCTGATCACAGAGGTTCACAACTCCTCAGTTTTGCATTATTATTTTGGATTTGAACAAATCTCAGAATTCAAACTCTGCTGAAACAGCCAAATGTTAAGATCATAACCAAGCCACAGAATTGATGCAGTAATACTAATTACACACGCCAGTTTTTAGGACTGGAAACCAACGTTGGGAACATATAAATAGGGCCAAACAGCAATGTCCCTGCTGTGAGAAGCAAAAGTGATTGATCAGAGCAGATACATTTCTAATAATATTTTCTATATCAAAAGATCAGTGGATATAGTTGCTTATTTGTGCGTTCCCATCATGAAAGACATCTTGGCTGCTCTTGAGAGTACTTTTCAACTATGCATTTTTGCACTTAATCCCCCCATTTTGCTTCCTCCTAATCCCTTCATTAGTAAAAGCTCTCTCTTTCACTCACTCATAAAACCCCTTAAAGTAAGAGGCTGTATATCACCTAACAGCATAGCAGTGTTTGGGCAGGCAGAGGGGAGATAGAGCGAACATTCCCCTTGCTTGCTTTCTGGCTTGGCACCTTATCCACAAATGTCCTAGAGGCAATGTGATGAGGGTAAAACTATGATGTGCCACCCATATTTTAACACTTTATACCTTCCATGTTTTTCTAGCTGTTTACTCTGCAGGATACAAGTATATCGCAGTTGAAATTGATGCTACTGGTGTACATCACCCTTTCTGAAGCAGACTTTCTATACACTACACTTACTGCCTTTTAAATGTCACAGCTATTGAACAAACAGTGAAATAATGTGTTCAGAAGGTAGCTAGTGCTACATTTGTTGCAAATTTTGATAACAAATGTATTTAGCAGGCTATTTGCACTTGATTGAATTCCAGGTTTATTACTATTACCTTTTAGTTGCTATTCCTCTCCAGTACCCATTGTACCCATTATGATGATGATAATGTAATTAATTTTAGTTAGCTTTCAGTTTTTGCTAGTGTGAGACTTCTTTCACATGTATAAATATCTGCAACATTGCATTTGTGCAAAAACTATGGAAAATATTCCACTCTAACTACAGAACACCTCAACAATTCATCATAGTTCCAATTCGGTCTGCATTTTGGAATCAGCACTGTCTTTTTAAAACTTGTTTTCCTCCACAAAGTGTTTGTGTAAGCTGTTAGTAAACTGCTTTTATTTATCTGCATATCCACAAATTTTATTCAGGGTGAATTTTGAATTGAAGAGAAGTTTGTTTGGGTCACCTGGTGAAAGCTACACAGTATTTCTCCTGTGATTATGATAGGCTGAGCCTACCCTGTATAATCAGGAAGGTCGGTTTATCTGGTTGGTGTTCTGGGAGGGTTTTTTTAGTTAATTGAGCTCCCTAATCCAACTGAAAAAAAATGAGGGGGATCATTTTAAAATCTTCTGAAGGCATGTGTATTTGAGATTCTGACAAGTTGTGATTTACTACATTATTCATGCCTCTAGTTAATAAGAATTGTCTCATTTTCTATTGTGGATCATATAATAATTGTATCCCAGGTTTTCAAGGGAAAAACTAGTTTCCTTGCTATCAGTTCTTTGGAAGGAATCAGAGCTGAGACTTCAGTCCTATTTTCCATTCTGGTGCACTCAGTGAAACTATTTGAACTATGAGTGCTTCAAAGAAATTCGACCATTGGGAAAAATGATTTTATTCCAAGCTAGTTCCATTTTAAGCTTGTAATGGTCCGTGAACTATGCAAACAGGTTCTGACACATACAGTGAAGCCATTTCAAATGAACTTGGAAGAATCTAACAGCCTTAGTCCCTGTCCTTAATAAGAATAAGGCTTCATTCTCATGTTAAAACCAGTACATTAGCGGAAGTGTATGTTTACCACATCTGTACTGGGTCTTGTGAACATGCCTCAAGCACATTATGGCCTTGTCTACACTACCACAGTAAGTTGACCTAAGTTACACTACTCCAGCTACTTGCAGGAATTTGCCCACTTATACTAAATACTATTTTCTTTTTTTTTTAAATGTGAGTTTTTTAAATTGAAGTGGAAAGGATGATCTCAGTGGACCATATCCCTTTTATTGACTGTAAAAACCTTTTTCATCGCATTTGCCCAATTTATCTCATGTGCTTTAGCAAATTCCAAACACATCTACTGCATATCAGAAATTTTCATATTAGCTTTTGGGAATTAGTTAAATTTTTGATGCTGCATGTTGATATTGGGGTCAGATATCCATTCATTTTGCACTAATGACCAGAATAATAGTTTTAAACGTCCAAGTATTTTTTTGAGGTCAGTGTGAAGATTTCATTGACCTGACAGGTAAATATTGATGGAGGTATGACATGTTTTCAGATACCTTTAACAATACAGAATGCACTGCACTAATTTGTCAGGTGGTGGTGGAATCTTTCCTTCTATAAACACTGCCTGTTTAACTAAAAATAAAAATTAACAATGTGATGCTTAAACAATTAACTTACCTGAGTGTCCTGGAGGAATGTTTGATGTTAGAAGTGAATAACAGTGCCAGTTACGGACCTCTGGCATTAAATGGATAAGCATTAAATGTTCTGACTTGTCATGTGATTATTCTCAGTAGGACTGGAAAATTCCATGTTTGTAACAATCATTAATGGAACATAAAATGTGCAGAACTATTGTATAGTGTGAGGGAGAATATTATCTTGGCCACCTGTGAGGTAAGTGATAAAAGCTTTGCAAGTGTCCTGGTTGGACCACATTTGAATAATTGCTTGATGTAATATGAGTTCATTAAGACTTGAATCAGATTAGTCACCTGGCATACACATCTGATGATGTGAAACCTAAATTAAATAGTACGTTTTTGTAGGTGAATAATGAATGCAGCATATTTGAGACTGAGGTGGTGTTTTTCATAGGAACCTGAGTTACCCTACACAAAATAAATAAAACGTCATGGATTTCTTTAAAAAGCATTCAAAACAAGATCTTTCTAAGGGTCCTACTCACTCAAGCAAAACGCTAATCAGCTTGTTAATAAATGAGATGGCAAGTTGCAAAACAGTAATTTGAAAGGGGACTTCATCTT
This sequence comes from Dermochelys coriacea, assembly GCF_009764565.3. NCBI lineage: Eukaryota > Metazoa > Chordata > Testudines > Dermochelyidae > Dermochelys > Dermochelys coriacea. The sequence goes on from NC_050074.1 coordinate 63,854,496, forward strand.
AAGCTTTGGGAAATTTTTAGGGCTCAGTCCACATTCAGTGCAAGTAAACCTGGGTTGATCTCTGATGGGAAAAGTGCAAAGCTTGGTAGTTTTGAGTAAGTTTAGCTTTGAGATTTGTGCATTTTTTTGAACCTGCAAGTGAAAAGTGTGTGTGTGTGTGTGTGTGTGTGTGTGTGTGTACACCAAACTGAACTGAAACCAAAAGATAATATCTCAGCAAAAATATTAGAACAAAAAAGATAGGCTTTTATAGAAGAATCTATTAGTGGTACAACTGTGGTTTAGTTGATTGAAAACACTGATTTCAGTAGAACTTAGGTGACCTTTAACAGTCTGGACCATAGTGCTTTCCTGCCCCATCTGTAACATTGGGGTGATCATACTTAAGTCTGATATACAAGTTATACTGATATACAAATAAAAAAGCCAGATTATTTTAAGGATTTTTTAAAAAAATTATAAATGCAAAGTATTTTTATATTTCTAGTTTTCAAGTTTCAGGCAAGGACCTGAATTATTTTCATGTGTTTCCTTGATAGCATTAGGAAATGATAGCAGAAAGAAGTGAGCCATCAGTCTTTTCAGTTGATGCAGTACGTTCATATTACTGTTATGCTGAAAGCACCTTTTTATTAATATTAGCATCTATTTTACAAAGGTAACTTCTACTTTCTTATCATTCCCCATCACTGGAATCCAGAATCAGCTATAAAGCTGTTAAGCTTTTGCTCAAAATCATCAGACGTTTTCTGTGATATTTATTTGTTTATGTATAGCCTCCAAAGGTCACTGCATCTAGTTTCTCTCAAACTTGTTTTCAGCCATTCTACAGTATCTTCAGTCTTGTTGCAAAGGTAAAATAGAAAACTTTGGATCCCTGCATAAATAGCCTGGACAGTAGGAAGTTCAATATACAGTAACTCAGAAGCAGTATCCTCTGAGAGCCAGGAACATAACCCTAACATTAATCAGGGGGGAAAAATTAAATTGTGGGTGCTTATAAAAGTGAAGAACTGAAAGCACTGGATAGAGCCAACCAGTCAGTGTGCATTCTTCTCCACCATCCACCCCCACAGACAGTTATGTCAGGGCACCGCAGTCCTTAACCCGCATCTCTCCTACTGGTCACTCTGTTTTAAACCTTAAATGCCACAAACCTCATTTTGTTTTTTAAACGAGCATGTGAATGAAGGCTCTGAGTTGCCCAGTGCCTCCTTTTAGGCCTCACTGACTCGCAGAACTAAACATGGCTGAATGAAACTGTTGTCCAACTGCCAGTTTCACAGTGGGATAAATCATGTAAACACAGATTAATCTCCTTTATTGATGTAAGATGTGAAAAACCAAGTTGGTCATTTAAACATTTTAAGTTCCATTCTAAACATTTCTGATGCTATAGTGGCACCATTGGCGCCCACTGTAGCGAAGGTCTGTGGCAGCCTTTCAGGAGCTTCAGAAGTCATCTGTAAAAATTCTTTCAGGGCCAAAACTTCCCATATAAGGACTTAATAGCTTAGAAGCAGCTGTGGTTTTTTGATAATATTTTAATGATAAGAATATTAATGCAATTAAATTGTAAAGACAACAGGGAAGGGGTTTAGGATTTCTGGTCATGTATGAGCATAAGGAATATTGAAATTAGCTATCTTCATACTTTTTTATACTTGTAGAAAAATGTGCTCCTTAAGTTCCCAGATACTATGGTGAAGAATACAGCAAAAGAATCTATATAGAATTAGGATAGAACTCAAAAAATAGGAAAACCAAGTGGACAAGTAATAAATAAATAAATAAAGAAAGTATTTTAAAATATTTTCTATCAGGCAAAAGCAGGGTTTGACATAATAAGGTTTGTATATTAGCTATTGCACACAAAAATTAATATTTTCTAAGGAATTTCACATTTTGTAGTTGTCGTGGCCACTGGACTAGTACTGCATAATAGATCTATCTTGCAGTACAAGCAAGCCACTTGTGTTCTGTCAGCACATGATCCACTAGTAAATGAGTTTTGGAACTTAAAATTTCCACTATTAGATCAGATAATTATTTCTTCAATTCAAATTCCCTGCCTCTAGCATTGTCAAATATATGAATCTTGACAGAAAGGCTATAAATAAATTAATCCCCGTAGTGCAGCAGGGCTAGTGTACAAAGCTGTGTGTGAGGTAAACCTCTTTCTTAAGCCCTGAAGCATGAGATTTGGTTACAATTATCTTAGAATGCATAACTGCAAATAGTGTTATTGGTCATAAAATTATCCAGCCTTTTTTAGAATCCAGCTACAGTATTTGACCTCCTGTGGTGATGAATATGGACAGATAAGAGATGGATAGTGGCTTTGAAAGTGTTCTGGCCTCAATGGTTAATAAATAATTTTCAAATGTAGTGTACAAACCAAAATACATGTTTACCCTAGCCCATATTAGCTCAAAGAACTAATTAGCATTTACTTTTCCATAATAAATAATATTTTATGGATGCAATGCTCTCCTAGACTAAACCTTAAGAAAAATATAACTACAAAAAGACTTCAACCAGAAACTAAACAGATTGTAAGCTGGAGTTAAAAGCATTTCAATAAACTATCACCCTAAGAACCATAAATAGGACATTATAGTAATGCCTAAGGTATGATTTTAATAGGGTAAATAATATGGGCTGTATCCAGCAGTCCTAACTATGTTAAAATTTCAACAGGATTTTAGTCTGAGTTAGTACTGCTGCATTTGGTCCTATATCTTTATAAATGCCCCCATGCATACAATAATAGTGGTCAAAGTACCTATTTTTGTCTTTTAACAAATGAATTGAATTTCTACACATGAAAGTGAGGGAGCAATGACAATGTTTTTAGTGCCTCCCTCTCTCCCCAGTTGTCAGTGAAAAACTAAAAGTGTGCAGTAGCCATTCTGCTGTGGTGGCTGCGCTGCACCCTAATGGAATGAGACTGTACCCAAGAGACTGTAGGACTGAGCAGATTGCCAGGTTGGAGAGTCAGAAGGAATTCTCTTCCCCGGGCAAGGTTGGCAAGATATCCAGTGGATTGTTTGGCCTTCCTCATAGCAAGCATTCTGTAGGCCAGGGTATCAGTTGATAAGGTGTAAGGACAAGATTTTTAAAGCTGTATATTTAGAAGGGGAGTTCATAATTCTGTCTGTGGCAAGTGAGGGTGAGGTTTAAAGGAACTAGCTCCCAGAAGTAACATGAGTAAGAGGCCAACCCAGAAGATAATTGGTGGACTCTATTAGTCTTGAGGGAGAAGGGGAGACCTTAAGTCTTTGTACAGAGGTAGCCTCAAGGAGGGAGGAAAAGAGGATTGAGATGTGGGCTGAATCCCAGAGGTTAGCCTGAAAGAGCCAGAACTGATTTTTTAATTTAATTTTCTTTCTTTGTCATTTAACACCACACTGGACCCAAGTAAATGCCTCTTTTTTTTTTTTAGGCAGAGGGAGATTGGCGCACTCCATTAAAGTTAATAAAGTTATAGCTTACTGCTTTAAAATCTATTCCTGTGTCTGTTTCATTCTCCCATGTGTTCAGATATACCCATCTTGTTTATAGTGTGAGTTTGAATTAACATTAAAGAAGCTGAAATATACATAAGTCGAAGTGCAAAATTATACAAGACACTGTCTCTTAGGTAGGTAATACATACATTCAGTAACATATTATATGTTTTTCTTTCAAAGTTAAATTTTTATTATAATAAATTTTAATTGTTTTCCGTTGTCAAGTCCTCTATATGCCCCCATCCTATGATGCCCTGTATGACATAAAGCAGGAATTGCTTGTCAGCCTTAGTTTAAAATTTCCTGGCTTTTTATTGGTTATGTTACAACTATAATATTACTTAAACATACTGTAGGCATCCATTGCTTTTTATGAGAGAGAAAAAAATCAGACTTCTGCTCTGTGATTCTAGGCACCCCTGTATTTACACCCTACACGCTATTGCAGTAGTATTTGTACAAAATATGCTTTGTGTGTTATCATATGACAGCTACTAACACACTGATTGACTAATGTAATTGTAAATCACATGTTCACATGCAACATCCCTATGTGTGATGTTACTAGAACATGTTTAAAACCAGACAGCCTAGGCTAGATAGGTAAAGGTGATAAACAGGTCAGTCTTAGACAAAGGAATGTGGGTTTACCTGAAGTAGTAAACAAAGCTATCAAGCTAAACCAGAGGGGACTATCCCAGTCCTGAACTCAAGAAGTAAAGAATGAATGTGGCTAGTGTACCACAGAGAAACACAGGAGACTGAATCCTCAGGAGGCTTCCTGACTTGAAAGACATTCAGAGCCAGATTACCCATTATGCATGTGCCTAGGGGTGCCTAAAAATCAAATTTTGCCACTCATGGGTCCTGCGGGGGGCAAGGCTGGCTGAGGGGAAGACAGCCCCATGCAGCCCTGCTGGAGCACTCCTTGCTCAGCCCAGTGGACAGTCCTCACCTCCCAGCAGGGCTGGTGAGTGTGGCTGGGGGCCAGGCACGGGAGAGTGGGTCTCGGTGTGTGGGTGGAGGTGTGCTGGATAGTGAGGGAGTGGGGGGCAGTGGGGGATTTGTGTGTGGGGTGCTGGGAAGTTATGGTAGGTCTGTGCTGGAGGTGCTGGGCAGTGTGGGGTGTCTGTGGGCAAAGGCATCCGATGAAATGCATCCGATGAAGTGAGCTGTAGCTCATGAAAGCTTATGCTCAAATAAATTTGTTAGTCTCTAAGGTGCCACAAGTACTCCTTTTCTTTTTGCGAATACAGACTAACACGGCTGCTACTCTGAAACCTGTGGGCAAAGGGGCATTGCAGAAGGTCAGCTGTGGGGGGGTGTTCTGTGCTGAAAATGCTGTGCCTAGGGGCGCGCAAGGTGTAAATCTGACCCTGAAGAAATGCCTTTGGCAATATAAGGAACAGACTGAGACTCCATCTTTATCCTTCACCTTGAGGAGACAAAGAAGCCAATCAGTTTAATCTCTGTGATGGGTCCTGCCAAGGGAAAGGAGAATGAGGGTAAAATAAATCATCTTGAACAAAGAGTGTATCTTGCTAGATTGTGTTTTAGACTTTGATACATTTTCAATTTTATTTGCTTGTAGCCACCTTTATGTCTTGTACTTGATATCATTTAATCCATGCTCTTTTGTTGATAAACTTGTTTTACTTTTACCGTAAACCAACTCAGTGCTGTGTTTGAAGGGAAGGGTGTATTTTCCCCAGTTAAATTAATAAGCTGTAATGTACTGACTCTTTAACAGAGCAAACTGAATATCTTTTGTGAATGCACAGTGGTAGGGGCTGGCATTGCAGAGAAACATCTCTGAAGAGCTTAGAGGCTGGAGTTCACTGATTTTTACCTTCTAGGTGAGCTTTGGGCTAAGAAAGCCTTGAGGAGTTTGCTGGGGAGGAAGACGGACTGGTGTGGCAGAGAGCTGGCACACAGTCTAATTGCCTGGAAAACACACACTTGCTAAGTCAGAGAGGTAACACCATGGCTCGCAGAACTGGGGTATCTGCAGCAATATGTTGCATGCTCCTAGCAATTTGCTATGCAGCAGCCCGTCTGTCAGGAACATGTGAGCAGCTTTTTTGAATTGAGCATGTGGAAATTAGCAGATATGTTTAAATATGATATTCACTTCGCTGTGATGTTCCTGTGTATGCACAGATTCTTTTTAAAGGACAAGATGAATGCATTCCGCTCCTGAGTTGTATATATCTTGTGTGTTTTTGTCAGCAAGGTCTTCCTTTATGAATGGTAGAAATGGTTTAAATAAAATTAAAAATCACCCTGAACTTCAATCCTAAAGTCAAACATTTTTAGAAGCTTGGGAAAATTTGGTGAAATGTTTCCTTTTGTTGTAGAACAAAAACAAAACCAAAAAAAAAGGGGGTGGGAGAGAGAATTTCATCCTCAAGTACCATGAGTGAACACTTGTATGTGGTGACAACAGAAAACTACTGTCCAAAAAAATTGTGGAAGAGGGAGTTTGTTTGGCATTGCCTTTCTGACCAAAACCAGGAAATCATAGAGTTCTCTTACAGAGGGGCTGATCTGATGAGATGGCTGACCAGAATAAAGATGTTTAAAACAGCATTTTTCTGTTTATGTAATTTTGCACTCCTCCACCTCTTTGAGGTTTGCCCATCATTAAACTTTGAGACTCGTTAAAGCTTGAGCTGTTTTATCAGCCATTAAATCTTGTAAATAGTTAAACTGAGCAAAAAAACCACACCACAAGTCTTTCATTGAGATGCGCTAATTAAATAAGAGCAGGTGCATAGAGATCTGAGATAGTGCAGTGCTTAGGTTGAGCCACTTTGTAAGTCATGCATCAGGTATTTTGTTTAATTTAACAATAGCGTTTAGCAAGAATCTGTTTAAAAAAAATTCTACTCTGTGTATGCACTTAACTCCTTATAATGGGGACTTTTCAAAACACAGGTATTGAGAAAAACAGTCTTCTCTGACTCTCGGAAGATAAGAACTTCCAGATGGGACAACTTGTCAAAGTAGGCCACATTCTGAGCCACAGACAAATAATCATTTAGCAGATGGATATATTCTTCAGTCACTAATTATCTGCAAAATAATTTAAAGCAGCATTTTTTGTCATATTTTAGAAGAGCATTTATTGATGATGATAGACACATTTCCTTGTAAACTTTAAAACTTCAGCAGGCCCAAAGGGACACCAAAAGAAGTAGATGCAAACATATATACAAATACTTTGTTCGCACCATAAAATAAAAAATGGAGTCACATTGTTTTTTTCCTTTGAGATGGTTATATGAACATTTGCATTCAACATGCCCTTTAGAAGGTTGTTGAAGCAATAGAAATACAAGTGTTCTGGACAAAATATCTTCATAGAAACATTATAAGTTTATATACCATAAGTAGGGTAGACTAATATTCTACAGTGCTAGTCAATGGTGGTAAACATTTTGGATCTCATTCATAAAAACAGGATGCATACCAAGTCTGAAAGTCAGGATGTGGAGAGCACTGTCTTGAAAAACAGGCACTTTCTCTTCAATAAACTTTCTTTCTTTCTTTCTTTCTTTCTTTCTTTCTTTCTTTCTTTCTTTCTTTCTTTCTTTCTTTCTTTCTTTCTTTCTTTCTTTCTTTCTTTCTTTCTTTCTTTCTTTCTTTCTTTCTTTCTTTCTTTCTTTCTTTCTTTCTTTCTTTCTTTCTTTCTATTTGCTAGGGTTTAGGCAAGTTTACAGCAAAAATCTTCATGGTAATTTATTATGGTTGCATGAAGAGAAATGAATATTTTCCATCAGATTAGTGTTTCATTTTTATTCTTTGAGATAACCTTTAATATCTTATTTTCAGTCATTGTGTTGCAAGCCAACAGCAAGAACAGAAGTGAATCTTTAAGTATGGCACTGTTAATGAGGCACCTCACCATATGACCCTGCTCTCAATCCGCAGACTGCTTCTGGTACTTCTAAACACCTAAACAATCTAAACACTCCCTTTTTCTTCCTCCCACCAAATGTAAAAATTATACAGCTATGCTTTTCTTTTGGCCAACTCCAACTGCTTTGGATCTGATTGTTTGTTTTTAGAATTAGTGATCTGAGTGCAGTTCCTAGTGGACTGCTATACATGCTGCAAACTGCACTGTTATTTAGTTGCAGTTAAACGCCTGAATGGTCATGGGGTCTGAATTCCTTCTTACCTGTACATCTATTTTCCTGATTAGGGTTGGGGCACAATGGTGGAGTATTGTGAGGCAGTTTGTAGTGCTGCTATCTGTAAACTGCATCTCACTTGTTGGCAAACAGAGGACAAATCTTACTTTCCATCTCCATCAATCTAGACCCATTCCCTAACACAGAATTCACTTTAAAACATTTACATAACGTAGCCAATAATTGTTTCTCACTGATGATAGTATGCAAGTTGGACTTAAAATATTGCATGGACTACTGACAGGACTTCTCTAGTAGCTCAGTTAAGTTATAGGATGATACAGTGATGATACTTTGTATCATAATTGGCAGGTAATGATAGTGATTAGCACACAAAACTTCAAGTCAGGAGTTAATGCAGTGACACCAACTTGTTGTCTAGGCTTGAACAAGTCCCTGAACCTCTTTGTTTCACCACTGTAAAATGGGGATAATATTTATTTATCTTACAGGGCTGTGAAGCTTATTATAATTAGTGCTTTTAAAACACTTCTTGAATTTCGTATGAAATATGTTGTTGATGGGTAAACTATCACTCTAGAAAGTTTTGTGAGTAGTAAAAGACCCAGTAAATTGGGAGTCTTTACTCCACAGATTACTCACACTTGAACTGGTGAATACAATGCAAAGGGAGGGTTGGGGTGATTGATTGTTATTGGGCAGATCCTCCGCTGATCACCTTGTCTCCATTGAAGGGAGCAGAGCTACACCAATTTATACTAGCTGAGGATCTGCCTATATTTGAATGGATACAATGAGTGTATATCAGTCTTCAATGTACTTCCTTATCAGTTTCATTATGGATTATTCTAAAACTTAATTTTTTGTTACTGAACTGTATACGTTTACAATAGTCTGCAATACGAAACACTAGAGACCAAGAGTGCCCTCAGAATGAATATGGGGATGACCAGCTAATCTTGAAAAACATTATCTAAGAACAACCCTAGGTTAGTAGCAAAAGTTCATTATCTCTGTACTGAGCTTGGTTGTCATGCATGTATCAGTGAAGTTAGAGATGAGGAAGAGTAGAGTTGAATTTGGGATCTTCGATATTAGTTCAACTTGAAGTCTGGTTGTCAGAGAAAAGGGCTGCCAGTTGGAATAAACAAAAAGCCTTTCTCAGGGCTGATAAAATGTGTTGGAAGTAGCAGCTAGATTAAAGCCTTCACCTCAAAATGAATACAGAAGAAGCTCTTTTCATGGCTGAAGAGGAGATTCAAGTTGTCAGCAGCCAGCCTGAGTCTGGCAAACGACATAATGCACTTAGGGCTAGAGAACTTCAATTAGAACACTCTTCAGGCTAAACTCAAGTTCTCGCATAGTCTACAGTCATGATGATAACGCATTGACTGGCTTCAGTTCTACCAACAAATATTGATATTAACTTGGACAGGACTTGGTGTGTGTGCATGCTGCACAATAAAACTCTACATTGTTATCAGAGCAAAGGCTTCAGTCTTGTAGAGTGACATAGGTAAAGTGGGTCATACATTCATTGTAGAAATGCTCAGAATTGTGGGAGGATTCTACTACAAAAAAGTCGTTAAGTAACTAATTTCTGTATATTTTCTCTTTCCTTTACAAGGAAAGCATTGCATCTAATTATTAGGTGAGAATATGACTTCTTATGAAGTGAACTGGACTTGGCAAGATTTGGAGATGGATCCAAACTGTTATTACTTCTTAGTTTCATGTCCAAAGAGTTTTATAAAAAGATAACTCAGTTCACAAACAGCTCTTCTGTCTTGTAAAATTAATTATGAAGAGATGTCAACCAATGATACACTGTGAAATAAGATATATTACTTGTGAAATGCATTAGGATTCAATCAAATGTGTGTTTTACAAACAATATGTTTTATTCTTCTAACAGAGTCTGATGAATTTGACTTTGAATGAAATTATCCAGTAAAGTTTATTCCAAGGGTCATGATTTTCGGGTAACAACTTGGATTTTTTTCTCATTTCCCTCATAGCGTTTATCATACATATAGGCTACTAAATCTAAAATTGAATAATAATTTATTTCCTCTTCTCTATAATCCACCATATTGGTTTGTGCTTATAAAGTAAGGGGCACATGAAATTAAAGGGATTATTTCTTATCTTTACTATCTGCATCAAAGTACTTTTGACTGGTGGAGAGAGTGCTTTCTTCAGAAGTACCATGTATCAGTGTGTAACCTACTACCACAGCCAGAGGCAAGATGAACCATACTTGACTGACCAATGATTTAATTCTTTATGGCAAATCCTATGTTCCTGTAGTTAGTCAAGTCATATTGTGGTGAGACACTGTACATGCGCGTCTCCAAATTATTACATCATGCAAACACCCTTGCTTTCCAATCCTGAGTTATCTTTTGAAGATAGTTTTTGTAGGGGTGAAGATCAGGCCACCACATTTATTTTTCCTTATGACTGAAGCATAATTAGTCAGTTCACAGGCGGTTGAAATGAACTCTGCCAAGGTATTTATAAACCTTCTCATATACAAGGTGTGTAAATACTTGAAATGAGGAGAAAAGTCTGAATGTTTAAAATTGTACATGGTACTATATTGATACCATTACCTCCCTGAGATCCATACATATCTCAGCTGCCAACTTTGTTTTCTTCTAGCCCAATCAGTGACACAAGAATCGAACAGAATGAACATTTTTGTTTTAGGTGGTATGTTGGCTGAATATATTTGAGGCACTTTGGATGTGAAAATCACTATACAAGCGCTGAGTATAGTTATTAGCATGTGTCTTTCAGATTTTATTTATACTATTTGCAATGTCACTTAGGCAAAGCTATCAGGAAGTCTCCAGTTCATGTTAAGGTTATTTTAAACCTTTATAGTTTCCTCTTTTAAGATACTAAATGATCCTTGTGCATTCCCATTTCCCAAGCGCCTCTCCCCCTTATTTTTAAAATGCTTTTAAATATTGTTTTTATTTAAAATAACCCCTTTAAAACTTGTACCTGAAGTGTTTTTTGCCAAATGTTTTTTCCCTTCTATTATTCATTAGGGCCACAGCCAGTATTTGCAGAGCTAGATGATACCTCTTTCCCTGATGACTTTCCTTTGCTGACACTCCCTATATCAATTTCGTGTTTCCCAGCTTTTGTCTGCCTCTTGTGCAGTCCCCACATTTATGTCTTGGTTCACGTTTTTATTTTCTTGTGTGTCTCCTGCTGCTCTTTTTCCTAGATCCCATGTTTCCCTTTAACCATGCAATCAAAAGTGGAGGTGACATTGATGTGTAAACATCTCTGTGACTTGCTGCCAGTGGACAGCTCAGTTGCTGTGTTCCACTCCCTTCCCTTCCCTTTTCCTGCTGCTCAGATTAGACTTAAGATGTGCCAAGTGCATTCAAGCTGCATCCAAGCTTGGCTAATTCTGAAAGTCACCGCTATATGGCAGCTGCTTGATGGCTTATGTGAAATCATTGGGTGGACTATGGACCTAATCTAGATCCCTTTGAGATCAATGGGAGTCATTGACTTAATTGGATTTGGATTAGGACCTTACTTTGGTTCTTAGTAGGTAGTCGTCCTCCTCATACCCACATCCCTTGTGTTCACAATCTCCATCCCTGCTACTTTGGGGGTCCTTGTGCAAATAAGCTATTGACTTAAAGGACTACTGAGATGGAAATACCATGTGACTCAGAGAAGTGGTCCCTCTAGGTCAGGGTTGGTTAACCTTGTCAGTGCAATATTGGGGTAGTATGCACTATTGCTTCCTGAGTTGCAGTTAATTTACTTAGACTTGTATTAAATGTCCCATTCAAAGCTGTGCATGCAAGTATCAGACCAACATCCCAGCCTAAAAACTCTTCCATCTCCTCTATAAATGTAGAACTTCTGTTCCACTTAACTTTACTAACTTTCCACCTCCCTCCCGTAAGAATGCCTTAAGAGAACAGATCACTCTTGCAACGTCAACACATTTGGGCTCTGATGAGTCAAGAAATGTTTGTGCAGTCTTGGACCCCTCATGTAGAACACTTTCTCCATGTCCTCCTCTGTTTGCACGATGAGGTTTAGCTACAGTGTGTCAGCTGATTGTAAATGGTAAGGTGTCTGAGGTTGCCAGATACCAAACCATTTAAGGCAAATAAGTCAGAATTTCACCTGGAAATCTATTAGTAGCCAGTGCAGATCACAAAGCATGGATGTAACTTTCTTAAAAGGAAGAGAACCCTTCAGCAGTTGCCTAAATTTCCAAATGGTTTTAGATGTAGCACTACGTAGAGTCTACTGCAGTCCTCAAGACTGGAGGAGATAGCAACATGAAAGTCCCCATGTTAAGTCTGCATGTGAAAGAAAACTTCACAAGACTTATTGTCTATGGTTGTAAGTCTCTGTATATAAATCTTTCACTCGTAAGTTCTTCCATTTTACTCATCTTTTATTTTTAGTTTTAAGTGTTAAAATGTTCTCTTTAAAGCTTAAAAGAATAAACAGATTTGTTTAAATTAAGTCAAAGAAGATAGTATCCAAAGGAAAAATTCTTTATATTTATTATCCTCATCCCCCATGTAAATTGGTTGGAACTGGATTCACTTGACAGATAATTGCCTGACAACCAATGGCTTTGATGTTAAGCTTCAGTAAAGCAGAAAGCAAGTTCCTCAGCACCTCCCCAACAGTCATTGGGTGGTCTGCTGTTGCCCTGTGCTGGAGCACCTCTGAAATTCTTACAGAGCTTTTATTTTTTTAAGCTTCATTTCAGCAATGCAAACCTTGCTCCACACAAGTGAATGCATGGGGGTTGAGGGAGGGAAGCAGGAAGGGAGCTGGAGAAGACGAGTACAGTTTAAAACAAACAACTTCTAAATTAAAAAGAATGTTAAATACAGATCAGCTGCTCAAACCATGACAGCAGATTTAATTCCTTCCTCCTTTTACCTGATGGAGATGCGCCTGCAGGGTTCGCATCAATTACCTGTCGACATGTGGAAAATGATTGATGAGCTGCCTCAGGCACTGGAGTATACTTTGTCAACCACTCATGATTTATACATCTTATCTCTTTCAGAACTAAAGACAGGGCAGCATGCACATGGAAGGGAAAAAAGGAAAAATACCTCTCCAAAACGGAGGCTGTTTGGGTTCCAGCATATAGTGTGAGGTGATAAGGTTGATAGCTATCTATTAGGTCCCTCATTAGGCATCTCCTGCATTCTGTTTCTGCATCCTGTTTCTGCTGTGGCTGCTTGGGTTCACCAAGCTATTTGACCATTCCCTGCTGGAAAGATGCTGACACAGAAAACATAGAGCAGTCTAGAGTTACATTTTAATTACACTACTATCTACAAGAGTCTCTAGAGCACTGATGTTTGCTCTGACCTTTTGTTTTAATCAGCACTCTCAAGGTATGCTGTTAACTGCCACTGACAGAGATTGATAATTTATACAGTGGGGTCCTCCTTTAAAAGCTTTCATTAGGGACTATTACTGAAATCAGATACTTTTGCTTTAGCATCTACACATCATTTTGAAATGTATAAATACTGGCGACAGGTGAGCCTGTTCCATAACAAAGGAACCAAACTTGAACCTTCACCTCATACTGGAAACAAACCCATAGTAATATTTTTGACATTTGGGAAAAAATGGTTGTTTTATTTCCCTTGTGCTTCTGAGTCTCTTTGAGCCACAGTACTCATTCAGCACTCAGCAAGAACTCACAAAAAAAAGTCTTATGTTAAATATCTCACTTTGATACTACATTCTGGGTTAAATTTTCAAAAAGTAACTAGAATTTTATTTTGGGGGCCTCGGACAGCTTAATGGGGCTGATTTCCAAAAGCCTGCATCCTCTGAAAATCAGGCTTCTTTAAGGTGTCTCAGATTGTCACACACAAATCATTAGTCACTTTTGAAAATGTAGGCCCGCAACAATAGGACAATATTGCAGTTTATCTTGATCAAGTCCCTAACGCAAGTTGTTTCCTCTTTTGAAGGCCTACCACACCGCACTGTTTGATTGGAAGGTTTCATAGTGGCTACATCTGCCACTGTGAAACAAGGTTCTATTCCTGCTTCTACAATTTATCTGCTGTGTGACCTTGGTCAGGTCACTTCACTTCCCTAGGGCCCTTCCCACTCTTTCTGTCTTGCCTATGTAGATTGCATGCTGTTCAAGTCAGGAACTGTCTACCACTACAGGTTTGTAAAGTGCCTGGGACAGTGGTTCCCCAATCTTGGTTGAGGTCTCTTGATGTGATATTATAATACAATTTAAGTAATAATAATGCTTTAGGGCAATAGAAAACTGCACTACTGCTGTTAAACATGGCAAAAACCAGGGTGCCCAATCATACAAAGACGAGAACCAAAAGCTTTGTGAAAGTTTCCTCTGATCATGTTGGCTATTGCTGCTAAACTACCAAAGCAGCAGTTCCATTTAACTTCTAATTTAGGGCTATATTCTGCCACTCTTACTCACATGTAGTGATACCTTGCTCTGAAAGTAGTGTTAACTTCATTAGGATTACTCACAAAATTAGGTACCATTGAGCTTCAGTAAAGGTGGTGCAATCAGATTCTATATATAACATGCATTTTAATTAAAGCACTAGATAAATTAATGTAGGATAGGTCCATCAATGGCTATTAGCCAGGATGGGCAGGGATGGTGTCACTTGATGATTACCTGGTTCTGTTCATTCCCTCTAGGGCACCTGGCATTGGCCACTGTCGGAAGACAGGATACTGGGCTTGATGGACCTTTTGTCTGACCCAATATGGCTGTTCTTATGTTCTAATGTTCTTAATTCAGGTATATGTTGTGATCTATATGTGCTCATATGTTCCTGGGATTGGCATTTTAGAGATGTGTGTAGCAGAAATCATGATCTCCCCCTCTTGTGCCTGTCCCATCCACTGATGTCAGCCAATCCTTGATTACACGTGCTGGAAACTCACTTTAAAAATAAATCCTATTTACTTTATATTTTAAAGTGCTGCTTTCCTTCATAGTGCTGAACTGCTTTTTTTTGTTGTTGTTTTGTTTGACAGGCTGCTTGTAGATAGAACAGTTTTCCATAAGGAATTGAAATCATACATCAAATGTATTGTTTTATATGTAAGCCACTTGAGAACAATGAAAGCAGTTGCTAGAACCCAAATACCATTACAAATAGATTTATTGCAGTATGTTTTCTCCCACCTTTTTCTAGAAGTTATTACTTTAATCTTAAGAATTTATGTAAGTAGGCTTGTAGCTTTTATATGCTTTATGCATTCACTTTTGAGACTTTTTAGCTATTTAGTGGCATAGTGTTTAAAACAAGTGTTATCAAGGAAATAATTTCAGCTTTACATCATTTTTTTTATATTCGCTTCTGAATGCTACATATAAAATAGCCAGATGGTAATATAAAAGAGTTATGGCAAATGTCATGGAAACTTATCTTCACAATGCCCTTTAGCTTGGTACGTTCATCTCAACCTACAAACATCAAGAAGGGATAGAGATATAATATCCCTTTGTCACAAAATAATAGAAAATTTCAATGTCTTCAAACTTTAAACATTTCTGAGAAAGAATATGTTAGAAATATGAGCAATTAAAGTCTTTCTAGCAGTGCATTTGTAAAAAAAAAAAGACTATAAAATGCTTTTAAGCTCCCCTCCCCAACAAGCACAAAGCAGTTTTGAAGTGAAAATAATTCCAAAAGTATAATTCTTACAAACTACATCAGATGATTTAAGAGAATTTATCTTTATTTTCTGACATTTTATTATTGCAACTAAATAAGATCTCAAAGGGGGAAAAGTTATTTACATATTGTTCACCCAGAACTTAACACATTCAATAGGCATCTAAATGGAATAACATATTTCATTTGCAGCAATATTGTTAAAATTTTATTCATCATCCTGAATGAACTGGTGTGCCTAATACTTTTCCCAAGTTTTTGAACATAGAAGACTTCCAGTCATGTTCTGAATATCTTGTTCGGGGAAAAAAATGTACAAAATTAATTACATTGTTGTATGGAGGACTGCAGCTTAACCCATTCTTTTAAAAAACACCATGTTCCCTCCAACCTAACACATCTCGTATATTTCCAGCTTTAATAGCCATCAGTATTAAACTGTTGTTGATTAAATTATTGTTGCTTTTAAATTATTTTTAAATAGCTACTAGATGTGAGCCTATACTTTCTGTAGTACATAAATTAGATGAAATTTAATACTGATCAAGCTGACGGTATGATGTAAAATCAGCATTGTTGATGAGTTTATCTGCCATCTCATGTACTGGAGCTAAGGTAAATGGTAGGTTCTGAAGTCATGCTCATGTCATCATGAAGATATCCAAGATTATTAAATTCAGCTGAGTTGCCACCTAAGGAGGCAGTCACATTCTTTCAGATGCAGTAGCCTTCTTGAGATTGATATGAAGAAATTAGACAAGTAAATACCTAGGTGAAAAAATAATGATCAAATGAAGACAAAACCATAAAAACAAATTAGGGAGGCTAAAAGAACAGAAATTGTAACTGTATTGAGCTAGACTTGTAATCAAAATGTTGTGATTGACCAGTGAGCAATTTTCTGCTGTCTAGGGCAGTCCTTGCCTTCCATGTGAGAGTGGTGCAGAATTAATTGTTGTATTTCAGAGTTGCATTTCTTGGAGAAAAGTGGGGGGAAAAAGGCAATTTCACTTTATGGGCATTACTGTCATGCAGCACCACTTAAGTTAACTGAAGCAATGTCAGCAACATCTCTCTGATTTGTCCTAAGTAGGCTTACACTTTAAAATCTGTGGTGCACCTGCCAGTAAAACCTGGCTGAAAGTAAACTACACATCTGATGGTGAATATTTGGTTAATCCACCCCACCTTGCAACTAGTGAAATATTTTCCTGCCTTCCTGCTACACCACACTAATAGCCAATTGCAAATATCTCCAGCTTAACACTAAATAATACATGATGCCCAAAAGAGGGACCTTTCTTGCTAAATATAGGTTTGCTGAAAACTCCCTTGAATTTCTTAAAAAGAAAAGGAGTACTTGTGGCACCTTAGAGACTTCCCGATATATGGAACCCCATACCACTCCGAGAGAAGAAAAGACTACCAAGAACCCAACCGGAGGGCCGAGGACATAACAATGAGAGAGTTAGCCAGTGATCGGCCCACCAATAAAATAAAGGAGGGAAACTGAGGCAGAAATGTGTTACTACCTTGTTTCTCCGCAAAGGGGCACCAACTATTGGAAGAAACCCTAAATAGCCCCTGAATGTGAAAGCCTATTGGGGCCCTATCTTCCCCCCCCCCTCACACCTTGTGGAAAGAAAAGAAGGTGAAGAAATTTCTTTCACTTCTTGCCTCTCTAATCAGAGAGGTGAAGATGTTTTTTCTTTGGGCCTGTGGCTTTACTTGACCAAGCAGGGCTGGGATGAGGAAAGAGCACAATAATTAACGTATCTTTTCTCTACTGGCCTTATGGAGAGTACTGTCTTTAAGGCCCAACGTAGAATGCTGACACAAGAATCTTAATAAAACCTATGGTGTCTGACAAGGATTGTTCTTTCAGGCCCCTTCACAGTATGAGTCAATGGATCCCAGGGTAATTTGTCCCCGATTTAGACCCTCAAAGCATTTAGACTGTTAAATTGAAGTTCTTGTGTCCACAGTGTTTTTGGGATTCCATGGTTGCTGAGCATTTATCCCTCATAAAGCTTCATTGATAGATTTTGAACCTGTCTATAAAAGCTGCGGCTCTCCAGGGACTGAGAGAGCAGTAATGGATCTGGGATGAGCCATAGACAAATAGACACTCCTTCCCTCTACCTTTGAATCCTGGTCTAATACACAGCCAACTCAGGGCCAGCCCTAGACTAAATGGCACCCCAGGTGAGAAATGTCTTTGTCTTTGCCTCCCCCTCCATTTGTTAAACTTTTTAATACCTGATTTTTATTGCATTTGAAGCTCATTTCAAAAATTTGATGCACAATTTGAATACATGATTTATCCCTGTCATATAGGATGATAAATTTGCATGCTAGGATCTGTAAATTTGTATTTATTCATGCCATATATAAGTAAATAAAAACATGTTTCTTCTAAGTTTATAGACACTTTTACATTTAAAGAATAACTGAAATGTACTAACATCGAGAAATTGAACTGCACACTAACATTGGGTGGACAATTATTAAATATTGTTACCATAGGTGACAACCTTAGAATGTTAACCCTAGTCCTTTAGTTCAAAATGTCGCTTTTCTCACCTTTGTCCTCGTGAACTGAAGCACAGTGTCACAGAGATCCAAAGACTGGCCAATGGCATTTTCAAGTGATAAAAAAGCAAGCAATGTCAGTCTCTGTTTGGCCATCGTCGATCGAAGATATGTTTTAATGGGCCGAGCTTCGACTGCTTGCAACTGTGTCCGGCAGTGTGAGCAGAATCCTCAAAGCTAGCCACATGTTAGGAAAAGTGTCCTTCAGCTCTGCATCATGAATGAATTGGAGAATTTGGAATGGAGAATGCTTCCTGTGTTGCAAAATGTGACAAATGTTGTCTAATTTGACATAGAGATCTTTATCATTGCTGTCCGAACATTCCCCATGTGTCAGTCTCTGGTGAAGGTCTGAATAATTGTTCAAGAATGTTTTCCTGTCCACCGGCAGCTTACTAAGGTCATACAACCCCCCCCCCATGTCTTTTTGTGGTGGTTCATTTGTCCCAACCTTTCTTTGATGGAAACTAGAGCAGTGGCAGTCAGCAAGCAAAAAAACTCCTTCTTGAATTTTTCTTCCAAGCTTCCCATCATTTGATCTCTTCCCTCATAACCAAACTTTCTCTTCTTTCAATGAATAGGAATTTCCTTGAAGACAGGCTCAGCTCCTTAGTTTTCTGCCATTTATTGGGCAGCAATGATGGTATCTTCAAAACTGTTGTCTTTGTAGGTTGTCTTACGTCTTACAACGAAATCAAGGCAGCTTTTCATTAAAGTAATAGCAGTCGCAATGCCCATCAACTGAGTTTGTAATGCCTGGCTTACAGCATTTACTTGGAACAGAATACCGTGCCAAACCATAAATGAGACCAGAAATTTAAAGTCAGTGATCTGGTTTTCCAGGCTTTGCATTTTGTGTTGGGATTCCAGCCTCCGCTTTAGTCGACTGTGTCAGTTCCATCAGAGTGTCGCAAACTTCAGTCTCTTGGTACCTCACTGGGCTTACAATGTCTCCCAGCGAGTATCACTTAGCAGCTTTGTCGTCAGATTTGAAATATTGTCCATGAGGCTCTTCCGCCTGATAGTTGATGCTGAAAATAAGATGCATATCCTTTGCAGTACTCTGAAGAAAGATACTGAATCTAAAGAAGATAACCTTGCATCTGACACAACCAGATTGAGGGAATGGCAGCCAAAAGGCACAAAGAAAGCTTTTGGATTCAGTGCTAGGATCCTTGCCTGGCCACCACTGTTTCTTCCCTTCATGTTTGTGCTGTTGTCATACTCTTGGCCACGACAATCCTGAAGCTTTATTTTATTCTCATTCAAAACATTCATAAACAGTTCTGTTTGGCCTTTTACACTAGAGTTATCCAGAGACCGGAAACAGATAAAGTGTTCCTTTACTTGGATACAGCCGTCCTCATAGTCAACAAATCTTATTGTAAATGACATCTTTTCACTGTGACTGTGAGGAATGCAATCCGTTATTATGATGTAGTACTTCACGTTGCCATGCTGCATCTATGTAATCAAGCACTTTCCTTGCCATAAGGTCAATCAATTCATTTTGAATTGTTTTGCTGCAGTAATGGTCCATAACTTCTTTATGAACCACGCGACGTAGGTGCTTACACATGACATCATGGTACTTCCCAAGGAGCTCTATCAAACCAAAGAAATTAACGTTCTGTTCAGTGAACAACTTATCCAATGAGCCCTGGAAAGCCAAATTATTTTTTGCAAGGAAGAGGGTAATTGAGATCAAATGCTCAAGCATGTTTTTCCAATGCTGGGTTTCTATATTAATAATGTGCTGGTTTTCTGCCTCTGTATATTATTCAGCTTGAGCATGGAATTGACTTCCATCCATTTGTTGTAGGCTGTAAAATGGCCGGATGACTTTTCATGTTGCTCCAGAGCATCGGCTAAGTTATGCCAGTAATTGTACCCGGAAAGTGCAAGCAACTTTTTGGCATTCCTGTCAAATACTTTGCAAGAAAACCAAAATGCTTTGTTAGTTGATTTCAAGAAAACTAGTCAATGCCAATTCAGTTTCTCACCATTCTTGAGCACTCTTTCACAGTGTGACTTTGAGAAGTGTCACTTCTGTTCATTTACTGGAAACATCATATCCTTGATTTGCCCAGCCCATTGAAAATTGTACCATCAATATCGGCAGAGTTTAGGATCACTGGCCATAAAGCAGAAAGTGATGTATCGATTTGTGGTGTGCAATTTTTCTGACTGCTGTTTCTGTCATCATGCAAGGCTGATTCTTTTTCATTGTTTCTCTCCTTTTCATGTAAACCAGATTTTTCTTTGTCATTACTCTTGTTTTTATGTGCACCACATTCTTCTTCATCATCACTCTCCTTTACATAGCCAGGAAAACTGGACAATTATCCATCATTGTCCTCACATTTCCATTCCTGATCTTCAGACATATCTGCTAATTCCTTTCATTTAACTTTTGCTCCTCAATTTCTTCTGTACTGGGATGATCACTACTGCCTAAAGCACGGTCTTTGTTGTTCTGTTTCCGATATTTTCCCTTCAAATTTGCCCCTTACTGCAAACTAGATTGCAATTGAGCCTTCCTATACTGAGCTTCTGAAGGCTTCTTCGGAGTCATGTTTTATTTTCCTTGGGGGAAAACAGACAGTATTAGGGAGAGCAAAAGTTTATGTTCCTCAGTCTTAGAAAGTCATCAAACATTGTGTTAAGCATGGCAAAAGAAGTATTAATATTTATTTTATATTATTGCATAGATAGGGGTTCAATAGGTATCTCTGGTGTCTCATTAAATATGTTCTTTATTAGTTCCTACTTACACTCTTCAAGTCTTAAAACACAAATATACTTTCAAAATTACACAATAAAACAAAAAATATCACAGCTAGGCTGTCATTTTACTTCACTTTGTTCTTGTATCTCACTGACTGACTCACGATGCCCCACCCCTTATATTCCCGTGAGGGCATGGCTGACAACATTCTAGGAGGTTCATGGAAAATGTAGTTCTCAGAAAGTCTGGAAGGTTCCACGAGATTCTACAAAGGTCAAAAAAAATTCTAGGAAGTTAGTGGAAAAATGAATCCACATATGGAGTACCTGAAACATTTTACTTCAAAAAATCTATTTTCCCTTTTGTCATTAACGACAAAAACATCACCCCGAGCCCGGCACCTCAGCTGGTCATCTGTGTCACCTGCACCTAAATGCGGCCCTGCAGCAACTCTCAACCTGATCTTATTTATCCTCTTCTTCCTTCCATGTAACTGAATTGGAAGAGTATCTTCAGTCATCTAGCTAAGGACTCCATTTAGTAGTGACCAATGGTCAACAAAAGAGTCCTCCAAAGTTGTAACTTCTAATGAAAATGAGACCATGTGTAAGGAAATTACCTATAGCAAAAATTTACTCAGATGGTTTTATAACTAAAGTGTCCTCTTCTTTTTTGTGTATATGTCAATAATGTGTAAAGAAAGAGAGAAACTGAGTGATGGATGCATAAGAAACATGGTAGTGTGAACAAGTAAATTCTATAAATCAGTTTGGGAAAATACAAATATCTTATGACAGGTTTCAGAGTAGCAGCCGTGTTAGTCTGTATCCGCAAAAAGAAAAGGAGTACTTGAGGCATCTTAGAGACTAACAAATTTATTTGAGCATAAGCTTCCGTGAGTGCTGTAGATCACGAAAGCTTATGCTTAAATAAATTTGTTAGTCTCTAAGGTGCCACAAGTACTCCTTTTTTTTTGCAAATATCCTATGTTTTTCAACACAGTGCAGGTCTCACTGTCTATTTATTTAATACTCTTTGATACTGTTTCCATTTGTATAGTAGTTCTTTTTGTGTAAATCTCATTTTTATTCTTGCTGGTATCTACTTTAGAATAAAGTTGCAGATCCCAGCTTTCTGAGTCCATTGTCTCTTTATTATGTTCTGTGCAAGGAGATCAGGTTTAATCTTCCATTCTACAGTATAAAAAGCTTGTATTGCACACTCTAAGTGGAATAAAGATGATATAGAATTGCATAAAGAAGCAGATCATTTTATAGGCCACTGTTCTATTTTACAGAATTATAAATAAGGTAAAATATATTCCTTTGCGTATGTAAATTGTGGAGTGTACATAACTGGATTTAAAATAAATTCCAACGTGAATTCATTAAGCCTTGTTGAAGGTCTTGGAGATGTATGTTAGTCTTAGTGTCTCATCTAATAAATAAACTGCTATGATTACAGCTTCTTATTTAGATCATAAATTTTATCTGGACAGATACAATTTTAATCTGGGCACTGTAAAAGTCTATCTAGTCACAGTTCGAGTTTTAAATCATCATCCCAGCAGTTTACCATACCTTCTTAAAAAGAGTCAAGTACATCACATGAACTAATTGACTAATTTATTCAAGTATCCAAACTTTATAATGAAAATTTATTTTAATTAATGACATTTGAAAACTATAAATTGTTATGGAAATTCTAAGAAAATGATGAACTCGTGAAATCATTACCATGTGAACATCAAATGAATTATATAAATACCATGCTAAGGCTATAATTTTTGAACTGACTTCATACGTATAACCTTCTTAAGCATCCAACATAAGTTTAGTTGAAAGCTTTTCTATGCAAATGTTTACTTGTCTTACGGTACGGTAGGAAGAAGGAAGGTGTCTAAATGTTAATTACTACCCACATTTTTTGTTTTGTTTTTTTTGCATTCTTATTAATGATTTCACTTTCTTGCTTTCCTCCTCTCTGTTTCTTCCTCTGAATGAATCAAGCACATAAAAATTGCTTATTCATTCTGAGATTTGCAAAATCAGAGCATTTAGTGCAAATTCAAAATGGAGATAATGGATCAACTGAGAATTTTAATGGATCACTAAATGAAGGAATTTCTGTTCCCTTTTTTCTGAGTGCTCTTTTCAACTACTCTCTGATGTAATATAAATGTATTCTTGAGTTCTTTATGTTGATTGCTCCTTTTCATTCATTGGTATTAGTGTTGTTTTGATGTGTAAAAGTGGGACAATTTGATGGGTTATTTTTTTTAGCTTTACTGAGGCAGAGTCAATCAGAAGCGACAACCATTGGGCTTTTTAAAAAAAAACTTAAATGGGCACAATGTGACTTTTCTCACTAGATCTTTTACATTCACATCTCTCTGTTTGTGAGAGATGCATGGCAGATTGACAGTATATGGATGAGAGATGACTTAGGTTGCTCTAGAAATATGGATACATGACAACCAGGGAGTAGAATGAGTATTTTGCTTCCAAAGATGGCATTTTCTATGGAAACTGGTGGCACAGTTCTTCCGATCATTTTTATGATTTCCTTCTTTAGGAGATGAGACCAGTGAGATTGATGTCATGGTGTGAGAAATGCAGTGAGGCTTACTGTGTACCACGTCTCACCCAGTGGCAGGGAGATGGACTAGGTGACGTAATATGTCTCCTCTGTCTCTAACTTCTTTGATTCTATGAGTGATAGCGCAATGCAGAAGATCAATAGTCAGTTTATTGGCAGTTGCGGAAAGACAGCTCAGATCTGTGCATTTGTTGAAAATACATGATGGCATGTGGCAGCTAACTTTGGAGATGGCAAATGAACTTTGGAGATGGCACCGGAGAATCACTTATTCCCCTCAGGAAAACACTGTCTTCACCACTGGAGTTAAGAACTCTTTTCGTTATTGTGACAGCTCTCAGGGTACACAGGACTGTGTGTCACCTTGTTACTCCCTGCATTCAACAAGAGCAAGACCTGCTTGTGATTAACTCGGGTCAGCTCTCTAGCACCTCCAGCCTGCTAGTCACTCAAGCACTCTCCTTTGGGCTATGCCAGCCTTTACTTTCCTGTGCGGTTTAACAACAGTCCCTGTGCACCCCAGTCCCTGAGCCCCTTTGAAGCATTCCCCTCTAGCGCCCAGACTCCTATCCACTGAATACTCACAGTAATACCAGTCTGCTATCCCCAAGGGAACAGTTAAACCCCAGCCTGAATGATTTATCTTAGGATCTGCTCCTTGTATAATACCACACTACTGAGATATATTTATAGTAAAACCAACAGGAAGTTTATCGTATATTCAAGAGATAGTGAGTAAGGATAATGAAAGCAAAAGATTATGTTTAAAAAAATCGTATCACTGTTTTAGAGACTAAATTTAACAGGCTAACCTCCTGTCTAGAGATGTTTATCTGACCCCAAACAACATTTGCAGGGTTTCAACCAAAGCTAGTTGTGATCCTGTTTTCATGAATGTGATCACACTGCCCAGTTACTTCCTAGATACCTCAGAGGTGTCTTCCTTGCCTTTTCTCTGTAACCCTCAAAGTTCATGGTCCATACTGAGTCAGGATAACCCCTGGTGATTTATTTTCTGATGTGCTGCGTCCCTATTAATTTCACATTTCCCCCTCCCCCCCGCCATTGATTTTGTATGTAAATAGGATTTCCGTGGTGTTGGTTTACAATGCTTATTTTACATGCTGACAGGTGAATAAACATCTTTTGTCTGACAGAAAATCTGTTTATCAATTCTGCCCTGATACAGATTTTAGAATATATTTCCAGTATACAGACATAACTCCTTACATAGTATCTGTACATACATTTCACACCAGTGTGACCCTGGCTTTCACTTAAGACCAGATTGTATATACCAGAATCAGGATATTCTTGTAATCTTGCCAGTTGTCACTGAGGGATTAATGGGTCACGGTTATCCAACCATCATTTTTCACTGCATTTCCAAACTAGAAACAGCATTTTAGAATGTGAGAGAACTGATATAGCACAATTACTAAAGCTGTCCCTTGTATCTCAGCTTTTTTGTTCTCGACGTGTCAGGGACTCATCTTTTCTTCCTATGTTAAAAGACTTAAAGGGGAGGGGAGGAGTAAAAACTAACTTAAAATATTTACTTTAACTTTTGTTAAAATTGTATCATGACTGCAGGGTGGAAGTTCAATGGTGGTTGGGCACCTAATTTCTTTAGCTCCTTTGAAAGTCTCAGCCAACTTTTAAAAGGCTTTACTGTATATAATGTGTCCCTCCCCCCCGGCCCCTTCTTTACCGGTATAAATCACTAGCAGAAGATCTGGACTCATACAATCAATCACTAATTGAAACTGTTACAATTAGTCTGGGGCTCCTTACTAACACTATACCAAGCAGTAGTAGCTTTGGAATTAAACTGAACTCTCAATACATTTTGATCTCCTAAGGGGTTTTGCAGAGTCTAAAAAGAAGAACACTATAAGATTGATTTTGCTACCTTCACTTAGATTAAATATCTTCCACTAAAGCTCTGGTATATATGTTCAAAAGTTCACAACTTTGAGTGGTATGGTGGAAAAGTATCTTACTGATAAAGAAAAATTAAAAGGAGGCACCAAATTTTATGGTCATCATTTTCAGTGAAAGAGATTGCTACCTCTTACCCTGTTCATTTTGACTAATATCCAGGAACAAAAACAGATCCTTCAAAACATAAAATTTAACTTTTTTTTTTACAGGATGCCTGTGGAGCTGTCTTAGTTTATTTGCTGAAAATGTAGCCATTATTGTGGCTTATATAAGTATGGAATTACAGCTCTTTGTATGAAAAGAGATAAAGTTTACAAAAGGTTGCCAAAATGTGGGTCATGTTATCGATATGACAGAATTACAAACCTAAAGGCTGGGGAAGAGGGTAATTTTGAAGTCAAGTGAAATATCTAGGTATCTGAGAGCAGGAGCCAAAGTGAGATTGTTTTTGGACAGGCAGGTGAGTTTGAATGAGAGTAGGGGTGTATCTGCAGCTTACAACATGGGTCTGAATTTTGAGCTTTGGTTTGGGCACATCTCTCAATGGGTCTTTTTCTTTTGGTTTCATTATTTTATTTGAAAACTGAGTGAAATCAAATGAAAAACAGACACGGGGCACCTTATGTGGGATACTCCCCATGACTAAATCTATACTGAAGGTAATTTTTAAGATAATGAAGACATAAGGCGGTGAATAATAAGGGTCTAGGGTCTTTCTTTGCCAATTAATAAGATAGCAATTTTGAATCTAGTGAGTTGAAGAAAGGTATGAGATATCCAAATTTGCATCTCCTTTATATTGACTTAGCTCTTTCTTTGCTTTCTGCCTACCCCAAGCCCTTCAAATTTTGGTTATCATGCACAGAGATACCTAATATTGAATTCAGACATGGGGGCCATGGAATACTGAGATAGAAATTGGGAGGAGACCACAGAGTAAATGTTTGAGTGGAGGAGCATGTAGCAACAAAAACGGGACGGTTGAATAGATAGGAGTGAGACTGGGAGCAGAAGATGAGTGAGAAACCATGAATTGTTCCATATGATCAAAAGGATTTCAGGGTGATTGATAGTATCAAAGGAACCACCGAGGATTAAAAAACAAAATAGAGAGGCGATAGGGCCACAGGAATTGAAGGGCATTCTCACTCACGGGAAAGGGGAAGAAGCCACATTATAAGTGATTGAGCAAAACATTAGTGGAGATACAAGGGGGGGAAAAGAAGTATGTAGAATGTTGTTTTTTCCCATAGTCTTTAGGGAATCAGAGAACACACCAGTGAAACAAGAGTGTTGGATTATTGTTGTGATACAGAGACAGAAGCTGAAAGGTAGACCAAGAGGAAATAGAATTAAGGAGGATGGATTGTTTCAAATGTTGCAAGAAGTATGAACATAAGGGAAGATTAGTGGGTCTGGTGAATTGTGAGGATAAAAATATCAAGGATTGGAGATTGTCAAATTTGGTGGTGCAGGCACAGATGGCAACAATCACTTTATGAAAGAAATTTATTATATTTGCCACACATGCAGAAACAGGAGAAAGAGTTGAGAAAGTTCCATTATGACATTACAAGGATGCATAACATTGAGTCAGAAAATTGTGGACCAACATTCTATTCTTAAGTGCTTTTATTAATAATAAAATATTTTATTTATACCATATTCCTATCTGATAAATTAGTTATGTATGGCATTGGCCACTGTTGGAGACTAGACAATGGAATAGATGGACTTTTGTTGTCTATCAGCATGGCAATTCTTATGTTCTTATATATTCAGTGTGTTGTAGTACACCATATCCTTTTGTAGTACTTCTCCACTCCTTCAGGCAGCAGATTTGTACTAAGGGAAAGAGGGTCAGACAGTTTGATAAAAGAAAGGTATTTCCCGCACTTCTTAAAAAGAGTAAAGTGAAAGAAACTCCTACACAAGCAGGTAATTATTTTGTCTTCATTAGGCCACAGCTTTATAATGTCCTAGTTCAGAAAACTGAAGAGAAGTATTGTTTTTGTCATCTTTATTACGAAGTTTCTCACTGGGTTAATTATAATTGAGTGTGGGGGGGGAGGGGGAATGTTCAGTAGCTAGTTTTTTTTGTTTTTTTTTTTTGTGGGAAGGATAGCTTACAAAGTAACCTACTTTAAATTTAGAACCTATCACAATGCTTTTCTTTCCTTTTTTTTTATTCTAAAAAGGGTCTGTCTATAATGTAGCCATTTTAAATCAAGGACAAGGCCTGTCAAGCTAGTTCTGCTGAGCCATTTGTGTTAGTGCCTCATCTGCTTTGTCTGACATCTCTAAACAACTCTTTAAAAATGTCGATTTTGGCATGCTCCACAAAGGAGAACTGAAGGGTGTTGTTTAAGTTATTTGGGGCTTCTCTGTTTTTCTTTCTGTCACACAAAAATGTGCATTTTTTTCATCCCCAACAAATGTGTGTTTTAGCCTCAAATGACCCTGGCATCTTAACATGTCAGAGTGTTAATAAAGCATTGAGGCTGTCATAATGTGGGGTTAAATAAAGTCTTCATGAGCTGTCTATTAAGCTGATTTTTTGTTTGTCACTTTCTGTAGTTGCTTTATGGATGCAGCTTGTCTTGGTTTGTGGGCAGCCAAGCAAATGGGCTTTGTCTTTGTTCACTGCTCTGTTTAATTCTCCCCCTCATTCATTAATCATCCCTTTGACTATTTATACCAGTGGCAAGTATAGCTAACACACTTAACGTTTTCTTTTGTCTAGGTGGCACCCTTTGTGGGGACCAGAGGAAGGCTAATTATTAACTGTAAAGTGACATTAAAAAGTCTTAGATAAGCATACAAATGCTGCATCCAATGAAATGCTTTAAAAAAAAACTTTCAAGTGCTTGGGGCCAAATGAATTTCTGTTGGTCTATGTAGTTGTGAGTTCACTGTAGCAGTGCCAGCACCCAGATAATTAATGAAGGAGATCTATTAAAACTCACTGAGCCTGCCAAAGTCAAGTTTTCCAGTTTCACCTCTGGACAGCTTAGCTGGATAGTCTACACCTTATCATTTGGAAGCAGGAATGCCAGCTTGTGCGATCTAGTCAAAGAGTCTCCTCCTCTCCTTAAAGGCTCTCGTGAGTCTATGTACACAGATTTTGGGAAATTTTTGTCCAAGTATTTTTTCCTTAGTTTTATAAACTGAAGCCTGAATCTTTATCTTCATTTATTACTGTACTGATAAAGGATATTTGACATATAGGTAGGTTGTCACCTTCTACCCAACAAAGACCTGTGAATTCCCATTACCATGGGATCACAATACCATCTTCACTGGAACCTCCCTGGTATTATGTGGTATTCCTGAAATTAAGTCTGGCCCAAGTAGATTGTGTTCTGTAGTCATTTACCAGCTGGTAAACAGTATCAGTTATTTGGCCTGCATGAAACAAGTTTGTAGTCAACCTAGTGGGTCAGGGGTCCATATCAGGGTTCTCAAACATTTCATAGCATGGATCAGATTTTAATCCAGAGATAGACTCTCCAGCCCTCTGAGAGTCATTTTCCTGTGACAGTTACTGTAATTATATTCATGAAAGAGTAAAATGTAGAAAATACCGCAATCTAAATTTAGCTTTCTGTTAACACAGATGGAATAATGACTACCATGACTTAGCTTGCAAGTTCTTTTGGACAGGGTTCATCATTTGGTTAATTCCTTGTACCATGCTGTCTGTCTGTCTGTCTCAATCCACTTGCTGTCTCCTGTTTTATACTTAGATTGTAATCTCTTTCAGGCAGGAATCATTTTTTTGTTTGTACAGCACTTAGCATGCGGGGGTCCTGGTTGTGACTCAGGCATCTGTGCTACCATAATACAAATACAAAGTAATATAACCTGCAACCTCATCCCCAAAATACTCATAATGCTGTGTAGATTGTAGCATTAGCCACTGGAGCCAGGGAATATTGGCTCCTGTCAAGTGGTAGAAGAATTAACTTTTAGTAACCCTGAGCCTTGATGAGTGGCTGAGGCCAGAGGTGAAGTGCAGGTTCCAACCCAGAACTCTGTTGTGACAAATGTATTACATGGACTACCAATGGCTCTCCGATCAAAGTCTGAGAATATCTGCTTTGCGGTTGACACCTTATTGGTCAGTATGAGCAGAGATGTTAGTAAGTGGACATAAAACTTGAACTGTCTCATGAAATGACCTTCCATATCAAGCTGAAGGCACAGGGAAGCATAGAAAAACTTACTCTCCCACGCTAAAGTTTCCCCTTCCTGTAGATAAATGCAGGATGTTAGTGTCTATGAAAACTACCAGCTTGACAGCACTGAAGTTTTAGATGAAACTGCAGTAGCATTGTCAGTTAAATATATCTATAGTGCAACTTGCCTATGGTTAAGTTGGGTAGAGTGCCACCGCAAAGTTGGTTGATAGTCCTGACTTCTTTCTGCACTGTGCTGTAAGCAAGGTGTAATTCTGATTATACAGAAACCCCACTTTGGCAACATGTAGGGTAAATGTAGCTAAACTCACAGTGAGCTGCATGTAGTTACACACAGCAGCGAAAGGTTCTGGCAGGGGAGAAGCAATGGAGGGTAGGTCTACACCATAATGATTCACCCGCCATCTTGTGCCAGCTGACTTGGGCTCACAGGCTCATGCTAAGGGACTGTTTAATTGTGGTATAGACATTGTAGGATCCTAGAGCCTAGACTCCAGCCTGCACCTGAACATCTACACTGCATTTAACTATCCCCTTAGCTCGAGCCTTGGAAGCTCGAATCAGCGGGTACAGGCTAGCCATGGGTGTCTAATTGCAGTATAGTAATACTCAAAGAAAGGCTCTGGCAGCTCACCATCTATGCTGCTATTTATATCCATGCTAGCGGGGTGTGCAGTATCTGTTCTCTATATGCCACTGAATGAAACTGTACACTAGTGAAATTCTGATGCGGGGGGGAATGTAAGAGTGTGTTATATAATTTAGGCGTTGTATTAGAAGTTGTGTTCTGTATGCTCCTTTTAATTCCTTTTGTGCCTGTTACATCTGCATAGCTTTCTCTTCAAAAATAAATCTGTATAATGTGACCGTTTTATTTCTTCTTAGCATGAGGTACAGAATCAATCATTTATCACCACTTCCATCAGGACATGAACTGGGTTCTGCTGTATCCCTTTAAAGTGTAAGCCACAAAACTAAACTCACTACAGTATTGTGGAGAGGTTTTGATTTTTCCTGAATAAATCTACAATAGTTAAGTCTTAATATTTTGTGATCTTAAAGTCCTGGGATACTGGGTACCTACTTTTAATATCAGGTACCTGAAAATCAGAAGATTCAGAGGATATTGTTCAAGGAAAGCTTTCTTGTGCAGTGAATCCTGCAGACTTCCCTTTGCAATGAATCTTGCAGACTTGAAGTAGGTAAATCTCCTTTAAGGGCTTGTCTGAGTGGGAAATTAGTGAGCAGCAAGCTAGGGTGTGAATTTACAGCATGCTGGCTGCACCACACTAACTCTCCTTGTGGATTTATTGCACACTAAAAGTGCCTTTGTGTGCTTCAGCCTAAAGCACCCCAGGGTACTTCTAGTGTGCAGGAAGTGTGTCACCTAGGGAGTTAGCGCAGAGTCGCTAGCACGGTGTGAATTCGCACCCTAGCTTGCTGCATACTAACTCCCCTGTGTAGACAAGTCCCAAGAAGGTAAAGCTCATTGACTTCAATAAGGATTTTATTGCATAAAGTGTACAATGCTGTCAGTTGGCTTGTGTGTCTCTGTTCTTTCCATATGCTGTCCCAGCTCTGCACAGATGGCTGGTTCAGAAGACCTCAACAGTACTACCCAGTGTTGTTAAGTGCGGCTGGAATGTCATTGCCTCAATAACACTATTCAGGCTGTCCAATGCTTCTGTCTTTGAACCTCCAAATGTTATTACTAGTAACAGCAGATAAGGCAACCTGCTCATTCAGCAGACCTCGATGTTACTCCACATCACAAGAAAGGCCACAGGCTCGGTTTGGTGACGAAAACACTTGGCCACATTTGTTGTCGAGGAAGCACGGTACTAACTCCCTGGATCAACATCTACAGTTACACTAACGCATGTATGCTCATTACAATGGACTCAGCTCAGTCAGCGGGACTGACAAACAACTGGGATAAACAACCTACATAGACCTTACATGTTCAGTGACATCTGTTGACCTCTCCTTGTTCCTAATATCTTGGACAAAACATCCCTATTCTTTATTTTGTCAAACCATCTTATCTTGTACTAGATTGGGATGTATCTGTGCTAGCTGGAATATTTATGAAAATATCCAGTGCCTAGTACAACATCTTTGCCAAGTTCATGTCCTGAACAGCAAACTTGTAAACATAAATTTTAATATATGGCTTAATTTTGGTTCACACCCACTGGTTCAGGTCTCAGATCTTACACCAGGCCCATTGCTCCAGGCTCGATCTCTCTGCTACATACAGGACTGCAATATTGAGTATAAATCTGTCAGTCCAATAAACACATTTTTTTAAAAAATTCTTAGTCTTTTTATTTTTTTATATTAAAACATCAAAGTTCCCTTTCTGCAGAATGGGAGATAACTACCATTATTTCATCTATGTTGCCCAGGCAACATATTGTAAGATCATATAAACTTCATGATAACTTTAGTCTCCTGCAAGAGTTGTTAGCTTGAACAAAAAAATCTTTTGAAATAATGCTACAACAAAATTCACCCTCACATGGGTCACTTGAAATAGGACAGACAGGTGTTCATTTGTAAAGAAGCTTACCTTAATGGGAGTACACAGTTTGCTAACAGCTAGAGAGGTCTCGTGAAATGCTGAAGGGATTTTGGGCACCAGAATGACGCTGAGGCTTGCAAGGAGTGTAGGGGGAGTCAAACACAGAGGCCCTGAGTGTGGGAGAATGATGTGAAATCATGTTTGCATGTTGCCCTGTGCTACTGACATCTCTGCTTGGCTTTTAGGTGGAGGAAAAAATGAGTACCCAGAAATATATCCATTATTAATGTCTGTTATTTGAAAGTACTAAACAACCACTGATGCTTTGATTTCTTACAGCACCATCATTTTGTCAGTAGTGACTGTCTCATCAGCATCACCATACAATACTGGCATTTCTGTAAATTGAGTAGCTAAAAGGAAAAAAAAAACCTGACTCCATAAATCAGGTTATATTACATTGGGTCCTCTGTGATGTGTTGAATAAATTTTAAAAAATTGCAGTCATTCTAATGTACACAAAAGTCGCATCACACAAACTACTTCTAATGGTTAGATTGTTTATGAAGAGTTTTTAAACAAGAAAAAATTAATGATTTACAGGATGTAAGTGGATGCACTTTGACATCTTCTGGCTTAATCGAGAGAGTCAGCTCTTGTGACCTAAGGGTGACAGATCTGATCAGCTTTGTGTTACACCTCTCTCTCCCTAAAAAAGTGTGAGGTAATGCTTTTGATTAGCCAAAGAGGAACCAGATTTCAAGTTAAATATATTATTTTAAAAAAGTTGTATTTAATATCTATATTAAATAAAATTAAAATATACTGAGCTACAGGGACCTGTAGGTGGTGAGGTTGACTTTTGTTTTCCCCTACAATTTCTTTTCTTACCAGACTTAAAAGGCAATGTGGTCTAGTGGTTAGGAACTGGACTGAGAGTCAGGGGAGCTATAGTTCTAGATGCATTTCTGCCACTGACTTGCTGTGTGATCTTGGGCAAGTCACTTAATCTTTGTGTCTCTTTTCCATCCTACCCTTTGCTTTGTCTGTTTGGCATGTAAGTTTTCACGGGCAGGGATTTGTACAGCACCTAACACCTAACTTGTTCCCAGTACAAATGATAACAAAAATCACAATATGTAGATTCAGCAACTATATTCTGGGAAGTCTTTGAAGGAGCAAATAGAGTCAGTGCATAAGACTTTTTTTTTTTTTTTAAACAGAGAAATAATTATCACTGGACTAAGGAAGTAGATGACTTATGATCTACAGATAAAGAACATCCAAATAACTATTTTCTTTTATGACAGGTTTCAGAGTAGCGGCCGTGTTCGTCTGTATCTGCAAAAAGAAAAGGAGGACTTGTGGCACCTTAGAGACTAACAAATTTATTTGAGCATAGGCTTTCGTGAGCTACAGCTCACTTCATCGGATGCAATGCAATGCATCTGATGAAGTCAGCTGTAGCTCACGAAAGCTTATGCTCAAATAAATTTGTTAGTCTCTAAGGTGCCACAAGTCCTCCTTTTTATTTTCTTCTATGATACTTTGTCAACCTCAGTACAGGTAAAAACAGAACTGCAGAAAGGGAAAAAATATCTGCCCATGAATTATTTACATTTTGGCTGTGCTCCCTCTGAAAATCTCAGCTATGTTTCACAAATACATAAAGTAATTTCCCAAATCGTATGTGGGGTTGGGTGGGGGTGGAGGAGAGGGAAGAAACAATCTGTCTATGACAGGTTTCAGAGTTGTAGCCGTGTTAGTCTGTATCAGCAAAAACAACGAGGAGTACTTGTGGCACCTTAGAGACTAACAAATTTATTTGGAAATAAGCTTTTGTGGGCTAAGACCCACTTCATCAGATGCATGGAGTGGAAAATACAGTAAGAAGATATATATATACATAATACATGAAAAGATGGGAGTTGCCTTACCAATTCTAATGAGACAGTTCAATTAAAGTGGGCTATTATCAGCAGGAGTAAAATCACTTTTGTAGTGGTAATCAGGGTGGCTCATTTCAAACAGTTGACAAGAAGGTGTGAGTAACAACCGGGGAAAAATTAGCATGGGGAAATTAGTTTTTAGTTCTTGTCGTGACCCATCCACGCTGTCTTATTCAGGCCTAATTTGATCGTGCCCAGCTTGCAAATTAATTCCAGTTCTGCAATTTCTTGTTGGAGTCTGTTTTGAAGGTTTTTTTTTGTTGAAGAATTGCAAATTTTAATTCTGCTATTGAACATCCAGGAAGGTTGAAGTGTTCACCAGCTGTTTTTTTAATGTTATAATTCTTGACATCTGATTTGTGTCCATTTATTCTTTTGTGTAGAGACTGTCCGGTTTGGCCAATGTAGATGGCAGAGGGGCATTGCTAGTACATGATGGCATATATCACATTGGTAGATGTGCAGGTGAATGAGCCCCTGATGGCGTGGCTGATGTGGTTAGGTCCTATGATGGTGTCCCTTCAACAGGTATGTGGACAGAGTTGGGGTTTGTTGCAGTGATAGGTTCCTGGATTAGTGTTTTTGTTGTGTGGTGTGTAGATGCTGGTGAGTATTTGCTTCAGGTTGGGGAGCTGTCTGTAAGCGAGGAGTGGCCTGTCTCCCAAGGTCTGTGAGAGTGAGGGATCGTCCTTCAGGATAGGTTGTAGATCTTTGATGATGCCCTGGAGATGTTTTAGTTGGGGGCTGATGATGACGGCTACTGGTATTCTGTTACTTCCTTTATTGGGCCTGTGTTCGAGTAGGTGACTTTTTCTCTCTAACTCAGGTATTTTTATGTTTCCAGTCATGGCAATGTATAGATCCTGATTATCATAAAATACCTCAAAAAAGATCTTGGACATCCAGAGGTACATAATGAGTTTACTAGCTCTATGAAATAGTATGTTACACTTGGCTCTTTACAAATTGCTTCATCACAGATAAATTGAATACATTTCTGAATACAGCACTGAATCTAGTCTAGAGTATGGGCCAACTATTCAGTTATGCCACACCACCTATCCATCATAAATTGGCTGGTTTCTTCTAAGACATTAGCATAGAATGTGTCTTCACAAGACTAGTGGCCTTACTGATAAGTTCAGTAAGAACTTTCTGCAGTCACAGATGAAAGCTCTGAATTTTGTAACAGTTTAACTACATTAGCTTTGTTATTCCCCTTTTTGTCATAATTGTAAGGTGTATTCACAGATATTTAATGTTTAATGGCTTGTTTCCCCAAGATCAATAGATCAATTGAATACACAACATTGTTAGTTGTAATGATTATATTCATTTTTTGAGGTTGTTAAATTATTTTTTTCTTAGTTTGGTCTTTTATATTGTTTTGTATATTTTATTGTACTTATCCCTTGTAGCCCCCGAGTGTAAACACTCGTATGGGCTACTAATGTTACATAACTAAATAACTGACAGTCTGAAGGTTGCCTTTGAACTTTTCCAAAACTTTGTGTTTTGGGGCTTTTTTAAAGCAATACAGCAAAGGTCTAGTTTGTTAGGTGCCATTTTAGGTATTGCTGACAGTTATTTTCCATGTAAATATGTACTTTATATAAAGAATAGCTTAGAGATATCAAAAGCAATCTGCTTTCCTGAGGGCTGTTATAAGGATTTTAAAATGTGCAATCAGAGATCTTTGTGCCCTAAAACACGTTTTAGAAACTGCTGAGAAAGACAAGGTTAATAATTTCAATTTTTATGATGTAGTCTTGAGAAGTTCTTGAGATAAGAGAAAAGACTAAAAAATAAATGAAAGATAGGTGAGATAATGGAGAAAACAGGGAGATTCAAGACGCTTCTCAAATGTTTGGCTGCAGAAAGAAATAGTCTGTGTCGGGAGATAAATTGGAGAAACATAAAAGGGAAGAGAGATCTTGTCTATCTCTCATGTATTTCTCTTTAAATAAACAATATACAGAAATAAGAGAGCTTATTTTTTTAACCTTCATTTTTGTTCTGGAAGCATGTGGTTCTTACTGATTCCAGTCCTTTATGAGAAGGGAGAGCCCCAAGCACTGACCATATTTTGGGGTATCCTTTCCTTTTGGTTTCCCCCCCCCAATGAATCCATTTTCAAAACATGTATGGATGTATTTTAAAGGAAATAATGCAAGAATGAATTCCTGCTTATGAACTTATGTCCATGGATAACATGATGCAGCCCAAGTTCCTGAATTTGGAAAGAAGCCCTCTGGAGAAATTTCTAATGTCTTTAGTGCCTGCCCGTGCCTCCCATAGCATGCAATGTAGGAGAGATATGAGCTATTCCATGTTTTCATATCATGGAAAGGGAGGAGCTAGGCAGAATCATTCTTTATGCGCTTAGCTCAGAGACCTTGAAAGCTGCCTGGAGGGATTTGCAGCCCACACAAGGGCATGATAGCAGGGATATATAACTTCTGTATATGCATGAGCTACTGGACACAGGGCAAAATGTCTCCCATGCTCCTTTGTGGGTGGGACAGCTCTACATTGCTCCTTACTATGTGACTTGTTTTTGTATGGCATAAATGGATCCCCCTACATTTACTCAATTCAGCTGTTGCTGAAGTCACTGCGAGTAATACTAAGTAAGGAAATAGGACTTATCCCTATATGGAAAAAAAATGAAAGTAATACGAAATCAGCAAGGGCCACATTAAAAAAATTATGCTCAGAGTAAAATTACTTCCCTCTTTAAAAAAAAAAAAAAGGGGGGGGGGCGGAGGGGAGTAAGTAGGTTTATATTCCTTCTTTCTTCATTTCTTACCTGTGGTTAACTCTAGAGAACAATGATTCATTCCTGTCAGTTGTATATGGATGTTCTTGAGCTTAATTTAATGTCTTAAATGTTGGAAAGATTAAATCCAGCCAGTATAGCATGAGTGTCCTTGAGCTTCATTGTCTGTATTCAATCT
This sequence comes from Dermochelys coriacea, assembly GCF_009764565.3. Lineage (NCBI taxonomy): Eukaryota > Metazoa > Chordata > Testudines > Dermochelyidae > Dermochelys > Dermochelys coriacea. The sequence goes on from NC_050074.1 coordinate 63,891,359, forward strand.
TGCAAATGCTCTGTGTTGTTGAATAATAATCTTTCTTTCCAAGGCTCAAAGAGGTGTAATCGAAAAAGAGTTTGTAGAAATAACTTAACTATATGCAAGATGGGATAAACTAGGCACCTATTTTTTCGTGTTATTCTTTAGTTTGTTGCTTATTGTTCCTTCTGTAACTCAGTTTTCAGACCATGGTTAGCAAAAATTAATGAGTATGATGGGAGTAGCGGGGGGGGGGGGGCATTGGAAAGCTGTATTAAGTGGTTAAAAGCCTCAATGTAAGCAACAATGATGCTGTTATTTGCACCTAAATGGCAGGTACATCAATGTCTCCTTGTAACAGTATCAGAGAGAGACAGTTGTGGCTTTGTTCTCAGTCTGACCCTCTTGGGGGTTGGCTGCTTGTTGATGGATATTATCATTTTTAATGTCAGTAAATAATGTGATGTCAGATAAGCGATCTGTTTCCTTTCAGTGGTGTAGAGCTCATTTATCTTTTAGGAGCACTCATAAATTGAGAAATCTGAGCTGGAGCAAGGGTTTCCAAATGTGCAAGACTGAAAATATTGTATTAATCCTATTTAACGTTAGTACCAGGTTGATTTAATTTTACTATAAAGTTCTACTAAATCAGTGGATCTGCATTTAATCCAAAGGATTACTGAGTTTACAGACATTTTAGGGAGGGGGAAGGAAGGATATGTCTATTTTTAAAGTCGAAGACAATCCCTGTTGTAAATGGGGTGTGGAAACTGCTGTAATTAGTCTGTTAGCCAAATTAAACAGGCACGTTATTATTGACTACTTCTAAGAATATGGTGTTATTAATGCAATTACAGTTGTGTAATGCCATAATTTATTTATTTCCCCTTATTTGAATGGTCAGCTAAGTGCAGTCAGAAATTAGAAAAAAACAGTAATATACCGTTATTACAAGAAAAATCTGCATAATTGACTTCAGTGAAACTGCTCAAATGCTTATAGTTTTAAGTACATGTGTAAGTGCTTTGTTGGGGCCTTAGATAACGGAAGATCAAGGGAAAGAGTTTGAAAACTTACCCTGAAATATACATTTTAAGGTTAAAGTAAACTGAGATTTCAATGAAATATCATGATTAAACCCAGCCCTATGGTTTTATTAAATCTGATCTGATTATGCCACTCAGAGTAAATTCTTTTTGAAAGTATTGAAAGCTTAGATCCAGATTTGTTGAACTGTATGTCGTTCCCTGCATTTAATTTGTGTTGGATTCATGAGGGAGATTGGCATTGTTTTGAGGCTCAACACAACATTTATAAAGACAATTTGAAATTCTGTACAAAGTATGTACTCTGTTACTAGGACTTGCATACTTGAAACTTACAGAGAGCGAACAGCAATTGCTTTACTTACTTTCTAGAGTAATATTGGTGATTGTGTGTTTTTCCACTAACAATATGTTAAGTTTATAACAAGCAATCCTATAAGAGTTATTTGGCATTCTTGCATATGTTGCAGAATCAGATGTTAGAACAGCAGACTAACTTTTTCTCTGCCTAAGTGATTGTGGTCTAAAATTTCTGTTTTCCATAAGAAGTTTACAAATGAGTCACATCATACGCACATTTAACTTACACGAATTCAACTACACGGGCTCGGCAAAAAAATAAAATAAAAATAACAAGTGCGGGCAATTCCATCCACCATTCCACTCAATGAGCGTATGCCCCGGAGTAAGCGTGAGATGGGAGACGTGAAACTGCTGTTCCCTCAGTCGGTCTCAGTTCCCACGTGCCTCTCATAGTGTGAGCATGTCGCTGTACTGAGTGTGATTCTAGTGTTTAAAGATATGTATTTTTCATACAACATGGCTCCTAAACAGAAGCCAACTTCATCTGGTGCTCAACCGAAGAAACAGCGATCTGTTCCAACACTGGAGGAAAAACTGGCTGTGTTGGACTTACTGAGAGACAGTATGTCGGTCTCCAATGTGGCACGTAAATATGGCTGCAACGAATCTAGCATCCTGCCATCAAGATTCGAGAGAGAGAAATTCGTCAAGCCGTGGCATCAAGTGCTCCAATAACTGCTAAGGTGACAAGCCAAGTGCGTGATAAGTCTTTAGTGAAGACTGAAAAAGCATTAAACTTATGGCTGGAAGACATGAACCTTAAATGTGTGCCTATTGATGACAACACTTTGTGAGAAAAGGCTCTTAGCCTCTATGCGCTGTTCAAACCTCCAGCCAAAGAGGGACAGCCTTTTGAAGAGGAGGAATTCAAAGCCAGCCAAGGTTGGCTTAACAGTTTTAGGAACCACTTCAACCTCAAAAACGTGCAGCTACTGGTGAAACTGCATCTGTTAATCAAGAATTATTTAATTTCTGAATACGATCCCTCTATGGAACGAAGCCTCAAAATCACACGTAGTATTACGGACGATTTGAGATCGTATCAAGAAATGTTTGAGCAGCTCAAGAGACAACAGCGACAGTTGCCAATCACCATGTTTTTCAAGGAAAAAGAACCAGCAGCAGATAAGCCTATGCAATCAACTTCTCGAGCTGAACCAGAGCCAGCCACTTCATCTACAACTCACTCTCCGTCACCTCTGTCTTCTGGATCGACATCAAGCCCTGATGACCCCCTGTAATTACCCCCCGTAATTAAAAATATAGTACTGTAAAATTATATTTTGCATATGAACTCTTTATTATATACTGTACATTACTGTATACATTATACGTTTATACATATTACTTTACAGGGTTGTATACACAAAACCATGTACAGTATACTGTACTTTATGGGCGATTTAAGGGATTTTCAAGGGTAATTTTGACTATACTCGATTTTCGCTTTACGCGCTTACTTTAGAACCTAACCCCCACGTAAGATGTGACTTTTTAAATTAGTAAATACAAGTAAAGTACACATGCATATACATGCATGTATATAGAGGGAGAGAACCATGTGAAAAAGAGTTAAATGTACAGATGTGGGTTTTATGCATAAGTATTATATGCTGTTAAATACACAGCTAATTTCTGCAGCATTTTTATATCCTGTTTCTAAATATGAAATATTTAGGTACAGTACTTGCTGATTATTTTTTTAATTTGCAATGACTTGCAATGCAAGCATTTGTCATTCATCACTATAATGTCCAGGCTCCTCACAAACAGGATAATAGATTTATCGTTACTAGTATTATCTTCATTTTACAGATGGGGAACTCGGGTACATAGATTCACAGTCTGACAGAGCAGCCAAAATTTCATTAGAAATCAATGAGAGCTGCAATTGCTCAGCACCTATGAAAACCAGGCTTTAAGGGTATGTCTAGACTGTAATTAAACAGCCACAGCAGGCCTGTGTCAGTTGACTCGGGCTGTAAAATTGTAGTGTAGGCGTTTGGGGATGGGGTCTCAGACCCTCCCCCTCATGGAGCTGAAGCCTGAACGTCTACACTTCGATTTTACAGCCCCTCAGCCCAAGCCCCACAAATCCAAGTCAGCTGACGTGGTCCAACCACGGGGATTTAGTTGCAATGTACACATACCCTAAGTGAGCTGCCTGAGGGCACGAAGGTAGATCTAGAAGTAAAACCCAGATGTCCTGAATCCTAGTCAAATGCGTTAACTACAAGACCATCATTCTTCTTGGGTGGCTGGGGAAGAATCCTCTTATATGGATGTGCATGAGGAGTATTAATTAATTGAATCGGGTACAGCCAAAAACAAGAAAAAATATCACAGGATGAAACCATCTTACTTCTGTATAATACCCTTGGTCCAGAAGGGTACCAAATGGTTTAACAGCATATATGGATGTAAAGTTTAAAAAAGAGTTGAATAGAGGTAAAGAGACTTATCTCTCCTGTTGTCACAAGCTACATCTTTCACTCCTGGTCCTTTCTTAAGATGTGAATACACGTCATAAGAACAGCCATAGCGAATCAGACCAATTGTCCATCTAGCCCAGTGTCCTGTCTCTGACAATGCCCAGTGCCAGATGCTTCAGAGGGAATGAACAGAACAGGACAATTTTGAATGATACATCTGCAGCTGTTCAGCTTTTGACAGTTGGAGATTTAGGGACACCCGGAGCATGGGATTGCATCCGTGACTGACCATCTTGGGTAATAGCCATTGATGGATCTATCCTCTATGAACTTATCTAGTTCTTTTCTGAACCCAGTTACACTTGGGCTCCTTAAAATGAGTTTGTAAAAGATAGGGCAATTTCCTGCAATAGCCTGGACAAACCTTATTGGACAGGTGAGCAGTTGCCCTGAATTGTGACATTTGTTTGAAAAGGTGAAAAATAATATAAAAATTATATATAAAAATATAAAAATGGTTTGGGTTTACCAATATCAACATCTTAATATAGAGAACTCATGGGAATTGAATAAGCTTACCAAATTTTAAAGGTTAAAGTAAAAAGCATTTTACATGCCATGGGCCTTGAGATCAAGTGTCCAGCTGTTTGTGTTTCTTCCACAAGAGTGGATGATGTCAAGAGTCCTTATTAGTAACTTTTAAATCTACCAGTACATTCAGTTTATGATTAGGGATCTACAGGTTTGGATTTTTTTGGTTAAAATAAATAAATAAAATACAAACCCCATATCTGTTCATCTTGAAGAGAGATTTTAGCTGAATTCAGAGTTCACTTAACAGGTGCCAGCACTTCTATTTATTTTGGAGAAATGCTTTGCTCTGAAGGTTGCAATATTGCATGTCCATGTGAATAATCTAATAATTTCACCCAAAATTGTAATCATTTTATCAAAAATTAATATTAATATTTTGAACTGACACAGCGCTTTACATCAGAATCTCCCCACATGCTTTACAGGGGTAGCATTTTCAGGCATCGCCACCCTGTAGTGTCCCAGGCTGGTCGAGTGTGGCATGGCTGACATTCCCTGCCTCAGTTTTCCTCCCTGAGGTTGGTCTCTTCAGCTTTCTAAACATGAGACTGTGCTGAAGATGTTGGTTAACCCTCTGGCCAAGTCACAACAAACATAGCCCCCAACAGCCCAAACTAAAAAGTCCCAAACAACAAAGGTTCTTTTGCCCTTTGGGTCTTCTTTTCGGCCCACCCTCTGAGCCCTATTCCCGTCCCCTTTCTGGGCTACCTTTCAGAGTCTCTTTGTGCTTTGGTCTAGAGCACTAGCCCCTCCATTGGTTCCCCTGGTAGAATACAGGTGTCCCGATATCTATTCCCTTGCACTAGCTATGAGGCTATGACTACTCCCTTAAGCCATATGTAATACATATTTAACACTTTAAATTCTGACCTGGAATTATAAATTCAATATACACAGCCTGAATTACATTTCATTTATTTTTTAAAGATCTGTCCTTCCTTTCTTTACTACAGAAACGTCTACTTGTGAGTACATATATTTTTGCAGTACTGACTTCTGTTTTCTGAAGGCTTTGCCAAGAACCGATAACAAATAATTTGTTTAGATTTTACAAGGTATTCCATAGATCTATGACAGAGTTTATTTATTAAACTATCTTGCATGTGAATGAGATCTCCTGCTTTGTCCCAAATGGATGCAAAAAACTGCAAAATTTCTGAACTGCTGCGAAGAGCCTTGTTATTACTGTCATTAATAATAGCACATTTAGACCCTGATCCTGCAAAAACTTATGTTCATGTTTAACTTTTTGCACAGTTAGTACCATTAAAGTAGATGAGACTACTCACATATATAAATGCTTGTCGCATCAGGGCCTTATGTGTGTATAGATACTAACTTTGAATCTGTAGGAATCTAACGCACTTTTATAAAAAAAAAAACACGTTCCGATGTAGTCATACATTGTTGTCAGTCAGCCTTCACTGAAAGTCACCTCTGTGGTTAAACAAAGGAGGTGCTGAACAATAAAGTATCCAGGATAGTCTCCTTTTGAAAATGTACTCCTCCTGTAAAAAAATTTTTCCCCCCAACAAGTTGAATGTCACCATCAGCAGCAAGACAACAATGTTAATAACATCCTTAGTTGTAAAACTGCATGGAGGTTATACTACAAAGAGGAATATATTACTCTGACATTATAAGCATCATATGAGCTTTTCCAGCATTATGCCTAATCACTTGTCTTCACACTTAAGTAGAGAAGGAGAAAACCCTTCACTATATTATACCAATTGCAAGAGCTGACAAAGATGGGAAATCTTGGAATCAAGGAATGACCCTTGATTATTCAGTGTCAAAATTATTATGAGAAATATTATTTTGTAGCAACCAACAGGCTTCGCCTGGTGTCTGTCTTCATGAAACCCCAAAGGACACATCTTTAAGAGAGAACGTGATTAGCTAGTACAGACTGAACATCTTCATCAGCAGTGTGAATGGAGGACTAGGCTGTAATTGAGACGCATGTGGCGCTGTCAGCAGGTGATGGCAGACAGACACACCTGAATGACAGTGTGACAGGGAGCAGAGACAGGAGGCCCCATCTAGCCACTCTTACTGCCAGAGTGATGAGCACACTGGAACACAGTCTGCGAATTATCAGCAGGCCAGGATGAGATGAGGCTTAGGGAGGGCTGCCAGACAGTTTGCAATGTGCTACAAATTTCTTTCAGCAGTTACTATTTTGCTATGCATAGCCCCTTGCTATTAAGCAGACAGATCAGCTCATATCCTGTGGACGGATGATAGATATGTCATATCTCTTAAAAATTGTTTGTCTTCCACAGGTGTATGGGTTTCCTTCTAAAGCAGACAGAGCACATGACACTTTTCAACACTCTCTTCGATACTGATTTGGCATTCAGGGTCTATCAAAGGAGAAATCTTTCACATGCAATTATGACAGAAAAGAAAGGTGGTGAAGTGTTGTGTACAAAGAATGAAAAGAGATCAAAGGGCTCTAATGAAAACTGATTACAATAAAAGAGCTATTTCAACCCTGAGAATTGTACAAGACTACTTGGGGCATAACAACGCACGCACGCACAAAGGAAAGGTTGCAGATAAAATCTCAGACACTACCTCAAATAGAGTAATAAATTGGGAACACTGGATGTAGCCATTCAGCTGGATTTCATATATAGTATGGACTAGTATTAAGACAATAAAATAACACTAAAAACAATGCCCTAAAATGGGAGAACCTGATCTCATTCTTTTTTAAGGCCTCCATCAACATAGTTGCAACATTTCATCTATAAAGTTCTAGGTTATGTACATTTATAAGATCGTTTATATGATAGGATTCGTGTTTGAATCTGCCTGTTGTTTTTTTGATTACTATCCAAGGAATCACGCAACAATTGTGCAGATCATTCATTTTTAAATATTAACAATGTGGTAGTTATTAGTACTTAGTTGCCATACAAGTGAATACAATTAATCAAGTTTGGCCCTCTATCCTTTTGAATATGGGCCCCATTGAAAGCCCACAGAAGTCAATTGGAGTCCTTCCACTGATTTCAATAGTTTCTGCATGAGGCCTTGAAATATTACACCCATCTTACAGGCTGGTTTCACTTAAGTGCTGAGCATCTGCAGCATCCATTGAAATCAATGAAGTTGGAGGGTGCTCAGAGCCTCGTGAGTTCAAGCCCTGAGCAGGTTTCCTGGTTACATCTTTTTTTCTAGTATCATACCAGTTCCTAATGTCTTCATTTGAACAAAATGTTCATCATTTAATTTAGGTAAAGATTTGGAAGCATGCACAACTCTTCTGTTTTAAAATACAAGTTTTCTAACAGTTTATAGAATTCTAATTAATAGTGAGTTTAGACTCAAGACCCATGATAAGATTTTTTGCAAACCTTGTACAGCCTACTTGTTTTTCATTTCCCATAATTCTCCATGGGGCAATTTTACTTCTGGTCCCAAATCAGAGTTGCCTTATGCAACATTTGCTCAGAATGCTTATTTATGCTAATAATTTTATAAGTGATTTAGCCTCTGAATTTGTGTGAAAAGAGTATACTTCATTGTTTGGAACCTCAATTGCAAACCTAGAAATGTTACCCATAGTGCAGATGAAATTTTAAATAAATCTGAAAAAGCAGTTTACCATGCCAAAAATGTTCTCTCTGTGTCTTGCTTTCTCTTTGTAAAATTCTGTTCTATATCCTTGAACATAAGGCTTACTAGTACTTATAGCAATATATTTTGCCCCATAGTTAGAATTTTTAAAAATACACCTTGCATAATAAGCTTAAACTACCTCTCTTCATGAGGTCTTATTTCATGTCAGAACTGAGCAAGGGTTTTATAAGGGCTACAGTGAGTCCCAGATTGAATATCCAAAATGCAATTAGAAATGTGGTTTGTGTAGGATGCTAAAATGCTCTAAAGAATTTCTGTTTTCATTAGATGCATAGTAGCACTTTAATTGAGTGCTAGGCATATTGAGATGTATTTATTTCTTACTGCGAAGTCTAACTGTCAGAATACCAGGCTTACTGTTAACCCCTTGTGACCTGGGTCCTAGTGGGGAGCCAGCTGTGGTCACTCAATTAGGGTGAACTGCAAAGAATGGGGCAGCTAAATCCCAAAATGTTGGTGGATATTCCAATACTTAGATTTATCAAGATAGCATAAAACAGCTTGTTTATTACTTTACTGGTTACTTGGAAGTCCAAACAACACAGTTCACTTAAAGTGATCCAGCCTCAGGCCTCCATCCAGGTACCCACATCAAATATGATGAAAAGTTAGGTAAATCTTATTTCATCGTATAAAAGAAAAGATTCTACCAATCCCAAAGGATCGGACACATTACGTCCCAGGTTAATGAATGTTTCAGATCTTACCCAAATACATGCTACAGCCAATTCTTATTAATTAAACTAAAACTTATTAAAAAAACAAAAGAGAGAGAGTATGGTTAAAAGATCAATATACATATAGACATAGAGTTCAATTCATTGAGGTTCAGATTCATAGCAGAGATGGTGAGCTTTGTAGTTGCAAAGAGTTCTTTCAAAAATAGTTCATAGGTTATAGTCCAATGTCCAAATCTCTCATTCGGGGCGTACAAGCATAACTGGGACCTCAGTCTTGCGACTCAAACTTCCCCTGACGAAACTGTGACCAATCTGCCTGAGGCTTCAGGTGATTAGGCTGAGGCCACAGGTACATTAGGGGAGGAGATGACGGACCACACCAAGTGTTTAAGTTTTAAAGCTTTATTGATAAAATAATAAAATAACAGCGGAGAGTGATGGATGCTCCCCATGTCTGAGATGACAGAATCGGGACCCAAGGATCTTTTATACAATTTCATGTCTTTTGACAAGTTGGGAGTTCAAAAGGTAATTGGCATGATTTTGAAGGAGGTCCATCACTGGTACTTGGCTATATGAATTAACATAAGGCCATCTGCTTGTTCTTCCACTATTCACAGTAAATTTCAAAGAGAGATGAATACCGAGCTATCCCGTGTTTACAATTCATTTAAATGCTAGGATGTTCTTTTGATCTCTGAACTATCAGAATAGAGCATAGACAGGGGACTGTTAATTATATTGTCGGACCCTACTCGTATATATGTAAATACACAAAACCACAAACATTATCTCTCCACGTCTTTTGAGAGTTATTTATTTTGCAGGATGTTTAACCCTTTCTAGCCATGCATCACATCCCTTCAGTTTTTTTGTTTCTCCATATCTCAGTGTCTCTTTCTTCTTAACATTAACACAGTCAAGGAAAAGGAGCACCTCTTTCAAAGGCAATCAATTTACAAATAGATGACCTCTGACAATAAGAGTGCCTTCTTTTTTTAAAAGAAGAGAGAGAATCTGGAATCTGAGTAATTCATCCATGCAAGACTGAGTCTTCTGTTTGTTTCAGTGCATGCTGTTTGGATCTTTTGCTTGGCTAAGAATAAGGTATCTATATCACAAGCCTGGGCAGCCCTCTGCAGTGGGAACCTCTGCCAGAGAAAACTTAATTCCCTAGATGCTCTCTTCTGATAGAAATGCCATATGTAAACTAAAGCTATTTCTCTTCATTCGTGTTGTTCAAATATTTTTTGTTCCTCATTTTTAAGGAACGTTAAATATTTTGTAAACTCCCCCCCCCCCCCGGTTTCATGGTTTCTTTGGGGCATTGCTTCTTTTGTTCAAAGTTGGGTCATCTGGTCAAGGAATGGACCATGTGACTTAAGTGACCAGTCACACAAACTAAACACTAAGGAGCACTTGCTATGGGTATTGATATCTTTTGATATTGAGAACATGGGAAGCTAAAGCCAAGAAATATGGAAGAGATCTGTCTGCTGGGGTAAGCAGAAAAAGCTGTGTGTCAGGAAGTCATGCCGTTACACAGGAAGCTAAGCATGGGAAAATGTGTTCACTACCCACCTCTCCCATTCAACAATTTTCTGTCATGGACCTTTTTCCCAGAAAACCTAGTTTGGGCTACAAAGCCAGGGTTTCAGCAACTTCCCTGAGAATCCTCAGTGCGGGGTGGAAAGAACAATTCCCAGGCAGCCTGTGGGACATGTATTTACATAATTAAACAATCTGGTTGTGGGAAAGGGGTGCCTAGGTAGTTTTGGCTGTTGAGGGTCATCTTTAGCTTGCCAGTCACTCACTACTTCTCTTTGGCTGAATTAATAGACCTCCTTAGGAGGGGGAGAGTCTGTGCCTTGCACAAAGCACCATTTGCTGGGGAAGACTAGGTACTGTACCTGGTTTCATTTGCAGCCTATCCTCTCTCCCTTGCATGGGCACTGAGTACTGCTGGGTGGGGGAAGGAACTAGTTCACCTTCTTTCCCAGCCCATTCTCCAAGACCAGCTGATCTGAGGGTTTGAGAGGATGAGTGGATGAAAGGAGGTAAAATAAAGATCTTGCCCACCATATAATATCTGTGTTCATTTGCCTACACCCTCCTTGCCATAGGCTTCATTTTGAAGGGATTAAGCATTAACATCTTTATATCACTACAGCTGGCACTACATAGTTGCAATCAAAGATAAGGTAGAACACTTTAGAATCAGGAGCAACCATCACAGCTGCAGAGCCAGGAATCCCTGTGCCCTCAGTCACGGAGGCTGCTTGACTATTGGATTAGGACACTTAAGACTTTATGCTTTATGTTTGGCTGAGCTTGCAGTACTATTTAGGCATGCTTTCTCAAATTTAGATACAGAAAGTATACACAACTGGATAATGGACTGGGCTGACTTTCAATACATAACACTTTTAACACACAGTATTAGATCCAATGACCCCTCCTTTAAAGATAGTTATGTAAAATAACTGGCATTGTAGCAACTAATTGTGCTTTCTGAGAAAAGGGTACAGCAATTAGCATTATCTTAATTTTTGCTGCCCTTTCCCCAAAAGTAGTGTTAATATTTCAAATGGAACATAACTCGGTTAATGAGAGATTTTCAATGCAGATTGTCAGAAAGTGGAGCTGGCTACAGATTTCAACGAGTTGACCCTGTAAAGATTAACTAACTGTACTCTGATCTAAGCTTCTGGGATAAGAGACCTCTCTAAATTTCAAAGGCAAAAGGCATTATTATTTGCATCTGAATGACACTGTCTTTATTCATATAACCCAAATCTGCCAAATGGAGATGGGACCCATTTCAAGCTGGAATAAGTTAGACCAGATTTACAACAGAGATTGTATGCAGTAAACAAACATTGTAAAATATGGATACAAAAGTAGACTTGTTTGTGTGTGTGCTGTGTTGTATGTTTTTCCATTTAAACTGGAAAAAGTTGCATCTTCCTGACATTAAGTCAAATATTGTTAGATCTGAAACCATTTGTGTATATATATATTTGTCTGCTTTAACCTTGTAAATGAATCTCTTGTTTCCTTTTTCTATTCAATACATCTGTATAGTTTATTATAGTTTCTTTGGTTTGAGATACAAAGTGCAAATGACTTGGGATAAGTGACTGGGAGAAACTTGAATATTGCTCTGATTCTTGGTATAAGGGACCGTCTATCACAAGGTAAGCTCACCTGGGTGGCAAGATATACTGGAGTACCCAAGGGGACTGTCTGACTCCATGTTTAGGTTGTTTTAGTGCCTGAGGAGTTTACACTTGGTAATTGGTTGGTGAAGTCTAAGTTCGGAACTCAAAACCAGTTTGGGGTTTGTGCCCTTCTTCTTCACAGTCTGCCCTGTTGTTGGTACGCACGTTCTTGAGTCATTGGCAAGCTGCCTGCAGCAATCATTTAGATTAAAAACCTGAATGTTCCTCTAATGACCAAAGTAAAAACATTGATTCATTGGTTGGACTGTTTGTCCAAATGAGAGAAGTGAAAATGATTGGACCTTCGTGATTAGCCCTAGAACTTAATGGTAGTATGAAAACTAGTAACTTGTTCATGGAAATCCCTCTACAAATTTCATATTCTGTACCAAGGTTTTCAAAGGTAGGGAATATTTTAAAATCTAAGAGTTTCTTCAGTTGTGTTCAGTTGCCAAACACACCTCATTTTTATATGGCAAGTAAAATGTGATCATAAAGTGATTTTAATTAGATGAATTTTATTTACTGTATATCTCATTTATAAATGGATTCAAAATAATCAAGCAATCAGACAGTAATGTGACTATTCAGAAGTGGTGGGCTGCATCCCCAGCTGTGGCAGAGGAGGGCATAGTGTAGCTCTTGGTGAGCCACCTTTTTGCTCCCCTCATCTTGGGCCAGCTGTGCCCGGGGAGGAGGGTGGTGATTCACCTGCATAATTTAGTGCAGCTAAAATATGCTTTAAATTACACTTGCTCTCAGTGATCCTGAGGGGTCATATGCCAGTCAGAAAACACAGAAAATATTCCCCTGTTCTGGGTTAGCCTCCTATGGTCAGTGACACTAGCTTTAGAGCTGCGTTGCAATTGCAGAGTGGTACAAAAAGGCCTCAACCTAGGGAAGTAACTGATCCTCTGTGGTGTATTGTTCTGTTCACTTTTTTGCAAACACTCCACGTAGCACTATATTGGCGCTTCCATTATAGTCTCCTGATCTCACGTACATAACTTTCTGAAAAAATCACTTCTTTAGCTAAAACTTTATAAGGAAACCCTTTTACCCTGTTTTTAGTTATACCAGGGTAAAATATGTATGCATTCTCTGCTGAAAGATTGTTAGGTTGTTTTTTTTCCCCTTTGTACGGGTAACATAAAAATCACTGAACTTCACAAGCTGAAATATTTCAGGTAGCTATCCTCAAGAGGAACTAGTGCCTATGCTGTTTTTTAAAGGCGTTATAACCAAAGGAGAAATGGTATTTGCATAGACACAGCATAAAATTTCCACTAAGCTTAACTCTAAGCTGCTACTGAACTAACTGTTCATTTACACAAATACATAATATTGATGTTAACTCTGTATTATTTTGCTGTTGCCTTCTGTAGTTCCACAGTTGTGTACATTTTTGATGTGTAAGTGTACACCATCAGTTCTAGTACTGTTGGTGTATTCAACCTATGTAAAAGAACAGGAGAAACATGGGCCTTGACAGCCTGTGAAGACTATGACCACAGGATTCTTGATTTGTCAGAGGACCTTCAGATCAGTCTACTACTCCAGGGGCAGCACCATCCAGACTGTTGCTGATAGTTCTAAGCTTGCCAAAAGCTCCCTCCCAGAGAGATGCTTGTAGATGAGCCAGCTCCTCTGCTGAACAACCGGTGAACTGCTGGAACAGAGCACTAGTGCAAAAGACAGCCTAGTCTAGTGGTCTGAGATCATGGGAATTCTGCCTGCTCTAATCCTGTCTCCGATACCAGCTCCCATTATAACTTATTCAAATCACCAAGGTCCAAATTTTCAAATGTCCACTCATTTGATTGTTTTGATGCATAAGGGTTGATTTTTTTTCCAAGTAGCTCAGTATCTGCTGCTTCTGTTAATTTCAAGGTGCTGTGGGTATTCACTATATCTGACAATCAAGCCCAAAGATATCTCAAGTTGGATCCCCAAGAATGGAGTCACCAAAAATTAGTGAGCACATGAAAACACTGCCCTTCTCTTCAGTGGCTTATTTTTCCAAAATGGAGATGCTTGTTTATTTCACAGGACTGTTGCAAGTGTTAATGTTTGTAAAGTGCTATGTGAAGTGCTAAAATTCACCAGAATGCGCACATAGCCTCTAATGGCTGAGTGCCCACTGTATTTGGACAATTATCTCTCATAACTTGACATCTATATGCTAAGCTCCTGACCTCCATTTCTCTACCAGAAAATACTGGAGGTGAGGCACTGGAAGATTTCCCCATTCACAAATACACACTTTTTATGGAAAATTAATTTGTGTGGATGCAGCACAACTAATTTTTTTTAACCTTTCCAAAATCTTCTAGTCAGCCCTGTGCCTAATGGCGTGATCATAAGTAAGAGGAGCTTGTTAACATTTGTGGGGAGGCGGCTAATACTGGTTTTGCGGAACTAACCAAAACATGCTTAGGCCAGCTCAGTCTGGTTCCTTTAGAACTATACAGTAGAACTTAATTATTCAGTACTGTCCAAAACCATATGTAATCTATATAAATGTAATTAAAATCATATGTAATCTATATATAGAAAACTTGATGGTTTCTTAAAGAAGAAAATATTAAAACTCTAATTTTGTTCACTGAGAACAGGAGTACAGTAGCTTAGGGTAAAATTAGCTCCTAAATGTACAATGTAGGCAAGGTATGAGATCCTTAATTTTCATATTTCCTGAATGCTATTTTTTAAAATCATGCACCTAAATATACACTAATGTAGAAATGTGTGTACATATATGTATGTGTGCGTAACGTGTATATTTAAATATAACTGCAGGTTTCCTTCTTTCTCTCTTCCCTGCCCCCCGTATGTGGAATACTGGGATATTTCTATACACACACCATCTGAACATGTGTACAAGTATATATATATATAGTACATCTCTACTCTGATTCACATACGTATGTATCCCAAAGATGTTTTATAAAATTCTAGTAAATCATTTGGGTTTCTAATTAATGTTCTAAGCACATAATACATTGAAAATATATTTTTTTAGAATTTTACAATAAAGTAAGGTTTACTGCTGTTTGGCTGCTGGGAACATGAATATATGTACAATCCAATAATGCCAAGGGCTCCTGTAAAATATGATTTATTATTAAAATTGGTTTTATTGCCAACCTTAGAAAAACACATTGTTTAATCTTATACTCTGTATTGTTTGTATTAACACAATGTACATTTTGTTAAATATAACTACAGATAATGCAACATTTATTAAACAGATCTCTTGAATATTACTATAAGATGCTAGTATTGTTTCATTTTTACATTTCAAGGAATATTTTTATAAAACAAAAATAATGTTTAGCCTGAGGTGTGGAATATCAATCAAGAAGTACTCTTTTATTATAAACAGAGTGGCTGAAGGTGGTGCCAGATTTGAGCTCCTGGAAACGTATGTTCTCTAGTCACAGAGAAGGAACAATACTTGCATTGACATTATAAGATTCTCTGCCCCCCAGTAACGTCCAGACCTTAAAGGGGTAAAGAGGGTGGGGCACTACTTCTAGGGATAAGAGTCACCTTTCATTCCCTTTCAGCTTCTGAAACCTTGGTGCTAAGACTGGTGAAAAGGGTGTAACAAAGCCTATTGTGCTGATAGTTGATTGAATTTTACAAAGTGGTGCTCTGCTTTATGCTCTTTCATATACTACATGGTTTAATCATCACACCAAAATATTCTGGGCAAAATTCTCTGCTGGCCTAACCCCATTGGAATGATATCAGCAGAGAATTTTGCTCAACAAATCCATCTTGGAAACCTCTGCTTCCACCCGATAAATCTCAAAACCAACAAATAACAAATCACACTGCTTTGTAAAGAGGTAAAAGAAATACAATGGTCAATTTAAAATACTTGTGGCAGGAATTTTCACAGTCATCTGTTAAGTATTTAATTTTCAGAAGTGCAGCCTAGCAGCACTATTTAGTTTATTTCTGTCTTGGGTATTGCAATCTACATTTACAGGGAAATCAAGTGGTAGTTTTCACTTTTTGTCAGCAGCATGGCTGATTCATTGAGACATTAGAAGTGGTTAATGACTATCAAGGTACCAACATTTTGTTGTTAGAATGTAGAAGTATGCAGTAAGCAATGGATAGCTCAAATGTTTTATTGCAATCTGTCTAGGTGTAAACAGAGCTACCTGGTTTTGTGAAGTACATTCCAGACATCTGTGTTGGTTTTATTCCCACCCTGGAATGAGATCTCATGGTCAGCAGCAAAAGGTATTTAGTTACCGTAATAGGGTGATTTATTTTGGTTATTCTGATCATTCCCTGAAATTTGATGGTATCCTTTCCTAGCTTGAGTTGTGATAACACTTTTGTTTTGTTTTTATATTTATTGTATTATACTTGAAAAGCATGCTTGCAATGTGCATCTTTGTTGTAGTAGTGTTGTGAAAGTCAACAGGAGAAACGTATGCTAACTGTAATCTTCTACTAGAAGTTGTAGACCTCATACAGCATGATAATTATTAATATCCAGTGAATGGATTAACACAGTAGAGTCTAAAGTAGGAAACAGTGAGGACTCAAAGTTTTGCCACTGGCTTTCTGGGCAACCTTGGTCACCTCACTTATCCTCTCTGAACTTCAGTTGCCCCATATGTTGAATGGAGATGATAATTTATATTACTTTTCTCATATTTGCTATAAATTTGACTTGTACATTCAGGGCTTTATTGTGACTTTTAGCCACAGCCCTGCACAAGGGGTTAAGCAGAGCTGCATTGCTTTGTGAGTTCTGAAAGACATGCATCCTTGAGCTTCCAGCAGCACTGGGGTAATGTGCCTGAGGTAAGACGCCTTCAAGAGAAGCAACTGATATTCCCCGGAGCAGCCAGCTGGCACTGCAGGCCAGTGCTGGAGGGTGGGGTAGAGGGTTGGTTTGAGGCAGGTTATCCAGGGAGCTTTAACAGGACACAGTCCCTGCCCTGCAAAGAACACAGGGATGTGCCACTGCCCAGCAGCATAGACTGTAACCCTGCACATGCTCTCTCTGGACTTGCCATGATCTAGCCCTGTGAGTTTCAGTACAATGTTATCAGAGACAAATTTGACTTTTTGTGTATAATAATTAATACAAATTTGAAAAATATAAAACAAAGCAAATGTGTGCACACGCATGCACACGCATACGCATACACACGCGCACACACACACACGCACCACAACTTTGAGTATCAGGGGATACTTTTCCTTGTAGGGAAAGGTGCTTCACAATCAAAGCAGTGGTATTTATTTTATGACTGGACATCACTGACAGCACAAACGTGAATCCTAAAAGCCCTGCTGCCACCTCAAAAAACACGCTGCTCCAACCAAAGTCAGTGCACCCCTCATTGAGAGAATGGATGTGTTATGTCTTCTCTAACTTTTTTCACCATGAGTGAAAAACCTCCAGTGTGAGCAATGAAGAAAGTTTAAAGATCACCACAACCAGTTGAAATTTCCCGGCAGTGTCACCTGCAATAATAGCATTCTTAGACACTAGATCAACATTTTGTTTAGCTTAACTTGATTTTATCTTCCCATTGTCTTGGAAAGCAGTTCTTTCTGTCTAACTTTGCTGTGAGTCCAGCAGATTTTTCCTCTGGGGGTATATAAGGGGAGGAACTCCAAGTTCCTAAATCATATGTTGGTGCCCTTAAGTACAAGGTGCTCTGTGTATTTAAAAATTAAAGTAAATTTTACTAAGCCTTAGCAGTTAGCTAACAATTACAAACTATGAGCACTTTATCTTCCTGGATTTATACCACTCAGCCTTTTGTGTTTCAGGAGGTTCATGTTTGCTGGAATGTTATGACTCACTATTTATTTTGTCTACTCTGAGTTTTTTCATAAAACTTCTTCCAGGTGCAGCTCCACTGTTGGTAACAACGATTGCGACTTGAATGTAGAAAATACATCAGCATTTTTTATCACTGTCATCTGACCTTGCTCAGAGCAAGTTCATAGTGGTAAGATGCTGGCAGCTGACAATACCTTGTCTGTGTTAGCATTTCCACGGTTGCTCCTACTTGGGGGAGAGCACTGGCAGGAAACTTTAAGGGAATTGTGGATACAGACTAACATGGCTACCCCCTTATACTTTAAGGGAATTGTCACTGTAAACAAACTAGGAAAGGCTGAGGTCAATTTTCAGTAAACAATCAGAATATATTTAATGTAAATAAATATAAAGGTGCCTAACATTGAAGGTGGTGTAACTAATAACATTATAACAAGTTCATGATTAGAAAGAGAGAAATATTTAAAGCCTGATTGTATTGGTTGGAGATCTCTGGGTATGAGTGGCAGAGTACTGCTAAAAAAATCCAAGGCTAGTGTTTCTTCATAAAAATTCAGATATTAGCAGTAATGTTGAAATACATTGAATTGTTGGAAACAGCTCCCTCTTCTTTTTGGTCATCTAGAGAGGGGGAAAGTGAGTGTTTTGTACCACGACAAGTGACTGCTCTTTGGATTGGTCAACTAATATTAACCGACTTTTTAAAAATCATGAGTTCTAATGTAAGGGATTGGCTGCCTAAAGGGAGGCTAGAGCATTCACAAGCATTGGGGTAGCTATTCCAGGATGTCAGAAGATATGGTTAATTGGTAATGATTAGGGCTGTCTGAAAGCTGATTCCCTGAGTTTTTAGAACTCATAATTGTTCAATGTAATCCAGAGCGGCATTACTCTTTCATGTATATGAAGAGATCAGAAAAGAGAGATTTACAGCTTAGGTTGCCCCAAGCCACACATAACTGTCTTAATTTTCCTTTCTAAGGGAATTTGAAGATTGTTGTTGTGACTAGTTCTCTGTGGATTATGTGTTGTTTTTGAGGTCACCTGAGAGTTTTTGTTAAATGATTGATTGACTAAATTAATTATTCTGTCAGGGCTGTAATGGAAGTAAGATTGAGGACACTGATAAATACAAAAGTTAAAGCAATTCTTATAAATGCACTTATGTCTTTTTCAGTTTAAATAAATCAGGCAGAATACATATATCCTGTATGGTGTTATGTGTCGTTACATATTTCCCTGCATAGCCAGAGAGTGTATTTTCTTTGGGGAGCTGGAGCTTTGAAGCAAGAGATACAATTCAGCCTTCTCTTCATGTAGGAGTCAAGTGCATTCTTTGATATATTCTACTGAATGCGATTTCTGTTAGAAAAAATAATCCTTTTGTTCTCATTTAGAGATTGATCTCAGTTAAAATTGTGGATTAAATCAAGAAAGTGCAGAGAAACTGTACAGGGCTGACAGCTGATTTAATCTGGAAATAAGACATGGAGCCGAGAAGAAGCCTTTTATGGACAATCTTTATGGGATCTGATTTAAAAGAAAGGGGGCTGACACTAGAGTTAGGCCATCAGCTTTGGAACAAGTCCCCCCCCCCCCCTCATTGGTCCAACATAGTTGACTTTCTGGGGCATACTGCAAGGTGCATTGATTTGTGTGGTCTGCTACAGGGGATGGGGTTGGATGGAGTTAGATCTGCATGGTGGGAAAAGTTTGCATTAAGCTCTGCTGGCTGTGTGTGTGGAGAGAAGGGTGGGGGGAACTTGTTAATTGTTCTTGTAACTCATCAGAGATGCTGAGAGCTTTGGATAGGAGCCAGTTTTAGTTTTTGTGCAAGTCCAAGGCTGGGATTTGAAAGGACTCCTGCAGACCTTTTTGGAAATTCCAGCCCAAGTATATAAAATTGTTTCCTACTAGTGATCAGTTTTTGGGGAAGGGATACATAAAACATGTTAGGATCAGATCCTGCAAACTTTCCCTTTATAAATAGTCCTTTTTCACACAAATAGTCCTATTCACTACAACAGGACTGAGTTTATGAGTAAGAACTGCTCGTGTAATTCTGGGTTGTACGATTGACCATTAGGAGCTTTAAGAAGCTCCAGACCTGTCCAGTTGTTGTAGTATGCAGTAACAGCTAAATCAACTAAAATTTAGTAATGAGCTGTATATGCTACTAGAAAGATTAAATTGTTAGTGAGTCACTGAGTTCATCAGATGCAACCTATTTGGCCTATTATTGAATGTTCTCTTTTGACTAATAGGTCCCGAGAAGCTTATCGCCATTTTAGTTACAAATTTTTGAAAGGAAGCAGTGTGAACAGTGTAATCATTCCACGTATAATACTGCCCAGACACTACCAAGATGGCAGATGATCACATCTGTGTTATCTCTTTTGGTAAAGCAGTTTTGCATCTGGAAAAATAAAAGTTTTAAAGAAGTAAAATGTTTTCTTGTGAAAGTCTGAATGTTTTTTTATGATTAGAATGTGACTCTGCTCCCACCTGGAGAGTTTCCATATTCATGTGGGCAAGGGTTCACTTAACATAACCGTAATCTTTCTCATACTCATGCTTAGAAGACACTGAACTTTTCTTTCATTTTGATTCCAGCAGAAGGTGTAAGGGATCAATCCAGTAAGTCGGGAAAATGGTGAACGGGTTCAGATGCTACCTGCCAATGGGGGGAGGGCACAAAGATAGGGGGGGAAGTGAAGGGAAGTGCTGAAATGTTGTGGGGGCCAGCTGGATCCAGGCTGGGAAGGAGGGTCCCTGGCTTCTACCAGTCCCTCCGAGTCCAGCTCTTGAGCCTGATCCCTGGTGATGTGGTGGCTGCTGCAGCCCCTCCAGGTCTTGTCTTGTCTCTGCCCCCAACACTCTGGTGTGCACAAATTTATGTGGACGCCCCAGAATATTTCCATTGCAGGGAGTGCTAGCACCCCCACCCACCACTTATCCATTTCAATAAGGACATAGAGACTCCTCTATTATTTAAAATGCTTCTGCACTTTCTATCATTGATTCAATTTGTCAAGATTACAACAGTTTGATGTTCATGAAATAGCAGAGTTTAAGTGGCAAGGAAAGGATCATGGGATTTGAGCCAATGAGAAGCCTCCAGTTGACTTCAGTGTTTTTGGATCAGGCCCATAGAGATAATTGTACTCCTAAAATGTAATAGAGGCTTTTATATCAATTTTGCAAATTGGCACACTACTTTTTGTCTTGAATTACAATGTAAACTATGGTTATGCCTACCCTTCTGTGTTGTTCTTAATGTCTATTTTTAATCTTCTTTTAAAAAAAAGAGAGAGAGAAAAAGGTTTATCAAGTATGATACTATTGAAAAAGAAATCTTTTTTAAACAAATCCACTAATGTGTCTTGAGTATTTTTAAATATATTTTAAAATGGTGTGGTTGTTACAATAAATTCCTAATAAGTGAAAAGAACTCCCAAATTAGTTTCTGTAAATTTCATTTATAGACTAAATAATTAAAGGAATTACAATCAAATATAGAAAGATAATCGGATCCAAAGTGTATTAGGACTAAATTGAAACTAGTCTATAATTTGTACAGAACAAAATCTTGTGGATTTTTCTGTTAATTTAAAAGTGCTGCATATTTTGAAGTATGATTACCAAAATCCTTGTACATGTCCTATTTTGTGACCTTTAGTACTGGAACTTAAATTTAAAAGCAAATCAAGTTTTTATTTTAATTTTATTTTAACTGTGGGTTATTCCTTAACATTTATTGCTGCTATATATGTCTTATAAAAAGCTTTGTAGAATGTTCATGGGCAGTGTTAGGGACTACATTACATAAATATTTAACTATAGATAAGACTGTGTTTCTTGAAATCTTGCATATGTGCAGAATGTATTCGCTGTTTTTTTAAGAATCCATGTTTTTAATATAAATTGAAAATAATAGAAGATATTTAAAATAGCTTAAAACATAGAAAGAATAACTTCATTTTCCAAATACATAAATTGTCATGAGTGTTGAGGAAGAGAGGTCTGCAATTTGGCCTTATTTGCTGGTACAGCATGTCTTTCATCTCTGTTTTGAATTGACTAGATGATTTCAGACATCTATATATTACTTAGGGTTACGATTCATGAGTGTAAATTCTGATATAACCAGTATGTTCTTTAAGAATTCGCTTATTTAAATACCTTTTCATATCATTAGTGTATGGGCAGTTAGCGGAATCTCAGGCTTTCCAGTTGGTGGAGGAGAATATTTTTCATGTTTGTGTACAAACTAAGGAAGACTGGAGAAGAGATTTACATTGTATGGTCCATCTGCATCACTGTGTCCCTGACAGTGGTCAATCCTGAATGCTTGGATGTTGAGTGAAATTCCATAAAGGACAATTATGGTATCTTCAGCCCATGAGTAGTTTCTTCTTAATCTCATCAGTTAGTTTGTGACTGGTTCCTCAAAGCATAAAGGTTGATATTCCTTATACATTTTTTATCCGATGGAGATGTGTTAGTCTTTATAGGGTGCTTGGTAACAAAATAAGTGTTCAGCATTTAAATGTATGAGAGAAATCAGAACTTCACTGTAGTTCTAAGGTAAGAGTTGCTATTAAAAGTTTTTTTTTTCTAAATTTAACATTAATCTGATATGAATAAATTAGATGCATTTTCTACATTCTTATTTTTACTAATAGATAGAACTTGTCAGTATTTTGTATTCTGAAAATCTTATATTTCCTGCTGGGAGGCAACAGTATAACAGATCTTTCCCTTAAACTAATCTGTGATCTAGTTTCAAATCTGGCTCATTCATTTGCAAATGCCTAGTAAACATGACTAGGGCTGTGACTACACTAGAATTTCCCACTGGTGCTGGTCCACCACTGGTAGCAATGGTGGGAGTGACACCATTTTAATGACCAAGTCATCTTACAAACTGTACAGAAGTCTTGTGTCATTTATAAATGCCCAAGAATGTCACATTTTTGAATGAGCGATGAGCATTGAGCATCTGAAATTAGTAATTGACTATCTATCTTCGGTTTCAGAGTGGTAGCCGTGTTAGCCTGTACTCCGCAAAGGGTGGCAGTCTTTATTTGGGCCTAATCTGATGGTGTCTAGTTTGCAAATTAATTTCAGTTCTGCAGTTTCACACTGGAGTCTGGTTTTGAAGTTTTGTTGTTGAAGAATTGCCACCTTTAGGTCTGTTATTGAGTGACCAGAGACATTGAAGTGTTCTCCTACTGGTTTTTGAATGTAATGATTCCTGATATCAGATTTGTGTCCATTTATTCTTTTGTGTAGAGACTGTCCGGTTGGGCCAATGTACATGGCAGAGAGGCATTGCTGGCACATGATGGCATACATCACATTGGTAGATGGGCAGGTGAACGAGCCTCTGATGGTGTGGCTGATGTGGTTAGGTTCTATGATGGTGTCCCTTGAATAGATATGTGGACAGAGTTGGCACAGGGGTTTGTTGCAGGGTTTGGTTCCTGGATTGGTGTCTTTGCATGTGTGGTGTAGAGTTGCTGGTGAGTATTTGCTTCAGGTTGGGGGGCTGTCTGTAAGTGAGGAGTGGCCTGTCTCCCAAGGTCTGTGAGAATGAGGGATCGTCCTTCAGGCTAGGTTGTAGATCCTTGATCATGTGATGGAGATGTTTTATTTGGGGGCTGTAGGTATCAGCTAGTGGCGTTCTGTTACCTTCTTTGTTGGGCCTGTCTTGTAGTAGGTGACTTCTGGGTACCCTTTTGGCTCTGTCAATCTGTTTCTTCACTTCAGCCGGTGGGTACTGTAATTTTAAGAACGCTTGATAGAGATCCTGTAGGTGTTTGTCTTTGTCTGAGGGATTGGAGCAAATGCGGTTGTATTTTAGAACTTGGCTGTAAACAATGGATCATGTGATGTGGTCTGGATGAAAGCTGGAGGCATGTAGGTAAGTATAGCGGTCAGTAGGTTTCCGGTATAGGGTGGTGTTTATGTGACCATCGCTTATTAGCACTGTAGTGTCTAGGAAGTGGATTTCTTGTGTGGACTGGTCCAGGATGAGGTTGATGGTGGAGTGGAAATTGTTGAAATCTTGGTGGAATTCCTCAAGGGTCTCCTTCCCATGGGTCCAGATGATGAAGATGTCATCAATGTAGCGCAAGTAGAGTAGGGGCGTAAGGGGATGAGAGCTGAGGAAGCATTGTTCTAAGTCAGCCATAAAAATGATGGCATACTGTGGGGCCATGTGGGTACCCATAGCAGTCCCGCTGGTACCCAGTAGGAGAACACTTCAATCTCTCTGGTCACTCAATAACAGATCTAAAAGTGGCAATTCTTCACCAACAAAACTTCAAAAATAGACTCCAACGTGAAACTGCGGAACTGGAATTAATTTGCAAACTGGACACCATCAGATTAGGCCTGAATAAAAACTGGGAGTTGTTGGGTCATTATAAAACCTATACCTGATTTTCCCAAAACTAATTTCCCCCTACTGTTACTCACACCGTCTTGTCAACTGTCTGAAATGGGCCACTCTCATTACCACTTCAAAAGTTATTTTTCCTCCCTTGGTATCCTGCTGTTAATTGAATTGTCTCATTAGACTGATCTCACACTTGGTAAGGCAACTCCCGTCCTTTCATGTATTTATACCTGCTCCTGTATTTTCCACCCCATGCATCTGATGAACGGGGTTCACGAAAGCTTATGCCCAAATAAATTTGTTAGTCTCTAAGGTCTCTCTTCACCTTTGCTTGCCCATTTCCTCGGTCCTGTTGCCTGCTAGTCCTGTCACAAGAAGTGTCATAAATTCTCAATTTGCAGCTGTAAGTTTGTCATTCTTTTCTTGAAATAAGACCAAGACACAGTTATAAAACAGCAGAAGCTTGGATGCAAGAGCAAACAGCATAATATTGACTGATTCATCGAGGTATTTAGTTCTTAAAAATGGAAAAACAAAACAACACAATACCTAAACAGCAAACACAGTAAATTAAAGGAAAGTTATTCTGTGAACCAAGCAGCTGTTTGAATACATGCTTTGTAGATTTGTATGACCCATTTCTTTTAGAATAAAATACGACTTCCTCAAAGGTGTCATTAAAATACTGGGATGAGAAATTTGCTTTAATCTCACTGTCAGTCTAACACTGGATAAAAACGCCATTTAGAATTTGTTTTACATCCAGCATTTGGATAAAAAAGATAATCATACTCGTGATGTCAATTAGTGTTTTGCTAAGGAAACTTTGTGATCTGTGCCCTGAGGTGTAAGTTACAAGAGTTATTCAAGTGGTAGATGTGATAAGAGTGTTACCAGACTGGGCCTTCAGAGTAAGTACAGTTGATGCACTGGAATGCATTTGCCAGTCACTCTGGTTTTGGTTCTCTCTCTGGCTCTAGGACCCAAGCAATTGATAGAAGCAGGCTATGGTATTCCCTGTGAGATACACTCAGAATCAATTCTAAGTAAATATTTGCTTTTTGTTTTAGTTCAAATCTGTAGTCAATGTGATTTCTTAGTGGAGGAGGACTTAGGGCTTAAACCTAAACCCATTGGGAGGGTTGCCATTGAGTTCAGTGAATGCAGGATAAGACCTGCTTCTATTTGGTTCCATAGACGTTTCTCTCACCTTTGAGAGTCTGTTTAGTAATGATGGTATATTGTTTTAATCTGCTTAGTGGATGTTCCCTTAAATCCTATGCTGATACTTCTTGGGTTTTATAGGGCTCAGGCCATGGTTATAGCACCACATTTTTGGTCTGTGTTCTTTCAGGCCTTGAGTCCATGCAGTTTATATCATAATCTTGACATCTTTCAGGCAAGAGCAGGGAGAGGCAAGATAACATGAGTTACTGTGGGAGCTAACGAGGGGTGCTGGCGAATTCTTGTGTTGCTATATGAATGTGACTGTTTGGAGAACAATACTTGCTGTAGGTTAGCGATTCCTAGAATAAAGACACTGTTGGCAATATGGTGATGTTGCTCTCTCTTAATAACAGTGCATAACTCTAGACATTGACTGTTCAATAACTTGACAATATACTGCTGCAGTTTCAAAAGTTCATGCGCCAAAAGTATGTGTTTTGTTTTGAAACCCATAATATAATCTGTTTATCCTACAATAAAATTTGATGAACCTAAAATGAAAGATTCAATATGCAAACATTAGAGTTTACATACATACTGTATGCAGTATATTTTCATTGCATAAATTATTACAGTATTTATCATAGATGCATAGATTTAATAGTCCCATTGATTCTCTCCATTCTTACAATTAAGAAGACTATATGTGTAACATGTGCTATGTGACTATTTTTCTAAGGTGGCATCTAATGAAAATATTCACACTCTGTGGAAACTGTGACTATATCTACTGTACTTTACTTTCAGACTAATCAGGTTCTGAACCAAGACCAGCCCTATCAGACACTTTTAACCCTTCCTGAGAAGCTTTAGTTCAGCTGGCAGTGCTTATTAGTGGTTAACACGTCTCTTGCTCTCCTAATCTCCAAAGCCCAGGGAAATGCAAATTCAAATTTGGCTGCTTTTGGGCCTCTTTACATCTTCCCTTGTGCCAAACAATCTTTTTTCTCGCCCTGTGGGAATATTTTCTTTTTGCCTTTTTTCTTCTGGCTCTCTTCCCATAACCCTGGATGCCCCAAGCCCATGAAAAATAAACCTAAACAAAGGAAGTGCACTCAGCACTCGGCCCTCCTCGTCTCCTACCTGGATAGAGATCTGGGCCTCCATTGTGGAGATGGGAAGATAGGCTCCAAAGACCCTATTTCTCAGCACTCACTAATGGGAATCCCAACCTGCCGTGGCACTAGTAGCATCCTATCTAGCACTCCCCCTCCTCTACCACCATCAATCATCCAGCTCCTGCCTCAGCCACCCAGAGACCGTAGGAACAGGAGAAGAGTGAATTTTTGAGCTGGCTGCCTGATCAGCTCTGCAAGGCTGAGGGGCAGAATTAGCTCAACAATTTCAGACCCTCTCTACATCTCCTCTGTCCCACCCCCCACCTCTATTTCAAATTAACCCCTTGACTGATGGACCTGCAATTTGAAATGGGCATTGTTTTGGGATCACTGGAACATTTGGACATACATACCATGTGCATTCATCAGCACAGGAGAAATGCACAGTACTTGGACATCTTTGTTCTGTTCAGGTGCCACTGAAATGGTTAATGTAATTTAGTAACATGAGTGTTGTTGAACCATAAAAATATTCCTATTAAACTAATTTCCACAAAAGAAGTTATTTCCACATGATTTGAAACTTCCTCCTATAATTTTTTTGTATCTCATTTTTGTCACTTGTCACACATTTCAAAAGGCACTTCTTTACATTGAGAGATGACTGAGAAGTGTAAATCCCAGAACATCTCTTAATAATAATACAAAACCATACCATTTCTTAAATTTAAAAAGTTAATTTTTTGTCATCTGAATTAAAGAAAAGTAAATTGGAAAACTTTTTATGAGTAGGGTTTTATTTTACAAAGACTATAAAAACAGTAACTCAGCACAAGGCAGCACAGTGCATTTTCAGTGCAGGGATCGGAGTATGGTATTCCAATGTTGTTGAGGGGAAGAGTACTACAAAATCAGCACACTTGTTCCATGAATTGCATTGCTTGAACTTCCTTCTCAAGGCATTGTGGTTGCGCTACCAAAGGGAGCCTTGTTCAGTACAATACAATTTAAAATACTCCATGGAGGAAAGTGAGAGTCAAGATTCCAATATTCATAGCATCAGTAGGAGAGGAACGGTAATTCCAATCCCATGGAGGTGACAGTCCATGTGGTTGGAGGTAGTGTTAGAATGGTGGCGATGGCAAGGAGCATATGAGGACCTGGGAAAGGTGTGGCTGGTAGAACCCAAATCCATGTCGGTAAGACACCTATGAGATTAGCTTGGGTGACCAGGGTGGAAGGATCCGAACTATAAACTATCTGGATCTTGGGAATTCTGACCTTTAAAATAGTTTTGCTATCTGACCTGAACATCTCTATCTAGATGCCCACCCAGCTGCAACTGTTATTCCCCTATCAAGGTTCCCAAGAAGATAATCCAATGCTTTCATAGTTTGAGAATGCAGGGTTTGGTTATAGGAGCTTGACCTTTGATCCCTGCCACAATGGGCTAAGAGGAATCATTTAGTACCTCTACTATGGTGAAAAATGCCAGGTTATCTTTATGGTCACATTGGTTTTACAACTTATATAACTATACTGCTAGCACCTTTGTGCTGGATCATTTGCTCAGTACTGTTGCAGGGGAAGAGTGCTACATGATTCTCCAGCACCATCTCCTGTCAAAGTACTGATCAGGCCAATCCCTGTTTGGTTTGTGAAGTTCACTGTTAGTACATAATGAAGGTCTGAAGATTGTTGAAGATAACTATTATTATAATCAGAAAAGGAGTACTTGTGGCACCTTAGAGACTAACAAATTTATTTGAGCATAAGCTTTCATGAGCTACAGCTCACTCATGAAAGCTTATGCTCAAATAAATTTGTTAGTCTCTAAGGTGCCACAAGTACTCCTTTTCTTTTTGTGAATACAGACTAACACAGCTGCTACTCTGAAACCTATTATTATAATGTTTTCCTGTAGTGTTAAGGTTGGGAAGAACTTTTAAGTCTACCTATGATTTCAATCAGCTTGTTGGTGGAAAACGTTGCTTTTCAACAGATATATATGGTGATTCTGTTTGACACTTATGCCTGAATAAACCTGTAGATAAGGTTCTGTCTTGGATTTAATTTTTTGATAAGATTTTCTTGGCCTCTTTGAGGTCAAGATTGGTCTGGAAATCAATTAGTGTCTTAATATTTCTGCTTCTGACCATGGCTGAAAGCCAGGGAATTCAGAAGTTGGTAACATTGTTTTTAATAATTAATTGAATTGTGTTTTAATCATAAATGGTTCAGTTTTGGTTTGGACAAAGATTCCCTTCTCTCATTTTATACTAATATGTTCACACATCTGCAATTAGAATTGCCCTCTGCTTACCAAAGTGCCCCTTGTTCAATACAGTTAAACAAAAAATGTTTTCCTATGTTGCAGTGATGAAAGGTGTTTTATTTTTTAGAAAGGTAATGCACCTGTAAATTAGATTAATAACAGAATAGCCTTTAAACCATGGGATGTAAGCAGGGATAGTCATTTGTGCATTAGTGCAACCAAAGCAACACAATCCATGATGGATCAGTGTAATGATGCTCAGGATACAGTGTCACACAACCACTTGACTATACATAATTTTATTTCATTACAGCATGGTATTTATAAATAATAGCCCTTTTAAGTGTGGGTACTGTAACTGGAAAACAATTGAGAATCAAAGGGAAATCCTCTAATCACAGATTGAAGGGGTGTAATTTTCACGTGATGTTTTTCCATATGACATGAGTATTTATGAATTATTTTAGGTGTTCCTTTTTCTCCCGTCATGGTACAATCAGTATGGAGTGTATTATATTTAAAGTATTTGTATTATTATTTTCCCCTGCTATGGATTTCATGGATGAGGTACTTTAATAAATCAGAGCAGTTTCTACCATTCTATGTCAAGATTGTTTAATTAATTAATGCATTTAGATTATTGTATTCTTACATCTATCACTAAATGTACAGTTCTCTTATAGTTCATCATTGATCCAAAGAAGGAATTTCTATAATCACATGTTAAAGCTAAATTAAATAACAGTTTACCTATATACAGCTTTGTAATCTGCATGCTGAAGATGCCAGTACAGTTCAGATAGTAGTGCTTTTGTTTTAAGGTCATAGATTCAAGTTCAAGATTTTAACTTGGGGCCACCTTCCGCTCAGTGTGAACACTGCATTAAAGAAGGGTGTGGAAATATTAAATGCCTTTTGTTTGGATAAGGTTTTAAATCTTCTGCAAGTTTCTTGTGACTGATAAAGGCCTGACTGTGCAGTCCTTAAATACATTGGGTTGTGCAAATAGTCTCACTGCAGTCTTCCCATCAATTTCACTGGGGCTGTTATTCTTGACAGAAAGTACTACTTGGTATATAGTGCTGTAAAGTATATACTCTCACGGTGCTTTTTCGAGTATACAAGTGTCTGGGCTAAAATTCCATATTGGGGTTGAGAGTCAGGGGAGAAGGAAGGACTGATGCCTAAAGGATGGGAAGTATTACTAAGCATAGAAAAACTGGTCTGTTTTTCAACACAGTCACTTACTATTAGTATGTAGTTCATTGCATTTATAAAAGTGCTTCAGGTTTAAGTATCCTAGGTCCTTTCCTACATGCAGAATAGAAGATTCTGTATGACTGCAAGCACTTTAGTCTGGCAAATATTGAGTTTTTATTGGGGTCCTCTGTACTTAAATCTCATCTACATGTGGTTTACTGTATCATAGTAGCTCCAAAGTTCTAACTAGTACATATCTTCTAGCGGGGTAGAGAGGATCTATTTTGGTACCATGAAACAGAATTTAACTTTGTGCTAAAGTCTTTTGCTGCTCCATGTCCAAACCGATGCAAAGGGATGGAAGGTAATGAAGCCAGATTCCTGACTGAGGAGATAATAGGTAGCTAATGGCTGCAAGCAGAGAATTCTATTAAAACAATTGCAGGGAGGTCAAGGAAAAATAGAAATAGCGAAGTTAGCAGCTGAACTAGGAACCCCAGGTTTTGATTCAGGAAAACATTTTAGCATGTGCTTATGTCACATGTGCTCAGCTTCAGAGGGATATATGCATGTTTCAAAGTTAAGCACCTGCTTAAATGCTTTTCCTGAGTAGGGTTACTTTCTTGCATTGGGGCCTCAGATAATGTAGACATTCACAAGCGGGGCCTGATCCAGAGCCCTCAGAAGTCAGCGGGAGTCTTTCCATTGACTCTAATGGGCTTTGGAACAGAAAGCACTGGTTTTGTATTTTCATTCTTTCCTGATTGTGTGAATCCCATGTTTAAATAAAGCTTCATAGTAATAGTATTCAAGAGAGAACTCCTTGTGTACAAGACTCTGTTGTTGGACTGTGTTTTTGGACCCTGCTTTCTGAAAAGAACACCACCACTTTAAAACAAAACAAAACTGGATTTGTAAACTCCTCAGCTAGCCATTGTGGTTTATTGCATAGAGCCATATATTTCATGAATTATTAACCTCCCAGACTAAAATGGCTGCTTTGGTGCAGTTAAACTTTATCATGTTAATCTTTTGCTGTGAATGTAAATATGCTAACATCCTTATAAAATTTCAAAGAGGAAAATAAACCCCACAAAGTAAATCTAAGCACATATTATGAAAATCACATTCCCAAACTAAATAATTCAATCTTTTTCTGTTTATTTTTTTCACAATTCCCAAAGGCAGTTAGCTACATTATGAACAACTGCCTTGCAAATTGTCAGGTGGCTTATAAGTTGTTTTGCTTTGTTCATTGGTTTTAAATGTAGACAAGGAAAATATAAAACCAAGAACTAAACTGCCTTTATTTTCACTCATCATTTACAATTATTTCCCACTCCAATGCCCTCTTTCCTTCCAAAGATCCAAATCTTTAGTCAAGCTTCAAAATGATCAACAGTGAGAGGTCATCAAAGGGGTAGTTCCATCACTTTACTCTCAAAATTCAGACTTTGACCTTAAAAGTACTTAAAGGTATGTCTACACGGCTATAAATTCTGTAGCGCAGCTGTGGTTGGCCCAGGTCATCTTATTCAGTCTGTGGAGCCAAAAGTTTCAAAGTAGACGTTTGGTCTCTGAAACCCTGCAAGAGCCCAAACATCTACATTGCTATTTTATTCCAAGCCCTGTGAGCCTGAGTTAACTGACCCAGACTAGCAATGGTTGTGCTGCAGGTCTTTTATTATAGACAGGAGTCTAAATCCCAGCTTCAAAAGTGTTTTTAGGAGTTTCACTTTTGACTTTCAATGACACTTAGGCTTCTAAGTATCTAAGTCACTTTTAAAAATGACTTATTCTTGTAAATCACTTAAATGCTTTTGAAAATGTTTCCCTAAATCTATCAATTACATATGGATAATCCCTGAGAGAGTGCTACATTGCCTTTGTATTTTATGTCACTGTGCTAGCATAGTTCTCACCTGTAGGATTGTACAGCATTAATGAATTGAAAGATTGCACTTACTCAGTGGTTTTCTTTCTTTTTAATGGTATGTTACTTTTTTTCTTGTCAGCTTTCCTCTTTAGAAATTTACATATTTTAAATATAGAATGTGGATTTTTCAGTTTTTCGAAAGAATGAAATGGAAGTTATCAGGTTTATTAACTGAAGAGCCCTTTGTGCAAAGGAAAGCTAGCTGGTAGTCAAAAACCACTAAAAACTGCTGCTAAATAAAAGAAATATAAACACCCATTTAATGATTTCTTTTTTTCTTTGCATGAAAGTTTGTGTCAAGGATTTTAGTTTATATAAGATAACTGTTAATGATGTGGAAGCTGGAGGAGGAGAAGGGTATTAGCTGGTAATTTCTAAGCAGATGAAAAAGAATATTTCAAGTTCCTGAGATGCATGTGACTTTCTTGGATGCAGCTAACAGATAAGATGACAGCTATACCAACTTTACAGTTTGGGGGAAAATAGCTTGCTTCACAATTTGTAATGGCAAAGTATTCTTGCTAAGTCTTCCCAAAAATAACAAGGATGAAACATTTTGTAATTAGTGGTGAAATATCTCCTCCTTTATGAACAATAATCACTTATCAAAATTACAAGATATATCTGTAATTTAATATGTTAGGCCATAATTATTGCTTTTTGTATTTGGAGTAGTGTATTCCTGTTCAAACTTTGCCAGATCCACATAGTTGGCCTTACTAACTGAATTTTGTATTGTGTGTATAAATATAATTTAGTGGAAACAATCCTGGGTGTTTCTGTCTCCCAACTCCCATTCCAGTGTCCTAGTAACAACTATCCTGTGCTGCCTTTTGCATAGTATATTCCCTGTTACACTGAATGGGTATTTCTAGAAGTAGTATCCATAGAAGGGACTAAAAACTGAACACCTTTAAGACTGCAGGCTGTCACAGCTCCATTAGGAAGCAGGTATCTTCAGCAAAGCCATGGGTACCATTTCAGTCCATCTGCTGTATTTTGATCTCCACTCCTCCCACCTCCTCCAAGGACTCTATCAAATGTGAGGCACTAAATGGTTCTATTCTGTCACGTTTCCTGTTCTATATGTATATAAAGGGAGATAATAGGATGATTTGGATATCAGTGTCTTAACTATGTTGACAACATTCTCTTTCTTTCTTTGGACCAGGATCGTGCAGTTAATCAACTTTCTCAGGGTCTAGCACAGATTGGCATCTGAATAAGAGCTGATCGGCTGCATTTTTCCCAGATAAACAGAGTTAATGTTATTGTGGGAGAGGAATCTACCAAAGGAGATATTTGATGGATTATCTGCCCTTCGATCTGTGCATCTTTTTTAGGTACAGTGATCACACTGGCAGTTTCTACTTATTGTGGTTTTTATTTTTACTGGTTTTATCAATATTCTCAATAGGTATATAGGAAATCTCTTGAAATCAGTAAAAAAAAAAAAAAAAAAGGGAGGGGGCAAAAAACACTTTCAAACCATAATTTCAGTTGTAACCACTGTAAATTAACAACTTGAGCATCTTGTTTGATTGCTGGATGACTGTGGATGGCTTGCATATCAACAGTGACCAACAATGCTTTTTCCCAGCTGAGTATGGCTAGGAGGCAATAACCTTCTGTTCAAGATATGGATTTTGACACACACATTTGTGCCTTTGTCACCTCCAGACTATATGGCTGCAATGTACTTTACTTGGGGTGATACTTCAAGAACACTCACTGCATATATATTGTCACAATTCTCAACATGATGTGGCCTGATGGAATCAAGGCAACATAACAGCAATAGATATGACATTTCCACCTCAGTTAGGATATTATCTTGTGGCAGAGTGTCAAGTGCTTTGGCTCTGGACAGAGATGCAGAGGTTTCTGCCAGTGCAAAATGCTGCAGCCTGACACATCATAATTGTATCTTTGCTCCATAAACTGCATTGGCTTCCCACTGACTCAGACATGCAGGAAAAATGACAAAACGCAAAGCATGTGGTTTAATCAGGCTGCAACTTTATTAATTTATCTGGTGTTCTGTCGGTAACTTGTATAATGCAGGCCATAATTCCTTTCTTATTCATTTCCACCTGTTTTAGGGATGGCTGCTGTCAGCCATCTGCCCCCACCCCAAATACTGGTTCCACCATTTAAGGGACTTGTGTGTCTGCTGTGCCAGATATGAGTCCCAACCTCCTTCCTCAGTTTCTTTAGGGAATGCTTTCCCGAGTCCACTTCCAATTCAGATTTATTGGGAACCGGAACCCCTGTGGAACAAGTACCTGCACTGAATGCCTGCCACCTGCTAAGTTACAATAACTTGAACCTAACCTCCTGACCTACCCTATTGGGTCCATCCTGGACCTGGTGGGGGAGGGGAGATTGGAAAAAAAAAACCCCTCCTGCTCTGGCCAATTTGGTGGTGAGGAATGAATTCTTTCAAGAAAGGTGGCTAGCACAAACCCACAACAGACCACAAAACCTCAGTCCAACTGTAATCCCATGGGTGGGAGCTGCTGATCTGTGAGTGAAAAGGGGATTCCTTTGGGCAGAACAGGGTGCGTGCACGCATGCTTCCACCCACTACAGTCTACAAGGGGTGAATGGCTTGCCTGGGCCCTGTAAGTGATGCCCTCCATTCTCTGCCTCCCTCCTAGCCCAAAGAATTACAGGGAGAACAGTTATACCACTGCTCCATAAATTGCATTGGTTTCCCATTCCCAGGTTTTTTTCAAGGGGAGTTGCTTTCTATTTTGTATTTTTGATGCAGTGATTATTTTGTGTCTGGTAGCTTACCTTGTCTAACTGGAGTTTGGAGTTAGGTATTGAATGTTATGTTAAAGTGGCTTGCAAAATGCACAGTCCAGTGACAAGCTGTGGTTAAGAAAAATAGCAAAGTAGCTGTAAATATACAACCACTAACTTAAAGAATACTGAGGCTGTTAAAATCTAGGTCTGTTGTTTAATCTACAATGAAGTGACAGAGAACTGATCAGAATTTCCAAGACAGGAAGAAAAGAACCTAACTTCTCTTTTGTCAGTCATAGTTACGTTGCATGGAATCTTTTTTTTTATTTTAAACTTCGCCATAAATAAAACTGCAGGTTTCACATTGAAATTGTTCGAAACGTTAATTCTATTTTACTGTCAACAGAGTTCCATTATATATTGGACTCAAGATGGATAGTCTCTTGATTAAACATCACATCTGGAAGTCAGGGGAGCAAAGTTCTTTCCTCAGGTCTGCCACAGACTACCGTGTGACCTTGGGCAAGTCACTGACCTCTCTGTTTCCGCGTAGCAGAAATAATTATATTAATAACCACCACAAAGAGGCTTCATTCATGAATGTTTCGTAAGTACTTTGAGAACCTAAGATGGAAGATGCTATAGAAATGCAAGGTTCTGTTGTTATATTCAACTTCACTGTAAACAGGTTGGACTATATCAGTATGTTAGTACAGCTAGAACAAGGTTAGGGGAAAATTGGCAATTTAGAAATGTTAAAATTTTCCCCAAACATTTCTTTGAAGAGTTCCCCTTCCAATTCAGGAATAGAATCCAGGATTTCTTAGGCTTGGTCTATATTACATGATTAGGTCAAGGCAAGTCAGCTTCCGTCAGCCTAGTTGGGGATGTTTCTACACTTAAATTTTGCTCCCATTGACGTAAGTGCCCTGCTACACTGTCTTAATAATACCACTTTCCCTAGCAGTGTAGACTCAATATCAATGTAGTTAGGTTGACGCAGTGTCAGTGTAGAGACTGTTACTTACATCAATTATTAGTGGCCTACAGGAGCTGTTCCACAATGCCCCACACTGATCACTCTGGTCACCGTTGTGAACTCTGCTGCTCAGGGGTCAGGTGGACAGGAAGCCACACATCTCCTTTAAAGCCCTGCAAATTTTTGAAATTCCTTTTCCTGGTTGCCTGGCTTGGCAAGCATACCTAGCAGCTTTCCATTGTTGTGAGTAATTGCCCAGCTAATCACGCTGGCTACACACTGCAGATGCACTCCTGCTTGGAGTATACAGGAGGTGGTAGATCTTCTGGGCCTGTGGGGAGAAGAGGCTGTGTAAGCACAAGTCCGATCCAGCTGTAGAAATGTTGACATCTATGACCAGATTGCTCGGGGAATGCAGGAGAAGGGCTACAACAGGAACCAGCAGCAATGCCTCTTGAAAGCCAAGGAGCTGCAGCAAGTGTACCAGAAGGCCAGGGAGGCCAACAATCAATCTGGTGCAGAGCTGCAGACCTGCTGATTTTACAAAGAACTGCATCCATCCTCAGTGGAGACCCCACCACCATTGCCACGAGTGCCATGGATACTTTGGAGGAGCCAGAGTCACAGACCCCCGCCATGAACAGGAGGAAGTGGATGAAGACGAGGAGGAGGAATATGGGGGACAGACAACCAGGGGATCCAGCTGTGCAGCGAGCCAGGACATGGTTTTGACTCCACTGCAGTCCAGCCAGTCCCAAGAGTCGAGCACAGGCGAGCCTCATGCAGGGGAAGGAACCCCTACTAAGCATGCTTGGAAATAACAGGGGAAGGAACCCCCAAAGTATCAGGACACATCTCTTGATGTACCTTTTTTTTTAACTTTTGCTAGAAGAGGTAGCAAAAGAACTAAGACAGGTAGAGTTGCTATGGGCTTTTCATTCTCCTCTAGAGTTACCTAGAGGGGGCCTGTGAATCTTCCCTAGAAATCGTGATGGAACATTCATGGATTGAACCTTTGATGGAACTTTGCAATCCTCCGCCAAAGGTTTCTGGAGAGGGTTGTCTCATTTCTTCCACCATGGTAGGACACTTTCCCATGCCACTCAGCAATTACTTCAGCACGCACCATTCAGTATATAGACTAGCAGCATACAGACCTGCGCAGCATCGGAAAGCCAGCAGCTGTTGTACTTTCCTTGCCTCTCTCACCCTCAGGAGTGAAATATCAGCTAAAATCACTACCCACCCCAAGGAGATTACTCACCATGGCTGGTGCTGTGACTGGCACCACATTGTATCAATCCCAAGGAGAAGTGAAAATGTAGTGCTTACAACTTTTGGGGATCAAGAGGAGGCAGTTCAGTATGCTAAGTTTTTACCTCTATTGTGAATACACTGACCATGGTACCTCTGTGTGTTGTATCTGCAATTGCTACCATGATGGCCTTCGGGGTCTTCTCCTCCAAACTTAAGGAATGTCTGAGTCAGATGAAGAGGAGAAAGAAGATGACTCAAGATGACATGTTCCAGGAGGTCCTGCAAGCCAGTGCTGCATCAGAGAAAGATACCAGGGCCTGGAGGATCACTCTTGCAGGCAGTCTGGAGAAGGATAAAATGGAGAGGAGAAAGGTGCAGGAAAAGGAGGGAAATGTGCAGCAGGAGATGCTTCTGCGTCTCAAACAGCAAACTGAGATGCTGCAGATTGAACAATCCATGCTTGCCTCCCTCTATAGTCCATAGAGTGCTCAATTTTGAGAATTCTCTATGCCCCACCCTCAACATTCCATGTGGCAATTCCCTTACCATTCCACCCTGAGGGCCATTAAAGACTATCACAGCTTCACATACACTGACCTGTGCAAGCCACGGTTGATATACATGTACCTGAAATGGAAATGTGTGTTCTTTCCACTTCATTAGTTATGTTCTCTTAATTTATTATGTTTTAAATGTTTTTTAATTGCCTGGTTCATGTTACAGAATAAAATTCTATTTTTTGGAACAAAATTCATCTTTATTAGTTCACAGCATATACTGTCTGGTGCTGAGGAGGTTCTGGCACCTACCAATTTCCTGTTGTTTCATTACATTACAGAATCCATAACGTAATTCACAGAAAATACTAATAAGTACATTGGCAATGTTATATTCCTGCACACCCAGCACACACTACATGATTCATACTGGGCTGCAAAAGAGTAAGGCCAGGTAGAGCACACTACAGCAACACATGCTATTCTGGCTCACTATTAAAATGGTCTTTCACAGCCTCCCTAAGTTGTATAGCTTCACGTTGAGCTCTTCTAATAGCCCTCTATCTGGCTATTCCAATTCAGTGGACAGTCACTCCACCTCTGCCCTCCACCCAGGCAGAAACTTTTCTCCTTTTGTTTCACAGATATTAGTCGGGACACAAGCTAGGCACCATGTAAAAATAAGAACTTGAATTGAACTCCAAGGTGAGAAGTCTCCCTTTGAACTTAATTACCTACCTCACAGGAGTATCTGTGAGGCTTAATTAATTAGTGTTTGTAAAGCACCATATAGATCTTTTTGCAAAAGGCTTTATAAGAGTGAACAGGATTGTTTTGATTTATTGTTTATTTATTAAAGTGAAGTTGACTTCTTGTTACTTTTCCCTCACCATGGACCTGGGGACAGCTACTCAGTGCTATTAGAGGGTAATACAATGTTTCCTGCTATCTTATGACATTGCTGATGATTCTGCTGATGCACTAGTGGTGCTTCCTGTCCATGATGGGTCAGTGGAGCAGGCAGTGAGTGGGACAAAACTAGGACAAAATCTAAATTATAAAGCATTGTTAGAGTGGACAAAGTTCGCATAATTGGGAGCTGCTTTGGATTCTTAATTTTTTTGTTTTTCAAACCCACTGCTCGAAACTACTGTACTATAGGTTTCAGAGTAGCAGACGTGTTAGTCTGTATCTGCAAAAAGAAAAGGAGTTCTTGTCACACCTTAGAGACTAACAAATATATTTGAGCATAAGCTTTCATGAGCTACAGCTCACTTCATCGCATACATGCAATGGAAAATACAGTGGGGAGATTTTATATACACAGAGAACATGAAACAATGGGTGTTACCATACACACTGTAGCAAGAGTGATTAGGTAAGGTGAGCTATTACCAGCAGGGGAGAGAAAAAAAACAAACAAACAAACAAAAAACCTTTTGTAGTGATAATCAAGGTGGGCCATTTCCAGCAGTAGACAAGAACATGTGAGGAACAGTGGCGGGAGGGAGAATAAACATGGGGAAATAGTTTTACTTTGTGTAATGACACATCCACTCCAGTCTTTATTCAAGCCTAAATTAATGGTGTCCAGTTTGCAAATTAATTCCAATTCAGCATTGGAGAGGTTTTAGTTGGGGGCTGAAGGGGATGGCTAGTGGCGTTGTGTTATTTTCTTTGTTAGGCCTGTCCTGTAGTAGGTAACTTCTGGGTACTCTTCTGGCTCTGTCAATCTGTTTCTTCACTTCAGCAGCCCCCAACTAAAACCTCTCCAACGCATCATCAAGGATCTACAACCTATCCTGAAGGACGATCCATCACTCTCACAGATCTTGGGAGACGGGCCAGTCCTCGCTTACAAACAGCCCCCAACCTGAAGCAAATACTCACCAGCAACCACACACCACACAACAAAAAAACTAACTTAGGAACCTATCCTTGCAACAAAGCCTGTTGCCAACTCTGTCCACATATCTATTCAGGGGACACCATCATTGGGCCTAATCACGTCAGCCACACTTTCAGAAGCTCGTTCACCTGCACATCTACCAATGTGATATATGCCATCGTGTGCCAGCAATGCCCTTCTGCCAAGTATATTGGCCAAACTGGACAGTCTCTACGTAAAAGAATAAATGGACACAAATCAGACGTCAAGAATTATAACATTCAAAAACCATTCGGAGAACACTTCAATCTCTCTGGTGACTCGATCACAGATCTAAAAGTGGCAATTCTTCAATTAAAAAAACTTCAAAAACAGACTCCAATGAGAGACTGCTGAATTGGAATTCATTTGCAAACTAGACACCATTAACTTAGGCTTGAATAAAGACTGGGAGTACATGTGTCATTACACAAAGAAAAACTATTTCCCCATGTTCATTTCCCCCCACCCACACTGTTCCTCACGCGTTCTTGTCTACTGCTGGAAAAGGCCCACCTTGATTATCAATACAAAAGGGTTTTTTTTCTTCTTCTTCTCTCCTGCTGGTAATAGCTCACCTTAACTGATCACTCTAGTTACAGCGTGTATGGTAACATCCATTGTTTCATGTTCTCTGTGTATATAAAATCTCCCCCTGTATTATCCACTACGTGCATCCGATGACGTGAGCTGTAGCTCACAAATGCTTATGCTCAAATAAATTTGTTAGTCTCTAAGGTGCCACAAGTATTCCTTTTCTTTTTACTTCTTTTTACTGTACTATACTATCTCAGTCTATGGCTGCTTTTAATTTAACTGCTTCAAGAGTATTCCAACAGACAGTCCACTGAGTGAAGTATAAATGTATAACCCAAAGCAATCTTTTAGCAGAAAAAATGACAATTATTCTCACAGGCTTATTATCATGCTGCAATATTTAAGTAGTTTAATTTTGCTAATTTTAAACTCTTGCTTTAAGAGTTCATGTCACTAGATTATGTGAGACATTCCAGAGTCAAACCATCTGGCTTCTATAAAAGCCACAGAGAGATCAAGGACATCTCCAACTGCTTTTATTGACCAGAGTGCCTCATTAGATTTTAACAGGAGGAACAGGGCTGGGAGGAGATATTTCAAAATCTGCAGAAGCTGAGATTTCATTGCTCAGATAAAAAGAAAAGGAGTACTTGTGGCACCTTAGAGACTAACAAAATGCATCCGATGAAGTGAGCTGTAGCTCACGAAAGCTTATGCTCTAATAAATTTGTTAGTCTCTAAGGTGCCACAAGTACTCCTTTTCTTTTTGCGAATACAGACTAACACGGCTGCTACTCTGAAAATTGCTCAGATAGGGACTGTGTGGACCTGAGAAGGGAAGTCAAGTTTGTACAGAGAATGTTTCATATAAACCTCCATGCTAGAAGGAGTATACATGTTATGGATTAACTATGTTTTTGTCATATAAAAAAAGGATATCTTTAAATTTGAGGCACATTTCATTATTTAAACAAAGTTCTTTACCAACCCCAGGTACTTTTGTTTGATTCAGTCAGCTGAATTGAAATTTCACAGACTTCAATGGCTTAAAATTAAAGAGAAGTACGTATTCGGTGCTGGCTAAGATTATTTGGGCATTTATCTTGCATGTCTGCCACAGTAAATTCAGGTCTGAATTGATAAAGGGAAGGGTCTGTGAAGAAGTTTCAGCAGTGTGAGGGAGGGGAGCTGCCACTGACAATATTGTGCTATTCAGAATCATCATTTTATAACAGCTTTGTCCAGTAGACAAATTGGTAACATTGTTCATTGTTACTTTTAATCATAGCAGAAAAGGATCTGGATGTTGATGGCCAACTCCTGATAATGCTTTCCATGTATGTAGCACCTTTTGTCTGGGAATATGAAAGAGCTTTGCTAAAGTAGTGATATGAAGTTAGTTGCTAATGTATTAAAAGATTATTGTTACTGGTGGAAGAAGAGAGTCAATAAAGGTCTTTTTTCTTCTTCTTCCGTTACACTTTTAAGGGGCCAGTTAGGGTGACTTTATTCTTTATAGGAGCTTTATTATAATGTGGCTAGAGACATGGCTTGCCCTCCTGTGTAAGCAAATGAGAGTGACGTAACTCCAAATTAGAGGTCAGGTTGGAGAATCCCAAAGATACAGCTTGGAGAATCCCAAAGACTCAGTATTCCTGCTCATTTTCGTATTCCTTTGAAACCCCAAAAGTCTGTTAATTTCTGCTCAGTTCTCCCTCCTAATATAACTGCCATTGTAGTCAAATGTAGTCTTTAGGCCAGACTTCAAAATCTGCTAGATTTCAGATTTAATCTTATGATTCTAACCAAGTTTAGAAGTCAAGGCACATTTCCAGAGTTAGGCCTACTCGAAGGTCTGTCCTATGTCCAAGGAGTCAATACTCTCAAGTCGTATGACACGGCTGATCCCATTGAGGAGATCAGCATTCTTGCTATGCTGCCATTTTGTTGATTCATCCACTTCTACAGGCCGCTCTGTTTCAGATGGCTTGGGAGGGAGGCAAGGTAAAATAAAAATCACTAGAACCCCATGAGACTCGATAGAAGAAGATTAAGCCAATTGTCTTTGTCTAAAGGAAGATCTGAGTTTCACAATTTTTGATGATGGCAACTTCAGGATTGCTGAAATCAGTCACAGCTGTTAATTTAACAGAATACTGTGACTCTTCCAGATGTGGATCAAAATATTTCACTCGTGCATGTTCCAGTAGCAGGCACCAAAGCAGCCATCTAAAGACTTCCCTGAAAAATACTGGAAGCCACGGCAGATTACTGAGGAACTCTAAAAGTCTCCTTAATTAAAGAGCACATAGACAGCTTACCAAAGTTCTAATGTCCCAGCTAAAACTTGAACCATGATCCTCAACTGAGTCCTCTGGACTGATCTAATAATGAAGATCTGTTCCAAATACTACATAGCCTTTATTACAGTACCTCTCTGGAAAAGAATAGGAGACAAGTAATTTTTTTTCCATAAGTAGTTCTGTACAAATGGGGTGGTTGGTACGATGGGCATCTACAGTTATGTTCTGTATTATACAAAAGATAAGAAATTATAATAAGACAGAAAATCATTTCACACTGGTGGTCCGATTGCCAAAGCAACAGAATATGAATAAATTGCACAAGGACAGGAGTTCATCCATTTTGTTATTAGATAAATTCAAAGCATTTTGTTTTTCAAGCATAACCATTTATTCTACAAAAAAAGAAAAGGAATACTTGTGGCACCTTAGAGACTAACAAATTTATTTGAGCATAAGCTTTTGTGAGCTACAACTCACTTCATCGGATGCATTCAGTCACCTAAAGATTTCACTGAAAAACACTGGAAGCCACGGCAGATTACTGAGGAACTCTAAAAGTCTCCTTAATTAATGAGCATATGTACAGCTTACCGAAGTTCCAATGTCCCAGCTAAAACTTGAAACATGATAGCTCACGAAAGCTTATGCTCAAATAAATTTGTTAGTCTCTAAGGTGCCACAAGTACTCCTTTTCTTTTTGCGAATACAGACTAACACTGCTACTCTGAAACCTGTCATTTATTCTACATTAAAGTCTAATAGAGAAATTCAAAATATGAATACAATGAAACATGCAATACATGAATAAAGTATAATGTGAAAATATAACAACTACAAAGAGAGGGCAGATTTACCACTGCTATCCAGAACTATGACTCTGTCTGGTTAAAAGAGAGACAGATCTCTGCTTTGGCTTAATTATACATAATTTGGCTGACAGCTGAAATGCAAACCTAAACAGTCAATCAGCTAACGATACACAAAATTAAGCGTTTCACACAGTGTCCAACCCCTTCAACCTTTATTTATACTTTAATTACATTAATTACACCCTGGTTTAAAGCATTGCAACTACAAGAGGAGGGGAAGAAATGATAGACTTCCCTAAGTAATGAGTTGAATAGTGATTGTGTTAGAATTAAAACTATTAGCAAAATGCAAAGTAGCAGTGAATTGTAAATAAATTCAACAGTTTACCCGTCCTGTTATTCCACCCCTTAATTCTTTTCTGTAACAACAGACTGTCTCAGATACTTTATCAGTGTTCTAACCATACACTCCAGGATAATTATTTGTAGGTGTATTTCAGGTTCAACAGAAATGTGACTATTTGGTATTTGCATTCATTTCTCGTGTGTGTGTGTTGTGTGTGTGTGTGTGTGAGGGATACAATTATGGCACTAAAATAACATACATTTGTCTTCTCACTGCATTTTGCAATCAATATATAGCAAGACCAGCTCTCATACTGAGCATTTAAGGCACTTAACTACCTACAACACTGACACTTAATGACTGTAAAGTATTATTTCCCCCATTTTACAGATGAGAGAAAAGCGGAAGAGAGATTAAATGACTTGACCAAGGCCACTGAAATAGTGGCATAGCCATGATTAGAATTTAGAACTTTCTGACTTCTGATCCCATGCTCATTCTTCTAGACCCTGTTGTTGGTTTTGCTCCATAAAAGGCAGTTTTAAAAGTTCATATAAAAAGTAAATATGAATACCTTAAAATTCTTGCCATCAAATACATGTATAATTTATTTTCTTATATTTCAACAGTAACTATCGTTCATTGTTTGATAGTTTGTTATTTAATCCACAAATTGTACATGCTTTTTGTTTGTTTGTGTCCCATCTCCCTTTAATGGCCTACAAAAGCAATCTGGTAACCAGGCTCATTTACATTTTACAAGTCTGCCACTTTGCAATGATCTATGAGCTTCTTGGATGATCCGTGTGGGTTGTGGAAGCCAAATTGTTCTGAAAATCAACCTGAAAGGGCATTTTAGTATGTTAAGCTGCTTCCAGATAAGCCCACGTTTTTCTATAGTGTGCTCAGGGCTAAGCATCTCCTTCTTGATCTCAGTAGCATTTTGAGTTCAGTCTTATTAGACCATGTACTTATTGGTATAAGTAACAAACACTAGGTGAGTAAAAATCTCAGAACCAGTTCATTGTGTCCAGTGTAACAGTTGTGCTGACTAAGGCTGAACAAAAGTAAAGGGATGGCTGTTTATGTGAAGGTGAGAGCCTTGACATAAGAGACTAGAGAGAGAGTGTTGGATAGGACATCTTGGTTTTATTGCCACTTTTGCCGCAGACTTCCTTATGGATGTCACTTTACCATCTGTGTCTGTTTCCCCATCTGGAAAATGAGGATAATATTTATTATGCCCACCTAATAAGAAGGTTGTGAAGGTTAATTCATGTTTGATGTGCTCAGATGGAAGGCTATTGAAGAGCATGATTTTGTGAAATTAAAAACATAGAGAATTATAAGAACAAGAGTTAAATTATATTCACACTGTAAGAGAGAGAAAATTATTTTTATATACAGAAAAATCATTATTAGTCTTGATCTTAATATACTTCAAAGATGATGTCTTATGAGCAGATGTTCA
Source organism: Dermochelys coriacea (assembly GCF_009764565.3). NCBI lineage: Eukaryota > Metazoa > Chordata > Testudines > Dermochelyidae > Dermochelys > Dermochelys coriacea. The sequence continues at coordinate 63,936,125 of NC_050074.1, forward strand.
CGGAGACTTTGATAACCTGAAAATCACTCTTGACATCTTTTCAGGTCTTTGGATGATTTTCCAAAGCTCCATCTTTAAATTATTTCAGGCAGTCTTAGGGAGATGTTCAGGGTGTCCCAACTTTTTTTTTCACTTTTCCCACATCAGTGCAGCTACACATCCTTTCAATGTTCTTCTATTTCCAAAATCAGTTTGGAGGCAAATTTTAATGTTCAAGTTCAAGTTGCAAACAACGGGCACCTGTGTTCCCATGAAGCTGCTGTGCAGACATCTCTTCATGTTCTGAAGCACTCATCTGGAGTGCTCCTACTGATTTGCTAAGTGCTTTGATATCTGCTGACCAGGTGGGCCCCTTTTTGCTACAACTGGGTTATAAAAAGCTTAGTCAGTCACTCTGAGGCAGAGGGTGCTAGAGACAGAACAGTCCAACAGGGGAAAATAACACTCTGAATAGTGAAACTCAGGAAAAAGCTTAGGCTAAGGTTTGTCTGTTGTTATTTAAGGTAACAATACAAAAACCTCCCCGGAAGGAGATATGTGTACTACTTATGGTACTAGGAACGGGGTGGGAACTTCATTTGCTTATGTTCATGAAAGCAAAGTGATCATCATAAAAATTAAACATTTGCCAATAAATACCACAAGAATGCCACCTGGTTTAGATAAGAGTCTATATTTGAATGAGGTATTTAACTGTGATATTTCAGAGACCACTGTATACTAGGTTTGTCATATACTGATGTTTTAATGGCTACTACTATAACTCTTTTGCGGCAGTCATGTATTAAGGACTTGATTTAGCAAAACACTTACTCACATACTTATTGACCTTTGTAGAATAGGATGGACCTAAGCATGTGCCTTGATGAATTGGAACCTTAAGTTTACAGAAGATTTTTGGATTAGAAAGCCAGGACTTTCATTTTTTGGTACCCCAGATCTAATCTTTCATATATGTCTAAAACAAGTGGTTCATCCTTCATAAGGAAAAAAAGGATCAATTCAAACCCACAGTGAACCGTAAGCAGTGTGAGAGATTTGCAATAAACATCCCTGTGTGATGATCAGATACCTCTACTCTATACCATACTGAAGAAGTAGGACAATTTGAATTATAATCTACTATATAACATGAAAATAGAGCCACACAAGTTTGATCATGCTGAGTTGTGAAAGAGTGGCTGCTTGCTTTGTCATTTGATTGACAACCTTAGTTATATTCATGTAATAAAATTAGGAGATGTATCAATTCACAAAGATTAATAATTATCTCTTAGTTGTAATCTTTTTACAAAGGGATGACATCTCAATTTCTCCTTAATGGCAAAGTTATCATCTCGATATTTAATTAAGCATCTTTTCTAATCAAATTAACTTGCCTTTCTTAAACAGAGGTTTCTAACCTTTAAGTGGCCTTAAAGTGTTGCTCCTTTCAGCTATTGCCTTTGAAAAGAAAGATAATGTCCCTTGAAGTGATCCTCTTACAGTGAATTATTATTCACTGGTTGATTGCAAATACACATTCCTAAAAAAACTTATCCATAAAGTTTTATAAATTATTTCAAGATGTGTTTAAAACCTTTGGAATTAGTTCTGCTGCCTGCAGGAGGTTGCCAGAATAACTTTTGTCCTTTTTAAAATTTAAAACAAATTATTTTTCACTGTGGGGAACATTACTATAGCTTACCTTGGCTACAACTGACAGCGACAATATGAGGTAATCTGCTAACTGTAATGGAAAGGTATTTAAAGCCTGTCTTGGAGCATGCTTAGTAAATTATTCAAAGTTAAGAGCTCAGATATATTTGCAGATCACTAAGGATTTTGGATCTTTGCTGTCTATCTATTACTTCATTGACAATGTCAGTGTGTCTGCCTGGAAAATATGAGTAGCTGAATCACTGAAGCAGTTGCCTGAAGTGTTTTTTCTGTTCTAATTACCATTTAAAGGAGCTGGATGGCATTGTAATACAGACTATAGATGGTATAGTATGATGTCTCTTCTATTCTTGGGATAAGTTATGTAGGTGTCCATATAAGTAACTTTATTACTGCTCCTTCTCATTTTTCAATCCCCTGCCATCTGTCTCCATCTTTAAGATCAACGAATGGAAGCTTATTCACTGAAGATTCCTCTGATACGTATACTTTTTTCATTCTTCAAGACTTCTGAAGTTCTGAATATCCACCTACTAAGCTGCACAATATGTCTCTTTGTTGCCCAGATGTTTGTGATCAATCTGTGATCCTTCAGAAAATTAATTAAAATATTCTCCCCCCCCCAATGTGGGGTTAACCATTCATCTCAAATTACAATGGTGTAAGCACCCAAGGAGTTCTGTTACTGTACGTCATATTGCACCATTGTGAGTTATGAAAAAAGTCCAGTTCTCAACCAACCGTCCTTGCCAAAAGTAGTGCAGGCATAAGGAGCAGGGCTAAAGGATGAAGCTGGCACATTACTAGCACTTGAGGCCTGCTGTACTTTCCTCATTGCTCGCTTCACTCAACCACTTCTCTTTATCCTCTTTGACTCCTTGGCACATCACAGCCTTCCAGTGTGGCCTGTTGCTAGCTGTATCTTCCAGCTTGTGGTGCTGATGTCAAAGGTTTTCTGGTCCCTCTTTGCAAATATCCTTGAACATGACCCTCGTTGGGACTAAGTGGCTTTGGAGCATCCATAATGTCTCCACATAGGAGATCCTTGGGAATGCATTCATCTACTATCCCAAGCAGATAACCAAGTCAGTAGAGATGTTTGTGTTTGAGAGTAGTGATTAGACTTGGCTATTTTTTTTCTCAAGTACTTTGATGAGCAAAGACAGTGTGGAAGGGGTATAACCTTCTCTCAGGCCTGCTATAGGTGGCTCAGGTCTTGCCATACAGCATATGTGCTCAAAGCACATTTCTTGTAGACCCATATCTTGGTGTTCAATATTAGCTTCCTATTATTCCCACACACACTTGGTCAGATAGCCAAATGTGGTAGCTGCCTTTCCAATGCAAGAATAAGCTCTAGAGAAAAATTATCTGATACAGTTGATCCTAGTTTGCAGAACTTGTTCACAACTTCTAGCATGGTGTTGGCTATTGAAACCTCTTGTGCACTCAACACACCTTGGACTGTAATTATTGTCTCCTTTAGACTGATGGTTATTCCAAATTTATCAGACGCTTGTATTGCGAAGTTGCTCCTCTTCACTGTGTGCAATAAGCATGCATTGTCAGCAAAAAGAAGTTCTCTTATCAGCAGGTGTTTGACTTTGCTTTTTCCTGATAGTCGTGCAGTGTTGTAGAGTTTTCCATATGATTTTGCATGGAGATATACTCCCTTGTTGCTAGTGAGAAAGCATGGCAAAGCAGCAGAGAAGAATATACCAAAAGTGTTGATGCCAGACTCTATCCCTGTTTGATACCACTGCAGATTTCAAAGCTGTCGGATTGATCACCATTATACTGGACTATAGCCTTCATGCCATCATGGAAGGACCAAATCAAAATGAAAAGGATTGGTAGGCAACCAATTCTCTGTAGCAATTGAAAAGAGTACCTTGGCTGACCGGGTCAAAAGCCTTTGTAAGATCTATGAAGGCTATGTAGAGAAGTTTTCCTTGTTCCGGACACTTTTCTTGCAGTTGCCTTAGTGCAAAGACCATGTCAATATTAGATCTAATAGCACGGAAGCCATACAGATGCTCTGGATATACAGTCTTTTGAGAATGACCTGTGTGAATGCCTTTCTAGCCACACTCAGGAGAGAAATTCCTCTGTAGTTGTTTGTCATTTCAATATTCTTTGCTTTCATACAAAGTTATGATGTTTGTGTTCACATGTCTTCTGGTACCCCTTCTTCCCTCCAGCAGGCAAGACATTATTCAGATATTTAAGCACAACCTGTCGTTTTTGTTTCAATACTTCAGGTGGCATCCCATCACTTCCCACTGATTATTCTGGTGCCAGGAAGGTGATTGCCTTTTCAAGATCATTTAAAAGTGGTTTTATATCAATTTCTTTGATGGTCTTGTAGTTGGTACTGCTTCAGAAACAGTGGTTTCACATGAATAGAGTTGATGATAGTATTCCACCCAGCATTGCACCTGTTTGCTTCTGTCAGTGATGATGTCTCCATTAAGAGCTTTGAGTAGGGCAGCCTTCTTGGCTGAAGGGACCTATACTTTCTTGATTCCATCATACATACCTCTTAGATTTCCATTCTCAAAGGACTTTTGTATTTTCTCGCACAGATTGAGCCAGTGTGATTGTGCATATTGCCTTGCTTTTTGTTGCAATCAGTTCTTGGCCACTCTGAAGTTAGCTCATGTTTCAGGAGAGGGGTTGATGTTGTGATGGAGATATGCTGGGCGTATTTCTTCAGCATATACTGCTAACCAGTCTTTAGCTTTTGGTAAGGACATTGTACAAGATCAAGTTGCAACTCTATGGATTTTCATTGAGTGTGTTCCATGCTGCATTAGCATTCAAGGGAGGTGCAATAGATGACATAGCTTCACTGAGATTCATAGTGAATTGGAGATACTTTCATGGATCTTGTGTCGCTGGTGTTAATGCATGGGGAAAAACTTTGATACAATGGAATTTCCTTAATGAAAGCCTTATTTTGCACTGCAGCATCCAAATGCATGGTCTGTAATACTGCACTGTGAAAACTGTGAGCCAGAAGAACATTCTGTAGGTGTTTCCTGCGGGTGACAATTAAATCATGGCGGACTTCAGTTTGAGTGACGCATGCTGGAGGTCTCATGCTGCCAGTACTAAAACATCCTTGCAATTTCCTAACTAGAAAAGTGTTGCATCCCCCATGGAGAAATTAGACCTTGTCTTGACAGATAAAGAGGAACTGATAACAGAAATAAAAATTGATGGTAACTTAGGTAGAAGTGATCATCATTTGATCACATTAATAATGTGCAAATGGAATAAAGTCCAGACCAGTCATATATATACTTGGTGCTTTAAAAGGTCCAATTTCACAAAGCTGAAAACAATTATGAGCCAAATAAGGTGGAAGGAAGAATATAATCAGAAAAATGTGAATAAAAATTGGGAATTAAGAACACTTTACTAGATGCCCCCAAAGCCACAATCCCCCTATCAAGGAAGAAGGCCGTATTGGTTAAAAACGGAACTTCTTTAGTGGGGAAGTGAAGCTAACTGTAAATATATATCTAGATAGATAGATAGATTTATATATATCTAGATAGATAGATAGATATATCTATATATAACGAATGCAAGAAACATAAGAACATAACAATGGTCATACAGGGTCAGGACAATGATCCATCTAGCCCAGTATCCCGTCTTCTGACAGTGGCCTGTGCCAAGATGCTTCAGATGGAATGAACAGAGCAGGGAAATTATTGAGTGATCAAGTCCTAGCTTCTGGCAGTCATAGGCTTTGGGACATCCAGAGCATGGGGTTGCATCCTAACCCTAGTATTGGTCAATTATTAGATGGAAATGGTAGAATTATCAGTAATAATGCACCAGAGGTATTCAATATATATTTCTGTTCTATATGGAAGGAAAAACAGATGATGTAGTCTATCTTATAACAACACTCTTTCCATTCCACCAGTATCTCAGTGGGGTGTTAAAGAGCATCTACTAAAGTTAGAGATTTTTAAACCAGCATAACTTGTATAACTTGAATCTAAGAGTCTTAAAAGCGCTGGCGGGGGAGCTCACTCTACCATTAATGTTGACTTTTCAATAAGTCTTGGAACTCCAGGGAAGTTCCACAAGACCGAAAGCAACCTAATACTGTGTCAATATTTTAAAAGGGTAAATGAGATGATCCTGGTATTATAGGCCTGTCTGTTTGACATCGCCTGGGCAAGATAATGGAGTGGCCGATATGGGATTTGATTAATAAAGATGTCAGGGTTCCTTCCCCACTCTGAACTCTAGGGTACAGATTTGGGGACCTGCATGAAAGCCTCCTAAGCTTATTTCTACTAGCTTAGGTTAAAACCTGGTACGCTGCCACCACCAAGCGATTTAGCAAAGAATCAGGGAAGAGACCACTTAGAGACGTCTTCCCTCAAAATATCCCCCCAAGCATAAGGCATCCCCTTTCCTGGGGAGGCTTGAGAATAATATCATAACCAATTGGTTACAAAATGATCAAAGACCCAAACCCCTGGGTCTTGGAACAATGGAAAAATCAGTCAGGTTCTTAAAAGAAGGATTTTATTTAAAAAAAAAGGAAAGAAAGAAAGGTAAAAATCATCTCTGTAAAATCAGGATGAAAAATACTTTACAGGGTATTCAGATTCAAACCACAGAGGACCTCCCTCTGGGAAAAACCTTAAAGTTACAGAAAACAGGAATAAACCTCCCTCTTAACACAGGGAAAATTCACATAAAATAAAGATAAACTAATCCACCTTGTCTGGCTTACCTATACTGGTTGCAATATTGGAGACTTGGATTAGCATGTGCTGGAGAAGATGGATTTCTGTCTGGCCTCTCTCAGTCCCAAGAGAGGACGGCCACAGAAATAAAGAACCAAACAAACCCTCTCCCCCTGCAGATTTGAAAGTATCTTTTGTCCCCATTGGTTCCTTTGGTCAAGTGCCAACTAGGTTATTTGAGCTTCTTAACCCCTTACAGGTAAGAAGGAATTTTAGGCTACCCATATGGTTATGACAAAAGAAATAAAGGAGGGTAAATATTTAATACAAATCAACATGGTTTTATGGAAAACAGATCCTGTCAAACTAACTATATAACCGCATTTGCTCCAACCCCTCAGACAGAGACAAACACCTACAAGATCTCTATCATGCATTCCTACAACTACAGTACCCACCTGCTGAAGTGAAGAAACAGATTGACAGAGCCAGAAGAGTACCCAGAAGTCACCTACTACAGGACAGGCCCAACAAAGAAAACAACAGAACGCCACTAGCCATCACCTTCAGCCCCCAACTAAAACCCCTCCAACGCATCATCAAGGATCTACAACCTATCCTGAAGGACGAGCCATCGCTCTCTCAGATCTTGGGAGACAGACCAGTCCTTGCTTACAGACAGCCCCCCAATCTGAAGCAAATACTCACCAGCAACCACACACCACACAACAGAACCACTAACCCAGGAACCTATCCTTGCAACAAAGCCCGTTGCCAACTCTGTCCACATATCTATTCAGGGGATACCATCATAGGGCCTAATCACATCAGCCACACTATCAGAGGCTCGTTCACCTGCGCATCTACCAATGTGATATATGCCATCATGTGCCAGCAATGCCCCTCTGCCATGTACATTGGCCAAACTGGACAGTCTCTACGTAAAAGAATGAATGGACACAAATCAGACGTCAAGAATTATAACATTCAAAAACCAGTTGGAGAACACTTCAATCTCTCTGGTCACTCGATCACAGACCTAAGAGTGGCTATACTTCAACAAAAAAGCTTCAAAAACAGACTCCAACGAGAGACTGCTGAATTGGAATTAATTTGCAAACTGGATACAATTAACTTAGGCTTGAATAGAGACTGGGAATGGATGAGTCATTACACAAAGTAAAACTATTTCCCCATGGTATTTCTCCCTCCCACCCCACCCCCCACTGTTCCTCTGATATTCTTGTTAACTGCTGGAATTAGCCTACCTGCTTGTCACCATGAAAGGTTTTCCTCCTTTCCCCCCCCTGCTGTTGGTGATGGCTTATCTTAAGTGATCACTCTCCTTACAGTGTGTATGATAAACCCATTGTTTCATGTTCTCTGTGTGTGTGTATATAAATCTCTCCTCTGTTTTTTCCACCAAATGCATCCGATGAAGTGAGCTGTAGCTCACGAAAGCTTATGCTCTAATAAATTTGTTAGTCTCTAAGGTGCCACAAGTACTCCTTTTCTTTTTGCGAATACAGACTAACACGGCTGCTACTCTGATACCTTATAGGGTTAGACTTCAGGAGCTCAATCTATTTATCTTGATAGGGTTAAGGGCTGACTTGATTACAGTCTATATGTACCCACATGGGGAACAAATATTTAATGTGCTCTTCAATCTAGCAGTGAAAGATATAAAATGATCCAGTGGCTAGAAGTTGGAACTTGACAAATTCAGACTGGAACATACAGATATATGCTAATACATATTGAATATAGAAAACAGAGCTGTATTTTTTATATTTATAAGACAATATTTCCTTTGTCTTAGTTAATTTGCTGAATGTCTGCTTAGGCCTCTTTAGTATAACTTTTGTAAGAGATCTCGGATAGTAATTTGTCCATCATTTGCCATTATCATTTCATGGGTATAAACTGGTTTAATTATGACATGGGGATATAACCATTTTATAAATCTGCATTATTGTTGGCTGTAGCATGGTGACAGTAGCAAAATGTCATCTTTGAAACCCATCATAAAAAAGAAATACTTTATCAATCCCTCTCAAGTTTCCCTTTACTGAACCTGGTGGGTTGTTTTTTTATTCTTTCTAATCTTGACATCCAAGCAGTGGATGTGCAGTTGTGCCTATCAGATCCGGGCTGTTTGCCTAGCCCTTAAAAATCACCTGTGTTTGAAGTGGAGTCTGCTATTGTAGTATTTGGTGAATAGGATTTCTCCAGGAACTGATCTGTGTGGTGTGAGGAAAAGGTCCTTTTACACACTGCTTGTAATGGAGTGGAAAATTACATTTCCCATTGCAAGAACAGCCCCATTAGAGGAAGAGCAGATTCTCTTGCAGAGAGCTGGAATGCACCTCAGGCAGTGAAGGGGTGACAGTGCAAATAATGGGAGCTGGGAAAGAATTGGAGGATACTAAAATGAAAAATGTTTTTCTTCATACACTGTGATTCCTTCATAAACTTTCTTCCCTGCTACTTGGGTTACGTTTGAAACACCGAGGAAAACACAAATTTAAACAAATGTTTTTAAGATGTTTGAGGATAAACCTTACCCTTGTTTTAAAAAAAAAGAAAAGAAAAGAAATACTATAATATGTTTTCTAAGTAACTATCCAAACTAGAGTAGAGTTACTATAGGATTTTACAACATTACTGTGGAGCATTGCACTGTATTTTTTTAAATAAGAAGTTGGAGTTTTTGTCAATTGCATCCTGACCACATGCCTCAGGGAACATGTCTGAAGGATCTTCCTCTATATAGCTTGTAGCATGCTGAGTGAATAGGTAGGCATATAACCACTTTCTATGACCTACCCTGCACCCAATGGTTTTTTTCAGGTTTAAGCATGTGAATGTGTCATTGCCAACACAGGCAATAGGTGGTCCTGACAATAGGATTTCACCCAGTAATTCATGCATCAAATCCATAACTTCTGGTGGAGTTAGAGTGCATGGTTTTGATAGACAGCCAAACTTGATTTAAAGACTTCAAGTGTTTTTAAATCCACCATATCTCTACATGAGTCGTTCAGATGTTTAGTTACTTTCACTGTTGAAAATGTGTGCGTTATTTCCATTCTGGTTGTCTACAATGGGGTTGGTCCCATGTTTAGGGGGCTTTTCAGCTTCCATGCAAATGCAATTCAAATATGTTGTTAGTAGTTTTCTGAACTGAATTGGAACCGCCAACTCCTTTCACACACCCCACTCCAAGCAGTCATCAGATAGTAACAACATTCTGTCACCATTCTGTGGACCAGTGTCCTAGAGATAAAATGTTCTATATCTCATCAGCATCTCCTAAACCAGCAGTTCTCAAACTGTGGTTCGGATCCCCAAAATGGGTTGCGAACATGTTTTAACAGGGTTTCCAGGGCTGGCGTTAGCCTTGCTGGGGCCCAGGGCTTAAGTTGATACATGCTCCATGCCCAGGGCTGAAGTGCTTTGGCTTCCCCCCCACCCCCAGGGTGACAGGGCTCAGGCTTTGGCTTGCCACCCCTCCCCACTCCGCCAGGGTGGTGTGGCTTGGACATCCCCGCCCCTCCTCCCCGCCCCGTCACCCTCCTGGGATCCTGTAGTAATTTTTGAGAACAGAAGGGGGTCACGGTGAATGAAGTTTGAGAACCACTGCCCTAAACCATCCAGCCTGCCAATAAAACTTATACAGTCCTTCAGCCTTTTCCAGTATTAAGCTATATGAAAGAGTAGATCCACTAAGAAAATAAAGTAGACTTAATAATTAGAAGTGTAATAAATAATAAAGAGCCTGAACCTCAGACGTTTTCATAGAATCCTTTGGATTGGAAGGTTGCTCAAGTAGGTTATCTAGCCTAACCTCTGATTTGTGATAGAATTGATTCCTGTTCTGAGATTTTTGCGGCTGCATGTAGGATTATTCTCCTTTTTTTTCTATTTATTGGGCAATGTTACGATATGACTTTCCTCCACGGTTAGCTCTGGTGTTCGTATCAAAATGTAGTCCTTATTTTACATTGATATAAGACTTTGATAATCAGAATATTAGGGAAATTATATTAAGCTCATAGTTTTTGTCCACACTTAAAACCAATATCCTGTAACAAAATTCAGGTACTACACTTTAATTTGACTTAAAATACCAGGATTATTTCAGGTTATTTCATAACTCAGATGCATGTAAATGAATGCCCTGTCCAGTGGGTCTTGGTGGGCTCAGCAGGAGGGCTAAAATCCTCTTTGGTCCAGAGATGGCCTCATTGCTCAGCCTCTCCTCTTCAGGGTTCCAGTGCTGCACAGCAAGGGAGGGCTGAACCACAGGCAAAGAGCAGGTTGCCATCCTCTTCCCCCAGTGGCTAAGACTGGCACAGCTAAAGACCACATGGGAGTTAGATTAGGTCTCTTACTTTGGCTAGGAGGCATTTAAACTTTGTCTGGGACACATGGCATCACTCATTCTGGATTGTTACCATGCCATGCTTCAGGTTGTGTGTTTGCGACTGACTTTTGCTTTGTTACATTATAGCTGGTGTCTCTGTGTGTGTTGGCTGCTAGCTGATAGAGCTTATTGGGGTGATGAAGGAATTTTCCTCTAATGCAGATTGGCAAAGACAGCTGTGGGGTATTCTCCCCCCTCAAAGCAATAAGTGGAGGACTAGCTCAGTTTGTTGTTAATTGACGAGTTGTATAAGTATTTTTTGCAGCTGACTGGCAGGTGTCCAGTGCTATAGTAGAAGGCTGTTGACTTACCCTCGCCTTGAGTACAAGGTTTGTAAGTAAGTACTGCAGGGGCTGCAGTACGGATTGAGATGGGGGTGCTGAGATTTCACGCCCAGCAAAAATTGAAGCACTGCATAACTGGAGCTGATTCCTGATATGAGGAAAGTGTGACATGGTAAGTTCTGGCATTGGGCAAATTCCCTGCTTCATGAGTGGGTTGAATGTAGCTTCTTCCTGTTGGTGGGGTCTCTGAGGCAGAGTGTTAATACTACATTGAACTAATGACTGCTAGGTAGTTTCTCGGGTTGTTGTGTTAAGTCTTACAATTCTCGTTAGTTTCAGCAGTTAAGATAATTATAGTCTCTGCTTAAACCATTATCAAATGCGCATTATGTTGAAATTTGATATCCGCACCATAGGTGTATGTACATTATATATATACTGTATGTGTGTAGATATAATTATATAATTTTAGTATCTTAATATGAGAGTTCTATTTACTGTAAAATACTAGAGAGGAAATATGAATTCAATGCCATTAACATGAAGCATTTTTCTTTCAATTAAACTGAAAAAAAATAATTGGAAATGTTACAGAAACTTTTAATTTAAATAATACATCCTGATTTTATTTTCTGCTGCTAAGAGGGCAAAAATTATGTGGAGAGAAATAAATATATACTTCTGGATGACACCATCTTGGCATTTCCAAGCATTCTTTTCTAAATATGTTCTTTATCTGAACAGTCTTGAAATACTTGAAATAATATAATTAAAAGCACAAAATGAGTGCCAGACTTGTCAATTTCAACAACATAGTGCTGAAATTTTTAGTGAAACTGAGAGCTCCATCTCCCACACATTGTAATGAATAGGTTCATAAAAGGAAAATAGTTTAATTACATTTTAGTTCTTGGATTGTTAATAGGCTGGAGTATCTAAATTGAATAATGTGATTCTGGTAATAATTATGTGTAAATGAACTCGTTTAAATGATATTTTACAGCTTCTTTATAAAATTACAGCTAGAGGCAATCCAGTGATAGACAGACAAAGGCCATGCAAAAATTATCATAAACTATTAGCTTGTTTGCAAAGGGTTTTATGTTAATCTTCTAGTACTTAGAGCACTCTGCAATTAACATATCATGGGGAGCTGCCTCACAGCAAAGGCATGCAAATTGAAGTGCTCAGATAAAAAGCCATTCACATAAAAAAAAAATCAAAGAAAGGGTGGCATAGCACTCAAAGGGTACTGGTTTTATATTTGAGATTAAGGAGGTGTAATGACTATGTTATCTAACTATGGTTGTAATTAAAGCTTTTCTCTTGCAGACATGACAATAGGTACAGCATTGATTTGGTTGTTTTAATTGTGAAAGTCATTTTATTTCAGGGCAGAAGATATGAATAGCCTAAATCAAAGGGCTTGAAGATTGCTTTGTTGATAGTACTTGTTCAACAGCTGCCTTGTTGCTTGATACACAAACGAGGAGAATGCTGAAAGAGATCCTGGGAGGTGCTCTGTATTGTAATTCTCCTGCTGGTTTCCTTTCCTTTTATGAAAAAGGCAAGGATCTGTGTAGTGATTGTAAACAAGCAGCCTTTTCATACATACTGATGTTTTTTCTCCCTTAGTGTCCCCTGAACAAAAGAAGTCATAAAAGGCCTTGAACTAACTTTTACTATTGCACTTTCCCAAACTACAAAAGTTTATGTAATAAAACCATCATCTGCTCTCAGACATATCACACTTTTAGTGGAGAACAAAAGTCTCGATGTGGCTGTAATTCCTGTTGTTAGAAATGCCATTGTGACAGAAATGATGAGCTGCAGAGAGGCTGGATATTGGCTTTTATTTACATTATGTGTGTAGACACCAAATCCTCTCCGTGAAAGATGGGAAGGGCACTTTGGACCATTCACCACAGTAACTCTATACAGAATAAACTAAATATATCTGGTTGGATTCAAGACAAAAATAAGTGGGTACAAGTGTATTTCAGAAGCATTGTGGTCATCCTACCCCCTTTTGGCTCATATAGTCTGAAAGGAAAGGACCTCTGAACAGTCAGAAAATACATTAATAAGGCCTATACACAGTTTTTGTAACAATGTTGGGTTAGGGGTGTGTGTTTGTTTATTTATTTACTTATTTTTCCAATGCGGTTATACTGGTGTGGATGCAGTTATACCAGCATAAAGGTGCCTTATGCCAGTAGAGCTTATTACCCTTCCTATACAGGAATATCTATACTAGTATAAAATTCCTTCATATCAATACAACTGCATCCACACTGTGTGTATTGTACTGCTTTAATTATACTGATGTAGTTAAAAGCAGGACAGTTTTGTACTATAGTAAATGTGGATTTCCCTATCTTCTTCCTTAATGAGTACAAACCAATAAGAAATTTAAGGGGAGCTTTACACTGCTTTTGACACAACAAGAGCCATCCCAAACACCTAGAGACTTTGTGGGGTTTAAAAAAAAATAAGGCTGAGAAAAAACACACTTGCACCTGTTTATGTCGATTTCTAATCCAGCCAGATTTATTTATTTCATTCTGTATAAATGTTACGGTGGTGAAAGGTACAAAGTCCTCTTCCCAACCTTACAATGAAAGGATTTAGGGTCTACACACATAATGTAAATAAAAGCCAATATCAACTAAAAAAAAGCCAATATCAACTGCGTAACTTCAAGTCAGTGGCACTGCTATGGGTACCCGCATGGTCCCACAGTATGCCAACATTTTTATGAAAAAAGGAAAAGGAGTACTTGTGGCACCTTAGAGACTAACAAATTTATTAGAGCATAAGCTTTCGTGAGCTACAGCTCACTTCATCGGATGCATTTGGTGGAAAAAACAGAGGGGAGATTGATATACATACAGGTGTGTGTATATCAATCTCCCCTCTGTTTTTTCCACCAAATGCATCCGATGAAGTGAGCTGTAGCTCACGAAAGCTTATGCTCTAATAAATTTGTTAGTCTCTAAGGTGCCACAAGTACTCCTTTTCTTTTTGCGAATACAGCCTAACACGGCTGCTACTCTGAAACTTAACATTTTTATGGCTGACTTAGAACAACGCTTCCTCAGCTCTCATCCCCTAATGCCCCTACTCTACTTGCACTACATTGATGACATCTTCATCATCTGGACCCACGGAAAAGAACTCTTGAGGAATTCCACCATGATTTCAATAATTTCCATCCCACCATCAACTTCAGCCTGGATCAGTCCACACAAGAGATCCACTTCCTGGACACTACAGTGCTAGTAAGCGATGGTCACATAAACACCACCCTATACCAGAAACCTATTGACTGCTATACTTACCTGCATGTCTCCAGCTTTCATCCAGACTATGCCACACGATCCATTGTCTATAGCCAAACTCTACGATACAACCGCATTTGCCCCAACCCCTCAGACAGAGACAAACACCTACAAAATCTCTATCAAGCGTTCTTAAAACTACAATACTCACCTGCTGAAGTGAAGAAACAGATTGACAGAGCCAGAAGAGTACCCAGAAGTCACCTACTATAAGACAGGCCCAACAAAGAAGGTAACAGAACGCCACTAGCCATCTCCTTCAGCCCCCAATTAAAACCTCTTCAGCGCATCATCAAGGATCTACAACCTATCCTGAAGGACGACCCATCACTCTCACAGATCTTGGGAGATAGGCCAGTCCTCGCTTACAGACAGCCCCCCAACTTGAAGCAAATACTCACCAGCAACCACACACCACACAACAAAAACACGAACCTAGGAACCTATCCTTGCAATAAAGCCTGTTGCCAACTCTGTCCACATATCTATGCAAGGGACACCATCACAGGACCTAATCACATCAGCGACACCATCAGAGGCTCGTTCACCTGTGCATTTACCAATGTGCCATCATGTGCCAGCAATGCCCCTCTGCCATGTACATTGGCCAAACTGGACAGTCTGTACACAAAAGAATAAATGGACACAAATCAGATGTCAAGAATTATAACATTTGTCAAGGTTCCTTTCCCACTCTGAACTCTAGGGGACCTGCATGAAAACCTCCTGAGCTTAGTTTTATCAGCTTAGGTTAAAACTTCTCCAAAGTACAAACTATTTTACCTTTTGCCCTTGGACTTTATCACTGCCACCACCAAATGTCTAACTGGTATTTTACTGGGAAAGAGCCCGTTTGGAAATGTCTTTCCCTCCCAAATCCTTCCTTACTTTTACACTCCCTTTCCTGGGGAAGGCTTGATAAAAATCCTCACCAATTTGCATAGGTGAACACAGACCCACCCCTTGGATCTCAAGAACAATGAAAAAGCATTCAGATTCTTAAAAGAAGAATTTTAATAGAAGAAAAAGTAAAAAGAATCACCTCTGTAAAATCAGGATGGTAAATACCTTACAGGGTAATCAGATTCAAAACATAGAGAATCCCTCTAGGCAAAACCTTAAGTTACAAAAAGACACAAAAACAGGAATCTACATTCCATTCAGCACAGCTTATTTTCTCAGCCATTTACAGGAATCAGAATCTAACGCATATCTAGCTAGATTACTTAATAAGTTCTAAGACTCCATTCCTGTTCTGTCCCTGGCAAAGACATCACACAGACAGGGAGAGAGGTTTTGTTTTTTCCCTCCACCCAGCTTTTGAAACTATCTTGTCTCCTCATTGGTCATTTTGGTCAGGTGCCAGCGAGGTTATCCTAGCTTCTTAACCCTTTACAGGTGAAAGGGATTTTTCTCTGGCCAGGAGGGATTTTAAAGATGTTTACCCTTCCCTTTATATTTATGACAACATTAAAAAAACAGTCAGAGAACACTTCAACCTCCCTGGACACTCAATTACAGACCTAAAAGTAGCAATTCTTCAACAAAAAAAACTTCAAAAACAGACTCCAACGAGAAACTGCAGAACTGGAATTAATTTGCAAACTGGACACCATTAACTAAGGCTTCAATAAAAGCTGGGAGTGGATGTGTCATTACACAAACTAAAAACTATTTCCCCATGCTAATTTTCCCCCTACTGTTACTCACACCTTCTTGTCAACTGTTTGAAATGGGCCATCCTGATTATCACCACAAAAGTTTTCTTTCTCCTGCTAATAGCCCACCTTAATCGATTAGTCTCATTAGAGTTGGTATGTCAACCCCCATTTTTTCATGTTCTCTGTGTGTGTGTGTGTGTGTGTGTGTGTGTGTGTATATCTATCTTCCTACTGTATTTTCCACTGCATGCATCTGTTGAAGTGGGCTTTAGCCCATGAAAGCTTATGCTCAAATAAATGTATTAGTCTCAAAGGTGCTACAAGTACTCCGTGTTCTTTTTACCACGAGAGAGGGCATTCTCAAAAGTTGGTGGGGTGTGGCAATACTTTTTTGCTGAGAATACATCACTTCATTGCTCTGGTTTCTGTATTTGTTCCTCTTGGAATATTCGGTTCAGAGTCTTGTTCCTAATCTTCAAAGCTCTCCATGGAACTGGCTCAAACCTACCTATGAAATTGCCTCTGTCTGTCTGTAGTGACAGATTTCCTTGACAGCTGTGTTTCACAGGAACTATGAAACTGTCAGCCTCCAGGGTGACGCTTGGGAGAGGAGGAGACAGAGCTTTCTCAGCAGCTGGCTCAAGGCTGTGGAACTTAGTTCTGGAAGAGAATAGAATGACCACAAACCCCACCATTTTCAAAGCAAAGTAAAATCTACTCTTCAGATGAGGTTTCCGATAGCCAGAGGAAAAACAGTGATTGTTAAAGTAAAAGATGGACGAGATAGAAGAGGATAAAAAGGTCTTGCAGGGATATAAGGAGGAGACAAGACCATGTGTCAGCCTATATATTAGTCTGGTTATAAACTTTGCTCAGATGCATTGCACTGAAGAGAATGGGATGTTTAGTTACAAAGTATCAGAAACATCATTTTTATAAGATGATTTTGATAATTCTAACCTGATTTCTGGGCCAAAAACATCTGGATATGTTTTTTTTACATATGGTGCCCTTGATATGCACAGTGTTCGACAAATATCTAGACACAGTGTCCCCTGCTTCAAAGACTGTAAGCTCTTAATTTAAATTGATAAAAACCTAACTAAACCTCTAAATCTTCTTTGTTCATCTATAGCTACTTTAATCAAGTATTGAAAATACTAAAGAATAGTCACTGTTCCCAATATAAAGCTGCATTTTTAGATATCTAGTTTCTACAAAAAACACAGATGGTGAAATAGTAATGTCTCATCTGTAATGTTTATTTATTACATTTATTACTGTATGTTTTTCACTTCTGATTTTTCTCTTAGACTTCATTTACCTACACAAGGATGGTCTAAATACAAAATTATGAAATCAGTGTATATTACTTACAAATGGTGGATGGGATTTTTAGAAGCACTCAGTAATGGCCTAATTCTAGACTACTCAGATTTCAGTGGGACCAGAGTTAGGCCAACACTTTGGAAATCTAATAATCTACAAAAAGTTGGTTTGAAAAAAGTTTCTGTCTGGAAAAGCTATATAATACTTAACAGAGGCAACATCAATAGCATTCTGTGGAAATATGACACAGTTCTATAGAAATTACTTTGAATCTTATAGAATTGAACAATGAGACTGTTTCCATTGGGGTTTTTCCCCCCCTCAACAATCCAAGAGAATTCTTGTGGCACCTTAGAGACTAACAAATTTATTTGAGCATAAGCTTTATTTGAGCACCTGAGCAGTGGTCCCGGGGATGGCAGGGGTTAGGGAACCCCCTGAGCAGCAGCAGTCCTGGGGGCAGTTGGAGCATTGGTTTTGGGGCGGCCTTGGAGGCCATTGGGAGAGCGGTCCCTGGGGTCCTCGAAGCAGCAGGACACTGGGACAGTCAGAACCCACTTCTGGAGCAGGGCCCCCCTCCCCCAGAGCATCAGGGCCCAGGAGCAGAGATTTAGTCATGGATATTTTTGTTTATTGCCCATGACCTGTCCATGACTTTTACTAAAAATACCCATGACTAAACCTTAGCCTTAATTATGACTCAGGCCCATCTCCAAATATAGTGTACTTTTGCAAATGTTCTTTGAGGCATTGGTTCAGCTTCTCTTTAAAGGCTCGATTCTGCAGGGCCTTCATGCCCTTTTTAGGGCCTCATGCTGTGAGAAGCTGAACACCCTGTAGAAGGTGTTTTTTCTTTCTTTCTTCTCTTTTTTCTTTTTCCTTATTCATTGAGAATTGTGAGCTTGAAAGGTTTGCAGCATTGGACCCTGACTCAACAGGCCTTTGGGTTTCTGTCCAGATTTCACTTGGCTTTTCTGAGCTGTACAGAGTGTCCACTTAAAAGAAAATTGAAAAATATTTCTCTAAACGAATTGCTAACTACCATATTATACCTGGGCTATCAGTTACTGTACAAGGAGTTAAAATGTCAGAAATTTAAAATTGCTCAGGAGTGGACATTTTATATAGTACTGACACTGGGATTTGTTATCTAGCATGAGAAGCATGTGCCAACTTCATTAAAGTTTTGAAAATCTCACAGCTGAAATATTACTTCTAATCTCGTTTTCTAATCCTAGTGTGTCTCTTATTAATACTCCACATTTTTATTTTGTGGTGCATGCGCTGATGCAGCAACATTTTTGCTTTAATAGGATAGTTAACACAAATGATGTTTTTTTCTTGATTAACACAATATTCTCTTTCCCATATGTTGTAAGTTATGAAATAATCACTTCCAGTGAAAAATTGCAATCAAGGCGAGTCATGGATTATACAATTTTTACGGTACTCTGCAATTTTCATGCCCATTTTCCTTCCTCAAACATTTTAGGAGTATTTCTCCTTCGTTTATTTGATATGAAACTTTGTACACATTGTATTTTAGGTAATGCCACCCTTTCTGGGATGGGAGACATTTGCAAAGTTGCAGCTTTAAAATTGTTGAAACAAAGTCTGAAACGGACATCACTAAGATAGAGTAATCATGAAAAATGAGTACAGTGATGTTGGTCGAGAAGGAAAGTGCTTTGAAGGGACTGGTGCATAACACTTCCCCTCACTTCCCAGAGTGTTGCCTATGCCAGTGAGTGACCCACACCCCAGCTGTCTGAAGTATCTGAAGGATGCTCACTTACTAAAGTGCTGGCAAATCTGCTGTGAGTTCAAGTCTCTTATGAAAAAGGACTGGGAGGCTAGGCTAAGGCTATCCTGATGGAAGCCACACTTAGAATCATATTGGAGCCAAGCTGGTCAGACTTGGCACTGAGCACCTTGGCTTCGGTACAGAGCACTGCTCTGGCAACACAGGTTTCTTGGCACCATTCCCCTTCTCTGGTCCAAGAGGTGATACTCCTTGGAACCTCAAAAATACAAGTGAGGGGACTGAAGCGGAGTGCGACCCACCTCGCACCACTCCTCCACCCATGTTCTGCAAACAGCAACATTGACTCCGCCCTGCTTGCAGGTGCCATTGAGTCGTGTTTGGGACCATCCACCAACACTGGGGTTGTGGGACATCCTAATGCCAGAGGATTGCTTTGCCATCCATCCTGGAGTCTACCCTTACCTTGACAACCGGCTGATCAAAGGCCGGTCCAAGGTTCAGGTGAAAGCCAGCATCAACCTGGTCCTTGCTACCTTCCATGCCCTGGATCTATTGATACATAAGCAAAAGTAGACTCTCATCCCCATCAAAAAGGATAGAGTTTATCGGGGCAGTTTACCTGGGCCAGAGCCTTGATTCCAGACAATGTCAGCTCTGATATCCAAGGTCAAGGCCCACCCAGTCACAACAGCCCATTTTTGCTCAAACTTTTAGGTCACGTGACCATGTTCACTTATATGGTACATCACGCGAGACTGTGCCTCAGGCCCCTTCAAGCTTGGCTGGCTTTGGTGTACTCACCAAACTGCCACCATTTGGACTCTGTGCTTACAATTCCTGTCCCAGTCCTCACCTCCCTTGACTGGTAGAGGGATATCTGATCAGTAGGTGCAGGTGTTCCCTTTGTCAACCCCCAACCTTCAGTATACCTAATTTTGAACACATCTGATCTAGGTTGGGGGCTCACCTTGAACACCTCTGGACTCAGGGTCTGTGATCCCAGGAAGAGCTCTCCTTGCACAAGGTCCTTCTGAAAGTCAAGTGAGACAAAGTAATGGTTATTCTTATAGACCCTGCATGGCCTTGACAACACTGATTTGGCATGCTGCTGGATCTTTCAGTAGTGATCCCACTGCTGCTCCCTGCCCCTACTGGACCTGATCTCACAGGATCATGGCTATTTGCTCCACCTGAACCTCAAGGCCCTCCACCTGACCATGTGGAAACCCCATGGTTGAATCCAACAGAGCAGGCCTGTTCAGAACAAGTCTGCCAGGTCTTGCTAGGTAGTAAAACCATTGCTTGACTTACCTAGCTAAGTAGAAGTGTTTCTCAGTGTGGTCTTCCCAGTGAGGCCTCTCACCAGTTCAGTCACTTTTCCATTAATACCTCACATGATGTATTTTGTAATATGTTAGCTTCAACTTCTGCTTCGTCTGAGAGGAACAAAGCAATCACTGGAAAAGACAGACAATATCCTCCCCTACACTTAACAGCAAAAAAGATGGGTGACACTGTTATGGTGGAAAACTTGCTCCTCTTAGCTCCATATAACACATCTCATTTAAACCATCTAGAACAGAAATCTCTGAGTACACCGAAATGCACTTTTGAGCTAAATAGCAAAGCTCTGCTGAATCCTCCAGTACTGGTATTTATAACAGCAATAGCCTCGGGAGTCAACTGTTTATTTATCAATTGTTAATTGAGATGATGTTTACTCGTGATTGCAAACAGATGATTAATTTATAGCAGAGTTTTATTACTATGATAGTGAAGAGATCATTAGAAAGAAGGATTATAATAGACTTCTCTGCACTTGTGAACCTAGTAATAAAGATTGACTAATATAATTAGATATAGCTTTATAACAAATAGTATTAAATTGAGTCTGGATTTTATTTAAATGCACTGGCCTGTTATCTTAAACTTATTAGCAGGGTATGTGGGTTAAGTAGGACCCCTGCCTACACTGTTTACTGTCTCCTTTGGAGACGAAAGTAGCTCTGTACTTGTTGTGTAAATTGCAATATTATGCTATACATATGAGCATGATTTCAATTGAAAATTTCTTTTAAAAAAGAATTATTGCAAGCAAATAAAAATATGATTTTAGTCTTGGGTTTTAACATGGGATGATTTTAAACTTTAATGTTGATCATAAGTTGACCAAGATTAACTCAGGGAGCTGGCATTAGGCTCATTCATTTGAAGAGCCTGGCATGTCTTTTGCATAATTCCATTTAATGGATGCCTGAATTAGAATTTCATGGGATCATAACAGCACTCCCATGAAGCATTTTACCTTTTTTTTCCCCAGAGAAGCTTGTCTCCTTGCAGTTCTTTACTGGGTTTCTGGGGGAACTGGGAATAGAGAGCAACAGCTAGAATGGAATGGACCCAAGGCTTTTAGCAGAATTTATTAATACATCTGCCCTTGAATCTTCCCCCGATTAATAATCCCTTTTCAACTTTTAGCAAGGAATTGTGTGTGCATTATTTTGTGAAACTACCCCAGAGTTGTTAGAATTGCAGCAGGATATATTCTTTACTATGCTACCACATAGCCATAATATTGAGGTGAGTCCTCACTTGCCCGCTCGAATGTTAGTAGGAACCCAAGTCAGAAAAGAAAATGTGGATAATCTAATGCAGTCTGGGAAGGGGGATGCTGACGCAGCCTACAACTCTTTAAGAACATAAGAACGGCCATACTGGGTCAGACCAAAGGCCTTCTGTCAGTGGCAATGCCAGGTGCTCCAGAGGGAATGAACAGAATACGTAATAGTCAAAAAGAAAAGGAGTACTTGTGGCACCTTAGAGACTAACAAATTTATTTGAGTATAAGCTTTCGTGAGCTACAACTCACTTCATTGGATGCATGTAGTGGAAAATACAGTGGGAGATTTGATATACACCAAGAACATGAAACAATGGGTGTTACCATACACACTGTAACAAGAGTGATCAGGTAAAATATTACCAGCAGGAGAGCGGAGGGTGGGGGGGATGGGAGTGGGGGGGAAACCTTTTGTAGTGATAATCGAGGTGGGCCATTTCCAGCAGTTGACAAGATCTTGTGAGGAACAGTGGGGGGGGGGGGCGGGAAATAAACATGGGGAAATAGTTTTACTTTGTGTAATGACACATCCACTCCCAGTTTTTATTCAAGCCTAAGTTAATTGTATCCAGTTTACAAATTATTTCCAATTCAGCAGTCTCTTGTTGGAGTCTGTGTTTGAAGGTTTTTTTTTTTTTTTTTTTTTTTAAGAATTGCCACTTTTAGGTCTGTAATCAAGTGACCAAAGAGACTGAAGTGTTCTCCGAATGGTTTTTGAATGTTATAATTCTTGATGTCTGATTTGTGTCCATTTATTTTTTTACATAGAGACTGTCCAGTTTGGCCAATGTATATGGCAGAGGGACATTGCTGGCACATGATGGCATGTATCACATTGGTAGATGTGCAGGTGAACGAGCCTCTGATAGTGTGGCTGATGTGATTAGGCCCTATGATGGTGTCCCCTGAATAGATATGTGGACAGAGTTGGCAACAGGCTTTGTTGCAAGGATAGGTTCCTGGGTTAGTGTTTTTGTTGTGTGGTTGCTGGTGAGTATTTGTTTCAGGTTGGGGGGCTGTCTGTAAGTGAGAACTGGCCTGTCTCCCAAGATCTGTGAGAGCGATGGGTCGTCCTTCAGGATAGGTTGTAGATCCTTGATGATGCGTTGCAGAGGTTTTAGTTGGGGGCTGAAGGAGATGGCTAGTGTCATTCTGTTATTTTCTTTGTTGCGCCTGTCCAATATGGCCTATCTGTAGTAGGTAACTGCTGGGTACTCTTCTGGCTCTGTCAATCTTCACTTCAGCAGGTGGGTATTGTAGTTGTAAGAACGCTCGATAGAGATCTTGTGGATGTTTGTCTCTGTCTGAGGGGTTAGAGCAAATGCAGTTGTATCGTAGAGCTTGGCTGTAGACAATGGATCACGTGGCATGGTCTGGATGAAAGCTGGAGGCATGTAGGTAAGCATAGTGGTCAGTAGGTTTCTGGTATAGAGTGGTGTTTATGTGACCATCGCTTATTAGCACTGTAGTGTCCAGGAAGTGGATCTCTTGTATGGACTGGTCCAGGCTGAGGTTGATGGTGGGATGGATGGATGTTGAAATCATGCTGGAATTCCTCAGTGGCTTCTTTTCCATGGGTCCAGATGATGACAATGTCATCAATGTAGCGCAAGTAGAGTAGGGGTGTAAGGGGATGAGAGCTGAGGAAGCATTGTTCTAAGTCAGCCATAAAGATGTTGGCATACTGTGGGGCCATGCAGGTACCCATAGCTGTGCTGCTGATTTGAAGGCATACATTGTCCCCAAATGTGAAATAGTTATGGGTGAGGACAAAGTCACAACGTTCAGCCACCAGGTTTGCCATGACATTATCGGGGATACTGTTCCTGACGGCTTGTAGTCCATCTTTATGTGGAATGTTGGTGTAGAGGGCTTCTACATCCAGAGGGCTAGGATAGCCAAGCTCTACGATACAACCGCATTTGCTCCAACCCCTCAGACATAGACTAGCCCAAGGTGAGCTTGAAAGCATTCATATGATGAGTAGAGGCTTGAAAACCCTTATAATTTATAATGGAAAATAAAAAGTTTCTGCACTGTGGGTAGAAAGTGCACTCACAGTGCAGTGCAGTCATTGCTATCCTGCTGTATTTGCTGTGTGTTCTGTGTTCAGATGCACAATATTCTCCACAGCCACAAAAGACGACGAGTCTGGAGTCACGCTGCCACCCCCAGTCATAAAATATTTCAGTATTTTAGTACTTTAAAAAAAAAAAGTGTGTTCGTTTCCTTTTCCTGAAGTCCTTCCCTGCACAAATGGCTTTGGAATAGATTTATAGTGTTTTATTATTTTAATTGTTGAAAAATGCATTTGAAAAGAGTCCAGTTGCCAAAGTTTGAAAATTGGGGGCTAATGTTCCAACTACAGATTCCTTGCAGCAAACTCTATCACTCCAGCTGCACAGAAGGGTAGCTGGAAACTGGGGACGTTAAGGCCTGTGAATAAAATGAGACTAACAGGAAGGATTTACAAGTGCTGAAAAGAACCAAAGAGTGCCTCTTCAGATGTAGAAAAGCAGTACTTGTGGCACCTTAGAGACTCACAAATTTATTAGAGCATAAGCTTTCGTGAGCTACAGCTACTCTGAAACTCTTCAGATATAGAGAGTTTCCACACTAAGGTCCTGCCAGTCTGAGCCATAGCACAGCAAGTGAGGACAACCCAACTGATTCCAAATGACTTGATGGGCCAAACAGTTCTCAATCCCAAACTCCTAAGAAATCAATTCTCAAAATGTGAATTTCCCACCTTTACTTTGCATAGAAAGACAACTTTTTTGATTGTTTGCAGTGTTGTAGCTGTGTTGGTCCCGGGATATATGAGAGACAAGGTGGGTGAGGCAATATCTTTTATTGGATCAACGTCTGTTGATGGAAGAGTCAAGCTTCACAGAGCTGCTCTTTAGATCTGGAAAAGGTAACCATAGTGTTGCAGCTAAATATAAGGTGGGACAGATTGTAAAGCACAAGGGGTTAACAGATGTTGCAAGAAACCACATAAAGTGAAGTGGACAGTTAACACTTCTGGAGTCATAGTTTAAGGGAGGGTTGGAGAGACAAGGTGGATGAGGTAATATTTTTTATAAAACCAACTTTGGTTGGTGAGAGAGACGAGCTTTCAAGCTTACACAGAGCTCTATTTCAGGTCCTAATATCCTGGGGCACTAGGGCTGCAACAACACTGCATACAAAGGAGGGTTAATAAGTTACAAATTGTTGTGATGAGCTATAGAACCAGTTTCTCTGTTGAGACCATGATTTTTAGTGTTTGGCAGAGTTATGAATTCCTCGTCTTTTGAAGGTGTTGTGCAGGTTTTCTTTGAGGAAGAGGAAACTACTTCTTGAAACTCTTTCTTGAAACTCTTTGAGTTAAAAATAGACATTTTTAAATGCTTTGTATAAATCTGTTGGCAAGCTTTTACAGTACGTGAGTTTTCTTCTCTGGCACTTAATCCCAGGGCTTCTAATTTGCCCACACTTGGAAGTAAGTGGTTATCCTCAGACTCAGTTGCTCACCCTCTGAAATGTTGCACATGAAGGGTACAAAGGATTCTGTTTTGGTCCCTTCCCAATAGAGATGTGTGGTGGGAAATGAATAGGGGACCCATTGGGAGAATGGAGTGGAGAGAAAGTGGTGAAAAGAAGGAAAGAGAGAAACCACAAAGATAAATAGAGTTTAAAAGGATGAAAGCTGAGTCTGAGGGAAGGGAAAGCTAATACTGTGGAAAAGACATTTGAGGAAAAGTGGCAAACAGGTAGAGAAAACAGAAAGAAAGTGACACTCCCCTGTGGTAATATAGATCCATCTGATTTTCCTGAAATGAATGATTTATATTATCTTTGTCTTGGTTCAAATGGAACCAAAATAACCACTTTTAGGGAGTTTACTGAAAGCTAATATTACTGAGGGAAGTCTGCTGGCTTCAAATGGAAGCAACTCCAGACCATTTCTTACAGGCAGTCTGAACTACCTCAGCTCTGTGGGAGGTGGGTAAATGCAGCTCTATATGAACAGATGCAGACTTCTGTGCTCAAAGAACCTCAAATTTATGTAGCAGTGTTTAGGGAGAACCTTGCAAGTGGGTAGGAGTTCTTTCACCTTCCCCCAGAGAACTTGATAATGACCTCTTGAGTCAGGATACTGATACTAGATCGGCCACTGGTCTGATCCCGAATGGCAATTCATAGGTTCATATGACTCTGCTAGTTCCATGTGAGCTATAAATTAAATAGTCCCTGGCATTCTTGTTGTTAATTATAAAATCATACATCAACCTGATGTTTGTTGTGCTTTGAACATAAGTGAAAATGGAACCTAAAAAGGCAAATATTATAACATTCTGTCATTATTACTGTTTTGAACTTGCTTCTATTCCTTTGGGCTTAGCTGCTTTATCATTAGCCTGTAGTCAGAGCATATGATTTGGAGACATTAAGCAAATACAAGTGCAGGCAGACTTTATAGAAATTTGTGAAAATTGCATGTAGGTTGGCACATGAAAGACCTGGGTGTTAATCAAAATCTTTAGAATAGGTTGGAATAATATAATATTTATATAGCATCTGCAATCCCAAAGGATACCAAAGGAGTGGCTGCAAGTGCTTAAGTTCTCTGAACGTCAGGCCATTTTTATATATGTGTGTAACATTAGGCACATACATTTGAGAATCTTGGCCCACATACATAAAGTAACTACTTCCCAAGTTGACTGTTGTTCTGTTTCATCATCCTACATTCCCAAGTATACTACAAACTAACATTTCACAAAAGAATCTACAGGTCTTTAGTTGTTGGAAAAGTAGAAAAGCAAGCCTGGCACAGCTGTTGTTTTTAAAGCAGTGTGTTGACAGCCATGCAGACATTGTAATAAAATTGTAATTCATTTAACAAAGCTGTATACTGAGGCAGCTGAAGTCCCCACTGGAGCTCTTCCACAGTTTCCCAGCTGTTGTCTTCACACGAGGAGGGTTTGAATCATATTTTAAACCTTCAAGAATTTACATTTCTCCAGATATATTGTGTATTTTATTCTGGAGTGGAAAAATTAAGCCAGTGAAACTGCACTTATTGCTTGACCTTTTCATTTCTCTGACATTAGACACAAAAAGTCACAAAAGCTTATGTCCCATCAAAAACATCAGTAAAGATTCAGAAGACTTAAACGAAGGATCGTCTGGATTAAACACGTGTAAAGGAATAGTCTGTTTATAAGTGTAACCTGTAGCCTCATTTATACTTTTATGACATTTCTTACTGGAGATGAGCATTTAAAGATGAAAGTCTTTGAAAGAAAATAGAGACCATCTCTGAAAAATCTGAGGGCATTTGGGCAGCATACATACTGTCTGCATTCCACACTTACTGTGGTACTTTTCCAAACAATCTGGCATGTACGTCTGTAGCATATCTGACTGGAGCACAATCATTAGACTATGCGTTGTTTTTACTGGCATGACATTTGCAAGAGTGGGTAGAGTGGAAGTCTGTGTAATCCCAAAACTCACTATAGAATTGTGATACAGTTTGCAGTGTCAACCCAGGTTAGCCTCCTACCATTTCCAAATAGGAACAGCTAGCTAAGAATCATGAAGTCTACAGCAGAATCACAGAGCACAGGATTAGTTCAACTGATGTTTGCTCTTCCTAATGCTTTCTGTTTATATTAAGGAGAAAGAAGGTTGTCAGTTGTATTACAATTTTAGAGAGTGAGTGGGATTGAAACAAGATGGATTTAAATGAGCCAAATGACTTCAGTTTACAAGAGGGAAATTACTTCAGATATTTTTTCCCACTTAAAATAGGGAAGGAGGAGAAAGGAGGACCAACAAAAGCTGGGCAAATAAAAGGGGAAACAATTCACAAATAATTCATTTAAAAACCACTAAATTTGTGTGCTGTTAGTAAATTATTTGCACGTTGTGTGAATAATGGGAAAAATGTTAACTCATTTATTTGAAAAAATATAGTGACATTTATCAAAGTAGTTATTCAGTGCTAGTGTTAAATAGCCCCGTCTCTTAATATGAAACCTTAGTTCCAACTTTAACAAAGAACTTTGGAAAAAATCCTTAAGCTATTGACACTTGCTTTTTTTTAATTGTTGTCATTGCAAAAGATAAGTTTTTACTTGTTCAGTATTAGAAGAAAGATTTATTTATTTAAAAGGCCAAATTTTTTTTACAATGGTTTGAGATACTCTAAGTACACTGGTGGTCAGAAGTTTAACATGCAGCACTTTTTGAAAAAGAGGCCCCTCAGGTGTTTTAAGTCAGGCATCCAAAGATTGAGATAGCCAAACTCACTAGTCACTGTTGAAAATCTGGGCCAATGGTGTTACTGATGATAGTATTCAATTTAAGTAATAGGTGACTGAACTATTGCTATTAACTCTTGTGAAACCTCGTGTCTTATAACCTGCCAGTTCCAGCCTTCAAATAGAAAACAAAGCACAGTTGGTGGCCTGCTTAAGTAGTCTAACTTGCTGGGGATATTACATTGTAGGCAGGGAAACTGTGCTCCCTGGGAAAAAACAACATCAGGATGAAAAGAGACATGGGTATCTTGAGAAGTAACCAGGAGCGTAGGTGGTGGGTGGAGTGGGTGCCTTTGAGGGACCAAGGAGGGAGAGTGCAGTTGCTCTGAACTGTGCACTGTGGACACTCCATTGTGTCTCTCCTAGGGCAGTGTTTTTTTCTCTGCACTGCTAACAAAAGATAAGAAAAAGAGTTCATTGCTTAGCCATATACAGTGCAGTAACTTAAACACCTTAGGTTTCAGAGGCCAACATTTGTTATATATTTTATCATATCTGTCTGCAGAATCTCACATAATTTGAGGGACTCTAATACAGAAAAATGGACCAAATCCATCCCCTGTGTAGCCAGTATGCTCTTTTGTAGGTATTGATGAAAGATGATGATCAGTAGGCGTGCAGTGACGAGAAGCAGTGAATTAATTACTTCTAAAAAGCCAGGTCATATGCATTTGTCCTGACATCAGACAGGTTTTATCTTTTGGGTTTATTTAAGGGAAACAACCAGCTTTTAATCACTCTGGAGCTCTTTTCATTACTCAGTGATCACGTCAGTGCTGCAAATGCTCAATGAGAATTAAAGCACTGATTTTCAAAGAAGCCTAAGAGAATTGGGTGCCCAACTCCCATTGCATTCCAATGGGATTTGGTCACTCAGCTCCCTTAGGCCCTTTTGAAATGTCCAGCATTTGGGAAAAAAACCCACTTTTTTCATATTTAGCTTAAGGAACCTGTGTAGTAGGGAGGCCACAGGAGTTGCCCAGTTAGTAGCTATTGAACTTTTCTGGGTTTTCAAACCATAGCTGGTAATGGATGACTCAGTCCAAATATTTGCTTTGTATGGGGGCAGACTGAAGGACATTCACCAGCTCACTACCACAGCAGTGTGCTGGCTATCAAACAGATATAAAGTTGTAGTTGTTGCTACCTATCCAAGCCATACGAAAGAACAACAACAACTCTGGATACATTTTTATATGGCTTTACAGCACCACTCATGAAAACAGGAGGCAACGATTTCATTGCTAAGTCTCAAGTGACTAGGCCGGTATGGCTGCTGCAATTTTTGTAGGTGACTTGAGAAATATTGTTATTATCCAGCTGTGAGGAACAATGAATTTGCTAACGGCTAGACTGGCAGGGCTGCACTAGAAGCCGTTCTGCACAAACACCTTAGTCAGCAGTCACAGGTAGGGAAATATACCTGTAACTGTGAAAACATTGCAGATGTTTGATTTGGTTTTACTGTACTGTGACCAAGAACTTCACCTAAGGCTCTGCCTGATGCAGCTACAATCATATACAGAAATGCTTTGCCGTGCTTTCCACGTCCCACTTGAACTGGTGTGTGCTTGGATGTGGGTGGGTGGCTGGGTGGATAGATAAAGGAGGTCTAGCAGAAACTGTGCTATAGACAACCACCTCTTGCTTCCCAAAGCAGATCTCGGAACATGGTTTCTAAACTCTGAACATGGTGCTGTTACTGTTTGTAACTGTGGTTTGTAAAAATGGCTTCAAATGTAGATGCAAGCCCCAGTATGTCCAGAAGTGCAGACATTTTTGTTAATTTGTGTTATAGCTGAGCTTAGGGGCCCCAACCAAATTTAGGGCCCTGTTGTGCTAGGTGCTATACAATTATGATGTAAATGACAGTTTCTGCTCCAAAGAACTTACATACGATTAAAAAAAAACAAGACAAAGGGTGGGAGAAAGAAATGATCTTTATATCCCTGTTTCAGATGGAGAACTAAAGCACAAAGAAATCGAATGACTTGCCCAAGGTCACAGAGGAAATCTGTGGCAGAACTGGAATTGGACTCCTGAGTCTTAATCCAGCCCCTTAACCACAAGGTCATCCTTCTTTTATTTGTGAAAGCTGATGTAGTCTAAAAAAGAAACACCCAAATTCAGCATCAATTTAATTGGGCATAACTCCTATTCAATTTGATGGGTAGTGCTTGATTAGCCTAGAGTTGAATTTGATCTGGCACTGATTTTTAATTTGACATCATTTTTGCTCTGCTGTGGAACCATGTGAGCTTCTAAGCATTATAATGCACTAACATTTTTGTTATCAAAAATTGATGGGAAAATCTGTTCTGCCACTATTAAGGATTTAAAATGGAGAGTCTCCTAGCCATGTGTACAGTACAATAGTTCCCATAAATAAGACATATACAATCAAACTTGTTTCCTTTTAGAAAGATGTATGAACATTCACCCAAAAGTGCAGGCTAGGATTTTTGGCTTTTTTTTCTTCCTTTCTTCTTTTTAAGGACACTGAGAGATTATTGTAATGTTTTTACTTTAAAAGTACAATGTTTTCCCATTGCAGATTATAATAAATTATTCAAGACAGTTAAATCCAAAACTGACTTCGAAGAGTTACAAAGGGATCTCTCAAATCTGGGATGTAAATTAGCTGTTACCACTCAACAAAGAGATCTTGGAGTCATTTCAGATAGTGCTCTGAAAATATTTGCTCGATGTGCAGCAGCAGTCCAAAAAAGCTAAAAGAATGTTAGAAACCATTAGGAAAGAGATAGATAATAAGACAGTAAATATGCCACGATATAAATCTGTGGTATGCCCACACCTTTAATACTGCATGAAGTTCTCGTCACCCATCTCAAAAAAGATGTATTAAAATTGGAAAAAGTACAGAGAAGGGCAACAAAAATGATCAGGGTATGGAACAGCTTCCGTACACTGAGATATTAAAAGACGACTTTTTATCTTAGAAAAGAGACGACTGAAAGAAGATATGATCGAAGTCTATAAAATCACCAGTGGCATGGAGCAAGTGAATAAACAAGTGTTATTTAACTCTTCACATAACACAAGAACTAGTGGTCACCCAATGAAATTAATAGTCGGTAGGTTTAAAACAAACATAAAAAAGTACTTCACATAATGCACAGTCAACCTGTGGAACTCGTTGCAAGGGAACGTTGTGAAGGCCAAAAGTATAACTAGGTTCAAAAAAGAGTGAGATAAGTTCATGGAGGATAGATCCATTAATTTCTTTTAGCAAAGATGGTCAGAGTGCAACATCATACTCTGGGTGTCCCTAAACCTCTGACTGCCAGAAGCTGGAACTGGATGACGGGGGGATGGCTCACTCAATAATTGCCCTGTTCTGTTCATTCCCTCTGTAGCGCCTGGCATTGGCCACTGGTGGAAGACAGGATACTGGGATAGATGGACCATTGGTCTGACCCAGTATGGCCATTCTTATGTTCTTTTAAGCTCCCAAATGGATGATTTAGAATATCGTTCATTGTTGTTCCGAGTTCTGCCGGTGGTCCAACTGCATGGACATGAGAAAATACTTAACTTTTTATGTTTTTCTTTGTCCATTTATAAAATGGTTATACTGTAGTAATATCTGCTTCCCTGGGGTGCATTATATAGCTTGATTTTAGTAAAGTGCTGTGAGATGCCTGCTTGAAAAGTGACTTTTCAAAAGTGACTTAAGATTTCAGATGCCCAAACTGAGACACCGTAAAGAGGCTTAATTTTCAGAAGTGTTGAACATCCTCTTTTAATATAAAATATGTCAAGTTGGGCATCCAAAGTCAAAAGTCACCTTTAAGAATTTAGGCTAGTAAATGCAAAATAATAATATAGTTACGCTGAATATAAAACATCAAATAAAGTCACAGTCCTGTGAAAAGAATGCTTTCATTTAGGCTGACCTCTCACCTTGATCACCTTACATCACGTTGACTGGGTATTGCTTCACTTACATTGTATGGCAGAACTTTGCAAATGTTCCATGTTGTTACGAGAAACTGGGTTTGAACATAGGCATGAAACTAGTGGAGTTTTCTGTAACCACATGTGTCCCAGGGTGCCTATGGTAGCCCACACTGAAATTGCCAAGGGCAGGGCAGGGCTGCAAAAGAGGAGAGCAGATTTAGTGGATAGGACTGAAATTAGATTCACCAACCAGTCACAAACTGTGCTCCTGATCCTACATACTGGTTATCAAGAAACTAAAAAAAATGAGATCACAGAGTCCCATTTATTGCATTCCAGTCCAGTCAGCACATAGGTCCAGTACAGTGAGAGGTTATTTAAAAACCTCTACTCACTATACAAAATGTTCTTCTGACCCCAAAGGGCCAGCCACATTTCAAGATCAATATTGGTTTGGATCTTATCCAAAATACCACGCTGCCAGCCAATTCTTTAGCACCTAAAATTAAAGGTTTATTACAAAAGAAAGAAAGAAAAAAAATAAAAAGGATTGTGTGATGGGTTTGGTCACAGAGACCCCTTTCGGACTGTCACCTGATGTGCTGAGATTACCTCTGAGCCTGTTTTCCGTGCCAGCTTGGGACTTCAGAACCCTGCCTGGTTGAGCCATATCATGCTAGCCTGCTGCAACACAGACCCAGGTGTGGTCCATGCCCTCATAGCTGCAGACTTAACTGAAAACAGTTTAGCAGGTTAGCTGCCTCCAGATACCCAGCTCCCAATGGGATCCAAACTACAAATAAATTCTTTTTACTCTGTATAAAGCTTATACAGGTTAAACTCATAAATTGTCAGCCCTCTATAACGCTGATAGAGAGAGATGTTGTTTGCTCCCACAGGTATTAATCACTTACTCTTGGTTCGTTAATAAACAAAAGTGATTTTATTAAGTATAAAAAGTAGGATTTAAGTGGTTTCAAGTAATAACAGACAGAGCAAAGTAAGTCACCGAGCAAAATAAAGCAAAAACATGCAAGTCTAAGCCTATAAATTAAGAAACTGTTTACAGATCTCACCTCAGAGATATTCCAATAAGCTTCTTTCATAGACTAGACTTCTTCCTAGTCTGGGCCGAATCCTTTCCCCTGGTACAGTCCTTGTTAGTTCCAACAGGCATCTTAGGTGGAAAGCAGGGTGTTCTCATGACTGACAGCCCTCTTTTTTTCTCTTCCACCCCCTTTTATAGTTTTGGCAGAAAGCAGGAATCTTTTGTCTCTGAGTCCCCACCCCTCCTCCTAAATGGAAAAGTACCAGTGTTCTGGGCCAAGGTGCTCGAAGTACCACAGGCCTGGCAGGAGTACTCTGAGAAAAACGAGGCTTACACAAAGCTGTGAGTTATTGGCTTTACTGAAGGTTAGTGACCCACCCGCAACAGGGACTCCAAGCATTGCAGTCACGAAGGCGGGGAACCCAGCACACCAGAGCTCTGTCTGGGACGGAGTCCAATGGAGGGGCAGACAGTCAGCGTTAATAAGCACTACACAAAAACAGCTCATGAATATAGAATTAGGTGCTGCTTAAAGGGAGGCTTTCTATTACCTGGCGAAGGGCCATGCAAAACAGCTATGTCCTTCAAGAACTATCTATATCCTGCAATAACACAGCAGCTGTGTCCTTCAAGAACTATCTCCTAAAATAACAAAGCAGCTATCTATGTCCCACAGTAACCTCTCGGCTCAAGAAAGCGAAAGTTCCCTAGCTAGGCCGTAACAAAGTCTTCCACAGTCCCTTAAAACCAGATATAAGATGAATTTCATTACCAGGTAACATGGTCACATGTCACTGCAAGACCTCATTCTTCATTACCCATGGGCTGGCTCACAGCTACACAGGAACATCCACAACCAATTGTCCTAGTCAATGCGAGCCATCAAGATTCTAAACCACCATTAATGGCCCACACGTTACATAATTACAATAGGACCTCAAAGTTATATAGTACTTCATATTTCTAGCTTCAGATACAAGAATGATACATGCATTCAAATAAGATGAACACAATAGATAAGCTTTGTAATATACCTTACAAAACACCTTTTGCATAAAGCATATTCCAGTTGCATCATATTCACGTTCATAAGCATGCTTTCATAAAGCGTATGGAGTGCAGTGTCACAGGATTGTCAAATGGTTAAGCAATCAAATACACCCATAATACTACAAAGTCCAAAAATCAGGTTTTTAGCAGTGTTGGTGAGTTTGCTGGCTTGAAAGTCCCTCTGGAACACATCCACAGAGCTTCAGTCTGTAGAAAAGTACTCCAGAGGTAAGAAGTAGGAATGATGACAAAATGGAGAAGATGCAGCTGCCTTTTTATATCCTTTGCCATATGTCCGGTACTTCCTTTGTTCCAAACACAAACTCATAGCACACGGCATGAAAAAACCTTGTAGTTCCCTGTCCATAGACATGCCCCTACAAATCCTGCTGAGTCATAAGATGTAACCCCTGGCTTCTTTCAGCGGGTTTTTTGTACAGCTGATGACCCTTGATAGGCCATCGAACTGGCTAGGCAGTGCTGATGCCAATCTGTTTGGGGGTATCACCCAGAAACACAGCACTAGTTTGGAAATAGATATACCCTACATATCTCTAACCCATAATACAGTGGTGATACAAACACACAAACAAGATCATCATACTTGGCAAATCATAACATTTTCACAGATACCTTACATGATGCATCTGGTCAGATTCCTTGCAATTTTATAATATTGGTATCAACAATATCATAAAGTGTCTCCCATATTCCATACCACTTCAGGCCTGTAAACTTCTCAGCAGACCTGCAAAGTGTTGTCTGTGGATAAGACAATATTTCTGAAGACTTTTCAATGTTTACTTTTATTTCGCAATGAAGTTTTGTGTTTCTGGGGATCCAGACTTCAAACAAAACCAAATGAAGTGATAGATCTGGTTTTATTTTGAATTGTGGCTTTGTCATATAGGGTCAGATGAAGTCAAAACTCAAAATGAAAGTGTGTGGCAGCTAGCATATTACCAAGGTTAATTTGGTTTCAGAGTAGCAGCCGTGTTAGTCTGTATTTGCAAAAAGAAAAGGAGTACTTGTGACACCTTAGAGACTAACAAATTTATTATAGCATAAGCTTTCGTGAGCTACAGCTCACTTCATCGGATGCATTTGGCAGAAAGCTTATGCTCTAATAAATTTGTTGTCTCTAAGGTGCCACAAGTACTCCTTTTCTTTTTGCAAGGTTAATTTGAAAATTCTGACCCCGTGTTGACATTAATAATGCTATTTGTTTTATTAAATGAACAGGAAACACTAAGTCCTGAACATGTACGTTTAATCTCCCTTTTGCATGTCGTTCCCTTTTTCAATTCATTGGTGTGATGAAAAGTCCTAAAAGGGCTTAATCCATTTGATAACTAAACTGCCTGCAAGTTTTTAAATAAAACCTATGTCTTCTGATTCAACTCATGTCTGAAAATGAGTCCTAATGGGCTTATTCTCTCCTGTATGGCACTATCCTACAGTAGGAAAAGAAACATATTTTCAGCTCACTCTGTTTCCTATTCTTCCATCAATGAAGGACATGATTTGACCTTCCAGAGGAATAACCAAGGATTCCTGCCCCCTAAACTCATGGATATCAGCCGACCCACAAAAGCCCCTTTCCCCATCTCCTGTCTTTTGCTAGTGCCTGCAGCATCTGTGCTTCCTTATCTACCCCAAGAATCTCCTTATAGAGAGATTTCACAGAGTGGAGGAAGCAGCAACACAAGTTAATAAATGCCTCAGTGTAGTCCATTGATGCTGTTCCCCCAGGCCCTGTCGAAATCATTCAGTCCTTTGAGAATGAGGGGGTTGTAATGCCGAGCATTCTGTGGGTACAAGAAAGAGTTTATGTGCCGCATTGAGCTACCAATATAATTATGAAAATCAGCTTCTGTGGTTTGAGCACAGACTGTTTTGTAAAGTTGTTAGGTAAGAAAACTCACCTCCTGGAGTGGGGGGAGAAGCACTGCCATTAAGCATGAAGGCAACACCCTTGCATGAGAAACGGTGCTTGAGAAATGGTCAAGTATTTATATATTACCTGGGTGATATGTGTGCAGCACATAGAAGATGTATAAAAAAATGAGCAGCCCAGTCTGAGCCCTGATTGTAATGTGTACAAGGCATGGATGCCTGAAGCCCTGTTTCCCGATGGGGGCCTCTGCTAATGGGTTACATCAGTCCCAAAGTCCTGCCCCTGGCTACACAGGGATGTGACTCCCACTAACAGTTCTTGTAATTTCCTACATCTCAGTTGTGATGATGTATTGCCCCCCTGCTCCCTTTGTTCCCCCCAAATCACATTGGACCTGGTTTAGTGTAAGTCCTATGAAGTCAGGCCAGTTTACTTTACCTAGTTCAGAAGCTATACTTAATTGCATCAGTTTCCAAATTACCGACTATTACACTAGAATAGGTTTCAGAGTAGCAGCCGTGTTAATCTGTATTCGCAAAAAGAAAAGGAGTACTTGTGGCACCTTAGAGACTAACAAATTTATTTGAGCATAAGCTTTCATGAGCTACAGCTCACTTCATCGGATGCATTCAGTGGAAAATACAGTGGGGAGATTTATATACATAGAGAACATGAAACAATGGGTGTTACCGTACACACTGTAACCAGAGTGATCACTTAAGGGGAACTATTACCAGCAGGAGAGTGGGGGGGTGGGGGAGGGGAACCTTTTGTACTGATAATCAAGGTGGGCCATTTCCAGCAGTTGTCAAGAACGTCTGAGGAACAGTGGAGGGTGGTCAAGCACAGTTTCTCATGCAAAGGTGTTGCCTTCATGCTTAAAGGCTGTGCTTCTCCTGCCACTCCAGTAGGTGAGTTTCCTTACCTAACAACTTTCCTGAGACGTTCTTGTCAACTGCTGGAAATGGCCCACCTTGATTATCACTACAAAAGGTTCCCTCCTCTCCCTCCCCCCCCCCCCCCCCCCCGCTCTCCTGATGGTAATAGCTCACCTTAAGTGATCACTCTGGTTACAGTGTGTATGGTAACACCCATTGTTTCATGTTCTCTATGTATATAAATCTCCCCATTGTATTTTCCACTGAATGCATCCGATGAAGTGAGCTGTAGCTCATGAAAGCTTACGCTCAAATAAATGTGTTAGTCTCTAAGGTGCCACAAGTACTCCTTTTCTTTTTACACTAGAATAGAATTTTTGAAGTAAGTTTTTGAAATGGAGTTCTGAAGAAAAAGTCCCAAGTCACTACTGCTTTAATTTTCCAAGATGAACAGACGAAGAAAATGAAAGTCTACTCTTTAAATAGATTCTTTTGTAGGTACAAAATTTAATTTTCTTACTATTTAGCTGAGGCTGGCATGTAATTTTTCATACTTTTAAGCCATGTGAGCAAGGCATGATGTTTCTAAATATAAAAGTTCTTGTGTACTTAGGCTGTGTGGTTTGTCCTGTGACCCTGTGAAATATCACTCATGATTTTCAAGTTGACTTTGAAAGGAGTGCTGGAGCAACATTTGTATGCCCACACATTAAGAGAAACAGAAGTGTCTGTTTCACAGTCCTGAAAATGTTTTAAATCTCCTATGTGTTAAGCTTTAATAAGTAGAAGGTTGGATCTAGGTTTGATTAGACTATGATAGCGTTTCCAATGAATACTTCAAATGGTAAGATTCCTTTATTTGATTTTCCTAAGATTTTATAAAATTTTCTCTGGAACCAAAAAAGCATTGAGAGAGAAAATCAGATACTGCTCTAAAATCTGGATTATAAAAGTTGCCAAAATCAAAGTTCTTCATGGTATTTAAGACCTAGGATCAGCAAAAATAAAATTCTCACCATCTTCTTTATCAGACTTTGGATTGGCAATGTAAATGTAGACATTTAATGTTTTTAACGTAGATATTTAGTTTCAATGCATGGGGGAGGTAGGGCATGCATGTCTGATTGGGACTCTTTGAAGATGCCCCCAAGACTTCTTTCAGATCAGATCACACCTCACAAAAAGACTTAATTGAGCCCAAGTTCCTTTTTTTATTGGTCTTCAAAAGCATTAAAAAAAGTCACTGAAAATAAGGAATCCTTTCAGAAGAGATACAGTGTGAATTGGATCTTTGTGAAGTTATTTAGAAAACCTTATGTACAAAGCGTTATCTTCACTCATTTCTTTCAGTATCATGTGAACATTTAACAGAAAAGTTGACATTCCTATCATAGTGCTGTGTGTATTCTTCTCCTGTCCTACACAGTCATTTCCCACATTTGTCAAGGCAAAGGTTGAAGGGGGTATGGACAAGGGAAATAGGTCGCCCATTCATTCCTATCTGTCAGGAGTTCACTTTGTCATGATAACATTCAAGGAGTATATTTATCTATCCTGCTACTGGAGGTTAAAGCAAGGGTAAAAAAGAAGAAGGGAAGAAATCATGTTTAAAAAGTTTACAAACTCTGTTGCAAAGACTGTAAACAGAGAGAGATTTGCAGTGGAATGTGTAAAATACTGCTGCATTGATGGCGATATGGCTGCTAGCTGCTACAAAGCTGTTCATATAAACAGAGGAACGCTTGCTGCAGATTGGGTCTGTTTTGGCTTAAAGTCTGAGGAACACATTGCTTTCAAAGTAAATTCTTAGGTGTCACTTCCCATAACTTATAGCAGAAGATTACAAAGCTACTGATATAACATATTAGTTTGATGGACAGAATTATACCCCCAACGCTTCCTGCTCTCCCCAATGACGCACACTAACTTAGTGTGCTGTGACAGCTGCCTTGATTTACCATCAGGCTGGGAGGCCAAGTGGGAGAGGGAACATTCACATGAACACAGGGGCTGATACTGGCCCACAGCCTAGTTTATAAAGCTGCCCTGTAATTCACCACAAATGTGTCACCATTAAAAAGGAAAAAAGGATTGCAGATAATAAATACTCTTTAATTTATTAGCTAACAACAAAGAGATCAGAGCCAGTTGTGATGTGATTGTTTGACATAATATTGTCAAGGAAAAAAGCTAAGTTGACCAAAGATGTATATTACACATTCAAGCAGATGCATCAACTCTTGGCTTGTCACAAGTGGAGCTAAACAAAACGCCAAACAGAGGAGAGAACTGGCAAACAGCACAGTCATTTATCTCCAAAAGAGACGCATTCAAGAGCAAGTGAAATAAGACATAGTTCTCTGGGCTTGGTCAAGGGCCAGGTTCTAACTATTATAAATTAAATGTTTTGTGTATCGTTTTTGGCAACTGCAGCAGCTCTTAC
The DNA here is from genome assembly GCF_009764565.3 of Dermochelys coriacea. Classification (NCBI taxonomy): domain Eukaryota; kingdom Metazoa; phylum Chordata; order Testudines; family Dermochelyidae; genus Dermochelys; species Dermochelys coriacea. The sequence goes on from NC_050074.1 coordinate 63,975,482, forward strand.
CGTCTTGATCATGGTAGGAGAGTGTTAGATTTCCCTGTTTTCTCTTTCCAGAATGACTGCTTTTGTTGTAGGGGGTGTTTGTGCATGCTAATAGCCCCAATGCCTGATAGAAATGTATAATTATAGAAAATAGAAATGAAGAATTCTTATGGTGTAACGTAAGGAGAATTTTCCAACAAACCTTTTAGAAGTCATGACTCCTTAAAAATCCCTCTCACTGGAGCATTCTGCAGAGGGCAGGATGTTTGACTATGCACCGAATAATCATCAATAAAATTATTTCAGGTTCATATGCTTTTAATTTGAGTTTTGAACTTCATGTAGTTTATTTTAAGGAGTCTTCTCTTGGCTTTTTTTAAACTGGCATTGTTCGTGCCACTGCAGTTAAGTTTGTGTCAGCATTTCCATTATAAATTATGCTCAAGCAGTTTAGATGTCAGCTGTCTGGGATGAAAATTGACACAAGGTCTGCGCATGAGTGGGAATGCTTTATTTGTAAATATTGATTTAAAATTAGGTTTATTAATGACTTCTCAAAATGGAACACTGTAATGTGTAGTGCCAAAAGGTGTCTAATCACAGTTTCACACAGTTTATTCTAATAGTGGAGGCAAAACAAATAAAATATGTGTTTCTTCTGTATTCTCTGCATTCAATTTAAAACTGGAATAACACCATGGACTTTAGTGGAACTACTCCATATGTACACTAGTGTAACTGAGTTCAGAGTCTGGCCAATAAATTTGCGGATTGAATCGTATAATCTACATTATGTCAAACATTCCTAATCTTCTGTATAAACCACAGGTATTAAAAAGCCCATAAATATGTAGTGTCTGTGTCTGAAAAGTATGTTATATTTGGGAGGCAGCAGAATTATTTAAGTGATGAGAATAAGGAACTGGGAAGTCGAGATTTGGCTCTCTAACTCTGCTACTGATCTCCCCTGTGATCTCTCTCTAACCACTGTTTCCGCATCTGCAAAATGATGATGCTACTCACTCTACCCACCTTTGTTAAATGCTCAGAGATCATCAGATAAAAGAGACGATATAGAGCGAGGGTTGGCAACCTTTCAGAAGTGGTATGCTGAGTCTTCATTTATTCACTCTAATTTAAGGTTTCGTGTGCCAGTAATACATTTTAACATTTTTAGAAGGTCTCTTTCTATAAGTCAATAATATATAACTAAACTATTATTGTATGTAAAGTAAATAAGGTTTTTAAAATATTTAAGAAGCTTCATTTAAAATTAAATTAAAATGCAGAGTCCCCCGGACCAGTGGCTTGGACCCGGGCAGCGTGAGTGCCACTGAAAATCAGCTCGCGTGCTGCCTTTGGCATGTGTGCCATAGGTTGCCTACCCCGATATAGAGTAATACTTATTAATTGTATTAATATCTAGAATTCACACAATGTAAAATTTTCCACTGTATAGAATCCCAGCACAAAACCTATGCATCATGTAAACCTACAAAATAGAGCTCAGTTGATAATTAAGTGGTACATTGGTCTTGTGAAGGGTCTCTGCATAGGGGAGAAGCTCAGCCATAGTGAGCTCTGCAAAATAATTCAGCTGGAAGTCTAATGTACTCTTCTAGAAGCAACAGCACATAGCTCAGCTAGGATCCTACAAACCTGTAAAGATCTAGCTACAGGAATCTTGTCTGTTTTTGTTAAGCTGACATTGTTATGTAAACTTTCATACACTTCAAAGTACAAAGAAAGATGGAAAATTAAAACTACATTCATGTAATGTAAGGACTGTCTTTCTTTCTCTCTCTCTCTCTCTCTCTCTCTCTCTCTCGGCACCTAAATGTTACAGTGGTTAAGTTTCTGAGAGAGGAGAGGGATGATAGAATGTCATGTGACTGAAGGGCAAAGGCCCAGATCACCCCCTTCCAATCATTGTTCAGTTGGGATGAAAATTCTCTAGCACTCCAGCTAGCATCTGTGAAGAGGAATCTGCTTCTGTGCCTGCACAGATGGGACCCCTTTTCCCCCCACAAAGGAAATCAGAGGTAGGAGACTCCAAGGGTGAAGGACTTCATTGTATATGAACTGCTGTAGACTGGAGGCCCGTGTGGCATTTTGGAGCACTGGCTTCTGGCCCATCAAATATACTATGGGTTCTGAGAGGAAAACCTACTGCATATTGCTTCTGAAACAATCCATTAATAATCTGAAGGAAAATTATTGTGGAAACTTGTCACATAGGTGTCACTCTGTATGGTTTTTTTTCTTGGGTTAAGGGGACAGTTTGTACCAAAGTCACTAAATTAACATTGTAATGACAAAAGACAAATCCTGCTCCCACCTCCAGTGGGGCCACAGGCTCCTAGGGAGAAGGAACCAGTTCCTGCTGTGTGAGTACACAAGGGTCTGTAGAGGTAGGCCATGGTAGAAGTGTAGCAAGAGGGACTTTGTTTGCTTCAATTAGTGCATCATGTTATTCAAACGTACAGGGAGAGACAATCTCTGCCTTGAAGAGCTTACAGTCTAAAAAATCCCTCCTAGTCTTTTTCCCCACTTCTGCTTCCATGAATGGAGCTGCAAATGGGTGACTCCTAATATTCTTTAGCCTTGGGAGGAAGATTTCTCCCCACTTTACCCTGTAGATCCCTGATGTTAAATGGAACTATTTGCAGGATCCACACAAGCCAGTTAATGTGCAACATGCTAGTATGAACTCGGATTTACACCCATTTGGTGTAAACTAATGCATTGTGTAGATGAGGCCTCTGTGTTCTTCCGTATTGCCAACTTGCATGATTTTACGTCAGGTCTCGCAATAGGTATTTTTCTCAAAGCCCCAGCTTCTGGAGTCAAATTACTACATCAGAATTTGTTTCATTTTTAAAACAAAGTTTCTAATCCTCATTGTTGCATAGAGAAGTTTTCAATGTGTCTGACTGAATCTCAAAGACTCAAAACCAGAAGGCAAAGAAAAATAACCTACAATTTCAGATTCTTAAAAATATTTGGTTTAAAAACATATCATCATTTATTTTTTTAGGGCCCTTGGTCATGATTTTGAACTTGCGAAGTTTGAGTGGTGTTTCTGATTTCTCTATGAAATAAAATTCACCTTTCTGTTCTTTAAATTATGAAAGAAAATTAAAAATAATAGAAAAGCATGAAGCCAAGCTGAAAATATATTATAGACTATTTTATTTTAAACAGAAACTTAATAGTTTTAACTTGTATTGAAATGATGATAAGATTTGGAAATTCTAACACATTTAAGTTCAAATGAATTCAGCAGATCTCACCCTGCTGTCTTCCAGAAATCACTTTTTATAACATTAAGGAGTAAATTATACACACATGTTATTAACACTAGCACATACTCTATTTTACCTTTTCATTCCCTAAATATGGAGTAGTTGATTCAAAATTAGTGCCTAGACAGATGAAAAAATAAATGGCATTAAAACCACACAAATGTAAAGAAAAATAACTATAACCAGAAGCAGCATGTAAAAGCACATCAAAACAGGGAATGTACCAGAACACATGACAAAATGGATGTTATGGATGAAGAAATTGATACAACATGCAGAGAGCTTAATGTAACATATAGCAAAATTGATATAAATCATACTGAAATAAATAAAACATAGCAGAATAGATGTATTGTATTGAATTGAAGCATATAACAGAATTGATTAGAAAGTATACCTGAGTGAATACAACATAACAGAATGTCATGTATTGAATGGAATAAAATATATAACAGATGGAATTACATTGAATGAACGATAACAAAAAAGATCAGAGTTAAACTGTACTCAGTTGAAATGAATAAAATATATAATGGGCTGGGAGGCACAGTGCAGTAAACTTTGGGTCCCTAGATCAGCCTTGTTGTATCATTGACTTAATCATTTTGGCCAAATGACATAAGCGCAAAGGATGATCTAAGGCACCAGGCTGGGACTCTAGGAGATCTAAGGTCAGCTTCTGGTTCTGCAACAAACTTCCTGTTTGGTGTTGGGCCATTCAAATAATCTTTCTGTGCCTCAGTTCCCCTTTTATGAAATGTGAATAATGATCTTGCCTTTATCCCTCCCTTTCTTTCTTTTTTGTTTATACTAGAGCTCAGATCAGGGACTGTGTTTTTTTACAATGTGTACTAAAATAGGACCCCAGGCTTTTACATGTGTTACTATCATATAAATAATAAATTATGTTAATAGCTCAGCTAGCTGAGTTCTGAAGTTACATGACATTCATACACACAATCTCACTTTTTCTTTCCTAGATATCAAGCAAACATTCTTTTCTGCAGTCTGTATTGCTGGGATTCTGAATATGCTCTCAATCTGGAGGTCTAATGTCTGGAGCCTCTATTTAAAAAGAAAACAAGTAGTTGATTTTTTATGCAAAGCTAGAGTGGTTAAATAGGATAAGAAGAAAGGGAGCTTGGTTCTATCATCCCATTTTAGCTCCAGGAATTTTCTCCTTGCTAAATCCTCTGTCTATTTCAAGTCATTAATCTTTTCTTTCATGGGAGAGGCCATTTCATAAAAACTGTAATGAGCCTAGGGTACTGTTGCACCCATCTGTTCTTGCCTTGTCTGTCTCTATAAATATCTATCATATATATATATATATATATATATATATATATATATATATATATATATATTGTGTGTGTGTTGTATGTATATCTTTATGGAAATATAAAGCCAAAGAGTGAGATGGGCTAAGATAGTAGTAATCAGATTACATTTAGACTTGGTTTTGAGGTCTGGATATGAAAGCTATACAGTGGAAATCTTTCTACCATTTTGGACCAGAATCTCACAATCTTTTTCTTAGGATATTTTGTCTGCATCTCACCCAGGAAAAAAGAAACACTCTTCTAGTTCTGAATGCAAGTTCAGGTATGAGAATATGATTCTGACCCTTCCCTCACCTCTAATACAAAAAATAAAATAAGTTTAGAAGTTCCAGTTTTGTATTCTCTATATTATGAATAAAGGATTGGTTATGTAATGAATACATAAATATATTGGTCCAGTTGATCTTTTCAGTGCCGTTACTGTATTGTAATATTTTAAATAGAAAAATAAATACAAGATTTACCAAAACTTGTTTCTAAAAGTTGGTTTCTTCCCCCGCCCCTTTTATGTCCCCCAAAACTTGCCCATTAAAAGTCTTAAAAGTTGGAAGTCCCACAGGCTCCTTTCTTTGTGGTTTTATTTCTTAGCCATTAATCTCAGACTGCAAATGAAAACTGTATTCCATTCCTGCCAAGATTGGATTCAAAAGTTTGCCCCATTAAGTTCATTTCATAGTAATCTTTATTCTAACTGAAGTCTTCATTCTGGTTTTAACCACAGCTGATGGTGACTTGATAGCTTTCCAGTGAAGTAATTTTTGATATAGGAAGTTCTCAGTTACTTTTTTGTTTTTTAAAGAGAAGGAAAGAGAGAGAGGTTGGGGTGGGGATGGGGCATGTTCTAATTGTTTTGTTGAGTGTCTGTTTGGAAGAGTCATTGACTTTTATAAAGATTTTTGTGCTGAAATATTAAATAGCAAATTTCACTCAAAAAGAATAAACATTTTTAAAGTGTTTCTATGTTTGTTTCACGTGGTTAAGAAAGCTGAGTTTCTGGCTCAGTACCTAAAATAGCATAACATAATCAACTACAGTAAAGCTGATAAAAAAAAATTAGCAATGTAGCATTGTTTAAATCTGTGAATCAGCTATCCTGTGAATCAGCTGTCTGTAAGTTAATAGGAAGAAGACATCAGTTTCCATTAATTTCTTTGTTGAAGAAAACCTTACTTTTTCTATGCCTTGCATCAGGGAGAAAACTACACTTTTGGAACAATGGAGCATTAGTGGGTACTGTTTTCTCTCTCTCTCTCTCACACACACACACACACACACACACACACACACACACACACACACACACACACACACACACACACACACACTCTCTTTTGAGGATTTGCAGATGTATATCTCCACTCTCTCCTCGATATGTATAGAGGGGTCATTTTTATTAAAGATAACAAATTTGATCATTGCTAGAAGAGAGGGTCAACCCCACCCTTCTCTATCAGGATCAGTACTTCCCTGCCTCACCAGCAGTGTTATGAGGCACTTGGACACTACACCAACAGTACCTAAGATGGACAGAGAGATTGAAGCAGAAACTGGAAAAAAGTTTATAAAATCAGTCAGTTTTCTATTTCCTTTGGTATGATTGCGTACAGTCAGCTTATGTCTAATAGAAACATGCTGGAATGGTTGGCTTCCTGTGGTGTCTAGTTTTTGTGGTGCTCTGGTGAGTCTGTTACTTGACTGTCATATTAAAGACCAGCATGGGAGGTCAGCTCTGATAGCCAGCCTCAACTGGTATCTTCTAATGAAATTGGCTAGGAGCTCATTAGTACTTTTCCAGATTTCAGTGGGAAAACATCTGGCTTGACAACAGAGGGTGTGTTGTGTAATGATTAGATCAGGGCAGTCATAAGTTCCATTCTGGCATCTGCCATTGACTCTTACTGTATTGGCTTATGAACCTTATTTTTCCCATCTTTAATGATTATACAAAGAGCAACTGCACAAGGAAGCAGTGCATTGAGATCATTATGTGATTTAAAGTGATATGTACATATATCTTTAGAGCTGAGAGCCCCAGTTGTGCCTTGCCCCCTTTGTCTGTTAGCATTTTTTTTCAGTTTTCTTCTTGCATTATATTTTATTTAATTCCCACTTGGTGTATGTTATTAAAGTTCTCATTTTATTACTCTTCATACTTTTTTGAGGGGTTATGCTGACCAGATACTTGGGAACGTCAGAGGAGGCCAACAGAAGAGAGAATTCATGTCTCCTGACTTAACCTTATACTTGATCTCTGTTGGCCTTTGTTGACCATTCCAGTATTTAAATAAGCATTGGTTAACAATATACTGAAATATCTTCAACTTTCCATCAAATACACAGACATTAAGCTTTCACAGCAGGAATCAGACACCCTTCAAAAAGTGAAGGAATCTGTTGCAATTTTTAAACATTCAAACCATATTAATTCCAGTGACAGTTATCCTTAAATCACTTCAAACAGTTGCACACTTTTTAATGTTCACAGCTTTCATGTGGTGATCATGGATTTTTTGACTCACTCTCTGCTTCCCTCATATATGTATTTATATCAGTAATTTTTTTAGTCAGAAAAATATTTAACAACCATTAGCGGTTCATTTAATTGAGCTAGATTTAGGATTTTAATTGGAACTCTTGCAGTTTTTCAATCATTCTGGTTGAAATGGATTCATAGGATGATACCAGGCTAACATTCTAGACTGGACTACCACCTGTTAGGTCCAGAATAAGCTTTTGGCTAATTCATTTGGTAGGCTCTAGACAAATACAAGGATGTAAACAAAATTAACCTACCAAATGTAGACATTTTTGCTATATTTAGACCTATCTTCAGTCCATTGAAGTCAATAGGACTCTCTCCAGTGATTTCAATGGAGTTTGGCTAATGCCCTTTATTGGGCTTTTTATTCAAAAGCCTGGAACGTATCCATCGTAATTTAAGATGCTGTGCTCAGGATTTGAAAACCTGTACTGAGAGAATGTTCACATGTCATGGGACTTCAATAGCTGGAGTCTTCTAGTATATGGAATTGTGACAGGAGAAAATGAGAATTAAACTGGGGAGATTATGATCAATAAAAGAGATTATATCTAAAAAGTTACATATCTTATGAAATTGTTCAGGGGGGCCTGATTTTCAGTGAATTTAATAGGAGCTATGGTTGACCAACCTCACTGAAAATTGGGTCTTTACATACTATAGTTCCCAAACTTCTTTGCATAGATGTTTTATTGTACTGAGAATGCTCTCCCTCCCCCCCCCACCCTCCTGACTTAAATTATCAGTCACTTTTAATAGTTTTAATTTTTTTAAACTTTATTGTAGCTGCGTCTGCAACCAAGGACATCACTTAACTTCATTTAGAACTATGGACACATCGACTATGTCCATTTCCAACCACCATAAAATGGCGATAAATCAGGAAAAATGCCATGCTACTTAGAGCTGCTGAAATGAGCTTTTGAGTGTTGTGCTTACAGGAATGTCAACCTGTCACAACGTAAATCAACAAAATGTCCTTCGTTGCATCCGCGAGATCTCTGCCTTCATGGGTTGAGGCTTGTTTGTTCATTTTGTGTCTCTCTCTCTCTCTCTCTCTCTCTCTCTCTCTCTCCTGTTTGATGGTTATGTTGTTTTGATACTGCATCATGCTTAGTTTCAGCCTTTTTATGGTTTGCAGTATTTACTAGTAACTGTAGGTTTTATTGCTCACCCTGCTTAGATTTTTGTCAGAAACTATCAGATGAAACCTTACTAGTTTCTAGCCTCTGAGAAACCTTGGATTTACATTAATGCATTAGGAAGCCAGACGTATATATTACTGCATGAATGGACAGTAGGAGCACAGATATTTTTTATTTCCCTTTATCATGTTATTCTGTGCTCTTAAAAGTAAAGTTGGTGTATTTAAAGCAATTTGGGTTCCAAATATTCAATTAGTCATCTTTTTATTTTAAAATAACCAAAACCTAACCAAAAAGTCTGGATAGAATCTCCAGCATCAGTTAACAATATGTGTGCACCTAGAGTGAATTGCAGGGATGTGGGAAAGAAGACAGAGGATAAGGTATCTATTGCTGATTTTGAATAGTTGGGGAAGCTGATCAGAATATTGTGTAACTAATACCACATGCTGATAGGCTTTTGCCTTTGCAATTGATTGTTAAATTCTATTTATTCTCCACCCGCCTTTCTATCTGACAAGTTACATCCTTGGGAGGAAAAAACCAACACAACATATAGTTTGGTTTTATATATTATAATCATATGCTTATTACTTGTTACTTATTACTATTAATTGTTACTACAGGGCAAAGTTAAGGTATTTTGAGTTCCCTAACTGCATTTCCATTCCTTATTGTGTTTGGCTTTCTTTAAAGATTACCCTTACCACTGAATTTCCTCCATTTATAATGTTTAGTTTGGAGATAATTATGATTTTCCTGTAATCTCTTAAATCCATTGTAACATAATTTCTGAATTGGGAAGCCTGTGCATAGAATTGTATTTGTCCACCCCTGCTGAAGAAGAAAATTTATATAAAATGACCATTAATCTTTTTTTTTTTATAAAGTCTTGAAATGCAGCCATTCCACAAGACTTCAGTGAGTTTTTACTATATGGAAATTTTCGAGTATCTGCTTCGTTCCATTATTAAGATAATTTGGGAGAGATAAACTGACATTATGTGCTAAATTTCTCTAAGGGCTCATTTTAAATTAATTTTAACTATGGCTGTCAAGTGATTAAAAAATTAATCGTGGTTAATTGCACTGTTAAACAATAATAGAATACCATTTATTTAAATAGTTTTGGATGTTTTCTATATTTTCAAATATATTGATTTCAATTACAATCTGTAGTTTCTGCACTGGAGTGTTGCTCTTTTAAGACATCTGAAAGCATGCTCCACACCTCGTCCCTCTCGGATTTTGGACAGCACTTCAGATTCTTAAAACTTGGGTTGAGTGCTGTAGCTATCCTTAAAAATCTCACATTGGCAACTTTTCTGTGTTTTGTCAAATCTGCTGTGAAAGTGTTAAAATGAACAACATGTGCTGGGTCATCATCCGAGACTACTATAACATGAAATATATGGCAGAATGTAGGTAAAACAAAACAGGAGACATACAATTCTCCCCCAAGGAGTTCAGTCACAAATTTAATTACGACATTATTTTTTTTAACAAGCATCATCAGCATGGAAGCATGTCCTCTGGAATGGTGGCGGAAGCATTAAGGGGTATGTATGTTTAGCATATATGACAAGTAAATACCTTGCTACACCGGCTACAGAAGTGCCATGCGAACTACTGTTCTCACTTTCAGGTGACATTGTAAATAAGAAGCAATTAGCAGTATCTCCCATAAATGTAAACAAACTTGTTTTTCTTAGCAATTGGCTGAACAAGAAGTAGGACTGAGTCGATTTGTAGCCTCTAAAGTTTTACATTGTTTTGTTTTTGAGTACAGTTATGTAATAAAAAAATCTACATTTGTAAGTTACACTTTCAGGACAAAGAGTTTGAACTACAGAACTCGTATGAGGTGTATTGAAAAATAATTTTTTTTTATTTATCATTTTTAGAGTGCCAATATTTGTAATCGGAATAATAATATAAAGTGAGTACTGTACACTTTGTATTCTGTGTTGTAATAGAAATCAATATATTTGAAAATGTAGAAAAACATCCAAAATACTTAATAAATTTCAATTGGTATTCTATTGTTTAACAGTGAGATTAATCGCAATTAATTTTTTTAATCTCAGTTAATTTTTTTGAGTTAATCGCTTGAGTTAACTGTGATTAATGGACAGCCCTAATTTTAACTTAAAACTAATTAACCAATTTACTTATAAAATCTCATAAAATTCATTCAGTGGTCAAAGAATATGTGCTGTCATTTTTGGGAGGATACATTGTATTTTTCTACATAACAAAGTGTTTGAATACATGCTTTAAGTTCAAAACTCAACTCAGCCTTAACTCTGGAAGTATAAGCAGTGCTTCCATAATATACACATATTATTCATACACACATAGGATATGTCTACACTATGAAATTAGGTCAGTTTTATAGAAGTCAATTTTTAGAAATAGATTTTATACAGTCAATTGTGTATGTCCCCACTAAGCGCACTAACTGGGTGGAGTGTGTCCTCAATACCGTGGCTAGCATTGACTTCTGGAGCGGTGCACTGTGGGTAGCTATCCCACAGTTCCCGCAGTCTCCACTGCCCACTGGAATTCTGGGTTAAGCTACCAATTCCTGATGGGTCAGAAACATTGTCAAGGGTGGTTTTGGCTACATGTCGTCAGTTGCCCCTTCTCTCCCTCCATGAAAGCAACAGCAGACAATCATTTCGTGCCCTTTTTCTGTGTTACCTGTGCAGACATCATACCATGGCAAGCATGAAACCCACTCAGCTCCCCACTGTTGTTGTGAGCATTGTAAACACCTCGCGCATTATCCTGGAATATATGGAGAACCGGGCTAAGAGATGCCAGCATGAGGACGATTGTGATGAGGACATGGACACAGACATACCTGAAAGCACAGGCTGTGGCAATTGGGACATCATGGTGGCAGTGGGGTTGGCTGATACAGTGGAACACTGATTCTGGGCCTGGCAAACAAGCACAGACTGGTGGTACTGCATAGAGCTGCCCTGACAGTTGAGAAGCAAGTGGTGATAGCCCTGTGGAAGCTTGCAATGCCTGACTGCTACCGGTCAGTCGGGAATCAATTTGGAGTGGGCAGGTCTCCTGTGGAGACTGCTGTGATCCAAGTAGCCAATGCAATCACTGATGTTCTGCTATCAAGGGTAGTGACTCTGGGAAACGTGCAGGTCACCGGATGGCTTTGCTGCAATGGGGTTTCCTAACTGTGGTGGGGCGGTAGACAGAACGCATATGCCTATCTTGGCACCGGACCACCTTGCCAACCAGTACGTAAACCGCAAGGGATATTTCTCAATGGCGCTGCAAGCACTGGTGGATCACAAGGAACGTTTCACCGACATCAACGTGGGATGGCTGGGAAAGGTGCATGACACTCGCATCTTTAGGAACTCTGGGCTGTTTGAGCAGCTGCAAGAAGGAACTTACTTCCCAGACAAGAAAATTACCATTGGGGATGTTGAAATGCCAATAGTTATCTTTGGGGACCCAGCCTACCCCTTGCTCCCATGGCTCATGAAGCAGTACACAGGCAGCCTGGACAGTAGTAAGGAGCAGTTCAACTATGGGCTGAGCAAGTGCAGAATGGTGGTAGAATGTGCCTTTGGATGTTTAAAAGTTTGCTGGCGCTGTTTGCTGACTAGGTTAGACCTCAGCGCAACCAACATTTCCATTGTTATTGCTGATTGCTTTGTGTTCCATAATATTTGTGAGAGTAAGGGGGAGACATTTATGGAGGGGTGAGAGGTTGAGGAAAATCGCCTGGTGTCCGATTTTGAGCAGCCAGAAACCAGAAGAGCACAGCTAGGTGCACTGCACATCAGCGAGGCTTTGAAAACCAGTTTCATGATAGGCCAGGCTACGGTGTGACAGTTGTGTGTGTTTCTCCTTGCTGCAAACCTGCCCCCTTTGTTGATTTTAATTTCCTGTAAGCCAACCACCCTCCCCGCTTCAATCACAGCTGGCAAAGGAAATAAAGTAACTATTGTTTTGAAACCATGCATTCTTTCTTTCTTAATTAAAAAAAAAAAGTGTGAGAACCCTGGTGGGTTGGGGTGTGGGAGGAGGGAAGGACAAGGCCACATTGCTTTTTGTAGCCACACTACAAATTAAAACTGTTTGAATGACAGCCTTCTGTTGCTTGGGCCTTCCTCTGGAGTGGAGTGGCTGGGTGCCCGGAGCCTCCTGCCCTGCGTTCTTGGGCATCTGGGTGAGGAGGATATGGAAGTTGGGGAAGAGGGCAGGCGTTTATACAATGGATACAGTGGGGGTCTATGCTCTGTTTGGCTTTCCTGCAGCTCCAAGAGATGCTTCATCATGTCCATTTGCTCCCCCATTAGCCTCAGCATCGCCTCCTGCCTCTGCTCTTCATGCTCACTTAATGCTTTCCTGGCCTGTGCCACTGAATGCCTCCATGCATTAAGCTGTGCCCTATCAGTGCAGGAGGACTGCATGAGCTCGGAAAACATGTCATCGCGAGTGCATTTTTTTTGTCTTCTAATCTGTAATAACCTCAGGGACTGAGATGATAGGGGGAGCATAGGAACATTTGCACCTGAGGGAAGATAAAAAGGGAGAATAAAATTTAAGATGATACATTTCTGAGAACAAAAGGGGGACTCTTTCACAGTGAATCAAGCAATTCACAGCAGACAGCACATGTGCTTTAGGTACAAGGTCGCATTTTGCCTTTTATATTGAGCACCTGCGGGTATGGTGACACATCACAAACGGCTGGGCAACAGAATTCGGTTTCTAGGCAGCCATGGTAAGCCTTTTGGTATGCAGGGTTGGCTTCTTACGCCTTCATAACATGTGGGAATGGTTTCAAACTGCAGCACTATCGTTTCCCTTAGTAAGCAATGACGGTTGGGTTTCACATTTAAAAGGAGGGCCTGCAGTTTTCATGTGGATGTGCAGCACACACCTCCCCCCACCCCGCTGTGTGGCTATTCTCCGGGATGATCCCTTCACCTCTCTCCCCGCCACATAGCTATTCTCCAGAATGTTCCCTTTTAGCCAAGTGCAAACAACCCAGCATGAACAGAGTCCTTTTCCAGTTCCCTTACAAAAATTCCCCGATTTCAACCAAGTGACCATGAATGATATCACTCTCCTGAGGCTAACACAGAAAGGCATAGACCGAATGTTGCTTGAATGCGACCAAAACCCAGGACCATTCACTGCCATGCTTTGTGCTGCAATGATTCCAGACTGCTTGCTACTGGCTTGACGTGGTAAAGTGTCCTACCGTGGAGGACAAAATAAGGCAGCCCTCCCCAGAAATCTTCTGCAAAGGCTTTGAATACCTTCAGGAGAGCTTCATGGAGATATCCCTGGAGGATTTCCGCTCCATCCCCAGACACGTTAACAGTAGCTGTACTGGCCGCGAATGCATCCCAATTCTTCAGGGCAAATCAAACATTAAACACTATTGTTTTTCAACCCTTTACTGTAGTTACAAATGTGTACTCACCAGAGCTGCCTTCTCCAGCTTCAGGGTTGGGGATCCTGCCTTCGGAGGGTATTGGCTCCAGGGTAATGAAAAGATCCTGGCTGCCGGGGAGAATGGATTTGCCACTTGCCTGCTGCGCATTCTCCTCCTCCTCCTCCTCCTCTTCAGCCACAAAATCCTCCTCCGTGTTGCATGAGACTCCCCCCTTGCAAAAGTCCATGGACAGTGGTGGGGTAGTGATAGGATCCCCCCCCCCAGAATGCCATGTAGCTGATCATAGAAGTAGCATGTATGGGGCTCTGACCCGGAGCGACCGTTTGCCTCCTTTGTCTTTTGGTAGGCTTGCCTGAGCTCCTTGACTTTCACGTAGCACTGCTGTGTGTCCCTGTTGTAGCCTCTCTTCAACATGCCCTGTGCGATTTTGGCATATATATTAGCATTTCTTCTTTTTGATTGGAGTTCAGCCTGCACAGATTCTTCTCCCCATATAGCAATCCATTCCAAAATCTCCCTTTTGGTTCATGTTGGAGCTTGTTTGTGATTCTGGGGGGACTGCATAGTCCCCTGTGCTGCTGAGCTCGCCCCTCTGACCAAACAGGAAATGAAATTCAAAATTTCCCGGGGCTTTTCCTGTGTACCTGGCTAGTGCATTGGAGTTCAAAGTGCTGTCCAGAGCAGTCACACTGAGCACTCTTGGATAGCTCCCAGAGGCCAATACCATCGAATTGCATCTGCACTACCCCAAATTCTACCCAGCAAGGTCAATTTTAGCGCTACTCCCCTCGCCGGGGAGGAGTACAGAAGTCAAGCCCTTTAAGTTGATGGAACGGGGTTGGTTGTGTAGACGCATTCATTTTAAAATCGACGTAACACGGCTATATTCGACCTAACCCCGTAGTGTAGAACGGGGCATTGTGAAGTGCTTCAGTATTCTACAGTAGTGATCCCAAACACTGCAGTGTTTCGGCTGTTACTGTAGCATTCTGTAGTATGTATTGATGTGAATTTACCATAACTTTTATTAATGAAGCAGCAGAAGTATAAGTGCAAGAAGATTTCAAGTGTTCTAGAGTTGTGGGTGAGGTGGATGGGCAGCCTTGACTTTATTTGCTTGTATCATCTCTTTTCTGTTTTTATCCTGGTTCCTTATATTTGTGAATTCTCTGTATACAGGTTTGTAAGGATGTCATATAGGGTAATTACTAGCCTACAGAACTTGAAAAATAACAGAATGAAGTAACACCAGTGTTAAGTAGGTCACATTCATTGGCATGAACCTTTTACAAATCCTTCTAGTTGCGTTTTTGTTAATGACTCATGCATAGTATGAAGAGAATGTGGTTATAGAGCTATATTAATGGTATTTTGCTTGTGGTCCTGTGGCTGTCATGTTGATTAAATTTAAAAATCTGGTAACATTAATAGCATAAAATGAAATATAATTAATGAAATATTTCATAGGTAATACTTCAAATGGTTTACAGATAATATTTAATCTCACAGAGAATAAACAGAAGCCTAAACCTTATATATAAATGATCCCATCTCTGTGAATCTGATTTGAGGATAGGTACCTCAGGACATGATCCAGAGCCCAATTAAGTCAATGGAAAGATTTCAGTTGGCTTTGGACCACACCCTAAATTATTTTAAAATAATTTTCTAGTTATCCCCAAATGATTTTTTGTATACATCTCTTTCCAGAGAAGGAGTCTTTCTAGGCGAGGGGTCTTCTTTTAAAAAAAAAAGTAGTTTTTCATATGAGCTTCCTCTCTCTGGTAAATATCATGCTGAAGAAATGAAAAATAGATAGGGAATTTGTTTGAAGTAATTTCCAAGGTGGCAGCATCTTGCAGTGTCTAGCTTTAGCTGGAATATGGATTTGAGTTCAAAGGTTAATTGAGAAGCTTGAAAATGAATGCGGAGTTCATGTAGCAGCACTGTGCCAACAGTAGTTTACATTTTATCATATAAGGTGGTGGTATTTGAAGCAGACTCCAAAGAAATATTCAGTTTTCTATGTGCTTCTCTGTAATGTAATGGTTACATACACTCTGTCAATCCCAGTTATAAATTTTAAAACAAAATTAGTAAATACACACATCCCTAATTAGATGTTGGAATTGCATTTTACCAACTGGTGAAATGTGAAGAAAATTGTACAGACAGTATTTCCTTATGATCATACAACAGACTGTTTACTTTCTTGTATAAGCCAGAGTTTTTATATACCCAAAGTACTGCTGAATGGGATAACACAGGACTATATTTAAAGTAGTTAAGACTCTACTGTTGTAATTTTATTTTCATGAATCTTCTCCCGCTCCTCCGCCCCACACACACCCAGCTCGAGTTCTGGCATGAACTCTGTTGCTATCTGTCAGAAAACTCTCAGTAGTGGAAGATTGCAGTGTAGCTTTTGAAGACTATTCTAAAGGGTTCACAGTGATAGGCACTATTTAAGGGTATTCCAGGGTGGGTCTTAAAAATCAGCCCTGCTCTTTCTATATGCAGTCTGCCCCTACAGAGATTATGCCTTCTCCTAACAGAAGTGCTTGGCAAGGAGTGGCTGTGCATGGTCTTACCATGTACTAGAATACCTTAATGCTGTGCACATTTGAAGAGCATAGCTGTGCCTATTTCATGTGTGGTTCCAAGATTTGGGCACATGTAATAAATCATGAGAGAGATTATTATAAAAAGCTAATTTTGCATTAGGAAAAAAGAGATGTGCAGATAGATAATACTGTATGAGTCAGGTATAGTGGACGATTGAAGGGCTGTTCCCTTACCCACAAATTTACAGTGTTTGCAAGAAATATTATTTAGTTCCCTTTTTGGATGAAAATGCTCAGTGTTTGAAGTGATTTCTTCCCCTGCCCCCCTCCAAATTTTCAAACCAAGTGCAGGGTGTCTGATTGTTCATTTTGTAGCAGATCCCAGTGCAAATCTAGCAATTTAGAAGTGTGTGTGTTTAAACTAGATAATTCAGTTCTTCAGGATTTTTAACAAACTTTGTGTTTGTTTTCTAAGTTACTTTTAAAAGCAAAAAAAGATATGATATAGCTGTTGAATTCAGAGGAGTTGCATGTGCAGTGAATTGTCCCTGTACCTAAAGAAGCAAATGAAGTGTGCTGAAAAATCGCTTGCGCTCCTTGAAAAGCATCTGATTGTTCCAAACTGAATAATTAACCAATACAAGATTATTCTGACCACAACATCATGTTCAGAGATATTGTTTTCTATCGTGGTACAATAATGTTCTCCAAGGGAATGTGTAACATAGTTGTAATGTAGAAACAGTATGTAACCATGGCTGCCAGTGTACATTCATCAACATCTTTTAATCCTTTATACAAATCTGCATTACTTATATTACTCCCAATTGATCAAGAGCATATTTTACCTAGGACAGTAGGGATATCTCAGAGATCTTCAACCTTTTGATCCAGAAACAAAACGTCACTAGTGTCACACCCCGTGTTTATGCTCCATGCTCTGTTTGTGTCCCTCTGCTTTTGTCCCTCTTGAAGTCCACTGTTCACCATGGGAGTAGTGTTATTGGTATGAGGTCAGCTATAATATAGTAGTTAGAAAGGTATACCATGGTTTGGGAAGTACAATTGTTTGTGATGGCTCTCATATATGGAATAAGAACCATATAGTTTCATGAAATCTCAGCAAAATTGTTTTATTTTGGAAAAAGATATTGGTAAGCCTGGCTAACCTATACATCCACTCTGCTGAAGTGAAGGATCCCCCAAATATGATGTAAAGCATGACAAGATCCATTCTTCAAGGAACATGCCTTTTTAAAGACACTCTTCTATGTCCTTTCAGTTTTGTCCAAATTAACTCAGTTTCACAAATGCTGAAAAGGAACTTGACATAACCCTAGTTATTATTAAACTTGCAAAAATACTTCCCAACCAAGTTTTTCCGCCCTGGAATTTAAGATCCTGACTCCAAGAGAATCTGAGTACCCAGAACACCTATTGACTTAGGTGGAAGTTGGGGTTGTTCAGTGCCTCTCAGGATCAGGCGCTAAATTCTCAAAACCTATTAACTTCATGGAATAATTCTAACAAATTGTAAATGATGTATGAAATGAAAAATTCTTGCTTACCCAATGCACAGAGAGAGCACAGACAGCACTTGCCTGTCATTGTTGTACTGTCCTGATTGCAGTAATAATGTATTCAGTTCAGAAACAACCTGAGAAGCTAGCAAAACCCAGAAGGGTTAACTCCAAAAGATTCTCTCAGCCCACCCTTGAAAATGGAGTTGTTTTCATTGTCCATTCTACTGCCTGCCATAAATCCAATCAGCTGTAGCTTTGGGAGAAAGTCCTTTCAGTCATACATGCCCATTCCTATGCCACCCAGGAAATACTAGGTAGAGCAATGCAATTGTTAGGGTTGGTCAAAATGTATTATAGAAAAATTTTATGTTTTAAAAATGTTCTGATTTTTTTTTCAATTAAAAATAAAGGAAAAACTTTAAATAATTTGCGTTTTGTTTTTTCCCCTTTTCTCTCCCTTTCATTGCCTCTTCCCTTCTTTTTCTATTTTGCCACTAGAAAAAAGGAGAAGGAAAAGGGGAGTGGAAAAATGAAAAAAAAAATCCAGGTTTTTTTTTTTTTTGGTTTTCAGGCTGAAAATTAGATATATTGAAAAATTTTATGAACATTTTTAAAAAAACAAAATTTTTCACAAACCATACTTTAAATTTAACAGCTTTAAAAATCATTATTAGAAATACTTTTTTATCTGTGTCCCCAGTTCAGCAAAGCATTTAAGAAGATATTTAACTTTAAGCATATGCTTAAGTGCTTTGTTGAATAGGATTGGACTTAAGTTCATGCTTAAAGTTAAGCATATGCTTAAATGTTCTGCTGAATTGTGGCTTAAAATTGTGGCTGAATTGTAACTGAAAAAGTGTTTGAAATTTGTTCCTCTTTTTTTGTTGTTGATCTTTTGTATAACTACCAACTGTTTCCTGTTAGAATCATAGAATCATAGAATCATAGAATATCAGGGTTGGAAGGGACCCCAGAAGGTCATCTAGTCCAACCCCCTGCTCAAAGCAGGACCAAGTCCCAGTTAAATCATCCCAGCCAGGGCTTTGTCAAGCCTGACCTTAAAAACCTCTAAGGAAGGAGATTCTACCACCTCCCTAGGTAACGCATTCCAGTGTTTCACCACCCTCTTAGTGAAAAAGTTTTTCCTAATATCCAATCTAAACCTCCCCCATTGCAACTTGAGACCATTACTCCTCGTTCTGTCATCTGCTACCATTGAGAACAGTCTAGAGCCATCCTCTTTGAAACCCCCTTTCAGGTAGTTGAAAGCAGCTATCAAATCCCCCCTCATTCTTCTCTTCTGCAGACTAAACAATCCCAGCTCCCTCAGCCTCTCCTCATAAGTCATGTGCTCTAGACCCCTAATCATTTTCGTTGCCCTTCGTTGTACTCTTTCCAATTTATCCACATCCTTCCTGTAGTGTGGGGCCCAAAACTGGACACAGTACTCCAGATGAGGCCTCACCAGTGTCGAATAGAGGGGAACGATCACGTCCCTCGATCTGCTCGCTATGCCCCTACTTATACATCCCAAAATGCCATTGGCCTTCTTGGCAACAAGGGCACACTGCTGACTCATATCCAGCTTCTCGTCCACTGTCACCCCTAGGTCCTTTTCCGCAGAACTGCTGCCGAGCCATTCGGTCCCTAGTCTGTAGCGGTGCATTGGATTCTTCCATCCTAAGTGCAGGACCCTGCACTTATCCTTATTGAACCTCATTAGATTTCTTTTGGCCCAATCCTCCAATTTGTCTAGGTCCTTCTGTATCCTATCCCTCCCCTCCAGCGTATCTACCACTCCTCCCAGTTTAGTATCATCCGCAAATTTGCTGAGAGTGCAATCCACACCATCCTCCAGATCATTTATGAAGATATTGAACAAAACGGGCCCCAGGACCGACCCCTGGGGCACTCCACTTGACACCGGCTGCCAACTAGACATGGAGCCATTGATCACTACCCGTTGATTGTTGTTTCCCCAATAAGAAACAAGTCTTGAGAGTCAGGAATTCAAAGAGGGGTCACACTGGAGTAACTATTAGGAAGAAGTCTAACAGAAACTATAATGAAGGTTTCTAACTGACTCTTCTAAAAACAAAACAAAACCAAATTAAAAATACTTCTTGATCTGTGCCATTAGTCCTCTGGTTAAAGAGCATAGCTTAGTAACATATTTAAAAACAAAAACAAAACCCAGTTAAGAGAAGAGTCATACAGCATGCTTTAGCTGTATTTCTCTCTGTTGTGTACTTGTTTTTGTGAATCAAAAATGCTCTCACAAGCATCCATCTTGCCCTACCATCTCCTGTTCAACATATATATGGGCCATAGGTACTGAGCATGCACAGACTTCATTCACCAGCTCTTTACTTCTTTTTTCTCTTGCAATTCGGCGATGGCTGCTGAACATCTTACCTGGCAATGCGAAGGGACTAAGGGATGGATGGGGTGCTAGCTATCTAAGATGGATAGGACTGAGGTTATGCGAGAAGTAGCCAGAAGTGGGATGATTATATCTACCCCCTTATGGGGTGTATAATGCTGCCATTAAGTAATGGATTTGGCAATCTGTGAGTATTGTTGGATCCTAAGCTACTGCTGGGCCCTCATATACTTCAGTGCTAAGGAGCACATTTTTCATCTCTACCTTACTTGCTACTGTGAGCCATGCCTATTTCACTTCAAGAACAGAACCCTGCAAGGCGCTCTGCATAAAGCTGTATCTTAAATCCACCAAGAAAATGAAGCTGGTGCAGGAGATGCAGCCCATGTATCATCATCATCACCCTTTGTATATCACTGGAAGCAGAAGACACCAGTGCTAAGGGATCTGTGCTGGCTGCCTGTTAGTTTCTGGATAGACTTTAAGGTGTTATTTATGACCGGTTGTAAACCATAAATAGCTTGGATACAGCCTACTTGAGTGATTACCTCTTTCCCCATCCAATACAGCCACAGTTTTAATTACTGGAGGTACTTAGGCTGGTGTCCCTCAGAATCAGAAAGGCATTGTCGAGAAGGGTCTCTATACTGTGGCGTTTACTCCTTGCCTGGGTCTGCAGTTGCCCCAACCTGTCAACCTTCCGGGTGTTAGATTCATAGATACGAAGGTCAGAAGGGACCATTCTGATCATTTAGTCTGACCTCCTGCACAATGCAGGCCACAGAATCTCACCCACCCACCTAAGCCCATGTATTTATCCATGTTCTTGGAGAGGAAGCAACACAGTAGGGGGCTGGTATTTGTGGCTTACATAGATTATTCAGGTTTCCACTTTCTGGGTGTTTCTCTGGTACTGGTGTGAAGAGAAGTTCCTGTTTATTTCTGCATGTGATTGTACTTTTATTTTCTATCTAAGGTATCCAGAACTAGGCTTTGGTACCTCTATATGTTTGTGTTTAATTTAAAGTAAAAAACCACTACAAAGTTTTAAAAAGAAGAAAATCTTCATTTCACACAGGCTACTAGCTGCAAAAAAGTCTTCAAATGGTAATTACTTTTGGTCACTACCTACCTGAGATAAATTTGAACCATCAACCTAGAGGAGAAAGACTCCTTATCCCATTAGCGGTCCCCTGCATTTTATCAGTTAGAAAAACCTATTTTGTCACATTGCTTGGTGTGACTGAGAAATGTGTTTGCTCTTACTTCAGGAGTGGGGGAAAGGATTAAATAAAAAATATGAAATAATCTCAGATGAGCCTGTTCTCATGCAGACCAGTTTTATATATTTAATAACTCAAAGTAAGTAGCTGTATTAATATCTGTGTCAATCTCCCTACCTTAACTTGTATGGAGGACTTGGTTCTAAACTTTCTCTTGCTCTGCACAACTAGAAATGAGTAAAGTGGAATGAAGAAACTGCAGAAAGAATAATTTTTATTCTTTGTTGGGGGGGAGGGGTTGAGAGAACTCCCAATTATCTCCACCCACTAATTATAATAACTGTCTAATGTGTTTGGGTGTATGCGATAAATATGAGTGCAGAGTGTGCTATTAGCAGCTTGGAAGTAAAGTAATTTAAAAAGTAAGCATAATCGACAGTGTTTTACCTATTATACGTTTCAGCTTTGATAATGAACCACTCACTGGCATAAGAGTTTAATGTATTTTTTTCTAAGACTAATTCTATATCCTTTTAAGCACTCCTCATATTTAAATACAACATTTTAGGAAAGAACTTGCATATATTTTAGGGGAGAAAAATTCTTTTATTCCTGTAAACATGCTTCTGTAATTGTATAAAGTTTATTTCTGTCCCCAGATGTCAGCAATCAAAATCCACATAAATATATTTCATGTAAATCTGTCAGCAGCTGCTCTCCATTCAGGTTTCTCAAGATATTAGCCTGTCTTTGAGTTTACGACAAAGTTAAAAATTATTCATTAAACTGACCTGCAGTATATTCAGTAACTGGAAAATTGCCTTGCAGTTCTATTTGGTTTGTAGATGTGATCACGAGTAAATTTTTAACTTAATTAATTGGCCGTTTCTGTTGACAAGAAATTTATGTGGTAATAATTTGCTCGAAATAGATGCCGACTGTAGGAAATGAGATATCCATCATAGGCTTGTGTTCCACCAGCTGCACAGTGGCTATTATGAAAGTATTTCAGCCTGCGACGACCCCACTGTTTGTGCAGTCAGGATTATATATACCCACGATCCATTGCCTGCCTGAGAGCCGCTCATGGAGGTCTATGATAACAAAGACTTTGTGATTTATGGCTTGCTGTGAAAGCAGAGCTTGATGAGATTAAACAATTTCATAGCACAAGTGTTTCTTAAGACCTGATTTGTAGTTGCAAGCTGATGGTAAATCACATTTATATATCTGAAAGCATGCTCAGCAGAGGAGTGCAATTACAGTTTAAGACAGCTACTTTTTATTTAATTTTTATCCTGGTTTTGTCTCTTTTATATCCCTTCCTCTGTAAACCATTCACCTTCACAAGTCCTTTCCTGATTAGAAGGCCAAAGACTAAGTCACTGATGTTCTTCTTGTCTTATGTGCTCGCTTATAAAAAAAAAAAAAAAAACAAAAACAAACAAAAAAAACCTTAGAGGCATTTCAAAGTGACTTTTACTGGCTCACACTGGCTTTGAACTGGTTTCATCTACATTTCTTGATTCAGTGCCATATTCAAATGTAACTGCATTCCTTATTTTAGACAATGTCTAATCATGTAAAGACTTAGTTTTTAATGCAGTGGTTAAAGTGTAGAGTAGTGGCATTGTATATTTTATAGCCACATATTTTTAAATGGAATCTTTTTTGTAGATATTAGAAAAAATTAATTCTAGTGGTCTTGACTCACTTCAGGTTTTGCATGGAAATTGGCATTAGCAGACACATCTTTGCTGTACTTCATAGCAGCTCCTACTCAATATTGCAATGAAGCTTTTTGCATTTAAATTAAATTGTGATTTGCATGGTTGAGCGCTTTAAAAACAAAATCACAAATGCTTATGGTACTATTGGGTTACATGGATGGGTTTATTGGTCAGGTTGAAGTCCAAGATGAAATCTCCAATAAAACTGAATGGTTTCAGCTGTTGCTAAAAAGAGACTTTCACATTGATGCAAACGTTAACAAGGAAAAAAGCAGAATACGCAATGTGGTTATTGATTCAAGTGGTTTCTACATTCCTTTTGCTAATAAAGGGCCTAATGCCACTAGATGCTGAGATCTCTGGAGGATGTGCCACACCTTCATTCCCCATCAGTTTTCCAGAGGCTTTCATTGTCTGGAGGAATCATACCTAAGTTTAGTTTTATTTGGGGAGAGGTGAAAGGGGGAAATTTCTTTTGTAATACAGGTTCTGCAGTAAACTCAAAATCTTCTCTTGATGACATCACATTGCTTGAAACTAATTATTATGCCACAAATAGAACCAACCCTGCTACGAGATCAAATAGCAGAAGACTGGATTTCAGGAGAATATTGTTTAAATTGCTTGATGAAAATTATAGCAGACATATGCAAGAGAAATTAATGTTTTCTTTAGTGTTGAAGTCCCAGATGAAACAATAGAAATTCTAAAGCACTAAACGTAGTTCAGCTCAGACATACTTATTGTAAAATCTTTTCTATAGATACCCAAACTGATATTTCATTGAGATGGAATCCTTTATTATCTCAGACAAGGTCTGTTTTGAGGTAATTGATGGAGTGATATGGACTCAGGTCACTTTACAGCTCCCTGTAGCACTGTATGTTCTTTCTGGATGAAATATAAATAAAAAGACGACTTGTTAAAAGTGGTATTGGTCATCCCACATCTTTCATTCCAAAATTTCAATTTTCAAGTTCAAAATTTTATTCACCCCCTTCCCCCAAAATCACTGGAACCTGTCAAAAATAGTTGGTCATAGGTTTCAACGTAAAATTGACCATTTCATGAAATCTAACACATCGGAGTTCCAAAATAGTATGATAGAATATGACAAATTTTTTGTTTTGTCAAATTTTGAGATTTTTTTTTTCTTTTTTCCTGATGCTGAATAAGATTTTGCAAAGCCCATAGAAATCAATGGAGAAGATTCCTATAGACTTTAGTGAGCTTTGGATCAGCCCCTGTAAAAAAAAAATCAAAGGAGTTCATAACACTTTATAAATGTTAGAGGAATTAAATCTTATAGTATTTCTGTCAGGTAGGCAAGTACTATTATCTCTGTTTTGTAGATGGGGAAACTGGGAAACCAGCAGGTTGTGACTTATTTAATGTGTCACAATGAGTAAAGTGGCAAAATCACAAATTCTCATTCATAGACTAGCCTCTTATTATAGCTTTCAGACTTTGTGTGTGGTTGAGACTCACAATGATCACCGTGTGGATTGACAGAACTCCTGATTTCTGCACTACTGTTGTAACTGCTAAACCGTACTTTATTCACTATAATTTCTGTGTGAAAGAAAGGAAAAAAATCTGTTGTTGCCAGTGACTGCAATTGCTTCAGAATAGGAATACATCTGATGATAAAACATTTATTTTATGTAAAAACTGGTAATGATTGTACAGTTAGCAAAAGATAATATTTTACTAAGTGTGATGATGCAGGCATATCCAATAACATTTTGAGAATGGAAAACTTGTAATTCCTGCAAAGTACCCCAATGGCAATTTGGGGTCAGGAGTTGGATACTAGTTTCAACATTCTCATTTTACTAGATGGGAGAATGTTAGGGTATGGTGGCTTCTCACATTTTTAACACGTGAGTACTTCCCCTAGCAGTGAGAAGGTCACAGAACAGCTAGTAAGATGTGTCTGTTGCTGCCTCCATTAAAAAACTGACTTTCCCCACACTTGAAACTAAGCTGAAATATCAAAAATCATATTGTGCTTTTCTCCAGAAATGACAGCAGGGCAGAATGCACAGCAACTATTTAAAGGGTTAGTGTAAATGGTATCATGAAAGCTGGAATCCAAGAAAGGAAAAAAGATTTGGGTTCTGCTAATATTAGGTAGATGCCTGGACTTGTCTCAGAAGATGAAGCAAAGTTCTGCATGTGGGTCGGTTGTTCTGGGCTGGTTCACCCATGTCATTTTAAATGTACACAAAATAAGCCACCAAGGTTAAAAGGTTGCTCACTAATTCAATGTCTACCACATGAAGGAAGTGCCACTTGCTTTCCTGCTCATAAATTTTAATCTAACCCACCGCCAGCTAGCATTTCCTGAGGACCTCATACACCAAAAAGTACACTTCCACTCAAGACTGCAGGAGTCAGGTTTTAGCAGGAATTCTGTGGCCTAGGAACAGGGGTCTTTTTGTGGTGGTGGTTGTTTGAATATGGGTCATTGTATGTCAAGGTCATTCATAAAATTTCTGCCTGCCAGTGCAACCGAGAGTATATGGGCTTCTATTTTCACCCTTTTTGGAACTGTAATGTTTTGTTTGCTTATGTGGGTATAACTTGTAAGCAGCAGCAGCTACACCTAAACAATTGTTCTTTATAGGGTTAAGGCAGAGTATTATTGGTGACATGCTCTGCATCTAAATACTGAACAGCATCACAGCTGACAATAAGACCTTCAAGAGGTCATCTAGTCTAGTGACCTCCCCATAATTTCAGGTACTAAAAGCTTTCATTTTATTTGTGTGAAAATTAATGTTAAAAGTTTTCCTTCTCTGTCCCAATAGGGGTCATATGAAATAATATAATAGAACTGAGAAAAATTTTCACAACTGTTTATCATCTAAAGGATTTCAGTCCTTTAAATATCTGCCAGCAAATTGTAATTTAGTTTGGGTTTTTAAATACTCTGTGAATTTGGTTAGTGCCAGATTATTTTTGCACTTGATATTTGAAATTTTGAACTGTGGTGTTAATTGTGATTGGCCAGATAAATGCCAAAGTATCGAGACCCTCAATTCAGCATTCCATTTGTAGTCAACAAAGCACTTAAGCAGATCCTCAATTTTAGGCACATGCCTAAATCCAGTTGATTTAAATGGGACTTAAGTACATACCTAAAGATAACTGTGCTTATGTGCTTTGTTGAATAAGGATGGATATCAATATATACTCTGCAAAAGTGGGGTCTGGATGAGGATACAAGCACTTCTGAATATTAGCACTTGCAAATTTTCTAATCTGCACTTCACAAATGCTTGCAGATCTGATGAAAGTTTGTTTTCAATGAATAATAATGGCATTAAAATTTGATCTCTCCGATTTTATTGTGGAAGGTGAAGAGGTATGGCCATGACTGAAACTAGCTCATTTTAAAAATCTGGGCAGGTATTGACCGACTATTTTTTGCATTATTTCTCTCTGTGTGTCTGATTTTGGGAATAGCATTTAAACTGCCCCTACCTATTATGAATGCTTTGGTTACTGCTACTCTAAAAAATAAGAAAATACATATTGTACTGAGTTCAGTTTTCCAGATTACACTAGTATGATCTAGGTTCTCTTGCTGGCTCTGCCAGTGACCTGCTGTATGACCTTGGGCCTCAGTTTTCCCATCTGCAAAATGGGATAAATAATGGTACCTGCCTTCCTCTGTAAAGCTTTTTGAGATCTACAGATGTATAAAAGCTACATATTAGATTTAGTTCTATTTCTTTTACTTTTTCACATGCTTTACAACCACGTAGTGTGTTCAGGTAGTATTTAGACCGCAAATAACATCAAGCTTGTCCTCTGTCTGTGAAGTGAATAGCAGCCTCCATGTGGCACATCACAGCAGAGAAAACATTAACACAACATGAAAGAGCTGTAGTTCTGCAAGGAGGAGGAGCACAGGAACACCAGAAACTCGTATGGCAAAAGTCAGTGTTTGGCAAAAGCTGTGTGGATTTCTGGTCCTTTGAAGTCTACCTTGTTCTAACATTCCTCAACAGTGAGATAATATGGGGGTCAGAAATTTCACCAGACATGCTAGCATGGATCAGTTCCCATGCCGTGTCATTTGCATACACAAGAGAAAGTAGTTCCCTTCTCTCAGGTGCTTGCCTGGCTCTGGTGTGCTAAATAAATAATGTGAGTTGTATAACTGGAGAAATTAGAACTAATTTGTTTCTAAAAAGAATGTTCATAATTTTTTAAACACACTGTTTACTAATACATGTTTGGAAACAATACTAAAATGTTTGCTGCATGGAATTGCTTTGACTTTCACTGATTTATTATTGTAGGGTTTCTTGTGAGTTATGAATTTTGATAGGCGATTTTGGCATATTTTTATATTTTGTTAAGAACAATTTATATTTCATTTGAGGAACAATAAAAACATATACAGTGAAATCCTGGTACTATTAAATTCAATGGCAAATATCCCATTGATTTCAACAGGGCCAGGATTTCACTCATGAAGTTAACTAGAAGAAGAGGAGAAGCCAGAGCAAAGCAATTCCTGGAACTTGGGAGAGACAGGAAGACAAGTTTTTGTTTATATGTCAGTGGGACCTAGAGACCCAAGCCCCATTATGGCAGGCACTATACATACACACAGTCTGACAGTCCTTGCACTGAAGAGTTGAGAGTCTAAAAAGACCAGCCTGACAAATGATGGGAGGAGAAACAGAAGCACAGAGGGGCAAAAGGACCTTCCTGTGCGTACACGCAGCTGGTCAATGGCTGTGCCAGGAGTAGAATTCATGTCTGTGATCCCAAATCCAGTTTCTATCCACTGGACCACATACTGCTGTGACTTGGAGTTCTTTAGGCTCCCTTAAATCCACTTACACCCATTTACTAATGTGTAAGGAAACTCAGATTGGCGTAATTTACATTTGAGCCCTGCATGGGACTAGCGTAGAGTCCTGCAGCGGGACTGGGATCCCACAGGACCCGCTGCTATAATAGTGGGAGTGAGATTTTAAAAATTCCCTGCAGGGCTCTGACTTACACACTGAGTGAGCTTCCAGAAGAAAGCTTTAGAAGTTGAAATAGCAGAGAGCCATCCCTAAGATGAAATACAGTTCTTATTTAATAGTGCATAGGAACACAGCAGAAGTTAAGGCAAAGGTATACATAAAAGTTATATTCATGCACACATGCACATTGAAGATAGACAGGGATGTGTGTGTGTATGTGTGTGTGTGTGTAATTCATGATTAGAGTGAGAAAGAAGAATATATGATTGGAAAAATCCATTGGCATCTTTTTGATATTAAGGGTGCCATAGAAATGTGCAACATTATTTCTTTTTTTAATTAACTCTTTACCTTAGTTTAAACATAGGAGTTTATGGAACTTAAAAATCCTTGATACCTTTTTATATTTATGCATGTGTGCCTACTTCAAACTTGCACTTAAAAATAAAATGAAACAAGGATTTATTTCTGCTGAGGTAACAGTAAATGAATTTTCTTACAAATAAATGTAAAATTCTCTCCTGTCTCAGGAGGGACGTTACATTCACAGTGTATGGTTCTGTCATTTTTAAGTTCTCAGAACAAATAGCACATGCACTTTATCTTTAACTTCAGATAATCAGAGTCACAGACACCTGGGATATTGTGATGAGCGATGTAAATTTTATACACACAGTCGTAATAATTTAGAATGTCATCTTAATCTATTTATGATCTTCTAATGACTGAAATGTTTTACCATTGTGTGGGATATTTTATAACTGAAGTTTTAATGGGTGAATCAGTAACACCTGGCTGTCTGGAATGCTTTTCTTTTCCCCCAGTTAGGCATTTAAATACTTCTCTGGAAGGCCCAAGGGGTGTGATGTGACATATAAGCTCTTAAAAAGAGGAAAATTAGTTCTTGATACCATAATGATCAGTGGGATGAACGTTTGCATACTTAACACTAATGCTGTTAAATGTAAGAGTTTGATTAAGACTCCAAGAAGCGTTTTTTTAATGCCCTTTCTAGTTTCACTCTGTGAAAATACAAAAGGAGTTGATGTTTTCACTTCTGCCTCTAGAGGAATCCTGAATCTTTTTATAGTCTTTCCTCCCCACCCACCATTGTCTAAGTTTTCTTCTCAAATCAGCTTCTTAGCTAGTATGCTTACCTTAGCAGAGCTCCTTAGTGCTAGTAAACATGTTAGACACTAGTGCACCAACAAGCTAGGAATACAAATTCAATCAGACACTGCTCCTAACAGAGCATCTAATATAGCATCCCTAAGTCTAAAGATGTCTCTCCATTAGCAATCCATTTTCTATCATTGCATATAAGCCACAAATATGAGGCCTTTTATTCCCTGCTCTTATTGATTCTAAATGTTATACATTGGTTACCAATCATTTTTTAGATTTAAAACCATCTCAGGCTTCATGTATATAAAACACAATATATTATTTTTTGCTTATTTTTCAAGGCTCAGAGGCTTGTGTGTAAAAGTCAGTTCTAAAAAACTACAGGCCTCTAGTCCTGACCCATCTATTCATCCCTTAGGGGAAAATGTGAGAAAACAAAGAGATCTTCTCTTGTGTCCTAAGGGCACAAGAGAGTTCAGATCAATTGGACCAGTGAGACAAATGAATTTGAGTCAAGAGCCAGGCATTGTGAACACTTTGCCACCAACCCTTCAAAGGTTTAAAGCTGGGCGGGGGGGGAGGGCAGGCTTGACCTGTCCTCAGCTCTCACAGTCATTCATTGAGGGAGAAGTGATCGCCCTGATAGCTTTGACCCAGGCTCTATAGGTTTTTATAGATCAAAGTCAACACCTTGAATGGCACCTGGAAGAAAATGACAAGACTGTGAAGTTACTGGAGAAGTGGTGGGATGTATTCTCAGTGGATCAAATTGTTCTATATGCTGGGAGTAGCTTCATTTTGTGGCTGTACCTTCTGTCTGATCTTCAAGTGAAAACTCACTCTGAGCACATTGCAATTATCCAGTCTAATACTGACAAGGTCTGGATCTGAAAGAAATTGTCACAACTACCTAACCCACTGCAGTTCTAGCTTCCAAAGTGATCAGAGATTGTAAAAACAGATTGGGATTCTGGAAAATCCCCAAATGGTGAACCTCTAGAATGAAGGGCAAATCAGACACATCTATTAACCATAGTAGGAACTTTTCTCTTTCTCTCTAGTCATTAGCATCATTTCAATCTTGCCCAGATTGAATTTTAGAGATTTTGCTTTCAGCCTGACCCTGGGAAAGCCCATACCATGCAACATCCAGTTCTGACGAAAACATTAGAAATGTATAATCCACAGAAGCTCCATTATATATTTTTTTCAAAGAGGAAAAAATGTTTTTAATGAAATAATAAACATTACTAAACATTTATCAGATAATGAGGGTCTCTAAGGACAAATATCCTTAGTATCACTTTATCATTGCTCTTAATTCACATTTTTACTTCAGTCAACCTTATGAGTAGATTTAACAGTTTTTCATGGAGCTGTACTCCATGGCTCATCTGTTAATCCCTTCACTTAGTGATACCCATTACCTGGTCAATTTGTAATAAGTAAACTTTATAAAATTGTCTATCATACATTACTTCCCACTCAGCTGACTTTCCGGGGCATTTCAGTACAGGAGAGCTATTCGTATGGATTAATGAATGACAAAGAGTGGCATTCTGAAGAGAAGAACATATGCACCATGTTTAGAGAGAAGACAAAGGAGAAGCCAACAATTTGTCTGAAAAGTAAAGGGGAGGTGTCACTTAAAATCTATCTTCACCTTCTTTTGTTTCTTCAGGAATAAAAACATAATTGGAGGGTATCTTCCTGGTTCTATTTTTTCCAGTAGTTGTATAAGAAAAACAAATGCATCTTTGTTGGCTTCCACTTGGTTTAAACTCTAGTCTTCAAATGTACAAGCTGTGTTCAGAATTCTGGAATGTAAAAGGGGTGTGATATCACATTATGCTTTTGGGATGCCTTGTACAAGATAAACAGCTTTGTAATGTGGGTGGATCACCTTGTTCAGAGATGCTTTGATAAGAGGCTTATCACATTAAATGGGCTCTTGTGCATTTAGTTACACAAATGGTTATGCTGGCTCTAAATGGCAGGAGTGACTTGTTTCTATGGATCTTGGCAGACTATGTGAAGTTTCCATGTTTCCTTATCTCATATATATAATTTATTTATTTATATTATTCCAGCTGCACAAGTGACTGGTCTCTAGGTTATCTTTATATAGTGATTTGGGCCCCTTACATTTGTTAAGTGCCCTGTCCCATTGGTAACACAGTAATACGGTATTCTGATAATTGTGTTTTCTATATCCATTTTCTCTTCATTTTCTGAGATAACACTTCGTACATTGAAGGGGCTTACAGTGAAGTCAGTTTAATTTTTATTTTAAATTTTCCTTTCACCCTTGATGGAGATCTTTTCTCCAGAGCAAGAGAAACTGGTCCTGTGGTCATATGGTTGTTCATGACTAAAAAAATTAAATAAACAGAGTGAAACTTGTTTGCACAAAATTCACCAGTTCTTATGAATAGATAGTATTTAAGCTTTGTTTCAGTTTGGGAACAGTCTGCCTAGAATCCTGCTCAATGCTGTAAAACCATCTTTCCCACCTCCCTTTCTGTGGTTGAAATGAAAAAAGGTCGTCAGGACTGTCTGAGCTCTTAGAAATTCAGTTTCAAAAGAAAAGTATGGTCTAAATTTTCAGAAGGAACTAGTGATTTTGGTTACTCACCGTAAAACACTTTAAAGGGGACCAATTCTCAGAAGATGCTTGGTGAGCACCCAAAAAATGGAGATGCCCAATGTATGCCTATGTATTTATTTCAGAGGCCTCTCCAAGTGCTCCCTTCACAATCCCTCTTCCTCTTTTCCCTACCTGATGATAAGTGGCAGCTACTTAATAGCCGTTGATGCCTCTTCTCCCAAAAAGAAATTCCTGTGCTATAGATCCCTTCTCTCAGAGCTACTTGCTCCTAACTTGTTTTGCAATCTCTCGCTGCAAAATAGAATTGACTCTGTCAAAATATGCTATCCACACTCTCACCTTGCCTAAGTAGGGATGCTTATAACCATGTCATTCTTTATCACATGCAGTTATCCCTGCAAGTGCCTTTCAAAATTAAGTAAACCTGTTTTTCTCCCTTTTGCATATCCAGATGCTCATAACCTTAGCTCAGTCCCCTTTCTCTCCAGTAGCTTTCCCAGAGCTACCTGCTTTTTTTTTTTTTTTTTTTTTTTGCTATTTGCTGATTTTACTTTCCATGTTTGCCTTTTTACAGCAAGAAGCAAATGTCTACATCAAGTAATTTATCTTTAGAATAGTAGTAGTTCTGAAAGAAGGAGAATTCAAAGAAAACAAGGACTATTAAATGTGAAGGGAAAGTTGGATGTTATGTTGGTCCTTAAGAAAAACAGTGTGTTGGCGAGGAGCTACTGTTAAACACTGAATGCAGTGATGAAGAGGTGAAAGTGGAAGAAGAGTAGGTAAGACTAGAAGATAAAATTCCTGGAGGTTTGATTCTTAAATTTGTTTAGGACAGGGAAATGGAAGAGACTCAGGGTAGGGTTCCATATGTTTTTCAAAAGTTTGCAATGAAAAAGACACCTGTTTCTTTTATGCCTGTTTGTTTGTTTTCTTTACTACGATCAAAAGAGTGAGATCTTCCCATCTTTCCAGCATATTCATCATTCCTGAATCATTTCTTCCTTTCCCCCATGCAGCCCCTCTTCTCCCTCTCTCTCTTTTTTGAAATATACTTTGGAACAAGTCCTAGCTATAACTGTAAAATCTGGATCACATTTTGAAACCCTAAATGTTTTGACAAGTTCAGATGTACAGAGAAGGCCAAGCCAGAAAATAATCTCCAAATATATTTGCAGAATCCAACACTCAGCAACCTCACCAAAAATTAACATTTTTGGTGCACATAAAAAAATGGAAATCCACAAAAAATACTTGAAGAAATGTTATTGTGTAAGTCAGGTTCAGTGGCAGGGAATGATGAGGGATGAAATGGTTACCTGACAACTTCACTCACTGGTGTAAGTGCCTTGATGTCACAGAGCTTGCTGTGTATGGGTGAGGGATTCTCCAGATCCATTAATTTGTGGCTACTTTGTGAGCGTGTAGAAGTCTTGTTATATCAGGAAAAGTTGACAGTTCTACCCCCATTTCTAAAAATGTTTCATGTTGCTACTGGTTTTGCCTTGAGCACATTCATTGATTTTTACATCATTTTAGTGTTCAACTTATGCTATAGTAATTTCAATTATAACTTAACATTATTTTACAGTGATCAATATATGTATGTTAGGCCTTAAGTTTTATTTTACTCTCTTCTGTAGAGAAACAGAAGGAATATTTCTTTCCACTCTAATTAACCCCATTAAAGTGCCCTTTCTCAGAATTGTAACATGCACTGAACTTTCATGTTTAGTTATACGATATGACAAATAGTACATTGCACATGGCCATATGAGTGCCACTGCATAGCTAACTATAATATTGTTGCAGTTATATGGCTCCTTTCATTCAAGGATCTCAAAGAACTTTCCAAGCACTAGTTAAGGGTCCAACAATAGCACCGTCAGTTAGGTAAGTGTTATAATACCATTTTACAGAAAGGGGGATAGAATGAGGTAGAGAGAAGTTCAGTTACTTAGTAACAGGTTTCAGAGTAGCAGCCGTGTTAGTCTGTATTCGCAAAAAGAAAAGGAGTACTTGTGGCACCTTAGAGACTAACAAATTTATTAGAGCATAAGCTTTCGTGAGCTACAGCTCACTTCATCACATGCATTTGGTGGAAAAAACAGAGGAGAGATTTATATACACACACACAGAGAACATGAAACAATGGGTTTATCATACACGCTGTAAGGAGAGTGATCACTTAAGATAAGCCATCACCAACAGCAGGGGGGGGAAAGGAGGAAAACCTTTCATGGTGACAAGCAGGTAGGCTAATTCCAGCAGTTAACAAGAATATCAGAGGAACAGTGGGGGGTGGGGTGGGAGGGAGAAATACCATGGGGAAATAGTTTTACTTTGTGTAATGACTCATCCATTCCCAGTCTCTATTCAAGCCTAAGTTAATTGTATCCAGTTTGCAAATTAATTCCAATTCAGCAGTCTCTCGTTGGAGTCTGTTTTTGAAGCTTTTTTGTTGAAGTATAGCCACTCTTAGGTCTGTGATCGAGTGACCAGAGAGATTGAAGTGTTCTCCAACTGGTTTTTGAATGTTATAATTCTTGACGTCTGATTTGTGTCCATTCATTCTTTTACGTAGAGACTGTCCAGTTTGGCCAATGTACATGGCAGAGGGGCATTGCTGGCACATGATGGCATATATCACATTGGTAGATGCGCAGGTGAACGAGCCTCTGATAGTGTGGCTGATGTGATTAGGCCCTATGATGGTATCCCCTGAATAGATATGTGGACAGAGGATATGTGGACCTATCTCCTGAAGGACGAGCCATCGCTCTCTCAGATCTTGGGAGACAGACCAGTCCTTGCTTACAGACAGCCCCCCAATCTGAAGCAAATACTCACCAGCAACCACACACCACACAACAGAACCACTAACCCAGGAACCTATCCTTGCAACAAAGCCCGTTGCCAACTCTGTCCACATATCTATTCAGGGGACACCATCATAGGGCCTAATCACATCAGCCACACTATCAGAGGCTCGTTCACCTGCGCATCTACCAATGTGATATATGCCATCATGTGCCAGCAATGTCCCTCTGCCATGTACATTGGCCAAACTGGACAGTCTCTACGTAAAAGAATGAATGGACACAAATCAGACGTCAAGAACTATAACATTCAAAAACCAGTTGGAGAACACTTCAATCTCTCTGGTCACTCGATCACAGACCTAAGAGTGGCTATACTTCAACAAAAAAGCTTCAAAAACAGACTCCAATGAGAGACTGCTGAATTGGAATTAATTTGCAAACTGGATACAATTAACTTAGGCTTGAATAGAGACTGGGAATGGATGAGTCATTACACAAAGTAAAACTATTTCCCCATGGTATTTCTCCCTCCCACCCCACCCCCCACTGTTCCTCTGATATTCTTGTTAACTGCTGGAATTAGCCTACCTGCTTGTCACCATGAAAGGTTTTCCTCCTTTCCCCCCCCTGCTGTTGGTGATGGCTTATCTTAAGTGATCACTCTCCTTACAGTGTGTATGATAAACCCATTGTTTCATGTTCTCTGTGTGTGTGTATATAAATCTCTCCTCTGTTTTTTCCACCAAATGCATGTGATGAAGTGAGCTGTAGCTCACGAAAGCTTATGCTCTAATAAATTTGTTAGTCTCTAAGGCGCCACAAGTACTCCTTTTCTTAGTTACTTAGTAACAGAGCTAGAAATAGAACTCAGGCACCCTAATCCACAGACTTCAGCTTTAATCATGACACATGCATTCTCTTTGCAACATCATTTTAACAGCTGGCTGTGGTCAATATTACACTCCTAATTTATGCACACAAATACTATGGTTGCACATGTGTACATGCCTAATTTAAACTCCAACAATTGCATGCTCCTATTTTTTAAAATCAGGTCCCTTGGGCCAAACAAATTTAAAGGGCTAATTTGACTCTGTTTACAAATCAAAGTACACATGCAACATTTAATATTTTTAATGGCTTAATGTTTTAATAACCATACAGCTGTTGTTTTCCAGTCTTTTCCTTTATTGAGTTAGGCTCCATTTATAAGTCTCAGTTCAAATTGTAAACAAATTATTTTGCATATGGATCAATGTAAATTTAATAAAGTCTATTAAAAATTTATCTTAGATCCAAGAATTCTTTCTTTTCCCCTATCATGACATTTTTTCCAGCTAAGATATAACCTGACTATCAGGGAAATATTTCTTTTGCATCTGTGTTTTAAATTTAAAAAAAATTCTGGGTGGCAACATAAAACAACCAAATATTATTCTTGGTTATTAAGTTATTTTACAGCTACATTTAAAAAGAAATAAATTACTTTAAAATAAAATGATAATATTGTTCACATATGATCTTTATTATCTTTGGTGGGAAAAAATTCATTATGACACATATTTAGCATATAATTTTCTTATAGTGCCTTTTGTACTCAAGGTGTAATCAAGCAGTTTACAGTTAATTACAGTTAACAGAGTCTGGATAAAATAGTGATTTGGATTTCAGTTCAGCAAAGCATATAAATATGTAAGCATATAAGCATTACGTATTTTGTTTAATTATGTCCTTAAACAATCACATGTAATCACAAACTATGAGAAATCATAGACCTAGTTATGAGAGAACCTAAAGTTCAAATGAGAAATGGCCCACGCCACAAAGTTTTGTTCTGGATGCAAATTACCCAAAATATTTGGAGGTGGTCAGATTATAATGTGGCCCACTGAAGATGTAGGAAACCATGAAGTTCAGATGTGAATCCAAACTTCCCCAAGGATATAGGGCTTTGGTTCAGGCCCAGGTCTAATTTGGATATGCACCAAAAAGTTCAGATGCTGGGCTGGAAGCAAAACATGAATAGTAGTTATGATGGTATTTTAACATTTCTGGTGTTAATTGGAAGAGCAGAAGTACCTGAAAATAGTAGTTAACTGCGACTGTCTTCAAGAGATGGGCTAAGGATTGGAGTTTTTCTTGTGTTGTGTGAACCCATTCACTCCTCTGTAATTAAAACCTGTTTTATTTAGGAGAGCCTGCTATATTGAGGTGAGATGTTGACCTCCAACCCATAGAAACTATGTGGGTTTGTAATTTACAAGTCAATATTTAGAATCTTTGCTGTGTGTGGGGAGGAACAAAGGGGGGTAATCTTGAGCATGTGTTTGATATTTAGAGAGAGAAAGAAGAAATGTGTTGTTGAGGAAAAATTTAGTTTGTTTTTAAGTAGAACGCTGTATTGTATTTAGAAGTATTTATCAACCATAAGGTTTTGGAGAGTGAAGTTCTGAAGCTTTTAAAAGAGAAAACTGAAACTTTTGAAGTCTCTCTCTCTCTTTTACTTTTCTTACATTATTTGCAAAATATAAAGTAGAGGTTGTAATATTCATGGAGAAATAACTGAATGATTATGGATTCTGAATTTTTTTTAAGTAGGCTGATGCTCAAGAATTCACTTGGGATCAAATTGTGTAAAAAAAAAAAAAAAAAAGTCTTTAGCCACCAAGCCCTTGTTTGACCAATGAAAAGCAAATAGAAATTTTCAAAAAGCATTCTCACTCT
Source organism: Dermochelys coriacea (assembly GCF_009764565.3). Classification (NCBI taxonomy): domain Eukaryota; kingdom Metazoa; phylum Chordata; order Testudines; family Dermochelyidae; genus Dermochelys; species Dermochelys coriacea. Next base: position 64,012,932 of record NC_050074.1, read on the forward strand.
CTCTCACACATTCCAGTACATTACACTTCTTGCTGCAAAGGAATCTGTTAACAAAGGTGTTTATTGGTTCTTTTAGCAGTATTTGTCAAAAACATTAAACACCGAAATGAAAGTATAAGGCTACGAATCAGCAAGAATATATTATGGCTCCTGCATTAGAATACCACCCCATAGGAACCGAAAGCTAGAATCAGTCAAAAGTCCTTGAACCTTCCGTAGCTCATATTGTTTTCTGCAATGTGAATGTTGGATGCATTTTAAATTGGGTGAAACCTAGAACTAGAGAAGCTGTGGTCGCTGTTTCTTCTGATGCTTGCTTAGGGCCAGATCAAGGGCTCGTTGAAGTCAATGTCAGTTTTCCTTTAGACTTGAATGGGATCAGGATTCGGTCCCTACGTTAAGAGGGCCTTTTGGAACACTTTTGGTTTTCATTGCCCACTGCATCGTGATACTTTGTTGCTATTGCTCTGATATTTCTGTCATTCTTAGAACAGGGCAGTATTTTATTTTTAACTGCTGAGAGCTCATTAGAAATGTAGATATGGCAAGATTAAGGTTAAAATAAATGGAGCTCCTTATTACAGGTTTTCCTTTGTATTACCTGAGGCAGAAAACTTTCTTTTTTCCTTTGAGTTCTTTCATCCACAGAGAATAGGGATTAGCCTCTGGCTAACCTAGTGCTTTCAGGCCCTTTCAGCATTCAGTAAGTGTTTACTTATCCAGGTATAAATAGGTAAAAACACACAGTTAAAGCTCCCAGCTGCAAGGTCAGCTACCTCTTTAAAATTCAACCTCATGTGCCACATTCAGTTGAGGGCTTGCTGGTATGAGACATTACTGCCTGTTGTATGTAACCTCACCTTGTCTTACACAGAGCTGCACACGAACCGCTGGTACTGTACAACGGGCCTTCAGTCCATGCCATGCGAGAAACAAAAGCAGTTTAACTTGTGATCAGTGATCATATGATCCATTTACAGGGTGCAAGCTCAGTCAAGTAGAACTGGTAAATCATTAAAAATGCGCTCAACGCTCTTCCTGCTGAGTAAAACACCATGCTAACATCTTTCTTTTCTAAGCAGACTGAAGTTGTTAGTTGGTTTACTTGGTACAGCAGTAAGTTTTTTAAAAATACTGAATTAATTTGTGAAGTATAAAATATATTACAAGACACAGGACATTAGCTAAATGCTATTAAAGGTAGCAAAAAGAATTGCTTATACTGAAACCAATCTCTCTGAAAGATAATACATATGTGTATTGTACATGATATAACAATGGTACTTATAGTGCCTTGATTCAGGAAAGCACATGTGCTTAAAGCCATCCCTGTTCAGGACATCACTTAAGATTTGTTTTTGCACTGAATTTTATCTGACATCTGGATACAATGTCTTTTGCTCATTTGGATAGTTTTCTCTAAACACGGTTATTTCAGAAAGCAGCTGCTGTGTGTGAATAACTACTTTTCATCAGAACTCTTATGATTTTGATTATTGGAGAATGAATTGAGGAACTGTATTAATTAGTGATGGACAGATCTTGGGTTCTGTTTGGACGAACATCCCAATGTCTAGAAATGTATCCAGATCTCTCTCTCCTGCAAAAGCGAAAAATCTTACGAGTACAGGACTTCATGTGAAATTGTCTCCTTGTAAGAGTAAGCAGGGATCTGCAAAAATCTCTTCTCTTGTGAGGGAGGTGGGAGGGGAAAGAAGGATTTAAGAAGACATCATTGACTTTACTGGTAGGGGAAAAAGTGACTAAGGCATGCTCCCCTGTCATATGGGAGACCTGTTTATAAGTATTATCCAGTCCCGCAGGAGTTCTGGGAGTCATCGCATTCCAGTGCCCCTCCCATCCATGCACAGACAGTAGCTGGGACCTGGGTCCATAAAGCCCAACTGAGTCACATCCCCTGCCCCTACATTCTGATTAGAAGAGCTGGAAAGCTCCTAACTGGGCTGCAGCCCCCATTTAAGCCAGAGGAGGAAACAGGAAGTTGTCTGTACAATGGGGCTTCACCCTGCCAGAGATAACTTTGCCTGGTATTTACCTGTTCCTGACTTCCTGGTATCCTGACTTGGCTTGACTCTTGGTAACTGCCTCCTGGTTCCTGCCCTCTGCTTCTGTCATCCGATCTTGACCTCCTGGTATCCTAACTTGGCCTAATTCCTGGTAACTGGCTCTTGATCCCTGTCTTCCAGTTTGTGTCTCAGTTCTGATCTGCTGGTATTCCACCAGGCCTGAATCCTGGTAATTGGTTTCTGGACTGGCTTATAATTGAATCATAGCATATCAGGGTTGGAATGGATCTCAGGACGTCATCTAGTCCAACCCCCTGCTCAAAGCAGGACCAATCCCCAACTAAATCATCCCAGATAGGGCTTTGTCGCTCCTGATCTTAAAAACCTCTAAGGAAGGAGATTCCACCACTTCCCTAGGTAACCCATTCCAGTGCTTCAGCATCCTCCTAGTGAAAAAGTTTTTCCTAATATTCAACCTAAACCTCCCCCACTGCAACTTGAGACCATTAATCCTTGTTCTGTCATCTGGTACAACTGAGAACAGTCTAGATCCATCCTCTTTGGAATCCCCTTTCAGGTAGTTGAAAGCAGCTATCCAATCCCCACTCATTCTTTCTGCAGACTAAATAATCCCAGTTCCTTCAGCCTCTCCGCATAAGTCATGTACTCCAGCCTCCTAATCATTTTTGTTGCCCTCCGCTGGACACTTTCCAATTTTTCCACATCCTTCTTGTAGTGTGGGGCCCAAAACCTGGACACAGTACTCCAGATGAGGCCTCACCAATGCCGAATAGAGGGGAATGATCATGTCCCTTGATCTGCTGGCAATGCTCCTACTTATACAGCCCAAAATGCCGTTATCCTTCTTGGCAACGAGGGCACACTGTTGACTCATATCCAGCTTCTCATCCACTGTAACCCCGGGGTCCTTTTCTGCAGAACTTCTGCATAGCCATTCGGTCCCTGGTCTGTAGCAGTGCATTCTGGTGATTTTACAAGCTGATTTCAAGGCTGCAGTTACTCAAATGGAATTATCAGGTGGAAATTTCTTTTGATCCTCTGTACAGCTCTTGTCCTTTCAAACAAAGAGGGTTGAGCCAATTATTCCAATTCTGACTAACATGCTGAAGTCCATTATATAACACCTGTGGTTCTTGTGTCCAGTCAACATTATGCTAATTATTTTTGTGGAAAAACCTCTTGAAAGCTTTCAGAGATTTGGTATCAAGTGTCAAAGGACACTTAAGGAGGATTTAAAATTATTATATTAGAAGATTTCTTCCCATTCTGAGAATATTTCTGTTTATATTCTATCCTAGATTTATGCACTATTCTTTAGATTACAGAATGGTATCTCTCCTTTGTTTAAAAGAACAATCTGGGTATAACAAAAACTTGTCAAATCTGGTGGACAAAGGTTTGGCACCATGAATGATGATTTCTAAAGGTTCTCATTATATAATTCGAACATAAAACCCTTGAAAGTATCTGGATAAGTCAGCAATATTAACTGCTTCTGAAAATTTCCAGGTACATCCAGAGAGAATGTACTTATATATCCTATTGTCATATTATATCAGTATAGAAGTTCTAATAGCATAAGTTAAAGGAGACCACCTGATAGTGTTTGCTAACTGAAAAGGCAACAGATACCTCTAAAAACAAGAAGATACAGAATCTACTTTCTTCGGCAATAAATCTTATTTTACCATCTGTGAAAAGCAACAGAGAAGAACTAATAAACAGAGGAAGCATCAGAAGTATGAGAAGGAAACTAAGTCAGTCATTCTCTTAACTTGTCCTCTTTTGCCTTTTTCTGAAAGTCTTGCAGGAATGAGCTTCAGCAGCTAGTAGCAACATGAGAAAAAACGTAATTGTATGAGGAAGCTTAGCTTTGACAGAATAATATATTAGCAAGTAAATTTCTTATTGTGGATGAAAGTACACAAAGTACTTGTAAAAAATTTGTCCAGCAGAGCCAACTTTACATTTTGAAAAGCAAATTTACGTTCTTGTTGATCTTTTTCAGTGGTCAGTGAAAATAGAGATTTAAAAATCTGTAGGGCCAGATTCTCTGGCCCAATTCAGGAGAACAAAGGGAGTGGTTGCTGGCCTATACTCTCCCACTGGGGATTCCCCTGGCAGTAGAGAGTCCCTAAAAGGCATAGAGCCAGTTTAGCTGGCTCCTATACTGCCATCTCCCACCCAATCTTAAGGTAATAGGGAGTTATGGACCATGGCCAGGTTGTGATCTCTGGCTATGTACAGATGGCAGATGTTCCCTTGAGAATTATGACCAGCTGGGTGGAGTTCGAGCAACACTCTGATGGAATCATTGCCCATCACAGCCAGCCAAAGAGTCAGTGAACTGGAACCAGCTCTCTTTCTACTGCACCCAATAGAAACTGGCCACAGCAGAGAATTTGAGCCTGAAAAACTGCAAACATTGACAGGGTTCTGATAAGAGTTTACACCAATCTGACATGTACTTGACTCTAACCCTTAGGCTGGCCTGCCCATGCACCAGCCCTGACAATTATCTGTATTTTAATTTAACTTTATTTAACTTGAGGCTGTATCCTTTGTCTCAACTAACTTGTGAGAATCTGATGAGAGACATTCCTTAGAAGTAAGGGTGGATCCTTCTGGTTTTCTTCTAGGAAAAGGCTTTTTTACCTGTGGTTCGGGTATCTGTGACTCTTCACTTCTGGCAGGTGTGAGTTCACAGAAAAAAAGTACTGGAAAATATGGCTTTTAAAATGTGTTGAAATGAATATCTTTCTCCAGGCTTGATATGAAATTAGAGTTTCAGTTCACATGTTAGTGTTACAATATCGTGTTGACTGTATCGTCTTCAAATCTCTGTTTGTATTTATACTCAGTGTATTAACAGAATACACTGCAAAAATGATCCACATTCACTTCTTTCATTAATCTACATACAGCAGAGGATTCAGCAGCTGTGATCAGGACCCGTGCGATACAAGGGAATAGAAAAGTTTTCAGCATCCAGGGAGCAAGGCAGTTTGAAAAATGGGAAGATCAAGACAATGGATATAAAAAAAATCCTTTAAAATGGGCCTGTCTATCTCAGCTACTGCCCCTGGGGCAGAGAGCAAGAGAAAAGTTGGGAAAATAAAGTCTTACCCAAGTGAGCCTCACAAGCACCAACATAGGTCAGACCAATTTTGTCTGGATCTGGGCAAGTAACTCCCCTGATTATGAATGCATAACTCCCTGTGCACTGAGATGGGAATATCTCTGTATGTGATGTAAGTTCTTACAATAGCAGTAATGGAAATATACCCAATTCTTCCTGTGTCTCAATATGAAATGACTAGAGTGATTCTAGATCCGGTGTCTCCATTCCAAGTGCAAAGCATACATATGTGACCTTTCCTTTACTAATAGACATAGCAATGAGTACATTTAAGAAACCCCAAACCCTACCAAAACAAAACACTCCACTGTACATACAGTTCACCCACTGGAGAAAGAACGAAAGGGAGAATGAACCACACATGGCAAATGTTAATCAGATCCCTTTCTTCATCATGTTGCAATTAGGGCTGACCTATGCCAAGCATCATGGGGATCTCTTGTTTATGTTTAGGAATCTTAGCCCTTAGAGTCAAAGAGCATAAACAGACGCCAATTCCTTCTGGCTAGGGATTTTTATCCCCCTCTCTAGAGTCCAGGCTGATGGGATTAGTGCTTCACATAACCTCTTTGTAGGTGTAGGGAGCAATAGGCAACATCTTTGTTCCACAGAGCCCATTTGGATTCAATAGTCCTTCCTGATGTGCAGGTCCTACCTTCTTTAGGAATCCAGCAGTTTGCATCAGGTGAAGTTTTTTCCCAGTTTGGTGAGTTAGTTTCAGAACAAACATTTTACAGTTATAGAACAAACACTTTAGTATTACCTTATAACATGTGATCAACAGAAATGATTTTTATGTGAAAAATCAAGATGTCAAACAAACTTTTTTGTTTTTTCACCCGTTGAGATTTAAATAATCTAAAAACCGAAGTCATGCCAAGACTCGTGTTGAGACCCATATCCAGTGCTAAAAGAGGATGATATTACATGCTTTTCAGGTTCGTTCTTTTTATTTCCTTCTGCCATAATTTTCAGAATGAATAGAATGAATATAAGATGGGAATAAATCTCGGTTAAACCTCAACTTCCTAAGGTATCTGACATGATTTTTATATCTGTTGTACGGGTGTCATTGAAGAGGTCTGACTGCAGCAAAGGAGACAGGGATATGAAAGCAACAATTGCTCAAGTGATTTTAAGAGTATATTAAAAAATCTTTTTTTTCCACTATGTTTCTATCCCAATTTTGCAGTTTTATAATAATTAATCCACTATCCTGAAAAACTGATCTGAAGATTTGATTCCTCCTCCAACCCCATATACTTCTGTGCTAAATTTTTAAAAAACAACCACTTCTCAAAACAAATAAAAGACATTTAAATAGGAATTAGGGAGTTTAATTTGTTAATCCCCCGCCACCCTTACCTTCCAAATGTAGAATCAAGACCTTATATAGTGCCAACCACCAAATTATCTAGGGTCATTGGTCCTGATTCTGGTCTGATTTCCACCAGCTATATTAGTGTAAAACCATTGACTTTAATGGAATTTACTCCTGATATAGGCCAGTGAGAGTGAGGTTAGAATCAAACTCCATAGAAATACACAAATACTCAAACAATGACCTGGAATGACCCCCACCAGGATAAATGTTGTAATAGGCTGATGTAAATTCACCGTTAACCCAACAATATCTGAGCCTGATATTTAATTGGCCAGCTGTACTTCAGTGTCATATATGATGACTGATTAAAGCATTACCCTGTATTATTTCAGTTTCTCCCTACTGGCCATAAGGAGACAATACATTTTAGGAAAAGGGAAAAGCCATGTGGCTGAACAACACAGAGTAATTTTGAGATTATCTTAATTCCATGTCCTTGGTTTTTCATTGTACACCTTTAAATTACCTCTGTCCTCCAAACAAAAATGTAGGATATATCTTGAACTCGTTCACTTTATACTCTAGGCTTCATTCCTTCTTTGGTGTAGCTTAATTTATATGTTTATTACTCTTTGTCTGAAGTAGTTCTGGCTGAGTTCCCCAGGTCAAATCCTAGTTTGACTTTTGCTCCTAACTGTGTCCCATGGTTTTGAACCCCTTTGCCAGTATGAAAAAAATAAATGCATCTCTATCAAGTTTAGTGATCCATGGTATCTTTCATAATTTTCAAAACATCTGGTAGGTTACTTTGAAGTCTCTTCTGTTTTCAAGTGAGAATGAGTCTAGCTCACATAAACTAGCTATCTGTCTTTATAGGTGTATGCATTTTTTCTGCATACGTCTGCTTATTTATATGAGTTTGCTACACATAAACTGCTGTTTAAAAAGAAAAAATGAGAATAAAGGAAATTAGAAATGGAAAAAGGTATTTTTAGGCTATCCACTCCACAGGTCCATTGTTAATGCATGCTATATGCTGTGTTGTTGGTAAAATGGTACTTGAAACACAATTTTTTTAAAAGATATCTAATTTATAATTAGGACTATCATTACTATCCCTAATGCACTCTCTCGTACATAGTTCTTGTAAAATACCTAGGTATATAAGAGTACTGTGTTTTCTCAATAGCCAAATTGCAGCAGGATGAACTAGGCTGAGTGGGAGTAGGGGGAACATTTACTCTTGAATGTCTTAGTTTTGTTGATTTTAGTCATATGTTAGCATTTATTTAAGAAATATATTGAACAATATTATACGAGACTTGCTGTGGTATGCACAAATTAATTAGCTACCAATTTATTTTTCCATTGCACCTTTCCTCTAAGGATCTCAAAGTTCTTTGGGAACACTAACTGCTGAATTCTCACATCAGCCCTGTGAAGCAGTTGGTAAGACATATGGTATATAAGGGTACCTTCACCCACTGCTGAAATTCTTCGAGAATTGAATGCAGCAACTACACAGCAATACAACTCAACAGTTTAGTATAGGAAGTGAAGTAATATCATAGCCAATTTCAAATGCCAGGTGAAATTTAGGAGGAAAAATTTAATTAACTGAGTTAGAATTTGGACAAGGCGATGGGGTTAATGCCCTTATAGTTTCGGAAAGTGCCAGGGGATCTTTACAGATATGAATGATAAGTAGCTTACGTGAAACTGTCCTCGGTGTTTTCTTTGATGGCCTGAATATTTTTCAGTGTTCTGTATGTAAACAATGCATATATTTTGAGTGGTACTGGGTGGGAATGATGGGTGAAAGAGTTGGATGTTTTGGAGTCCAACTGATTATTTCTCTGGAAGTTTTTTTTTTAAAAGTTAAAACAGTGATGAGCCTAAACTGGAGCATTGGATCCTAAACCCCTTCATCTTTTGGGACTTTCAGATTTGAAATCTTCAGCTAAGGCTTAATATATTGAGTGATGATTAATAATGGATCTATTTTTAAAAAGTACCAACCCACAATTCTTCACACATTTGCAAAAGTTAAAACAATCAGAACACAAGTAAAAATTTCCAGCTGTCACACTAAAAGTAACAAGTTGGCCTGTTTAAAAAATGGTATTTTCCATGTCAACATTCAAAACAAACATATTTTTCAAAAAAATTTTCTGAAATTTTGGAGGTTTTTGACACACAAAAATGAAAACCATTTTTTTCAGAAGCTTTCATTTAAAAAGAAAAACATTTTTGTAGATGAAACATGCTCACTTTAAAAAGGCCAATTTCTGTCTCTTCCCCCTTCCCCCCTCCCCCCATGTTGAAGGAAAATTTTGACTAGTTCTAATAATTAACCACAACAAAAGCTGAACTCAAACAAAATTCACTTTCCCTATAAACTCCATTTCCTATGTCCCTTCCTTTGCAAAAGCCTGCATAGATAATTAGCCCTTGTAATGTGCCCTGAAGGTCAACAAATTTGAGATGTTTGAGACCAACGGGGAAGTAGTTTCCAGAGGTGAAGGACTCTTAGGGAGATTCTGTCAGCTGCTCCTGGCATTTTCACAGCTAAGGGGCATCAGCTCGAATGTCTCTGCTGACAGCAGTTGTGGCAACATCACGTGGAGAGGTACAGTCTCTGAAGTAGGCTCTCTTCTGCCTTTCAGTCACTTCTTTTTTACAAGGAGAGAGTCTCTTCAACATCAATCCAGAAGATAGAGATGGTCTTTGTCTTCTCCTGCCCAGCCATTGCAGAAACAGAAAATTGGACTGGAACTTTCTCTGATTTGAACTTTATGGCCCTTTCTCAGAGTTAAATATAGAGCTCTGGTGGTTTGTGCTTTTGGGGTCATCTAGGAACTCTTATCCAGGAAGGAAAAAAAATCAATATGAGAAAATCCCTTGAGTCACAAAAACACAAACATTCTTTATCTTCCTCCTCCACTGAAAAGGTTGAAATTCTTTGGTGGGGATCAAGAGGAAGAATCCCTGACAAAACACTTTCTCCCCATCTCTTCTGCTGATTTCTCACAAAGTTATCCACTCTGGACCATGTGAGTCTACCATTGGGAAGGGAACTGTTTACAGAAAGAAAGTGAGACAACTGTAGCAAAGATGGAGAGGCACCTGCAGGCCTATTCTGCTTTCCTTATCACCAAATTGTTGGTAGGAATCTCTCTAGGTTACAGGGACTGCACCTCTGTCCCCTTTCTGGTGTCTGAGTTCACCCACTTAGGAAAAGGCATGAGGCCTAACTCCTATCTCTGGGTGGAATTTCCCAATTCTTCCATCCTTAGACCAGGACCTGGGCTACAGCATCCTGTGTATCATCTTGAATCATTCTTTTCCTTCCTGCTTGTTTTTTTCCAGGCAGCTCCCTATTAAGTTAAACCAATATATTTGAACAATAAATATCCCAGTAACCAGGCATATTCATAAATTATCACAGGACATCTCCAAAGCTGTCACAGCATCTAAACTGATCAGTAAAAACATTAAAATGGAGATCCCTGAAGACTAGTTTGCAGTCTCATGGCAATTTCCAGAATTTCTCATGGCAATTTCCAGAATTTCTTTAATTCAAAATAAGGGATGAGGCTAAAATGCTGTCCAGGCCAAGGTATGTTTATAATAATTTACCAGAATTCTTAAAAAGATTTTTCAACAGTCTCTCTAGGCCAGTGGTTCTCAACAAGGGGTACGCATGACACAGAGGTTGTCCAGGGGTACATCAGTTCGTCCTGATATTTGCCTAGTTTTACAATTGGCTACATACAAAGCACTAGCCAAGTCAGTACACACTAAAATTTCATACAGGCAATGACTTGTTTACATTGCTCTATATACTATACATTGGAATGTAAGTACAATATTTATATTCCAATTGATTTATTTTATAATTATATGGTAAAAATGAGAAAGCAAGCAATATTTCAATATTTGCGTGCAGTGACATTTTTGTATTTTTATGTCTGACTTCGCAAGTAAGTAGTTTTTAAGTGAAGTGAAACTTGGGGGTACACAAGACAAATCAGACTCTTGAAAGGTGTACAGTAATCTGGAAAGGTTCACAGCCACTGCGCTAGGGAGACTCCAAAAGGGGAAGCCAGTCTCTCCTAGAGATAGAGGTGGTCTTGCCTTCTGATGATGCAGAGCCAAGGAAGAACCACAATATGAACGATGAGCCTGGTATTCAGAGAAGAAAAACCACCAGGTATCAAAACTTACTTTTAAAAAGTGTCACTACAGCAGTGCTCCTAGACTTGCCATGTTAGCACATTTATCTGATTCAGTGGAGTTGGCCGTTTTATTATGATAATGTTACATCAGCATGTTGTAAGGAAAAAAAATGTTTGGAGATTGTTTGTTTTGGTACAGTTCTGCCAAAATGTTGCAATATGTATTAATGCCTGAAAGTCCTTTTGGGGGCCTATGAACCTCCGACAATTATAGCATGTAGAGTCACCCCTACAAAACTGGGGAGACCAATGAAATGTCAAGATGGGTGCAAGCCATTTATGAGTTACTCATAGTGTAGATTGTGTGCATATTTAATATTTGTTAATATATCTCTCTAATGTGAATGAACTTTTGGATACCATGAGAATCCTGCAGTATACGCCTAATGAAACGCCACCTTCTCGGTCTAACTCCCACAGTGAGGCACCACTCCAATAGCTTTACAGTTCAAATCCTCCATCAATTCTTCTCTTGGCATCTTTCCCCAAATTGTCGATGTCTTTGAAAGGTGGGCAATGCTATGAAGGGAAATTAATGTGTAAAGCTGATTTCATCTTCGATCCATCTCCAGCTGCTTAGCACAATTTAAATGTTGTGCCAGTCAGACTGAGCTGTGTTACTGGAGTGTGGAAGTTCAGCCCTTGTGCTGATTGCATGTATTGGTGCGCTGTTTGTGCAATGCATGGATCTTAGCTTCAACACCATAATAACTAGTTTTATAATACAGTCTGCATGTTGCACAATAGCGATCTGGGAATAAGGAGGGTGCACGAGCTATTGGTGTGAACACTTTAACACTGAAACATTTTCTCCTTTAAAAAGGAACTGAGGTAAGAGGGTATTCAAGTTATTGTAGCAATTAGGTTTTTTTAAGTTGTCTGTCTGTATGAAATGTTTCTGAGTAGGAAAAAAACCTTGGTAAAATATAAAGTTTATTACGATTCTAGACTACATTATCCTTGTCAGATAGATTAAAGCATTCTCCTAGTCTCTGTTCTATATTACCATAACAAGTGAGAAAATAATGTAGTGTTGTTACACAGAGCAGCTTATAAATTTTGACATAAATGTGAGAGAAATCACTTGAAATGTGAAGCAACCAAGAGGAATAATTAGGAGCAGCAGAATGATCTCAGTAATATGACAACAGTTTCTAAAGCATCCCACAGGATTGAATTCGTCAGGTTTGCTTGACCTATATCTTTAATAATACAGCTCATTGCCCTTGTATTGAAGCTAGAGGGTAGGACAAAGTATGAGCTTTATCATGTTTTAGGAGAAATTGCAAAAAGTTTATTTATTAACACACCACAAAATGGCCCATTTCCATGATTATCAAACAGTAAAGCAACTTGGGCCACAGTTCACCACGCAGAACACTCCTTTTCATAGTCAGGCTTGGCTGGCAAAAAATATTATGTAATACTCAAATAAGACAAATGGCTGTGTTGTCAGTGGAAATAACCTCCTGTTTAATTAGAAAATAAGAACTATATGGGACAGTAAAAATGGTTACTACTGTCCTCAGTCACTGTTTAATAAATATGATAGTGCTGAAGATAATGCTAAGTGTTATTTATTTGTGCAATATCGCAGGCTCAGTAATTGTTCATGTTGATAGCTACCTTGCATGTGGAATGAAGCTGTTTCAGAATTTTCTTTGTTTAATTCATAAAAAGGGAGATGACCGTTTTTACATTTAAAATGTTTTTTTAAAGGCTTAGGTAGATAGTTACAATATTTTTATCTCTCAGTGGTACTGGGAAGGATCTATTATTGGCTTTAATAGTGTATTAATAAACTTTTCATAGCTGACTCTCTCTCTTTCTCAGAACACAGCAACAAAAGCTGAAAATATTTCTTGAAGGTAGTACTTTTCATGCTGGGTATCCTATCTGCAACTGAATATATGTTTCTTTATCCACCAGTGTAAGTAGGGGAATATTATTAAAGCTCTTGGAGCAATTATAATTTCCAATTTTGCCAATGCTATGGTTATAATAATAAAGAAAAAAAATCTTGATTTTTTTTTCCAGCACACTCTTGACTCCCACTGACTTCATTCAGAGTTGTGAAAATCAGCCCTTTATAGCTCAGTGCTAGAGACAAAAAGATTTAAAGGCAGGCCACTCACTATAGGGAATAGATTTTACCAGCAAATGAGCATCAAATCATGTGTGTGCATCCGAAGTTTCCCTTTACTGGGTCGTGAGATGATTAGACATTGACATTCCAGCTGAATTCCTATATTTAATCTTGTATATTTACCTGATGTTTGATTGAAATGTAGGCTAGGCACACATTTTGCAATATGCTTTCAATAACAATCAGCTCTGTATCCTAGTGCTATTGCTTTTGGTAACCGTCTTTCTCTTTTGAATGTACTACTATAAGAACAGGAATTTGACAAAAAGGCAAAGTCTATGATATCCTGTTCTGATCCAATGGATAAAATTAAAAAGATGTTTGATCCATATGTTTTACCTCTTTCTTCTCCCTCCCCCACCCCAAAAAAGTAGACTGTGTGTCAAGAGGCAAAACAAAACAAAACAAAAACCCCTTTCTTCTCACTATTCACTTTAAGCTCCAAAATCCTCCAAAATCCCCAATCTCCCTTTGCAGTCTGGTTCCCACTCTGGAGCTTTCCTCATCTCCTTCTGAAAGAAAAAAGCTCTTCTTTAAGGGACTGATAGGTTGTAGAGCGATGCTTAGCAACAACATTCCTGTGCCTTAAGTAGCTGCAAGCCCCTAGCTGAACCCTTTGATGTGACTGTCAGGGCAGATTTATTTTGTTTTAGCACATTGTCTGCTTGTCCAGATGTATCAGGAGATAAAAAGGAGTCATGTTTACACTCTTCCTCCCCCCCCCCTTTTTTTTGAGATGTAATTAAATCCTGTTTTTGATGAGTCTCTGAGAGATCGAGATGAAGAAAACAGGAACTGGCTCGAGTAGAGGGAGAGGAAACCTACTTGCTGGTCTAACACCTGCCAACATAGGAAAATAAATTGTAAAGCCACAGTGCAATGTGTTGATTTGGTCCTGCAGAAGCCTTAGATTTTGTCTTTTCTCACATGCTGGTAGTTCACCAGAGCAACAGAATCCAAGAAGACCCTTTAGAAAGCAGTTGTCATCTTCCATAGATTCTCTCCAACTTGTCCAGTTTTTAATATTTGTTTGGTTAGTTTGAAAATAATCACTGTCTCTTTCTAAAATGCTAGGTTTATTGATCACTTATACTAGAAGAACTTTTGACTGCAGTAGGTGGTTGTCAATCAGATGCATGAAAAAAGGAAAATCTTTGAGTCTCTGCGGTCTTGAATTAACAAATCTTCTGTGCAAGGCAGGGCCTTGCTGAATTCTGCCAGAGAACAAATACCACAGATAAATCCATTTTTGTTTATTTGCTTTTTTAACTTGCACATTTAGCAACACTGTTCTGAGTGCTATTAATAACCTGCGGTGTGCAGTGACAAGCCTGATTCCAACGTTCAGTACACTGTGGGCATGCCAAGTGAATAAAATGCTTGCTTTAATCTGCTGTTACAAAAGTTACTCTATTTGCATCTTAAATAGGTTACACTATAGCACCCCCTTCTGCTGACTAAGCTGTCTGACAAGAAGCTTAGCTCCAACTCAGTTTTCTTCCCACATGCCTGTAGGAAGACTACTTAAAAGCATTTTCTAACCTTCCAAAATTTTTAATTCCCATGTCTGTTAAGCAAGGAGAGCAACATACCTGAATAATAGCTACCAAACTAATATTAAACTTTACCTTTAGGGTCAAGCTTTAATTTTCACATAGATTAACTTTTTATCATTCATATGTCAGAAGGAAAAAAATCATTAATTTTCAAAGTGAGAAAGCATGGAATAACAAACTGAAAAGCAAAGTTAACTCTTTGATATTGCAAATTACTGGATTTAGGTCTGTTGTATACAGTAATATACCCAATATCCCACTTCCCAGATTGCTATTGCCGGAATATGTTCTGAAAAAATGGTAATGTGTTATATGCCCTCTTCTGTGGAATAGCCACGAAAGCAATTTTCCTTGCTGGTTCTAAGTTGACATCTGATGACCCCTGGAAATCAAATTGGCAAGGGAATTTAAGAGTTTATAGACCTCCTCTATTTCAAAGACCAAAATGTGATTTATTTATGGTAGCCAAAGGAATTCACTTATACTGAACTCAAATACAGTGAAATCCATCAATAGACAGATAGACTGATGGTCTTTGATTTCTTCAGTGCACTGACAGATGCCCACTACAATGCTGGTAAAAGTGAACCATTGCATATAGTAAAGTTCTGTTAACATAAGTAGAGGATTCCAATGTATATGTGTAAATGTTTATTTTTATATGTCTAATACATACACATGTGTAAATATCTATGTATGTGTATGTATAGTCTATATGGTACTATGCACTATTATATAATATAGACTCAGAAGTACCCTAGCTCACAGATTCCTGAAGATTAAGCATTATTTTCAACTATTGGACTTACATTCATAAAATGAAATTGCTCTTTGGATGTCTTCTTGCTGAGCACCTCCTGCTGGCTAAACCCTGGAAAAAGCACGTTGGTTCAATACCGAATGTAATGCAATGTATTTTGGGTTGGCTTTTTTCGTACGAAAATAGTGCACACTTTATAGTGGATTAAGGATGTATGTACCAACACCAACAAAGTATAGAGGTGACAATATATTCTCTCCCAAATTGTGTCTCAATGTACGTAAGTTCCATCTACTTCACTGGGATTTGGACATAAACATCTGACGGAAGAATTTGGCCAGCCATCTGTAGATGTGATAAAATGGGTGAAGGGTACACAGGCCAAACATTATGGAAAATTAATAGAATTCAGAGATACTGAAATCTTACACATTCTTAATTTATTTACATGCACATTTGATGCTTACCCATCTTTTTGCAACTCCTTTCTGAATTATGAGTTTTTTCAAAGGACTGAATGTTGTTCTTTAAATCCTGAGAGAAGGTTGCATGATGTAATGCAATGAATGAAATGTAATAAACATGGAATTAAGGTAAGAGTAAATTGGGAGCACAGGCTTAAGGCTCCTGGGAGGATCCTGCATCTGTCCATCTAGAAGTGCATTTGTGGTTCTCTTTACAAGACATCTCAAGGAATAATTGTATAAGGCTGTTGGGATTTCTGGCAAGACTTGCACAGTTGTTCATGAAGTCTTATTTTTTGTACTGTTTAATAGTTTTTTTCCCCCTTTGATACTTTAAGACACACCACTAGAATTTTCCGTGTGTGCGCACGTATATGTATGGCATAAATAAAATGAAAGCAGCACATAGGCTGCATTCTCAGCTTCCTTTACAGGAACATAAACAGGTACATTAATAGAAAGTGAAAGACAACACAAAACATCTTAGTGTGTCACACACTTAAACATTTCTTGCAAGGACTACATTTTCCAAAACTTGGAAGAGCAACTCAAGATCAGCATGCTCTGCAAGTCTATTGTATATTTTATCCCACTGGTGGGATATTTTCCTGGTTTACTTAATGATAATCTTGGGAGAATTAAGAATCCAGGAGAATTTATAGTTTGATTGTTTGGTTTTATTTTCTCTCCCATTTAGTTGAAAATCTTTGACCCACAACTTGAGTTTATTTTGCCAACTATTGGCAAGTGCTAATCCGATCACTTGAATTAGTATGTCAATTTCATAATTACTCTAACCTGAGATCTATCTCCTGTGGGGACCAGTGTGCTTTAAAAGTACAATTTTGTCCTGTGAAGCCATTTGAAATCAATTATTCTGATTTAAAAATCCCAAATCAGGTTTTGCAGTGGATACGCTTCATACTGGATTATATAAATGGGTCTGCTTTCTACAATGCCGTTTTGCTGTATTTAATTTCTCATATCTGTACCTTTCCCAGTAACAGACAACACTGTGCTGCTGGAACTTGCAGTTATGATGCTTCCTTTAGGACTGGATTCTATTATTCATTATGATGAATGGAACTGAACTAATGGAGGAGTAAGAATCCACTTAGCATGAGTGAAAATATTAGAATCTGGTCTATTATCATGGAGGAGGTTTCAATGCTGAAGGCTCTTCCTCCTTCCTCCCCACCCCATCACTTAAACTTGATCTGACTAGCAGATCTGACTACCCCAGCTGCTTGTGCCCTCAATTATAGATACTTTTTAAAAACTATTAAAAACAAATATTCTTTAACCCAACATATCAAAGTCAGTTTCTTCTGGCAGTTTACCATAGTTTGAAAAAAAATCAGTGCTAAATATAATTCCTAAAATACTTGGCTTCAAGTGACGATATGTTTTAAGTTGAAAAACAGGTCTTGAAAGTCAAGGAAACAAATGCACTGTTGTTATACATGTACTACGTGTTACAATAAAACAAATCAGGCTGCTTAGAAGCAGTCACTGCTTTGTGATTATATTTGTGTAGTCTTGGGCCCTTTGATCAAAGAAAGCCATTTCAGGCTAGGCCTAATCCGGGCTGCTTTAAGGTGTTTAAATGGGAAAAAAAAGGTTGACAACAGCTGGGATTTAAATTTACTGTTGCTTAACTTTTGTTTTGAAAAGATTTCTATTATTCACTGCTTCCTTTTTCATACAGAAGATGGATCATTGAGTAAACCTAAAAGGGAAAGAGGATATGGGAGGAAATGGGTGGAGACTTTGAATTAATCTTCTGAGGAAAAATGTTTGATCAGCGGGTAGGAGAGGATGAAAACCTCTGATGTTGACAGCAGGCAACTTTCTGACTAGCGTGTGATTGACATCTTTGAGGCTCCAGTGGGGAGCTAGTATCCAGCCAGGCTCAGGCATCCTCTGTCTGTGGGTGGTAGTGTTAATAATGTGGCAACTGGAAAGATTAATTGTGGACAAGCAGCGGGATTACGGGGAGGGCTTCACAGGTCTAAAACGAACAGTGGTAGGAAGGCTTCTGATCTATCAGCCCAAAAGGAAATTAGTTAGGGCAGACTGGAGCAGCTTAAAAAAAAAGGGGGGGGGGCAATGGGAGAGGGAAGTATTTAGGATATTAAAGCAAAATGTGAAGAGGATATTGAAAAAGGGCATGAGGGGACAGGACCAATGTTCTTGAAAGGTAATATGCCCTTTTCAAGAGGTAGCTTGAAAGACCTTAATGCACTACATACTTTTACAATACGTTCACAGTTGAACTTGTTTTGCAGTGAACTGGTAACCAATTGACTTAGTGGTTTGAGCTGCCACAGAAGGTAAAATTCATTATTCATTTTGAAAATGTGGTTCACAATAAATTGTTTGTCCACTGCCACACGTATATTCAAGTGAATAAATATCAAAGGCCCCTCAGTGCAAAATACCTTGGAGAGAGTTTACTTAAGCTGTATCTGCAAGTAACTATCCACTGCATATTTTACTTCCCACCCTTTTTGGTAGTAGTAGGGATTTTGCCAATAAATTCTGCGTTACCATTAAAGAGGCTATTCATCATGCTTACTAATGTTATTAATCAAGATACACCACAGTACCCTTAAAATGAGATCATTTTGATAAATCATGTATGACATGAAAAGACTTTATTCCTTTTAAGTGCAATTTAGACTATAATTTTTTCCCTCGTTTATGATTCATGGAAGAAACATGGATAAAATTCCCTTGCACATTTACACCTTATCTCCAGTAATAATTCAAAACTGCTCTTAGATGAAAATTCAGGGTCTGATTCACCAAAGCTGAATGCCAGCTCATTATTTTCTGGCATTCAGTAGTCCAAAAATAATGTCCATACATTAGGTACTATTCACAATAGTTAGATTTGGCAGCACACCAGACATATCAATTACACTCAATTAAGCCTAAATGAATAAGAATTCTCTTATGTTCATTTACATTTTTGATCCAGTTATACCCAACCTACCCTAACCTTGCAGTTTTATATTAGGAAACCAAAAATTATAACAAATTCAGATGTGGTTTTTAAGTGATTGTCTCCTATACATGAAAATGAGGAAAATGTATTTTCAGATGCCACAAGTTTTGTTAAGCCCTGTGTTTGTTTAAATAACCAAAATGGTTACTTTTCTGGCCATAGGTTATCAGAGCTGTGATGCTGACTCCAAATCAGAAGGTCACTGTTCTCTTTGTCTTCCAACAACCACAATAAATCAGCCTATTTTTATTAATAGCATCAAATCCGAAAGTAACCTGATACAATTCTCCAGAAGAGATATTTGCGAAGCTTCACCTCACACTCTTGATTATAAGTGAGACACTTGTACTATTCATTAAACTGAAGAATGTCTGAAATGTTGCAATATTTTTTTCTACTATTGAAATAAATATTGGATAAATGTTTAATTATTCAAGTATTCAAGTTTTAAAAAAAATGTCAGTAGCGATATTTAATTTGGATGGCAGAATTATTTAATTTTTGGTATTTCTCAAACCATGATTCAAAGGGGACTGGCTGAATTACAGTCTGCCCTTTACTTCCACCAGCATTTGAAGAAAAATGGTTGATTTCCAAGAATAACAAGACTATTTATATTTTCTTTAAACATTGGTCCCTATAAATTGGGTTGCATGTGGCAGATGTACAATATATCCGGCCACTATGTGGAGCGAGCATTTTGCAGCACTGTCCAAATCTTGATTTTAGCCCGTGCATAAGGAATTCAGGAAACAAACATACACATATCCTATTTTATTTTTAGTTTAATTAGGTGTCAGTATTTCTCAGAAGCTTTGGTAGCCATCTGTCAAATTATAGTTGAGTCCTTTACCTCTTGGATAGTGCAAAAGTGTCGCTCCTTTAGTTTTTGTCTTTTGTACTTTACTTCACTTCAGTATGTGTGAAGGTTGTAACTCTTTCTCCAGGTCATTATAGAAGTGACTATAGATTCACCTACCGGTCTGAAAAAGCCTTGACTTTTGATGTGGTTCAAGCTTTCTTCTTGAAAGTTTCAAGTTGTTACTCAAGAATAAAGTGAAGCAGAGTAAAGCCTTTATCCTATTGACATCTGCCTTCTTTCTTGTCTCATGGATTCTGCTCATTATTAATAATAATATAATCAAATTGGTAGACCCTTTCCCTACATTTTAAATTTAATTCCTAGTAATATACTTGTAATTATAGACTAAAATAGTGTACTAGCTAAGAGCAGTCAGGCTGTGTGTCACTCTAATGGTACATTTTCATAGTTGCTATTTTTAATTAAAATATTTTTTTTTAAAAAAAAAGCCAACCTGGGTCCCTATTTGCAAGAGTCATGTTAAAAATATCCTCATTTTCAGTAGCACTCAGCAAAATATCACAAGCACAGTTTGCTTAGAACATGAGCATTCTTAACACTTATATACTGGGCAATGCAGTTTCCCCCCCCCCCCACCTTAGCATAGTATTCATTTGCGGTTTGTTCCCAACCATGGTCAAATGTCTAAAAACAGATTTTGAAACAAGTCACTATTTTTATGTGGGGCAAGTAGGTCATCTCATTAAGCCTGGAAAGATCAGGCAACTTGTGATAATGCCGTGCAGCTGGTATTTCTTAGTAATTAAAATGACTCTAGTTTATGCTACAAATTTACCAACACAAATCCCCCGAAGTGGGATCTGCAATTACAAGTTCAGCATGAAAAATATTTCCTATGTCATGAAGCAAAGCAAACTTCCTGTGTAGTCATGCCATGCCACCTGTTGGCTTCTCTGAAACATGACAAGGTCTTGGTATCAGTCATGGCAGTTGTTTGACCTTTCTCTGACCTCTAACCTAGTTCACAGAGGGGTGGTCCTGAACAAGACCTTCCCTAGTCTGCCTTAAATAGTAAGAGCTCTGATAAGCCCGGCATTGTCAGTTCTTAAAGTCTCCTTAATTCTTTCTTCTTCTTCTAAGTTGAGAAATAAAGCTGTCAACTTTTCAGTATATGTTCCGAGTTGTTAATAAAGTTTATGGCAAAAAAAAAATCCCCCAACGTAACAGTTTTAAGAAAGTTTTATCTTGGTGTGCCTCATTACCTGTTATATGGACTCAGTGTTAATTTTTTGTGATATAGTAGGGGCTGGAGCCCTCCCACCTTCCCCCCACCAACTAATATCAGGTCTCCATCAGGTGCTTGATGTTGTTCAAATGTATAAGAAACAGTCTCTGTGCCAGCATGACACCAACAAAGTAAACAGATGTTTATGTAGGCAATTATTATAATAATAATAATAATAATTAATAATTAATTAATTAGTAGTAATCATAAAGATTTTAAAATAGTATATCCGTTAAAAGCATTGAGTACAAGATTTAAGTATATTTACAACAGAAATCTTAACACTGAAAAAGGAAAGAAAATTATTTAAAAAAAAGCAAATGTGAGTTGATTCCTACTCATAATAATATAATATAATATAATATAATTATAATATAATATAAATTAATTATAATACCTAGCTCTACTATAGCACTAGCATCTGTAAATCTCAAAGTGGTTTACAGAGAACATCAGTATCATTATTCCCAGTATCATATTGTCATAGACATTTTGGGAGGAATGGTTTAATAAATACAGAAACTGGGCAATGCAGTGATTTTGTTCATTCCTCATCTTTTTTTGCAGTGGATGTAATGGAAAGTCATAGAAACTAACAGGATTTATATAATGAACTTTAGTTTTGCATTTGATGATATTGATATTATTGGGTTGACACTGTAGTACTATATTAAATTTTTATTTTTATTTTCATTTTAATTTAAATATAAATTTATAAAATGACAAAAGGCACCGTTCTGACAGAGTAGGTGAATTTGACCAGCCTTGTGAAATACAGTGAGTCGGTGTATGAAAATAAACAGCAACCCCACAAAACACAAGAATGGTAGATAATCATGCAACACAAATAGAAAACAAAGGCCACACTTTCTCTATATATTACCCTGAACAATGTTCACTTCAACAGTCTTTTTAAAAAGATGGGCCGTGTAGTGTTCCATTAAAATGCAGAAGATTCTGTCTGAGTGGAAAAACACTGCAATGGATAGAAAGAGCCTTTAAGCATCCCCAAATGCTTACAAAATTACTGAACTCACATACAAACTATATACACATGCTGTAGCTCATGAAAGCTTATGCTCAAATAAATTTGTTAGTCTCTAAGGTGTCACAAGTACTCTTTTTCTATATACACAAGAGTAACTTTGGCCTGTATCCAATATTTCTTATTAAATCCTACACTCTTAATTCTTCTAACCTGTTCCTGATTTATTACTGATAACTAGTCATTCTGATACTACTTGTCAGGTCATACCATTTTCCTAAATCTTTGCTCGGTTCATATTTTTCTCACATGTAGATGGGTAAATGTCAGTGACATATAGTTTATATATTTGTGATGTTTATCACCCTGACCTGAGTATATATGTGTGTTTGTATTTAAATGAGAGGAAGAGAGATATCAAGGTCTATTTGTATATCATGATATGTATTAATATGGCAAGATATATATCAACTCCTATTTATTCTTGAGAAAAGATAAAGGCTAGATTTCCCACCCCCCGTTCCTTATAAGACAAAAAGTACAGGCTGCTGAAACTAGACAGTGCTGTTTCCAACTTTTGTACACTACATATAATATCTCATTTTAGGATGAGCAAGTGTGGCATAAATACACAATAAGAGCTGAGTGATTGTGAATGCTCTAATAAATTTGTTAGTCTCTAAGGTGCCACAAGTACTCCTTTTCTTTTTGAGTGCATTCTGGAATTGTTGTCTTTTAGAGTATTTGTTTAACTACATTGTTAGATTTATAGCTTCTAGACTTTTTTTTTTATAGTGGAAGAATTTGGTAGCTACCCCATCTCATTTCTAAACATGCCAATGCTCTCCACCATCTATCTGTTGGGTTTGCTCTGGTAACGTCCAGAAAATGCCTGCTAGAACTAACATTTCTGTTAATAATATCCAGTGAAAAGTATGCCTGAGTTTAATGTATTCAGCTGGGGAAATCAGTTTCTTGTGCAGTTAGCAAAATGATCTAATAAACCATGTCTTTTCGTAAGTGCTCTGTATATCCATTGAATTCTTTTAAGAGAGGATGCCAACTTGCTCTTCTTCCTGTGTTATAAAACTTGTCAGATACAATGTATTAGTGACTATTCCAGTTATTGGTGAGCGTGTGTGTGTGAAGAATTTATGACATATCATAGAAATGAAGATGATCTCTCATATCTCAAGGGTAAATATTTCAAGATAGAAAATAGAGAAATGCTAGAATAGGAATGTTCACTATCTGCAGCAAGTTGAAAAATACCTAATATTAACAGGTCTCTTTGGGATACAGCAGTATAGCACATGAAGCAGCACCAAACGATTCAACAAAATATAGAATTTCATAAGCAATTGCCATTGTTCTAATGAAAACGATCAAAACTATTTTTATTTACAGGTTTGCTTTTTCTTATTTCAGCTTTATAGATAGTCTGTAGATTTGGAAAAGGTATTGAATTGAAAGCCCAGTAGACTTTTGTCTTCTATTTTGTTTACTTAGGGTTGAGTTTTACAGTTCCTACTCCAACAGAACTCTGGAGGATATTCCTAAAGAAAAGTTCAGACCCTAATTTGGCAGGATGCTTAAGCATGTGCATAACGTTAAGACTTCAGTAATCCCATTTATATCATTTAAACTACTCACATGCTTTGAATTTATGCATTGTATCTTATTATCATACTAAGGTACAGATTATCAATGTTACCTGTTGGAACATTCTTACTAAACCCTTTGACATGTTTCCAGTAGACAGAAAATCTCACTTCTTCACCATTTTTCCCTTTAAGATATTTGTAAGTTATGTCCATTCAAGGTCACTTTTGCACTGTAACTAGAACTTCATGTGCAAATAGCAGAACTATCTGAAGACAGAACTTTCATATGTCAATGCTATCACCATCAAAACATTCTTCTGAATATTAAGAATAATAAATCTATGCAAGTCACTTTGGAAAATAGCTTACGGCACCCTCTCAGTAAACAGTAAAAAGAGAATTTGTGGCTTCCTTCTACTGGCACACAGGCTTACATAAAAACTTGATACAGGATTTTTACTCAGTTGACATTTGTGCAAAACGCTCCAATCACTATATGGTATTCCATAGAATTAAAGGTTTTGTAACTGAACACTTAGCAGAAAAGTAATGAAAACTGTTATATACTTGACAGGGAATTACATACTGTACATAAAACAGCAGCAACATGCCAATAAAAAAATCTTCCTCTTCTTGCTTTTCCTAAAATTGGAAATAAAGCTAAATTTCTCCTTCACTACAATATCCTTTTTAGAAGTTCTTGAATTTTGCTCAGTCAGTGGTATTTGCTGAAAAGGCCGTTTCTTCCCGTAATTTTAGGAAAAGCTATCATCAAACTGTCAACAGCCTAAATTGTGATTAAAAGCACCAACGAGAGACCTTCACTATTATCAGAGTCCCAAATATGAGTACTTGAATAGACAGATAACATCTAGAATGTATAATATGAGGCCTCCATTTTGAGCTTTTGGAGAGACTTTGGAGAAAAGATCTTATGTTAAATAAATTATAATCACAGTTATTCTCATCTTGCCCAATGCTACCAGGCCAAGATAAAACAATAGAGTATAGTGGACACATGCTCTGTACTTCGAATTTGGGACTTATTGCATACACTACTGGCCTGGCCATTTGGGGGCCTGATCCTGTGAGGTGGCAAATGCCCTCAGCTTGCATTGTCTTTATTTAGAGTTGGACGGCATTCAACATCTCGCAGGTCTGAACTCTTTTGTCTGCATCTTCATTTGAAATATGACAGTTTACACCAGCTGAAGTCAATGCAGCTACACTGGTCACCAGGTGAGGATGCAGACTGTGCCTGTGGCCTTTTCAGCTTTGTATTCATGAAGTCGGAGGGTATAATAGTACCGAACTGCAGGAGGCCGTAGGAGAAGAAGCTGTGCAAGAATTAGCTATAGAATCCCTGTCATGATCTGTAACATTCTTGCTATTTCAGGAGTCCTATATCTGTTGTAAGACGTCCTTTGTGCTAAATAGTGCAATCTTTTAGTGATGTGGCTAGATTTCTAATAGGGACCAAGCTACAACCGCAGAAATCATTCCAACATATGACCTTGTGTGAAAACTAAAAATGGCTCTCCAGAGGTGAAAGGCTAGTATGCTAATCCACTGAGTCACTTACCTTTTAAACTGTATTAGCATCTAAAAAAGTACAAAAAGAATGACAAACAAAAGGTTTCTAAATATTCATAGACTTCAAACAGAATATGTATTCCTTATTTTTATTTTTATCATTACTATTTCTAAACCAGTGTCAATCGTAGTTTTATTCCTGGTAACCTTTTAAAAAAAATGGAATCAGTGTTTCCAAATGTTTGAAGACCTGCTGAGCCAAAACATTGTAGTCCCATTTTACATTAAAATTGATATTCTCATCAACCTTTGTAAATTATTTTTTAAATATCTGTCCAATTAAAAAGTCTGAGTCAAACAGTGAGTGATTACAAAACCATTACAAATAAATAGTGATGTTTACTAGGATTACTTTGATTTATTAGTAGCACTCATGTCAATGGGTGCTTGGGGAACATCACGCAGTAGACTATGGCTACTCTTGTCTCATGACCCATCCCATACATTGTCACTGGATTTAAGAAATAGCTTAATGGTTGCATTTCTTCTTCCCCTTTGTTTTATCTTCTCTAAAAGTCATCAGTCTGATTTTTGTATCTAGATGAGTGGATTGCAGCAGTAGGAAAAACAGTGTGGTGAAAACTAAATGCTTCATCTCTACCACATTAACTAGCATGGAAAGGACATCAAAGCCCTGGAGATTATTAAGTGCATGTGAAAACTTAACTGCTGCTACTGTGCTGCCAAGAGCTGAAGCTGCATGGTCAACTGAGCCGGGTGCTCACCCTTGGAACTGGGAATGCACCACTTGCACTTTACACCTGGGATGCTCTGGGGCAGGGCCAGTGCTAAGGTTGTGCAGCAGGTTGGCCTGTTCCTTTGCATCTCCCTCCCACCACTTTGCATGGACTTTCCTTCCCCTGTCACTATGTAATGTCACCCCCTGTTGGCAGCAGGGGGGAATCCCATGTCTTTGCAAATGTCTAATCTTAGGACTTTCTGGATGGTGGCACAAATCGGATCTGCTCCAGGCACTGTGGAAAGGAGGCACTAAAGAAAACCTGTATGTTTTAACACAAGTTTTACAATCTGTCTGTGAAATAACAATTTTTAAATGAGAAAAAATATACATCTTTTTAAGGAATACTCTATGGGAATGATACGTGTTCACAAATAAGACCTTACTTTTGCTTTAAGATCTCATTCCAACAACATAATGTTGCTGCCCTGTAACTCGAAAGCATAAATGGAACCTTGTTCTGATCTTTGTAATGCTAGGTGTTTATAATATTCCCTTGGGATGCAACCCTGTCTCACTGGATAAAATGTACTTTGCCTTGGATTTAAAACACCTCTATATTTCCTTTGGATAACAGACAAAGGCATAAGATATGGAATTCTTCTTTATTATGGGGAAAGTTTGGGATTGTGTTACATAAGGTTGTTTTTGTCTCTCGCCTGTATTAAATAAGTTTTTTTTATTAAATCAGGCTTCACAAATGTCTCCAACTTTTGATGCAGGTTATTTTTCCTTACAGCTGTATATCCTATTTAATTTCTTTTGCACAGTGCATTATGAACATTCTCATTTGTGACATAACCGTTTATCTTCCAAGTGAGGCAATGAGTAGTGCAAAATATATTTTGTTTTTATTTTTAAAAAGGAGGTGATAATTAAATCTACCTTCCTATTCTGCTGAAAGAATCTGCTGACTGATGACTTTCATGCAGGCAAATGAACTCTTATTGAACTATCAATGACATTTTTAATGTTGTCAAAGGATTCTTAATGAAAGTCCTTTTGAGGACTGGCAACTACATTTAAAATCCTTACATTTTCCCACGTGATTATTTATCAGTGTTGCATATGACTGTCAACTCTGTGCATCTGTAATCACATCACATAGCTCATTTTGCATCTTTGTTTAGTCATTGACTTTTTTTTTTTTTTTTAAAGAGTATTGATAATATTTGTTTTATCACACAGGCCTCCTCCAGTGACACTGCCTCCGTCTCCCCTGAGACACACTATACGCCACTGCCTTCAGGATCCAGGGATCTCACCAATCACAGAGGTAAAAATTAAGCTTCTAATGCTGTGAACTACTGCAAAGTGGTAAACTTTGCTGTAAGGCCTTCTGAACGCATTACTGCTGCATCGGCACTTTAGTGAGAACACTGTGCTTTTCAAGCAGTTGATGAGAAAACCATACCTGTCAAGACTACAGATTTTAACTATATTAAACAGGATTTAGAGGTAATCTACTGGGAAAGCAAATAAATCTATGGAATAATAACATTTAGCGATTTAAAAAAAACATAAAGAGATTAGAGTACTTAAATATTGCTAAGTAGATGATTACATGCAGCGCTGGTGATTTTGAAAGAATTTGTAAATTCTAATATTTGTGAAGAGAGAGTTATTTTGCAATTTAACAATTTAGAGCGACAATTTCAAAATGTTAACACATTTATATTGCAATAAAAAGGGATTCTGTTTTGTTTTTCAACATTAAAAGGGGATCAATATGCAATTTTAGTGATCCTTAGAACTGCAAAACCACCTTGGGCAAATTCTCAGATTCCTTCAGCATGCCTAGGGAAAGCAAAGTTCTGAAAGCAGGCAAAGAACTGTTGCTGCCATAAAAGTAGCATTCCAAGCCACTTCACCCTTTGTTCCAAAAAAGAAAGAATTTTGAAAACCTTGTAGCACTCTGCAGCCAGAAACATATATAGGAATGGCCATGTAAATTCCCCTAGTTGCTCATTGGATTCCACATAATTTTAAAATTATAACTCTTTTCCCAGTGGGATTGATGTAAAGTAACTAGATACCCCTGTTGAATAGAGACACTCGTGCTCCGTAAAGACTACTTAAATCAAGGCTAGTCTTATATTTAGGAACTGATTGTAAGTTGGGTTCCCATCTATCTTTGTGTACTGAAACTGACTTAGCCTCTTCTACTGGTTATTGAGAGACTGAACAATGTGCAACAGCCAGTACTACCTGATGCTTCCAAGGAAGGTGAAAGAGCTTAAATGAGCCTGAGTGATCATGCCAGACTTTTTCTGAAGATTAACAGAAAGTGCTGAAAGTGAAGCAAATTGAAGGTGTTAAAAATCACTTCATGTCTGTCATTCATGATATGCAATACCTACCATTTCCCGTAAAGAAGGGACTGAACCAAAATGCTGGATCTCAGCAAGCCCCAGACTTTTAGGATGTAAAAATTGGAGCCCGTCGAGATGTATTATTGTGGCCTGAGTCCATCTTTAATTTCTCAGCAAATGCAGTTGTCTTCAGATGGGAATCCTGCTGTTGGTTTAGCTGGCTCGGTTCTATTCTAAAAAAAAATTAGAAAATTAAAGAAATATCGTCAAGAACAAGTGAACATTGCAATTGCCTAACAGTGAAAGAGATTATTTTAAACTAGATCAATATATTCCAGACTGGCAATTCAGATGATGATGTATTACAGTTATGTCCCTAAATTATGGATTAATTTCTCCTGTAATCCAGTTCTTTTTGGCTGTGTCTGGCAGCAGGAGCATGTCTTTATATGGCTGCACATTTAGAACTAGGTGAGATGTTGAGTCCCATTGCCTTCTATGGGACGTGAGGGAAGTGGTAGTCAAATATCTCTAGTTTTATCTCCTTTGCTGTTCATCTCTGTGAACAAGAAGGGAGAAGAATTCTAACATTAAAAATAAACACAACAATATTTTCCTTGTCACTTTTTGGTAGGGGGTGCGTTTTGGATTTAGAACCTAACATACAAAAAATTATGCCATTCATCCCCCCAGCCCTCCTCACTTTGCATAGTAAACATGTGTGCTGTTGTTTTCCTTGATGCTTAACCATAACTATACCTACAGTGGGTGGGAAGAGACCATATTGTCCAAAAAAGTGGTAAAACTGTCCCATTCCAACAAGAAACACGTATATATGCTTAAGAAAATAATTAAGGAACCTGGCAGAACACCAGCTGCTATGAATAAAGTTTGGAACAATGTGATAGCAGGATTTACTTGACCACTTAACTTGTTTTGAAAACTAAGAAAAGCTCACAAACCTAAAGGAAGCTTAATTAGAGTTAATGGAGAGACCTCCAAGAAAAAAGCAAAATCTGTAAACACACCATTTTTGATCCACACTCCCAAAGGTTTTCTCTTCTTGAATGGTCTCAATCTCATGTGAAATGGTTGAATCAGCTGTTACATACAGAATTGTAGAACCTTGAGAGATCATCTAGTCCAGTCCCCTGCACTCATGGCAGGACTAAGTATTATCTAGACCATTGCCAACAGGTGTTTGTCTAAGCTGTTCTTAAAAATCTCCAATCATGGAGATTCCACAGCCTCCTAGGCAATTTATTCCAGTGCTTAATATGTAAATATTGGAAGCTTTCAGAAATACTTTTCAACCCAAACTGAAAGGGAGAATGGCCATGAGTTTGTGAGCATTTTTTATTCATCCCTGGAGGGTCTTTCTTACCAGAATCTGAACTGCTGGCAAACAGCTCAGTGCTAGCAGTAAATTAATTCTTCTTTGGGGCTGGGAGGAAGAGCAGCAACATTGGAATGCATTGGACTTGCAAAGTTTTACATTAACAATTTTCCATGTATTTTATTTATTTTTCATATTGAAACAAAGACAGCAAGCTGTGCTCAGGCTACACAGTGTAGCTTTTCATCTTCATATTTTACACTCAAGAACATGGTATTTCCAGGATTGATTTAATCTTCTCAGGATGATCCCATGTCTTGGATGCGTGCCTTGAACAGATTTTATAAGTTTCAGAATCATTTCCAGGGTCCACAAAATACCACAGTTCAATGTCATCTCACAATGTTATGATGTGGGAGTACAAACACCATGATATTACATCAAAATACTGTGATACCTGAGTTGCCCTGCTTATGAAGACAGCACTGTATGTAGTTCAAATTTACCCCCTTCCTAAACTTCAGCCTAAGCTTTCTCCAAATCTTGTCTGTTACTAGGATTTTCCTTGTAGGACCATCTTTGTTTCAGACCCTAATTCCCTCAGCCTGATTGAAGCACCAATCTCCCTAGTGTTCTGGTTGGAATCGAACTGACACTATCTGTTCATGTGGCTCGGTAGTACTGTCCATATAGGGTTTTAAACATCTCGTAACAAAGTGACTCAACAGAAGAGCTTAGCACTCCTACTCTGTCATCCTACAATACTCCTGTTGGACTAACTTTCAAAAGTAGTAACTATACTCCGGCCTCATGTCTGATTTTTGGTTCCTACACTGTGATCTCAAGCTCCTCAGATTAGTTATTCAGCTACATTAGACTAATATTTTATGTCTTAATACCTGTGTTTACACATATGTCATTTCCAAACCTGTAGTAAATATTAATAAGTATTCCAAATAACTCCTCCAATAGATTGAAACAATCAGAGTTGTGTAAAATATTTGCAATTCTTTTGAAACTAGTGAAAATTCATCTGGTAAGCTAAAGCCCCCAAATTTGGTGGCATTCTCCTTTTTTAAAATTCCACTGTTTATGTTGTGCCAAACTTCAGATTTTTGCTATGTTGCATGGGTATGAAGAAAATACACAAAATTACATTTATGTTGTGAGTAAGAGAAATACTCTTTCTTTAAACACATAGGTATAAAAGGTTAACTGTTAGCAGAACCCTTCAAGAGGGTTCCATGTTTGAAGATGCAATTACCTTCCTGTTCTGCCTCTTCAGCTAAATTAGAGATCCTAAAATCGTTTTTTAAAATTAATATAATTAGAACTATGCAGCATAGTTGTAGCCATGTTGGTCCCAGGATATTAGAGAGACAAGGTGGGTGAGATAATATCTTTTATTGTACCAACTTCTGCTGGTGAGAGAGACAAGCTTTCAGTTTAGAGACTAACAAATTTATTTGAGCATAAGCTTTCGTGAGCTGTAGCTCATGAAAGCTTATGCTCAAATAAATTTGTTAGTCTCTAAGGTGCCACAAGTACTCCTTTTCTTTTTGCGAATCACGGCTGCTACTCTGAAAGCTTTCAGTTTGAGATCCTATTTTTATTTGTCCCACACTACTTGGTCTCCAGTAACATTTTATAAAGGACTTCTTTCCTTGCCATCTTGCCTCTGGGAAAAAACACTGGCAAATCCAATTCCCCAGAGACGTCTCTCTGTAGTGTCCTCTCACTGGAGACTTACAGAAATTAAGTTCACTGCTTCCAAAGAGACCACACATCAACTGGTCAGTGTAGCTGAAAACTCACACTTTACGTCATAGCAAGATATCACTGAGATAGATAGTTTATAGTAAAATGAAGAATAAGTTTATTAACAAAGAACAGAGCTATAAGTGAGACTAAGCAAGAGGAAAAGCGACAGATATGGTTACAGACAAGACAAAGCAAAACAAAACATGGTTTCTAATGCGTAAAATTTAATTCTAACAAGTTACAACTTTGCCTAAAGCAGTTTCTCACCCACAGCCCGTTATCAGCAGCTCCTGCCCTTCAGGCCAAGAGACTCCACCGTTCACAGACTCAGAGGGCCCTTATGTCCCCTATGTGATGGATAACTAAAATGTTTTTATATTACCCGAACTCCATTGTCTGTCCCTCGAGCCAGGAAGGCTCCCTGTGGTGCAGATTCTGTCCCCGGCATGATCGCTGAACTGTCTTCTCCGCTGCTTGTTTGATTGATTGATTTGTTTACCTTATATATAAATATACTTTCATTGTCCCCTTTCCTGTAATCAAGCCAGTCAGGCAGGTAAATACATATTCCTTTATGTGAGGCAGGTGTGTTGTACGCATTGCCTCCCAAAAAAATTTGAAGAATGTATTTCCAGCACACATATATAATAACACTTTGTACACAACCTGAACATACATCACATAATCATTTTCAGGACCAGCATATTTCCAGTTTAGGTATGCTATCTTATATGAGACCTTTTAGATGCATATTATGACAATAGTTTGTTGGAAGTAATAAGTGTATCAGGCCTGGTGTGAGTTGCAGTACGGTGGACTCTCTGACAGTTCACACTGAAGGGATTCCCAGGGTCACAGCAGTCCATATAATGATCCTAGCTTCTAATGAAATGTTATATCTTCTATGATTTGTTTTCAACTCTGACAGCAGAAAGCACTTCATGTGCATGTATTGCCAGACATGAATAATGACATGGGACTGGACAACATACAAAGGATGGTGTAAGTCATCAATTCCTGCCTGGAGACAGAATTTAGTGGGAAATGTTCTACCAAGACACATACATGTTTGTGAGAAGGCTTCCACTATATGAAACTGGAATAGGGAACTCTGGAAATGAATGCAGTCAAGCACTATAATTGACTAGTGGTCTTGGAGTCACTCTCTTTGTGGTCATTATGTTGTGCCCCATTCTCGGAATGTTGAGTTTCATTACTATTTTTTTAAGCACAATGTAATTGTCACAGGAAGTGTGTAGAAAGGAAAAGCATACAAAATCCATTCACAAATCTTAGGGCTTCCTCTAGGAGGTGAGGTATCTCTTGTTCCTGGAAATTTAGCAGTCCCTTTGACTGTCTTGCAATCATCATACCAGCCAGACATGCCAATATCTATGTTCTCAAGGAAGATTTACTACCTTCATTGCATATGTATGTATTTTAAAAATATATAGCATCTGTCCCCGGATTCCTGGGTACTTTACAAAGATTAACAACAATAATAGCTAAATTAAAACTGGGCTCAGAAGGAAGCTTCCACTTTGACTACAGAAGGGGCAGCAAAGAAGTTATAATTTATAGCTGGTCAGATGAACTGACTTGAAAAGAAACCCTTTGCACTGAGCCATGAAGAGAGCTAGAGGGGCTCCTGTGGATTATTCAGGAAGGGAGTCACAGCTATGAGGTTACTGAACCAACAATAGTTTGTCTGGGACCTGAGTTAGATGAAAGCTTAGGAATGGCAAGAAGTAGCTTTGGAGGGAGAGCAGAGGAGACACAGAGTAGGTCTAGATTACTAACATCTGTAATCTAGATTTTTAAAGTGTGTAATTAACAGGACAATAGGACAGAATCACCTTGGACCTAGATTAATGGTTATTCCATCAGTAAGACCTTTAATTAAATGTATGGTCTCACCAGCAACCAGAGCAGATCACAGAGGGGTAGGTGTTATTGATTCTCTCTCAGCTATATCAAGGAAAAATCAGGCAGTCTCATTTGGCAACTGTTGCAGTTTCTTGATCAATTTCAAGGGAAACCTAATTTAAAACAAATTACAATAATTTATCCTAGAAGAGATGAAGGCATGAATGACAAAAGTCAGTTCAGCATTAGAGGAAAAAGTTTTCTGGGTTCTACAGAAAAATCCAATTTTAAAAATAAGTTTCTGTTGGGCTAGAGGGAGTATAACAGTGTAAATTGGGATGATTTGCAACCCAAAAAATACCTTCCACTGGTAACTCTCTCTAGTCTAATGGAAGCTTAATTTAAAAATAAGTATTTTCAAGTAATTTGACTGTAAGTGGGACTATTTGTATGGAAAAGTTAAGCACATGCATAAATGTTTTAGAGATTGGGGCCTAGGTTATAAAATGATGTCTTAAACATTTTCTAAAATGGTAAGTGACATAAAATTGACTTTAAAGTATCCCTTTATAATAAATGTTAAAGTATAAGGGAGTTCATTTTTGAAGACTTTCTAGGAGATATACAAATAACACTGAAAAATCACACTCTTCTTAAATCAAAGACATAAAAAAGCAAAGGAAATCAGTTTGCATGAAAACTTGCTTCCAGAAAGATAATTATCCTGTTTATATTATCATTACAATCTTCTCGTTATTATTATTGACACAGTTGTTAGGTGCTCATCCCATTTTCCAGCCAGAGGCTTATTTTAAGTTTTAAATTGATTGCTGGGAGTG
Organism: Dermochelys coriacea; assembly: GCF_009764565.3. Lineage (NCBI taxonomy): Eukaryota > Metazoa > Chordata > Testudines > Dermochelyidae > Dermochelys > Dermochelys coriacea. The sequence goes on from NC_050074.1 coordinate 64,046,760, forward strand.
TCAGAGAATAATTTACATAGCAACTTATCATAATTAATTATAGTTTGCAGTTTCCTTAATGTGAACTACACTTTATGCTTAGCAATTGATTTCTTCTATATCTCTGCATGAAGCAGCTTAATGCGTGCCATCCAAAAAAATATCTGTGGATAGTTTTTATCATTTAGTTAACCTGAGGGATCATAAAATAAATTTTAACAGAAACTATAAATAGGGAGTATTGGCTTTAACTCATTTAATAAGTCAAACTGAGATGAATAAGAGGGAATTTTAAGTGAATAAAATATATGGAGGTTCCATGCCAGGCAGAGATATTATGAAAATAGAGAGAAGTTTGCTATGTTGGCTTGTATGAAAGCAAGCAAGACACTTCATAGAGAATCCATCATTTCTGTTTTTTGCATTTGGTCATATGTTCCAGTTGGTAATGCAATATAGAGCGAAGCAGCATGTCACAAGTTACTGGTCAAAGTGTCAACAAGACCCTCGAATGTTGAAACTATGATTAGCTAGTACAGTATAAGTGAAATAACCACAACTCAGAATTGGGCGTGGGGGCAGCAGCAGTCAAAATGATCGTGTTTTGGAACAAGGTCACTGTGAAATTTTATTGAATATCAGGAATTACTTCCCAACAGCAAGTTGCATTAGGATCCAGAATTATCTCCCACTCTATTGTTAGCACTACTGATAACAAGACTGGAATAAGCAGTTCAAGGTGAAAGTCTGGTCTGCGCTATCTTGCACAGAGTTTATTACATACGTATATTGATGGTTCCAGCAATTTGCAGCTTTGCACCAGTTAAGAACAAGTTGATGGCAATGATGGTTATGTCCAACATACAGAAGAAGATACTTTTACAGAAGATTTTAGAGCTGAGGTCAAAGGAATTGGAACAAAAGGCCGATCATGAATGAGGTTGGAAGATGTGAATTAGAGGAATTTAAGAAACTTAAATTTTACCATGCTGACTCCTGCTAAAGGAAGAATTGCAAAGGACCATTCAAGATGGAAATCCATTCTATGTGCCACGATGGTTCTGACATTTTGGTTGGTGTCATGCTGCCTAGAGTAGCTTCTGATCTTGAGTGCTGACCTCAGGCCAGACTATCAAGGGCAAAAACTACAAATGGGTTGTATGTTTATTATTTGATTTCACCAACCCAGTAACAAGTGTAAACTCCTAAAGCGCTATAACAGTCATACCATGGAGTCACAGACAGTCCCCTGGGGCATTCCAGTCTATCTTGTCACCCAGTCAAGCTTGACTTTGTGATAGATGGTTGCTGTACACCAAAAATCATAATGTTCAGGTTACTGTCAGGCAAAATAGCTGGGAACTCCTTGCATATGCTAAGAAATCCTCACTCCTCAGAGGTCACGCAGTGAAAAAATAAGTTTTCTATGACAGTTATTTGTATTCCTTTCCCCCAGCATTCAATCTGTGATGGGATGAGGGATTGAGCATGTACTCTCTTCAGGGTTGTGGGGAAAGCAATTGACAAAGTCCGCCCACAATGGCTTGTCTAATTCCTTTTGCTGTGGAGGCCATAACACCTCTTCTGGTGAACTGGTATTTCACTCTTAGTAATGCTTCTCCCCTGACTGTGGGGGAATTTACAGTCTTAGTAAACATCTTTATAATTACAGAGCAAACATTTAAACATCACATTATAACATGGATACAGAAGTTATAAGTAGGATTAATATATGCAGTATTCTACAAGCATCCCATAAAGTCTAAATACATTCTTAAAATGCTAATATCTATTTTAACTATACTAACCCACAGGTAAGCTGGACTGTTTTCCAGCTATGCATTTGTCAGTGTTCACTGAGGGCTGGCGTCTTGGCATAAGCTGGCACCTGGTATGCTAACATCACAGTTGGCTGGGTTTGGAATTGAGATGATGGATGTTAAAGAGGATGTGGAAGGGGATATAAACACACAGGAAGGGGTGGAGAGAAAGTGACGGTGAGAAGTGAGGGTGGGGTGAAGAGTGGGAAGCATGGTTAGACTAACTTGGTGGCAGGGATTTAGCAAAATAAATTAAAAGGGGTCAGTTGGTGGCAGTGGTAATGGTACTTAGCTCCATTAGAGAGTCATCAAAGCAATGTAAGTCCCTGCAATGTGGATGAGGTGAGAAGATGGCTTCAGGAGATTAGGGAACTCTGTGTTGTAGGCGGTGAAAAGGAACTTCTTGTGCTCTTGCTGCTGCTGCTGCTCAAGAGGGACTTTTCTGAGGAAGGTGGGTTGTTCACCACTGGATGATTCCTGCTGCTGCAGTTGATGTTCATGTGGGAAGAGTGAGCCACTAGTCCCTGTACCAAGGAGTGGTTTATTACTGGGGATCTGATGAAAAGGCAGAGCAATGAAGCTGACACTGCTGCCATCACTGTAGCAGCTGCCACTGGAATGGAGACTGCTCTGGAAAAGCAGTGGCCTTTAGTGGGACAAATTTGAGTTACTTGTTAAGTGGTGAGAGTCTGTTTCAGTGTCCATGTGTTTTGCTATAAAGCACAGAGACTTTACCAAAAGTGGAGTAAGTTTCAGTTGGTTTTCATTTTGACCCTGACTAATATGGTTCAAGAAATACATTTTGGGGATCATTGAATTCATGTTCTTGTCACTTATAGTCACAATTTTTTTTCTGTGCTTCAAGAGAATGTTGGATTTGAATTAGGATACTGTAGATTAAAACTTCAGCATAAAACCAACCACTATCTTGTGTATTACACTGATAGGAGCAACCAGTCATGTGGAACTAGGGATGGGTGAAAGGCTTGGAATTTTATGTAAACTGACTCCAAGCTTTGCTCAAGGCTGAACCTTTTCTGAGGTTCGGAAAAGTTGAGTTAATACTTTTTAAATAAGAATTTTTTTAAATTATTTTGTGAGTCTCGTCTGCATTGCTTGATTTGAACCAGAAGTTCTGAATACATGGGCAGGAGAAAACTGTTTGTGTGTTGTTGAGCAGGTCAACCAGAAGGAGGAAGTAGCTCTGTGGTAACTTTTGTGGTGGATAAATAAGAGATCTTGGGCCTTGAAGAAGACTGTGTAAGAGGGAAGAGGAAGTAGTTAAGTACCTAAAATTTCAAGAATGAGATATAAAACTTTTTTCTGGGATTTTCAAAGACGCATAAGGAGTCAGGTGCCCAAGTCTCATTCATATTCAGTGAGTGTTGGATGACCAGCATCCTTAGATTACTTTAAAAATACCAGCATTTATTTTCAAATTACATTTAGAGATTTAGCTTAGAAAGGTTCTACATTCCCTGATTAAGCTACTCAAAGCATGCCTGAACCTCTTTATATTTTCCCTAATATCTCCATAACTTCTGAGTTTTTATCATGACTTTCCCAAAATTCACCACAACTATCCCACAAACCTAGCTGCCAGTCATCCCTTTCAGATCAGAAAGAACATGAATAATGGGGAAATAGCTATGGCTGCAAAAGTTTAAATGGAACAGAAAGCTTCAGATTTTTCAAGACATAGCTCATTTTGTCATGAAAGTATCAAGAAACCATGAAAATGCTCAGTCTCCCAACACCAAGTCTATAAAATGACAGAAAGTTGTGAAAAGGTTGGCTCCAACAAAGTAAACCGATATTAAAATTAGCTTTAGGTTTGCAGGAGCCTTAGAAATTCAGTGTGTACACAATTGGCAATCAAAAAAAAATTGGCCAGTAAGCCAGTCGTTTGGCTCTATAATAATAATCTTTTTAGAACAAACAAGTCCAGTTATGCTATTTTTTGTAACCATGGTATTACAGCTCCCTCAGAGGAATGGGCTTCAAAGCACAAGCACTGCTGTGTAGTCATACTCCTGAGAGTTCCCATGTTTAGTTAGTGCTCCAGTCTAGCCTGTTTTAGCACTAGTCCTCCAATTTTATCACGCAGGCATTTTTACAGCCTCATTGGAACAAATAAACAAACATCTGGAATCATGTGGGATATTTAATTAAAAAGTTTGTTTGGCCAAAAATGGTAAAATCATGAAAAATTGCCTGTCTCCGAGCTTAGAAAGGCCAAATGATGAAGCTGTTGGCTACATACAGTTTTACAGTGTATTGAAATTCTTAGATGTGCACACCTGCTATAGTCCTCCTCTCTCTTTTGATTCATAACCATTAATGAATGTTCAGCACACAGATTGTAACCCTTGTTTAAGTGGAATTTGAAACCGTGTGGTTTTTACAATATTTTTAATAATACATTGACCATTGCACTATATTAATACAGTATGTACTGTTCTGTAATGCAGAGTAAGTGTTAGTCTTGATACTAAAAAGAAAAGGAGTATTTGTGGCACCTTAGAGAGTAACAAATTTATTTGAGCATAAGCTTTTGTGAGCTACAGCTCACTTCATCGGATGCATTTGGTGGAAAATACAGAGGGGAGATTTATATACCCACACAGAGAACATGAAACAGTGGGTTTTATCGTACACACTGTAAGGAGAGTGATCACTTAAGATGAGCCATCACCAGCAGCGGGGGGAGGGGGGGAGAGGAAAACCTTTCATGGTGACAAGCAAGGTAGGCTATTTCCAGCAGTTAACAAGAACATCTGAGGAACTGTGGGGGGTGGGGTGGGGTGGGGTGGGGGGAGAAATAACAAGGGGAAATAGTTTTACTTTGTGTAATGACTCATCCATTCCCAGTCTCTATTCAAGCCTAAGTTAATTGTATCCAGTTTGCAAATTAATTCCAATTCAGCAGTCTCTTGTTGGAGTCTGTTTTTGAAGTTTTTTTGTTGTAGGATAGCCACTCTCAGGTCTGTAATCGAGTGACCGGGGAGATTGAAGTGTTCTCCAACTGGTTTTTGAATGTTATAATTCTTGACATCTGATTTGTGTCCATTTATTCTTTTACGTAGAGATTGTCCAGTTTGACCAATGTACATGGCAGAGGGGCATTGCTGGCACATGATGGCTATATCACATTGGTAGATGTGCAGGTGAACGAGCCTCTGATAGTGTGGCTGATGTGATTAGGCCCTATGATGGTGTCCCCTGAATAGCTGTGTGGACAGAGTTGGCAACGGGCTTTGTTGCAAGGATAGGTTCCTGGGTTAGTGGTTCTGTTGCGTGGTGTGTGGTTGCTGGTGAGTATTTGCTTCAGATTGGGGGGCTGTCTGTAAGCAAGGACTGGCCCTGTCTCCTAAGATCTGTGAGAGTGATGAGTCGTCCTTCAGGATAGGTTGTAGATCCTTGATGATGCGTTGGAGAGGTTTTAGTTGGGGGCTAGTGGCGTTCTGTTATTTTCTTTGTTGGGCCTGTCCTGTAGTAGGTGACTTCTGGGTACTCTTCTGGCTCTGTCAATCTGTTTCTTCAATTCAGCAGGTGGGTATTGTAGTTGTAAGAATGCATGATAGAGATCTTGTAGGTGTTTGTCTCTGTCTGAGGGGTTGGAGCAAATGCGGTTATATCGTAGAGCTTGGCTGTAGACAATGGATCGTGTGGTATGATCTGGATGAAAGCTAGAGGCATGTAGGTAGGAATAGCGGTCAGTAGGTTTCCGATTATAGGGTGGTGTTTATGTGACCATCACATATTAGCACCGTAGTGTCCAGGAAGTGGATCTCTTGTGTGGACTGGTCCAGGCTGAGGTTGATGGTGGGATGGAAATTTTTGAAATCATGGTGGAATTCCTCAAGGGCTTCTTTTCCATGGGTCCAGATGATGAAGATGTCATCAATTTAGCGCAAGTAGAGTAGGGGCTTTAGGGGACGAGAGCTGAGGAAACCCTGACCTGGGGTATTCTATCTTCTACCTAAGATCCATAAACCTGGAAATCCTGGACACCCCATCATCTCAGGCATTGGCACCCTGACAGCAGGATTGTCTGGCTATGTAGACTCCCTCCTCAGGCCCTACGTTACCAGCACTCCCAGCTATCTTCGAGACACCACTGACTTCCTGAGGAAACTACGATCCATCGGTGATCTTCCTAAAAACACCATCCTAGCCACTATGGATGTAGAGGCCCTCTACACCAACAGTCCACACAAAGATGGACTACAAGCCGTCAGGAACAGTATCCCCAATAATGTCACGGCTAACCTGATGGCTGAACGTTGTGACTTTGTCCTCACCCATAACTATTTCACATTTGGTGACAATGTATACCTTCAAATCAGCGGCACTGCGATGGGTACCCGCATGGCCCCACAGTATGCTAACATTTTTATGGCTGACTTAGAACAACGCTTTCTCAGCTCTCATCCCCTAATGCCCCTACTCTACTTGCGCTACATTGATGACATCTTCATCATCTGGACCCATGGAAAAGAAGCCCTTGATGAATTCCACCATGATTTCAACAATTTCCATCCCACCATCAACCTCAGCCTGGACCAGTCCACACAAGAGATCCACTTCCTGGACACTACGGTGCTAATACTTGATGTTCACATAAACACCACCCTATATCAGAAACCTACTGACCGCTATTCCTACCTACATGCCTCTAGCTTTCATCCAGATCATACCACACGATCCATTGTCTACAGCCAAGCTCTACGATATAACCGCATTTGCTCCAACCCCTCAGACAGAGACAAACACCTACAAGATCTCTATCGTGCGTTCTTACAACTACAATACCCCCTGCTGAAGTGAAGAAACAGATTGACAGAGCCAGAAGAGTACCCAGAAGTCACCTACTACAGGACAGGCCCAACAAAGAAAACAACAGAACGCCACTAGCCATCACCTTCAGCCCCCAACTAAAACCTCTCCAACGCATCATCAAGGATCTACAACCTATCCTGAAGGACGACCCATCACTCTCACAGATCTTAGGAGACAGGCCAGTCCTTGCTTACAGACAGCCCCCCAATCTGAAGCAAATACTCACCAGCAACCACACACCACACAACAGAACCACTAACCCAGGAACCTATCCTTGCAACAAAGCCCGTTGCCAACTCTGTCCACATATCTATTCAGGGGACACCATCATAGGGCCTAATCACATCAGCCACACTATCAGAGGCTCGTTCACCTGCGCATCTACCAATGTGATATATGCCATCATGTGCCAGCAATGCCCCTCTGCCAAGTACATTGGTCAAACTGGACAGTCTCTACGTAAAAGAATAAATGGACACAAATCAGACGTCAAGAATTATAACAATTCAAAAACCAGTTGGAGAACACTTCAATCTCTCTGGTCACTCGATTACAGACCTGAGGGTGGCTATCCTACAACAAAAAAACTTCAAAAACAGACTCCAACAAGAGACTGCTGAATTGGAATTAATTTGCAAACTGGATACAATTAACTTAGGCTTGAATAGAGACTGGGAATGGATGAGTCATTACACAAAGTAAAACTATTTCCCCTTGTTATTTCTCCCCCCACCCCACCCCACCCCACCCCCCACAGTTCCTCAGATGTTCTTGTTAACTGCTGGAAATAGCCTACCTTGCTTGTTACCATGAAAGGTTTTCCTCTCCCCCCCTCCCCCCGCTGCTGGTGATGGCTCATCTTAAGTGATCACTCTCCTTACAGTGTGTATGATAAAACCCACTGTTTCATGTTCTCTGTGTGGGTATATAAATCTCCCCTCTGTAGTTTCCACCAAATGCATCCGATGAAGTCAGCTGTAGCTCACGAAAGCTTATGCTCAAATAAATTTGTTAGTCTCTAAGGTGCCACAAGTACTCCTTTTCTTTTTGTGAATACAGACTAACATGGCTGCTACTCTGAAACCAGTCTTGATACTGTTAATGGCAAAAGTCACATCTCCCATCTGCAGTGCAGGTCCTTGTTTTGCATTTATTCTGTGCACTGAGCTTTCCCTGATGTCGATATGAATTCTGTATACCAAACAATGGCGAAGCATGCACTTGATGGTAATGGGGATGGAAGTGGGAAAATAAGTGAGATGAACTCTTGTCTTACAAGCAGGTTGTGAAACTAGAGGTTGTATTTTTGCAAGGAGATTCTTGTACATATGAAAAATGGTTAGTTCTTGCACACTCAACCTTCAACAAAATTTTTCTCCAAGAGAACTGTTATGTAAGTGCAACCACAGGAAGGGGAAAACAGAAGCTTGTCCCCCTAACTTCTTTATATTTTCTTGATGTCTGTTTCCTTGCTTCTTTCTAGACCTATCTATCCTTCCAAAACTGGGCTGTCAACTTGCCAAGGTTGGAACCCGTCTAAACCCAGGGGTGGGGTGGGTTTGCCCCACATGCAATGAGCAGTGTCCCTCATGTATATCTAACACAATTGGCCAAAAACTGACATTGCCACTAAGGTGTGTACTAAAGCCCAGGCAAACATGCTTTTTTTTTTCCATTTAAAAATTATGAACATTTGGAAATAAAGGTTTGCAATGGAAGTATCATTAAATCTTTTAATATAGTGGTATGCCAAGCAAGATGCTTTACCATGTGAATATGTATATTAAATGCAAAGTCTATTTAATGAAATAAAATTAAGAATTTACATGCACTTTTATAATGTATCATTTTTACAATTCTGCCCTGAAGGCTCAGTCAGGATTAGAGTCAGAGTGTGCTAGGTGATTTACCAACACACAGCACCAGACTTTCATAGTTTTACTCTCACTGAATAGCCTCTTTACTCCATGAATATCCCCATTGACCTCAATGGGAATCCTTGTGGAGTAAGATGCCATGCGAGGTTAACAGGGTGATCAAAATCTGCCCCGTGAGAAAAGACAGTCCATTCACCAAATCAGAAATACAAAGTTTAAGGTTGTTGCACTAATGTTAGTGAAAGCAATCATGTAATATGTGTTTGTGGTTCACTTAAAAAAATTGAAGTCTTCCATAAGCATAATTTTAGGAAAGTCTCAATATTTCATAGATGAGACCTCTCGCTATAGGTCAGATATTCAGAGCTGGGTGTAACAGGTGGGCAAATAAAATGCTAAAACACTGGATAATTGCCTGTGCAAATGGGCTGTTAAGCAACCTGGTACTCACTTTGCATGTACAAATACAGGATTTTTGAAGTGTAGCATGTGCATTCATATTTTTGTGGCTGTACCCATTCCATACATTTCTGAATATCTGGCCTTCCATACGTTTAGCCCCTTCCTCCCTTCCACCACCCAAACAAAAAGTACTTCTGCATCTTCACATTCTTCATGATGCTATTTTAAAATTAAAATAAATTGGATTTTTCCATTTTTGGCTGCCATACTCTGTGGGAGTCACATTCTGGTTTCATGCTTACCAGCAGGATTCTAATGTGGCCTCTGCCTGTTGTCCCACAGTGAATGTGTGTTTCTCAGTTGTGGGGAGGGGTGGGTGTGTGTCATTAGAAACAAAATACTAATTCCCACATGGTGAATGAATGTAGAAGCCTATTTACAATTAAAAGGAAAAAGAACAAGAAAATAAATTTCCTGCACAGTCAGAAGGGCAGCCATCTGCATCAGAGTAATAAAACTATTTTATCCCCTTGCGTGTTGGTTCTTTATGGCACACACATCTTGCTATTACATGTAAATGTCCTCCAATCCAGAAGCAGCCAAAAAGATGCTGTGTGTGTGTGTGTGTTTAATTCTGCTTTCTGGAAAGAGAGAGGTATCTTTGTAATGTTTCAGTATCTGTTCCTATGTGAGTGGAGAAAGCTGTCAACATTTTATAGAAATTATGTAATTCTATGTTTGCTGATCAGAGCTCCAAAAGAAAATGTCACCTAGTACGTTGAACAACTTTCCTCTTTTGGCTTTATGATAATTTCTGTGTCTTTAGTATTCTCACTGGACAGAAGAATAGATGGTTGCAAATATCTTAGAACCCTTCTTTAGCTTTGTACTCCCTAAGACAACAAGACTAATCAGTGGATAAAACACTAGGTATCAATAATGACAGGTTTCAGAGTAGCAGCCGTGTTAGTCTGTATTCGCAAAAAGAAAAGGAGTACTTGTGGCACCTTAGAGACTAACAAATTTAAGTGAGCTGTAGCTCACGAAAGCTTATGCTCTAATAAATTTGTTAGTCTCTAAGGTGCCACAAGTACTCCTTTTCTTTTTAGGTATCAATAAGTGAAGGATAAAAAGAATAAAACACTAGGTATCAATAAGTGAAGCTGTCTTGTGTGCCTTAACAGTAAGAAGGTTAGTTGTTTTTTAGTTGTCATCAATTGTGTTGCCTTATATGCAGTGATGAGCTGCCAAAATCTTAACAACCGGTTCCCTATAAAAAGTTCTGATTTAAGGGATGTGCCCCAGTATGTATTTTTTGTACCAACAGGGTTACCATATGTCCATATTTTTCCGGGAGGAATTTTTAAAATTTAAAAATTCCTCCTGGACGGCGATTTAAGAACCAAAAAGCCTGACCTGTCCGGGAAAATACGGATGTATGTTAAACCTGCCTAAAATTCTTTTTTAAAAAGATGGGCCTGAACTAGAGATGAGCTCTGTTTCGCTTGTGTGGGTCCATGCCACTCCCTGGGGATGTGCTAGGGTGACCAGATGTCCCGATTTTATAGGGACAGTCCCAATTTTGTGGTCTTTTTCTTACATAGGCTCCTATTACCCCCCAACCCCTGTCCTGATTTTTCACACTTGCTGTCTGGTCACCCTAGGGTATGCACATGTGTGGGTCCCAGCGGCTCCCTGCCCCCGTCATTGAAGCAGGTGTGCAGGGTTACTGCCCTGGGAACTGCAGGGCACCTGTGGACGTGGGGCCAACTGCAGACAGGGGCGTGGGGCAGGCTGGCTGGAGGCAAGGGGGTGCGGGGCTGGCTGTGGGCAGGGCAGGGGGTGCAGAGCTGGCTGGAGACAGGAGGGTGCGGGGTGGCTGGAGGCAAGGGGGTGTGGGGCTGGCTGGAGACAGGGGCAGGGGGTGCATGCGGCAGGGGTTGGCTGGATATAGGGCAGGGGGTGCAGCAGGGGCTGGCTGCAGGTAGGGGATGCAAGGTAGGCTGGAGACAGGGCAGGGGGTGCGTGCGGCAGGAGCTGGCTGCGGGTGGGGCAGGGGGTGTGGAGCTGGCTGGAGACAGGAGGGTGCGGGGTTGGCTGGAGGCAAGGGGGTATGGGGCTGGCTGGAGACGGGCGGGGTTGGCTGGAGGCAAGGGGGTATGGGGCTGGCTGGAGACGGGCAGGCTGCGGACAGGGCAGGGGGTGCGTGTGGCAGGGGCTGGCTGCGGGCAGGGCAGGGGGTGCAGGGTGGGCTGGATACAGGGCAGGGGGTGCCTGTGGCAGGGGCTGGCTGCTGATAGGGCAAGGGGTGCGTGCGACAGGGGGTGCGTGCGGCAGGGGCTGGCTGCAGGCAAGGTAGGGGGTGCGGGGGTGGCTGGAGATGGGCTGGCTGCAGGCAGGGGGTACGGCAGGGGCTGACTGGAGGTAGGGGCTGGCTGCAGGCAGGGCAGGGGTGGTGCAGGGCTGGCTGGAGACAGGGTGCTGCAGGCAGGGCAGATGGGGTGCAGGGTTGGCTGGAGACAAGGGCTGGCTGCAGGCAGGGCAGGTGGGGTGCAGGGCTGGCTGCGGGCAGGGCAGGGGGTACGTGTGGCAGGGGTTCCTGGATACAGGGCAGGGGGGTGCAGCAGGGGCTGGCTGCAGGCAGGGGGTGCAGGGCTGGCTGGAGACAGGGCAGGGGGTGGCTGGAGACGGGCTGGCTGTGGGCAGGGGGTGCTGGGGGTGGCTGGAGGCAGGGCAGGGGTGGCTGGAGACGGGGGCTGGCTGCAGGCAGGGGCTGGCAGGGGCAGGCTGGAGACAGACTGGCTGGAGGCAGGGCAGTGGGTGGCTGGATACAGGGCAGGGGGGTGCAGCAGGGGCTGGCTGCAGGCAGGGGGTGCAGGGCTGGCTGGAGACAGGGCAGGGGGTGGCTGGAGACGGGCTGGCTGTGGGCAGGGGGTGCTGGGGGTGGCTGGAGGCAGGGCAGGGGTGGCTGGAGACGGGGGCTGGCTGCAGGCAGGGGCTGGCAGGGGCAGGCTGGAGACAGACTGGCTGGAGGCAGGGCAGTGGGTGGTTGGAGGCAGGGCAGGGGGTGCGGGGGTGGCTGAAGACAGCTGGCTGCAGGCAGGGCAGGGGGTGCGGCAAGTGCTGGCTGCGGGCAGGCGGTGTGGGGGTGGCTGGAGGCAGGGGCTGGCTGCGGGCAGGGTGGGGGGTACTCATGGGGAGAGCAGCAGGACACAGCCCAGGCCCAGCAGAGCAGCCGGGGACCCACCAGGCAGCATCGGGAGCCCCAGGGCCAGGGGAGCAGCAGCAGCACCAGGGCTCATGCCCAGGGCCAGGCAGCAGCCCACATGGCTCCCGCAGTGTAGCGCCCCTGGCGGCCAGAGGAGAATTACATCACTTCCCGGCCGGAGCCCATGAAAGCCTCAGTGCCCCCTGCAGGGAAGAAGGTTAACAACCGGTTCTAAAACTGGTTCAAAATTTAACAACCAGTTTGCACGAACCGATGAGAACTGGCTCCAGCTCACCACTGCTTATATGGTTTGAGAGCAGCACGACTGACAACACCCGTGTGTTCTGTATGTGCCTTTTAAGAAAGCTCAGGTGTGGTTCTAAAGCATCTAGTAAATGTAAGCAACCTCCCGAGAGAACCCCCACCTGTGGCTGCATAAAACTGAAATGAAGAATGGAAAATAACCCATTGACTATGCACTCTCCCACCTGCTGAGAACAAAATACAATGCAGTGCAATTTTAGTACTTACGTGCCACTAGGGAAAATAGACTCCTAAAATCACATAGTGAAGCACTGGCAAAATTCAGTAAATTTGTTTAAGCTCTCTGTTATAAAAGCTAAGGAACCATAGGCTTTACTTCTGAAATGACATAGCATTGTAATGTGATTCTATTAGAATACCACAAATATAATGATGATGTTTAGTAAAGTAGGTTGGAAAAACTTAAGGTTAATAAATAAGGGTCTGATTTTGCCCAGTTCTTCCACAGATGCACAATGTGGAGAAGGAACAAGGAGCCTTCATGCTATTTGCTTAAAAACCAAGCACAGTTCCAGTCCCTGAATTTGTTATCCTATCATACTGCCTTAGTGTCACACAGTACCCCCAGTGGAAGAGAGAGAGAAGTGGGTCCATAGCTCAGCTTCCCCATACATGAACTGGCTAGTTGAGATGGGTTTTAGTCATGAATAAATAGAGACTAACGTGAAGCCCCTAAACTCGTAATTTCATTATGACCCAAATAGAATCTGAATCCCTGTCCCAGATGTTAAAAGCTAACACATCATCACACTGCCCTAGAACCTGAATCTCTCTCTCTCAAAAAAAAAAAAATAACCTGAATGGCTTGGCTTTAAATAAGTTGTTGAATGATAACTTCTGCAGGAAAAAAGGACCAATTTTATATATAGTTCATATTATTTTTTTAAAATGTATAACACTAGATTAGTCAAACCAGTCAAAGGCAATTTAATGTGGATTAAAGCCAGCCATTATTGATATAAGGAATTTGACATGTTAAGTATTATTTTCATGGCACACAAACAGATAAGTTAGATTAAACACAAATATTTTTGCTGGAAGTTTGCAACTTTTGTATTTCTTAGGAACCTTCGCACACAAGAACCAAAACCATAGGGAGACAAAGCAGGCTGCTCTTTAAGGCAGAGAGGCAAATTCAACCCACCTTGCTCTAGGTTGGCTCTTTGCAGACCGACTGCTGAAGACCCCTACAGAGCCCCCTACCATTCAAGCAGGAACAGAAATCCCCTTATACTTTACTTTTCAACATACACAAAGAATAAAAAATATCAGGTGGGAATTAGAACGAAGAAAAATGGAGAAATGTACACTCAACCTCTAAGCATTTGATGTAATGTTGGGGGAGAGAGGGTAGTTCCTCTCTCAACTGTTAATCATGACAATGCTTTGTGTTCCTTCTCATGCCACCCAGGACTTTATGAAAAATTAATCCCTTTACCAAGATGAGCTTAATTTAATAGTAAAATAAGAGTTTTTTATTTAGTGGTCTCGCAGTCAAAGGAATCAGAATTTAAGTGATACTACTGAAGGCATCAGGCTTCAAGAACTGCTTTTTTCTCTCTGCAAGTTCTCCAGTTTCATTGACCTTACACACTACTCACTGGTGTTGGTGCCATAGGGGAGAGGAGATGCTGGGCTCATTAATGATCTGGAAAAAGAGGCTAAATTACAATAGTACATTAAATTTGTAGATGACATTCAATTGGGTGATGCTGGGAATCTCAGGGAGGGAGAAATAACACTAGAGAACACCAAGAAGTTAAATATGAGGTTTAGCTTGGTAAATTGCAAACTAGAACATCTGTTGAAAAATCATATCGAATACAGTTATGTTTGCTACAGTACGTGAAAAACAAAATGCTGAAAGATTTCTAGAGGTGATTGTGAACAGAGTCCTAGAAATGAGCTTGCAGTGGCCTGAGTGGCGACTAGAAATGCCTTGAGTGGGAATTCCATGTAAGGAATGGCTACAATAAAGTCTGTGATAGGAAGATTAAAAATACATAGTCTTTTCTATGAGTATATTTAGGACATTCTATTGTGAAGCTATAGTATGGTTTTGTGCTCCTCTAAAAATGTGCCCTCCATCAATGTACTTTTGAGTGAGTTGAAATATTAACCACAGTTAAAATATTGCACCATGGAGTCACATTCTACTTTGTTTCAGCTTTGTAAACCTGGAGCAATGGCATATAAATTTAATTTAGAATACCACATGTAGGCTGAACTAATATTATTACCGTGAAGATGGAGAAGTTGTTCAGGATGTAATGTAACTGAGAGTTGAATTTGGTCTTATTCTATTGAAAATTTGGAGAACTAGCTAGGTTGTCAGAATTTCTGAATTCATTTGAAAGGTGCTGCGCACTTTCAATGCATGTTGGCAGTTGGTGAGGGCAGGCCGGATCCAGTTCATACAACTCAGGTCTTGAACCCTATTTTCCAGTCTGTGTCACCATCTTGCTCTTATATAAGATTTGTTTAAAATCTAAACAGGCTTGATATTATAACACTGACTTTTAACTGGTTCCCTGTTTCAAAGATGTTGAAAAAAATAGCAGCAATAGCAAGGTCTAATCATCATAATACATAAATGTACAACTAAATTTATCTTTGATCACAGATATTTTCTAAATATGATGATGGAGTGAAGAATAAAATATAAAGCAAAAATAGAGATGATGTAATAAAATATGAATGGGGAGAGTTAACATTTCTAGTCTTGAAGTCAAGAAGCTAGCGCATTTTGGATTACTTTAAGATTGGTTTTGTTATTTGTGTATTCTTTATTTCTTTTTCACGCTCCAGCATACGTCATTTAATATCCATTTACAGCTTTCTTAGACAGCACTGATTTATGGATTTGAAGATATCTGTTATTTTTCCAAATATTATTCCATTACTTCATAGTTAAAAGGCCATTGGATTTCTGTTCTCTTTCAGATCCCCAGATTTAATAAGTTTAATATAAAAGACTTTTTCAATCAGTTCATGCAATGATTTTTCTGATCTGGAGGTTTGAAATACTGTGTTTGGAAGCATCTAAGTTAATACTTTGGGGAATTTCTAGTCTGTTTTCCCCTATGGCTATAGTTAAACTTGCACAAAATATTGGAGAAAAATCTATGCACAAGATAGACATCTCCATGCTTAAAAGCAACTAAGTGCAATTGTTTAAGCCATACACATGTGACTGGATATATGAAACTTCAAGTCTCAACACACAGAGTAACATAATGTTGAAATATATATGGCAATATATAAAGTTGAGGTAATGTTGTTGTGCATTGTTAAGCTGTTGCTGCATCTCACCCCAGAAATAGGTTAATTCCTGTATATATCACTTTAAAATCCTTGAGGGTGATAAGTGCTGTATATGTGTAATATGTTCTCATTATTAGTTGGCTCTCTATATATATTTCTGCTTAATAGCTGTTGTCTATCGAGCTGGTGAGGAACATACCCTGGGGGGAAAATCAGCTGTATCAGACTTTCTCTGTGTGTATAATAGGTTATGTAGAGAGATTCCATCACTGATACTCTGTTTCACTGCAAAATACTCTGTAGCAATAGCCCCTACCACGCCAAATTGGGTCATTATGAGGGGGATTTTCAGGAACACTCAGCATTAACTGGAATGGGAGCAGACTTAGGTCAGAGCTCAGTGATTTTGAAAATCTCACCGTACATAGGCAGAATATAATTATTTGAGTTTAATCTTTAATTGTCACAGCTGGACAAGACTTCAGTTTTATATCTCACCTCAAAAAATGCCCCCCTTAAGTGGCAAAATGCTCCATACCACCATATTACAACACTGGCTCAGTACTGACTTTGAAGGAAGGTTGCTTGTTGTTAAAACATTAATTCAACTCCTTACAGTCCACAGGTGTTCCTTAATGATCTGTCATCCAAGTATAGGCTGAGTTTACCCATAACTACTAAGATCCAACAGCACAAAGTGATATTTATGGCTGCATCCTCTCTGGAGTGAATCCAAACTTATTAGCACCTCTTAAGAGAGAAATCCATTTAGAAATTCCACCACGAGATCTATTTTTGAGATTTCCAATTTTTACCTGTTTGGGGACAAGCTGGAAATACCTTAACAACAGCTTGTTCAGATTCATGCACCACTAATTAAAAATAGTTTGATGACCGGTGTTTTTAGAAAGGAAAGGAAAAGGGAATAAAAAAATAAGTGCTTGATAGAGTGTATTACAATGTCAATGATTAAATGCTTTGAAATATGTCATTGGAAAGACACTTATAAATCTAACATCTCAAGATGGTTGTCAGACTTCCTTCAGTCTATGAATAATGAGAATATGTGCTTGGAGATGACATATCGACAAATCTTTTGTCTTCTAGACAATTACAATATTTAGACAAATCAGCTCACTCTCAAAGTTCATTAGTCAATTCTTGGTTTTACCCTTTCTTCATGTGACTTTAACACCTTATGAGAACCCTAAAATAGTGGAATTGGGCACGATCTCTTCATAGCACAAAAGCGATTGTAGATGAAGAATGGTTTTGTGGTTAAGGCACAGAACCGTGGGTTCAATCCCACAGATTTCTTTCATGACTTAGGGAAGAGGAGGGCTACACTCGCTAAATTTGGGGATGTTTTGGAGTGATTACAAACCTTTCTAAATGATTTAAAGTCTCCCCCTAGATTTTCTTTTGTCTGTCACATGACATACAAGTGCCCAAATCAGTTAATTTTTTAAAAATTCTGCTATTCTGTTTCCTTTGTGTACAAATTAAACAGAAGCAAAAAAGGCTAAAAGAGCTTCCATTGCTATGATGTAAAAACAAGGAGATTCCGATTAACAAAGAAATCTGCATTTATAAAGTATCTTTTATTCAGGGTGTCTCTAGCCCCTTACAGGACAGTATTCTGCAGAGCTTGATTAAACCAGTTGAAAAGCTTGAGACAATGGGAATTTTGAATATGGGGAAAAAAAGGGAGCTTGATCTAATATCATAAGGCCGGGAGGTTTGGAGCCTTGGGGCACAGTTAACAAAGAATCTGGCACCTGCTGGATTCAGTTTTTGTATCTGGTGGAGAAAGACTTTGTAATCCTGTTCCTGGGATGAGGCGCTTTCCCTGTCCTTACTTTACCTCATTGTGCCCAGCAAAATCTATCTCAGTACTTGGGGTACAATAACACACATCCTATGCTTCATGGACCCTGGCAATATCTAGGGAGAACTTGGTTACATTAGCATTGTCAGAACCTTATCTCCATGTTTCCTTTCTTGTTTCATAGCCATAATGTTCTAGCATAAGTGTGCAAGTAACAAAGAACAAACTCATTCAAATAGTTTATTACACTCCTCATTACTGGGTTTTCTGTAGAATCTGTCATATTTTGGTTTGTTTTAGTTTATAACATTATGTCAGTGATACAGTGATCCCCATTAAAATGTCAGTAGTGACCACCGCTATTTCTTTTTTGAAGTATCAGGAATACTATAGCGTCCCATTGAGCACTGTGTGGTTACCACTGGCAAACAGTGAGGGGTTTGGGGTTTTTTTTGGCAACCACTATGATGCAAAGGTCAATAAAGAGAGCAAAATGATTTCACAACACAATACTTGAGAGCTTTATATTATCACATTTTGAAGGAAAATAGATTTTTCTTTTCGGTCTAGATCTCCTTAGTAATAGTAGCAGCTCTTACAGGCCCTGTCGTCCTAGGTGCTGTCCATACAGAGATATTTCTTGCCCCATAGTGCTTACATCTTAATAGACAAATTAAACAATGTGTAGGAGAAAAGAAACACCATTATTCTCATTTTACACGAGGGAGACTGAGGCACAGACAGATTAAGTGATTGCCCAAGGGCCACACCAAAAGTCTGTGGCACAGTAGGGAATTGAATCCAAATCTCCCGAGTCTCAGACCCATGCCTTAATCACACAATTACCCTTCCTGTCATTTAGCAGCACAGCAATGTGTCGGCCATTCTTCACCCCGCAGACTCAGGTTCTGGTCCATGCAGACTCTCAAATGAGGTTTTCCAAGACCTGCTTGCAGGCTAGCAAGCTATATAGGCAAGCATGTGATCTATGTTCTCAGCGATCAGCATAGAGCAAGGTGGGTTGAGTTGTGGCTCTCTGCTTTAGGGAACAGCCTTCTTTGTCTCCCTCTGTTTTGAGTTTTTGTATGTTTAGAGTTCTGAATTCTAGGAAATAAAATCGTTACACTGTAACCTTCCAGCAAGAATATTTGTTTTTAGCCAAGTTCTCTGTGTGTATGTCAAATAGGCTGCAATTTTTCAAAGGAGCCTAAAGGAGTTAGTCCCCATAGCCTCCTTTTAAAATCCCAGCTATAGTGATTATCATATTTTCTATTGATATTTCCTTTTCCTTTTCCTTTTAATAAGTAACTTCCCCCTAAACATGTGGTTCTCCCAAGGTATAAATGTTTATATTTTTTAAATGAAGGGACCCCCTTTCCTTACACTGTCACCTTTCATTTTTGAATAATTACAAAATGCATTTCTCAGGGAGGAGCATACCGATCAGTTAAACATTTCAAACCCATTGTGCACCTTAAGATGTTGCAGGGAGAGGCAGCCCACCTTAGCTATAGTGGGCAGATAATGAGCAAAGCAAGGACTTTTTCATTAAAGTACAAGGGGTGTGGGTTTTTTTGTCCAGTAAACCCCCAAATTGAAATGATCCACAGCATACTTCTCTGAGTTGTTCACAAAAATAATTATGTGATCGCTTCTGATGCCATGTCATTTCTTTGCTGAAGCTCATGTTGTTTATGGCTATAAACACTATAGTGTAACAGCTGTTTATCAGAATATTCTTGGAAATTTTCTGTGACAGGAGAAATGGGCATACTTGTAATACTGTTTCCATGGAAAAAGATACATGTGCTCAGATTTACTCAAAATTATGTCATACTGTTCTAAACTTGACAGAACTAGTTCAGTACATAATCCATAACAAAATAAGAACTGTGGTATTTAAACACTAATTCAGTGCATATCAGTTTGTATGAGAAGACATTGTTTAAGATATTGCAAAACATGTTTTTATAACAAATGCTATCCAGATTATGGCATTTTTCCCAGTCTTGAGCAAAAGTCCTTATCAGAGGTCCAAATTGTGGTGCCCCTCAGTTTGCTGTCTCTGACCACTATAACAGCTAGTAGATGTTACATTGCATTTTTGATTGACCAGGTATTGAGGATGATTTGGAAATCTTAAAAAAAACCAAACCACACTATTACCGAGCTTGCAGAACACTGGAAAATGGAGCTAGGAATGTACCTATAATTTAGGATAAGGAGTAATAATGAGCGACCATAAAAATAAATAACCATGATGTTAAATAGACTGCAGATCATTTGCACCTTGAGGTTTTACTTAGATTTTGAGCCAGTAAGGAAATGTGATAATACGCCCCTGTGCTTTTTCCCAAAATAATTTCTTGTACACAAGATTTTATTTGTTTTGAGGCAATCAGAGTTCCAGAAAATGTTTAGAAGATTGGAGGGTGGGGAACAAAGTCATTAAAAACTGCGTTTGGAGCAATACTTCACATTCAGATTACCCTCGATCATAAATTGCTCCTGTCTCTTTCATAGCTGATATTCCAATATTGAAATCTTTTCTAAGCAGTTATAATTGTTTTGGTTTTATTCAATAAGAAATAATCTTTGATCACTTTGGAAGCAAGAAATGAACTTTAGTGATTGCTGACCAATTCCTGTAGCAATCCTGAAAGCTCTCTCTTAACCTGTTCTTTCAACATGTCAGTCAAAAAGAAAAATGTTTCCCCGCTATGGTCTTTTTTCCCTTAGGGACATGCATTATTGCATGTAGGCACCTTGGGTAACAAAGTGAAGGTTAACTTTTCCCAAATTCCCAAATGCCCAAGAAAATGAAGAGACTGCTTTTGTAGCTAAGGTTTTAGACAAAGAACAATCTTGTGTGGCCTTACTCAGAACTCCAGCTTTAACTTGAAGATGTCGTTTTGATAAAACTTATCTAAGAGTTGATTTTAAAAAAAATTATACGTTTTATCTATTTTCAGGATACTTATTGCCATTATTTATGTATTTGTATTACAGCTACTTTGAGGCCCTGTTGGGCTAGGCACTGTACAAACCTAGAGTAAGAGACAGTCCTTGTCCTGAATATTTTACTGTCTAAACTGCAAACACAGATGATGGGTAGGAAAAAGGAAGTGGTATTATTTCCATTGCAGTTGGGGAACTGAGGCACAGAGAGATTAAGGACTTGCCCAGGTCACACACAAAGTCTGTGGCAGAATCAGGAACTGAACTTCCATCTCCTGAGTCCCCCTTGCCTTACCTACGAGGTCTTCCTTCCTTCCATGGCTGAAGTTTCCATCCAGTTGATTTATGAGTTGGCCGTGCATTTTGCATTGCATAGCAATAATTTCCACCTACTGTAGAAACTCAGACAATTTACAAATCAATTGTTTGCCCTGCTATTGCATAAGAAGTTTTGTGGAGATGCTGTCTCTTTCTATCTAAATTTATGGACTCATACTGAAAGGAAATTTAGAAAGCAACGATTCTTAGTAAAATGTTTTTAGCTCAGTGAAAGGTAGAATGGTCAATAACATTCTTCATGCTTCAAGTTTCCCAAAACAAAAGGGAAAATTATCCTCCTCCACTAAGACATAAACTAGTCTACTTTTAGTCATTTATCTGCAAACTTGATGTTCGCCATAGTAATTCATCAAACATTTTTGTGGCGTGAATTTGGCAAGGCTTCTTGGCATCAGCCTTTGAAATTCTAAGAGTTCTTACATCCTCAGGGAATAGTGTGACTCTCTCTTCTTCTTTCACATCTGGATGGAATGTTGCTGCCTCTCTGTTTTAACATGAAGATATTTTTTAGGATAGTAATTTCACCTCTGAACTATCTGTTAGTATCTTAAAGTATTGACGACTTGATGAAAATTGAACAGAAAAATACTAAGATTTTTTTATAAAACTTCTTTTCTTGTAGTCCAGTGTGTATTGCTGGAAAATAAAGTAATAATTTTGTGTGAATGTTATAAAGAAGAGGGCAGCTAAAGCAATAGTGAAAATGCTTTATCAAATGTCTACAATAAAGTCATCATTAACTTTGGTATTTTCACAGAATAATTTTATTGGGGAAAAAAGGAGTGAAAACTGATTTTGTGATTTATTTAGGGTAATATATTTTAACCCAGTTGTGCCATTTAGTGTCACCACTGACATTTATTTAAGTGGAAAATAAATATCCACTCTTGTTGAGTGCCATCAACCTTTTTAATCATCTAGAAAGCTTAATCAAACCAAAAATCATGTTAAATGTAAGTCTAAGGTTGTACATGTAAGGAAAAGTTAACTACCAAGTTCCTGATTCTGCATTCAGATCTGATTCCAATTCTAAAAATTCCAATTCCTCATTTGTAAGTTATCTTAAAAAAATGAAAATTGACATACTATATTCAGGTAACAACCTTATCTCTGACGCACAATAGTAACTGGGAGGAATCCGGGCACCATGATTGCAAGTGATCCTCCCAGCTAACCTAGGCCTACCAATCACAAAGTAAGTGTGAGGTCCACACTCTCTTTCAATTGCTGTAAAGATTTGTTGTTCTTATCCAGCAAGATATAACTAGCATAAGAACTAGGGCCCCAGTTCAGCAAAGCACTTAAGCTTGCACTTAATTTTAAGCACGTGCTTAAAATTTTTTGGCAAATATGAATGGTCTTAAGCATGTGCTGCAAGGATTTACTCAAGCAGGACCTATGTATGGAAAAAGGGCTAATGCTATTTGGAACTTTTAAGTTGCTGAAATCCAGCAAAGTTTGAATTTAGAGTAAGATCTCAAAGACAAATGGTGAAAGGCAAAATGCCAACAGGAGATGCATTAATAATCCATATAAAGCATTGGTAGCCAACCAATTTGGGACATTAAAGGAAATAATGGCTTTAAACTATCCAATATTTCGAACACACTAGGTTCCATCAATAAGTGCAGGAACCATTAAACCAGATTTTTAATGTACAAGGAGAACAATAAAATTCCCAGATATCTTATTTCAGTTCAACTACAATATTTTTAGTTTTAATTTTATAACACAGTTCAGTGTATTATAAAATATTACTGTACTTTTGTGACTAATTTTTTATCATTTCAAATTATTAGCTACTTGCTGTGGGTAAGAAGATGGCAAAACCATCAGTGGTCTTTAGATTGTATACCTTTCATGACAAGAATTGTCTCACATCTTTGTTTGTACAGCCCCCAGCAAAATGGGGCCCCATTCTGTATTGTGGCCTTTGGGTTCTACGATAATATATATATATATATATTTACTGTTACTGCTAATAATCATGGTCTAAGTAATTTTATACTTATTTATATTGTCACTCATCCCTTTTATCTTTGCAGACTTGGAATTATACATTCTAGGGCACAAGGAATGGGAAATTCAAGATTTTTAATTATTATCTGAGCGTAAACATCGAAATATAAACCAACTGGAAGTGTATATGAACACTTGTGGGCCTCAAAATGCCAAGGTCTTTTGCAGTGACATGTCTTAGTAATTCAGTGTCTTGCCAGCAGGGATTTTCCATACAAGAAGTTTTAGTGGAACTTTGCAATGAATTTTGTACATAGAGATAAATGGCACTGGAATAAAATTTAAATACTGTATAAGGTTTGAGATTTGAGGCTGAATCAGTGTTTGGATTTGATTTCAAAATCTCATAACTGTCTTAATGAAATTTTGGCCCAAACTATTGGATATTTCCCTTATCTTAATTGATGAAAATCTCCTGAACTCACCTATCCCCACAAAATTTCCACAATCTTAAGGTTAAACTACCACACAAGCAATTGATCTCATGAGATTATGGCTGTAACCAAACTGGAGCTGGAAAATGGGAACTGTTTGTTTTAATCTGAGCTGCAACTTAAATTTTAGGGATTGATTTAGGTATGGTGATCTGAATCTAATCATCTAAAATTCAATTAGGTTCAGATTTGAGGTTTTCATTTTGGTGGTTCTGTTATATGAAATATGTGCTATGATTGCTTCCTAAACAAAAAGAAAAGGAGTACTTGTGGCACTTCAGAGACTAACAAATTTATTTGAGCATAAGCTTTCGTGAGCTACAGCTCACTTCATCGGATGCATGCAGTGGAAAATACAGTGGGGAGATTTTATATACCCAGAGAACATGAAACAATGGGTGTTTCCATACACACTGTAACAAGAGTGATCAGGTAAGGTGAGCTGTTACCATCAGGAGAGTGGGGGGCAGGGGGAGCCTTTTGTAGTGATAATCAAAGTGGGCCATTTCCAGCAGATGACAAGAACGTGTGAAGAACAGTGGGGAGAGGGAATAAACATGGGGAAATAGTTTTACTTTGTATAATGACACATCCACTCCAGTCTTTATTCAAGCGTAAGTTAATTGTATCCAGTTTGCAAATTAATTCCAATTCAGCAGTCTCTCATTGGAGTCTGTTTTTGAAGTTGTTTTGTTGAAGAATTGCCACTTTTAAGTCTGTAATCGAGTGACCAAAGAGATTGAAGTGTTCTCCGACTGGTTTTTGAATGTTATAATTTTTGATATCTGATTTGTGTCCCTTTATTCTTTACTCTTTTATGTAGACAAAGGGTATCAAAATAGGAAAACTTTTGCAAGTGGTATGGCAGGTGCCTTTGTTCTCTAGGCTACTACTAGGAAGAGGCTGCTACTGTTTCTGATCTAAACTTTCAAAATCTAAACCTTAGAGCACTAAAGCCAAATATACTCACTTTTAATGTAGAGTGACTGAAGACAAGTTTACCTGACTTCATCTTCTCTCTACCACCAAACTGGATCCTAGCCTTCCTCCCAGCTCTTCCCTCTCTCTCTCCCTTAAAAGAATAAGAACCTTTCACAAATGTCCTGAACACCCCATTTTCACTGTGGACCCAGGCTTTAGACACCCCTTGCTTCCCTTTTGGCTGTAGCACCATCACCTTGTTTTCCCCACTTCCTCCACTTGCTAGGGCCATGTCAGTTCTCCCTGATGTGAACTGTCTCTCCTGTACTGCTTCTTTGTTTAAGGAAGAGGTTGGAAACCAAACCAGCATAACATGGGTTGCATCAGGAAGGCAAAAGGGAGCAGAGGAGAGGATTTCCTGTAGGAGGGGGGCAAGAATTCACTCTGTGCAAGATGACCTATTCCAATTTACAATGGTCAGAAACTGCCGCTGAGCATCTGGATGCCCATCAAAAACTAGCCAGTCCTCGTCCCTAGGTGACATACACCGGGGAGAATACAGGTTCCTAAGTGCTCAGTGGACAGTTCACCTGAGTTCAGGTTCATTCCCTTAGCAGCTCAATAATTCTGTCCCTAGAACAGGAGGACCTGTACCCTGGGGGTATGCAGAGGCATTCCAGGGGGTACATCAGCTCATCTAGATATTTGCCTAATTTTACAACAGGCTACATAAAAAGCACTAGCAAAGTCAGTACAAACTAAAATTTCATAAAGACAATTACTTGTTTTTTGGCTTTATATACTATACACTGAAATGTAAGAACAATATTTGTATTCCAATTGATTTATTTTATAATTATATGGTAAAAATGAGAAATTAAGCAATTTTTCAGTAATAGTGTGTTGACGCACTTTTGTATTTTTATGTCTGAATTTGAAAGCAAGTCATTTTTAAGTGAGGTGAAACTTGGGGGTACGCAAAATAAATCAGAGTCCTGGAAGGGGTATAGTAGTCTGGAAAAGTTGAGCACCACTGCCCTAGACTAGTTTCATACCAATTCCTTGGTTTTAAGAGCAAGGCTGTCTTGGGTAATCCTCAGTCCAGCTGATGTGTTCTGCTTTTGTAAGAGACATAGTTAACAAGGAATTTTTTAGGAGCGGAGATATGAACAAATCAGTTTATGGATGGTGTCAAACATCAACAAAAATTGGAAATCCATGTATATGTTCTATCTTCAGATTATGCAGCCTGCTTGCTATGGATTAACGGAATGCTGGCCTGTTTGATGAAATGGAAATACTTTGAGGCTGGGCACTGCATGTTAACACAAGGAGCAGCTTTTCAAAGTACGCTGAGTAGTTTGATATGAAAGTCATTTTATGTAGCGAATGTGGTTATACTGAAGTAAAAGTTGCAAGTTGTCTCAGGGCTTTTCTATGGATGTCCACTAATTTTATAGTGAGGTTTCACTCCAGTTGCAATAAAATTTTACTCCACTGTTAGTGGATATTACAGTGCTGATCACGATGGAATCCAGTGAGTATCACTCCCCAGACAGATACAAAGTGCTGCATTCCAAAGGGGATGATCAACTTCTCCCCCCCAAACCCCCTCCACCTCTGTGGGTGAGCAGGGGAGAAGTTACACTCTCTAGATGTCAGGTAATGGATGGAGGCTAATGAGGAATCTTGCTGCAGTTGCTCCTTGTAGGATGTGAGGAGGAGCTGGCTGTGAGCACTTGCAGAACATTGGAGTGAAGATATAAGCTTTGAGCCCTAACATGCACAGTTACTAGTACACAGAAGCCATACTGCAGAGGAGTAAGTTGGAAAGCAAGCTAATTAAACTAAAAGAAAAGGAGTACTTGTGGCACCTTAGAGACTAACAAATTTATTAGAGCATAAGCTTTCACCAGTCCACACAAGAGATCCACTTCCTGGACACTACGGTGCTAATAAGCGATGGTCACATAAACACCACCCTGTATCGGAAACCTACTGACCGCTATTCCTACCTACATGCCTCTAGCTTTCATCCAGATCATACCACTCGATCCATTGTCTACAGCCAAGCGCTACGATATAACCGCATTTGCTCCAACCCCTCAGACAGAGACAAACACCTACAAGATCTCTATCATGCATTCCTACAACTACAGTACCCACCTGCTGAAGTGAAGAAACAGATTGACAGAGCCAGAAGAGTACCCAGAAGTCACCTACTACAGGACAGGCCCAACAAAGAAAACAACAGAACGCCACTAGCCATCACCTTCAGCCCCCAACTAAAACCCTCCAACGCATCATCAAGGATCTACAACCTATCCTGAAGGACGAGCCATCGCTCTCTCAGATCTTGGGAGACAGACCAGTCCTTGCTTACAGACAGCCCCCCAATCTGAAGCAAATACTCACCAGCAACCACACACCACACAACAGAACCACTAACCCAGGAACCTATCCTTGCAACAAAGCCCGTTGCCAACTCTGTCCACATATCTATTCAGGGGATACCATCATAGGGCCTAATCACATCAGCCACACCATCAGAGGCTCGTTCACCTGTGCATCTACCAATGTGATATATGCCATCATGTGCCAGCAATGCCCCTCTGCCATGTACATTGGCCAAACTGGACAGTCTCTACGTAAAAGAATGAATGGACACAAATCAGACGTCAAGAATTATAACATTCAAAAACCAGTTGGAGAAAACTTCAATCTCTCCGGTCACACGATTACAGACCTGAGAGTGGCTATTCTTCAACAAAAAAAACTTCAAAAACAGACTCCAATCAGAGACTGCTGAATTGGAATTAATTTGCAAACTGGATACAATTAACTTAGGCTTGAATAGAGACTGGGAATGGATGAGTCATTACACAAAGTAAAACTATTTCCCCATGGTATTTCTCCCTCCCACCCCACCCCCCACTGTTCCTCTGATATTCTTGTTAACTGCTGGAATTAGCCTACCTGCTTGTCACCATGAAAGGTTTTCCTCCTTCCCCCCCCTGCTGCTGGTGATGGCTCATCTTAAGTGATCACTCTCCTTACAGTGTGTATGATAAACCCATTGTTTCATGTTCTCTGTGTGTGTGTATATAAATCTCTCCTCTGCTTTTTCCACCAAATGCATCCGATGAAGTGAGCTGTAGCTCACGAAAGCTTATGCTCTAATAAATTTGTTAGTCTCTAAGGTGCCACAAGTACTCCTTTTCTTTTTGCGAATACAGACTAACACGGCTGCTACTCTGAAACCTGTAATTAAACTAAGGTGGTATTGATGATTGGTAATGTAGATCATGAAATGTAATGCAAATTCACTTGGAAATAACCCCTCAAGAAGAAGTATGTTTCCTTCCCTGTTTGATCAAAATAACTGAGTCATAGCTGCTTCTGAGGTCACTTATTCATTTTCAATGGTGGGCACAGTGTTGCTTGGTCTGGAAAACAATTATATAAATTCACTGTTTAGAAAATGGTTCATAGTATTAGACATACATATTTAGACCTGGGCAGGTTCTGGACCCTGTTTTGGTCTGATTGCACTGATACAGTGGCAAAAGGAGTCCTAAAGCTGTCTTAATGCAACTCCTGAGGATTTCCTTGGCTCTGTGCTCCTGACCTAGGAAGCTATGTAGGGGGTCTGCCTGAGCAAGAAAGGGTGTGACTGCAGTACCACCATTCTAAAGCTATTTCTGGCTTCTGGAACAGCCCTTTAGGGCTGTATGAAGCTGGGTGCAATTTAGAATAACCTGAGGCTGCTATTATAAATTGTAATGATCTTTGAATCATCTTCTGACTGATCCCTGGATCAGAAGAATTAAGAGATGGCATAAAGCCACTTTTTTCCCCACTCTGCCTGGGGTCAGGTGCTCAGATCATCTTAACCAGCTAGCTGTCATGCTCATAGAATCCTAGAACTGCAAGGGTCATCTAGTTTAACCCCCTGCCAAGATGCAGGATTTTTGTGTCTAAACCATAATAAATGGCTATCCAGCATGTTTCTGAGAACCTCCAGTGAAGGAGCTTCCACAGCCTCCCTACGCAGTCTGTTCCATTGTCCTACTGTTCTTACAGTTAGGAAGTTTTTCCTGAGATTTAATATAAATCTGCTATTCTGTAGTTTGAACCCAATGCCTCTTATCCTGCCCTCTATGGCAAGAGAGAACAATTTTTCTCCATCTTTTTTATGGCAGCCTTTCAAATATTTGAAGACTGCTATCATGTCCCTCCCATTAATCTCTTTTTTCCAAAGTAGACATATCCAGTTCCTTCAGCCTTTGGTTATATGGCTTGAGTTCCATCCCTTTGATCATTTTTGTTGCTCGCCTCTGGATCCTTTCCAGTTTCTCTACATCCTATCTATACGTTGAGGACCAAAATTGAATACAGTTCTCCAGCTGAGGCCCAACCAGCACAGAGTAGAGCCGTACTATCACTTCCCATGATTTGCATGCTACGCCTCTGTTAATGCAACTTAAAATTGCATTTGCTTTATTTGCAAAAGCATCTCATTATTGACTCATGTTGAGGTTGTGATCTACCACAATGCTCAGATCATTCTCAGCAGTGCTGCTGCCAAGCCAGTTATCCCCCATTCTGTATTTGTGCATTTGTTTTTTTCTTAAGTGTAACACCTTACATTTGTCTTTGTTGAATTTCATTTTGTTGTCAATAGCAGTTCTGCAATTTATCAAGATCCCTTTGAATTTTAGCTCTATCCTCCAAAGTGTTGGCAACACCCCCTAGCTTTGCGTCATCTGCAAATTTCATCAATATGCTCTCTATTCCTACATCCAGCTCATTAATAAAGATGTTAAACAGCACTGGACCCAGAGCAGATCTCTGTGGAACCCCACTTGAGACTTCCTTCCAATTTGACATCATTCCATTCATAGTTACTCTTTGTTTGTGGTTGTTTAACCAATTCTGTATCCACTAATGGTAGTTCTGCCAAGGCCACATTTCTCCAGATTACTTTTGAGAATTTCATGTTGGGACTGTGTCAAAAGCTTTGCTGAAGTCCAGGTGTATTATGTCCACCACATTTCCTCTATCCACCAAACCAGTTACCCTGTCAAAGAAGGAGATCAAGCTGGTTTGGCATGATTTTTTGTTAATAAATTCACCGGGTATTTGCAAATTGAATTGTACTAGTAGCTTCCCAGGTATCAAGGTCAGGATGACTGGTCTAGAGTTCACTGACCCCTCCTTTCCCCCTTTTTAAAGATGGGCACTACATTAGCACTTCTCCAGTCTTCTGGGGCCTCTTCTGACATCTGAGAGTTGGCAAATAATATTGCCAGTGGTTCTAAGTAGTTTCTTCTGCTAATTCTTTGAGCACCATGAGGTGAATAGCATCAGGCCCCACTGACTTAAATTCATTCAACTTGATCAGAAGATTTCTGATGTGTTCTTTACTTATCCCAATCTGCGTCCTTC
This sequence comes from Dermochelys coriacea, assembly GCF_009764565.3. Taxonomy (NCBI): domain Eukaryota; kingdom Metazoa; phylum Chordata; order Testudines; family Dermochelyidae; genus Dermochelys; species Dermochelys coriacea. The sequence goes on from NC_050074.1 coordinate 64,076,423, forward strand.
CCCTTTATTGTCTCTGGTAACTTTGCTAGTCATCTGGTCACATATTATTTTTTGTGAGAAGACTGGACAAAAGTAGTCATTGAGGAACTCTGCCATCTTATCATCTTCCATTACTGGATCACCTTCTCCATTGAGCAATGGACCCATGCCATCCTATATCATTTTTTTTGTCTGACCTATTTGAAGAACCCCTTCTTGTTGTCTCTAACATTCCTTACCAGCTGTATGTCATTCTTTCTTGATTTTGTCCCTATACACTCACACTACTTCCATGTGTAATTCTTTTTCCTGTATGTATCCCCTTTTGTTTTTAGATAGCTAAAAAGCAACTTGTGCAGACATATTGGGCTCTTCTTAACATTCTGTGGCTCTTCTTAATTTTCCTTTGCATCGAATAGCTTGATGCTGAGCCTCTAATATTGCATCTTTTAGCAACTGCCAGCCCCTTTGGACTCCTTATCTTTCTAATTTCTTTCCATAGGATCTTGCTTACTGTTTCTCTAAGTTGGTTGAAATCTACCTTTCTGAAGTTCAATGTCCTTGCTTTGCTGTTCTCATACCCTCCTTTCCTTAGGATCTTGAATTCTATCAGATCATGATCACTTCCTCCCAAGTTCCTGACCAGCTTCATGTTCACAACTAATTCATCCCTGTTGGTCAAAAGCAGATCCAAAATGGTTGATGGCCTAGTTGTTTCCCTTGATATGCTAGGAACTTCCAGGGCATATTATGCTTTGCTGTAATAGTCTTCGGACAGATCTCAGGGAAGTGAAAATCCCCCATTAATACTAGCTCATGTTTGTTAGCTAAATTTATTACCTGCTTGTAGAATGCCTCATACGCTTCCTCCTCCTCTTCCTGATGTGGTGGTCTATAATAGAGCCCCCCCACCTAAACATTGCTATTATTCTTTCCCCTTTTTATCCTCACTCAGAGACGAAGTAGATCTGCTGCTTTCTTCCTCTTGAACCTCGGAGCAAGTGTATAATTCTTGACATACAGCGCGACACCTCCTCCTTTTTTCCTATACCTGTCCTTCCGGAACAAGCTATATCCATTAATGCAGGTACTATGATGGTAATTATCCCACCAAGTCTTTGCAATGACAAGTAAGTCATAATGTTCTTCATATACCATGACTTTCAGTTCATCCTGCTTGTTCCCCATACTCCGTACAATGGTATACAGGCATTGAAGATATTTTGCAGACTGCCCTATTGTTTTCTTTTTGCCTCTTCAATGCTGTTGTGGTTTCTAGTCCCTTCTCCAGAAATTAGCCCCATTCCCTTGTCTTCATTACTTGAGCAAAGATGTGTATTGGCCAGTTTTTTGTCACCGTCACCCATAAGACCTAGTTTAAAGCTCTCCTTATCAGGTTAGCCAGATAATGTCCAAAGATCTTTCCAGTATTTGATAGAGGGATCCCATCCAGCACAGTAATCATCTTTCCTGGAGCATTAGCTCACTGTCAAAGAAGCCAATGCCCTCTTGCCGCCAACATCTGTGTAGCCATACTTTTACTTCCATGATTTGATGGTCTATGCCCGGGCCTTTTCTTTCAACAGGGAGGATGGACGAGAACACCACTTGCTCCCCAAACTCTTTAATCCTTCTTCCCAGAGCCACGTAGTCTGCAGTGATCCTCTCAAGGTCAATCTTGGTGGTATCATTGGTGCCCATGTGGCGAAGTTAAGAAAGGTCTTGGGGTAGTGGTCCAAAGGCTTTTTCCTAAGCTATTTAGTATTAACACTGAAGAAAAGCACAGTGTATAAGAAAAAAAACATTTTAAAACCTGTGTGTCACTACATAGTTTTAATGACAAGTTCATAGACTGAGTGCATTGAACATCATTATCTAGTAGAGCATTCCTTACTATTATAGTCTTATGGTTAAAAAGGCCTTCATGTTTTCATTTTCTTTAATTAACCTCATTCTGATATGTTTACAGCATTACAGAGAGAATAGGTTCACTCATCAAGAACATCCACATGTTTCTTTTCATCAAGCTATGCAAGTTAACCTGTGGGTTTGAGTGCGCAGGCAGTCAGCATTATTATCTGCTGTATGAGGGTATGTTTGACATGCAGGTCTCAGCAAATTATAAACTACTCTGCAAACTATTGACTGGATGAACTAAAGTTGAGATGTCCATCCCTACTGTAGCTAATGTTTATAAAAGGGAAACGAAAATAGTTCACATAGAGTTTTATGAATAAATATTAGCATTAGTAAATTCTCAAAAGCTTATGCAATACATTCTCCTGCTTTCAGCCTTCTTTATTCAAACAGGTTAGGGAGAAATTCTACCTTAAGTGTCTATTTTTGCTCCACCAATAAACATTTGCCAAATACTTTTAGGTTACTGGTTATCACAGCGAGGAAAAACACCAACACTGGGTATTGACCTGTTGTTTTCCAAATAAATTATTTTATCTGATGTTTGGTAGTCTGAACTTTGAAAATTATTCTCGTCCAGTGAATTGTATAATTTCTCAGAAGTTAGAAAGAGCTTTTAGAGGAATTGATTGAAGGGATCAAAGATTGGTGAAAGTTTGGTAGTAAGATCTTGAAGTGAATAGACAAATAATCCATATTAGCTCCAAAGAAAAAGAATTATGTACTGTATTTCACTAAGCATTTCTCCTGCTTTCCAGTATTGGTGGTCATAAAAGACTCAATGAATTGAACATTTTGCAACTCAGTATATGTTGCTTCAATTTCAGCAGAATTTTAAACCACCCCACAATCTATTTAGAGATCTGTTTTCATAGTAGAACAAAGCATTGGTACTAAAAGTTGGTTTTCATTGGAAGCTGAAACAAATTGGTGAAAAAATACAGATCTTTACAACAAGATGAAAATGTAAATTTTATAAAAGAACATCAATACAAATATTGGTCTCGAGTCTTCTTATAGTCTAGTAATTGTTTGGGGTTGGGTTGGGTGGGGGGAGAAAGTGTCTTCCCATTTGGACTACAGCTTTCACAGGCATTATGTAATCACTGGAAGAGTATAATGACTTAAACTCCCTAAGGAGTTATCCTATTGTAGTTTTCTGAGAGACGTTAGGCATTTACTCACATGGCATGTAACATGAAATTCAAATCAAACAATGAAAGAGCTGTGATTCATTTCTCTTATACCTTCTGCTGGGCATAATTCCCAGAACTACTGCAGCAAATGGAAGGAAAGCAGTAGGATAATATCATGACAATAACATGACTTGCTGTACGTATCCCACAGGGAGTCAGATATTGTGATAGGTATAATAAATGAACTTGAATAAGATATAGAGCAAATCACATATTTACCTCTGAACTTGGATTCAAAACAAAAATAAAACCATATAGAAGAATAATAAAAAAGTCAATTATTGATACCCATCTGGACGAAACATTTCCCATAGTCGTTTGATCATTGTTACTTTTCCACACACTTCCTTGTATACTCATTTGTACCATTATAGCATGGACTGCCCTCATTAACATGGAATAGCCCCATAATTTTTCATCAGAATGTTTCTGGCCTAGTTCTCACTCATGATCGAGGATGAAAGACATCTTCATACCATTCAGCCTACCCCTCCACCCCCAGACCCTATCGACCACTTAAACCCTATTTTAGCCTTAGTGCAGGACTTAGGTGGTATCTTGGATCTTTTGTAGAAACCGTCTGCTCTGAGGGGAATATCATTGGTGAGCCACAGATGATACTAAAGTGGTATTGCAAACACTCGTGAGGCCAGAGAAATAACACAGAGGGACCTAAATGGGGCTAAAAATAACAGCAGAAAACAACAACGTAATTCATCTTAGAGAAATAGACTAATATGTTGAGGGTGGGTCAATAAACCAAAACAGAGATATTCAGTGAGTGGGACAAATGTAGAAAAGTAGATATGTTGAAAGAGGCCCATTGATAAGAATGATAGCTGACAGGAAATCAGAAATTGAGTTTGTGGTGAAAAAACGCTGATGTAATTGGAGGGGGAACATGCAGAGCATCAAGCTCCACCACAGGAAGTACAAGTCCTTTTCCGTATGGCTTTGGTGAGAGATCACACTTGGAATATTTTATTCCTTTGTGGACATCTGAAAGATATTGCCAAATTGTAAGAAGTTCAGTGTAAATTAACAAAAATAATTAGGTACCTGGAAGGACTGGTTTATGCAGAAAAACTAAGAACTTAATCCCATGTGCTTGGTATAGATTGACTAAGCAACAATGAAGTGTGTGTGTGTTTGGTGAGCAGGGGTCAGTTACAAGTGTCTGAGTATTTGAAGTACATTTTGTAAGGCAGGGTAGAGAGGAATTTTTGTCCTACCGGGGGAATAATAGGATGGAATAAGAAGGGAAATTTAGGCTTACTATCAGGGGAAAAGAACTTCCTAACAGTGAGGTATCTATTAGATTGTGGTATAGTCCCCTGTGTGAAGTGCTGGAGTTCATATTGCTCAGGACATTAACAAATATACTTTAGGGAACAGCTCGGCACTAACAAGGGAGATGACTACATGACATTTACTTAAACGCCTTTACTATGTCTACTTTTTCTTAAACCTATGGTGGTACAACCTGTAGAACCTGATAATCTTTTTTTCTTTTTTGTTGTTGCTCTCTCAAACTGTCATTCACTCTATTTACTACAGATTTATGCCCTGAACTCAATGACAACAATACATGTTTAATGAGGATACTCCTTTTATCTTCTTCTGCCTGTTCATTCACGTATTTGTTCTCATTTGTTATTTCGTGGCAACATAACTATTGGCATACCAGCATATCATGGTGTTTAGTCATGAAAATCAGCTGTTTAGTTATAAGAAATGTATCCATGAAGCTAAGCAACTTGATTTCAAGAAAGCAAATTTCTGAGAATTCAGAAACTTAGTACCCATACTGTAGTGAGAGAGAGAAATAAAATGAAGAAGTGTTGTAAATGTCTAAAGTATTCTCAGACACACCATGGTTAAGATACATAAACCAATCACCAAAGAAATGATAGTATCTGTGAGACACTAATGATATCATTCTGAATTTCAGTAGTGACCACCCAATTTCTACAAAGTGATCAAGAAATTGGGAGGAATTTAACAACAAAATAATGAAGAACCAGCAGAAAGGACTTAGGAGGAAAGATAAAAAGCATTTAATGTGTATAGTTTGGCTAGCCAATGATAAAGTGAGGCTATAACTCTCTAAATCAATTAAACAGAAGAATTTCTAGGGTGATTGTCCAATGGAATATTACAAAGCAATGGGAAGAAAGTCTACAAAAGAAAATAGACTAAATATTGTGAAAAATTCCCAGTGTTGTGTTCTCTTAGCTGGAAGTATAGCCTTCTAAGCTTAGGGTTGAAACCTCTATTATTGCACTAATTGTTTAAAACTGGATTGAGTCCAAGGCTCAGGAAAGGTGATTATGCAAATTAGAACTGAACGAACACCACATAATTGAACAAGCAGCTAGAGAGAAAGTTTTGAGAAAATAGTTTCAACAGTGAACGTTGGTAAAATGGTAAGATAGTTTAGAATGTGTTTCTTTTCTTCTGTGGTTAATTTCCAGGTTTCAGAGTTAATTTTGATGTGTAATCAAGATGTACTAGCATTTTTTGATAGTTACAATGATGGATTCTATAGAAATTGGCATTTGTGACTATATAGAGATTCTTTGAGTCCAAAACTGTTTGAATCCTGACTTTCCAGTTTGTTCACACAAATGATCATAACTAGCTATCTATGAGGTTCTTCAATAAAACTGGTGCTTCAACTGAAGCAGTGGAAAACAAGTTCAAATTGCCAAACAAGTTTATGGAGGAGATGGTATGATGGGATAATGGGATTTTGGTAAGTAATTGATCTTTAAATATTCAGGGTAAATAGGCCAAATCCCCTGAGATGGGATATTAGATGGATGGGATCTGATTTACTATAGAAAACTCTTTCCTGGGTATCTGGCTGGTGAATCTTGCCCATGTGCTCAGGGTTTGGCTGATTGCCATGTTTGGGGTCGGGAGGGAGTTTTCCTCCAGGGCAGATTGGAGAGGCCCTGGAGGTTTTTTTGCCTTCCTCTGTAGCATGGGGCATGGTTGACTGGAGGGAGGCTTCTCTGCTCCTTGAAGTTTTGAACCATGATTTGAGGACTTCAATAGCTCAGACATGGGTGAGGTTTTTCATAGGAATGGGTGGGTGACATTCTGTGGCCTGCGCTGTGCAGGAGGTCGGACTAGATGATCAGAGTGGTCCTTTCTGACCTTAGTATCTATGAATCTATAAGTTCAAATTGCCGAACAATTATGAGATCTCATGCAGGTTGTCATAACATTTTGGTTTGAGCTTTTCTTTCAACTGGATAGAATTGCCACAACTACAGTGTCTTGCATTTGGCATGTTCCTGGTGACATATTGTTTGAGTTTGTGCAAAGGCTTACTCAGTGTTTGCCTATGTTTATATTTAACTTTCTCCATCTACCTTTCACACACATGATTTATAAGAAAATGTTTATAATGTGTAACATAAAAAGGTAAAATGATTTATGATTAAATAATTTGTTTCTGAAGCTTTGGCTGAGCATGAAAGTATACCTTCAGATGAGACCCCGTTTACGTCACTCTAGATCCATATAAATCTTATGCTAGCCTTTAGTCACTGACTTTGCCTTAACCTCACGCTGCTTCCGGTTTCAATTCATCCATTTTCAGCAATGATGAAGCTCTGGGAAAATAAGTCTCTTGGTGTGAAAGGATTATTAATCATTCTGATTATGTACAGTTCAAACTTTCTGCTTTGTCATCTGGATGAATAGAAAAGTGTGGATGAATAGAAAACTACCATATTCTGAAGGTTTCTTAGAGGTTATCCAAAAACTTACAAATATACTGAAAGAATCTAATATGAAGCTGTGTGTGTGTATCTGGTAAAATGTAGTAAAGAAACATTTTTTAATGCCTCCTCTCCAGAGAGAAATTACGAGTCCAAACCTTTTCTTTATTACAATCAGGTTTCCTCTAAATATATTATGTACTGCAGGTCAAAATGATTTACTTCTATATTTTTGGACATCTGAGTTCTATTCTACTGTTGCCAGTGTGTTTTCAGCTGTGCCAAAACTGAGCGGATCTGTGGTTCCTTTGTAACATCAAAACGAAGACATTTATCATTGAGATTTATCATGGGACAGCCAGCCAGATGGTTTGGGTATTTTAAAGGTGAACTGTTTGGGTCTTGATTAGCTATGTGATCTTTTACTTAAAGACAACTATATCAGCTGCTTAGTGAAAAAGCTTTTTTTCCTTTTAGTAATGCAGAAAATATTAATGTAATGGCATATGCAACATAGATTATCACTGCAGGAAGAAAACCAAGTCATAACCAATTCCGCTGATTGCATTCTAATTATAATGTGACCTCCTATTGCTTTGCATAGAGGCAGTATTCATTTCAGACACACCGCTGAAAAACGTGCACAATATATGACCCTCAAAGGGGCAATTGCAAGATTCAAGGTTGGAATTTTTTGCTCATACCAAAGGCCTTTATTCTGCTAAGTTTGTGCTGATTGGGCCAGAAAAATTGCTTTTGATTATGCATAGACCAGATTTATTGTGAAATAAACTTTGGAATGTTTTCATTCAAATCATATTTAGATTTTAAGTCAGCATTGATTATGATATAAATTGGTAATAGTACAGCACTGCAATGTCCAGTGAGAGAGAAGATACACTTTTCTCTGGTTTCTTGTTAGATGACAGGAGAACATTGAAGGAAGTGGGTTCTAACCCACGAAAGCTTGTGCCCAAATAAATTTGTTAGTCTTTAAAGTGCCACAAGGACTCCTCGTTATCTCTGGAAGCTTGTTACAGATAATCATCCATACATTGGCATGCTTATCTGACCATCTTTGGATGGTAAATCAGTTTGGAAATATCATGAGAATAGGGTTTATTATGAAATTTCTCATACTTTCTGTTTTCTATCAAGCTTGAAATATCACAGGAATAGTTTTTCCCATTGTATTTTGGTGTTTCAGCTTCTGATCATTGTATAATTAGGAAGGTTCAAAGAGGGGGAATTTTTTCATTATGTGAACCTCTCTAGATGTTCAGGATGTGTTAGGGGATGGTGGCTTCAAGTGAATGAATGAAGGTGGTATTGGTGATTTTTTTAAAAAACAATTATTTTCTCTGATCTATTTCCCTGTAGTTCTAGGTCAGGAACATGCTAAGTCTGCTGGGGTTTAACACACTTACATTATCTTTTAGTTACTCTTGGCAATGAGAAAGAAAGCATTGGCTGGATGGCTGTACATCTATCATGGTTATATATTGGAAAAGGGGGGGGGCGCGGGGAAAGGGAGGAAACCAGCAATCCCAACTGATGGTGGAGATGAACTTCTAAATGGTTTGCAGGGATTTTTTTCTCCATACAGTTTTGATTCACACCATCACAGTGCATAGTTTCATTACACATTGACTAGTGTGGTGGGTAATCTTTTTGCAATTGAAAAAAAAAATTGTCTGTACAGATGACATGAGATCTTGTATTTTGATTTTTATAGCATCTACCATTGAATTCTAGCTGCTTCACAAAATAAATATCAGTAATATTTCCATACAAATTTAAAACCTTATCTAAAAAGAAAAGGAGTACTTGTGGCATCTTAGAGACTAACAAATTTATTTGAACATAAGCTTTCGTTGATGAAGTGAGCTGTAGCTCACGAAAGCTTATGCTCTAATAAATTTGTTAGTCTCTAAGGTGCCACAAGTACTCCTTTTCTTTTTGCGAATACAGACTAACACGGCTTCTACTCTAAAACCTTGTATGTAATTGCAAAACTCCCCATATGTAATTACTTAACAGATCCAGTACTATACAAGTCCACATGACAGTAGAAGTGTATCCAGAATCAAACTCCCCATTATCCACTTACACCTAGATATGGAGTAGCAAAACAGTAGGTAACTGATGCTTTCTGCAACCAGCAACAATCTGTAATTTACCATGTTCGGGTGTAGCTATTGCCGTTGGCATGTAAAGCCACCAACACAAGACTGAAGTACCTGAGCAACAGTCTCTCCTGCTCTGTCCTTCGAGTGCAGTTGAGGTCTGCTGGATTAGTCATGTTCTCAGCTGTGAGATTGTCTGAATCAAAGCCAGGTGAAAACTTCTCAGTTCAGAGATTCTGCTTATAGAACTCACCTCTGAAGTCATTCACTACATCTCAAGGGTCAGTGTGAGTAATTTCTAGTGGCCTAGTACGAAGCCCATTGAAGTAGTTTAATCCTTGTGTATTAACTCTTATGGCCAATTTCTCCATAAGAGATATTTACAAGTATCCCTCCATTGACGTCAATAGTGGTGTGGATCGGAGGAAAGAATTTTGCTCTATATGTGAATATAGCTTAATAAGAAAAGAAGAGGAACCAAATCATTATTATTTTAGTAATTTAAGGCCCACTTCTGTGAGGTGTCCCAACTTCCCCTGAAGCCATTAGAAATTGGGTGACTCTGCATCTTGAATGATCGGTCACTTAAACAGTAGAGAGGACTACATAGAAACCAGACATCAGTATACCATCCCAACTTGCTCAGCACATGCTGTGGCAGAATATAGATGCAAGAATGTGTCTTGCAATATCTAATGTAATTGTATTGATATGAAAGTGTAAAGTGAGTGAGAACTTTAGAGGTACAAAGAAAAGGAGTACTTGTGGCACCTTAGAGACTAACAAATGTATTTGAGCATAAGCTTTTGTGAGCTACAGCTCACTTCATTGGCTTATGCTCAAATAAATTTGTTAGTCTCTAAGATGCCACAAGTACTCCTTCTATTTTTGCGAATACAGACTAACATGGCTGCTACTCTGAAGCCTTTAGAGGTACAGTAATTCCTCACTTAAAGTCATCCTGATTAACGTTGTTTCGTTGTTACGTTGCTGATCAATTAGGGAACCTGCTTGTTAAAGTTGCGCAATGCTCCCTTATAACATCTTTTGGCAGCTGCCTGCTTTGTCCACTGCTTGCAGAAATGCATCTCATTGCAGCTAGCTGGTGGGGGCTTGGAACCAGGGTGGACCGGCAGCCCCCATATCAGGTCCCCGCTTCCTTAAGTTCCCTGTGTGGCAGATGCCAGCAGGCTACCAATTGCCGGCAGTTCAGCTGTCCCTCCCACCACTGCCATGTGCTGCTCCTGCCCTCTGCTTTGGAGCTGCTCCTGGGAGCCTCCCTCTTGCTGTGCAGGGATGGGGGGAAGAGGGGGACTAATGTCAGGGTGTCCCCCTCCCCTCTACTGCTTCCTCCCACTTATCCCTTCACTATATAGAGCAGGGGGACACAACTGGGCTTAGGATGGAGAGAGCTGACCATAGCTGCTGTCTCAACTTCCTGATCTTTTTAAAGGCAATATACTTAGAGTGTGGTGTCAGCATACTTAAAGGGGCAATGCACATCTCTCTCTCTCTCTCTCTCTCTCACACACACACACACACACACACACACACACAAGGTGTGTCTCTCTGTCTGCCATGCTGTCTCCCCTCCCTCCATTCATGCTGCCTTGTAGAGCATGAGGCTACATTAACAACAATGTGTTACCTTTTGAGGGCTCAGCCAAATGCTAATTCATCATTTAGTAGTAAGACATTCCCTGGGAAATATCCCACCCTCTTCCATGCTCTGACTTTACCACCTCAACCAAACTTCACAATCATCATTGCTGTGTACAGAAATAAATTGTTTAAAACTTATACTCTGTGTCTGTGTCTGTGTCTGTGTGCATATATATAGTATAGTTTTTTGTCTGGTGAACAAAATTTCCCTGGAACCTAACGCCCCCATTTACATTAATTCTTATGGGGAAATTGGATTCACTTAACATGGTTTCACTTAAAGTTGCATTTTTCAGGAACATAATTACAACGTTAAGTGAGGAGTTACTATATGTAATTAAAAGGTTCCCACCCATAATCAGTTAAGGGATATTTATATATATTTGTTTATATTTTAATAGGGCACCTTTATTCTCAAGGGCCTTTTTCTTATTCTTGCATGGCATCTTTTTGGAATACTGGTGTGTGTGTGTGTGTGTGTGTGTGTGTATAAAATAGAGGAGATGGAAAACTAATGATTCAAGAAATCACATAGCATCAGATAATTCTATTTTGAAATCAAAACAGTGGCATCCAGAGGCATAAACTCCCCAAATTACTAGTGAAAAACCCCTTTGATGTATCCAGTACTGGAAAAGCCTGGAGGTACTTTTTTTTATTATTGCCTAATGTTTCCTGAAATAAACATTTAGCGGACATTAAAATATATACACACAATATAAAATACACACACACACACACACACACACCTGTTTAATTTTATAATTCAGTCTCTCTGACATTTATTTACTGATGCTTCATCTTGCTACTGAGATTTAGTGTCTCGTGCTGTCTCTACAGCTTAGAGTACCTCTACATTTTAGCAGATTGGTGTGGATAACTGAGGCAAGTCTTTTTTTTTACCTTGTCTTTGTGGCAATGGCCTATGTTCACCTTTACACATTGCGTTAGAGCTGCATACAAGACCCTTTCTCACCGAAAGGGCTGTAGGTGTATCTGCAGATATAGATATGAAAGACTTAGGGTGTGTCCACTACTTTCAGGACTGGCTATATCACCAATATTTCCCCTAGAATTTCTCCTCTGCTATTTTTGGTTACAAGTAACTCCCCCTCCCCTCCTCAATGCCAAGCCTCAAAGGTGTATGACTGAGAGATTTATTTTTGTTACTATTAAACACTGGTAACTTTCACTCTGTCAAATGTTGTTTTTGCTCCTGAAATCTTGTTCTGCTGAACACAGTTTGTGATTAGTGCTCAGAAATATAAAAAGTCTTCATTCTTAAGTTGATAGTGTTCCGGTTTCTTCACAGTTGGTTCTCCATTTGAGGCCTTCTCCACTCCTTGGTATTTTCAAGACTATTTAACACTTCCACCAAATCCCTACCAAAACATAATATATAATAAATAAGCATCATGCAACCTCCCAAACAATTACTGTCACCAACCAAAGAGGGGAAGAAATCATTTAACCGGGATGAAAATTACAAAGCTGGTCCTTTTAACAATTTTGATTTGTTCCTGATGAATTAACCATTTACATATCTTATCCAAAAATAATAAAAACCAAAACATGTAAGACCCTCCCTATTAAGTAAAGGCACTCAAGCACATACCTAAATCCTAATGAAGTCAATAAGACTTACCCCCACACAAATGACCTCTGGTAGCCTTGATGGAGTCTCTGACTTGGATCCCTTTTGGGAGTGTAGAGTCTACTTGGGATAGGACTACTTTTTTGGTTGGTTGAATGATTTGTTTGTTTCAAGTCTGTTCTGTTTTAGATTTTGTAAAGATGTTTTTTATGTATTTTATTTGAGCCATAGAGAGAACAAGTAAGTGGGGGTGTTGGGTTTTGGTTTGTCATTCTTCTGTCTTTGGAAAGGCTTCATCAAAGAGGAAAGTTTTGCATTACTTTCGTAAGGTTGGTCAGAGCTGTCTTAAAGTTCAGTGCCTCAGGGTGCTGGGGAAAATAGTTCCTGAGGGTCTACAAATTGACACGAGTTTTCCTTTGTTTTTCATCTGGTTGCAAAATAAAGAAACATCTTGGAATACATTGGAAACATTCTCAACTCCAATATCAGTTGTTCCAAACTATGTCACCTAATGCAACAGAATTTGAATTCTATGGAAATTTTTGTTTGACTGGTTTTTTTTTTGTTTTCTTAGTTGAGGGAAGGGATTAGGACTTGGGATCAGATAATGTTCCCAAAAATTGGCAGGAAGGAATGAAGTTGTTCTTGATAAAGTAGCACAATGCTGCTTTAAAATGGAAAAACGAGGGTAAGTGTCACCGTCTGGAGTGCAATCCCATCCAGCGAGGGGCTATAACCCTGTGTGCCTTAAATTGGTGTGTCCCTGTAGTTCTCTTCTCTGGACATTCCTAGGCAGCATACAAACATGGACTGAGTGTCTGTGCGATAAGCAGCTCTGGACCAACAAATCTGGCTCCAGCAGGCTGCTTGTTACACTCCAGCCACACACACATCCACCAGCTTTTTGGTTACACCTGTTAAGATGACCCCAATGCCTTCCAGTCCCAAATTTTGCCATGTGTTCTGCAATGCTCAGCTCTTTCCTGTACCATTCAGTGTAATAAAAAGGTTTGTTTGCTCCTCTGAAGAGACAAAATCACTTTCAGTGGAGTTAACAATCACTTAAATTCCAACACAGCACTGGGTTGGTTTAGATTAAAAGTAAAACAAGTTTATTAACAAAAGGAGATAGGATTTAAAGTGAGTTCAAGTATAAAGGCTAGAGATAGGAATAGTTACAAGCATATAAAAGTGACAAATACTTTCTAGAGACTCAGACTTAACAAAACTACAGTGTTGGATCAAGGTAAGATTCTTATCACCCTACCTTCCAGAAAGATGGCTGACCACCCCCCTTGAGGATCTCCCACAAAGTCCAGACTGTTCCTTAGTGGTCTTAGGTGAAAGACAACTTGCCCCTTTCCTTTATAGTCCAATGAACCTTTAAAATAGTCTTTTGAAAGTTACCCCACAAACTATAGTTCATTCAAGCTGTGAGGAGGGCAACATGGAGTTTGGTGATGAAGAAAATTCCATGCTGGTTTCCTCCCCTACTGCTGTTTGCTAAAATTTAAATTGATCTGTTCCTGCCCTCTGCAATGTAAATGAATGGCCACTTTCCATGTGATTTCCACTTGATACTGATAACAGCTGGCTGGAGGTGTCAGCTTGTCCTTTGGAAGAAATCACTACTAAGACTTGTCTGGTAAACACATTTTAGTGCCACAGATCCTTCGTGTGTGTGTGTGTGTGTGTGTGTGTGTGTGTCATTTACCATACACCCAACATGCAAGAATATTAATGATCAGTGTATTTTCAGTTTTCCAATGATACCTTACTTGACAAACATCAGATACAGTTTGACATTAATGAATTGGGGTACACTGAACTGGTCAGGCCAACGGAAACTTACTACCAGATACCAGTGAGTCTTTTGTCCTCTTGCATTCTGATCCAGTTAGGCTTACAATAAGTATTATTTTAATTTGAGAGGACAACTCACTTTAGTTTAAGAACTTGATTAGCTGATGAGTTTTGACAAGCAATGTCACTTCAAGAAGATTCAGATGAGTGAATTGCAGAGGTCAGACCTAACAGCTAATGGCAAAATACTGTTACTTTACCTAGTAATGGCTTGATTTTAACCAAGGGGGAGAAATGAAATGATATGTAATTATGTGGTTAACCCTAGCACTTAAAATTTTTTCTGCCTTTGCAAAATTGGTAATTTAAGAAGGTGATCAGAACATCCAAAAATCCTCAGATTTTTCCTTTTATCTTCCTTATAAAAATCCATCTGATTAATGATGAAACTCAATAAATTACAAAACAAAAAAAAATAAATAAAATTCAGCTGGTAGAGTTAGTTTACATTCACATATGTTATTTATTTAAAATTTGGATCGCGTTGGAGAACTGCTGACTCTGAGGGTTAAGGAAATATTGGTGCCATTTCAGAGAAGATGCATAACTCTCCATATTTGCTTATGTTAATTTGACATGCTGAAAGGGAATGAAATTCTATTTGTTTTTAAATAGTCTTTATCTGAAGGCAGAGGAGAGGGTAAACATTTAAGAAGCCTGAATTATAGTATACTTATTCCTAACCGCTATAGAATTAAGTGTGTGTGTGTGTGTGTGTGTGTATTATGCATTTATATGTGAATGTATGCATAAGTTTGTGGTAGCTTTTCATTCAAGGGCTTAAATTTGTATAAGAAATATCTGTTAAGTAGGTGAACATCAGACCCTCTTACAGCATTATGCATATTTATGTTGCTCTAGTCTTTACTTCTGTTTTGACTTGGCATTGGATCTGTTTTGGTCAGCCTAGGACATGGATAACAAATGTATTCCATGTGCACCTGAAGCACAGTCTAATCCATAGTATCATAGTCTCCCTTGTGAGCAGTCCATGCCTCTAGATTTTGGCAACTACAGTTTTACCAGTTTTGTTCCCAATATTTTCCTTTATATCCTTTGTTATATATTTCCAAGAACACCTTCCTTCTGCTACAACCTTACTTTATTACAGCTCCCAATTGGTTTGTATATGGGAAATGGATGAAATATGCACATGGCCACTGAAGCCATGTCAAGAGAGATGGTTAGACTCCAGATCCTGAAAGGTTGGCAATACTTGCTGCTGAAATTCTTTATGGAATACAGGTCACTAAAGCAATGCTCATATTTGTTGTTTATTTCTTATGGCTTCTTTTTCCTCTTTTTAACAATATATCTAGCTTACTGAATTGGGAAATGGGTCAGAGGCACGGAGTTATTTCCAGAAGGGTTCCAGAAATTTGAACTGGTAAAACTATTTGAAATAATCACCATAGCAAGAAGCTTACATTTTCTTCTTGCAAATGCATTTCAGGACTGAATCCTACTGCCATTGAAGTTGATAGTTTTGCCATTGACCCCAGGGGTGAGAAGAATCAGTCCCTAACTGCACAAATGGGGGATGGCTAAAGTTTCATGATTTATTTTATTATTACTATTATTAATGTATCGTGCAGTTAGATTTATTTACATAATTTATTGGCTCACTTGGAATCTGGAGCAAATACATTCATGGATTTATACTGTACTAGTTATGCTTTGTTTAGGTAGAATGCTTTAGGTTCATAAGATAACTAAGACATCAAGTCAAATTGTTTAGTGTAGTTATTAGTCCTTTAATAGGTGGTTGATTGGAGGAGGAATTAGCTGGGGTTCTTGGTGTCGATCATTGTTCTTTTTGGATGCTGGCAATCTTAAGAATATTTGCAGTGGATGGATAACTTCTAGATGAAGGCTGCTCTAAAATTTTGTATCAAAACTTTTTTCAATAAAAATTGGGTTTTCGACAAAACCAGGTGTCACGCTGTCTGGAGGGGCCCACAATTGTGAGTGCCTACCTCAGGGCAGAAAACAGGGCAGACACCACAAGCAGAAGGTATGTTAGATTTCCATTAGATTTCCCCAAGCCAGTAACAGAATGTGAACTCCTGGATCACCATATCGGTCTTACCCGGGAGTCACAGACCATTTCCTTAGACTCTCCAGTCTATCTTATCACCCTGACAAACTGAACTTTGTGATAAAATGGCTAGTTACCCGGGGTAATCACATACATTTAGGTTGCTTCCAGTCCTAAGAGACGAGTCACTTACTTCAGATCAATTGGTACTTTAGATCTCTCATCAAAGACAATGCTGGCAGCCAATTCTATAGTAAACTAAATAAAAGTTTATTAACTCAGAAAAAGAAATGAGTTATTGAGAGGTGAAAGCAGGTAAAATATATGCCCAGGTGAGTCACAGTTTGTAATTCCAAATGGAGGCATTGATGTAAGAAACTGCCAGTTTCCCAAAAGCCTTTTCAGGGTACCCAGATTGTCTCTGGAATCTCCGCTTTGCATCTGCTACACTTACCTGTAAGAGTCCAAACAGGGATGCCGGATCTTTCCTTAAATCCATACTTATAACTTCTTCTCACAGAAAACAAACAGATAGTGTCACTACCCATGTGGCCTTTTCCTTTGATGACAGAGAGTGAGGAATGTATTTTGAGTCTTTGACCTCCAGCCATCACACACAATGACCTCTTGCTTTGAAATTAGCACTCTTCTGTTAAAGTTCTGCCTTTGCATTCCACAAGGTGGCTTCTTGGTTTGATGGGTTATTTCGTAACAGCGTTATGCACAATGTAAATGTTTGCTTACTCCATTATAATGGGATACAGATAAGTGAAAATAATGCAAGTAACATCCTACTAGTTTTCATGAAGTTTAAGCACCTGATACTCTCTCATATATTTAACAATCACTTTGATCTATACCAATACACAAGTGAGTTGGCCTGGAGCTCTGGCATGACCTGGCACCTCATCTGCCAGCGTCACACCAGGGTTTTTTAAGTGTCTGCTTTCCACAGAAAAAAATTTGATTTTTCACCAAAAAACCAAACATCCCTCAACTGAACGGTTTAGGCCAAAAACCAAAATACATTGTTTTGGATATTCTGCTGTGGTATCTTATGGGAGCCACAGTTCACTATCCTTATGTTCCCATTGTCCCCGGTGGGCCATGCTCTCCAGCCAAATAATCTCCCATGATGCAACCATCTTCCCTCACCAGGAGGTGAGACCATGTTGCAAAATGGGAGAGGTAGTCTGGCCAAGCAGCCCAGCCTGTAAAGGAGCATGAGGCATTGGAATGAAAACTCCCATGAGGCACCACAGCAGCATTTCATGTTCAAATTATTTCATGTTTCAGATTAAAAATGTCAATTTTTTGGTGAGAAGTTGAGCTTTGTCATGGAAAACTGGAAAAAAAGTCAAAACAATTTTTGTCATGTTTGTTAACATTTTATGTGGAGAAAAAAAGCCCATTTTCTGATCATCTCTATTGCAGATGGTAAGTAAAAATTCGTATGTAATTTTGGCTATCCATTGCTCATGTTTTTCATAAAGGTCTTTCATTGTCTTCAGACAAAATCCCTATATCACTGATTCCCAACCTTTTTCGTAGTGTGGGCCACGTTTTAATACAGAGACTCTTTCATGGCCAGACTGCTGTCGCATTTACCATTCTGTAACGTAATATCCTTGTGACAGCTCTAGCAATTGCTTTCATGGAAAAGTAATATTTGGAAATATAATAATGATGATGAGGGAATACATTAATATTCAGGTATGGCTTAGCTGGCTCTTCGTGCAATTTAAGCAGGAAGAAATGAGCAGGAAGAACCAGCCTCATGTAACTATCCAGCTTAAACTAGACAGTTACCAAGTTATGCATGGAACGTTAGTGGTCCACTGACCACAGATTCTTCTGCACTGTCATGACAGAGTTCTCCATACATCAGCTGTTGAGTTTTGCTAATATCAATGTCACATAGCATGCTACAGGTAAACAGCTATAGATTATATGAAAGGGTAGGTGAGGAACATATATTTTCTTTAAAAAAGAAACTAATATTAATAAGATGCCAGGTATTATCTGCATACTCATTCTTTTCAGAACTAAGTGTTCTTGCATAGTGTGCTTTGCATGCTTGGTCAAACTGGAAATCCTTAATTTTTTTCTATTACATGTTACATTACAACATTCTATGTAAGCTAATGCATTCTAACCTGTATCAATGATACATTTTGCAATAATTTTCTTGCCCACTTTTTTATATTTCTTCTCACCCTCACTTCCAGAAGTTGTTCATGCAGTCAGAAGAACATGGTGAAATGCCTTTGTTACCCATATTTCCACACTAAAAAAGCCTCTCCTGTTCTATAAAGCCTTATAAAGGGTCATAGACCTTTTCTACTTGTCTCAAGACCTGGTATGTAGCAAAATACACCTATCGCCTACACTTTTAAAATGAGTCTTTCTCTTCCATCTCATCCCCTTGGTTTTGAATCCCTGTCTACAAGACTGGATTCCACACCCAATGTGGGGTTCTTGTTTTTTTCCCCTTTGGTTACTGCTGCTCATTGTCATTCATTTTGTTAACCTGTGCCAGTTTTCTGGAGACCGTCCCAGTCCCATCTCTTTTGTGGTGATATCATCAGTGTCATGTTATCCATTTGCATTACAGCTAGGTGGGAGACTCCTAAATACATTCATCTTGCGTTCTATAACTTGAATTAGGTGCCTTATGTTTATAGCTCTAAAATATAGTGAGCTGATACCATGTGCTTGGCCTTGTTAGTTTCAAAGTAACTTTGGCAATAAAATATATTTCATAGTTTTGGGCATGACATTAACATTTGTTTCTCCTTAGTTCTTGTTCCATTTCCTTGATAAAAGTCTTTGATGCCCAAGGAGTGACCTTTTCCTTTATATTTTCATCAATAAAGTATTTGTGTAGTCACTTAAGAAATTACATGTGTAGCCCTCCTGTTCACATTCTGCATCTTGGTCTCTGTGCTGTTGCTAACTTTTATTGACTTTGTTGTCTCTGCATTCATGCTAAGTTCTGTGCTATGTCAGTTCTCTCTCAGTTCCAAGGGGCCGGCAGGACATGGCAAAGTTTAAATAAAGAGCTTTATATGTTTTGCAGCTGTCACAGGAGAGGTTTTGCCCCTTACATCCTGGTTTAATGGCACACTCCCTGTCTGGTTTCTCATCAGCTGACTAGCTGCCCGTCTGCCAGTTATTGCCATGCTATTCTAGAATCTTTTTCCCAGATCTCTATCACTTCACTGTCTGCTTATTGTTCCTGGATTCTACCCTCAAAAAAACATGTTTTCATCCACAAATCTCCAAACATATCATTCTTTTGACATGTTTGCAGGGTGTGTGTGGGGGTAGCGGGGACAGAGATGGTCTCAACATATTCCTTTATGAAGCTGCAATCATTTTCCATGCAATTCAGTTCCACCTCCATGCCAGTACAGATGCATATATTTAATCTGTTTGTTTTATAAAGCACTCTGCAGGCTATCTCATACTTAAATACAAAAACATGGAACTGCCGTATGCAACCCAGCTTCAGAGGGGATTGTTTCAGTAACTGAGCTCTGCGGATGGAGTTAGCAAGATATAGACATATTTTAAAAGATAAGCAGACAATAAACCATTTTAACAGATGGATGGCATTATGTCTATCAGACTGTAGTTTCTGAATGGCATAACCAGGTGCATTGCATTTGGGGAAAAAATGAATATGTTTAAGGGAATACAAAGTATTTGCCAACTCCACCCTGCCCACCCAAAGCTTCCTGGTACTCCAAATATTGTAAAGAAGGCTATGAACTAATCAATGTTTGGAATATTTTGATTGTTCCAAAATCTAAATAATCTAAATAAAGCAGAATAGTTGTAATTATTTAAATATATAGGCCCTGATCCTGCAACTTGTTCCATTCAGGCAAATCTCTGTGGTACGCAATAGAACTTCATGTGGGTGCAAGGGCCTATCCATACAGAAAATGCTGCAGAATTGGGGTCTTGGTTAGGACAGCTTCCACCCCCAGTTGCCCAGGGCAAAGAGAGAGATCTGTGTGGATGCCTCTGCTTTAGTGCTGGCCTGTGCACAGTATAACCAGCTGTCACATCACTGTCTTAACCTGCTTAATGATTTAAAAATATAATCTGTACAATGGTTTGTTCTAGAGCGCTATTTATTTTAGTGTTCATACAGTTTAGTTCTGCGCACCCTTGTGACATTATCAATGAATAAAGAAATCTGGGAGTTCCTCAACAGCCATCACATCCTGTCCACCACCTGATGTCTCCTGAAATCTGGTGGGTCAAGGAGCTAGCAGGACTACAGCCTCAGCCAAGGCACCACCCACGGAAGCCCTGACTGGAGGATTGCCCGGCTCCACTGATTGGTCCAACCATGCTATTTAAGCCAAAAAGAGGCACCGGAAGTTGTCTGAGCAACTAGGTGATTCCCTGTTGTTGCTGCATTCGATTCTGCTTGTGCCATGTTCTTGCATTCTGCATCCCAGTCCTGTTTCTGATTTCTGCTCTGCACCTGGGTTCTGCCACGCCCTTTGCTCCTAGTTCCCACAGTTGTCCTACTCTCTGTCCTACACTCTGTGCCTGCCCTTGCGCCTTACTTCCGACCACTGGTTACAAGTCCTGGCTCTGACCCCCTGCTCAGACTTCAACTCTGGTTTGACCCGTGGCTCTGGCATTTGGTGTCTGACCACGGCTCTGACCATCAGCTTTGATTCCTGCTGACTCTGGCTTGGCCTCTGGATCTGGTAATTGGCAGCTGATTTTGATTCTGTTCCTCGACTCAATTTCCTGATCTGGATGCCTACTCTGCGCAGTAGATCTGATTCCTATTCTGACCACTATGCCAGGTCCCTAACACCAGAATAGAAATTACTTATAAATATGGAACAAACACACACAACATTCTGTTTCCAGCTCTATTAGTTTGTGTGTCAGTGTTTAACATATGGTACAAGTTTAGGACCAGATCTGAATAAAAATCAAAGATTTAGTGGACAGGGGAAAGGATCAGCTCGTATAAGTGTATCACATTCTGTGTGAAGTTTGTTTTACCTCTGGGGGAGGGGAATATCTATGGTAATGCTCATGGAAGTCCTTAGAATCCCCCTATTTTTCCTGTTTAACTTATTGATGCTCAAGGCCTTGTGTTCTAATTCCATTCTTCCTGTTAAGATGAATGGACAGGAGTTTGTTCAGAACCCATAAGTGCCACTGCTAAACTGGCTACTAGATCACAAAGGTGATGCAAGATACTTCTCCTCTCCTACCTCTAGATCACCCCTGAAAGCTACAGAATTGGTCTTCGAATCCAACCCAGGTATACAACCAGGACCAGTCAACTGCAGGGCTGATTCTTCTACTACTTGCAGAGCGAGATCCAGCATGTTTTATTGGCAGAGCTTGAAGACGGCTTCATGCTCTTGAAATTGTGCACTGCTACTGATGGTTTCTGTCAGCGCTGCAGGGGTTCTCAGGTTACAGCTATGAGGGGCGGGGGGCACTTAAAAGGAAACATTCTGTGCGTTAACCGTAGTCTCTTCTCGGACACAAGGGAAAGTGAGGTTATAGTTAAGGGATAGTCAATATCGGCATAAGAAATGGGCTGTTAGAACTAGTTTGGTCACATGATGGGGCCTTCTTGAAATGACTGCTAGTAGTCAGCGTTGTGTTGCATTCACAAAGCTGAATCAAGAAGACAGATGCAGAAGAAGGGCACAAAGGGACATATAAAATCCCTACCAATGTTTTCATGCTGTACATAGGGAGACACCTTTTAACTTGGTTGAAAGGGTTTGAATTAAGAAAAATTTTTGTGGGTCACAGTGGAAAAATGCTAAATAATTTCATATTTCATAACTGTGAACCACCTGATCAACATCCTCTACAGCAAACAGGGAAAGATTAAGAATGAGCTCTCAAACCTGGATACTCTCATAAAAAAACAACCTTCCACACAAACTTCCTCGTGGCTGGACTTTACAAAAACTAGACAAGCCATTTACAACACACACTTTGCTTCTCTCCAAAAGAAAAAGGACACTAAACTATCTAAACTACTACATGCCACAAGGGGCCACAACAGTGGTTCCCTTAACCCACCCATCAATATTGTTAATCTATCCAACTATATTCTTAGCCCAGCAGAAGAATCTGTCCTATCTCGGGGCCTCTCCTTTTGCCCCCTCCACCCCCACGAACATGATAGTTCTGTGGTGACCTAGAATCCTATTTACGACATCTCCAATTCAAGGAATATTTCCAACACACCTCTGACCAACATACTAACCCACAGAGACCTTCCTACCAACACTACAAAAAGAAGGATTCTGGGTGGACTCCTCCTGAAGGTTGAAACAACAGACTGCACTTCTACATAGAGTGCTTCCACCGACGTGCATGGGCTGAAATTGTGGAAAAGCAGTATCACTTGCCCCATAACCTCAGCCATGCAGAACACAATTTATCCACAGCCTCAGAAACAACTCTGACATTATAATCAAAACAACTGACAAAGGAGGTGCTGTCGTCATCATGAATAGGTTGGAATATGAACAAGAGGCTCCTAGGCAGCTCTCCAACTCCACTTTCTACAAGCCATTACCCTCTGATCCCACTGAGGGTTACCAAAATAAACTACACCATTTGCTCAAGAAACTCCCTGAAAAAGCACAAGAACAAATCCGCACAGAAACACCCCTGGAACCCCGACCTGGGGTATTCTATCTGCTACCCAAGATCCATAAACCTGGAAATCCTGGACGCCCCATCATCTCAGGCATTGGCACCCTGACAGCAGGATTGTCTGGCTATGTAGACTCCCTCCTCAGGCCCTTCGTTACCAGCACTCCCAGCTATCTTCGAGACACCACTGACTTCCTGAGGAAACTACAATCCATCAGTGATCTTCCTAAAAACACCATCCTGGCCACTATGGATGTAGAAGCCCTCTACACCAACAGTCCACACAAAGATGGACTACAAGCCGTCAGGAACAGTATCCCCGATAATGTCACAGCTAACCTGGTGGCTGAACTTTGTGACTTTGTCCTCACCATAACTATTTCACATTTGGGGACAATGTATACCTTCAAATCAGCGGCACTGCGATAGGTACCCGCATGGCCCCACAGTACGCCAACCTTTTTATGGCTGACTTAGAACAACGCTTCCTCAGCTCTCGTCCCCTAATGCCCCTACTCTACTTACGCTACATTGATGACATCTTCATCATCTGGACCCATGGAAAAGAAGCCCTTGAGGAATTCCACCATGATTTCAACAGTTTCCATCCCACCATCAACCTCAGCCTGGACCAGTCCACACAAGAGATTCACTTCCTGGACACTACAGTGCTAATAAGCGATGGTCACATAAACACCATCCTATACCAGAAACCTACAGACTGCTATTCCTACCTACATGGCTCCAGCTTTCACCCAGATCACACCACACGATCCATTGTCTACAATACAACCGCATTTGCTCCAACCCCTCAGACAGAGACAAACACCTACAAGATCTCTACAAGCATTCTTATAACTACAATACCCACCTGCTGAAGTGAAGAAACAGATTGACAGAGCCAGAAGAGTACTCAGAAGTCACCTACTACAGGACAAGCCCAACAAAGAAAATAACAGAACGCCACTAGCCGTCACCTTCAGCCCCCGACTAAAACCTCTCCAACGCATCATCAAGGATCTACAACCTGTCCTGAAGGATGACTCATCACTCTCACAGATCCTGGGAGACAGGCCAGTCCTTGCTTACCGACAGCCCCCCAATCTGAAGCAAATACTCACCAGCAACCCACCCCACACAACAGAATCACTAACCCAGGAACCTATCCTTGCAACAAAGCCCGTTGCCAACTCTGTCCACATATCTATTCAGGGGACACCATAGGGCCTAATCACATCAGCCACACTATCAGAGGCTCTTTCACCTGCGCATCTACCAATGTGATATATGCCATCATGTGCCAGCAATGCCCCTCTGCCATGTACATTGGTAAAACTGGACAGTCTCTACGTAAAAGAATAAATGGACACAAATCAGACGTCAAAAATTATAACATTCAAAAACCAGTTGGAGAAAACTTCAATCTCTCCGGTCACACGATTACAGACCTGAGAGTGGCTATTCTTCAACAAAAAAAACTTCAAAAACAGACTCCAATCAGAGACTGCTGAATTGGAATTAATTTACAAACTGGATACAATTAACTTAGGCTTGAATAGAGACTGGGAGTGGATGGGTCATTACGCAAAGTAAAACTATTCCCCTCCCCCACCACCACCACTGTTCCTCAGACGTTCTTGTCAACTGCTGGAAATGGCCAACCTTGATTATCACCACAAAAGGTTTTCTTCCTCCCCCCCCGCCCCTTTCCTGCTGGTAATAGCTCATCTTAAGTGATCACTCTCCTTACAGTGTGTATGATAAAACCCATTGTTTCATGTTCTCTGTGTGTGTATATAAATCTCCCCATTGTATTTTCCACTGAATGCATCTGATGCAGTAAACTGTAGCTCACAAAAGCTTATGCTCATATAAATTTGTTAGTCTCTAAGGTGCCACAAGTACTCCTTTTCTTTTTTCATATGAAAGTGGACTCTCTCCTAAATAATAATAGTTTCCATGTGCGTTATAAAGACAGCTGACAGAAAACCCTGTCATATGCACATCTCTTAGGAACAAATTGCATTAAGTATTAACTGATTAAAAATGGGCTTGCTTGACTCAACGTATTTGAATGTGGAGCTTTTTAATATAAATGATTGAATTTTCATTATATAGTAATTATTCTTTGAGATACAATAATCTCTATAATACAGTGGAATGTGTGTTTCTAATATACTGTTCTGTTTTCCAATGACTTTTCAAAACAAAATACATAAAGTACAGAAGAACAAAAGTAATCCTGAGGTTTGGATGCCACAAGCTGTGCAGATGTTACATTTATAGTAACTATCAAGTGTTGGGTTTGTGGTATTTGTTGTTTTTCCACGTTCTGTTATTTGCCAAGGCTGATAGTAGCGGGTATTGATGGCTAAAATACAGTTGTTTATATGTGTTTCTGTAGCTGGAATGTAGGCCAGCAGTTAAGGGTTTGATATGTACAGTATAGCCATGTGTATTTTGCATGTCAGCATGGAGATTGTAGCATCTTTTAGTAAATAGAGTTGGTTACTGGTCTGCGAAAACAGCTATGACTTCAGAACTCAATGAATACAGAAACTGATCTGTTTTTTTCTTCCTTGGGCTGGCCCCACCAAGTTGGGGTTGGGATATAATTGTGGGTTGGATTGGATTGGAAAACCTGCATGATTGTTGCCTGGACTGTTCCTTTTTTGTGAATAATGAACTTCTGTCAATCTGACACCTAGACACCAAGGCCATAAAATGGAACGAAACAAAGTCTGACTCAGTGATGCACATGAAAATCTATATATAGAGAGAAATAATGTTGCTCTTTTATTATACCATTAATTTTTACTTGTTTGCAAGTAAACTAATATGGCAAGTCCTATGACAGTACTTTTGCCTTATAATCACCCCAGTTGTTTACACTACCACATCCACTCTCCTGCTTTCCTTTTGTTGCTTCTGTCCCTTGCTTAGGGAGCAAATGGAAAGATGAGCTTCAAAGAGTGATCAGCTCTGTGTTGTGTTAGTAGTTCAAAAGATATGCTTGTGCAGCCCTACCAATTGCTACTTGATCGGCTCCCAGTAAAATCAACAAGCCAGAACCCTGACAAAAGGTACTACAACTCTGCATGGAGACTGCATTTTAATTGCTTTTCAGGTCTCTGAATAGAGAGGAGAATTCAACAGGTCTTATATTTTGTTGTGATTTTTAAGAACTTTTAAGAACTGATACTGTTTAACTCATGCAAGTGAAAGAAATATATTTATTTATTCTCTGGCACCCATTCTTTCATAGGCTCATTCACAGAGCATTAATCTACTCTCAAATAATTGACTGGCACATGTGCCTGCATAATTCAGGGTCAGTTGTCAAAAAAGGATAGAAGTTCAGCTTCTCTCTTGTGGGCACAGATTTTTGCATTGACATAATGAAAAGTAATGCACTTGCACCTCTATCTATCTAATTTGCACCTGTGTTCAGGTACTTAGACATTTGAATATCCTGACTTGATCAGAATTCATTTTGCAGGCACAAAAAATAGGTATAGTTTTAAAACCACTGTTTTGAAATTTTCATCCCAAATGCACAAGGGAAAATTTTATAAGATACAGAATCATATGATGCATATTGTCAAATTTCAGGGCAGGAATGAGCCCATCAACATATTAAAAAAAAGAAATGTGTGCAGTTCAGCTTGGGTTTGCAAAGCCACCCATCCGTTCTTGCCTCAAACATCTTGAATTTAAAAGATTGGACTGAAACTCTCCCCTCGTACATTCATCCAAATATATTTCTAGTATATCTACTTTCAGTTGCAGCTAGTAATAATACAAAGACAGGCTAACATAAGGTATTTTGACATTTCTGCTCTGATTCAGAAACTGGATGGGTAAAGGTGAACAGCAATGAATAATGTATTGTTTTTCAATCATGTAAGCATTTCCAAACCCTCAAGAAAGGCTCAATTTTAGGTGACATTTTAGGCTGAGGTTTAGGTTGTATTAACCAAGGGGTGCAGAAAGCCCAGGCTTAGGGTGGATTATTTTGCCTAAAAATAAAATAATAACAAAAAGTTGTGAAGGGAGGCAAACCGGTAGGGAGTTGCTACCGACCAGCGCATGGCTAACAGCTTCATTCATGCCATTCAGCCCATGTGCCATTTACAAGGGACGATTGAGTCTGATGTGGAGCAGTAAAGTATAATGGGGGAAGAGAATGTGTGTCAGAGTAAAGCAAGTTTCAGAGTAGCAGCCCTGTTAGTCTGTATTGGCAAAAAGAAAAGGAGTACTTGTGGCACCTTAGAGACTAACAAATTTATTTGAGCATAAGCTTTCGCGAGCTACAAGTGAGCTGTAGCTCACGAAAGCTTATGCTCAAATAACTTTGTTAGTCTCTAGAGTAAAGCAAGGTGAGCTAGTTCTGTACCATGAAAGGCTTGGAGTGTTACAGTGTTCCTCAGAAAGAAAAGGAGTACTTGTGGCACCTTAGAGACTAACAAATTTATTAGAGCATAAGCTTTCGTGAGCTACAGCTCACTTCATCGGATGCATTCTCACGAAAGCTTATGCTCTAATAAATTTGTTAGTCTCTAAGGTGCCACAAGTACTCCTTTTCTTTTTGCGAATACAGACTAACACGGCTGCTACTCTGAAACCAGTGTTCCTCAGAGTATCACTAAAGGAGCACAAATACTGAAGCATGCACAAGGGGCTGTGTGTGTGTTGATTGGGTTGATCTGCCTTGATAATGCTGGGGAAAAGACAAAGCATTAATTGCTTTCTGCAAACTGATTTGACCACCCCTAGTTTTGCCTGCTTTCCTTGGATCATCTTTAGCTGTGGATTTGCTTGTGTGGGTGAAAAGTATTGAATCTTTGTGGAGAACCCTTAAATTGCAGACACAGAGAACAAATATTTCCCAATGTGAACTCAGTAGATTAAAGAACCTCTCATTGCCTACCTGCCTGTGTATATGCATGAATATAATGGATATAAAACATTAGACATTAAAGTTATAACCTCGAAGGGAAGGCACATTATTTTCTTGTGAAACCATGATGTCATGGTCTTACCTCACCTTTAGTTTCAGCCAAGCAAATAATGTGTACTGAGCTCTCTATCATGTACCATTATAATTAGCTCTGTCAGGTCTTAGCCCTGCAACCCTCATGCAGATAATATGATAATATGTCTTCATAACCAAGTGACCTTACATGCACAATATTTCTCTCCTTATGAAGATTGCATGTCAATAAAGTAATTGAGTCTCAGAGGCTGCAGAGTGTGAAGATTTAGATGATTGGACTTTCAGGGCAGTGATGTATGACCGTTATTATTCTACTTGTCAGGGAGCGGCGTGCAAGCAACGATGGTCAGAAAATGACAGGGATGAAAGGTTGTGTTTCATTAAAAAATATTGCTGTTAATCACCGCTCTATTCTTTTCAAAGTCACTGTGGAAAAAAACTCCTTTTTCATTTCTGCAAACTGAATTCAAAAAAAAAAGAAAAGAAAAGAAAAGAATGCATGCTAGGCTTTCAGAATGAGCTATCTAGGTTCAGTCTCAATTAATGAACTAAATTATTATTTCAGTTAATAAAGTACAACAAAAATGATAGACACCAACACCACTGTATATTTTTATTGCATCAGTTTAATATTAGAAGTATCCTACTAAGATTTAAACCACATTTTGTCTAACTCCTCAAGCAGTTATTATAAGTGTTATGAAGCTAGTATAAAAACAGACCACACTGAATTCAACTGTTTTTGCTTGTGCTAATTTGTTTGGACAGTTGCAATACTTGAAACATTTACATTTCCTTACTTTGTAAAAGCAAATTTTTTCCCCTTCACCAAGCTGTTTTGTAACTCTAAATTTGTCTTATGATATCATAACAGCTGGAAACTTGTAGCTTGACATGATTTTTTCATATTTAAACAGCTTAAAAATGATTGTTTAAAACACATATTTTTTTCTCTCTGAGCTTTTTTCCCATTTTGTTGCACGTAACACTGGAAGTGTTCGCAATATATTTTAAAGCAAATTATTTATTTGATCATTTAGTTGTTAATTCCTGGTGATTTACCTATATAGTGAGCTTTTAGTTTATAAAAAACTAAACAAAAAATAACCCAAAACACTGTTTGGGTTACTCTGTGTAGTGAAATATAGTTGAAGGTTTTGGCTGAGTAGCATGTAAAGAAACTGTATAGTCCATTCAGTGAGTGGAAAATCCTAATAAAAGAACATCTCTTGTGAAGAACTGGCTTCAGGAGTCTTTAAATCTTCATGGTTAAGTAATTGACTGAGATATAACAGCCTTGAAGGAGAAAAAGCTTATCATATCATTTTGGGCCATACGTATGAAGGTGATAATTTATAACATAAAATTAACCACTGCATCCTTTCAAGACAGACTCTGATAAAAATGATTCTATTAGGAAACGCAATGGAAAAAAGAGAGAGAGAGACCTGTATATTTAAACTGTAGGAGATCAAATTCTGCTGTGATGTGTTCTCTCATCTTCTCCACTACAGGCAGTTTTACTGTGGCACAGAATTTAAAGGGGCAAACTCAAGTTTGTTTAAAGTGAAAATGTATTATCATTATTATGATAATTATAGTACTGCCTAGTGGTTCCATCTGAGATCAGGGCCTTGTTGTGCTAGACACTATACAAAGATACAGTGAGAAATGGGCCTAACC
Source organism: Dermochelys coriacea (assembly GCF_009764565.3). Classification (NCBI taxonomy): domain Eukaryota; kingdom Metazoa; phylum Chordata; order Testudines; family Dermochelyidae; genus Dermochelys; species Dermochelys coriacea. Next base: position 64,105,877 of record NC_050074.1, read on the forward strand.
CCAAGAAGCTTCCCATCTAAATAGACAGAACAGACAATGTGGGGAGAGAAACAAAAGCATAGGAAAGGTGAAGCACATGATCTGTATCACACAGCAGCTCAGTGGTGAAGCTGGGTATAGAAGCCCTAGTCAGATGCCCTAACCACTGCTTCTCTATTTGATATAAAACAACAATGGGGCTGTTGGTTTCAGAGGGAGTTTGCCGGAGGAAAGAGTGTAAAGATCTTTCCCAATATTATTAGGTGATGCTTGTAAATATAATAGGTTAAAAAAAGTCAGAGAAGTGTGATTTTTAAATTGATGCTATTGCTTTAATTAAACACACTAAAGAAATCATAAGGCAGTAAAGTCAGTCCCCAGGTTAACAAAAAAGGTAATTGTAGTCACTAGCGTAGCTTTAGAATGCAGCCTTTAAGCTATGAGAGAAGGGGAGGGAGAAAGAAAATTCCAAGAAGCTAGAATATACAAGGGTCAGTATGGAATTAGTGAAGTGTAAAGAGAAAAGGAGTACTTGTGGCACCTTAGAGACTAACAAATTTATTTGAGCATAAGCTTTCATGAGCTACAGCTCACTTCATCGGATGCATTTGGTGTAGCTCATGAAAGCTTATGCTCAAATAAATTTGTTAGTCTCTAAAGTGCCACAATTACTCCTTTTCTTTTTGCGAATACAGACTAACACGGCTGCTACTCTGAAACCTGAAGTGCAAAGGGCACTCACCAAAAAAGTAAAATATACCCCCCAACCTATTTAAACTTGAATGGGTTATGCAAAAACAAGAGCTAATAGCCCATTATATTTGTATATGTCCTTTTAGATAAGGGAAGAAGATTGATACCTTCCAGTCAAATGGAGCCTGACATGAGTGATCTGACTCCTCTATCAATGTGACACCTGGGTCACTGTTAGCAGTTATTGGTGTTGATAGGCACACCCCACATAGAGAGCCAAATGTGGTTGTTTTGATCCCTTGTTCTTTTATTTCCATCCCTTCTCCCTGTTTTCTGTCACAATGTCATGTCAAATCATTGTTTGGTGGCAGATTCAGAACCCCTGAAGTACAAAGGTATCAGGCTTCAGGAACCACATTGAAATGAATATAACAATGGGAACCAAAAAACCCACAAACCACTTATCAGGGAACAAAGCAGCTAATATGTGGTGTTAGTGGTTTCTGAGGGAAGAACCAGTAGTACATCCTGTGGACAGGCAGGTGTAGGTTGGCTTGTCCCGGGGTCCAGTTACAGGCAGGCTGGGAAGATTAGTATTGATGTCTGTCACTTTGTGCCTGTCAAGCTGTTTGTTTGAGAAAATGGAATAGGCAGTGGCTATCTGGTAATCAACCCGCTCTAAAGAAGAGAGCTATAGAAATACTATTTCTTAGGGATTTCTATGTATGTCTGGTTAGTCCTAGCCTAGTTTACTGTATTTTCTTTTAAATTTAGATTTCCTTCCTGGATAAATCAGAGCGCTCATAAAGGATAGATGTTTTCATCGTTACCCAATGTTTTCCAGGCTCATTCTCTAGGTATCAATTTATCTGTGTGTGTATTTGAGCATATATATACGTAAAATATTATACACTTCTCTTTGAAGTATTCAGTTAATGGGCTGGAGTTTTGTTTCCAGTTCAGTTAATGGTGTTTTTCATAATGGTGTTTTCTATATTAAGGATTGGTCACAGAGGTCATTCTTTGGTTTTGCAAGCTGAGAACCAGAGTGTTGGATAATAGATCCTTTTTATCTGAACCTCAAAAGTTGGTAGGGGTGGAGAATGGAATAAAATTTTCCACTTTTGCCCCCCTCTAATATGTATGTATGCACGTTCACATGTGAATAATTATAACTAGAACAAATAGTGGCTTTAGCTAAGGCTTCCAAAGTGTTTCCGTTATAGCCTCATTTTCAGCCATTTATAACTTTTTGAAATGTCAACTATCCACCTGGTATTTGCCAAGTCTCTGACCAAAGGTGAGTTTGGTCTTGGAGCCTTGTTCTGAAAAGCTTAGCAAAAGAGTTCCACTGTTTCTCATAGATTCATAGAGTTTAGGGCAGAAGAGACTATTAGGTTACAGTATCTAGTCTGACCTCCTGTGTGTCACAGGCCATTGAATTTTGCCCATTTACCCCTTGATTAAACCCAATAACTTGTGTTTGAGTAAAGCATAACTTGTGTAAAGCGAAACACATCTTCCAGAAAGACATCCAGTCTTGATTTGAAGACCTCAGTAGATGAAGACTCTACCACTTCCCTTGGTAGTTTGTTGTACTTGATTCATCATCCTCACGATTACAAATTTGTGCCTAATTTCTAATTTACATTTGTTTGGCTTCCAATCTTCCAATCCTTGTTTCTTGTTGTGCCTTTCTTTAGCTAGATTAAAGAGTCTGTTAGAGCAAGCTATTTTCTCCCTGTGAAGGTACTTGTACACTTTTATCAAGTCACCTCTCTATCCTCTTTTAGATAAACTAAGCAGATTGAATTCTTTACATCTTTCACTGTAAAGCATTTTCTTCAGCCCTTGAATCATTTTTGTGGCTCTCTTCTTCACCCTCTCCAATTTTTCAATTTACTTTTTAAAATGTGGACACCAGACCTGTATTCCCACACTGGTCTCACCAATGCTGTACATGGTGCTAAAATCACCTCCTTACTTCTACTCACCTCTTTACACATCCAAGTATCGCATTAGTTCTTTTTGTCACACTGGGAGCTCATGGTGATTTGTTCATCCACTATGACCCCTACATTTTTTTCAGAGTCACTGCTTCCAGGATGCAGGCCTCCCTACCAGAGGTATGGGCTGTATTCCTTGTTCCTAGATGAATAACTTTGTATTTGGCTTTTTAAAACACATTTTTTAATGGGCCCAGGTTACCAAAATGATCCAGATTGCTCTTTATGGCTGCTCTGTCCTCATTATTTACACACCACCAATGTCTGTGTTATCCACAACTTTTGTCAGCAGTGAATTTATAGTTACTTCCAGATCATTGATGAAAATGTTGAATAGTGTTGGCTTGGTACTGATTCCTGCAGAATCTCACTAGAAACATCCCCATTTGATGATTATTCCCCATTGACAACTACTTTCTGAGATCGGCCAGTTATCCATTTCTTAATCCATTTAATGTGCATTTTATTGATAATCTATAGTGCTGTTTTCTTAATCAGAATGCCATACAGCACTAAGTCAATTTCCTTATAAAAGTCTCTTACGTCTACATAGCTATCTTTTTCAAACAAATTCGTATTCTTATCAAAGAATTAAATGAAGCTTGTTTGACAAGGTCTATTTTCCATGAAACCATGTTGACTGGCATTAATTATATTCCTTTCCTTTTATTCTTTATCTATTGACTCCTGTATCGGCTTTTCCTTTATTTTGCCTAGGATTGTTGTCAGGCTAACTGGCCTATAGATCATCCCACTTCTTCTTTTTGAATATTGGCATATTAGCACTCTTCCAGTCTTCTGAAATTTATCCGGTTTTCTAATCTTTATTAAAAGTTAACATCTGTGGTTGAAAGATTTCCTCAGCCAACTCTTTTAGGGCTCTTGGATTCAAGTTAGGTCTGGCTGATATAAATGTTTATCATTCCTATTAGACATTATTTAACATCTTCCCTAGTTACTAATTTACTGGGAAGTACTTTATCAACCTCATGTGATATTATATGATTCTGCTTCTTAAACAAATACAAAACAACAATATTTACTGACACTTCTTTCCATCATTATTAACAACTTTATCATCTCCATCAAATAATGGGCCTATACCATTGTTATGATTTCTTTTGTTTCTAAATATTTAAAAAAGAAGTTGAAAATAAAATATCCTTTCACCATTTATTTATATACACACACACATGTCCCTTTTTTGGACTATCTCTTGTCACAAAATTAGTAGAGAGAGAGATCATTGACATTTGCTAGGAAACTCATCTTTACAAAAGGACGTTGGACTGTGCTGTACATATGTGTAAATGTTTATAATTGCATGGAGTTTCAGATACTCAGCCCAAGTCTCATTTATGCTGCTCCAGAGACAGCTCTAAGTATCCTTTAAGTCTCCACACCAGCTGATCCCCGAACAGCTTCCATTTACGGGAGCATTTCTGGGTGTGACCAGGAGTGGGAGGAGGTGTGGCCTGAACACACTGCCAAAAGAGTATCCAGGGGACTGTTCCAGCAGCATAGAATAGTGTTGCCCTATGACTGGCTCTGGATTGGAGCCATTTTTTCCTGCCCTCTCCCCATTGTGAGCTTTGTGCACAATGATCAAGTCCAAAGTATTTAGATATATCTTTATCAATCTATCTATGCAAATGTGTGTCAGAGCATAAGAGTGTATAAAACACTATATATAAAAAGTCTTTGCTTTAATTAATAAAATATGAATGTATTTTCTCTTATTCATTAGCATAACTACTCTGCCCTCCAAACCTCTTCATTCTGTTTCTGTTACCTGGAACTGACAGACTGCCTTGTATTTTAGTCTTTTAAATTAACATAATTAGTTTGTTAGCGAAATAAAAGTTGATTGGTGGTTTACCAGTGTTTTCCTCTGCATGCTATATTTTCTCCTGTGTCTTTTTAATGCTTGGAAAGGATAAACTCTTTTGTCTAGTGCAACAGAGGTCAAATTGAATTTGAACTTTAGCTGTTCTACAGGGTTTTTTCAATCAGTCACTCTTGGGTGTGTCACGGTCAACATAATTCAGGCACATTCAGGAACAAAACGTCTAGTGTGTTTTAAACTGTGGGCAAATGCATCTGTTATGTAATCCAAATCCCAGTTGCCTTCCTCCCTCCAGTTTAAGGAATAAAAATGATGTGATATGTGATAGATGCTGTAGGTACTCTTGCATGATAGTGAGGGAAATGTACTCAATAGATACTGAATCCTGTTTCATGATCCTAAGAACACTAGGAATAAAGGATTTATCATGCTGGGCCAGAACGCTGATATACCAAATTGGGTATACCAAATACCTATTTGAGTGTCTGTACTAAGAGAGAATGAAGATTTCACCAGCCTGAACATTTTGGAATAGGATAAATAGTCTTGCAATAGGAGGAATAATGACATAGGAGGAAAAGAAGAGATAATTTTAGCTTTCCATACATGGCTTTTTTTTTTTTGATAAAGCTCTGCTAATGGCATAGTCATAGGTGTTTTAAAGTGCCTTCATGTCCAGGCATGGGGTCACCAATGTTGCAGTGTCTTTCCAAACATTTTAAGAGGTACCATGGCAATTTTTTTAACTGATATTCTAATAGCTCAGCTATCTTGCCTAATGAATGACAATAATTGTAGAAAACACATTCAAGGAACAAGGATACTGCTTGTGAGGCATATTTCCTTATTCACATCTGTTAATTTCTTTGATTATCCTGCTTTGCTGCTACTTCATTAACATATGCAAGAAAGCTGGTGGTGAAGGAATCACAGTGGACTAACCACCATGAAGTAGCTGTAAGAAATTGTAGGCTTTAGTCCAAAATGCATGGCTGTTTACTGAGATCCTTCAATTCTGACTCCATAGCACTTCTCTTTCTTAGGCCAAAGATGTCACCTTTACATATGCCCAATCAAAATAATTTGGTGTGACCTTGTCACCATTAGTAATTCAGTACTTGGCCACATATGCTGTACATACAGTGGTACCTAAGACACTGTAACTAATTTAGATAGTTGCAGCCATTGTGCTCAATTGTTGACTACTCCATCACTCCAACTTAATCTGATTGGTCATATGTGAAGATGATGTTCTTCTGCCTCAGAAGCAGGTGCTGTTTTTTTTTTAATGGTAACCATTGCATCATTTGTCTTCAGTTTATTCTTTCTTGCTAAAGTAGCAGTTTTAATGTGTTAGTGGGGACGAAAAAGATATTTCAGTTTCCTTCATAATGTCCATTTTTAAGGGTTGGATTTTTGTTGATGTTGTTTTATGTTGGTTTGGTTTTGGTTTTCATTCCCTTCCAAGAAACACAATTATGGAAATAAATTAATAAATAAATAAAAAGTCCCATCCATTAGAATCCTTGGCTCCACCCTCATCTGCCCAAATACAATGTTTTTAAAGCTGCCTAAAAGTTACTCATCAAAGCGTAGACTGCATAAGTATCTGGTTTAATAAAGGGATATACAATAACTGAATCATACCTACCAATCATAACAGTTTCCAGATCTTGCTAATATGTTTGCATTATTTGTCAAATCCTGTGACTCTAATGCTGCTTCACTTGTAGAGATATGAAGAGCACCCAAAGCTATTTGAAGTGGAAGCCAGTTGAAACAAAACACACACTGCCTGGAAATAATGAAAATTTTAAAAACCAAAACAAAATGGGTACATGACTGGCCACACACGCTTACTCCAAATTACTTTTTCTCATTTTGCACTTGGGAAGGTGCCTCTGGGCCAGATGTCCTCTGAAGAATCTCACTTTTGTAAGGAGGGAAAATCTATCAATCTATATCCTGGCTATTCCAATATACCATTTTTGGGTTTAGTAATTTCAGTGTCCTTTATCACTGATATTCTTTAGAGTAACTTGAATAACTGGCCAGGACTCATAAGACCTAGAACAAGAATTGCAACAGAAAGGGCACTGCAATATGTATTGGGTTAGACCATGAATAGGGGAGTTGGTCCTGCTGATACTTACAAATAAATAATTAGAAAACATGTATACACAAACCAGTAGGTGGAGAACACCGATTTCTTAATGTACCATATCTTACATACCTACATAACATTGCTATTTTATAATTTAACTTAGCGGGCATGCATACTACTTATTCAAAAGTGTCCCTACTTAAATGATTGTAGGAATTTAACAAATTTATTAGAGCATAAGCTTTCGTGAGCTACAGCTCACTTCATGAGCTGTAGCTCACGAAAGCTTATGCTCTAATAAACTTGTTAGTCTCTAAGGTGCCACAAGTACTCCTTTTCTTTTTGCGAATACAGACTAACACGGCCGCTACTCTGAAACCTGTAGGAATTTAATTATCAAATCATCACAGGAAAATTTTAAAGATTCTGGTCTTCAAAGCATTAAGTTGCCTCTGCATAATTGTAACTAACTCCTGTTGTAGTGAAGAAATGTTGTGTTAACATTTTTACCATGAAGTCTTTTACTATAATATTTCTACTTCTTAGTCCAGCACTTTCTAGGACATGGGCAAATAACAGTTTGGATTTATACAGCCCCTTTCATCCTAGGATCTCAAAGCACTTTACAAACTAAAAATAATTAGTCTAGAGTTGACCTAGAGTTGATTACTGTTGCTTCTGTTAAGTTTAATTTTTAAATCATTCACTATGTCTACATTTAATGTTGACACAAAGAATTACAGTATGATTCCTGCACACTGGACCCTTGGCAAAGGTGCTCAATAGCTAACTGAACAGACTGGTGAATCATCAAAATACCATTAATATTCACTGCAATGGAGTAGAAAATCGTTGTAGTTTATAAACTGTTGCTGAAATAACCTCTAAATCAGGGGTGGGCAAACTTTTTGGCCTGAGAGCTGCATTGGGTTCCAAAACTGTCTAGAGGGCTGGGTAGGGAAGGCTGAACCCCAGCCTGGCCCCCTGCCCCCTAACCACTCACTCCCACTTCCTGCCCCCTGACTGCTCCCCTCAGAAACCCCAACAATCCAACCCCCATGCTCCTTGTCCCCTGACCGCCCCCTCGGAACCCTATCCAACTGCCCCTTGCTCCCTGTCCCCTGACTGCCCCCCGGGACTCCCTGCCTCTTATCCAACCTCCCCACCCTCTTACCATGCCGCTCAGAGCAGCGGGACTGGCAGCTGCGCTGTCCGGCCAGAGCCAGCCACATCGCCGTGCTGCCTGGCAAGAGTCTGCAGCCTTGCCACCCAGAGTGCTGGTGGCATGGTGAGATGAGGCTGCGGGGGGAGGGGGACAGCAGGGAAGGGGCCTGGGGCTAGCCTCCCCGGCCGGGAGCTCAAGGGCCGGCCAGGATGGTCCCTCGGGCCGGAGGTATCCTGCGGGCTGTAGTTTGCCCACCTTTACTCTAAATGGCGGTAGGTTGTAATCTGTGACCCTTAAAAGGTGTACTTTCAAAAGTGGCTTTATAAAATCTCTGTGCTTCTACTTCTAAACTTCAGCTGAAACTATCTCTGTTGTTGTTTCATTAGCATGTGCCCAGTTGTGCTTTTTGGACCCTCTAAACCTCTCCATCTGTGTTATCTTCCATCCTGCAGCAACTGTCCTCTAGAGAGGAGTTATTCTTTAATCTGGCTCTTGAAGATTAGAAAGCTCACTCCAACTGGCAACTAGGCTTTCTGACCGACCTCCAGCAAAGAGGAATAAAGCACAGCCTTTAAACTCTGCCTTATGTATGCATCCAACTCCCACATTAAATCAAAAATGGTGGCTTTGATACCAGAAAAGATGTTTTGTTTTGGACTTTTTTTAGGAACAGGTTTTTTTGTAATGTACAGATGTACATATGGTAGAATTAATACATAATGTCGTCAATCAAGGTTTTTAAGTTGCTACCTTTTTTGATGGCTTGCTACAGTAGCAATTGAGCACAGTTTTCTGGGACCTATTTTCAACAGCCTGAGGCTAGATGTCTCCATTCTACAACAAGGTTGTTCACTTGAGAAAAAGGTTACAACTTGAAAACCTGAGTCACAATAACTAATGAAAACATGGTGGCACTGTCGGACTGTGGTTTAGCTAGGTTGATGCCAGCAAGAAGCATGTGTTCTTTAAATGTGATGCTTTGTTAGTAGCTTGCAAAACCAAGTCTGAAGAAGGTTTTGGAGAAGAATGAAATGTACCAACAGGAGTATAGAAGTTAAAATCTACACTTATGCACTGCACTGTGTCTTTAATGTCAAACCAAAGTTTTGAAGCTGGGGAGAGAGTGGAACCTGATCTGTGAATTAGGATAAATAACTTGTAATTCTAGTGACGGCTTGGCCATTGACATGCTCTGTGACCTTGGGTGAGTCACTTAAACTTTCCATGCCACAGTTTTCACTATTTGTAAAGTGAGGTTAATATCTTCAAAGGAGAGATCTGAGGCAGACTTAATACCTATAAAACAATTTTGAGATACTTGGATGAGAATTATTATACAAGTTTCTGTTAATTTGTTGCTGTTGCAGTGATATGGAAGAGTCTGGTGTTTACAGACAATGAGGTGAATTGTTGGTATGTCTAAGGTACGTAAAGAGTTCTAATGTTTAAAAGGAAAAGCCATAGGCTCTGAAATAATGTACTTATCTAATCAAACACTTTTTTATTTAACCCTTCAGATTCCTCTGTGGTTTGAAAACCTTGAAATAAGCTAGATATCACATCACACTTCTGTTCCATCAATCTTTATTCACACTGTAGAAGTTTTGTGCCTTAAAAATAGTAGAAAAATGTGTGTTAACATCAGCTTTAATTAATAATTATTGGCTGAATACAATACTGCCATCCTATAAGAACTTGGGCTACAAAGTCCCTTTTGGAATTTCATGTTTTTTCCTCTTCCATCATTATTGGTTAGTACAATGATATCCTTGATCAAAGAGCAGGTACTCTGCAATATCAGTTTTAGAACTAGTTTCCATAACACCCAAGGCAGTTATCAGCAGACGTTATAATTTAGTTAACCCAGCAACACTGAAGAGAGATTTGTGCCACCCACAACTTCCGTTTTGTTTGGTTGCTTTTGGTTACTTCTGCTGGAGTGCAGGTAGAATGAAACATAAGAAGAAATAAACACTTCACTTTCCTATTATTAAATGTTTTATTTTGGGTGAATGCTTAGGTAAATATAGCAATTGATGGAGTGATTGCTTTCCTCTGTTTGCTGTGCTCTTTGGAAAGCTGTGATCATGAAGGCTGTTGTTATGGGACTTCAAATAAGATGAATGTTGACATTCTGATTAGTGATGGTTTTACTTTGGATACATAAATTACTGTGTCTTTCTTTGTTCCTTGTTTTTTTCCTCTCCTTTCACCCTTTTTCATCTCATTACATTTCCAAGTCACTTCAGAGTAATGACTACACTAGTATATCACTACTCTGCTACTTATTACATATTTGTCTCTGTTAAAATATTGTTCTTGGTGCTATTTGCTATCATCTCAACTATTTTAGTGACTGAAGTCACTACATTTACAGAGATGAGCAAACCGATGATGTCATTAGTCTAATCAGTGACATCACTCTGAGTTTGTACAGCTGATCAGAGCTAAACTAAAAAAATCATTTAATTACTCGTCAAATGAGAAATAAGAATGCAAGTCATATGCAGTTATGGATGTATGATGATGATGATACCAAAAGAAATGAGTTGAGCTCTCTGATATTTCTGCTCAGTTATTGAGACAAAATTGTCATATATTACATGAAGCACTTTGGGGTGTTCTACATGTTGTCTCATAGTAATATCTTTAGTTTAATACTGGGACACCATTTACTGCACACTTAGTACATTATGAGTGCCACAAGAATGTTCAGAAATCCCAGATGTCAAGTAATGGCTTGGTACCTAAAAATGTATTTGCTTTTGGTTGTTGTGTTTTTGCAACTGTAAGAATGGAGCACGAGATGGCTGCAAGTAACTATTAGAACAGAACTCATTTAAAATATGTATGCAGAATTTCTGTAGACATAGGGGAAAGATTCTAAATAATCTGATTTGATGGAGATAATCATCCCGACCTCCCTTTCTAAAGTACTTTTTCAATCTACTGAGGAAAAGAGCTGTATGAGAGCTAGGTATTCTAATAATAAGAAGAGAAAAATCATCTTCCAGTTAGAAGGATCCCAAAGCACTTTACAAACTGAAGTGAATTATTTTTCCCAGCACTGAAGCACTTTCATATCTATGAAAGGATTCACAAGCTTTTCAGTGGCATTCAGTGACACTACATAGTCTAGTACAGGAGGTGAAGAGTGTTATAGCCAGCTGAAAGTATACACTAGGCAGAATGTAATTACCTATAACAGAATCTGATTAAGACAGCAAGAGTAATGCCCTGGTGAACAAAGCTTCATGTATTACCTGGAAGATGGCCCCTCCAAGAACACATTGCCCCTTTAAGCATTTGATCAGTATTATCCAGGATTGCCAACTCCAACCATTCAAAAATCCTGAGTCAGCCCCCCCAAAATCACCAAATTAGCTTTAAAATCATGAGAATTTTTTTTTAATTGATCTTTTTGTTACCCTTCATCCTGAGCCTTTAGGGTACACTTCATTCATGTTTTCAAGCTTGTCTTCACAACCATGAGAGCTGGAAACTTACTTTAAAAATAGTGAAACTGAGATATTTATGCAATCTTTTGATTCCAGTGACTGGGTTTAAAGGAGGGTATGGAGACTTGGCAGAAAACTGCGAGAGCTGGCAACACTAACTTGGGTGCCATGTCCCTTAGAAATGACTAAGCTAACTAGAATTCTGATTTACATAATTTTTAAATTTGGGGGGACAGTAAAAGAGTAATGTAGTGCTAAAATGACTTAAAGATCATATTCTTCAGCTTTTTGTCCAGAGGTAAACTTTTCAATATAACCTAATTTATTTAGGAGCTAAGTCTCATTGACTTGCAATAAAAGTCACTGAAAATGCCGCTTAGGCTCCTGAATCACACAGGTACTTTTGAAAATTTTACCTTGTGGCTTTGTTGGTGTCAGGAGGATTAGAAATCCCTTGTCAGTATATTGTAAAATATGTTTTGGTATGTGCATATTAAAGAGTAAATACTATATCCTCTAGGATAATTAAGAGTTTTCTGGTCTTGGATTACAGTCATTTAGATTAACGATTATTTCTAATCCTTAATGTATCTCTTTGTGGCTGTTCTTGCTTTTAACCATGAAAATAAAATGCCTGCAATCAGAAATTTCACAATATTGTTGCCGTTTTCCCACGGGTTAAGTATGCAGCTCTAGAATTGAAATGTTACAAGGAAATTTTTTGTACACGTATTTCAGGAGATACTGACCTCCTTACCAGCCACTGAGGTTCAGATAGGCAAGCTCTTCTTACAGTGTAGAATACTAGAAGATTACTGGGCTGCTGAGGATCATTTTAGGTTATGGCATGAGGGGATTAGCTCAGATTTATAACCGTTTGCATTTTCCATTTTCTCCCCCCGGTTTTCAGAGTGGCATGGAAATTATATTTGTGATTCCCTGAGGACTCTCACATTGGTGTCAGTTTTCAGGTTTTGCCATATACATCTAAAAGTGGACATAAAACATAATGGAAAGAAATAGAAAAAAAAGTATCTTTTTCTTGATTCTTTATTACTAAAGAGTTAAAAAAGCGATTCCTCGGGCTATTATGCAAATCTGAAACTGGGAAGAAATGTTAACATGAACTCAGATTGCTTTTAGAATCCTTTGTCCATGCATTTTTTAAAAAGGAATCTGATAATATATGCATATATCAGATTCTTTATATAAACCTTGTAAGGCAGCTGAGATGGCAGTTATTCGCAATACACTTGTATTAATTTTAGAATGGTTGAAACCACAGAAGGATTTTGAGAAACCAGATTAAACAGTTTGTTTCAAACTTATTTTTTTTTAACAAAAACTAAAGGTATCATACGTGCAGGATGTCCAACAGCCTCTCATTGCTTCTCTTTCACATGCATTAAATCTTTCTCTCCATCAGTTTATTTCTCACTGATGCTCACAGTTGGTGTGGAGTCTAAAGCAAAGTATGTCTAAAAAACCAGACTGATTTCTGCTCATTAAATGGGGCGGGGGGGCGGGGGGTGAGAGGATGCAATGAATTCTGAAAAAAATTTGGCAATGTAGAGCAAGGCAGTTTCCTTTGAACTGAAACTTTTCACTAGGCAGACATACTACCTATGGTTATTATTGTGTCACATAATGTATAAATTGCAAACCACTACATTAAAAAAAAACAGAACTGCTTCCCTGCTGTGTAAAGTACCAGATATATGATATGTACCAGGTACATGATACAAAATGTACATTCAGTGTTTTCTACACTACCTGTTGCTATATGTCCCCTAGGGATGCTGGCATTTTAAACATAGACAGTGCCACTGATGAGTTACAGGAGCAGAAAGAACCAAAAGGTAAGAACGAAGATGGGCCCAAATAAACATCCTCCAGCTGAATTTTGCTGATCTTTGGGGGTATACAAGGTCCAAACCCGGAACCAGATTTTGCAAATGGTCCTGGTCTTTATGTTGAGCCAAATAGCAGAATAAGAGCACCCCCAAATTTGAAAAGTTTGAAATCCAGATCCAAATTTCATAGTGAGGGTCCATCTCTGGAAAGCTGAAACGCCTGTCTTACGCCACAGAAGAAAAGGGGTTTAATGCTACATTTTTAAATTATAGTTTGATTCATTAAATTCAGTCTGAGATGCATAGTTGAAGTGCTATCAGGGGAGGAAGGGCAGTTTTACAATGCGGACAAGTTCCATAGGATCCTTGCTGGCATAGGCAGCCTGATCAGAGGCTCTCAATAGGCTCTTCCCACTTTGTGCTTTGCCAGCTGGCAGGATCCAGGCCCCAGGGGAGCAGGTTTTATGGATTGTTGGTACCTTCAAACCTAGTTTAGCACAACTTCTGGGTGGGCACAGAAAGGGCAGCATGGTGCACTGGGCAAAGGGATGGAACAGTGTGCAGACTCCCCCAGCATATAAGGAAGCTCAGGGGTAGGTGGAAGAGATTTTGCTACTTAGGACAATTCCTTAAAGTCACAGCAGGCACGACCTAAAATGGAGGTAGAAGATGTTATCAAAATATATGTAACACTGCAAGTATGTATCCCTAGCAGTGGTTCCTGGGAATGTTCTAACCATGTAACCATACCTCCCTAGGCAATGGAGAGAGAGTGCTGAGGAGCAGATCTTGTTATACAGTTTTTAAAAACTTAGGTGCTAGGTCATTAGCTGATGTCAACTGAGGAGGCACTGGAGTACTCAATGGAGCTGTGACAATTTACAACAGCTGACAATCTGACCTATAGCTATACTCCTCCTAGTGCTGTATTTCACTCTCCCTTGAGCTCCTGTTTGCCATCCATGTAGGTGCACAGGGAAGCTCCCTGTATATTCCTTCTGTCCACCCTCACCCCAGTATAGCTATGCTCAAGTGGCCATAATTAGGCACACAAGATTTATACATTCCTTTTTGATTGGCTGTTTTCTTGTGTTAAATTGTCCGATGTCTGATTGTTCTTGATGAGTACCTATGAACAGCATGAGTGGACAACTCAAGCCCCTGTTTGTCAGCCTTAGCTTGAAGAAGACTCAGTCTTTGTTGGTTAGTGTCACAACTTTAAATGTGGCTTGCTGCCTTTCAGTTTAAAAAAATAAGAAATGTTTCAGTAAACAATTGCCTGTAGGAGGGTAATAACAAAAGACACTTCAATTTCTACTAAATATGCAAAATGCACAGCATTTTGATTTACTGACTTTATTGTTCTTACTTATGAATATGTCCTTTGGTGCATGCCTTTCATCATATCTGACTTGCACTAGACAAGTGTGTATTATTTACAAGAACATCCAGTTGTGGACATTATAATTGACTAGTCTCTTAATCAAGCCTCTCAATTATTTTGCATTGAAATGTACCTACTTCTCTTAAACTTAGTAAACTTTTCTTATATTCAGATCATACTTATAGTTTTGAAAATTACTGGCAGTGGCATTACTTAAACACGCTGACATTAAATTTGGGTTTCTCAATTCTAACACCAGTGATCTGTCTGTTATGGAAATATATAATTTAATCTGTGAGTTTATTATTTAGATCAGTGTGGATTAAAGCAGTGGGAGTAATTATGGTTCAGGCTGGGTAAGCTTTTCCATTCTAACTCCCTATTTTCAATTGCTCATAACTTGGTAAAACTTTCACATTTCTGTCTGAAATTTTGTAGGCTGGTCTTTGCTGGGAGATTGGCAGGTAAGGGTTGTTTTGATTTGGTTTTTAAAAGCTTAAATAAACGTGTTTAGCCACTTTGAAGTACAAAGAGAGTGGGGAAAATACATTGTAAAAATATTGTGACACTTTCCAACTCTCTGCAGCAAAAAGTGTTTTTGGGTAGAAACTAGAATTATCATATGGAATTAATCTTCATTGAGGATAAGTGTCTTTGAGCATTCTGAAATTGGTTTGGATTTGACACAGAACAGATTGAAAATTATCCAGGGCACGAAATGATAAAATCCTTCTGGGCAGTCTCTCTGATTCTGCAAAGTCCTAAGAGGTAAAATCCTGTACCACCACCCTTCTGGTGAATTCAGTGAAGCTAGGATTTCACCTCTGAAGTCAATGGGACTATTAAAATACTAAAAGTTAATCATGTGGTTGACTACTTTGCAGGGTCAGGAATAAACTACCCCTGTGCAGTCGTCATACCTTTGGCAGAATTAAAAAAAATTGAACACGTAGAGTCAAATATTCAATAGGGCTCTAAAAATGTTTTTACAGACAGTGTAAATGTCTATTTGTGCATCCAAAAGCTGTAATTTGCATACACAAATTACATAACTCTGTGTGCAACTGGTTATGCAGTAGCTATGCAGCTTGGTAATCAACATCCACAAAAAAGGGTGTTTTCATGCACGAACAGATGCAATCACAAATGTCTCAGGTGCATGTTCCAGAAAACCTTTGCAAATTCAGCTAATGGAAAAAGGAGGTTTAAACTACATATGCATGCTTAGCTATGCAGTGGAAAGTGTATTTGAAGTCCACATGGGCTGGGGCTTCTCACTACTGCCCCTAATCTTTTTTTAATCCTGCAGCCTTCCTGGTCTAACGTGTGGAACAGGGCATTTGGTTGATGTTTAACCAAATATTATATTTGCAAAATAGCTCTTTTCACTAATGCAAATTCATTATAATGCAGTCTTTAATTATGTGATCACATGCCATTTCTCAAATACAACATAATATATGAGTTTATTCTACTATCTTATGTGCAAGATCCCATAGTGCTGTGTGCTACTCAGGCTTGCCAATCAAAGTACAATTATTCACTGATTAATTTACTCCAAAACTTTTGTTGAATTAGGCACTGTGACAGGGTCGGACCAGATGGCTATAGGAGAGTAATAGAAGGCAAATATATTAGCCCCAGGCTAAGTAGATCCCTTTTCCCTGGGTAAGGTAACAGGGAAGGTTCCAGAATAATCAGGAACCTTCTGGAGACAATTAAGACAGGCTGATTAGAACACTGCAGCCAATCAAGAAGCTGCTAGAATCAATTAAGGCAGGCTAATCAGGGCACCTGGGTTTTATAGATTCATAGATACTAAGGTCAGAAGGGACCATTCTGATCATCTAGTCCGACCTCCTGCACAGCGCAGGCCACAGAATCTCACCCACCCATCCCTACAAAAAACCTCACCTAAAACCTTTTAGTTTTAAAAAGGAGCTAACTTCAGTTTGTGGTGTATGTGTGAGGAGCTGGGAGTAAGAGGCACTAGGAGCTGACTGAGAATGTGAACCGTTGGAGGACTGAGGTGTACAAATATTATCAGACACCAGGAGGAAGACCTATGGTGAGGATAAAGAAGGTGTTGGGAGGAGGCAATAGGGAAGTAGCCCAGGGAGTTGTAGCTGTTGCACAGCTGTTCCAGGAGGCACTCTAGACAGCTGCATTCCACAGGGCCCTGGGCTGGAACCTGGAGTTGAGGGCGTGCCCGGGTTCCCCCCAAATCCTCCCAACTCCTGGTCAGACACAGGAGGAGTCGACCAGGACTGTGAATTCAGAAAAATGGCCAAGCTGAAGGCTGCCATGAAGCTCCAAGGTGAGCAAATCTGCCAATAAGCGCAAGATTCACCAAGATAGTGCAGGAACTTTGTCACAGCACTAATTCAGGAAAGTACATAAGCACAATGCTTAAGTCCATCTTTTTTCAGGAGCACAGTTAAGCACCTCTTAATTTTAAGTCCTTTTAACTTAATGTTAAGCACATGCTGAAGCGCTTTCCTTAACCGGGATGTTTTCCTGAGCTGGAGCATTCATTTATTGAATGAAGTATTTGAGAAATATTTTAAGGTAGCTCTATACAAAACAGACTACAGTTCAAATAGAATAACCTAATTATAGTGAAATTTTATGGTTTAGGAAGACCCACTTTAGTTCTTGGCCAAGTTACCTGCATAGTTAATTTCTTTATTCCCTATATTTGCACTTAAGGAAGACTGTACTATGCATGCACTTTCTCTCTCTTTCTCTCTCTCTCGCTCTCATATGCCTCTCCATTCCATGTGTAACATAGGGCCTTCACCACTGCCTCCCATCTCTGCCAGTCTGCTGGTACAGTCTTACCTTCTTCACATGTCATTTTGTTAGCTTTTAATTCTGCTTCTGTTGTGCATTTCCATGTTATCCTAGGTCTACCTAGGTAAATTATAAATGCATGCACATCCAAAATACCTTAGCTGTTGTTTAGCTCCTCCCCTGAACAGTACATACAAAGATCCCTAATGCTGGTTGAGAAGAAATATATAGTAAGTTGGTCCTGACACTTACCCACCCCCCAGTCTTTTGTATTAGGGTCAGTAGTGTCCTGAAAGGGAGCCACAGCAACCAGTGGATTTGGGGGAGCCTGTGAGGAGGCAGGGAACCATTTATTTTGTTTAAATTATTTTGATCATGGGGCATTGCTTCATTACAAGTGTCATCGCAGGCAGCTGGCTGTGATCCTCATCCCCTACCCTTTGTCTCTTTGTGTCTTAACCTTGTAAGCCTTTTGAGGCAAGGATTGTCTCTTTTTCTCTGTTTGTAAGTCCTCAGCACATTGGAGACCCAGTCCCAATTGGGTCCTTTGGGTGCTACCATAGTAGTATTTACTGTTATTACTTAGTCCACACGGATGGCCCTGACTTGGAAAGTGCAATGCACGATATGCTTCATGACTACATTGAAAACAAAGGAAATACTTCTGTGTGTCCCAGTGTTCTTAGCAGAGCTCAGACTGAAGAGAAAATGGAAGAAGCACAATTATAGTTCTTAAAATAAATTAATTAATTTAATATATAATGTATATGAGAATGAGAAGATAGCTACCTTAGTTAAACATTAATCCTTAGAGCCTTGCTTCCTTGGGCTAAACCTATGTTAGCCTTACTGCTACAGGAGCGCTTGCTTTTTTCCCTTTTGTACACTTAGGAGTTATGGAAAACTGGATGAAGGAATCTCTCTCACCCTTGTCATGTTATCTTCATCCACTGTAGTCAAGGTATAAAGCCTTTGCTTTCTCTGAGGACAATTACTTCTGTTCTCTTTATTTCAAGGCCTTCTCTATCTCACAGTGGTAAATTAGTACGAAGTGCTTACTCAGAACAAAACTGGAATGATGTGATGTTATTAAATGGGGTTTGCAAAGGCCACAGTAAAAATGAGAAATGTCTTTGGTTATTCTTTCTGGACTGTGTTCAAGTTCACATCTCAAAGAAAATCCAAATGTGCTACAAACTCCAATAGTTTTTTTTAATGCTCTAATTGCGATTTTTAATACTGCAAAACTAACCCTTTTTTGATCAGTTTTAATCGCAGTTTTGCAAAACACGGTATTTACAGGTCAGTTGCAAATCTTAAAGGTTTTTGTAATGTGCACTTTGATGTCTACTAATGTTTTCAAATCTATCCTCAGTTTTCATTAAAAAATAATGTGAATGTGCAAATGCTGGCCCAGAAAAGATAATTTTCATTGATACATTAGATGATCAAAATAACTAATTTTCATTGTTTTATGTTAGGTTGAATCAAAGTATCATGTCAAAGATGTTTTTTAAATACCCAAAATATAACACGATACACACTGAAAACTGTATTTTTTTTAACCTATATTCCTAGTATTTCAATTGTGGAACATCTGTTTTATTTTGAGGAAACTATGATAAGCATCTGTTTGCATGGGAGATGTGAATGAAACCAGACCACATTTGTTTGCAGTGTTATGGATTATCTGGTCTTACATTGTTTATGAATAAATCATACAGGATGGATAGCTCTGGTAACCACAACAGCATGTTTTATACTTGGTTAAAGGCATCAATTTATGTATTTGTGATTTTTCCTGTAGACACTCAAAAATTTATGTTTTAAATAAGAACCCTGTTGTAGATCTAGGCCAGCGTTTAGGATTATGGATACCAGAAATTCTTTCAAATTATGCTCGTGAACACAGAGAAATTAATTAATTAGTATTTAATAGACTATATGGGGAGAGTTTAAAAAAAATTCTCCACATTTATACAAAAACATTGTGATATATTTTATTATTGGAGAAATGGTATGTGATCATGTCAGTAATCATATTATAGAACACATGTAGGCAGAGTTAAGGTTGCATATGCAGCCTGAAAGACCTGACAGTAATTATTAGATGCAGTACTTACAAGTATGTCAATAGACTACACAGTAGAGTATTTTGTGTTCAGGATATTCAGATGGATGTACTAGAGTGCCTGGCATTAAATGAGGATATTGATACAATAGGCATTGTGGAAACATGGTGAAATGAGGATAATCAATGTGATATGGTAATATCAGGGTACAAAATATGAGGAATGATAGCATAGGTCATGCTGGTTGGGGGGTGGTACTGTATGTAAAAGAAAGCATAAAGTAAAAATCTTAAATGAATCACACTGTACAATAGAATCTCAATGGATAGAAAATCCATGGTTGAACAATAAGAGTATAGCAATAGGAATATACCACTGACTACCTGACCAGGATGGTGGTGGAGATTTTGAAATGCTCAGGGAGATTAGAAAGAGTACTAGGGCTGATGCATGTAAATAAGAATGGGGGATTTCCATTATCCTCATATTGACTGGGTATATATCACCTTAGGAAGGGATGCAGAGATAAAATTTCTAGTCATCAGTAATGGCTTCTTCTTGGAGCAGTGTGTCCTGGAACCTAGAAGGGGAGAGGCAGTTCTTGATTTAGTCCAACGTGAAGCACAGGATCTGGTCCAAGACATGAATATAGCTGAACCGCTCGATAATAGCAACCATAATTTAATTCAATTTAATCCTTGTAGAGGGAAAAATATCAAATAAACTCACCACAGTAGCATTTAACTTCAGAAAGGGGAAATACACAAAAATGAGGAAGCTAGTTAAACAGTGATTGAAAGGAACAATCACAAGGGTGAAATGCCTGCAAACTGCCTGGAGACTATTTAAAAACACTGTAATAGAGGCTCAAACTAAGTGTACACCCCAAATTAAAAAAAGAACAGTAAGAGGACCAAAAAATGCCATGACTAAACAGCACAATAGAAGAGGCGGTTAGAGGCAAAATTGCATCCTTAAAAAATTGGAAGCCTAATCTAGTGAGGAAAATAGAAAGGAACATAGTCAAGTGTAAAATTATAACACAAGCCAAGAAATAATTTGAAGAGCACTAGCAAGGGCAAAAATACTAATAATATTTTTTTAAAGTACATCAGAAGCAGGAAGCCTGCTAAACAGTCAGTGGGGCCACTGGATGATCGAGATGCTGAAGGAGGATTCAGAGAACACAAGGCCATTGCAGAGAAGCTAAATGAATTCATTGCATCTGTTTTCCCTGCAGAGGATGTGGGGGAGATCCCCACACCTAAGCCATTCTCTTTATGTTCAGAACAATGGGTATATACACCATAGTAAGCACCACCCTTGGTTGTAAGTGTTTGAGCTTTGGATCCATTTTGCCTTATCTAACCTTAATGATCTATTAGTGTACTTTTTTCTCTGAGTTATGTGTATGTGTAATGCACAATATGTGTATTATAAAATTGTGTCCAAGTGGTGGTTGTATATTCGAAAACTGTACATTAAACAATCTGTAAAATCTAGTTAGAATGTTTGTCCATCCCCAGTAGCAATCCCTAAATAATCTCTAGGGCTGCATTTGTCCTAATCAGGAAAACTGAATGAAGTATTTTGCTGCTGCATTACAGGAATAGCTGGAGATACATGCTGATGAAATCAGTGGTGCTGATTTTATGTTTACTAGCATGTGGAACCTCTGGATGTTGTAGTCACGTCTGTATCTTCCTGGCCCTGCTTTTGGGGCACTGCTACTGCCAGAGCCAGTGCCTTTATTCTTAGTTCCCGATGATGCCTCCAGTAGCTTTTTGACTAGAGCAGGAGACTCAGAAAATCTTGCAATTTGGGACTCAAGTGCTATGTAGGTGTATAGAAGTGGTAATGGTTATTATTTTATTACTTAATTAAGTGATTTTCTGAAGTAGCCCTTCCTATATGTAACTGACCAATGTTACTCTGTCTGGCAACTTGGATCTTTCCTCTTCTCTGTCCTTTGTTTTGGTTTTCTTCCTGTCTCTTAGTTCATTTTCTCCCTTTTCTTTACACTCTTCTTCCCCTCCCCCTGTATTTTAAAAGTAAACTGGGCAAAATCCAATGTGGGTAACTACCTACCTTCCTCTTCTTTTTTCATCTAGATACAGAGTCCTTCACTCCTTTCCATCATATGATAGTTCTAAAAAGTGTGTTGTTCAGCATCTGCCATATTGTACCCCAGATGTGGCTTTGTTATAATGGCAAGTGAAATCATTCTACTATTTATAGCAGAGATGGTCATTTAAAAAAATCATGGAAAAAAATTGAAAATGGATGACATTTATGCTACTCTTCCCATGGCCAGACTCTCCATTGTGCTTAGGGGCAAAGAAGCCAGATTCTGGCTGTGAATGGTCCTCAGATAATTTCTCTTGTGAAAGAACTCTTCCACTGACATACAATCCATTGAGAACTTTACAGCGGTGGCATAAATTAGAGAATAATTTTGACTGCTCTAGCAATCACCAGGAACAGACTAGAACAGAATAAGGCAGCCATATCAGCTCCCTCACAGCTTTCCCCTGCACCAAACAGAGCTCAGATGCCTTTGTAAAGCATTTGGGGATTCTTTGGCCCAAAAGCTGCTGCATAACATTTTTCTTCTTACTACTATTTTAAATAATTTAAAAGATAAGATGGACATATTTTAATTAATAGGTGGTAGAATGTGGTAGAAATTTACAAAAATTCAAATGTTAGAAAATATCCCTGCAATTTAATTTTTGTAGGGTTCATTGGGAGGAGGAGGAGGAAGAAAAGGTAACCTGACTGAATTGTCCAAGTCTTGCTCAGATATATAGTATAAATAAGTTAATTTAACTGGATGTTTAAACATTTCGGATCATTTTGTCATCATTTATCTGATATTTATTATGATTACTATTACACCTTGTTAGCTAAGAAAATAAAGACCATCACACCTTGTGTTTTAGGTTATATCCGATTAGGCACAGGCGGGAATACAATATTGCCAGTATTCAAAAATCATTAGTCAGTCCTTGAAAAACATCTAGAGATTGGTTTAAAATCATGAGATTTTACAAAATAATTATCTTTGGGTTTTTTTATTTGCCTTCTGGTTTTTGAACCTTTCAGGTTCACATTTTCCAGCTTTTCTCCACTACCACAAGGGCCAGAAACTTTCTGTTTTTAAAGGAAAGCTGAGATTCTTCTATTATCACAGGACTACAGAAGCTGGGATTTAAGGAAAAACATGAGATTCCACAAGAGTTGGCGACAGTGGGAATATTTCCTTCCATAAGCAACTTTGCACAATTGATTGGATGCATTGTAGAGCCTTTGTCACAGCAGAGGGATGAAGGGTTATTGATTGCTGCTGAATGCCGGACATGATTAACTGGTCACCAGCAAATCCCTCATTTCTAGCAAGGTCAAAGATTCCATTTCCATATATGTTCCATCATAGAAATTTCAAATAATTTGTTCCCATAAAAAAATCTGTGTGCTAATGACTTTTCCAATATGATTATTTAAGCCAAAAACCTAAGTCCTGTAACAGAAAACCTCCCAACATACTCTTTGCTGGGAATGATATTTCATGGAAACCAAACCACGCAGTCAGTAGATCTAATCTTCAGAACTATGGTGCTTTGAAGTAACAGAGATGATGTCATAAGCTCTTACACTGCAGCTGCTACAGTGATTATAGAGCAGTGGTAACACAATGAGAAATATAGATCTATTCTTATATGGGCATATTCAGGGAAATTTATTAGTATAGGCCAATGACAACACTCCAGTAGTAGTAGTAGTTATATAGATATATATAAATATCCTTATTTAAGGAGCGATTGATGTCTGTGACTTAGCCATCTATGTATTTTTTATATTTTTTCATTTATTTTTAAATTATCAGCACAATGATAAAATTAGACTCAGTGTAAAGACTCAATAGTTATTTGTAAATGGACATTTTTTAATCAGGTTCATGTTACAGGTTCTTCAGAGTCCAACACCCAGGTAAGAGTTGAGATCTATAAATAAAAACATGCAGATAAAATACTCTAATCCATTGCGATAACACTTTGTTGTTGTTGCTTCAAGGGATGATTACTTCTGAATTTCGTATTTCTTTTCTTCCTCTTGTATTTGCTGATTTAGAGCTAGATCGTGCTCTTTGCTCAGTACAGTATGGCACTGTCCCAAGTAGCACCCTCTTCAGAGTTGCAATTCCTTCTCTGTTCCCCGACTGGCTCCCAGGAATAAACAGCTTATTTCAGCCCTTTATTGGGTGCAAGTTACTTTCCCCACTTGAATTAGCTCAGTTCTCTTCGCTGATGTGGGAGAGGAGGAGGCAGAGTCACTGCTCCATCTACTTCCTGTCCCTCCCTGCCCAAACTAGCAAAGTTATCTGCTTCTACCAGTGATTTAAAGAAATAGGAATGGCCATCATTCCTCCCCCTCCACCCCTCCCCCCTACCAACAACCAAGCAGGGATACAGCATAATTGTTTTGATTCTACTTTACCCAAAAATTAGCTGAAGCAAAGTCTTTCCATTTTTAAGTAGCACTAGGAGTGTCAACTCTTATTTTAAAACAATGGAACAATAACTCCCTCAAGAATCCTTCTGTAGAGTGGCAGGGAGCTGGATATTACTCGTACGCTGCATGGTATAGATTCAGATGCTGGTTCCTTTTGAAGAGTGTCTTGGCAAATTGTGCTGGAGCAGAGTCCTCCAGATTAGACAAATGCAATAATTCAGTAAGCCAATTATCAAAGAAGGAAGGGTCAGAGGACTCTAGTTCCTTCCAGAGTACCAGTAAGTCTTAATGCTTGAACATGTGCTTGTTTTACATTTCATCCATCTCTGAAAGAAATGTTTTACTATCTGTAATTAGATCTGCAACAGTATCAGAATGATATGAGGCTGCTGACTTCATAGCATTCAATTTGATTCTGTGAAAATGTTCTACAGCCCCTTCACTCTAGGTTTCATGATTGATTGTTGTAAATTGTCTAGTCTTTTATTAATAAGGTCCAGAGTCTTAGAAATGAAGCTTTTCAAGTATTTTACCACAGATCCAATAACTAAGTCCCTTTTAGTGCCCAGGGAACTAAGAAGGCCACCAACCTTACGGTTTTTGCCTGCCCTGTAAAAAATTATGCTTTAGCTGGTGGAGACTTGTTTTTTCTTGCAATTGGGAGATGCCTGTAGCAGTGGAAAGATCAAGTTTGGGGACATGGGTTTGAAAAATCTGTTTGGAATGGATTTGCCACATTCAGTGTCAGAGTCCTGCAGAATGCGCACACATAATTTCTGCACAGCCTTTCACAGGTGCATGTCTGTCTTCCTTTTTTCTATATATATTAGTAAAGCACTCATTCTTTAGTAAACCAGAATTTTTGCGGTATCGGAGAGATGAGCTGGCCCGTTCTCTCAGTTTCCACACTTCTGATCATGGCAATAATCAGGAAGAGCAGAGGCCCATGAAAATTCAAGAGAAAATTTTAATTTCTGCAAAATTTCAAACTCTGGTACCTAAAGTTGGGCACCCAAATCCCAATGAGGGCACCTAAATAAAAGTAGCCTGATACTGAGAGAGTACCTGCAGTGTGTATGGACTTAACTGTTAATTGCACCTCACCAGCTCTGGTGAAAGCTGGTACATAGCCGAAATAAATAGCAGGAATCATCAGGAACAACTTTTTATCAGACTGAATTAAAATGAATTACCATAGCAGAACAAACCGAACAAAAAGATTCTTCAGCCCACGGCTTACCCCCATCCTCAGCACTTGGGTGTGTGGTGTCCTGCCTTCATACAAGCACTCTCCTCCTCCTCTCTCTCCAGGTGCCCTTTTTATAGCCATTTTGCATGGGGCCAGGGGAGAAGTGAAACCTAATTTAACCCCTTGTGTATTTGTAATGATGTAGTGTCCCTGTACCCAATCACATTTAAACAGCTGCGATGTAACATTGTTGACTGTCAAGAGATTTTCCATTATTGTTTGAGTTTAGGCTAAAATTTGAACAAGTTCTTGAATTGAACATATGCACCCCTCCTTAATCTAATGTTATGTTTGTGTCATTCTGCCTGAGTAGGGGGCTTTCTTTTGTCCCAGCCAGGCACATATCCAAAAGACCAACAGCTATAAAGATTTGGGACTTTTGGAAGCTCTCTTTTTGGAAGTTGGGTGGGGTGGAAGGTGGGGGCAGCCTCTTTTTTTATTACCTGTTCTTCAACCTTTCAAATCAGGTTACTTGTATCATGTTCCCAACCCAAAGTTCTGCTGGTCTTATCAGGGAAAGCAGTGCTTCTGTAAGCCAGACACTAGACTGGTAGTTATAAATGAAGTGAGTAAGCTCAGCCAATTCTCTCTTCCACATAGGCACCCTACTGGCATATCATGGAAGTAACATGAGGTTAGCATAAGCTTTGGGTCTCCCTTGCAAAACAGAAGAGAGACTTGACACTTCCTTTAAGCCATTTGTATCAGCCTAGAGGAGAACATTGCATCTCTACTTTTCTTTTAAGTATTATGTGGTTTCCAAATAAGATTGTTATTCAGATAACATATTTGGATCATATTCTGTACGCATTTGAAATCTAGTACCAGGAAGGGGTTACAAGATGATAGTATGGATTTTATTGAGTTCCAGATTAAAGTTCTGACTGCTAGAATAAATCTTGGAGTCTGAGCCAGAAGATCTGATATTTAATATTGTCTGCATTTTCAATACAAATCAGTCTTAAAGAATCCTTTCTGTTTTTAGTTACATGTAAACATTTAGATGAATATAAAATAACTTATTGATAGTCCACACACAATGCTTTATTGATACTTTTGTCAGATTTCATAGTATTCATCCTGCTAATAGCTCCATTGATTTGGTTGGAGCCAAAAATACAGCTTAGGAAACTGAAGAAAAATGATTGTTCTATTCCTGCACAATCTTGGCTGCTTGTAAAAACAAGTCCTTAGAAAGCAGTAGGTACATATAGAACCTTTAACTACTGCAGAATGCTCTTGCATAAGGGTGATGTTCCACAATCTCAGCTAGGTGCATACCTGCAAGGAAGTGCCAAGAAAAGTCACATATTGTTTGTAACAACACTGTAGGCTGCATTGATGACTGTACAGTTTAATCATATCCGTGTGAAGCACAGCTACACTTACCTCCTTTAAGCTTCTTTGAAAAATCTCTGCCATTATGTGATTTCTAAGGCCCAGTCCTGCTCCACATGAATCCTGGACCCATTTGGATCCCTGCTGAAGAAATTGGGGCAGTGTGTGAGTGCAGGCATCTGCCAGTATCTAACAGTTGCATTTTTATCCTGACGATCATGCCCTCCGGCATACATGTCTGGACCTTGTGATACATATAAAAGTTGCAATCATCCAGCCTTGTTAGTTTTACCTGAAAACTCACTTTGAGAAGGTTTTAGCCAAGAGAAATGTAAAATTCTTAGTTACACCTGCAGCAAAAGAGTAGAGAAAAAATTACAGTGGGTTGGCAAAATTTATCATCTCTGTGTTGAAGTAGGTACAGTGCTTCCTGTGATGGAGTTTTGAGGGGATTATTTTGGTAAGTAAATAACTTGGATTCAGTGAAGGAATGATGTAAGAAAAAATGAACAATATTCTCCCAGCTCTCATTTTCACTCTGAATGCAGCATCCTAATGGGAGTTTGGCTATCTCAAAATTTCATTGGCAAAGCAATCATGAAGCCCCCGACCTTGCAAATGCTTATGCATATGTTTAACTTTAGGCACATGAGCAGGTAGCCTATTGAACTCTCCAGGACTATTTGCATGCCTAGCATTTAGCATATGTGGTTTCAAGAACAGAGCCTAATTTCATGAAGGAGCAGAATTCCCCTTTAAAGGTAAATCACATGAAAAAGGGAGCCTCCCCATTTTTGCTGATATTTCCTATAATTAGATGATCCAACCCGCATATTTAAATATATATATATATATTTTTTTTTTTCCAAAAATACCCCTTTACTGTCTCATTCAGGGTGTGTTGACCTCACTGGTATCACATTGAATAAGCAGTGGTAGCAATAGCATGAAATGTTAATAAATGAAGTATTTTGCCCTCAGTACTGTATTGCTCTGCCCCAATATACAAAACCTAATTAGTGCATCCAGAGAAGCGTTAAATGGATTTCATGCTGTTTAATAAATGCAGTACGTGTTTTCATGCTACTGCAAAATGTTCGAGACGATGTTCCCAATGCATCTTTCTGCTGTTTCTTTTGCAATTAAGGTGCAGTTTACATTGTGTGTGTCTTCCTTGGGAAGGCTCGGTAACTTTTTGCTCATCAAATCTTCCTATTCATTGTTATGCTCTATTTGTTTTGGTGCTATTGCGTAATGGTATTGAAATAGTCTCTTAATGCATGCCTTTGTTAGTTACTTCACAATTGCAGGGGGGGGGATATTTGCACTAGAATATGCCATGGTACGAATGCTTAATGACTCTGGGCTCCACAAACCTTCCTCTTTGGCGTCAGTCTTGTAACTAACAGCTAAGAAGGAAAGGTTTTACTTTGTGACATCCACACCCCTGAACCTTTTCATTCTTTTGAGCTCTCATTAAAATGAGAGGCTTTTTCTCATGGGCCGCCATTGCAGTCAGATTTCCACAGCCATAATGGTGTTTTATTCCTGATTGCCTCCCTCTTGTTGGCTTGACTTGAATGAAAGTATATGAAATGCAGACCTTGTAGATTTCATACACTTGAGTCCAAGGGGAGAAAATACTTAGTGAAGGGTAAAGAGGCTCATATTCTTGTCAATGTGCCAATTCTTGTCATGGCCAATAGGAACCCTCAAGATTGCCTGGTGAATTAAAGAGAGTTCCGCAGTGTCCACTTGATCTGTGGTCTGTCTGGGACAGAAGAAGATTCCATACATCTTCAAGGGCTTCTCTTTAACTTCAGTTAATTCATTCTGTGTGTTTAAATTATCTGATCAAGTTTTTTAGGAAACAACAAGCTATATAGTTGCATGGAACATAATATTTTATGCTTATCTAACATCTACAGAGATAACTAAAGGTTTTGCAAGTATTAGTGAATTAATCCGCACAGTACTACTTTGATTTACGTAACTATCACTATCATCACTTTTTATAGAGGTGTAAATTGAAGCACAGAGGAGGTGTGAAGCAGTCAGTGGTACAGCTGGGAATACAACACAGAAGTCCTGATTTCCACTGCCTTTCTCCAACCATTAGACAATACTTCTCAATCAGTGGTGCATAAACAGCAGATGCGGAAGCAGGGTTGGGGGAGTCACACAGCCACACAGTCACTTCTGCTTACAGTGATCTTTTGGGAATAGGTACTCACCTGCTTAAAAAATCTCTCTGAAGACCACTAATAAACAAAGTACCCAAAGATGCAGAAGAGAAAATTGAGATTAATATATTGTGGATACAGTACTGTCATCTTACTCTCAAGTGCTTATGTAGACTGTATACCTGCTCATGTAGCATCCACCAACATCTTGTACAGTAGTTCACCGACTTATGATAGTGTTTATCCGGGTCTTGCAGCCTATGCCCTTAATTATAGTGTGCAGAATTCCCAGACTCAAAGCTTACTGACTCATTACATTTGCATTGTTTCAGAAATGCTGAAATGAAGAAACACCCCTACAGGAACAAAAACTTAAAATAAAAAAGCACAGGCAAGGTGAAAAAACACTTAATAGGTCTGGAGCCAGCCTGTGTCCCTACATTTATTATTATATCCTAGCCCACCAAACCACACAAATAGGAGCGTGAATCTGAGAGTAATTGAAGTGAGTTTTCCAAATGTTACATAATTAAAGAAACACCTGTGCTCCAGCCAAATAATTTCATGCTGATCTGCTGTAAAAATGTTGTACTCAATAACCCTAAAAATGTCTCATTTCTTACACCTGGTGGAGGTTGCACACAGAGCGGCAGTATATAAAACATGAGAGACGTTACTTCAAGACCTCTTAAAGGTCTCTTAAGATTGATTTACTAGTGTTCGACTGTGCCTTTCTTAGTGTCTGCACTTATGCTTGGCACATTTCAAATGGAGCAAAATAGATTTTAGGGCTGCTGTTGATTTATGAAGACTTAAGTTCTACTTGTGGACCTAGCCTTTAATTCTTTCAGCCAACAGAGGTTTTGAAAGGGAACAGAGGTCATATATTCATTCCCAAGAAGACGCAAGAATGTTCTGATTGCTCAACACTGGCCACCGTGACAAATTAAAGGGTGTCAACCTCTTACTTTAAAGAGAGTTCTGTTTATATTACATCTGGAAGTTGTAGTTTCTTATCAGGAAGGGAGAAATTTGGTGTCAATCTTCAGTGTTCCCTCAAGGGCAGGAAAAACCTCACTACCGGAGATTGGGGGGAAAGGAAAAGATGACATTGATATAATTTTTTTAAGACTAGAAAAGAGCTGTGTAAAGTTTGAGAGGGGAAACCCCCCATGATGAAATAAGATCCAAGTGGAGATTGGGACATGCTGAAAAAGCAGGAAAGTGGGATTAAGATAAATCAAAAAGGCAAAGCTGTTGGCCTGGATGGGCCTTTTCCTGTTTCTAAATTTTATGAAGTTCTTAAATTACAGTTCTGAACTCTCAAGCCTCCTCCACTGGAACTAAATGCCCTGCCACCAAGTTCCAGGTAACACCACATGAGCAGGTGGAAGTGTAACAGAAAGGGATGTCATGACAGTTCTTTATTTATCATGCATTCCTCCCCAGGTGCACTGACTGGTGCATTTGTTATAGATTTAAGTACTTCCTTTACTATTACAGCAGCTTCCAAAGTATTTAAGCAGGTGAGTTTATCTGTACGTAAGGTGCCATATGAAAGGACACATTAAAAAAGGACATGAGGTTTCACAGCAGCTAAGGATGTCTCCCCAGGGTTGATGATAGTGCTAGTTATGAGAGAGAGAGAGAGAGAGAGAGATGAAGTTCTGGCCTCCAGTGTCACAATACATATCATCTCTCTCTGTCATCTGGAATTAATTGTCCTATTCAATCTCAGTGTAGTCCTTGCTGCTGTTTGTTTCAGAAAAGAGTCAAGAGTATCTGCATTGTTGTTAATAGGTAGGTAGTAAACATGCAGGCACTCTGAGGGACTGGACTGAAATAATGTGAATATGAGTAGGTCATTTCATTTCTAAGTCACCAGTTTAGTCCCAACTCAGCCTTAGTAGTGACTGAGTATCACAGTCATCAGATGTCTCTTAACTGTCACATGAGATATGAGTAGGGGTATTAGTCCAGTTCCCAATGGATAGGTACTGACATCAAGATATCCTCATCACAAAAAACACCCCTACTAGAAAAATTTGATCATACTTTTAGCAGCAAGCCAATGATTGAATAGCTATGAAGACATTACGACAGTCCTTTCTCAACCTACAGTTAAGAAGAAAGGGCTGTATGTAGGTTTGATTTGTAAAATATGCACCCATCAATAATTTCTGGGTATATTTACATTACCAAATATCCTCCCAGAATAAAAAAAATGACAAAACTCAGTTTAAAATAGAGCTCTCAGGCCCAGACAATAAGTTCACCCAACTCTTACTACTTACTCAGGAAAGGCCTTCCTACATGAAATGCCCCTAAAACATGGGCTTTGCCAGATCAAAATGTGGAAGTGAGTTCCCCTGAGAATCCCATTCTGCTTAGATTTCAGATTGAGGGTTGTTTTGCTTGATTTACAGCTGATCTCAGCAGTTGGAATAGAGTCTGTGAGAAGAGAGGCGAAGAGTCCTGTGGCACCTTATAGACTAACAGACATATTGGAGCATCCACTACATGCATCCAACGAAGTGAGTATTCACCCACTAGAGCTTATGGTCCAATATGTCTGTTAGTCTATAAGGTGCCACAGGACTCTCTGCCACTTTTACAGATCCAGACTAACACGGCTACCCCTGATACTGTGAGAAGACAGAGAGTCTCTAAGGCCTCAGTCTTAGATTGCAATTTGCACATGTCCATGGGTGTCAGTGGGGGCCATGCACTGGTGTAGCAGCCTGTACACATGGATCACAGTACAGAATCAGGACCCATGAAAGCCAGTGCCCAGATCATGTATAGTTTTATAGATTAAATCAGTGCATTTAATTGAACCAGGAAACACACAAGCAGCCTATTAAATGTACAAAGTGCAAGTGCTATATGTTCCATGTGATTAAGTGGACAGCCCAGTGCCACAGTAGCTCAAGTTTCTGAGTGGTCTTTGAGGATAGCCTCATGTAAAGCATACTGAAGTAGTGCAGTACTGAAGTAATAAAGGCATGACGAGTTGTAGATTGGTCTGAGGGTAAAACCTCCTAGACAGACAGACGGGGAAAAAGTCCATCAGCAGGCAAAGATCCAGAAAGAACTCCAGATTCCACATCTCATTAGCAGTAGGCAAAGTATAACTCCTCAACAGTGGAGAAAAGTCAGTACATCCACCATCTTCTTTAGATGGTTCTCCAAACCCACCAGCTTTCAACCACCAAACCTTCCACCAATAAGTTACTTTGCCTGGAGGGGCAGATGACTGCATCATGCAGGGCTATCAGTTTGGCACTTTTCACCAGCTCTACATTTTCCTAAGGGAATTAAGTATCTTCTCTGGACACAGGTAGCTGACTGAAGCTTATTTTTCGCTTGTTTTTGAGCTAGCTCTAATTTAGCTTTATTCATGGAAAAATATCAAGAGAAAGCTCAGATCTTGCATTTCAGATAGTCTCACAGGTCTCAGTGTGAATGTTCACTTTTAAAATCAGAGTGACACTAATTGTATTTACTGAGGAAGAACATTTTAACTGTTGACTCACAATTTCCTCTTAATATTGAAACAGCTTGGCACTGTTTGTCTGAGTCTCTCTGCCTTATTTAAGTGAGGGAATGTATGACCCTTCAACCCTTTTACTGCTGTCATCACAATCTTTTTCTTGGCAATACACTTTAATATCATACATGCTGAGACTGTGAGGCCACAAGGGATATTCATAACATGGATGTGTTATATTAATATCTCATACAATTCATATGACTTCCTCCTGTGACTTGACCCTCCAAATGGGGCCCCTTTTAGGCTTGCTCTGCCTAATCAAGAAACAGGATTTTAGGCCTAACCAGAGGGTACGTAGCTTAACTCTCCTGGTTTCATTTCATTACCCTTTTAATTCTCTCCTCTCCCAATGGATAGGCAACAGGTTAGAATTTCTTGCCCTATCTTTGGCGAGTGCCATATCCACCTCCCTCAGTATCATTATTAATTGTGTTACTAAAGCCAACCGAGCTCAGGGTCCCCTTGTGCTAGGTGCTGTACATATATGTAGTAAGAGACAGACAATGCCTCAGAGAACTTGCAGCCTAAATAGGCAAGATAGAAAGGAAGGAGCAATATCCTTATTTTGTAGGTGTGAGAGGTGAGGCACAGATGAGGGATATTTTGAAAGGTGCAAAGAGGAGTTGGGCAACTCCCTTTGTGCCTTTGAAAACCTCCCTCATAGAGATGAAGTGGTTTATACAAGGTCTTGCAGAATCTGTGACAGACCTGGGAATAGGCCCTGGATCTCCTGCAGTCCAGTCCAGGGACAGAGCCACATATAGCTTATTTCACACACACGTTGGGTGATACGCAGCATAGTTGCAGGATGCAATGTCCTCCCTTTCTATTGCAGCTGAAGGCATCACCTCATGGATGCACTGCTCCTCTTGCCATGCTGCATGGTAAAAGGCTGAGACTAGAATCTGAACTGAGATCATCCACATAGTGGCACAATTCTCTAATGCTTTATAGTTCTTTAAAGATATACAGCTGGATTTACAACATGTGTAAACTGGCATAGGTCAGTTGAAGTCAATGAAGCTATGCTTGCTTACACCAATTTACTTACTATACTTATTTACATCAGTTGAGGATCTGGCCCATAATCTCCATTAGTACCTAACAAGGCCAGAAAACATATCAACATTTTCAAAAATGGATGGCTAAAGTTCAGCTCCTGTTATAGGAGAGCTCTGTATCTATATATATACAAATGGTAGAGCTGGATGCAAAAACTTCAATGAAACCATTTGCTGTCAGAGACTGCCATTCTGCTGAAGTGGACACACTTCATGAAATCGTATCAATTTCACTGAATTTTTTTTTTTGGACAAAACGAGACTTTTTGTATCATTGTCAAAACATCAAGTTTTGATTTTCTATTTTGAAAATACTTTTCAATTTGAATTTTTTTGTATTTTTATATTGCATTATAATATATTAAAATAAAAAGTGAAATCAAGATAAAAAATGCCAAAGGATTTTATTTTCAGAATTTTCCTTTGCAGAGAATGCCAAAATATATTGGATTCATTCCTAATTGGAACAAAGACAAATTTCAAAATCTTGAAATTCTTCTCGAAATGGAATTTCCATTGTCTGCACAGATCTAGCAACTAAATGGTGCTCAAGAACACGTGGCTTAGTTGCTGGGTTTTATAAGACCAACAAAACTTGTGCACTGCAAACGGCTCCCTCCAGTAGCTCTTAATATCAATCTTTATTTAGGCATCCAAACAATTTTCAAAAGTGCTATGCCCAGCATCTCCCAATCATGTATGGTCAATGAAAGCTACTCGATGTCAAAATAAGAATTTAGTAGCCTAGTTTTAAGCAGCCATTTTTAAAATGTTGGATTAAATATTATATCCTCTGCACTAACAGTGAATAGAGAAAATATTACACTGGATTGTTTGTTAATGAATAGCTGGTCAAAGAACAGACTTTGAGAACATCAGAATAATAGAGAGCTGGACACTTTAGCAAAATAAATATCCTGAAATAGTCAGCATTAAAAAATCAACATTTGAGAACACTTAGCTCGAAGTGGTATCTGTGAGAAAGCATAGTTTCTTCCATGGTTGGAATAAGAAGTAATTTTATTATGTCTTTGATACCATTTCTTTGAAAACAGTAGGTGAATGTTGACTTTTTAATGGTGACCATTACAGTCCATTCTACCAACACTGTTTAATAAAAACAACAGAAAAGATTTTTAAAAAAACCTGTGAAAGAAATTGGTCTTTTTTTGTAGAGTGAGTTCATGCATTTGACATGCATTTTCCTCTGTTCAGAAGTACATTTTAGATCCCAGGTTTTGACAATTTTATGCAGAGTGCATTTCTTAGACAATGTACTTGTTGTTTGGAGGACAAATATGATTTATGGCCCCCAGAGACTTGGTCTGTTGTAACTTCCATGTAAGAGGAAAAGGGCACTGATGTTAGTATCAGAAAGAAACAGTGAGAAAAGACTGAAATAAAAAGGGGGGAAATTTGAAGTGTTGAAGGTGGGAATTATGATTTAAACGTAAGGCTGTAACAAATGGATTTTTAAAGTGAAACCAAACTGTCCCTTTAAGAGAACAGTTAACAAAGATTATAAGATGATAAAACATTTGTGAATTCCTTTACACCTTTGCCTGAGAGACTGTGCACTGGCATATGAAATGTAAATGTGTTTTGAACTGAACTGACAAAAATTTGTTTTTCCAAATAAGCCAGATTTGTCTAGTGTTCAAAGTTACATACAAGACTATTATATGTATATATACATCACTGTTATAGAAACCAGAAAGTTTAAACCATGTGGAAAGCAGTTGTTGCACAAAGGAATGACCTATAAATTTGTACTGACTGCTTGGTTTTCAATTCCTCTTTTGGTTTCTGAAATTCAGCTTTTATAATTAAAAATCCATATAATAAAATATTATACCATGTCAATTTTATTTTGCCCTTGGCCATGAGTTTCTAACACACATTCAATAGTTTCCGGTCTTAGGACTGATATAAAAGTGTGTATTTTAAAAAGTGTGCTTTATGCATGTTGCAACAGAGGAATTTTGTTATAGTCCAGATAGTCTATTTCTCCTTCTTCAAAGATAACATTTGTTGTTTTTTTATTGAACATACAGAGAATATTTCTGTAATCTTGCACTTTTTTCATTTTGTTGTAACAATAGTGATATGTTAGGTTTTTTTTAATCCAGCTAAGTAAATTGATAAATACAGCTGATTCAGAACATTTACATAATCTTTCCAATGTCAACAGTCAATTTAAATTATCCTAACTTTATACTGAATCTCCAAAATCCAATTACCAGCTAATAATAATTGTCAGTTTTACTCTAAACCTTTAATGATAGGTCACAAGGGATATTGTACCAGAAGGATTAGATCGTTGTAGACTGTAGCTATGCCCAGCCTTAAATTACTAGCCTCTTATCTCATGGTAACAGAGGCTACTATATGTTTCATCGCCATTTTTGCTAAATAGAATAAATGTCACAAAATTAATTTCATCTCTCTTAAATTAGCTTCTTAGTGTGATTTCTCACTTCACTCAAAATTTATTTCTTCAAGAATTTAATTTCCTCCTTCATCTGTTTTGTTTGAGAGAGAGGAAAAGAACATTCAGGAACAAATGCCTTTTAAATCATTCTATGGCTACTATAGAAGATTACTCTTCATTAATAATTGCTGATCCCTTTCAGGATAGTTTTATGTTTTTAAACCATTGTGGTTTTTAAACTATTGTGTTTTTTAAACCAAACTAGCTCTTGTTACTTTGTCCCAACTACATCTGAGGTACCATGAAATAAAGTGGCAAAAATTTTGCCTGTAAAGAAAGATAAAGTTTAACCACATCGGTACAAAAATTTCCCATGTGATGGATGATTCAGAAGGGAGTGTGGTAATTAGACAATGTAATTGTCTTTCCTAGTTTTTAATCATATTAAAAATACGTGCCCCTGACAGAAAACGCACTTAGTTAAAGGCATACTATGACTGAAAGAAATACTCTTCGGACAGAAAAAAAATTACACTTTGGTGGTACTGAAAGAGCATATTACCATTCTAATATTCTGATGATGTTATCGGCACCTTGACAAATACCTCCTATGGAATGAGATTCATAAAACATATTACCAGAAATTCAACCAGTTGAAAACTGCACTCTTCTGCATTTACCTTTCTGTTAGCTTTGAGCTGTTTGGTGAGATCAGTGAGAAGCCCGCTCCAAAATCAGAATGTAAAAGTTCTCTAAAAGTAGGAAAACTCCCAGGAAAACGTGTCTAACAAAACAGGAGAGTCTAAAATAACAAACCTTGGGATTACATGCCCTGTCTTAAAGTATCACTGATCTGGGGTTAAATAGGGTACAGTGCATAAAGGGAAAATTAAATGAACATTTAATGATAAATAAAATGCTGTTGTGAGAAAAGCAAAATCAGTTTACATTGTATCTCAGGAAATGGTATATCTACTGGAGTGGTGACAGGTTAGTTAAAGGCCAACCCTTTCCTTTCTGAAATATTTTCCCCCTCCTTAAGCATCTGTGATGGGGTGGGGTTCTACTCACTGCTAGCTGGCACCTCCTTCAGGTGCAGCCTGGGCAGTTAATGGGCCTATCTGACTGCCTTAACCCCTTCCAGTTTTGTGTGGGGTGGACACCCCATCACATACCTCGCTCCCAAGATTACCTCCCTCGGAGGTATGGGTGTCTCCTGACCTGCATCTGCCATAATAGGGCCTGTAGGTCATCCCTGTCTTGCTCCAGGTCCCCCTCCATGAGGAGCAATCTACCTTTCTGCTTCATGGTGTCCTGGTACTTATTTTGCTGCAATTCTAAGCCCTCTGTAGCTTCTCATAAGGCCTGCACAGTCACTGCTAATTTCTCCTGCAGTGTCTTTACGTGTTCCACAGAATCCCCTATCTCCCTTTCCCTCAGGGTCTGAGTTCCCGTTTCTGTATGGGCCTTCTCCATCCCAACTATTTTATCTTCTTAACCCCCTTTTTCCTATCTCACTGGAGTCCATATCTTCAACTTTGCTATCTCGCCCTTTCTCAAGATGGCAGTGCCTTTTATATGACAGAACTCCCAGCACCTAAAACAAACCCTTGTCCTTGCCTTTTCAGGAGGCCGTGCTTCTGCCTTCTCTTGTCTAGTCACCACTCCTGGGCTGGCCTTTACCCTGCAGTTCATATAAGGGCACTGTCTTTTAAGATGTCCCCTTCACCCATGGGCATAACAGTCCTTTGGCAAGGCCTCCTAGCCCTCATACTTCCTTTCCAATCTAGCTTTCTGTGGCCTCTGCTAATTTTTTTCCACATGCTCTTGAATAAATACAGCTACTGTTGGATCAGCTGTGTCAAACAATTTTAGGTACAGGTACAAGTGTGCCTCCCATTGTTTCTGCCAGCATTCCAGCACCAGTCTCAGCACGGCCTGGATCTGTCCCTGCTGTTTGTCAGTGTCCTTCTGAAGGGCCGAGAGCTCTGGAGTCCAGCCTGGGTGGATGTAAGTGCCATCTGCAAAGAAAGCTTTTGCATACTGTGGGTCCATTGTCTCTTTCCCTTTTTTTTCCCTGCTATGGCCTTCCATACTCCCCTTGTGTCAGGGTGACCACCTTATACAGTCCTTTACAGTCTGTCACAGTCTCTTGCACTTCCCTTTTAGATCAGGGAGTGACTGTCATGCACAGTCCTTATACCCTGCCCTTGTATCAGGCTGTATTCTTCACCAATTTGTGACGGGGGGGCTCAACTCAGCACTGGATGGCACCTCCTCCAGATGCAAACTGGGCAGTTAATTGGGCCTACCTGGCCACTTTAACCCCTTCCAGTTTTGTGTGGGGTGGACACCTCATCACAGCATCCAAGATGTGCATATTGGATGCATAAACAATGGGGCTGAATATTTGCAAGAAGACGATGACACAGTCCTACCAGCACTAATATTCTACCTGATAGGATCAGCAGAAGTCCACAAGAGACATGCTATTGAAGTTTGGAAGACCTTTGTTCCCATGTATAGACAAAGACCCGCATGTTGTCATGAGGCATTTGTTGACAGTGGACAAAAGAAAGTAGGTAAGGAAAGGCTCCAAATGAACGTTTCCTTAGTATCCCCAAATCCTTGCAGAATATATATTAATTTCAAGGAGTTAAAAAAAATCATCTCACAAACAAATGATAGAAGAATTTAACTGTGCAACTCTCAACAGCAGATTCTAATAATTTTCTGACCTCCCACAAATTAGAAGAATTCCAGCCCTTCTTTGGAATGCTAACGTTACACAGAGTTTCAATGTGCCAACTCTTTTCATCCTAACCTTTAAGCAAAATTGTCCATATAAATGCGGGTCTGGCTCTATGATACATTTGTCATTATGATAGACTTAGGCCCCTCTAGATGAACACTTAGCTGCTCCCATTTCAAAGCAGAATAGATCAAAGCACTTTTAGTGCATGGCAGCAGTGTCCACATGGACAGTTAGTACATAACAAGCTAGTTCAAGATACATTAACACACCAGCTTGCCATGCACTGACTGTTCATCTACAGAAGCCTAAATCTTTCATAGAGCTAGTTATATAGATGATTTTGCTTAGAGCTTAGCACCTCAGCTTGTTCTCTAGACAAGCCTTTCATGTGTGACCTTAGACAAGTCACTGTATGCCGTATTTTCCCATCTGGAAAATAGGGATAAAGTTACTTTTGTTCATCTTTTTTCTGTCTTGTTTGTTCAATCTTTAAGCTCTTTCAGGCAGGGACTGTCTCTTGCTGCCTGAATGTACACTGGGTGGAGGCCTCTAGGCACCACCTCCACACAAAGAAATAAATGGACACCAAAATTCTCCTTCCTGATGGTGATGCATAAAATAAGAAGGCTGCTTTCTTCCTATGCATTCACCACCCTCCTTCCCCTGCTACTCCTTCCCATTTCACTCTACCCTCACCCCAAATCCCTATCCATCTCTCAAAGATCCTCAGGATAAATACTCAGTATGAAGGGAAAACAGGTTTCTGCCTTGGTTAGTGTCCCTTCTTTCTTTGCTGTTTGTTGTATGGTGCTGCTTTTAAGTTCCTTTTGGGATAAAGTTGGTTTTCTTATACTTCAAAACCTTCAATAGAAATATATTTTCCTTTTTTAAAAAAATGGGAAAGAGACTGTTTAATTTTGGAAAATTAAACGATGTTTGTAACATTTATCAAACCACAAAAACCCATGTTAAAGTAACAACTGCATAAGTCACAAAAGTAAAATTGGTGCTGAAACACCAGATTGACATTCTGACTTTCCTTTGAGCTAAGGTATTATGGAGGTCTGCAAGCAGTACATGATAACTGATACTGCATCTCTTATGTGCTTTAATACCTACTCAAAAGAACAATTTTTGTCCATGTATTTTTGGTCTAACCTAATAATACATTCTGATGGCTAGTAACTGAACTCATTCCCTGTTTACTATGCTTTCAGAGTTGTAAATAATCATTCTAATTTGGGCAATGCTAAATGTTTTCTTTCAAATTCTAATCGTATCTGGTTTTAGTTATAGCAACATCCAGTTAAATCATAAAAAAATCATTTTTGGTGGGATTTAAATACATATTTTTAACCTAAGAAATGTTCTCGATTGACTTATTGAATTATAAGGCATGATTTCTAAGAATAGCTGTTACAGTGACCATAAGTAATCCTCATGATGTTAGTCATCTTTCTTTCATTCTTTTTTAGTCTTCCCTTCAAGTTGTTTTTCTCTTCATCATTATACAGGATGGATTAAACATATAGAAGCAAAAGGATTATTCTGTTTTGGCCTTAAAAATCCAAGTTTAAGAATTCATCTTTCTCATTTTTTCTGCTAACAGGCATGCAATTTACTACACAACGAATGGCACAGGCCCAAAATCCCATGTTGTACAATGATCTGAAATTAGGATTAAAGATTGTTACGTTAATTCAGAAAAGCAATACTAGGATAATACCTCTACCAAAGCCATACAGGCTTGAAAAGTTTTGCTGAATGTACAGAGTTCCATTCAAGCATGGAAAGCTCCACATTGGCAAAGGTTGTCTCTCATTCTGTAAGGCCTCTAATATTTCATCACTAACCTTTTTAGAGACTGTCCTGGGGATTTCGCCTGTGACAAAAGTTGAGTGGGGTGGAGCGCAACATGGTGGTAGCAGCACTTTGAGAGTTGGCTGGATATCTGGAGTTTAGAGAGGGTACAAGTACTCAGTTCTGAAAAACTAGAGCATTCGGTTTCTCCCAACAAAAATACGAAGGCGCAACTTCCCCTTTATAATGAGGGGAAAGTGCGTGCTACAGTTATTATGCTAACTAATGAGCAAGTGTCTTTCTCTCATCTCCCTCCATGGATATAAGATGTACACCAGATTTCTACAGGTGGGAGTGATTCAATTTTTAGGCCAGGCTTTTGGGGGGAAAATGCCATGTTTTCCTAGGAGAATAAAATTATGTGATTCTACTGGGACTGCATAAACAGAACATGACATAAATCTTGTGTCACGCGACCCACATAATGTCATATGCAAAGGCTTTATGTAGCAAATGAAGTAGACAGA
Source organism: Dermochelys coriacea (assembly GCF_009764565.3). Classification (NCBI taxonomy): domain Eukaryota; kingdom Metazoa; phylum Chordata; order Testudines; family Dermochelyidae; genus Dermochelys; species Dermochelys coriacea. Next base: position 64,146,639 of record NC_050074.1, read on the forward strand.
TTGACTTTTTAAGGTATTTTTGTTATGCCTCCTTCCTATCCTGGTTATATTGTAATGTATTGAGTTACTTTTTTGTCCGTTATTTCTATTCTGGATTTGTTTGTTTGTTTCATTTCATTAGTTAGTTTTCATTTATCTTCCTAATGGCTAGTGGCAACGCCATAACTGAGGAAGTGAGATGCATTGCATACTCCTCACAGTCTTGAGAGATCCAGCAACTAAACTACACTGTAAGTTTCAAGGATGTTCTGACTAAGGAAGCATGGTGGATGGTCTGCTTCTATCTTAGGCACTTATCTGTACCTTGGTGAGTGCCCTGCACCTTGTTCTTCTTTGCCTACTTCTTTCTTTTTTTCTTTCTCTTTGCCTGTTCCTTTGTGTAAAAAACATAGTGTTTCGTTGTTTCATTTTATCATCTTAAAGTTCAAACCTGAATACAAAGTAGAATTTTGTGGCTGGAGTTGCCTCTGTAATGTGAGGAGCCAAACACCTGGATATCACCACCTCCTGATCATGAATGGAGTCCAGATCCAGACTTTATGTCTGAGCCCCATTTCTTCTGAAAAGATTTTAAGATGTACAGTTGCATCTTTGCATTATCCCTTTCATTGAACTCTACAGGTCTACACACTGTGTACGCTCTCCCCCCCCCTTGCATACACAGATGTGCAGGTTATGGGCAGAGATTTGACTCCCTCCTTTCCCCAGTATACCAGCAGGGAAGTATTCTGCTACCGCTAAGAGCTAGAAGGAGAATATTTCTCCCAGGAGCAATGGGTGAGCAGGGAAGAAAGGGGCTTCCCTTGAAGTGGTGCATATACACATTGCCCCTTCCGCAGGCGCAGGCCTGAAAGAGCAATCTAGCCTTCAGATTGCAAACCACCTGGATTGTTGTGAAATCTTCCATTAAAAAAAATCATTCTGAAGAGTAAAGTGAAGTGCCTACGTGAATCCACTCACCCCCGCACCCTATGCAAGTAGTATCGAGGGGTCGCAGCTGCATCTCCAATTCTAAGCCAAAACTGTATCTTCAGGAAGGGGTCCCAATCCACCCACAATTCTCCTGCACAGAGCCACAGCGCTGTGTGCAGAAATAGATTTCACCCTGTATGAAGATCACTCTGTGACCACAGTCATCTTTTTTTTTCTGTCATGGTGTAAGATTTTATTTGCTTTTTCAGAATGAGCCTGTTGCATTTTGACTAAAAGTCAAACAGGCTGGGGGTGGAGTAGTGGATGTGTGTTGCTTCACTAGATATAGTAATTAACCATAATACTGGCTCGCTGCTGAATGTAAAGAGGCTTAGATAATGTGACGGTGACTTTTCAGTTCTCACATAGAAAAGATTTACTGTGCATATATTATAATTCTGTAATTTATAGCTCCCAGTGACTTCAATAATCCTAAAGCACATCATTCTTGTTAGCCCTGAAAATGCCTGTTGTACCAGCTGCCTGTAAAAAGTTGAAGCACCCTTTCAGGTTGCTTCTTTCTGGTCCCATAGACTAGTCTTAATGTTAATCTCAAGCTCCGTTACCACTATAAAGTACATTATTAACTATTTATTTTTCTTTTATCTCTTTCTTTCACTTGTTGAGCAATAGTTCATAAATGCTCATAAATATCATTCAGACACATGTAAGATACATATTGAAAATTCCTTCAAAGCAAGGATGGAGATGCAGGGTGCTTTAAAACCTTAGGAAAGTGCTGAAAATACAAATAATAGTTGGGATTCCAAAGACTGTGAATACCAAGTGTGTTTAGGTTTCTTTCCACCCCAGGTTCTTTTAGAGTGGGAAGATGAGCTTCATTTTCACAGTTCTTAAAGTACTGTAGTTAATCTGAAGAGCATCTCATAAAAGTTACCTAAGGTAAAGCGGAAAAGCGGCTCCACTAAAGTTGTCAAATTCACCTTAATGAGTGTCTTTTTTAAAAAAAAAAAAAAGGTCCATTATTCAAATTCAAAACAATCTTGAGATTATTGCCAGTTTGTGGCAGATCACACAAATTGTCAGGAGGTTCATTTGCTCTTTGTGGCAGGTCTTCTTTTTCTCTTTCGTCTATTTTTAATTTAGAAAACCTAGTAACTAATCTTTTAAGCTAACCCCCAAACAGTTTTATTTATAGTTGCCAAAAGTAAGCTCCTAATGTCATCTTAATTAGAAACATGTGGGGAAATAGAGGCAACTCTTAAGCTGACACTATTTTTGAGTTAAAATCTGGCATCCCCTGACTACTGACAGGCCTGACAACTGCAGCAGCAATCACCTCATCAAATCTTTCTCTCTCTCCTGGTTTTTGGCATCCTTCCTGTGTAAATTTTTATCAGATGAGTGCTATTTTTTCTTGGCAAGTATTTTGAATACCTTTTTGTTGCTTTATCTCTGCACCATCACCCTTTGCCCCTTAATGTCATTTCTCACATGTAAGACCAGCAGAATTTGAAACAAATTAGTTAAGAATGCAGATTCAAAGAACTACTTTTCTTGCCTTCTCCTTTCCCCCACCCACTTCCAAAATGCTGTTGTGTCACAGATGCCACAGGAACTATTGTGCCTACAATGTTTCTGTTTTTAAGATGCATTTATGATGCTTTAAGTCATTACTACTGCACCTACCTTCTCTTTGATACAGTTTATTTCAGTTTATTTTTTTCCTTTGTCTGGCTTCTTCATGCCACTGAAGGACTCTGGATTATGAGTAGTGATGGGTGGACCTTAAAAGATTCAGAGGATTGGTTACATTAGACTAAGAAGGTTGGAAGCTTATCTAAACCATAGCCAAACTAGCCAATCTTTCCGTGTGTGTGAGGTTGGGCTGAATAGGCTTTTCTGCAAGAATATTGGTATTGCTTCCTATTGCAATTGGTTGCACAGTTGAAGTGGTACAGAGGAGCAAAAAATAAAAAAATACATTATTACAAAAGTTAGTGTTACATTAGTTTCATCCTCCAAAATAAAAAAAAAAACTAGGTTGGGTTAGGCTAAGCTTACAGGTGGGTTCTTTATACACATTGGTTCTCCTTAGTCAGATAAAGAATTTCTACCCATATCTAAAGGAAATTCATATTTGTCATGGGAGCCCTGAGAAAGGTGCCCTTCACCTAACAACAAAACTGTGCTAAAGCCCAGCTGAAATTTTTAAGCAAATATAGTAGAGAAGTAAAATTGCTCCATCTCCCTCCTTCCAAATGTTCTTTAAAAATGAAGAGTTAGTTTCATGGAAGCTGAATGCTATCTGACCCTTTATTGCTTGGTTGATGTATATAGCTTGTCAGCATCCTAAAATTTATGGCTCAACCTAAGTGGAGACTGTTTTTTGTACCTTAGTTTAAAAAGAAGAAGAGTAAGACAGATTTCCAGCACTAAACAAAGCCCAGGGTCTGTAAGCAGTGTTACATAGCTAGCAGCATCTCATGAGAACATGATTTAAGAATATTATGGAGTAGACCTTACAACAAAATAGACCATGGTTGTCAGAAAAGTTGACAAGTAATGTGGGTTTGTGTGGTTTTTAACCTCAGATTCAGTTTGCAGTCCACAAACTAGGTAAAAAGATACTTGAGTAAGAAAAGTGACACATGGACACAACTAGCAATCATTACTCACATGCAGTATGACAGGACTTTTCAGGGAGGAAAGGAACATTACCTCTGGGTACAGTTTGCTGTTTAACTCTGGAGAGGTGATGAAGAAGCATTTCTGGCACCTTATTCTATCATTTAACTTCTCAGTGACAGAAGGACTTCTTCACTGCTTGATAAACAACCAAAATGTTAAATTCTTCATGAGGTTCAAGTAGCTAGCACTCCAAGAGTTATATGTACATGCAGGTTTTTTTTAATGAATACAGAATCCATGAAAATGGTTGGATATGACAGGTTTAGAGAAATGAGGTTTACCTGCAAAACAGGTACAATATATGCATTAGCAGTGACATCTCCAAGCCTCAACTCTGATCTGGAAGACCCAGTTCTATGGCTGAGATGTCATGCTCAGTTACTCCTTGCTGAATCTACCAGATGATGTCATTTACTGGCAGTTATGGTACTATCTTTGTGATGAGCTCCATTATTCCTCAGGAACTGAATCAAAATAACTAAATCGTGTTCCATAAGCCAGTGTAACATCATTTGGTGGGACTGTGATAATTCTTAGTCACCACTAACTTGAATGGGATTTGAACTGTTGGACAAAAAATAAAAGGTGCCATGTCCCATTCCCAACTAGTCCTCCTAGATAGTTAAGCTCAACATAGTCCCTATTGTTTGGGGAAAATAACTCTCTAGTTTAAAATATTGCAGTGGGCTTAAACTTTTGAATACAAAGGGAAAATTTATTTTACCAAATTCTATCTTATTAGACATTGATATTTTCAGCCTCTAGCAATGTAGAAAGATAGGGAAATTTTGTTGTCTTCGATGCTCTTTTTGGCTCATGTTGAGAATTATATTTTGCAAGATGTTATGATACAACATAGGTTAGTCCCCTGTGCTTATAAAATAAATAAAATCAGATGTTTAAATTGGACAAATGGTATTACACCCCTTCAGTCATTTCTTTTCAGTACTTTTTTATCACAAATCTCTAATATACAAATCTTGCCATTTAAAATCTTCTTTCAGAGAGTGTAGTGCATCATAACATCTTTTTGTGTTCTGTGAATCTGTATTGAAAAGCTGACATTTTATATAATATGCCTATATATTTAAAATATTACTAAAAACTTGTAGAATATGAAACCTATACTATCACCTAAGGAAAAGAAATCCTAGCTATGCTTTGACATGATAGACTTCAGTAGGGACAAAATATTCCTTGTTTTATTATATTAATGATCTCTGTAACAATGTAAGGCCAAATTTTTCAAAAACATGAGCCTAAAGTTAAGCTTTTGTGGTTAGATTTTCAAAAGTTTTCGGTGACCAGTAGCACCCCTGAGAATACAGTGAGCTGCTGGATGTTCAGCACCTTTGGGAATCTGGCCCTTTTGTTTAGGTGTCTAAATGGGAGCTGAGATCTTTTGAATATCCTGCCCCAGTTGCAGGATTGAATGCTTTTGAAAATAGCAGCTCTAAATTCTGATTTAGGCTCCTTAAAGAAGTGGTTTCTTTTTCAAGTGCTGAGTGCTAGAGCTGGCTGCAAAATGGAAATCTCATCCCATTCATTTTTTAAAACAAATGTTCATCCGAAATCTGGATAATAAGACAAATGTGGAATTTTTGATTGGTAGGGATTTTCAGAAACATTCTGTTTTGGGAGACTGGAATGGAAATTTTCATCTCCCAGACTGCCAGCCTGGAAGGCTCTGGCTAATATCATTTTTTCCCAGGAGGCAGAAAGTGAAATTTTGCAGAAAGGGCATTTTCTGTCAGTCAGCTGTTCTGAACCCCAGGCAGCCCCCATTATAGTCAATGGGAGCATGTAAGTGCTCAGCACAGTCCATTTTTGTTAGGAATCTGTATCAGGAATTAGGGCTGGGATTTTGAGAGGAGCTTAGAGTTACACGCTGAGGCCCAGATTTTAAAGGTAGTTTGGAGTAGCTGTGCTCTGCATTGCAAAACCTAACTGATTTAGGAACTTTACATTTCATTTTCATTGACAGTTGATGGGATAGGTTCCCAAGTGCCTAAATCATTTTTGAAAATATTTAGTTTCCTAAATGAGTTAGGCGTTGTGACACTGAGTGCTGCAATGCCTAAATACCTTTAAAAATCTGGTCCTAAGTATAAATTTTTCAAAAGTACCTGAGTCCTATTTTCACGTATAGGTGCCTAAATCTCATTAAACGTCAATGGTTCTTAGGTTCTTAAATGCATAAGTCGCTTTTGAAAATGAGACTTAGCCTCCTATATTGCTTGGAGACTTTTGAAAGTGTTATCCTAAACTCCTTTTAAGCTCATTTGAAAATCTCAGCCTATAAATCTAACTTTAGGCTCCTGTTTTTGCAAATTTTGGCGTAAGACCGTAAAATTTTGGTTCACTGGTTACATATAATATGTAATTAGTTTAGCGGGTCACAGTGAATTAAAATATCATACCAGTAAAATATACACACCACTGCTTTACAATACAATGCTATAATGTCGCACTACAGTGTGACAACATTGTGACAGTGTTGTCAAATTGTGTAGCAAACACATTTTTAATCATGATTTAATACTTCTACTTAAGTAGCAAAAGTATTTTTGAACACTTTAAATATCAGGACACAGGACAGCCGAGGCAGCAATTGGTCTGACCCAGGAAAATGTGGATGAATGACAGCTGTACTGTCCATTCCCAGTATTGTTCTTAGTAATTTTGAAGTCTCCTGTAGAATGCAAAACATAGGTACTATGGTACAAGTTAAGGGCTAGACTGACAATCTATATTTTGAATATCTCACCCCTGTCATGTTGAGGCACAATCCTGATGTTACTTAAACACAGAGGGACTAAGTGGGAAAGAGGAGGATACAACTGTATGTGTTAATAGAAAAAAGTATTAGGAATTGAGACAGTGATTTATTAAAAGATTTTGTAGAATAGTGAACTTAATCTTTTAAAACCTTTGTGCAAAGGGGACGTTTCGTACCAGGAAATAAGACCAAATGCACTCCTTATATGCTATAATTTAATGCTGATTTGTAGAAACCTTGCGTGGAAAAAATATTATAACAATAATTTTGTTGGAAGAAGGTTAAGCACATCTTTATGAAAAGCCAACATTGTACAAATAGTCCCATTGCTAGTGAGTTGTTCTCTTATTGCATTGTAGCGTGTGCAACATCCAGGTCACTGCCAGTGCAAACCAGACAGGCTTAAGCCGTGATGAGTGATACTGGGGTGGGGGGGGGGGGTGTAGAGATCTGGATTGTCTCAAACTCAGACCCCAAGCAGAGATCCAGGGCTGGCAAATACAGTGTGGGTCTGTGGGGAAACTCTGCAATTGAGGTCTGCAGGGAATGTGAAAGAGTAGTTCCAGACTAGGCCACCTTGACAAAGGTATTAGGTGTAGCAGGACATGCTGGTGTTCTGAACACATTGACAGTTATGAGCTTTTTAAGCAAATGTTTCTCATTTCTTCTCCCCCCCCACTTTGTTAGTTAAGTTGGATTGGGTGGCTAGTGCTGAAATAATTTAATCCATGTCTACAAAGCAAAGGAGAAAGCCCGTTATTGCATCCTATTGCAATTTGATGGCTTTATTGTTGTTGGCGCAGTTTGCCCTTTTTTCCGCTTAGAAATTTCATTTTGCAAATGTAGTAATAATACTTTACATGTGTATAATGCCTTTCATCACACAGCACTTCACAGACTAGATAGAGGCACAAGGATAAGGCTCTGTGGTGAGCTGGTCTTAAATTCTGTGGCAAGGGCCCCAGAAATTTTGTGGCAGTCTCATTTAAAACAAACAAAATAAAACAAAGAAAAAACTCAACTTGTTTAAGGAATTAACTGTGTCAATGAATAATACAATCTTAAAATAGACCACTTGTGTTATATAAAATTCAATTTATTTTACACTGTCCCTATATTTTTAAGAGGCCACAAATTTTTGTACAAAGAGGGCAGAATGATCTAGTGGTTAAGACAGGAGCCTGGAGCTCAGATCCCTTCAAGGCCCTTCTTCACCACAGGTTTTCTGTGTAACTTTGGGCAAGTCCCTTAGTCTCTCTGTGTCTCAGTTCCCTATCTGTGAAATGGGGATAAGAGCATTTCTCTGCCTCACAGTGGGGTTCTCAGAATCGATACATTAATGATTGCCAGGTGCTCAGGTACTATGATAATGGGAGCCAGAAAGATAACTAGATCTAGATAACTAGAAAAAAGCTTAAAGCATTGGTGGCTAGGGCATTTGGCACTGGGGAAATGTGGAAAGGCAGGATGTCTGGCTGTTTTGTTTAAAATGCTCAGTAGTGAAACAGCTACCAATGTTGGCATTTAAGTGCAATCTTGAGTTTTTAGAGTTGAGATGAATGGATGTGGTTTACATGTCTGCGCCATTATTTTGGGATGTCTGCAGACTCAGAAAGACATTGCTGCATCAGTTTAGACATGGTTTGAGTTCTAAGGTTTTCTGCACAGCCATAAGATGTCATTAGTTTAAAATGAAAACATAAGGCTAAGTATTGAGCTCTGCTTCTGCCTCTCTGAGCAACACCCATTGTGCAAATGGGGTTAAAAGCTACCTAATCTCCCCATCTGTGAATCCTCAGGCATGAGGGATTTCCTGGGTGGCGTAGAGCTGGAATAGCTGGTTCCTGTTTCTACAGCCCCTATCATAGGGAGTGTGCTAGGGCATTCCCAGGAAGGAAGTATGATCACCAGGGCACAGTGGCAAATAATCCCTTGGCTGCTGTAGCCAGCCCGATGTAGTTTAGAGTAGCTCTGAGACTGCTTCCCTTCTCATTGGCTTCCCTCCCCATTCCACCGCAGATGCAACTAATGGATACTTCATGCAGTTGAGAATAGAGCCCTTAGTTTCTGGAGCATAGTTCCTCTGCAAAGGGTCGATGGGGCCCTGTAGGTACAGTACCACATCTGGGGTGAAGAATGTCAGAAAACTCTTGAACATGGCACTGCGCAATGACAAGGACGAGGAGAAGGTTTTGCCAAGACAAATCCTTGCTCTTATGAAAAGTGATATGAGATCTTTAATATCCATACAGGAAAGGCAGGGCTGAGCCTAAGCGTTTATGCCAAATATTTATATTGTGATGAACAGCAAAGCATTTTGCTGGGATTCGAACCGTTGGTTTAAGGTTTTTCATGTATCCCAGGTGGCAAAGTAATAATCTAACCATGCTGGCTGTGCAGTATCATAGTTTACCTGACATTTAAGTAGTTCAGAAATTTAAAAAATCTTAACAAAAGTTGTTAACCTAAAAACATCAAAGCAAAGAGAGAGACAGGTTCTGAGAGCAGAACTGGATCCATATCTGCTGTTACCTCTTCGCTGCATTGTGCTGTCAGTCAGTGCTAATACATGGGATAATTAGGGGTCCCACACTGCATGAAACAATTCAACTGATGCTTTGTATCGAGTCCCATAGCCTAGGCTCTCCTATCAATGGAAACAGTGTTGAAACTCTTCCATTGAAAGTATAATGGACTTATAATGGAAAGCAGGGGACTGGACTAGATGACCTCTCAATGTCCCTTCCAGTTCTAGGATTCTATGATAATGGCTCTGTTTTAGGGCACTTGTTTCACAGTGTGTCTGAGGGTCTTCCAGACAAGATAGAAAGTCAGTTGAACAGTCACAATTGTATTGCAATTTCCCTCATTTGTCTTAATTTAAGTTATAGTTTCAGTGTGGTTACCTTTTTAAAGAAAATAAGGTAAATTATGCAATATTTCTAAGCCACTTCTTAGGAGAACATTATCAATGCTGAAGTTTCATAGTTGGTGCACTATCATAGTAGATAAATAATTCAGTACAAACAAAAAATACGTTTAAATAATTTTAAACGTCTGACTTAAACTGACAAAAGCCAAGAAATTTACTGTTGATGCTGAACTGCCATATTTTGCTCATTTGCCACTGTGCCCTGGTGCAAAAATCAAAGCAGAATTACTTGAATTCCATGGTGAGCTCCATAGAACTCATCAGAATTTGTGGAAATAGACTCGTTTTCATCCCTGTGACTTCAAAACTGGCTCACCTCCCAGGATTCACTTGGAGTTTCAGTTTGACACACAGCCCAAATTTCCAAGCAGAACTTGTCTAAAATCACTGGATTTCCCCTGATTTTTTTGACTCAAAATCAGGATATTTTTATTCAATGGAAAGCCATAAATCAGCTCAGGTTTGTTTGCAAGTTTGATGAAACACAGGGAACCTTTCAGTGAACTTGTTTTAAATTTCAAGCCTATAATAAAACACAAAAGCACATTCAGGTTGCACTTAGAATATTTTCATACATCTCTGCTCATTTGTTCTTCGGTGATTTTGCTTGTAAATTGCTAGGAATTATTCCTTAGCAAAGCCCCTGCGGACTGTGCCTAGCTATGCCTGAGGATACCAAACACAGATGCATACATACAAAGGCAAATCCTTAGCTCTGTTGACTTCATTGGAGCTATGCCAGGTTGCACCAGCTGAGGTTCTGCCCCAAGACTGCACACTGCTGTTCACATACAGTACTCAGGCTGGCCAACTGTTGTACTGACTGTCGCACCTCGTACTCTACCTGGGCACATTCAGAGTGCTCCCTGCTGTGCCTAAGTAGGGAAGCTCCTATAATTGGCACATGGCTTATCATGCCCAGATGTAGAAAGTGCCAGAGAGCTCCCTACCCTAATCACGTAGAGCAGGGAGCACTGTGCAATCAGACTCAGCAGCATGCTAACCATTAGACCCCTGAAGAAGGGGGAAACAAAGAAATTATTAGCTACAGTGCAAAGAACCACCACCATAGAGATTCTACTGTCCCTTAGCTAGGGGAGAGGGAGGCAGGGAGAGAGCTGCACCCATTCCTAGCAGCCATTTAGAAGAGAGAGATGTTTTGATAGCACATTAATGGAACAAATAGGGCTATTTATTTACTTTGTGGCTAACAGCAAGAGACCCACTGGTGTCAATGGCAACTGCCCACCCAATTCAAGGGGGTTTTATGTGGCCACCCACTGATGCTGCATATGTTCTCAATCCATAACTGTTCTGCCTATAGAAAAATGAATAGAGAGACTCTTGCTCTGTAGGAATGTATTTTCAAAGCAGAGTAAGAGGATTTAGTGGCATGTGTCCTGATGACACCAAAGAAAATCACACAGCTATGTATACTTTGTAGCTCTGAGGCAAATGGGTATTTAGGCTGTTTTGGTTTTAACAACTAAGTATCAACGTGGATCGGTTTTTCATAGTCAATTTATAAATCCCTGAAAATAAGACTTCTATGGGAATCTGTGATGGAATGGGCAGGATCCTAGAGCATCTATATATGGTTTATTTTTACACTTCTGGGGGAAGAGCAGGAATTCACCCAGGCTTGTTTCATCCACACCTTGCTGTCCCTTCCTACAGAAGAGCCTCCACCATTCAGTTTTCCATGCCACCTTCTCCAATCCTTCCCCTTAGAGCTTGGGTGCCCCTTTGTGCCACTTTCCCAGGGACCTCCAGGTCTGACCCTGCCACCACAATTCTTTACAGGGTCTTCTGGGATTACAGGATACACAGCCTATTTCTAACCTTAGAAGCCCAGTAAGAGTGTGAAAACTACTCCCTCTGCCAGCAGGGGCTGAGAGAACTTCTTAGGCCTTAGTGAAGTAGCTAAGGAGCCCTTGTTTGTATTTACACTCTAACAAGGATTCACGATGGCCCCTGTTATGCAACTGGCAGGGCATTATGCAAAGGACTGTAAGCTTCTCTCTGTCCCAGCTCAATGGAGACATGACCTCTGGAGTGTGATTTCTACTACTGGTGGGGGGAGATGAGACTCCAGAGATTGGGAGATGCTGCTGCCCATAAGTGACAAGTTTCAGAGAAGCAGCCGTGTTAGTTTGTATCCACAAAAAGAACGGGAGTACTTGTGGCACCTTAGAGACTAACAAATTTATTACAGCATAAGCTTTCGTGGGCTATAGTCCACTTCATCAGATGCATGGAATGGAACATACAGTAAGAAGATAGATAGATAGATAGATACACACACATACAGAGAAGGCGAAAGTTGCTCTACAAACAGTAAGAGGCTAATTAATTAAGATGAGCTGTTATCAGCAGGAGAAAAAAACTTTTGTAGTCATAATCAAGATGGTCCATTTAGACAGTTGACAAGAAGGTGTGAGGATACTTAACATAGGGAAATAAATTCTATATGTGTAATGACCCAGCCACTCCCAGTCTCTGTTCAAACCCAAGTTAATGGTATCTAGTTTGCATATTAATTCAAGCTCAGCAGTTTCTTGTTAGTCTGTTTTTGAAGCTTTTCTGTTGCAAAATTGCCAACCTTAAGTCTTTTACTGAGTGGCCAGAGAGGTTGAAATGTTCTCCTACCAGTTTTTGAATGTTTGATTCCTGATGTCAGATTTGTGTCCATTTATTCTTTTGCATAGAGACTGTCTGGTTTGGCCAATGTACATGGCAGAGGGGCATTGCTGGCACATGATGGCATATATCACATTGGTAGATGTGCAGGTGAACGAGCTCCTGATGGCGTGGCTAATGAGATTAGGTCCTATGATGGAGTCACTTGAATAAATATGTGGATAGAGTTGCCATCGGGCTTTGTTGCAAGGATACATTCCTGGGTTAGTGTTTTTGTGTGTGTGTGGTGTGTAGTTGCTGGAAAGTATTTGCTTCAGGTTTGAGGGCTGTCTGTAATCGAGGACTGGTCTGTCTCCCAAGATATGTGAGAGTGAGGGATCCTTTTTCAGGATAGGTTGTAAATCTTTGATGATGCGCTGGAGAGGTTTTAGTTGGGGGCTGACGGTGACAGCTAGTGATGTTCTGTTATTTTCTTTGTTGGGCCTGTCCTGTAGTAGGTGACTTCTGGGAACTCTTCTGGCAGCCACTTCAGAAATCTATAGTTGGCTGCTTCTTAAGACGAAGGAAAGACAAAGGCCCGACCCCTCTCCAGGCTCCAGAAAGAGGTGGAAGGAGGGTACAAGCCACTGCCTTCTTCCGAAAGACATGCCAGGTACAGATGAGGTCCTGAGGTTGCTTGGGGACAAAGGAGACTTGCTGGAGTGAGGGAAGAGAAGGCTGTTGGGAACAGCAAGGGAAGCTTGGCTGAGTAGGATGCTATAGGTGTCATAGTTGGCCAGGTTCATTAACACCTTGAATCTGTGGCTCAGTAGGGTGGAGCTCAGATCTGATACGAAATGTCTATTATGGGAACAAAGAATTTGTTAATAAAACAGATTGCAATATCAGGGTTCCATGGAGGTTTTATTAGAAATGGGGGGAGGGAGGGAGAGAAGATGGTAAAAATTCTGTAAAGTGAACCTTGAATGTTCTGATTTCACTTTGCAATGGTGATATGGAGCAAATGTTACATCATTCTGTGTGGTTTGCTCTGTTTAACATCCATTTGTATTTTCTGCATTTAATCACATTATAAGATGCAACATCAAATAGTATGAACCATTCACAAGATGTGCTGTCATTCTAATCCAAAGTAACATTTGCCTTTCCTAAACCTTTGCAGAAAGTCTACAAGCTTTATGTGGCCCTGGGTATCTCAGAGCTCCAAGGCTGTGTTTCTGATAATCCCTTCCTAGCCCACAAAGCTTCTGAAAAGATGCTGCTGTATTGCTGACTGTACTGTTTTTTGTGCACTCATGCTAGGATTTAAGATTACACCAGCTTCAGTCCCATTTAGAGGTTCTCTTTATCCAATTTTATATTCAAGAATAAGCAGCCTGATCAGTGATATTACAAGCAAATCATTTCATCGCTCTCCACTCACAAATATAAAGATACACTTCCTGTTTTAAGGCACCTTTTTGCATCGAAAGCAGAAGAATGGTGGCTCTAACAAAGCTTTCCTTGCACGTAGAAATCAACAGGACCCCAAATGACATGTAGGCTGAAGTGGAGAATTCTAGCTTTTGTTGCAGTGCACTGATGTGCTCCTGCCCTACAACAGACAACCTGCCTCTATCATCATCTTATATGTCATCTTCAGTTTTGGAGTCTAGATTAGAATCATTTGGCACAATGAGTCTGATGCCCTAGAACTATGGGCTTTGCTAGTACAGCGATGCCATTTATTTATAGGTATTTAGAAAGGGGGAAGAAAACCAGGATGCATTTCATTGATCTTTCCGTGTTGTAAATGTAAAATTAATGTGCATTTCTTGTTTGTTTTATAGCGGCACTCTTTTCCTTTTCCTTATTTAATATTCACTTCATACTGTGCCAAGGGGTCAGTAGGGCAAATCAGGGAGCCAGATGGCTTACCTCTACCCTAAGGAAACACACCGATATTTAGCTGGGCATTTTTCCAAATAAAGGCAGGACTGGAATCCACAATAAATGTGAGAGTCAGTTAAAACTGTAGCCTTTCTTTGGATTTTCAGTTTCAACCTCCTTGAGGCATGAGCTTTTTATACTTCACGTCACTCTCTGTAGCTTTCTCTGAGTTAACTGCATCTAAGGAGATGTTGTGGGGGGCGGGGGAGGACACTCATTTTATTTATGGCCTATGCTCAGAAACAAGTTTCAGTTATTTTAATCTGACTGAAATAAGAAACCATAATCCATGGACGAAAAGACAGTGGACAAACTCAGTTAAATCTCAGATGCCCCGAGCATGTATATTTTGTCCATTTCTGATTTTTTATGTTCCTCTTTTTTCTCCTCTTATTCCCAACTTTAACTTTTGAAAAGCTGAGCAGTTTAAGTGGCTGGGCCTGGGGAGCTTATTTGTATGCAGCACAAATTTCAGGATCTGTTCCCAAGCCTGAGCAGAGTGAAAAATGGCCTGCATTTTCTTGATAGCCCATGTGGTTGTAAAGAATAAATGGCTAATGAATTACAGATGAACATTGACGCAAATTAATCTTCCTGATGTCCCTGGGTTATATGGCAGCCATTTAAAAGTTTAATCAATACACTAAAGTTGAAAACATGCAGGCACTGCAGTTGTTTGGATGTAATAAACATCAGAGGGAAACGGGAGGCTTGTACCCAGTCCATGTATCATAATGACAGGTATTTATGTTTAATGGACTAAATATTTTTTATTGGAAGAGAGCAAATGTCAGCTTAACTTTGTAAGCCCCGCATTCAACTTTCCTTTGAGGTTGGTGAGAGATGGCTGACATGTCACTGAAAATGAAATGTAAAAAAACCAATTGAGACAAAGTGAGGATAAGGAGCTCTTCCACCAACGAGATGCTGCTTTAATGCTCTGCAACTATTCATTAAATAAAATGTAAACTTTCTTCCACTTCTAATGTTACAGTAAAAAGGTTTACTAAGGGAGACTTTTGATGGTTATTAGGGAAAACAAGCACCAAACGCTGCCAAATATTCTTTTCTGGGAAGCATTTTATTTGAAAATTCTTTTCCTGAGATACGGTTTTGGAAGAAATATAATTGGTGAGGGGTTTCCCCCCTTTTTCCTTCTGAGACAAAGAGAAACAGGACAATAACTTTTAGAACCATCATTTCCTATGTCTTTCCCTTTGAACAGAGTAATACCATTATATAAGCTTTGCAAATGCTTAGATATTAATTACAGTTGAAGTAAATTAATTTTAGAGTCATGTAAGTCTAGGACTTACCCATCATTGCTATAAAGAGTGGGAAGGAGGGAAATTTCAAGGCTGCCAGATCCACTAGCCCTATAAAGATATCAGGCTGTGTGAAAAACCAATACTGGTTGCAAATATACCTTTATTTACATATTTATTTATTTATTTATTTATTTATTTATTTAAGGAAAAATGTTGTTGTCCCCCATGATACGTAAGTAGGTCTTGCAAAATCACTGTGCAACCCCCTACCACCCGATGCTAAAAATAATTAGAGAAAACTGAAAAAGTTTTTAGCATCTTTTCTGCGATCCAGTATTCGAGAGTGGCCCAGTAGCGGGTCATTTTTCTTACCCAAACGTATCCCTGATGCTCTATAGTCATCATGTGGAACTTCTAGATAGTGCTGACCATGCATTTGTGGATCCATTGGGTTGTTGTTAGTTTCTTTGGAGATTGGTTAAATAATTGCTCTTTTGTGGCTTCTCCATCTCTACAAAATATTCCATTCTATTAAACGAGTTTACACATCTTAATTTTTTCCCCCAAGGGAAGCTATGTGATTGCAGCATGAGATTATGCAATGAACTGTTAAATGCAGGGCTACTTGTATGTGACAGCAGGGTGGTTGCCACTCTTCAACCCCATGATACCTCCCAGAATCTTCCTCATTGTCTATAACTGATTCTTCAGAGGAGATGGAATCATAGCTAGTCCAGAGAGTTAAAGGATTTGATTGGAGCAGGGATCTTACTCCATCCTCAAAAAGGACATCCCTTAATATTTACATTTTGTTTAGGACAACTATTTTATAATAAGCAATGTCTCTCCCAATGTTACCATAGATGTGAGACCCCATTTGTCCACTTTAGATAGGTGCCATTAGGTGGTCATCTATAGAGCCTCTGAATAAAGCCATCTCTGGCAAAGTCATGGTATTTATAAAATGTTAGGTGCAACTTCCCCGTAGCAAGAGAAATTGCTTATCAAGCATTTGAAAATGTTCCTCTCCTCCACTATCCAGATGACAAACCATTTTTAAAAATTACTGGGGCCTTATCATGCAAGCCCTTACTCACGTGTATTTTACACGTAGAAAATAAAAGGAGTAATTACTTTAGGATGATGGTCAGATTGTCTACTATGGCCAAGGATTACAAATGATGTCAGTGCGAAGATAGTCTTCATGCTCCTCTGCTCATGGGTTGGCTGTGGGCCAATCTATTCGCACAGCATAAATTAGGAGCATCCTCAAGGGGCCAACTTGGATAAGTATGATATAGGGAGGTCCCCACTTTACCCTCTCCCCTAGTTACACATCCAGCAACTAATGGTAGGGAATGGACCACCATTTGCTGGCGTGATCCTCCGATGGCTGACTCTCTGGGTATAATATACCATCAGTGCAGTGGAAAACAGCTGCACCATATGCCAGGATGTGGGCCAGCATGCTATTAACATAGCTTGGCTTTACTCTTATATAACAGAACCAGCCAAATTCATGATTTTTAGTTGACTTTATAGCCTCCATGGTGATACAGGCTGAAATGTATGTGAGTAGCTTATCAGCTTCAGGATGAGGATGTCATACTGAGGATGTCAAAATGGAGCTGTGGTGTCCAACTGAACTAAGTTGAATTATGGTTTATATTTCCCGTAACTCTTCTCTCATTGCTTCATAGGCCCCAAAAGCATCCTTCTACTGGTGCATGATAGTAGAATGTGGAGTGAAACAACTGACAAAGCGAATCAGTATTGAATTTACCTCAGAAACGGGTGGCCTCTGGTAGAAAGCTGGATATGGAGAGAGGGTAATGTGGGTTTGGATCTCCATCTATATTAGACAGAACACTGCATTTTCAATATGCATTAACAACAAAATACTATGCCATGTGGTAAAATGTAATGCTGGAGAGTTCAGGCTGTCAACATACAATATGCAATTCATTTCAAAAGATATAACAATTATTTTGTTGGTCTGGTCTCTTTGCTATTTGGCTAAATGATTTCAAGTTAGTTTTATTAAACAGAAATAAGTCTGAATTCTGATATCAATATTCCTTTCCCATGTATAATTAAATTATATAGAGAATGATGATGTATATATTATAGGCTTAGTGGCTTTTGAGTTATCTCAATGGGTTTAAAAAAAATAAGGACCGTGTCTTTGTTAGAAAGAAATCTAAGCCGGGGGGGGGGAGTGAGGGGGAACTCAAAAGCTTCAAATTTGATATGTGGTGAAACTTCACTGAGGAAGAGTAACTGCATGAGTGTGAAAAATGTTTTCACATTACAAAATTATTAGTGATTAAACATAAAATGTTTGGCTTGGTATTTCTATCAATCTGAAGTTGTTTGTGTGTGTGTGTGTATATGCACTTATATACAGTAGTCTTACAATATTGTCATGAAGATTTACCAGCCCAGACACACACATCTACCTTCTTACCCTTTCCCTTAATGACCGATAATGATAGAAAAAAATGTTTTATCAATTTGTCAAAAAAAATTACCCCAGGCAATGGCTGAGTAATGTTTTGCACGATTGATGTGTAGTGTGCATATATGCATCTATATCCCTGTCTTAAGTTTTTTTTAGCACCATATTACTAGAGTTTTGAATGTATGTCTATATGTTAAGTCAAATCTGGCTATAATATTATTTAGCTATCTAAATAATGAAAAGAATTAAGTGAAAATGTTGACTTGTTAATCTAAAATTGTTTGACTACAACTTAAAACAGAGATAGCAAACTGGCAAGGTAACTTTCCCTCTGCCATGTTCATGTTGAATTTCTGAGAAATATGAATAGGATAGTAAGAAGTGAAAGCAGGTTGAAAATTGTCAGTCACAGGCTTCGGGAACTGGTACCTACATCCCTGACAGCTAATAAAAAATCAAGCAACTTTTGGTTCTGAATCTGTATAATAAGCATATGACAAAGAAAGAGGTTTCTTGTACATTACTGTGCAGATATAACTTTCCTGTCTGCCAATTTATCCTGCATTTTAGTTTCAGGAAGAGAGAGCATTAGAGAATGAAAAATCTCTTAATCAAAAAGCTTAACAGGGAAAAAAAGTCAAAAGATGTTGTCATATATTGCTAGTTATTTGTGATGGTTAAAAGAATTATCTAAAAACAAAGACGCCATTCACAAAGAAACTAAAATACAAAAGCTTTAATAACATTTCCATCTGTGTATCATCCATGTCTCCAAATGCAAGTCATGAATAACACATAAACTAGAGCATATAAGGAGCAGAAGAGCTAGCACCTCATTTAAAATCCAACACACCCCATCGTCATTGGAATCAAATACACAGCAGGAATGGTTCCAGTTGATAGACACACAAAGAAGTCATTGAAAATGGAAACATATTAATTATGTTCCTTAAGGTTAAGATAGTAATGGCTGAATTCACTAATCCTGGCATCACATTAAGGCTCAAAACCCATGCAGGAAAAGTGTGTAATGTTTCAAAAATTGTGGAAATTGCACAGTTTTGAATTCACTTAATCCTGCATCTGTAACTCACTTGTGACTGACTCCACACCATAGGGGGTAGCACAGAACAAAAACAGGGAGAATTACTAACAAAAAAGTTGTTCTTGGTCGAAACAAGCGACTTGCACTACATGAGCTAATTGTAAACATAGACCATTTCTGAAATGCAGCTGTTATGTGCTTAAGCAAACCCTGCTGGGAGAAGTGCTTTGTGAAACACCTCTGCTAGCAGACGCAGAGAGACCCTCAATAAAGGAATCCAAAGTGCAGTGTTGAAGAGAGAGCTTTTGTTTCTCAGCGTTTGGTGCTAAGCTTCTTGCAGGACGTGAGCTTAGCTTATCATTCTGATATCGATATCCCCTTCCTTAAATGTTTTCTCTATTTTCATTTTCTTTTTGCCTGTGCTAAATCAAAACAGAGGCTGGGAGGAGTGTGTGTTTGTGTGTGTTTTGGAAAAAGCTCAGGTTATGTGCTAGAAAATGCTAGGTGTGAGAAAATTCCAGCAAGCTCTGTTGTGGTCATTTTCTTTGTATAATGTTTTTTGTGTCCCTATGGAAGTTGGGAGGTCATTCATATGATAGATTTATATTTTTTTCCCCTCTGTCTTCTTTCTCTCCCAGATCCTCATCCATACATCTCTGGCACAAGACCTAGGTTCCTAACTATATTAACTCCATTGTGTTGGTGTGTTTGAGTCTCCCCTGAGTCTTAACTGCTTAGTGCTAAATCCCAAATCCTCCCAACAGCAAGGGGTTAATTGTCTTCTTTCGATGCACTTTAAAATCCTCAGCTCCGGGGAATGGTGTTTCAGTGAGAGTTGAGTGTAATTGCTAAATAATACAGGCACTCTGTCTTATTTTAAATGAGTAGTACTTAAGTTGTTACTGATGCTACTACATGTGTGTAAACTGGCTATTCCTTCACTGTCCTTGGTGGTGCCTCGGATATAGGTGTTTGCAAATTTAAGCATTTGGGTTTTAAATGTTGTCCCACTTCTTCTATTCCTTATTCATTCCAGATTATGTATAATTGATGACCTGCATTTATGGACATGGGTGGTATACAGATGTAAATGTTATTATAGCTTTTATATTTTATGTTCTCTCTGAAAGATCATTTTGTCTTTGAATAATACTCCTGTTCAGATTTCGGGGGGTTTATCTTTAAAAGAGAATATGAAATGGATATTGCACATCATATATTTCTTAAAGTAATTTGGAATTTTAGGATATGGGATTGGTGGTGACTGATACACTGCCTGGATGAGCTATATCCCTTTGAAAATAACAGCGCCAGTACATGCCTGCATCTGTCTAACCTCATAATTCACTTTCACATTGGGTTATGGATGTCTGCATTCAGTGAGTCTATCTTCCCTTTAGGTATTATTTCAGCCCTTTGAGATAATAAGGAAAGTTTAATTGCGTTGTTAATTGATTTTTTGCACAACATTATTACCTTGATTGATTGCAGAGTTGATGAAAATGTTAGACACAGGCAGTGTAAAGTATCAGCCCAGTAAGGAGTGGGAGCCATGTGGAGAATAGATAACCTTGATGTTAAGAGCTATATCCTTCAGATATGTCTTCCCTTGACATATTGATGGCCCTTGAAAAGGGAAAAGCTGATTGTATGCAGAATGCAATCATTAAACCCACTTCAGCTGGCTGTTGATTAATTTGTTTTTTCCTGGAGGATCTAGTTAAAGAGAAGGCCTCACTAGTATCAACAGCAACTATTTTCCAGGCTTCAGATTATTCTTAACCCTCTCCTAGAAGAAAGAAAAATACAAAACTGTCTTGGTTTAGTCAAGAAAATGGTCTGAAAACATTCAGTCCAGGTGCAATTTGGGGATTACAACATACACTTTACGCTTTTAACTGTCTGCTTTCCCTACCTCCTTCATCTCCCCCCTACAATATTTGGCTTCCGTGCAGCCACAACAAACAAAAAGTCACATTTGATGTTTCATTAGAAAGGCCAGCACTTATTCTCAGCAGAAATGCCACAAAGGTTGTCAAGCTAGTTTAACCATTTTTGTCCTGGAGATTGAAATACTTTGAATAGTGTTCAACTATTTACTGGTGGCTTCTCCGAAAGGACGAGTCCAGAGGTTCAGTGCACAAATTTAATTTCTTAAACTTTCTTCACCCAAGGACCTGTGTGGAGATCTTTGTGGTATAAGTTACAGCAGCTGTGCATTGCTCCTGATGGGGAACAGGGAGAGTGCTTTGGAGGTCAATGTGCCTCGATGATACCACTGCTAGTGCTTGCATCTGCAAGAGAGACTGTTCCAAGGTTGCTCTGGTTTAATCATAGCACAATTGTGTACTACGCTCTTGGATGTTTAACTGAGCAATGAGGATGCATCTGACCAATTTTGTCCTTGCTGCTATGTACAACTGTGAACTGATATGGCAGGATTTAGGGTTTTAACTAATCCATGGCTACCCTCTACCTCTTTTGTACTTTCCACTTGTACTTAGGTACAGTGACATCCGCTTTTAGACAAAGGGCTGTGATGTGTAATCTTCACTGCCCTGATGACCTTCCAGTGACATTCACTGGGTTGAGGCACAGCTTCCCCCTTCAGCACTTCCTCTTTATAAGCAAATGACCCAGGACATGTAAAACATTTATACACCTTTAACCATGCAGGAGAGTACCTTGGAAACAGAGTGCTTTGGAGACTGTCTTTCAATTAACCATTTAATAGACATTTGGTAAAGTAGCGGGTAGCAGGTTATTGCTTCCTGTTTAACTTAGTAATGTCCTAGACAGTCGCTGTTAGTTTGTGTTTGCCAGTGACACTGTGTTTGATTGTTTGGCCAGATGTGTTTTATTATGTCCAATGTGCACATGTGCCAGTTGGCTCCTTTTTAATATGGGAACATGTTAACTTATGACATAGTCAAGTGTGACAAATTTGAACCAGCCAAATAAGTGAGTAATATTTCAAGCTGTCAAAGCGGGTGAATACTGATTAACTGACACACTCCAAAAGCTCTCAGCAATATCCGTGCTCCAGTGGTATATGTTTACTCAGTGTAATATTTGTTAGAAAGTCTTTGGTGCTTTGACTAAATTTTAATGAGTCTGACCCTAATAGAGGGGTTTTACTGTGCCTCTTTTGAGTTGTTTCTTTAGCTTCCTATCTTTAGTCTTCAGCACAAGCTTCCATAGAGGCGGAGTCCTCTTGTAAACTACATTCTGCTATCCATTGGGATTTAATCTTCAGCCTCTCCCTCATTAGCATGTTTTTAAAAGGAGGCTGAGGGAGCGGGAGAGAGTTTAAGATAGAAAACAGTGACGATGTTTTGGCACTCTCTACTGGAGTCAGTCAGTGTTTGAGAATTAGGCTATGAACCCTTTGCAGTAGCAAATCATTGTGTGTATTCTACATAATGCAGGGTTTGTTTCAGCTAGAGACAGGCCTCAACTAAAACCAATGAACTGAATGCCTGCAGAACTTCCAGGAAGTTCGGCTCCAGAGCTGAACTTTATGGCTCGGATGTATTTCTGGTTTCAGCTGAGCCATACATCACCTGGGTTGGAAGAGTGGGGAGCACCTTTAACACCCGATCCTCTGAGATCTGGATTCCTGCTGCAAGGTGTTAAGCACTTGCAGCTCCCACTGGGAGTCAAGAGATCCCAGCACTTAGCAGTGCCAGTCCCTTAAGGAGCGTTACTTTATATTAAGAAGAATCCTATTAATCCTATCATTAGCAATCAGTTAAAAGTCTTCTTTGTTTCTGATGAACGGCTTATGGAAGGGAATGAGTAACCGTATACAAAGAACATTCCCCTAATTGATTGTCACAGTATCATAATATGACAGCAGCACTGTTTAACCGTGCTCTTTAATTTTGAAAGACTTGTTTTTTTATTTTTAAAGCTGGGGAAGAAACTTGGTCTTTATTTCAAATGACTCTCTTGAGAAATTTCAAACCAGTTGAGCCAGACTGAATTGTGGATGGCTTTTTTTTTTAAAAAAAATGTGAACTCCTCCAACAGAAAACATCTGAGATCCAAAAAGCAAATTTTACTCATGAGATGAGCCAAATTCACTTATAAACTCTCCAGAAGGGCCCTGCTGCTCATATAAGAATTTGTAATTTTGCTGGAATGCTTGCAGACTTTCCGAACAATTATTCCAAAAGTTCACTTTCTACAACATAAATCATGATACATTTATTTAATCCTATCACAGTTACTGAAAGACCTTACTTTCCTTTTTTTCCTTTTACTGCTAATGCAATCTGCACACTCCTAAACTTTGTGAAGTACAATATAATTATATTCATCCTCTGTTTCCCTAATGGCTCTAGCATTCTTTATGGTTTAATTCTGTTGCTGATTAATGGAGGTATTATTAGTAGAGTGTAACCCAAAGTGGAGAGCAGCCTACAGAAATGTCACTTTTGCATATGTTAGTCAAATCAACTGAGAGTCTTCTAAGATTATATGGGAGGAATTGACAGAGCAGCTGAACTTTAATATGCAGTAAGGATCAAATTTTAAAACCACCTTGCCCACCATTCTGAATACATTATAGGTATCACTTGCATCAATGCAGTGATCATGTTGTTGCATTAGTAGAAATGAAAGAAACATAATTCAGAACAATCAATTTAATTTGTATGTATATTTATTCCCTCTATGAAACATATTGAGACTAAATAGTGACTTCTTTTTGTAGCCACCCATATACCCAAATCGATGTTCACTGACGTTAGTCCACCAGAAATCAGGCTTCCAGGTAAAAGGTTGAAAGCATGGATTGTATAAATATAAGATTTGATCATTATAGAACATAAAATTGGCTGCAAAACTAAGGAACAGTATTGTTTAATTGTCAGAGGGGAATATTTAGTTTGCTGTTTTAGCCAGTTTAATAGACAAAGGGATGCTGCCCTCTAGTGGTGATGACCTCAACTTTAAATTGACTAAAGAGAAATCAGCATGAGGTTTTTTGTTGTGTGTGTGCTTTTTTTGTGTGGGAGGGGGGAGACAGAGGAAGGAGAGCAGCTGTTGTGTTAATAGCTAAAATAAGGGGAAGTAGTCCAGCTTGGAGCACTTGGCTATTAATAAATAACTTTAGTTTTTGTGACTTCAATCTACAAATGGAGAATGAAGGGCATTTAACAAATTTTACCTGATTTGCATCTGATTCTTGCATGCTCTTTGGAAACAGTTCCATCTTTTATCCACTCTATTTATAATACATATGAGAAAATGAGACATGTAAAGTACAAATAGATATTGTAAATTCATAGTTGTTTCCCTTTGAAGGTATCCAATCTATATAAATTTGAGCCTCAGTTCATATGTAAAAGTTAACCTCTGGAAAAGTTGATATATTTATAGCCAGTGTTTCTGGTGCTCAGTAACTCCAGTAAATAAAAATACAAGTATGTTCTTGATTATTTTTTAAATTTTACTCCACCCTTTTTTAAAAATCCAAAATATTTAACAAGAAAATGTTCATACTGATCTCTAGGCTCACCACATCCACAGAGTCATTTGAAATGGCAACACACATTTGTGTGAAATAGTGAAGATACACATCTGAGTGGTGGAAGGGGGAGGTCTTTTTGTTTGTTTGCTTTGTTTTTAATAGGAAAAAAAGCCAGCATATTGCAATCATCATCAGAAGTGTGGAAGGATTGCTAAGAAGTCTCAGTGCAGAAATGTGGGCCCTTATAATACTACTGAACTATCCTGAACAGTACAGAACTGATTAATGATTTAAAGTGATTTGCCCTTAATGGTTTTGTTTTAGCCAGCCGTAGATGATCTGTAGACAGCAGATGCACAGATCAAAGCTGATCATGTCAATGTCATTCAAGGAGGGAGAGCTATCCTCCTTTTCTTTTTTTGTTTTAAACAAAGTATGACATCTGAGGAACAATGTGTTGATTGTTCCACTGCCAGGACACACATAATGGAAACATTAGCTCCAAGATAACTTTTAATCTGTCAGCCTAATGGGTCCTTAATGTGTAGAGGGCTTTAAATGTATGTCAGCCAGGGCTATATAAAGTAACATAGTTTGTGGCCTGAATGGATCTAGATGACTCTGCACCATGATACAATATGGTTTATTATTAAGTATCAGCTCATCAGCTTATTCCCACGGACTTGGACAAGCTTCTCAATTTTCCAGTAACCAGATTATGTGAGAAAAAGCTTGCAGTGCATTTTTTTGCCCTTTCCTTTTTTTTAAATTACAAGTTTCATCCCCAGCTGCACTGTGAGCCCTGAAGTGTATTTACAGCAGGCTGCACTTTATCACACATCAGCTCGACTGCTCGTTTACGCTGAACATTTATGCAGCCTCCCCTGGCCTGGGATGCAAACTTCACATCTTCGTATTCCTATCACCTTCATTGCAAATTTTTCCAACATCCTCTCCCTGTTGACTGCTTTCCTTCCTCCTTTTTTTTCTTCCTACAGCCAGGCCAGTGAGAGTTGACATGACACAGTACTTGTCTGTGCAGGATAGTTGCCATAATTTCATGGCCTCACTTGCTTGTTTTGATTCTTCCCTGTTTGATAAAGTTAGGCGCATAATGCCAGTGTTATTGCTGTGGACTAAATATGGGTTTGACTTGGTTCCTGGAAATAATCTGATCAACCTGAAGGCATGTGTATTTGGGGAGAATGAAGCATCACTTTCTTGGCACCCTTGCATAAGTGTTAAGGAGATTTGTAGCCATTGCAGTCCCATGACTAAAATGGTGGGTTATGCTAGCACTTCTAGACACAGCAAAGGGTACAGCAGAAGGTGCAAGACAGCAGCACACTGCCTAAAAGATCTTCACTGTCTTGAAAAGTGGTGCAATTGGTCACATTCTCCTCTATTATGGGGAGATCTGTTGTTCTATACTGTACCCATCGTCATAGTATCCGATTGCTTCTTTGATGAAGATGGAGCTCGCTCTGGGCTGGGGCAGCTGAGCACTACCCTCGGCCTTACGAAGCTGCCTTTATGTGCAGCTACTTTTGGAGGACTAGCCCATTATTTCTGCTTACATTTAGCACTTTCGTTCTCTTAAAAAATCAATTAAAAGGCTTTTAGTTTATAATGTAAGAAGTGTTAATATTTGTGCATCTTTTCCTTTGGTATTTCTGATAGCATTTCCTGATGTCATCTTAGTTCATTATTACTTTTGGTGCCAGGGTATTGCTAGTCTTGTAAGCCAACGCTCATATAGTATCTGCTCAGAGGTATTTGGAGTCACATGCAATGACTTCAGCTGGAGAAGGCAAAGCAGAGAATGGCATAACTCAAAACCTTTCACTCATTAGAAGCTGCTGAAATCTAAGCCTGATTCTTACTATTTATTATGTGTATTTTGGTAGCATACAGTGGTCCTCAGTCAGCATTAAGGCTTCACTGTGCAGTGCTTACAATCTAAGAGGACAAAAGCAGCCTAAGGATGGGGGAACGGAATTCAAGATAGCCCTGCAAACAAGTGCTTAGGGTGAGTGGCCCATGACTTGTTCATTCCGTGGGATTTATTTGTGGGGGAGCAGAGGAGGGTGAAGAAATTGTCAGAAACAAAAAAGGGAAGAGGAGAGGAGATTAATACAGTGAAGGAGGGGAAGTTCATAGTCCAAAAAAGTCCAAGTCCATTGTGACATCAGGAAGCTTAGAGTCTGAGGTCTATTTTAAATAAACCCAGGTCTGGGTCTTTCAGGATTTGGGCCTTTTGTAGCCTGCTGCAGAAGCTTCAGGCCATATGTAGGGGGTTACAGCTGAGGCCTAGTGCCCCAGAGCAGTTTCTGGCAAGTCATTTGGTAGGGGCTGCAGATGCTTCACCCCACTGATATTGGCCCAAAGTGCAAGCATTTGTAGGGGAAGGGCTGGCCAGCTCAGCATTTATCTCATTCTCTGCTGGCTCCTGCTTCTGCTGCTCTGATGTATAACCTGAAAATTAGGACCCAGTGACTTGAATTCAGCCTCTAGTCTGGCAGTTGGGGAGCTGCAGCCACCAGTGAGCAAGTTTACTTGTGGCACACTCAGACTCCATTACAATCACTTTCCTGTAGTTATCATCTGAGCCAGAGTCCTGTATGCGATGAGGTTAGAGTTGCTGCATGCTGAGGGCAAAGGCTGGCCCAACTCTCCCACTTCCCCAGGTGACAGTTGTTCATGGTTTTACATTTCTTTAAATGTTGTTTGGCAACAACACTGCATGTTCCCCATTTTACAGATGGGGAAACTGAAGCACAGAGCAGTCAGAGTGACTCCCCAAGACCACTCAGCAAGTCATTGCCGGAGCCAAAATTAGAACCCAGGAATCTGATTTCCGACTCCCTAGTTTCCTCTTCTAACCACTCAAATTACTTGCCATGTTAAAGTGACTCTTAGATTCCTATAGCATCTACAGCACCTTTACACGTACTTTAAAAATGTAAATCAAAATAGATTTCAGTATTAGCAGTAGCATTTTATCTTCAGTTAGATGTTACATTTTTCTATTGTAGATATTCTAGCAGTGTAAGAAGAAAATAATATAGGAAAGAAGCAATAAGTTGGTCTTATTTTATCAAATGAGGCATCATGTGGAAAGAAACAAACAAAAAACTGTCTGCTACCTATGAGAAAGACAGTCAGTTAGTCAGACACCAGATAATTTTGGCTATCCTTGGTACTGATGCTTTGAGACAGTCGAGTTGCTTTTCTATGAGAGTCTCTGCTCGTATAAAGCAATGCACGATAATCTAATAGCCATCTTAGCACAGTATAGTGAGGATTGGGTAGTTTTGGCAGATATTGTAAAATAGTTTAGGGACTTTTAATTAGAGCTATGAGATCATTCCCTCCCCGGTATTCCCTCCACCAGTATGGATAGACTTCTAGATGTTTGGTTGTTTGGAGGTCCAAGGACAAGCTGTATATTTTGTCTGCTTGCCCTGCATAGTAGTGGGGATCACTATTTTGGATGCTGTTATTCCAGCATTGCACTGCCTCTAAAAGGTATCACAACTGATATGACAATGTCTTGGCCTCCACTAGTTGAACGATGAGCCTAAAGGAAGATAAGTAGTAAGTGTGTGTGTGTGTGTGTGTGAGTGCACAGGAAGAAACCAATTCAGGTGGGCTATTTATCCCAGGACTGCCTCTTTCCTGGGTTGTAAGATTAGGAAGAGTTTCACTGCAAGCAAAGGAACAATCACCAAGGGGAAATAATAAAGTAGTTGAATATGATATTTTTATTTTGTGACTGGGCTTGCTCTTGGAGGGAGAAAAACTGTTGAAAATCCAAATGTAAATAAACAAACATGTATGAATTAAAGCTGATGGATGAAACTCAGAAGACTCAGTCCAGAATAAGAACATAAAATCTGGGATGTGTATTTGAAACTATTGACATTCTCCCGCCTTCTCTTAGGCCAGCCATATAGATCTTTGTTCCTTATAGATTGCCTCCTCATTTCCCTTCTCCCCCCAACTTCCTTTCTCAACTCCCGCCTCCCCCTATAACCCCAAAACAACCCTTCTTCCTTCCAAACGGTCTAGGTCAGACATCCTCCCTGGTGATGCAACCACAAGTTCCAGTAGAACTGCTGTCTCTATGCTTGGGTCCAAGTCTGCCTTCTATGCCCTTATCTATCATATCTATGCCCTTATCACCCACAGAGGGTGACTTATCTATGCTCCAGGGAAAGGGCTGAACTTCAGGCTGATTGTTTGGGGGTTTATATGTTTTTAAACTAACTGAACAACCCATCTCCACTTATTGTCAGGTGCAGTGTATTGGGGTTCCTCTAAGCAGATAGTTTGCAGCTGCTCATTTGGGGTTTTTCACGCTTTTTTTGCAGCATTCAGTTGTTTTAATATTTGTTCTCAATTATTTAGGAATAAATAATTTTGGAATAAATAGTGTGGCCCGCTTATTTTTAATTAAAACAAGTAGGAACTCTTTATGGAATGTAAGGCCCCATTTAGCAAATCATGTAGGGGAACATTTTCAAAAGAACTTAGTGATTTAGGAGCCTATGTTCCATTGAAAGTCAGACTTTGACTCTTAAGGACCAGATTCTTAAAGGTGTTTAAGCACCTAAGATACAAGTAGGTGACTAGTGGGACTTTTTCAGTCCTTGTCACTTTAGAAAATCCCACTGTGCATCTGTTTGCATTTTAGGTGCCCAAATATCTTGAAGAAAATGGGACTTACGCTTCTCAGTTACAGGCACTTTTGAAAATTTTACCCGTAAGTACTTGCTTATGTGCTTTGCTAACTGGCGATGATCTTAAGTATGTTTAAAATTAAAGGGATTAATGGAAGTGTTTTGTCTAAATGAGTAGCACTATAGACTTGAGTTGGTTGTAGACAGGTGTTTATTCTCCTGTGAATATTAGTTGTAAATAGGGTTGTACTCTCCTATAAGGAAAGTTGCGATGAGTATTTTAGGGAACTTTGTAGTTCCCATTCATTGATGGGAGAAAATCCCCCAGAGCCTTTGAAAAAAGTTAAAAATGGTGTTGATTCATCCAGAAAGCAGTTTACACATTTATACTATAACCACCACTCAAAATGTAACCAGCTTCTTGGTGGAAGGTGACAGCTGTTTAATAGCCCACAGCAGCACTACCCAACAGTGTGAGGCAAGAAGTGTAAAGATGAATATCTGATCCAACACAGACTGATGCGGTGGGATTTAGGTACTGTAGTCCGAATAAAATTAGCTAAACTGGAATTTGGAATCAAATGGACATCAAGTTTGGTACTAATTGCCATGTGATCAGACCAAAAGCAGTCAGGACTTCTGCTTAGGTTCCCCCTGAACACAGACATAGTACAGTGATGTATAAATTATCATATGCTCTTTTTGTTTACTTATGGAATATAGTCCTTGTCACCTAATGTAAATAAGATTATCTTTTTCACTAATATTCTTAAATGCAAATACTTTACTATATGCTAATACATGGTAGCACCTTTTACCTGTATCAGAATTATTAAAAGCATTAGGAAAATTAAAGCCAACTCCTCATGCAATGGCACCAGGATGCCACCAGATAGTCTTAGCATTAGGTCACAACTAATTTGAGCTGATTTGAACTGGTGACCTAGAAGTGCATTGTCCCATAGCCCATTGTGAATTCCTTCTACTGTCTGGTCCCCAAGAAAAATACCAAGAAGTGAAAACATATTTTACTCTAGAAAAGAACACTGAGGAATCGATTGTATAATAACTCTTTGAAACACACACCCAATTTAAAAGGAGAGAACATGACTTTAACATTTTTTCACTTGCTTTAGTATGCATGCATGTATGTATTTATTTATTTATGGGGATAATTGGGTTTTCCCCCAGCTAAGGCAACGCTTGAGTTGCTGACACTACAATGTGTTGGTGAAGAAAGACTGATACCACAACACACACAAGTGACTGCAGGGTTATTACTTACCCGTCATAATTAGAACATCCATTCTGAAGGAGGGGGAATTTAGAAGATAAAAGGTATATTTAAACATGATTCTTCCCTATGTAATTTTTTCATAATTATAGTTTTAATAGCTTATGGTGATGGTGGAAGCAGTTACTTAAGAAAAAATTGGAACCTCATTTGGGGGGGAGACGATCCCTCGAGATCTCATGTTGTCATTTTTCAAGAGCCCCGAGCAGAAAGCTCATTCAGAATGCTGTGCATTAGGTTGATGCATACGGAATATACTTAGCTGCTTATGACCAATGCCAGATATTTTAATTAAAAACACCACACATCATTAAATATGTTGTCATCCCCTGCACACATGTGTGCGCGCATACACACACATGAGTTTGTGAAGCTGCAAACAAATGAACACATTGCAGATGTGCGGGGAAAACTGTCTCCTACTGAGTCAGACACAGTAGATTTCCTAAATCCATGTATTCCATACCGTAGCATCAAAAGCTCTTACTGCAGCATATAAACCCTCTGTAATTTTCACAGTTTTCTTCAAGCCAGGGGAGGGGAGGAAGAGGAGGAGGGAAAAAAGGTCACCATTTAATTTATGAGCAAGCCTATTGTTTTACAAATAACCTTCATGATAAATAAAGTCTCATGGCAACATTTTCAACTGTGCTTTTATCAAGGCTCTCTGAGCAGTGCGTATAATCTGCCTGGCAATCGAATCACAGCTGTGCGCCTTGGTAGGGAATCTCTGTGGAGACAACACTTCCTTAATTTAAACAATTGTAGGCTGCGGGAGTTCAAAAATTTAAGCTGACTTTAACTGTCACTAGCCCAAGCACCTTTATCCCCAGGCGAGCAGCAGCAGCTGGATTTCATTTCCTGCTGCCAGACAGTCCGACATCTTTGCTGAACATCCCAGGAACTGAGCGTCTTTGCTTTAAGGATTTTATTCAAGGTGACAGCTCCTCACACTTTAGCGTTCAGATCACCTCAAGTAGCTGAGATATCAGTGAAAATGAGCGCACTTCTACAGCAAACTCCAAATTTAGATTGACTGAGGTTATCCTTAGGCCTCTAGACCCAACCTCCATTACAGAACAGGCCTGCCAGTAACTCTAAAACTACAGTGGAGTTTGTAATGATGTCTGGGAGAAATATTCTGCAGAAGCAGTGGAGAATACTATAAGTGATAGGAAATGATGTCAGATTTAGTTAGAGCTGGAGACACTGTTAGAATATACTTGGCATAATATGGCACCGGTATCTCTGTCGGCATCTCTGTTTTCTGTCACCGCACACAATTCTAGATCTGTCTGTAGTTCTGACAGTGTCTTTTCAGATCAGGTTATTGCACTCGCTCAGCGCAGCACCATCCAGCCCCCTTTGTTTGAAGTCTGCCCTTTTGTCATTAATGCAGTTGATGTCTATTTAAATCTGACGGTGAATGTTGTATCTGTTTTCCTGTCAAGAGATCATTGACAGTATTAATACCTCATGTCCTTGCCTCATTTTCTAAGCGCTGACACCTTGCTGCAGTCTCCAGCATTCATCAAACAGCACTCTCACCAAGATCTCCATAAACAGTCTTGCTTCCAGTCCCAAAGAAACACGGCAGACCTCTAATAGGACTTTTATCAATGACAGTGAAAAAGGAGTCTGAAGAAGATCATTAATAAACTGTTCATATCCTTTGAATTTAGAGCTCTACCACTAGAAGCCCAGCAAAGCTTTCTACCAACTAATGACAACCACGATTTGCATGGGATAGCGTCGTCTCAGTATATGAGAACTTGCTTTTGACCAGACACTGGTTTATGAAGGCGAATGATTTCTTCCCTTGAATGTGGAAGTTGCTCCAATGATCAATCGAGTTATTGGAGACTTGGAGAGAGGGAGAGAAGGAAGCGGAGAAGGGGCTAAGCAAAGCACATATAGTCCTCTTCTGTGCTTCCCTTAAGAGGAATGTGTTTTTCAAAACAGGTGATAGGCCTATCAATATCTTTCCATAGGAGTGTGTTACTAACCTGATGCTTTAAAAAAGGAGACAATAATAGAGATTAGCTTTAATCCAGCACAGCACCTGCTTCCAGGAATTGCATAGCTTATTTGATGCTTATAATTATATTGCTACATTACATAAAGATTATTAAAAGAATACTTAATTCTTGCTGCATGTAGGTGCAGCTAATAAGATCCCATTTGTTCATGTGGGATTTGTCAAATTTAAAGCCCTGCTCAGTAAATGAGGATATTCCCTCCCAGTCTTTGTCCCTATACATAATGTTTTGTTTCCGATGGGCTGGGTGTTGGTGGACCTTGCATGGATGAGCTAGATACTATAGTGGTGAGAGCTTTAGAAAATCCCAAGATAGATAGAGGGAGAAGAGAGACCCTTGCACATGGCTTCCTTTTGCAGGAGGCAATAATAATTTGACTGCACATGCCTTGGGGGGCAAAAGGAGGCATTGCTAATACTACCACAGCACTCCCATGTAAGGGTATTGGCCATAGCTGTATATCAGCTACCACCACTAGGAGAAGGACAATGTATAACGTTTAAATATGGCTTCCACAAACAATATACCTTGCTCTCCCTTTACCATTGCTCTGGCTCATAGAGCCATTTATATTTAGAAAAGGAAGGCAGTGAGGTCTAGATGACCTTGGGCAAGTCACTTCACTTCTCTGTTTCTGCAAAGTAGGGATAATAATAATTACTTACATCAAAGGG
Organism: Dermochelys coriacea; assembly: GCF_009764565.3. Classification (NCBI taxonomy): domain Eukaryota; kingdom Metazoa; phylum Chordata; order Testudines; family Dermochelyidae; genus Dermochelys; species Dermochelys coriacea. The sequence continues at coordinate 64,179,482 of NC_050074.1, forward strand.
CTGTTGTGAGGATGTCTGAACAGAGTTTTTTCATGTTTATATCACTAGATCAGTGCCAAGCTGTTGTTTGCTGGTATTATTTTTTTATCAATAAAAACCATGTGGTTTAGAAAGATTCATCTCCATATCCATATTTTGGAACAATAACAGACAAACATATAACTCTATCCAAAATGCCATCCCTACAAAAAGCAGTAGGGCATGGATATGTGCTTAACAGGGTGATTCACAAAGGTACTCAAGTGTGTGTTTGCAAGGTTGACCCCAGTGCCATTAATTAAAATAAATTAATTTCAAATTAACATACTTTGCTTTCCGAGCATAGCTAGAAAGGCGAGAGAGAGCAGTTGCCAAATGCAGTTGAACCTTCTTTTCCCCAACCTCAGTAATATCGTTCCATTACATACAATGCTAATTGCTCACTTTTTCCTTATTTGTTTTCTTTTCACTGTAGGTGTTCTGGGAAAATGTCGCTACATTTACTATGGGAAACATTCGGAAGGCAACAGATTCATTCGAGATGACCAGCTATAAAACAGCACCGTTCCATGCCTCTTTAAACAATCCACAAAACATGCACACAAAAAGCACAAATTGCATCTACATTTTCTGCGTGTAACTAAAAGTCCTCCAGTACTTTCTGCTGACTTTGCCAAGCCTGTCAAGATCATCTTTCTGTCTTAGTCTGAGTAGTCACATAGAGATTGACATGATTGCCTTTAAGCAGGTCCCATCCACCAGTGTGACAGACAGCTGCAGCCAAGCACCAGGCCTGACAAGATGAACACCATGATGGATTGCCTGGTCCAATTGCTGCACACAGAAGAGCAAAGGTCACACCTGGGGCTTCAGTGAGCATGCTCAGTTGGTTTTAGTAAGAGCAATGCTTTTATCTAAAGTTTGCTTGTTGAGTGAGAGAGGCTTGCAGTATCAATATGCTCATAAAACAGCAGCTATAACCGAAGATTTAAAAAGCCCTTATTTTTCTCCCCCAAGAATTAGGTACCTTAGTTTAACACACACAAACCTTTTCAGACAGTGTTTATCACAAGTGAAACTTCGTGGTTTGCTTTGCTCTTTCTTTAAGGGGGCAGGGGATATGTTGTCAGCAATGTTGATATGAAAACACGTTAGCAATGCATAGCACTGAATCTGCATATTTTTATTGAAGAAAAGGGGTCTAAGCAATTTTGCACACACAACTGAACCAAAGCATCCTATTTTTGCTTTAAATCTCAAATTTTACTACATTGTAACATTCAAAAGTGGGGCCATTTTTAACATTGCAGAATATATGACACAGAGGGCACACTGTTTAACTGTACGTGCTTGATTATGGTAGTGACAGTTCTACTTATGCTTGGTTTATTTGACAAGATTTTTTTAACATGTGCAGAGATTAGATTTAGAATTAAATGTTTTGAAAGGAGAAAGCAAAAAACACAACAAAAACCTACTGAGCGTAGATGATATTTAGAGGAAAACAAGGTACAATTGTTTGTTTCATATCACTAACATTATTGTTGGAATCTACATAATTTACAATCTCACTATATGTCTTAGTCGCCTCCCTATTGTGGTCATTATTAATCCCCTATTAATATACATGCAAATTATGTAAACATGGCTTCTTGTCAACTTTTCAGTAACAAAATGAAAATCCTTAGCATTTTACAAGTCTTTTTAGCAAATGGGGTGAACGTGTTTGGAGCAATGACTCATTTCCTTTGTTACTGTGTTTCAAGTTCCCAAGAGTTAATACATTGTGTTGGGTGTGACTAGATGTCATGGAATTGACAAAGAGTATGCAGAGCCTTTCACCTCTAGGCTGCAATTTCAAAACCAGCCCATGATGGTATTGTCTAAGAGCTGTTACCATCTGTTGGCTATTTGTTGGCTTGTATGAAATGAGTCTGTATTCGCTTTCCTAAAAGACAGGTGACTCTCACAAAACTAAATACTTACAAGTGACTCATATTTTGGCAATCTTCAGCATATGCTGTGGATGGAATGGGACTGGAGACTGACGTCTTTCTCTGCCAGAGGTAGTCCCTCCAGAAAATGATGAGGCACCTTGGCAGAGGAATGAAGGGAAGCTGGCACTGCTACTGTCCATGTTATTTGCCTCTCTGAATGAACAGAAGACTTGACTCACTATGGCTGTCAATATGAAACTGCTAACCAGTGTTACATTTACTTTTACATTTGAAAAGAAATATATATAATAATAGAAATATATTTAAAATATACAGGGCCAGGATCTTCAGCTGCTATAAACTGGCATAGCTCCGTTGACTTAAATAGAGCTACACGGTTTCCATCAGCTGTGCATCTGGTCCCATCTATTTTAAATTCAGATCTGTCTCTGAGTCGGCTGCTGTACAAATTGCTGGGAAGTGAGTTGTGGCTACAGTAGCACAACTCTGCTGATGTCATAGTCTCTTATTTGGCTATTACAGATAGGAAACCAAATTCTGATTAAAAGGCTTCTGAGCTTTTGGGAAATCAGGAGGTTGCTTCTCTTGTGACATAATTATTAGATTTCTAACTCAGTGACCAAAATAACAGCAAGTTGCCATCCTAGCTCATTTGTATCATCATATCTGTTCTGAATCATCAACTCATGTTTTGACCATAGCATATTACAGGCAGCAGGGTGCTAAACAGAGGTGTCTAGAATAACCTAATGTCACATTCCGTCTGGTTGCATATACGTTCCTGTCTCTATAAAAGGCTTTAACCCTGCCTCAAACAATAAAAAACACTTGCAAACTGACCACATGATTTTTCTCTTTTTTGTTTTTTTTGTTTTTTTCCTTCTTTACTTTTTGTAATGTCAAAACCCTTTGCATCGAGAACATTCCTGAGGATGATACAAAGCTTTGGAGGCAATAATATTTTTGGAATGAGATGTGACCAAAGATATTTTTTCAGTATTAAATAATGTAGCAACTTTAAGTAAAGTTAGCTGAATTAGAACTCTCAATAAAATCCACTAGTTCTGTAAAGTCATCTGAATAATCTTAACTATTACTTTTTATGGCTATAATATATTAGCATATTATTTAAATACATGTGGGACTGTTTACTGCTGTCTGTATTACATACATTGCTGTAGCATGCAAGGTATTTCATTCTCAGATATTTTGAACTGAAATACTGTTTCAGGGTGTGGCAAATCTTTTGGGCCCAGTCCTGCAGTCATTGCTGAGTCCTTTCTTAGGTGTTGATACAAAGTGGGCCTGAGGCAGAGCTACAGGACTGGGCTGTAGGTTGTTCACAAGTTCAAAATTGTAATATGTCAATCTCTTGACAGGAAAGGGATTTAAGGAGAGATCCTCATCTGCATCAAATTACTCTACCTTCAGGGTGGTGATTCAGGGTAGACTAGTCCTAAAATATCCTTTTCATCGGGTCCTCAGTTTCTCCTTGAAGCTGCATACATGCACCGCACACACACATTTCCCCTTCTTCTCCTTAGCTGTTGCAGAGGGCTGTGTCCCCATGACTGAGGGCTGGGAGCATTTGCTGAAGCTTGTGTACATGAATGTGCAGAAAAGCTCTTTGGGGCAGGGAGATTGTTTTTTGTGCTGAGTTTGTACAGCACTTAGCACAAAAGAGTGTTGGCCCATGACCAGCACTTCTCAGCACAACCCACAGTACAAGTAGTAAATAACAATGATGGTGTCTGCATCCTTCTCTCCTTTGTGAGGCTGTCCCTTCCATGGCCCTCCTAACCCTCACTGATCCCAATCTGGTTCCCAAACCCAAGGCCTCTGCATAATAACTCTGCCCACTCTTGGAATATCAGGGCAGTCTCCAATAATGTAATTTTATGGGACAATTTGTTCCTTTGAAAACACTAGTTTGGACTGTAGAATTATTGATGGCAAATGTAAATGCTTTACTCACCTCCCAGACAGCTAGGAACAATCCTATTGTCCAGTAGCATGGGAAGACCAAGACTTGGTGAGCAGAAGCTGCTACCCACCAGATGAGCTGCATTCAAAGCCTACTGCTACCCACCAGATGAGCTGCATTCAAAGTCAGTGGGGGTCTCTCCTTTGGTTTCAATGGGCTTTGGATCAGGGCACTGATGCCCTCATTTGCTGGTGTATCCAACTTGATGATGAAAATGAGAACCATTCTGTGTCCTCAGTTGCCTTGTAAATGCCACCAATCAGCCTAAGAAATATTGCAGACATGCTGAACCAGCTATTTTCTAACTCCCTTCACTGACTCTGCTTAATCCAATACTGCACTTAAATGATGAGTGCACACGAGTGCAATGTATGTACCATATTGGAGTAGGGGGCACAAATGCTTTTGATGAGCTTTTACAAGGTCCATTGTGAACCAGTTTTGTTTTCAGCACTCATCTGGGCTCTCTCATCAGTAAGAGTACCAGGTTTTTTAAAGTATAAATCAGATTCCATCAGGGGCCAATCTTTCCACCCTCCCATCCCTATCAAAGCCTTGCAGCAGTGTAAGAATTTACTTTGTCATCTTTCCCAGTGCTGTCTGAATGGAAGCTGTGCTGTGCACCATTTTTTGCCATTGTGTCTTAGCAGAGATGACACATGGAATATCAAACTATTTCTCTTTTCCTTCCCCAGGCTGAAGTATGTGCGCCCACACCTTCTCGTGTACCCAAACAATAGGATAATAAACAAATCAGTTGCCTGTTAAACTCTCTCGGGGTGATTCCTGAGGAAGTTGGAGGGTGTCAGTAAGTTATCAACTAACAAGTGGCTCTTGAACAGTTCACATGGTGATCTGCCAAGCTATTTAAAAAAGATCATCACTAAGCCACCAGGATTTAAAGAAACATTGCTTCTATGGAGTTACTACATTGTCCTGTAGCTCTGGCAGAACAATGGAGTGGGATAGCTGTATTATTTGTTGGCTAACCATATTTGGGAATAGGAGATGTGTGGTTTTACAGGGAACTATTTCTAGCTGCTGTGTTTTGTTAATGTATTTGTGACAGTTATACTGAAAAATAAAATATCCAAACTGAAGTTTCTGGAGTAATGTATGTTTGTTCTTGTAGGGAAATAGGATTAGGGCCTTAGATCTAATACTATCAGAGTAAATGAGCAGGCTTTTTTCTACTTTAAGGACCAATCTTGCAATGCCTTACTTATGCAAGTAGTCCTTTTTCAAGCCAGCATTCCCATTTAAATCAAGGGGATTATTTACATGAGTAAAAGTTTGCTCTTTTTGAGCTCTTAATCTGCAAATCAAATATAATCCATGCAGGTCTTTGTGCCTGAATATTGGCAGCAATAAACTTCAATATTGAGTTCTTACCTTTAGATTTCATGTCTTTGTGGAAAATAATATATCAAAGATTTAGTGACACAGGGCTCATGTTCACTGGGAAAAAAACATTTTTAACGCGTTAATTAGCTCATGTTAGAATTCTAATTTAGACAAGGCAATGGCAGTTTTACCATACATTATCTGATTGCAGTAAAGATAGTTAACATGGATTATTTTAACACAGGTTAAAAATAATGAAGAGACAGAGATTATTGTTAGAAAGGCAACCAATATTAGGTTACATTGGTGAAGTCTGACACACTGTGTTGTTAAGCACACCATAGAATGTCACTGCAACAGGGCAGGACTGACCCCTGTGGTGCCTCCTGCTGGCCGTCCTGGGAATTAGCGCTCATTTCCCCGGAGCACCCTCCTCTAGTGGTGTCTCACTGTTGTTACTTCTGCTCCGCCTCTAAGACCCACATTGCTCCCCAGATCGCAGCATCCTCTTCTGGATTTGGTTAGGTATACAGCCAGTATGGCCTTCTCCTGTGCTGCCATCCTTCAACCTAGGTGCGTTCCAGCAGTCCCTAGTAAGTGGAAGGCTCTGTGGGGCCCATAGCTTGCTGGTGTAAATTAGAGAAACACTTAAAACTCAGAAGTGGACCCAGGGCCAATGAGACTCAATCACTTCCCATGCTGTTCCCCTGGCAGCTGCCCCTGGTGGAAACTGACAACAGCTGAGAAATCTGTGCCCTGATGTAGTTAAGGTTGCAAAACTGTTTCCATTATATTTATTTTTTTCACATGCTCATAACTTTCTGAACTATTCCAGGCTTGGTCCATGTAAGAAACAGAAATGAAATTGTTTTGAATGCTTAACAAAATTCCTTCAGCTGTTAAAAGCTGCACAATTCAAAATCTCAAGAAGAGTCAGGAAATGCAAAATGAAAGGTTCTAAGAGCAGCCTTAATTTGGCTTTGCTGCACCAGTACTTTCTGTTGCTGTTCTGTTTAAATCTAATTTAATATGGCCCTGATTGTACAAAAAGTGGACTCTTTCCCTCTGACACTCCACGGGAGCACTTGCAGATCTCTTTGAATATTTGGGCCCATAATGAACTGCTTATCAGAAAATATACAGGAGATGTGCAATGCAGCTTAATCAGTGTTGATGCTGGAACCTGAACTTTTTCATTTCCTATGTGATTTTTAGAACTGGGTGGAAAAACTTCAATGGAACCATATTCTGCAGAAATATGTGAGTCTGTCAAAATCAAAATGCTTTGTGAAATCATGTTTGATTTCATTTTGAAGCAAATAATAGGAAAAAGTACCAACACTGTCAAAAACATCCAGTTTCAACATTTTTGGAACAAAACATTTTGATTTTTCCTTGTGAGAAATAACTTTCCATTATATACTAATATAAATTAAAAATATCAAAATCAAACCAAAACATTTCAGTTTCGTCAAAACAAAATGTTACGGTTGACCTGAAACTAAATTTCTTTCAGAATTTTCTTTTGGAGAGGAATTTCAAAATTTTCCAGCTTCATTCCTAACTGGTACAAGAGCAAATTTCAAAATATCCAAATGCTCCATACAAAGAAATTTCCATTCTCCACACTGCTCTTTGTGATTTTAATTGTACACTGATGATTTTTGTGTGTGTAATTATTGCTAAGACTTTGTCACTTTTACAAAATATGCTGCGGTTCCCTTACTAACACATTATGAAGTATTTATAATGCAAATTAAATTACTGTTGTCAGATCATGCAAACAGAGCTCATTTATGAAGCTGTGTTACTCCTCTTGCACTGTTTTGCTGAGCCATTCATTTGAAGAGCTCACTGATTTGCAAATTTTGTGATCCAACTGAAGCTATTGCATCCATCCCTATATTTTAATCCCAAATATTCTGTAGTTTAGAAAACTATCTTCATCTGGAGTTACTGAGACCCCAGCCATTCCATTTCTGAATGATGTGAACAGGTCTGAGAGTGCACATATGCTTACCAATTAAAAGGATATGCAATATGAGGTAAGGACAAGACATATACCCTGTGAAGCTGATGACTCCTGCCTCCAATTACCCGGCAATGACAGGCTTTGATTGCCCAATTGTTAAAATTTCAAATAAACTCCCTTGTGCTTTCTCCCACAAAGAGCTCCATGTAAACATCCACAAGGCCACCTCATTGTCTTCCTATCTAAATGCCTCCTTAGAATTCTCTGCCATGATGGTTACAAAACATGTATTAATGGTTAGGCAGCTGGTGTACTGTTATCACTGCTTCTCATGCTGAGTGATATTGTTTCATTGTCTTCCCCCGTCTGTCCATATCCATTGGTTGTCTTATACTGAGACTGTAAGTTCCTTGGGGCTGAGCCTGTCTGTATTTTTACAGCATCCAGTACAGTGAGGTGCTGGTGAATGATTGGGGTTCCTAGCGCTATGACAATGCTACTAATAATAAATTAGAGAATGAATTGAAGGCTGGCGCCACACAATGGACAAGATATGTGGTTTAAAATATGGAACCCCATAGGTCTGAATGATCCTCTATATTGTATATGTTATATAGAAATAGTATGTATTTATTATTTGCCCTGTGTTAGTGCCTAAAAGCCCCCGCTGAGATCAAGGCCCCATTTGGATAGGTGCTATACATTTACACAGCAAGAGACAGTCTTGGTTCCAAAAATTTCTCAGTGAAAATAGACAAGACAGACAAATATTATGAGAGAGGAAGTAGCAGTATCTTCATCTTATAGATAGCTGCCTAAAGCACAGAGAGAGTACATGATCTGGCCAGGATCACACAAGGAGTCTATGACAAAGCAAAGAGTTGAACCCACATCTTCTGAGTCCCACCCCAGTATCTTATCTACATGGTTATCAAGACAAACTGACCATTATATAGTTTATTCGTGTTGGCTTCCTATTCGGTAGCATATGCACAATTTTTTAAAGATTTATCTACTTGAAAACTCCCTGTTAGTCTCTTTTTAATTTGTACTTTTTTGGATCCTTTTAAGGTGGGTAGCTGTGACCTTTGATTTTTTTGTGAGACTCAGATAGGAAAGAGTTGGATGTCTCAGCTATGCAAAGTGTCAGCTCCTTGGCTCAACACATACTTACTTAGGTTAGTAAGATTGCCAAAAAATAAGAGTCTGAGTGATTGCGAACTATAGAGTAGTGTGATGCAGATTGCCATGAAGGCACCTATTGTACTGCTATGAAGTCATTCAGACTGCTGCTGCATTTATGGCAATTTACAAAGGATGGACAGTTATACTTTTTGACTTTTAAAGCTATTACATGTTGGCAAGCTCCAGAACCTAAATTGAGATATGTTCCTCCAAGATGCTGATATTCTCTCGGGCTGAGGCAACACTGCTAAGTCTTCAGAGGAATAAAATGTATTTGTGGTAAATCAGCCCTGAAGGTCCTAAATTGACACCTCTTGATATTGCTGGCATGGCATGGCAATTCTCTGAGTGGCTCCCATAATTCTAAGTGATCTTTTCATTTTGAAACATAAATGCTAAACTCCCTGGTCTAAATAAATATTGTCAGCCCGATCCTATAGTCCTTGCTCAGGCAAAACTCCCACCGAAATCCCACTATTCACTTCAGTTTTGTCTCAACAAGGAATGCAGAGTCAGGACTCATGGGTCAGATTAACTGCAAATGGCACAGAGAGCTGTAGGGTGGGATTTTCAGAAATGCCCAGTGTTTCCATTGAGGGCAACACTCAGCGATTTTGAAAATTCCTCTCATAAATATCTTTCTGACCAGCCAGGCTCCTTTGCACCCACTGGGGGTGTTAACAGCACTGTCCTCCCTAGTGTTTGCTACAAAAGAGTAAAGAGAAAGCTTTGGCTCAATAGGTGCTCTACTGGTGAGAGGTGAGGTTCAGAATCAGCCTATTTTCCAGAGACCCTGGCCATATCCTTTTTCTGGCCAGTTATGGCCCTCTGTAGCCAACCGTGTGGAATGAGGTTTGTGGGCATAACCATCTCTCCTTGGCAGACATTCTGGTGACAGGGACCTGTTTTGTACGGGCCTGGAATGAATCTCACTATATGTATCTGCTTTATGTGGTATGGAAGTTAACACATTCATTTGTCGTGATCTGTTTGGCTCTGCTTACCCAGTTTGGGCAGGCTTATAATCTTTGCTCTAATACACCTGTCTGTCTGCATTGCAAACTGGCAGGCAGAGATTGAAAAAGAAGGGGGTAAATTTGATATCGTCAGTATTCTAGCCATGCAGCCAAGCTTGTTGATGGATGTTTGGACTTACATTTCCAGGCATCAGTTTGCAATGTCAGTCTTAAGAGTCAGACGGTGAATTAGGTGATCACAAAGTCAGGGGTTTTGGAACTAGTGGTAGGTTACTTTAGTACTTGCTTCTGCTCCTGAGAGTCTCTGGCTGTGTCCTTAACCATTTCAATTGCCATGTTGTTGCTCTGACTGAAAGTGATGGCAAGAAATAGTTAAATACTCCATGTCTGTTTTGAGACTGATGTTTCTGCTTCACTGAGTGTGGCATAAAGCTTCGAATGCATAGTCTGCTTTTTCAGTGCTTGTACGTCTAGGTGATATCCTCCTTTAGACCTTGCTGTCCAGTCCAGTTCAGCTGCCTGGATAAGATATTTTTGCTTCTATCCCATCCACCTATTTTAATTTTTAAAGATTCTGTTCTGAGGGAAGAGCAAACCACCACAATCAACCCACAGTGCTGAAGAATAGTGGAAACCATGATCTTCTCTTTCTCCAGAGATACAACATTAGTCTCTAAAGTGCCACGGGTACTCCTTTTCTTTTTGCGAACACAGACAGTGGCAGTGAAGGTTTCCTCATGCTTTCCCACCTCATGGAAAGCCAACTCTAAGGATAGATTACAATGTCTTTGGAGAGACTCGGCTAGTATGTCAGCTGCAAGGAAAAAAAAATATGTATGGCCGGATTCTGAGAACCACAGTCAGGCTCGGTAGTGCCTCCAATGGAACTACTCATGCAGTAAGTGCTACTTGACCTAAGTAAGGGTGTTAGTATCTGGCTCTGTATCCAGCACCATCATTATATAATGGTGGGTTCCTATGTCTCAGATAAGAGACCAGAAGATGTTTTTGCACATTAAAGTCAAATACCAGCGAATAAGGAAAACTAACAAAATCAAACTACGCTGCTTGGAGCCATTTCCATTTGCTTAGCCCTGTGAATGGAGTTTATCCTTTCCACAGATTTCTCTTCTTCAGACTGAAGTTTTGGCCACGTCGTGGAGGCTGTCTCCCTCTCTCTTCCTCCCCCCAGCAGCTCTGAATTTGTGATCATTTGGGCTAATAGCTCTGAAGAATCCCAGACTCCTTTTTAATAAAGTCTAGCTTAGCCTCCATGTTGCACTACTACTTCCTTTCTGTAATAGTGAGATATGAAACCACCGGCCAACTATATCTGCTCACCGTAGTGCTAATGGGGCTCTTGTATGGAGATCTCACTTCAACCTCAGAGCCTCTCTGGTCTGCAAGGGAAGGTTTCCTAAATGAGATCTGACAGCTTCAGGAAACATGGTGTCCTTTATCTACTTGGGCACAAAGACAAGATCTCTGGTTATTAAAGAAAAAAGACAGATGCATAAAAACACACACTTGGGAATGTGTGTAGGAAATGGAAAATATAGAGGCATGAAAAAGACACAGCAGGCTGTTTAAAAATGTAGAGAGAAATATTTTTTTTCTAACACAGTATTTTAAAATCCAAAGGCTCAGTGAAAGAGAAAGCCAGGGCATTGCAGGAAATGAAGTCTTAAGAGGACAGAAAAACAGAGGGTCTGATTTTCATGTACTCTAAGACCTCTTTATACCAGTCTGGCAGAATAAAGGGGTCTTAACTGTAATTTATGCCCACTTTAAGGCTCCTTTAGACTGCTAGAGGAGTGTAAAAGGGTCTTACTGTAAATGAGAATTAGTCCCAGAAAGTATTTAATAAGCACTATTTCTTCCAAACATTTATAAAGCAAAAGACTTAAAATCATTTATTTTGGCATTTACTGACTAGAAATATGCATAAAATACCCAGCACTCACATTTCAGGAAAACCATTTTAATGAATATGTTTTCCATACATAACTCAAAGAGCTCTGAATCCTGAAAGTTACCTTTTAGGTTAGGTGACTCTGATGGACTTGCCTCTGGGGGTGTTGTCAACCTGAAGCTGACCCTTTCTTAGTCTTGCTGACAACTAGATTAAGATTTCAAATCAGTATTTTCACAAGCCTTCAAGGAAGCAGATATTTTTAAGGACAAACTAAGTCGTGGTCATGGCACATTCACAAAACATCATCATCATCTCAGCATCCTTGACTTCTCAGGAGAACCGCATCTTGGAAAATGTTTGTAGTTCTGGGTGGATTGTATTCATATGTTTAAATGCATAAAAAATACTGTAATTGCAGTGTTGGGGATGTGAGAGGAAGCTCTCAAAAGCAAAATAATTCCCACAGTTAAGTTTCTTTTGGCTATGTTAATGCATCCATATTGCACATGATGTATATTTTTCCAATACACATTAGAAACAAAAATACATAGTCAAAGAAGTCTTGTTTGTAGTTTCAATATAGAAATTCTTTGATGGCCCACCTCAGGTCACAATGGCAATTCTACAGACTCACCTCCATTCCCATTTGGAACCCTGTGGTAGCCGCAGCAATGTCTTACATGGAATTTAATTAAGGAAGTGTTTATGTATTTTTAGTTGTCTTTTAATTCAGTTTAGCATCTAAAAGTAAACAGGAGGAGTCTACAGCCTGTGAGGAGGCAGCTCTGAGACCACCTGCAAGTGTTCTGGAGCACACCTCTGAGTTTAAGATATTCTGCATTACAATATGTATATATATTTAAAGGGAAAGATATATAAAGAATTCCACATATTTGTAAGGTGGTTGAGTTGACACTGTTCAGGTAACTCTCAGCTTAAGAATACTTGACCTTATACTCTTACATTAAAACTAATCTTGTTAATTTAATTTCTTAGGATTTTTGCAAGGCAAAAGTGGGAAATAATGTAAAGAAAATCTATAGACAGATCTTCTTGTCCATTTTACAAGCTCCTCTGATTTTGAAAATTCTTTCAAACAATAAATGTGCACCTAATTAGTTACTATGTTATTTTTGTTTCTGTGTTTACCAGGTAAGCAGGCATGTGGAGACTTAAAGGAATTTTCTAACACACTTACTTGTTATACAATTTTCAATACTCATAACTTTGGAACCTTAATTTAGAATTTACAAGCTTTCCATGTTACAGGTGTTTTGCACTCTTTAGCAGCATTGTTCTTTTAAGGCTTTTTTCCCAAAGGGGTTAATATTAGGTCAGCTCAACCTTACCAATTTTCTTTTACCTGGGAATTGTTTTCAGAAATTCCCAAGTAATGAAAATTCTGTTAAAGCTCATAGCTGCAAATGAGGATACAGTTGCTTCATTTCCTTTTGACAATGAGCCAAATTTTTCCCAGGTGAAACTCCATTGATTTAACACCGTTTGAACTAAGTTACACTGGGGATGAATTTGGTCAAGTGTGAGATATTTTTATTCATCTTTTCTTTAATTTCCTTTAGCTTAGCAGCCGAGTTAGGGCTGGTCAGAGGATTACAATGCAAGTTGAGGGGAAAACAAAACCACCTCTGTTCAAGAGTAATTTCCTTTTTAATACCCTAATGATTTAACCGCCATTTATAATGTGTTTCAGGTAGCCAAATTTCTACATCAATTTTGGAAGAAAGCTCACTACAGAGACTCCTTGTTTGGCTACTTCCCAAACCAGAAAATCACCACCTACCTTACAACAAAAGTATTATAAAGGGCAATGGAAATGTCAAAGCACTAGCAAGAAATCCCAGTAAACAGTGCTGTTATCAACTAAAGCCATACTACAGTTAGCTTGATCTACACCAATTACCCACAGCCTCAGCCATTCCTTCCAATGTATGCTAAGCTGCAAGGTATCACAATGGGAGGGTACTGAATATGTCTTCTCTGTAGCTACTGCTTTCTGTACCTGGAGCTGTGAGAGTCTTGGGTGGTTTCTGTTCATATGGTGTTTGTGCCAAGCTTTTTTCAGTTTTGGTTATTGTGGGTTCTCACCCACTGAGTTTCAGGATGAAGCAAAAACTGGAAGCAAAACTCAGCCAAAACCACCACTGAGCTGTTCATGGTTTTCACCTGAAATCATAAGTCAGCCCAAGTTTGCTGAAAGGTTAGCAAACCTGGCCTGAATATCGAGATTCAAGCAACCCCTTCCCCTCACCCCTGAAAAAAAATCAGGCTGTTTGGGTTTTGTGATGAAAGGCTTGAACAGCTCTAGCTAGACCCTCATTTTCCATGTCCAGATAAATGTTTTTTCAGCTACATTTATGAGGGTAAAAACCTACCAGCTGTTAATATTAATCACAAGTTTATAGTATAAGCATATTCTGAGTCTTATCCGTTCCCATTCAAGTCAATGACAAAACTCTCATCAACTTCAGAGCGGCATTTACAAAGTGCAGGAACATAAACACTATTCCAAAATGGAAATAGGGGGTCTCCTTGAACCAAAAGAGCCATAAATTAGGCAATATACTGAGAGCCTTTTGTTCTAGGTCAGCATTCCACTTCTAACTAAGGAACAGATCAGCTATGATGGTTAGGCGCAATGGAGGCAAGGACAATTTTCATCCTTAATGATGGAATCATCCAAATTTTGTTACAGGGCAATGAATGTCATTGTAACAGATGGGTGATTGCCGCAGTGATCAAAACCCAGGACCTCTGGATATGAAAGGATGAGCCTCCACTGCCTGTTTTAGTTTTGAAGCCTGTAGCTGACTCAGAAACATCTGTGAGGTCCAGCCACTAGAGGGAGACAGATTGCAACACTGTGTAAGCAAGAGCAATATCATCATAAGGACATGGTTTGGGAGTGTATGTCCCCATATTGTGTCCTGGGTTCCTTCCTATATTTACTTCAGCCTATATGGAAATAAATCATGCCTTGAAACTGCTTAAAATTATGCTAGTGCTTCCACCACTCTCACACACTTTAGGAACACTTAGAGCAATAAGATAATAGGTAGAACTGCCTGGCAAATGACTGGGCCAATTTAATGGAGATTGCAGTGGGAAAGACATGTGGTGAAGAAGAGAAATGAGAATTGAAATGCTGAGACGGGGAGGAATGATCATCTGGTGGAGAATTTTCTGTCAATTTTTTTTTCCAATGGAAAATGCAATTTCTGCAAAATCTTCACATTTTTGAGGAAAATTTCCATTTTGCTGATTTTTTTTCTGTTTTACTAACAGAGAGTTGAAAGGACATTTTTAATTTCAAGTTGGATCATTCCAAATTGAAAATATTTTGTTTCATTCAGTTCATCATTACTGGGTGTCCACCTGATTTGCTGTAATGCTTCCTGGGAGTTTTGTTTGGATGCCTAATGACCTTATTGTCCTCTCTGGGCTGGGCTTCCTGGCTGGCCTACATCTGACATGATGCAATGTGGTCTCTCCTTAAGCTGAAATGCAGCTGTGCATCATGGGAAGTCCCATGACCACAGCGGATCATGGGAGACATAGTCTAACCAGGGAGCCTGTACTATAAAAGAGAATTTTTTGTTCTGCTCAGTTCTAAAGATGATCAATTAACATTACAAATGGATTGTGTTCTTTTCAGGCATTGTAAAGAAGAAATATCATTTTCTTTTCTTCCCAAGGAAGCAGGATGGGGTTCTTTTTGAGCCTTACTTTAGATATATCAGGTCTTTTCATGTCCTGTTTTTTGGTAGGACTTTTAGGATTAGAAAACTGAGCAGGAGTTTTTGCAATTTTTCATGGAAGGGGAAGGAATGCTGTATATTTAACAAAAAGGTCTTTCCTTATAAGTGTTTGTCAGATGTTTGAGTTAAACATGGTAGGTGTTAACAAAGTCAAACAAGGTTTTAAACAGGAAGGTTAAATATACATTCCTCTCTCTCGGCTCAGGATTCACATCTTTGGTACTACCAATGTCATAATCCTATGAGTTGTGCATTGCATCTTCCAGGAAAATCAGTGTAATCAAAATTAATTTCCAATGCAAAAAAAAGTAAATAGCAAAAGAGACAGCATGTGCCACCTTTAAACATCATAATGAGGCAAAAAAGTTAAGAACTCCTTGCAGAACCCCTTGAATGGCTGTCTTTTTTCTCTGGATATCATGCTACCCTTTTGTATGACATGGAAAGCATGAAATCAAATATCAGAACAGAAGTTAACATTGTTAACATAATTTTACTCTATTTTTAAGGTAATTATAATGTTTAGTTGTTAGCGAAATCTGCTGCATTTACTTTGTGTGGATCTCTCAAATCAAAAGTGAAGGATGTGGTTTACAGACCTGCTTTGCTTGAAGTTTGGATTTTGAGTCTTACAGGTTATGTTTTATTTGGTTTGGGGCTCAGGTTCACTGAAAATTTTGAAACCTGAGAGAACCTTTCAGCAAACCTCATGGAGCATCAGGTTTTGTTGTCACCATTTTCATGGTAAAGAGGATGGATGGTCTTGTGATTAAAGGTCAGGGCTGGGAAATGGTAGATCTGGCTTCTATTTGTGGCTGACTCACTGATTTTTTGTAACAAGTTACTAAACCAGCCTGTGGCTCAGTTTCCCCATTGGTAAAGTGGAAATAATACTTCATGACATCATAGTGTGTTCTGGGCTTTAATTAGCTAAAGGACTTTAAACTCTACAGATAGGATATGCACATTTCTATCATATTATTGTCATCCTTATTTTGCTCAGACTTAAATAAACATGAGGCAGAAGATAACTTGTGCTGCCACACTTTTTATTCCAGCCTATGCAATTACTCTTGATTATGGTAACAATTAGAACTGTCCCGCTGTTGCCTTCTTGAGCTGGTTTGAATTTGTGGCCTAATGTGCCATACTTTCTGAGCACAATTTGCATGTATGTCTTCCACCCACTGCTTTGAAAATATACCTGTAAAAACAATGGCAGACAATTTAATATGTTTGTTTGCAGCCTCAGTCTCATCTTCACTAAGGAGTTAGGGGTGCACGTCAAAAGGAGCAAATATCTTTGTGTCCATAAGAAAAATGTGGGGTCGTCATGGGTGCATCAAACACAAGAAGCTCTGAGGAGGATTGTAGGATTTTACTATAGTGACTCAGACAATTGCTCTGTCATGTCCCATATTCTGCAAGCAGGGCACTTCCCAATCCATGGGGAAAGGGGTGTATATGGAATCCTTTGAGAATGGTGGTCTGGTTATCCTTATCTCAACACCCATAGCTAGAAGTGTTACCCGGGGTCACAGATATACTCAGCCCTCTTTTTAAAAAGATCCATCCATCGTATTTGGCTCTTGACCCTTCCCCCCGCCCCCCCCCCCCAGAAAAATTCCAAAGGTGACCCTTGGCTGTCTGAGTTAGTATTTCTGTTCATTGGTTTGCCATTAACTTTTTCTTGGGACTTCTTATTTGGCAAAAAATGGACTATGGAAACTCTGGATTCTAAAGTAACTTGGATGCTCTCCAGGCAAGTGAATATAATCTGTATGTTCTGCAGTAACCTGTCCTGTCTAGCGTACATTTAAAATGCGGGGTGGTGCAACATCTCAGAGAAGAGAGGACAGTCAATCTCAAGGGTAAGGGCTAAGAATGGAGCAGTGCTGAGGACAACCTTATGGGCAAATTATTCTGTTGAGGCACTGGCCTCAGGTGTCGCACAAATCCAGGGGGAACTCTAGGAGGCATTATGCCTCAGGGAGCTGCAATGCCTTCCAGAACATTCCAGTGTACAGGGGACGTGCACAGGCTGCTTAGGAAAGTGAAACATGCTCTCCATTTTAAGGCCAGCCTGCTCTGCTGGTAGACGCAAAGAGGGTGGTGGGGCATGTCTACATCTACCCTTTGGAATAGCTGACACCCCAAGGATTGCTGGTTGGAGCATGTGTAAATATGACCTCTTTTACAATTGCTAAAATCATTTGGAAGAATAAAAGAGAGAACTGTTTTGAGAGGTAAATGGTCTGACCCTTGTACTAGTGTTCTGCAATTGCATTTTCCTTTCTTATTGCTGGTTGTTTGGAAATAGGCAGCTTAGTTAGGAACCAGACAGATGGTTTTGGGAAGCCAAAGGTTTTACAGGTCCAAGTGCTAGTCAAATTCAACTCAAACATGGTCAGTTGAAATGGGCAAAGAGGGCCCCTGAGTAAATTACCCAGTGTTTAACTTTGTGAACGAAGTCTGGCCTCCCAAGCACAGTCCCATGTAACTTCAGGAAAATTCAGAGTTCTCAAGCTGCCTTGGGAAATGGGGAATATAAAAGACTATTCATAATATCAATTAATCCTGATGAGAAAATGTCATAATCAAGGAGTCCGGGGGCTGCATTACTTTTCATTTTGGAAAACAAACCAACCCAGGATTGATCTTGAAGAAATGACATATATTTGTTCAAAATGAATGAAGCAAGCTTGCTTTTCTCTCTCTCTCTCTCTCTCTCTCTTTCCTTTTCAACTAATGAGACTCATTCTGGGGAGTACAGTCCTATACATTAGCAGACCCATATTATACCCTTAAACTATATATATTTATCAAAATGTTAATTCTTCCAAGCCTTGGCAATACATTATGTACTTATATGCCAAATTATTCCATTTTAATGGAAAAAGAGCAGAAATATTAAGGAATTCATGTGTATCTGAGTTTTGCACATCAGTCTTCTAAGGCAGCACATAACAAAGGTCAGTGATAGCCTGGTGCAGTGTTTTGTGTAGCACATCATTCTATGAGAAAATGTGCCTAAGTTCCTTCTAAAATATTGTTTTCAAGTATGGTTACTACTGAATTTATTTCTAAATGACAAGTTTTATTTGTCTGCATTTTGATATGTTTAGGGGAAACTCAGGCTGACAGTTAGAGGAGGCAGGAAGAGGGAACCACAACAAGTTCCACCCAAACACAAAATGTCATCTCTTCCCTAGCTAGGATACAAACGCATCCTGATGAAAAAAGCGCAGACATTTAAAAGTTTCTGACATGTGTCACAGACACAGCCATTGAACCACTGCTCCTGATGTAGCTTGATTTGACAGCATCCAAGCCATTGGAGCTGGCTGCGGGACATACAAAGTTTGGTGTGTGTCGCATTTAATCCTTGTCATGGCACATCTAGAGAATAAAAAAGACAAATAGACATGGGCGGTAGTAATAGTTCAGAAAACTCAAAATAATGCTTCCCAGTCTAATTGATATTATAAAGCGGTGCTAACACAGACCAGCTCTCAAATATAGGTAGACAGAAGGTCAGCAGACTTTTAAAACAAAAATTCCCCAAGACATATGCATAAATCTGTCAAGCTGTTCTCTAAAGTTGACCCAAATGCATGAACTATGGATTCAGAAATATGATCATGCCAGAGATGTTCTTCAATAGTCAAGATTAATAAAGAGAGCAAGGGTTGGTCCTCAGCTGGTGTTCATCAACATAACTGCATTGATGTCACTGATTTACACCAGTTGAGGCTCTGGCTGATACTGATGATTATTGTAGCAGCAATCAGATGCTTTATTGATTATACTATGTCTGGATATTTTGCAATCTGAGGTTCTAATCATGTTTCAAAAAGATCTACTTGTAATGTTGAGTTGCAGTCAACATTCTATAACAATCACATTGTTTGTAAATATCATGCCAGAATTTTGTTTGAAACGTTGCAGTTTTTAGTGGGTATCCACAAACTTTTGTTCAATTGCTTAGAATGGCACACGGATTGTAATGTTATAATTGCTTAGAATGGCACACGGATTGTATCAAAGATCACCTGATTTAAGAGCTTTAAAGAGAATTTATTTTTAATATCCATTAGCTTGTCATTGATTGCAGCAAATACGCATATGATCTTTCAGTTTAATATAAGGGACACTTTTCTTATTTAATGGCCTAGGAGGTGAATATAATGGATTCAGTTTTAGCATTTTCCAAATATGATCAGACTTTGATAATGTGAGTCCTCTGGCAAACTGCATTAAAAAAAATCCTTCCTATAAAAATATCACTGGTGCCTACAAGCTATGAGACTGGTTTCCTCTTAAATATTTTGTCTACCTAGGCATAGTGATAAATGAAGCACTAGTTTAACAGTATATTTCTTCTATACATTAAAACAGGTAAGTAAGAAAATTATGATATTACAGACATTATGGTAGTGGAACATAAGATTCTGTGATGGAATGTGTGTGGAATACACCGTTTTGCTTTGTTTAGAGGATTGGCAAATAAGTTTATTACCTCCCGCCGACTCCCAGATTTGTTTGTGGTGCTGCACGGGAGGAAGGGCGAGCTTGTTTTGGTTTTGTCCTCCAGTTAAATGTACTCTTCTCTTTGCCTTTCTGAGTTCCAGCTAGAAGCAGAGCTGAAAGCATGAAAACACTGTGAGAAATGCTGCTGTTTTGGTATTTCCATCTGGGATCAGAAACAGGAAAGCCATTTATCTCAGGAGAAAGCCTGTCCTTGTTAGATCTAGCCTAACGTCTCACGCCAAGAGATTCAGATATCTCAATGAGCATCCAAACTTTGGGATGTTTAACCAAACTGAGCTTGAACTCTGAACATTTTAAAGTTCATCCATCACCAATTCTGATGCCGGTTTATGCTGAAATTCAAACGTGGCTCACCTCAGCTTCCTCTGGAAGTAGAAGATGCTCAGCATCATGCAAGATATGGGCTTCTTCCTGTCACATGCTTTCGTATGCCTTTAAAACTGATGTGTGAGAGGTGGAGCTGTGAGTGAAGAGCATATCCTCTCCCTTCATCTGCACATGAAGAGGGAACTCAAGCAGTGGCAACAAGATTGTCCAGTCGTCAGTAGCAGGTAGAGTTTAGGGTGACTGTGCAGGGTGTCTGTTCCCCATACACGTCATGGGGAATTGTTGCACCTGACGCTTATATGAAGGTGTGTTATAGGTAGGCCAGAGCTAATGGATCCTCCACTACGTGTCTCAACCCCTCGAACAGGCTTCCTAGAAGTATAAGTGTGTGTGTTAGGGTTGAGCCATGATATCTACTAGGCTGTTCAGTCTCTGAATGTGTCAAGGCTGTAGCTCCACCCCTCAAAATTTGAGCGGAGGATTCCTTCTTTCTTTCCCCCCACAGAGTTACCCAGAGAACAGCTATTGCTGGGGCTGTGTGTGCTGGGAGAGAGAGGGCTTGGTCCTAAAAGTGAAAATAACAAGTTGGCATTTCACCAAACTAGATAAAAATCAAATATCCATCCTCCCATCCCTCTCCCCAGTCTACACTCTCCCAGAATGTATTCTAGCCATGCAGGTTGGCAGCAAAGCTGTTTGCATATACACAAGAAACTTGGAATAAGCCACACACAACTCATCTGGTTTGTCTGAAACTCACAACTCAGCCAAGCTTTATCAGAAGGCTCCTAAACTTTTCCAACAAACTAGGGCTAAAGCTTTAAATGAACCTAGGTCAGTTTAGAGCATCATATTTAAGACCTTGAGAAAGCAGGGGAAGCAGAATGCTTTGGACTGAAGGGGTTGGAGTTTGTTTGTTTTTTGTGGTGATGGTGGTGTGTCAGAAACCAGATTTTAATGTGGGGTTCCAATGGAAGAAGCATTTTTATAACTGACCAGTGGAGTCAAATTACTGAGCTTCACAGGTCTCTAGCCAGAAACACTTTTCTCCAAAAACAAACTGTTTTTTCACTTTGCTAAATGAAAATATCATGTGAAATTCTAAAAACAAATCAAGAAACAGTTTGGGCAAACCCACTGACATTCATTAAGTAAAGTGCTAAATCACATGTCATTGACTTCAAGTCAGAAGGAATGCTCCTGAAGTGAATCCAGTAACTGAATGAATAACACATCTGGTTGAACTAATGTTTTGTTTGAAACTTTTTAAAATTGAAAATATTGTCTTTTTTGGAAACTGGAAATTTTTATGGAAAGCTTCAAATTTTTGGAAAATTTCCTGTTTTTCATCAAAACCAGACACTTCAGTATATGACAAATTTGAAATTTTGGTTTTCATTTTTTTTTTCTCCTTTCTTCCTTTTCCCCCTTTATTTTTTTCTTGATCATTTTGTCCATTTTTTTTGCCACTGAATACAGCAGAATTAATTATACCCATTTTTCAGTTTTTCATCTTTCTTTTTGTTAGTTTGTAACTACCTAAATGTCTCCATCTTTTGAAAAGCTATAGTGTGAAAAAAATGAAACATGAAAACAAGAATGAATGAAAAAGTAGAGGGCGAAAATAACAAAAACCCAGGACAATCATTCATTCTACTGCATGGCAAAAAGAAGGAGAAAAGGGTGATGTAAAAGCCTGCCCATGGGCTGGAGAACCTGGAGCTAAGACAGCCCTGATTACAAGGTGAATCCCACCTCAGAGGAATCAGGTGATTGAAATATAAAAGGCAGCAGGAAGCCTTGGAGGTGGACTGAGAGAAGTAGTTGGTACTGTAAGAGGTCTTACGTTAAGCTAGGAAAACCCAGGAAACCAGAGACTATGCGGAGCTAGAACTGATGAAAACTTTGTGTGTGTGTGTGTGTGTGTGTGTGTGTGTGTGTGTTTTGAGACTTCTGTTTCTGACAAACTCTGTTACCAGTCAGGTGAAGAGTGAATAAAAGGATTTTGGGCAGAGAAGGTAACTGGAACCTGAATAAATTCTTAAAGGGGAAGAGATGAGTGGCGGCCACGTTATTACAAGGGGAAAAAAAACCAAAATACTGAATTTTGGAAATATTGAAATTTTGAAATTCAAAAAAATAATGAAAAAATTTGAAAAATAACATACATTCCATTTTGGAACAAAAATGTATTTGAAATTATAAAATGTATTGTCAAACTGCTTTGTTGATTTTTCAGTCTAGTAAATAAGTAGAAGTGTATACATTGAAATTATGTTTTCAAAATGTATCTTTTCTTTCATGTTAGAGGGCCATAAGTAACATTTTTATTATTCATGTGTAATTCTGTAATGATCCTATGGTAGTGCATATGAACAGGAGCCATAGTTAAGGTTATTGTGGGAAAACTTTCTCCCTTTCTTAAATTTTGACCTTAACATTTAGGGGTGGGGATTGGGTATTATTTCCTTGTTAATATATAATAAACTTCACCTAGGAAAAACTAGATTAAGCTAAGGAGAGAACGTTTTCACTTATGTTACTCTGTTGAGATTCCAGATACTTACCTGGGCCCTAATTAAACCTGTATACATAATAATCAGCACCAGCTGTACATTATTTATCTCTGTGACAGAAACTCTGGATTCAGTTCTTCGATAGATTTTTCAGGGAATTTATGCAAGTAACTCCCATTTGCCTTAATAGGAGTTACACCTCACAGTATAATAAATGATCTGTGCAGCATGGGAAGATATGTCAAAAGTCTCCTAGAGCGTGGTATGGTTTTTAAGAATTTGTTTTCTGTTGTATTCACTTTCATAGTATTCTCTCTGTGTTATAAAATGTCTGGTTGAACTGATTTGTAGCATTATAAATTAATGCTGCAAGTATCATTATTAAGTGAGCATCTGATCATTGTGTATAATAGAAAAAGGCAAATATGGCACAGAACACTTTCATATAATAATTACTGGCCCATTTGTATCTTTCTTGTTAAAGGTGCAAATGCTATACACTCTAATTGAGAATGTTGGGCTATATTGTACTTTGCTTATCCTATGCAGATTACACAGGAGATCCTTGCTTTTCTTTATTATTATTATCTGTGGTCCCTTTTTTTTTTTAGTTCAGAGTGACTAACTTGTCTGTCTTTTATATTTTGGGGCATGTGGTATTTTTTAAATCAAAGTATTCAATTAGAAGGGTCAGGATTTACAGATGCTAAACATAATTGCAACATAATACTAACACAGACTCAAGTGGGAAGTAACACTGTAATACCAATAAATCATCATCATATACTGTAGTAGGCCCCAACCAGGTTTGGATCCCGTCATGTTAGGTGAATAGAAAAGACAAAGACACAGGGAGGAAGGAATTGTACTGCAATATTGTGCAGTAATAGCTCATAACTCTGTATGCTAGATTTTCTAGTCGAGTGGAGCTGGGCCAGAATGGAGTACAGGTAGCTTTAAGTGACTATTGTGGATCCCTGATGTGGGGGCTGGCTGGCCAGCCAGCTTAAAACAGAGCAGCTCCAAGGCTGTAACTGGCTGCTTTGGGCTCAAAGGGCTAACTCTCGAAGCCCCTTCCTCCTGAAAGGATAATTCACAGTTATAAAAATGGGCCTGAGGCTGTAAATCCTTTTGTGATTAGACCTTAGGGACCAGAACCTGCCCCCTTACTGACATTGGGAAGCATCATCCTCTGTGCTGATTTTATTAAAAACCAAGTTGAACGGGACTGTTTGTGGGGTAAGTTAACATCTTCAGTAAGATTGGCAGAACCTGGCCCTTTGTGAGTAGCTTTTCGGTGCGACTACTGTTGTGTAAGGGTTGGCAGGATTGCACCCTCTACAGCAGTGGTTCTCACTGACAGTCTCTGACATCTCCCTTGCACAGTTTAGGAAGGCAGCAAGCCTGTGCATGGTATCAAAAAGAGTGAGAAACACTGCCCTGCAGCATGCCTAAGAGGAAGCCCTTCAACTCACCCCTGAAATGCAGCCACCACTGTGGTGATAGAGTGGCAGCCAATAGTGGGAGGAGAAATTTTGACCAAGAGCTCTAGCAAAACCTTCTTGTTAGTGAAGGTGGCATAGGATCTTCCATCTCCATACAGTATAAGTCAGGGAAATGTCTTGTCTGGAAGAGCAACATGCTGCTGCTTCTTGGGGGTAATAAAAAGAGGGAATAATTTCTAATGCTGCTGCCCTTGGCCTTTCTGAAAGTCACCTTCTGCTCTGTCTGGGGGGTCATCTCATCTGTATGGTGCAAGATGCAGCAATCTCATGCCCCACATTGTCTTCTGATTTGCACAGCTACATTGGTTCCCATACGTGCCAAACTTTGATTTTCCTACAGTGTTATTTGACATTATTTTTGTCATGCTCACTTCAGAAGAACAATTCCTACAGCGTGGAAAGGGAGGAGGCATGAAACTTGCTCACAGAAGGGCAAACAATCTATTGTGGTACTGAACTTTCCCTCCCACATGCTCACTCAGAGACTGGTCACTTTTTTAATATAATAAAGGATGAAATGGTTAAATACATCACAGTTTTGCCAATAATAGGTGTTGGTGTATAAGTCTAACTGGCAGTCAGACTGCCCAAGCTATTGATTTTACTGTCTAATGGCTGAAAGAGATGTTATCTTGATTAATTAGAAGTCAAAAACAAATGCATCTTGTTTCTAATAGATCTCCTGGCATTTGCTTTCTTTTTCCCCCTCACTGATGGTGTTGTACATGTACCTCTAAAATGTTATAAACTGAAAAGCTATCAAGGTCAGCCGTATACAAGCCCCAGTGACTTTACTTCAACTGTCATTGAGTCCTTAAAACACACTCAAAATTTTGGGATGGAAGGAGTATAATTTTAAGGCATATACTAACTAATTGAACCTTAACAAATGAAGACCCTAACAGCCTACTATATATGTAACTTAAGCTCACAACAGATAACTCCTTTTCATTAGAATATTGGACAATAATGCTGAAAATGCCATTTGGTTTTCCTTTCCCTGGACATTTGTTAATGTGAATAAATGAGAACAATATTTTTCTCTTTTGAATTTATTATTTAACTGGTAAATTATAATTGGTCTGTATTGCTAACTAACACTCATGAGCTAGTTTCAAAAGAACATTGCAACAAAATATGATATGGAAGTGAATCTCATTTAATCAGATACTTGAAGTTGAAGAAAAGTAAAATATTAAACTACAAACTATTTTTAAAATTAAAAAATAAAAATCTAAACCCTAATCTTACCATTTTAAATGATTATTTTTCTTATTTATAGATTTTGGGGACAGGAGACCCTCTTTTCATTATATGTTTAAACAGCATCTTGCACAATAGGTCCCATGTCCTGACTGAAGACTGTAACACAAATAATTCTTCATCATCTATTTTAGTAGGGCCAGAGGTGTCTACCAGGTTTGGGTCCCATTATGTTACGTGATGAACACACACACAGTACATGATAGACCCTGCCGCAAAAGCTAGCATCTGATCCAACTCCCACTGAAGTCAATGGAAGTCTTTCCACTGACATCATAGGGACATCCAGCCCTAAATGAGCACTGTACATTTAAGGAAATTATTTTATTTAACATTTTGGACTAGACTGTGAAAAAGTTTTCAATCTGGCCCCTGTTTTTGTGCATGTTTACTCCTAGCTATGCACGTTTCCAGCAGTGACTCCTGTATGAGTAGTTGATAGAACTTACATGCACAAAACCACTCCTACAATTAATCTTCCCACCATTTATATCACAATTTACATTTCAGAGCATCCTTAAGAATTTCACAAATTTAGAGCCAATTCCTATTCTCTTCAGCCACATGAGTCACCCTCTTGTCTTCAATGCATTACTCTTGTGAGCAGTATCGGAACTTTAAGTTAATTTATAAACTATATAGGGATAAATGAATCCATCCAACCATTAAATGAGCAAAATATTGTATTGGTTAAAATGGTAATCCTTTTGCCTTTCACTGTGCACTTGCTGATGTGCATCAGTTAGAACCATATTCTCACATTTGAATTTTGAAGTTCCAGAGGAGATCCTTTCAGTTGTAACTGGTCTGATTTTAACAGTCTATACCTGCTAGTTATTTCATGTCTGTTTCGCCATCTCAGAAATCCTGAAGGTGTATACACACACAAATATTTTCTGTCTGTGATGGCATATAATGTGGCTTGTTAGCAAAACACAAACCACTGCTTTTGTCACTTTTTCTTCTGCATCATCTCAGTGCTTGCATGATTTCCTTTTTCTCTTTAATTTCTCCACAATATTTTAGCATACAGTTAACTTGAAATCTCAGTCCTCTCCTTTCAAGTTTTGTTGACTTGCTCCATGAAAGAAGAGCATCTGAAGAAAGATGGCCTCCAGTGCAGCACAATTTATAGGTATGGAGTGGTTTAAACAGCCAATTTGTAAAACTTGAGACTCAATTTATGTGCTGCTTTTCCCATGGATTTTACTTAGAAAAAGTGTAATATGCACAAAACTTCTATTCAACTAATCCCAGCTTTTCCTTAGCAACTAGATCTCTCAAAAAAAGGAAGCTTGCTCAGTTCAAGCAGTTCAGATCTCTGAAAATAAGAAATACAAATACTCTAAAAAAGGTCAGGATGTAAATCAAGGACATGTAGTGGTTATTTTAATTGGCATCTTTGGCATCACTTATGCAATGTTTTATTATACTGTTCAATAAAACGTGAAGTTACTACAGCAACCACAATATCGCTCGTCACCTCCTACTGTGTGCCTGTGAAATGTTGAGTGCCACTTTGTTTTATTTCTTTTTTGGATTCACAGAACAATGTAAATTTAGTGCTGTTGATGGGTGCTGGATTAAGAGCATTGGAGCACAGAATTGGGTAGTGGTAAAGTAGAATAATCTAATCTAATCTGCCCTGCCAATCTCCTTCAGCTCTTATGAAAGACCTTTCCCTAGGCAGGGTGAATAGTTCAATCTTTAGCATTCTGGGACTACCAGCAAGGGTGCCTGTTAGTGCCAATTGTGTTGGAGGTTTTGTGATGTAAGATCCTGTTCAGCAGCAAATAAACTGACACTGATCAATTCATTTTACGTAGACCATACATCAACAACAAATCTTCATAGAATCATAGAAGGGACCCCAAGAGTCATCTAATCTACCCCCCTGCCAAGATGCAGGATTTGTTGTGTCTAAACCATCCAAGACAGATGGCTATGCAGCCTCCTTTTGAAAACTCCCGTGAAGGAGCTTCCACAACCTCCCTAAGCAGTCTGTTCCATTGTCCTACTGTTCCGACTTCTCACTCTTAGGAAGTTGTTCCTGAAATTTAATCTAAATCTGCTATGCTGTACGTTTGAATCCCTTGCCTCTTGTCTTCTTCATCGCTATATTCTTGCTTTCTATTGGAACTGTTGACTCTGTACCCAGGTACCAGCCATCAGAGAAGTTTTATACCTCTTCAAGGTGAGGCATGGGATTATACAGTAAAATAATAGACTGCTGACATGTACATATTTTAATGTGTATATTGTAATTATTTGTATTGCATTAGCACCTGGGCACCCCAATCGTGGACCAGGACCTCATTGTGCTAAGTTCTCTCCCAAAGGAGACATATCTGAGCACCATTTGTGGAATAAGAGAAAATAAAAGCTATATTATATTGATTCAGGAAGTTTACATGCAGAAAATACAAAGTCTCTCATCTGAATCCTAGAATTGCTGTCAGTGTCCTGGCTTTGCTGTTAAGAAGGACCCAGCTAATTCAGTCAGGTTTACTCTGTCTGACACAGCTTTGAGTGACAGGCATGACCCAGTGCACATCCACTGAAAACTAGCATCAGGGAATGACATACAGTTTGATAACATAAGATGCTTAGGTTTTTTGGCTCAAGTGAGATGTTCAGAGCTAATAGCCCTGTGAGCAGAGTTTTAGCTGTGATCTCTACCTTGAGATATGGGTTATGTCTGGCTCAGGAAAAAGGGGAAAGAATGAAAGCTTATTTCTAGAAAGGTTTCCGATGAGCAGCATTTGTCATTGAGGGGGAGATGGGTATAATTAGCTTGTCAGTCTAGTTTGGGCTGAGCTGGCTTTCTGTGGTAAGAAAGATGGACTAACTGCCAGAAGAGCTGACAGGCAGTCGATAATGCAGCAATTAATGTCATAAATAATTCTGGAACCAATTATATCAAAATGGACTCCAAGCTTTAAAAGGAACAGAATTCCCTTATTCTTCCTGCTAACAGCAAGAAACAGCTTTCATTTTTCTCTGTAATTACTTTTCATTGTATATAGCCATAAAGTAGGGATTTTCTGTCCATATTTAAAACTCGCCTCCCCTGCCTCTCTCCCTCCATGCTCCTTACTCCATAGAATAAGGTTGTTACACTAGATCTTCACTGGGATGAACGTATAATCTTTTAGCATGGCTGTTAAATGTTAACTCCTGCTGCACCTAAATGATTAAGAGTCAAGTTTTCTCAAATGTCATAGGCAATGACAGTACAGAGCACCAAACAATGGCATTTGGAAATTAAGACATTTGTGATATAAATTGATTTGTCTTATTATTTTAAAGGTTGCTCTGACTTTGCTTACATGGAACTTATTGATTCCCCCTGCCCTTCTTGTACAGTTACAACCACGGAATCCTAGCCAAACGATTCCCTTTACACTGCAAACAAAATTCAGCACAACCCATGTGAGTTGATGGGCATTTTGTAACCCTGTCAAAAGATGGCATCTTATAAGGCATCCTCTAAAGTGACAGCCTCCATGGCTAATTTTCTATATACTGTAGTACACGTGCAGATAATGCCAAGGCTATGATACCTCTAATGGCAAAACTTCACACACTACTGCTGTTGCTAATGGTCTTTTCTGTAGCCTCATCAGCTGTTTCTGCTGTTTAAAACATAAAAAATGGACTGTGGAAGAAGCAAATTACTGTAGCATTAATTCACAGCTTTGTTCAGAGCCTAACAAACGTTTCCAACTTTTCATTTGTGGTGGCATTTTACTCCTGGGAGGTTGGGGAAAACAGTTCATGAAGTTCCCATGGTTTTAAAACCAGAAACATCTGCTGGTGTCATATGCAGTTCGCTGGTCTGTTTCAGGAGTAAAGAAATCCTGCAGCTGATCAGCTCTCCCCTTAGCAGTAGGTGTCACAACTGTGAGTGGTAATTCTGGCAGAGAGATTTGGAGGACATAGCATAATTAGGCCAGCTAACAAATGCATAAACACTGACATTTACCATATTTAAAACCAGAAACGTGTCTGCTGTTCTGTACATTGTTTCAGGCCCCAACAATAGAGACAAAACTAGTTTAATCAAGCTTTCGAGGAACAAAGGGCTTTCAGATTTTTCAGCACATTGCTCGCTCTCTCTGATGGAACAATCTGTGGAGGCCAAAGCACGGGATTTGGAATTCCGAGACTGGTTCCATTCCAAGCCTTGCTACAGAAATGCTGCATGACCTCTGGAAAATCGCTTGCTTTATCTGTTGCCTCAGTTTCCCCATCTGAGAAATGCATAGGACATCCCCTCACAAAGACTGTGTGTGGGTTAATGTTTTAAAGTACTCTGAGATCCTCAGAAGGAAGGTGCTATGGAAGAATGACATATTCGTCTGATTTGGGAGAACTGGTGCATCCATCCCATATCTCAATAATGAGCCTATTCTGTCCCTACTACATAGCTCTGTGAGGCCTGAATATGAGGCACTGTGTTTAAATAATAATATTAACTCAGTTTAAACTGTAGGTTATCTGATTTAAATTCAGTCATGGAGACACAATTAACTCACCTTTGCAGTTCTTTGAAATCATCATAGATGGTAGAGGCAGGACTTTGGCAGAGGCTTCTTAGGCCAACTAATTCTGCTGCTTACTGACAGTAGTACTTCTAAAATTTACTTCACTCTTTTAGAGAATCACAGAACACAGGGTTGGAAGGGACCACAAGAGAGTTCATCTAGTTCAGTCCCCTATTCCTATCTCCCTTCAGTGATGGTGCCTTTTTCAGTGTGCAGACCTTATTGTCCAAATGGAAATACCTGGTAGTGTTGACTGGGCTTAGCCAAAATAAAGGTGAAAGGGTGTGTTAGATGCATGGTGTCATTTCTTGCCATTAATTTGTCTGCAAAACTCCTGTTGATCTCTGTTCAGTGGATGTTCTGTGCACAGGAAGTGCATTTTACAAATTATAGATAAGCCAAATGGTTTAATAACAAATGGTTGGCATTAAAAATCCTTCATTTGCCCCTAATTAGCACACATCTTGGATGCTACTGTTTTCCTCAAGCTCATATTTTATATTCTAACTGCAGTACTCTCCAGATTGCTGTGTGGTAACTTTGAGTAAATATTAATTCTTTAATAGCAACTACCGTGTTGAAAACAAAAACTGAAATTGGTCAGGGAAAGGTGAATCATTTAAATACAGTGGATATTTTCTAAGTCCTGTCTTACTATCATTTGTCCTTTTGAAAAGCTTGCTTTTGCCAGAAGATTCTTTTTTGTTTTACAAAGCACTATTTGTAAAAATGGCACCAACATCTAGTAAAATGATTTATTTAGGAATCGTGAGAGGCAATTGGAAAATAAGTTGAATGCACAATTTGCATAACTCTTTTGAAAATAATCATCCAAACAGGCAGCATGCAGAATCCACAAATCTGTTGTCACTTTTGCTATGAAACGGCCATCACGCACAGCTCATTTTGGTTGAAATGGAGGTGGTAATCTCATTGTTTTGTTGTTTCAAAGTGTGGTGCTTTGGCTCATGTGTTACATTCAGGCTTTTGTGTATCTGCACAACTGAGGGTGAATTCCAGCATTTAAATTATTCAAATTACTGTCCAATGAGATGGACTGGTATAAGACCTTGCGATGATTTGATAGTATTGAGAAGTTCCCTGGAATGCATTTCTGAGCACCTAAGAAACAGAAGGAGATGTAGCAGTGATGTGTTGGGTGAACTAACAAAACTATATATCAAAATGGAACAAGGGGAATGGGAAATAGGAAGTGTAATGAGGTACTGGCCTTTTAAGACTAGAGGAGGTAGTTTGAGAGGCCAGTTACCCCATCTGATATGTCCAGGGAAAGTGGATGAAACCAAAAGAAATAATTGAAGCAGTCACTTGGAGAGAGGAAGTTTGTCCTAGGGAATGGTTAGTGTCTGTGAGGGGGGGGAGGTATAGGAAAATCCAGAACATATTTTTTCAAGCGATCAGGACAGCAGCCTTGTAGATGGGGTGGGGCAAGACTCCCCTCTCTCCCAGCCAGTGCAGACAGGTGTTTGGGATTATGAGACCCACTTGGGGAGGATCAAGAGAGTAATTTGTTGATGGGTTTGTGACTAAAAAGGAGGCTCCAAGTCCAGTCCAGGAAGGGAGCTGTAGAAGGTGGTGCTGAGAGGGAGAACTTAGCTGGGACACAGCCTCAAGTGGGAGAGCTGTGAAACCTCTAAACCTGAGGGAAGAGTTGGCAGGCCAGGGAGACCAGGACTGGGGAAACAGTCCCAAAGAGGAGGACTGTGACCCTAAACTTGAAGGGCTGAGTGTAGAGGTCAGGGAGGCAGGAACTTAAAGCCACTGTCCTAAGAAGGAAGACTCTGAACCTGAGGCATGAGCAGAAAGGGGCCTTTTTGGGAGCTGAATCATATTTAATGAATTAGACTGCAGGAGAGGAAGGGGTATATTGTTTCAAAGACCTTGACTGTTACTGCATTATTTCCTGAAGGGAAACTGAGGCAGGGGACGCCACAGAGGGATGCACTCAGAGGTTGCATACCCATTTACAGGTAGAAATTCATTGCCAGTGCTATGAGTGGAAGGAACGAAGAGAAGATGGAGGTAAATATAACAAGTATTTTATAGCTCTCTTTTATGTTATTGAACTGCAAGATGAACCCTGAAATAACCATGTGACTGTTTAACTGTACCTTCATTCTCCAGTGCTTATTTTCCCTTTAAATCCAATCCAGCTCCCATTAAAGTCAATGATGCTCTCTGACTTTTGTGGAAACTAGATCGGGCCCCTGATTTGTTGCATCAATTCTTGCTTGTGTTTACTTAGGTCAGAATTTTCAGCACACACAGCTGGGGCCCGGTTTCCAAAAGAGCTCAGCTCCTTTTTAGGCTCCTAAATAAGTGGCCAGATTTTCAAAGAAGCTCAGTACGTTGAACTCTTCTGAAAATCTGACTCTTATTTCTAGATGTCTAGAGGGGAGCTAAACTCTTCTGAAAATCTGCCCCAATTTTGGGTGCTGAGTACTAGATAATCTGGCCCTTTGAATGCAAGATCTTTAGGAAAGGGACTGTCTTTTCATGAGTTGGTATAGTGTTGTTTTTGATGGGGATCCTCTGAGTGGTACTTTAAGATAAATAGTAAATAACAATAATATGAACAAGCAACATGGTAGTATAAGACCCAATTCCATCATGATTTTCTCCCTAGCACTTTTGTTGTTGAGAATATTGTTTTTTTTCCCCACTGCAATGTGTCTCCTGCAATCAGACTGACATGCATTTAGTTTCATAGTGGCTGTCACATGTTATGGATTCAGTCAATAGTGTTTAAAAGGAGTGCTTAAAATTCCTCTTTGTTCTTGGTACTTTTCCCTTTGCTTGCTTTCCTACAAACTGTGCACCTTTTAATTGGTTATCGAAATCACTCTGATACTCTCTAAGCAGCCTAAAGAAAATTGCAAAATAGCACAAGATAAGTAGATACTAGTAAATTTGTTTGTATCATGGAGTGATCAGGTGTAATATAGATAAAGGGAAGGGCGCTTTGTTGAAGAGCAAAAAAAAGTAGAGGAGCAGCTTGGTAGGAATGCAGGTTGATCTGTAGTGAGAGCTATGAAGAAATGGGTTTTTCTTGATTTAAAGGACTGGTCTGGTCGGCATATATCTAGGGGTTATTGTGTGCTGAAGTAGCTGGTCATAGTACAAATAAAGATCTCAATCCTGCTCTTATTGAAGCCAATAGCAAAATTCCCATTGGCTTTGGTTATATAGGATCAGACCTAAATAGAGGAACTTGTATCAAACAGCATTGCAATTTAGTTTCTTTTTACTGAGCTATTAAGTAATTGTCACAGACATCCAGTGTTGCCAGGTCTCATAAGTATCACAATATTTGATGCTTTTCTTAAAGCTCTGCTCCTGGAGTCATATGATTATGTAAGAAAATCTCCATTTTCATTTAGAAAAGAAGTTGCTAGCCCTCACGGTAGTGGACAAAAACTTGAAAATATGTCCCCTCAACCTCTGATGGTGAATAAAAAGAATCCCAAATTTATTATTTAAAAAAAAACTCCTCATTTTTGGGGAGCCAAACTGATGAATTTTGAACACTTAGATGTGGTATTGCTGACTCCATCTGGAGGAAGAATAATGTTAGGTGGGTATGAGTGAGCCTTGCCTCCAGTCAAAGGCTGGGAGTTTGATAGCTTAATCTTACAAGGAGCTGCTTAGCACTCTCTCACCTTGAGCCACTACTTTTCACAATTTGAGGTCCAGAGTGCTCAGCACTTTCCAGGATTAAGCCCTAAATGAAGAGGATTCATACAGACCAATGATATGCCAAGAACTACATATAATGGCCAAGGCATAGGCCGCTGAGCCAATATTGTCCACTGGGCCAGGATTAAAGGCAAGGAGTTGGGACTTGTTACCAAGCTGAGTCGGGATGGGTACCAAGATCAACCCAAGCTGGGATCAAAGAGTCAGGAGCAAAACGGAGAGAAAAATGAGGTCTGTAGCAATAGCAGGCCGGCAAATTGTTGCCCTGGGGCAATTTCCTGATATAAATAGTTGCTGTGCACCAATTGGGCGGCCACAGGGTTCTGTCACTTTGACCTTTTCAGACAGTACTTCCTGTGGTGCCTAATCCTCCGGTAATTGTTGGGTGCTGGTTCACCTGACTCTCTGGTGGCGAAGTGGAGCCATCAGTCACCCAGGACCCCACAACACCGAATTCTAGACCTGAAGGTTCGAACATAACAGAAGAATGATGTGTAGGACTCTGTCTCTTCAATAGAAAATTGGATCTGTTGACAAAAGGTGTATTTATACTTGGCGCTGGGGGTGTGTTTCCCAGCTGAAGGAGACATACTCACACTAGCTCGATGAATGTAGCCACAGCAGTGTGAGCTGTGGGACAGGCTAGCTGCTCCAAGAATGTGCCTAGCGTCTCAGATAGCCATGTGTTTGGGAGGGGGCTCGCCTGTCCTGCAGTTTGCTCTGCTGTGACTTACGTTCTATTTTTAGCATGTTAGCTCAATGAGAGCTAGCAAGCATATATCTCCTTGATCTGGAAATGGCATCCCCAGCTCCAAGGGTATGCATACTCAAAGTGATTGCATACTATTCCTTTAAATGGATGAGTGATAAAGTCACTGAAAGAATTAGGGTAACATTTGTAGGCAATGACATTTTCTCTTCCTGTTTCCCTTGAGAAATGAAAGAGGCATATATTTTGCCTTGCATGTCGCAACTGGTCTGTAGGGCCACCTAACAGTTTCCCCATGTTAAATTACTGTCCAGATTATTTCACCATTTTTCTCCCAGGGGCCTCTTCAAATTGAATCCAGCCCCAGAAATTCCAGAATGAAGCATCATTTCACTTTTAGTTTTTCCAGATAACATTCCAGTTATATATTTCTCTTCAGTGGTAAACTGGGATTTCTCCCAGGGTGTCACCTAGACATCTGGAGATACCACTTTTCCTTGGCAGACTCCAAAGAAGGTTTATTGTTCCTAGTGCACAGTTAGTAGGATGTGCTTTCTCAGCCTCTCCTCCCTCAGATGGAGCTGTACCTACAGTGTCATATTCTGCTTCTTTAGTTAAATAGTTGGCCACAACCCCCCACCCCAACTGTCTCGAAATACATAGAATTGACTGAGTAATCAAAAATGAAAAATAATATCTACTACTGTAAATCATGCCCAAACAACACAGTTATAATAGAAATATCTTCTCTCTGTCTGATCCACAAACACGTACTTAGATAACAAATAACTTCTCCTTAGAGAGTGTGCCCTGGATTTGATTTATCTCTCAGCATAAGTAAATATGAAAAGGCTGCCAAATAAATCTCATCTATCTCCTGTGTTGTGTATTGGGAGGCAGGGGTGGGGTGGAAGAGACTAGGAAGGTGTTTTTATCCTCAGAGGATATAGATGCCAAGGGTTCCTTTTAGATGTCTGTCTCAACTAATATCAGTGAAAAATTAAAGGGATGGAGAAAATGATTGCTCATTTTTATGCCATATTCTGATCTCACTTACCCTGGTATAACTGGATTAATTCTACTGGAGTCTATGCAGTATCTCCAGATTTACACCAGCATAGCTGAAAGCAGAATCTGATCCTTTAAATTTAATAACAAGTTAGTCTTAGGGTACATCTACACTGTTAAACTAGAGATGTTCTTAACTCAGGTTAGCTAACTGGCATTGTCTAACTTGAATTAAAATAGTTTTTAACTTGGGTTAGCATTTCAACCCCAGTAGGCTCTATAGACCTGAACTTGAGCTGCCAACTGGAGTTAAAAGCAGAGTTCCCATGTCTTCACAGCTATTTTAACCCAAATTAACCTACACAAGTTAGTTAACCCAAGTTAAGAACACTTTTTTTTTCAGTGTAAACATAAACTAAGTGTTTAGGTGATTGCTTGAGAGTAAGCAGTACTTTTTATCTTTTTTGCAATAGCCATTGTTTGGTTGAACAAATAGGTAAAATGGAACCCTATGAAGATGAATACATACTTAGTGTGAGCAAGAGTAGTAATTGGAAGAGGGTGCGTATATGAAATTACACAGGAGCTTGAAGTTCAGTGTGCAAATCTAAGGGTACACATTTATCCTTGACTTATTTTTGTTTAAAAATCTCAAATCAGGCTCAGTGTGCCTTTACACAGAAAGTAGAGGGAGGCATTAAGGGCTAAATTATGCCACCCTTACTCCGTGTTGAGCAATACTTTATTCCATGTGTAATCCCACTGATTTGAATATTCTGGCCCTGGAAGGTCCAACTAAGGTCTGGAAGGTCCGTGAGCAACTTATTCCAAAACTCATACTATGGGTCTTCTCCTCCTCTCACTTAATTTAATGGACTTCATTGGAGCTACTCCTAATTTGTGCCAGTACTGGTAAGAATCAGAACCAGGCCCTCCATCTGCTACATAGGTTGGCTCATAGGAAGCTGTGTGACCCATTGTGTCCTAAGGTATATGCTAGGGTTCCAAAGATAGTTTGTTACCTCTGAGCTAAGGCTCTCAATTTAACATAACACCTTGCACAAATTCATCAGATGAACAGCGAGTATCGGTTTACATTGCAAAAGTTCAGTTGGTATGTGTACAATGTCAGCAGTATGGAATTAAAAAACATGTGTTGAATACATCTAATGTGTCTTAGGTCTCTGAAGGTCACTCCAATGAAGTAATATATAGTGCTAGTATTGGTGGCTCAAGGTCAAGTCAGCTTGCTTTTCATAATGCATAAACCTGAAGCTCTCTCAGACACCAATCATCTGACCTAAACCTTGGAACAAATATTTTACTAAGTAAATCAGTGAGCATGCTGGCATTTCTATTAACCTTCAATGCACTGGTGACAGAAAATGAATAATGATAAATAGTAACTCAGGCCTGTAAATCATGCTTAGCATCAAAGGCAAAAAAATGTTGTGGTATACTACCATCTGTTAAGAGTGTAGCTGGATGAGCTTGTAGAGAGAAACCCAGAAAAAAGGCTAGTTCCCTCTCTCCCACAAGATTTCTCCTAGCTTGGAAGTCAAGGCTGCACTTAAAGAGAACAGTGAAAGAAAATGAGATGTTGGGCATCCATAACACATTAAGTCAGACTGTGACATGTTCAGTTATGCAAGGTAGTAAGAATTTTTTTTTTTGCAAAGCTTCAGAGGCTCAACCATTGTTTTCTCTCTTCTCCCTGGGCCTGATTCTCCCATTGACTTCAACTGAAGTTTACACATGCAGATGATCTGACCCCTATGTTTTATCCCCATCCTCCCTTAATTCCTTCTTTTAAGCTTTCTGATAAAGTAGTTGTTGGTCAGGGTCACCCCATGCATAACAGTATTAACAAAAAAGAAAATCCCCATATAGTAGAAAAATCCTAGAGTAATTCTGTCATCAGTTTAACCAGCTGCAGCTGGCTTGGCACCCACTTGCAAATATTTGAGCTTCCCTCAGTGTCACAAGGTCTGGGATGCTGTTTAACCATTCTCGTGCTAATTAAATAGAAGTATGGGAGTGAGTTTGAGTTTGCAGTGCAGTCTGTTACAGGCAGAGGCTCAAGCCATGAGGTTTGACTCATGATTTGAACTTTCCCAAATGTTGGAGTGTTCAGACCCAATGTTCTGCTTCAGACCCATCTAGGATGATCAAATAGCAAATGTGAAAAATCAGGATAGGGTGGGGAGTAATAGGCACCTATTTAATAAAAAGCCCTGAATATCGGGACTGTCCCTATTAAATTGGGATATCTGGTCACCCTAGACCCATCTCTCCTAGGAGATGAAAAAAGCCTGGAGGATCAGAGAGTCCATAGCCCTGCACAGTAAGGAGTTAGCTTCCTAGTTAGGGGTGGATCAACAATGGATTGTTAAGACAGAGACAAGGTTTGCCTTGCCCCAGCCAGTGAAACAGAAAGCAGCATGTCTCATAGCTGATTGCAGCTCACTGATGTTAAACAATCTGAAAGGAATTATGATTTAGGAAGAAGTGTGTGTATGTGCGGGTGGCAAGTGACAACCCTTCTCTGGTAATATTAACCTTTCATGTCAGGTTGTATTGTGAACCAGCTGAGGGAACTGGGGGTAGGAAAGAGGTGATGTGGAGGGGTGCCTCCCACCTGGTTGCTGCTGGCTGCAGAGCTGGAGTCAAAAATGGGAACTGTGACAGTTTGTACCCCTATGTTCAGCCCTTTTGCAGGATTATGATAAATGTTGTGCAAAGTCCCGGTAAAATGTGTGTGACAACATTGTACATAAAGTTATAAAATTCTACTGTATTATATTAATAAGAAACATTTTAGGGTTCCCGTCC
Organism: Dermochelys coriacea; assembly: GCF_009764565.3. NCBI lineage: Eukaryota > Metazoa > Chordata > Testudines > Dermochelyidae > Dermochelys > Dermochelys coriacea. Next base: position 64,217,547 of record NC_050074.1, read on the forward strand.
ATACAGACATTCAGTATCCTGAACCTCAGCTGGAGATGATTCTCATAGTTCTTTCTCTTCTTCAGGAAGGGAGATCATGTGCCCCAAATGATCTCTCCCTTTCTCTCTACTCATGTTATCAACAATACTTGAAGAACCAAGGAAGCAAATTTGGACTGGGGGAGGGATCCTGACTGAAATAATTCAAAGCCAGTAAGACTGCTGAAACGTGGTGAAAGATTTGCTTTTGAATTCACTTAGTTTAAGTTAGGCATACGCTGTGTTTTACTTTTATTTTCTTGTAAGCAATTGTGACTCTTATGCCTCATTACTTATAGTCACTTAAAATCTATCCTTCTGGAGTTAATAAGCTTGTTTTATTGTTTTATCTAAACCAGTGCATTGGGATAGAAGTGTTTGGGAAAACAGGATTTGTACATATAATTTTCTATTAGTAAAATGATGGACTTTATATGAGCTTGTATTGTCCAGGAGACTGGGGATTTGCTGGTTTTGCTCTGTAGTGTAATTCAAAGGGGGCTAGTTATAGCATCCATGCAATATAACTGGGAGTAATTTACATGCTGTAGGATGTGAGAGCAGACTAGGAGTGGTAGCTCTCACAGCAAGCAGTGTAAAAGGCACCCCAGGTTGGATAACTGAGGGGACACAACTGTTCATCGGCCCAGATGATACCCTGGGTAGTGTCACAGGAGCACAGCAGGAGAGGCACATGTCGCCTGTTATGGATTAAGCAAGGAAGAAGAACACAGCATGACAGCTTCTTGTGTGCCAGCAGTTTAGACATGTGACTGAGTCAGTGTTCTGGGTAAGAGGAGATATTAGAAATCACCCCCTCAAATATACAAGAGAAGAGTGTGAGCTCATGAGGGAAAGTAGAAGCAGAAAGATCATACAGTGTAAGTGATTCCATTTATGGCTGAAATTTGTTTTCACTAGCAATTGGGCACAAACTGCTAGATTTTGGACTAGGTCAAGCTTTCGGGTGTTCCGAGCCTGCATTTGAGTTCAGTCCATTATACAGGACCCAGCCATAGAGTTTGCATCTATATCTGAGTTCAGATTCAATTCATACCCATCCAGAAAATTCCCAGAGTGTTTGAAGCTGGGTTTTTGGTTTGAGCTTGTTTCTCTTTTTACTAACATGCAAAATAAATATGTCATACACTAACTGCACAAATAAATGGCAAAGAATATTCCTGATTAGAATCTATTCAAATTATAATATTGCTTTTAATATCGTTGACAACTTCCATTAAAAGTAAATTTATTAGCTGAAGCTACTAACGAACTATGCTAGTCTGGAAAATTGTTCTCTTCTCATGTACCTGAAGGACCAGATTCTATCTGTGGATGCTTGCATTTAACTCACATTAACTGGAGAGCCATTTAATCCAGCTGCAATTGCCTGTGTGAATCTAGACCTGAATTTGGCTCTAAGAGAGTTGACTACTCACAGGACTGTATTTAAAATAAATGAATAAGTGAAATAGTGCTTTACTGTAGCCCCAATTCAGAAAAGCTCTTACATATGTGCTTAAGTCTGAATTCAATGGGGTTTAAGCACATGCTTAAACTTGCACTTACTTCATCACCTTTCCTGAATAGAGATGCCTTCCTGAATAGGACCTGTGTTTGTGTAAAGTGTGTGTATACACACACACACACACACAATTGAAGGGTTTAGAGTTAGAGAGCCCAGTTTTCAAATCTGGCCACCTGCTGGGCATTTGGGTGTTTCCTTTACATTTTAGGGCACTTTATTGCCTACATGATCATGAAAAGTTGGAAAATTGGACCTAGTGCAATGACAGTTTTAAGCAAGTGTGTATGAGCAGGATGGGTGAATTACTGTAGAAGTATCTAGGGCTAAGCACCATCTAAACCAAAATCCATGAAAAAGGTACAAGATATTTTAAGGATTTGGTTAGAATGACAGAAGGGTCTTGAGCTAGAAGAATATCAGGGTGAATTGTGTATTTACAGTATCTTAGATTATCAGAAATATAAGTCTTTTTAACTGAGTCAAAGACCCTGCTCTCCTGTCTTTGCCGCTCTCATTAGGTATAGTTCAATTCTGGGCTTGCCTTCTTACTAATAAGATGATCATGTCGAGTGGTGAACTCCAGTATTGGGAAAGCAGAAAATAGGTGAACAGAGTAAACATTATATCTAGATCTGAGGAAATGCCAATCTACCTGAATCTAATCTGGATAAGCAGCGACCCATTGTATTTCCCGGTTTGGGTATAATGTATATTGTTTACTGTCTAGTCCAGTTCTGTTCATCTGCTTTCATTTCTGATTGTCTACCCATGATCTGAATTGACAGTAGGTATTTGGTCCCATCATTTGCCTCTCTTCACCAACCCTAAAGTTTGTCTCTTTTATGATTAGCTTTTCTCCTGTATTTTGTAGTTCACATTACCTAGTGTGCATTGCCACATTCTAATAATCGCAGCAGAATATGAAATGATGCTACTCTGGATTTGAGTAAGTCTGCTCTGCAGAAAATTTATTAACCATCTCTTCTCAATATTTCTTTCTGGAAGGCTATCTTCCTGTCCCACGTTAATAAACATATGGACACTACTTGCCAAAGGTAGCTCTTGCTATCAGCATTTGCTATGTTTTTAATTTACTGCTTCTATTTTGTAACTCACGGCCTGTCCTACTGCTAAATGTAAGTTACACAATGTAGGTCCAATTTTATTTCCAGCCCTTTAACATTATGCGCACTATTTGTGGAAGCATCTATTTTTGCATGAGAGAAGCTGTATTTGCATGTCCAAATAAAATAAAATGAGTAATTAACCCTGTCATTACCTGATTTGTTTGCTGAAAGATTCCTTTTAGATGTGCAGTTTGGAATTTCCACCTGTGTAAATGGTAGGGATTTTTGAAAATGGTGAAATTTTTTGCAGGAACTCTTGCACCAAGATTTTCATCAATTCACATCAGGTTCTGTTTTCCACAAAATTTTGTAACCCAACATTTTTCATAGATCATCTTCTGAAGTTTATGTTGAGTATGAGATGCCACATTTTCACATGCATTTATCCTGGCAGCTATCTTTGGTAGACTTGGCTTGTGGAAAGAAGGCAAGAAAGAATGGAGCAATACGCAAAGTCGCATATACCCAATATGTGTGTATATATTATAAGTGTAAGCCATTTGGTAAGGCACAGCAGTGGCTAGTGACTCAGATCCTATAGTGATGGGTTCAGTAAAAAAATACATAGTTTGGAATGCATACTGTTTCTATTAATCTCCACAAATGGAACAGGAAATCCGCACAAGACCCTGCTCCTGGCAGTCAAGAAAAGATGCGACTTTAAACCCAAATTTTGGGCAGCTGATGTGAGGAAAGTAAATCTAATGTGGATGATTTATGGTTATGGTTGGCTATTTAAAGTGTAGCAGCAGATTAGACAGCATGCCAAAAAAGTTACCGATTCTTATGACCCATACACTGTGTATACCAGGGAAAGTATGGAAAGCCCAGCATTATCACTGCCAAACTACTGTACATTTAAAAGCATATGGGAAAGTGGCCTCAGTATAGGCAAACTACATGAAAAAGCATTCGGAAAATGAGCCTCCATACAAATCTAGTGATGGAGGAGCCTAATAACATATGAATGGTCATACTGGGTCAGGCCAATAGTCCAGCTAGCCCAGTATCCTGTTTTCCAACAGTAGCCAATGCCACATGCTTCAAAGAGAATGAACAAGGGCAGTTATCAATTGATCCATTCCCTGCCATCCATTCCCAGCATCTGGCAATCAGAGGCTTAGGGATAGCCAAATGTGGGATTACATCCCTGATCATGTTGGCTAATAGTCCTAGATGGACCTATCCTCCATGAACTTATCTAGTTCTTTTTTGAACCCAGTTATACTTTTGGCCTTCACAACATCCTCTGAAAATGAGTTCCATAGGTTGACTGTGCGTTGTGTGAAGAAGTACTTGCTTTTGTTTGTTTTAAAACTGCTGCCTATTTCATTGTGTGACCCCTGATTCTTGTGTAATGTGAAGGGGTAAATAAAGCTTCCTTATTCACTTTCTCCGCACCATTCATGATTTTACAGACCTCTGTCATATCCACCCTTAGTCATCTCTTTACCAAGTTTAACAATCCCAGTCTTTTTAATTACTCCTCATATGGAATCCCTTAATCATTTTTGTTGCCCTTGTTGGTACCTTGTCCATTTGACTGCCGCTGCACATTGAGCAGATATTTCCAGAGAACTATCCATAATGTCTCCGAGATAAATTTCTTAAGGGATAATAACTAATTTAGTCCCCATCATTTTGTATTATGTTTTGGATTATGTTTTTCAGTGTGCATTACTTTGCAATTATCAACATTGATTTTCATCTGCCATTTTGTTGCCCAGTCACCCAGTTTTGTAAGATCCCTTTGTAACTCTTCAGAGTCTGCTTTGGACTTAACTATCTTGAGTAATTTTGTATCATTTAAAAACTTTGCCACCTCACTGTTTGCTCCTTTTTCCAAACCATTTATGAATATGTACAGATCCTTGGGGGATATCACTACTTACCTCTCTCCATTCTGAAAATTGACCATTTATTCCGACCCTTTGTTTCCTGTCTTTTACCCAGTTACTGATCCATGAGAGGATTTTTCCTCTTGTCCCATGACTGCTTACTTTGCTTAAGAGTCTTTGGTGAGAGACTTTGTCAAAGACTTTGACAGTCCAGGTACACTATATCTACTAGATCACTCTTGTCCACATGTTGGTTTGACCCCCCTCAATAATTCTAATAGATTGGTGAGGCACAATTTCTGTTTTCAAAAGCTTTGACTCTTTTCCAACAAATCATGTTCATCTGTGTCTGATAATTCTGTTCTTTACCACAGTTTTAATTGGTTTGCCTGTAATTGACAGAATTGCCTCAGGAGCCTTTTTTAAAAATTGGCGTCACATTAGTTCTTCTCCAGTCAAGTGGTACAGAAGCTGATTTAAGTGATATGATGCCTACCTCAGATAGTAGTTCTGCAATTTCATATGTGAGTTCCTTCAGAACTCCTGGGTGAATACCATCTGATCAATGTGATTTATTACTGTTTAATTTACCAATTTGTTCCAAAACCTCCTCTATTGATAGCTCAGTGTGGACAATTCCCCAGATTTGTCACCTAAAAAGAATGGCTCAGGTGTGGGAAACTCCCTTGCAGCTTCTGTAGTGATGACCAATGCAAAGCATTCATTTAGCTTCTCCACAATGGCCTTATCTTCCTTGAGTGCTCCTTTAGCATCTCGATTATCCAGTCTTCACTGATTGCTTAGCAGGCTTCTGCTTCTGATGTACTTAAAAACTAACAACAATATTTTTTAAGTCTTTTGCTAGTTGCTCTTCAAATTCTTTTTTGGCCTGTGTCATAAATATAAAGGAAAGGGTAATCCCCTTTCTGTATACAATGCTATAAAATCCCTCCTGGCCAGAGGTAAAACCCTTTCTCCTGTAAAGGGTTAAGAAGCTAAGATAACCTTGCTAGCACCTGACCAAAATGACCATGAGGAGACAAGATACTTTCAAAGCTGGAGGGTGGGGGGGAAACAAAGGGTCTGTCTGTCTCTGTGATGCTTTTGCTGGGACTAGATCAGGAATGCTCTTCAGAACTTCTGTTAAGTTAGTAAGTAATCTAGCTACAAATGTGTTAGATTTCCTTTTGTTTAAATGGCAGGTAAATAAGATGTGCTGAATGGAATGTGTATACCTGTTTTTGTGTCTTTTTGTAACTTAAGGTTTTGCCTAGAGGGATTCTCTATGTTTTGAATCTGATTTCAGGTATTTACCATCCTGATTTTACAGAGGTGATTTTTACTTTTTCTTTAATTAAAATTCTTCTTTTAAGATCCTGATTGCTTTTTCATTGTTCTTAAAATCCAAGGGTTTGGGTCTGTGTTCACCTATGCAAATTGGTGAGGATTTTTATCAAGCCTTCCCCAGGAAAGGAAGCGTAGTGCTTGGGGGTGATATTTTAGCGGGGAGACGTCTCCAAGTGGGCGGTTTCCCTGTTCCTTGTTTAACACGCTTGGTGGTGGCAGCATAGGGTTCAAGGATAAGGCAAAGTTTGTACATTTAGGAAGTTTTTAATCTAAGCTGGTAAGAATAAGCTTAGAGGATCTTTCATGAAGGTCCCCACATCTGTACACTAGAGTTCAGAGTGGAGAAGGAACCTTGACAGCCTGCCTGATTATACTTATACACTTGCCCTGTCAGAGTTTATGCTCCTTTCTATTTTCCTCAGTATGATTTGACTTCCAATTTTTAAAGGATGCCTATTTGCCTGTAACCGCCTCTTTTACCCTGTTATTTAGCCCTGGTGGCATTTGCTTGATCCTCTTACTCTTTTTTATTTTATTTTAGGGCATATATTTTAATTTGAGCCTCTATTATGGTGTTTTTAAAAAGTTTCCATGGTGCTTGCAGGCATTTCACTCTTGTGAACATTCCTTTTAATTTCTGTTTAAGTAGTTTCCTCATTTTTGAGTAATCCCCCTTTCTGAAGTTAAATGTTACTGTTGTGGAGGCTTCTTTGGTATTTTTCCCCCTACAAGCATGTTAAATGTATTGATGACATGGTCACTATTACCAAGCAGTTCAGCTATATTCACTTGCTGGTCACCTCCTCCCCATGCTGTGCTGCCCAATGCAGCAGTCTGGGAGCTGGCCTTGTTCGTGAAGACAGACGCAAAAAATGCATTGAGTACATTAGCTTTTCCACATCCTCTGTCACTATGTTGCCTCCCTCATTCAGTAAGGGGCCCACACTTTCCTTGGCTCTCTTCTTGTTCCTAACATACCTGAAGAAACCCTTCTTGTTACTCTTAACATCTCTTGCTAGCTGCAACTCCAAATGTGATTTGGCTTTCCTGATTTCACTCCTGCATGCCTAGCAATATTTTTATATTTCTCCCTGGTCATTTGCCCAATCTTCCACTTCTTGTAAGCTTCTTTTTTGTGTTTAAGATCAGCAAAGATTTCACTGTTCAGCCAAGCTGGTTGCCTGCCATATTTATTATTCTTTTTACTCATCGGGATGGTTTGTTCCTGCAACCTCAATAAGGATTCTTTAAAATACAACCAGCTCTCCTGGACTCCTTTCCCCCTCATGTTATTCTCCCAGGGGATCCTGCCCATCAGTTCCCTGAGGGAGTCAAAGTCTGCTTTTCTGAACTCCAGGGTCCGTATTCTGCTGCTCTCCTTTCTTCCTTCCATCTCATGGTCACTGCCTCCCAGGTTCCCATCCAATTTTGCTTCCCCTACTAATTCTTCTCGGTTTGTGAGTAGCAGGTCAAGAAGAGCTCTGCTGCTAGTTGGTTTCTCCAGAACTTGCACCAGGAAATTGTCCCCTACACTTTCCAAAAACATCATGGATTGTCTGTGCACCGCTGTATTGCTCTTCCAGCAGATATCAGGGTGATTGAAGTCCCCCATGAGAACCAGGGCCTGCGATCTAGTAACTCCTGCTAGTTTCCGGAAGAAAGCCTCATCCACCTCATCCCCCTGGTCTGGTGGTCTATAGCAGACTCCCACTATGACATCACTCTTGTTGCTCACACTTCTAAACTTAATCCAGAGACTCTCAGGTTTTTCTAGTTTCATACCGGAGCTCCGAGCAGTCATACTGCTCTCTTACATACAATGCAACTCTCCCACCCTTTCTGCCCTGCCTGTCCTTCCTGAACAGTTTATATCCATCCATGACAGTACTCCAGTCATATGATATCCCACCCTATCTCTGTTATTCCAATCACATCATAATTTTTTGACTGTGCCAGGACTTCCAGTTCTCCCTGCTCATTTCCTAGGTTTCTTACATTTGTGTATAGGCACTTAAGATAACTCGCTGATCGTCCTGCTTTCTCAGTATGAGGCAGGAGTCCACCCTCTTGAGCTCTCCAGCTCATGCTTCCTCCCAGTATCCCACTTCCCCACTTACCTCAGGGCTTTGGACTTCTTGCCCCGGTGAACCTACTTTAAAGCCCGCCTCACTAGGTTAGCCAGCCTGCTTGCGAAGATGCTCTTCCCTCACTTCGTTAGGTGGAGCCCATCTCTGCCTACCACTCCTCTTTCTTGGAACACCATCCCATGGTCAAAGAATCCAAAGCCTTCTCTCCGACACCATCTGCATAGCCATTTGTTGACTTCCATGATTTGACGGTCTCTACCCGGGCCTTTTCTTTCCACAGGGAGGATGGACGAGAACACAACTTGCGCCTCAAACTCCTTTATCCTTCTTCCCAGAGCCATGTAGTCTGCAGTGATCTCCTCAAGGTCATTCTTGGCAGTATCATTGGTGCCAACATGGAGAAGCAGGAAGGGGTAGCGATCCGAGGGCTTGATGAGTCTCGGCAGTCTCTCCATCACATCATGAATCCTAGCTCCTGGCAAGCATCAGACTTCTCGGTTTTCCTGGTCAGGGTGGCAGATAGATGACTCAGTCCCCCTGAGGAGGGAGTCCCTGACCACCACCACCCGCCTCCTTATTTTGGGAGCGGTGGTCATAGTACCACCATCCTTGGACGGTGCATCTCCACCAATTGGTGGAGTCTCCTTCTGCTCCCTTCCCTCAGATGTATGATCTAGTCCACTCTCCGCATTAGTACCTGTGGAGAGAACATGAAAATGGTTGCTCACCCTTATCTGCATTGCTGGTACATGGATGCTCCTCTTTGTAGTATTTAGATTTCTTAGTATGTGTACACAGCTTCAGAGATTGTCTCTGTACTTATATGAACCATCCAAACTTATTGAAAACTCCACAAGGCCATGTGCCCTTCTTTTCCCCTTTTCAGCCCTACCTAGCATTCTCTTCTTATAGGGAGGAATCAGTGGCCTGATACTTTTCACTGTGCCTTTGTTAGATGCACAGCTCAGCCAAACTCACTGACAACCCTATAATTCCAGAAATGGCGGGGTGGGGAGGGGAGATGAGTAGCACCATCACCCATCTACTTCAGCTCTCACTGCCAGATCTTGCCCCTTGCTGTGAGAAAATGAATCAAAAGGGCATCTGATAACATTGCTAATGCCCTGGCTCAGTCATTCAGAAAACTAGAACAACTTTTGTTAGAGGGGAAGGGGATGGTCCTGTGGTTAAGGCATTGGACTGACAGGAGACCTAGGTTCATGATTTACCTCATAGGTGCCTACTTCCTGGGTGCTCTGGGGTGGAAGCACCCATGGGAAAAAATGCAGCCCTGTCAATCAGCTCCTCTCTCTCCTCCCCAGTGCCTTCTGCCCACTGATGGGACCTACTGATCAGCACCTCCCCCTCTGCGCCCCAGTGCCTCCCACCCGCCAGTGATCAGCTGTTCAGTGGTGTGGAGGAGGCACTGGGAGGAGCAAGGGTGGGGTGCACTCAGGGGAGGGGGCAGAGCATAGGCAGGAAGAGGCAGGTTGGGAATGGGGCCTTGGGGGAAGGGATGGAGTGGAGGGGCCCTGGGGCAGAGTGAGGGTTGAGCACCCCCCAGCACATTAGAAAGTCAGCGCCTCTGGTTTGCCCCCTTGTCTACCTCTGCCATTGTTCCCCAGAATGGAACTAATATTATCTCCTTAGCTCGCAGCTTTGAGGATAAATTCGTTAAATGTTGTGAGGCACACAGATTCTATAGTAATGGAAGTTGTATAAGTACATAGACTGAAAGCAAACTGATCTGGGCAAATTGAATGCAAATATTTTTCCCTCATAATCGGACTAACAATCAACATTTTTGCTCTAATTGTTTGGCAACTATAGCTGTGGCTGGGAAATTTTTAATAGAAGGGAAGCTCTTTACATACATCTTTATACATACCACAAAATATAATCATATTTATTTAAACCACAAAAATAGGCATTTACATTTCAACACAAATCCAAACTAAAAAATCAATGTTGGTAAATATTTTGCCCAGGGCCAGTAAAATGAATGTGTGGGCACTGTTCAGAAAGCCTGCTGAAAGCGTGGCTCATAGCTTTTTATCAGAGAGAAAATTACCCTCCACAAAGTATAGGTGCAGTATGGCTAGTTGATGCATTAACATTCATATACTCTACCACTTCACTGTTGGAAAAATTAGCATTGACCTGAAGGGATCATCGCTAATGCTGATTTATTCTCTCCATTGCTCACTCCTGAGTTTCCCTAGAGAAGATCCTGCCAATTAAGCAAAAGTAAGCCAAATTGTGTGTGTTGTGGTATCTGAAGTTGACTACACCCCATGAGAGACTGACAAATTAATTTTCAAGGCTTACTGTTCACTCTGTAGCCAGTTCTGAAATGGAAAGCTCAGCATTTTATCCTCTTAATCTGTTCTCTTAATTTTTTGAAACACAAATTAAATCACATAACAATTTAATAAGCATTAAAAAGTGTAGTGAACCAGATAATGAATAGAAGCTCATATTATTTTCTTTAGCTGCTTCATTCTTAATTTATTTTACATATTTTCTTTTTTCTGAGAGTGTTTCCTGCACTATGTAGGATTTCAGGAGATTTCTGTTTCTTTTCTTTTTTTCCCCTCCCCAAAATGAAACATGATTTAAAAAATAATGATTTGAACAAACTATTGTTTACCAAGACATAACAACAGCGATAATAAATAACCCAATGTATGTAATACCTTTACTGCTCTGTTAATCTCAAGGCAGTTTAAAGAAGTGGATAAATACTATTTTCTGCAGATTGGAAAATTAAAGCACAGAGAGACTGAGAGAACTGCACATGGTTGCACAGCAAAACAGTAGCAGAGTCAGAATAGAACGCATTTCTCCTGATTATTAGTTCCACATCACTATCTATGGTGCCTTGTTGCTAATTTACAGTTTATCTGAACCTCCTTGGTGTTAGCGCAAATATTGATTTGTGGCCAACTGTTAAAAAAGAGGCAGAATACTTTCTATGGCATATAAAGGCTAAAGAGTATAATAGGAGATTACCATAAGGGTATCTGGTTACTCAGCCGCGGTATGCATGGTATACTTAGAGAAGCAAATTATGCCAGGTCATCCAACAATAGGCTGACATATTACAGTATTGCCAACCCCCAGATTTAAAACAAAATAAGAGTCTGACTTCAAACAATCATGTTTGCCTAAATCCTGATTTTTTAAAATAATTTAATGGGGAAGCCACCCACCCTCTGACCCCCCACCAATTTGTGTGGGATTATTTCAGACTGCTCTAGAAAAGAATTTTATTTTACTTACTAGACGCACATGAGAATTGCATACAATTGTTTAATGGGAATCTACCAAGGACAAGGCTCAGATTCAGTGAGTATTCAGCAGTACAGCATACTAGCACTTATCTCCAGCTGCTATCTTGTTCTGCAGCAAAATGAAAATCTCAAACTGTTATGTTAATGAAGAAAATCTCAAAAATGTGAACCAAGTGTAAAAATGACAGGTTTCAGAGATGTCTACAGGAGTCTGCTGATAGCCTAGGTCAGGAGTGCTAAGAGGTATGAACTGCCCATTCATCTCTGTGAGGGGTTAACTCAGATGGCTGAGGATAATTTAAATGTCAAGGTTGTTAGCTATTTCATTCCTCCTGCAAGAAAGGAGGAGGGTCATAGATCTGCACAATTCATTGCTGGAGACTTCAGCCCCTTTCCACAAGTGGGTGGCTATGGGAGATACCACCACATTTATTTTTCCCCAGTCAAGAAGGAGCCAAGCAGAGGTCAGAGAGCTACCACAATCATATTTTGAACATCTGCCCAATTTGCTGTAAGCAATGACTCATTTTTGTGTTTCACATAGGTGAAGCTTACATTGTCGGCACAGCTTGGGAGTGCTCCCACTTCATTTTGACACCTGACTAAGGACTAGAGCCATTACAGTCCAGTGCTTACAATGCTTGCATACCACTCGTGGTACACATATCACACTATCAAATAGTTACAATAGCAAGACTCCATTTCACTTAGGTGGGGGGAAGGTAATGGAGAGGGGAATGTGTGGGTGGATGGGGGAGATTTTCAAAGACACAAATGGCAATTAAGCACCTAACTTAAGTGCCTTTCAAAATCTCAGCCCAGGTTTTTGAAAATGTAAATTAAACATCAATGCTCTGTTTGCAATGCAAAATCTGGAAAGTTACTATAGAGATATAATATTTAAAAAAGCAGTTTGAATAGGTGGAATAAGGCACAATAGTTGCAAGCCCTCTAATGAAAGTTGTATCACATGCAGAAATCTCTTCTAATAACCAAAATCGTTTGCACTCTTCTTGGATAAGAACAGCCCTATGCACTTAGTTCTTATTGAAGATTAGTGTATAAAACAAGTCTGAAGTTTTTACAGCAAGTTATTTTTGAGTTATGAATAGAGAAAAAAGTTAGAACAATTTTTAAAATGTGATAAACTACTCCTTTTTCAATAACTAAAAATGGATTGTCCAATTAGCCTCACACCTTTCAAAAAAATTGTATCCTCTGGGAAGAACACACACACTCAAGCCAAGTAATTCATAAAGGGAGTTTTTTTTTCAATGAGTTTGGCATAAGGGTATATGGCCTTCATTACAAAGGTATCCGAGTATTTCACAGTCTTTAATATATTTATCCACATAATACCCATGTGAGATAGGGAAATACTGTTTTCCCAAATTTTGAGAAGGGAAGCAGAGGCAAAGAATGATTAAGTGACAAGCCCAAGGCCATACAAGAAGACTATAACATCATTGAATTGAACCCTGTTTTTTCCAGTTGCCAGACTAGCATCCTAGCCACTTCATCATTCTTCCTCTGTGTGACCCTCTAACATGACACTGATTTAGCAATTGTCAATGAAATTTCTTTTACATATGATTTCTGTTCATATTTCTCTAGACATTGAAATTCAGTTAATAATTGTGGTGCCTGGTATCAGTGTTGTAATTTAGCAGTAGTTACAGGAGAATTTCTACGTTGGTGGTACTCTGCTAGAATGACAAGTTCTCATGGAATTTGCAAATTATTTTCCTAGAAAAGGAAGATAAAGGAGAGAAAAAATAATTTACTGTAGCTAACCCTGAGAATATTATGGTGGTTGTGGCAGCTCCTGCTTTAGTTCAGATTAAATCTGGACAAATTATTTATACCGCCCCCCCATTTTTGGTTACTCATAACTTTCCATCATTTGGAACCAAATTTTGCATGCTTCATCTCAGCCTATGGGTGATTTGTATTAGCTAGTTTGAAGAATATTTTTCCACCATTTTTGAGTAATGGGTAAGGGGGCAGAGTTAAGGTTGTGTTTTTCAATTTAATTTTCACATTCTCTGAATTTGGTGCATTTTAAGTTCAAAACCTTAATGTTACACCAGTGTTTGGTTTTGTTTTATTCCATTAATGTTGATCTGACCTTAGAATATCTGGACAGTCCAGGCTTGGTCTCTACCTCTCTGGGCTTATGCAAAGGTAGCACCCCTACTAGAAAAGAAAAAACATATGCTCCTGTCTCGTGACTCCCTTTACCTGACCTAGGTGCAGCATTGGGCCTATGTAGCCAGAAAGATGAATTATCCAAATAAAGAAACCCTGGACAGGTAGCAGTGATGGATCTGTGGCAGAAAGGAATGGTGTGGAGGAGCATCCCTTACTATGATAAAATAAGAATGTCTTGTATTTATTGGGAGTGTATGGATTCCATTTTGAAAAATGCCACTTATACTAGCTTACTCTTCTTCCTTTAGGGGCAGGTATCTTGTGAGCTTCAAAAGAGCAAGTTAGCTATAGACACACAAATCTAAGTAGGCCCTGATATTTCAGATTTCAGTGACACCAATGTAATTAATCTTTAATCAGATTAATTACAATGAAACAGCAGAACCTTGTTTTGCGTCAATGGCTCTATGACTAATGACCTTGAAATACACGTCACAGATAAATAATTGGCCCTTCAGCTATTTCATGTGTCTTTATAGACATGCAATCATGATCTATGGCAGACACAGCCATCTCAATTAACTTAATCACTAGATCATTATAGATCATGTTACATTAGTATATGTTCAGGGGATACAATTTACTGGTGACAGTGCTAGGATTTTAACCCCACTGGAATTATCTGTATGCTCCACAAAGCAGTTTGGATGCATTAAGCTTGTGCTTTGGACTTTAAAATGTTAATATTGTAAACTAAAGATACACTTTGTGTATCATAAATCTAAGTGTCTATTCTTCCTGTGCACTCAATAAATATACTTCTCATCAACTTTTAATTATGTTGTTTGCATTACTCTGTCCTGAAGAGGATAACACTCTGTAAATCATCTACTTCTGGTGTACGCTATAGCATAAGTTTAGTTAATTGAAATGCAAGAACTAATAAAATATATGTTTTAATCTTGTAAAACTACATACTACAGTTGGAAAAATAATTCAAAGAGGTTTTTATTTATTATAGTTGAGTGTAAGATGGTACTACAAGAGTTTTTAACTGGGTTGGATGTGCACAGAGCTGCTGCGTGGTGGGTTGCTTGTGAATTTCAAACCATGAAAAATCTACTGGCTACAGTGCTGTAATGGGGAAAGTCAATGAGCTTATATGCACTGGAAAGCTATTATAAAAGAACTCATTTTCCCCACAGAACAACTTCATTCTAAGTTGAAGTTTACTATAACTAGGTTGCCATCCATTGAAACAACCATAGACTTTTGGGGAACTTAATTCTAATTATAGAAAATCAAATTCACTATAAATGGGTTCTAAAGTACCTGTTCCAAGAGTTTCATTAGAACCAAACTCTACCACTTCACTCAAAACTTACATACAGGCAGCTGGTGTGCTTTGACCACTGTGTTCATTTTGTTCATAATCTTCTCATAGTTACCTTGAATGTCCTCATCTTTCTGTTGTATCCACCTGTTGTTTCCTGTATTATGTAAGTTCTTCGGGGCAGGCGGCTTTTTGTCATGTGTTTGTACAGTGCCTAGCACAATGGGGCCCTGTTGAGGCCCCTAAGTGCTGTCCAGAAGTGCTGGAACTGTGGGGAAAAAAAGGGTCCTTAGCCATCCCACTTTTTGAAAGTGGACAGGCCTGCCTGGCCCATCCACTTTTTGCCAGGGGGAACTCTCCCCCTTCCCCTCCTCTTCCCCCCGTGGCCTCATTCCCCCCGGCCAAGCCAGTGTGGAACTCGGCTGGGGAGCCCGGGCAGTTGTGCGAGTTACATGGACCCTCCACCTGCCCACAATATGGAGGAGGAGTCTGAGAGCAGCCCCCTGCCCATGTCCCTGCCTGTCCCAGGAAGGTGAAGATAGCTCACCATAGCTGCCTGTGTGGTTCTCCCCAACTCAGCTCCAGGTGGGGGGACAGGGGGCAAGCGCGGCCTTGGAGCTGCAGCCCGGCCATGGTAAAAGCTGCATGGGCAGCTGTGAGGAGTCATGGACTCTTCACCTGCCCTTGGAGGAGGGGCAGGGAAATGGGCAGGGAGCTGCTCTTGGCAGACTCCCTGCACTGCGGTCAGGTGGCGGGTCTGCTGCAGGTCCCCATAGCTGCCTGTACAGCTCTTTCCATGGCTGGGCTGCGGCTTCGAGGCCCCAGCTGGACCCAGGTCAGAGAGAACTGCATGGGCAGCTGTGGGGAGCCTGAGTCCCTCCACCTTCTCTGGGCTGAGGACATGGGCAAGGGGCAGCTTTCACCCCCCTCCAGTGCGGGAGAGCTGGGCTCCCCAGCCCCACTCTGGCTGTCAGCTTGGCTGAGGGTTGGGAATCTGGAGAAGAGGAGGGGCATGCCCTTGGGGTGAAGGGGAGGAGCCTCAGGGGACAGGGCCTTGAGGAGAAGAGGGAGGCAGGACCTCTGGGGGGCAGAGTCCTTCACCCCCTCACTCTTGGGAAGGCTCTAATGCCCTTGGTGTTGCCCTAATATATATAATAATTATAACATGGTGCCACTGTATAGTGTAGGCTATTCTTGTGAGAGCTGATTCAAAGCCTAGTCAAGTCAATAAGAATCTTTCCATTGACTTAAACGGACTTTGGATCAGATCCCTGGTGTTCCCGGCCCAAATTTACGCAAAGAGTTTCAGAAAACCATCCTGTCAAGAAGCAGGGCCTGCAGCAGAGCCATCTCTGGGCAACCTAACAACTACGGCCTGTAGTAGGCTGCCTAATTGGCTACAATGCCTGATTGATTGGAAGAGTTTGAAGACTGGCTCCTAAACTCAGCAGCAGTATTAGTTCAGCAGCTGTTTGAAGCATTCCCCCATGGCTGTGATAACTCATGTGCCCGCTTGTTCCCAGCGTTGTTCCTGTTTCTCCAGCCCTGCTCCTGCCTTGACTCGCTCCAGGTAATCCAGTTCTGACCCTGGGCTCTGATTCTTGACTTCAGTTGTGGTATCTAGTCTCTGACTTTATTTCTGACCCTGGGCTCCAGCTCCTGCTCTGGCTGTGATTCTTGGCTCTGGCACTAGGCCTCTGACTCAGCTCTGACTCTGGGCTCTGATTCCTAGCTACCTATGCCTGCTCTAACCACCAGGCTCCATGGCCCAATCAGTGACACTCCCAAACTTTTTGGTGTAAACCCAAACCAATGCTTTTGAGGTTTGATATCATTGGAGTATACCAGACAAACATATTACTAGTAGAGATGATTATGAACTAAACTCCAAATTCAAACATGCTGAACTTTGCAGACATTTGCATGTACAATCTGCAGTTCATGAATCTATGCATATTATAGGCTAACCATGTTCCTTGGATTAAACATGCCCAAACTTGGGAGTCCAGGTCCAAACTTCACAGCTGGTACAGATCTATAAATTGGGCTAAGCCAAACCCTTCAGTCAGAATGTCCCTGAACTTTAGATAACCTTGGATCTAACTTCTGAGTCTCATGTTTTATATTGGGCTCACCTGGAAATACACTGTTGCTAAACAGAATGAAAAAAAGGGATTATACCAATTAACATTTTATCTAGGCATTTCTATCTTATCACAAAGTATAGAAACAGTGGAAGTAATATAGGAAAATGGTAAAAGATCTCAGTAGCAGGGCAACTTTTGATACTAGGCTATAGGAAAGAGAAGAAATGGAGTAAACATGAAAAATTAAACACCCCATTGATAGAAACAAAATGTTTCAGAGTAGCAGCCGTGTGTGTGTGTGGGAAGCAATATGGATTTTCCAGGAGCATATTTCTTTGGTGTAGAAATTCCATAACTTGGATAAACTATGCACTATTCACGTTCATATTAACTTTTACTTTGGAACCATCATTTCATTTGCTTACAGGTAAGCTCTTTTTAATATGCAAGATACATTTTTATGCTCATTATCCTATTCTCTTTCCAGTAAGAAGTCTATGGACCAAATTTAGACTGTGTGAGCAGATGCAAATGGTCAGTGGCATGCATTTGCTTATAGCAGGGCTGAATTCTTCCGAATGCTCTTAGCAAAAGAAAACTCAGCTTTATCTTCATGTAGTTTGAAGCAACAATTGTGTTTGCTAACCCGGGACTAGACACTTGATACAGAATAATTGTTCAGTTAGCAGACTCCTTCCAGTGGCTAGAATCATTGTGTCTGATCCTGCAGTCTGACACTGGCAAAATACCCAGTTACTTCAACTGAAGTTTTGTATGTGTCACGATTACGGGACTGAGCTCTTTGTGTGGGTTTCCTTATCTGAACATTGGATTTAACATGGTCCAAATTCAGCAGCAATCCTGTAAAAGAAGTCTCTTCACTCATCACCATTTATGTTAGGGCCTGATGTTGAAATGTGATGAGCATTCCCAGAAATGGGATTTGAGGATGCTCAGCATTTAGCCAGGAGAATCTGGGCTAAGCTTTGGCAGATGCAGGTGACCCACTGCATATGTTACCCTAGTACTGCCTACAGTTGCTTAATTCATATTGCTTGAATAGGCAGATGACTATAAATGTAACCAGAATTGTAGGACAGGCCTCCAATGCTGCACATATTTTTATTTTTGACCTTATTGTATCAGTGGACTTGGTGTGGGCTCACCAGATGGAAATCTGTGACTTGGCATCAAGAGGTTAAAATCTGGCTGATTGCTGTTGTTGTTAAAAGCATTCTGGCACCTGGGATGGGATTAAGGCAAAGGTAGCTGAAGAGAAAGACCAAACTGGTGGCTGTCAGCCAGTGAAAGCAGCAACAAAAACTTGAAATCTTTTATATGCTTATTCAGTTCTAAACAGCTGTTGTGGTGAATTGTGGTGGGTGGGGTTTTTTAATTATTATCCTTCACTAATGCTCCTCCTAAAAGCATGTTCAGGATATATTTTAGTTCAAGCTAAAACACTATCTGAAGGCACAGGTATTTAAGGACAACAAAAGTTTCTTGTTCTTTTAACTACTGCTGAGGCAGTTAAGAACGCTGTATGCTTTTTTATAAACAGCCTTCTTGCGTCCCCTCCCCCTAGGGTGATTGTGTTTTATTGATGGAGTGGACTCTTCTCTAACCCCAGCACATACTGTGCTATGTTTAACATTAGAGTAGCCTGGAGCTCTGAATCAGTATGCTTGACTTTAAACACAAACAGCAAAACTAAAGCTTGTTGCAAACAATGACATTTACTCACATTATCACCAGGCAGAGAAAGTCACAGAGATAGAAACTGCTCTTTCTTTTTAATTTGGGCAGAGGGAGAGAATATGTGATCCCTGGAGGCATTCATTGCTTCTATAATGGATCCCATCTGACTAGGGTTACTCTGTGATATTCTTCAGTCGCAGAGCATCTACATTCTGTGTGTGTGTGTGTGTAGGGTCAATGTGCTTGGGTCTATGATCTTGAATTGACATTGTGTACTGAATTAAGTAATCATGTTGTGCATCTTAAAAAAAAGATTTTCTGTGTGTGTGTGTGTGTGTGTGTGTGAGAGAGAGAGATAGTTCTGTTTTGTATTCTTCTCCCAGTAGCCTTCCTTTTACAAGCCTCTATTCAACCTTTAAGTGTACTTTAACTGTACTTTCTCAGTACAGGTTGCAATTAATTAAAAGGCTTCAAGCAGAGTGATACGTTTATGAAAAGTGGCTGGGATTACCCAAAATTTCAGAGCTCCACTCTAGAGTGAGGATTATAAGCAATGGGTGAGATTCCAGCCTTGATGAAGGGGGGAAATAAGCTCAGTAGGAGTGAGGGAGGATCAGCATTCATTCTGAATGTTCTGAATTTTATTGCTTTGTGTCACAATCTTAATGTTGTTTAAACACAGCATTTTTCCTCTCTCTGTCTCTCTTCAGGGGGGAGAGTTTTAAGGGGGAGGAGGAGGAGGAGGATGTTAAATTCCAAAAGGGAGTTCAGAACCCCATGAGCTGAAGCAATCAGGTGTAGCTGAGTCAAAAAAATGTTTTTAAAGGAGCTAGCTATTCTTATAATAGGGGTTTGCTGATCAGATGTTGGGAAAAGAAGCTCAGGTGATATAAGATGCCTTGCTCATGTGGTTTGGGATTCTGCTGGTTATTAATGACATTAAGGGAATGTGACTCCCTAGTGACTTTAATATGGAGTGGGGTTGATTTAATAAGAACCCTTAAGTTAAGAAATCCCAGAGAGGTTTTACATTGCTTAACTTGGGCTTGTTGTGAACTTTCTCTCAGATAATCATACCCTGACCTTGCCACAGAGGCTAAGGGGGAAAAAATACAGAAAAATACAACACTCACATGAGACATGTACTTGACCGGATAAAGCACAAGCTGGGTGTATCAGTCCTAAAGGAGAAACTTTTGGAACCTGGAAAAATTTGTCCTATAATCCCTATGTAAGCAAAAAAAGGTAAAAGAAGAGAGAGAGAATTGTTGTAGAAGCAGAAGAAAAACAGAATAATGCAGAAAGAAAAGAGCAAGAGATGGGGAATTGCGTGTGTGTGGTTTGAAATTGGCAATGCCTCTGTCTTCTGTTTCTTGCTCTTTTACATTTCTACGGACTTTGCCTGACTGCAGAAACGACAGCCATTTTGTTCTCCAAAGTGGTTCAGACAGTCCCGTACTGTGGCTTCTTTACTTCTAATCTAAAAGAAAAGTAATTTTTACATTGAACTATGTGGTTGCTCATTGTATATGGAGAAACACAGTAGAGGAGGAATCGGGAAGAATGGGAAGAAGACAGAGAAAAATTATACAAGGACAAAAAACTCAGCTATAATGTGGTAAGTGTGCATCTTATTGTAAAGTCTCTGTGCTTGATTTAAGAACGGTATTAGGTGGAAAGTATTTTGGATAATTCTTGTTCTTTCTACCTGTAATGGGTTTTATGTGCCATTATACCCCAATAGTCAGTGTGCATTATTTGTCCCCCTCTGTGCCCAGTCCAGAGAATATGGGTCTCTTATCGCTCTCAGCTTGAGACCCTGGCTCTTTCATTCAAGCTTTAGAATGGTTTAAGCTGTGGACATCGTTGGTTCAATTCCTCATTTAGGCCAAAATGATAGATGTGACACCATTGCTGTATAAGACCCAGAAAGCGATTAAACCTCTTCCTGGGCAGACAGGAGCTGGTCCTTGAACACTAGCTGATAGCCGGCAGCTGTGGCTCTTTAAGCTGCTGGAAGATGGAACTTGCTGCTCTGCATTTTTGGAGGGTGAGGGAAGGGAAAACCACAAAATGATAGCAGAGAATTCTAGGGGAATGGAGAGAGATGCTCTCTAATTTTCCTCTGGAAAGGGAGGCTCATGACTGAGACTCAGGCTTACGGGTAAAGGGGGTTTAGGAGGAATTTACTGTTTGCCCTGAATTAAGGAGGGACAGACTGTCTGGGACTTGAAAAACAGCCTTGGGTTTGTTTAATTTTGTTTGGGGACCTATTGCCAAAGCAGCCCTCCCTTGACTGGGTTGTCTTTCCTAGACTGAGTCCAAACTATGTGGTTTTTTTTTCTTTTCTTGATTTGTTTTTAGGACCTGTTTTAAAGACATCACAATCCCATTTCCCTGAGGGGTGACTGGTGATCCTGTTACTCTGCCACTTAAATGCATTTAACGTATTTCTTTTAAAGAGTTCTTTATGGAGATGGGTATATGGTTTAGAAGAAATATGCTTTTTACTATTTTTGGCTTGATGGTGAGAAAATTGTGATTTTCCTCAACTTATTGTCTCATCTTATTAGCCAAAATGTACTGCTAGTTGGCTTATTACAAGAAGTTAAGTATCAGAGTAGTAGCCGTGTTAGTCTGTATCCACAAAAACAATGAGTCCGGTGGCACCTTAAAGACTAACAGATTTATTTGTCGTGTCAATATAGTTATGCTTGCATTTGTAATTTTCACTCCATGCATCAGAAGAAGTGGGGTTTTTACCCACGAAATCTCATGCCCAAATAAATGTTAGTCTTTAAGGTGCCACCAGACTCCTCATTGTTTTTACAAGAAGTTTGTGTATTTTAAGTTTGAGCTGTTTTGGTTGGTTTCAATTGTACATATAAGTCAAATGAGGTATTACTATTTTCTGATTGGTTAAGTGTTACTGTTAGAATCAGTTTGTCAATACCAATACTCATGACTGCAAATCTTAAATTCTCAGTGCAGTATTTACTTAAAACTTGCCATTGCTGCTATCATGCTTGCCAGTAAACTCATTTGGTAGAATATTTATGCAAAGTATGATACATATCTTCACACTAAGTCTGAACTGAACCTTTTCTGTACTTTAAAAAAGTTTCAATTTAACCTTTTTAATTTTTCTGTGACTCTGCACTTTCTGATTCCAGATAGGACTAGCGGTAGCTACATAGAGCATGTTATGAATTCTGTTACACCATCTTAGATTATAATAAAGTATGTGTGCATTTGCTATGATTGCAGAGAGGAGAGGGGCTGAAGTCTGCATATTATGAGGAATCAGACAGCACTTCTTGTCTGTAATAGTCCTCAGAAATTTTCCCTTTTTAATAACTGATTTTAAAATTACAATTTGTGTATATTTTTAAATCAATTCTCCATTCTTTCAAAGCTGTCTGAACCTTTGTTTTCCCTTAGAAGATGGCCCAGATTTTATTCTTTAATGTAGTCCTTGATTTATTGAATATCCACATTTCCCTGGATAGTACCATCTTTTGAGTTATACATCATCAGAGTGAGTCATTCTGGTGATGTATTATATTAATACATCATCAAAGTGCCTTGCTCTGCTGTTGCACTAATGATATGTTAGTGTAATACATCATCAGAGTGAACTGCACTGATGATGTATTACTTAAATGGTGATGACATTCCATGAAGGAAAGGTTGATAAGCAGGTTCAGTATAGGCACAGGAGAAAAATCAGTCAATATAGAGTATAACTGTTTCCTTGGTAGCAGTGCTGCTGCTAAATTAGTACAATAGCCTCTGATCTGCAACCTTACAGCAAGATTGAAACATGCATTATCCCCGGAAGAGGGATAAATTCAGAACACACAGTTGAAAACATTTTACTGAAGAGAGGAAAGGTGTAACTATACATATCACTAAAAAGTTAAAGGTTACATATATAGTTATATTTACTGGCTCCGAAGAGGCTGAATGAATCAAATGGGACTGAACTAGAAGTAAAGTATACATATGCTACAGAAACTACCTCAGTTGAATGAAATACAAAGGACGAATGAAATATAAGAACGATGAATATGTTGTATGCATTAAGGTGCTTGTCATTTACAAACCACTGTCTGCAATTTTTAAAACAGTCAGAGGCACCAGCACAGATTGCTGTACTTTAAAAAAAAAATTTTTTTTTAAGTTTTTCTTGTGTTGGTAGCGCTAGGTCAGAATAAGAGGCAGGGCACTGTCACTTGTCTTTAGCTATTTGCTAGGTCATGGCTAGTGTGCATTCAAATTGCTGAATTGTGCATGCACATTGAGACTTAGTATGCAAACATTAGATGTGTGACATTTTCAGTGTGTCTAACTTTGAAAATCTAGGCCTAAATTGTTGCTGTGTTAATGACCTTCACTTCTAAAGTAGTCATAGCTATATGGATCTAATAACATTTTTTAAAAAATCATGTTGGGCTATTAGTGTTAGTCCTGATCATTGCTTTTCTACAAAATTACAGAGCACTGCACCCCCATCCTCTTTTCCTCTGAATGCTCTGGTTGTCTGACCTTTCAGAGATGTGTGGTCACTCTCTCTGAAAGTCTAGAAGTCCTGCTAGTGCTGATAGGTCCGCTACTAGAATATGCATTATGTGGCTCACGGCACTGGCGTAGCTGCCTCTTCATGGATCCTTCACCTGACAGGTGATACTCTGAGAAACAAGGAGGGTGAGGTAATATCCTTTATTGGATAAACTTCTGTTGGTGAAAGATAAACTTTCAAGCTACAGATAGCTCTTCTCCATGTCTGTTTGCAGCTTCATGTAACTTTACATTAGAGCAAGACAGCACGCTCTAAGCTGTTTCACAAGCAGCTACCCCTACTTCTAAATCCCAATCCTCACTTCTTCCATTTCTGCCCCTATAGCTACCTTTCTAGATATAGAACCTGGCTCTCAGCACCTAAAACAAGGTAGGACTAAGGTGGGTGAAGAGACTTATGTCATTCATTTTTCTCTTCCAGTCTTCCCCTGTCCCATTTGTTCTTTTCATCTCATTTCCTTTTTTAGTTCTTTCTCCTGTTTCTGTTTCTTTCTCTATAGGTGGTTATCATATAAACTTGCATAATGTGGTAAAATGAATGTAGATATAAATTGGGCTTAAAATAATACACATGGCACCAGTTTTTAAAATGAAATCTAACCAAAATGTTCTGGGGGAACATCTCCAAGATGCCTATAGAGGGGCAAGTCAACTGTTTCCTCACGCTTTCAGGTATCACCAGCCTCCACTGCCCAGGAGTCAGAATAATTATCTCAAGCTTATATTTAGAAATGAATAATCCAGAACTACCTATTATTTGTGCCAATACTGTAGGGATCTCCAAAACAGCTATGCCTCTGCAGACCCTCTGTCATGTCTCCCCAGGATAAATTGCCCCATAAAGTTGTACTTTAACAAATGAAAAGATAATACCAGAAAACTAGTGTAACTATCATTGCCAGGCTATTCCTCAAAATACTACTCTCAGGAGACAAAATAAATACAATGTCATTCAGTGCAAGAATAGGGTCACCATTAAAAAATAAAATTGACATTTGTAAGTAATTATTTTTACTACATTGTTTGTGATATTCCATTTGCTAAGTGTATACTGAAGTCTAGGGAATATTGCAAACACTAAGGTAATATTCAGATAGGAAAACAGTAAAGGTTTCAGTGGCAGCCATTGCAGATAATAGCGTTAGAAGCAGTATTTCCCAAACCATATATATGGACCTTAAAAAAAACAAAACAAAAAACAAAAAAACTTAGTTCTGATTCTGTTCTCACTTGCACGGGGGTAGTCTTATTGAGAAACCTGAAGTTAGGCCTGATTTACAATTGTATAGAAGAGTATATGCCTCTTGAGCCTGTACAAGGCACAATGAATGGGCTGTCCACGCCACACAAGGCATAGCATGTTAAATGAGGTCACTTAACTTGATAGCCTGTACCTGGGGAAGAGCCAGGGATTGAAAGGCTGATTGAAGATGGAGCCCAGCTGAGGAGGAACAGGCAGGATTGGTATGCCAGGAAGTTGGGAATGTAAAGAAAACTAGTCTGCAGTCATTCCCTGTGAGAGGGGAGGTGTGTTTGGGGCTCAGATGTAGGTAGTCTGCAGGCACTCCCTGGCAGGAGGGAGTTTGGGCTGATAAACCCAGAGATGGGGGAGGCTAGGAGATAAGAGCAGAGAAGTCCAGGGAAAACAGCAACAGGGTCTGGATGCAAGCAGACCTCAGTTGCTGGACAAAGGGTCCTTGGACTGGATCCTACAGGAATCGGTGGGCTCTGGTTCCCCTACGCTATGGGGAAGTGGCATAGACTGGGCAGTGGAGCTGAAGACTGCCTGGGACAGTCGTCTAAGGGGAGAGGTATAGTGATTTGGCTAGAGGGCTGAGTCAGGAAGGAGTACCCCAAGTCTTAGAGAGAGAGAAAGGAGCCATGATGTGAGGAAATGGGTGCTGGACTTGAAAGGAGATAATCCCCTAAGCACCCAGGAGGAGGTGGTCTAGCGGTGAGGGAACCCCATGCAGGCTTACCTAAATGTGCTCCTGTCACTGTGTTTCATATGATTTATGGGTGTGACAGACTGACAATATCTTGTAATTTCCTGAACAAACCTTATGGAATTAAGATAACTTAATTCAGTAAAGTTTCAAATGGACAGGACTCCTGGTCCATGAACTGCCCCGATCCTTAGGGTAGGGTTGGAAGGACTGGGCCTACTGTGGACCCATAAGACTTTGTGCTTATGAGCTGAAGCTGTGTTGAATTTCTTACCACAAAGGAAACTCTCTGGATGTGGTCTTGAAGGACTGCTCCTGCCAGAGCCCAAGTTAGGATTGGGGAGGGGTTCCCTCTGGTAAGATTATTAGAATGCATATAGGATCTTTTATTGTTTGCAATGTTTTCTCTATAATGCTTTTACCTTAAGAATTAAATAGGCTTTCCTAAGAAGTGCTGTCTGGGTAATGTATGACTGTAGAAGTTGCACCTGTTTAACTGCCTCTAGTGAGAAAGCAAGCAGGTGAGCTGTCTTTGCTGGGTATAACACTTGAAGGCAGAAAACTGCAGCCTGGAAACACCCTGGAGAGTGAGATGTGATCTGCACCCAAGAAAGGCAACGGCATGAGAGTGGGTGCCCTTGCTCAACCACAGAGAGGAAATACAGATGCAGTTGCCCTGAATTTTGACAACTGCAATCTAGCATTGCACAGTGTGCAAAAAAAATTGTCCTAATTTTGTTTGTTTGAAAAAGCATTATTGCAGAAATATATTAGTGCCCATGATTTATAAACAATGAACACTATTTTTGTCTGCTGGCCATGCAATTCCTTTCCACTCAAGGTCTAAACTGTGAATGAGAAATTATGATTGTTACAAATGGTATGACTGTCAGACCTAGGCAAGCTTTCCAGTGATGCCAACCCAAATTCAAGCACAGACTCTGTCTTGGTTGTCCAATCCAAAAATGTAATGCAAGATACTGGAGCTGACTATACAAATAAAATTTGAAGTGAGATATATAGCAGTGTAACTGTGACTGCCATGCAGTCCTGACAGAACAACCTCACTGGCTTGACCTCAATCTTGGAGGTGCAGCCAAGCAGGAACCTGGACACTCTATTTAAAAATGGATCTTTAACAACAAAATAAAAACCATGATACTACATATGCTATATTTTGAAGTGTTAAATGACTAACTGAATCAAAATAACTGCTGTTTCTCAGTAGGTAAAATTGGACCAAGCATTTAAAAAAAGGCAAAATATAGAGAGACTTCCTTTCATGAACAAAATAAATTACCTGATATATCATATATGCTTATTTTGAAATTTAAATGTTCTTCTTTAAAGTACAATGACACAACAATTTTGGTATGATTTCTCCCATAAGAATGTTGAACTTAATTATATTGTGATTACCATTATCTAGTGGCTCAACTATAGCTGCTACTTAAACCAATCACAGTGTATTACTAAGGGCCAAGTCAAAAATAGCCATTCTGTCTGTGTGCTCTAGAACTAGCTTTTCTGAGAAGCAATTATTTTAAGGTGATGACAAACTGCTTCTCTAAACCTTGTCCTGAAAGTGTCATTTGGCTAGCTTATTCATGGGTAGATGAAGCCACCTTTTATTACTTACTTATTTGACCTAATTACCTTTTTGATCTCCTTCACCATTGTGCATTCAATAGACTTTTCAGTATTAGGAGGCTGGTAGGATATCTGTTTGACTTAGAATTTGACTCCATTCAGTTTCTACTGTGAATCCAACCTCTACTCAGAAATAGAGCTTTTTTCCAAAGTTCAAAGTTTTCACGAAATCTTTCATTGAAAATTTTATTTCTTTGTATGGAGAAAAAATCCTGAACATTTTCATCTGAAATTTTCATTGAGATATATTTCGTTTTTTTGGCTGTATCTACTCAGAAATAATATTAGGTTTTATGGCATCTTTTAGGTACTGTGCTATTCCTCCACCCCTTCAATCTAATTTTATCTTCCTGTATAATTTATAAACAGGGTATTGTCATATCCCTTTGGATTTTGTAATTCAGAAATAGTTTGTTACACTAAGAGCCTGATCCAAAGCCCATTGAAGTCAATGGGAGTCTTTCAGTGGATCATCCTAACAGACAACCATGTTGAGTCAAAACGTATATGCTGCAGAATGTTCTCAGACCATCATTAGAAGAGCATAAGGGGAAGAGTGCATACCTTTCTTGTAGCCATATGTGCACATACATATTTAATGTATTTTCTCTCCAAATGTTGCCATACTAGTTAGGGACAAAGTAATAAATCTATCCATTATCTGATTAAAAACAAAATCATTCATATGCAATTGTGACAGATGTCAGGCCAATGAATATGTAAATATTCATAAACTGGCTGACAAATTGCACATATGCAAAGAGAACCCTTTATATCTTCAACATCTCATTGTGTATATTGAACATAAGGACAGGAAGTGTCTAATGTGGTTAGAGGAAATGGCAATCCAAATTTTCAGATAAGTGTGCTTTTGTTCATCAAATACATATCTTAAAAAAAGAAGTATTTACACATTTACACCTCCAAAACTTAAAAAGTTTAGCTAAAGGTAGAAGTGTTATAAATTTGAAAATAATTTGTTACAGCAACATTGAAGAAAACTCTGCTTGTTCAATAAAGGAACTGCATTTCTTTTGCAGGTTAATACGTTAACTAGTTCTACTTGCCAATAACTGAATAATCAGTAAATAGTCAGACATTTATCATGCATTAATTTGTTTATTAATTAACCATGCCTAGTAAATATTAATCATTAATTAGCCCCATATTTAGCCATTGAGAACTAGCCTTCCCAAGGAATTATTCATAGATAATTCTCCTAATAGTTTCTTTATCTTCTCTGCTTTCTACTTAACTATTTTTCTAATTAATAATTAATCTCTTTAGATAATACTTCACTAACTAGTTCCTAGTTCATGATTAGATATCCTCCCCTAGTTATAGTAATTATGATCTAGTCCTTAATAATTAACTAGGGCTTTTCCCCAGTTAATTTTTAACTACACCTCACTGGCTAATCATTAATGAGTGACTTTGCCTCAGTGTCCCACATCTGTGGTCTCAGTCTAATACCTGTGGAGCAGGTATCCCCATAAATAAAACTACCTTCAGAGCTGTCACTTTTGTTAGAAGAGACATTGATGTTTGAATTGGCCATGTAGACTAACAGACCTCCTTTGCTTCATTAAAAACTGTCCCATTGGGCAAGCACTGCTGGGAAGCTTTCAGAGCCACAGCTTGTGTCATACCTGTGCTGTGGATAGACTTCAGTCTGCAGGGCTTCAGTTGGGTATTTTATTAAGGAGGAGCTATCTCAGCTACAAGTAACTAGGTTCAGAAAGTTGCCAAGGAAGAAAAGTGTTAAATAGTTCAAGACATATTTTAATGAAAACTCTTGCTCTCAATGCCCCCTGCCTCCCAAAAAGTGTGATTTTTTTTGAAAGGACAAATACTGAATATTATGTCTCCTCATGGGCAAAAAAAAGGTGTGAGAAATGTTGGCCCGATCTATGCTCAAGCCTCCTGTTAATATCAATAGGAATTTTGCACAAGTATAGAGAGCACAATCCAGGGTCAAAATCTTCAATGCCGGTTGAGAGGATTTTTTATAAAGCTTACTTTATAAAAATTATTATAGTTGTGTGACTCCAATGCACCCTTGGTGTGTTGTTGGCCACAGGGATCAAACCAAGGACCTCTTAAGCTTAATGACACTTGTCACTTAACCAGGGCTGCAACAGGTTTATTAATCTCTAGCTCACCTAGCCCCCACTAGAGGGTCACAGAATACCACACCTAGCAGGCATGTTTTACCTACTCCCCTGGGTAGGCAGGCACATCCCAAGCTTCCCCAGCTGAATTGCCCCCCACCACTTTTAACGGCCCCTTATTGGGTCATTGGCAGCGGGGATCAAACCTGGAAGCTCTTGAGCTTAATACTTCAGCCACTGCTGTCTGAGCTAGAAGACGTGTCTCACTTAATTAAGGCTGTAACAGGCTCATCAATGTCTAGCTGGGTTACCACCACTAGAAGGGGACAGAGTGCCACACTGAGCATGCAGGGGCTACAATTGCTATAAGCCATCATGGTAATAGGGCAAAAATTATAATAATACAAACATCTTGAGTGTGTGCATGTGTTATGGCCTGGCCCCTTCCTGGGCACACACCCTGTTCAACCAGTATTTCTAATCACTAGTATGGCCTTTTAGCTCTCTAATCTTCCTCTCAGCTTACTTGTCCATAAATATCAGGTGATCATGGCTGCTTTTCCTAACTCCATTTCAAGGACCTTGCAGGTCTCTTCAAAACTCCACCGACTGACTACACCTTTGATATCTGGGTTTGAAACACCACTAACATTTTAGTTAACCAGAGTAAACATAACAAAAGCATCCAGGAGCCCTTCTGCTTCTTAGAAGGCTTCCCTTCCTGGTCACAGTCTTGCTCTCCTGATCCCTTCTGTGATCCTGCTCCCTCTCCCCTTAGGAGCCAACTGACAACCTTTCAGATTCAAGCACCCAAAGTTCCAAACGTGCAGTCTGGGAGAACCCATAGTCCAGGAGTCTGTGTCTCTGTGCACTCAGCAGCAAGTATTTTTTATGGTCTTCATCCTACTCTTCCACTTTACACTTATCCTATAGCAACATTTCATATCAAACAATTCCATGTTAACATAGTTCCTTCTCCACAGCATGTATATATACATGCAAAAGTCGGTAGCTGGGTAAACAAGGTTTCTCTTTGAACTTCAAGGACTTGAAGCAAAAATCCACTAAATCTATCATGTTTTGCCTGATTTGGGGTAAAAAAAAATCACGTAAAATGGGTATTTTTTTTTGTTTCCACCCAATTGATCCTGGTTCACGAGAGGTTTCTGAACTACTTCATTTTTGTTGTTCCTAAATCTAGCCCAGAGTTCTGTTAAAAATTAAAAAAAACAAACCAAAACCCTCTTGTACATCTTTAGTGGTTGCACATCCTTAATAATCTATCTTTGATTCATTCAAAAAGAAGTTTTGTTTAGTTGCTACACAAATATTTTCTTAATAAAAGATAATTTAGTTGTGAGCTTAGACATTGGTTTTGTATGATTCATACCAACGAAATTTAGTTGCTTTCATATTTCTGATTCAGGAAAGGTCCAAGGGTACAAACTGACTAAATTAAAACCAGTTTGTTAGAGCTGGTTTAAATTTTTCAAATTTTGAAATTTCAAAATGGAAAAAAAATGAAATATATTCACCTATTTCCCTATATTTTTGACCAGCTAAGTCAATTTTTTTTTATTTCAGGGATAAAAATCAGATAAAATTATTTAAGATTTTTGAATACTCAAATTTTCTTTCAATAAGGTCGACTGTTGTCTAAGTCAGTTAATTGAATTTATGCTATTCATCAGGTCATTCTGCCAACAAAGAAAGCAGATGGAATTCATGGTGGTGACTGTCACATATACATCTTTCTAGAGGAAACTGGACTGAGACCACCAGTTTATTTCACATTGAAATAGGCTATTGAAATGCTAGCAGATCGTCATGATTTTAAATTAGTTCTGGCTAATGCCAGACTTGATTTAGTGACCTTTAGAAGAAAGTCTGTTTTATCCTCCTATATATTTTTAATCTCAACAACAGTGGAAGGAAATTCCAATTTGGGATAAAAACAAATGTTAAAATATTGGAATTTCCTGTTTTTTCACTCAACTCTAGATATGACTATGGATAATATTACTTTCCACATCTATTTAGATTTAGGTATTTCTGCTGTCATTTATTACCTGCCTTAAACAGTGTTTTGGGGCTCAATACTTATGAAGTGCTTGAGATCTTTGAAAGGTAGGTGCTGTTGACTACTACTCATTTATTATTAATGGGTCAAATCTTAAAATCCTTTCTCAGTCAAAATTCCCATTAGGAGTGACTTCAGTGGAAGTGTTTCCTCAATGAGATCTAAGAAATTAGCAAGGACTTCAGGATTTTGGCTAATTATGAGGAAACAACTCCTGCTCCCAAATGAACCTCCACTCAGCTGTACTTTGTGAAGTGACAGAAGATGAGGTGAAATATGCCGCCCATGGACTCAGTCCATAATGTGCTTTATTGATGGTGTGATCACTACAGCATCTAAAACATTACTGAAAACAGTTTAACTTTTGTGAAAATAAACAGTGAGGAAGTAGGGGTTGGGTTTTACCTTATGATGAAGAAGAACGGCTTGTTCTACCCTCAGCAATCTGGGATCTCTCTTGATGTTTGCAAAGATGCCTATTGTGTTGTATACCAGAGTTCTACTTCACAGAGGGTTAATGGAGCGGGTTCTGAGGTGTTCTAGAACCATGTGTTGTATATTCTATGTTTCCAGTGGTACCAAGAGGGATTTTAAGTGTGTTTTTGAAAGTTAGGAGTTTAAACGGAACAGTTGAGAGGTAGAGGCAGAAATCTGGTGTTAAGAAGATTGGAAATAGTTTATTTTCAAGAGAGGAGCAAAACAATTCAGGAAATAGAAAACGCTATCAGTGTTGCAGACTTTTTTCATTATCTAGTTGAGGTACAGAATTCTAGGATTCATAGCTCACCATGACTTAAATCCTTTCACAAGAGGGCAGCCATTAAATGGATTAGTATCTACTCTTCCTATTTTTTCCTTGTCCCTTGTATGCTACTGTTTTAGCCTTACTTTTAAACTAATATTTCATTTACTGAGAGTGCATGCATGAATGCTAAACTCTATCCGAAATCTACCGGCTTCATTCTCAACTTCCCTGTGCAAAGTCAGAGTGAAATGTACAGAACTGGAATGGTAGGATTTTATGCCCACCTTACACAAACGTAAATCAGGGGTTCTCAGTTGGGAGTGGTGAAAAGCTGTCAGGGAATCATGATCACCCTGCCCATGTTGCTAAAAGGGGGCTCCTTGGTAGTTGGGAGGGGAATCCTGGAACAATCCCAGTACGGAAAGGTGGCTGAAAGTACAGAAAATGTTGAGAACAACCAGTGTAAATAACTGTTCAAGCTGCAAGGAATAGGAATTGGGCCAGTAGTGTCTACCAGCCTCAGTCATTCTTAGATAAGTACGGTGTAACTAGCTCAATTAAATTCCCTCTGAATGTTTCCCACTTTCTAAATCATCTGGGAAGAGATTTTTTTCAAAAGTGCATAAGTGATTTAGATGCACAAGTTGCATTGAAAGTCAATAGGATCTGTGCCCCTAAGCCATTATAGCACTTCTGAAAATCCTACCTCTAATCTTGTATCTTGCCAAGGAGAGTATGTGTGTCTGTGTTTGTGTGTATGTCTATCCCCTCAAGCTGGTATTTTGGTGATAGGTTTGGTTACATACAGTCATTTCACTGAAGGTATGGCTACGGTGCTGCAGCTGTGCTGCTGTAGCACTGTTGTGTAGACACTTCTTACATTGACAGAAAGGATTTCTTCCATCCATCTAGTTAATCCAGCTCCCTGAGAGGTGAATTCTTCCATTAACCTAGCCACATTTATACCGGGGGTTAGGCTGACATAACTATGGCGCTGAGGACACAACAACTTTCACATCCCTGAGCCACCTAGCTAGATTGATGTAATTTTTAAGTGTCGGCCGGGCCTGAGTCCTGCCTTGCACTGTTCTCTCCCATTTTTTAACAAAAAGACATACCTAATTGTGAATGGTGGGATATGTCTTCGACAACCAGTCACACTTTCTTTATTGCCGTTAGGGGTTCATTACATTAGATGTCTTAAACATTGAGGAGGAGAAACATTGCACAGGTGACTTCTGGACTAATGTGTAGTTGCTGGGGACAACACCTACATAGTTGCTACCACTTGGCTGACACAGGGATTGGTGTCAGAAATGAAATGTAACTGCTGTTAGAATACACATGCAACGAATACAAATATAATGAATAGCCAAGAAGTAACTTTTTATGAACTTAAACATACTTCTTTTTGAAGGCAAAGGAAACTACAAATAAAATAAAAACAGTTTCAAGATTTGTACTTGTAAACCCTCCCAGGCAAAACTCCAGAAGAACTTCAATCAAAAGAGCCTGTCTTAATATAGCCAATAAGACTATTCCATCAGACTATTTGTGGAAAAAATGCACAGAAGATTAAGGAGTTAGCATAGAAAAAAAAATCCAAACAAGTGAAAAGCTAATGAAATCACTTTAGAAGCACAGCCTTCAGCAAGGAAGATAAATCCATAAACAGACCCATAGACAACATGAATCTACTTAAAGATTTTGTGAAGGGCAATAAAAAGATAAAAACAAGAAAAGTGAACAAACAGATGAAATCCAAAGAGGAGACAAGTCCCAGATGTGACCAAGAGCTGTTAAAGGGGCAAATTAAAAACAATTTGCTAAAATTAGAGCTAGTTTAATTGGTGAAAACCAATAATTTATTCAACTAAATTCACCTCTCACTTTGTTTAATTGTCCACAAACAGTTGTGATTTTTCTCAAACGTATCTGTTCACAATACTTCATCAGATCATTTCCACAAATGATTCTTGGGCTGTAGATTATTTGTGAGTTTGATGTTACTATTTGATATCCATTCTTTGAGCAGTTCTGATTGCATACATAGGTCACATAATATACTTCCCATACAGAAGGGCAGCCCATTTCTTGCTTGGAGGATTATAAATCTTAGAATTTGATTTCTGATGTGAAAACCTGTGATTATGAATCTGCAGTTCACTTTCTGCAAAACAAAGCCCCCCAGATATCTGTGATATGCACCTGAAATAGATTCTTTCCTGGGAGAATACTTGTTCATTCTTTTACCATACCTCTGTTCCCAAGGAAGCTTGCAGTTAGTGAGTTTGGCATTCTTTTAATGAATTGGTGCTTTTTGTTGTTCTGTGAATGCTTCCAGTGACACCAAGTTCCTTATTTTACTCTATGCCCAAAGTTTAGTAGCTAGAGGTAGAATCTACTATATCTGCACTTATAGTGCAAGACATGGTGTAAGTTACAAAACCTCTTTCATTTTCTTTGCCCATTGTTGTTCAGTATTTATCACTTAATCTTCAGCCTGATTGATGTTAGAGGAGAAACTTGCTATATAATATAGTTTCTTCTTTTCAGAGATCCATCCACCAGTCTGTAAATAAACTGTTTTTTGAAGTATGCTTTGCAATCAGCTTCAGCACTTCAAATCTACCAGGAAATAATCTTTGCAGTGCAACGAAAACTCCATTGACAATTCATTAGCTTCATCAACACTGGCATGCATGAGCCTTTGACTTGTCATGATCTGCAGCACGCTTGAATTGGTAGTGGCACTTTATATTATCTTCTTTCATTACAGACACTTTCTCGTGGCATACTGTAGTTTCTCTAGTATGCCTGATGCACCTTGAAAAGGTAGCCCTGAGACGCTGGTCGTGGATTGTGCACTCATTTCCTATCATCTTCTTTCAAAATGACACCTCGGCACAGTAGCAACAAGGGGGGGGGATCTTGACTCCAAATTAATCCTTTCTTTTCCTTTGCTTCCTCTTTCTCCCTTTGTTCTCCTAACTCTTGTTACTCTGCTCCCCGTTTTCCATCTCGCATTGATTGACATCTTGGACTAGGACTAGCCAAGTTCATATACTTCATATGGCTTTTACAGCATGTTTGCTACCCATACTTGGGTTTTGGTATTGTGTTATGACTCAGCAATAAAATACATGGTGAGTTAACATGACAAGTGGAAAAATGAAACCACAGCTAGATTATCAAGTACTTCTTCCATGGCCCTTTAGTTCAATGAGTCCCACAGGATATACTTGGCCCTGGCACCGATAGTTTACATATCACTCCATTAATTGTTTTTATGCTCCATTTATGTTTTCAGTCCTTCACGAAGATTTTCAGATACACATAATGTCTTGAGTGACAAATTTTACATCTAGAGGTAACTGAAAGTTTTGTGTAAAATCGCATTGCCGTCCTCTAGGAATGACACTTATAAATAACATTTTTTTAAAAAAATTCCTGGAACAAGTAAATTGGCATATCCCTGCAACTGCAAAGAACAGAAGGAAAAAGCATTGATCAGAACACTCAGGCGAATGAATAATGGACATGTAGGATGTATGTTAAATGGCAGGCGCCAATTTTATTTGTTTTATGCTAGGAGGGATATCCTGCACATACTCCCCCCTGCTCTTTCATACCAAGGTTAAATGGGTTCAGAGCAGTATTCAGGACTCTGACGTTTTTGTTATGTGGTGGGGTGGACCTTCTGGGGCCCAATCCTAGGATTCAGCTGCCTTTTGAATCCTCTCTGCCTCCCTTACATGGGGGAAATACCGGTTCACAAGGCAAGACCTCAGTTTGCAAAGATTTCGTATCTCCTCTTTTCCCATAGGAAAAAGGACCAGCTGTACAATCCTGGGTCTCATTTACACTTGGGAACTGTTCCCTTCTATCCTTATCAGCCGTATAGCTGGCTGGCACAAGATGCTTTTTGAATGTACAGGGCAAGCTTAAACAGGCAAGAAGATGGGTACTTCGAGCCAACCAGCTAGTCTATTCCTTCCACCTCCAGCTAGTGGGAAGACTGCAGACCTGATGAGTGGGCAGCCTCCCACTCCCAGCCATGCACACACTCTTTTGCTTCAGCCCCACTACCTCCACCTGGGTACTATATCTTTCCCCTTTCATTGCTCAAAGGAAGTGGTATTTATATTGGTCTGTCTTTGCTTCTTCATAACTTGTTAGATACCATCAGAAGGATAGGCTTACTGCATGCAAACATGAAAGATGGCTAGATCCAGGTAACATCCTTTTTTGATGGCTGTGTCAAAAGGGACTCAAGATTATCTTCTGGTGTCTTGTCTTTTGTTTTATTAAGCTAACAAGCTGGTAGAGACCGTGATTTGGTCCAGCTGCAATGTTAGTTCTGCACTAGCAGCAAGGATGACTTCTAGCACTAAACTACCATGGAATTTGACCATGTTATGACTAGTGACTTTGTGCTTCTTTCATTAATGAAATGATTCTGAAATATGAAATCTTTATGAAACTTAGTACATGCAATTTTCATTTTAAAACCTGTAGATTTTCAAACAGTTGGAACTAGAAAGGTTATACTGTGAACTAGAAAGGTGGGGGAGAGAATTAAAGAAAAGCTTTTCATATCTAGTAATGGTTGGATTGGTAACATAATCTTAAATTTACTGCCACGCTCTAGGGTTTGATAAAACAGTCATTATATAATAGCAATGCCTTCTGATTCGAGTACATTATAAACTGTGATGGGGGGAAATACTATACTGAGCAGAATTACTGTACTAATGAAACTAGTTTTACGTTCCACAAACCTTATTTGGCTTCTCTTGGGAAATCCTAATTAGTAGGAAATATGGAGTGCTTTTCACAGATATAAAAGGTTTAAACCTAAATTGGAAATGTAAAGGTTAAGACTTACAATGAATAGAAGGCTGTTAGGCTTAACAAATATGACTGTGGTAGTGGTTATCATTCCTGAGTCTTGGCTCTATAAGTAGAAAGCTAGGCATGACTAAAATGGCTGGATAACAAGAAATTACACAGTCTAGGAAAAATGTTTACTAGACACCAAATATATTATCTGTGATCTTTTATTTAAAAGGGTTGCAAAGTCTGCCAAATTTCCAACTAAATTTGATTTAGTTCTCAAAATAAGAGAAAAATAATTGTCCAACATACTGTCCACAGGAGGAATTAAAAAAGAAAAGAAAAAATGATTGGCCCTGATTCTCCTTTCTCAGTACTGTGGATCTGAAGTAAGTCCATTGGTATCGATAAAATTAAAAAATATAAAACTGTTGTCATTGGTCGTGGCTCTTTTCTCATCTAGAATTTGCTCCAGCATTCATATTTGGTCAAAGAAAAGTGCAATTCTTCAGTCTAAACGAGAGCAGATTGTTTTGTGTGCATAAAAACTTGTGTAGATTTGATTTGATTTTGATTAACAGTATAGGCTTTAGGGTCAGAACAGGTTGTATTACAAGCATTCCAAGTAGTTAAAGAATTTAC
The DNA here is from genome assembly GCF_009764565.3 of Dermochelys coriacea. Lineage (NCBI taxonomy): Eukaryota > Metazoa > Chordata > Testudines > Dermochelyidae > Dermochelys > Dermochelys coriacea. The sequence continues at coordinate 64,254,645 of NC_050074.1, forward strand.
GGTGACTAAAGCTAAAGATTTTTCTGTCAGGATTAATATCCAAAAAGAGCAGGACACACTATTTGATACACTAGCTTACACTGAACCAAGGTGCTGGGATTAAAGAGTTATGTTATGTTGTCTCCTTATATAGATACGCAATTTTTTTAGTCATGACACCGATCATAGAATCATAGAATATCAGGGTTGGAAGGGACCCCAGAAGGTCATCTAGTCCAACCCCCTGCTCAAAGCAGGATGTTTGGTACTTGGCACTAAGAAAGAGTTCATTTACTCATAGTTACTGCACAAGAGTACTTCCTTTGTATATGCTACTTAAACTTACTATGTAAGATGGGATACCAATTTCTGTTAACTGTGGATGACTAATGGTGAGCACTGTGTAACCATATTAATATGCCACATCATGTAGTCCATGATTACATCCGCTTTAATAATTATTTCTGGAGAAATTCTATGGCCTGTGTTACCCAGGAGGTCAAACAAGATGATTCCAAGGCCAGAAGGGGCCATGGGATCTATGAGTTTGTTTCTGACTTCTTCCCTTTTGAAAATCTGTCAAAAGGCCGGCTGATGGAATATAGAGCAATGCTTCCTTTAGGTCACCCTTCCAGATCCAGCCTAGGGTAGTTGTTACTGTCTGATGTCATTCAGTGGCCTATGTGAAATGGGGAATCTCAGTAGATAATGTCCACATCACAAAGAGAACCCCAAATTTGCCATTATTTGGACCCCTTATTTGCAATCTGAACAAGGAGCAATGCATTGCATGGGTATAGCCGGAGAACTGCCCTTTCATCCCCTAAATCTGGTCCCCTAAGTCAGGTCTGAGGTGTGTTGGTGGGGAGAAGCATGCACTACTGTGGCCCTTGTACCTTTGTACCTGTTCAGTGAATAAAGACTGGCATCCACCACTGTCAGTCCACCACAAATTAACACACACATGAAATGTGGTAATATGTGACGGGGAGCTATTACCAGCAGGAAGGGGTGTGGGGGGAGGAAGAAAATCTTTTGTGGTGATAATCAAAGTGGGCCATTTCCAGCAGTTGACAAGAATATCATGTGCCAGCAATGCCCCTCTGCCATGTACATTGGTCAAACTGGACAGTCTCTACGTAAAAGAATAAATGGACACAAATCAGAGGTCAAGAATTATAACATTCCAAAACTAGTCGGAGAACGCTTCAGTCTCTCTGGTCACTCGATTACAGACCTGAGAGTGGCTATTCTTCAACAAAAAAACTTCAAAAACAGACTCCGAGAGACTGCTGAATTGGAATTAATTTGCAAACTGGATACAATTAATTTAGGCTTGAATAGAGACTTGGAGTGGATGTGTCATTACACAAAGTAAAACTATTTCCCCATGTTATTCTCCCCCCCATCTCTCACTGATCCTCAGACGTTCTTGTCAACTGCTGGAAATGGCCCACCTTGATTATCACCACAAAAGGTTTTCTTCCCACCCACCCCTTCCTGCTGGTAATAGCTCGTCTTAAGTGATCGCTCTCCTTACAGTGTGTATGATAAAACCCATGTTTCATGTTCTCTGTGTGTGTATATAAATCTCCCCACTGTATTTTCCACTGAATGCATCCGATGAAGTGAGCTGTAGCTCACGAAAACTTATACTCAAATAAATTTGTTAGTCTCTAAGGTGCCACAAGTACTCCTTTTCTTTTAACCTGTTCTTAAAAACTGCCAATGACAGGAATTCCACAGCCTCCCTTGGTAGCCTATCCCCATACCTAACTATCTTTTATAGTTAGAAAGCTTTTCCTAATATCTAACCTAAATCCCCCTTGCTGCATACCAAGCCCATTATTTCTTGTTCTACCTTCCGTGTACATGGAGAACAATTGATCTTGATAACAGCCCTTAACATATCGGAAGACTGTTTTCGGTTTTCTTCTCGGTCTTCTTTTCTCAAGCCTAAAGATGCCCAGTTGTGTTTTATTTTTTTTACCTTTTCTCAAAAGTCAGGTTTTCTAAACCTTGTATCATTTTTGTAGCTCTTTTCTGGACTCTCTCTGATTTGTCAACATCTTTCTTAGTGTGGCACCAGCATTGGACACAGTACTTCAGCTGAGGCCTCACAAGTAGGACACTCAGCACGCATGTCTTACATTCGATACTGCAGAATGATATTAGCCTCTTTTGCAACTGCATCGCGTTGTTGGCTCTCATTCATTTTGTGATCCACTCTAGCCCCTAGGTCCTTTTCAGCAGTACTTCCACCTACCCAGTTACCCCATATTTTGTATTTGTGCTGCTTAAGTGTAGTACTTTGCGCTCGTCTTTATTGCATATCACCTTTTTGATTTCAGACCGGTTCTCCAATTATGAGAACAGTAGGCTGTTTACAAACCATGCAGATGGTAGAACTTAACATGAGTCTCTCCCTGTCAAGAGGGAGATGAGGAAAGAGCAAGAATGCTGATCATTCAGAAGGGAAAGAGAAGCCTGTGAGGAAGTTTATAGAGGAGCTGAGCAATGTATTATTTGAGCACTATATGAAGGGTTAACTTCTATAAAAAGAAAATGTGTCCAGTCAGATTCTGATGAGTCTGTGGCCCCGACCATTCTGATTCCCCCTCCCCTTTATAACTATTTTTGTTTATCCTGGAAGGGTGAGGTTTTGGTTCAGCTGGAGGGCTGAACCACTCAACCAAGAGGGGAAATAGGGGCATTGGCCAAATCTGATGACAGGAAGTAAACTGCATTGTGACATGGGGAGAATGCCTTGTGATAGGAAATTATAATTAGCTGTGTGTTTGTCTCATTAAACAAGCAATACATCGTATTACTTCTCTGAGTGTTCCAGAAGAGGGCTGGATGCTTCAGGGCAGATGGTTTTGGGGAACTCTGGGACTGGGAAAGTGTTGGATTCACTGTGCAAGTAGTATCCCAGGCTGGTGGAGACCAGAGTGGGGCTGTTGTGTTGTAGACAGGCTGCTGAGGTCAGAGCGCTGAACCAGGGTTACACAGCACTCAGACACTTAAGGAACGGCATGCTTATCTGCTGACTGTTGGTTTTTTCAGCTGTGAGCCATAGCAGCAGAACTTTTAAGGCACCATGGTTATATGGCAGGTTGTGACACAACCCCTTACTGGTCTGGGTTAAATCTCAACACATCACAGTTCCTTATGAATAAGAGTTTATACTGGGAAAGAAGTATTGGTAACCTAGCTGTATTTGTTACTTAATACCATTTTAATGTATACACAATAGATGAACATGCATTAAACTTTACTCCATGAGTTTGTTTATGGGCCCAATTCTATTCCCTTTGACTTAGTAAAAGCAGGCTCTTGTTCTACAAGGTGCAACAGACTCAGACAAGAAGGATATTAGAGAATAGTAGAAGGCAGGTATATTAGCCTCAGAATGTGCAAGTCCCTGTTCCCTAGATAGCCAAACAAAGGCTACTCCAGGCTAATCAAGACACCTGATGCCAATTAACCAGTTAAGGTTGTTAGGCTAATGCGGGCACCTGACCCCAATTAACTGGCAAAGGGTCAGTTAAGGCCGTTAGGCTAATGGAGACAGGTGGAACCAAACAAGGTCTCACTCATACTACTTAAAAGCTCTCCTTTCCAGTTCCCTTGGGGGAAGCCCAGGTGAAAGGAACTGGAGGAGAGGAAGCATTGCTGAATCCTGAGGTGAGGGTGAAGCTAGGAAAAGGGGACCACGGGGAAGTGGCCCAGGGAATCAAAGCAGCGTCAGTCTTGAAGGGAAAGCCGCCAACAGCTGCTACCATTAGGGTCCCTGGCCTGGAACTCAGAGTAGAGGGTGGGCCCAGGTTCCCCTGGCCCCCCATGTTTATAGAGATCCCCTTGAGAGGGGAAGCAGACTTTGGTCCAGGCAGGAGGCCAAACTGCGCCTACTGAGCTCTAAGGAGCAACAGAGGCTGTGGGTATTCCACCTTCCCACCTCCCATACTTGCCTGTGATGAAAGTATCTCAATAAGCTGTGGCCTTTGCAGCTATACCGAGAAAGGGAGGTCATGTTGAGGGCCTTAGCGAGCTTCTGAGGCCACTGGATCCGCCTGGAAACACGAGACCCACTAATAAAGGCTCGGAGATTTCTCACAAAGGTCTACGATAAGGTCCTCTTTGTTAGGACATAGATGTCCTTTTTACTTACCTGGTAAAGTTGCTGTTTGCAAGCCATTATGCTGACTCTTTGAGTTCAAAATCTAAATCTCTCTGTTTGTGAAGCCATTGGATAAAGGACACTGCCAACTGGCTACGTACAGTATGCTTGGACAGTCTCAGTACTGTTTGGCAGTACCCAGAAGAATAAATTTAATACAAAGACTAAAAATTAGTCTCTGAATAACATTGGATCATAAGAAAAGAGCAATAGAATGTTGTAAATCAATATTTAACACACATCCTTCAAGAATGGAGAACACTAAATGTGATTTACTTTGTAACTAATGCTGTTGGCTAAGTGCAGGTTATATTCATCATCATCCTTCCTTACTGCCACTTCAGGATGACACCAATCATCCCTCTCCTGAGGCAAATGGGACCACCTGGTTCTTGCAAATGCTACTTGTTCATGTCTGTCTGTCTTTTTTCTTTTTTTTTTCTTGATCACCGGTCTCTTTCTTTCTCCCCTTGTGGTATAGCCAGGAAGTCCTTTGTCGCTTCATTTTCTGAGTCTCCAAGACGTTCCTCACCTTGATTACTCTTCTGTCTCTGTCTGATGAGTCGAAGGTCACTAATCCATCCTTTGTTTTGCCTTTGGTTTAGTTTCTCCTCTTGGGGAATGAATAATTGTGTGTATTGTGGCTGGCAATGCACAGGTGTCAGAGAGCCTACTTTTCATTCAAATGTTTCATCTTCAAAGCATTTCCCTCCAGCCTGGATTCTTCTCAATGTACTTCATCTGTATGGGTTGAAATACAGAACAATATATGAATGAAGCACTGTCTACCCCTATGGGGCACATGAGCAATTGGTTTTACCTCCTGCACAGCTACTAACTCTAACAGGAGCAGAGGGCCATTCCTGTGCTGTTTAGGTGAACCAAATGGCAAACCTCTCTCTCCCTCATCCAAAGCAGTGTTCCACTCCTTGTGCTCTGCATGCTCCTCAGTCCTCCCTCTTATACAATAAGTTGTTTATGACTCTGTGCATATTGCTTAAAAGTTTTCATCCTCAGCTCTCTTTTCCCATTTGCCTATCATTATTTGAATATGGTGTCTTTGTGGAATTACAGCCAAGATGACAAAATTGTTTGCAAATCTTAAATATTTGATTATTGCACAGTAATAGTCCAAAAATAAAATTCATAATAGTTTTTACTGCAGACTTATGGGCCAACACTGTGGAATGTGGAAGTGTTTTTAGTAATGGGTCTATCATGATGCCCTTTCTAAGGTTGCTGACGCCCTTCCTTAGGCAGGAGTAGAAAAACTTGAATGAGGAATCTCAGATTTTACTGGTGATACTGCTGTTGGTATTTTAAGATAAATAAAATTAATGCAAATGAGGCTACAGTAAAAAGATCCCATTAAACTTTCTGGGGCCATAGGAACAAGGAGCACTTATAGGCAAAAGTGGTGGCAACAATCTGTAAGTGCTTTATTAATGAAGTGAAGTGATACTTAGCATTACTATCAAATGGAAAGAGAACTCGGTGATTAACCCTATACTTTCAGTATAAATTTATGAAGTTGCTCTCATTTTGTCATAGTTAGTTTTCAACTATATGAGGCAGTATTTGTTAGCCACTCTGGGTCTGTGTTTTTAGCACTCTACTGTAACTGGGAAGATGTATCTATGTCCTAGACTAGTGTAGACTAATAGGCAATTTATCTCCTTCCAAATGATGATTTAAGTGGTGGGAAATCTCCTCTGTCAGATGGTTCTCGTTTCTACTAATTTGATTTAAAAATATAAAGAAATTTAAAGATTTTCTGTCACATGTATAAGCCAGGGAAACTTCCAGCTTCCTTTAGAAGCATTGCTACATAAGTAATTATAAAACCAGGTTGGGATGTGGGCTATTATAATAATCATAGAGCTATCCTTAATAGGTAAATATCATAAGGTATTTGCCTTTGCCATACGGCACAGGGAGGGGAGATGGTTACACAGTTTCAGAGATTTACATGTGGTATAAAAAGTCACTTCTGTTGCAAACTATTAAAATGAAGTTCTATACTAAAACTATGTATGGTATCTTCTTCCTCAGCAGCTCTGCGCTCTTCAGGCAATAAAAGTCAGAGTTGCTTTCTTGAGTGATAGAAATCTATTTGTACTGCCTTGTGTTCTGGTTGCTCGAGCAGAATCAATGTAAAAAGGAATGAAGTAGATGGTAATGGGGTGGAAAAGATACCACTGAGGTCCTAATTTGGCCTATAGAACCTGTATCATTGTCAATATGATACACATCACGGGGGAAAGAGCCAGGCTTGATTCACATTCTTGTCAATAATTGGCTTCTCTCTCAAAGATTTCCTACGTTGATACCACTGGTGGTAGGAATGTAAGAATAGGTATGGTTACCAATGGCCTTCAGCCTTTTAAGTACTATTTAAACCCTCGTTTAAGCCGGGTTAAACAATGCATTGCTGCTTGAATTCCTGTTTACATTACTGCTCCCATCATTGCTGTTGCCTGTCAGACTGGACTAGAAGTACCAAATGGTGGAAAATTCTAGCAAAACAGCCTCATTTTTCTTTTCCTCCTTTTGAGCCTAAGTAGAGTTTTCAGGGCTGGCAGTTAAAATTTTTGCTTGTGAACAGAGCATATTCAATCTTGTGCAACTGGGAGTCAATAAACATGGAATATCATTCTTTGAGTCATGCTTTAGAATAGAACTGACTACAGCCTATTTGGACTATGAATTCTTTCTTGCAATGACTGCCATTCCATTCTTTGTGTTTATAATTATGATGTGATATTTGGGCTTACAAATTTACCCTAATTATAAGCTTAATTGTAAAATGTATGTGAAAGTTCATAAAATACCACAATAACCTATAATAAATATTGATGGGAAAAGGAGACAGAAAAGCTGAATTAGTCAAAACATAAAAAGGCCACAGTGATATGATTCAAGGACTATGTTGAAATCATGCTTGGTAAAAACAGAGGATGTGGAACCGGAAATTAATTAATTAAATAAAATAGTGTCAGACATCAGGCTTAATTGGTGGAGAAAATAATGAGTGGATGGGCTATTCCATCCACCACTCCCTTTTTGGGTCCTTAAAGAAGAACAGAGGGAAGAACAGACCTAGGCTATTGAAGCAAACTTCATCATCCTGACTACCAATCCCATGTTTACTGAGACCCTGGGTTTTTTTTATCCTAATCCTGAGAGATCATCTGACCAGACAGGGCCAGAGAGAGGGATCCCAGATAACATCACTGGTACCACCTGAAATGAAAAGGGATTGGATTTGAACAGCAGCAACAGTTCCAGCCTGTCTTAACTAACTTCTTCTCTCTTACCCAAAAGGACAGTTATGACTGTCGTTGACACCATTAAAGAAATTGTCAAACAAGAGTATTTTCTTTCTGAAACTCCTTCCAGAGAAAGGGAACAAAAAACGTTAAAATGAAAACCTTACTAAATACTTTAACTGTTTCTCCTTCTCTGTATTGTTTAAATGGTTAAACAGATTTTTAATGTTGTGTTTGCCATAGTACTAAGCAGGCTGAGGTCTCTGTATCCCAAACCCTGGACCTTTAACACTGCACAGTTACTGGGTTATGTTAACTCCTTTGACTCTTTCGGCCCCTTTATTCCATCCAATTTAATATAACAGTGCCTAATGCAATATGGCTCTATCTTAGACTGTTGTCCCTTAGCACTGCTTCAATATAAATTATAGATAATAAAAATGGTGCTTTTATGTACAGAACAAGTGAACATCATTCTTCTAGAATGCGGCAATTGGGTATCTACCAAAACAGAATATCTATATTGTGGGATAATGCAGCCATTAAGAACTGAAGACAAGAAATTTTCCTGATGCAATTGGAATGATGCAAATGTAATTTCTTCTGATCAACTTTTCAAAGATGGCCTGCCATGCCAGTTCTCACAGCTCAATGAAGCATTAATTTACAGGATAAAAACAACATTGGCAGTATTTACAGTTTATGAATATCTTTAAAGTGAGGGTTAATGTATGTTAGTGTGAATCCTTGTTTGTCACCGGCATTTGACCTTTTTGCATTTCCCATGGCTTACTGTGGAATTTTAGTCTGAGTATTTATAATTACTTATTGAAGATCATCAAATATACCACAGATAAATTAATCTTGGTGTAGAATTTAGCCTCAGAGAGCCAAATAGATATTTACAGCTGGGAGAATATACACAGAGTAGAAATATTAATAAATGATCACTTGATATCAAGCTATAACTAATTCAGCAACATTTCACTTGTAGGACTTATTAGGCTCCACATAGAATGGAAAAGGCAGGGAGAAAAGAAAGAATGATATTTGTTTAAGAGAAAGAGAGGCACTCGTAAGGAGGCTGTTGTAAGAGTTACTTATGCTGTGGCTTTAAGATAGAATGTCATTTGGAGGGGTGGGGAGTATTAAGAGGGAGTGTACCCCAAGGAATCTTAAAGAGGCATTCTGGCTACTTAAGCCAGATTATCTTCATGGCTCAGTGTGCATACCAGAGCTGTTATTAACAAGGCATTGCTCTTGCCTCCCACCCCTTTCTGTTCCCTCTGGGTGAATTTAGCACCACTGGTTGCTGTAACCCTTGCACTCTGGGAGTATGAGCATCATGATTGTGTGGTTAGTCCCTGTGCTAGGGCACAGTGGGTTGGGAAAGATTCCTGTCATCCTGTTTTGCTGCCCTGATGGGATTGCAGTTCCATTCTTCCATTTGTCCATAATTTTCAGCATCTGGAAAACATTAATTGCCTGTTTTCTTCTTTATTTAGTGTTTGGGTTTTTTTCTACAAACTGGAGTCCAATGGACTTTGCCTAAGTTGACTTAAACCTGAATAAGTGTGGACCTCATGGGGCACCTATTTTATTATTCGCAAAAAGAAAAGGAGTACTTGTGGCACCTTAGAGACTAACAAATTTATTAGAGCATAAGCTTTCGTGAGCTACAGCTCACTTCATCGGATGCATTTGGTGGAAAAAACAGAGGAGAGATTTATATACACACACAGAGAACATGAAACAATGGGTTTATCATACACACTGTAAGGAGAGTGATACAGTGTGTATGATAAACCCATTGTTTCATGTTCTCTGTGTGTGTATATAAATCTCTCCTCTGTTTTTTCCACCAAATGCATCCGATGAAGTGAGCTGTAGCTCACGAAAGCTTATGCTCTAATAAATTTGTTAGTCTCTAAGGTGCCACAAGTACTCCTTTTCTTTTTGCGAATACAGACTAACACGGCTGCTACTCTGAAACCTATTTTATTATTGTAACCTAATGTTATTTTATTCTCTCTACAAGCAGCACGATAAAATCAAGGGAACCCTCTCCTTTACAAACACAAGACACGCACCCTGACAGAGGAATTAGTTCCTCTTTTGCTGGCCTTGTACAATCTGCATGGCTAAGGGAAAAGGAAATTTTTTTTTCTTTGCCTCTCAAGGGAACTTGCTGTTGCTCTCCTTTCATTCACATGAACTGAGGAAGTTAGTTTGCCTTGTCCTCCTGGTGTCTAAAGTGCTTTCCCTATGGACTCTGTGGATTACAGTAAGCTTTTATAACTGACAGCATAGCATGGGAAGGGGGAAAACAGTGGGGTAAAAGATATTAAAGCTTCTTACTAGGACACTGGTAATCAGAGCTGTCCTTTGGAACTGTGATCCTTCTAGCAGTCCTTGGAAAGTCATACTCTGCCACTAAATGGAAAACAACAATTATGCTTTGAGGAATGTACAAGATTACAGTACTTATTGTTTGCAATGTTGTTATAGCCATATTGGTCCCAGGATATGAGAGACAAGATGGGTGAGGTAATATCTTTTATTGGACCAACTTCTGGTGGTGAAAGAGACAAGCTTTCAAGCTACACAGAGCTCTTCTTCAGGTCCTGTCACTTTCATTTACCCAGGATCTTACTGACTACTTCAAGGAGAAGTTCATCGAGCTCTGGAGACTTAGGAGTCTTGGGTTCAATTCCCTTCTCCATCACAGGTTCTTGAATGACTTTGGGCAAGACCTTATTCTCACTATGCCTCAGTTCCCTATCTGCATAATGGAGGGCACAGAACCTCCCCACCTCTTAGAGATGTTCTGAGAAAAAATCCATTAAAGATTGTGAGGTGCACAGACACTACCGTGATGGGAGTTATATGTCAGAATGATAGATGCATCCATCATAACCTTACACCATTCTCTGTACATATTCATATCCAGAATATTTTTTTCCTTCTAGAATTCATATGATTTTGCCAAGTGGTGACACCATGTCTGCCAGCCAATGCAGTGGGCACATTTCATTTCACAAGGAAACTAGTCTTCTCTTCATTCATAGATCACGTTACAGGCAATTTGAGATAAAGAATGAAATATGCTGACTTCTGCTATGAACATGACTATGGGTCTTTGGAAATGTTATGCTTGAAGTTATATTTTGGTATAGCCAGGAGCTTGGAAGCCTTCAAGTCTGATCTCTTTAAAAGGGGATATATGTTATAATTATTTTCTAGAGATGGGTCAGTACAGGAACCTTTCATACAAAGCCCCTGATTTTCGATGGTACCGGTGGAGTCTTGGGGGAGGATAAGAATGGAATCCAAGTCTAAATGAACCCTTAGGTTCTTGAGGTAACAAAAAACAAACTCTTACCAATTTCCCCCTAATAGAGAGGGCGAGAAAAAAATCTGAATTCCCAAACCTTTGGTGATTTGGACAGAATGGAACATTGGATTTGGACCTGTCTCTGTTTCTGATTTTGTTTTGCAAATTCAAAATAGATTTTGTAAAACCAAAGCCTCCTCAACCCATTTCTGTGTTTGTCTCTGTGGGTTTTTTTCAGCAGATAGCTTGCACCATTCTCTGTCACTTCAGGGTGTGTAAATAATTCTGTCTTCCATAACCCTTTGTTTAAATCCCTTTTGAGGATAGGGAATGCTGTGATCATTCTAAATGTAAATATGCTGTCTGTATCTGTTCTACATATATTGAGTGATGCACGTCATTTGGGAGGAATTTCTTCAAAGACCACAGCCTAGTTAATCAGTTTGGGAGCTGACAGCAGAAATTGAATGGAGAATGTGCCTGTCCCAAATGGCATCATGTGAATCATGTACCAACCAGACTTCGTATGAACACACAAACTAAAAGAGCAGGAAGACATACTTGAGAACTTAATCGCTTGATCAGCCTTGGAAAGTTCTACTTGCCCATTTGTCTGCGTTGACTTTTTAAAAAAAACATTAAATACAAAATAATTATCTTTTTCTCTGTTATTATGGCAAAGGACAGGAGGGTAGATATTGTACATGAAATAGTTAATTTTCATGACAATCTGCAAGGTTAGATGGTACAAGTGATGTGTAATATGAGTGGATTACATAAAATGACTAGACAACCTAACAGGACTTTTCTAATTCTAAAAACTATATGTGCATAGATGTGCTTTCCAGATCACATGTCTCACCAATCAAATAATCACAAAGGCTTCTGTAATATGTTGAGGCCAAATCAATAAGTCTCTAGCTGCAATGGTATTAGCTCAGTATAATTTTGTCTGAGTTCAATATTACTATTATTTGTATTACTGTAGTGCCCAGCAGCCCCACTCCTGGACCAGGACACCATTGTATTAGGTGCCCCAAAGAGTTTACAGTCTATGTATAAGACAACAGGTAAGATGGAGACCGCAGAGGGGAGAGTACAAGAAAACATTGAGACCATAGGAGATTGTAAAAGCTTAATTCTCTAGCATTATTTTGGACTTTTTTTGCTAGTTTTGATGGATTCTGTTAACTTTTTATGTTTTTTTGTGATCTATCTGTAAAAATCTAGTTTTAGTTTAATGGAATGGGATTAGGGGATTACTATAAGAACAAAGTGGATGTTTTGCTAACATGCAGAATTAGCACATGGTTCAGCATGAATAGAAAACTACTCAGGAAAAGTTCATGGTGAGAGGAGTAATAGGGGTTTGCAGGCCTGAATAGAGGTGCAAAAGTAATGTTTGAGGAACATGGCACCAAAGCTACTTGATTCATACCTGTTTCTTTCCAGCAAAAATGGTCTCTCTTTCGGAACATTAGTTAGTTTACAGCATGGATTTTATTATCATGATTCTGATCTCTGACCAGTTATACACCAATATAACTTGACTGACTTAAGTGGAGTAGTTCTTGATTTACACCATTGTAATTGAGAGGATAATCAGGCCCAGAATCTATTTTCTTGCATAAAATAGGTTTCACGTACATTTTTTTCTACTGTCTCTTTATTGTAGTTTGTTGCATCTAGTGTATCCAGTCCCTTTCTTTTCAATAGTATTGTTTGTTCTTCCACTTTTAGTCTCCTTATATTTGTATTTCTTTACAGGCCTCGTGTGTTTAGAGGAAGTGGGAGAATAATCACAGAGGTGATTGTTCCTAAAAGTTTCTTAAATTTCCATTCCCTGTGTCTAGTTAAAAACACAAATAAGGAGTGAGTGGGGTGGAAGTACCAGGAGAAATCTTAAAAAATCTGGCTTCACCACAATGGCCTCCAAATACTGTGGACGTAGATAATGATTTCTGATATATAGTCAACACGGGCTCTCTGTGTGGTAGTAGGATCAAGTGTAAAGAAACAATATTTAAAGAGACTTTATTTACATAGGCTTCATGTCCTGTCAGTAGCCTCTCCAGTGAGTGCCTAACATTTAATAAATCTAAGAAGTAAAGGTTCAAGTTGCTGCCTGGATCTCCACTGCTTCCTGCCTGGGAAGCAGCATCTTTTTATTACTATTTTATAGGTCCCTTTGTTTGTTTGTTTGTTTGTTGATATTGACTTTGTCTTCATCAGGATCACTGCAGCTTTTAATGTAACCGTAGCCTGTCATGAGGGACTTGATGGAAAGCTTTCTCAAATTGTAAATAAATTATACCTGATGTACTGCCATTATTGACTTTCTATAGTGGTTTCAATGGCTCCAAGCTCTGGTGGTCTCTAGACCACATCCCTTTAGGCAAGATATCCCTTCAGGCATGATAGGCTAGTTGTAGTTGTTACAATATTACTTTAATTTATTCCAAATTGCCCCTCATTATTGTGTTTGCTTTGCTCTTTACAAATGTATACATAATGAGTCTGTCGTTTTCTCAGCCAGCAATCTATTCAATACTTCAAATACAGCTTCTATACTGAATAATTTTTTAGTGTATAAATTTTGTAGTGCATAATGTCTCAGGACAGGTATGCAAGTATTAAAAAGATGGGAATATCAGAATTTAGTTGATAGTCATAACTAACTGACGTAAGCCCAGTATTATACTACAATGCATCCTCATCACCCTATCAGATGATATAAACAAAGAGGACTGCACTGAATCTTGAAGGTCAACTGATTCAGGATCTGTCAGTGCAATAGAAGATGTGAATTTCAGAGCTGAAGGCCCTTCATTCAGAATTCCCTGCCAATAGCCCCTGCATTTACAATTAGTCCATTAATGCAAATGTTCCGGTTGACTTCAGCTATCATGGCAGACCACACAGAAAAGCAATTCAGTTAATTTTGATCTTTCAGAGCCCTGCTGGTGCCTAACAAGTTTTCTATTATAATTCCCACTGGGCTTCATATTTATCAATGCTGTTGCCATTGCCCTTTACATTTCATTCATCATTCAAACTGTAACAGGTACAGAGAAGGGCTACTAGAGTGATCGGAGGAATGGAAAACCTGTCTTATGAAAGGAGACTCAAGGAACTTGGCTTGGTTAGCCTAACCAAAAGAAAGTTGAGGGGAGATATGATTGCTCTCTATAAATATATCAGAGGGATAAATACCAGAGAAGGAGAGGAATTATTTAAGCTCAGTACCAATGTGGACACAAGAACAAATGGATATAAACTGGCCATCGGGAAGTTTAGACTTGAAATTAGATGAAGGTTTCTAACCATCGGAGGAGTGAAGTTCTGGAATAGCCTTCCAAGGGAAGCAGTGGGGGCAAAAGACCTATCTCGCTTCAAGATTAAACTCGATAAGTTTATGGAGGAGATGGTATGATGGGATAACATGATTTTGACAATTAATTGATCTTTAAATATTCATGGTAAATAGGCCCAATGGCCCATGATGGGATGTTAGATGGGGTGGGATCTGAGTTACTACAGAGAATTCTTTCCTGGGTATCTGGCTGGTGAATCTTGCCCATATGCTCAGGATTCAACTGATCGCCATGTTTGGGGTCAGGAAGGAATTTTCCTCCCGAGCAGATTGGAAGAGGCCCTGGGGATTTTTTGCCTTCCTCTGTAGCATGGGGCACAGGTCACTTGCTGGAGGATTCTCTGCACCTTGAAGTCTTTAAACCATGATTTGAGGACTTCAATAGCCAGACATAGGTGAGAGGTTTATCGCAGGAGTGGGAGGGTGAGATTCTGTGGCCTGCGTTGTGCAGGGGGTCGGACTAGATGATCATAATGGTCCCTTCTGGTCTTGGTATCTATGAATCTGTATGAATCTATGAATCATTTCCTGTGGGAGTATCAAAGCGTTTATCATTGCTGAAAACATTTGTGAGACAGCTTCTCAAGCTCACAAAATCCAAAGAGCATTTGCCATGTTCATATTTCCTAATGAATTCCATTATTTTTACTTAAAAAAAAAATTAAAAACCTCACATAGGTGTAAGGAGTCCAGACTATGCTCTTTCATAAATCTGTTTATAACTTCACATACTGTAATTAAATTGCTCCAGATTCACACCTCAAAGACTCTGAAACCACAAGGAACAAACATGATCATCGAGTCTGACCATCTCACCCACCCACTTCTGCAGAAGGGCCATAGCCTTGGGCTGAGTTAATAAAGTCTCAAATCTTGATTTAAACACTTCATGTTATAGAAAATCCACCATTTTCTCTAGTTCAAAGCCAGCAAGTGACTCAGGCCCCACATTGCAGAGGAAGGTGAAAAAAAATCCCCCAGGTCTCTGTCAATCTGACCTGTGGGATAAATCTTTTCTAACCCCAAATATAGTGTTCAGTTAGACCCTGAGCATGTGGCCATGTGAACACCTGGGAAAGCATTCTCTCTAATAATTCAGAGCCCTCCCCATCTAGTGGTCCATCTCTGGCCATTGGAGATGTTTGCTAGTAACAATTACAGATGAGCCATCTCATCATACCATCCTCTCCATAAATTTATCAAGCTCAGTCCTGAAATACATTAGTTTTTTTGTCCCTCTCCCACAACTCTCCAGAATGGCTTTTCCAGAATTTCGTTCCTCTGATGGTTTGAAATGTTCATCTAATTTCAAGCCTAAACTTATTTATGGACAGTGTATATCCATTTGTTCTTGTTCCAGCACTGGCCCTTAACTTAAATATCTCCCTTATGTTTATTCCTTTTGTGTATTTATAGAGAACAATCATCTCTTCCCCCACCTCTCTGCCTTCATTTTGTTAACCTGAACAAGCTAAGCTCCTCAAGTCTCGTCTTGTCTCCATTTATCTGATTATCCTAGCAGCCCTTCTTGTCATCTATTTCAGTTTTATTTCATCTTTCTTAAACGTGGGAAACCAATTGCCCACAGTATTCCAAGTGAGGTCTCACCAGTGTCTTGTATAATGGTAATAAAATTTCCATGCCTCTACTAGAAATATGTTGCCTGATGCATCCTAGAATTGCATTAGCCTTTTTCATAGCCACATCACATGGATGACTCGTCATCACCCTGTGATTGACCAATATACCCGGGTCTTTCCTCCTCCTCTTGTTCCCAGCTGATATTTCCCCAGTTTGTAGCAAACATTCTAGCAAATGCATGACTTTGCACTATTAAATTTCATCCCATTTCTATTATGATATTCTGGTGGTCCTCCATATTGGCCATACTTCCCAACTTCATGTCATCTGCAAATTTTATTTGGTCACTCCCTCTTTTTTTGTTTCCAGGTAATTAATGAAAATATTAAATAAGGTTGGCACCAAAACTGATCTTTGAGGAGCTCCACTAATAACCTCCCTCCAGCCTGACAGTTCGCCTTTCAGCAAGACTAGTTGTCATTTCCTCTTTAATCAGTTCCTTACTCTCATTTCAGTTCTTGTATTAATCCCCATCTTCTCCAATTTAACTAATAATTTCTCGTGTGGAACTATATCAAATGCTTTACTGAAATCTAGGTAAATTAGATCTATTGCATTCCCTTTGTCTAAAAAATTGGTTATCTTCTCAAAGAAAGAGATCAGGTTGGTCTGGCATGATCTAGCTTTTGTAAAAACATGTTATGTTTTATCCCAGTTACCATTTACATCTGTCCTTAACTATTCTCTCTTTCAAAATTTGTTCTAGGACCTTGCATGCAATTGTGGTCAAACTAATGGGGCCTGCAGTTTCTGGGGACATTTTTTTTCCTTTTAATAAAATATAGGTACTATATTTCTAATTCTCCAGTCAGAGGGTACAACCCTTGAGTCGACTGACTCATTAAAAATCCTTGCTATTAGGCTTGCAATGTGATGTGCCAGTTTCTTTAATATTCTTGAATGGAGATTATCTGGGCCTCCTGATTTGGTCCCATTAAACTATTTGAGTTTGGCTTCCACCTCGGGCATGGTAATTTCTATTTCTATATCCTTGGTCCCATTAGCCACTTGCAACTACCCCCACGCTCCTCATTATCTTGACTAAAAACTGAGGCAAAGTATTCATTTAGGTGTTGAGCTATATCACGATTATCTTTTAACCTCCACCCTGTCCTCAGTATATAGTGGCCCCACTTCTCCTTTCCTTGTTTTCTTTTTATTCATATGTCTAAAGAACCTCTTCTACTGGTTTTAATTTCCTTTGCAACGTCCAACTTTGCTTGGCTTTTGGCAGTTCTCACTTTCCCCCCTACATTTTCTTACTTCTAAGAAAGGTATTCTTCTTGCTGATCCCACACTTCTTCCATTCCTTTGTAGGCTTTCTGCTTTATCTTAATAACCTGTTTGAGGTGTTTGTTTATCCATTTTAGTCTGTAACCTTTTCCTATGAATTTTTTCCCCTTTCTTGGGATGCAGGCTTCACATAGTGTCTGCAACTTTGATTTAAAGTAATTCCAAGCCTTCTTCACATTCAGATCCTCAAGTTCTTCAGTCCAGTCCATGTTCCTAACTAATTCTCTTTAAAAATATTGTTTACACTTTTGCAATCAAGGGCCCTAGTTGGAGACTTATTTTTGTTTATTTAATTTAAACTGAATTAACTCATAATCACTCAAACCAAGGTTATCCTCTACAATCAGCTCTTCTATGAGGTCTTTGCTACTTTATACTCAATTTAAAATGGCATCATCAGCTCTTGTTAGTTCGGTGACAATTTGGGGAAGAATTCTGCCAGCTATACCACATCCAGAGAGATCAAGATCTGCCATTATTAGTAGCCCTTGTTCTCTAATCTATATCTGGGAAGCTAGTCTCTCAATC
This sequence comes from Dermochelys coriacea, assembly GCF_009764565.3. NCBI lineage: Eukaryota > Metazoa > Chordata > Testudines > Dermochelyidae > Dermochelys > Dermochelys coriacea. The sequence continues at coordinate 64,272,242 of NC_050074.1, forward strand.
ACAAAAATCCCAGTAGTATTTATTTCATTAAAAATATTAGAGGTGCCTGTCCATATCCAAATTAGATCCCGGGGGTCTGTAGCAGACTCCAAGCACTATCCCAATGGAGCCTCTATTACCTTTCTTCTCTAAAATGCTTTTGACCCAAACAGTTTCCATTTTATCCTAATTTTTTTACAGTCTACCTCATCATTAATATACAATGTTACTCCACCACCTTTCTTTTTCTTGAACATCACATATGCTTCAATACCTGTATTCTCATCACAACTACTATTCCACCATCTTTCCAGTATCCCTAAAATATTGTGGTTTCACTTTCTGCACTAGTTCTGTACTAGTTCCTTCATTTTCTTACCCAGGCTCCTTGCACTGAAGTGCAGACATGTCAGTTGTTTCTGTTTCTTGTCCCACTCTCAGACAATTAAGTTTTACTGCCAGTGTTGCTTCTCTGACTGTGACTTTCAGTGGTATTGGCACTATCTTTCCCCTTGCTGTCCATTCTCCTACCCTTTGTTGTTCCTTTCTCCATTGCCATATCTTCTTTTACTTGATTTTCCTCCTGCTCTATATTCGAATTGGGATCATCTTCTATCTGTCTCCCCTGAATTTCTAGTTTAAAGCTCTTTTAAATCAGTTGTGCCCACCTCCACCCTAGAAGTCTTTCTCTCCATCCCATGAGAGCAGTCCTCTGTCCATGAATGCCTCTCTGAAAATTGAGATTCAAATCTGGCTCAAGAAGTCTTATCACAGTCTTCAATATCAACTACAGGATGAATATTTAAGAGTGTCAGTCAGTCCTTGAATCATCACCATTCACGATCCTCTCTCCTAATAACCTTTTGCAACCTGTTGCAGTTGCTATCTATAATATATATTAATTTATAAGTATAGCTTATCAACCCCTTGCTCTGCTTGCAATATTAGACCATTGTTCATTTCTTCATTTTCTTCCAAGTCTTCAAGATGTCCTTCATTTTTTTCTACTCTTGTCTCTCCATTTGATATCAGCCATAAGGTTTTTCAGGAAGGGTATGTGGTTACAGTAGGGAACTTGTAGTCAAGCCTCTTGAGTAAAGCTGGCAGTAAAACAAGATTTTTTTTTTTCAGAAATAAATTGAAATTGAAATATTTCAACCTGGTCTACTCTTCAGTCACATTCCAGGCTCTGAGATGAAATCCCTGTGTGCAATTAGGTAATTCACATCCTCTCTGTGCCTCAGTTGCTTCCTCTGTAAAATGGAGGAAGTAATACCTACCTACTTCAGGGTATGGATCTGAGATTCAACTTCGTAGAAAGCTTCATGTCCTTTGATAAATGTGCAAACTATTATCTGGCTTCATTATGATTAAGATTAAGATTTTGTCATGGTTATTTTTAGTAAAAGTCATAGGTTTCAGGCAATAAAAAGAAATTCACAGGAGCCTGTGACCTGTCTATGACTTTACTAAAAATAATGGGGGGGCAGTGTTGGGGGGCAGGGGAGGAATGACAGCTGGAGACCCATGGGGGGAGCACACAGAAGAAGTCAAGGAGGTCCAGTAAAATCACAGAATCGGTGAGAGCCATGACCTCAGTGACTAAATTGTATCCTTAATTATGTCATTATTTTAGTCTTACTGGGTTAGTTGAACTAGACCTAAACAAAACCCTTCTGGGAGTCTCACCCTTCTTGGGACTATCCATCTGCTATCTCTGAAGTTTTTCCCACTATTTCAAGTATGTATCAGTGTGGATCCCACTATACGTCTCATGGTGTAAGACTGGATTTTTTATTATTATTATTTTTTTTTTTACTAGCAGTGTCATTGGAGTTTTTGCCACTTCCTGCTGTGGCCCTTTCTTAGTTCCTTCCTGCCATCTGTGGCAGCAAGACAGACTCTGGTGAGTGTCTGATCCTCCAGTTCTTAGCTCCAGCTAAATTTCTTCACTTCTGATCTTCTACTTCCACCATCGTGAATTGATCATCAATGTCTGGACCGAACCTTTCTGGTGAGATACCCCTGTACAGACCTCCCCCATTTGGTATGTTTATGCTTCTCTGTGAGGACTCACAAATTATATTTCTTCATTCCAGAGAAAACAGGGTCTTTGTCATATCCAAGACATGGCGCAACACCATAACTTTTGTTGAACATTTTATGCACTTGACATTGCAGCCAGGGGAGATATCAAATTCAGGAGAGCAGTACTTCACTCTGACTGCAGCTGAAACTCCTTACTCCCTATGTCTTGGGAAGATGCTGCTTGCCGCTAACCTACAGTGGGATCTGCACTGACACATAGTCAAAGAAGAAAGAACAGTTACTTATCCTACAGAAACACTGGTTCTTTGAGACGTAGTTAGTATGGATTCTCTGCCACTTTTCAGAGTCCTCAGTTGCACAGGCTGTGAATTGGGGAGGACCTGAGGGAGGATTGCAACCACCTCATCTTTTATGCCCTTGTATGGGAGCAAGTAGAGGCACATGGGACATGCGGATACTGCTGTTCAAAAGAATCCAGTCTTGAGGCAAATAGGCACCTATAGTGGGATCCACACTGGCAACTTGATGTGAAGGACCACAGGTACTGTTGGGTAAGTAACCGTTCTTTAGTTTTTCCACAGAAACCCTTTGGGGTTTGTGTCATTCCCTGCAACCTCCTGACTGTCTCTGCTTACCTACTTGCTCCCCAACACACCTGCTGGTCCCAAGCTTCTTTAACTACAATTCCCACAGGCTGTTGAGCCTATGGCAGTGCTTCAGGCTCAGCAAGGGTTTAGCTGCAGACAGCAAATGCTTGAGCCAACTTTAGTTTGACATGTGGATTATTATGCTAATAATTTCAGGTTATTTCCTTAGATATCTTGTTAGTCTACTATTTTTACAAGTCTCTTAAAAATATTTTTGGCTTTTGTTTTATAATTTAAACAAAATATGAAGGTGTTAGTTTACTTAAAGAAAATTCTGGTATTTGTTTTAACAAGCTATTTTATTGTATTCGTGGGGGAAAACTGTTAGTGTTACCTCATTTATAATATATAAATAATTATTTTAATGTGTAGTTTTTGTGAGACTCCTCTTACAAACTGGCATGTTTGAAATCCAGATGCAAATTTTGCATCTCTTAAGATTATATCTAGGTGATGTTTAGTTTGGTGTATTAAACCTGTGAAGCAAATTTCACCTTTTACGTTAGCATGTCTTGGTATTCACAACTACAACCAGAATTTTCAGACATTTTTGCCTTAAAATAGGCATCTAAATCCAGATTTAGGCCACAGAGTTTGAAAACTTTGGCCTCAATGTGTTGTAAAATCTCTATTTGTGGGCACAGGTAACAGTAGCACATTGAAAAAAGTTCATTCCATTTTCAGAGAGGTTCTCTGCACTTAAAACAGGGAATGCTACTAGAACCAGAATGAATTTTGTGTGCTTGTTCTGTGCAGACCTCAAGGATCCGTGCTGGAGCCTCTTTGCCAGATAGAGGTTCTTTAAAGGTGCTTTTGTCTGCCACACTCTGCCACAGATGTGCTGACTCTGTGACCTTTGCCTACCCAACAGGTTGCGGGAAATGCATGTTTCTTTTATCATTAATCAGTCTTCCAGCTGGAATATTGTATCATCCGGAACAGCCACATTTCAGAGGTGACCTAGAATATTGTCTCGTATCACTTGACCAATGGCTAATGGCAAGGGCATTACTGACTCACTGGAAGAGTTCTTATATGGTCATCAGGAAATGACCCAACTCAGGGCTGCTACAAACCTAGTAGAAATTTCTCTTGTATGTGAAACCTCTCAAGATGTATGTGACACCACTGTTGTGTGCTTTTGTTTACAGTGCTGTTAGTTTTGTAGCAGTTAATGGCTGGGATAGTAACCAGTGAGAAAGCATTCATTCTGAATGTTCTGTTTTAGTTTTCAGTGGCAAAGCAGGACTCTATTCTGAATGCTTTTTGATTTTCTGTTTATATATTCCTTTCAAGATGATCTACTATCGTATAAGGGTCGATCTGCGAGTAGAAATGGATATTTTTACTCCATTGTATTTTTGGCTAGCTTCACATAATTTCATAATTATAGTCTTTAAATGAGAGAGCCCTTAATCAGCCCTCAGAATTAATATGTAAAATCTCCTGTCTCTCATTTCTCACCCCTTTCTCACATCCACACACACACTGTCAGATTGGAAAGTTAATCAAGATTAGTGAAACAAGTGAGGTTGATTAACAGCCACCAATTAAACCATTCCCCAGTGAAAGGCCTTAACACTTTTTTTAATTCTTTCTATTGGATGGAATGGATCTCAATACCTATTATATAGGCTGCCAACAGGGACACAGAGAATGATGTTTGCTTTACTTTGTCAAACTCCAGCTGAGCCCTGTGGGACAGCACTGACAATATATCTATAGAAGTCTGTGATTCTGTTTACACAATTCTTTATGGAAAGCATTAAGTAGCATATATCAAAAATAATAATATGATTACCTATATTAATGGGAATTTCATGCTACAGTGATGACTGTGTGCAGGAAATGTTTGGGTTGGCTGAAAGCAAAGTGCATAGGTTTACTCGTGTGTTCTACACAATTATGTAAAATCATGAACATTATGATGTGAACCTACTGTACAATATGAACTAACCAAGGAAACAGTGCAGCTGTCATGCTGTTGGAAAACAGATATTGCAAAATCTGTCAAATGATAAGACTGATATTAATGGAAGCACCACACAGAGCCAGTGTGCTAGGTATAAGCAAACCAAGTTATTGCTTGGGGCCTTGGGCAGCTTAAGGAGACCCCCTATTTATTATTAGTATGTGTTGTGTGGGCTTAGGCCTCCAATGGGCTATCACTGCCTTTGTCAGTACATCCAATATGCTCTTATTAAGCTGTTTTGATCATACAGGGATTATTTGGCAGGGAAGGTTAACATTCTACATATTTTTTTTTTTAGGTTTGCTCACATTACAGATGTGATCAGTGTATGTTGCTATTCTCCCTCAATGAGTGAATGAGTAAGCAATTGATTATAAGCTAAAGCTTATAATGTAGGAGCCTAAAGCCTTAAATCACGCATTAAAGGAAACCAGTCTGATATGTTGGAATACCTCAATTATATATTTTTAGAAGTGCAAAATGTGCTGGGTTGGAGTGAAGTCAGTGATGTCATACAGATCTCAAGAGGCAATAGATGCAAGACAAATTCCTATTAGATTTGTAACAGCACCAATGACATCTGATTCGGGCCATTTCCTTCTAACCTGTCACGTGGAGAAATGGACATATACACAGAACATAAAAAGCATGGTTAACATAGTGACAGCACTGCAAGCTTTGCCAAACTCTAGGGGACAGCCCTCTGCAGCTGAAAAAGGAGGTAGTTCAGTTTCCTTCTCTGTTCATTTCTTGAGCTCTACTGTGAAACTTCCACAGTGGATTCCAGTGAACCTCTGATATGGTGATGGAACTGGGCTTAGATCAACTGGCCAACTATCTCCACACTATTGAACAGCCATCAGATAGTGGTAACTTTCAACTGCTACTGCCTTGGGCTGGATTTGAGTAGGTTACCAAGAGGTGAGGTTGCAGAGTAGCGATGGACGGACTCATGGACAGACCCAGCTCCTCCCCCACCCCACCACGGGCAGCAGATACTGCACCGAGCAAGGCCTCCTGCTGACCCACTCCTTGCCAGGGCGGCTGGGGCTGGGTAGGGGCAGCAGCGTGCCGGCTGGCTGAGGTGAGGGGCTTTCTACCCCAGTATCGATCCTGTGAGCCATCTAGTCTTCCCATCAAAAATAAATTTCTTGGTATACATAAATTGCCTTTGACCTGGGTCCTCATCCATCTTGCTACTCAGTGGCATTTTTAATATAGCCTTTGCATAAGAACCTTGTAACCAGCTATTTCTACTTTTCATAAGCACAGGTTTTCTATGTATTGGATCATATAATGTTCTCATTTGCACTATTGAAATCACTAGGATTATACAGCTTGCTGAAGTCAATTGAAAGACTCCTGTTGATTCTAATGGGCTTTGGATTAGGTCCTCAGTAAGAGCAGAATTTGGGCCACTACTTACTTTTCCATCCTGAATCTGTTTTGTCCATATCCATATTTCAGTGGTACAGTGCTATAATTTCTTTTGGACTCTAAATGTGTATATGCTGCTCAGTTCTCTTGATAATTTTGTGGATGAAAGTACATTTTTAAGTAATATATGCATGAGTAGAATAAATAAGGGTATCTTTTTAGTTTTACTAGCATCTCAGATTTTTCCCATTAACATACATCATGCTGAGAAATATTCTGCTTGGGATTTCTTTTTTTCCCCTTGTAACTTTTCTCTCTCCTTTTTGATTGAGTAGGTCAGTAATGTAAACTGATAAACGGAAGAGAAACATGATGTGGACATGAAGACTTTCATCAAGCACATCAGTTTAAAATGGCCTTGAGTGGGGGGGGGGAGGGAAGTATGTGTACTCATGCACTTGTGTGTTTTATACTGAGTTTTGTTTAGGCTTTTTCCTGGTTAAATTTAACAGTGTAAAACAAGAAGCTACATATTGTGATATTAATGAAAATATATTGCTAAATGACAGGAAAAACATTCTAAAAATGTGTGTATTGTATTGATTTTTAACAGCAATATTTGGTGTGAGTGCAGGGCATGAGTTGCTTCCTTAATCAAGCTGAGTAGCATCTACTCATGCAAATAGTTGCAGAGTCGGGGTGCAGAAGTGGGCCCGCGAGCTACATTAGAATATGCAGGGGGTGGTTTTTAGACTTAAGCACACATTTAGAAGATTCCTGAAATTCTCTCTTCTGATTGTTTATTTTTGGAATAGACTTTCTCTATGCACATGTATTTATTTATTTTAAATAGTCCACTGATGCATAGAAATTAGCACAGATCCCTTCAAATGCCACTTGGCTTGGAATACATATTTACATTGTGCCCGGTTACAAAGAGTTAGACCCTAGTAGATCTGCGAGCAATTATCAAACCAAGAAGATAAAACATAAAACCTTGTGTGCCTTTGTTGTTCTTCTTTAATTCTGCTAATCGCCGTAGGTAAAGATTAGCTGCTGTTGTCAATTTAATTCAGCTTCAAGCAAAGCAACAAGGTCACTTATTTTTTTAAAGCAAAAAGGATTGAGTTGTCATGTAGTTCTAATAGGCAGCACAGGGAATCATTAGTCCACCTCAACTCCCTGACTGATGGGCATTTCACTTCAATCATCTGACTGAGTACTAGTGGCCCAGTACTATTGACACCATGTCAGAGCTGAGAGAAGATGCCTTAATCAGCACAGACACTCTCTGCATTGATTTGACAAGCTGCTGTAATGACCTTCTTGTTTTTCCGAAGGATTACTGTTTACGTAGGGAGGTGCTGCTGACTAAATGTAGTGCATTGTCATGGAAACTATTATTGTGGCATCTCGATCCCATTAACGCTGTGTTGTGTGACATTGATATGAGACAGTGAATATTTCAATGAAGCACAGTCCATTTCAATAATACTAATAATCTCTGCCCATTAATCAGGTTTACAAAATCTGTGACTAGCTCTGCACTCCTTGGCCAATAGGAATTAAAGAACCAAGGCCTGCTTAAGGTTCTGTTCTACCCATTTGGATATCTCATGCAGCCCAGATTGTTTCCTTAATTTGAATGAAAAAGTGCTGCCACTCCATTTCTAGTCTAAATTTTGTTCTGCAGCTCGGAAAGCTTGCCAGGAATTCAGGAAACGTATGGTCAGAAATGGGGGAAAAAATGAATGAGAACAAGAGAGAAGGGGAAAAAATGGGCTCAGATGTGAATGTTATATCTGCAACAACAGAATGGGTATATGGAACATTTTGTGCATTACACTGGAGGCTTATCAGTCAAGAAATAATACCACATCATTTCCCCTCAAATGGCTTATTTCCCTGAAGTTTTAAGATGATGCTAGAGGAAAGAAAAAAAAATTGAAAGCCCTTTGCCCTATATCAATCATGCAGATTTTTTTTCTTCCAACCTGGCATCTTAGTAGCTGGCCCTATGGTGGAGCTCTTCTCCCAAAATAAGATTCCTAATACCATCATGCTTGGCACAGACTAAGAAGAGAATTGCCCACCCAGTGACTAAGACAAAAGGAGCCAGTAGCAAAAAGCAAATAATCCAAGTAATCCCAAGAGACCCTATAATATGGAATTTTAATTTACGACATCTGTGTTCTTGGAAAAAGCAGGACTGGAGGCTCTCTCTCATGCTTAGAGAGGGAGGTTAGATCCTTGGCCACGGTTTGAAAGGTCTCTAGCATCAAGGGATGGTTTCTTTAGCAGTGGTTGGAGTATTGCATATTTTACAATGGGTGATAGCTTCTCCTTAGCAGAGGAAATGCAGACAATTTCTGTTATCATTCGGTTCTGCTACAGGTGTCCTTTCTTTCCCCAGGCACCCGAGCAGGGCAGGGATCAAAATAATAGAAGTCCTGACAGCAATCAGAGCTACTGTCTAATGACTATTATGTTTGTAAATGGGCTCAGTTCTTGGACGGGATGGTGGTGTGTTCCTGATCTCATGCTTTTAGCTATTTCTTGGTAGCCTATGAGACCATGGCCTCATATTCTGACCTATTCATGATGATGACAGCACCTCCTTTGTCAGCCTTTTTGATTCTGATGTCAGAGTTGTTTCTGAGGCTGTGGATGAGTACCCAGAAGTCACCTACTACAGGACAGGCCCAACAAAGAAAATAACAGCCACTAGCCATCACCTTTAGACCCCAACTAAAATCTCTCCAACACATCATCAAGGATCTACAATCTATCCTGAAGGATGACCCATCACTCTCACAGATCTTGGGAGACAGGCCAGTCCTCGCTTACAGACAGCCCCCCAACCTGAAGCAAATACTCACCAACAACCACATACCATACAACAGAACCACTAACCTAGGAACCTATCCTTGCAACAAAGCCTGTTGCCAACTCTGTCCACATATCTATTCAGGGGACACCATCATAGGACCTAATCACATCAGCCACAATATCAGAGGCTCGTTCACCTGCTCATCTACCAATGTGATATATGCCATCATGTGCCAGCAATGCCCCTCTGCCATGTACATTGGTCAAACTGGACAGTCTCTATGTAAAAGAATAAATGGACACAAATCAGACGTCAAGAATTATAACATTCAAAAACCAAAAATTCAGTCTCTCTTGTCACTTGATTACAGACCTAAGAGTGGCTATTCTTCAACAGAAAAACTTCAAAAACAGACTCCACGACCCACGAGAGACTGCTGAATTGGACTTAATTTGCAAACTGGATACAATTAACTTAGGCTTGAATAAAGACCTGGAATGGATGGGTCATTACACAAAGTAAAACTATTTCCCCATGTTATTCTCCCCCCCCCATCTCCCACTGATCCTCAGACGTTCTTGTCAACTGCTGGAAATGGCCCACCTTGATTATCATTACAAAAGGTTCCCCCTCCCGCTCTCCTGCTGGTAATAGCTCACCTTACCTGATCACTCTGGTTACAGTGTGTATGGTAACACCCATTGTTTCATGTTCTCTATGTATATAAATCTCCCCACTATATTTTCCACTGAATGCATCCAATGAAGTGAGCTGTAGCTCACGAAAGCTTATGCTCCAATAAATTTGTTAGTCTCTAAGGTGCCACAAGTCCTCCTTTTCTTTTTGCGAATACAGACTAACATGGCTGCTACTCTGAAACCTAAAATTGAAGTCTAACTTAACAAACTGCAGTCTTCTGTTCCAAGTCATCACGACAGTCGTTCTTCCAGTGTGGCTGGCCAGTCATTAGCCAGGTTCCAACACAGAACCCAAAGTGCTTGGATTCTTTGCCTCCTCAGGTGAAGGATGGTTTTTTTGGCCTTCGCTTATATCTTCCCAATGTTTATTGACCCTGTATAAGAGGCAGGAAGGCTTCCTGGAGGTGTAGCTCCATCCCCAGTCGAGGTTAAGTGGGCATCATCCCCCACTCACTCGCCTGCCTTTGTTTGCCTTGCATATAACATGCTTTTCATTGACTTGGGTCACACCTTGTTTGTATGTTAACCATGCATACATTACACAAGAATATTAATGACCAGTGAGTTACTACTAACACAGCTGCTACTCTGAAACCTAATTTCCCAATGATATTTTACAAGACCCCTTTTAAATAAATATCATGACAACAGTGTGTAGGGTGCAGTGAACTGGTCAGATTAGTTGAAACTCACTGCTACCTACCAGAGAGCCCCTTGCCCTCTGGCACTGAGGTGCTCTTAGGGCCAGAGGAGGCAATATATATTTACGATGTGTCTTGTGGTCCAGAAAATGTTTGCAGAGCATAGGTTTGCTGCCTCTGTGGAAGAGGACAAGTCTAGGGTCCCTTTGCTGCTTCTTTTGCTGTTTGTTGGAGAACCATCCTGATCTTTGTGGGTGGTGGAGTGGGAGGAGAGTGCTGTGGAATTTGGAAGCGCTTGTGTTACTTCACTAATAGAGTAGATTTTTCCATAAGCAAGTTTTGGAATCTGAGAAGGTTCAAGACCAGCCTTGTGCTGGTTAGCCAAGCACAGTGGTGAGGGTTTCTTCTTGAACTGCAAGAGGGAGAGCTCTTCTTTCCACCACCAAGAAGAAGTGGTCTGATCAGAATAGGGGGCTAGTTCCTTCATTTCTTACATCCAGCCCAGGGTATGACCGACTGTGAATGTGAGTTAGGGTCACCAGGACAACATAATCCAGGAATCCTGAATCCCAGTACCGTGATCCTAACCCATCAACTCTCCTTTTCCTGTGCAGCATGCTGTTAATATGCTTATAAAAATACAGCCCTGAGGTTGTGTGCATAAATAAAACATTATTAGTGGTATTCTGTATTTGTTTAATTTTTTGGAGTTTAACCTTATGCATTTATAAATCTTTTTGAATAAGATGCATACATATTTCATACACTGAACAAAATTTGTTTTTATACACATGATGTCAGAAAGGAAAAGACAGGAATATGTGCTATGTTCAAATAGATCATATGGAGCTCAGTTAAATAAATATTAAGATGACAGACTCCAGCAGTGATTCACTGTAAAATTGCTAATAGACAGTAGGTTGTCTGTTGTATCCATATTGTATTACCAGTGATTCAAATTAAAGAATGAGTGAATATAGGATTATTGTGTCACTTTAAATTGAAACATATTTCAAAGTAATACTGTAGCATAATTGAAGAATACCTATATGTCATCAGCATGTTGATGCTGTAATATATTTAGCCAAACGAAATACTGCACACAGCCAAAATACTACTAATGACATTAAATTAGAAATGTGATCAGTTTTTTTCCCTAGTGATGCTCTTGAAAAAGACCCTTAAGGCTAGCATGGAATATGTAGGCTTATTCCTTTACTTCCCTTGTAATGTCCATGTCTGTCTGTTTTTCCCTTTATAAGAAAGTTTGCCTTGTCTTGCTCAAAAGCTGGGGAATATTCCTCTAATGCGCCCACTTCTTTTGTGAAACTTTTTAGTGAAAGGGGATATTTGGAGATATTAGAACTAGGGGTACTCCATAGACTTTTTGATTAGCAGTCAAGACATAGCAGGCTGTCCCTGGATCTACTCCTCTGTAGCCACTGTTGTGACATATTTTACCAAGGTGTAAAATGGGTATTGTGAGGCTTAATTAATGTCTTAAATCTTTTTGAAAGTCTCTGATGAGAAATGCTGTATAAATGCAAAGTAGTCATTCATTGAAGAGACTTTTCTCTGATCAAATCGAGTTATTAGGTATTTTATATTATCAACATCCAGAGTGATGCCTTTGTTTGGATTACTTGGACTTCTGTCAATTTAAACACATGTTGGATCCCATGTGGTCCAGGCTGGGGGATCTCAACAGGGTGGGGAGGTTTGTGTTCTTTTGTCTGAGAACAATATTTATAAATGCAGCATGCAAAGCTGATGGTCTAAACAGAGTGTTGGTGACTTGAAAAAAAGTTATTAAAATCTATTTAGAGATGAACTAAAATAAAAAATCAGATCTAAAATTATGTGAACTTTGGGTTTCAAATTTGAGCTCTGACCCAAATTTCACAGCTAGCCTCAATCTCTCTCTAATGGCCAGGACAGCCTCCCACCCCAATCTGAGATCCTGGGCCCTATATTTTGAGGGGTTAGAAATCAGGATTCTTGTTTCATGATTCAGACCCATCTCTACATATTCTGAGATACAGAATATATTCTGTACCTGTACATTTTCCATTATGCTACCGTTTACTAAGCATAAATCGTTGAGCATAAATCATTTGAGACAAGAGATTAAGAATAGAAGCCTCAGTTTTAAGAACAGAAGAAGAGGAAAAAAGCAGAAAATCAAATGCATGCTCAGGGGATCTGTAAATTGGCCAATTTGATGTTCCAAATGGGAGATTTACCTCAGTAGCGTTCAAGTTCTTACCATATGTAGTCTGTTCATACTATATGTTCCCATCACAAACTACTTTCTTCCAGTCATAACTGACACTAATTTGTATCCTGACTGGCAGTCTCAAAATATAGCCCAAAGATTCAGTGAAGTTCATGTTGAGGCACATTGGCAGGGCCATTGCAAGAGCCACTGCCTTGTACTGTCTGATCTGTTAGTAAAGAGCTTCAGTCACCAGGTTTGTATGATTATGGGCCTCGTTAGACTTCTTTGTTCCATTTCTTCTCTTTCTGCCTTAGATTTACCACAACCTGCACAGGGACCAGGCAAAATTACAGATAGTGCTCCCTGTTATCATAAAGGTTCAAAGTGGGTAAGGAGAAGATAATGCTTTGAATCATCCAATGGAGCTAGCAGACTGGCTGTAGAATGTAATACAGCATCAGCCTTTTAAGGGGTGATGCAGCAGGTGAGCTGCCCTGGGATGCTGTGGGTATCTGAGTAGGCCATATACAATATCTCTAGAATCCTTCCCCTCCATCAAAGGCTTGTGTCTTAATCACCCAAACTGGTTCTCTAGGAAGTAGTATTTGTACTTCTTTAACGGTCAGGGCTCTTTCATGTATCCTGGACTCCTATCATAAGAAATACAAGAGTTTGTTTTCGAACCACAAGTACCAGGCTTCTGCCATAATTGTAAGATCATTTATAACTAGCATTGGGTTGTAACACTGAATGGTGACAGCTAGCTATGACCTTGGTGAACTCCGTACTTGATAAATTACCTTGAAGAGCTAACAGCCTGGAGTCCAGAGTGGATCTTCTAGAGAAGTGGCAAGGTCTGCAAAAGCAGCCAGACTAACTTGTCTTTTAAACTTCCTTATCTTATTATGGTACTTTCACTTCTTCAAATAATCTTGTTGCTATTAGTTAAAAAATTATACTAAAAAACACCTGTGAAACATTTGATACTGTTACGTGCAATGTGTGAACTTTGAGGCTTGTCTGACAAAAAGATAACTTGATACTGCATGCAAAGCAAGACAAACGGCAGCTAAACCAGCTGCTGCCTTGCATCTGAATGAATTTGGAAGATGAGAAAGATGATTCTTTCTATAATCAAGCTGTGAACTTCTCTCAACCAAGCATGGATTGCAAATCTTTTTTCCCCCCAAAAAAATCTGTTAATTTTGTTTTTTTGGAGGCATGAGTCAGATCTTGTATTGAGTTCTTAACTCAGCATGTCACAGCCACTGTAAAAGTCTTCTTTCTACCCAACATATTGCTTGGTAGCATGCACTCATGCCATGTGCACATGGGACCCGATCCTTCTGTCACTGCCACTCATATAAAGCATCAGTAACTCTACTGACTTCAATACAGTTTGCACCATTGTAAAACTGGTGAGAGTGGAGAATCAGGCCCATGGATACTAAAAAATTGATGATTTCTATTGATGGTGAAATTGAGTAGGCAGTGTGTAATCTGTGGAGGAAGTGGTAGAAACCCAATTTGAGGGTTTAAAACTAGACTTGACTAAACAAGAACTGTACTATGAAGAATAATTGCATGTTGGTAGGAAGGTGGAATAGGTCTCTTCTAACAGGTCTTTTGCATCTGTTACATCTATGAGTCTGTGAAACCAGAGTTTCAGATCAAGTCAAAGTGAAACCATAAGTCTGCCAGTCCATGTTTTTTAGATACTGTTCCCCTTGAAGGTTTGTCTGATTTTGCCACAATTCTAGCACAGCTGTTTGGTGTTGCCCAAATACTCTTCTACTTTGTCCAGGTTAGACCATGTCACTTTGTTCTCTGTTGTTCTTTATGTTCTCCAAAGAAAAAGAATCACATCTTGTGTCACAAAGTATTTTCACTTTCTCATCTGTGAAGGGCAATTTAAACAGAGCTATTGCCTTAATCTACCTACTCTGAATTAGGTGGCTTACCTTTGGTGCAAAGATGGGGACTGCATGCCCTGTGAAAATCAAATCTTTTCCTCCCTTTTCTTCCTTTAGAGCTTTGCCACATACCTTTAATGTCTGCCTTTTTTGGGTGCCCCTGCTGGTTTTGATAACTCACTGAAATGTAGACTCATTCAAGTTGTGCAATGTGGACATTAATTTGCCCATGAATTTGATTGTTTGGCACCCTCTTTACTGATTGGGACCCCAATACTCTTGCATTGCTTAATCCTTCTCTGCTTTTCTGAAATCTCAGTTTTCCCTTCCAGGATCCCGTGAGGTGTACGGTAAACGGTCCTTTATCCAGTGAAGGTATGGATATTTTCATTCTCCTCCAAAGATTTCACATCCAGATCCTGCCATCTGGCTTGCACAACAAGATTTTCTCCCTCCTATCCTAGAACTGGAAAAGGTGTTTCCATCTTATTCTTTTTCTGATTAAACAAATCCAGGGAAGCTTGGATGAAAGTCTCATGTTGGTGGGGCTCATGCTGTAGGTGAGGTCAGGGGTACCTGGGGTTCTGAGTATTCTAACATGCTGTGTATGGCATCTAGGACCTACACAAACTCAAGTTGCTTTCTTGGTTTGTTTAATTGTTGGCATTTTTTCATTTTAGAAAGAAGCTCAAAGGTGAGGAGACTCCCAGAGTGAAGGATTAACTGGTATCATGTGCCTTGAAAAATCAGAAGCCAATATTAGCAGTGAATACTGTCCTGGAGTTATGATAACTTATTATCCTCCATCAACCCAATCAGACAACATTCACACCCTCCCATTACACTCCATCCTATTTAACTACATTGTATAGTGTTGATTTTTGTGTGTATAAAGGGTAATATGATTACTCTTTGATCACCTGATGATACATCCATGATAATGTGGAAAAGTTTATTTTAAAAATGAAATTGATTTTTTTAAAACAACAAGCATGCATAAAACATATGCATCTGTGTTTGACATAAAGAATGCATTTCCCTTCCAGGGTGATGTTAACCCCAAGACCGCTGATACACTTGGATCCTTCTAGAAATTGTAACAATAAATAATTTGAACGGATTTTGAAAATGCCCCTCCCTGGGTAAGCGAGAAGGGAGGAATGGGCAGGAAGTATCATCTCCCCCAGTGTTGCTACAATGTAACAGTAAGCATTTCTGACCCTTGAGAGAGAGGCATATCCTAGGTATTGAATAGGGTGTGAATACAGGGGTATTCACACCCTATGCACTACTGCAATAATATTTATACAAAATATGCCTTGTTGGGTATTATATGAAAGCTAATATAATGGTCATTAATATAGTTATAAAATGCATGTGTTAACTTTGTATGTGAAGTTGTGAATTCCCTCTGTATGATATTAGTAGAACATGTTTAAGACCTGATAGCCTGGCCTAGGTAAAGTGATAAACAGGACTGTCCTAGGCAAAGGAATGTGAGTTTATCTCATTTACATATTAGCAAAAAACAAAGCAATAGAACTAAACCAGCAGGGGTTATCCTGATGATGAACTCAAGAGACAGAGCATCAGTGTGGCTCCTGTACCACAGAGAGAGACAGGAGACTGAATCCCTAGGAGGTCTTCCAGCCTTGTCAGACAAAGACATCCCTTTGGGGATATAAGGAACAGAGAGAGATTCCATCTTTATCTTTGATCTAGGGGAGACAAACCAAGTGATTTGATCTGTGTGATGGGTCTTGGTCAGTGAAAGGCTGCAAAGGAGACTGAGTGAGAGAAACCATCTTGAGTACAGACTGTAACTTGCTAGATTACATTTTCGACTTTTAGATCTGTGTGTTCACTTTTATTTGCTTTTAACCACCTCTGCCTTTATCCCTTTTACTTGGTACAGTATCACTTAATCCCTGCTTTTTTGTTAATAAACTTGTTTTGCTTTCATTATAAATAGTCTGTATAAGTTCAGTAAGAAATGTTTTACTCTCTCTATAAAGGCAGCGAACCCAATGGTTTCTCTGTAAAGGTCCAGAGAGAAGGACTGGTCCCTGCAGTGAGATGATTTTGGGATGAATTCGAGGCTGGAAGGGTGCTAAGCCTGCAAGGAGTAACCAGGTTGGGCAAAGCCAGGGTGCAACTTGTGGGCTGCTGGCATACTGTTGGGGTCAGAGTTCCGGACCAAAGCTACATAGCCACAAGATAGCCAGGGTTACAAGGCAGATGATGACCAAACCCCTTACTGGCCTGGGTGAACCCAAAATGTCACTGTGTGTGTGTTCCACTGTGTAGGAATGTCAGGGCAGGGCAGAAGCTATGGCTTCATCCCTAGAGCAGTAGCTAGCACCAGGATTGTTGCATGTCAAGGAGCACTTGCCACAATATGTGTTTTCTACAGTGCCTCTTACAAGCATAATGCCTTCACTCCATGCCAACTCAATATGACTTTTAGGCATTAGACATAATTTGACTTTTTACCTTGGTGTGGGAGAGGGGAAACACTGCAAGATAAAAGAACTGTTACCTTTCTCATAACTGCGACTACTCCTTAAACTTCAGCCGCAGTATTCATCTTGGTCAACAGTGAACTATTTATAATGGTGCCTCTGGTTGGGTTATCTGAGAGGATTGAATCTGGGACTTCTGGATTTAAAAAGCACAAGTTTCTACTGATTGAACTGAAGGACTAGGTCCAGCAGCTTAAAAGCAATAATAGATTCATCAACCACTTACACTGAGCAGCAAGGTTTCAGAGTAGCAGCCTTGTTACTCTGTATTCGCAAAAAGAAAAGGAGTACTTGTGGCACCTTAGAGACTAACAAATTTATTTGAGCATAAGCTTTCGTGAGCTACAGGTCACTTCATCAGATGCATTCAGTGGAAAATAGAGTGGGGAGATTTATATACACAGAGAACATGAAACAATGGGTGTTACCATACACACTTTAAGGAGAGTGATCACTTAAGATGAGCTATTACCAGCAGGAGAGTGGGGCGAGGGGGGAGGGGGAAGAAAACCTTTTGTAGTGATAATCAAGGTGGGCCATTTCCAGCAGTTGACAAGAACGTCTGAGGAACGGTGGGGGATGGGGAAATAAACATGGGGAAATAGTTTTACTTTGGGTAATGACCCATCCACTCCCAGTCTCTATTCAAGCCTAAGTTAATTGTATCCAGTTTGCAAATTAATTCCAATTCAGCAGTCTCTCATTGGAGTCTGTTTTTGAAGTTTTTTTGTTGAAGAATAGCCACTCTTAGGTCTGTAATCGAGTGACCAGAGAGATTGAAGTGTTCTCTGACTGGTTTTTGAATGTTATAATTCTTGATTTCTGATTTGTGTCCATTTATTCTTTTACGTAGAGACTGTCCAGTTTGACCAATGTACATGGCAGAGGGGCATTGCTGGCACATGATCGCATATATCACATTGGTAGATGCGCAAGTGAACGAGCCTCTGATAGTGTGGCTGATGTGATTAGGCCCTGATGATGATGTCCCCTGAATAGATATGTGGATACAGTTGGCAATGGGCTTTGTTGCAAGGATAGGTTCCTGGGTTAATGGTTCTGTTGTGTGGTTGCTGGTGAGTATCCCACCATCAACCTCAGCCTGGACCAGTCCACACAGGAGATCTACTTCCTGGACACTACAGTGCTGCTAATACCCTATTACCCTATACCGGAAACCTACTGACCGCTATTCCTATCTACATGCCTCCAGCTCTCACCCAGATCACACCACACAATCCATTGTCTACAGCCAAGCTCTACGATACAACCACATTTGCTCCAACCCCTCAGACAGAGACAAACACCTACAAGATCTCTATCAAGCATTCTTACAACTACAATACCCACCTGTTGAAGTGAAGAAACAGATTGACAGAGCCAGAAGAGTACCCAGAAGTCACCTACTACAGGACAGGCCCAACAAAGATAATAACAGAACGCCACTGGCCATCACCTTCAGCCCCCAACTAAAACTCTCCAATGCATCATGAAGGATCTACAACCTATCTTGAAGGACGACCCATCACTCTCACAGATCTTGGGAGACAGGCCAGTCCTTGCTTACAGACAGCCCCCCAACCTGAAGCAAATACTCACCAGCAAGTTTCTTAAATTTGTCCTGCCTCTCTACTAGCAGAGGGCCCCTTCCAGTATGGTCAAATGAGGAGGGATGATGCCCCATCATGTTAGAATGTTAAAATGTTCTGGGCTACTAGACTAGGTTCAGGGAATTCTGCCTAAGGGAGTAGGGAGAGAAGCCACAGTGTGCTTGAACCAGCACAGACAAGGCCCTCTTGTTAGCCTATACACCAATCAGGAGTAACACTGAAGCCAACCATGTCTGACCTTGGCTGCCCCAATTGGCTATGTGACGCTATGCAGCCCAGACTGCAGGATGACTACCAGCTATTAACATTGCAGCCATCTTTAGATGTAATCCAGGAGTGAGGTGTTTAGAGGTTGTTGGCTTGATGTCTGCAGAAGGGGGAAGCGCATTTGTAGCTGAGATTCTGCATTAGAAATTTTAAGGTCACCATCTCTGGGTTTATTTGGATTGGTAACTTGGTAGCTGGTGAGCAAATGCTTTTAATCAGTGAGAACAGGGTCAGTTGTTCTGCTTCTAAACATCAGCCATTTTACTCCACAAGGGCTCCCAGGACTTTAATAAATGTAGGTAACACAGGTGCATTAGTTGATTATATAGAGGACTCCACACACAAAAAAAGAATCTTGCAGGAAAAGTAAATACATCAAGTTCATTGTAGTTTAATGTGTTTGCATTTCTGTGTGTCATCTGTTGCATGCATTATGTCACCTCAAATCTAATTTCTTCTGTCCTCCCCACCTTTATCGAATAAATCTGCCACTAGCAGGCAGTGTGGCCTGGTGGACCTGGGACTGAGCAGACCTAGATTCTGTTTCCAGCTTGGTTGCTGGTTGACTGTGGGCAAGTCAGATTACCTCTCTATGCTTCAGTTTCCCCTTCTATAAAATGGAAGTAATGATACTGACCATCTTCTTGGGGATCTACTACTTGTGATGAAGTGGGAATTTTTTGAAATACTTTTATGAAGCCTATGTGTGCCTCAGATTCCCATTATGCTTTGTATTGCTACCCAGTGGAGGGGGAGAGGTTTGTTGCTCTCAGGGCAGACTGAGAAAGACAGGTTTGTGTATGGCCTAACTGGCTGAATGTATTGAATGGGTCATTAAAAAGATTGACCAAGGCCAGCCCATATCAACAGAAAATCCAAGAAGTGAATGGAAAACCTAGTCACCAGGACATTAACACCTAGCAACCAATGACCCAGAGGGAGGAGGATTTCCCTGCCTCTCAGCAAGGAAGCTGAGCAGAGACCCCTACCTCAAGAACAAAGGACAGATGTTTCCACCAGGGAATACGTGTGGGCTGTGGAAGAAGCTTGGAATACTTTCATTGGGAATTGACTAAGGAAGGATGTCTGAGTGAGAGAGAGCCTGAAAATGGAGTTCATTATCACTTGGCTGGTGAGTTGTTGCTGACCAGAAAGTATTGTGCTCTAGACTTTGTCTCTGTGCTAACATAAGGACTTCCAATGCTGTGTTCAGCTTACTCATTGTCAAGGTTCCTTCCCCACTCTGAACTCTAGGGTACAGATGTGGGGACCTGCATGAAAGACCCCCTAAGCTTATTCTTACCAGCTTAGGTTAAAAACTTGCCCAAGGCACAAACTTTGCCTTGTCCTTGAACCCTATGCTGCCACCACCACACGTTTTAAACAAAGAACAGGGAAAGAGACCACTTGGAGACGTCTTCTCCCCCCCCCCCCAGCCCTACACCCTCTTTCCTGGGAAAGGCTTGATAATAATCCTCACCAATTGGTACAGGTGAACGCAGACCCAAACCCTTACATTTTAAGAACAATGAAAAATCCATCAGGTTCTTAAAAGAAGAATTTTAATTAAAGAAAAAGTAAAAGAATCACCTCTGTAAAATCAGTATGGTAAATACCTTACAGGGTAATCAGATTCAAAACATAGAGAATCCCTCTAGGCAAAACCTTAAGTTACAGAAAGACACAAAAACAGGAATATACATTCCCTCCAGCACAGCTTATTTTACCAACCATTAAACAAAAGAAAATCTAATGCATTTTCTAGCTAGATTACTTACTAACTTAACAGGAGTTGGAAGGCTTGCATTTCTGATCTGTTCCCGGCAAAAGCGTCACACAGACAGATAGAACCCTTTGTTCCCCCCACCCCCTCCATATTTGAAAGTATCTTGTCCTCTCATTGGTCATTTTGGGTCAGGTGCCAGCGAGGTTAACTTAGCTTCTTAACCCTTTACAGGTGAAAGGGTTTTACCTCTGGCCAGGAGGGATTTTATAGCACTGTATACAGAAAGGTGGTTACTCTTCCCTTTATATTTAGGACACTCATAAATCCCATGCTGTTTTGCAAATGCTGTGTGGGGTGTCACTGTAAATATTTGCTGTGGATCATTTGTCCCTGAGGAGAGAACAAGTCTCTACCAGGAGTCTATCTCAGTTGGACTCGCTGGGCAGAGCTCATGGTGTGAAACAGAAGTACTGGAACCCAGTTGAGAAGGCGGTGAGGCTGTATGGCCTATCCTGAAGGAAGAGTCAGTCCCCTTGGGGCTCTGGCACACTAAAGGATTCCTTCAAGAGACTGTTTAAAAACTGGGGTGTAGCACAGATACAGTGGATCAGAGACTACTAGCATTATAGGAGAGCGAGGTGGTGGTGGTGCTATTTATTATTTTGGGTGCTGTTCAGTAGAAGCTGAACCCCCATCTAACAGCCTGTGAGGTTCTAGCTACCCTGAGACAGGACTTATTTGTCTGTGGAGTCTAGAACCTCTGCGTGCGCACACACATACACCGGTGCAGAGAAATGAGGTTTTCAAGTGGAGACAGCATTGTAAGTTTAGATAGAATCTGGGGGTTCTTTCCACCAGTGTTCTATGATATATGAGATGTAATGGTATCTGCACAACAAAATATCTTCTTTAATCAGTTCAGAAATTACTTCCCTTTTCTTTAATGAAATGCCCACTTGTTCTCAAATCGGGGTAGGCTATTAACAAATAAAGGGATTGATCCGTTTTTATTTTTCCTTTCATAATTATGAATTCCTCAATCAAGTCTCTAACTGTACAGCTTTTCCAGGATGAATAATCCTGTCATGCCTCTATCTGCATTTCCCTTATGTTCATCCTTTCAGTTTCCATTCTTTTTTACTTAAGGTAAGACAAAACATTGGATGCAATATTCCAGATGAGGGCATCCCTTTGCACAGTGCAGAAAGGCTCAGTTCTTCCAAGAATTTTTTTTTAAATTCTATATTAATTTGAATTAATTTAGTAGTCAGGGTAAATAAGAATTTCCATGAAACATTTCTGTTGAAGGCAATTGGAAAAGCATAAATCTGTTGGCAGTTAGTTGAGGCTCCCAGAGAATGAGTATGCAGGCAATTATTCTTGAGTGTTTTTCACTGAAAATGTAACATTTCTGGTATACTCAGAACATTTGTTTAGCTAAAGAGAGTTTACATAGACATTTTAGAATCATTTTCTGGAAAAATAGCTCTCTATGGCTCCACCATCCCTCCCATACTTTACAGTGGTGCGGGAAACTTTTTTATCCATCCCATAACCAAGGTGTCTAGGTCTCCCTTTGTCTTGGCAAGGTGAAGAAAATCAACATAATTACATAGTAATAGAAGGAGAAGGCTTCCATTTAATGATTCATTGCCCCCCACAGATAGTAGCTTTCATTGTTTCAAGATGAGGCTCGTTTTGTTTTCTCACCATGTTTCTAAACTCTCTTCGTACCTTTTTGTAATTTTTCCCACTGATGAGTGAAATATATCCTTATGTAGATGGCCAGTACAAGTCCTGTGTGTCTTATTTCAAAGGCTTAGGTAACATACATAGTCCATAGATCTTGTGCTGATGCACCAGACCATGTACCAGTCCCGGAGCTTGGCAAGGCACTTCACTCACCTTAGTATTTTGCCATTTGTCATTTTATTTAGTACGTCTGTATCTTTTTATTCAATGGGAAGAATTCTGGAGTCTCAGTCCTTTCCAGTGTCCAATGATTTAAAAAGCTGATGTATTTAAATGGCAGTAATCATAACCTTACCTGTCTAAAAGTGAGGCCTGAATGTCTTGCCCATTGTACAGTAGCCTTTCTGGTTGTCAAGTCTCTGCTGTGACTAGTTACAGAACAGAATGAACTTGATTGTTTTGCCAGATTCCAAGCCTGATTTTCCTCTTACTCTGGATTTACAGCAATGCATGTAACTCCATCAAAGTCAATGGAGCTGCTCTGGATTTACATTGGTGTTAATGATTTGAGAACCAAGTCCTTCAAGTCCAGTTTTGCATTCTCAAGTGGCTATCATAGCTGTGATAAACAGCCTAACTGATAGGCGTTTTCTGAACCTATGCCTGCCCAAATCTCCCCTTCAAAGTTTACTAAACCCTATTCTAGTTATGGGGAGTGTTTACTATATGGTATGATGCATAATGCCATTAGCTGTTTTTATTCATTTAAATGTATTGGTATTAAATTAATTGGTCTCATACTACAGCTTTTCCATGATGTCTGTTATCTTTTCCTGGAAATTAAGATTCACAGCTCCTGTGCACTGTGATACAACATGAGAAGGAGTTGTGGACAAAGAAAAGGGGCAAAACTCCCTCTGACATTTTCCTTGGGATCCCATCAAGTCCAAGTCCCTCTTTAGTTGCACTTACATCCTTAATAATTTTCTGAGGTGTAGACTTTATTAGATGTACTGTTCTGATTTGGCTAAGAAACATTTATTTTTCTGATGTTGAAAGAATGTGTTTGGTGATTTTTGTAATGTATACTCACAACAAGCGCTGACAGAGAACTAGTACTATCATATTAGGTGGTTTGTGATTGGTATTGCACATATCTTGATGGGGCACACAGCTCACTGACACCCTCCAGATTTTCTCTGCACTTTCTCTGCACCATGCACTGAGTGGTATCCTTTTGCAGGCAAAGGGAAAGAATCATTGTTGATATTGCTGCTTGCAGTTCAACGCATTGTGCTCACGCTTCCCCTCTTCTTGTCACTGAAAATGTTATTTATTGATAGTGCTGACATCAGCAATAAATAGAGCTAGCTGGTTTACATCGCTGATGAGAATGTGTATCTCATAACTCTTTGTGCACAATCTGACTCCAAATCATGCCTCCTTATCCCCCCTCCTTTAAACACTGTGTTTCTGTATTTCATTATACAAACAAGAATTAATGCAGACAGACAAGAAATATGAGCAGTCATTTTTATTACATTTCTTTTGAGTACAGAGGTCGTCTTGGACTCATTGGCAAAAACAGGCAACTACAAATGCCAGATCTGATGTACACCCTTTTGCAGAGCTCATTATTTAACCAATAGATTTTAATATAGTTAGGACGATTACGATCCCTGATCTAAATTGTGTGTGTGTGTCGCGGGGGGGAGGG
The DNA here is from genome assembly GCF_009764565.3 of Dermochelys coriacea. NCBI lineage: Eukaryota > Metazoa > Chordata > Testudines > Dermochelyidae > Dermochelys > Dermochelys coriacea. The sequence continues at coordinate 64,296,100 of NC_050074.1, forward strand.
AGGGAGGAGGTTGTGTGAATGCACAAAAAGATTAGCTAGTTATTAATACTTCTCTGTAAATCCAAGCTGTCATCTAAACCATGATCTGTTCACTCTGTCACACTTCGGAGTGTGTTTCTGCTTATGTTTGATAATTGCAAGCAGTTGTGGGTTTGTCTAAACCTCTGTGCACAAACCACACCAATGTGTATAAATCTTACATTTTCCCAAATGGATCACATATCCATTATAGACGCAATTTCATCCATAAAAGTATTCAAGACAAACTTGTGTAAGACTGTCAAATAGTATGTTTTAATCAAGAAGAAAAATCATTCTCTCTACTCAAGAGCGTGATATCTGCAAGCTGTAGGAGGCCTCTGCCTCAGTCAATTATTTAATAAAATATCCAGTCAAACAGCAGACTGTTTTGTTATGGCATGTAGGGCACTCTAAATCTCTAGGGCCTCATGCACCCTTCAGCCACCCCAGCTTTTTACTCTTGGTTGATTTAAATGGGCACCCCCTGATTTAGCTGGAATTCATAAATTACTGTAGTTTTGAATGCTGAGTACCTGCTGGGCCATGGGCCCTTGTTAAAGAACAGTCTAGGAAACTGGAGAAGATGCAGTTTTCTAAACAAACACACATGGAGTTAGAAACTGGCCCTGAAATGTTACCTTTTCCTGTATTCTGGCATCTTCGCACTACTCTGGAAGTTGGAAAGCCTCCAGATCCTCCCCGGCTGGCAATGGGAAGTCTCCAGCTGGCATAGAACAGAAAGAGTTGGCTGCTATGCTGCTCTCTTAGAAGCCCCAGTGTAGGAAAGTGCCAATGTACTGATGGTCAAATCCTGGCCTCATAAGAATGGTTTGACCCAGTACAGCCAATGGTCCATCTTGCCCAGTATCCTGTCTTTTGAAATGGCCGATGCTAGATGTTTCAAAGGGAGTGAACAGAACAGGGCAATTTGTTAAGTGATCCATCCGCTGTCATTCAGGCTCTTCTAGCAGTCTGAAGTTCAGGGCATGGGCTTAAATCCTTAACCATCTTGGCTATTGGCCATTGGTGGACTTATGCTTCATCATACCTCTTGTGGGGCCTGGCTATCCAATGTATAGTAGATCAGCCCTTAAGATTCTAATCTGTACTAATGCTGGTCTGGTGTAGTTCGGGACTCAAGATCCTCTGGAAACAGTAATTCACCAGTTTCACTTCAGTTCATACACTTTCCTTAGCACAACCCACTCAGTCATATTTGTAGTAAAACCAAATTAAAGTTTATTTAACAGAGCTTGAGATAGAGATTCAAAATAAAGGCAAGTAAAAAGATTTGGAAATATAAGGTTACAGGTAAAAGAAAAATGTAAGATGCAAACTACAGCCTATACTTATTGACAGGTTTCAGAATAGCAGCCGTGTTAGTCTGTATTCGCAAAAAGAAATTTTCTTTTTGCGAATACAGACTAACACGGCTGCTACTCTGAAACCTGTCATTATGCAAGGCACTGAATTTAGCCATATAGAGTGGAAATCTGTCAACTTCATGAAAAAACTCGTACAGATACAGACAGACATCATCTTCCTCTCCAAATGCAAACAGATGGACGTCATACTGAAAGGACTGAAGGTAAAAAATCCATTACAATCTACATACCACACAGACTATGCTGACAGCTTGTGCCACACACTCTCAAAGAAACTGCGGAACCACCTGATCAACATCCTCTACAGCAAACAGGGAAAGATTAAGAATGAGCTCTCAAAACTGGATACTCTCATAAAGAACCAACCCTGCACACAAACTTCCTTGTGGCTGGACTTTACAAAAACTAGACAAGCCATTTACAACACACACTTTGCTTCTCTACAAATTGGAGAACTTCAATCTCTCTGGTCACTCGATTACAGACCTAAGAGTGGCTATCCTTCAACAAAAAAGCTTCAAAAACAGACTCCAATGAGAGACTGCTGAATTGGAATTAATTTGCAAACTGGATACAATTAACTTAGGCTTGAATAGAGACTGGGAATGGATGAGTCATTACACAAAGTAAAACTATTTCCCCATGTTATTTCTCCCCCTCCCTCCCCCCCCCCCCCAGTTCCTCAGATATTCTTGTTAACTGTTGGAATTAGCCTACCTTGCTTGTCACCATGAAAGGTTTTCCTCCCCCCCCCCCCCCCCCGCTGCTGGTGATGGCTTATCTTAAGTGATCACTCTCCTTACAGTGTGTATGATAAACCCATTGTTTCATGTTCTCTGTGTGTGTGTATATAAATCTCCCCTCTGTTTTTTTCCACCAAATGCATCCGATGAAGTGAGCTCTAGCTCACGAAAGCTTATGCTCTAATAAATTTGTTAGTCTCTAAGGTGCCACAAGTACTCCTTTTCTTTATAATTATTGAGTTACTTTCCTGTCTAATAAGGTATTTCTCACCCAAATCTATTCTAAACAGCACTTCTCCAGTCTGGAAAACTGAGATCCACCATTCCTGAGACAACCCCTGCTGACAGAGTCACTCCTCTGTAACGGATGTCTCCTTGTCCTAGTCTTCTTAAATAGATTGTCTTTCGACCCAGGGGTTCACTATTCAGATACTTTTATTGGGGTTCTTTTCTCTTGGTAAATGCTGAAGCCATCACTTGGACCAGACTATAATCACAAACTGGCTCAGTCCACAGGAAGCCATTGTTCTCATGTTCACTGATCTCATACTCTCCTTCTAGGGGCTAGGTTTTGCTCCAGACAGATCTGGAACATAATATCCTACATGTTCCATAAGTCTAAAATTGTTTCCTGTACAAACATCTCATAATAAATGTAACAATCTGTTAGTTTTTAGCTTTCAGCAGAGACCACACATGACCTCCTTTGGTGAAATATTGAGACGATGGTCTGATACATGGTAATATATCTGTACCTGAGCGTGTCTGGGCATGTCTGTGTCACAGTATGTGGTGGTGGTCTTTCCTTTTTTTTTAATTTAACCCAAAAGTACACGTCGCTTGTGAGAATTTTGAACAGTCCTTACCACCTAAATTTAGTGCAAAAATTTGAACACTAAATTTGGTTTGGTTGTTTTTTAAAATTTTTTTACTGACATGATGTATATTATCTTTTTACAATTTTTTTCTTCAGTAAGCCAAGAATCAATTTTTTCTCCCCCAAAAGACCCAGTACAGTTGCAGCCTTTACTAACTGCTCACATTTACAAGTGAGTTGTGACTTAAGTTTCATACTGACTGTTTTGCACCAACAAAACCTTTTCTACCCCTAATGAATGCCAAAATCATCACAAAACCATGCCTAATGGATAATGCATATGTTCCAATGAAATGGGGTTTTAATTTACTGTTTTACTTCCTGCGAGGGGTATTTTTTTGCCAACTACTGTCTTGTAGGCAGTGGCACTACATTTTGACAGCTGAACCTGCAATCTGCAACTACTTGAAATGTTTTCAGTTCTGTGAATTAATACTGCTTTTATTTGTTTGAAAATTTTTCATATCTAATACATGACTTAAAACAGGATTTACTGTAACTTAAACGTGTAAGTTCCTGAATCTATTTCTTCACACTTTTGGAGATTGTAGAGTTGCTTCTCTGACTGAGATCTAAGCATCTCACATTAACTGACTGGGGCCTGCTCAATACTTGGATGAAAGCTACGTGAGAAACATAGCTTCTACCGGCAGCCAAGCTCCCCTCCTACCCCCCAGCGCCTCCCCCTCCCACTGGCAGCCCTGCTGATCAACTCCTCCCCCTACCTCTCAGTGCCTCCTGCCTGTCGTGGATCAGCTGTTCCACGGTGTGCAGGAGATGCTGGGAGGGAGGGGGAGGAGCAGGGACAAGGTGAGTTTGGGGAAGGGGGCAGAAAGAGGCGGTGCAGAAAGAGGTGGAGTGGGGGTGGGACCTGGGGAAAAGGGGTAGGGTGGGGCTTGGGACGGAGCAAGGGTAGGAAGAGGCAGGGTAGGGTGGGGAAAGTGGGAGAAGGGTGGAGTGGGGGCAGGGCCTGGGGCAGAAGGGAGGGGTCAGCACCCCCGGGTAGAGAGGAAGTCAGCGCCTATGCTGAGGAAGATCTAAAATGGACACCCTGAAAAATTTTGGAAGACATTACTGATTCCACCAGCACTTCCATTTTAAATACTGGAATATCTCTCATGAGTTGTATCTCTGAAAATGTTTTAAGTGCAGCCACTGTAAGTTGTGCTGATGGTGAATATTTAGTAGATGTTACTCATCCCTCTGGGTCATCCCAGGATCAATAATCCAGCATCCAACAACCTCTTAAGGAGAACTATTTTGAGATGAAAAACTGAGCAATACCTGCTTGTGCTCATTAAAAACCCTGTGGCACTCTTTGCAAGAGCAAAAAGGCAGTGTTATCTAGACTGGTTTTCAAAAGTGCCTAAGGAAGTTAGGAGCACAAGTATTAAAGGGATTTGTGATCCTAAATCCTTTTGACATTTAAAAACCCCACCACAGCAGATAGGGGAATGAATTGGGACTCAAAAGACCTGAGTTCTGTTATTTGCAGTTTCACTTACCTTGGGCAAGTCATTTCACTTCTCTGTATCTATATCTCTTCCCACCCTTTGTCTGTCTACTTAGCTGGCATTTTCAGTGGAGCCGAAGGAGTTAGGCACCCAGGACCCAGTGAAAATCAATGGGATTTGTGTGCCTAAATTCCTTAAGATCCTCCTTTTGAATAGACGAGCCACAGACTACAAGCTCTTTGAGATGAGGACTATCTCTTGCTTTGTTTTCATTCAGGGTCCAACACAATTGTGCCACTAGACACTATTGCAGTATAAATAATTATAATTTCGAAAAGACAAATAATATTGATACTTTAATTGCTCTGAGAGTTTGAAGTCCTTGTTTTGTTTTACATATATTTATTTTTATAGTGGATAGAAAATATATATTCTTATGTTTCTAATTCTGGTGCATCCAATCCTGTTGCCATACCAGGAATGCCCTGTTGATTCATAGTCATATACAGAAACAAATTTTGCTTGGGAATTAATGGATCAGAATATATGTAATGGGATATAGAATATTTCCCCTGTAGGTCACCAGTTTGAATTTGGCTTGGGGGTTCTTGACAGAAAATAATTACTATCTGTCAGCCCTTTGGTGGCCTGTGTGAAAACTGGTGGTTTCAGTCCAGATATTCATATTGCAAAAAAAAATTGCTTACAAAATGTATTTTATGCTGAGTTAGCAACGTACTAAAATACTTGTTTGCATATTTGTTATATCCACATCTCCTACACTTCATCTGTTCGTGTCTTTTACACATTGTGAGCCCTTTAGGGCAGGGATTATCTCTTTTCTGTGTTTCCACGGCACCCAGCACAAAGGGGGCCCTAGGCTTTTGGGTGCTATTGTAATGTAAATATTTATACTACTGTTAATAAACTGCCAACCTGGATATGCATTTTGTATGTTCATGCCAGTAAATTAATAGTTTGGTTCATGATCTGACATATCAATAATGTTGAGGTAAGATTGTGGCTGTTGGATTCTGAAGATAAATATCTGTCTGATGCAGACCATTGACCATATTAATTATATATTAAAAATGTTACTTAGGGACCTACGGTTATTAATTCTATTAGAATTTTTGAATAGGGGACCTAGTACTTACTGAGAATTGCTTGCCAAAATAATTAATCGCAACTGAATATAACTTTCTAGTATTTGCTGGGAAACTTAAAAATCATTAACTTGTTGGGTTGGTGATATCTACATACAAAATAGTACTACTCATGTTGACTGATGCATGCTTAACTTTAAGTATGTGAATAGTCCTTATAATTTGTGAATAAATCTACTCCCAAGTATAAGCATTTGCAGGATTGGGTCTCTGCCATCTGTTGTTTCCAGCTTTACCATGAAATAAAGAAAAAAATCTATCTTGAACTGTTCTTTTATGAAAACAAGGGCTGTATAGCTACTTCACTGTGATACACTGCGGCCCTTGTTTCAATCCATAGAAATAGTAGTTCCTAGGTTAGAGCTATGACTTGCTTCTGAGTGTAACATAATTATAAATTGCACAAGTGGATATTTAGTGGGTTGGGACTTGTATATTATTTTTTCTTTCATCACTAATGGGAGGTTAAATTTATAGCTGGCGGGCAACTTTCAGCATTAAGAAAAAAAAAAGTAACTGATTGTTGAGCCTAAAATTAATATGGTTTAAACATGCGTTGGATGGATATGGTAGTCTAATATATTTGAACACTGGTTTTTATATTAAGTCAGAAGACTAACACTCAGAATAAATCTTAGTGTTTAAAAGGACTTAAAATGGCATTTCAAGACACACAATTCATTAATATCATATGTTGTTTATTCTTACAAAATACTGAGAGAATCACCATCTTATCACTTGGTTGCTGGCTTTTGTGTTTAGTCAAGGTTAATCTTGTAGATGACTTTAGAAACTTGATCTGGAAATTCTGAAACAGGAAACACTAAATGGGACTGCAGGATAAGTGTTATTCTACAGCAATGATCTGACTCAGAAAATGGAGTAGTAGACATATTCAGGGCTTTTAACTAGAGCTTATTTTCTGTTTAGTAGCAGTTGACATGTCGATATCAGATTATACTTCTGAGGCATGATTTTGCTTTCACTTACCCCTATGTAAATCAGAAAACTCATGGAGACGGTTCTAAAACCAGTGTAATTGGGATCAAAATCTGGCCCCATGGCCCTGAAATTATAGCCATATATTCTTGCCTAATTTTGGGGAGATAGAAAAGGGGCCAAATCAATCAGACTCTTAAAACACCTTCTCAGGAGCAATCTCTTTGTTAAGACATTATTTTAAAGTTCAGTTTTTGAAGGGAGGAATCTCCACCTATTTAAAAATACAGTATCTAAGAAACAAGGAAGATTGATAGTCTCTAGTGTGTCATTCTCTGATTCTTCCAAGAAAAGAGGAGCTGATAGAATTCAAATGTGGAAATTCTGTAGTGATTTCTTCATTAAAGCAAACAAAAATCTGAATGTTTAATGTTTGAAGATTCAGAAATTATTTTAAATTCTTCTCTGCAAGAAAATGGGTGCTAACAAATAGCTGAACTACTCTGAATGTATTTTACCTTGTGTTTATGATATTCATGTGCTTAAACATAACTACGTTTTTCCAAATATCTTTTCCAGCAAGGACAACAGAAGAATGTTTGTGGGGTTTTTTAACTCTTGAATCAAACATGACAATATGAAGGAGATATAGTTAAGCACACATTTTAGTGAATAAGCTGCACCCATTGCACTGTATGCGCCTTCCCCCTTCAAACTGACATGATTTTTTGTCATTTAAAGAAATTTGTACTTGTATTTTATGTTGACAGTACATTTCACAGTACATTTTGTCAAAAGGTTCTATCATTGCTTCAAGTCTGCATAAAGATTATTGCTACTGATGCTGCAATTTTGCTGATTGGGAGCAATTTGGTTCCACCCCCTTCACCACCATCCTGTCTACTTTTTAACTTTTTCCTCAACTTAGTTTAAAAAAAGAGGATGACTTAAGATTTCCTGCTTCATTATAAGATTGATAAATAGTTTATTGTGAACCTGATAGCTTGATTAATTAAACACCAAGCTGTGGAACCACTACAATTCATGTGTCAATTCAGACTATTTTCTGGAAATGATTTGAATCAATTGCTAATGAAATTGAGAAATTTAGGAGAAGCTTTCTGACTTTCAAGTGACAGCACTCATATTTAACTCAAGAAATGTGACAGTTAATGACAACATAAAAAGCACTGTGAATTATTTGCCAGATCATGTGAAAATTACAGCATCATCCTATTGAAACAGCTCATAGCTCATCAGCATGAAAATAAACAGTTGTAATCACATACTTAGAAATCTATGATGCTATTTAAAATATAAAAGATTCTTCTGAAATAAACAAAGAACATAATCTTCATAAAGAGCTATAATATTTCATAATCTCTCTGAGCATACCATGATTAACGTACTGCTATTAATATTAAAATTGTAATCCTATGGAAAAGATTGTACAGTGTCTTTGTTATATTTAATTACATTAAACTCTCAAAATAGGTATGGTCTAATTTTTCTTCTCCGCTGTAATTAACATGCTTACTGTTGCAAAATTTGTATTTAAAGTGATCTGCTGCATTTGTTTCCATAACTTTTCACTTCCAGACACACTTTAATTAATTTAAAACTTCATCCACATAGAATGAGATAGTTATGGCGTGTTAATGAAATATCAATGGAAAGTGTACTAATCAATAATTAATCTAATTAAGGTATATAAAAGACAATATTGCTATGTAATTAACTGAAAACTCTATAAGTAACATGCATATTTAAATTTTTATTAATATATTTGTAAGGAATTTTTAGATCATGCTGTTTTATGGGTTTACAGGAGAGAAATAAAATTAAAATGTTGTCAAAGAGCTTCTGGAATAAACATTAAATGCAACCCTGAATCATTTTAACAGTCGCTTAAGATTCTTGTGCAATTCAAACACATACTAAGAATGAAAATGTATTTTATTGGAAATGAGGCTCAACTTCCAGGAAAGATTACTCTCAAAGCTTGAGAGTTATATACCAAACAATAAGGAAAATATGTATGAGGTAGTCCTATCAAACATAAATGGGAAAATATGCATCTAAACTTGAATTTTTTTTTAAGGCTTGGGAAAATATAATTAATTATGGAGGTATTGGTCTCAACTCCATAGTTAAGGTTAAGACTTCCACTTAAACCAGAAATGCAATTTTTTTTATATATTAAGAATAAGCAGTATTGTTGACAAAACTACTACACATACTCTTTGTGAATGAATTTTCTGAGAATGTACAAGTAAATCTGTTAATCAGATAGAGGTAATAATTTAAGAGTGGATCCTTCAGAGAAATGTAATCCTTGTTGGATCTCTTTTGTCCTGAATGATTTTCAAAATGGATTAACGTAAGACTCTTCAAGCTTTCCTTATATTTAAACTCATTACAATCTTGTATGTAAACTACACTTAAAATTCAGTTGCAATTAAGCTATATTATTATTGATTATTGTACCTAATTATTATTATTACAGTTATGGTGAACTACTGTGATATGATAGTTAAAGCTGTGTTCTATTTTGCATTTGAAGAGAAGTTTTTGTTTCATATGTAAAACATAATGTATTTACCCACATTCAGCACATAATCAATAAGTAAAGTTTAACTTTTTTGAGGACTTTCAAGAAAATAGTTTTTTACATTCTGACATTAAAAATTGGCCCCCAAACAGTCCTCATTCACGATTTTTCTCTAGCTTAAAAACTACAGATTGTAGTACATCACAAATTTGCAGATTAATGGCAGTTTGAACTCTCTGGAGTTATGTAATTATTTTGTTAATTAGCAAAAAGAAAAAAATAGTGGTGTTTATCACAACTTAATCCTTACACATCACAGTTAACTGACAGAGAAGGAGATTTTATGACGACCAGGGTCGTCTATGAAAGTGTAGCTGCTGGTAGATTGAAAGCCAGCACCCATTTGAAACTGTTGAGCTTATTCAGCCTTCGTCAAGCCAGCATCTTCAACAAAGCAGCAGATACTGTGTTGGAGATGCTGTTCTTCTGGAAACTGTTCAGCCAGCTCAGGAGCACCTCGTCTTCCCCAAGCATGAGTGAGTGTGATTTTTTTTCCTTGACGAGTGCAGAATGGATAATAGGGGCAAGTCTGATCTGTTCATGGTGGTGAAGAGTTTGAGGGAGGAGACGCTGAAAGGCTGGGATCCTTACTGGGGCAGAGGTCAGGTTGTGATGTCTTCTGTGTGTTGTGTAATGGTGGTTCTAGTGAAGAGGCATATGTCTCCGAGTAGAGGAGTAAGAGTTATGTGCTGTTAGATGTCTTGACATAAAAGCAAGGAAATTAAAAGTTAGCTGCATTACGTAGGCAAGTTTAGCACTCACATCACTAAAGCTGTTTGAAATTTTTTTAAACTATCAGTGGAAAATTGAGTGTTTATTCTAAATTATCTGTATGAGGGAAATGTCTATTTTCCTTGGAAATATTTAGTTTGTTGAAAAATCAAGTTTTCTGTTTTCTGAAATATTGAAATATTTTGTTTTGACATTCCCAAATTAAAATGATTTCGATCAGCTCATTCTTACACTAAACTGCATCCTCCTGAGTCTCAGTGATGCCTCATAGGAATTGTGGTTTGAATGCCCCATGCCTCTTCACCTCCAGGATCCCTCACTGGACTTCATCTCCCATGATGCACCCAGCTATGTGACTCCTATGATGTATTTGAATTGATCAGCATGAGATGAATCCATGCTGCATCCATCCAGACAGCCTGGCCCACACAGGAGAGAGAGAACAGGAGGCACTTGAATGACAACTCCCGTGATGTACCATGGTGGCACAGGTGGACATAGTTTAATCTCAGACTTATCTGAAACAAAATGTTTTGATTTGGCTGTACAAATGGAAATATTTTGATTCAGGTTGATTTTACCCAGAACTAAATATTTCATTTTATGTACCCTTAGGAAACTTTGTAATTTTTGTGCGTGTGTGTGGTGGTGGGAAAAATAATTTTCCAACCAACTCTACATGGAATATAGTGTCTGTGTAATAATATACTAATAGACAAGACCAGTAAGTGTTTAAAAGTGACTAGATATATATGTCCCGAGTTCTCACTGGTAGATTACTTGGCTGCTAACTGTCACTCCTGTTAAAAATTCCATGGCTGGATGCTAGCATATTGGAAGCCAGATTCATTTGCATGCCATTGATGTTTGTGCTGCTCCGGTGGTGTAAAGGAGCTATAAATCTCTCTCAACTGGTCCATGTGCTCTGGTTGTTTTGTGCTGCTCCAAAATGGTGGGAACCAACCAGACTGTACCAGTGAATCTGTCCCTAAATTTAGAAATAAAATAGGTTGGTACCTCATATCTTCAGCTCATTAACATTATCCCATGGGAACAACATATTTTGAGTTTTCCATTCATATATTGTGAAAAACAAGCAATTCCTATTCAGAGCAATACATCAAGCCAAGTTCAAAACAAAACATAAGATTACTGGAATTGTCCTCCAAACAAGCATCATAAACCCAGAAATTAAGAGCTAAACTGAAATAAAACTGCAAACATGTTAAAAGAAATGCATGGGTAAGGCATTCATATAACCATAACTCTGTCCATTAGTGACACTATGGAATAAAATTATAATTAATGTATTCTATAGTACCAGATTAGTTTTTTTTAAATTATTTTTTCATCATTTTCTCCCTCATGGCATCACTATAGGGTAAAGTTAAGGTTGTTTGGTTGCCTTAACGGATCATATTTTTCTCCTTCTTTGAAGGACATGTGTTTGTGGAAGATGAAAAGTGCTTTGAAATTGCAGGACTATTATGTCCTAAATAGTATCAACATTTTAATTACACTTGTCTGGTTTAATTATTAATGAAGCAGTATATGGTTGCTACTTTTGAACAATTTAGTATATGGTTGGAAGTAATTTAAGCTAATCAGTGCTAGCACTCTCTGTATAGTTAGAAGTGACTTCATGCTCACACTTCAGCCTGAGTTACTTCTAAAAATATTCTCATTTTACTCCACTGACTGCTGTAAATCAATCCACTTCCATTATTTTGTGATCAATTTCATTACAAATCCTTCAAAATATTATGCTAGTTATTACCTGACATTTATATATAGCAGTGCCTTTGCTTCTTCAATCCAAATGAAACTAACTGTACTGCTCAAAAATTTTCAAGGAACAATGATAATGTGAAAATCATGGATGCATTCACTTTTGATGTTCCCTTGTATGGTTAGTAACTTTTTTTCTTGGTGAATAGAGGTTCATAAATATCAACAGAGGAAGGAGGAAAAAACTTAATTTTTAAATGATTTGCCATTTATAGCTAACAGAAATAAATCAATTTTAACAAATGCAATTTGACAGCATCCCTTTAACTTGTTGTATCTGCTCTTGCAATGCACTGGTATAGCTCTTGCTCTATATGACAATCTGTCATACACCCACATACCCAGAACGTGAAATGATTTGTAAACCTTCCTTTTTCACATAATTTTACATTACTTTCAGTAAGGGGGAAAATTACTGGCTTCTGTTTTAAAACCCTATGTATTAACCAGTTTATCAAAATTACCGTATAATTTAAAAAATGAAATAATATGCCCATCTCTCAGCATCTTTGTCTTATTGGTGTACGAGACTTCAACTCCTGATCATGCCTCTGTAGCATGGGGCATGGTTGACTTGAGGGAGGCTTCTCTGCTCCTTGAAGTCTTTAAACCATGATTTAAGGACTTCAATAGCTCAGACATGGGTGAGGTTTTTTATAGGAGTGGGTGGGTCAGATTCTGTGGCCTTCACTGTGCAGGAGGTCAGACTAGATGATCAGAATGGTCCCTTCTGACCTTAGTATCTATGAATCTATCAATAATTTCCAGCAAATTTTTAATCATTTCATTAAATAAAAAGAAAAGGAGTACTGGTGGCACCTTAGAGACTAACAAATTTATTCTCTAAGGTGCCACCAGTACTCCTTTTCTTTTTGCGAATACAGACTAACACGGCTGCTACTCTGAAACATTTCATTAAATGTAAGCCTAAGTCTCTCTCCCTGTGGAATTCTGGTCTTGAAATGAAACTTATCTGATATCCTACATCCCCATCCTTCTGATAGCTGAAATAATCAGTTTCTCTAGAAATCTCAGATTCCCTTACCCATCTTTCAATTCTCAGTCCTCATATATTAATAGTCCACTCTACTTCACTTTCATCCAGTGTGAACATTTAAACATTGCTTTATTTCCAGGCAAAAATCTTAGAATATTATTACTATCTAAAGAGTTGCCAGCGGAACCCCCTCAAAACAGGTGAAATGATATTCTATATTTTGAGGAATAAAAGAGAAGTGAATTTTGGAGTTTGCTAATTTTCACAGACAATATGACAACCATGCACTACTTCCAAGTGCTCTCTCCTCTTGCCTCTGATTAAAGGCCATTGACTTCTGGAAACAGTACCACCAGAATGGAGTGATACTAATTGCCTTTCATCTCCCAGGAGTCAACAACAATATAACAGACCTCCTGGCCAGGCAGTCATTGACAATATTCAGAAGAGGGGGCCTGAGTCCAGGGTCACCAGCAGATACCTTCCTCCTACAGAAGAACCTTCCCACCAATACCTCTGATTCCCAGGGTAATTCCAAATTCAAAAGTCAAAGCCATGTTTGTTCTGGTGGCTCCATACTGGCTGAGGCAGTACTGGCTGACAGACCTGCTCCAGATGTCCATTCAGCCTCCAGTCCAGCTCCCAGACTTCATAGACCTGATCTCTTCACATCACAGGCACTCCATCCAGATCTGAAATCACTGCATATGATGCCGTGGCTGTTGGGTGGCTGAGAACCACAGACCCAGATGGCTCCTGGCAGGTCTAGGTATCCTGATGCAAAAGAAGAAAATATCTACCAGAAGGACACATTCTTCCAAGTAGAAGAGGTTCTCTATGTGGGCAGCCCAAAAGGGCTTAGATCCAGCCCAGGCCTTGCTATCAAAGCTACTTGACTATCTAATGTATCTCAAGCAAGTCTCTCACTAAATTTTGTTAGTCCATCTGATACTGATGCTGCCCACCTGTGGACTCCATGTTCTGTTTTCTCTCACCCCACCGTATCTAAGTTTCTTAAAGGGCTATGTGGTGGGGCCCTTCGAGGCCCCTGCTGGAGGCAGTGAGATCCTACTAGAATCTGCCTAAGGAAGGAGTGACAAAGGTGGGTCCTGCAGGCCCGCCTAGAAAGGATGCACAGAATCATCCAATCAGAGCCCAGCAGGCTCAGATAAAAGTAGCTGCTGGTCCTGAGCAGGTCAGTTCCTGACTGGGATCAGAGGAGCAAGGAAGGACCTGTACGGTCACAGGAGCTCAAGAGAGAACCAGAAGATGGGTGCTGGTGGCATTTGCATTCAGCAAGGAGAAAGAGGATATGAGAACTCCAGCCCTGATGTAAAGGTGAAGAGAAAAAGATCAGACAGGAAAAAGGGCCCAGGGAACAGCAGCAGTTCCTGTAGCATCACACCCAGCCAACAGAAGGGTGTGTCACCCATTACAGGCTACTATATACTTTCCCACCAGTCAGAAAACCTACTCCTATTTGGGACCTCAATATAGTCCTAGAGAGACTCATGGAGCCTCCTTTTGAATCTCTTTCAGAATGCTGCTATCACCCCCTCACTGTGGAAAAAAAAGTCATCTTAGTGGCTGCTGTTCAGCCGGAAGAGTGAGCGAGTTTCAGGTGTTCCTGGCTGAACCTCCCTATACAACATTCCAAAGAGACAAGGTAGTGCAGAGACCTCAAATTGTGAGGGAACTGAGGGAGGGTTGGATCCTCTCCATATTTTGTGCCCTTGCATAGGAGCACAAGGAGGCACAGGGCATATTCACAGCTCAGATGGACATGGCTATCCAAAGGAAATCGGAACTCATGAGGCACATGCACTCCTACACTGGGCTCTGTACTGATGATGACATCTCAAAGAACCACAGTTACTGTAGGCTAAATAATCTTTCTTTCTCCTGCATCATCTTCAACCAATATTATAAGTAGATTGCAATCAGGTGTTGTGACACTTTCTCAGGGTGTCCAGAACTGTGGGTCACTGGGCTATCCTCCTACCTCCAGTGAGAGGGAGTCTTTGGTGTGGGAACTGCCTGTCAACTCCCTGACAATGCCCACCAGGCTAACCAACAGCAATTTCAGGCCCCAGGGCAGAACAGGGCCCCCTAGAAAGGGATGCCTGAGGTTTGATTCGTGCAGGGCGGGCGGGAGCCGGGCTCCACGCTGCTGCTGGCCCAGGGTGGTATCAGTACATGGATGGACCACATCTGATGGCTAGTTCATGTACGCACAAGCTGCGCCTGCCGGGATGCGGTCCACCTGACATTTGGGTGCTGTGCCTATGCTGGCTGGTGCCCAGCGAGCTGCTGGGCGTGCTCTTCCGGCATAGCCAGGGCTTCTACGTGCCTGCCTGGCTGCCTTCGCCACCATTGGTACAACCCTGCATGCGCTAGGAGTCCTGCAGCCCACCCGGGTGATTTAAATCATCCAGGCCCCTGGGTAAATGCCCCCTTTGACCCCCCCCACACCCTCCACTGGCGGGCCTGCTGCCTAGCCTTTTATCCACTTAAACACTTTCCTCTGGGCTCTATCAGTTGCTATTTTGCCTTACAGATAAATAATGCCCAGTCCTCAAACACCTCAGAGGTGTCCCCGGTAGTGTGTAGACCAGTCACTGGACATTCACAGTAATTACCAGGTTCGCTACTCCCAAGGGAATAGTATACACACACCAGCTTGTTTGTTCAACTGAATATCAGCTACAACATAACTACACCGCAGTGTAATCTATTTGCAGTGAAAACAATTATGTTTATTAACAAAGTTTTTAAAGGTGAGAAAGGGTAATAACAATAGGATGCTGCACACTTATACTAGACTAAAATTTAATTTTAACCGCCAACTGGTTGATTGGTTTTTGAGATCCTGTTTTCACAGGCGTAACCACACTGCCCAGTTATCCCCTCAAGTGTAGGATAAAAGAGGGGTCCTTGTGCTTTTCTTTTATATCCCAGTTGTTTTTGTCCTGTGGTTTCATTTTTGCTGCTGGCTCCAAGGTTTCTCCCATATTCCTTTTTGTTTCGCATCACCCCTGTTTTTCCTGTTGACTTCAAATATAAATGGGGTTATTTCTGTTTGGCTTTACAATTCATAATTTACATCAGACACCTGGGCAGGTTCGTGATTCCACATCCTTTTGTTTGGCAAAAGCGGCTTGTCAACCCTGTCTGGGACAAAATTTAAACATATTTTCCGTACATACATACAACTTCTTAAATATTACTATATATACATCACACAACAATCAGGAGGAAAAGTATGATGTAAGCTTCTGATAGACATCTCACACAACCCCTTATGCATAAATACTATGAAAGCAGTGTGTTAGCTGTAATGAGGTTGTCAGGCCTGGTGCGAGTTTCTGTGACAGAGCAGTGAACCCTTTGGCAGTTGGCACTGAGGAGTTCGTAGGTAACAGGTATGTAAACCATGTACAGTGTCTGGTGGTGAGATGGTTGGTTGTTTCTTGGGGTAAGTGACAAAATTGTAATCATAAAGGAACTACTTTGGCTTTTGTTGCCTGTTATACTACAAAATAGCGTTCGCAGCTAAAAAAATACGGAAACTTCAATATAAAAAATACAAGACCTTTTAGATTGTAATATCTTTTGTCCAAGAACTGTCATTCACCATAAGTTTGTGCAGTGCCCAGAAAAAAAGATTCCTGACCTGGCTGAATCCTGTAGGTGTAATACAAATGTTAAATATTCACCATTGTTCAAAAATAGTACAACTTGTAAATCCTAGAAAAAATTCCATTCCATTTTCCTAAATTTTCTACTTTTGGGGCCTCTTATTGGGAATGAATCCAATGGAACAATTTTAAGGATAGTGAAATGATCCGAGCCCAGTCACATTTATCTCTGTGCATAAAACGCAATTAAATCAATACATGAAACTTTCCTTGAAAATGCCTTAAATTTAATTCATCCATCATTATTGAAAACTATCACATTTAACTCTTAATAACGCTTTACACCAGAGTGCTTTCACTGTCGTCATTATTATATTTACCTATCTTCAATATATTACAGCTGTTAGAATCCCTGTACCAGAATCAATGAGAAAGTTGCTTTTGGTATAAAATATTCTAATCTATCTCAATTAATTTTCTTCCTGGAATTATATTAATTATGATCTTTCTCACGTGGGAAGAAACCCCTATTGCTTTCCGATCTAGATCTAAAGATGGCTCCCTGAAGCAAGAATCTTTGATAAAAATTCTATAACTTCTTACTCTGCCCTCACTTCTGTCATTTGTACATACAGCACAGTTAGAAATATTAAATGAAAGGTTTGGTTTCACCAGCATTTCTTGAATATATATGACATCTAGTCTCTTTAAGTGAAAAAATAAATTCCTTCATTTCTTGCCCAGGGGCAATTAAGCTGTACACGTTCCATTTTGAAATTAAAAGCCCCATTGAAAACCCACTCATGATTAAAAGAAAAGGAGTACTTGTGGCACCTTAGAGACTAACAAATTTATTTGAGCATAAGCTTTCGTGAGCTACAGCTCACACCGAATGCATCCGATGAAGTGAGCTGTAGCTCACGAAAGCTTATGCTCAAATAAATTTGTTAGTCTCTAAGGTGCCACAAGTACTCCTTTTCTTTTTGCGAATACAGACTAACATGGCTGCCATTCATGGACTGCTTAACAGTTTATACTCTACTTCTAAAGAAATATCTTTGATATCCAGTTGTCTTTCTGCTGTTTCAAGGGTAATCTTTAACTTATCTCTTTCTTCTGGGAGAAAAAAGTCCCAGAAACTTTTTTATTAACTTTGTTATTAACTAATTATATCCGAGAAATATATCAGTCCATTATTATCTTTTGAATGCTCAAACTCTGGTGGATTCAAAAATAAATTTTTTGATCACTTCTCGTATTTGTTTTACCTGACTAGCATTTTCTTCCCTTAATCTATCACAGATCTCCATCGGATTAATCAGTTTCTTTCTGTTTTGACTGCCTCTGCATAGAGACATGACTTACAGGTTTAAGCTGCTGAATTTCCTTGGCCTTATGTTCCTGACTGATCCGTACAATAGATTAGTAAAGGTCCCACCAAAGTTGTAATGTCATAGACTTGCTCTTTCTTTGTCTTTAGTATCTCAATTTTTGAGCCCTTCCACATATTTATCTAGAATTTGTTCTTAAAGGACCTCAAATAATGCCTTTGACATGCATTTAAGGAACAGAAGATTAAAGTAAGACTTGACCGAAGCAGGAGCCCTGTTTATTTTTATCTTGCTACTCACATTTGATCACTAGTCATGTGCCCAATCCAGTTTTAGAACTCCACATCTCACTTTCAAACCAAACAGAAATCCCACCGTCAACTGCTTTTGCTCTCCACTTGTCCTTGCTCATATGGATGGGCTTATCCTCAGTCTTTGCAATAAAGGTCAAGAAATTTAGATTATTACAAGCCTTAGTTGGAGCAGATCATCTCAAAAGAAGGGGGCCTCCCTTACAGGGAATGATCTGACAACAGCCCCTTCCCTTTTATAACAAAGGGTACTGAGCCCATGAAGGCCTCCGTTAATTACAAATGTGGCCACTAGTTCACTTCTACAGCTACAGGAGGCTTACTTATTGATTTGAGACACATCAAGGGACCCCCCACACCCCGCCAAAAAAGAGTCAGCTCTAAAATATGTTTCCTCGTTCTAAATATTCAATAACTTTACAGACAGGGAATGCATTTTACCCCTCTACATAGTTTTTCAGTGGCCTGAATTATGATTTGTGTGGCTTGCATTATGATTTGCTAAATATATTAAGACATTCCATTCTCCTTGGTCAGCAGCAGATGTTAGGAGTCCTTTGCGTGCGCACATACCCTACCCTGGGGGAGTTTTACAAATAGATCACTGGGCAGACAGGTGCAATGTGCACAAATCTCTGGCATTTAGAACTGCATTTGTAGTTTGGCGAAATGGGAGTAAAGATGTGCATAAATGATTAGAAAACCGTTTCCTGAGAGTAGTTATCAGTGATTCACAGTCAAGATGGAAGGGCAGTCAAACTGCAGGGATCAGTTCTGTGTCCGCTTCTGTTCAATATCTTCATCAATGATTTAGATCAAGGGTGGGCAAACTTTTTACCCACATCTGGATGGGTAAATTGTATGCAGGGGCTGGGGCAGGGGGTTAGGGTGGGGGAGGGAGTGCAGGGCGTGTGTGTGGGTGCGGTGTGCAGGAACGGACTCAGGGCAAGGGATTGGGGTAGAGGAGGGATGCAGGGTGTATGAAGGGGCTCAGGGAAGGGGTTGGGGTGCGCAGTGCAGGAGGGGGCTCAGGGCAGGGGTGTAGGAGGGGTGTGGATGGGAGCTCAGGGCAGGGGTGCAGGGTGCCACAGTGCAGGGGGGTGCGAGGTGCAGGCATGGGACTTAGGGCAGGGAGTGGGGGGCAGGGGGCAGGAGGGGTTTGGGCTCCAGTCTGGCTTACCTAAAGTGGCTCCAGGATGGCAGCGGCCCTGCATGCCTGCCCTGGCCCCATGCCGTGCTGCTCCCAGAAGCGGCTGGCACCACATCCCTGCGTGGCCCCTGGGAGAGTAGGAGCACAGGGCTCCGCATGCTGCCCTCGCCATGCCTCCAGGTACCTCCCCCGAAGCTCCCATTGGCTGTGGTTCCCCATTCCCGGCCAATGGGAGCTGCGGGGGGGGGGGGGGACAGTACCTGGAGGCAAGGGCAATGCACAGAGCCCTCTTCCCAACCCCACCCCACACCTGGGCCACAAGGACATGGTGCTGGCCACTTCTGAGGGTGGCGTGGGGCCTGCGGCACCACGGGGAGCAATCCCGCAGGCTGGATCCAAAGCCCTGAGGGGCCAGATCCAGCCCGTGGCCTGTAGTTTGCCCACCCCTGATTTAGAGAACGGCATAGATTATAAAGTTTTGTGGATGATACCCAGCTGGGAGGGGTTGCAAGTGCTTTGGAGTATAGTATTAAAATTCATAATGATCTGGATAAATGGTCTGAAGTAAACAGGATGGAATTCAATAAGGACAAATTCAAAGTATTCCATTTAGGAAGGAACAATCATACAAAATGGGAAATGACTGCTTAAGAAGGAGTACTGAGGAAAGGCATCGGAGGGTCATAGCCGATCACAAGCTAAATTTGAACCAACAGTGTAATGCTGTTGCAAAAAAAGCAAACATCATTCTGGGATGTATTAGCAGAAGTGTTGTAAGCAAGACATGAGAAGTAAGTCTTCCACTGTACTCTGCACTGATTAGACCTCAACTTGAGTATTATATCCAGTTCTGGGTGCCACATTTCATGAAAAATGAGGACAAATTGGAGAAAGTTCAAGGAGAGCAACAAAAATGGTTTAAGGTCTAGAAAACATGACCTGTGAGGGAAGATTGAAAAAATTGGATTTGTTTAGTCTGGAGAAGAGAAGACTGAGAGGGGACATGATGACAGTTTTCAAATACAGAAAAGGTCATTACAAGGAGGAGGGAGAAAAATTATTCTCCTTAGCCACTAAGGTTAGGACAAGAAACAATGGGCTTAAATTGCAGCAAGGGTGGTATAGGTTGGACATTGGGAAAAACTTCCTAACTGTGAGGATAGTTAAGCACTGGAATAAATTGCCTAAGGAGATTGTGAAGTCTCCATTATTGGAGATTTTTAAGAGCAAACACCTGTCAGGGAATGTCTATGTAAGGGGACTGTTGCCCCCTTACTAACATTCAGTGGGAATGTTTTGGTTGGCTAGCTCCCAGTACTAAAAGGGGAAGGGTCTATGGGAAACCAGGACCCTGAGACTGATAGTCCCCAAGAAAAATGGGGAGAGGCCAATGCTCCAGGTCAGCCTGAATGACAGGGCGGGCAGGCTAATCAGAGAGTGAGGATGCCAGGGGGGTCCCGTCCTCCATGTGAGCTGGATTTGCCTAGGTCAGACAGAGTGGGGCCGAGCTAAGGAGAAAGCAGGGGCCCAAGCTAAGCTGGGAAGCAGAGCTGTGCCAGACCCAGAGGGACCAGAAAAGCAGCCCAGAGAGAGCAGACCCTGTCCTGGGAGCAGAGCTGCAGCCCCAAAGCCAGAGGCACCGCCCAGAGAGAGCAGACTTGCCCTGGGAGCAGAGCTGCAGCAACCAGAGCCAGAGGGGCCAAAGAAGCAGCCCTGGGAGCTGGAGGCGGAGCAGTCTGGAGCTGGGTGCGACGAGCAGCTGAGGAGACCGAGGGGGACCTTGGGCAGCAGGCCCAGCACAGGGTGATGCCTCAGCCAAGAGGCTCTGCAGGCCAGGCTTGGTTCATAACCAAAACAGGGTGGGGGCGACACTGGGAAGAAGGGTCCTACCACTTAGAGCCTGAGAGCGTGTGGCCACCACCAGAGCAAGTGTCCAACCCCCAGCATCCCTGCAGCACAGCCAGGGCCTGAGAAGAAGGTCTGGGACTTACAAGGAACAGACTGAACTGCCCTGACATTCCAGAGAAACTGTTTGTGATATTCCCTGCCACAGAGCGGGTTGATGCGTTTCCTTTAACCTTTCCCATTTTCCTTATTCTTTTTAAAATTAATTGTTGATTAAATAACTTGCATTTACTTTAACTTGTATGTAATGGTCAGTGAAGTGCCCCGGAGTGGGGACACCCTAGCCCCTGTCCTAGGTGACTATAGCAGGGTTGGGGGTCGAGCCCCCCAGGAATCCTGGGCCCAGCCTTGTTGGGGTTACGAGGACTCTGCCAGACAGGAGAGTGGAAGGGGAGTCCTCAAGGGCAGGGAGGCCACTGGGTAAAGGAAGTGGGAGTGAGGACTCAGATCCTTTCGCTAGCCCACTTCACTGGGGTAGTGCAGAAGCTAGGAAAGTTCCCCACAATAGCGGGACTATTCCCCCGCTTACATCTAGATAATATTTAATCCTGCCATGAGTGCAGGTGACTGGACTAGATGACCTCTCAAAGTCCCTTCCACTCCTACTATTGTATTGATTCTATGTGGGATTGGAAGGGAAAGCGGGGTGCAAGATTTGGATTTTGCTCATTTTGGTGTATGTAAATTGCGTGAGAGAGCATATGGTTATGGTTATTATGTTTGTTTTGTTTGGCTTTCCTCCCACGAAAAACGGTAGTTGTGCTTCCATATTCCCCCGGACTCCTGAGTGATTGTGAGTGGGCAGGGAAACTTCTACTGAATAACAACAATGATTTCCACGGCAGAAATGAGAGGAAATGGAGGAGGAGACATGAGAAGTTAACCAAATGTAGAGAAGCACTACTAAGGTTGGCCAGCTCAGAGGCCAGTTAGGGAAAAGACTTTTACTGAGGATGATTCTGCTAGTTTCTCAGGGATCCTGTATTGCAGGACATTATTAGTGTGTAATTAGTTTTGTTCTGATACACTAGCCACATTCAGTTCATTTTGTTTAGTAAATAGCAGGTAACTACAGAGTAATTTAATCTTGTGGTTTTCATAGCAATTACATTGTGCAACGAAGAAAATAATTGCTGTGTAACTTTCAAGTGTGTAGATCCAAGTACCCAGGTATTTACTCCGTAGTTATGTTTTTAAATTACCGTGCGTTTAATTTTTAAAAGTAACAAAAGACATGGCCTCCCACTAAGAGGACCTCCACTTCTATGGGCCAAATGTTACCTTCTTAATACCTTTGTATCTAAAGTTCATGAATATTTTTAACAGTGAATGCTATTGACAATTGGAGCAAGTTACCCAGGGCTGTGATATCTCTGGAATTTTTTTAATCAAGTTGGGAGGTTTTTTTCTAAAAGCTGTGCTGTAGTTCAAACAGAAATTAATTCAGGGAAGTCCAGTGGCCTCTGTTACACAGGAGATCAGATCACAACGGTCCCTTTTCGCTTTATCAATTCATTGATTCCATATATAGCTATATCAGGAGTCTGATGACATCAACAGGGTCCTGAAGCTGCAAAGGTGTGAGGAGGCATTGGAGAAAGGAGCACCTTGGCTGGGCTCCATTCCTCCTTTGTGCTGTAGCTGTTGTTCTCAGCTCCTTCAAGGATCAAACTGCGTCTGGCTGGCCCTTGCCATTACAACAAACCCCGTACACTCCAGAAGGTCATGCCATAATGAAGAGATTTTTCACCTAGTTTGATGAAGACATTTAACATGTACATAACAAAGCACAGAATATATTATCTTTTGGTGTCAATGACAATCAGGTTTTGCTTTCCCTTTCAGTAAATACCGGCTTTGGCATTGCATCAGTGAATATATGTACCTCTTGGGTCACTAAATTTGAAGTCAGTGTTTGCTAATTATTGTCACTGTAATGGTTATATATCAGGAAAACAGATGGTAGAAAGACAGCATATTATGCATGTCACGCCTTACCAGTGAAATAGCAGTTTAAATTTTGGCCACTAGATATTTCACTTGATGATGCATTGGGCTCTCTCTTTCCTTTGATGCATGTAACTAATTATCACTGAGGCCAATGCTCTTCTCAATGTCTGCACACCCTAGTGTTGTTTTTCTTTAAGATGCACAACCGCTTTCCTTTGTCCAGTATTAATTACAGATATGGTGGAAATAAATTAGGGAACTGGGTATCTCGAGATACTGGCATCAGGGGAGGAGTCTGTCACTTCTGGATCATTGATTTTAATCTGAATCAGATTGGTAGTTATTGAGAGGTATCAGGTAGTTTCCTGGTAATCTATGCCACAGAATGTGAAATAAGTTGGTCTCAGGCTAGTGGACCTGTTTTTACATCACAAAAGATGCCATCAAAATTGGCACTGATTGGAATAGTTTTCAAATTCAGCAGAGAATTTACGGACTGAATGAATCATAGAGGCTGAACTCCACTTTACTTTCTCCCCATTAGAGGAGACTCCATGAGGCACATTTGTTAGGTAGTTTGGCAAAGTTTCCATTGCCAAACCCTCTGCTGTGAATAAATTGAGAAACCTCAGTTTCCAGTAGTGTGCATGTGGAACATTTCATCAGCACTGTAAATTCAATGACAATATTGTGTGGGGGAGAAAAAATCCTGATTAGAAGTGTTTTATTTTTCATATGCTACAAATGTTTTATGAAGAGAGCATTCTGAATTGGAGATTGGCAGACTAGTTTTGGTAAAAGCACTTTTAACCCAGGAGGAAGAAAGTCTATTTTGCTACTGATACCTTTTAGTACCCACACCTATTGTGGTCCCCATAAGGTTTTCATGTCATTATAAAAATGGCCCTTTCAGATAAATGGTTGCGATATGAAATAGCAATTAATCACTTCAGGAGGTATCAGTTTCCAAACATGCTAGTCCAGTGGTGGTGTATATAATTTACCGAGAAGCCAGGTGGACAGCGGGAAGAGGAAAGCGGGGTACTTTTGGCCTTTGGTATTTATTTAGCCTTTTCATCCCTATATTTAAAGAGCACCACTTCCCCTCTGCACAAATTAACTGAAGGGCCCACATTAATTAACTAAACAAGTGCTCATTTTAGTGTTCTGTTTTACAGCAGTTTCATAAATATATAACAACATTTCCCCCTGTGCACTTATTGTCAGTGTTGCAAAACACATTTGCAGGGAAGGCTTTATCCCATCAGTCTGGAATCCCATCTCCTTCAGCTGCTTGCATCCATATTGATGGCATACAGGATAAACAGAACAAGTTAATTTGTAATCTTAGTTAGAAAATGATAGCTGCACTGTTTCTGTCATTGAGCACTCTGCCAGTTTAAACAGCTGATTAGTCAGCTTCTGTGAATCGATCTGAATCAGTTCCACCTGCGTTCACCCACCAGGAGCCACTTTATTGTAAATCAATCATTCTGAAAACATCTCACAAAGGGGCCAGCCCTCACTAACAAGCCATCAATTTAAACTGTCTATCTCAAGCACTCTGCAAATTAGGAGTGCAACAAACATTTATTCAAAAATTATTGAGAAGTTATTTTTAACCATAACTGGTAAATATTTTTTCTTTGTTTGTGGGTTCTTTTTTTTTTCTTTCCTCTCAATAACTTCAGGATCAATTTTCAAACATCACAAAAATGAGGTTTTTGCTTTTCTTGAGTTTTTTGTTTTGGTTTGGTTTGGTTTTGTGAGAGAAAAAACAGTAGGCTGGGAGTTCTAACAACAGTGGATGGAATAGATGGCCTTTATTACTAGAAGGCAGCATTAACAGTAACTCAGAGACTTTATGTTCTGCCCTTGTGCCCCTTGGGTGTTAAGATCGATCCCTGGAGTCAGAGAAGTTCTCCTTATTCTCTGACATGATGAATTGCTAAATTTTGACTGTGCACATAGTGGATCTTCCAGCTGGCAGTGGTTGGAGAAGCTGCCCCAGGGGAAGCATACAGATATATGGTTTGGTCTCCAAACTCTTCCTTTAAGACATTTCAAACTATCCTAAATAAAAGAGAATGGAAAAGGTATATTTGGCTTTTTTATTGGCCTGTCTGGACATTTCACTTATGTCAACACAAAAGCTGTGAGAATCATGTTTTGAAGTTGAGTGCATTGTTTGGAAGCTCTGGACTCTTATTCAGCATGAAAAAAAATGGCAGCACTTTAGTTTGCAAGGTACAGTGAAAAACCCTATGTGCAAAATTATGTGCTGAAATTACATGTTGCCATGTGATTGCACTCTCAGCACCGTGTGTTTTTCAGAGTAATTGCTTAATCATTAATCTCAAATTCATAAATAACATAATAGTTCTGCTAATGGAAATATTGTCAAAATAAAAGTTCAGTAAAACCCCATCAAATAGTATGGAAACCAATTTTATATCTAGGTGAGACTGGACCTGCTCCAACTCCCACTGATGTCAGTTTAAAGACGCTGATTGATTGTGATGGGTTTTGGATCAGGCTCGCTATATTTAGCACTGTGTGAAGTAGTCAGTGCAAAATTTGAAGCACTGGCATTTGCCTCTTTTTGAGTCTATAGCATATCCATGTATGTGCAGAGCTTGTGTTAAACTTTCCACACTAGTTAATTTTTGTCAGCGTTGGTTTCAGTTTTTTTATTTTGTTCATTTTGCACTATCAGAGTGTCAGCCAGCAAAACCTCAGAGTCAGCTTTTCAAGATGTATTTTTAATGGCCTGTTTGGAGCTGGGAATGATTACATGGTAGAAATTGAGCAGTATTGGTTATTGGCTGAACCTGTGGCATATCACTCCAGAGGGTGCTAACACGACTACACTTTGTGTTGTCTCCTGCTCCCTCTTAGCCCCTTGGAAAGAAAACTAGCTTCCAGCTATTTTTCCAAGGGATTGATCCCTGTGCTTTCTGCCCTGATCCCCATGAGCCCACCAGTAGGACGTATCTGTTCTGCTCCTTGCTGTCACTCATCAAAAGACCCAGTTCCCTATCCAAAGACCATGACAGAATTAGAGCAGATCCCCACAGATACTGGATCAGATGCCAGAGTTGTTAGCAGACTATTGAGTAGGCCTTGTCCCCAAGAGGTCAACACCAGATAGAGAATTAGGAAGTCAATGCTAAAATGAGAGGGGGTTAAGAAAAAAGCTAAGCCAGTGGTTGTTTAAAACTTGAGTACCACATCTAAAATTCAAAATGACTTGGTTCACACCTTCCTAATTTTAATCAGTGTAGCCCTAATTGATTCTGATTCTGAGACTATACTTTAAACCAATTTATTTGCCACAGTTTGAGAACTGCTAAGGTATAGCCATAGGTAGTCATGGCAGGATTCGATTTTTATGGGTAAATGCCAGTAAACATCGATTTCTCTGACTCCACACAAACCGATGAAAACATATTTCCACTGATAGAAATTTACAAATAAGTAAAGTAAGAAAAATGCTGCTTGAGGACTTATTTGAATTTGATTTAAGTATATTTACATTGTATGTTTTGACATGTGATATTGACAATTTATGGTTTAATGGTTAGAAAACTAACTTTTTGACTGTCTGCTATCATTAAATAATGATTGTCTGACCCCTCCAAAATTTCCCACAACTGTGAAATCTTAATAAATAAACATTGGGGGAAAAAAGCTTTACAATAACCATTGATATTACCAGTTGAAATTATAAAAAAAATAAAACAAATTGTGCCAAGCCTATCTAATGCCATATAAAGGGACAGTGCAAGCAATTGAAAATGCTGCTAAATTAATGGAACAGTGGACCAGAAAAGGGTTATCTATAGGGAAGTCAGTGACTGTTGCATGGTTATTTATAATATTATTTGTAATCTACAAACTAAAGTGTGATTAAAACATGTACTTAAATGGACAAGGCATTTGTATCTTAAGTTAGCATTCTCTGTTATTAAGGAGTTTCTTCCCTGGTGCTATCTATTCTATGCTGTTGAACACTTTCTATCCTCCAGGTATCTTTCTGTAATTTTTACTAGTTTCTTCTTCCTAGTTAGCAAGCATATTACACTTTTATATATTGGATCTAGTGTCCATCGGGCACAACAGCAATATATTAATATGGGTTTTGTTAATGTCAGCAATTTCTATAATATCTAGGTTGGAGGATGAAGATGAGGGAAAAGTAGAAACATGGTTAGGTTCAGATTACTGAGTTTCATTATTACCGTATGGTGAGATATCAAATAACAAATGTAATGCCTATTATAAATTGATACATATATTGAATTGCGTGGAATATATTGAAAGTTACAACTCTTACATGTTGGATTTTTTTAATAGATCTTTAGCTTCTTAAAGGAGAGTGCTGAAATCTGATGGCATCCAAGTCATATTAGCTACTTTTGAAAATTAATTTGCCAAATCTCTTGGAAATTGTATTCTGACCCTCATGGTTGCCTTGGTGGTGGTGGTGGTGGTGGTTCAATGTACTTCAGTGGGAAATAAGACAATTCAGCGCAGAGCCATCCATCTTTCCTTTCCCTACCATGTAAAGCATTGCATTGTTGAAGTATTACAGGTTTTCATTCCTTTCTTTGAAGAATCAAGTCACTAGCACGGGCAGGATAATGTGCATGATGGCTGAATGGTCGGATACAATATAAAAAGTTCCGATTCATTGAAATATTTGCATGCTGAAGACCCACTGTGAAATTTTAGTCCTGGGCTTGACTGGAGTTGTACATAATTTTGTGGACATCTTGTGTGGTGTAAGTGTCATCTTGGGAGAGGTTTCCAAGATCAGGTGCTTATCCCATGCTCGAGATCCCTGACAAAAAATGCTCTGATGAAGAAAACAAACCTGCTTGTTTTCCAGTTGGACATAATTGCCATTCTGAGACATGCAGGAGTCTATGCAATTAGCAGAACAAGAGTCCCCACTAAACAAAATAAGTGCCTTTGAAGGACAAAGAATCCCATCACAGGTGCAGAGAAAGGAATTAAGATTGTTATACTTCCACTATGTGGCATTGATGGCTGAAAAGTGAAATCGTACCCTATTTGCTCTTTGTACATATCTGGGGCCTGAAGCAGGGTCTGGAAATCCCAAGTTTCCTATTAAATTTAGTTGGAAATTTAGTAGATAGGGATGGTGTCTCTAGCCTCTTTTTGTCGGAAGCTGGGAATGGGCGACGGGATGGATCATTTGATGATTGCCTGTTCTGTTCATTCCCTCTGAAGAATCTGGCATTGGTCACTGTTGGAAGGCAGGATACTGAGCTAGACGGACCTTTGGTCTGACCCAGTATGGCCGTTCTTATGAAATGTGTGTTCCTCTTGGTGCTGCTCCATCTTCCAGCAGAAAATAAATGCTAGAACTGTGATGAAAAGTCAAATGCTTTTTTAACCTGTATTTATTCTGCAGGTCAATCCTTGGAATTCCTTCTGCTATAACTCAGCTACTCACTCTAGGATGAGCATATTGCAATGCTCTGGAAAGCAGCTCTGAAAGGAGGGCTTTGTATTTGTCTCCAAATGACTTTCATAGAAAATGTGCTCAGTTTGCAAGTAAAAAAAAAAGATTGATTTTTTTTTTTAATTGACCAGCACCTCAAGCTCAACCTGGAACTTCAGAATCAGCTCCACTGATGTCAATATCGAGAGAGGCTAACCACTGAGAATCAAGCCCAGTCTGAATTTAGAATTGATTTCAAAATACTATCCATGATGCATGAACCAGAAAGGAATCTGCTCCATCCACAGTGGCATTTCAGAGCCAGTAGAGGTACAAGAATAAAAAAGTAATAAAGTGTATCTGTCTGTCAACTGGGCAGAGATCATCTGGAATCTGATCTCATCAAACATTAGAATTTCCATTGGAAATGCTGAAAAAAATCCTGTTTAATTTCTGAATGAAAAATCAATTTTTATTTTTTTTTAATTTCCCACTGAAAAAAGTACATTTTGAAATATTTGACACACTTTTTCCCCTCCGGAAAATTTCAAAATGAAATTGAGCCTGAACACAAGCTCTGAGGCTCCCATCCTGCACTGAGCTTGGAAACCATGAGGTCTGTGACCATGGGTATACTCTGCATGGCGGGCCTGCTCTGGACTCCCAAACCCTGGAAGCCCTTCCATCCTCAGTCCCAGTCCACATGATTGGGGAGCTGCAGACCCTGGAAGCTCTGGGGTCACCAGGAGCCCACTAGATAACCTGATAGGAAAGCAGGCAGGTTTCTGGCTGAAATCTGCTTGGTTTTTGTTGGAATTTTGTCAAAACCGATATGTTTCCACAAAACATTTTGCTTTTGACTAATGGACATTTTCTGATGAAAACCTGTTTTGTCAGAAAATCCCTAGGCAATTCTATTTGGGATTCTAATCTGTTACCTTGGTATAAATCTTTAGTTACTCATTTGATTTAGATGGAACTACTGTGGATTTATCCTAGTATAACTAAGATACAACTCTTTGCCATGAGGTGAGACTCAGCACTGGCATAAATTGATAAGTTAAACTACTTTTCCCTTACACTATTTCTCTGAGCAATATGCACATGACGTGTATTGTACCACACTATTTACATCCCTATTAAATTTGACCCATAAACTGCCATGGCATTTACCCACTTCTTCCAGGTTGAATTTAACTGAATATGGCTCACAGTTGGCCAAATTTGTCCATGTTCTCCACAGCTATTATGGAGTTGTGCTGGTATAACAAAGTCAAATATGGACTCATTGAAAGATACCAATAATCAGTTTCGCCCCTTGTTTTTTCAAGAAGAAGCTTAACGCGTTAACCAAATGATACCATGATGAATAAAGTACAGGAAATGTGGGGATAAAGGGCGCAAAAAAAAATCAAAAACCCGTCCCACTTAGTGTATAAACGTTTTTAAAACACTTCTGTTGAGCTCCTCATTTATCATTTAAATCCAAATCCATTTTGATAGTGCCTGGTGATAGTTTGTGTTGATTGCACATCTCATCAAAGACTTTTGATTTGCTTGTCTAAGAAAAATATATTTAGTAATTTTGTAGACCAGGTGGAATTTTCATTGTGGGCTTCTTATTGAATTTAAAAAAAAAGTTGGCCTTGAGTGAAGTTGCATTCTGTTATTACTTATCTCTAGAATATAATTTTCCCCAGTCTGAAACACAGACTTGTGTGTGAAGAGGCATAACTCTGTGCTTAGGCACACAGTCCAAATGTAGAACTCTGCAAAAGATTTCTATAATAATTACAAAATATATTGTTCTCACTGGGAAGAATAACAGAACTGATCAATCTTACCTCAACAACAAGAAACCAGCCAGTCTAAAACACTGATGTGACAATAACATATAGTTTGGGACCCAAGAGGTGCAATGACAATAGCAATAAAAATTCCCATTTATAGGGCACTTTATCAAATGCACATCTCAAGGTGCTATACAATAAAAACATAAGAAAATGAAATCAACCTCAGTGGGGTTGACTGAAAGGAAATCTTTGAACCTTATTCCTAAAAGCACTACGAGAGGAAACTTCATCCCTGAGATCTCATTTCCTAAGCTTTGGGGGTCTGACACAAATGATCTGGAACAGATTTTTGTCTTCTGTTACTGCAGCTTTACTCTGGTATGGCATGGAGTTGGGCCATTGATCACTAGAACAGTGGAGTGAAATCTGATTTAAGGAGTAGAGTGGTCACACTTAAAATATTAATTGTGGTTTTAGAAATATTATTGGTTCCAGCAATATTGCCCATATTTACAGTGAGGAATACCCCATGTCAGTGTTGGGAATGAAGCTAACTAATCTCCTACCCTCTATCAGGATCCTGTGGTGTGGACCCTTGCTCCTGTGTGGAAACCCATTAATTTAAATGAGATGCTATATGAGTGCATATGTCTATCTCTAGGATTGTGTTAGTTAGTTTCACTTGTGGCAGACATCTGAAGTATAGCAAATGTCACTACTAACTCCACTTTCCAGCATTTGTTGTGAACGTATGTGCACAGGAAAAAAAATAGGTCTGCTATTGGTTCCCTGAGATTCACAAGTGAGTCCCAAATACCAGTTTAAAAATGACCCCTTTAGGCAATGAAAAGCTTAGTATGTAGGAACCAGATTTTTTGGTTTAATATTTAAAATATTAATCAGATTTTACCATTAGAAAATACAAAGCATAAATATACTCTATGTATATAGAGTCATGCCATAAACAGGAATGGAAATAAGAATATATATGAATGCTAATCATCTATTCTTCAAGCGGGATTGAGTTAGTATACTTAAAATTTGAGACAACTTTACAATTCTAAATCCCAATTCTTGTCCTCTGTAAGCATGAAAGGGGGTCAATTTTGTGAATTTGCCAAGTCACCAGTTAGATTTTAAAGCTGAAATCTAATGAACTAGATTTATCAATAAAAAGGGGTTATTCTACAAGATTCCATTCCTGGCTAGAACGCTCATCAAATTGAGTCCAGGGAGTACGGTATTCGCTTTCTAAATTAATGCTAGTGGGGTTTTTTTTCAGGACAACTTTTAAATTTAATAGTATTTCTTAGATCAGCACGTGTGGTTATTCTTATCCATTCAACAATTTATTAATTCACCCAGAACCACATCAATATACAGTCAGCAGTTTACCACTCAAGTGCAGAAAAAATCAATGTTCTAGGTATGTACTTGACACACCAATAAAGTCTTTTGAGCAGTTGTCAAATACTATGGTTGAAGCTCAGCAGTTACACCAAGAAGCATTGCAAATTATTAAGATTTCATATTACATTTACTTATGATAATCAGTTCTTTGGGACCTAACACATTTATCAACCGTTTAGTATTTCTCCAAGGAGTAAAGATGTACTTGGCTTACAGGCACTGTTAAGAGTGTGGTCCCCGCTGTTGGAATGGATTGGTCCAAAAGGGACGAGTTTAGCATATCAAAAGCATTTGCTTCAAGTTATGATTCAAATCTCTCTAAGGCCAATTTGTTTGGACTTCTAAAAAAAAGGCATGCATATAGCATTAGTTAAAATCTAAAATATGGTTACCTGAGGTCTCACTGGAGAGTGTTGACTTAGCAAGGTAATCGTCAGTTATTTATATTAAAGAATAGAAGAAGAAACACAATCTTTGAACTGAAATGTCATCACTTCTTTTCCTGTTAACCAGAATGTGGGGAGTGTCTTTGTCACATGGCTGGGCTGGGTGTCGGGTCAATTCTAAGAAAACTCTTATTCCTGTGGCCCTGAATAAGGGAAGACGCTATCCACAGGGGGCTTAGAAAACTCTGGGGTTCCACATAGTAATCTCAGTGTTATGTACCCTTGATTTCTGAGCTCACTGGAGGCAGAAACCCACTAATTTCTATTGGCCAAATGTGTCTCAGCTTTATGCCTTCTCCGTTTCTCTGTTGCTTCTGTAAATATTCAGCAGATGGTGTTTAGTATAGAATACATTTCTTCAATGTTTCTTTTTGTCAGAGGATTTGATTCATTTCATGGACTGTATTTTATTATTAGCCCTGATTATCTGTTGGATTCCCCTTCTTAAGCAATTTCTCTTAATATTCCAAAGCTATACCCTGGTTAAACATTCCTTATTTCCTTCTAGTGCCCTATAAATTTTTATCACTTCTAGAATGCAAGAATAATTTACAAAATAAACAAACAAAATCCCTTATAGTCATATATATCCAGTGGATATAATCCATACATTATTTGCTTATATTGAATATTGTTCAC
Source organism: Dermochelys coriacea (assembly GCF_009764565.3). Classification (NCBI taxonomy): domain Eukaryota; kingdom Metazoa; phylum Chordata; order Testudines; family Dermochelyidae; genus Dermochelys; species Dermochelys coriacea. The sequence continues at coordinate 64,328,856 of NC_050074.1, forward strand.
TTCACATCTTTTATGGCTTATGGGTTCTGAGCTGTGGTGTGCTATGCCGATTGGGTGTCCAGTGCCACTGACAGCCTGGTCAGTGGGTAGCTGAAGGACTGGCTAGAACAATATGAATGATGTGTTGTGATTGACACTCTCTCTGTGAGGGCTGATGGACCACTTGATCAAGGTGATGAGACATAACATTAGAGGAAGAAGACAGATCATTCACATAAAGAAATTTATATCTGATTCACCAGGCAAACAAATGTACAATTTCTAAGTTAAGGTGTAAGATTTTATATATTCTGACAGAATATACCCCTGTGTTCACACCCTACATACTGTTGTAATAGTTTTTGTCAAGGCATGTCTTGTGAGGTATCATTTTAAAAACTCATAATTTGCTGATCTATAATATGGCAAAATGCACATAGGAGCGTTATGTGGGAAGTTATAAACATAAGCTGAAATCATGACTAAAAGTATGCTTTCCAAATAAGTCTGGCGAGTTCCTTGGAGACAAAGGGCAAGCTGATGCCTCAGCCAGGTGTAAACAAGGCTGATGGAGCCTTACCTGCTAAGTGCCCATTCTTTGGCAGGAAAGGGAGCAGGGCCAAAATCTATATCTTAGCAAAGAAACTGTGGAGCTTCCTTCCACTCAGACTGCTGTCACCTTGCTCCCAGCTGGGAATGCTTCTCAAAGCGGGAACAGGACTATTTAAAAACGGGGCAGACAACCCAAGAAACACCTCTCTCTCTCTCTCTCTCTCTCTCTCCCTCTGCCCGTTGCATTCATTGCTCCTGAAGTGACAAAGGAAGCAGCCATTGGACTCTGAGGGAAGGGACCTGAGCTAGAGAGTTTGGTCAGTAATATTGCTGAAAGCATGTGGTGAGAGAACTTTGCTTTGAATCTAATATTGTTTGTTAAGTTAGGCACCAGTAAGCATGTTATCTTTAATTTTCTTGTAACCACTTCTGATTTTGATGCCTCATTATTTGTACTCACTTAAATCTGTTTCTTTGTAGTTGTTATATTTATTTTAATGTTTTATCTAATCCAGTGAAGTGTCTGGATAACTCCATTTGAGGTAACAAGTTGTGTGCATATTATTCCCTTAAAGGAATAACAGACTCAGGATATGTTAACTGTCCAGGAGAGGGCAGGCCAGTACAGCACATACATTTCTGGAGGAAAATCTGGGACTGGGAGTGTGCTGTGGTTACCCTGTGGTAATTTTTAAAGTTGATAAGAGCCAAGGTGTGGCTGGATGGCTGGCTGTAGCGCGTGCGCGCGCACACACACACACACACACACACAGTTGGGAGTGACTTACATGTTGGAGGTTGTTTGTGACCAGTCCAGGTTGGACACAACAGTAGTAAGCCTGTGTAAAAGGTGCCCCAGGTTACATGGCAGGGGTGACACAGCTACTCATTAGTCTGGATTGTACCCTGGTATGTCACACACACACACACAGATATAGGCTTCTTCAGATATCATGAAGTTTGGACATGTGGATCTTTTAGGTTCTTGGGTCACCCTCAAGTTATTCCTAACTGGTTTAAATTTACATTTTGCTTGTCCTCTCTTCTAATTCTTAATTGACATATAGGTGACAACAGGGCACTCTGCAAAGGAAAGGGGGCAGTTATTCTTGTCTGATACCCTGGCAGGGGAGGTTCTTAGCTAGACTTAAAAAGATAGAAATCTCTTCCATGAGTAAATCATCCGAGTCTTTGGTTTGAGAAACTAACAGTTGGAAAATTCCTTGGAATTGTGTATTTTTGCTTTTGTTCAAATTAATGCTTTCCAAACAAGATGTCTCACCTTGGGTTGGGCCTATTGACTTGCATTACCTTTAAATTCTAGAGGAAGCTAAGGTTTGGAATATGATAAGGGTGATTGTGTCCAGACAGTTAAATGGGCAGAGATAGACAGAAGCTGTTAAAACATATTTTAAGGCAAATTTTAATATCTATGCATCTCACACCTCCACATAAAGAAATGCCTGTCTTTAAAGACTATTTTATTATTTATTGCAATGTCCTGGACTGTGTTATAAATACCCACCAATGGTAATTGTAATTTTAATAATTCTTAGTACAAGAAAATATTGAACTGCATTCAGGGGTGGATCTACCAATTTTGCCGCCCCAAGCAGTCGCCGTTGAATTGCCGCCACCCCTGGAACACCGGCGGAGTTGCCGCCGAATTGCTGCTGTGGGACATGGACTGCCACCCCATTCTGAATGCCGCTCCAAGCACCTGCTTGGAAAGCTGGTGCCTGGAGCCGGCCCTGACTGCATTACCTAGAATACTTAACAGGAAGTTGGGTATATCTGTGTTTTGGAGAGTGAGAAATAAAGCATGGAGGATTGTTAATAGCAAACCTTAAGTTTTTCTTAAAAAACCCAAATCTCTTGTGTGTATAATATGACACTTCGATTTTACTTTCCTGCCACCACTCCTGAATACATAAAACATGATTATTGATCTTTTCCATCAAGCATTTATGTTTACATTTAGAAAAAAAACTTCTGAAATCCGATGGGAGGGTTTAAGCAACATATTAAAAGGATAATAATCAGTGTTTTTGACCAACTCCTTAATCATTAAGTAAGACTGGTTTTGTTGTGATACTAAAATTTAAATGTACATAATTTAACAGGTGCCAATGCTGCACCCGTTGTAATGTGAGAAAAATTTGATTATTGAAAGAATTCTATCTGCTGTTTTCTGTTCTTGCTGGAAAGCAAATGTATATAGCTGTGGAGTTAGGGGGAACAGCATACTGGTAATTTACAGTAGTTCTGTTGCTAAAAATTAATGCATAAATAAGGATGTCCTCATCAGCCATGGAAAGTAAATGTCACTTGGTCTCATTTCTGATATGATAAATTTTGAGCTGTTGAGGCCAGTAATATGCTTGGTTAGGAAATATGAAGGATTCAAAATAATCCTAAAATGTCTAACATAACCATCAGCTAATACTTCCTTAAACATAATTTAATATTTCACCTAATGTCTAGCAACAGCAATTCAGTCTTCAGCTAGATTAAAACAAAGCCAGTTTCTGGACATCCAAGTCTGACTTTCACTTATGCATCTAGACAGCATGGAGGCTGCCTTGCCAGAAACTGACATAAAGGACAAATAGACCCAGTTATTATCTGTGACACAGTGGGAGCCCCGACCATATTCTATAATGATGGCTCAGAGCAGTAAAACAGAGAAGCTGAAAGGAACTGGTACAAGAATGAAGCCCTGAGGACCACCTCATAGATTGGTGGTAGAAACAGCTGTGTGGTTTCCTAAAGTAGTAAACTGAGATCGCTGAGAAAGCGAAGATGCTGACAGTAACATTCAAGTCTAGACATTATAGTAAATGTATGTGGTCTGCAGTGTGGTATTAAAGGCTGCTAAGGTATCAGTCATAATCAGTCTATGAAACGCTGTTAGGGATAAGTAATAGCTCATCGCCATGGGCATATGGATGAAGTTGTTGGTAATGGGACTTGGAACATTTAGCTTATAGGTTGCAACCCTGAATCTAGCCTATGTTGGTACTGACCAACAGCTCTTATCTGGTGGTGAAGTGTCCACAGATAGCAGAAGCTATGACCACAACTGGCACTACCAATCTCACATTTACTAGTCAAAGAACATAACAGACATGGAAAATGAACTGTTCTTTTCTCTTCCCCTCATAGTGATCCCTCTCTAAGTAAAGGTTGAGGCATATTAGGAGGGCAGAATGGGTAAGTTTGTACTGCCACAGCATGTGTCCTATTTATTCTGAGTTTTTGCTCCACAGACCTCAAAGTGCTTTAAAGTCTCATTAATCCCATTTTACAGATGGGAAAACCAATACATGAAGTGGGAAATGGCGATAATTGTAAATCCTGATGAAGGCAGGCCTAGCTGAAAAACAGATTGGCATTTATCATAGGGTGTGTATTATAGTACACTGAGCTCAATGCTGGGTCAAAGGATATTTTCCAGGATCTCACTTTAAAATCATAAATTGAACACTAGATAATACATCAAGGGTATGTGTGTTAATAATAATACAAAATACTTTGCATAGACACAGCACCTTTCATCTGAGAATTTCAAGGTACTTTACAAAGGCTATTTTACAGATGGAGAGACAGGCACAAAGAAGTTATGTGGCATGCCCAAAGTAACACAGTGTTTCAGTCATAGAGTCAGACATGGAACCTGGGGGTCCTAGCTCTGTCCCCTTCCATATGCACTTTAATGAAAGAGTAAATTGATATTAATACATTTTTATTTAGCTGACCTTGATTTTTATCTCACTGCATCATCAAAATGAATTGTGGAAGAATAAGTAAAATGCCTCTCCTTGTTGACAGACTGATGATAAATGCACAAAATATTATTAGATATCACATTAAAATAGGATGCATAACATAATTTTAGAAGCATGATGGTTTCATTTTGGATAGGTAACAGAGAAAGGACAATGGCTGAGCTGAGATTTGCCACGGATATCAAATAAACATAGTACATTTCTCCCTACCATGAGAATATAAAGTGCGCCTCCCAAATTAATTATATGCTGATTGCTTCCTCGGGACATAATGTCAAAATATGAATGCCAGTGACCCCTTCATCGAGGATCTACAACCTATCCTGAAGGACGACCCATCACTCTCACAGATCTTGGGAGACAGGCCAATCCTTGCTTACAGACAGCCCCCCAACCTGAAGCAAATACTCACCAGCAACCACACAACAGAACCACTAACCCAGGAACCTATCCTTGCAACAAAGCCCGTTGCCAACTGTGTCCACATATCTATTCAGGGGACACCATCATAGGGCCTAATCACATCAGCCACACTATCAGAGGCTCATTCACCTGCGCATCTACCAATGTGATATATGCCATCATGTGCCAGCAATGCCCCTCCGCCATGTACATTGGTCAAACTAGACAGTCTCTACGTAAAAGAATAAATGGACACAAATCAGACGTCAAGAATTATAACATTCAAAAACCAGTCGGAGAACACTTCAATCTCTCTGGTCACTCGATTACAGACCTGAGAGTGGCTATCCTTCAACAAAAAAAACTTCAAAAACAGACTCCAACGAGAGACTGCTGAATTGGAATTAATTTGCAAACTGGATACAATTAACTTAGGCTTGAATAGAGACTGGGAATGAATGAGTCATTACACAAAGTAAAACTATTTCCCCATGTTATTTCTCCCCCCCCCATCCCACCCCACCACTGTTCCTCAGATGTTCTTGTTAACTGCTGGAAATAGTCTACCTTGCTTGTCACCATGAAAGGTTTTCCTCCTTCCCCCCCCCCCGCTGCTGGTGATGGCTCATCTTAAGTGATCACTCTCCTTAGAGTGTGTATGATAAAACCTATTGTTTCATGTTCTCTGTGTGTGTGTATATAAATCTCCCCTCTGTATTTTCCACCAAATGCAGCCGATGAAGTGAGCTGTAGCTCACGAAAGCTTATGCTCAAATAAATTTGTTAGTCTCTAAGGTGCCACAAGTACTCCTTTTCTTTTTGCGAATACAGACTAACATGGCTGCTACTCTGAAAAGTGACCCCTTGGACGTTCTAGATAGAATGGGCCAGTTTGACTCTATTTGAAGTCAATAGCAAAACAGACTTGGAGTAGATTCTTCCAGGTGTGTTTCCTTTTGCTTTACTACCAGTTGCAACAATTAAAAAGGTCCAGATCCTTAGAAACCCTTATTTAAACATCCTTTAAAACTAAGAAGGGTAGCCTCAACCTGGCAAGCTGATATGAGAATGTCTCTCTTACTTTCTCCTCTTCAGTGACCAGACTTCCTTATGTGCCTGATTGAAAAACCCATTGAACGCAATCAACTTCAATGTGTCTTAGAAGGCAATGACTTCAGTGGTCTTTGGGGCAGGCCCCACTTGTGTGTCACTACAACTGAGGGTAAGCAAAAGAGAATGTTTAAGGTAGTGAGTGGAACAGTGAGGGAGGCACACTCTCCTACTGCAAGTGGGGGGTCTCATTAAGGCTATTTCAAGTCTAAATCACACATCTTTTGTTGGTTTGCCTTAAAAAGCATCTTCCTTGCCTTAGCTAAGCAAAACCTGTTATAGCAAAACTCAGGTTTAGAGGCATCCCCAAGAGGCAGAACTACAGCCATAACTTTTCAAGGTGTTATCCTCTCTACAGGGCTATGCTCAATCAGAGTATACATTCCTCCAGCTTCCCAATGTGTCTTTCTGTGGCACCTGAAAAACCCCTCTCCTACAATTTTGGGTTTGATGCAACTGTGCCAGATATACAGTGCTATTTAATTCCATTTATATTATGGTTTATTTGATAGCCTGGAGGCGGTATAGTAATGCAGATCAGTCATATTGGTTGCTTGGAAGAATGGTAAAAACAAAAAAGAGCTGTTGTAATAAACAGATCAAATCACATATAGTGCATTTTTCGTAACAAAATTCTCAGAAGCCCCTCCACCCACAAATGCATAATATACAGCTTCTGCAATGAGACGGGAAGTGTAAAAGACACCAAAGATTTTCTTCCCCAAGAGAGGGTGCTTTCACAGGTACATTTTAGAAGAATCTACATTTCAATAAGTCTGGTTGTTTGAAAGTTAAAACCTTCCATTAAAATCCTTCAAAATATGGCTTTAAATTAATTTAATTTAAATAAGATTTCCATTAATAGCTTTGTATTTACTAACTCTTCCCTCCAATGCCTCTGTTTTGGTGCATTTGATCTCTTCAACACAACAACAAAACATGCTTAATGTTTAGTATCTGATTTAATGCCATTTGGGTTATAAGGATATTCAAAAATGAGGTGAAAGAATCATGGTGTAGCTATTGGGGGGGGGGAAGGCAGGGGAGAAGAATAAAAAAATGACAATAGCAAAGGTCCAGAAGAACAGCCTGAGTTTTGCGGCACCTTAACATACAGGCCGTCATGTATAATACAATCAAATAAAAATGTAGGGGCTGATCCTGCATGCAATTTCCATTGAAGTCAATAGGGGTTTCATATATAGAACAGCTGTGTGATTAGGTTTTTAATTTGCAAATTCTTTCATACCAACTGTATCCCAAAATGCTTCATAGAATTGAATAGCATAGTTACAAAACAGGTTGCCATTTCATTCAGCAATTAATAGGGCCCAGACAGGGACTAACAAAGAATTCCTTGGCTCCTGTAGGCTGGCCTATGAGAATGTCACAGCAGCCACCGCTGTTTCCGGGTTGGGGGGGGGAAACAAAAAAAAGATAGATTCTTGAGTATTTGTGAACATATTGGGGAGGAAGAGGCAGGCTGTCAAATAGCCTCTTGAGGAAATTCCAGTCCTTGTTGCTGTATTTGTTATTGCCAGTAGGTGACACTATTGGCACCAGTATAGAAGAGCCAATAAGAATAGGGAAGGGATTAAAGAGAGGGAGGGGGAGCAGAAAGGGGGAAAGGATATTTTCTTTTAAGCACAGGTCCATCAAAACCTGGCAGCCTGAGCTGATGGGAAAGATGCATAATATGATAAAGCTTGGTTGCCGGCATGTGTGATTGCATAAACCAATGAAGAGATAACATTTGAAAGCTTTACAGCTTGGAAAGCTGTTAGCAAGCTGGTGTCCCCTTCATCATTTTTAATTTTACTTTTACTGCCCTTCATTTGCTTTGACGGGTTGATGTTGCCATGGTGCAGTTGAAATTCTCATAAAAGTGCTGTTACCCTTTCAAGATGGCTGTTTTTTCCTAGGGTTTATACCACATTTTATAGTTATGTCAGAAGGTTTCCTTGGTTTATGAATTCTCCAAGCTCTAAGATTGCTCTAAAAACTCTGGGTTGTGTTTTGGCTTTTGCCATTTAATTTCTGAGCTTTAACAACCAGTGTGTTATGTCCTTACGTAATTAGAAAACTAATTTTAAATGTATCCTTTTGTTAATAAAAGTAAATAAAATACCAGCTCCCCTTTCCCTCACTACCACTTTCAGAAATAAAAAGGTACATTTACTGCATAAAGATTTTGTATTTGGGTAGTAAAAATAACTTTTAAACAATATAGAAAAATAAGGTGTGATCTGGTATGATAAGCTGTGAAATGTAGAAGAGGAGCCTCTGCTGATGTTAATGGCCATATCTCCACTGGTTTCAATGTAGCTATGTTGAGGTCAGGTCAGCTGAGATTTGGCCCCAAATGCTTATGTGAGTACATAAATGAATTAGCCTTTAATATGCTCCATAAGAATTTATGTTAAGGATCTGGAAGGTGAAACTTTCATCAACACATATCTGATGAAGAACTGAAGACTCTATTGAAGGGTATGCTTTTTAAAACAAAAGGGGAGGAGGGTTGATAAGCCTTTAAAGGATGCAGTTCTGCCACTTTTACTGTCATTGAATAATTTACTTGACAAAGAATTATTTTTAGATGAATGGGAATTTTTGTGGATTAAAGTATTATTCAGCCTGAGTAAGGGAGGCAGAACTTGGGCCATAAAGCATTAAATGCCCAATGGCATTGTGCATGGTAGTACGCACTGTGCCTGGCTGTGCTTAATTTCATTTTCTGTCCCTCATTTTGAAAAGTAAAAGCTAATTGGGGGTTCATGACAATAACAATGATAAGACAAGTGGCAAAGAAGGAATTTCACAATGAGCTCTAATTTCAAACCACTACTTCACTATAATGAAAGACTAAAATAAGAGGCTCCAGTTCTGCCACCCCTTTTGAGTTGGACTTCCAATAGGACTTCCCAAGAAATGAATCAGTGCGACTAAAAGTGGCAGAAACCAAACCAAAGATAAGTTTAAAATTCACAGGTGCTTGGATCTGGGATTTTGATTCAGTCATCAACACTTCAGCATGTGAGTAGTCCCATTGAATTCAACTCCCATGCTTAAGTACCTTGCTGAATCAAGGCCTCCAAGAACAACGTTTAGGCATTATTTCATTACACCTTTGTGAAAAACTATAGAAAAACTCAGCTTTCTATGACTCAGGAGACCTGCTGGTTACAATACATAGTTCAAATGAACACATAGCGACAAAACCCAGATATTATGAATGGTATGTCACATTTTGGTTTTTATTTCCCCTATTTTTATTTTCATTTTACCTTCCCATATGTGTCTCTGATTCTCCACTAACTTGTACCTGGGAGCTGGTTGCTCAGAAAGGACAGCATGGCGTGACTCTGAAGTGCACATGAACACAGATGGGTTTCCAGGGTTTATTATGAGTAGAGCTAGAAAAATGAAAAACATTTTTGTCCATTTTTTTCCTTCAAAATTTGAAATGTAAATTTGGAAAACTTTCCCCAGCTCTAGATCTGAGCATGTCATCCAGATGAGGGTTGGTTTTGTTTTGTTTTTTCTTGGTGAATAAATGTTGCAAGATCAAAGGAAATGCTATAAAAATAGCAGACTTCTTAGTTTAAAGGTTGATTCCATCAGCCTAGGCAGTGTCCCATTTAATTTTACTTTGTTATTTTATTGTAATCAAGTGACAGTGTAAATGCCATTGCAATGATGCTTTTTCTTTAAAGTAGTATAATTTCATTTTGGTCTCTTGTTCAGTAGTTCCCTTCTTAATTGCCTTTTCATTCAATCAGAAGACATATAGTAGCAACCACTGCACAGCTGAAAAACTGTTCATTGTATCAGTCACTGAGCCTCATAACGGAGTACCTTAATAAGAGCAAGTTCTGTACTTTGTGAAGGCTCAAGATGGATTATGTTCAGAGTCCATTATTTGAACAAGGCTATCTGACTTATAGAAAATCTATCTGAAAGAATGTTGTAGAATTGTATTTTATCTTTAAGAAATGTATTTTATAAAAATAAGATATTTACTTCTGTTGCAGTAAAGAATTTAAACAGAAACATTTCTCTCTAATGTTTGTTGAATCATACTAGAATGATGAGGAAGAGCAGAAGCATACATCAAACAACCAATGTGAACATCTCAGTGTTGTATTTTATTTCAGGAGGGAAGGCTGAGCACAGAATGCCTAATGGTGTTACAAGGAACACTCATTCTCTCTCTCTTCCTTATGTTTCAAGCCATACATATCATGAAAAAGATAATAGATTCTTAACTTTTTTCCACCACTTACATTTACACAAGCACATTTTCTTTTTCAGACACTTGCAAAGGGCACCAGTTCTGGATACAAATTTTCTCTGTATCCACAGCAAAGCTATAGCACAGGTACCTGTGGAGCAATTTTCCTTAAACTCCCCTATCAAGGTGTCCTGTCCATGACTTGGAGGGCTCACCTATAGATGCAAGAAGGTAATGAAATCTCCATATTTATTCAGCCTTTTCCTGCTCTGTGTTGACTAACAGCAAGCACACCAACTAATGCTAAGGGCTTGTCTCCACTTACCAGGGGATTGACATGCAGCGATCGATCCACCAGGAGTCGATTTAGCAGGTCTAGAGAAAACCTGATAAATTGACTGCTGATCACTCTCCCGTCGACTCTGGTACTCCACCAGAATGAGAAGCATAAGGTAAGTCAATGGGAAAGTTTCTCATGTCGACTCAGCATGGTATACCCACTGCAAAAGGTCGACCTAAGGTACATTGACTCCTGCTACATTATTCACATAGCTGGAGTTGTGTAACTTAGGTAGACTGAGCCTCATAGTGTAGACTGCCCTAACTCTAGTGATGGTTATGTAATGTGGACACTTGTGCACAAAGAGCTAGATTGAGACATCTCATTACAACTAGGACACCCAGTTGGCATCATCAGAAAACAACAGCTTTTGGGCTTTAGTATTTTCTTGGCTAGATACCAAGTTACAACTGTGAGAGACCCTTTATTGCACTGAAATTTACTCAAGTTATCCCACTCAAATACCTATTTTTGTTTCAAATACTTCATTCACGCTTGATCATCAACTTTTGTAGACCATTAGGGACATCAGAAGTCCTAAAGGTCTTATGAAATAGCAAATCCCATCTTGTCTTGATATTTTTTGATCCCAGTAGAAGTTAATGACAATAAGAATTCCTGGATACACAAGATTTCTTAAAGTGTAAATGGGGTTAGATGTCTGTTGTGATTCTTGCTCATGATTAAACTAAGTACACAGTTTACTCAACTGGCATATTATCCCACATCATTTCTGTTGGACCTTGGGTATTTTTACCTTCCTCTCCTGAAATGAGAAGGGGTCTCTTTGATTAGGATAAGAGACTCATATTCTACACAAGTAGTTTCTGTCCTGTCACAAGATGAGCATAGGAAGGATTGAGGTCCACCAATCTTCCCATTCTGTGTTCATAGGAAATAGGATTTTGCATTCTAAATATGCGCTCCAGTCTCCAAAGATGGCAACTCTGGCATGCAGCAGTTCGCAAACTCATTGCTCCTGGTGAAAAGCCAGCCTAAAATGCCTGTAGTTTGTCTGCTAAGTTGGTGAGGTAGACCAAAGCTTAACAACAATAAAACCCATGACTCTATTAAAATGGTGCCATGAGGATAGTATATTATTTTTAGAGGCACCTGAATTAATTACTGGAAAATCTGCAAATGCAAATATACAAAAATGAAGGAAGCTGGAAAGGTAATGCACAGCTGCCTTGGTTAGCAGTGAGAGTGCACGGGGAGACTTCCTCCTCCCATTCCTTCAAATAGGAAAACTAAAACTCATTCCTAACCCTGGAGGCAGATGGTGCACTGGTATTATACTTGCAGCATTGTGCTCCCTACCCCTTGGACACTTGATAGAGCCCTGTGGGCCTGGGGATCTGTGAATGGGATCTGTAAAGGCTGGGAGAGATGTTCAGTGTTCCTCTATCAACCCTGCAGGAAACCAGGAAAAGTTGATGCAGTCTAAGTCTGTGGGTTTATCTACAATGCCCCAGAGTTCAGACTATGGTAGTGCATGCTAAAGTGCTGTGCTGTAACTCCCCCATGTGGAGGTGGGCTAAAAGGTTCCTACTTTGGGTTAGCGTAGTCCTCTCCAAACAGGCCTAAGTTAATGCAAAGTAGGAACCTTTTAGCTCATACCCACAGCATCCATACAGGGGAGTCACAGCGTAACTCTCTTGTGTGCTCTGCTATTCCCACCTCTGAGGTCCAAATGGCAGGGCAGTGTAGGGATAGCCTTTTTCCTCACAGCAACTGGGAGGTGTAAATTCCAGCTTGGGTTGAGATGAGCAAACTAGTTCTGCTCAAGCTAGCACCTAAAAAACAGTATTGTGGCCAGTCTAATCACCCTTATACAATCCTGCCCAATCTCCTGGATCATACTCAGGCGGCTAGCCCAAGCCACTGCCTATTTTTTACTATTTTTAGCATGACCAATTATTCATTAAAATTGCTATATGTTAAGACAATACATAAAAATTGCCCACAGGGCCTCTCCATGCTGATGGAACTTCTCTTAAGGCCACAGTGATAAGCTAGGGAGTCTCAGGCAGTTAACAAGGAACTAGAGGGGCATAGGGTGCTGCCCTGTGTGATGCCTTGATAGTTTCTCCAAATTAAGCTTTTCTACTACAAATTAAGCTTTTCTAGGCTTGCAAGATTGACAGATAGTTTTGATTTCATAAAAACAAACCCAAAGTTTGGCCATTCTTAGAGCATGACAGCTTTAATTCTCTCTGATTTCACCCTTTCACTGAGGTCTTTCTTATTGTGAACTCAGAACAACTTGAGAAAACTGCACTGATCCGTTCCTAGGAATCTCTTAGAGCCGGGCACTGCAAGCCCTGTGCACGTGCAGCTCATACTGAAGTCAGGATTGGGCCCTAACACTATAAATTGTCCGTAGGTGTTGTTTTACCTACCTATCCTCAACCCTGGAACTAACCACTATTGGTTATACACACATACCTTCCCACCAACAGCACAAGAAGAAGAACTCCGCATGATCTCCTCCTGAGGGTTGAAATGACAGTCTGGACCTATACATAGGATGCTTCCGCCGATGTGCACAGGCAGAAATTGTGGAAAAACAACATCGCTTGCCTCATAACCTAAGTCATGCAGAACGCAATGCCATCCAACGCCTCAGAAGCAACCCTGACATTATAATAAAAGAGGCTGATAAAGGAGGTGCTGTTGTCATCATGAACAGGTCAGACTACCAAAAGGAGGCTGCCAGACAACTCTCCAATACCAAATTCTACAGGCTACTTTCCTGAGATCCCACTGAGGAATACACTAAGAAACTGCACCATCTAGTCGGGACACTCCCTACACTAACACAGGAACAAATCAACAAACCGGGGTTATTCTATCTACTACCCAAGATCCACAAACCCGGAAATCCTGGACGCCCCATCATCTCGGGCATTGGCACTCTCACTGAAGGACTGTCCGGATATGTGGACTCTCTACTCACATCTTACACCACCAGCACTCCCAGCTATCTCCGTGATACCACTGATTTCCTGAGAAAACTTAAATGCATTGGAGATCTTCCAGAAACACCATCCCAGCCACCATGGGTGTAGAGTCTCTCTACACAAATATCCCACACACAGATGGAATACAAGCTGTCAGGAACAGTATCCCTGATGATGCCACAGCACAACTGGTTGCTATGCTCTGTGACTTTATCCTCACACACAATTATTTCAAGTTTGGTGACAATATATACCTCCAGACCAGTGCCACCGCTATGGGCACCCACATGGCCGCACAATATGCCAACATTTTTTATGGCTGACCTGGAACAACACTTCCTCAGCTCTCGTCCACTCTTGCCCCTTTTCTACGTATGTTACATTGATGACATCTTCATCGTCTGGACCCATGGGAAGGAAACCCTGGAAGAATTCCAGCACGATTTCACTGACTTCCACCCCTCCATCAACCTCAGCCTGGACCAATCTCCAATCTCCTGGACCTCAGCACAGGAGGTCCACTTCCTAGACACCACGGTGCCAATAAGTGACGATCACGTTAACACCATCCTATACCGAAAACCCACCGACCGCTATGCCTACCTTTATGCCTCCAGCTTCCATCCTGCACACACCACGTGGTCCATTGTCTACAGCCAAGCGCTGAGGTACAAACACATTTGCTCCAACCCCTCAGACAGAGACCAACACCTACAAGGTCTTCACCAAGCATTCTCAAAACTATGATACCCACATGAGGAAATAAGGAAACAGATCAACAGAGCCAGACATGTACCCAGAAGCCTCCTGCTGAAAGACAAGCCCAAGAAAGAAAACAACAGAACTCCACTGGCCATCACATACAGTTCTCAGCTAAAACCTCTCCAGTGCATCATCAATGATCTACAACCCAACCTGGACAATGATCCCTCACTTTCACAGGCCTTGGGAGGCAGGCCAATCCTCGCTCACAAATAACCCGCCAACCTGAAGCATATTCTCACCAGCAACTACACACCATACTATAGTAACTCTAACTCAGGAACCAATCCATGCAACAAACCTCGACACCAACTCTGCCCACATATCTACACCAGTGACACCACCACAGGACCTAACCAGATCAGCCACACCATCACCGGTTCATTCACCTGCACATCCACCAATGTAATATACACCATCATGTGCCAGCAATGCCCCTCTGCTATGTACATCAGCCAAATTGGACAGTCCCTACATAAAAGGATAAATGGACACAAATCAGATATTAGGAATGGCAATATACAAAAACCTAGAGGAGAACACTTCAACCTCCCTGGACACACACTAGCAGATTTAAAGGTAGCCATCCTGCAGCAAAAAAACTTCAGGACCAGACTTCAAAGAGAAGCTGCTGAGCTTCAGTTCATTTGCAAATTTGACACCATCAGCTCAGGATTAAACAAAGACTGTGAATGGCTAGTCAACTACAAAAGCAATTTCTCCTCCCTTGGTGTTCATACCTCAACTGCTAGAAGAGGGCCTCATCCTCCCTGATTGAACTAACCTCGTTATCCTTAGCCTGATTCTTGCTTGCATATTTATACCTGCTTCTGGAAATTTCTACGTGCACTACATGCATCCGATGAAGTGGGTATTCACCCACAAAAGCTTATGCTCCAATACATCTGTTAGTCTATAAGGTGCCACAGGACTCTTTTTGCCACTATTGGTGAACACTTGGGAGGGCGCTGAGAGGGGGACCGGACAAGCAATTAACCTCGACAACTTCCAGAGTAACTTCTTATAAAAAAAAAAACATGCAATGTAACGCACAGCCTTATAGGCAGATCCATTCTCATGTTATCATTTCAATAACTGCAGTTAATAATACAGAATATGGTATGGGGAAGGTAGGATTCCTAACCCAAGGTGTTCACAGATCATCAGTCAAAATCCTGGTTGGCTTAAAAATCATTACATTTAAAAACAATAATTTTGGAGTTATTTTTATTTGCTTCTGGCTTGTAAGCCTTTGGACTGCCCATCTTCCAGTGTTCCTCTCCACAACTCCATGGACTAGAAACTTACTTATTCTTTTTAATCCTTATGTAATTACCCTGACTCTGGGAGCTTGGGCTTTATGAAAAAAAGAGACTATCACTAGGTTTATGATAAAATTGCAAGAGTTGGCAATGTTAGCAAGGGAATCTGTGTAACTTTGCTGAGAAATGTTTTGTTAGTGATACCTTACCACATTCAGTCCCACTGAGGGTCATTTGATCAGCAGTGTTCTGTTGTGTGCATCTCATCAGCAAATTCTAGGTTCCTAGTCTTAATTTATACTTGAAAATGACCCTGCAGAGACCAGATGTGCTAAATGATGGGGCCAATAGACAACCACTTGATGAAACTAAATTACAGGATCTCAGCAGGTGCTACTAGCCACAATGACAGGTTTTAGAAAGGTGCAAGATCCCTTCAAATATACAAATTATATTAGTCTATTGAAGCCCCAAAATATGTACTGGGATGATCATTAGGGATTAAAAATAGCAATGGGAAAACATATATCCAACCTGGGTGATAATCCCCCAAAACCTCAGATTTAGGAACACACAAATTGCCTTATTGGATCATACTGGTGGTCCATCTAGTCCAGTATCCTGTCTCTGGCAGTGACAGGTGCCAGATGCTTCAGAGGAAGATGCAAGAAACCCCACAGTAGGATAATGTAGGCTGATCCATGCCCCCTTGAATCTCTCACCCTAATCCCTACTAGTTAGAGACCAAATTAAACCTGGAAGCATAAAGTAGGGTGACCAGATGTCCCGATAAAATTCGGACTGTCACGATTTTTAGTTCTTTGTCCCGCGTACCGACTGATGTACAGTTAGGATGCCATTTGTCCCGATATTGTGGCTTTTTTTTTTGCTTCGGCAACTCCGCTCCAGCCCCCCCGCACCTTTTTTTTTGCTTCCCCCATCTGTCCCGATATTTTGTCCATTTCATCTGGTCGCCCTTGCATGAGGTGTTGCATTTATTTTTTATTAGCGTAACAGTGGTGACGGGAATTAATTTCCCTCAGATGACTGTGCCAGCACACTAGTGCAAGATGTAAGATTTTCATGGGATCATCTACACCAGGGGTTCTCAAACTTAATTGCACTGTGACTCCACTCTGACAAAAAAAAAATTACTACACAACTCCAGGAGGGGGGATTGAAGCCTATGTCCACTCAAGCCCCACCGCCCAGTGGGGGGGAACAAAGCCTGAGTCTCATCACCCCAGATGGGGGCTGAAACTGAAGCCCAAGGGCTTCATTCCCAGGCTCGGAGGGCCTGTAACCTGCCCCCTACCCCCCAGGGCTGGAGCCCTCAGGCTTCAACTTCAGCCTTGGGTGGTGGGGCTTCAGCCTGGGCTCCAGCGAGTCTAACGCCAGCCCTGGAGACCCCCATTAAAACTGGGTCGTGACCCACAGTTTGAGAACCGCTGATCTATATTTTTCCCACAATCCAGACAAATCCTACATTTGTACAGAATTAACACAGGAGAACCCTGACCTGCTTTGCACCTTGATGCTTATTCCATGGAAATGTTATATAATATTGCCAGGATAGAGTCCATTGCCATTCCATGCCCATAGCAACTAGTGACATCATGATGAGCACAGACCAAAGTTTATCCCTAAAATAAGTATTCAGAGACAAGAAACACCACCTCCTGCTGATTCTGCCTTAAAAATGCAACAGGAACATTTCTCAGCACAGTGTACTTGCCTGCCCTAGCTAAGATGATAACTAAAGGACTTCAGTCTGCCATTAACTGCTCATGGGAGGACTGCTGAGTTGGAGTGGTGGCCTGTTGAAGCCAGCAAGGCATTGCACAATCATACGAGTCTGGTCATGTGCTCTCAGCAGAGCCGTCCCTTGGATATGGCGAATTGGGGCGCCCTCCTCCTTTGGGGCCCTGTGCTTCGGTAAAATTGTGAGGAGGAAGGCAGAGAGGTGAGAGGCAAGTGGGCAGGGGATGGCGAGGAGGACCCCCCACACACCAGACCCTTCTCCCCCCCCCACCTGCTGCCTGCTGGTGGGCCCCGCTGATCAGCGCCTCCCCATCCCTCTCAGTGCCTACTGCCTGCCATAGATCAGATGTTTTGCAGCATCAGGAGGTGCTGGGGCGGGAGGGGGGGGGGAAGGGAGATAATAGCGAGGGCGCACTGTACTCGGGGGAGAGGGGAGGGGTGGAGCAGAAGTGGGGTTTTGGGGGAAGGGGTGAAGTGACGGTGGGGCCTGGGCAGAGCTGGTGGGGAGCACCTCCCAGCAGATTAGAAACTCGGCACCTATGTCCCGGACCCCACACACCCCTAGGGATGGCCCTGGCTCTTAGTTGCAGGATTGCGACCACAGTAATGGCTGGATGCAGGGTTTGCTGACATTTCTGCTTAGTAAGCCAATCAGGATTGTTTCACTGTTTACCTAATGCCTTCCCCATTTGTTTGTCTTAATCACTTCCTGTTGTCTTGTCATATATAGAGATTGTAAATTCTTTCAGGCAAGGATTATCTTTCTGTTATAGATGTGGAGGCTCACACAATGATCCCCAATCTGGGTGCTATCAGAATAAGAATAATAAATATGAATAGCAAAATGCAAGGTATAATAAATAATAATACAAATAGCAAGGTACTTTTAATCATTTGTGCAAAATATGTACTTGTCTGGTGTAAGGGAGCAATTAGATATTTGCTAGATTGGCCTGGTCATAGAAGAGGCTGATTCCAGTGATAAGTATAAGGAATTGGCACAAATTTGTTATATTTCTGAATCCTGGAATAGCGACTGAAGTTTCTTTTCTGTCTTACCCTCCAAACCTCCCTGTGCTTTGGAGTAACTCCATGAACAGAAACTAGAGACAGGCTGGAGCTATCAAGTTCAGATCCAATCTTTTCCAAAGATAGAGATTGTTTGGATCTTTTTGAGGGTGGTGGTTTCTGGCCCATCTCCAGAGAAAACATTTTTGGCTGATATTTTATCACAGGGAAAGCCGGGTGTGCTTTGAAGCAGCTCAAGTGTCTGATACAAAGGCAAGTGACATTGTTTGAAAATGATGGCCATGAAATGCAAGGACCTTGCAAATCACTCAGCTGCACAGTCTTGGAATAAGACCACTGCACAGCTGATGTATGGACTGATGTTGCCATTTAATGTGGTTTCCCAGCAAACCTTTCATAAAATTCATGACTGGAGCTGACCTCTGTTACTGTGTTCTTCTCAGAAAAAAGGCTATAACCGAGCTCTATAAGACTGCACTGAAAAGTGATGCGTGATTTGAAGCAAGGTGAGGGGAATCATGTTCACTTTGCTACAGACACTGGAGGTGAACCCATAGTCAAACAGTTGATTAAATGTCACAGCATATTGGGCAATCTTCTAGGATGACAAGATTTTGCTCTGTTCAGCTTCAAACCAAGAGCCTGATTCAAATCTCATTTACACCAGTGTTACTGTAATGGGGCTACTCCTGACTAACCTCTGTGTAAGTGAAAGCAAAATCAGCCCGTAAATTCCAGTTGTTAGCTACAGCCATTTAGATTGGGGCTTTTCCCCAAGCAGGGAACGCTGGTGATAACTGAAAGTGCTTATGCAAATGTGACATGCCCCTCTAGGGAGAGCTGGGGAATGCTTCTCAGAAAAGTTTTGATATTTTGGATGGAAATTGGGGCACTGTTTTTCATTTTAACCATGGTTTAAAATCTGGGTCTGTCCACTTGCCCATGTTCAATATGCTTATACCAGGTGCAGCTGGCTGGATCTGAGAGGTGAAAGTCACATCTCAGTCACTTCCAGAGAGAGAGACGGAGTTAGAAAGAAGCAGAAATGAGGATAAAACAAGTATCCCTTGGATGTGCTGAGATGCTGTGATAATGGAAGGGAGGAATCAGAGTATCTAGACAGATAGATGGCACCAGAAGAAGGGAGGAAAAACACATGGCTCAATGCAGTTTCACTCAGTGTGAATCTGAACCTAACAAAGAACCCCACCCCTGGTCCCCAGTAAGCCCTCAGGATATGGGAACAGCTTTCCAGGTGCAGATGATGGTCATTTGTTATGAACTAACTTGCCTAAAAAGAAATAAGGGCAGTTAACAGTGAATCACTCTTTCAGTGTAACCAGTTAAGGTAATTCCTAAACCCATCCCCAGATTTATCCTGGCTAGCTAGGATCTTTATAATGCCTTCAATCCATGGGCGGACCTATCTCCTCTGGGTGACAGTGTGATGTGGCTAAGGACAGGCTAAGGGCAGTATGCGGCTCCTAATCACCAGAGTGATCTTGAAACACTCACTTTCTCCTGTGACAGGTTTCGGAGTAACAGCCGTGTTAGTCTGTATTTGCAAAAAAAAAAAAAAAAAAAAGAGGAGTACGTGTGGCACCTTAGAGACTAACAAATTTATTTGAGCATAAGCTTTCGTGAGCTACAGCTCACTTCATCGGATGCATTCAGTGGATGCTTCCGATGAAATGAGCTGTAGCTCACGAAAGCTTATGCTCAAATAAATTTGTTAGTCTCTAAGGTGCCACAAGTACTCCTTTTCTTTTTACTTTCTCCTGCTACATTGTATTTGCTTCTCTTCTCAGGAGTATGATGTATTACTCTTTAAAGATTCACGTCACAGTTTAAGAGCAATTGCTTCCTTCTTCCTAACACATCACTGTAGGTTTCACATATGGTGAGTGGTTGGGAGAGAGAGGCAGCAAGGGGTCATGCTTTCTTTGGAGGGAGGAGTGTGTCTCATTCTGTGGGAGTGATGCTGCATGCTAATGCGAGTCATATATTGAGTAAATAAATCCAGGCATTGAACAATGTACCCTCGCTTTTTCAGATTAGATACCTAACGTGCTTGCATCTGCAAGTAAAAGGTAGTCCAATATTATCCCATTTCTAGTCCAAAGAAGCTGTAGATGTAAAGTAATAAAGTGCAATAGCTTAAAAAATTTACAGTATAATTAATTTGTTTTATTCTAGTTCTGTCTGGGCTATATAGCCCCCGCCTGCTGTGTTATTTACTTCAGAGCTAGTCTCATTTTGTAGCTATTCCCTTTAGCACGTAAACTCTAAGATCAGTCTAAAGACAAGATGTTGCTTCCCAGAGATGAGCTGTGAACATGTACAAGTAAGCTGTGTTAGTGCTTCTTTCCTTCTGCATTTTTCTGAAAACCTAGTATGGAAAGAAAAAATTTCACACAGCTCAGGATTTAGGTCCCGAATTCAGATTTCAAGGTTGATGTTGTTCAGATGAATGCCACGAATAAGGCAAAACAGAGTAGTTACTAAGTAAGATAAGGTGATTCAGTGCAGTGCTTGGGTAAGATTAGAGTTACAGACTCCCCCTCCCGCCCCCCCCCCAACCAGTAAAATGCATAAGGGTAGAACCCAAGTTCTGTATATTGTTTGGTGGTTGGTTGTTTTTTTTTCAATAGTAAGTTCATTTCATTGTTTCTATTAAAAATATTGTCTCTCTCCCCAGAAGCAATGAATGCTAAGGATTTTGCAGATTAGGCAGTATACCATGCTGGTATCATTTGTACTTGTGGCAGGATATTTAATACAGGTGTTATAGTCATACCTGTGCTCTAAATATTTGCACTGTGAGGCTAACGGATCTTAACCTCCAGCCAACACATTTGATTAATAGAAATGGGAACAGTAGTTCTACAAGAATCAACTACTCGTCCGTATTCTTTTTCCAGACAATATAAATGTGCTGGTGCTAAATACCTTCATTTATATGTGAGTACAATAAAGATTAGTCTTTAATTATTTCTGGCATATGTCCTTTAAATTCAAAGCCTGCAAATCGCAATGGGCAAAGGATAATCCATTCTAACAGGTTACACCTCCCTGAGGATTTGTTGATTGACATAAAAATTGGTTCCCCCCCTCCACCCCCGATTGACAGGATGGCAGGTGTGAAGTGATGGCAGAATGCTGTAATAATGTGTCAAAAGACCTTAAATCAAGACTAATGTGGCTTCAACGATAAGCTCCCAAAGGTTTGTATGGCAAAAAGGTTCTGAAGAACTGCAGGGCAGATTCATCATGTTATTGTAACGTCTTTGGAATGTCTAGACTGCTCTTTAGTTAAGGCCTTTAGAAGACTTTGGGCAGAGTTGTAAGGAAAAGACGTCAGAATGAGAAAAACATTTCTATTCAGATTACTAGAAAATGAAACTAATGGTCTCTTGTGTCTTCATTTTAATGTTTTTAAGTAACGTTTTAATGCAAAAATAACTTTGTTACATGGTCTGGAGAAGATAACAGAGAACTCCTTTCCAGCAGGCACTGATAGCCAATCATTGTGTATGGAAGTCAGCAAATAATGTTCGTCCAGACACAGGTAAGACAGATTTTAAAACGTGTGTGCGCGCGCGTGCTCTGCAGGGATACAAACATACCTGCTTTGTGGCCTGGCATATATATGAGTTTCATTAACCTGCAGAGGATCTGGCGTTATACTCAAGGGAATAATGGGTCAGTTGTTTTCGTTTGTCTTTAAAATATGGGCTCTATGCAAAACATAAGAGGAAATATGAGCAGCTAGCTTTCAACTGGATGATTACAGAGAGAAACTCTGGACAGTCTGTTTAAATTGTGCAGTTGGGGCCTGATTGAAAGCCCACTGAAATCAATAGAACAACTTTCATTGATGTTATTAGGTTTTAGAGCAAGTCCTTCTCAACTGCACTAGTTTTGCATTTTTTGTTATGATTTGTTATGATGTCTCTTTGCAGTACTAAGAAGAGAGATTTCATAATTGTTATACAAGTTCAGCTACAGCATTTTGAATTTTAATGAAAAAATGGCAGTCCTGTTGATTATTTCTCTTCTTTAAATTTTGAGAGCCTGTTCTAGTGTGTGATAAGTACTTAGTTTATACAAAACCTGCAATTCATTAGTATTGCATTTCGCCATTGTATGCATCTGTGCTGCTTTTCTATATTAAAAATGTAAAAGCTATCTCTTAAAAATGCAGAAAATATATACCTGGCAAACAGGAATTCCAATTTATGGTAGGGGCAGTGTTAAATAGCTCAAGGGGTTGGTATTAGGATGCAAAGACTTTTTTCTGTAGCTCACTGCTTACAATGTGAGCTGCCTGGGATAGAAGTGACAGAAAATTATTAGTGCCTGGTATTTCATGATGGCTGATATGACATGAGCTGGTCATCACAGTCTAGTTTGTAGTGGACAGATATCACGAGATTACAAGATCCTCCAGTCACCACTGATGATCTAGTTAGCAGTTTCATTAGATATTCTGAGACCTAAACAGGAACAGAGAATGACATATCCTTTCAACCTTACAAGAGGTCATGGATGACTCACATTGGTAGGGCATTTTGGGGAAGCTTCCATTGATTTTTGTGTATGCTGTATCTGTCATCTGGAAAAATAGATACCTGATAGCCTTGTAGGCTTCAATCCCCTCACAAAGTTATGTGCACTTTACTTTTAAAAAAATTCCACGTGAAAAAAATTAAAAGTCTCCACTTGTAGTTTCTTTGAGTGCAGCCCTTGGTTTCAGGAATGACCAGGATGTCCCTTTGCTCCCTAGGCCAATGGTGATCAGCTGTAGCACAGTGGTGATAAAAATAGTATGTTGGGAGAACAGGGAGAATGTTCACCTTCTCTGAGGTAGAGTGTTCAAGGTTGGTTAGCTACACCTCCATTGAGTATCAGGATGAAAGTCAGAGGGGTTTATTTAGTCCTTAGACATGAAATGGGCACAGCAATATGATGAATGCGACTAGTGAAACAGGTTTCAGGAGGGATCTAGTTTGGTGTGACACCAGTGCAAGCTGGGTTGTACTGCTTCCAAACTAGCACAGGCTTGTAACTCTGGCTTCAGTGCATGCTCATTATAAATCTCTTTCCTACAGGTCTACCTGCCTGCTACATTACTTATCACTAATGAAATAGGCATGAAACTACGGAGTTTCAGGTATTGTGTGGAAGAGAATGGCAAGCAGGATAATGCAGGTAAAAAACGAAGGCAATCTTTGTGCATTTAGACTGCCGGGCCTTTTAAGAAAATTGTTACCCAAAATATTTCTTACTGATACGGTTACTGACTATATGCAGAACTCGTGATGTGACTTCGGAGATTGCTGCTCTACTCCTAGCACAGTTGATAACCATCACCATCAGAGAAGAATCTGTGGGTAGAAAGAGGTGGTCCCAGCTGGAATGTAGGATAACGAAAGTGAGATTTCTCCCTTGGGGAAGATAAATGGTGCAAAATGAGCCCAGACGAAAAGTCACATGGGAAAGATTTATAAACCAGAATTATTAATTAAAAATTAAAATTAAGAATAATTAAGGACAAAAAACCCCAATGTCACACCCCACCAATATGAGTAGCATCTACTTGCTGAAAAAGAGGTGGGAGTAGTGGGTACAGAAAGGGATTGGACTGTGTTGCTGTAGGACTGAATGAGGGTGATGTAAAAACATCTAGTTGAAAAGACAAAGGAATGGATAAGTCCATTACAGAAACAAGCCACCAAATGTGAAGTTCTCTGGAAAGATAGAGCACAAGCCCTGCATTAATATTGTATGATTGTGTCACTAACATTCTCTCTCACCTCCATGCCTCCTTTTAGGCAGCCTAGGCAGTCCACTCTGACCCACCCTTCCATGCCCCTCTCCTACTTTAAATCTGCCCAATCCTCATTTCTTCCAAAGGGCCTTTCCTCGTTCATCGTGTCCCAAGGCAAGTGTTAGCAAACTAGATGACTATAAATCATTAGTGATTTAAAAAATAATAATCATGGAACTAAGGTGTGTGATAAATGTCATTGCTCAGTCTACTTTTTTGTTGCTTGCTTACAACGTTCTTTAATTTATCCAGTGACAGACAAAAATGATTCCAACAAAATAGCTGCTCGGTCCTCAAACTACATTTCCAAAAGACTACAGACCTAAGATTCTAACCAGCCCCACCCCAGCAGAGCTGTAAACCTCTCAGCTTCTAGCCACATTTCCATGTAAGAAAACACAGACAGCTGGAAAGGCACCAGGGTCAATAGCAGCTTCCCTCTGCTCAGGGATTGAGGTGCTTCATAAATGAAGCCAACTTTCATAAATCAGAAGCACCAATACAAGGTACCTGATTAGTAATAAACAGTAGATTATATACTATTCCGCTTGTTAATTGTATAGACAACTTCTTTATTTACTCATCCCCAGTAAAAATTACATTCCTTTTAAGCTCAAAGGTGCAAGAACCCTTTAAATATCCCCTTTACCTGCTATTTTCAATGCCACTATGTAAAACTCAAACGCACACCCAAAACAAGAGGGACATGGAATGAGGAAGAGTGTTGGCCCTGAAAAGAACAAACAAAAGGTATCCAACCCATTCATTCTTACGCCTACAGACTCGTATAGACTGCTACTGCTTTTCCTGTTATATGCATTTCAAATACCTGTTTTCCCTCATCCCTCAAATGTAAGCAATATCTTATAGGCCAAAGAAGACCGAGTTTACTGCTTTCTGCCATTTTGGCTATTAGGTTGGAATGCATGTGGGGAGGAGAGAAGTGTGTTTGTGGATCCATGCATTAAAATAGCTTTGTGAATTTATGGACAAGGAGTAGCAATCAGAAGTGTGTTGCTTCCTCATCATTTTAAGTTTCCCACGTTTTTGTTTTCCTTGTGAACTTTTGTTTGGATCTTGGGCCTGTGTTGTAACATTTAAGCTTTGGCAGGCTGATAGGAAAGCTACAGAAGGCAGACTGGTCCTAAGAGCTACAGAATTTTGTGTATAGTTCATTGGTTTTCATTTAGCCCATATCAGTAGTCACTGAAATTTGTGGCTGTTTAGTGACCTTATTATATATGGTAGTTTCAATCTAGTGCCTAGTGGACATGTGTCAGAACCAAAGCATTCTGACTGGCGCTGACAGTCACAGGACAAGGATTGAATGGCTCAGGAAACAGAACCTTTAAAGTTGATTCTATCTATTCTGTACCGAGGAACATTTTTGAGTTAATGTGTGAGGAAGCTTGCCCTTCTCTCCTCTGTGCTGGACATTTGGATAACTAAAAGCAGGAGATAAAGGTGGCTGAGGAATGAGGAGAGAGAAGGCAGAAATAAAAAAGAGCTTAAGCGACAGTGAATGACATAATGAGCCCTTGTAATGTCCTGGGTTTGTCAAGAGTCATTAGTGAGAGTAAACAGTATTCAAGACAAAACTTCATCTCTCATTCTGTTTACAAAGATTTAATGTGTCTAAAGACTCCAACCTTCATTAGAAGGTGGCACAACAAGCCAGACTTGCTAGAAACAGTCTGCTAGGTTAGCTAAATAGCTTGGTGATAAGGACTGTAAAGGGTTCTGTCCTTATTCCAAAGCTCTCTATGGCCATGTCTACACTAGCACTTTTGTCGGCATAACTTATGTTGTTCATGAGTGTGAAACAAACACCCTGTGGGTGACATAAGTTACACTAACAGAAGCACCAGTGTGAACAGCACATTGAGCAGGTACAGTCTCCTTTTTCTCTAGAATTTCTCCAGTAGTGATACTGTAATTTCAAAGGGCATGTCCCAATTTAAAATGAAATCCTGCATAGACAGGACTGTGGACTGTGCCATAGACTCCCTGTGTGACCATAGGCAAATCCTTCAGTTTCTCTCTGTTTCAGTGCCCCACCTGTGAAATCGAGATCATGGCACTTCCTTACTCACAGGGATGTTGTGTAGATAAAGACATTGAATTTCAGGATGTGCTCAGATACTATTGGAGTGGGGACCATATAAGTACCTACAATATATTAAGTTTAATAGGAACAGGAGCAGGGCCTTATTATACACGTACACACAGAAAACTTTTATTAACTTTGAAGTTAAAATAAATCCATTTCCTGTCACTACAGTCACTAAAAATCAAGGAAACCAGCAGATAGGCCAAAATTCTCCTCCACACCATCAGTCCTTTACATGTCTTTCCATTCACACATTGTGACACCCAACACAATCACAATCTTTGCAACAATTTTTTTTCTTTCAAAAATGGATTTTTTTTCCACTTTTTATTTTGTCTACATACCAAAATACATATGTGGAATATTTCAAACTAGACAATAAAAACAAATTTCCTATGAAAAATAGTTGGCATTTTTTTAATCAATTCTATTTTCAGCTGGAAGGAATCAAATAAAAAGGCTTGAGAGTCAGGGTCAGATTTGTAAAAATGGTCATTTTAAAATGTTCCCTTTGCAAAAGTTAATAAATGTTACTATACATTAATTATCCTCTGAAGGGTTGTTGTGGTAACCCTAGTACGCTAAATTCAGTCATGAAGGTGAGAAATACAAGTATGTTAATCCTGTTTTAACAGCATTTCTCAATTGAACCCAATTTATGGAACTACATTCTATCTCACTAGCTATTTTCTCACATGAGAGTAGTTCAAAGTCAAGATTTGAGTACAGACAATTCTGTTTTTTAGGATTGTATTTTATAACGGGCTGTCCTCCTGAGGTGACTAACCCAAACCAGCATAGCCAGAGGAGCAGCATGGATAGTTACTATTGCCAGACACACCCAAAATGAGTGGATGGTTGGTGGGGGGAGACCCATTTTATTTCTATTCTGCTTTTTATAATCACAATGGCTTGTGTCTTTATTAGATGACTCATGTGTGGCCTTGTGACATAGGCTAAACCTTGATGTAGCGGAAGGAAATTGATGTTTCCTACATCCAGGAGTTAGCCTTACGTTAGCTAAAGCTTAACATACTGCTCAATTATCTCCTTTCCATGTAATTCTCATGGATTTTGTGCTTTCTAAACTCAGACTTTTTACAAATATGAATAAATCTAAAAGTCAAACTCACCCTCCTCCCCTCAGATAACATCTGAATATGAATGTCAGGACCTGTGCACGTGCTCGTTTCTGTATAAGAGCTTTTTGCCTATCTGGAGGAGTGATTTGACTTCTCTCTATTGCATTAGACCACTGTCATTAACAACAGGGTTGTCATTTTGATGTGATCTATGAGGCAGTAGAAGCTTTGAAGTTGAAAGATAGAACAGACATGGATAAATTGTGCTCTGAGTATGCTGCTATCGCACCATTATTGCTGACAATTATTTCACCAAGTGACACATCTGATAAAAAGTCATCCACCTTGCTATGAAAAGAAACCTCTGTTCACTGTAGCACGTGGTAGATCTGTCGATTTTAGAGTCTCACAAAAGCTCATTAGTTTTGGCCTGTAGTGTTCTGTACCAGTCTTGGGCTGTTTTATGTTGGTCTTTCTAGGCATTATTTAGGTTGGTTTCTCTTTCAAAGATTTCATAGATTCCAAGGTGAGTAGGGACCACTGGGATCATTGAGTTGCACCTGTATATGTATAGAACTGAAATGGCTCTTTTGATTTTTGGTGTTTGGCCATTTCACATCTCTTGTCTTTTTTTAGTGGTACCTTTTATGTTATGCTGCCCCGCCCCTGCCATTCTTGGACTGCTTTTAACAATGTTTATTTCTTTATTGGTCTTAGGAGGTGGGTTTTCCCTAAAGGAGAATGGAAACCCCTCTTTTCAGGTATCAGTTGCTGACTAGCCCAAATCATGAATATGATACACTTAAAACTAGTAAGAAAATGCATTTTAAAACACAATGGTTTTGATTATATTCCTCCTAGAAGTAAGCACAGACTAAGGCCCCTGACTACCCCTGTGCATGAATGGAACCTCATTGACTTCAGTGGGGTTGCATATAAGTGTAGGAGCCATCCCATGTAAAGCAGCTTGTGGGATCAGAGCCTAAATCCTCATATTGGTGTGATTTAGACCCATCTCTCATTCCTTCTTTACTTATTGTTCTTTCCCTAATTACTTAACAAGGTACAGTATAAGGAAGGCATCCCCCTCCCAAGTTTTAAGTGTGGTGTTATCAGTTCATGCAGAAGAAACACAGAACCCTAAACTCAGGGTGTGGCAGATAAAATACCCCCAAACAGTTTGCAGTTTTGTGATTATCCTCTCCTTTGTTTTGACCTTGTTTGTTTTGATTGGTGTTACTGGCACTCAGCACTCCTGTTGCTTCCCCCTCCCTCCACCCCCATTTAAATTCTGGCTCTTTAAAATACTTTAAAATACTGAAAGATCCTGAAAAGGGAAAAGTTGAATGTGTGCTTTGTGGTTTATGATGTGTATGCATATATAAATGCTGTACACATTTTAATTTGACCACTAACATTGTTAGGGATGTGTTTTACAAAATTAATCCACTAACTACAGGATTAATGAATTCTGGGATGTGTGCACATGGGCTGAACTAGAGCCCAAGGACAAAATCCTATACTACTAACATGGTTAGGCGTCTGAAGTTGATGGGCAAGGATCCATTTATGATTGTTCATATCAGCACAAATGATACTGCATCATGGGATATCTGACAAGAAGTAGATGATTTCAAGGAATTTGGAAGCATGCTGAAGAAGACTGTCCAAGTGATCTTCTCTGTCCCACAGGTGACAGAAGACGGAATGCAGAACATTCTGGAAGTGAACTGCTGGCTGGCTAAATGTGGAGATTACAGGGTTTTGTGGAACATTCCACCTTCTGTGGGGAGAAGGGGCTGTATAGTTTGGATGGCCTCTACCTCAGCAAAAGTAGGGGATGGTTTGGCTAGAGTAGTCAGGAGGGGGGGGTTAAACTAATAGCAAAAGGGCATGGTAAAAAGAGGGAAGATTTGCGCACTCGGCACAAAATCAAATTTTGTTGAGAACAAAATTTAATAAAGGAACTAAAGGCCACGAAGAGAAGACATTATTGACTTGCCTGTACATCAATGCTAGGAGCCTGGGTAACATACAAAAGGGGTTGGAATTTGTCATTTATGAGCATAAATTCCATCTAGTTGATATAACTGAAACACAGTGGGATGACTCGCACAATTACAATGTTAAAATCAATGGTTATAACCTATTTAGCAAGTTTGAGTAGGCAAAAGGGGGGGGGGGGGAGTAGCACTCTGTGTTGAAAATGACTGTTTCCAAGTCACTGATAACTCAGAAGAAAATGACCTTGAATCCTTATGGGTCACTGTTCTAACAAATAAAGCACGGGATGGGGTTTTAGTTGGTGTCTTCTACAGACCACCAAATTACACTAGGGAACAGGATGACCACCTCCTTACACACCTATATATAATGTGTATGAAAAAAACTTGCATGATCATTGGGGACTTTCATTCAAGTGGTATGTGCTGGAGGTTTCATGCTGCCAGTACTAAAACATCCTTAGAATTACTAAACATTACAGATGACAATTTCCTAACTCAAAAACTGTTTCAGCCAACCTGGAGAAATACTTTATTAAACCTTGTCCTAACAGAATGAGAGGGATTGAACACAGAACTAAAAATCAGTGGTAACTTTAGGGACAAGTGATTATGACTTGATCATATTTATACTGTGCAATCAGAATGAAATTCAGACCAGTAAAAAAATATAAAATATATATATATATATATATATATATATATATATATACACACATTGTTTTCATCCTTGTGAAATTGGCCCTATTAAAGCACCAAGTAAAAAATTATATATATATATATATTATTTTTTACTTGGTGCTTTAATAGGGCCAATTTCACAAGGATGAAAACAATTATGAGACAAATAAGCTGTGAGGAAGAATTTAATCAGAAAAATATGAATGATCACTGGGAATCATGTAAGCACACCTTGTTAGATGCCGTCAAAAGCCACAATCCCACAACTGAGGGATAAAGGCATTCTGGTTAAAAAACTGACCTGGTGTAGAGGGGAAATGAAGCAGCTATAATAAATAAATAAAACAAATGGAAGAACTGAGAAGCTGATATTACTAAATATAAATCAGAAGCTAGGAATTGTAGAAAATTGATAGGGGAAGCAAAGGGACACAAAGAGAAATCTATGGCCAACGGAGTTAAGGAAACTAAGAAGGAGTTTTAAAAATATATTGGGAACAAAAAGAATCCTTATGATGGTATTGGTTCATTACCAGTTGGAAATGGTAAGATTATCAATAATAACGGAGAAAAGGCAGAAGAATTCAATGAATACTTATATGTGGGGGAAAGCAGATGATATAGTCTCATTATATTGTGATGATAACACTTTCTATTGCACAAGTTTAAGGATATTAACCAGTGACTGCTAACATTAGACATTTTAAAATCAGCAGGTCCAGATAAATTGCACACAAGAGTTTTAAAAGAGCATGCTGAGGAGCTCACTGCACCGTTAATGTAAATTTTCAATAAGTCTTAGAGCAGTAGGGAAGTTCTGGAATACTGGAAGAATGCTAATGTGCCAATTTTTAAAAAGGGTAAACTGGATGACTCACGTAATTATAGACTTGTCAGCAAGACATTGATCCCTGGCAAGATAATGTAGCAGCTGATGCTGGACTCAATTCATAAAGGATTAAAGGAGTGTAATATAATTAATGCAAATCAACATGGTTTTATGGAAAATAGTTCCTGTCAAATGAACTTGATACTTTTTTTGATGAGATTACAAGTTTTGTTGATAAAGGTAATAGTGTTAACATAATATACTTAGACTTTGATAAGGTGTTTGACTTGGTACCGCATGACATTTTGATTTTAAAAAACCCTAGAATAATATAAAATTAACTGGCATACATTAAATGGATTAAAAACTGGCTAATTGGTAGTTCTCAAAATGTAAATGGAGAATTGTCATTGTTTCCAGTCAGGGTCCCACAGGGATCAGTTCTTGGCCCTATACAATCTAACCTTTTTATCAATGACCTGGAAGAAAACAAAAGTATTATTGATAATTTTGCAGATGACACAAAAATAAGGGATGTGGTAAATAATGAAGAGGACAGATCACTGATTCAGAGCTATGTGGATAGCTTGGTAAACTGGGCATGGCAAACAATATATGACTTGATATGGCTATACATCTAGGAACAAATAATGTAGGCCATTATTACAGGATTGGTGTGTGTGGGGTGGACTCTATCCTAGGAAGCAATGGTCATGATGGATAACCAGCTGAACTTGAGCTCCCAGTGTGACAATTTGGCCAGAAGAGCTAATGTGATCCTTAGATGCATAAACGGGAATCTCAAGTAGGAGCAGAGAGGTTATTTTACCTCTGTATTTGGCACTGGTGTGACTGCTGCTGGAATACTATGTCCGTTTCACAGTTTACAATTCAAGAATAATGTTGATAAATTGGAGAGGGTTCAGAGAAGAGCCATGAGAATGATTAAAGGACTAGAAAACATGCCTTATTATAATAGACTCAATAAACTCATTCTGTTTGTCCTAACAAAGAAAAGGTTATGGGTGACTTGTTTAGTCTGTAAGTGTCTACATAGGGAACAAATATTTAATAACGGGCTCTTCAATCTAGCAGAGAAAGGCATAACACAGTCCAGTGGCTGGAAGTTGAGGCTAGAAAAATTAAGAATGGATACATTATATACATTTTTAACAGTGAGGGTAGTTAACCACTGGAACAATTTACCAAGGGCCATGGTGGATTCTTCATCCCTGACAATTTTAAAATACAGATGGATGTTTTTCTAAAAGATCTGCTCTAGGAATTATTTTGGGGAAGTTCTATGGCCTATGTTATACAGGAGGTCAAAGTAGATGATCATAATGGTCGCTTCAGACCTGGGAATCTATGAAAGTCCCTGGCACAAGACCAGGCCCTGTACGAGCACAGAAGTGTCTGGAGTCATTGAAAGAAGAATGTTTGAAATCAATTTCAGCCTGAACTGTGCTTTATATCTCAGAGTCTGGTTTTTGTCTGCAGAAGCCATAGTAGGGAGAACGTTTTGGAGGCTGGTAAGGCTGCTGTTTTTATCTGAATGGCAATCTTTTAGCAAACAAAGTTAAGCATTGTGTAAAGGAAATCCAAGTGGCATTCAGTACACAACGAATGTGACTCTCACATTCTTAGCATTTTCAGACAGTGCACAGATGTGCCTACAAAGGGAAACGGGTCTCTTCTGACTGGTAACCCTGTGTAATGGGGGTCTACACTGACCTTAGGCAGGAGGGGGAGGGGAGACTCTTCTGTCTGCCAGTCATGAAGGCAGACACTCACAGCTGCACCCAATAGAGGAGACAAGGCATATGATAAAGGAGGTAGTGCAGAGAAGGTGTGGGAGACAGAAAGGCTTGGGACAGCAGAGAGGTAACACCCGCTGCCCAGGCTGCCCTCCCTGAGCACAGCTGAGAGATTGAGGCATGCCTGCAGACTCAAAAATCATAGTCAAAGAACTGCCATTAGCAGGAGCAAACCAAGCGGGTCCCAGAGAGGGCAGCAGCGACCCTCCAAAGGAGCACACCAAGAGTTGGTGACACCCTGCCTTCTTTTTCTGTGCTCTCCGAAACACTGTTACTCTCATCCCAAGTGGCCGAGTATTGTAGCTGGAACTTTAAAGTGACAGTAACTTCACCGTAATATTCAATGACTTTGTCTCATAGGTATTTGAGTTCTTATTGTTGCCTGTAAAGTTTTCCCTCTTTAATCAATGAATTTAATAAGCATAGTCTGATTTGTATGAGAGAAGTGAATCTTCACTCAAATCTTAAAGCAAGCCTAACCCTTTATTGAAATGAAATGAAATTGGTGGTTTCAATCCAGTTCCTAATGGGGCATGCATCCGAAACACTATAATCTTCACCTTATTGGCAGACATGGCAAAAAGGCCAAAGATTCAGGTCACTGTTTAGGCATGACGGTGGATCAGTGTAAAGACACTTGTCGAGTATCATTTCTTGTCCTGAGAACTTTGTCAACTTAGCATCTTCCAGCAGCATTGAATTCATAGGAAACACAAACTGTAACCAAACATTTTGGCTCAATGTCACCATTATGGTTCTTCAGATGTGTCTGCCTTGTATGATTATTTTCAGAATAGCAGCCGTGTTAGTCTGTATTCGCAAAAAGAAAAGGAGTACTTGTGGCACCTTAGAGACTAACAAATTTATTTGAGCATAAGCTTTCGTGAGCTACAGCTCACTTCATCGGATGCATTTGGTGGAAAATACAGAGGGGAGATTGATATACACACAAAGAGAACATGAAACATGTCTGTAAGCAAGGAAGCTTCTGGCTCTGTCAATCTGTTTCTTCACTTCAGCAGGTGGGTATTGTAGTTGTAGGAATGCATGATAGAGATCTTGTAGGTGTTTGTCTCTGTCTGAGGGGTTGGAGCAAATGCGGTTATATCGTAGAGCTTGGCTGTAGACAATGGATCATGTGGTATGATCTGGATGAAAGCTAGAGGCATGTAGGTAGGAATAGTGGTCAGTAGGTTTCCGATATAGGGTGGTGTTTATGTGACCATCGCTTATTAGCACCGTAGTCAGAAGAGTACCCAGAAGTCACCTACTACAGGACAGGCCCAACAAAGAAAATAACAGAACGCCACTAGCCATCACCTTCAGCCCCCAACTAAAACCTCTCCAATGCATCATCAAGGATCTACAACCTATCCTGAAGGACGACCCATCACTCTCACAGATCTTGGGAGACAGGCCAGTCCTTGCTTACAGACAGCCCCCCAATCTGAAGCAAATACTCACCAGCAACCACACACCACGCAACAGAATCACTAACCCAGGAACCTATCCTTGCAACAAAGCCCGTTGCCAACTGTGTCCACATATCTATTCAGGGGACACCATCATAGGGCCTAATCACATCAGCCACACTATTAGAGGCTCGTTCACCTGCGCATCTACCAATGTGATATATGCCATCATGTGCCAGCAATGCCCCTCTGCCATGTACATTGGTCAAACTAGACAGTCTCTACGTAAAAGAATAAATGGACACAAATCAGACGTCAAGAATTATAACATTCAAAAACCAGTCGGAGAACACTTCAATCTCTCTGGTCACTCGATTACAGACCTGAGGGTGGCTATCCTTCAACAAAAAAACTTCAAAAGCAGACTCCAACGAGAGACTGCTAAATTGGAATTAATT
Organism: Dermochelys coriacea; assembly: GCF_009764565.3. NCBI lineage: Eukaryota > Metazoa > Chordata > Testudines > Dermochelyidae > Dermochelys > Dermochelys coriacea. The sequence continues at coordinate 64,363,257 of NC_050074.1, forward strand.
TGCAAACTGGATACAATTAACTTAGGCTTGAATAGAGACTGGGAATGAATGAGTCATTACACAAAGTAAAACTATTTCCCCATGTTATTTCTCCCCCCCCATCCCACCCCACCACTGTTCCTCAGATGTTCTTGTTAACTGCTGGAAATAGTCTACCTTGCTTGTCACCATGAAAGATTTTCCTCCTCCCCCCCCCCCCGCTGCTGGTGATGGCTCATCTTAAGTGATCACTCTCCTTAGAGTGTGTATGATAAAACCCATTGTTTCATGTTCTCTGTGTGTGTATATCAATCTCCCCTCTGTATTTTCCACCAAATGCATCCGATGAAGTGAGCTTTAGCTCACGAAAGCTTATGCTCAAATAAATTTGTTAGTCTCTAAGGTGCCACAAGTACTCCTTTTCTTTGTATGATAATGTGTTTCTTATTGTAACATACATCATGTAGTAATTCTCAGCTGTCACTGTACAGCACGCCAAGATCATAGCAGCAACTTCATAGCAGCAATGGGGAGAGAATTCGGAATCTTCTGTTCCAGCATTGTATTACTTGAGATCTAGGAGACTCTCCATTGCTATTAACAGTATAGGGTCTATGAAATACAGCTAAATAATTATGATCTAATCCAGTGGAGGGTTATGGCGCACATATAAACTAGCCAGTTGAGTCCATCCTATTTATAAGCAAGTGCTTTTATATGATGGTTGCTATCCACAACATCAAAAATCTTTTGCTGTTTGTTAGTATTGTTTTGTGTTAGAGTAGTGCCTAGAGAGCAAGATGCTTCATACAAGTGCTCCTTTCTATGGAATTCTTTTTGAAAGACTGTCTGAGAAAACTTTGCGCAGATCTTGGAAACTTGTAATGAAATCAGATGAACAAAAGTAATTTATAATGAATGTACATTTTTTTGTTTCTGGTAAGAATATTTTTTACTATCAGCTTGGGAGAGCAAATCAATGAGTGGAAGATAATGACTTCAACAGGGCTACAAGCAAGAAAGGAGAGACAATGCTCTTTCATTCAGAAGTCTGCTGCAACCTAGTCATGGTGGATTTCTTTGCAGGTACAGTAGTTGCTTTTCATTGAAACTGGAAATGTAAAGCAGTGTAATGAAGCCAACCCTGCTGATTTTCACTGCCAAACACCCTCCAGGCCTTCCACTGCACATGGATAAAACCGTTTCAAGGGAGTCCAACTACAGCAGATTGAATCAGAGTGTTGTGAGGAGTTTCATTGCTTGACAGTGTGCCATAGGAGCCTCCCCATGCATCCTTTGGATAGAGGCCAAGCACAAGAAAGCATCTGTAGACTCTGAAATGATGAAGGAATGTATCCTTGCAGCAACTGATCCAATGTTAGAGGAAGAGATGAATGCTGAAGTACTCAGTGAATTTAAAAGGATTCCTTTGTCATGCATGTCGACTGTTTGAAGGACTGAGTTATTGGCATCAGTAGTGGCAGACAAGCTTGTCAGTGAAGTGAAATGTGAACTGCCATACACTGGCTGTTGATGAATCAGCTGACATGACTGATATTGCCCCAATGTGCATCTTTGTCAGAGATTCAGTGGCCTCGTGCAGAGCGTTCTATGTGTTACCCCAACTGAGGCAAACCTGAACTGATGACACGCTAGACACAGAGTATTTTTGTGATCTTTGTTTTGGCTTTAAAAAAAAGATAGCATCAGACAAAATGAATGGTTCTCCATCCATGATGGGCCCTGAGAATGGATAATGAAGTGCACTTAAAGGAAATGAATCCTTACTTATTGATGTGTCTCACTCAGTCTTAAGTGCAATGTTTCTGTGAGCTAAACTCAGAGCAACATATCCAGCCACTACAAACACTATCATGAAGTTAGTCATTTGTATCAGACTGGCGTACATTCATTCTTACTAGGGTGTAACAAATTATTATTTATTTTTTTATTTGCAGACTCTGATTGTTTAATGCTGTACTATTACTGATTGCTTCTCTTATGGATTTTCTCTTTATTGAACCAATGTTGCTAATGGTTAGAGTACAGGATTGAGAGATCACACTTCTTGGTTCTATTCCTGGCTCTGTTATTGACATCCTATTTACCCTTGGTCAAGTCACTTAAGCTCCTGTGTGTAATAGTGTGCCTCTTTAAGGACCTCCAGATATTGTAACTTGAATTACAACCTTCTGGGAGTGGAGTGCAGAAGTTTAGAAGTGCACAGGCAACTCACTGCCTTCATTCTCCCAATAAAATTATATTAAACTTGTACAAGTGGGTATGCCTCGGCTTACCCTTCCACAAGACATTATAACTGGTGTCTCAGTTATCAGTAACATGGAGGTAATGGAGTACTTCTAAGATGTGTTGCAAGCCTTAATAAATTAAGGGCAAATAATTAGATATATAGACAACCACCTCCCCTTGCCTTCAGATGCATTGGTGTATGGTGGTTGAAAAACAGAAAGAAAAAATGTTTACGTCCTTTTTTCCCTTTGGTCAACCTGGGGAAGCCACTTTATCACTGAATATAATCCAGAGCCACAAAATAAAAAAGTGATATTGTGTCATGTCATTATTCCAAATCACATATTGATGCAGCATGATAGAGAAACCAAACAACCACCTAGCAACACAATGTTAGGATGCCTTGTGCTATGATTGTTTGTATAATCTCTGTCTCCCCTCCCCTCCCTTCCCTCATCTCTTTCCTAATTACTGTAAAGAATAGGGAAGGAACCTACTGACTGCTGTTCATTTCTTCAGTACTCCCCGGCACAGACTTGCATGTGGCCAGCAGCAAGGGTAACAATTTCTTAGATCAGCACCCTGATGGATTTGCTTGGGAGAAAACAAGTATGTTAGGAGCCTCCATCCAGACCTGTTGCCCTCATTAGAGCCACATGCGAGGTTGCAAAGAGCAGCCCGGGGTTCCTAAATTCTCAGAAGATTGCTCCTGAAACACAGAAGAAAATTTTATATATATATATTTGTGTTTCTCTCATATACTTGGAAGAACCATGCTGCTTTCAACAGCACGCTGAAGTCTCAGTGTGTTGGCATCCACTTGTACCTGTGGTAAAAGATTTAATTCTCTGCTGTGAGCACAATGAAGCTGTAGGACCTGCTTTTCAAACAAACATCTTGAAAACTGTCTGCCTGATGAGGCACATATATCACCCTTCCTTAAAAATGATTGCAAATGAAAAGGAATTGTCACTCCTCTCCCTGCCTATTGATCATGAAATAACATGTATGGAAATTAGATACAGTATACACGCACACAAAAAGGTGCAGCCTTTAAAATTCTTTCAGGCCAGGTACTTGAAACACGTCATCATTTTGGGATCACATCACCTGGTATATCGAAGACAGACTGCTTCTCTGAAAAGCAAACAGACTCCAAAGCATTCCAGGGATCCTTCTAGAGGTTACAGTAATTGCATACACCTCATCTAGCACAGCCCAATTAATAAAGAAATACAGGTAACATTAAAAGAGCATCTCATGAAGACTTGGACAGCTCCTAATATGAGAGTTGACATCTCAGACTGAAGTTTCGTTATATAGCAGCTGCAGAATGTCACAATGAAACCATCCTTTTCATTTCAGTAGGGGTTGTGTTTTGTTTATGTCCTACGTGACTGTTCTCTGACCAGTTTACTGACATAAAAGCAGTAGAGGCAGCATATTTAGTCCCTGCAAGACTCTGTCAACACCCCTTTCCGAATGAATAGCCGGGAATGTGTCACATTCGTGGTGCTATTCTGTATATGGCTTTTCAAGCAAAGTGGTGCGGATACTTCAGGATGGTTGAGGACTGTATGCCTGCTTTACTAGACTAATTCACAAAGATATTCTATACACACACCCCTCCACTTTGTGAGTGTGGGAGAGAAAGGATCACCATCCCTATCGCTCAATCTCCCCAAAGAAGAGTCAGATCCTCAGTAATGCCCTTCTCACTAAGCAAGGCACTTCACCTCTCTCTTTCCCCTCCCATACTTTGTCTGTTTACATCCAGCACTTTCAAGCAGAGACAGGCACAGTGAGGTCCCCATTGTGGTTGGGGCATCTAGGCACTGTTGTAATACATAATAAATACTAATTGGGGTGGGGATAATGCAGGCATCCTGTCCATTTAGCCATTGACCTTTTTGCTGATTATGTGTTGATTTATAGATTAAAGCTCATTTCAGACAGGTCATAAAACAGCTATCTGATTGTAAAAAGAAAAGGAGTACTTGTGGCACTTTAGAGACTAACAAATTTATTTGAGCATAAGCTTTCATGTAAATACATCCGATGAAGTGAGCTATAGCTCACGAAAGCTTATGCTCAAATAAATTTGTTAGTCTCTAAGGTGCCACAAGTACGCCTTTTCTTTTTGCGAATACAGACTAACACGGCTGCTATTCTGAAACTTATCTGATTGTAATGACTCTTGGTCATTGCTGGCTTGGACTGGATTCCAACTTAGTTACCTAGAAGTGAAAGATTCAGTAGCCCATTATCATTCACACCATCTAGCGTATATATAGAGAGAGACACACACACACACAAATATGTATCCCAACAGTGCCGTTCACTGCACATCCAAAATTCACACCAAGGTGAAAAGTTGGTATTGAAAGTTCATGTACTCTACAGGCCCCCTCAGTAATATACCTAGATTTGGAAGGATTTTTTATCAATAAATATTGGTAGACATAAAGTTCAGCATACACACACAAAGAAAATTTCCATTGATAATCAAAGTTTACAGCCAGGCAAAGTAAGAACAAGAGTTTGATTTAAGGATATTTACTTGGTATATTTTGACATGTGATGACAATCTGTGTTTTAATAATTATAATGCTTTAACTCTTTGAAGCTCAACATCTAGTGTCACTAAATATTTAGCATTTGAGCCACCCTCCCCCATAATGTTCAACAACTGTAAACATTTAAATTGATAAGCTAAAAGACTTGCTTAAAAGGCATAATTTTGCACATCTGTGAAAATTTAAAGCAATTACAACTAGAAACAAGCTTAAAATAAATATTTGTTGAAATGATTAAAAAATTAAATTTTGCCAAGCCTAAATTTGCACCATTTCAGCCCCTTGACTATGAATATTAAAATAGGGAAAAAAAATCTGTTAGGCCTGTGATCTGATGTAGGCTGCTTGTGTGAAGTGATCAACATATGGGAGTCCTCGCTCCCACTTCCTTTACCCAGTGGCCTCCCTGCCTTTGAGGACTCCCCTTCCACTCTCCTGTCTGGCAGAGTCCTCGTAACCCCAACAAGGCTGGGCCCAGGATTCCTGGGGGGGCTTGACCCCCAACCCTGCTGTGGTCACCTAGGACAGGGGCTAGGGTGTCCCCACTCTGGGATATTCTCTCTGCACTGGGCACTTCTCTGACCCCCTGACCATTAAAGCAAATGCAAGTTATTTAATCAACAATGGGAAAGGTTAAAGGAAATGCATCAACCAGCTCTGTGGCAGGGAACATCACAGACAGTGTCTCTGGAATGTCAGGGCAGTTCAGTCTGGTCCTGGTAAATCCCAGACCTTCTTCTCAGGCCCTTGCTGCCCTGCAGGGATGCTGGGGGTTGGCTCTGGTGGTGGCCACACGCTCTCAGGGGTAGGACCCTTCTTCCCAGTGTCGCCCCTGCCCTGTTGGGGTTATGAACCAAGCTTGGCCTGCAGAGCCTCTTGGCTGAGGTGTCGCCCTGTGCTGGGCCTGCTACCCAGGGTCCCCCTCGGTCTCCTCAGCTGCTCACTGTACCCAGCTCCAGACTGCTCCAGCCCCAGCTCCACCACTCTGTCTCTGCACTGCTGCTGCTGCTCTGCCTCCAGCTCCCTGGGCTGCTTCTTTGGCCCCTCTGCCTCTGGTTGCTGCAGCTCTGCTCCCAAGACAGGTCTGCTCTGCAGGCTGCTTCTGTGACTCTGTTCCCAGCACTGACCTGCTTCCTGGGCTGGTTTTCTGGCCCCTCTGGCTCTGGTTGCTGCAGCTCTGCTCCCAGGACAGGGTCTGCTCTCTCTGGGCTGCTTTCTGGTCCCTCTGTATCTGGCACAGCTCTGCTCCCCAGCTTAGCTTGGGCCTCTGCTTTCCCCTTAGCTTGGCCCCACTCTGTCTGACCCAGGCAAATCCAGCTCACACGGAGGATGGGAGCTCCCTGACTAGCCTGCCCATCCTGTCATTCAGGCTGACCTGGAGCATTGGCCTCTCCCCATTGTTCCTGGGGACTATCAGTCTCAGGGTCCTGATTCCCCATTGACCCTTCCCCCTTTTTAGTACTGGGAGCTAGCCAACCAAAACAAAACCCCACTGAATGTGAGTGGGGGACAACATTAGTCCCCTTACATTAGGACAAGCATTGTGCAGATCCTATGGAAAGTACGATCGCTAGCCCTTGAGAGTGGAGTGCTTCTTAGTGTATGCACAACATGCCTCAGGTGGCATGTGCCCAGGGTTCATCATGGAATTTGGTCCAATGGTTGGATCATTAGCTTCCCCGGCCCGGACGCAGATGGGGAGTGTGATGTGACCACTGATCCATTCCCCACGAGAGTGGAATATAGGGGGTAGTTATGAATCACAGTTCTTACACACACTGGAAATATAATGTTGTAATTATTGCATGCAATACATTGGTGTACAGTAGTTTATATTTAAATTGCAGCTATTAACTAACCTAAAGGCTCTTTTACCATCACTGTTAAGCCTCATGGATTTGTGACGATTAAAGATGAGACTATTGCAATGCACCATATACATGAATAGCTTAAGGAATCTGTTTGATTTCACTTATTTCTTATCATCAAATTAGAAATAGGCCTGAGCATCCGTGAAGTTTGGGATGGGAAAAGATGTGGGATTCAAAACGCAGGTGTGGATCAGAATTTTGCAGCTAGACCCTTTTTTGTATAATGGCTTGAATCAAACCCCTGGACCTGAACTTTGGGCAGGTCTGTTTTTGTCTTCAGAATCCGTAACTGCATCACAGTCCTGTTTCGTGCCCATCTCCATATAGAGGGCACAATCTATTTTGTTGCTTCTAATCAACTTTGTTGGGAAAAATATACCATACTATACATTGAACGTTGACTTTTTAAATGCTTTACTTTCACTTTTGGCATAAGGAAATTTAATACAAATCCATTTTTAAAAAATCACTAAAAGGAAAATACTTAGCACATTTATGGGACATTGTGCTTATGACGTTATAACCAACAACCTAACGCCCTCATCCTTCAAAGCTTTAGGCCTGTGCTTAACGTTACACTCATGAGTAGTCACTTAACATAAGTGGAACTTATCATGTGTGTTGCAGATTAGGGGCTTAATTTACTTATTCTACCTGTCAGTATCAGTCCTCTTAAAATACTTAATTCTTTGTGTCTTGCCTGTTCATGGAACAAGTTTTGCCATCTAATCTGCCTACCTGCCATAGACTATATCGTCTACAATTAAATTTGATAGCAAAATTTGTATTTGGTCAGCAAATATTGGAAATGGCAAGTCATTGAGTAATTACCGTGTCACACACAGGCCATAAGGGTGTAAGCTGTCTGTCAGTTCTTTTAAGCCACTTACTGATTAGGAGTAAACAGTTTCAGGCCAGGGTCTGCTTATTTTGCAACTGATGGGAGCTTTGTACCTGTGATTAACATCATCAATCACAGGTACAAAGGGTGGAACCTGAAGCCATATTTCCCGTAGCTGTGCTTTCAGTGACACTTATAAACTTCTCTCTTTGCTTAGTATGAGATTGGAAAAATTGAAAATTAAATGGAGGCTTTGTTTTTGGACTGGAGTGTTTGAGCATCCTCTGTATAGTACCACTCTCAGCTCTTTCTGTTCATTTTTCTGCATAGGAAACTGATTGTACTAACAGAAGTTGCTTATTTAAAGAAAGAGGTGCAATAGCCTCTTTGTACTTTACTAGACTCTGCATGTATGTTATCGAACGTAGAGGTCACAAATCCTGGGCTCAGCACAGCACGGGGAGAGGGAGGAGCAGGTGCCATTAAGCCACCTTTCTGTGCACCTACTCTGGGGCCATTTGACATCTGATAGAAACTAGACCAGCTTTAGGGTTTCTGTGTTGGTTCTGGCTGCCAATGGCCTCTAAGTGCCATTCTGTTAGCTGAGGATCACCCTTAAAAATGCCCTAGCCACATCCACTTTGTCCCACCCATGCACCCTACTCTAGTATCCTGGAAGGGAAGGTGGGATAAGAGTTATTCCACAGTCCTATGCCACTCGAAGATTCCCCTTTGCTGGGGATCCTGGGGTGGCCCAATCCAATTGCTTTCTAGCTGCTTTCTGTTCCTGCACAAAGTAGCTGTGGGGGTGGGTTGAGGAGGCCCAGACTCTGACTTCGTATCCCCTATGTGGGCTTTATAGCTCATCCACACATTCTTGCCTAGCTCATGCAAAGCCATCTGTTAGTGATGGCTAGTTTGACTACTGTTTCAGGTTTCTGAAAACATCAACACAGAATAATAGTCCTAATCCAGCATCTTTGTGGTGGAGGAATAGCGATCCAGGTATTTGGCTTACCAGTTATTTTATTACCCTAGAAACAAAGAACCAAATTCTGTTGTCATTTACACTGGTATAAATCAGGATTAAATGCATTGGCCTAAGGACAAGAAGAAATTCAACCAAAGGGAACAAATGTTTAGCATCTGCTATATATCCTGTTCCTATCCACAAGACCTGACACCTGATCTTGCAGGCTGAAAACACATTCCTGAAAGGGCCATCTGCTGGAGATTCTTCATGTTCAGAGGTACACGGAAGCTTTGTTGCAGGGCAGAGATTAGGAAGGAGAGGAGGGGAGTTCTCAAATACAAAACACCAGGTGGCTTTTCATAGTAGTTCATGAGCCAGGGTCTTTTTCTATTTGCAGTGATTTAAAGCCGGGCTAACCTTGGGGTTGTGGTGCAATGAGCTAAAAACAAACTAGCCCACTGGTATGAATCTATCTTTGTTTTTATTTCAAGTTGGATGCTCTCTTTCTTTTCTTTGTGTATATGTGTGTTAGATCCAATAATGTCTTAAGCACCATTGATTGGTTAGTACAGCTATTTGACGCATTCTACAAAATGTGAGTCCTAGCAATTTTAGCTCTCAAACCTGCCAAGACATGTGCATGTGAGTAGTCCCATTGAATTTAACTTACTCGGATGCACAATTTTTTGTTGGCTTGAGCCTTATGGAGCCTTGTGGAGAATGAGGTGGCACTTTTATAACAGAGTGGAGTAAGTATCACATTTCTGTTTCATGTCCTTAGAGCTTTGTGATGGGGCCACCTGTTTAAGGATGGAGACTAGGCCATGTTGCCAGTTCTCATGATATGTGAGGTTTTTTTTAAAACTCTAGCCCCAGGAGACAAGTGAATACATGAGAATCTCAGCTTTCATTAAAAAAAATAGCAAGTTTCTAGCTCCCTCGGTTGTGCAGAAAAGCCTGAACATTTAATCCAAATGAACCCCAAAAGCTTAGCAAGCAGAACCCCCCAAAATATAGTGGGTTTTTTTTAAGCTCCTGATTTTTGAGGCCTGAGTCATGTTTTTTTGAAAGGTTGGGGGTTGACAATGCTTAACAGGGAATAACTTGTCCAAAAGCCTTGATCTTGCATATGCTTAACTAAAGATACCCATGTATTTAAGTGTTTGCAGGATCAGGCTTTCGTTAGGAAATTTAATTGGTTAGAAAAGCTCTGTGTGTGTGTGTGTGTCAGGAGGGCTACATATTTTTGCATTGCTAATTATGCCAACTTGCTATAATTTTATTATATATATATATATTGCAGGCTTTTTGTGTGTTATATCATTACAATGTTAATGCTTTGTCAGGGCCTCAAACTCACTCCTTGAAGATGAGCTCCTCAAATCCTAGAACCTGTCCTAGGAAACATAACTGTATAGAAACAATGAGGCTTTGGAGACATGGTTGTAGACAGGAGGTGGGCATGTGAACCTTATATTCTTCATGTGTAAGAAAACATAACTTGCCTTTTTTATGTTTGTGTGTTTCTTATTTAAATATTTGAATATTATATGTAAATGTGTCCATAGAATAATAGAACTGGAAGGGACCTCGAGAGGTCATCTAGTCCAGTCCCCTGCACTCAGCGCAGGACTAAGTATTATCTAGACCATCCCTGACAGGTGTTTGTCGAACCTGCTCTTAAAAATCCACTATGATGGAGATTCCACAACCTCCCTAGGCAATTTATTCCAGTGCTTAACCACTCTGACAGTTAGGAATTTTTTCCTAATGTTCAACCTAAACTGCTCTTGCTGCAATTTAAGCCCATGGCTTCTTGTCCTATCCTCAGAGGTAAAAAAGAACAATTTTTCTCCATCCTCCTGGTAACAACCTTTTATGTACTTGAAAACTGTTATCATATCCCCTTCTCAGTCTTCTCTTCTCCAGCCTAAACAAACCCAATTTTTTCAATCTTCCTTCATAGGTCAGTTTTCTAGAACTTTAATCATTTTTGTTGCTCTTCTCTGGACTTTGTCCACATCTTTTCTGAAATGTGGAGCCCAGAACTGGACACAATACTCCAGCTGAGGCCTAATCAGCGTGGAGCAGAGTAAAAGAATTACTTCTCGTGTCTTGCTTACAATACTCCTGCTAATACATCCCAGAATGATGTTTGCTTTTTTTGCAACAGCGTTACACTGTTGACTCATATTTAATTTGTGATCTACTATGACCCCCAGATCCCTTTCCGCAGAACTCCTTCCTAGGCAGTCATTTCGCATTTTGTATGTATCTGATGGGAAATGTGTACCAGCTTTTGGCACAGGCTTTGGTGTGTGATGTTAGTTCAATATTTTAACTGAACACAATTTGTCACTGGCAGATTATTCTAATCCAGAATTCAAAATAAATATAATGAATTTGTTTCTTTCTTTGCTCTTCATTTTTGTTTCAGAATACCTGAAATCATCTAAAATGCCAGAAATTTCATTTGACATTTAAAAAAAAATCTTTGGGGAATTTGTTCTTAGTTGCTTCCACTCAGACTCCTCACTTTCAGTTGGTTAGTTACAGCATCCGGGTTGTGTGTGGAATTACTCCAGATTTGCCATTTACCTGTGTAACTGAGAGTAGATTTGTGCCCCATCAGTTTGGATTTTGACCTTCAAAAGTAAATGCTTTTCTTTCTTCCTCCCATCATTTCTGTAGACTTTTTAACTATTGTTATTAGCTGAACATCCTATTTTAAGCTGGTTCTCTCAACATCCTTCCTATGATCCATGTGCTACTATTCCTGTGTAAGACAAATGCTTACTAAAAGGAAAAGCTTGGTGGGTGGAATATGATGCCTTGAAAGTGAAGGATTCGTTGTCATTGGCTGGAGTCTTTGGCAATGGGCAGGTAGATAAACTCTATACATTTCTCCACACAGCTTTGCTAATATACTTCAGTTCTTCCCTTCTGCATTCATGCTATTCGAGTCTTGGATACAGGCTGCCAATCTTGCCAAATAATGTTGAGCTTTTGTGACATGGACCAACATCCATTAGGAGCTAAAATTAGAGGCCATCTTGATTTGAATGTGCTCTAGAAGCTAGTGCACTGAACCATTTTGTTGCTCAGTCCCTCCAGACCATCCATCTATTCTTTCCTGTAACCACTTATCAATATAGGGTGAAATTCAACACAATGCTGTGGTCCCATACCAGGTCCTTCAAACCATTTAAACCCTGGGGTAAATGTTCAGTGCAGATGAGCTCTTGCAGGCCTTTGTCACTGAGGTGAATTTCTTTCACGCTGAGCTGTGTGAGTCTTTTTCTTTAATGAATTGACTGCATTTCAATATCAAACAAGATAATACTGGATTGTTCTTAATTACGCATCTGGGACTGGTATGATGTCCATCCAAGGTGTAACTTCTTATATAGTCGCTAAGCTAATTTTTAAAATTCCAGGGCCCCATCCTGGAAACTGTGCTTATCTGGAAGCCCATGAGTAGTTCTGTTGACTTCAAAGGGGCTATTTACCTTTTTTAAGTTAAGCACCTATGTAGGTGCTTTCAGGATTGGGGCCAAATTTTGATTCCTCTTCTGATAGCTATATAAGGAGATAAGCACACTCCAAAGTGTATCTGTGACTTTTAACCACTGGTGCAAGGAGAGATTAGACATCCTTCAAATTCATCACCATGTGTGCAAACCTAGCATTCACTTAACTATCAGAACTATTAAAAATGAGAGGAGAGAATGTCTTCTATGGTTATTTTACTTAAATTACTCCAGGATATAAATCTCTCATATATACTGGGATTGGAAGGAAATTTATCTCATAGGCATGGTTTTGCGAATTTGTCCATAGGGTTTTCACATCTTTCTCCAAAGTATCTGCTACTGACCATTAGTGGACACAGGGTGCCATGCTAGTTGGACGACTGGTATGAGCAGGTAGTTTGGTTAGTTCCTAGTTTGGTAGTGCCTTTTGTGATTCCCAGGTTAAAGCTGCTATGTAGATACAAAATAGTATTATTACCTGTCAGGTTGCACTGTTGTTGGTAGGTTTGATATATAATGTTGCATAATACTTTGTGAGATATCCATTCCTATGACAAAAACGCAGTGCTCACTCCTTGTTTTAGAACACAAATACATAAATTTTAATCTGATAAAAATACAAAATGAAACCATGTACAAGTTATGTACAAACCCTTTTTACAAGACAATATATTTATCGCTGGATATTACATATGACAAAGTCAGGTAGATCATTTCTGAGCACCAGCAGTTTTTCTCTCTCACCGATCCTTGGTAAAAAGAAAAATGAAGAAGTCATGCTCCTTTTTCTTTCTGAACTGTAAGCCTTAACACCATAGGTAGTTTAAAGGAATTGTTTTCAAGGAATGGTTATAATGGCAAATGCTTTCATACATTATATATATGTACTGTATGTGTTTTCTGTGGGGTACGAATAGAAGAGAGGCCAACTTTGAATTTCACAAGAATTTAGAATTTTAATTCCACTATTTTTGAGGCAGATATTTTAGATGTTGCAGTTGCTAGACATATGTATCTCAAACAATATCCAGAGAGAGAGCGGGGATTTTTAAGTGCTGCTTAAAAGAAATGTAGGACAGGATTCTTTTCAGCTGGCATTTTGGTGAGATTCCCTAAACTCATCTTCTAGTTACCAGAAAACTTCCCATACCCACTTTTCAATCTCAAATCATTAATAAAATAAATAAATAAATAATACAGAAATTTCTCCATTTATTCTTATGTGCCTGAGTGCCTACATTCTTTTGTTCATGCAGGCCTCCTCTGAAGCTCATTGAATCAATGGAAGTCTTCTGTCAACTTCAACAGGTTCTGGATTAGATGTATGAATGGGGCAGTATTGTATGGATATTTATCATACTCCTGTAATGAAGAACAAAGTAATGAAATTCTAATTTTTTGCTAAGTCTGACGCTAAACATCATTTTTAGTAGTTCAAAAATAGGTTAGGTAGATAGGTCCTTATCCTTTTGGTATATAATCCACTAGAGTTTATTTGGATTATAGACAACTGCAGTTTATAGATTATTCAATAGCTAGTTTTTATTTGGTTTTATGTGCCATATCACTAGATTTCTGTGCAAGATATGGAGTATGCATAATGCTGTTAATTAGAAAAAACTGCAAATGAATATGCCTGCTAAATATCAGAGAACCTGGAAAAGAAGCTTATATATGTTGAACTGAAAAAGACTGGGAATTGTAAACACACATTGAAGGAAAATAAGAGATGAAAAAACTATCCCACTGTACAAAATAAAAGTAGGTGTAAATTTTACTTCTTGTGAAAGCAAAGATTGAGATTGGTCTCGAATCCCTGTGGCCAAAGGTTCTTAAAGCATATAACCATATGACATTTCTGCAAAGGTACAGAATTGCTAATTTCTGGATTTTAGTGTAATGTCCTGTCTCATCTAGGATGAACTTCTGCCCCCTGGAGAAACACAAGGCACTTAACATCTCAAAGCATAAGATGTACCATGGGCCTTGTGTTGACAACTCTGCATAGTGGAGAATTTCACTCATACTGAACACACCTGAATTATGCTAGTATTTATGTTATACCTTTGTGAATATTGTGTTCGTACCCATGACTTGCAGTGGGTCATATTTAAAGTACAAACATTTTTTTCTGTCGAAGATCTGAAAACACACAAAATAAATTATAACAGACCCTATTAAAAACCTGCTTGAAGATGTCTTCAGTTTGGCCCAGATCCAGCAAAGGATTTGAAGCATGTGCTTAACTTTAAGCAAGTGCATAGTCTCATTTACTTGAATGTGGCTAATACAGTGGAACTATCTACTCACTTAAATGCTTTGCTGTATCAGGGCCTTAGTTATCAGGATTTTTATGTACCAGCTGGGCTCCGATCTTAGTACTTGATTTAAAAGCAGCATCAAAATTTTACAGACTGGTGCTGTGGAAGAGAGCTAGCAAACTGTGAACCATAAGAAACACACTCTTCCCTAGATTTTCCCATACAGCTCTCATAGACTTTGATAAGAGTTTCCTGCCCAAACCATTGAAAGCTATGTGGACCATGCAAAGACACTCTAAAAGCCTTTGCACTCACCCTCTCTCCCTTCCCTTTATTTGTTTTGCTTTCAGAACATAATTTAAAAAATAGAAACAAAGCAGGGATATTAACTTATATCAGGGTAGGGGAATGTGCAGTAATACTTGCTAAAACATTGAATACAAGTTTATTTCAAAACTCATTGGCTTCTTGAAGCCGTTGTCAATATGCTTCCAGTTAAGGAGGTACGGCTTTGTACAGTAACTTTGAGACTGGGATATCTATAATGCGGCCAAAGCTAACATAGCTATGGATTATATAGTACGCAAACAGGCAGTGAAAACGTGCATAATTACTCAGTTGTAAGTTATTGCTCTTGTTGTGCAGTAATTTATGCATCCGATTATTGCAAAATTCTTAAGGGCTATTTCACAAATAGAGTTTGCTTATTTCATTTGTTTTTTCCCTATGTACTTCAGATGCTTAAAGGACCCAAGTTATCATCTGGCAAATTTTTAGAAATGTAATATTTTATCAAAACTTCATTTAAAATATAATATATTTTTCTGTACTTCCTTCCGCATCATTGCACATTACCAAGATGTGTGTGGAGAGGAAAAGGTGTCTCCCTTATAAACCAGCATGCCTCATTTATCCAGTCATCTGTTTCCTTAAGGGTGAAAAAGTCTTGTCACATGGTGTCACATGCATAAAGCCTGAGTCATAGGGCTTTATTTGGCTGAATATACTGTCAGTTTGGATAAGGCAAAATTCACCCTCACCTTCAACGTGGGCTGGTACAGACCGCCTACCCACCTGCAGTTGCTTCTCCAGCCTCAGGGCTGGAATAGAGACATCAGCTCCTCCATGCAACTTGTGTGGCTTGTTAGGTTTGCTCTGGGTCCTCATTACTGCAGATCACGTGACCTTCTCCCTATATCCCTGCTAATGTAGAGATGCAGCTGAGAAGCTGCTCCCCTGATGCAGGGCTTAAGTAGTTCTGAGAGCTTTTTTTTTGCTAGCCCTCTGCAGCAGGGTGAACAACACCTTCAGTGATTCCGATCTATCTCCCTGCCCTTAGCCATGTGCACTGGGCTCCCATTCAAGAAAGCACGAGTTGGGAGTGTCTATCTCAAATGAGAATTAGGCCCTGTGACATTCCAGTAGTCACTTTGCTTGAGGGGCCCTGATGACTGACACACACACACATGTATGCATGCACACATACACAGATTGTATTGCAGCTTCATGGCCTTTTGACCAATGAATTATCAGTTTAGTATTTGATATGTCCTATATCAGGGGGACTACATCTTGTCATGGCAGAGGGGTAGATTTAATAGACCTGTCCCAACTCTAATTACTGCACTGAATAAATGACAGGACAGACCCAGGATGGGTATAGAGGACAGAGCTTTCAGATGCACACACATTGCCTCCATTTGACCATTGTTTTTAATTGCAAAAGATCTAAAAACTGGAACTTTCCTGATCTCCATATAATTAACTATACATGGTTCTACTGAATACAGTATACTATATGTGTACTATAGTTTACCTGTGTCCCAGGTGTTCTACATGTCTGTCAAAAACTTACCAAATCCAAACCTTTGCCTCAAAGACTCTTTAGTAATCAAAGGAAAGAGTAGGAAATGTTTGTTGTTCATTATTTACAGCCCCCACATCTGTTTGTATACATGGATGCTATGGCCATTAGGTATATTAATAGAGCTGGGTCTTGTGTTGACCAAGACTTAGTTATAGTGGCAATCACACTGGGTATTAGTTCAACAGCAGACACAGACATACAGGCCTTGGCAATGTTGGTGGGTTTTTTTTATTCTCATGTATATGATAAAGTTTTTATTGAAAGGAAGGAAGCTAAGAAATGGCACTGTGCACAATTATTTTAAGTACTCTTAAGTTGAATGTTACAGAAATAATTTCCTATGCCTGCCATAAAACAAGTGACCTATAAAAATCAAATGTATTTGGCTAAGATTGACACAAATTTCAACAATTCTATTGGGATTGAGGCCAACTTTTTACTCTGGAAATAAAATTATTGCAGTTCATGAATGAAAAAGGAGTACTGACTTTAAAGGAAAGGTTTAAAGTGATCCAATGCAAAACCAGAATGCAAATTATAGCCTGCCATTAGCTAAAATGGTAACAAATGAAAAACCACCAGATTCTTCCTTTATTTTGGGTATTGTGAAATGGGTTAAATATTAATGAAAACTGCTCAAGTTATTTTGTTTCTCCATAGGATAGTGATTATAAATATTTTTAAACAATCCAATTTTACATACATTATATTCACAGTTCTTGTTAATTTCTTTTTTAAATAACTAATCTACAAAATGTAACAGCAAAGTATCACAGTCCAAAAAGTCACTCCAGAATAAAGCCTGTTTAGGTGGCATTATGGTTACATTTGTACTGCAGCCAGTGAACAAACATTGAAGCTGAGATAGTTTAGCTTAAATGTTGGATTATATAGTGGATGTTTTTTTTCCACAGTAAATTCATCTGCTCTGTATGTGTCTGATTCACTGATATTTCTCTAATGATAATAGTGCCACGGTATGTTTTATCTTGGTGTTTTACATCTCTGCAAAAGTACAAAGCCTAAAATTAACTTGCGCAATGGGACCCTACCTTTCTTTTCCTGCAGGGCCTTTTTTATCTTCAATAGCTCATCCTTTCATCCAGTTGTATCAAATGTTAATTTGAAATTGAGAGAGTTGCTAAATCGCTTAGAACATCAAATGCCTGGGTGAATACATACTGCAGCACAGATATGAAACATCACAATTTTGTCTGATGGCTATTAAGCTTGTTGGCCACTTTGTGAAACCGCTGATACAATTGATTTCACTGTAGGCAGCTTTTCAAATGCTTTTTGTAAGTTATCATATTAAATACATTCATTAGTTTTCTTTTGTTTTGGTTATCACTGTACCTTTATGAGTGGAGTCCCAGCAACGTAAAGAAATAAGCAAACAATAACATTTAAAACATTTTTACAGAAATTAACTGGCAACAAGAAGTTGATACACTGTAGACATGAGCCTGAGCTGCAGAGTTTGTACCCTGATCTGAACTCACCTAAAGTGCAGGTATGCTCAGAGCTGGGAGTTTGATTCTATCTGTTGCTGAAACATGGGCCATCAGCAAAATTGTGCTATGGACCCAAACTTTGCCACATTTCAAGGAGTGTTTGGCTCAGATAAAGTTTGGTTCAGGCCCAACTCCAGTAGTTTTAAACAAGAACTCAGTTAAATATAGTAGATGAGTGAGTTTAGAATATGATGCACTGTTTAGACACCCTGCATTAAAATACTCAGAAACCTGGCAAAAGAAGAGGATTTTCCAAGGTTGAACTCCATGAGTCCGCAAGTGCTGATTGATAATATGCAACATGAAGCAAAGCAGAATTGCACATTTTGCAACCTATAAGAAATTGCCACTATGAGCATCTTATCTGCACGCCCTTTGTTTTACACTAATGTTCACTACCCTATTGTCATAGAAAGTTACCAATGCATGGTTTTGGTTGTTTTGGACCTTAAATTTACCGGTGCTTAAGATGATTGTTAGGAAGGTCTTTGCTGTATATGGTAATACAATGATGAATAGTTCAGAAAGAATGTAAATTCTACAAAAATATGACTTTCAGCTTTGAAAATAAATGTTTCAGTTTATTAAGAGCTGGTGTCAATGCTGAACAAAATACATAGTCTCCAGTAAAGAAACATGTTGGTGAACTGTTCTTTTTTTCTTCTTTTTTGATTTATTAAAATACAAGTTGGATCTTGTATTTTTTAATATATTATTTATCTCCCTTGGTTACATTTCCTCATAATTGTGACCATCATTCTCCTCAAAGATGAGAGATAGCAAATGTTTTTAGGAGTCTGGCCACATATGCAGCTGTTTTAAGGGGGGAAAAAAAACTTGACAATGAAAAAAAGAAAAATATATTTTCTTTCTAATAAATAAAAATAATTTAAAATGCTAGAGGCTATACATGACTATTTTTGATTATGTTCATTTATAAATGAAATAGTTTCCAAAATACATGGAAGCAATATTAAAGGCAGACAAACAAAGATCTGTCTACTTTAGTTTTCCATAACATTCGCCCTTCATAACTTTTCCACCAGTGGGTCGGCATGTAAGAGGAATAAATGTCACATCACCATTCATGAAGTTTGTCAGGCTTTTAAAAAAATAGTTCTGGCCTCCTGTGAGTCAACATTCATCTTCAACTTCTCTGATTGGTGGTATCAAGCTGCTTGTAGATTTATACTGATTGATGTGATTGGCCATGTGAGTGCTCATGGGCTTGATTTGAATGTTTCTGGGATAGGCATTATCCGGCTCATCTGTAAACCATTTCTTTTCTGCTAAAGAGCAAAATGGATAGAGACAGAACAAGGAGGGAAAATGAGAAGTTTAATTAGTGCAGTGCAAAAAGCAGTCAGTAAAGTTCATAGACGAAAGGCAATCAATAGAGGGTAACATTGAATAATTGCTAGCAGCAGAGTGTGGTAGATTAATACACCTGAGAACACATATTATAAAAGGAGGAGGAGATGTTTACAGGGTTGGTAGTAAAGGATTAAAGAAAACTGGCAGTTTGCTGGGTTGTTTGAATGTACAAGATTTTTAAAGTATGCTAAGCTATTATCAGAAATAAAAAGGATGAAATTAGAAGCTGGGAGCATGATGTGGTTAGTGCTGGGATACTCTCCTAAGGTTTGGGAGATTTGTTTGGTTCACGGAAGTACCTGAAAATTCTGATTTCTCTGAACCATTTGAACCTCATGGGTCTGCACAACTGGCACATACAAGCCCACGATTTCTCGCACTTCTGCTTCCAGCCCTTACTAGAAATTCAGTAATTTCTGGATGAATCTGAAGAACCATGTTAATGATGTGGGAAATATTTCAGATCCTTCCTTGGGGTTTGGCACTAGAATATAAAGAGGTTCAAAGTGGGGATTGGGTACGTTCCTGGATGTAATGGCCAATGTTTTGATATTGTCAACCCGGCTGCTTGAGTGCTGCTGAACTATCCCATTATATATAGATACAGATGGTTCAGATGACTGGACCAGGTGCCAGCCCCAATATTACATTAGTCTGAATGGATTGTTAATGGTGAATGGTAGCATGGCAGATGAAGCGGGGGAACCAACAGGCAAAGAATGCGAAGAGAAATGGGGAGGCTTTTCCTTTCTCTGTGTTCAGTATCCATTTGCGTGAATATAGTAACAATTTTAGAGTTGAAATTTGAGGGAGTGGGGGAATATTGAGAGACCAAAAAAGTGCAGTTTGCTGTTTACTTGCATAAGACTTCGATGTCTCCGCTGTGGTAGATCCACCCCTTGCACTGTTCAGCTGTGAATAAAACTTGTTAAAAGTCCTGTATGAGAAAATCCTAAATATAACTAGACTTTTTCCTTAAATTGTTTATAGAGCAGAGCTGCTAATGTCACTTCTTAATTACAGGGAAGTATTTTTGTGTGATACCTCTGCCTTCCCCTGAAATAAATGAGGGGATCGGCTCTTGGGATGGAATTTAGTTACAGCATATTTGGGTGGTGTTATGTATTCTTGTTTCTTATGTTGATAGTGGGCTTACATTTATGTGGCCTTTTCCTCCCAAAGGGGATTCCCCCAGACTTCACTGCCAGAGTATATTATATAAACTAACACTTTGCTCATCATGGAAATGCAGCCTGGACTGGAACGTGGTGGCTGTTTAAAAAAAAAAAAAAAAAAAGCACAGGAACAGAGTTCAGGAGAGGAAGCAGAAATGACGCTATTCAAATGGAACAGCAGGAATTAAGGATAACATTTTCAAACATGGATGTCTAAATTTAGGTGCCTAAATAGGTGGGCAGACTTCCCGAAGTGCTGAGCACCCAATGGATACAGCTTTTGGGTACCTGTCAGTAGACATCCATCCATGTCTGAAATTTTTTTTCTAGTGGATTTGATGCTTGTGTATTCTTTTAGAGCTTTTAATTAAAACCTTAAACGATTATAAAAGTAGTTATTAATACCCTGCCATTGAAGGCAAGTCAAGGCTAATATATTTTTTCTCCTGTCATCATAGATCCTTTTAAAAGTCATACTCATTGCAGATCAGGGTGCTTATTCCCTTCCCCAGTAAAGTTGTCTGAGTCTGAACAATGTTCAATCGCCCCCCTTACCTATTATAATTAAGCTCCCTTTGATTTGAACAGATTGAACGATAGGAATTCATAATGTTACATCCTGCACAGTGAAGCTAACTGATTAAGTGCTTTAAATTATTCTTCCTGACAGAATGATAAAGTTACAATCTGTTCTGAAATGATCTACAGCTTGCCAGACTCCTACCGCTTCTTTCTACATTCATTTATCTTTTTGTCAAGCAGTATTTTTTTTAAAAAAAAGCTTCAATTCCATAGATCTTTTAAAGTCATCAGAACATTTGAATTATTAATGAGACTTTAAGGAAAAGCCTGATGTGGGCTGGTTTACGAAAGGGTGTAGGGAAAAAAATCTGGGAATGTGTACACATCAAAATAATTTCAGCTCCATTTAAAAAACCATTTAGTTCAAGTGTGACACATGAACCATTATGCATTTGTGGAAACCAATTTTGTGTGATCTACGATTAAACTAACCTTTCAGAGAGGTGTAAAGTGTGATGGTTATCATGTTTTAAAAGCCTTGCAAGATCTCACAAACAATTTCAAACTAACAGTTTTCAAATGGTTTGTGTTTAAAATGATTTTGAGGCAAGTTAAGCATTGTGTACTTTTATCTGACTTTTTTGCATACTGCTCACAAAGAGAACTTGGTGAAAGTTATTTCAATCGCCTGGTGTCAGAAGGAGGAAATGGTGGTGGTGTGAAGGATGAGGATGAACTGTGTCCCCTCTCCTTCCAGTAGCAGATGAAAAGCTTTTCCATCTACCCAGCTTTCCCTGAAATTTGCAACAGCTAAACTAGGTAATTTCTAATATATTAGTCTTCACAGTACAATTCATGTTGACCTTTAAAAGTACAGACACTGTCAATTCCCTTTTGCATTCATTCTGTATATGAAATATAGAAAACTACATGTACATTCCTTTTTTTTTGCTTTTTAATTCCATCACTCCTTAATGCTGAAACTCTGACCCTTGCATGGTCCTCTCTTGTTTCAGGTGCTGGGACTCATCAGCTCCTTACCTTTTATGTCTTTGCTGCTCAGATCATCTTCCTTCTCTGACCACATTATGGCTGGACTGCCTTAAAAGTCACCTTCTCTTTCCTTCAGAACCAGGTTCAAGCTCTCCTCAGCCTTATCTTCAGGCCTCTGTACTATTCTGCTCTCATCTCATCCTATACCCTCTCTCAGTCATTATATTCTTTTCTTTGATTTCTCTCAGTTTTGGCTTCACAATCACTTTGTGGTTGGAAGAGCCTCCTGCTCTCCCTAAATGACACACCCTGCCTTTCCTTAAATCCATCCATAAAATCCTCTCCTTTCAGAAGTCTTCATATATTGAGTTCTCCACCAATGATGTGGCACCTCTTGGCACTTGAACATTTGTCCATGTGTCACATTTGTCTAAGTGAGAGCCTTGGGGCGGCAGGGAATGATTTTGTAGGTCCTGTTTAAAGAACCCTGTATGCTCTATGAATTCAGGCCAAAACAGCACTGTGTTGGACAATGTCTTGTGGCATGGCACAGAAAGGATTTACCTCTGCTATGAAATGCTAGTTTTTTTTTTTAAAAGGGCTACCAGCACCTGTAAAGGAAACAGCCACTTACAAAGGGTCCATGTAATATGCAGAAAAGGGCAATAAGAAGTCAGAAATGTGTTGCAAGCCCTCAGTTCAGCAAGGTGATAGCTCTAAGTCTGTGAGTAATCCCAGTGAAGGCAAAAGGGCTATTTTCATGTTCCCAAGGACCTTGAAATAGCTATTTCTGGAGTCTAATGATCAAAATACAAATTTTTTTTATTAATAATGAAATTTAGCTACATAAAACACATTAAACATTTCCCACAGTTGCTGCACGGGGGGGGGAGGGAGTGTCTGAGACCAGTACTGCATGGCTCAGAGCAAATGCTGCCTCTATAAGGGAGACCATTTTATTGTGACAAAAGACTGAAGATAGCTTTACTTTTAGCTGTAGCATAGAACTGGTGACAGCCCTTACATTTGGTTCAGATAAAGCACCTTCAGGTCTCATCCAAAGCTATCAGAACCCTTTGGCTCTGCTCAGGTGGGCTGGCAGTTTCATAAGACCAGGCTTTCGCATGGTATTTTTTCCATTTGTGCCTCTGGCATTGGCCTGAAGAACCTTTATAATAGTGTAAGGCTAACAAAAGTGGGGAGGAAGGCTGGGTTAGTGATTAAAGTACAGGACTGAGTTCAGTTCTCACCATAGACTTCCTGTGTAACCTTGGGCAAGTCAATTATTCTTCCTTGTCTCACAGTTCCATATGGGGATGTTCTTTAGGTGTGTGTTGAGTGTCAAATCTAGCTAGACATCTGCGTATATGGCCCTTTATCTGAGCGCCTCAGATTTAATAACAGTTGCCATACAAAACCAAGTCCCATGGCCTGTAGTAGTGAGCGTTTCGAAGGGAGGCCTAAAGTTCCCTAATACACATTATAGTGCAGGGTGGGTGTCTTCTTGCCCTACCTAGTGATCAGCTTGCTATAGAAACATGAGCAACTATGGTCTTTTTAATTTTGAAGAAAAATAATACAATTACTTTCTGATTTTGGTTACGGATTGGTATTCAGATCAGGTCTGTTGCTTCACACCAGTCACCCAGAGACTAACTTTTATTGTTGTTCCTGAGTGTCCTTTGGCTGGGACATGGGTTTTATTAAAGACACTGAACACCACACTCACCTGCAAGATGTATGTACCTGTGTAAAAGGAATTTTCAGTGATAAAAGTTTTCACTAATGTTTCTGGGAGTCATATAAAAGAAAATGCTGTAACACAGCAGCTGAGCATCCTGGCCCATTGCCAGTCTTACAGAATATGTTGTGTATGTGGAGCGGAACGTGTGCAATCTCACTACATCAGTAGCTTGGGGGGGGGGTCGACTGGGGAAACAGCCCCTGATGCCACCTCCAATAAAATACACTGCAGACACTGATATTTGGATGTTGATGCTGTCAAGTATAGAACTTTTATGTTCCTTTACAATGCCTGCTGACCCACTTTTCAGTCTCCAGGGAGTGCAGAATAGCCCCTTAGCACACAGCAGGTTCTACAGCTTGGCGGCTCCCCCCCCCAAAGCCAAATCCAAATACGCTTCAGAATGTCTCACTTCCCTCCCTTGTAGTATAGTGAGGAACATGCTACTGCTCTGGCAGCTGGCCAGGGAGGTAGATGTCCCAGAATCCCCAGCTGGCAAAACATGGAATACCTCAGAATTCTTATTATTGTGGCACTGCAAGGGCACGTCCACTTAGGGGCGCTTCCTGCTTCCTTTGCTCAGGCCCATTAAAAAAAATCATCTGCCATGGAAAAGTGATGCTTCCTGGAGACCACCACCAAACCCAGGCCAGGGAAAGGGGAAGCAGACCCTCTGGAAGACTACAAAGGTAGGTGGAAGGGAAGTGTGTGTGTGTGGGGGGGGGGGGTGTCTGTGCATTAGGTTTCTTAGGATGCTTGAGATCAATAGATTTCCCCCAAATGAGCCAGTAGGTTTGGGGTTGATGCCATCTGCTTCAAATTGACCCTGAAAGATGTGCTTCAAGTGTGTTACATGAATGGACCCATTCAGGATTCATCCATATTTAGTTAGCATATGGTTTCAGGGACGGGCAATGATGATTGTGGTTATGTTGGCGTGTTCATTTTTAGTTGTGAAAGTGCTAATCCCTAACTCCATGAGCATGCCTTCAGAAGACTCCATCCCCAGAGGTGAGGCAAGGAAGATACTGTACAGTCATAGGGGGTAATTCAGAGCATACTCTTGTTGCAAGCTGTGGTTTGGAGCTAATGTCTTAAAGCAAAATATTTTCTCGGCTGATACAGAAAGAGCATAACAAAAAGGTAACAATATAGGCAGCCTACTTAAAATTAAATTGTGGTGTTGGACAATCTTGCATGCAATTGCTTCTGAACTAGGAAATATTAGAAGTTTCCCCACCCAGCAAGGATTGTTAGTTTGGCAGGGGAGTATTTTATGATAATCAATTTGCAGCTCGGTGAAACTGCTCTCATTATTTGTCAACTTTTTTGACTGGTTCTAATACAGCTTTCCTTGCAAATATACTACAAGGTTTGAAGGACTCCACTAATGGTTGAATAGATGATACACATACATATCTGTAAAAATAATCATGTGTTTGGGAGCAAATGTGTTTAATTCCCTCTGGTGTTAATGGCAGCTTTGCCTTTACAGGGAAGGCAAGGTTGGGCCTGCTGACTTCAGGGGGAGTTGAGGCCTGCTCAACCAGTGTCAGGATCTTGGCCCTTTGTCTGTCAGCCTAATGGTTGCACATTGGTACCTAATAATTACTTTTTTATAGCATGATACAAGTTATTCAGACTCCAGTTGGCAATGCAGAATAGGAAGGAAATCTCAGTTTTTGCAAGGTAGTGGTATAATCAGGGGTGAAAGTAAAATTTCTCTCTTACTGGTACCAGGAAAGGGGCAGCTTTGGCCCCCCTGGAAGGGGCTGGGCTGGGGGGGGAGCAGTGTTGCCCACCTGCACCACCAGCGGTGACGTAAAGGGCCTGGGTAACTGCTCCTTCCTCCCCCCCCCCACCGCTGGCAGCCTGGGTGGAGGGCAGGGATGTTAAAGCGCTGCCATGGAAGCGGGGTCTTTAAGCAGGGTCTTTTTGCTGTGGCAGAGCTGTAACGTTGCTGCCCCTTTTGTGCCCCCCCCGGCAGCGGCCCTGCTAGCAGGGACCCCCACAGTGCTTTAAAGTCAGCGGTATGGGCTGGTACAGGCAACCACTTTTTACCAGTACACCATACTGGCCCGTACCGCTTTACTTTCACCCCTGGGTATAATGGATGGGACACTTTGGTGGGCTTATGTGCCTAACTTGCTATGGAGGAAAGAGAGGGTACAGCAAAAACTACGAAATTTACAGAAAGCACCTAAACAAGCTCAATATCTGAACCATGGAAAGGCCAGTTACCATAGAAACCTGAGAGTTTCATGTAATTGTTCCTGTAGGAATACAACTCCCTCTTGTATTGAAACTCTGGTTAAAGAAAAAGCCAGACACAACATTGCAATCTTCCACCTTTTATACAATTTTTCACTTTTGGGGTGGAGCAGAGTACTTTAAACCAAACATTTTTATGTCTATATTCTGGGACAAATTCATTTAATGCTGCCATAACTCATCTTAAATAAATGGAGTTATGCTGTCTTACAGCAATAGTTAATGTGGTCCTTATATTTGTAAAAGAAAACAATGAATTTACCAGGAGTAGCAGTTAGAAATGGAGGGTGACAGCAATTCTTGACTTTGGGTAGTTCTAGATCTCTGGGGTGATGGAAAATTTCCATAGTGTCATTGAAAATGTTATAAAATATTTTTGAGGCTAGAGAGCCCCAATCTGATTTAAACACTCCCTATTTGTCATATTCAAAGGACAACAGTCTCTGTTGTCCACTGTAAAAAAAATCCTCATAGTTTCCTATATATGATTCAACCTGCTTGTATATTGACAGCACTAAAAATCTATTTGGCCCAATCCTCAAGTCCTTTTTCACGCCTCCTGCCTTAGGCAAAATTCCCATGGAGAATTAGTCCTTAGCAAGGCCATGGAGGATCTCTTATTTAGTGTCTCATTTTCTGCTCTGTTCCCAAAGTGGACAAATTGGTTCTCTAATTGTCTATTGCTTTCTGTCTGACAGAAATGATCATATTTGAAAAACAGTACTTGCATAATTGTGCATGCATAGAAGTCTATGACAACTGATTCCATATTAACTCCCTAGTCAATGAGATGAAATGGTAACAGAAAAGCATGTGAAAGCTGCTAACAAATAAAATGTTCATGAACTTGGTTAAAGGGAGAGAAGTAGAATGGAAATGAGGATTTGGCAAGTTAAAATGATGTCTGCAATAGGTAAACATTTTTACTGTGCAGGTACATAGATGGTTAGTAGTGGACACGTGCAATTAAAAGGCAAGCAGATGAGAGGATAAAAATAAAATAGGGTTGAGCAACAGCAGCAGCAGCAGCCAGTTTTACTTTTGATTTAGGGAAAAAAAGCAAAAGAATTAAAAAAATAAACCAATAACTGAATAAAGTTTGTCATTTTTTTTTAATTCCACAAGTTTTCACAAGGACAACGTTATAGAAGGAAACCCACAGCAGTTGCTAGGTCATGCAGAACCATTAATTGTCATACCTTGGCCCATTCTATTCATCCTTGTTGCACTTTAGAAAGAGAAGTAAGCTATGTAAGTTTTTACAATGCTTTTAAACTGTCAAATTTCCTGTTGAGCACTTTAACTGGCACAGCCTTGTAGTTATGAGTGTTCTTAGGGCAAAACTTCATAACTATTTTTGAAGAATACCTGAATTTGTCTTCATATACAAGGATTTTTGGGATGGGGGACAAACATAATTTGAAACACCTTCCCCTTATCGGACTTGCAGCTGCATTTGATTACACACACACAATAATTTCTCATTCCAATCATTATTCTTAATGCTGCACTGTGGGTAGCCCCATACCAGGTTTTGTCAGTAAAAGTGCTTGACTTCATTGTTGAGTCACACAGCAAGCAAAGCTCCAAAATTACCATGCTTGGGAGAAGAGAGGGGAAAAAACAGCACTAACCATAAAAATACCTCTTGCTGTTTGGCAGCTACAATGCTACTCCTCCTCTTGCATATGTTTCCTAGAGTCACACCTTCTGTGCTGGGCAGCCAGTCACAAATCAAGTAGGTGATATGATTTCATGGCATCGTTTTCCCCAGAGCATTTAAAACAGGTTTGAAAAATACATTTTTGTGGCTTTCTATATTAATTTTCTGCCACAACTTTAGCTTAGCTAACCGAATAACTGGTAAGCAATCCAAATTCTGGCAAGTGCGGGGAAGGTGAGGCAGCTGCACTGCAGGTATTACAGTACTCCTCCATTATTGTGGTTAGGAGCAGCCTAGCACACAGCATTTTTCCTTCTGCTCCACGCTAGTCCATGAGTAGCCACTACTGGGTTTGGGAATACATATAGGTTAATGTGTGGGACATGCTCCATTACACACCCTTTCACAGCTACTTATGCTGAAGGCCCACAGCGAAGCTCCTTCTCCCCTGTACTCCTCCAAAAGCATTGCTGGCATGCACCCTTCACAAACCAGAACACAGTCTAGGATTTCCTCCTATTAATTAGGACGTTTAATGAAGGGTCTATACCAAACTTGACAAAGTTAAACTATCATCAGGAAGTAAAGTCTGATGCTTAGGGGATGATACTGAAAAATACTTTCTTCTCTGTACATAAGGTGAATTAGTTACCTTTTCAAAAAGTACCGGGAAAGCAGTTTTTAATGACTTGCATCCAAGAAACATATGGCTTTTCATCCCAAATGTCAACGAAAATGTAGCTACTCATGTGGCAGTATAAATAGAAAGAATAATAATTTAACATGCTATTAGACACTTTTTTTTTAAACTTAGAGTTTTACAACTCCATGCCTGGAAAATTTCAGCATTAAAGGGAGATGATGTTCTTTCTAAAAGGACAGTATAACGTCCTTATACAAGTCTCTGATGCTGTTACTTTGGTATACAGCAGGTGCTTAATAATCTATACAAATGGTGAAAGCCTTATGCTATTTCAGCAAAACAATCAGTAGTTTGGTTTTTTCAATGGGTAAGCCTTCCAAGCTTCAAATAAAGATACTAACTTCTTGTGTATGTTTTAACAAAAACCCCAATACAGCAACACTTCTGCATTAAGTAACTTTCTTTGTGTAACTCTGACATCAAGTGTTCATGCTAAACACATTCTATCTTCTGATATGTAGAGTAGTTGCTACGGTGAGTTATTTATGTTTTTGGCATGCGTATGGGTTTAGGTTTTTCCCCCCTTAGCATCATAAATAACTTTTGGTCCGTCTGCTTTGTTGCTGTTGTGCTTCAGGGTTTTATGGTGGTGAAATAAAAATGATAATCACATGCACACTGTCATAGTTATGTAAAATATGAGCACAAAAAAGGAGGGAGAAGAACTCCATAGGAAAACAGGGAAACACCAACTGGGAGGAAAGGGTGGCAGATGCAAGTTTCACACACGGTAGGGATGGGTACACTTATCAAAGTCTATCTTCTTGCACATACTTCTGTTTTTCCCGGGAGTCCCGAGTCTTGGTGCGGTTCTGTCGGTTTGCTGTCGATGGGATAGAATGAACCGATGAGCTCTTTTTGCTGGAGGAGTACGAAGAATGGGAGGAATGAGAGAGACTGGCCCGGGACTGGCCAGCATTGTGGTCAAATTGCATCAAACAGAAGATCAAGTCTGTGGGCACAAGCTCAAACTCATAGGGTGGGTTTGTGATAACATAGCTGGAAAAGCAAAAAAGAAAGTGGCTTTAGATTTGCATTAAAATCTCTTGTCTGAAATTTTGCACTTCTACCTCCGTAGTTGTCATACATATTTAGCTTGTATAACAACCTGGCAAGTTACTCCCAGACCACCCATAGTCAGGCTGCCACAATCAGTGGAGGCTTCTGAGCCAAATATTCTCCACATGGTCCCCTCACCTTTGGAACTCATTCTACCACCTTGGTGATACATTGGTCACTTTTGTGGGGGAGTCTAAAGTCCTCAAGAACCAGCAGTAATGCACTAGCAAAAACATTTAAATAATTTCTGAAGTGAGGGCATTACACCTGTGGCCATGGTGGTCTATTTAAGTACTGTCAAGGAGCACTAGAGGAAAAAAAGATGTTCTTTTACAATGAATGTGTATGGAAAAATAAATTAATAAACACTGCCGTAAGGCTAAACATTGTCTCCGTGATCTGTCGGTGCATTTATAAATGCAAGAAAATAACCAATTAACCTGAAGCATCACAACGTCAAACAACTCTGTGCAAGGCAAGGGTAGCTTACAAACTCTCTCAATGAAATTCTGCATGCATGTGGTGCTCACTGACTTCACAAGGCAGGCCCCACGCTGTATCCAAGAGCAGAATTATGTTTTCTTCTTTTACTTCACTGATAATTGTAGACTGACGCCTTACTCAGTCCACAATTATTCAGTAAGCATTTTATGTAAGTAAATGGAAATTTTTTGCTTAAGTAAGAAATCATTAAAAAATGATCAAGAATGCCACAATTTGGCCCTACCATTTTTTTTTGTCCAAGTGAATTTAGTGCTTATGAAAGATCTGGCTTGGCAGTCTTGGAGACTGAAGTATTTTGCTTATCCACAGAAGAGCTAGCAATCAATCAGTAAAGTGACAATCAGAGTTTCACTGCACTGCTCTATCCAAGATGTCCCAAGTCTAAACTTGGAGGAAACACCTCAGAGGGTGCTTGTTTGCCTTACCCATTCAGTGGTGAGTCTTTCTGCAGCATTTGTGAATGTACAGATTAGGGCCAGTTACAGTGCGGTTTGTGTGATGTGGTTATCGTTTAGTAAAATAAAACCCTCTACTCATAGAAGCTTAGCAAACTGATGGCCAAAGTGAATATGGTCCTCTTTGATGCATACACTGGCCCAGATCCTGCTCCCACTGAAACCCATGGAAATGTTGTCTTTGACGACTTCTGTGCAATGAAATACATTGATCCATTAACTGAAGGAAATCATGAGACAATGCAACTAGCCAAAATAGAAACCGATGGGAAAGTTTTACTGAGGATGTCAGCTATGCCATATGATATGGCTCTGAGAACAGTGCTTCTCACAGTCTGAGCCCCATCACAGAGAAAACTGTGGCCACTAAGTACAGAAGAGGTTAAATGTATGTAATAAAGCAGGTTAGAACATCATCAGGACTATATTAAGGACACTAATTTACTGCTGATTAAATGTAGCAAACAATAAAGTCTCCCCAACCCCCTGCAATTGTAAGTAGAATATGTTGGGTTATCATAAAAGAGACTAAGTAAGGATGCAATTAAAGATATGGTGCTGTCTGAGCATTTAAATTGCCACGTCATTAGAAGAGCTCAAAAGCGTGTATCTTTCACCAACAGAAATTGGGCCAATAAAAGATATTTCCTCACCCACCTTGTCTGTGTAACCACCATGGCTACACTGCCACTTCATTTTTGTCAACTTAAAAAAGACAAAACAATATTCTATGGTATGGCTTGAATTGGTTAGAGTTCCACTAAGGCTCACCAAAGAATTGGAAAAGGTATGCATGTCACAGTGATACAGAAAGTGGTTGGGGAATGGAGAAAATTGTTTAAACACCATTTGTGCCCTGTACAAGGCATCTTGGATTGTCCACAGTAGGAAGAATAAAGTACAATCAGCAAGAGAAGTAAAAGTCTAGACATACCGTTTAGTGCATTGGCTAGGTGTGCTTAGATGTGCATCTCTCAATCGGTAAATTCCAAAACAAAGCATATTGTATGTTTTCAGTGCTTTACAAAACAGATCTCCATAACAACCACCATCCTAGGAGACAAAACAAAGTGTGTGTGTGGGGGGGGGGAGTATTTTCAGTCTGTTTCACACCTTGGCACAGAATCACAATTTGTTGTTGACCTGTCACAGCTGAGAAACAATTAGTCAAGAAAATTCCTAATCTAAATGTTGAATTGCAAAACTGCGTATGTATAGGATATTATTGTCCAGTGATTTTATTTGATGGAAACTTGCGATCAGTGACTGACTCTGATTTTAACTAGAAGAATAAGGTTTGGGGACAGAGAATAGATGTTCTATCATTTGAGAGAAACATGGTCTCAACAAAATGATTATTAAGAACATGTGGTGTTTTTTGCTCCGATTTTGGTAGTATGCATGTTGTGAAAGAGAATCAGTATGGAGAGCAGTATGGTGCTGCTTTAGAACCTTGCAAAAAGCATAATTTGTAGATGATGGAGATGAAGGGGGAAATTTTCCCACAAGTTCTGGTTTGAAATACTGAATTACTGAAATACTGAATTGGCTCTAATAAAATAGTTGCCCTTTAAGTAATCCATTGGATTATCATGAGTTAACAATTAAGCTTCATTTGGGTAGATATAATTCATTGACTCTTAGACATGGATGGGGCAGATTTCAGATACTGCCTGGCTTAGCTCCACTGATACACTCCAGCTGAAGTTCAAGCTCAGTACGATATTGAGAATTGGTATTAATTCTTTTCAGTTTGCTTGTCTACACTTTGAGAGCTATGAGTGAAGAGTGCTAGTTAAGGAGTAGCAGCCGTGTTAGTCTGTATTCGCAAAAAGAAAAGGAGTACTTGTTAGTCTCTAAGGTGCCACAAGTACTCCTTTTCTTTTTGCTAGTTAAGGGTAGCTATATGGAGTCAGGATAAACAACAGAGCCTCCAAAGACCTAACTCGGTGTTTTCCTGGTATCTTGCATTAGAATTCTAATTGCACTTCTAATACATGTAGGGTGAGTTTAAGTAATTAGTATACCCATTCTACAGATAAGTTCACTGATTGTTGAAGACAGTGGCAGAGCTTGGAACAGAACTCCTGTGAATAAAGACCCTGTTTATAACAGTGTACAGTGACTTAGACAATCCAGAATTCTGTTGCATCACATGACACAATATTGACTACAGCTAAAATATTCATATTAAAATTCTTGCATGGGATGTGTATTTAGTAAAATTACAGTACAGTTATGATGTCAAATTCATTCAATTTTGTCAAATAGCCATGGATCCCAGTGTCTTGGAACTCTCAGAATATAACAACATATCAATTGACATACTGCATCAGACCAGTGGTCTGTCTTGTCCAATAGCCTATCTCGAGCACTTCCAAGGGAGGTGTATGGTGGGTAGTGATAGAATAACTTGACAATAGCAAAAGTTCCTAATTCATCAATTAGTGTCTGTTTTATGCCCTGAAGTGTAAGTGTTTATATCCTTTCTAAAAAGTAATCTTAATCTTATCTAATGTAACCTTCCTGGGGATGTTAGCTTAATGTAGAGCTGGAGCTGCAACAATATTTGTAGTTACTGATTGAAAGATGTTCTCTAGTATTTGAAAATAAAATATGTTTAGGTTACTTAATTTAATGGCCAACTTTAGCTGAATGTTGCAGCATTTGGTCAAAGGCATGATCCCCACTTTCAAACATTTGACCATTAAATCACAGGAGTGGAAGAGACCTCGAGAGGTCTTCTAGTCCAGTTCCCTGCATTCAAAGCTGGAATAAGTATTATCTAGACCATCCCTGACAGGTGTTTGTCTAACCTGCTCTTAAAAAAATCTCCAATGAAAGAGATTCCACAACCTCCCTAGGCAATTCTACCCTGACAGAAAGTTTTTCCTAATGTCCAACATAAACTGCCCTTGCTGCAATTTGAGCCCATTACTTCATGTCATATCCTCACAGGTTAAAGAGAACACATTTTCTGCCTCCTCCTTGTAACACCCTTTTATGTACTTAAAAACTGTTATCATGTCTCCCCCTACCCCCCAAGTCTTCTCCTCTCCAGACTAAAAGAACCTAATGTTTTCAATCTTCCTTATAGGTCATGTTTTCTAGACCTTAAGTCTTTTTTGTTGCTCTTCTCTGGACTTTCTCCAATTTGATCACATCTTTCCTTTGCCTAGTAGCTCTAGTTATTTTATTAAATGTTCAAGAAGAATTATTACTTTGACCAACTGAATGAAAGTTTCAGACAGTTGGCCAATGCAACAGTATGACTATGACCCACATACTAGTGGGGCTTATTCACTCAACAGTGAAATGTAGTCAGCTCAGAGGTGGAACACAACAGCCATTTTTAGGGCAGTAACTCCAGAATTTGTATAAGGGAAATTGCAGAAATAACTTTAATTGTTATTTTATGGGTATTCAGGGTAGGCTGAAATTAACTACCCAAGTATCAACACTTTGGCAGGCAAATGCTGTTTTACTTGCCTAACTGTTAATCTGAGCATTCAAATTAAGGATGTGTTAATCCTATTGAGATGATTGAGTTTAAAACCTTTTTTTCATCCTCCTCTGACTTTTGCAGTAAATGATGGGTGATTGGCTGTGTGTGTGTAATTTTGTAGCCTGTCCATTGATTTAAGATTGCGTTTACTAGTTCTGTTCATGGAGAAGAGAGTTCTGTGTTACATGAAAATCACAGAAAATCTGATTGATTTACAATGAAGGTCAATCCTGTAACACCATGAATGGTGAAATGGATGCTTTGGAAAAGCATGAGCAAGATTTACAAGGTATGGCAATTCGGTTTGGTTCAAATACATGTCTCTCTATGTCTAGATGCTTTTTACATTTTGGGTACTGGGATGGGAAAATCAGAAAAAGAGTTTCTCACATGATTTTTAGCATGTATGGATTTCAGATAGGTTGGAAACTACACAATATAATCTTCCTTGCTGAATATTCAAGCTGATGTTTATGGTCTTAGCAAAACCGGGAAGTTCAGGGGCACACAAATTAAAAAAAGCCTATCAAATCAACACAAAGATTCAGGTTTAGCTCATCTTTAGAAATAGGATTTGGAGTAAGCCCTTATTTTATCCAAACAGTCTCACCCATCCCTTTGGACACTGTGAGGAAGTACAGGTTTGTTTTTTTTAATGGGACTGGTTCTATGAAGCAATGTTAGTGTCTTTCTGAAAAAAAATTAGCAGAGTGGATCTGGAGGATCCAGCAACTGAAGGGACCTGAGGAACTCCTTACAGAAATTATTTCTTTTATATTGTCATTTCTGGTTTCAGCCTGCATAGCCTATAGAGCCGCTTCTTAATCAGGGTAGGGGCAGTTTGGTACTTAGAGCAGCAACGTATCACCAGATCTGCCCAAAATTTCAAGTGGACTCCATGGCTTTCAGGGGAGAAATTAAAAAAGAGGAACACCATGTTCATTGTTATGGAAACGTTTTTTTAAAAATTCAGCAGATGATGAAAGAGTTACAGAACGGCTGTCTTGATATTACTTTTCTTTTATGATCTTACCCCTAGGTCTGCAAATGGCCCATCATACAAAGCCAACTGAGCAACTCGACACCTGTCTCTGTTTGCAAGTGTCTGGGGCGTGCTGTAGCCTCCTCTCAGTGCATTCTCTTCAGCAATCAGCGCTTCCAGCTCTGGTGTGGCTCCTCCTGTTACCAACGTCCGTATCAGTGTGAGGATATTGTCATTGAAGTATGTCTGCAGAGATAAAAGAAAGCTCTTTAAGCAAACACCATTAAAGTCACAACTGAAGACATCCAAATTACAACTTTTCTGGGGTTCTGCTGTTTAAAGTTCTTGGCTGTCTCTTCAAATAATTTTACATAGAAAATGAAAAGACAGCAGCCTCCAATTACTCTATATTCTTCTATCCCATTAGGCTCCTACACTAGATCCTGCCTTTTAAACACCAGTTCAGGCTGATTTTTATTAAAGAACAAAAATTTGAATGATTTATGTTTCCTATAATTGGTGTTAGTAGTGATGCAATGACTCCTTTCTTTCTCATTGCCTTCATGTCTAATAACAGGCTTTAGGACATGTAATTGTAAAATTCAGACCACATTTAAAGTTTACATGGGCTAGATTGCCTTTTTATACTTGTCACCAATTCATTGGGGAGCTGCCTTTGTGCTGCAAATGTCATTACTTATTACTGTGGCTGGACTCTCGCAGTCTAACCGACGTATTGCACTAAACATCTTATTACGAGACTTGACAGTGTTCAGACATAAGCATGTATCAATTAAACATTTTGAGTTCATTCCAGATAAATGTATGATGAGTTTGGGATCCTGGTGGTCCTTTTAAAAAACTCTAGGGTATAGGGTAAGTGTGGTTTATTAGGGAAGATTTACTCCACTCTGACATTTTGCCAGCATCTGTAGCATTGTCTGTCAGGCAAACAATGGACATTTTAAATATTAATTTAATGGCAGATGAATGACTTTCAAGTTTATTTAAAAGTATACTGGTCTAGTTCAAAGATACTCAGTTAAATATCTACACTATACAGTGTGTGCTGACAACATGCACTGTTTAAAAACAGAATACACACAAAATGACCACCACCAAAAATCAGCCACTATTACTTCCAATCCTACTGATATCTAGTGTTTTTAGAAGACTTGCACATCATGAAGCAGATTAGGAGAAAAAGATTCATATAAATCTCTTGGGGGCAAAGGACCTGCCTTATTGCCTACTGTGGCAGTTAGACCAGATGACTATTAATACTTAGTCCTCAAATTGTACTTTTCATCCACAGATCTCAGTGCTCACTACAAAGACAGGGAAGCATCACTATTTACATTTCACTGATGAGGAAACAGAAATGCATAGAGGTGAAGTGACTTGTCTTAGATCACACAGCAGGTCAGAGAGTAGAGCTAGCTTCCAGACCAGTGCTTTATCCTCATTACCTTCAGCATTGGACTCTCATAATCTCAGTTTTATTGTTCAGATGTGACCACCATGAAAATTTTTTCATTTCAATAGTGAGTTGTGATTGCTATGAAAGCTTCATTTTCATGACTGTTTTATACAAAGACATGTTGTCTAAATTTCAAAAAAAATCCAGTCTAGATAAATACAATGTATTTAGTGGAACAAAACAACCAAAATTGTCCTTTTATATACTCCTAGACAATTATTACTGTGTTTTGCCTATCGTATGCATCTATTTACCTGATTGATCAGAATTGCCCCTAAATGTGATATTTGTTTACTAATCTAAGGGGAAGTGGAGCAGGTAATTAAACGTTTAAAAATTGGAAGCAATGAAGGAGGAAAAGAACATTTTATGATCACTTCCAAGGGGGTATGATTACCAGTAATCAGAAGCAAAGGAGAATATCGGGTGGGAAATCCTGAATGATTGATAGTATTTGATACGTTATGACTTAATTGGTGGGATAATTAGAGAGTACAGCTTGTTCAGGAAGGAAAGTCAGGGAAGAGGTGTTGCATTATACATCAAGAATACATTCACTTCTGATGTCCAGAAGGAGGTGAGAGGCAGACCAAAGTGTGTGGGGAAAACAAGCATGACATGGGCCTATGATAGATCACCAGCACAAGAGGTGGATGAGGCATTTCTGGAGCAAACAACAGTAATTTCCAACACACGAGACCGGGTAGTAATGGGGGGACTTTAACTACCCAGACATCTGTGGGAAAAGTAAGATGCCAGTAAGTTCTTGAAATGTGCTGGGGACAACTTCTTGCTTCAGAAGTAACCAAGTGGGCATCCACTTTAGACTTGATTCTGACTAGGAAGAAATTGGTTGCAAATCTGAAAGTTGAAGACAAATTTGGGTGAAAGTGACCAGAGCATAAGGACAACTGTCTTTGGACTAACTGCTAGCTAAGGTCCCAAGGGAAGAAAATGTAAGAGAAAAAGGAGTTGAGGAGAGCAGGCAGTTTTTATTAATGGCAAATGCTCCAGGTGTGAAGGAAGAGACCAACATATTTCCATCAGGATCTCTATAATGACCTAAAAAGGAATCCTACAAAAAGTGTAAATACGGACAGTTTGCTAAGGCTGGTTACAAAAGAATAGCACAAGCATGTAAGGACAAAAGCACATAATGAATTACATCTACCAAGGGACAAATACAAAGACCAAGAAAAGTGTAGGTCCACTACTTAAAGAGTGCTAATAACTAAAGACTGAGATGTTTAATGCTTATTTTGCTTCAATCATTACTATAAAGTGTAATGGTGACCTTAACAGCAAGGAGGAAGACTCACAATCCAAAATAGGGAAAGAACAGGTTAAAGAACATTTAAATTGGCAGGGCTTGATTAAATTCACCCTAGGATACTTATAAAACTAGCTGAGGTAATCTTGGAACCATTAGCAACTCATGGAAGGACACATGAGGTCCTAGAAGACTGGAGAAGGGCAAATATGCACCTATCTTTTAAAAAAAAGGGACTGGGGGAATTATAGACCAAACTTTGATACCTGGAAAGATATTGGAGCACAATCAGTTTGTAAGCACTTAGAGGATAATAGGGTTATAAGGCATAGCCAGCATGATTTTGTTAAGAACAAAACATGCCAAATCAACCAGTTTTCCATCTTTGACAGGGTTACTGCCCTAGTGAATGCAGGGAAGCAGTAGACATGATAGCTCTTGATTTTATTAAGGCCTTTGCCATGATCCAACATAACAGTCTCATAAGCAAATGTGGTCTAGATTAAGGTGGGTGCAGAACTGGTTCACACACCAAGAGTAGTTATCAAGGGTTTGCTGTCAAATTGGGGGGTGGGGGTGGAGGTCTGTCCTGGATGTGGAACTAGTCAATATTTTCATGAATTACTTGGATAATAAAGTGGTCATTATACTGATTAAAATCTGCAGATGACACCAACCTGGAAGGAGTTGCAAGCAATTTGGAGGACAGGATTAAAGTCTCCAATTTGTCAAGGTCATTGTTGACTTCTGTCTGAAATCAACAAGATGACGTTCAGACGAGTCCTAAAATTAGGAAGGAAAAAAAAATGCACAACTACAAAATAGGGAATAATTGCCTATGGTAGTACTGCTGAAAAGGATCTGGGGGGTTATAGTGGATCACAAATCGACTATGATCCAACAATGTGATGCAACTCCCTAAAAGAATAATATAGTTCTAGGAGAGTCACATGTAAGATACGGGAGGTATTAGTTCCACTCTACTTGGCACTGGTGAAGTCTCAGCTGCAGTACTGTGTCCAGTTCTAGGCAAACTGGAGCGCGTCCAGAGGATAGCTACAGGAATGATACAAGGGCGACAAAGCTGGACTTTTCAGGAAAGGATTAACTGGGCATATTTAATTTTGAGACAGGAAGACCGTGGGGGAGGAGGAACTGATAACATCAGGTGGAGAATACAACACT
The DNA here is from genome assembly GCF_009764565.3 of Dermochelys coriacea. Lineage (NCBI taxonomy): Eukaryota > Metazoa > Chordata > Testudines > Dermochelyidae > Dermochelys > Dermochelys coriacea. Next base: position 64,401,807 of record NC_050074.1, read on the forward strand.
CACTTCACTAAAGAACTCATGTTAAACTGTGAAACAATGGCAAAAGAATACATTGTCTTGCACCTGTCACAAATGTTTCCAAGTAATAGGCCTTATTCTGATCCCAGGAGCAAGCCAATGGGACTCAATGGATTTACAGTGATGTAAAATTGATCCAGTTCAGAGGGGAATTAGGCCTGCTGTCACAGGACAATGGTCTCCCACTGCTAGACAAATGTCATGGCAAAGCTAAAGACATTTATTTGGAAAGCAGACAACATTTATCTTGGAACAATAGTTTACTTTGGGTTTCACACCATGACTGATGTGGATGTTATCATTTAGAGATGAGTGCAGTTTTTGTTCGTGCTGCCATTGCTGAATAAAAATATTCTAATTTTGAGAATGGATGCCTGACGTGCAAGCAGAAAACATCCTAGGTGAACAGGAGTCTAGCATGCCTTCTGGATGGTTAGAGAGAGATTGTTAACACTGCCTAAGCTTGCATGCTCTCAACTCCCATGAGACTCAGGCCCTCCTTCAAACCTTTCCACTATGGAGATGGGGAGCCTGCTGCACCTCATGGGTTAAAAAAAAAATCTGGCCTCGCTGATCTCCATTTCCTTCAATACACATAATGTGAGAGTGATGTGCTCAGTCTGAGGGCGGATACAAGGCCTGGATATGCCAGTACTTGTATGGGAACAATGTGTTGAATGAGTGCTGTAGCATTAAAACTAACAGGCTACTTTTCAGTAGCCAATGCAAATTCCTTTTGTTAATTGTATAATCATCACTGAAAAACACTTCTCTGCTGCTGTTACTAACTGTATCCCACATTGGATATCGTGATTACCAGTATTATACATGCATTGGCTACAGTGCTGAGTAATGGGAATGCATTATAGACGCTACACCATAGGTAATTGACAAGCAAATGGATATCTGAGCTAGCAGTGCCACCTAGCCCATGCAACTGAATTCTGTTGCAGCTGTTTTTGAGTGTAAGTGTTCTGAGACTACTTCAAAAATGGTTGAACAAACTGGAAAGCATAATTACCAAAGCTTATGTTTCGCAGTTAATGCTGTCAAGCCTTTTAAACTAATTGGTCTTTTACAGAAAATTTAACTGAAAATGAACGCATCTTTTAATAACATTGCTTTAACTTTAATGACATTTTGCCTTTCGTTTATAACTACTCTAAAATTGTCATTTTCCATGTCATAGCTGCCATTTTTTTATGTTTGCTACTTCAACGGAAAAAATACAATAGTTATTTCGCCTCTATTTCAGGCAGATATTTTAACTTGCTTGTTTTTCCTTACATGATGCATTTGTTTCAAGTGAATGCATATCCAGATATGGGGAATTACAGAGCTAAACGCATTAACTAAATCCTGAACAGGCCCTGGGGAGAGGTCCAAAGCAAAGGTGAAAGAACAATCTTTTATATTGTATTACATTTTAAAAATACCTCCCAAACTATTAAGGGATATTGTGAATCCTCTGGGTAAGGGGATGTTTTATTACCTGTTAATCCTTCTGAACAGCAGGATACAAAAATAGAAAAGTCTTATGTTTCAAAATGTCCATCTCATAAGTTAAAACATTTCCTTTTCTGAATAAATGAGATTGTAAAGGACCTTAGGGGTTCTACTGCAAAGTTGGCTTTAACTCTTCATCCCTCCCCGTCCCCATGTGAAATTTCTGTTTGTATAAGGGAAAAAGGGATGCTAATAGAATACATTTTTTAAAAAAGTAAGGTTCTAACAGAGACCAATAGATGCCAGGAAATTCAACGTTAAGTCTCATGATCTGGCTCTGAATAGATGCTTTTGTACTGATGACATTCCCTGAAGCTACACCAATCCTGCTACCAGTGGTATGTATAGAAATGATGCTGAAGCTCTGTATGGGAGTATTTTTTGTAGCATCATTACCAAAATGAATGTCAGACAGAATCAAGATGTTTGGGAACCACTTCCCAGCGATAAAAGATGCTTATTGGGACAAGTGGCATTTTTGCATCCTGCACTTTATTTTGCCTTCTATAGCTACAGACAACGGCCAAGACTTTCAAAAGTCACTAGTGATTTTGGGTGCTCAACTTAGCACATCTTAGAGATGGCCTGATTTTGAGAGGGTGGCACTAAATGGAGCCTGATTTTCAGACTCCTTTAAGATATCTTAAGTCTCATGATTTTTGAAAATCTTAGCACGGATACCTCATCCACAAATGCACTGTGTCTGAGAGAAGGTTATTTGTAACCTGGGCTTTCTAACCAACTTACATTTTGCTGTAAACAAGTGTATTGTGAGAACATGCTTTGCTTAACAGGGGCAGCCCCACTACAAGAAGAGCAGTATACGTATATAGCTTTCCATGCATTTGCATTTGTTTGTAGATGTGTAAGGCAAATCAAATACTTAGAACAAAATGTAATGAAAAACTCTAGCAGAGGCTGATGTCTATTCCAGAGACATAATAAAGGTTAGGCAGCCTTGTTTAAGAATAGCTTTTGCCATACTTAAAATCTGTACCAGGTGAAATGTTTAGTAAAGTAAAAAGTACTTCATTATCAATAACTAAACCATTCTTGTCTGCACACCCAGTGTTTCCTGAAGATGCTAAGAAACCTGCAAAGGAAGGATTAATCTATACATGAAGTTGTCTTGTGCATAGTTCCATTGTTGCTAAAGACAAGAAAGAAACACAGATGGATGGGCCTTATTACTCTCTTACTTTATCCCTGTTTTACACTGGCATTAACTCCATTTACATCATATGCCAGACTTCCACTGAATAAGTGAGAGGAGAATGTGAGCAGTTCACATACATGTGTTGTGCCTGGTGCATTGGGTTTGCATTACTAAGAATTTAATTACATTCTGCAGAGATCAAGGGGTAAAATTTAATTCTAAAAAGCAACTAAAAAGAAGGTGCACTACTTCCCCCTTTCACAATGAAAAACTTCACAGCAGAGGGCACAGTGGGAGAAAACAATATGTACCTCCTGCAACCCCCTTTAATCTCAGCCTTTTCCCTGCTAATATAGCTTTTGCCCAACCATGCAATACAACAAACACCAATTACATTCCTACTAGCTTTATGGGCTTTCCCCATCGACTTAATTGCAGTCAATTTAGTAATTAAATCAATATAGTTGATGTAATCTTGAAGACCCTACTCAAGCCTCAAAGTACGCTGGCATGTGACAAATGACTTCCCTCTTAGAGAATTGCTGTGGAGCTAGTGTAGTGAAAGTATGACTCATGCTGGTCCCACAGTCCTGTAAAAATATTTTGGGATCAATGCTTGAATTCAGGCAGTAGAAGTAGAGGTCGGGTCACAAAAAGCGGATACTACAAAGCCAGTGGATCAGGTGGTGTGGGAAATGACAGGATGCCTGTTTTGGGGTAGAGAAAAAGAAATGTGGAACACCTCCTCTTCCCCATCACCCCAATAGAGAGCTAGACGAGCAGGGAGAGTTCCTTTTCCACCCGGTAGCTTGGACAGCGGAAACTCTTCCAGGAGTGGAGGAGAGAGTGACCCTGCCCACATCAGCAAAGCAGTAGGAAGAGGAGACAGCATTGGTATGGCAAATGAAGACTGGCAGGGATTTCTTCTGTTTCTTTCCCTTAAGTCAGAATTCTCTATTTCTGGCATCACAGTCATTTCCCTGATTTCAGATGGTGGTGCCCCACCTTAACCACTTAAGAATGAAAGAAGTTTGACAAAGAATTTTTGCAGAAGAAAGAAGACAGAGTTCATGAACAGATATGTCATCGGTAGCTAGATATTTAGAGGGGAAAATAATTACATTTACTTTGTGAAGAATAAACTGACTGTGCTCAAAGGAAATGTTTCTAAATTGTAATTCTCCATTGTGAGTTATCTAAGCATAAACACAATTATTCTCTCTTCTAATTTATCTTTCAAGTGGTTGCACAATAAAGCAATGGTGTGGTGTCTGCAACATTGCTATCTGTTACTCTGGGAATGCCTGTAATAAATAGAAGGATTAGCCTTTCAATAAGTGAAGCAACAAACAGCAGGGGTTGAATTATGAGACAGTCTTTGGATAGGGATGCTTAGACACCTGATTAAATGGAAATTTTGGGAAGGGAGCTACAGAAGAAAAGAAATCAGTGAAATCTAAATGGACCTGATGTTTAAATGTTGACTTGGAAGGTTGATATTTTGGCTTCCATTGTCTAGAAAGCTCTCAGTCATATTTTCATTCTATCCTCTCATTAGCTGCTTTTAATTATGATAGAATTCCTCAGTGTCCTCCTAATATTAAAACTCAGTTTCATTCAGGAATCTTCTTAGTCTGGTAAGGTGAACTGCTTTCAAAATGCCAGTTTGGGACCTTCATATTTAAGAGCTCCAAGGTATTACATGTTTCAGAGTAGCAGCCGTGTTAGTCTGTATTCGCAAAAAGAAAAGGAGTACTTGTGGCACCTTAGAGACTAACAAATTTATTAGAGCATAAGCTTTCGTGAGCTACAGCTCACTTCATCGGATGCATTTGGTATTACATGGAAACGCTAAACCTTTCACCCATACAATTTTTATTAGTAATGGTTTAGAGTTAGAGTTTGGTTGGATACTTATGTGGACTCTCTTCAAAATTTGGCTGGCTGACTGACTCACAAGAACAAGGTATCTCATAAGATTACTGTTACTTCATGCTCCTTATTGGAATGAAATAGATTCCCTCATTACATCTGTCTCAAGCTGCGGCTGGAATGGACTGAAGTGTAGTAAGAAGAACAGGAGTACTTGTGGCACCTTAGAGATTAACAAATTTATTAGAGCATAAGCTTTCGTGGGCTACAGCCCATTTAAGTTAAAAAAAAAGGTTAATTGAACTTTTTTGAACCATCAAAAATTTGGTTTCACTTTTAGGTGAAGATTAGAGTTGGCTCTTTAAAAAAAAAAGATATTGCTTTGCCCACCTCTTGTATTATTTGGGGCTTAAGCCAACTGATCATGAAACTAAATTCAATAGGATATTCTGAAAGTTTAGGTTCAACTTTACAAAGGACTCTCAACCAGCCCCTAAGTTTGCATCTACAGCTTTAGGCATGCACCGTCATTTTTACCCACAAAACAGATTTTATGTGCACAAACAGCATATTGGTCGCACAGGCAAATTTCAGTTTATGTGCACAACTGCCTTTCACATGGACAAACTGTCTTTAGCACATGTAAATCAGGAGGCCATTAGTGAGTTTGATTTATTTAAATTCTATTTTTAAATCAAAGCTGGAAACTAACTTTTTTTCAACAGACCCTGATCAGGATCATGAAAGACATTATTAAAAAACATAATCTACAAAGTAATCGTATTATAACAGCTGATACTGCAACAAGAGAGTCTTCTGAAACAGCTGTAGTTAGGATAATCAGGAGTAAACAGGGTCTCCAAAGGGATACTCATTTGAACACTTTAAAATCAGAGGTATAGTACAACAGGCTTGCTTAATGGAGCTTATCATAAACAACATTTCATATTCTCCTCCATTAATTACATCTCTCTTGCATCTTAGTCATCTACCCCGAGAGGTCTATTTCCATTGAAAAGTATCAATCTGGAAATTGCTAGTGTTAGTTTCCCAGTGTTTCTATAAAAACCCTTAGACTGCTTGCTTTCCATTTGGTCCATTTGCAAAAATCTGCTCCAACATTAATCTGCTGGCACATAAAGTGTACAAAGTTTTTAAATGGAAGTCCTTTAAGCGAGTGCGTAAACCAGTTAAAAATGGACCCACTCTAGGTTAAAGTAGAGACTGATACCCTGTCTGTATTGAGAGAGGAAGACTATTTATTTGCTATTGAGAGAGGAAGACTATTTATTTGCTATGGATGGCCAAAAACTGGTTTAGAGACTTTAAAGCTTAAAGTTTAAAGTAGAGACTGATACCCTGTCTGTATTGAGAGAGGAAGACTATTTATTTGCTATTGAGAGAGGAAGACTATTTATTTGCTATGGATGGCCAAAAACTGGTTTAGAGACTTTAAAGCTTAAAGTTTAAAGTAGAGACTGATACCCTGTCTGTATTGAGAGAGGAAGACTATTTATTTGCTATTGAGAGAGGAAGAGTATTTATTTGCTATGGATGGCCAAAAACTGGTTTAAGCAAAATAGCTGCTTAGTTTGAACTCCACTGAAATTCAAAATGAACCTTATACAAACCTGTTTTGTTTTTAACCAGTTTAAACTTTGAAACACCCACATCAATTTTTTTTTATATTTTTGCATTCTTGGTCCCAGATACAAGCAGGAATATCGGAATAACCTGACAGCATGCTCATGCAAATTCAGACCCAGAACTGTGATGTAGCTGCTCTTTCAAGAAATCCCATTCCCATTGATTTCCAGCCCACTTTTGCAGAGCCAAGAGGGTCAGCTGGTTGAATTAAGCTTTGCAGAAGCATTCAAGCTTTTGTCCGCTGACCTGATCTAATCTAAACCTTTTGTTTGTCGCTATGAACTATCACTTTATTGATGGAGTACAAAAGATAATTAGAAGCTGTAAAATGTGTAAAACACTGAACTGTCAAGGTAGTAATGTTCTGCAAGAAGACAGTTTTCATATTTTAGAGCTAATACCCTAAATTTCCAATGGTGACTAGTGATTTTGAGCGCTTCCATTTTCGGAAGCCCAATTTGAGACATCCTGCTGCAAGCCACCAGACTTTCAACTCTTTCTGAAAATAGTGCGCATCCAAAATCACCAGTTACTTTTGAAGTCTCAGGCCAATATACATACCCTGTGATCTGAGAGATTAGTTGTTACAGAGTGTCAGATCCAGCTCCTCAAAGGTCTTTCAGTGCATAACTGCAACGGACAACAGGAGTTATGTGCTTAAATACCTTTGAGGGGAACTGGGGCTCAGTCCACATCCAAAGTAATGACGGTGTATGAAGGTCCAGGTAGGGGAAGGTATCTTGTCCTTCAGGCTGCATGGTAGCAATGGAGCTGCTACACATCATCAGCCTCCTATGGTCTGTCTGATGGGGAAGGGGGAGAAAGTTTAGATTTGCTTACAGCGCTCATGAGGGAGTCCAATACACTGACGGCGAATGCGGTTCCACATGCAAATGGCTGTGTAAGATACAATTCTGTGTCTGGGTCGTCGTCATCATCTTGGTCCAAAAACTGAACGTTAGAATCATTTACTGAAAATAATAATACAAAAATATCATAATATGCTTCTTAGCCTGCAGCATGTGACTTTACCTACGACACAATCAGAAAGAAAAAGCAATGGCATGTGTCTGGAAACACAAACTCGTGTCTTTGACATCACTTAAAATGAAATCAAAGTGGATGTGAAAATATGCACTTAAAAATCTGTTAATCCTTATTTTGCTTGTATGAAAGGTGAATATCCCTGTGCCATAAAAACGACTTTCTTGGCACCATCTGCTCACTTGCCATGGTGCTGACATACATTTTTCCTCCGTACAGGCAAGATACAATGAATAGGGCTGTGCGGATATGCAGAAAACTATTAATGTCAGGTCCACTTTGTGACATAAACATTGTCCACAAAAACATTGGTTCAACCCAAAGACATCTGCTACGGTGCTTCTTTTCTGATGGAACTGTGTTAATGCAATTGCAACTCCAAAGAGGGAAGCTCCCCATTCAGCTTGCATCAAGCTTGTCAGACAAAAGCAATACACTGTAATTCTACTACTATACTACAGTGTCGTTTCAAATGGTTTCAGCCACAGCCTCACCACCCTAGCCATGAATTCTATTCCATTCAGTGTGAGGAAGTATCCACATCAGGTTGCTTTTCAGAAAAGAAACATTTGACCATCCTAGCCACTATGGATGTAGAAGCCCTCTACACCAACATTCCACACAAAGATGGACTACGAGCCGTCAGGAACAGTATCCCCGATACTGTCACGGCTAACCTGGTGGCTGAACTTTGTGACTTTGTCCTGACCCATAACTATTTCACATTTGGTGACAATGTATACCTTCAAATCAGCGGCACTGCGATGGGTACCCGCATGGCCCCACAGTATGCCAACATTTTTATGGCTGACTTAGAACAACGCTTCCTCAGCTCTCGTCCCCTAATGCCCCTACTCTACTTGCGCTACATTGATGACATCTTCATCATCTGGACCCATGGAAAAGAAGCTCTTGAGGAATTCCACCATGATTTCAACAATTTCCATCCCACCATCAACCTCAGCCTGGACCAGTCCACACAAGAGATCCACTTCCTGGACACTACGGTGCTAATAAGCGATGGTCACATAAACATCACCCTATATCGGAAACCTACTGACCGCTATTCCTACCTACATGCCTCTAGCTTTCATCCAGATCATACCACTCGATCCATTGTCTACAGCCAAGCGCTACGATATAACCGCATTTGCTCCAACCCCTCAGACAGAGACAAACACCTACAAGATCTCTATCATGCATTCCTACAACTACAATACCCACCTGCTGAAGTGAAGAAACAGATTGACAGAGCCAGAAGAGTACCCAGAAGTCACCTACTACAGGACAGGCCCAACAAAGAAAACAACAGAACGCCACTAGCCATCACCTTCAGCCCCGAACTAAAACCTCTCCAACGCATCATCAAGGATCTACAACCTATCCTGAAGGACGAGCCATCACTCTCACAGATCTTGGGAGACAGACCAGTCCTTGCTTACAGACAGCCCCCCAATCTGAAGCAAATACTCACCAGCAACCACACACCACACAACAGAACCACTAACCCAGGAACCTATCCTTGCAACAAAGCCCGTTGCCAACTCTGTCCATATATCTTTTCAGGGGATACCATCATAGGGCCTAATCACATCAGCCACACTATCAGAGGCTCGTTCACCTGCGCATCTACCAATGTGATATATGCCATCATGTGCCAGCAATGCCCCTCTGCCATGTACATTGGCCAAACTGGACAGTCTCTACGTAAAAGAATGAATGGACACAAATCAGACGTCAAGAATTATAACATTCAAAAACCAGTTGGAGAACACTTCAATCTCTCTGGTCACTCGATCACAGACCTAAGAGTGGCTATCCTTCAACAAAAAAGCTTCAAAAACAGACTCCAACGAGAGACTGCTGAATTGGAATTAATTTGCAAACTGGATACAATTAACTTAGGCTTGAATAGAGACTGGGAATGGATGAGTCATTACACAAAGTAAAACTATTTCCCCATGATATTTCTCCCTCCCACCCCACCCCCCACTGTTCCTCTGATATTCTTGTTAACTGCTGGAATTAGCCTACCTTGCTTGTCACCATGAAAGGTTTTCCTCCTTTCCCCCCCCTGCTGCTGGTGATGGCTTATCTTAAGTGATCACTCTCCTTACAGTGTGTATGATAAACCCATTGTTTCATGTTCTCTGTGTGTGTGTATATAAATCTCTCCTCTGTTTTTTCCACCAAATGCATCCGATGAAGTGAGTTGTAGCTCACGAAAGCTTATGCTCTAATAAATTTGTTAGTCTCTAAGGTGCCACCAGTACTCCTTTTCTTTTTGCGAATACAGACTAACACGTCTGCTACTCTGAAACATTTGACATTTAGATTCTCATTGAGTTGCCAGAGTTCATCTCCCCACTCCTAGCCCATGCCACTACACACAGCTTGATAGAAATCTTATCAAGCAGATGATATTTGGTGAAGTCATTTCTTTTCCATAGTAGACTCCTCAGTCATAAAAGTGCAGACTGATCACTTGTGTCACCAAAGATGCTTTTGAAATTATTTAAAAAAAATGAAAAATTAATTTCAATTCCCATCCAGGTCTGAGAAAATATCAGTTTTGCAGCATCTGATAGTGTGGATCTTGAATACTTTTCTTGTCTCATTGTTATTGGAAATTTCCTGTATTTTTTTTTTTAGTAGACAAGGATGCTTCTTAAAAAAAAACAACAAATCCTCATGCCATTGACTTCAACTGAATCACTCTCTATCTAGAAATAGGCCTGCCATTCTGAACTATCATCTTGAGACAAAATGAAAAGGAGTACTTGTGGCACCTCAGAGACTAACAAATTTATTAGAGCATAAGCTTTCATGAGCTACAGCTCACTTCAATTACTTTTATTTGATCAAACTACCCATTATTCAACAGCTATCTTCCACTAATATAGTATTGCACTGTCATGCAATGGCCTCAAAGAAGAAGAAGATAAGCATTGTTAACCCCATTTTACAGATGGGTAAATTAAGACACCAATTGGCTGTGACATAACCAAGGTCAAACGGAGTCAGTAGCAGAGTTGGCAATAGAACATACAATTCCTCATCCCCTGCCATAACCACTAAAAAGTAATATCTCTAGAGCTATATACAGTCACTGGTTACATTATATGATGCAGATGAAAGTCATCTGTTAAATAGCTCCATCTACACTATATCTTGCCCAGTGTCTGTCAATTTATTCTTGGGCTCCTAAGCAAAATACCACTGGAAGCCTGTTGTACTATTTCAAAATATACTTTTTGAAAAGACTGTGCCTTTGTTTAATTTACTAGCTGAGGAGAGGAACTATAAACAGCAGTACTCTTTTCCCACTTCTACCTGGCAGACTTGTAAGACTAATACCTGACTTTGACACAGACTTTCTAACAGTATGTAGTGTCAGTTTCCAACTTACACCAAATCTTCTGTGAATTCTACAAGTAAGTGCAGTTTAAGCCTGACTATATCTTTTTCTTCCTGATGCAAGTTAGCCTACTATGATTTTTATGAAAGGTCTCCTGGCTAGATGGGGGTAGGTTTAAGAGCGCAGCACTGCACCACAGGAAATGCTAATCAAACACTGCTCTGAGCCCCTTGTGAAATCTCATTTTATTGAGAGAGTGCAGCATAGAAGCTAAGCTGCTTTAGCTTCATAGCCTGAGAAAAGGTCTACTCACAAAAAACAAAACAAAAACTGCTTAAGGGAAGGTATGATACCCGGGTTTCTTTTTCAAAATCTTGTATTTCTTTTTTTATTTCCTGTGAGAGCTAAGACATGTCAGTCAAACTGACAAATAAAGACAGAGAGAGAGAGAAGGGCACCCAGGCCAAAGAAAATGAATTGGTGAGAAGATGCTATGGAAACAGCCGGCAGGTCAGACGAGTGTGATCAAAGGTTTACTGATGCTGCGTGAAAAAGAAATCATTAAGAAAGGCCAGAACAAGACAGTCAATTTCTACTAGAACCACAAATAAAACACATTCAAAGCAGTGCCATGAGGGTAGCCCCTCTGATGCAGCCAGATAAATAAAGAAAAAGCTGATGATGGTAGGAACAACACCACCACCAACAAAAAAGAAGACAGTGATGTGAAGGAAAAAGGCACTTCTTACCCAGTTCAGTTATCATTAGTATGTGGGTTCCACTGTTTTTTTCCTGACTGATTGAAACCAAAGGCAGAAGTTTGCCAGGCTTAGCTAGTAAGTAAAGTATTTAGGGGGGAAAGAAAGTACAGAAAGAGAATAAAATAAGGGAGTAAGACAGGTAAGGCTCTAAAAAAAAATAAAACTGAAAATAAAAAGGACAAAGGACCACAAATCAAGTTTGTATTTGCCATGAAAGCTTCTGCACTTCACATCACAACAACTTGACAACATGAATATCCATAGCTAGAGTGACAGGTTTCAGAGTAGCAGCCGTGTTAGTCTGTATTCGCAAAAAGAAAAGGAGTACTTGTGGCACCTTAGAGACTAACAAATTTATTAGAGCATAAGCTTTCGTGAGCTACATGAATACGGATACGATGAAGTGAGCTGTAGCTCACGAAAGCTTATGCTCTAATAAATTTGTTAGTCTCTAAGGTGCCACAAGTACTCCTTTTCTTCATAGCTAGAGTGGAAATCATATCCAGGTAACCAGTTGCTCCATTCTCAAGGGTAATAAGTGTTATGTCACTATGCAGTGACTATGCAATATTAAACAAGTTTTGGAGTATGAAGGGTTAACCAAGTAGCGTTTCAAATGCAGAAGGGAAGTCTGCTGGCATCTTACATAACATTTTGTTTTTTAAAAGAGTTTGTCCCAAAGAACCCTGCCTACTTGGTACAATACACTAAGAACAACCTCTTGCCTAATGTAGTGTGTGTTTACGAACACACAAGGTGAAAACACATAGGGAAGAACTAATTTAGTTATTTAATCCAAGTAGAAATAGTTTCCCCTAATGTTTCCTCAGCAAGAGTAAATCAAAACAGTTAACTGAAGAGTGAACATGGTGTCACTGGCTATGAAATAGGTAACTCTCCTGATGCCTGTAAAAAGAGATGGAAAAATATATGGGAATGGACATGAAAGGCGTGTTTTTGTTTTCCTTACCTAGCTCTGTTATAATAGGTATGTTGGCTCCTGTTGTGATTGAGGGTTGACGTAACAGACCATGGACTGGACTGTTGTCTGGAGATGACCTATCCATTCCTGGTGGTGTAAACCCTAAGGAAGGAATGTCAGACAATTACAGGATGAACTTTAAGTTGCAAGGCAAACAGAAAAGAATGTAACAAGTCATTTCAGACTGATGCAAATGATGATGCGAGATGTTAACTTTGCATGCATCTCCTGTGATAGTTTATAGCAGATTTCTACCTGTAGCTCTCTGAACAATAAGCTGTTTTACTTAACATTCAGTATTGCAGAAATACAGCCCCGCAAGCCTATCAGGCAGTTTATGCTATAAGACAGCTGGCAACAATTAAAGCCAACACACTTCTGCTAAACTTGTGAAACAGCAGTTTTTATATCAAAACATATTAAAACTTTCAGTGCAAAATGTGCTCATTGTTAAAAAAAATGGAAACAAAATCCAAAGCCATTAATATTTGAGGGGTTTTTTTCTTGCTATCAGTATTTCAAAGAACACTAGTAATAAGCATCCTTACTTAAGCCCCTCACTGCATTCTAAGGCTTGTTAAACCACCATGTTTGCAGCTTTCAGGAGCTGATGGGTCTGATTCAGAAGATTTAGGGTGGAGCTGCAAAGACCGCTGAAGGATTTAGTTACTTTAAGATGTTTCCAAAAGCATTATGAAGCCCACAGAATTCTTAATTTTCATGCTGATCTTGCAGAATCCTATGGCTTCCATGAGTCAGAAAGAGCAGGAAGCACTAATCTGAAAGGAATGGGGAACCAGGGGAGAGAGACTGACATATGGCAGGTGGGTGGGAGAGAGGAGAAGGACATCTGGAGATAAACAGGAGAGAGGTGCACACACTTGGAGAGAGGATGGCATAGAGAGACAGTGGGGAAGAACTACATGGGAGGTGAAAGGATGGTCTGGGGGGAGCAAATCCTTATGCAACTTGCATGCTTCACCTGAGGCTGCATGCTCTGCAGGAACACCTGCCACTGAACAATTCGTAAACATAAAAAGGTAATACCCAGGCACATTATTTTGCTAAGCTGGAGTTACGATGTAAGTGCTGATTTAAGTAAACCAAAAAACTCTCACAAAAAGTTGGCCTGGAAATTCATTGTTACGATATATACTTAAGTCTCCCTGCTTCGAAAAAAGTAGGAAGAATGGAAACATGTATTTAACGTCACTGTTGTTGAAGTGCAAGAGTTAGGCTCAAGGACTCCATTTCCCCCTTGCGATGGCAGTATTTTTTAAGCAGCTATTTGTCTAACCATGAGGCCAAACGAATTTTGCATTATAAATTGTTGAACAGCTATTAGACTTTGGACAAATTCTGCCCAGACTCTGACTTTATGTCTCAGCTCCACAAACAGATTTTTGACCTTCTGTCATTACTCACTTGGACTAGATTTGAATCAGCCAGATGCCACCAACCCCCACCCCTCCCAAAGTCAAACTCATTCTTGCTGTAATTCCATTGCCTTCTCACAGCATGCGAATTGTTCCACTCAGCTGAAGTCATTCATACATTCATCTGCTACTGACTCCAAAATGAGTTGATACTGTATTTCCCTCTGCCCCTATCCTCAATTTTGGCAGTATAAATAAGACATGAGCTATCAGAGAATCCTTACATAAATGTATAGCACTTCAAAATGCGATGTCAGTCCCTTACCTGGATTTTTGCCCCTTTCTTGATAGTAATAATCACCACTATCAAACAAGCTTTCCATATTTTAAAATATTAAGTGCACTAATTTTGGCCCCTCAATTGTCTAACACAGTTTTGGTACATGGGAGCACATAGAATGGGTCTCCAATTCAGCTCTGTGCTGAGTTAGCAGGGCTTGGGAGAGCTGTAGGAATTACTGGGCTTGCCTGTCTGGGAAGGGGGATAGAACTCTGTTTTGTTCTGAAGCTACTTTGGCCTTATGTCTAAGATCAAGTGTGGTATCAATTTAACACATACTCTGATGCAACAAATATTTCTGAGAGACCACCCTACCCCTGCAGGGAGATGGATTTGCTATGGTGGGTCTTCTCCATCTCTAACTCTTGTGATCTTCTAGGAGACTGCAGCATGAACTGTGCCCTGCCATCTGGAAGAAAGCTCCCACAGCACAAGGCCTGTGAGGATGGGCTATGTAAAAGGGAGGGAAAACTGTGGAGAGGGGCTCTGAATGGTGATGGGGAAGGGAGGAGAAGTTGTCTCAATGCTTTCCACAGATTTGAAAGGCATAAATTCCCATGGAGGAATTTAAGCACAGCAATACAATTCCAGTCAACAATGGTGATTCAGATAATAAACAGATTTCTTCAAGGCAGGTGGAAGTGCTGAGTATGTCAGAGTCTTTAGTTTCACTCCATGTATTCCTTACTCAGTGTACTGAAATCAGTTTTACTGTGCCAGCATGGAAAAAAGCGGATTGTATGCCCAGTTGATTTCTGTATGATAGTCTCTATCATGGCCAAATCCCACGAATGAGTGACAGCCATTCAAGAACTTTTATTAACATGCTACCTCACCCACTTCCTGCTTCACTGCAGATCTATGCCGTGCTCTGACACCCACTGGCCTACCCAGAATTTTCCCAGGAGCCCTCCCAAGACTCAAAAGAGCAGGCAGATTAATTATGGATTGAGAGTCCTGGCTCAGGACTTTACAAGGGGCAGGAGAGGTATTTCTGGAGACATGGACGCTAGAATTGGGCTGCCTTCTGTTTGATAGTGTTTTGTATACTTCCAAATTAAATTATGCAGTAGGAGGCATGATGCGAGACACCAGCTCTTCAAAACACAAGTGGCAACAGACACTGGGAGAGCTCTGTATATGCACCAAGGCAGCTGGGGCCACTGGAGAATCACAGCTCAGCGTGACTGGCAGCAAGCCTTCCAACTTCACACTAATTTGAGGGTAGAAAAGGCTAACCTTCTCCCCACAAGCCCTTGAGCCATTGGTGGTGGGCAGTGTTAGCATGAGAAACCACTGTTCAGACCATCATCAGAGGCCTCTCTTTTCTCCTTTCCATAGAGGCTTTTCTTCCCAGTCCGACATGGTGTCCACTACACATTTTTCAATGAATCAGGCCCTTCAGATTGTAGAACTAGTCAGTAGCTTCCTGCCAGTTCAGAGGAAAATGTAAAGACTCAGTTTAACATGCATCTAAATGCATGACTCCTCCACTCTCCCTAGAAGGCTATTTGTAGACACCTCTCTCTAACTCCTCAATTATTTGTCTTCTTAGGATGGTGTTAGGAGATTGAAGTAAAGGTGGCATTTCTGTTAGGCACAGACTGTCAGGAGCTCTGTAATTGCACATTGCACACACAGTGCATTCTGTATGAAATGCAGTATGCATGTTAAAGGGATTTTGTTTTCTCCACGAACGAAAAATAATCCTGAGCTGTAATATTTTTTCCTCTATGGTTTTGGAAGATGTGAGAAATATCCACAACTTCATTTCCCTGACAGTGTTTAATTTGAATTGGCTTTTTAAACAACTAACAAATCTGGAATATTTTCAGCAAAAGAAAAATCAGAAAATGTAGGGATTTGGAGTCCGTATCTGTCTATCCACCACCCACAAAGTCTTTATTGCAACCTTCAGGACATGTCCTGTTTGCAGCCTGCCTCCCCACCCACAGCATAAATTTTAGATGCTGTTTATTGTCTTCCACCAAAAAAAGGTGAGGGAAAACTAAACTGTTTTATCAGAACTTTCATTTAAAGGCATGGAAAACTACAAGTGACAGCTGTGCAGATTCAGTGAATGTGACATTTTAGAATTTCTCCAATTTGACAAGTAAACACCTTAAATCGGTAATGCTATATGCATAATGCATGGCCTGTATTTTGACATCCATCATCAAATGCTGACTTGAGAAAATACAGGTTGTACATCAAGGAATAGCACCCAGAAAGCAGGGAGAAATTCAGGTCACAGGGTATTAGGAAAACTATTTCATTACAGAACCAGAAACAAGATCCATTTTTGGCTGTGAAAAGATTCAATTTCTTTGCACAGAGCCTTCATTTAGAAATGGCATGCTTTCCTCAGAGCCCTTTTTCACTTTCCTTTTCATATTGCATTTTCTCCTTCGGTTCTCCAAATCGTGTTCCATTAACATTCATAAACCCAGTAAACCAGGGCAGGTGGTTATAGTGATCTTCCTAACTGCAGTGCCATACTTGTTCTACAAACATCATCAGGGACCTGAGCTACAATTGCAGGATAGGGTGAAATTCACATTGCCCATGAGTACATGAAATCGGTGTGAGATAACGTAATGGCAGATGGAGAAAGATGAAATCTCTCCCCACACTAGGAGGTAGGGTGCTATTGTGCAACTAGTTCATGGCAGCTTCTGCACCTAACTATGAACCAGCAGTAGCAATCATCATAGTCTGCCTAGTTTATACAGGGCTTGGGGCCACTGAATCAACAGTAGATGATCCAGTGGCTGTATTCCAGCAACTCCTCAGTCTGCCCACAATCCATTACTACATATTCCTGGAAAGAGATTGTCCAGTGAGCGACTTAGAGGAGGGTCCTTCCCCATGGGGCAATAAACATGTTGGATTTATAGAACTGCTTGCAGAAGGTTTGCCAGAATTTGAATTCAGTAACAAATTTGGCCCTCAGATGTACACTGCAAGGCTTCCACTGACTTCATTGGGGTGAGCGCATGTCCAGTGGCACAATTTGCACCTTTTAATTTATAGCATGCTTTCCATTCAGAAGGATCACATAGTGCCTTACAAATTAATTTTACTAACTCTCTAGGCAAGTAATCATTTAATCCAGAACTGAGGTACAGTCAGTTCTAGGGTGGAATGCAGCAAGTGTTTAACAGCACACTGTAACAGAACATGTTTTTTAAGAGAAGATGAAAAGATGAATATTTATTTAACTGCAACTGCAGGTAAGCAGGATTCAGTTTTCCAATCTGAAATTTAACCAGATTGCTAGGGCTAAAGGCTATACTTTTGCTTGTCATTAAACTGCCAGGCATACCTAGGGTGATGTATAAAAAATAATACTCTAGGAAAGGTGCTTGGGATTTATGAGGTAACAGACAGATTAAAGACAGTAGAAACATAATTTTAAGAAAAAGTTATAACTATTGAGAACTATTTGAGAAGCAACAAACAACAACCATATTTTGAATATAGATAATCAGCATGCAAGTGGATGGACAAGATACCATGCAGATTATGTGAGAAAACAGAGCAAGAGCCATTAACCAGAGACAAACAGACAGAATTGTCTTACAATGGGACTGCACCTTTTGCTACTGTTTGCTGACATTGCACAGTAATATTCCATTGAATTCAGTGGAATGATAGACTTTACCTCTTATTCTCCAAAGTATAGCCATTTGGGCATACCTGAAAAGTTCAGCAGCAGTCATGCAGCTAAAGAGCTGCTGACATTCATGGGAATATGTTACAACCATTCAATTTAGAAACAATTCTAGCTGCAGAGTCCCCTGGGGCCAGAGACAGAGTTTTGGTTTGAGCACAGCACCAGGAAATCTTGAGTTCTAATCTAAACAGTTTTAGTGTAGCTTCGTATTTAGTCAGGGTTCAGCTGTAAAACAAAGATCAGGATATGGGCTGGGATTTCAACACCTCTGAAGTCTGGAAGTCACTCAGTCCAGGTTTATGGGTCAGCCATCTCTACTTAAAGTGGTAGAAACTACAAACACGGAAGTTTTACTTTAGGTTTTTACTATGGGACCGAACAGCGTCACATCTGGCTGCTAAGTTCATAGGCTTTTTGGAAGTCTTTTCTCAGTTTACATTTACATAACATTGTCCTTCATGAGTTTCACTTTGAGTTTCAGGTTCAAACACAGGAAAATTCAGAGCAAAACCCATCTGAAACTGTCCAAGTTTTGACTGATTTTGGCTCAAAACCATGCAAAACCACCCATAATATACACTTGGAGCCATAGAGCAGGTCATGTTTACCACAAGTTTACACAAAACGTAAAACCACAGGAAGGGTTTAGATTTGCAGAGCTCCATTTTGGAGCTCTCTGTCTGCTCTCTACTGCTCCCTTCCCCACATACTAATTTAACTAAAATGAGATGCAATCCTCTGATGTCTGCTAGGATGGGATTATTATTCCTGGAAATGGCAAACACGACCAATGTTCCCCCAGATGAACTTTTCACACACTGTGGCGCCAAGCACAATTTTACTGAAATTACAATTCCTTTTGGAAAAAGGAAACCAATTGAAAGTTCATTTCTTGACTTTCTCATCCAGATTTTTCAGTGCTACAGTTTCCAGTTTTTGAAAGAATCTGATCACAGTTTTGTCTAGGTCACTGAATTTCTTTGCCCTAGAATGTTTTTTTTTTTGTACTTGATAACTCCTAGTACACAATACAGCATTCTTACTTGATGTGGATTGGCATACAAAATGTACTTTGGGAGTCGTAATCAGTGTCAACTTATTCAGTGTCTAATGTGTAAGGTAATAAGCAAACACTTTTGCAATAATAAAACCTGGAAATACAATTGTTTTAAACATTCCCTGCATTGCATGAAGAACAAAACGGCAGGAATCCATGAAGTCATAAGGAGGGGAATGATGCTTAGCTTGCTAGTAACCCTCCGTCACATAGCTGCCTCCCCACCATGTCTTTTACAAGTACAGCAAATCTCTTGTGGAGATCTGCAGACAGAATGGGAGACTCATCTTGTGAGGCAAAGTTATTTGTAAAATGCACTGAGTACCTCTAACATAAGGCACCACAGAAATGCAAAGTATTTTCATAATGCAGAGCTGGAAGAAGGTAAGATTGCTGGTGCAAGTAGGCCACAAGAAAGATGAAAGACCAGGGCATTTCCAAATTATAGCACAGTCTGGATCACATCTTAATAGTAAAATGGCTTCAGGCTATTTTCCCCCTCCCATTTGCAATCCCATGATCCGCTTCCAATCCACAATGAGGTAATATCCCTCTGCCATACAGCTGTTGCCTTCATGGAAAAGCATAATATTTACGTAGTTGCACAGTCTTAAATGCACTATGGATTTTACACTTTTTAAGAAAATTAATTGCATGCTGTCTTTTCATGTAATACCTTTCCTGTCTGTTCTGTTCCCCTTTCCACTCCCCTGTACCTGCTTCTTTAACACTGTGCCCCCTTTCTCCTCCTGGCTTTTTCTCCCTCTTGTTGGGGTCTGCTCTCTGGTAGATGCATTCCCAGTGGACAGCTCCTATTTCCTCACCACCCATGTGCCAGCAACAGCTGGATTGGAACCAGCTGTTTTTACACATATACAGGTTCTTTTTTGCCATGAAGAACCCCAAGAGCTGGAGAAGTAGCTGGAAACAAGGAGGAGAGCCCGTACCCCTGGCCATTCAAGCTTTCCTTGGACCAGTAGCAAATGCAGTAATTCAGAATGCTATATCTGCCATGTGGTTGTTGATTTAACATTACTGTGGGAAATTGGAATCCCTAACTTTTTTCCTATTTAAATTCTCAACCTTAATGTTCAATCTGTAGTTTTTCCTCTTACTGCCCTTTTAACAGATTTCTAGAGATTGGGGTCCATTGCATGTGGGCTATAACACTGTTATTTAACTTTTTACTGGGTTTAAAGTTAGAAGCATTTCTTTAAGTGCATAGATTTGAAGCTATATTGCTTATGGACCAAATCCGCCCTGCTTTACTCACATGAGTAATCCTGTCACAGTTAGCCTTGGTGTTGGAAACCAGTGTGCTATGTTAAACTAGTCAAATAAATTAAGCCATATCAGCAGGTTTGCAGAGACAGGTATTCAATAAGAAGTTGTAAAATAGAAAGCTTCCAGTTAAAAATGACCTATAAATATATGTTCGGGAAACATCATACATTACATTATTTACCAGAGAGAGCCAGAGAAAGTAAGCGTCTCCTTAGTGGAAAAAGAGGAGCAAACCCAGATGTGATAGCAAGCAAAGATCAATAAAAATATTTTGATAAATAAATGTAACAATGCTGTTTCACTCATGATTGGCAACTGCTGAAACATAAATTATACAGATTTCCCATAGCTGCTTATGGGAAAATTATGCAGATTAGCATTTGATTGGTCTTATATCATGAGACTCAAATTTGGACTTTTAATCTATTAAACTCCAATAAATGAGGAATCTGAATAGCTCCCCTGAACAGCAACAGTAATAACCATAGCAGTCATTTTTTGCAACATGAATTCTGACAATTTCCTTAGCAGATGAAACTAAGAAAACTCCACGTCTCTGAGTACAATTACTTCATAACTTCTGCAAAAATTTCAGGTGTATGCAATTGGGAAATGGATTCTTACAAAATGCTTAAACAGACATTTTGTGAACCTCAACATCTGTCACTTTATGCTAGCAATATTGTTTTTCCATCATTTGGGCTTATTTATGGTTGACTTCCTGGTCTGCATGGGCGAAAGAGCAGACTTGTAAATTACTAGAGGCAAACCTGTGCTGGAATCCTAGAGTAAAACCCTATTATGTGCCATATTTGATGGGTCGGAACCAACATCCCAGATCCAAGCCTGCTCAGAGTTTGGGACAGTTTGGATTCAGAGTAAGATAACTTTTAATATGTACACCAACTTCCTGGCACACTTACTATAATCTACATACAGGGGTCCAAAACTTTTCTCAAACCTGCAGTTGTATTATAAAACTCAACTGCCAGAAATGTTGCTGACCAAACAGTGCATAGCACCAATATTTCCGTTCTGTCATAGATTAGGCCCATCGTTTAAATTGTTCTTTGCTTTGTAGCTATGTCTCAGCCAAACACTGTGACCAGTTTTGGTAGACCAGATGATATGCAAGTGTTTAGTCAAGTGCCAGTCAAGAATTTTTGGACAATGAGATAAAAGGCCCAGCTTGAAACACCCAAATATTGTTCCCTAAAGCTAAATGATTATACAAAAAGGATTAGTGATGCGCTTTTGTGTGGCAGTAGTTGTAAAGAAAGGCACAATGTTGCAGTATTTATCCCCATCACTTTAGCTTTCAGTGTATTGGTTGGACTAATACTAAGATTTTCCACAAAGCCAGAATTCCTACAGACCTGCTGTCATAGTTCAGAGAAATACATCCCATGGCCTTTTCCACTCAGATACTGGCTTACATAACACAAAGGCTTCAGAACATCTGTGCTGCCTAGGGCATTCAGCATTATGTTATTCACTTAAAAACTAATGCTAAGGCTTTCTGAGCTATGTCAATGATAGGTTTCAGAGTAGCAGTCGTGTTAGTCTGTATTCACAAAAAGAAAAGGAGGACTTGTGGCACCTTAGAGGCTAACAAATTTATTTGAGCATCAGCTTTCGTAATGCCTCCGATGAAGTGAGCTGTAGCTCATGAAAGCTTATGCTCAAATAAATTTGCTAGTCTCTAAGGTGCCACAAGTCCTCCTTTTCTTTATGTCAATGATACAATCCCAATACTTTAACATAATGCTATCACGGAATATTTTCACGTAGCCTATGATAAATCAGGTGCATGTACTGAAGACAGGAATGAGGAAGGACAGGGGAATTTATTTGTCATCCTCTTTAAACTAAAAACTTCTTGCTCAAGAATAGAGGTTTGACTCTAAGAGCCCCTCACTGCCCACTGGAATCAGAACAGCAACTCCTACTAGGCCTAAGAAACTCACTACACTTAACAATGCTGTCATGGTCTTTATCATGGGTAAAGAAAATTGATATGAATTTTCATATGATACCTTATACAGTCATCATAATCACTGAGAGATGTCTATACGGGTAACAATTAAAAAGTTCGGACGCACATATTAAAAATATGAAACCACGTAGGGCTGGTAAACAAGTTTGCCCCAGCCAAAGGAATGTTGATTTGCCTGTCTGCTTAGGTCTCAAATGTAAATGGAGCAAGTTAGGCCAAAGACAATGGAAATTACATTTGCATCTGAAATCAACAATAAAAGAAAATTAATAAGAGGATGAGAAAAGGGGACTTGGCACCAGCACTCTAGGGAACAAACAGCAAGAATACTTTTTGAAGAGTTACTGGACTATAAGAAGGGAGTATTGGGGAAGACATTGTGGTTATCATCACTGATGGAACAAACAGATCAGCAGTTCCTTCTGTAAACATGAATGGAGGATACCCAGCTGTGTGGGTTGGTGACTTTAGTTGAGAAACTGCATTAGATAGGGATTGTAGTCTATTAAATTCTGGTCACTAGAAAGCATGTTATAGTTTTGTTTTATTTGTAACCACTTTCTGTTTCAACCATCTTTGCTTATTATCACTTAAATCTCTGTTCTGTTTAATGTATTGCACTTGGAAGAACTTATGGTAAAACCAAGAATAAGTTTATTAAAGTGTGAATCCTCAACTGATCTAATGGGCTATATGACAGTATATTCTGTCTCTGTGGAGGCAGCGGATTTGGCAATTTCTGTGCATGTCCAGACAGGGGCTGCGTACTGCAGGGGAACTCTTTTCAAGAAGGTGTGGGGATTGGACAGCATCTGATGTTAACCTGCAAAGCAAAGTGAAGGCTAGTAGAGGTTTTCAGGAGCTAATAGACAGGGGCATTGGGGATCAGAGATTAGCTCCAGCACGTCTGTCTCTCTCTCGCTAAGGCAGGGGGTAACAAGTTGACTCATAGCCTTGAACTCCCTGAGGAACCATTGCAGGAGGCACCACCACATGGAAAATGAGTGCTCTTGTGAAATCTTTAATTTGGTCATGGAAGAGCACCCAATTTACACAATTTGGAATGAATGTAATGAGACCTTGTTGGAGAGTCTGGGAATATTTTCGCAATATCTGACACAAGGTGCATTCCTAAGGCAAAGATATTTGCACTTCCGAATTATTTTTATAACCTCCATGTATAAAAGCTCTCTCTGTCAAAGATAATATAACAATATACAGACAAGAAGTGATCCCCATGAAAAGAAATTATGCCCATCCTCTACTACAGAAGTGCACACTTCTGGCTAAACCCTCATATTTGCTCTAACCTTGTCCTGTATTGTTCAGCCCAATATATTATCTCTGTACATTAGTTCATATTCCACGATTCTGGAAAACTTCAGTCTCAATACCAAATATTAAAATTGATGTTAGCTACAGTAACTGTTGATTATTACTGACTGCAACATCCAAATAGCACACAATGCTGGTTTTTTTTAAAGCTTATAGTCTAAAATGTGACTATGAAGATTATACAATTATGCCCTCTGTGGGAAGCTGGGCATACACTAGAGTAGCCTTCAGGATGATCTAATCTACACTCACCCTAGAATCAGGGAGTAAGAAGGGTGCTCTCTCCAAGGAGCAGCCAGACCATAGAATAGTATTCACGGATGGCATTATTTGCTTGCTTTAGCATCTGTTTACCTCATTCAGAGGCTCAAAGCATCCAAGAATCGGGCCCAATGTTTCTAACAGCTCATATTGCAAACTCCACACTAGATCTGAAAATCAAGCCCTGTTCTTTCTGCGCCCTACAACCACAGCATAGCTACAATTTTGCTGATGATGTAAAATCAGAAGTGAATTCAGGATTGAAGGCAGCAAGAATTATTACTATGTTCGTAATTATTTATATTATGATAGCCCCCAAAGGCCCCAACTGGAATTCTGGCCCTATGCTTCTGACAGCAGACAGATATAGCTGAGATTTACTCCTCCCACTATTGAGATGCTGCAGTTGTGGGACTGATGTCAGGGTGAAAGCCAGGAGAGTCTATCATTTCATACCTAAGCTATACCCATATCTCAGTGATGTTTGCCCTAGGATAACACACTAATTTACATAGAGTACTGTTGGAACTTTGTTTTATGATGAATTCCTAACATCTCAATGTTAAATTGGAAATTTCAAGGTACAGAGCATAACGGTGGCCATGACAACAAATTTTCAGCTCTATTTTATAAGTGGATTGAAAAAAAATGCACTACATAAATTCTCTCCTAGGACATTTGTGACATTTGCTTCCCATCAAAGGCATGCCTTTTACATGGCCATATTATTTGGAATACGTATATATGTAGTCTTCTGATGGATCTACTGTGATGAAGAATAATAGCTATTATTGAGCAAGTGTAATTTCTTGTTTTGTACTTTGTAGATGATGGTTCATCATCAGTTATTTGGTGCAATGACGACACTGAACTGCTCTAGTGAAATTGTTCAAGCTCGCTCATCCATATATGTATTATCTCTGCAAATGCTAACAGTCGTCAAAACTCATTTCTGTCAATATACTGCGATGACATGGCTTGAAGATACATTGGGAACCAATACGTCTGCTAAGAACATATCACTTTTGCAAAGTAACTTTTCTGACTATAACCATAACTTTATGATTAAATCTAATTCAGCAGTTAAAACTTTCAACTTTATGCTTGATAACACATGGAGTAAATGACAGGTGCTATACACTGGGCCAAATCCTGGTTTCCATTACACATATCAATGGAGTTGCACTGGTGTAAATGAATGCAAAATTTTTTCAGTTATACCAAGACAAAGAGAAAAGCATAACACTTAAGCCTGTAATATAATGTCATTAATAAAGTAACAGGAGACCTCATATTGCATATTGCAATTCACACTATTTTGGTTTCCATTATGCTAATTTTTCCCATCTTCAGTGAACATTAATCACAGAAATTCATGTAGCTCATTAAAACAATAGAGTGACTGAAATTATACCTACCTTTACATTATAAAGAATTTCCTAATATCCTTATGGGTTGGGGTTCTTAGCATCTGTCATGCAGTTCAAATGACTTTTTACATTTAAAAAGTGCATGCAAAAACGTCTCTGCGTCAGATCCCCAATTGTTTCGCTTACTGGGATCCATTGTCTGGCTATACCAAAAGAAGGACAGGAGACATTTGCCATGGGTTTAATTAGGCCACATCTTTATTATCAGATATCTGGGACTTCCCAGCAGATAAAAGTGTACAGTGCCGGTAACCCCATGTTTATTCCGTAATTATCCCGGGGGCTTTTACCAGCTCCCCCTCTTTTTCCATCTAGGTCTCTCCAGCAAATTTATTGCTGGCACCTTACCATCCACCCCCTTGTAGAAGGGTTAACGTGGGCTATAAGAATGTGGGGTTGGCTCCCTGCCGTACCAATCATAGGAGTCCCCAACCACGGCCTGTTTGTTCCTTTAAGTCCTTTTAAGAGCATTTTAAAGTCCTTTTCCAAGCCATTTATTCAGTCACTATATACCTTTCCTATGAAATACCTGCACTGGACATCCGCCACAAGGAGGCGTCAGCAATTAGTTTGGCTGCCTCCTCCCTAAACCCAGTCAGGTTCCCAGACATCTTTTACTGTCCCCCTTTTATATTGGCCAAAACAAATGGGCTCCAAAGCTTTACAGGGAACCCCATCACCAGAATTCGCCCTCACCCCCCGACCCCGCTTAAAAATGTAGGGCGGTCAATAACCAATGTAGTAGAAACCAAACTGGTAAATGACAATATCAAAAAAAGCCATACTATATTCTTAACGTAGTGAAAATTAACTGACAGGAATAAAATATTTGCCAAGGTATCAAGCACAATAACATCATATTGAAAACACTTTCCCAACAAGCAATTTTTGAATTTATTGTAAAAGTATAGGCTATCACTTATGCATCTAAATAGAGTTTAAAAATGTACACCAGCATAATCTCTGTAAAGCTTTAAACTACACTCATTCATCTATTATTATTTATAGCACCTAATGTGTTAACTGGAGAGGAAAATGGCTAGCTAAATGTGTGTTAGCTTGCTTGTTTTACTTACAGTAATGACAAATGCAGGTGAGTCTTTTAAAGTAGGGATTTCTAATGTTTCTGAATTTCATTGTCCATATTCCCATTATTTGATACAACTATAAGGATAAAATTTAGAGATGGGCTGGATCTGCAAAATTCAGATCCAAATGTGGATTTTCATATGTTAGGAGAAATTTCAGGAGTGTTTGGATTTGGAGTTTTGGAATGGCCTGTTTGAGAAAGAGGGCGCAGTGTAAAATTTAGAAACCAAAGCTCTGCACCGGTATTTCGGCTCATGCTTAGTCTAAGTCATACTGTAATAATATGCAAGTTACCACCAGAAATCAAATGTCAAGGATGGCTGCCATAAAACCCACATTAGTCCTGGAAATCTAGGTTGGATGGATAATGGAGGCCATATAAATAAATGCAGACATTGTTTTCCTGCAGATTTTTCTATTTTTTTTTTTATAATTTATTCCTTCATTTCAAAGCCTAATTACTTGTAAAGATAACTGTAACTAGTAGCCCAGGAATGTAAAAGGCAGAATTGAGTTAGTCTGGCTGAATGGGATTGGATTTTTGCTAGGGCAACTGTAGAATTATTATCTGGTGCCTGAAGGAATAAGATTGCACCAACATCTTGATTATAGCTCTAACTATTTGCATTCCTACCCTGGAGTTTCAGAGTTGACTGGACCAGGGCAGTTAGGGGTTAGGATTTCACTCTTTGTCTTCACACCATACATATTGTTGCCACTATACAAATAATTATACACACACAAGTGTGTTGGTGTGTATAAGATGCACAGCTGTAAATAGCTATTTTAATTATGTAAGATGAGTAGGTGTGCCCAGAGTGTCAAATTAGATAATTATACATATTTGTGTGTATGTATCTATATAGAAAGTTATAATTAAGATTACACTAAGATTTCATTGTAACTAATTTTTTTTACATTTTTCACTTAAACAAACAAGCAAAACCAACCATCCTTCAATCACAGCTCACAAATTTCTCTCTCTCTCGATCTTTAAGTTTGAGAAAATTCCTCCACCCATTTTTGAATTTTTGGAGGCTGAAAATATAAAAAAATCCAACACTTGTACAGAATGTTATTGGCCTAACTCAAACATAGCTGAAGAAAAAAGTAAATCCCAAATTTAATCTACATAGCCCTTAGCTAGCTAATCATCCAACCAACATGCAAAACATATGTTAAGGCTACAGGCACATATCAATGCTTTGAGGGCATATTAACTTTCAAGAATTGGGGAGTTTAAAAAAACCAAACCAAACCAAAACAAGAAAAGTCCTTACATATTAGAAAGCTGGGGAATTCAGAGTTAAGGCTGTACTGCTCAAAGAAGCCAGCCAAACCATCTTAAACTCTACCTTCAGAGATACGTAAGCCTTTATGGTTCCTCCTCTGCAGATAGAGTATTGGGAAATGTGCACCACAAATAGATTAAAACATTTGTTTCATACATGGTGTTCATAGCTACAATACCAAACATGTTGCTTTGTCACCACACTAACATTTGTTCCTTTCCTGTAAGTGCAGTAATTCTGTGATCTGGGCAGATGTGGTTTGGAAGCATATGAACTCTGTCTTGTGAAACTTAGGTTTGGTCTATGCTTAAAAATTAGGCTGACATAGATACAGCGCTCAGAGATGTGAAAAATTCACACCTCCCTCAGCACCATACTATTCTAACCCAATCCCTGGGTGTGAAGAAGGCCATAAAATGGCACAAACACTATATGATTAGAATTAAGGCATTCTGGGTTTTGTGTTCACTGATCACATCAAATTTGGTCATGGCCAGATAAGGGAGTGAGAATTTCTGATTTTTGCACTGCTTCACTCTGGGGGTAGAGAAAAGGGTATTTTGGGAGCCTTGTTTGAAAAGTGCAATTTTAACTTGCTTTCCCTGGTGAGGCTGCTGTTTTAAACTCTAATGTTAAGCACTCAAATTAATGATCTCTGCCTGCAACTTTAACTGCTCCTTAATGGAGTTCTTTGGTGTTGGCATTCCCTTGGGACTAGGGAGTGAAGGAAGCTTGGCAAGGGATGGACCTGGAGCCTTCTCCTCCCTTCTGACATGTGTGGGAGGAAAGGCTTACTAATGCACATCTTTATCAACCCCCTGCTTAATGCTGAGAGACTTGTCAGGTATTCTACAATCTCTCCAATCATTTGGTTTGTAGAAGACCTCCAACCCCCTTGCCCTTGTAGATCTTTAAGCTTGGGTTCCCATGCTAGCCCCAGGATATTGGGAGGGGGTATGTGGGAGAGTGGTTTTTATTGA
Organism: Dermochelys coriacea; assembly: GCF_009764565.3. NCBI lineage: Eukaryota > Metazoa > Chordata > Testudines > Dermochelyidae > Dermochelys > Dermochelys coriacea. The sequence goes on from NC_050074.1 coordinate 64,430,267, forward strand.
GAAAACAAGGGGAGGCTGCTAGGAACTGATAGGGTAAATGTGTGGGTGAGGGGGACGGGGAGTTGAGAAGCAGCTCAGTGCTGCACAGAAGGTGGAGAGAAGCAGTGCTTCCTTGACTTCCAAAGCAGATGAACTTTCTGTGGTAGACTCCAGTGAAAGTCCCTTGTGATGAAGCACAAGTGGTGTCTTGGGTGGAGAAGCTTGGCAAATGTTAGACCTTCCCCTTTTCCTTCTCCTGCTGCACCACTGGTAGCTTAGGAGTGCCTATCCTCTCACAACTCTCAGACAGAGGCCTGTTCCCCTGGAAGTCCTCAGACTTCCATATCCCCTCTCCAGAAACTTGCTCCCATTATTACTTCCCCCACCAGAGACCCAAAGATTTCATAGGGGGCCGTAAAGAGCAGAGGGACGCACCCAGGAGCCAGTTTGGGTTGCAGGAGCAAAAGACTGAGGGGTATGCACTAGCATTTCTCCTTCTTTTCCCCCAAAGAACCACCTGTGGTTTACCCAGGTCATTGGTAGGACAGGGAGGGCAGCAGGCCTATTGAGTAATGGGGAGAGAGCAAATGTCTTGGTTCAGGGCAGGCGAGCTGTGGTATCCAGCGGCATCCAGGTAGAGAGGGGGAGCACTCAGGAACAGTTGAAGTGTGAAACACAAGAGAAACACTGGTGCTTCCTTGCCTTTTCCACCAGACAAACTTCCTGTGGGGAAGTTATCCTCTTGTAGCTCATAACAGGACATCAGGAGTAGGGCTGACCAGAAAATAAGAATTCCATTTCACAAAAAATATTGAGGTTTCAGGAGCTCTGCATGGACAAGGGACTAGGTGAGTACTGGGCTTGGAGGAGAAGTTGAGAAAGGCACCCCTTCCCTTTCCCTCCTGCCGCCACTCTCAGGTCTGTGGGAGAGAACCCCCAGTGAGCCTCAGGAGGTTCATTCTACACATCCCCCATGTGATCCATTGGGTGGCAATGCTCTTCCTCCTTATTCGCATGTCACCTTACAATCAAGTTACACTGTGAGATCTATTTGCACAAAGAAAATGGCTAGAGACATGTTTTTCTTGAATTAAAATTTAGGTTTCCAGCAGAGCTTGGTCCTATACGAAGCTCACTAGAGCCTACTTTGCCTACATTCGATAGTGCTGTTACAAATTTAAAAATTCATAACTTTTAAAATTAGTCTTTAATCAAACAAGTTTAGGTTCTGGGCAGAAGAAATAAGTAAGGGGAATCCAGTAAGGTGCTCTCTCTCTCTCCGGGTCTCCGTCATTTTCTGCTACAAAAATAGTGAAAAATGAAAACTTCAGAACTGTCTTTAGGACTGTTAAAGCTCAATTTTTAGCAATGGTATAATTACAAATAATGTCATAATTCTGGAATCTTTAGGTACAATTTTACCACAAAATCTGAACAATTGTTGAAGCTGATGGGAGTTTTGTGGAATTTAAAGAGTGTGTGTGTGTATGCATGTCTGTGCAATGAGGGTATAAACAGGGAAACAAAATAGCGTTTTAATGAAGTATCTGAGGTTTATCTACTTCCCTACACACATTTCAAAATAGGCAATCTGGTAAATTATAGTCACATATCACAGAAATGTCTGATTGAATTCTTCCTCTAAGAAGCAGAGCAGTTTAAAGTTTAAAGCAGCTTTAGTTTAAAGGCTCTGTTAAGAATTGATTTCAAAATGAGGAAAAATTAGATATATCAATTCAACAACGATTTTGACATAGCCAAACTTACTTCTGACTAGGCCAAAGTTACTCTTTACAGAAGGACCTCTTTTTAGTAGGAAACAGGAACAGGAGCACTTCACAAATCTCTGGCCTCTTCCAATGTTAATAGTTTTTTTTTTTAATACTTAGCTTATGATTCGAAATATCAGATGGTTCTAGTATAGGGTCATTTTACAATCATTTTCTGAATGCATACAATATTTGTTACAAAGAATATCTGATAAAACCCTAATTACATTGATCAAAATTGATGGATTTCAATCCATTTTTTCCCCCATGCCTTGTTCTTTTTAAAGTTTCCTGGCTACCTTTGCCTGCAGTTTGTGACTTGCTCTAGGCCACAGAAAAAGTCATGGTAAAAATTGGTAATACAACCAAGGAGTTCCTGACTCCCAATATTGTACTCAGACTGCACCTCTCTTTTGAAAGTTTATTCCTTGATGGCTTATCTGCCTAAGTTGTTGGATGCAAAAAAATAATTAATTAAAGAAAACCTCCATTCCCATCTCAAAAGCTTGAGAAAGGCTTCCTAGCCAAAATACCAGTGGGTTTTGTCTCTCTTTCATTTCTGTATATCTGATTGTCTCTGTTGAAGTTGCTTATTTTCTTTTAGGCGTGTTGATCATCTAGTGGTATTTTTACTTCAACACATTTTCTCTGTGAGCCCTGTAATTCTTCCAAGCCCTATTAGCACACACTGCTGCTCAAACATAATGGAGCCAGTCAACCCCTATGGGTGCATCAACCCATGTAAGAAGGGCATGCTGTAGTTGATGCTATCTCTACTACTGTGTATGGGTAGGGGCTCACCAAAAATAAAATGTAAAGAAAAAACATGCTGGTAAGTTTTGTCTGTCAAACATATGTCTACTGTCTTGCCTTTCATCACTAACCTCCAGTCATGCTCCCCTGCTGATACCTGAAAACACTGAATTATTTAATGTTACATAAAAAGTTAAAAACAAATCAAAACAGCCAAACCTAGAATCAACCTAGGCAGAATGCCTAAATGAAACAATCCATCTCTACTTTGCACTTGTGTAAGATCTAAATCTAAGTGTAAGCTTTTCAGAGCCAGGTAGTATGTCTATAAAGATTCAGATATACCAATGGCACTGTATAAATTACATATAAAAACAATTAGACAAATTCTGGACCCACTGAATTCAAAAGCAAAATTTCCATTAATGGCAATAATACCAGATCAAGTCAAATAAGAATAATCAGATACCCAGAAATACAACTCAACAGCACACTCCATTCCTCCTACTGCTTTAAAGAAGCTGTTTTATAAAGGTGTAGGAATTTATTTCAGTTTTGGTTTGTAAGAATACTGAGCTCTGAAAAATGCTTGATTCAAAGCACAAAAGAAGTTGATTTGCAAATGCAGGTTGATCTTTGGTGTGAGTTCAGTCTGCATACACAAATCTGCAGTGGCTCATTAGATCTTTCTTTCTTTCTGTTTTTTTTTGTTTTCGTTTTTTGCATCTGTGATTTGTTCCTCAAAGATTGGGGTTTTTTAAATGAACATTAGCTGTACATTTTGAGGTGGCTGCTCCCCAATGAAATTCAAATTCAAACCATATTTTGCTGTACAAACCAGTATGGTCAAATCACATGGCTTTTTCCATTATTGCCATTAGTTCAAATTCTGGTTTTTGCAAGCCAAAGCTTGTCTCTGGTTCCGAGTCGCATTTGATCATTGGAAACTTGGTTAATTCAAATAAAGCCTTTGGACACAAATTTCACCACTTTCAAAGGGTTTGCACTGAACTTATTAAGGCTCAATGGCAGCTCTACAGCCAAATAGCAGGTATTATGATTCACTCCCAACACTGGATAACAGACCAAAGAATTAAAAGGACAGATGTCTGGATTAAAGTATTTTGATCGCCTATGGATATTTAATAGATTGGAGGGACTGTTCTTGATGTTGCACTAACCAAGTTAGTCTCTCTTCAGCCTTCCAAACTAAAGACAAGTATAACAGTGACACTGTACTTTCCTAAAACAATTGCTCCAATGGATATAAATAACCATCTATTAAACAAACAATATGTGCCAAAGTAAGGGAAGATACCAAAATTATGCTTATGAGACTCATGAGGTACTGCACATAACTATCTCGTAATCTTGTAATATATTATCTATATGTTTCATTTTCTTGAAGTTATCTTCATAATCAAGATGTTATCACTACCATCATGGGCATTGGAACTATTTTTAATTTAAATTTAAAGAGCAATTAAAGAAAGACAATGGATACACAGGATAATAAAGTAAGTGATTAGCAGCATGCAAATGACATAGGCTTAATGATAATAACATTCTATTCTCCAAAGGGCCTGTCGAGAGAAACCCTTCCTACATGTGGTTGTTCAGCTAATGTGTCTCAACCTACAATTACAACATTGCTGACACCATTAACCACTGAAACAACATCACTTCATGAAATCCTTGTTGTCTCATTAAAATGTAAGGGGTCAGGTAATTTACCAGCTTTGTATGTCTAGTTTTGTTGTTGGCAATTAGCAAGCATTACCCAGCAAGGATTCCCACTGGGAACTAGAGAAACTTTGTGAAATATTAAAGGAAACTCTTTATATTTCACTGGAAATTGAAAATATTCACAGGTATGCCCAGAGCATACCTTTGTATTTATAGAGCTGAACAATACTGCCTTTAAAGGGTTTTAATGTCACCAAAAAGATTGGTGATACAGGATTATTTTGGAAAGTTAATTGCCAGTTTAAACAGAAATGCTCCTACATAATTGGATCTAAATATGTCTCTTCCCCTGACAAACACAGCGTTTACAAATATAGGGACAGTGCAAAACCAACAAAAACTACTTACTACAAAACTTCCAGTTTTAGAAACTATTTAAAATTTAAACTACAAAATTGTTTATTCAAAAATATATTCATTTTTTGTTGAATCATGGGGAAAGCAAATACACCCTAATGCCAATACTCCCTTTCTTCCTGCTAATTGAAGCCTCATAATCTTCATTTAAAGCAGCCATGATGACAATTACTGTTAGTTCATATGTTGTCCAGGAGCAGAATGGTATCTTATTCTTTAAATGGAACTTTTAGAACATAAAACACATTCCAATAAAAGTGAACAGAAAATTATGAATTCATTAAACTACTTTGGTATCTTGTGCTATATATAATATTTATATTCCTGCTACTCTAAAATATGCTTTAATATCTTTAGGCAACTATAAGGACTTAAATATTTATAAAATGGCTAAAGATAAAGTATAGCCCTCTTATTCCTACATACAGATGATGTAAAGCATGCAATCAAAGACAATAACACTTTCAACTCATTTGTCATCTTAAAGGAGCCTTTCAACTTCAGATCCCTTGTGCGCAATCTACATAAGAGTTGTTGCCTACATAGGCAACTCTAGAGGAGTTTGCTCCTTAAAAACTACCAAGAGTGCTATACTTCACATAAAACAGGATTTTCTGAAAATGGACACAAAACTATAAATTTGCAGGCAAAACAGCTCCAAGTAGGGCTTCAAAATACTGCTGTATTTATCTCTAGGACATCTGGGAGCAGGAAGCATTTTGATTTAATATTTCATAACATAGAGGCAATTGCTTCTTTGCCTGGTGTATAATTAATGCTCATAAAAAGAGAGGTTTTTTTCATTTTTTTATTTCTCAGCATCAGTAATGCGCCTGCGCAAGCACGCAAACACACCTACCGCTGCATAATATGGGGCTTGCTCTGGAGACTTTGAACAAAAAATAATTGTAAATGAGGCACAGTGAATTTATAATGGTCCTGAGACTATTAATCATATTTATAGTTTAAGTGTGAAATCGCATCTGACGTACTGTATTGTTTACCTCCTTTGTCCAGTTTTATGTTCCTATAGACCTCGGAGAAGGAGTCTGAAGCTAGGGGGAGAGATGTAGTGGCTGTGAAAGTTAGAAGGCATTTGGGCCAGGATTTAGCTGCTTCCCTCAAATACAGGCAATGAAAGGGTGTCAATGTAACATATCCCTCCCTCCTTCTCCCAACACAACAGCAGGATCGAAAACTTCCTGACCTACGTTTTTTCCCCCTCTCTCTTCAAGGAAGTGTTTACAGAAGGCATTAAAGAGTGCTCAGGGTACCCGAGTTCAGACACCAGAGAATCTGCCCAGTATACTAGAGTGCAAGCTACGGGGAAAGTACAAAGAAGGGATAAGGGTCCTGGGTGGAAAGTTCCCTCCTCCCTGGGGTTTCTTGTAAGGGCTGGAGGACCAGGACATTCTCTTTGAAAAAAGAAAATGGCTATAATGGGTATAAAACAAGAAGTTAGCCTGGCTGAATGTATTGCCTCCTTCCACCCTTATCTGTTTAGGCCCCAAATCTTGCAAAGACTTGCACACATTTGACTAGTTCCACTGAAGTCAATGGGAGTACTCATGTACTTACATACTTAAGTCTTGGTAGGACTGGGACCTTAGATTGTAAATGCTTCAGGGCTGTACTATGCGTGTGTGTGTTTTTCAGTGCCTAGCACAATGAGGCCCTGATCCCAGTGGCAGTCTTTACTATAAACAAATAAAATGATAATAGCCAACCAACCCAACATCTAGAATAAGGATGATGCCAAAACTGTCTGGGCTTATTTTTACATTTGTCTTGTAGGCAGTTAATGCTCTGTTATTTTATTGCTATTTAGAAGACCTGGAACCTGAATAGTATTATATGTGAGCAAGGTGCTGAGAAATTTTGAGCACCCCTAACATTTTATTTCACTGAGGATGCCCAGCTCATGACTTTTGATATATTTATTGCAAAAAAGAACTGCCAATTGACTATTGAAAAAAACCCAACCTCTGCCCAAGTTCAGCTGGCCAGTGAGGGATTAATCAGTAAACTCAGCAGGAGATCCCTTCAGAGTGTTTTGGGATACCTTAAGGAAAAGAGAAGACATCCATGACAGCAAAAGTTCCAGGATCACCCATGAAATATGCAATCCAAGAAGATTCTTAACTAGGCATGATCCTCGAATTAAAGCTCCTAGCATCATTCATGTGTGATCCTAACATTTTTTTAGACAACATTGAAGGGATAAGTAAAGATAAATAAAGATATTTTCTCACTTCTAATACTGGTAATAGCACAGATGATTTTCATTTAACAATTCTGGGATAAAATAAGATCAACAATTATTGATGTGTAGTACAAAAAAGAAAACACTAATTATCAATGGGATACAACTTAAACCTGATGTTAGTTTTAATGGGAGTTTTCCTGCATACAGGGTGCAAGATTGGGCCCCAGAAGGGTGCAGTCATTTTACAACTACGGTATCTTCTCATTGTGAAACAAATCTAATGAAATCTAACTCAGTGACTAACAAACAACTCCAAGGTGTACTTCTGTCCTCTCAATCAGATCCTGCTCCTGCTTCCATGGAAATTGATGGTGAAAACAGCACTAACTTCAAAAAGAACTAGATCAAAACTGTAAGCTTTTCCTATTCAAAGTTATTTTAACCCGTGTAATCTGCTACATTGTAAAGCATGTGCAAATTTTTTGAATATATTTACTCAATTTCATATGATTTTCACCCCAAGACCCTTTTCATGATGAATGAGAAACATATTACTCAGGAGTTCTCTCCCCGTTACTTTATTTTTTTCCTTTGATTATTTTTTGTTTGAAGATCAATTACCAGGATTGTAAATGGCCTTACAAAGATCTCTCATGTGGTGAAATACTGTTCCTAGGGAAAATTCTCATAAGTTGAAGTCATTCAGAAAACAGCCGCAATGATTGCTATGCTGAAATACATCTGAACTGCTACAGTTATCTGTCTTGTAATATCCATGGAAGAAATGCTATTGAACAGCCTTCCTTTCAGTACTTTAGACCTGCTTGGAGCCATAAGATGGCTTTTCTTTATCGTTTAGAAGACAGTTTTAATGAAATGTGTTGCTCTTATTATATAGGAATCAAAATAAGACCTAAATCATTAACCAATAAAAGAAAATCATTGGGCCAAGTATCTAAAGTTACTACCCAGAGGCCTTTATAAATCTCTAAACAGTTAAGTATAATTGTCTTCCTGATTTTTGGGAAGGAAGCAAAATAACAGTTTTGTTACAACTGAAGACAAATTTTGCGTTGAGCTTGGTTTGTCTGGTGGGTAAAATAACAAGTGAAATTCCCAACATGTGAAATTTCAAAAGGAAAATATTGTGAAAGCGAAATGCTGTGTGGGAGCACTTGATAAATATTCTTGGGGGGAGGGAGGAGAAACAAGAGTTACTGGAGTTATTGCAATACATTGCCAATGCAGATCCACACTTAAGAGTCATGCACCCTGGAGGTTTGGAAGAGGTATGACTATTTGAGGTGCATGCACATTCATCACGCATCAAATTTTTCATGGTCTTTTCTACAGAATATTTATCTATAAAATAAAGACACTGTGATTAAAGGGAGATGCAGACAGAGTCAGCAGGAATCTGCGAAAGCAATACATATGAGGAACTTCTTTCTCCATCATGGAAGTACCTCTGAATAGCTCCATTTATGGAGACTAGCAAGCAGCCAACAGGAGGAGTTAGTCAGAAAATGATGGCCACTGCTGCCCCAAATCAGGCATAGGATGAGTTTGTGTGCTGAGAGAATAATGCTTTCTAAACATGTGGATTGAACTCACAGTTTTATTCATTTTAGCAATTGAGACATTTTGAAGGGAAGCCAGAGAGGCAGCTGCTCCTCTAGTGGGATATACTTTAAGCCCTCCTGGCCTTGGCATTTGGGCTCATTTATAACAGATTTGCATATAGGTTTTGGGCCATCTGGAAAATTTCTGGGCTATTTGGATTAGCATGTGGATAACTAGAGATCGCTATTCCCTTGGGCTTTTCCTAAAGAGCCAGAAACAGTCATGGTGATTTCTTAAAAGGATATCCAAATAGTAGGGGAGGGCATCTTTGACAGTCATACAATGCAGTGTAGCCTCCTCTGGAATTACGTGAGGCTTAGAGGAAAACTGGCAATGATGTAGACTGGATTAGCTGTAAATCCAATAGCACATTCAGGATTTAGGATCTGGGTATAGCACAATATTAGCTTTGTGAAATAACTTAGGAGACCAATCTACAAACAGGGCTTGGAGATCACTTACTCTCCTCACTGAGGAAATGGCAATTTAAAATGCTGAACTGGGTACAAGGAAAAGCAAAGGACAATCTTTCAGTTGCTCAGAAGAAGCATGCAATCTGGTAAAGCCAGTTTTAGAGCACTCAATGCCACAGGAAGATAAGTAAGAAGATAAATATGCAGCAGCCCAAAATTGGCTAGAGCCCTAAATATCAAAGTGATGGACCAATATACAGCAGCAACCAATTGCACTTTCACAGTTGTTACACAGAGGAGAGGAGGAAGAAGCAAGAGGGGAGATGATGCCCCAGGAACCTCCTCCATTATCTTACCCTCTTCTCCCCCTCCCCCCCAGAGTTCAAAAGACCATCTCTGAGATGGACCAAACCCTTCATGAGAATGATGAATTTCAGTCTGCCTCTGTTTAAGAGGAAGTCCTAGGAAGCTCACAAACATCTTTGGTTCTTGAGGGTGACCCTGCAATAAAAACCAATATACACAAGTGGGCTACATTACTCCAGCATCTATAGCAGTGAGAACTGGGCAAAAGAACACTGAAATAAGCACACTAGGAACTCAAACCACAAGGGAAGCCCAATGGTATGTGGTCAGACTCTTTAAGGAAGCAGACCAGGACCAGTCCGGCAAATCAGAGCAGTGCTTCATTTGTAATGAAAGAGGTGCCTGAGCTCAATCAATTAGGTGCTGTGGTTCAAACAATTTTTTTACATTCATAACTGATGCAGCAAGCCTAGAGGTGCCAGGGCTATGAATTGCCGAGCCTAGAGATGCTGGGGCTCAGGTCTGTCAAGCCCTGGCACAAATTAAGCACTGAATCGGGGAAGAATGGAATCTTCAATTACCTGAGCAGGCCTTCATAGCCTCTACAGAAACCATCTATTTATAACCCCTCTTTCTCCCCCCAAAAAACAAAATCTAGCTGAAGACTTGAAGTGATGGAGAACCACCACATTCCTAGATAAGCTGCTACGGAAAAATGATACTAAATACGTGTGCAAGTATCCATAGGAATCACTTGAACCTTTGCAATACAAATCGTAGCATACATTAGAATGCCATTTAGCTAAACCAAACAGGTCACATAAAGCTTTATTAGATAAATGGGGCTTCAGATAAGATGTATATTAAACATATAATCCCTTCATAGCTGAAGCCCCATTTATGAAAAGACAGGTCTTATGTGGTCTGCCTTTGGTTTAGTTGAATGTACCTCAGCTCTGAAGAGTGACTGTAATGTTGGCTTAAATAGTAGCTTGTTCAGGAGTTGTCTCACTGTGGGGGAATCTCTGGCTGGCACAGGGCTATCGTAGCTGGCTCTGCAACACCTGTTTCATAGGCCTCTTGTGGGGGTGCACCCAGAAATTGAGACCACAGGAGAAACAGGCTCCCAGCGCCCCCTGTCCCAAGCAACCAGAAGCAGTGATTATAGGAAAAGCCTGGGTTTGCCCCTCTTGCCCTGAGTTGAAGGGTACTCAGTCGATGTGTGGGTATGATGCATATGCAGTGCTGTCACACACAGGAGAGGTGAAGGGAATTGAGCATGCTCAGTCACGCTGTGGGGATAGCACATGTGCAGTCTGGCAGTGAGGATGGAATCTTTAGTGCGTGTAGCACATGTTGGAACTGTGAGGGGTTGCAGCATGCTCAGTGAGGATGGAATCTTTGGATATTTTAGCTGCTAAACTCTAAGAAGTCTCTACTGAGCATGTGTAAACTGCCAGTTCTAAAAGGCTATAACTTGGCCAAATTTGGGCAGATTTTCACAAGATCAGCACACATCCATGCCCTACCAATTGTTATATTCTTGCTTCAAAGCATGAAGATGCTAGAGCTCAGAGAAAATGTCATCAGCATACGTTTTCCCTCACCTTGTTCTCAGAAGCAGTTAAACAGTTTTCACTGAAACTTTCCAAAGCAGTTCAGCCTCAGGCACACACCTGGCATGGGCAGCTTCTGCCCAAATGATTAAAGTTTGTCAAAGTTATAAGCAGCTCAGAACAGGGTCTTTGTAATGAGAAGAGTTGGGCAACCTTACTTATCGATGGTGCAACAAAAGTTAAGCCCAAATATAAACTCTGGATCCAAAATACCCAGAAACTTTGGGAAGTTTGTGCCTGAGTCCAGAACTGAATTTTAGGGCCAAGGACCATCACATATATAATATTTAGATTATAGAGTGTGTGTTTACATTTATTTATACATGTTACATCCACAAACAATTATTAAATAACCTCTGCCCCCTTTTTAAGCTGATTTTTTTAGTCCCGCTGTTTAAAGTCTTCGTGGTTAAGTCCAAAGCCTGGGAACATTTCACTGTAAGCTTTGTCAATTAAAAAAAAAATCAGAAGTCCACTCATGAACATTTATTCTAGTGACAACTGCTGTCAGAAAAAAAGACTTCTTGCAATGGTAGTGGATACCTCAGCATTCACACTGCACTAAACTTGAGCAGTATTTGCATACAAATATGTCTTAAATAATGTACTGAAGACATGATAGATACATGCATACCACATTCAGTTCTCTTTCTAGGTCACAAAAGCTCCTTCACCCTAGACAGAACATATTTGCTCCAATAAATCTCCGGGAGGCCAAGTACTTAAAAAGAAAAGGTCGTGTGTGAAGGGGGAGAGATAGGGGTCAGAGGTGGTGGGAAAACCTCACATGAACAAACGGGTGGCATTCCTTGCTCATAGAAAAACCTATCAATGAAATTATTGCTACATTGTTTTCTTTTTAGATGGGACAAGCATAAATTATACATCAGCTTTGCATGTGAGATTGCACTTACCATTAACCACAGAATTGTACTGATTACATGGCAACCCCCAGATGCTATTTAAAGAGCATTGAAAAAACTAATAAGTAAATTCCCTGGTCAAAAATTGGGAAGCCTAATCCATATGCAGCTTTCTCTTCCCTCTTCAATACCGTATCAAAGGCCATCTTTATTTGGGTATGAATTCAAACACCATATATTCAGAACTAGAAAAGCCCAGTTTGGCAATGGTGAGAGATTGTACAGGCTGATGTGAATTGAAATGTTTTCCTGGATAAATGAGTGTGATAAATAATACTCAAATGTTTAAGCAAAACTAGTGACAACTCACTGTAAATAAAGGCACTTTGTTGCCAACAAGGAGCTGCGAAGTGGTTCTGTTATGCTATTTGCTGACCAGCAGAAGCTGGATCACCTGCTTTATATAATTGTCACCATAGTTGTGCCTACTCTACATTAAAACTGCATCTCATAGACAAAATGTCACATTGGATACAATTGCCTGCAAAGTTTATGCCACCTATTGATCTAATTGTGTCTGACAACCTAGCCATAGTATTCAAGATCTTTCAAGAAAACCTCCTGTGTTGAAAGCAATGTAACCAATTCAGAAGTTGTAGATACGTAAATGGTGCAACCCACTGAGACGGTAACTGTTTTCCAACCCAGTAGTTTGCTTTTAAAATACCCCCTCCCACCCTTCCTAAAATATTGTTGCCAATGGAATAAGCCATTGGCCAAATTCTGCAGTCAGCATACATGGAAATGTCTGCTTCCATGGAAAGGTTGTATAACCCTCCATGTGTTCAAAATGCACATTGATCTTTGCCTGAAGAATGTGTCCAGGGGCACTGGGGAGTGTGTGCTGCAGTGGGAACTCCCCCAAGCCTTTTATAAAAGGTAGCATAATCCACTCCTCCTCCACCGAATGGTGCCAAGGAGGGTTAGACTGTGACCCCACTCCACCATTTTTGTCTCGTGGCCATGGCACTGCGGTTGAAGTTCTCTTCTGCAAAGGCCAACTTTGTATCCCCTCATTTGGGGCTTTTGCAGTCCCTGTATGCTGCTGGGAGGGAAAATTCCTCTCTACATTGGCAGAGTCTTTCCGTGCAAAGAATACAAGGACTGGGATTGTTGCTAACCTCAGTGCTGGGGCACAAGGGGGAAGCTTCTGCTCTTTAGCCATCCTAAATAGGGCTAGCCAAAACAGAGGGGGTCTCTTACCGGAGGGAGGGAGGGAGGGAGATAGAATTTAAAATAAAAATAAAACAAACCCAAGCATGATTAGAGAAGGATAAGGATGTGAGCTTGCTTAGCTTATGTAATAATATACACATAAGCACAATAAGCACAGCAACAAGGAGCTATGTTGACATGCATGAAACACAAGTATTTAGATTGAGGGTGCAATCAGAGAGGAGGCCTGATTTTAAAAATGGAGCCTCCACATGTCCAAATAATCTCTATGAGCCACAAATGAAAAAAAATCCCAAACATTTAGTGGGATAGGAAAGCAAGCCTTCCCCGACAGCCCTGAAAAGTAATGCTACAATGGCAGCGTCGTGCTCAGATGTTGATAATGACGGGTTCACGGACGAGTTTAAAGGGCTGTAGAAGGATAAAAGCTGGGTAACAGTGATGTTTGGTGTCCTTTGACCTTTGTTGTCTTCTACTGCCTGCAAGGAATTCTTGGCAGGGCATAGTCCTTCATTCCATGTCACTGGTATGCCACTTTTCTACTGTTTTCACTGGGTGACATGGGTTATTTCTGGACAGCTGGCACTGTGAGTGGCAGTGAGTTACTGTGATGTTATTAACTGATTGGAAGTTGGTTGTGCTTGCAGTGATGGAAATTTGAGAAAGCTGTGGCTGTTTGATTTCTCCTCTGCAACTATCCTCAGTTGATTTGCCTTTGATGAACATTGTTTTTCCTAGTTTGCCTGGCCCCTCTTGCCCAGATTTTCCCTCTGGATATCCTTTTCCTGTCTTCATGTCATGTGACATAATGTGTCTGTGACTGCACCAGACTGATCAGATACTTTGTGTTCCTTTGGATCCTGCCACTCAGGAGCTATGTGATCCAGAGAACATTTTATGGGAATGCTGACTGATTCATACACCCAGCAAATAAAGGATAGACTCAATGAAAGCTTATCATAGCTCTAAACTGGCATACACACCTTTAAGTCCCAGATTGTGAGCCCCCAGTCTCAGGCACAAGGCTGGGAAGAAATTTCCCCTGCTTGCTCCTGGTCAGCACATTGTTGGGGAGGGCCATGTGTTATAACCATGTGTTCCCTTCTGCACCAGCCTATGGAAGAAGGCCAGATCACTGTGGGGGGGGGGGAGGGGGAACTATCTGCTCTATGACCATTAACAGACAAACAAATAAATCAAAACAAACACTAATCCCCTTCATTACCATTTGCACACCTTCCGGAAGGAACTGCCATACCAGATCACACCCGTGGTTCTGCTAGTCCAATATCCCTACCAGCAGCAGATGTTTCAGATGAAGGTGTAAAAAACTCCACAGCAGGCAGCCCCACTAGGAAGGTCTTTTCCTAATGACTAACAGTTAGAGATTGGCTTAAACTCTGGAGCATGAAATTTTATCTCCCTGCTTGACACTCATATAAATATCCAGTCCCTCTGAATCTTGCTAAATTCTTGGCCTCTGTGATATCCTGTGGCAACGAGTTCCACAGTCTAATTACGTTTTCACACAAGTTATTTTTGCTAGCCCGTGTACAAGGAGTTACAAAGGCGTGGATCTGATTCAGAACTCCTCCCTCTGCTGCTGATGATATTTGAGGTGAACAAGTGGTTCTTGTGCCAACATTCACAATCCCACCATTTGAGATTATGATTCTAAATCTATCAATTTACCAATGTGCTTTAGGTTTTCATTCTGTCATTTGGCTCTTGAGGGGAACTCCTACAGGGCCTAATTCTGCACTCCTTGCTCAGGCTTAACTGCATTAACTTCAGTGACAGTTCAGCCCAAGTACGGATTTTGTGCTAAACTGTAGGGGTCTAGAGCACATGACTTATGAGGAGAGGCTGAGGGAGCTGGGATTGTTTAGTCTGCAGAAGAGAAGAATGAGGGGGGATTGATAGCTGCTTTCAACTACCTGAAAGGGGGTTTCAAAGAGGATGGCTCTAGACTGTTCTCAATGGTAGCAGATGACAGAACGAGGAGTAATGGTCTCAAGTTGCAATGGGGGAGGTTTAGATTGGATATTAGGAAAAACTTTTTCACTAAGAGGGTGGTGAAACACTGGAATGCGTTACCTAGGGAGGTGGTAGAATCTCCTTCCTTAGAGGTTTTTAAGGTCAGGCTTGACAAAGCCCTGGCTGGGATGATTTAACTGGGACTTGGTCCTGCTTTGAGCAGGGGGTTGGACTAGATGACCTTCTGGGGTCCCTTCCAACCCTGATATTCTATGATTCTATGATTCTATGTACAGAGCAGCAAAGAGAGGTCACAAGAGGCCCTCCTTCCAGACACACTCTTTATGCATGGACGAATCTTAATCTCAGTTCTCGTGTACCTCGAGGGTAAGTACTGCACAAGGTTGGTGCTTACAGGAGGGAAGGAGAGCATGGGCTGTAGCACCACCCTTCTGCCCCAGCCAGTAGAGTCGGGCTGGTTCTGGAGGGATAACGCACTGCATCATTTTAAAAGGTTTAACGGAGGCCACTCTTGCCTGCACTTCTGCAGGGACTAAAGATGGCTGGATCTACACTGATGGTATTAGATAGGGTGTCTTAGGGCTGCTTACAAGCGTAGTTGGTGTAAAATGGCCTTGGGGTACTTATGAATCAGGCCTGTAGACTTCAGTGACGACTGTAGGATTTGTTCCATGCCTTTATGGGAGCTGTGCTTGCCAATCCAAGGGCAGAAATCAGTTTTGAGTTAATTCTGGGGGGCTTTTTGAGCAAGAAAGCACAGAAAATGTAAATAAACCTCTGTTTAAATTGTCTTGCTTTTCCTTTTTAATTTTGTTGTGTGGCATTTGGCTATTTTTTGGCTGCCGTCTGGCATACACAGCGAAAAACCCTGTCGGCCAGCATTTGCCATCATGCCACTTTGCACCCAGAGTGAAGATAAGCCATCTCTGGCTATGTCGTATATAAAAATGCAACTTTATTTGGTGGAACTAGAATGCACAGAATCATGTGGATTTAGCAATCAATGATTAAAGGAAAAAAGGAAAGAGCAACCCATTTAAAAATTAAAATCTTGGTTCATTCATTCCCCACTGCTCCAGATTTCCTTTGTGATACAGCAGGGAAACTATGTGACTGTCCCTTTAAAAGCCATCATACCAATCAGCAGGTTTAACTGTCAAGCAAGCTGATGTAAGGTTCTTTGAATTACTGAGTGAGGGATATTCTTCCTGCCAGGTCCTGTCCCCTGTAGGCATGGCAGAGAAGTATTATAGGGCAGTCCTTACCTTGGGAATTAGCCTGCAAGACCCCAATGCTGTCATCAAACTGCATAGATTTGATGTTGAGTGACGCCAAGATGCATTCCTTGTCCTGCAGCGAAGCATCATCAATATTATTCTGATTGGCTGACAGGATAACGCACATGTCGCAGAGGTTGATGTTGACAGCCCTTAAATCAGCTCGACTTAATGGCGTACCCTTCGGCATCGTGAAAAAAAAAGAGGGTGGGGGGAGTGAGAGAGGGGAAAAAAGAAAAACAAATTAAAGATTGAGAAGGAGCTTTGGGAAATTATTTAACAAGTATCTTTTTTATGCTCTGACATTAAGCTGGTCTAACTATGTGCCAGGGAATAGGAGATGTGTGCTAATCTAAAGGGTAGTTGGTGCTGATGGCAGCATTTTAGGTTCAGTCTCAATACTCAGTCAAGCTATTACTAACAAACAAGAAATAGGAATAATGCCAGCATTCTACATCTCATCTGTGACTTGAAATTGTCTTGATTTAAGTCACTATCATGTGGCAACCTCTGGCTTTCTGAACATAACAAGGGGTGTGTTCTAAATGTCTGTTTATCTAATACCAGGTCATACAGGTTTGGGCAAAAAAATAACCATTTAAATAGGAAAGCCTTGTCCTACACATTCTAACTGCAATCAAGATGAAGCTATTTTTCTAAAATGCTTACTACCTGGAGCAATACAGAAGAAAGGTTAATCCTTTTCAGTATGTGTTTTTGGTGCCTCTACCAACAAAACACACCGATATTTAAATTATGTGATTAAACCCTTTGAAACAGAAACAGGATGTTAAGTTAATGGGCTCAATTCATATAATATTTCCTGGAGCTACAATTACCTTCAGAGAATGCAGTATTTAAAATGAAATGTTGTGGTAGTTAGTGGGGTTTTTTTTCCCATAACTAAGGCAACCAAGATACAACACTTAACCCGCTACATATTATACACAAGACAATATTTACTCTGAAACTTAAGATATGGACTATTTAAGGCAAAAGATATTATGTTTAGGTACCGGGGCAGTACTCAGAACCCTGTGCAATAAATAGTGGGTTTATATGTGTGCCAGAGACAGCTCAGTCAGTCAGCTTCCACAGATTGGTATTCACAGACCTTAATGCTGATGGAGACACTAAATAGTCCCTTCGTCTGAGTTGTGTCCCTGGGTATCCAGAGCCCAGCCCCAACTTCCTTAAACACTGAGTGACAAGACCCCAATCCCTCACCTCATGTTAATTCATGGAGAACAATCAGGAAGGATGATAGCTGTTGAAAATGAAGCATTTTCAAAAAAGATTTTGAATGGAAAAAAGGGCAGTTAGGAGCCCCAACTCCATTCAAAATCAATAGGACTTAGGAACTCAACTCCTGTTTGTGCCCTTGAAAATCTCCCCCCAAATCCCTCACCAACATCCCCCAAAGGAAGGTGGTTCTCCAAGGCTGATCAGCAGCAACCTGCTGCAGATTATAGCCACAGTGTCTTCTAAGAGAACCAAGATGACTGAATTTTAAGCCTGGTAGAAAGAATGGTGCCCTAGTTTGCAGAGCCCAAGGCACAGCCCAGTGCACAACTCCAGGTAGCTTTTAAAGTAAAACCAATTCAATATTTGTGTCTGTACTAGTTTCAGGCACAAAGCCAACTATCTGAGCTTTCACACAAGAACATGGGCCTAATACTGCAGTCCTTTATTCATACCACATACCTTTCCTCCCCTCCCCACACATACATGGAAGAACGTTATTTAGGTTGCAAAGTCAGGCACTCAAAAGTTAGGAAATGCTAGATTTAAAGTTTTCATGCAATGTTAATTCTGCCCAAGGTGTGTCCATCCTTCATATTAAATGAGGCAGTGGACCCATAGAAAAAAAAGTAGTGTGTAATCACGTAATTGAAAACTGAATCATAAAGCATATGTGCAAGGGAGCCAAATTTGAGCCTTTTGATCTAAGGATCAAAACCTAACAATATCTCCTTATTTTATGAACAAAAATAACATAGGCCTGTAGCAACAGCTGGATTCTGCTCTCTCACACATCATCAAGAATATTATCATCTAAGTTCTGATTGCTGAATCTTTATTACTGGTAAGAAGCTCGACTTTCAGATGTCAGGCTGAATTTGCAGGGCTGGCAAAAAAATCTTTCACAGGAAAAATTTGATCATGAAGCCATTTGTGAGGCACTAAATACAGAACTATGCCATGTCACTGTACAGCAATTGCAGAACAGAAACAAAGATTAACAACAAATCTTAGCTTTGGAGTAACCATGAACTGCAGCATATATTGGACAAAGCTGCCTTTCCATTCAATAAATGCTGTCATCTCTACACACATTAGGCTAAATTTATCACTGGTCTCTGTGAGCTTCTGGGCTTTGTATTTTTGTTAGTTAAAAAAATGCTAAGAAATGCTAAACTTCTATTCTACTTTTCTATTCTAGCAAGTAAGGATTAAAGAATTCCAAAAGATGAAACAATAGAACAGCCAAGTTTGCTTTACTAAACTTTTGTAAAGCACAGAACATGACTTCTGCTATCTGACCAAGGACCTGAGCCTCCACTGCTTGTACTTTGTGAAGTAATTTACACCTTTGGGTATAAAACCATACCAAACTGGAATCAATCATTCACTTACACTGGAAGTAGCGATCTGCACTCACTGCACAAGTGTGAATGATGATATGAGAGAGTAGAGAATCAGACTCTTTGAATTTTGGACTCAGAGGATGAAATCTTAACACCACTGAAGTCAATGGCTGTTTTGCCATTATTATTAAAGGGACCAGGATTTCACCCACTGTATTTAGTAAATGCTTACAACCAAGCCTGTGAACACTTTTAAAAGGAAGGGCTCTTAATGAAAATGCTATGATCATTCTCTTATATACAAGAGAGCTAGCAGGCCAGCATGTATCAAGCCTTTATAGTTATAGATAGACAGACAAATAATAAAAATTGTTTTCAAAGGTTTTCCAGGCATAAATAATGTCATAAGTAAGTACTGTCATTCTGTCAGAAAAATCACCACATCAGAACAGGCTACACGCAGGGCACTAGAGTGAATGTTCAATAGATAACACAGCTAATACATTTGATAGCAGCTGAAATTCATCCTTGACAAGGGACTGAACACTGCTGCAAATTTCTTCTAATAAGGTCTCTCAGGGCTCAGTTTTCATAGATATAGTAAAGGGGAAGGGCTAAGTCCTGAGGCCTATAAACAGACAAAAGTAAAAGCCTATGATCAAAGTCAATACGAATCTGTCCAGTTGGTGTCTTTCAGTCAAAAAAAAAAAGTATGAATATTTTGGCTTTGGACTTACGGGCAAGATTGAAACCTTGGGGAAGTTGTGCAGCGTCTCCCATTCCCTTTTCAGATATTCAAGTGAACCCACAAACACAATGTGCTTGAGTTCATGGTAGTGAAAGTTGCTGGCTCGTAATGGCATCACTAGATTTCTTACTCCAATCAATGCAGACTTAGCATCCCCAAATATGCAAACGACCACATGACCACTTAAAACTGTCATCGCTGCTTCGCTCCGGGTCTGGAAAAAAACAATAAGGGAAGAGGCAGATAAAGCAAACAGAAGCATAAATCATAAACTGAATTCTAAACCAAAAAAAATGTACTTTCCTGTCAATATCATTCATGCACAGTGAAGCAGGATGACATTAGTAATTCATTATTATATTTATTATTTATCTTGTGTGGAATGTGGTCAGTGCTGTATAGACAGAGGGAGCCATGGTCCATGCCACCAGAAGCTTGCAGTTCACAGGCAGAGGCCTGGTCTACACTTGAAAATTAGGTTGGTTTAACTACATCGGTCAAAGATGTACTATGCCAATGTAAACTATGCCACACCCCTGAGCGGCATAGTTAAGCTGACCTAAGTCCCCATGTAAAAAGCGCTAGGTCAATGGAAGAATTCTTCCATCAATCTAGCTACTGCCGCTCACAGAAGTGGATTACCTACGCCAACGAGAGAACCTCTCCAATTGGCATAGACAGTGCTTACACTGAAGTACTACAGCTATGCTGCTGTAGCATTTTAAGGGTAGACAAGCCCAGACAGTATAATGCAGATATATATGATCAAATTCTGGGCAAATATGTTGGTATAAACCTATAGCACTCTACTGCTTGGAGTCACTCAGAATTTACTCTGGATTTAACTGAGGGCTGAATTTCCCCCATCGTGCATTTGGTGATTTGACGGTTGATTAATTTCAAAGCGTTCAGGACACTACACTGTATGGTGAACTAGAAATTAAAAACTAAGAGAAAAGGCAGACTGGGGGGGGATTTTGGTGCAAAGGGACCTGTTCGGGATACAGATGGCTTAACTTTGGTATTCAAATCTGCACTGCTCTAGCACAGCAAAGCTTTATGTTTTAGTACGAGGAGTAAAAAGAATAGTAGTGAATTGTAAAATACAACCAGTTAAGAAGCAAAAAGTGGTCAACCTGAAAAAGAATAAAGTGACTATGTTTGGGATAATGTGTCCACAACTGTAGAATGAGGGTATAAATGGAGGGAGTGTGGGAAACCAAACCACAACTCAAACACAATAAGGCCTGGAGGCTAAAGGTCAGAGTCTCCTCTCTCATTGGTTATACTTACATCTCTGACTTCACTGACTTTAATGCAGTAACTCCTGACTGACACCAGTGTGAGAGCAGGATCAGATGCCCCTAAATGTGGGGAAACACTTCCAACAACTCTGGCTACAAAAGCATATAGAAAAGGATTCTATTTGTCCACACCCAGAGTTTTTGGTTAGCTTCCAAAGCTTATAGCTGGCATAAGTAAAATATTCTCTGGTCCAAAGTGTTTTTCTTGGACTGCCAGGAGTGGTTTTAAAGCTCCTTTAGCAAAATGAGAATGTCAAAACCCAGAATGCTTTTCCAGCTCACTGCCATTTCATAGCAGTGTTGGTGGGTCTGAGCTAATGGAATTTTCAGCCTCTTGCACATCCGTTTACCCAGCAATGTAAAGAGCCTCCATGTAAATGAGACTCAGGCCCCAAATACTTTGAGATGTTCTTGTAGATTTATAGATTTTTTTTTGTCTGTAAAATGTTTTAAGACTGTAGCCCAGGATCTGAGACTGTGACTGAGCAGTGCTTGGTGCAGCTCAGAGGAGGACTCAAAGATCTCACCTATGTCCTTGGACAAGCTGTCACCAGCACCATCCTTAGTGTAAATTGGAGAAGCCTCTGTGCTGTTTTAGTTTACCAAAACTGAATACCGGATTTACCAAAATTACCGGATACCAAAAGCCCCAGAGGGTTCTTCTGGAAGTCAGAAATAGCCATGATGCAAGAACTTGACTAACAGTGACTTTTCATTGACAAGAGCAACTGAGGGGATGAAAGGAAGAATCTGATGAAGTACATCTAAATGGTGTTCAGAATTATCTGCTTATCTTAATGACAGTGGTTAAATTTGTGCTGTAATCCCAGTCAGTCTTGAAGGCAGCTCACACATTGAGATGACCATTAAGTAAAGTCATTAGCTGATGATGACTTTCACATCTGGATCCAGTTTTGGTGCTGTTGCATTCCACTAATGGATATCATCCTATGTGCATCAAAATTATGATGCCAGTGAGGTGGATATTCAACGAAACTTAGCTATGGACTGTGAAGAATCGATGAATAAAACAGAGAACAGAGTGAAGAATCGATGAATAAAAACATTTAATGGAGTATTGGTCCGTGAATGGTTATTAGCCAAGATGGTCAGAGATGCAACCCCATGCTGTGTGTGTCCCTAAACCTCTGACTGTCAGAAGCTGGGACTGGACAACAGGGGATAGATCACTCAATAAACTGTTCTGGTGTGTTCTGTTCATGCCCTCTGAAGCCTCCAATACTGTCCACTGTCAGAAGATAGGATGGACTAGACAGACCATGAATCTGGCTCAGTATGGTTGTTCTGATGTTCAAAGTAGCACATTTATTGAAGCCAGCAAATAGTAATTTTTTCTTTTTGTTAACCCACAGAATAAAGGTTTGCACTAAGGTTGTGGCTCTCTGCTGTTTATTCTTTACACAGACTACATGGAATGCAAATGTAGAATATGCTGCAGAGGAACTCCCTCTGGAGCAGTTTTGACCAAAAGGTTTCTCGTCAGTTTAAAAAAAAAACATTCTGCTTTCAGTTGCACTGCTGCATTAATAATTTTCATGTAACTGAGAGCAGAATGGAGCTTTCACCGTAAAAATATTTGATCCTGCAAGATGCTGAGCACCTTGGCTTTGATACTGCAAAACATTTAAGCACGCACTTGACTTGAAGCACATGAGTAGTCCCACACATGTGCTTAAGTGCTTTGCTGAATCAGGCCCTTACAAGACTGAACCCAAACCATGGTTCTTGTCTGAAAGGTAAGTATGTAAAAATGGCACCTTTCCACTTGACAAACCTAATCCCTACGTAGATTCAAAGTCATGTCTGCTTACTTGAGGGACACACTGCCTTATACTGCTGTCAGCCCTGCACAGCCAACACAGCTCTGGGGCAGAGAAGTGAATTCTTTTCTGGTTCAGGCATCATCAGCACAATTGTTTAAACAATTTTCAATTATAGGACACTCTAAGCAACCCCATCATCTTCAGGTTATGCCCTCACTTGCACTCATGCAGTAAGGTTCCACTGATGTGCGTCTAGACATAGTTTGTGGACAGGTGTAAGTGAGGGCAGCCTTTTGCTCGCAGGATCTTTATCACTGGTGATGATGCACGGAACAAGAAATAACTCAGCCAAACTTGTAGATCCCAGGTTGAGTTTACCGAGCAGACAGTTAAGAGGAAAAAAACCCACATCTATTTACTTGCAAGCGGAGAAAAATTGAGACGGCGTCAAGAAGAGATAATAAATGAGGAAACCCCACAATGCCATTATTGGTTACACCACGCAATAGCATAGGGAAAACGAAGACAGCGATCTCAAGAAAAGCTTTATAATCTGCGACAAAGTGAAGATCCACCAGGGAGCTCATTTCATAGATCATCAGTTTTGTGTTTGAGATCTGGAGTGAGTTACTTGCTACTCTTAGGTATGAGTACATGAACACAAACAGCACAAACTTTCACTGAATGTAACAGATTGTGATAGGCCTTCTAATTATTTTTAATTACTTGAGTCAGTTTGATGGCCCTCCCACTTTAACAAATGAAATGAATACACACTAGACCCAAAACACTACCCTAGATGGGTAGAATAGCAGTACTATTTACTCAAGCTTGTTTGAGTGCTTTAACATGTTGAGAACCAAGCAATAAATTTAAATGGGGTAAAATTCTCAATGACTAATAAGGAATAATGCATTAGCACCTTGTTTCAAAGAGATGAATGGTACATAGTGAATGGTCACCATAGCTCTGATCCTACAAAGATCTGAAGTACATGTATAATTTTAAGCTTCTGAGTAGTCCCATTAAATCATATGAAAATGTAGTCTCAGGATTTGGGGCCAATTTTCAGTGAAGTATGTAGTGTTATAGGCTTGTATACTCACCAGGGTTTGCCAGAATGATGGCTCAAAATCCATCTGTATTGCATTTCTGATTTCAGTACAATGGTTTTTAAAACGATATAGATAACTGTTATCCCATTAAACATCTGACATTCCTATTGTCTAAATGGGCTCTCTTTGGATAGAACATTGTTAGATATTATTTTAAGGCACCCACCAAAATGACCTTTTCAATGTCCTTTCCTGGACACCAATGAAACATCCCCGTGGAGTCATATTTTTTCACACTGGCATCCATGTTGTCAATCTGCTCATTGCCGGGAATTAACAAGGGGTCATGCCTGGGGGAAAAAAAAAACAAATCACAGATACTGTAAGTGGAAAACGTTATGAATTATGGATCGGAAAATATCCCAAGAGCTATATCCAAACAGGGATAAAAGTCAAAAAAGAAATTTATTTACATTTCAACAGATGTTTTCAACACACCTGCCTTAGGGAAAGAATATAAGAAATATAAGAAAAAAAGTTTTTAAATGTTGGGTTGGGG
The DNA here is from genome assembly GCF_009764565.3 of Dermochelys coriacea. Classification (NCBI taxonomy): domain Eukaryota; kingdom Metazoa; phylum Chordata; order Testudines; family Dermochelyidae; genus Dermochelys; species Dermochelys coriacea. Next base: position 64,454,447 of record NC_050074.1, read on the forward strand.
CCTGGAAGATTTTCAATAAGCTTTTCAGTTGATTTAAAAAGGTCTGTCACATTCATGTCCATAAATATTCTTTCTTCCCATTCTCATCCCTCCAAAAAATAATATCAAAAGAGTTGCTATTAGCATCTGCAATGAAATAGAAGGGATCGGAATAGAGCCCCATGCTGACTGACTGGCAGAAGTATGGAAAGCCAATTACTTGCTTTTACCACATACAACTTCTGACGTGATGCTCTTCACAGTAAAAGCTTTAACAGGCTGCACTTTAAATATTTTAGCAATTTGCCCAATCATATTTTGCTTTCCCAAACTGAAGCCCTTTAAAGATTCAGCAGTATGTCATTTTAGAGTAGACTGACTAACAAATGCCCACATCCGGAATACATGATTTTAATACTAAACAACAGTGTCCATTTTCTGTGACAACTGTATCTGTGGTAACCCTCTAAGTGTTTCTGCAGCAGGATTTTAAAACCTAGGGCTTCTCAAAAGAGACACAAATAAGAGACATTTTAATTAACTGCCCTCCAACAAATATAATTGTGTATGCACTTTCATACTCAAATACACACACACACACTCTCTTCATTAATTTATTTGCTGAAAAAAATTATTGAGGGAAGAGGGTAAGTGAGCTAGCAAAGATACAACAAGATGCTAAATAAAAGAAGTCTTAGTCATAGCATGATATGGCATCGTTAGAATCAGTATAGCCACTACAAGATGCAGGGGGAACTGAACATAAAAACAAACAGGGGACAGAGTTTTGTCTGACAAAGCACCCACGTTCCACACAATTTTTGCACAGAACTTTCTGTCATGAAGCTCCAGGAACGAGTTTTCATTTCACAGAGGAAGAAATTTGTAATGTGAAAAAAGACACCTACTAAAAGGCCAGATATTCAAATGTAGTTGCCCAAAGTGTGTCCTTGGGAGGTGGAGGGGGGAAGGTGCCTGCATATTTGTTGCACACACAAAGCCTGCACTGACATGCCAAGGAAATGAGCTAAATGTGCTCAGAAATATTGTACTTTGTGACTTTGTCCTCACCCATAACTATTTCACATTTGGTGACAATGTATACCTTCAAATCAGCGGCACTGTGATGGGTACCCGCATGGACCCACAGTATGCCAACATTTTTATGGCTGACTTAGAACAACGCTTCCTCAGCTCTCGTCCCCTAATGCCCCTACTCTACTTGCGCTACATTGATGACATCTTCATCATCTGGACCCATGGAAAAGAAGCTCTTGAGGAATTCCACCATGATTTCAACAATTTCCATCCCACCATCAACCTTATCCTGGACCAGTCCACACAAGAGATCCACTTCCTGGACACTACGGTGCTAATAAGCGATGGTCACATAAACACCACCCTATATCGGAAACCTACTGACCGCTATGCCTACCTACATGCCTCTAGCTTTCATCCAGATCATACTACTCGATCCATTGTCTACAGCCAAGCTCTACGATATAACCGCATTTGCTCCAACCCCTCAGACAGAGACAAACACCTACAAGATCTCTATCATACATTCTTACAACTACAATACCCACCTGCTGAAGTGAAGAAACAGATTGACAGAGCCAGAAGAGTACCCAGAAGTCACCTACTACAGGACAGGCCCAACAAAGAAAATAACAGAACGCCACTAGCCATCACCTTCAGCCCCCAACTAAAACCTCTCCAACGCATCATCAAGGATCTACAACCTATCCTGAAGGACGACCCATCACTCTCACAGATCTTGGGAGACAGGCCAGTCCTTGCTTACAGACAGCCCCCCAATCTGAAGCAAATACTCACCAGCAACCACACACCACACAACAGAACCACTAACCCAGGAACCTATCCTTGCAACAAAGCCCGTTGCCAGCTCTGTCCACATATCTATTCAGGGGATACCATCATAGCGCCTAATCACATCAGCCACACTATCAGAGGCTCATTCACCTGCGCATCTACCAATGTGATATATGCCATCATGTGCCAGCAATGCCCCTCTGCCATGTACATTGGCCAAACTGGACAGTCTCTACGTAAAAGAATGAATGGGCACAAATCAGATGTCAAGAATTATAACATTCAAAAACCAGTTGGAGAACACTTCAATCTCTCTGGTCACTCGATTACAGACCTAAGAGTGGCTATCCTTCAACAAAAAAGCTTCAAAAACAGACTCCAACGAGAGACTGCTGAATTGGAATTAATTTGCAAACTGGATACAATTAACTTAGGCTTGAATAGAGACTGGGAATGGATGAGTCATTACACAAAGTAAAACTATTTCCCCATGGTATTTCTCCCCCCCCCACCCCACTGTTCCTCTGATATTCTTGTTAACTGCTGGAAATAGCCTACCTTGCTTGTCACCATAAAAGGTTTTCCTCCTTTCCCCCCCCTCCTGCTGCTGGTGATGGCTTATCTTAAGTGAGCACTCTCCTTACAGTGTGTATGATAAACCCATTGTTTCATGTTCTCTGTGTGTGTATATAAATCTCTCCTCTGTTTTTTCCACCAAATGCATCCGATGAAGTGAGCTGTAGCTCACGAAAGCTTATGCTCTAATAAATTTGTTAGTCTCTAAGGTGCCACAAGTACTCCTTTTCTTTTTGCGAATACAGACTAACACGGCTGCTACTCTGAAACCTGTTCCATGAACATGACTGCGTGTTTGTGTTTTGTGCAGGACACGGATACGCACACATTATTATTATTTGGCAGCTTCTACATAGGAGACCATATTTGAAAATTTAACCCAGCTTTTAATTTTTTTCAACCAACAGAATATGGTAAGGCTCTGCCTCTAGAATAGTCTATACTGGTAAAATTCTGCCTCTGTATATGCACAGGTGAACTCTCCCTGAATTGCACAACCAGCATAATGTGATACTATGCTAAACATGCTCACAAATAGGTGCCTGAAGGTGGCTTCTATAAAACTTGCCCACTTTGGCAGCTATCAGTCCAACATAACAGGGATAACACATAATGCTTACAGTGCCTGATCATGCTCCCACTGAAGTGCATTGCAATATTCTTATTCACTTCACAGGCACAAACCCACAGAGTGTGTGAGCGGAACTGGAGAATCTACTCATTTGGTTACCCATTTAAAACAAAGTACTTCCATGCTCTCTCCCAAGGAGGGAAGTAGTTTAACATGTAGCAAATACACATGTAGTTAGTGAACCTCTCCTGAAAAAACATTAATCACGTGTATGGTTTTGTACTCAGCACCGTAATATCTGAGGAGTGCTTTCCATGTTAATCAGATTGGCAGCAGGGGATGTTCCTACTGGTCTTTATGATACTGGCTCTGCTCCCTTTCAGGTTATAGAAAGCTCTGCTTCGGGTAGGGTCTCACTTTTGGGATAGGGAAGAGAGGAGGAATGTGGGATTAGAAAAGGATGGTTGATGCTGAGAGTGCCATTCTTATGATGGTGTAAAAGCTGTATCAAGTAGGAATGTTGTGCAGAATTTCCTAAAGGTGGTCAGACTGTGGATTCATCTAATCTCTTCTGGAAGTTTGTACCACAACTAGAGCCCCTCAATTGATGGTGCTTTGTCCCCAACCATCTTGCACCTCATTCCGGGCTTTGTAATCTGCATTTTGTCCAAGTGGAGCACAACAATCCTGAGATTTTCTGGATGGAAATACTAAATATATTGAAAGCCCCAGCGCTTGTGCAATTGGTAAGAGGGTGAGTGGGGTGAATACCAGCCCAGGGAGCACCCTGCTTGGCAAAGAATTTTTTAATACCCGACATTTGATTCCACTAGGTCCTTTGCAAAGGCAAAGGATTGGGTCTTCAGAGGTATTTTTATGAATTCCAACGATAAGTCATCTCTATTGCAGAGGGTTTAACAGTGTCCATAGTGGGAAAGGTTTCATAGTAGCAGCCGTGTTAGTCTGTATTCGCAAAAAAAAAAAAAAGGAGTACTTGTGGCACCTTAGAGACTAACAAATTTATTAGAGCATAAGCGGATGCATCCGATGAAGTGAGCTGTAGCTCACGAAAGCTTATGCTCTAATAAATTTGTTAGTCTCTAAGATGCCACAAGTACTCCTTTTCTTCATAGTGGGAAAGACATCATCATCGGTTAGGAAATCTCGCAAGCCTTTCTTCACATTAGTTGTGGAATTTTAACAAGTGATTCCCCATGAGCCCTTCCTAGCACATCACTGACCTGAAAGCAGAAGTCACTAATCCAATCTCCCTCTAGCCCCCACTTAATATGGTTTCTTTCAAACAATTAGGTACATTAAGGATGTGATGTATAAATATCCCTTCATACTCACTAAGAAACAATAGTAAAATGGTTGCTAAAAATTACTCCATTTTATTTTCCAATTAATTTTTCTTGTCTGTTTTCAGGTCTGGGGCTAGATAGCCCTCTTCAGCTTTTATTCAACATTTGTAGGACTGTCCCTGCCTCATTTGCAGAAATGCCCGAAGTCAGGAGGAATCCTTTAATAAAATCAGGTGACTGCACGATAAAAGTTTGATCTGTGGTTTAACTGTTTTCAGCCTTGATTCAGTAAATCACTTAAGCAGGTGCTTTCAGTTCAGTGCTTATTTAAGTGCTTTGCTGAGCTAGAGCCTTGCCTCGTACAAGAGCATCCATATGAGTTGGTGCTAGAAACTTACAACTAGAGCTTAATGAATTACTCATGGTAAACAATTTAATTGAGGAATGTAGCCCCTTTTTCTGTTTGTGAATTATGTGCGAACAGACTTGGATTTTTATGGATTTATCTGTTATTGATAATTGATTGATTAAAACCTTATGTAAATATATTTTGGCAAATAGGCTGTTGACCTATAGTTGGTCTTTTGCTATTTGCAGTGTCTGACTGGGCAATTAAGGCATGTGGTTTTGTTTTTGCTCTCTGGTTGGGTATTACACCAGTATTTAATGTTCGTATTACTGGAGCACTTAGGGGGCCCTAGCTGTGGTGAAGGACCCCTTCCTTGTAATCAGATACAGCCCTCTCCCCAAACAAGAAGCTGTTTTTAATATTCAAATTGCTCTAAAAGCCATGTGCATAGTGACATTGTCTTGAAAACTAGTAATCCACAACAGGGGGAAGAACACCCATTGAGATGAATGGGTCAGTTCACAACTCTCAGACTGATTGTGTCAGGTTGAATTAATCTTCACGGGGTGTTCTGATTCATTTGAGAACAACCCATGGAGACGAATGAACCACTTAATTCCTTTGCAAATCTCTCATGATGTGGAGGGTTGTGCAGAGCTCCTTCCACTACCCTAGCCCCTGAAATGGAGTACGGAGCCTCCCTCCCACACTGAGGACCTGGAGGAGTTAGGAGAAAGGCAAAGCTAGTAGTTGAGTGGTAGTGAGGTGTTCCATGTGCCCCTCCATAGGTGCCCCTTGACTACAACCACCTCCTCAAAAACACAAGGGAAATTCGTAACCCAAAAACTTGGTTACTGCAGAGTTGAGGTTGACCACCAGTTCCTGCTTCCAGAACATCAAATGCACCTATTCTCAAACCTCTTAAAACCAGGATATATAGAGTTAAAGTATATACCAGCATCATCCCGCAACCTTAACTCTCCTCTCTTTGAATGATATCCCAGCCCACCCGTGACAAACACTGTAGCATTCTATCCTTCCAGATGATATGGGATAATGCAGGGACACAGCATGTGAGTACAATAGGAGAACCTGTCACACTGTGTTCTATGGCAAAAACTGCATTTAGAGCATACTTCATCTGGCTATACCTGGCAGGTATTCAACCACTTCACCTACTATGTACAAATCAATCCAGAGCTGCTAGATATTATCACTTTATGGCCCTTGTCCTAAGGATTCTCCCAGGAACATCAGCTGCACTTCCTCTGATCTCCAGTGCACTATCATGATTGCTATCAGACTGCTACAAATCCCCACATCAAGAACAGACCGTCATGCTTCTTCATGTGCACAACTCGTATAACTCAACCCAGCCACAAGGAGTCCATGACTTCTGGGTGCACCTGCACCTCTCCTCATCTGGTGATGTGAGTGTGGTGACCAGCTCCAAGTAATCCTTTCACCAGGTCAATACTGCTACCCCAACAGAGTGAAGGGCAATTGGAACTCATGCAGACAAATGAATGAATATGACTCTGTGGCCCACAACCTGTCATATAAAATAGCCCATTTACTCAGCCATTCCTCATGTCTGCTTTATTTTAGGGCTGTCCTGGCTGAAACATACTTACAGCATATCTCCTGTAGATCTTGCCAACTGTATGGGGCAGAGTTAGGGTTGTGGGGTGGGGCTGGTGTGCATCTTAACTTGCTGTTTTCTGGTTTTCACTGGTTTAAGTACAAGTACATTCAATATTCTGAGAGGTATAAGGCAATTCTGGTCAACCTTAACTCTGTGTTAATGAAGCTTTTGGGCAGTTTATAATTCTGTAACTACAAATGCACTTATTTACACCACAATCAGTACTTTGTTTCTCTAATGTAACCTTTTCAAGCTGTGATAATGAGAGGCCCAATAGGAAAAATAATGACAGGATATAATAAATGGAGAGTAATTGTCTTAAAGTCTAATATTACCATTTATTAACAAATGGCTAACATATGCCAGCCAATACCATTGTACAATGCTCATGGGACTTGCATGTGATCATCGGAGAACAGAAATTGGCAGAAAGTAAAAGTTACCTTGGTAAACTCTAACAACAATGGCTTCCGATATACCTACTATTTGGAAATCTGTATCGAACTGTGTGTACTGCCATTTTCCTGTCTCTTATAATTTGTCTCTTTGTCCTAAATAAAGCATTCTCTGAAGATTTATATAGCAGTTCAAGAATTGTTTAGAACTAAGGTCGAACTCTGCTCTTGTACATAATCACATGCATTTAAGGACAGAATAGGGTTCCAACTATTTAGATATATGGACTAATTTTTCTTTGGATCATGATAACTTTATGAAATAGTGTATTAATAAAATACTACTACTATTACTTTGGATGTATACAGCTCCTTTAAGCTGGGCTTTCATCCTGCTTTACAAATATTAATTAATTAAGACATTTTTACAGACAGACTCACAGAAGCTGAGATTTTCAACACTACTTGCGGCGTTTGAATACCCAATTCCCATTACAATCCACATTACAAAAACAATGCAATCGTTGTTCTTAGCTACTAAGTCAAATGTTAAGTGTTCTTGGAGACTTCCATCCTGTCACCCTTAAACATGACTGTGTCAAGGTAAGCTTGGAGTCACAAAATAGGATTAGAGGGGAGAACCTTGCATTAGTGCTGTGGCAATTGCGCTGTCCAAGTCTGTGAAGTCAGCGGCTTACAAAGGCACTAACAAATTCCCATTACCTGGGGGAGAAAATCATCTATCAATTTAAAAGGGTCTGTTTTAAACTTGATGTCCAAAGAATTTGGCCTTTTAATGCCAGCAATGACCAAAGAGATTTGATCAGTCCTGCAATGAGAATACAGGCACCTATAGTACACGTGTTAGAAAGGCAACCAAGTCAAGTTTCTCACATCTATATTCTCCAGTTTATAAATATCTTCTCTAGTTCTTATGGCAAAAATTATGTGTGCATGACTTAAAATGAAGAATAAACACAGTCTTTTCAAGGTTTTGCAGAGCATATAATGCCACTTATCATCAATTAAACTTGGGAATGACACTAAATGCCATGCTACAGCAGCAAACCAAAAAAGCCTGCCTTGAAGACAACAGCCTAAAGCAAAACCACAAATCCCTTTTCCAGCAAACCTGCTGCGAAGGAGCCAGCATTATATTTTAAAGAGCATTGTTATCGTTGTAGACATTTATAACCACTCCAAACATATTCAGTTGGTGTTTTCAACTTTGGAACAAATGTGGAAATGGAATAAAAATAATTTTAAAAAAGAAAAAGAAGGCTGAAAATTACTGTCTCTTTAATTAACATTAGTATTTCCTTCGATTTTCTCACCTTCTTGTCAAACCTCTTGCTATCTCTCATATGCTTCTTTATATCAGGGCTATATACTCCCATGGATCCATGCTGGATCTCCCACAACAGCCAAGCAGAGGGAACAAGAGCAATATACAACCTATGGTGGCCGTCACAGTGCTTGAGAGTGAAGCTGTGCTGTGTAAATCTTTGCCTATGAATGAAGCTCCTTTTTATTCTCACCTAGAGAACAATCCTACCCATACTGAATCAATGGCAAAACTCCCCCAACAGCAGTAGACCTTTTAGCCTCAGTAGGCATGCTTAAGTCTGGAAATACACCTTTCCCTGGGTAACCGATGGCCTGTGTTTTGGTAAGATGACATGAATGGCAGTCCCCCCTAGAGACTGAAAGGTTTGGAAATCACTTTGTGCCCTTTGCCAGTGGTTTTCATTTTTCATACATGAATGTCTTTTTTTTCTTTTAAAGGGGGAAGGGAAGGGTTTGCGAAGGATAAGATGCCAAGTAAAGATACACTGCAAAATGTCTCTTGTCTTTCAAATATCTTTTACAACCATCCTAACAAATGGTGGCAATTAACATGCTGTTAGTGTTAGATGTATGCAGCCAGTGCAGGTGCTAATAATTGAAAAAGCATTTAGAGCTTTTACACCCAGGTTGAATATTTCATGATGTGCTGCATGTTTCACTATTTACTCAGTGGGCCTCTGTCACTTCAATCTTCCCTGACTGCTTTGACTGGTGCTATAAAGCTCTACCAAGATAGAGTGACGGCTTGTCACAGGCAAACTCCACTGACTTCTGCAGCTCGCTGGGACTAGCTGCGAAGGTTGTCACGCCGCTCTGGTGGAATTCAGCAAATGTTTTGTGACTAATACACCCAACATTTGTCGGCTACCATTAGCCATTCCCTATGACTCTCTGCAGTCTGTGTGGATGGCATTACGCTGTAATGAGAATTTGTTGCCTATGTGTGTGTTACACTAATGACACTCTTTAACTTGTGAAAGTAAAGGTCATCTAATCAGCAATGAAATTTCTACAGATTTACTGCACAGATGAAAGAAGCTTTACAGGGAAAAAATGGCACAGTAACAGAAAGAAAACCTATATTTTCAATGAATCTCTTTCTTGTCATACTCAAAATCATTGCTAATGGAGACTATAGTCCCACTCTTCTTGCACTATCCTTCTGAAACTACTATGGCAAGAACTTAACTAATACAGCCAGTGGTAGCCAATGTCTTGTGATCGCCTTTGGACAAGTAGTTGATCATGTAATATATGTTCTGGCTGAGGTTTACTTCTGGGAGCTAGTAAGAATTTCCTCCACCTCCATATAAAATATTGATAGCATATCTGTTGCCTAATGTCACAATATTCTACTTTAAGAAGCCTTTCCAAAGGGTTAATTTATCATGACTACTAAGGAACCTGGTGTAAACGCAGATTATCTTCTTTTAGGAATCTGCTGAGTAAACATATTTTCCAATTGGAACACCTTGGGTTTGTCAAGAGCTGTTCAAAGTATACTCCTCAAATTCCCACATGGAAGAGTTCTGAAACAGTCACTTGTTCTCATTCTTGCATATAAGCAAATCAAAGAAAAGAACGTGGGGGCCAGAAAGTGTGTCCTTAGTTTTTAGCATTTCTCATTTAGATTCTATCAAGCTGCATGCCTAGGATTTAAGAATTTTTGGGGGGGATTGGGGATGGGGGAAATTACCTGACAAAAGCAATCTATGGAAAATAAACCAGCAGCTAAGAGAAAGAAGACAATGAGGTAGTCTTTTCCACCTAAATAAATTATACGTTTCACACCTCAAGGTAAAAGTCACAACTTTTTGAGACTTATTTTTCTCCAAGTCATTGGTGAAAGAAAATATTCTCTTTTGCTCACCTGGTTTAAAGATTTTACCCTTTTCCTTCCAACATCTTTTGCCTTGACCTTAATGTATTCAGGGTTAGATTATAGAAGAAGTTGCTTGTTTTCTCTGTGGGCAGATTCTCCTAATTCTTCCTGAAAGCCCTTCTCTAAACTTAGATAAATTTGTGCAAGATTTCACAAAACTCTGGGTAAAATCTGACACTTTATTATTCCCATGGTTTGTAAACATCATGAGTGCAGGTTCCCCAATTGTAGCAAAAGTTGGAGGTTTAGAATAGACTGTTCCCAACCATTTAAACCTCTGTCATTTAACTTTGCTAAGAGTAGGTCTAGACAACATGGAGGTTTTAATGTCAGTGGCCAGCCTAAAATCTACACTACTACTGTTGCTACCTCTTAATATAATGGATTCCTAAATGGTTGCATGGAGTTGATGCTGTTAAACAACTGCTGAGTAGCACCTCAGAGATGGCTTGCATATTAGTGCAGTGTCAAGTGATTCTTGTACATACACTAGAGTACTTGCAAAGTTTATAAAGTGCTTTGGGATTCTTAAAGATGAAAGGTACTATATAAATGTAAGCCATTATTTTGGTTAACACAGTAAGCTTTCACCTCTGCAGACCTGGTATTCATATCTGACTTAAGTCACGAGGTGAAGACGAGTAAACTCATTTTACTAGTTCTTAATTGACAGGTTTCTTCATAAAACCCCACTACTGCTTTATTTGGTACAGACATGAATAACTAAGTATCTCAACTGAAATGGCAGGGATAATGCAGGTTAACCCTGAATAGCACTGGTAGAGCAGTGTGTGTGCGCCTAAGAGGTTACGTCTACACAACAAGCTATGGGTGCAATGCCCCTGCTCGCGCACACATACTCATTCTAGCTCTCATCGAGGGAGTGCAAGTATAAATAGCACTATAGCCCTGGCAGCAGCAGTGGAGGCACAGCTTAGCCATATTGAGACCGTACTCACCAGCTAAGCCGTGCTGCCACTACTCATGTTACTGTGGCTACACTGCTATTTATACTTGCACTAGCCTGATGAGAGCTAGCACAGGTATGTGTATGTAAGCAGGGGAATCACATCCCTAACTTGCTGTGTAGACATAGCCGGGTGGGCAGGAGGCGAGAGGGTGAGAAGCAGCGATGGGGATGTTCTACAGCCGCTGCCCATACTATGCCTAGATTAACATATGTTTTATCATTAAAAGAGACTGTGGATGTTTTCCTATTTGTTTGTATTAGATAAACAAGCCCACTGGCTTTTTGGAAGTCCAGCAGAAAAGTTGACTTTTTCCATGTCACTTTGCTGGACCTTGAGTCTCTGAACAAGTTTACTGTTTGGCTGGGTATTTTTCTGGATCTTGAATCAAGAAAAATCCTCAAGGCTTATGAAATTCTCCTTGGCAACCAACTGAAAACTCAGCTTCCTAATGCCTCTGATTCTTATGTGATGAGGGACATTAATGATACTTTGCTGAGTATGCTACTTGTCTAGAGGCCTATGTCAGTTCAGAGTGGACAGGAACAAACTATTTGTTTGCTTTTCAGGCCCCTTGGGCTCTGTCACATGCCATTTGTTCTAACATTAATAGCTTGACTCAGCTGGGTTGACATTTTTTGCTACTCAGTGCATTCCACTCATGCAGCAGTAGTTACCAAATCATTAAGTGAGGACTTGGACCCTGTCACCAGTTTAAGTGGCTTGTTGGTTTGGGTCCAGGACTTTTCAAAATGCTTACTGATCACCCTTGAATCCAGGGGGGCTACTTTTCGACCAGCTTGGCTACCACATACACTGGGTGAGACAGCCTAGTCACATTTAACATGTCATGCATCAGTGACATGCAACAAAAAAAAAAGAGACCCTGAGATGATGAGCAAGTGAATTTATGTCTCTTAATGATCGAGGGGCACCAAATGTTTCCACATTTCCTTTCCGCAAATGTCTCATGAAAAGGAAAACCCGACATGCCTTATGTGACTGTTACTCTGCTATGTATTGTTTCCTTCCTTTCCTTTTCCTCCCCCTCATTCTCCCTTTTCATTTTGTGAGGCAGCCTCAGGGGAGGTCTTACCATGTCCAGGGTAAGTCTCTATAAGAAGCCTGCTCTCTTCCCTTTTAGAGTTTGTTCTTGTGGTGTTTTTGTTTTGTTTTAAACTGGTGTAGCTCCACTGATATCAAGAGGGCTATGCCAATTTACAGCAGCTTAGAATCTGGCTCAATATGTATTTTTCATTGTATTCTCCAAATGTTTACCCAGTCTATTAGTGTATATGCCCAGTGTTATAACAAAGCTATTCTGCCCCGATTCACCACCACATACCTCCAGTTTTATATCAATGTGACTCCACTGACTTTCACTGGATGTGCACTAGCATAATACTGGCATAATATTCAGTTTCCTGAATCTCGGGATATAAATCTCGGTATATAAATTATTTCTAGTGTCTACAGGACATTTGCAAATTTCACAACTATTTACTTCAGCGAGTAATTTAGTTTGCCTCTTGCATTGTAAAAATAGAGTTTTAGAGTCTTTGTATTCTGCATCATATTAGGTAATATGGATTTGTATAGTGCTGGGTGAATCTCAAAAATATTTGAGCTTAGGTTCACTTCAAATTAAGAATTAGTTGACCTGTCAAAAGCTCTCTGCTCATGCACCTGCTGGCCTTGCTCACAACACATCCCTTCTTATATTTTGTGTTCCAGTGAAAAGAGTTGTCATGAGTGTTTTGCCCATGGCACACAGGGAAGCACAGCGACCTCTTCCTTGCATGAGCTTCCACTGGCTTGCCCTCTGTACAGTAGAAATGCAGTATTGCTGTAGAATTCTATGTTACCTGTAAGGCTGAGCAGGAAGTGACTCTATAGAGCTATGATTCTCTGATGGAATTTTGTGTATACTCTTTCCACTCCATATGCTCACCCCTTCCAACCATTCATCCCCCGTACAGCAGGACTGAATCTTATGGTCTAGTCTGTTAACTGAAAAAGACCCGGCTTATGCAATATAACTGGGTCATCTAAGTGCCTCCACCCTCCCACTTGTGGACTTATGGACATGACTTCCCTGCTGTGGGTCCCTGACAGTTGGATGTAACCACTCATAGGACCACAGCCACAGTCTGATTAAGGTACACTGGAGTCCTACACTGTCCAGGGTGTTAAGGGTCCTAAACCAAAAGGAAACAGAAAATTAAAAATCTGGGTTGGCTGGGGATTCAGCAGTCAGAGCATTCTCTTCTGCTCCAGGGTTGTCTACATGTGGCTAGTCCCTTCTTGTCTATCTTCCTGGGCCTTCTTGTCCTATTCACAAAATGGCTCATCTAGGTAGCAAGCCATGTTAAGCTCTTGGCTGGAGCCAGGCTTCCCTCACTGAGGAAGTAGCAGAACTCTGCTCTCCCTCCTGGTCAGTCCTGGGCTGGGTCTTCTCCTTTTAACTTCTCCATGTGTGACACTGGTTGCAGAGTTAGCCAGGCAGGGCCCACAGGCTCTCTTCAGCCCCCTTGTTGCTAGTGTGGGTCCTATCTGCCCTGTCACAATACTTTTCATCCAAACTTAGAAGAAAAATATTTTAAAAGTATCAGCTTTGGACATCACAGTGCTTTTACCTAGGAGGAAACACTGTATACTTCTAACTGATATTAACCAAGGGCTTCTGTGGGGGGCGGTCAAGAAATTTTAATTTCAGTCACTAAAGTAGTAAAAAAAATAGGCAATGGAGCCTAACTTGCTGTGCATAGAGGAGGATCTGACCACTGCACAGCTTGCACGGAAAATAGATATTTATTCCATTTTCTCGGGTTTAAGAGCTCTGAGCTACAATTCAGTCTGCCACTATGTTCCTGACATTTAAGGCAGAGAGGATATGGGGTATGGGAAAGGGGTAAGGGTGGGGGCATAGGGTGGGTAAGTAAATTCAGCAGCAAGACAGAGGAGAAAGAAAAAGTCTGGATTCAGAGGCTTTGCAAGTTCTCCACTCATTGCTCGACCTACGTTTAGCAATTCTGATGTGCTACTGAGCAGACAGCTCGAGCTTGGGATGATTACTCTCCCTCAGTCCCTCTTTGGCAGGCAATGAAAGCAGGCTCCACTTTGAAAATTTCCCCCCATCATGCAAACTGACACAGGCATGCTTTTCAAAAATCCACAGCCAATCTGTTGATCATTACTTATTTACAAAGGCCTTCGGGCAGAAAGTCCTGTAAAAACCATACTTGATACGGTATACACTAGCTTTTTCTGCTTGTGGAAAAAAAGTACCCCTAAGGCTACCTCAAACCATCACTTTCTATTGCACATAAAATGCACCGTGTAACACTAAAGTATTTAATATATATGGTATAATATATCTACAGGAAAGGCATTTGTGTAGAAGTATGTTACCCTGTATTTGGTAATTTGATGTTTTGCTGAAGGCTATGACTTGAAAAAGCCTACACCTAGTACAGAGGACCTGTCATCTCAGTACCCAAGAGCCAATAGAATAAAGAAGTACCCTTAAGCAGCAAAACTTTGACACAGCTTTGAAGCATATGAAAACAGTATAACTCCCCAGAATTATTATTACTCAAGATCAAAAAAATGAGGCATACTTTACATAGCAAACCGGGACAGTGCACTCAGCTACAAATGTTTCAGCTCTCTTTTTTTTAAAAAAAAAATGTTTTACTTCCCCAAATTTAGGGATTGAAGGGGGAAGCTCCCACATTTTTCAAACTTTAAACAGATAAAACTATTAGTGCCTGATAAGAAGATTACCCAAAGGTGAGTAAATTGAAAATGATGCTAGTATGACAACTGGCGTCATAAAAATGAGAAGCTTGGCAGTATGCTCATTTTATTCTTCCTCAGAAACTGTAAACAAGCATGTAAATCAGTGTCACACAGGCAAGGCTGAGCTACCAGGAAGGCAGAGAACTTTTAACGATACATTTAACAGAAATAGATGGTCAATGGGGGGAAAAAAAAGACACAGCTGGGTGCATTTTCTTCAGTGAATCAATCTCACTTTTGGTCCTGCAGTCTAAACACAAATGAAGAAGACTTAAAGAAGTTATGCCCTTGAATATACCCTAGATTGTAGGAACGATAAACAGAAAAGGATGCTTATTGAATTGGCTAAGGAAATTCCCATTGCACTGATTGAAGTAGAGAGTGAGAAATCATCTGGCTATATCCATAACCATTAGAGGAACATGGCTGCTGCCAGGAAGCAGAGAAAGGTGCTAAGTGATGTATGTATGTTACATATATACACAAAAGCATGCATGCGTGCCTGTCTCTCTACATGTATATAGCCACATACACGAGAGATGGGTCTGAGCTGTAATATTCAGATCTGGATCCAAACATGAGCAGGAGTTCCAGCCTGGCCCCTTTCTTATTATATATACACAAAAACAGAATAGAACAAGCTGCTTGTAGAGAACTCAGATGTAATACAACTGCATTTAGCATGCCTGATCCTGTGCCCACTGACTACAACAGGAGAAGGGTAAGGCAGAGAAAGAAGTAGAATGAAAGTGCTATATTGCTTCAATGTAGTACAATGTCCCAATTGCAATTCCAATTACAGAGAATCTCTGCTGAAAGGGAAATTATCCTATGGAAAGAAATGACTTAAATATCTGAGAGTTTCCTTATTGTAAAATACTATATATCCAACAACAGCAGGAAAATTTCGTTAACAACCAGAAGGTATTTTTATCATCCACTTTCAGAGTAGGTACTATTCTTAAAAAAATCCTTGTATTTCATAATTAATATTGCTTTTAGCCTGAATAAAATTGCATTAGTTTTGAACTTTGCTTTAGTAAGTACATAGATTATTAGACTTTTTTTAATCAGTCAAAATCAATTAACAGAAATTTGATTTCAATCGACAGGATAAAAGGAAGGTAATATTCAGGTTCATTTTTGATTGTGATGATACATCTCACATATGGCCTTAAGTACAGAAAACAGTACTCAGAGGGATTCCAACAAAAAGAGAATTGCCTGAGGCAAAATAACCACATGAGTTCCTCTGATTGGTTAGTGTTATCATTAGTGCCACTGCTGTTTAAGAACTACACATGGACAGGACAGGGTGACAGCTAAGACTTTAAAGCCTATGTATTTTTCAAACAGCTTTTCAAACTGTTTTTCATGACAGAATTTTTTTCAGCTCTATCATTAACTGCTGACAAGCTGACAGAATAAATACTTCAGCCTTTCAGAAACCATCTAACAATCTTTTTCTTCAACCCCCTCCCCCTTTTTTGAGGAGGGGGAGGTGTAGAGGAACGAAAGAAGATAAAGATATGAGTTTCTTACAGTCTTACCTCATCAGTTTGGGCGAGGAGTTGGGTGAATTTCTCATGCCTCCATTTCGCTGCTTTTTTTTGGGTGACAGTGTCGACGGATGTTCATCTTCAACTGGAAATAGAGGCAACTCATGAGATTAAGGACCACTCTTAGCGCTATATGAAATACAAATGACATAGCAAAGAACACACACTCAATGTCCATTCACGCACTGATACTTCATTACTAACTTTTTAGGCCCAACAGTTTTAAAAAAAAATCAAATGTGTTAGTCAAAGAGATTGGTTTGGAGGAGAAGGAGCTGGAGAAGGGAAGAAAACCAGGGTTTTGAACACAGAAGTTCAAATTGGTTTCATACTGGTTCGGGGAACAGCATTTATGTTATTCTCTGAGTTATTTTCAGTTAATCTGTGCTACTGAAGAGTAGAATTAGTACTCTGCTAAATACACAGAAAGATAAAGTGCTATTTGAAATACCAACATAATAGCTGCCAGCCTGCTTTTGCTAATGAACCAGATACAAATTGGTTCTTGCTTCTCACATGCCAGACAACAGAATCTTCATGAAGAGATGTAAAATATTCAATGCCTTGATGTTTAATGTTTCAGTTAGTCAGGATTGTGAACACTGCCTGCAATTGTGCACAGATCTCCAGCACAACTCAGACCTCATCACTCCACCTTTCTCACAAAGGGGAGCTGTTATAACAGGAATGAGCAGAGTATGGTTGAATGGAAGTGGGGGATAGTACCTGTATAACAGAGGATGTGTTATAGCAAAGGATCTTTTAATGAGGATAGAGTTCATTTTAAATGAAAGATCATTTACCAAATGTAAAATAACTTACAATTACTATAAAGTTGCTTTAAAGAAACACAGTTTTCTAATAAGTTATGTTTTAATATTAACCTTCATCATTACTGTTTAAAGGACAACTACTGTACTTGATGATTAGCACACAAGTATTATGTTTGCTATCAAAGGGAATCATCTGTGAATGGTGGTTTCTCAAGTTCAAACTAATGCTGTAATATTAAGAATAAAAATAGTCTCATTTCCATCCTATAGTTAATTGAAAAACAGACTAGAAGACAATGTAATTGAGGCCTATGTAGCTGTTACCTTAAAGATAAAAAGAAAGAGATTAGTAGTAGCAGCTACATTAAAGGAGCTTAATACACGTTAGCAGTGCACAAGCATCAGCTGGAAAAAAAAATCTATTTGCAATGAACTATATAGGAAGAAAAAAGCAGACCTGGACATATGTCACCTGCTCTAGATTTATCTGAGAATGAATTAAGCTATATCCTCCTACTACAATCCTCTTCTGATACTATTTTCTTACAGCCCACATTCTAGCTTGTCATGTCTGTCTGTTTTCCAGAGTATGTTATGGAACTTCATTTTGCCTTCATCAAGATTACAGAACTGGACACTGGAAAGGCAACATTGCGGTCTTCTTAAATGAGCAGGTGTTGCCTAACATATCCTGGATTTTTTTTAAAGCCTCAAAACAGTGATGTAAAAGGAGATGTAATTAGAACTGAGCAATGATCAATTTACAACAAATAATTTATTGGACTAATTCAGTCTTTTTTTCTGCTTAGAGAACATCCATAAAGAATATAAAATTTCCTCAATATTTAACTATTTCATTTTTTGTTTTAGAAATCCATACCATAATCGTGAAATTTGTTTTATATTTGACATGTAAATTTCTGGCTATGCTGCCTACTTGTGATTCGTTAGATAAATCACATAGTGCAATTACTATTCTTTGATTGGCTGAGAGTATAAACATTTCCTCAACGAATACTCAAATGTGCACATTTAAAACCGCTTTTTGGGAGAGTTGGTTTCAATAAAACTTAATCACTTCAGTATTTGGTTGTTTGTAAACTCTCTGAAATTTTTTTTAGCGGTATCTGCCCAGCTCTACTTATAATAAAATGTGGTTCTTTATTCGTTCCATAACAATCTCTGGCAAGTCATTCTCTGGAAAATGGTGTAATCTTGTTTTAAAACTTGTCTGTCAAAAACAGTTATTCACAAGCTATTCTACACAGGCAATAATTTGCTTTTAATGCATACACAGGACTCCCTTGTTCTTTATTGGATATAAATAGTCAGTCCAAATCATATGGACTCACCACTTAAGAGATTAAAGGAAATAACCATGCACAATGTTGCTTGCAGAAATCACCTATGAATAATATGTTTCTCTCTGCCAGTAAATAAAAGCTCAAAGTTCATCTAAATTAATCTGCCCCCACAGGGCTAGAAAACGTTTATAAGAAATTCAGTAACATAGTACAAGTGGAGTGCATTTTTATACCTCTAGTAATAAGGAAGCTCTGTACCCAGTAGGAGCATTTGTAAAGTCTTATTTTGATATAGACCAGCTGTAATGATATCATATACAGAAATATTTCTATTAGTGCAAAATGCTATAAAAGTTTTTTTCCAAGCTTTCAGTTGGTTAAAATGAGTTATGCTTGCTGTTTCAAATGTAAAAGGTAAGTCCAATGAAGATCTTTCATCTTACATGGTCTAGCATTTGCTTTTTCCAATTTTACCAGATGTTACTATCATACTGGCCAATTGTAAAACTAGGCCTTATTATTATTACCTTCCAGAATGATGGTCTCCACAGCTGGATTTCCTGACAAAGTGTACACTGTCTTTTAGTGTTGTACCTACAATAAACAAGCTCTTTTCTTCATTAAGTGCCCATCATCTTTTTGCCGTATTACTGTCTGTGTTTACCTGCAACTTTCTAGGGTAACATGGCTCATAAGTTAATACCTATTAGCAAAGCTCTCAGAGACACCTCATTTCTGTACTAAAGCCATGCCTTGCTCAAGCAAAGGAGCCATTTATTTTCATTGCGGCAATGAAAGATCACTTATTTTAAACATGTCACATTTGAATCAGGATTCTGTTTTTAAATGAAATCTGTATGCAAAGAGTTTATAGTGCATCTGCAGTTTGGAAATGCAGTTTTATTCCCTAAATGTGTATGTGTGTGGGTGGGGATTGCGGGGGGAGGGAGGGAGGGAGAGAGGGGAGAATTGTCTGAAGCTGAAATATACAAATGGTATGTAATGGAGATCATTACCTATGGCTTGGTTCCCAAAAGTGTTGCAATGCTAACTCATAGGTGGGTTCTTAGTTATAAGTAGGATATAAACCATATTTAATTATTATCTTTAATATATTCTATTAATTTCCTGTATATTTAAAGAAAGTAGATCTAGCAAAACTTGTAGTTAAGCTATAAAATATCATTTTCATTTCATGGTTCCTTTTTCTGTATGAGAGGATTAAAAAATTAAATAAAAGGGAATCTTAAATTTACTCACTTTCATGAAAGACAACTGTATTTGAGTAACAAGTTGTGATATATGACAACTGAACTCTAATGTTGTACATTTGACCTACTGCTTCCGTTAATGAGAATATGCCCCTTTTTTAATATTTTCAATTTATTTAATACTATGGGAGTTGTATTACAATACAGTCATACGTGTTATGCAGACCTTCTTTACCAGCTTTCATGAAAGTACAGACAAGTTCAGGAATTCAACATGGAATTTTATAGAATGTGAACTCAATCCAGCCTTTAAGTTCTCATAAAATTCAAAAACTTGTTTTTGCACATCCCTAAGTATAACTCTTAATGTACTGTTGTAACAACCCAGTGCTTGCTTGTCTAATAGGCACAGAATCTAACAGTTTTACAGTTCAGGAAAACTCAGAGCTAGAAAAATGTCAGACAAGTCTAATGAGGCTTCAGATACTCTGGTTTATGCTGGAGTTTAATTTGAAGTTACACTGATGTTTTAACATGTTTGCTTATTCTTGAGTAAAAAGGATTCATTATTTCAATGACATAACCTCCAGAAAATGTTCCATGAATTGATTTAAGATGTGCTGGTAATTTTAACAGCCTTAATGCAGAGGCAAACATCTGTAACAACATATTACTTGACTTTTATCCTCATTTAGTTTTTAAGCCAAATAAAGAAAATGTCTTCCAGAAACATCGGACAAGTTCATAACATTTCTTTTATTATTTTGTTACTATTTTTTTAAATACATCGGTCTCTTTCATTGCCTCTGCAAGGTCACTAACAATATAGTTTATGGGTGCTTCCCTTTTGTGGGCCCCCAAAATGAGCTGGATTATCTAACAACCTTTCAGCTACCAAATACTACATGAAATGGAACACCTAGTAAACTCATTGCCTAGAATGTAAGTGTTTCAAAGCAAATAAAACATAAGAAAGATAAAACATCAACCACCCAGAACCATTAGTTACTAACTATCTTGTTTAAGTTATTAATCACCACATCTCAAGAAACCCACATCTGTAAGCACTTAACAGAGCATTAGTAATGTCATTTTCACATTGAAAACACTCAAACTGTAGAACCATGCACAAACCAATCTGTACTGCCTTATGCATCCAGCTAAGGGGCTACCTACGGAGATCTTGGTTCAACCCAGGATTTTGAGGGTGATAGCAGTATTTTACAGGCAAACTGAGGGCCCTTTGCAATCTACAGTAGGTAGATTTTCCATGCTCAACAGAACTCAACAAGTTAAGGTGCAGCAGCGAGGGATTGTTGGATAGAAAGAGGCTCCCTTTACGGTTATTAACAAGTGGAACAGGTTCCGGGATTCCTTCAGTGGGCTTGGCACCAACGAGTGCATTAGTAGTTGCATTCTTGAACTGAAATGAACATTTTGGATAACTTGATCTAGCTTCATTCTTTACTTCTACATAATAAGAAAAAATGTAAATTAATGTTTTGTGTATTAAAAAAAGATTCAAACCACAGGATAAATCTATTTTAATATTATGTGGAATTATAGCTTTAAAGCTTAAACTATCAGTTTCTGTAGCTGAAGTATACGTTTATATCTGCAGCCATATTAACATTTTCAAAAAATGTCTCTCTCTCTCTGTCTATATATATATGTTTAAAAAATCAACCCTTATAAAAGGTTTATTCCATAATATTATCATCTTTAAGCAGTAATCCTACCCTAGAGTAAGTGTGTTTGAAGCCAAACCTACTTCCCAAAAGTTGATCAAGATCTCAAGATTTATTAGCTTGTAGATGATGTTTATTTCCTTGAACCTTCTGAAAGTGTCAGGGAAGGTACAGTACTCTGTTGCTATTAAAGTATAGAAGGAATCAGAAAAGAGGCAAGCTCAACATTTTCAAGCTTGTGTGCCTATAGTTATGGACTTAAATCCATATTTAGGCACCTAAATAAAAGCGGCCTGATTTTCAGAGGAGCTCAGCAGTGGCAAATTTCACTAAGGTCAATGCACAGCATCTCTAAAAACAAGATCAACCAATTTAAGTGCCCGAATGTGGTTTCAGTTTGAAATTGTCAGCCTTAATCTTTCCTCTTCCAAGGAGCAGAAGGTAACTTAACAAAAACCAACACATTAAATAAAACCTTTAATGAATGTAACCTTCTGCGAAGGACAGGGTAAAACATGCTTCAGCCTTGCAATAAAATTATGCAGCTATGATCTTCTATTGCTGGTTTCAGTCTGATACAAAAGTAGAGAGACAAGGAGAGGGTGAGGTAATATCTTATATTGGACCAGCTTCAGTTGGAGAGAGACAAGCTTTCAAGCTTGCACAGAGCTTCCTGAAAAAGAGCTCTGTGTAAGCTCGAAAACCTCTCTCTCTTCCCAACAGAAGTTGGTCCAATAAAAGATATGACCTCATCCACCTTGTCTCTCTAATATCCTGGGATCAACACTGCTACAAGAACACTGCATACATCATAGAAAAGTAGGTGAGTATACCCTTGAGCTGGTAAAGGTCTCTGTTGCATTGTTACATTGTCAAAGGTGAAGAAGGTCTGGAGGGAGGAATATATGGGCTCATCTTGCAGCACTATTTCCACCTATTTCTACCGGTTTACAACATTCTCCAGTAAAAGTGAATAGGCAGTAGCTCAAAGGCAGTTTCAGAGGCCAACATGTTTTTGACCTCTTTGCTCAGTTTACCATCAACTGGAAATGGTATACATATGAGGCACTCAGATACCTGCCAATTGTTTCCAAGAAATAAGGCCTCTGTCTTGATTCAAAAAAGCTTATCATACATGAAATATGACAGATTGAGTATGCACTGATTATCAAGGTTCAACCACAGTGAATTGAATGAAGTACCTATTAGTCTGAGAAAGGTCTCTACATTAATGGGTTGATCCAACTTCCTTTGATGTGGATGAAAATATTTATATCAATGAAAGCTGGATCAGAACCTAACTTGCAGTGTTTTTCTACTGTTTGCTACTACTAATAAAATATGGTCAAGTACTAATAGATAACATTTCAAAGTGATCCTAAATTACTGGAAGGCAATGCGTGACCTCGATTAACTAAAATCACAAAACGTTGTGTACCACACTGGACGAATAAATTCTCAGGGAATCAGCTTTGTATTGGACAGATTGTGCTGTTTGTCAAACCTTATGCTTCTAATTCTGGAATTTCTCCAGTCACAAATTTTCATATAATAAAAACTATCCACATAGCCTACTTCTCTACATGGGTCCAGTAAGCCATGTGCTTATTTGAACAATTTCTGAAACACAACAATCTCATTTCAATGTTTGTCCACAGTCAATAATGGTGAAAATAATCCATAAAAAAACTACCATTTTGCATCAAAATACTTGAAGTAAAAAGGAGAGAGGGAAAAATCTACCAATAGACTTCTCAAACCCTTCCAATCAACTCATGTAAGGACCAGCCCAGATTTTTTTGGGAGACAATTCCAGGGCATAGTAGGCCTTGGGTGCTTAGATACCATGTTACTGGGTAGTATAAATGTCTACATAGATCTTATCATTAGGGATTTATCTCCTGATATTCAGCCTAGATTTTCCTTGGCTCAAATTCACTTTATGACTTCTAGTTCTACCTCATATACCGTGATTACCCACTATACCATCAAAATAAATATTACAAACTTAGTAATTAGGGTGATGTGAAAAAATTCCCATTTTTAATTTAATTCTCCTAGAAACACATAAGTTACCAGACCAGAAGTCCATCTGGGAGATATTCAGATTTGGTATTTTAGTCTAGATAGCATGGCAAAATGGGGCACCTAATTTACATATTGAAATACATGTACAAGCATAAAGAAGCACTTTTGTGCACAAAGTATACATTTAAGCCTCATGGCTAATTGCAGCTGCACACATAATTAAGTTTTACATGTGTAATTCCATAGTTTGCACATGCAAGTACCTCCGTATGCGCATAAAATACTTCTATGTGCATGAATTAAGCACATATGTTTTAAAATGTGCCCTACTGTACAATAAAAGCTGAAATCTCATATTTACATACTTCATTTATCATCTGGCTAGGGTGTTTGACCTATTGCATGGATGTGATACTGATTTTGATGTGACACACATATGGGGAAAATATCACTGTTAATTATATAGAGATAAATATGTCATTACAGACCTTCTACACTTCAGCAGGCTTGGCACCCAACCTATTTGTGTTGGGGCATTTTCTTCTCTGAAACATTGCATAATTTTCAAGCTAACATCATCCAGTGTAATGTATATGCGATCCAGTCTTTATTTTGTGGTTAGCCCCAGCGACTCTACCATTTCAGTTAAAGAACAACCCCCTTGCACTCACAGCCAAATTAGCTCAAATTGTAGAGGCCTGTGATTTTAGTGCTAAAAGTCACATGCTCCATCTCTGATAATGACCACTGTATCTGTATTGTCTGTTGCCATTGTTAATTATAAGAGCACAGGGCCTTTGCCATGGATCCATAAATCAGTCTTTTGTAGAGAAGATCAATGGATTATTGAGGGTTGCAGTCAGAAGGGCAGTGGATGAGAGAAAATGGGAAGATAAAACTGGGATATACAGAGTGGTCACCACAAGTCAGTCAACCTTTACCACACTCAGTGTGATTAGACAGTGTGATATTTCCTAATCTAAGCATAAAAAACTAGTATCTCTAATACCTCTGTGTGGTAACTGTAGGCAAATATCTATTTAATGGCAACCACTGTATATCTCTTGGCCAGAAATCCTATTAGCATTATCTTAAATTGTAATAATGCCTATCAAATGTCAAGGGATCAAAACTGATTTATACAGGGGTTTATTTTCAAGATAGTAACATGCAGCCCCACAAAAAGTCTCAGCCAAGCTGCACCCTGGGAAGAAAATACAAGGTTTTGCCTAAAGACTATATCATCAAATCATATCTGCAGATTTACTTGTTCTATTTCTATACATTATATTTGTTATAACCAAATTAATTTGAACAATAACCAGCAAATACTGAACATTTAAAAAAAAACTAATCCATGTGCTTAATTCCATGTCCATAGAACTTTCTGTTTTATTCTTAGCTTTAATTTAAATGTAACAAGGCAGAATACCAGTCCAGTTCTTTCAGAGAAATGGCTGGATCTGGCTTCAGTGTGATTTGCCTGGAAGGGGAGATAAAGATGTGTTTAAAAGAAGAGGACGACGACAAACCAGAACAATACCAAAAAAATAAAATAAAACGATCAATTGGAATTGTTAGGCTTTCAATACCATCGCTTCATCAGAACCTAACATTGCATTTTCCCGCACAGACAGCTATCAGATACCTCGCAGATACCTCATTTTGGGTTTCATTCTAACCGATACTACATCCTCTTAATCTCTGTAAAGGGTGATACTACATCACTATACAGATAAACCACATCAGCACTTGAAGTACAAGGAGTTTTTAGCAGTCTACCAATCCTTGGTTTGAATAACTAGTTGATTTTCCCCCCCCTTCAACTTTCCTTTTCTCTTTCTGTTAAGCAACTTCTCCGTTTATCACCAAACATAGCAATTGCTGTTCTGTAATCTGGCATGCTTGATGTACACGCTTTATGTACCTAAAACTCCTGGGGTGGTGGAATACAACGACATGGAGCTCCCTATTGCTGAATGCAAATAATCAATATTTTGATTGAGCTTCTGCATACCAAAATTCTTTTGGTCTGAATGATAGTGAACATGACTTCCCTCTTTCAATTGCAAGCCTGTTTATATTTCTACCTACCACTTTGTGAATCAGGCAACCGAAGATACCCACTGCAATTTCTCCAAACTGTCAGCTATTGCTGTGATTCCACCCAGCACCCCCTGTACAAGACAACAGATTAACCATTAGACTAGATATGTTGAAAATATACAGCTTCAACCTTTCCCCAGCTAGCTCAGAGCAATGTATAGATGATTATTTCAACCGTCAGCTGCCGCATAGACTTAAACCCCTGCACAATAACTCCTGGATTCATCTGCCCCTTGTCAAACTTGCACAGCTTTAGTTTGAGTGTACGTAGTGTGGCAGTTTCACTGCGGATCTAGAATAATACAGACGGCTGCTGTCTCTTTGTTAACAGTAAGCTAAACTGATGCGTTTGTAATGTATTTCTTATCAAAGGTAGTTTCAAAAAAGAAAATGTACCCAATCAGTTTGGGTTGGAGTTTAACATACACTGAAACATGGTTTAATCAGAACATTTGTGTTATTTGTCTGAAAATAAATCTTATTAAATCCCTTTAAAAATCATTTTATACCAAGGAATTATTTATTTTATGAATTTCTAATTATGGCTTGACTTTTTTCAGTAGCATATGCAATGAAATCATTGACTAGACTACAAGGCAATGGTGCCTGACTAGATACAAGAATATTAATTTCAGAAAACTGCAGAGCAGTACTTGTTTGGTGTCTGAAATGATAATTCTGAATGAAAGGAAAGGATTGCAGACTTATTGCCTACGTGCCTTCAAAATTCAAGGAGATGCATTTAATTTTTTGTTTGTTTCTGTAAAAGGAAACTGATATCACGCATATTGCTGCCAATATAAAAGCAGGTGAGGCTCACTGGCAGTCAGTTTCAGTTTGTGCCATGTGCAAGAAGATAAGAAAATAAAGATCCAAGAATGTCAGGCATGTAAGGGTTCTATATGTTTTACAAATGGCTGGAAATATTGAATGCACTTTGAACCTTTGTATAAGATATTCTCTATGAAACAACAAGACCCAAGGAGCCAGTCATTCGGGGTTTTTTTGGAGGCTTTTATCTTTTGACTAAAACCATACAAAATTGATTGACCTCCAAATGAATCACTTCATTTTTTTTTTAAGCAGGCATCTGCTGTTTAAATTTTGTATCAACACTACAGTGGTCTTCCCTCTTCTAATTCTCACAGCACTAAAGTGATTGTACGAGAGCTAGATTTCTTTCTCCTTTTTTTTTTCTTGAATGCTCTATA
Source organism: Dermochelys coriacea (assembly GCF_009764565.3). Taxonomy (NCBI): domain Eukaryota; kingdom Metazoa; phylum Chordata; order Testudines; family Dermochelyidae; genus Dermochelys; species Dermochelys coriacea. The sequence continues at coordinate 64,480,977 of NC_050074.1, forward strand.
TAAGCAGTTAACAGAAGGTGTGAAATGCTGGTAGGTGGAATCCTATTATGTATTATAGATGGCTGCTCTGATCCTCTATTAAACCAAGATAAAAGTTAAAATATATGGACTTTTAGGGTAAGGCAGGTGCATACTTTGGCACAATGAAGGATATGCTGCAAAGACACTTGGTTTAACCTTAGTCTTTTGCTAAAAGAAGGCCAGGCTGAGATTTTACACTGCATGCAGCCTTTAAGATATTTCTTTAGGGGTACAGTAACCCTCTGAGGGAACTGTAGAGCTTTTATTTTTTCCTTGCTTTTCCAGTTTAATCCAAGGGCAGCATGTTAACAATGCTTTCTTACAGATACCTGTTGTTATCACTCCTACTCTCTATGACCATAATGTCAGCAAAGCAAAGTGAGGAACTAGGTTAAGGCTATTCATATTAAAGCCCATGGAAATCATAGAAATTTTTTTTATTGACCTTAGTGGGCTTTAGATCTGGAGCATTAAGCTGTTCATATTTCATGCTTCAAGGAGCGAGATGATGAAACGGGACAGGAAGAAAGCTTTACCTACATGCACAGCTTTGCACAACTGCTTAGGTGCCTATATAGACTTAGGGTATAGGACAACGCCAGAGGAAGGACACCAGATTTGATGGGACTGGTATGGCAAATGGTATGTTCTGACACGGTTACTGCATACAGCAGCGCCATGTTGTACAGCACTGTGCTCCCACACAGTGAAAAGTAAGAGCTAATTTGTGAAATCCATAATCAAATTTTAATTTATAGTCAGGTTTATTTATGGTTCTCCTGAACCTTGTACATATTTGTGGTTCAGATTTTAGTCCTCTCCCATTCATTTAGCTCCGTTTTTCAGATCCCCATTCCACATTGCCTTCTCAATTTACTATTCACTCTATTTATTCAAGCCATTAAACAGTTATTGGAAAACTGTTGAATGAAAAGTTAAAAAAACCCACAAAACGATATTTTCCTCTTTTGATTTAACAGTCCACTTGACTTCTCCACACATCGTGGCTATATGAAATATCACTGGGGTCTGAAAAAGGAGCTTTTATTCCAAGACTTTTAAGATAGGGATGGCGAAAGAAGGATTAGACAAAGGCTAAAGTTCCAGGGTTTAGAATAGAACTCCCTCAACGCCTACAGTTATTCTGTTCCAGATCTACCTCCTTTGAGAGAACTAATACAATGAAGAGAAACAAAGAAGGCACTGCAGCTAGATAATGCAGAAACACAAATTCTCCAATCAGATACGTTGGGAGTAAGTATCCTCTCAAGTACATTTTACACACTGGTGTTGTATAGGGTCTTGTTATCCTGGTACCTTAAAGGATAGGAAGGAGCAAAACAGAGAGAGAAATCTGCAAGTGGATCGCTCAAAACCTGACCTGGACAGCATCATGGGTTACCCTTTCAATACGGGATGTCTAAGGTTACAAGTTGGTGATCGGAAATCGAGAGATCTGGGGTTTTAGTTGCAACTATACCACTGATTTATTATGAGAACTTGATCAGGTCCCATATGCCCTGATGTTCAGTTGTGCTGAGCACTCACATCTCCAACGGAAGTAAGTAATTTCTCTGTACCTCAATTTCCCTATATTTAGTCATATTAATACCCCTCTTTGTGAAGTACCTTGGGATGAAATGCACATGAAAAGAATGTGTGATAAGGATAAGTTGATATTGGTCAATTTCTTTGATGTACTGGATAAACAGAGGTTTCTTCTTAATATAAAACAATATAAATATGATTTTTTTTACTTCTGTGCTTTTCTTCTTAAATAAACATACAGTATCTAGAAAGGAAATTGCCATTCCTTTTTGAGTGGTCCTCCGACAGTTCCTTTAAGGTGAAACATATTAAGCTAAAAGCCATGTCTTTTTTGAGTCCCTTCTTAAGACTAGTATCACAGGGCAAATTGTAGCATTAAGCTTTTTCACACCCATAGTTCTGGGCTCGATGCATTGGTACAGATTGTCCTTGTCTTAATATGTTGCAAGCCAAAGTGTAGCACTCTTGGACCTACTGCCGAAGAGAGGGTTTTGACACCAGTTACAGAGGACATGGAGGAAGAAGTAGCAGCATTAGAAAGAATAGACTACAATTATGTCATTTTGTCAAACTGTACTACGAATCAGTCCTGTTGTTTTTGTGAACTACGCACTAATGGAGGTTGCCCCTGTGTGGCTGAATACACTGCAGAGTGATCAATCACTGTTAAGAACAGTGCAGTTCCTACATGGTCAAAATCCAAACAAAGAGTAGCCTATATTTAAAATGAGTCTCCTAAGCCACAACCACAACAGTGCCTGTGATGTAGTTAACTGTTTGCATGTTTTCAGCTGCATTAAAGTTCAGTGGGAAAAATATAATGTACTTGTACGCTGAGTACTATACTAAAAATGAGAACAGGGCCCTTGGGGGTTGCTTTCCTCCTCTGGATTGAGAAATCTTGTGTTTATTGTGTATAGCACAGTTGACAGGAAAGAAGGTTATGTAGTGCATAGGCAAGGGATTCTGCAATATTCACATGCTTACTTCTTCATAGCAGAACCCTATAAATCTAACCTAGACGCTGGATGAAATTGTTTCCTTTCTAAGAGCAATGGGAAGTGTAGATTTCACCCTAGAGAAACCTAATTAGAGTCATTACTTTGTTTTCCGGTGCCAAGTGCCAATTTTTATCTATTTTTTAAAATATACATTTCCAGTAAAATTCCAATCAATATCTTCTGGAATTTATAAACTGAGGAAATAACCTTTTCTTTACTCCAATTATTTCAGTCCTCATTTAAAGCATGTTTTAACATGTTTGTGCTGAGGGGGTTTTCCTTAACAAATTTAATGGATAAGTCCTATTAAACCATCTTACTATCTTCTTGCCAGTACAAGACCATTCAATATGGGAAGTTTCAAGAGAACTTAAGGGAATTATGGATTTGTGCTCCTATGTTCCTTAGGCACTTATGAAAATTTCTCTATTTTTATTTATCTAGTCTGTTTTCAAACATCTCTATTTAGAGAACCCTGCCTAGGTTCTTGTCTCAATGTTTCCCAATGCCCCTTTCTGAGTCTCTGATTTTGCCTTTAACTTGTTTCCCACCCCAAATTTTTCCTTCCCCTTCCGCAGCTCCTTGTTGCCATACTGAAGGGCAAATAAATATATACATCTTACAGAGACTCCCATGCTATGGTTCATATCAGCAACAAGAGTTAAGGAATGCTTCCTGACACTTCACTCTGACTTTCTCATTAGGATCCTGTTCTTATTCAAGTCAATGGAAAAACTCCCTTTGAGTGGAATAGGTCAAGATCAAATTCAATGACCCCAGGGCTCTCTCAGGCTGAGCTGCAACACTCTTTTGGGATGTAGGACTTAATAAATTTTTTCTTAATCGTGTGTGGATAATATGTGTTTTTCATAAACATACATTAGCCAAGTGTAAGCTTCTGTACACATGTTTATATAATACATATAGGCTTGTTGTTTTATGTACATATACATATATTGAATATATATTCAACTGGTGCATACTTTTATACGATTGCCAAGCAGCATCTGAAATATTAGAAATTGTTTTTCTCAAACAATTTTTTAAAAAAAAAAAACTTACAGGATTTTGGGTCCGTCTCAGTTTCTGTTTTATTTTTAAGCTAGCAGCCCCATCTGCTGGTTGTACTGAGTTTCAAGCCCCTCTGTGGTTTTACTCCCCAGCTATCCTGGGATCTATGCATAAATATATAGCAGTATTTCTCAGCTGCTGTTATACACAGAAATTTTATTATCAGAAGACAGATTTCTAGCACATTGGTTACAATTTAATAATACTCCATTACCTGAAGTATGGCTTTCATAAGCAGTGAATGTTAATTGTTGACAGACCAATTCTAATCTGTAAAACACCATAAGTCATTGAGTAAACATCCAAATAAATCAAAAGGAATGATCATGTTGCATCAATAGCCTATTATATATGTTGTCTTGATTGCTTACAGAAATAAAGTTAAATACAGATCACGACATGAAGAAATCAGTAAAATATACTCCTAAGAAAGAGCACTCTCTTTATTAGTGATTCCAGTGATATATTTTACAGATCTCAGCATTATGAAGTTATGTTGTCTTCTAAACAAACACACCTAAAATAGAAATTAGTAAATTTACTAATATAATGAACACCCAAGAAACACATAACTAAGATTAAATCTATAAAATCATAGTAAAAAATGGCAATCAACAAAGTAGAGCTGGAAGATAATTCACTGATAGGGCATATTAGAGAAGTTCTGTATGTCATTTTTAGGTAAACGATGGCAAAAGAGAGGAGGCAAAGTAACACAATAATAATAAGAAATGGATATGTGCTAGCTAACTCCGATTATAGCCGCAAAAGCAACTGCACAAAGAATTAATGCTAAAACATCTGCCAAAGCATACTGTAGTTCGGCTACAATTGATTGTTGCGGGGGAGCAAAGGCTCACAATTTCTTAAGAGTGGAAAATAAAGTGTAAGCTAAGAAATCTAGTGGTGATAACTAATGACAACATTACTTACAACGGTGATTTGATCTCTAACAGAAAAAGTACTCTAAAGGATGGATGTGTGTAGCAGGGATCATATTTTTCGTACAAAAACAAAATAGAATCAAGATGCCTCTGTGAAATAACAAATTACTGTTATACATTCCTACTGATTAGATCTCTAACAAAATATTACACTGGTAACACTCAAGTACCTCCAGAGGGTAGGACCAGACTACTTACTGTTGGTACATGAAGGAAATAGATGTCATTTCACATATATCTAATGGGAAGCTAACTATAATTTTATAATATGGAGATTATATCTCTATATGGCAAACAGCAAAAAACAATATAATACCTGAAACCACTGTCAAAGTACAATATTAGAATGGATTATTATTTTTCTTTGTTATTGCAGTTATGCAAGGAACTCAAACCTGCTTATTTGACACTGGCCATGGGCACGAGTGGGACTATCTGGCCAAGTCACATCTCTTCAAAAGGAGCAGATTCAGTAAGGAAAGTTCATTAATGATGTGTGTTACATGGAACAGAGTTTGTTTTCATTAATCAGGCTGGGGTGAGAGTTTGGCCAAGAGCATCAGGAAGTGAAGGAGACAAGGTGGTAGTATGGCCAAGCTGAAAACAAGGCATTGAAAGAGCGGAAGAGGGAAAGGGTTTGGGGTGCGAGTGGGGGGTGGAACTGTGGCAGGGCTCAGGATTGCCATGGAACTGAATTAGCAGCTCAGGCTATCTAGACAGATCCTAAGAGAACACTTCAGTTCTCAGTATTACAGCTGCTAAAAAAGGCCCATATGTTCTGTAAGCACTGAGAGTTAGGTATCTGAGTATTCAAAATTAGAAACACTCATTTTCAGAGCAGGCAGAGCACAAGATGGGGAAAAGAAGACTGACCAAACCAACACAACAGAAGTCTATGAGGAAACCCTATAAGATCTTTGGCCATTACATAGGTCCTGATCTTGCTCCCACTGAAGTGAATGGGGATTTTCCTACTGATTTCATTGGGATCAGGAGGCCAACAGAGTCAACAGGGAGAAGCAGTACTTGTTTCCAACACAAAGAAATGGACTATGCTAGCTTTAATGAGATTTGTGGTAGGGTTTTCTCCCTAAAAGTAACTATAGCAAATGCAAACGCTATAGGATGCCAGTAGGTTTAGAGTGTTGCTGCCTGATTTTTTGAAAGTGAGATTCCAGAAGCATCCAAAAACCCAACTCTCAAGGGACAATGACAGCTGTCAAGAAAGACATCTTCCAAGAGCAAGTTGCTTGGTGTTCTAGCTCTGAGGTATTTATTTGCTCCTGTGAGAGGAGGTGGAAGAGGGAAGACCAAAGAATCATGTGCTGAAGATGGTTAAAAACTATTTAAAAACTACTTTGTATACGTATAGACTTTATAATTACTTGTGGGCAGAACCTTAAGGATATCAATATTCTGTGAGGGATATGTGGGACCTTGGAGCAGGCTGCATAAGCCTAAAGGTTCTGCTTATGCATTTCCTCAAGAAATGCCTATGACTAGAGATGTATTGACTCAAAACCAGCTGCTGACCTATTTGGAAGGAAGAGAGTGCTCAGTACAACTGTGGATGAGTGAACTGCAGTATCAAAAGGAATCAAGCCATCAATCAAAATAAGCTTCAGATCTTGATCTGGTCCTAGAGATGGAAACACTAGAAATCCAGAATCCAAAGACTGAACATTTAATCTTCACCCCATTGGGAGAGAATGTGTTTGGGATTATGACTGGAAAAGTCATGATAATACCACCTAGCAAGACAAATCTGAAGGTATAATACCACTATAATGAGTGGAATGACTCGATATGCTGATTACCTACACCACAGGCAGGGATCTGAAACCATAGTAAAGGTGATAATTTGTCACCATGCTATCCAGGATACAAATTGGTATGTTTCTGCTGGCAGGAAAGCTAAAATACAGGGGAAGAAAAAGAGGGGAGTATGGGCTGGTGATAACTGGAAGCACTCAAGCAGTAAAAAGAATTGAGTACCAAAGAAAAAACTGCAGTAAAGACCATGGGGTCGGGGAGGGAACGCTTATGCAAGAATTAAAATGATAGTTCCTCTTAAGGAAAGCAACAAATTTATGTTTAGCCCAGTAAGGGAGTACTAAGGATTGCAGGTGTATTTTGGATCAGGGACAGTAAATCATGGATGCACTGGACTGATAAACACATCAAAAACATGCTGAAGGGGCCAGTGCCAGTTAGTCATAAGAATAACATCATATAGAATGCCACAGTGATAGCAGGTAAAAAAATATGGAAACATATAAGACCAAGCAATCCCTTTTAGACCTTGGCTTGATTCACCTTTGCCCTCCAAGTTTTGTAGTCATTTACACGAGTTCAAAGCAGTGTAAGTGGTTTGCCAGACAAAGCGCAGGGCAATGGTGAATTGCCAGGAAGGATATTGTAGAGTAAATGTGATTAGACTATTCTATTCTATGTAAGTTCTTATATTGCACTTATCACCTTTGTATCTGAGCAACCTTTCAGGGGGGCATTTAGCAAAATGACTAATAAGTGACATGTGGTTTGTTCCTCATCCTGTCTCCAGAGAAAGATACTTCTTACATCTGAATGAAGGAAACAATAAGGCATATACTCTGTTACCAGAACCAGAAGTACGACTGACTACAGTTGTGCAAAGTATTTGTAATTAAATGCCTAAAATTTAAAGATTACATATTTTCAAAGAAACTTTTTCTTTGGCATGCAAATATTTGGAGCCAATGGGTCCATTTTCAAGGGCCAGTTTTTGAGCAAATCAGGCCTTTTAAAAGCAAAATAGGTTCACATTTGCGCAGAGTTGGCTTTTGCATAAAAAAAAATCAAGTAAAAATCATGTTTCAGTGCAACAGTAACTAGTCAATTTAAACAACAATAATTTGAAATCAGATAATAGGATGAACAATTGTGTGTGGAATACTCAAAAACATCCTGCACCCCAAAATATAAAATCAAATAAAATGTGGATTTAGCACAAGTCTGCTCTTTCCCAAATAGTGGAAAACTTGTTGATTTGCTCTTTATTCACAGTCAAAGTGAGAAGACATTGAGTATAGGGCCAGACAAAGATAGCATTTGATACCAAAGAGGCTATCTTTGGATTTTATAATACAGAAGGTATTTGCTAGCAGATATTAAAGTAAATGTGTACACAGTACATAAGTTCCTGTAAAACATTGTTAATAGCCAGTTCCTTAATTGTAAGCTTTTCAGGGCAGGGATATACCTTCTTTTGTGGTTGTTCAGAGATTTTGGTTGGACAGTTTTTAGTAAGAAACTGACAGAAGAATAGATACAACACCAATTCCCTAGCTTGTGTAAACTCCACAATTATTACAAGGCCCTTTGAAGATTCTGGGAATTATTTCACACATTTCAAAATACTAATTGGATGTGGAAGCCAACAAAGTACAGCCTGTTCTGCACTAAATGTACATCTCACCCCACCGTTCTGCCCTCTGACCATGTAAGCTTATTCCTTGTATGCCAAATGAGTGCACTTTTTACCACTTCCCACCAATATTCTCACCAATTCACATCGAATGAGCCCGATCTCTCTCTCACTCATATATGAGAACATCAGGAATCATTCCCATGGTATTATACCAGTGTCAATAAAAACAATTAGGGGAGAAATAAATTACCAGTAAGGTATAGGTTTGTGGAGTAAATCTGAATGTTACTCACAGATGGGAGGTAACCATCCCTTTTAATGTAGCAGTGCATTTATTCTTTGATAGAAGAATCTTAGTTTTAGTAGCCAGGAGGATTTACCAGCTAGGTGAATATTTTACTTGATTTCTAAGTTGTGATTCACGTCACAGCTACTATCATTATCAAAAGTCTGAGGAAGATGTCTCTTCAAATGCATACTATTTAAGGAAGAGGCTAATTATAAAAGGAACTGAGAGCAGAAATAAATGAAAAATTCTAATCTGTTCTGTAAATGGTTTGCTAAAAACAGTGCAAGACCAATGATCTCATGGTACATTAACAGGAGATAACTTTCGCTTCTGGTTGCCATTGTTTCCTCTAGTAGCATAGCTACCGAAATGCAAAATGCCTCTCCATATTGTACCAACTATGCCAGACAACACACATCACCACTGGAGTTTAGAGAATAAAGATAATGCCATGCACATTGCAATGCAAATGGTGATACATTTAATGCAAACAAAATCTTTTGGACAAGAACAAACAAAGGAAATTGCATGACAAAGCTCAGAAAAACTATAAGGTTTTCTGAGATTTCTGGTGGCAGTTCTTTCACAGGAAAGATGTTCTGTATTTCAATTAGAGTTCAAAGGGATTAAAAACTACAGACGATTTTTTAACTATTTTTCCTGACGATTTTTTAACTATTTTCTATACTTTTAATTCCAGTGTTGATATGCGTTTGACGCAGTCAGTACAATACAAAGAGGCATTTTGCATTATCAATACTAAATACATTAGCAATACATGCATGTTTGTTTATTATTCTGATTTAGATGGCTTTCCTTATAGTTTGTTATATTGCACCATATTCCATACTGGACTGGATTTTGACCATATGCACTGCACTTCAAGCACAATTTGGAAGACTCAAGACCAAGAGATGTGTTTTCCTATATATTTGATTGAAAACATTCCTGAATCTCTGCAAAAAAATATTTAAATCTTTCCTAAGAGTGGGAAAATACTCAACCAATGACAGCTGCATCATGTGGAAAAGTATTATATTAGGAATGCAGTCATTATAGATTAAGTGTTCAATTGTATTTGAAGACAATTTGAAAGGAGGGCAAGATCAGACTATAAAGTGTCTCTGTGACCAGCATAAGGTTTTATGGAATAGTTTTCCACTGATTTTCGTCCAATATTAACCTAAGACCATGCCCAATCACATCACAACAAATTAGTTTCAGACACAAAATGGTAATCAAGTTGGGCGCCTGTCCTGAAAATGGAACTAAGAACTTCCCAGCATTGATTTGCTTCTCAATCCTACAGCTGTTTCTAAAAGCTTCCCTCCCAAAGGCACATTTAAAACTAAATTAAATGCAACTTTGACTTAATTAAACGTTTTAAATGATAATGAATACAGTGTGGATTCAGATGAGACATTTACATTGTGTTGTAAAACTGATAAAAATTTAATAACTCTTTGTTAATAGTTATGTCCTCTTTAGACCCATAAGCCTAAGGCATTCAACGCTCTAGTCTAGGGTCTAAGCTAGGTTCCTAATGCAGGTGGAACAAGGAGGCAGAAGACTGACTTGACAATTTGCTCTAAGTCTGCTCTGGATCAAGCCTCTGCTTGTTCATAAGTACTTTATTTCATATAGTAAAGGTCAGATTTTCGGCTCAAGGCAGGGCTATGACAGAAATGCTCAAGTGGAAACCAAGCTGGCCCTGCATCTGTCGCTTGAGATAGCTCAGAAGCAGGAGAGACGGAGAGCTAACTGGCTAGCATCTGTCCTACACCAAGGAAGTAACAGGAAGAATCTGTGCCTGGTGGTAAGAAACTGTCAGGGTGAGTTTCATGACAACCAGCCCACACTCAGGAAATAAAAATGCAAACATAATTTCCATGTCACCTTGCATAAGGTCCTCTGCTAAACTCACTCCACAGGATGTAGACAGCATCTTTCCTAGCTTGTCCCCATCAAGGCAAGCCCCTCACTAGTCACTTCTCTGTGACCCTGGTAAGAAACACAACCCAATGGAAAGGCCTAAAGGAATTTAACAAAGACTTTTTGGTCTCTTTTTCTCCCTCTCAACTCTTCAAAAAAAGATTTGCTACTAAACTTAGCAGTGCCTGAGTCTTGTGTTGAAGCTACTGTATGTATTTCTTGCTGCACTGATATCACGAGTCAGGCAGAGCACCCTCACACCAGCCCACTGGTAAGCACTGTGCCACAAAACTCATTTGAAAAGGCATCGCTTAATTATTCATATATTCTGGTCATGTAGAACAACTAGTCAGGTTGTCTCTTGCTTTTACTATTCTACTGGTTGACAAGGAACAGCTGGGTTGTTGTTTTTTCTGCTCCTGAATTTCTATAAATCACTATTAATCTATATCCTCATATTATCCCCAAATGAATGGAAAGCCAAATCATTTAGCGTTGCTCAGGTTTAAATTTAAATATGCACCTATAAAAAGGATTCATTTTCCATCGTTATGAGAATCCAACACTGATTGTGTACTGGAAGTCAGATATTTGAAAAATATTGTTTCATCTTACTTTTTTCTATTGTAATTAGTCTAAAGTAACAAGTAATATTTAAACTGTTGGATAATATCCTTTACACAGAGATGGATGAGAGCAAAGTGTGGTGAGAGAGCTAAACTCTGTTGCTAAACTTTAGAGACAGCACACTATATGATTTTAAACTTCTAATTCTTTTTTATCTGAACATATGCACCGCGTACACGCACAAACACACACACTGCACATAGTGTGCAAGGAACAAAGATCACACTGGTCCAAGGTTTAGTTCATACAGTATATATCCAAGATCGTTTCAGGGATGAAAAAACACTGCTAGACTGAGGGACCAATGATAATTTTAAGGTCAGCTAACCCATGAGCTAGAAATGAATGCTCTAGGCCACACAAATGCTGGGCTTCTTGTACATGTGCATCAACAGACTCGCTCACATGCACTCTTTCACATCCCTCTTTCAAACATGCACACATAAGGACAGAAACTATTTGCTTTTAAAAGAGGAACAAAAACTTCAGAGCAGCAGTGTCTTCTCCCTTTTGCACTCACTCTCTCTTTTATAAACAAATCCACATGATATAGAGTATACAGGGCTGGAATTATTTTCCCTTCTGATCACTGATACTAAATAATTCTTTACAACCACTGGTTTTGTCTGAAAGCATTCACACTGCTCTGCCTAAACATCCCTAACCTTGAGAAAGCAGGCCCTACACAATCACTTCATTCTGAGCACCATCCTGCTTTTACTTCCTACTTTAATTCTGGTATGATTTTTGTATTGAATATCTCATATCTCCAAACATTTCAGACTACGTAGATTCAAGATTTTAGCTCCAGCTTTTGTTTTCAGTGCCACTAAAATCTTGTGAATGAAGAGGGACAGAAGATGGCAGACTGATTGATATGATTCTAAAGTTCAAAGCCTCGTCATCATCGCAGAGTTAGACACACTTTCAGGAACAGTATACCATTCCAAGCACTGGACTAGTGACCAGAAAGAAATTATTTCAATGTCTGTATGTACCTCTAACTATATAGGAAGTTAGTGAGGGAGGAAATATACTGAGGCAGTAGTGAGAGGATTACTCATCAGCAGTAAGTGCAAATGTCTAGCATCTGATAGAGGTGCAGACAACTCGGCCGAGAACTGGTTCAGAGAAATCATTGTTCCAAAATTCAGCTCTGGAATGATGGTTAACACTCTATCAATCGGGGAAGCTGCGGTCAGTACTGCATGACAGCTTACAAAAATATACAAATCACTCCCCCCCAACTACAATAACAAAAAACAAATAAGCTTAACATAAAACCAAGGAGTAATTATGGGGTGGTTCTTTGTCTGAAAAATACATCTCATGGAAACTGGTTTTGTGGTTTGCGAGAACTCCAGGGGCCTGGGACTATTATCAAGAATGCCCTGCCTCCAGCACCTACCAACTCAGATACCACAGTGAGGAGCACAGTATAAGAACCTACATAGAACAGAACAGCCCTGGAACAACATAAGTATTTTCCCTCTGTGTCATTTCTTTCCATTGTCTTGTTTTGCATACTTAAAAGGACATTTAGGTGACATCAGCTTTGTTGACAGTAGCTTAGTCTGTGCATAGAGCTAATGAAAATAAATTGGTTTTATTATCCAGTAGCACTAAAGATTATATTTAAGATGCTGTTCTGTATGGTGCCTTGATTTTTACTGTGCTGGACTTTTTAGCATATCTATGTTATTTAATATTGATTATTTCCTTGGTAAAATTGAATGCTTATTATAACATACATAAGTATGTTTTAAAATTATTTCTAGGATTTTTGAAGAAGATGCATACAATCCTGTAGATTTATCTAGGAGAAACATCACACACATTTTGGCCCTCAGTTACACAAGAATAGATCCAAAATAACTCTGTCAATTTCAATAGTAACTGAAGGGAAAATTTGTCCCACTGGAGGAAGGAATAATTTTTTTGGAAATAGCTTTATGTAAGTCAATTTCCTCCCCACAGAGTGGTTCACTGGGTTACTTCACAAATGTTGGATGTTCATGACAAACACTGCATGATTTATCTTCTCTCTGGGTTTGAATTAATAAGCTTTTTATTGTGTCACTATGCCCTCATTTTAATTGTCCTTTTTATTAGTCTCATTAAAGGAATGTCAGGATAGAACAGGCTAACACTAACATTCTCTAACACAGAGGTTGGATCATTTCATAAAACTGAGTTAGAAAAACATACACATCTTATCATAATCACTCACATAAACACCTAAGAAGCATATCCTCGGGGATCTAAAACAAATCCATCTTTCCTCCCTCAACAGATCCCATCAATTTTCCCCCTCAACCTCTCCTTCCCCAATACACTGATGGCATACAGTCTGCTTTTTGTGTAATACAGAGAGGAGACAGCATGAGCAAAGAGGGGGTCACTGGACCATGTGGAGGGGAAAGGTATCTATGGGATACAATAATAATAATACTACTAATCCCCAACAGCACATGCACCTCTGTCCCTTCTATGGCTGTAGTGAAGCTCACACGGCTGGAGAAGGAGTTTGGAGAACAGCATAGTATCCGGCATATTCCCCTTCAGAGCAGAGTAAGTTGCATGAAATCTGGATCACAAGTTACGGCTACCTTGAGCAGCACTAACTCCTCAAACCATAGCTTTTTCATGCTACAGAGTGGATATACATTAGTATCTAGCAAGGGAATCCATTGCCATTATAGAATGAAATAACCATGCTACCTCTGTAGCACACTCCATGTCACAGCAAGCACAGGCCAGCATGGCTCCTAGCCCTCCACGAGAGCAGGTATTTCTGTCCTTAGGCTGTTTCATGGGTGAAATGGCAGAAGACAAGGAACTGTGGATTTTAGGCATCAAGTCCCACCTTTTAACATGGAAAGCAGACAGCAGCCGTTCCCATGCAATGATATGTGCACTCATTTAAAAGTCACTGAATCATTAACATTCCAAATAAGAGGAACAAAAAACTATGCCTCCTTCTTATTGCCCATAACTTTTAATCTAACTAGTAAGTTAGGAACCCAGGATTCCAAAGTTTAATCAGTTTGGTAAACCTAAGCAAAGACACGCATCTTCTAACTATAGCCCACTGGTCAATACGTGTTCCCCGTTGTGCCTGATCCACAGAAGATGTTAATCTGTTACAACTCAAGAGTTACAGAGCCTGGCTTTTCAGTTCAAGATGCCAAGACCCATGCTTTTCTCTGTAGGTCCCCCGTTCATGATTGTCATGATCACACAAATTTTTCTAAACATAGGAAATACACTTCAGCTTGCCCCTGGTTGAAGAAGGAAATTACACAGATATCGACCCACTTCCATGAATGCCCTTCCTTGAGCACCTGCAAACCTAGATACCATGAAGATGGGCATGGTAAAATAACCTACATAGATTAGAGCAGAGCAGTAAACCTTTACTCTTGGACCATCAATTTCTGAGGAATATCAGTCATACTGTGATTTGGAGGTAGTGAGGTGGTTCTTAAGTTAACCTGTGCCTCTTCCATTTAGGACTTTGTACATAGTAACTAATTCTGTGAACATCACCATGCAGTTGCCACAGTCTGTTAAGCACAGGTCTCATGTGGTCTTGTTCCATCAAAGAAGTGGTTTCTCCCTTTTGAATTAGCCCAGGTTTCCAGGTGCCATTCTTCACCTCAGTGTTGCTGCATCTCCAAAGCAAGACTTGGAAGCAACACTGAATTGTTGTGTATTGTGTCTACCTACAAAATGCAGTTAAAATACAAAAACAAAAAACTGCTGCTCACCTTATATCGCCCTACATTTGCAAAAACACCTCTTTCCTTTTGGACGGTTGCCACCAATGCCAAAAGAGATGTTGGTGTATTTATAGCTAATCAAAATGTGATTTTCATAAACTGAAAGTTCAGTAAAACTCAATCTAGTAAATAAACAGAGGAATAATCTCCTTCACTTTCAGTGCAACATATACTGTAAACTCCACTTCCTCTACAAGGGCATACAATTAGCACACAAAAATCCCATGTACATCAATGAATATGTAACTTGATACAGCCATAAGCTTCTCCTTAGCACCAGATTCCTATAAACACCGTTGATTCTTATAACCGTTATTCACTGTTTGAAGACACGACAGACAATGGTCTCTGATTTTATTTACCTTGAAAATGGAAAGCCTGCTTTTAAAAATAAAGTATAAATAAAATAAAATAAAATAAAATAAAAATGAAAAACACATTAAGCAATCTTAGAAGCACACCAGCTCAACTGGGGAACCATGACCAAAGCAAGCCCTGTAATAGTATAATGACCTTTAATGAGTGTCTTGGGAAACAATACAATTCTAGCATAAAAGACAAAGGGCAAAACTCATCATGGCTCCACTGACACTAATTCAAAATGATTTTCTGAACAACTAAAGAATGTAAGAGAGGTAATCTGATCTACCAATCTGACCTCACTTTAATTCCAGGGCCCTGCTGCTGCCATTTCTAATTGTCAAACACTCTAAATTTCACATCTGCTCATATTTAATGAAAAGCCGACTCTCACCACCATTCTTTGAGTTAACTAGCTCTGTCAAGATGGGCATCATCCGACCCCTCTGCACAGCAAAGAAAACATGGTGATTTCTATGAAGCCCTGCCAGTGGAATTTAGAGTGTGTGTGTGTGTGTGTGTGTGTGTGTGTGTGTGTGTGTGTGTGTGTGTATATATATATTATATATATATATATATATATATATATATATAAAGGCCTATGCTGGTTTGTTAAGGGCTTGAATTGATATTGATTTTTCTTACTTATTATTAATGGTCAAAGGTGAGTGGTCTCACATGGGGAAGAATGAGATCTCTTGATTTGACAGAGTGACGACGGGGCAGGGAGAACAGAGGATGCTAAAAATCCCTAAAGCTGTCAATATCCCTTAGATTTCAGAATGCAACATGGTCTAACATGTTTCCAAAAGTGATGCTGTTGAGGGCAATGATTCCATACACAGGATGTTTTTGGTTGAATAGGCAATGAAATCAAAACCAGGGTTTTTCCCCTCTACAGCCTTAAGTGAACTGAAAAGCTACACTAACTCTTCAAATTAGGGTTTCTTTTTGCTTGCCAGATGATACTAATGGTAGAAATGTCACCCATTTGTAGGGGACATTCATTTGGTGCTGTCTGTTTGCTGTTAACAGCAGTGCCAGGACTCAACGACATAATCTCTTTTCACGAGATTAATGTAAAAAATATCGTGTGCTGTGTTGCAGAGACTAAGAGATTATATAAGTAAATGTGTCTGCAGTAACTCTCAGTACTGGAAGATTCTCATTCACTGTTCTAAGCACAGGGAAGTTAGTTTTACTGTACACCATAGTGACATAGAGCTCAATAAAGGGTGCAACCTCTTAATATAGAGCAAAGGAGTTACTAGTGGAAATTGTCACCTGTTGGACATGATGCATTAGAGATGACTAAACTGGAAAAAGAAAGACAACAGCTATGCTGCATATGCCTTATGGCAGTATGTAGAGTACATACAGGTCACATCCCCCAGCATGCTTATAAATAGCAATATAGATGGTGAGACCCTGCTTGGGTGAGTTGAGTAAAGAAACGCCTAAAGCCTTAGGGTATACACTCTACACAGCTCTCTACATGCCCAAGCAGCACCTCCCCCATCAATACTGCTATTTGAGCAGTGTAGTGTCCCGCTGCCTCCCTATTGCTCAAGTCTTTCCTCATTGCAGGAAAGTGGAGAAGAGCTCCAGCGGTACTCCACTGCCAGAGCCCTTTCCCTGTCACAGGGAGCTGCTGGAGCCTCTCTCTGCTGCCTCTCCCCTGCCAGAGCCTTTCACTGACATGTCTAGCTACACACTGCAGTGTGGACACAGTCTCTGTTTCACTGTGGCATGTAGCCTACATATGGTTGCCAGTGGTGTGCAGTATAGACAGCCTCAGAGTGCTTATACCTACACACTGGTACATAGAGAGGGTTTGCATCACCAAGCAACCCCCCAAAATAAAGCTTCAAATGACAAGACTTTTATGTTTCTGTGCCAAGAATCTGTGTCTCTGGATCAATGGATCACAGACCAAAATAGCTGGAGCCAAGGCATTCCGCATGTGTGACTAAACACTGTATTTATGTTGTATCAAAAAGCTACTGGATGCAACATCCACTAATCCCATTGTACTCAGCACTTGGTGGAGTTCCTGTCTGCCATGCCATACATATCAGGTGATTGCTCTTCCTGATCAAAACTATATCTTTCCTACCGGATCACTCTGATTTTGCCCATCCATTTTGATAGGGAGAAGGAAAACAATCCCTGCCTGAGACATAGTTTTGCCTATTAAGGATACTTGAACAGAGTGGCAGTTATTGTCATTAATAATCTTCCTCAACCGCTGACAATCACTGAAGGAACAGGTATGCTTAGGCTCCCAATAATGTAGTTAACGGTCACTTGCGTTGCTCCTCCTTCTTTGCTCTATGTCTTCAGAAGAGCATTTGTGGTTTGTTCTTGACAGGTGCTAATCACTGTCACCTGCTAGAGGTACATTTTTAAAGAGTGACATACTCCTTCTCTATTCAGGGGTACTTTGTGATGGACAACATCACAGAAGCTTGCATCAGAGTAGACTCATTAAAGAGAAGCTTATGATGAAATAGCTCTACACTGGGTACATTCAACTCTACTAAGCCTTCTGGGGTGTCCGTCTTGAATGAGGACTTCCTTCCTTACTGCAAATGAAGGGCTACAAAGAGCAAGGCTAATGGAAAAAAGAAAAACAACAACCCCAACTTCAGCTACAAATTGCATCTTCTATAGGAGACTTCCACTGCCTACTGCATGCCATTCAACCACACTGCTATCATAACTGCCCACTGAATTAATAGGTTTTTTTTGTAGTTACAGATTTAGACAGACTCCCCCCCCCCGAACCATTAATAAGGCATTTACTTTACTGTTTAATTAATGACAATTTATACTGTATGCATGAAATAAAAACAAAAACATCACCAAGCTGCACTATTAAGGTCCCACATGCTGCCGCAGAGACGTACTATTTAAGAAGCACATTAAGCAAATTAATGAATAAATTAAATGTTGCTATTAAAAAACCCCAAACCACATCATACATAAATATAGAGCTATATTAAAACTAATTCTGAAAAAAAGCATCAGCCCAGTAAAACTCACAGAACTACAATGTACGACACAAGACAGGGATGGTACCACAGACACCACAGACATGGAACAGCATGTGTTGGTGTTAAAACTTACAGGCACGTAAACTGGTGGAGCAATCATTAACAGAGACAGAAGAAAGTGGGAAGGCTCTCTCAAGGGTGTCCATGTTACTATGTACACTGCCTGACATGCAAGAGCAGTCACGCTCAGAGCGTCCGCAATCAAAACAACATGCCAGTTTCATTCTCTTGTAGATGGACATCTTGGCTATAACCATATGTTGGATGGGAGGAGAGGAAGAGCAGCAGGTTAATGGCAAGGTTATATATATATATAACAAGGCAGCTGGAAGGTAACTTAAGGGATTTAGTACAGGCCTTAGTTTATGTTTAACAGTCTTGACCCAGGAAAAAATGCAACGTGATTATTGATAACAGTTTGGCTGCACATCAAAAGTAGGGAAAAGATCAATTACTCTTTATATTCTCCCTAAGTCTTATAGGGTGACCGTAGACATAAGGAAGACTTGCTAATTACAATCAGATTTTTGGATTAAAAAAGAACAAAAGTAAAAACAGAAAATCCTAAGAACATTTTTTTCCTCTGGCACAATTAACGCTGCTGGGCCAAAAAGAGAAGAAAAATTTAATGATGTTAATCAATCATATAATTTGGACCTACATTGCTTGTGGCAAACATCAAAGTTATTTTTAAAAAACAGACAGAAAGGCTTTCAAAAATGCTAATAATTTCTCAGTATTAAACAGTGCCTGAGAAGTTTCATCATTGCGTTAAATTACATGTTATTGGAGAGTTACAAGATGTCTTCACAAAACTTCCTGAAAGATATAGTGACTTTACATTATGCCTTCAGGAACTGAAATTGACTCGACAGAATACCAAAATTTGTCCACATGAGAGATTCAGCTAATACTGGCAAATGTGCTTGACATTAAAGTCAATTCACAAATAAGGCATCACCAAAAGCACACAGAACATTGGTCCACTGGAACACGCTGAACCAATCATCGGCATATTTTCTGCTCCAAGTGGAACTGTGATTGAACATCACAACTGTCTTCAGATATCAATCCAGAAAGCAAATAAATAAATGCTTAATTAGAAACCAACTCAAAAAGATGTGCTAGCAGCAGCAGCAAAATCCATTAGTATCTTTTAAGCAGGACCCAAAAGAGTGATTCTATATTTGTGATGTATTTGCTATAAATGTAACATGTTGAATTTAAAAATTACTCAAAAGTATCAATGCCCAATTTTACCTTATTCACAATTTGGATCTAAAGATGAAAATAAATGCCATTTGAAAATAGTTTCAGATGTTGCACTGAACCGTCATTGTTGGTAATGCCTTAGCATGAACTAGCTTAGTAATACTGCCACTTAAACAGAACATTGACAGCCAAAAGCAAAACCTTCAAATATAAAAGTAGTCAAAAAAGTATAGTTTCTTTGGTCTGTACCTCCCATTAGGAAGTCTTTTTTGACAATGGTGGTGTTATTTAAATTATTTCCCCTCAGTTTTGCCATTTTTGAATGCTACAGTCACCAGGAAAGAGGGATTTATCTCTCTCAAATGGGTCAAGTCCTGTTCTAAGACCTTTGTGACTTGCCATACAGTATATTTGTCAAGCAAGGGTAACGTTATGATTGTGGAAAACAGGCATTGAGGGAGATGAATGAGTGATCTCTTCAGCAGTGACTCCATTCCTCTAAAATGTTAATTGCATTTCTAGTTGCACGTTCTTTTAGTATCTTAGTCAAGTTATCTTGCAGCTGTTCAGAAAGTCATCATGCAGCATCAGGCCGGTTCAGTGCACGGTACATCATTCCTCAGAGCTTGGCTTTTAGTATAAAGGGTTCCACTGCAGCTTTTGATCCATACAAATGTAGACAATACAGAAAATTCAAAACAGCATTTGATTCATCCATATTTCCCTCTCCTAATTCTTCCCAGCGTGTACTTTTAAAACTAAAAGTTGGGGACAAAGGAGGGGAGACATTTGTTCATAATCTGATTAGATGTTTCCGTTACACCACTTTTTATTTTATTATTTTGTTTTTCACTCTAACAACATGTGGAGTTCCATAGAAAAAAGATAAAGGGTACTTGTCAGAAACACACTAATACTAAGTGAGGGAAAAGGAAGACTTGTTCTGGGTTTAAAATACAGCTGTTTTGAAGGATTTTTTCTAATCAAATGCTGTAGCAAAACACAGTATCTGACAATTCTGTAATACTATGTTGTTGGTTAGTAAAGTCCCTGGTTTTCAGTTACTTATAGCCATATTTTGTCAACAGAAAATAATAAACTATGACGTTAATTAAAATAAAAAAAATCATTGGTAAGGGCAGGGAAAGATGGGAAGGAAAACTTTTGGAACCATTTTAATCAGACTTAAACCAATGATGTGGACAATTTAAATCCTTCTGTTCAATAAGGGAAAGTTTGTCAGGTACATCTTAAAACCCACACCTTTTAGGGACTGTTTTTAACTATTATTATTGGTTGTTCTGGAGACCATGCATAATTTTTTTGATATTTCACATTGTTAACATGCAAGAAACAGGCTTAACCTGGCAATAAATATAACAAAAAAGACTTGCTATAAGGGTTTAAACCAGTATATAAATCACATATTAAAGCAATACATTTTGTAAAGAAAACATGCTGTAACTCTTCATTCCTGTTACACAGTCATTTACATTCATACCAAATACAATATTGAAATAAATTTAAATTAAAACATGGAATATTAGTAAGGATGTTTAGTGAGAAGATCAAAGACAAGACAGAAATGATTAAAGATGGTTCAGCCACACACATACTGTTTCCTGTTAAACGTCCATAAATATTAATAAAAAATGGTAATCAGCAGAGGATAAGGGGCTCTTTTTGTACAGCCTTTTGGATGGATGCTAAATTCATATGATACCTGTAGCAGCTGCATAAAAATCCAATCATTCTCTACCATATCCTTGTAGAAATGATCAGGATGCAGAATGGAACTGTTATTTGCAGTTCTGGTGAAAATAAAAACAGAACATAAAACAACTTAATTTCCTATTTTAGGTTCTTGAAAACAAATGGATAGAGGGGAATGGCAGCTCTCTCTTCTTGGTATAACACCCACTCCAAAATAAAACAAAAACAAACAAAGGATGTTCCTATGTATCTGAAATCAAGCCAGTGAAATTTGTTTTTGCTAATGAATCAAAATGTAGCTGTTCCACTGACACAAACTATGTGATAAGAGCAGCACCCTGAGGCAAGATTTTTAAGCTATTTGGAAGAAATATTTCCAAAACTATTAACATTTTAGACTTCAAATCTCAGTTTTCATTTGTTTTATAATTTTAAAATTGGCACAAATGTTTTTGTTGCAGTTTTTAAAACAGACCGACATTCTTCATTTTTACTTTGGAGGAGAAAGCTGAGTGTCTAGCACTCTGGCAACACCTCATTTTCTGATCACAAAGTCCCCCAAGCCCTGTCAAAATGTCTAGAAAAAAGTACCTAGGATTGTCTGCGTGAGGTGTCATTTAAAATTCATAAAGAGTAATGGGGAATATTTTCAGGCAGAAAAGAAAGCAAGGGAAATTGCCAATTGTTCTTTAAATAAGTTGTCAAATAACAGTTCCTTGTCTAGAGCAAGCAGGACAAAGCACCCCTTCTTCCTCTGCTGATTGCTTTTTTGTTTGTTTGTATGTTTTATGTTACCATACAGTCTTCCTGATCTCATTGCTCCACCCATCACTAACAGTAGCTTTACTCTTGGTAACAATAAAACAGCAACAAAAAAGATCTATGAGGACATCTAGTGGATTTCTATCAAACAACAGCTGGTTAAATAGAATCTGGACTGAAGGTCACTTGATTGGCAGTGAGTAAAAAAGTGCCCAACTACCATTAAGAATTGAAATGGATATGATGTCATTTCAAGTCATCAAGTTCTCATGATCCACAGCAAGTAAAATGACAACAAAGGGGAACTTTACAAAGAAAGTATGTTATAAAGCAACTAGCAGAATTAAAGGAAGACCATATTGATTTGATTGCCTTTTGGCGACGTTGGTTAACATCATCAGTCTAAAAAATTGAAAGGGCTTCCCACAGCACAATTTCAGTTTTCTTAAAAATACAGCAGCATGTCAAACTGGTGACAATTGATTTTCTCTTAACACAACAGACAAAGCTAGCTCTCCATCGTTTCACTGTGTTCGAGGGCAATTTCAAGATCACCAAATGCAGCCTGCAAGCTATTTTGCAAGTTTTGCAAATTTCTGACTTTAAGTGATGTCAGTCATAGGCAATTTGTTAGCTGTTTCCTGAAATTCACAGGGTGTTCTTGTTCTTCAGCCAAAACCGCAGGAGCAGCAGGTGAAGTGAGTGGACAATCTGCACATTCTACTGTATTTCAGTAACTTTAGAAAAGACTTGCATGTTTTTAATTAATGACTTTTTATAGACCAATTCGTTTTTATTTTCATACATCTTCATGATCCTTCCTACGTTTATTTTGGGGGATACTCAGCCAATGTATTCTTCCTCCATTCATTTCTAAAGGGGCTGAAACTACTAGAAGAACTAAGGCAAAGTTGCGTATTTATTTTTTAAAAAGTATTTTTGCTTAAATCTTCTCTTTCAGTTGGAGGTGAATTATATTCAGAAAAGTGGCTATGTAAAAATGGACTCTTCAATATCTCTCTCTCTGTGGCTTTGGTCTTCCAACCCGGACTCAACCTAACTCTCTTCTTCTCGGAACAATTTTGTGTCTGTGAATAATTATGCCCAGTATGAACTGTGGGCAACAATATTAGTAGTTTGATGGCAATCAAAATAATTTGCAATTACAAAAATGAAGAAACATTGTGTCTTGCATCATTAGCTAAACAGTCACTTAAATTCTGACTACAGAATCTTTATTGGTGATGATGTACATTACAGAAAGAACACAGATTGAATCCTAGATCCTATATGGCATTTCCAAGGTGAAAAGAAAGAAAAATATCTTGTAAAATAAGGACAAATTTGAAATGAAAATAATTGAGAAATAATAAACAAATCCCCCATTTTGTCATTTTTACAGTCTCACTCTTCTGATTATAATCTCACTTTTAAACCTATTTATTTTTGTCTTAATAGTCCTGATACTGCTAATTGATCTCTATGGAACCAGAGATTATTGCAGTAGGAACTGGACATTTGTTTTCAAATGCCGATTTACTGAGGATAGGAACTGAAATTAAAAACAAAACAGAGACTGGGGAACCATGCAGGCCTATTGGATCACTGCCTTTAGCTGACATCAGGGCAAGACCCTAAGGATGCTGGGTTAGGTCCTAGAGTTACTCATGTCAACAATAAAATCCTCATTCAGAGTACTAAATTTCTGGGTCTTAATTCTGGAAGCAATGTGCATGTAAAAATCACTTATAAATCTATGTCCAAGAACAAGGCTTTTATCTGGCTGAACTGTAAATAGTTAATATGCAAGTGGTCAGTTCTGCCATCACTAATGGTCTCAAATAGGCAGGTTGGTGAAGTTGGCTCCTGAGCTAGTTAATGCTTTCAACTGTGTGTTCAGCACCTAATGTGGAGTGGTACCTCCTAACAATAAATGGCAATGCAGCATTTGGATATGCTGATTGGCTAACACTCTGATGTTATTCCCAGAAGTACTGCCTTTCCTGGATTCTTTAGGTCCTTGTGTTCCTATGTGACTGTACAGCAGCTAGCACAAGAAGGCCAGAAGCTTTTGCTACCATAAAACAAATTAACAACAGTAACATATGGGGAAATGGTAAAAAAAAAACAAAAAAAAAACAAAAACACCCCATGATTTGGAGTAGCCACGGCTAAAATGAGTGGTTAGTGGGCTCTCAGTGGTACCACTGTGGCTCATTATACTCTTGAGCTATCTAATCCTGGTCCCCGAAGCTGTTGGGGAACAGTTTAGTTATACTGAGATGCGCTGAATAGTCCTGTAAGTATGGTAGCAGCACCCCACCCCTCCCAATGTATTTTCTTTGGAGTGCCTGTACAACAAATCAATGCAAATGTCTATTCTCCACTTCCCAAATGCTGTATTTATTTTAACTACCAGGACCATGTGTGCACAAAGAAATGGTCGATGACTGAGGGCCTCCATAGATACTGTAGAATTAACAATGCTGTGGCTCAGATTCAAACAGAGTGGTCTATAAAGTTCGTACTGGGTCTCTAATAAGCCTCAGAGTTATGCATAATTGGGCCATACACATGTATCATTAATTTTACAGCAAGAGAAATTTCATAGACTGGGGAAAAATAATTACCACTGTAGAGTCACTTGTCTCCAGTTAAGGATAGGTTTTGATTTATGCATCAGAAGTTGATCACACAATTAATTCATTGCCTGGCTTATTTTTTTTGGTGCTGGGGGTGGAGGGAAGGGACAGTGGGAAATTGCTGTATGCCCTTTCTGTCATGAAATGAAGCTGAGCTGCAGAGGATACAAGCCCAAGACCTTGAATTCAAGCCTGACAATGAATTCCACTTAACCAGGCAAACAGTGCTATAATGGTAATTACTCCAGCCTAACTGGCGTCCCTAAAAAGTAATGAGAAGTCCAAAGTCATTTAAAGGAAATGCCATTGTAAAGGCTTCATTTTCCATTGGAGATAAAAAATAAGATTGGGGAGAAATGGGGAGGAAAGAGGGAGGTGGAGGAAACTGCTGTATTTTCTTCAACGTCGCCCTGATCCGTGTGGGTGTAAAGGATGAGAAAGGTGGGAGTATAACGTCACTGCTACATGCAACATAAATATTAAAGAAAGAACCAAACTACTAAACAAAACAAAACAAAACAAAACTCTTTGCTAGAGAAAGACAGGCTGGACCGCACTCTGGGCTACAGGGAACCCGTTTTACTCACAATAGATCACTATCAGTGTGCAGTTAAAAAAAAAAAAAAAAAAAAAACAAAAAAAAAAAAAATAAAATATAATAGAGAGCGTGTTCCAAGGCAGCAGAGGAAAAATAAATCAAAAATTTGTCATTTTCACAGGTTACAACATATTCCTTTAAAATATCAACGTACACACGAGCTGTCCCTCTGGGGTTCAACCCCCACCCTTTGCAGCAAGTAAGTGGCTGGAAAAAATGTATAGAATTAGACAGAGTTGTTATACAGAATGAAAGAAACAGAAAGCGTGAATCATCCAGCTCAGAGATTTCATCCCATGTGGCTGCATTTATATATATGTATATACATTTGGCCCCTTGCTGAAGATATAATGAAATTAAATAAAAGGAAATTGAAAACATAAGCTAAATATACCACAAAATTATCAATGGTTTGTGAATACAATTTCTATATTTCTGTCTGGACAATGTAATGTAAATATTTACAGATTATTCAGCAGTAAGGAGAGGAGGGAGAAGGATGGATGGCTGAAAACTGTGAAAAGAAGCATAGTTACTTTAATTATCCCTAGCCTCATGGAGATGCATAGTTCTTACTTGAATTATTAATACTAGCCTAACAGGTTTGGACAAATGGCTATGTAGGTCAGGCTCACTTATAGACCCTGACAATACCACAGTTAATATTCAGACAATATCTAAAGGGACATGAAACCTCAGATGCATTATTAAAGAACATGGCTTTCAACTGTCCCAGGAAGCTGCATGTAATTAATGCCATAATAAGTAAGATTTCCATGTAAAGATTATATTCTTTCACATTTCATTCACCTGTACATGCTGATAGTTTTATCTTCATCCCTTCATTTCATCTTAGATGTCATCTGCACTCCACTGTCTCTAATTTGATTATGTTGCTCATTAATTAAAATATATATCTGAACTGTTCACAATATCATTGTAAATTAAGTTGACAGCCAAGCCCCACAATTTAGAAGGAAATGTTTGTTGTAATTTCTGCTTTGTTTTAGCTAGATTGTGTTTTTAGATAAACAATTCTGGCACCATATATGTGGAGATGATGGCTAAGATATTCAAAAGTGACTAGCGATTTTGAGGGCCAAAGTTGTGACACCTTAAAGGGACCTGATTTGCAGACACACTGACATCTTCCCTCTAAAAATCAGACCCTTTTAAGGAGTCTCAGAGATGAGCATCCAAAAATAGAGTGACCAAAAATCACACGTTACCTTTGAAAATCTTGGTTTATATCATTCACTGATTGACAGGACTTTAAAAACAAAGCTATTGAATTATTGTTAATAGTTATGAACATGCGGCTGTTATCAGCTGTTCTGAAAAGTGTGTGTGTGTGAGAGAGAGAGAGAGAAACCAAACCAAGAAAATATTCTGAGTACATATTAGACTTTGCCATCATTGCCTTTTTTCCCTCCACCTGACTCGGAAGATTACTCCCTTGGTGTTCAGTGTTCAGTATGGTGGTTCTGACAGGCTCCTTCTTCAACCTCACTAACTCCATCATTTCATTCCACATCTGTCCAACACCCTTTAATGCATTAGACTGATGTGTGTGACCATGTCGTTTGGAGCATTTCTAGTTTTTTTTTTCCCACCAAATGCATCCGATGAAGTGAGCTGTAGCTCACGAAAGCTTATACTCTAATAAATTTGTTAGTCTCTAAGGTGCCACAAGTACTCCTTTTCTTTTTGCGAATACAGACTAACACGGCTGCTACTTTGAAACATGCAGAGGCTGTCATTCTGCCCTGACACGGCCTTACTGCTGTTTTATACTGTGTTGGTTGGTCTCTTTCCAAGAAATTTTCTTTTCCCTGGCTTCCCAAATTGAACATTTTATTCCATTCATGCTTCTGCCCTTATATTGTAGTTGCTTCTTCAAACGTTGCAATATATTTGAGTTAAATATGGCACAATTGTAGGTCTCGAATCCAAATGATACCAACTCTCTTGGAGAATTTGATAGAAGTCTGCACACATGAGCACAGCATGGTATTACAGGTACAAAAATGGGGTGGGGGAAAATAAGATACATACAGGGTAGGGAGGCAACAACAGCCCCAGCTGTATTGGTTACGTTTCCCCTTCCCTAGTGTTTTGGGAAATCTTGGAAAAAAATTAGCTTTGTGAAGCTGCAGGTAGTTTTCACTTGCCTGACCAGAACTTAGCAGAACCACTGACCTTGGCAGCAGTTCTAGGGTCAAACTCTCACATGGATAAGCTGTTCTTGAACAATTTTTTTCAATATGTTAGGCAAATGCATGCGTTCCTTCCACATCAGGCATGCGTATCTTTGATTTCCATGAACTTTGCATTCACTGTGATTATTGTGGCTACCATTCTCCATTAAAGTCTCAGCTCCTCTGTCTCTATTACGCTACCTTAAGGAAACAATGTAGAAACCTTGTTCTCCTTGATCGTGTCTTTTTTTGGGAGAGAAGAGGAAGGCTGTCCTTAAGGACTCTAATAGTATGTTTTTCTCTACAAAGATTTCATTTTCTGGTATGGTTCAAGTAGAAGTACCCTTTTTCTGGTGGGTGAAGGTCCAAGTGTAGCCCTTTCTTCCAAATGCCAAGATTGTAGTGAGACAACAGCAATCAGTAGGCCACAGTGTTTTGGGAATCATAAAAGAAGCAGAAGCAGAAGCACAGGCAGACTCTGCTGAGACAGTCCAACCTACCTTTCTTGTGACTCTAAACAGGGTCATGTGCTTTTTAATGGCAGAATATCTAAACCATGTAAACTGTACACATGATATTCAAATATCCATTAAGACAAGGAATCCCTATGCCTACATTTGAAATCTATAATGCAAATATTTAATTGGTCAAATCCACTATGTGAGCATTTGGTTTGGGTAACCTGACTGTAGAAAGTCCACCAAAATTAAAGAGCCAGATATATTCCTGCATAAATATAAAGAAAAAACAAAAACAAAACCAGGTCTCCACTCCAATGTTCGGCTCTCCCTGCACTCACAAATCTCCTGCTGACATCAACCACAGTTCTATTAACCTGGGTAAAGCAGGTGATAAACACTGAAGTCTGCTGAACCCTTTGAAAGCAGAATTTTTCCTATTTAAAGGAACCAGTCCTGCATTTCTTCTGAGCACAGAACTGCCATCGACTTTGGGACTTCCTCTGCAGAATGACAGCAGGATGGAGCCTATGGGACTCATCATAATATTTTATTTCAGCATTATTATATCGCTCAGTATTGTTTCTTAGCTTATTTTATGTGTTACATTATATTATACAAGGCCCAAATTCTGCCCTTATGCCTCATGGAAGCCCATTGCAAGTAATGGGTTTTTACAGGGTGTAAGTCAGGGCAGAATTTGGCCCCATGTGGATAAGTTTGTTCATTGACTCAGATTCAGAACCATGGGCACAGATTCATCTTGATTTAATTATCTGAACTTTGTTAACTTTGGACACAAACAGGCATTTTAATGAAGCTGCAGGTGTGAGTGAGTGGTGTGAAATTTAATTTTAAAAATATTCACATCAGAATTACAAATGACATTTAACTGCATTGCCATGTATTTATTTCCTACCCTTTCTGCACCACTGTGTAAAACACATAAATACATTTAAAGAGATTCCTTAAGGCTGAGCAGTTCCTGAGTGGGAGGGAGGAGGAAAGAGAGGGAGAAGAAATATTACTTACGCCGTTTGCAGCCACATTTTTTTATCCTTTTGGGATCTGTGATGTCATCATGACAGGCCTTGCAGTAAAAAAATGCCCTGGAGAGACAGAATGGAAAAACTGACACATTTCTTAATCCACACAAATGAAATTAGTCCCACATTTCCTCCTGCTATATTGCCAAATTAATGAAACATGCCAGCACTAATTTCCTTTAATCTTTGGAAAGGTTTAGACATTTAAAGGAGGAAATGTTTGCTGCAAGACCATTAATTTCAAACACAAGACTATGATTCAAGTTAGTGCTTCTTTTAATAAACTTTCATTTGAAAAATAATTAGGAGAAGGGTTGATAAATATGACACAGTGGATCAGATCATCTGCCTTTCATCTTTGAAAGCAGCATCCAATAAGTCTCATCGTCAAGGCACATATGAAATGAATTCACTGTTCTTGACATGAAAGTCACGAATTCAGAGCCACGTGATTTCTGAGAATGACAGCTAAGGTTTTAAGGCCAAGTTTGCAGTCTACCCTCCACCGGACCTCCATACTGGTGAGAGCAATCAGCTATGTCAATGTCATTGTGACCTAAATTGTGGTCAATAATATCATGCATGCTATTATTTGCACTTGTAAAAATGGAAGCCAGTGTCTGAAAATCAGGTTCTTAAAAAGCAGTGAATAAACATGGGGACTACTGTCCTCTTGATTCAGATTTCTTTTCATTTTGCTATCTGCCATGTACATTGGTCAAACTGGACAGTCTCTACGTAAAAGAATAAATGGACACAAATCAGATGTCAAGAATTATAACATTCAAAAACCAGTCGGAGAACACTTCAATCTCTCTGGTCACTTGATTACAGACCTGAGAGTGGCTATCCTTCAACAAAAAAACTTCAAAAACAGACTCCAACGAGAGACTGTTGAATTGGAATTAATTTGCAAACTGGATACAATTAACTTTGGCTTGAATAGAGAGTGGGAGTGGATGGGTCATTACACAAAGTAAAACTATTTCCCCATGTTATTTCTCCCCCCTACCCCCCCCCCCACAGTTCCTCAGACGTTCTTGTTAACTGCTGGAAATGGCCCACCTTGATTATCACCACAAAAGGTTTTCCGCCTCCCCCGCCCCCTTCCTGCTGGTAATAGCTCATCTTAAGTGATCCCTCTCCTTACAGTGTGTATGATAAAAACCATTGTTTCATGTTCTCTGTGTGTGTATATACATCTCCCCACTGTATTTTCCACCAAATGCATCCGATGAAGTGAGCTGTAGTTTATAAGAAAGCTTATGCTCAAATAAATTGTTAGTCTCTAAGGTGCCACAAGTACTCCTTTTCTTTTTGCGAATACAGACTAACATGGCTGCTACTCTGAAACCTATCAGGGTTCAATTAGAGAAGAATCACACTAGTTTTGACTGCATTATAAACCCTCAGCAAAAATCCCTAAGCAAACAAAATACATAATTCACAAGATGACCTCCCTAACTCTCTGTCTATTTAGGTTTCGATACATGGCCTGTTACTGCGTATCAAAGAGCTGACTGCTAGGTGAAGTGTGCAGAATGTAAGGTAAGTGACGAAGGGTAAGTGTTCAATAAAACTTTTCGTATCATTAACATAAAATTATGTTTTAACAAACGTACATCAAACTGCCCACAGGAGATTTCTCAAGCCTGTCAAGTCAGTATGTCACACACTATTGCTGTGACACATGTATATCTCATGACGATCACACAGCTAGCCTCTAACTGAGCCAGTTTGGGCTGCTATAATATACACATATTTTTGCTGGCATGACAACTGGGCCATACTCCCAGACCCCTCTCTACAAATTCAGGCTGATGGAAATGAGGGGTGACTTGAGGCCACACCATAGGTCTTGCAGGTAATACTGCTCCTGTACTTGAGGTGGCTTGAAGGTTCCAGAAATAGAAGAGGCCAGGGGAACAGGAGAACCTACAGTACCTTGGGTACTGGAAAGAAAAATAAGCAGCAAATACACAGGGACATGGACGAATATATTCTTGGTTCCAGTGTAAATGAAAGGGCTATTAATTCATTTAGACAAAAATATCAAGGGTTTATGAATGTTTCACACTGTGCAGGAATGTTATAGAAAGGGAGAGGGCACAGGGAGCATGGTACTTTCCTGGTGTAAGGAAAAAACATAATCCATCTTGCAGATCCCAGAAGCACAAGTAAAGAGGGAGTGACTAGCACTATGTGCAGGGGTGACAAGGCCTGCAGAGTTATTTCTGGGTGTTTTCCTGTGCTCTATCACAGGGCATTTCCTAAAGGTGGGTGTTATGATCCCCTCTGTACAAAAGGAGGAACTGGAGCCTAGAGAAATCAAGAGACTTGTCCAAGGTCAAAGAGCCAGTTTGTCACATGTGTCCAAGCTCTCAGGCTTGTGATTTAACTGCCAGGCTACGTGGAGACAATGGATATTTTCCAGGTTTGACCTATGGCTGGCGTTTTTAATAAGGAATGGGGAACCTGACAGTATCTAAAGATGTGGTTCAGATATCAACCTCAATATCTCGATACTTCTCTGTAGATCATCCAAACCTCTTGTGTCTACAAAACTGGGCAGGAAGCCTTGTCAGAAAGCCACATCTGCTACTTCCTGCTTATAGCCTGGCTAGAAGTCTATTGAGAACATTTAAATACTTTAGATTGGAACCCCAAGCACAGACGAAGCTGAGATAAAAATACAGTGAAAGAGAAATGAAACTGTTTTGTTCATTTTGAGTATTGAGTAAAGGTTCAGCAGGCTTTTAAATTTTAATCACAAAAATATTTTGCAGTTATATCAGAGCTACAAGTAGTCCCCTCTCTACTTAAACTTATACATTCTTCTTGCTGCTTGATATCCATGTAGGCCTGATCTACACTACAGAGTTAGTGTTCCCACTTCCGGCTCTGAGACGGGCTACTGCCCAGGCTCCCCGCTCCAAGCCAGGCTGCAGTCTGGGCTCCCAGGTCCCCACTTAAATTGTAGTGTAGACATGCCTGTAGACTCCTTTTTCTATCTATACAGCTGGTGTAATTAGTTTAATGGGAAGGTACATGTATTCAAGCTAGTATAAGAGGGTCTAATTCAAACAATTGTGATTTTAATCTACTCAAAACAATTGAAAATAATTTAATTCAAATGTCTGAATTTGGTCCAGGGATTTTAAGTGACCTGCCAGGAAGCAGGTCAGTATGGCACTAACTGTCAAGAGACTTGAGTTCTAAACCTGCTATGTGGACTAGCTAAATAATCTATTCAAGCCAGTCACTGTCAGAGATAGGACTGGGACTCAGAGTGGCAGAGTCTACTCTTCTATGGACCATGTGGCCTCCAGGGAGTCACCTCTCTCCTGACTGTGGGATTTTCCTACTCTTTCCGTTGGCCAAAATTTCCTCTCCAGTTTTTGCAGTTCCCCCTTCAGACACTTATTCCAGCTCTAGATCCCACTTCTGAAGCAGGATCTTTTATCACAGATCCTTCCCCAAATCCCTACGAGTTTAGACGAACACTGCACAGGTGTGTGGGATCCACACTGCCAGATCTCAATGCAGAATTAGGGCCCTAGTATATTCTATGCATGATACTCTCTGGGTATGTCTACACTGCAATATGAGGTGTGATTGATGTTTCGATAGACATACCCGCACTAGATGGCTAAAACAGCAAAGTAGATGCAGAGGTATGAGCCTCAGCTGGGGCTGTATAAGCATGCGAGGGACTCATGTTGCTAGGCTGCACTGAAGCCCGCCGCACCTATACTTCTATTTTAAGCTGTGCTAGCATGAGGAAAGGTATCTTAGGGTATGTCTACCCATGCTCCAATCACACTGCAGATTGCAGTGCAAGCATACCCTAGGTGCAAGATCAAGAATAAGTGACACAGATACTTTTAAAAATGAAATTACCATATTGATTAAAGAATTAAAAAACAAATGGATTTCCATAATGCACAATAAAATGTAAGTGGATAAAGAATGATAAAGATATCACTCATATTGTATCTATGACACATTATTAGCACTCAACATTTTATATACAGCTATTCTCTTCAATAAATCCTTAACATATAGGTGTGTAATATGTACCTATTATTTAAAAAAAAACATAAAAAATCATAGTTTTAGCAATATACAAATTTTTCTACTATAAATTATGCTGCATAAACAGTGTTAAATATGCATTGCAATATGGGATAGTTCTAACCTAAAAGACCTGCCAGCATCTCTAAAAGCACATAAAAGAAACAAAAACATTTAATATGAGCTACAAGTATAACACATGTTTTCTTTTGTTTTATTGTACTT
Source organism: Dermochelys coriacea (assembly GCF_009764565.3). Lineage (NCBI taxonomy): Eukaryota > Metazoa > Chordata > Testudines > Dermochelyidae > Dermochelys > Dermochelys coriacea. Next base: position 64,513,945 of record NC_050074.1, read on the forward strand.
AGGTAAAAATCCTGTTTTTTACTCTCCTAGAGTCTTTTTTATTGCCATTCAGATCCCATTAAAGCATCCATCACTTGTATGAAACAAAGGCAGAAAATTCACGGAGGGGGAATAAGTTTCTCTCAATTTTAGAATATTTTTTCTGACTCTGATTCATCAAGTTACAAAGGTGAAATTGACAATATTCATAAATGGCTGCATTAGCTGAAGCACATCTGATAAAGATCTGCTTTGTACAGAATGGCTAGGGAATATGTGAAGAGAGGCAGCAACCATGCATTCTTCTGGCCAAAGGCTTCCGGAAAAGGCAAGTCAGAGCTTCTGCTTCAGCTTGCTGTTGTCATGGATGGAAATTGATATACAAGTGCTGAGTAAATTTACTCTAAATATATCTTCACTATTCAACTTCTGTCATTTCAAAAATACCATGCCAGGTTTCTCCCGGTGTGGTCTCCATTAACTTCAGTGGGGAACTGCATGGCTACAAAACTTTGTAAATACACAGGTTAGTGTCTTAGTGCTACCATGTGAATAGCTTTGTGCACATGGAAAGGGAGAGAGGCAAGAGAGAGAACAAGAACTGCCTGCTGGGCTCACAGGCTGCTGGAGCTCCTGCCCACAGTAATAGCTTTCACAAAGGCGGTGCTGGAGATGAGAAACAGCAGGGCCCAGCTGTAGCAAGGGCAGCTACCTCCTGTCTCTCTCTTTGGGCCAGAGATTGCTCGGCAGCACCCTGCCTGTGTTTCCACTTCTTCAGGACCCTTTAAGAACTCTTCCAGTTCAAAAAGTTCAAACAATCTCCAAAAGGGGTCTCACTTATTTAGACTTCTAGGTACACACAGGCCACAGCCCCAGTCCATCGCTCACCCATCAGGCCAAAATAACGCTAAGTCTTTGAAAAACAGAACAACTCATACTTGTCTTTATCCCAGTTTCAGCTTGGCACAGCCCCTTGCTCCCAAAGGGTCTGTCTGTCTGTCTGTCAGACTCCGCCCTGCTTCTTGGGCATGGTGTCTCCCAGGACCACTGTCTGGACAGCTTTCTTCTGCTTAACGTCAGGCCCAGTTATTCTCTCAGCCCCCTGCTACTGCAGCTTCCTGCTGTCTTTTAGCCTGGGACTGTTTGATTCCCCTCAGGTGTGATCAGGAATGGCTTAGCTCCAGGCTCTCCAACTCAAGGGCAGGCCACCACGTTACACTGGAGAAGGCACGTAGTGCCCTTTTGAGGGGTAACAAGACTAACGTCAACATGCTTACCTCAGTCTAAAATTGGTGTAAGGGAGATGAGGAAACTGTGAGCACCTGTTGGAGTCATGTGCCTCTTGAAGGCTGGGGCTTAAATCAGTAATTTAGCTCTTGGGAGATGCAGCACTAGTATAGCACTGAACAAACATTAAGCAATCTGTATGTCATTCCTTTGAGATACCTCAGTATTATTCTGTCCATTTTACAGATCAGGAAGGAGACACAAAGGACCTAATTCTACTCTCACTGGCACCTGTGCAAATTAGGAGACATTCCATTAGAGGCCAGCTACAAGGGGAGGGAGACCAGAGGAGGTGCCCCTTCTCCCTCTGTGGTTGGCTTGGCTGTTGGGGAATGTTTATTTGGGAAGGAGCAGGTAGGGTCACTTTGCTGGGGATAGGTGGTATTTCCTGGCTTGCAGAGACTGCTAGCTTTGGAGTTGGAAAAGAATGTTCCTTCCTTTGGCAGAGTAGGCTTAGTTAAGGGGTGATTTTCACCTCTCTCAGTGCATCACTTCTGTGCCATTTGACAGTGATGGGGAACCCACAGGTATCATTTGACAGAATTGGGTTTTTGTTTGCAGGCAGCTGGAGGTTGGAATGTTTATAATAATTCTGACATGTTGCAGCTGGATAGAAGGGGCCCTGGAGTTTAGCAGGTGCTAACTGGCCTCATATCTATAAACCAGAATCAGAGCAGGTATATCTGCAAGAGCCCAGGAATCTGTGGTAAGAGCAGGAGGAGGAGGAGGAGGAGGAGGAGGAGATGGTTAGACCTCTGTACTGTTTACAGATATGAGACTTGCCCTTGTGGATTGACTAACACATATGGCTGAAGGGGGGATGATGGTTCTGGGAGACAGCTTCCTACTGTTTGGATGGGCACAGCTGCACCTTGGAAGAAAGTCTTTATGGCCTAAAAAATGGAATGGTTATGGAGGGAGAAGTGGCTAGTTCTGAGGTAACAATCTGATTCTTGATCTCAAGTTCAACATGATTTAAAAATAAAAATTGCAGCCAACTCTATTTCTTGCACATTGGAGTGTCTTCATTTTCATTTTGGAGTAACACACGTTTGGGAGGGACGACCAAGCAACAAATTACTTTTTTAGCTTTTTAAAAATGTATTTATCTTCAAAATGTTTTTAAAAGTTATTCTTTATCTTAGAAATTATTTTCTGACATTGCTTTATCTTTCTAAAGACTCATAATCACGAGACACTGGGTGTGCACTGGATCTAATGACGCCCCTTGGTGGCTGCTAGGCATGAGACCAAAGTTTTCTTGTATAACTGTAGCTTGAATTAATCCAAACCCTAATCTCACTGATACAGCCAAATTCTTAGTCTGCTAAACAGATAAAGTAGCCCACATTGGATGGGAAGTACTGGTCTGTTTTAGTTTGATTCATTATGTGCCTACATAGTATATAGTTCTGATCATGAACAGTAACAAGGGGATGTCATACTGTCAATGTAATGCTGAATGAATACTGCTCAGTTTGCCCACAATAAATATTTGTTGCGGTTGATGAAACTGTCCCTATATAAAATTTCTCTGAACACCTAAATCTTAGGCCAAAACTAGGGACCCCATTATCTGCTCAAATAACTCCACTAGGGCCAATTACGTACAACAGTAGATAAACTGGCCCATATCCAAAGTGGTTTTGAGGTTAAAAACCCCGCTAACTTAACGTTTCTCTCTTTGGTTCTTTTTCATAGGTGCTGCAAAATTATTATGTCATTTATTTCAGTTAAAGTTTTTTCTCCATGGGAAGAATCTAAAAGAAAGGCATGTACATACTGAAGGCAGAATTTGGTCCAATTCAACCCCCACTGAAGAAATGTGAATCATTTTGCTCACTTCTATGGGAGTTGGGGCGAAGCTCCAAGTGTAAAGAATAAAACAAGGAAGAGGCTGCATTTTTTAATTAAGAGATACAATAAACAAATTACCTTTTCACTTCTTTGGCATCACTTGCAATGAAGAATCCTAATGTACCTTCTGAATCTTGACATGGTTTCCAGGATTGATTAATATACTGCTCAATAAAACACAACAAAAGACAAAGTTATGAGTTTATATCACTTTAATTGAGTGCTCCAAAAGGCTCTATTTTGTTTTATTCTAGGGGACCCACTAGTCAGGAAAGGCTATAAGGAAATTTGAAGTCATTTTCTTCTTTGACATTTCCAATCAGATCACCGCTTAAACATCAACAATGGGTATGATTACAGAACTTAAATTTGTAACTACCTTGCATCTTCCCTTAAATCATATCACCATTTCAGCTCTTAAGTGACTACTGTTCTAGCCATCAAATAATTAGCATCTTTTACCAAACAAAGCAAAAAAAAAAAAGCATCTCAGAAAAAACCATATGTGAAGCGGAGCAGTTTAGCTTTCTTGCTCTATTATTCAGGCTGATGAAAAAGTTCATGATATGGTGAAAAGGGAAGAGATCCTCCAAGGAAACCACCACTTGATAACAGTACAAAGAGTCATTTGTCAAATTAAACCATTTAAACATCTTGTGCCAATTTCTTTTGAAATGAGAAATAATGGGACCCCTATCTGTATATATTATATTATTATACATAATATAATAAATACACACATACACTCAAGGGGAATGGTACAAGACAACCAGTCATTATTATTGAGGAAAACATAAAATAAATATAACATTTTTAAAAAAAATCATTGCTATGCAGCCCCTGGAAGAAACAAAATAATCCAGCCACCCTAACAGAGTGACTGCAAGTCAGTTTGATGGAGGAAATGTAAGTTAACATAATGTGTGTTGATCTCTGCTTAGTGTAACATATCGGCTGTATTGTCAAAAAGATTTAGCACCAGAGTATTTTTGGTTCAGGCAATATTATAAGGGACCAGGTAGCCATAATAATTCTTCATCTTGTTTTACTTTGAAGTGTAATATAACTAAGCTCTTAACTTGACAAAACACTTACTAAAGCTTGTCAAATGTTTCACTTTTTTTTGTTTTGTTTTTTTGTTTTTCGGTCAAGTTTAATCTTTGTAAGTTAAAGAGTAGTAAGAGTACATATGCAAGACTGCTGTACACAAGGACTAAAAGAAACTATGATGTTTTCAGGCTTATCAGGCACTGACTTTCAGGAAAGATGCCAAAGTAGCAAGAGATAAGATGTATACATGAATGGACATAAGGTTCTAACATTGCAAGTACATGCAATGCTAAAGATTTGTAGCCTTATTATTTGGGGGAAAATATAGGATCAAACGTTTAGATACTCTTAGTTACTGATAAATTGTTGAGTTGGATAATGCCGGTAAGTATAGAATGTTTTCCTTAAATACAGAACATTTTCATATACTGGATTTTATATACTAAATGTGTATGTACTTGTGCGGATGCATCTGCACATACACTTATACACACACACATATATCTCTACACATTAAAAGCCCTATGTGACAAGAATATTAAGCTTGCAAAATCAGCATTTAGAAGTTAGGTAATGTCAGATTTAAGGCTGCCTGCGCAGGCTGCCTTAATTCAGCCCCTTGTCCATATGTTTTATGATACAGTCCTCATTGTCACGATCATATATTATTTGTAGCTCAGGACCCCTCCTTTATTCACTGCATAGGATGGATGATGCTCAGTGAACAAAAAGCTATTCAATAGTTTGTTTTATCCTTATTGCTTGACCTGTGGCCCTGTGCAGGAAACCCTAATCTATATACAGAGTTATTCATTGGCTCATGGGTTTTTCAGCACTATAGTATCTGACTACTTCCTAAACAGTCTGATTTTTCAGAGTACTTAGCATATTATAGCACTTTATATGTACAAAGTCTCCATTGCCTTATTAACTACACAGCTCCTACTTCTGCAACAAACGAGGCTCGGCTCCTATAGACAATAGCCTCCATCACTACACAACCCCAATTTGTTCCTAAAATACAGTCCATCCTCTGCAATGAAAGAGGCAAGAGGCCCTGAAAAAACTATGTAATTAAAGACCATATCATAATACATATGCACAAGGGGACTGAATTAAAGATGCACAAGCAACCTTAAATCTTACATTTCCTAATTTTTGAAAGCTTGACTTGGCAACTTCAATTTTTTTTAACTTGGGAGGTCCGAGGGGTTAATACAATTTTCTAGGTTTTAAAAAAGCAAACTGAAAAAAATCAGAAATTCCATTACATGGCATCATATTGACACCTGCATGGCTGGAACCTTTAGAACTAATGCACAGATCTCTGCTACTCAAGCTAACAGAGAAACTGACAGCAAACCTAAGTTGTCATCCAAAAGAGGTGGATGAGACACACACTTTGCCAGTGGTTGGGTTTCACAGATATTTGCTAACACAAAAAATGTTGAAACTCAGGAATTATGGGTTCTATTCCAGATTGTGGAGGGGAGTGTTACCTTGTGGCCACAGATCTTTCTTCTCCTGTCCCACCCAACCTGACCCATTCTGCCCATCCTCTCAAGTCTGTCCCTGTCCTATCTCTTCCTCACAAGTCCTTGTCTTAGTTTTGCCCTTAACTCCTCATCCTAGCCGGTCCCAGTCTCCAATTCCTACACTCTTCATCTCAGTCACAGTCTGCTTGCCCAGCCAGACCCACTCGTTCTTCCCACTCCCAGCCTTTCCACCTGAGGTTCCTTATCCTAAACGACTCTCCTCCCTGCATCATCAAGTTCTTGGCTTTGAGACAGGTTGCTTACTCCTCCATACTGCCAGGATGCCAGCAGTGGGAGAGGGGAAGGGGGGACAATAAGAACATGAGTGACATTTTGCCTGCTCTCAATACTGGTACCCAGTGCCAAAGAAGCCACAGAAGCCAAAAGAAGCAATTCAGGGAAAGTCCTACATATCCCTGACAGTCCTGGGATGGAGAATGCTCAGTGCAGATGGAATAATCTCAGAATTCAGATGCCAAATGGTAACAAATCTCTACTGACCATGTGCAAATGGATTTTTCAAATGTTAATCTGTGTGTTTTTTCAAAGACAGAGCAAAGGTATACCCCTGACACATTAGTAAACTCTATAACAAATAACAAGCCCTTGTTCCAAAGCATGGAGATGCTAGATGAAGTGGCTGTTAGAATGTTTTTAAATGAGCAAAAGAACATATTTTTCCTTAATGTCATTCTTGGAAATTGATCAGCCTGAGGCAGACACCCAGTATAGAAAATTTTCTCCCAAACTGTAAAAATTTATCAAGGTAACAAGCACCTGAAAACAGGGTCTTATAACGGGAAGTGCCAGGCAAACTTAACTTTAGGTGGCCAGTTTCACCTTTAATATATATGTATAATACTAACTCAGACAAATTGATTTCATATCTGTCAGAAGATCTTGTACTGCACTACGTCATAACCACAAAATAAGGATTTGTGACTGTATATGTGATGGGAATAAGAAGAAATCTGTCTTATCAGTGTTATTAACAATAAACAACAGCAGAGGCTCACACAGATTTGATTTTATTCTCACACTCTGATGTACAGGCAATACAAGCATCAGCCACTCACAAGCAAGTTCTACCCAGTTTGCATGGCTTATAAAAGCAACTAAAAGAAGGTACTTCTGATGGGATTGCTAACTTCAAAAAGCTATCAAAACATAGCTCAGGCTAATGATGCTAAGTATTGATTCAAGTAGGTAAGGGGTAAAAGATTTCTGAGTGACTTGGGAAAAAAAGACCCTGGGAACTTCACAATAACTTCATCATCACAGTGACATGCATATGAATAACAAGCCCATGATAATATCAACTTTTTGAATTACTTTGTGTCTCAACAGAAAATGGTGTGGTATAGTAATCTTGGGGCTCTAGAAGAGGAAGACTTCAGAATTTCATCTAGTCTCAAATCTCCTTTATGTATCCCTAGTCTTTTACACAGAGTGAATAGCAGTGAATGGAACAAACTATGAAATGCATTGTATGCCATTCACTGGAACAATGCTATGAAAATGAACATCTCCTGATTTTCCAAATATACACTGATATCGCAACGTCATCTGATCAGTTTTAATCTAATACCAACCTATTAAATCAGACAAGGAACGTTATATAATTTTGAACTTTTAAAGAGAATCAAATTTCCCTATTTTATTATATTTCCAGGTATATATATATTAGCTTCGGCTCTAATGAAGTAGCAGCTAGCTAGTACACTCTTGATATGTAGCTTCTTTGGCAGACCTCACTTTCAGGAGTATATTCCTCAGGCATAGGGGATCTCAATCTTTTTCACAACGTGGACCACATCTCAATACAAAGATTCTCTCATGGACAACCTGCCCTACCATTCATAAATGTGTGGGTCATGTGGCAGCTGTTGTTGGATCTTTACATAGAAAACAAATATTAGAAAAATATTTAATATATTTTTAGCTGTGGTTTAGTGCAATTTATCAGTTGAAACTAAGGAGAAGGAGGCAGTACCATGTGACCAGTCAATTCTCCATGGACCACAAGCAATTGCTCTATGGCCCACAGACCATAGTTTGAAAACTTTTGCTCTAGTATAATCTGGGTCACTTGGTAAAGTGGGTTCATTTGAATAACCTGCATTTTAATACAGCCAAATGCAAGGTCATAAATCTAGCAACAGAGAATATAGGTCATATTTACAAGATGAGGAAGTATATCCTTGAATGCAGTGACTCTCTAAAGGATTTAGAGTCATGGCAGGTAACAAGTGAACATGAACTCCCAATGTGATGCAGTAGTTAAGAGGGCTAGAACAGTCCTTGGATGTACAAGCAGGAGATTATCAAGGAGGGAAATGGATAGGGTAGTGAGAATATTACTGGAATACTGTGTATAGTTCAGTCTACTTAGTTTTTCCAAGAGCAGGTTAAGACATGACTTGGTTATGGTCTACAAGAACCTACATGAGAAAGATATCTGAGAGTAGCTTCTGGGGCATTATACTGAGAACCACATAGTTTCTGTTTTGGTGTTTTAAATGTACAAACCATCCACTGCCAGTATCTAAGTAGAAACTCACCAAAAAAAAATCCTAATAGCTCACAGTCACAGTAACAGACCATGAGCCATGCATATATTACCTCTCACTTTATGTGGATAGCACTGGTTACACAGTGTATCAATACAGTGGTTTGCATAAAATATTAAATACAGTATGTTTGCATGATATTGTTACTTGTATAAATGCCTTCTCTATAGGTATCAAAATCTATACTGCTTTTATAACTATCTGTGAGACTTTCTTGGGGTGCTCATCTTTACTACTGTCACATTGTCTGATGTCTACGCCGGGCATGGGATGGCCTGAATTTCAGTTTACAAATTATCATTGTGAAAAAGTGACCAGCCACTTTTTGATGAGAATAGTTTCTTTCAATTACTTGACTTGGTAGAAAGCTTACTATGAGATAATTTTTTGTTATGCTATTAGAATATATTAAAAAACCCTCTTTCATACATTTGAGAAGAGAAGGAAGAGAAAACTTTTTCTATCTTCCCATACTGTCCAGCTATCTTCAGTCTCACTCATAGAAAAAGTGAGCCATAAGATTTGTTGTCTGCATTTCTATTGAGTTCTGTATATTAGTTTGCATATAGTTATTGAAAATGAATTTATGAAAAATAATATGTCATAGTGCATTCATTTGTTGGCCTTTTGCCCAAGTGAAGCCACTGCTCACAAATGAACACAAGTTTGGGTCCCTAGATTGGGCAGTGGTTCCATATCACAAAGCTACCTCCAAGTCTGGTGTGATTGTCAGATTTGTTCAGGAAAGACCTCAAACTCCATTACCAGGGATGACACAGGACAGGAATTAGTTTAAGATGCATTGGCAGATGGAAACCAGGATGGAAATAGCAGAGAAGACAGCAGATCAAGGCAAGGCTCCTTAACAGGAACCTTGTGTGGAGCCCCAAGACTGGAAGACAAAGGGATGATGTAGGTCAGAATGGAGGTGTATTGGTAGAGCTTTGTTGGGAAACTCCCACAGCATGAGCCAAATTACGTCTCATTCTACAGTGTAATTAGCACTTTATGTTTTACTTTCATTAGGATAAATTTGCAAAAGCACTAAGTAACTTAGAAGCTTTGGAAAATGGGATTTATTCTTCTAAGTGACTTATGCACTTCTGAAAATTTAATCCCTAATTGCTAATATCGACATTTAACATGTAATATGTACACATAAATAAATAACACAACACTTGTGGAGATCCATGCCAAGGGACCTGTTCTGACCCAGCGATATTCCTCTTCATATTTTTCAGATACGCTCCTAACTGCCATTGATCCCGGTCTAAAAATACGGGTCCATTTTTTAACTCAATGAAGCAAAAATGGCAAACTTTGAACTAAATCAATGACAAAAGGCCAGGACAACTCTGGTTTAAACCTTGTGGTAGATGTACTGTACCATTCCCCATGCAACTAAAATAGTAACTCTAATATATTCATCAGTCACATATTATAATAGTCATATTATAATACCCATATTAACTGAAACGAGATAATGGGATGTTATTGACTATAGCTATCACACATATAAACACAGCTACCATTTTAGACTGGTTCATGCTGTGCCCAGATGAAATGCACAATATTAGTGCAATGGCCTCCTTAATTGTGCCATGTCATGAAAACAACTATAAATTATATATTTAATTTGAACCATTATGGCTTTTCAGAATATATTTTGAAAGCACGTGTGAGGGTAAGTGCACAAACCAGCGTGTGGGATCTGTGTGAATACCAGCTACACACCGCTTGTAACTCATAGGCATTGCTTCTTTCTTCTGGGCTCTATGACTGACATGAGTACAAATTCCATATAGCTATACATAGAAAATTCTATTATGACACTAAAAAGGATACAAGGCAAAAGACACATTGCAACATTACATGCTACAATATATGAAAGCTTAGTTACTACAAGCAAACAGAATCACAAAATGTTGCTCCCAGGAATTAAGTTCTTAATGACTACTAAGTGTGCCATGTGTGCATAAGTTACTTTACCAGGGATGTGCTAGCACTAACTAGTTCAATAATTGCACTGAAATTAATACACTGTAAAACAGTTCAATTAGTGTTTTTGGTTCAAGATGTGAATCGACTAGGAATACAACGGAAATAAATGAATTCAGCAGCATAATGTATTTTATTCTGGGAGCAAGCAACTGCACTTCGTACCACACTTTTTCACACTGCTCAACATGCCAGAATCAGCATGCCTTCACCACAAGGTAAATATACTCAAAAGCAAGAAGCCAAGTAGAGGTGCAACAACTGCAGATCCTTGAAGATGCTGTGTTGCAGTAACTTCTCTGCAGTTGGATCATATCAATATGCCAAACTGACAGGAAGCCACCTCTCTTTTCACACATCGACTCAAAAAACCCAGTAGAGAAAGACTATAAAGAAAATAAGCACAACACACAGAACACACACAACAGAACAAATGTGGAAATTAAGGTTGGAGTATGTGACGAAGTAGGAAACTGAAATATGTCTTGACAATGAGGAGTCTCCAAAGAACACACAAAAAGTCAGACTGTGATAAGTTGTTAAAAAATAGGGATGTGGTAGGACCCGCCCTGTTTATTTCATTCAAACCAAAAACAACAAAATGGAATGTAGGCTAGATATGAGGCCTGTTACATGGTTATTAAAAGAATATGCAAAACATGCCAACACAAAGAAAAAAAAACAAACAAAGCACACTCTTTCATTTCAGTTGTTTCAATAAAAGCTCATGTAATAAAATGAATAGGAACATACAGCATAAACTACCTCTAGGTACTTCACTGGAACAGTACGGTAACTTTAATGAGTACTGTATTATAATTAATCTGGATCAGCAATGCAAAAAAATCAAGCATTTGGTCATTGTTAATGGGAAGCAAAACTACAAGAGCACAAAGTATCGTATTGTAAAAACATGTATTTTACAGAAAGACTCTGTGGGAAGAGAGGCTATTAATAAGGTTATAAATATGGAGATAAAATGGCAGCACAAAGACTGGTAGACACAGAGGACATGTCACAACACAAAACAAATTAACAAAAAGAGAAAAAAGGATGGTGAACAGCAGACCGAGTTTGATTTCCAAATGTAATAATTGGATACATCAATGGTTCCACGACAAAATAAAAGTCTAATGCTTATACTTAATTTTATAATTCCTGCAAAGAAGTTAGTGCATGAGTCACAAGAACCAATAAGAAACAAAATGATTCTATTTTCTCTCCTCTGAAATTGGGGGCTCATATAGAAATATGCATATATATATACATATATACACAGACACATGAAAATATATATATGTACATATATAGAGAGAAAGATAGACAAAGGTTTTATCTTCCTGAGTTCTTGGCAAGGAATTAGTCCTGAAGTTAGAAGGAGTGAAGGTAGGGTTGAGGTTGGAAGGAAAGGTAACGAAGAGGGCATACCGCTTTCGGCTTCTGCAAACGACAAGAAAAAAATTGCAAATCAAACACTTCGATAAGAAATCAACTGACAAGAAAACAAAAGCAAAAAAACCCTTTATTTAAAATTCTTCAATGACCATAACATTAAAAAAAGGTTTTTCTGCTGAGAATGAGGACAAATAAATGGAGAGACATAGAGAATATTTAACAGAGGAGTAAAACATAGGGTGCATGAGGGAAGAATGTTGGTTAGGCCTTCATTCTTGCTTACTCTTGCAGGAAGAAAAAAAAACGAGGGGGGGGCAATGGAAAACTCCAAATGGCATTGAGGGATTAGGATGGGGATTTTGTGTGTGTCTTTGCAATTTGCATTGATGTGGTTTCTGAATATTTAATAACTTTTTTTCTTTCATGATCTCAGACAGATTCTCTACATGCCCCTTTGGACTAATTTTTTTCAAACACAGGAGATTGTGTGTTTCTGCAACTGGTTTAAGAAATAGTATTTCAGAAATAAACTTTGGGGCTACATCATAGAAACAACAGTAAATCTAAAGAAGTGTTTCTCAAGCATGTTAACACCAAATGTAGCCAGAATTATTAGCCCAAGAGTAGAATACTTTATTTCAAATACACTAGGAGCTAACTCAGATTTTGATCTGACAGTGGAATCAGCTAGAGTGCACCTCTAGGGAATTCCATTTACTTAAGTGAGATTCTGCACATGGATCTATGGTAGTGGATTTCAAATCAGGATCAAATTTTTAAATTGAGCAATCTCTTAATATATTACAGTTAGGTTAAGTTTTTATGTGACTTTTCAAATGCCATAAGGTAAAATATAATTATGCATTAGATCTATTATGAAGAATTTGTAAGAAGCATAAAATATGGTCTATATAGTTTCACCATTTTTGTTTCATAAATTATATTTTATGAACATGTGTATATGGCTGTATTATTTATAGTTGGATTTGCATAAACTATTGGGTTTCTTTTTTTGTTTTTAAAAGAAAAGCCTTTTTAAAGATCTTCATTTAAAAAAGAGAATTTAATTATATTCTTCATGAAATAAAATACATCTTTAAATTTCAGAGTGAAAAAATAAGAAACAAAGGTAAAAAAAGGATCATGAAATATGTACACAGCAAATGATTGCTTAGGGAAATGGTTATTTATACTATGGCTGAAATTGTGGCTTTGGGGAGCTTTGCTATTGGGGCTTTGGGGAGCTTTGCTATTGATTACAGTGGGGCCAGGATTTCACTATGTGTCTCTTAAAACTGTGTACACTAGTATGTCTCATCCTATGGTTCTTGCACAGGAAACTATCACGGACTTCAAAGGGAGTTTTTCTGTACAACCATAGGAACAGGTGTATAATTTGCTTATAAAAACAGATAAATAACATGTAGTATTAAAAATAATAATGGAAATCAGGGACAAAAAATGTTGTCATCTGGTTTGTTGTGCCGGACTAGTACACAAAGAGAGCTTGCTCACTCTGTGCAGTGACAGGAATTCTTTGACATGTGCCCTGTGTGTGCTCCACTTCAGATGTGCATGCGCCCGTGCACCTTTAAACAGATTTTTGGTAGCAGTACCCGTTTGGCCTTCATATGAGCCCCGCACATCCTTGTACCCTGTAACGAGGCTATACAAGGCTGCATGAGTGAACTGCCCTCATTTCCTTCTCTACCGCAAAGTCCCACAGAGGTAGCTCTGAAGCAGAGGGGAAGGAGGGTGGATAATGGAGCAGCCACAGGGACACAAATCTCAAAGAACTCGTGTTACTACACAAGCTATGTAAATTCTTCTTCTCCTTCAAGTAGCATGCCTGTGAGTGCTCCACTTCAGGTGACTCCCTAGCACAGGGGTGGCCAGCCTATGGCTCCGGAGACATTTGAGGCTCTTCAGAAGTTAATATGCAGCTCCTTGTATAGGCATTGACTCCAGGGCTGGAGCTACAGGCGCCAACTTTCCAATGTGCCAGGGGGTGCTCACTGCTCAACCCTTGGCTCTGCAATAGGCCCTGCCCCCACTCCACCCCTTCCCCTGAGCCTGCCATGCCCTCGCTCCTTTCCCCTCCCTCCCAGAGCCTCCTGCACGCCATGAAACAGCTGATCGGGAGCTGTGGGGAGGGAGTGGGAGAAAGGGGAAGGCACTGATCAGCGGGGCTGCTGGTGGGTGAGAAGTGCTGGAAGTGGGGGTGGGGGTGGGAGCTGATGGGAGGCTGCAGACGTATTACTGTGGCACTTTGGCAATGTACATTGGTAAATTCTGGCTCCTTCTCAGGCTCAGGTTGGCCACCCCTGCCCTAGAGGTAACCCCTTAAGGAAGTGGGAGTTTTGGACCATAGTTCATCGGTGAAGAAGGAATCGCGTTACCTACTGCAGCATCTGATCTTGCAGTGTGAACCAAGTCATAGAGGGCAGAAAACATATGTACCAATGACCACATTGCAGCCTTGCAGATTTCAGCAACTGGAATGTCTTTGAGTGGGCTGCCAACATAGACTATGATCTAGTAGAGCACAGTCACTTGTCGGAGAGGCGGAACCTCAGCAAAACACTAAGAGGCAATAATGCATACAGAAATCCATATAGAAAGTCAATGAGTGGAAACAGAGGCTCCCCCTTGACCTATCTGCAATAGAAAAAGAGTCTATGGGTCTTCTTGAATGGTGTAGTTCTGTTGAAGTAAAAGGCTAATGCCCTCTTAACATCTAATGTATTGAAGATAGACTCCTGTGTAGGCCAATGTGGCTTAGGGAAAAAACAAAACAAAACAAAAGGTGACTAGTTTGGTTAATGTGAAACTCAGCAGAAATCTTAGGTAAAACTTTGGATGGGGTCCTAACGATACCTTCCCCCGGGAGAACACAGTAAACAGAGGGCCTGCAATTAAAGCCCCCACCTCTGTAAACCTTCAAGCAGAAGTGATGACCACCAAAAAGGCCATCTCCATAGAGAGATGTAATAGTGAGCACATAGCCAGTGAGCTGTTTCATCAGAAGGTTAAGAACCAGATAGAGATCCCAAAGCAGTGTCGGGGCTCTAATCTGTGGAAAAAGATTCATAAAGCCTTTCAGGAATCTTGCTCTGCTCAGCTGACTGAATATTAAGAAACCTACTACTGGCACATGGAAAGCTGTTATTGCCACTAAATGAACTTGGATGGAACCATAGAAAGGCCTCAAGTTTTCAATTCCAACAGGTAATTCAAGATTGTGGAACAAGATGACTAGATAGTGAAAGATGGCACCAGATGCACCAAAGATTATATCTTCTCCATTTCTGAAGGTAAGTGAGTCTGGTAAATATCCCTTTCTGTTATTTAAAAGTACATTTTGTACTTCCGATGAACAGGTGGCCTCTGGTGGAAAACCACTGAGGAACCATGTTTGTAGTTGCAGAATGTTCAGATTGGGATGAAGCATCTGACCTGCATCCTGAGACAATAGTTGAAGTTTGATTGGGAACCACCATGCAGGACAAGAAGTGAGTTTAATGAGGTAAGAAACCGAACTGGTCTTTGCCAAGTTTGCACAATCAAAATGATCTTGGCTTGGTCCTACTTGATCTTGATGAGGACCTTTAATGGCAATGGAGTTGGAGGATATGCATAAAAAAGGCTTTTTGTCCATGTAATAAGGAGAATGTCTCCTAGAGATTGGGGATCAAGTTCCCCTCTGCAACAGAATTTCCTGTACTGTGTGTTGGCTGCCATGGCAAAAAGATCAACCTGTGGACATTCTCAAGCTAGGAATTTTTTTTGAAGACTCAAGAATCCAACTCTCATTTGTAATTTAGGGAGAAATTTCTGCTAAGGTCCTCTGCCATGTTGTTTTGTGTACCTGGGAGGTAAGAAGCCGAGATGATTATCTGATTGGCTATGCACCAGTTCCAGCTTTATCGCTTCAGTTCAGTGTCGGGAGAGCACACACCCCGCGGATGACAGATATAATACATGCAAGGTACGTTCTCTGTCATGATCTTCATGGACTTCTTTTTGAGTAGGGGAAGAAAGTGAAGGCAAGCAGTTCTGACCACTCTTAACTCCAACATATTGATGTGCAAGCATTGTTCCTGTCATGATCATTTCCGTTGGTCTATGTAAGGACCTAAATGTGCTCCCCATCCCAAGAGGGAAGCATCTGATGTTAACACAATGATAGGGGGATTCTGGTTGAACAGGATTCCTGCACAAACCTTGAAAAGATTCTGCCACCAGGTGTCTGACTGAAGGAGCCAGCTGGGTACAGATATTTGTTTGTTCAGACTATGTTTGTTGGGTACTGTAGGGGACTGCAAAAGACTTTGTTATGGCATAACTAGGGAACTTCCGCTTTCTCGTACTGATAGGTTATTGTAGGACATAGAAACCCAGCTAGAACTGTCTGTCAGCTGGCTACAACTGATTCGCATGGCCCTTTGCCAGGTAGCGGAAAATCCCTTTTGGAAAGTACCTAATTCTATATTCATGAACTGTTTTTGTGTAGTGCTTATTAATGCTGGCCGTCTGCCCCTCCATCGGACTCCGTCCCAGGCAGAGCTCCAATGTGCTGGGTTCCCCGCCTCCATGACTGCAACACTTGGAGTCCCTGTTGCAGGTGGGTCACTACCCTTCAGTAAAGCCAATAACTCACAGATGTGTGTAAGCCTCGTTTTTTCAGAGTACTCCTGCCAGGCCTGTGGTGCTTCGAACACCTTGGCCCAGAACAGGTGCATAAAGTGTTCTATGCCTCTCCAGGAAACATCAAAGATGCAACCTGTGTCACAAACATGCAAACTGCAATGTGTCTCAGCAACTGCAGATATGTCCTTGCTGAAACTTGAGGGCTCAGCTGCACTCTTTAGATAAGGTCCTTTAGAGCAAGGAACCTGTCGAGAGGGAGATAAATTCCGCCCATTATCAAATCTAAAAAATTCCTATAAAGAGAATTTGCTGTGTAAGGCCTAGACTTTAGAATAGCAAAGTTGTTGTTTGAACTGCCAACCAAGCCTCCTGATATCATTGTCTCTTGAGGAGCCAGTTGTTGAGGTAGGGAAAGACTTATTCCTAGATGATGGAGGTAGGCAGCTATGACCACCGTGATCTTTGAGAACACCCTTTGGGGTGGATGACAGACCAAAAGGTAGGGTCCGATCCTAGTAATAATTGTGACTGTGAAATGAAGAAATCTTTTTTGAGTGGGATTAATCGCTATGTGGAAATAAGCATCTTTGAAGTTGAGGGTCACAAATCGGTCCCCAAATTCCAGGGAGGGAATTATAGCTACTAGGGACACCATTCTGAATTTCAGATGTCTGACATGCTTGTTCAATGGTCTGAGATCTAGTATCAGCCTCTAATCCCTGTTTTTTCTTAGGTATCAGAAAATATATTGAATGAAACCTTTTATCCTGTGTTGAAGTGGAACTGGTTCTACGTGTCCTAGACTTAGGAGCAACGAGATCTCCTGTGTCAGTAATTGATCGTAAGAGGGGTCCATGAAGAGGGAGGGACAAGGAAGGGGGTGGGAGGCAGGATTAAGGTAAATTGGATAGTATAACCCAATGTAATGGCCTCCAATACCCATTTGTCCATCGTTATAGCCTCCCATAGTCAATGGCGTAGAGAGAGGCAGAGCACCTGAGAAATTCTGGTCAGTGGGTGGTTTAGATTCTTGACCAAACCATCAAAATTGGCGTATGGATGATGTTGATGGTTGGGATTAAACAGTCAATGTAGTTGTAGGCTTCTTCTTTGAAAATATCCATCTCTTAGCTAGTGGTTACGGTGGCCTATGGAAGGTGGAAAAATCAAACAGGGTGAGGTCTCTGTGCTGACTGAGATCTGCTAAATTTTCTCTTATTTGCAAGTGTGTATATCCCCAAAGACCTAAAGTATGGCCCTAAAGTCCTTTAGGTATGAAGCGAGTCATCTGTGGAGTCTGCAAAGAACTTGTGGCCATTGAAAGGTAAACCTTCCATTATAGATTGTACTTCCCACAGGAATCTAGGCAACTGAAGCCAGGAAGCTTGTCTTATCATTACTGCTGCGAAAATAGATCCAGCTGTAGGGTCCATTGTATCAAGTGATATTTTTTGCAAAGAGCGGACACATCCTTTATCATGCTGCTCAAACTGTTCTCAGTGTTCCTGTGGCAAATGGTCAGATAGTTCAGATAGTCATATTTTGACCTCAGCACCTGGTGGTTAGCTAGCCTGAACTGTGAGGTTGCTGATAAGTAGCTTTTACAACCAAAAAGGTCTAGACATTTCTGGCCCTTATTATAACAAGTGGGTTTTGAGGTATATTGTCTGCCCCTTTCATTGACTGTGTTCACTACCAGAGAATTTGGTCCTGGGCAAGAAAATAAAAACTCAGAATTCCTGGTCAGAATGTAGTATTTTTTCTTTTTATCAGCCCACTTGCACAGGTGGGGGCCATTGCTGGAGTTTGCCAGATGGTCTTGGCTGGCTCAAAAAGGGCTTCATTAATTGGCAGTGATGCCTGTGCTATGGTAGAACTGTGCTATATGTCCAAAAGCCTGTGCTGGGAACCCTGGACTTCTTCCAAGGGAATTTTCAGGGTGTTAGCAACCTGTTTTCATCAGGTTCTGGAATTGCCTAAAATCTTTCGGCTAATGAAGGCAGTTGTGGCATTACTGCCTCATCAGGTGACGACAAAGAAATATTTGTAAGGGGTGGTGGGGAACTCCTTCTCTGCCCTTGCCTCTTGCTCCTTCAAGATCTCCTTTGGCTCAGAGTGGAGAGGACGGATGGGTAGTGTCCAGGAACAAGGGATTCTGTGTTCCTCGGAATCATGGTCCCTTGAAATTGCTGGTGGTACATTGCCCGAGGATCCCAGTGTGACACTGGCAAACCAGGTGCCACCTCTTGTCAAGGCTTTAGGCCCCAGCCAAGGACTGAAATTCATTGTTGTAAACCACTCTTTTTGCCTGTGTGTCAGTATGGATACTGAACTTATAACAATATGTTTAGTGTTTAGATTTTATGAAATGCTTTTAAATTGCTGCATGCATTAATCTCATTTATAATATCTTTAACACATGCTTTAAGTTTTTGCTTTATAACTGTAAAAAATGGTTGTCCTGAAACCATCAATCTGTCAGATGAGATTGTCTCCTGCTGATTAAAAAGGCCATCAAAACTAAATGGGCCATTGTGGGACATCACGATACAAAGACTTTATTAATTGTCCCTTCACACCCATGTAGAGGTCTACATGGAAAAAGACTCATCCCATCAGCTTTGATTCTGGGAAGGAGGACATAAAGATAGTGAAGAAGAAAATTTTTCATCTCTTTTGCTTTTTGAACTTTGACAGGGCTGGAGCTATGAAACAGAAGCAGAGAACCCCAAAGTGAACCTGGGTTAGCCCTAAAAGACATTCAATGCTGACAGATTGCTACAATTCTGTTAGCTTTTTGAACCACAGACTAACTCATTCATGTATATATGTTTTTCTGCTTTAACCTGTATTTCTTTTTCCTAATTAATAAATCGTTAGTTAGTTTATTATAGGATTGGCTACAAGCATTGCCTTTGATGTCAGATCTGAGGTACAAATTGACTTGAGATAAGTGACTGGTCTCTTGGGAACGGAAGCCACCTGAATCTTTAGTGATCTTTGGTATATAGCAACCAACTATTACAAAGTCTAGCTTGCCTCAGTTGCAAGATAGTCCTCCTGGGCATTTCAGGTCTGTTTGTGATTCCATGATAGGACTATTATAGCGCTTCAGTTCACATTGGTTACTGGGTTGGGGATATTGAATTATAGAACAGTTTGGGGTATCTGCCCTGTTTTTGACAGTCTCTCAATGGGTTGGCACTTAGGGTTGTGAACCACTTAAGAGAGTCTGCCACGCAGTAAGGCCAGTGAGAGGAACCAAAAGCCATGGTGGGGGAAGGTATCCAACAATGGTCATCCCAAATATTTGTAGGCAGGGATCTGATATCCTGCTTTGTTGCATAGGCATCAGGGAATAATGTCTTCTGAAATAAAGTGGAGAGCCCTGAACTGAAAGTTCAGAGTTTGAGTCAGAAAGCTTCTCCACATATTGTATGAGAGGTGGCAACCCCTCTTCATCGATAGTAGAAGTTAGGGAAGATGTAGGTCTCACAGAAACATGAGCAGTCAGTGACTCAGCAGACCTCAGTACTGAGTGGTGTCCAGAAGTCACAAAGAGTGGAGACTCAGGCTCATTCGGTACCAGGAGGTCTTTCGGGTACCAGAATGTCTGTGATACCAGGAACACAACAGAACTTGATACAGGCACTGATGACATTCTAGATGCCATTGTCCAAGGCACTGATGTGAGTACCAAGGGGATGGTGGATTCCACTGAAGCCACTTTCTTGGTAATAGTAGTTGGTGCTGAGGCCTTTACCGCTATAGTATGGGACTTAGTTGAAGTGCTTCATGGTACCTGAAGTGTTCAGAGCCTCACAAGCAACCATCTCTGGGCCTCCAGTGACTGAATCTTCTTCAAGGAGGAACTTGCTGTTCTTCTCTTCTTATCCCCTCCTTCATGTTAGAGTGGGAAACTCTTGGTACCACCAGCACAGTTGTTGGTACCTAGCTCATAGAGCTTGTCAGAGACCAGGGTTTCGATGCCATCTTCACCTTGGAAGCTCTCAGTGACTGTAATCTCAATGTCGACAGGGCACTAACAGCTTGTACATGTGGGTTTTCTGCATCTGGTCAGAAACCAGTCTTAAAGTTAGCTTCATTATTAAGAGCCTATACTTTATTTCCCTGTTTTTATGGGATCTTCCCTTAAAAGAAGTGTAGATCTTGTATTTGCTGGGAATATGAGCATCTCCCAAACAACAAACGCACTGGGAGTACCTGTCACTGATTGGGATTACTTCTTGACAAGAGAGGCACCTTTTAAACCCCAGGGAGACCAGCACACCAGACAGAAGAAAAAATTTTAGGGCTCCTCAATAGAGGGAAAAAACAAAAAAAAATATGTATATATATTTTCTTTAAAGAAAAGAGAAAAACAAATGGAAACAAACGTTCCAGTATCTATGCTAAGAATACTAATAAAACAGGAAACAGGTGCACTCTAAATTCTGTCTCTGGCTGAAGGAGGTTCAAAAGAAACAGAGTGTGGTTTGCCCGCGAAGCCCTGTATAGTCTCGGTATGGGGCACAAGTGTGTGTAGGATGTATGCATGGGCTGAACAGGCACTGCTATCAAAAATTTCTGATAAAATTTCAGGGGTACATGCACACCTGAAGTGGAGCACCCACAGGGACACTAATCAAAGAAGTAACCTTTCACTGGCCCTGAAAAAATTGGTACTGGAGCTTCAAAATGTTTCCAGACTCAGGAACTTCATGCTACACTGGTTGTCGAAGCAAGGGCATCTAGTTAAAGATTTTTTTCTCTGAACATTTTTGTTGCCATTGAATGTGAGCTATGGAGAACTTCTTAAAAGTTTCACAAAACAAGGAGGAAAGTTAATTTGTACACCTCCACTGTGGACCCCTTGCCCAAGAACTGTGAGAAGCTGGCTTCAGTTTCATGGTATAGGCGGTTTCCTTATTCACATTGAAGAGGAACTACAAATTAAGGACCAGTTAAATGCTGAAGACGTTAGAATTGGAGGAAAAGGTCTGATATTTTCACCACAATCAATAGCAACAAAAACTATTGGTGAATAATGAATGCAATAAACTGACTCCCCATGCTTAAAATCAGGTTATTCTGATCACTGTCTTGTTTTCTCATCTCTCTGCTTCAATTCGGGCATGACTCTAGGAGCCAATATTCTCAAGAAACCCTAAAAAGTAAGAAATGAATGGTTTCTACCATTACATTTCTGGTTAGACTAACATGTTCCACTTCATCAATGCACTTAAACATGAGACTTTGAGATCCCATTAAAGTCAATGGGACTTCACCTGGTTTTAAAGCATAGCTTTCATTTAATTTATTACATTCATTATTTACTGGTATTTTTAAGCACATTCTTAAATGCTCTGGTTAACTGGGGCCAAAGTATATGGTAGAAATGCAGGACGGCATCATCAGTATGTGATACTGACGTCCAGGATCAAATGAACAAGCAGAATTATAAATTAAAGTTACATGTCACTGGGAAGTGGCTATTCCAAGCTTTCTAATTAAATGTAAATATTCTAGCTATGGTGATTCACAAGGTAATTAACCTTAAAACAGACTCCGGTTCATCAGACCAACAGTACTATTTTGGCACTAGTTTAGCAGAGCAAAAGCTGGCTCTCCAACTAGTGGATTTCTCTACTGTTGGATGTTTATAACAAATATTGTGCGCTCTCAGTCTCAAAACTATTAATTCATCTTCATTAATATTTTATTTTTTCCTAGAAATTCTATTGTCCTCACTTTGTACCACATTTCTTTACTATGAACTTTTACCTTTTGTAACATTGTATATTATATATATATATATATATATTACCTAAAGTGGATGCTCTATCATGCTGTGTTACTTTATTTGACCATTTCTGTACCATCTTGTGAATAAGGACCATTCCAACTCCCATTGAAGTTGGTGGAAAGGCTCCCATTGACCTACATGGGAGATGGATCCTCTCCAAAATTATTGAAGAAAAACTACAGTATCAACACTTATGTCACAGAATGAGAATGGAAGCATGACAGCAAAGATTTGAATATGAATTCTTATTGAGAAGCAGTATAAACCAAGAACTTCATGTAAATAGTTACCAATAATGTTTCTATTGTATTGTCCTTTCTAGTAATAGATGAAACTGATCAAATATAAAAACAATAAACTGTTCGCTTTACACCTGCTAATGCAGAATGAGGCTATTCATTGGAAGGTATCTATTTTAAGATAAGCCAATGGGAGTTGAAAACATTTCAAAATTCTGACTTAAAAGAAGGTTCCCCTTAATCTGCAGTGACATTAGACAAAAAGAAAATCCAGCGTCACATACACCATTTCACATCACTTGTCAGAGGACTGTAAAAAAAAAAAAAAAAAAAAAAAAAGAGGGATGTAAAATCAAACATTCACTGGGAGCTATATTTCAACTATCCACATAACAAGTGGAAACATTCAGACCGTCTTGGTCAGCCCCATGACTTTTTTAATAGATTCTTTTTAATAAGAAAAATGGATACTTAGGGATGATTAAACATTCTTTAAACAAATAATTAAAAAATATAAAAACAACATGTCCAAAGTTGTGATACATGGTTTAACAAGTGAACTGGTTGTTCAGGTGAAGATTAAGGTTATATTTACACTGTACCAATGCAGCTGTGCCACTGTAAGATCTTTTGTGTAGTCGCTCTACGCTGACAGGAGAGAGCTTGCCTGTTGACATAATTAAACCATCCCCAACAAAAGCTGGTAACTTTGCTGGTGAGAGAAGCTCTCCCGCCATCATAATGCTGTGCACACTACCACTTATGCTGGTGAAACTTATGTCGCACAAGGGTGTGTTTTTTCACACCCTTGCACATCATACATTTTGCCAACAGAAGTGGTAGTGTAGACATGGTCTAAGGCTGTATAAACTCAACATCACCTCCATCTTAGATTTAGGTGATCAGTTACCAAAAAGACATGATGACAGACTTCTACGTATGTTAACAGTTTTACTACAGAATGTTGTAATGGATTTGTCTACAATATGTTCAGAAATAATTAATATAGTTTGTAAGTCCACAATTACTTTGCATCATGCCCTTTTAGAGCACACTCACAACAGACCAGAAGGTTTTACCACCATCTCAGGTAACAATGAATGTGGTGTGAATGCACAGATGGAGGTACTGATAAATTAGAAAGAATTTTGACACCAATGCACATTAAGCTGGGACTCTTTTTAACTCTCATACACAAAACAAAACAACTCTTTTTCTGTCTGAAAAGTTTTGTTATTAGCTATAAAGATTTTTTCCTTCAATTTTTGGATGGAGGGTAAAATTAGCATATTTGGATTTTCTAACTAAATCAAATCCTTCCCAGCTCAATTATATTATTTATACACTCTCACAAACATATATGATACATATCTATAGCTCTCTATTGTATCTATACTGTCCAAACCTTCCATGTTTATTCTAAAAGTAGCTTTCTCATCTCATTCATTTAAAACTGTGATGCAGAGAAATGCATGCAGTACATAATACAGTGCATATTATCATGAGATTGTTGCAATCTTTTATTCCTGACAGTCCAGTAAAATACGCTACTTTTCTGATTAGAGCAGATTGGCTCCCTTGTGAGGTCAGCCAGGGCAAAAAAAAAGGTGGAAGCCATTTGTTTCACTGATACCAAGTGACACTTATTGAAGTAAGTTGTACATAAAACTACCAGCCTTTCTTCCAACAAAGTATTTGGCATAACATTAATTCAGGTGAAGAGAGGGAGAGAGGCAGAGCCTGCCAGTATTATGTGAAGTGGTGTAAAGTGATGCCACATTAATTATGCTTTGAAATGCTTTCACGTGCATAAAAAGAGATATGTTCATTCAGAAAAAAAAAATGAAAAGACCGAATTGTCCATGGTGCATACTGAAAAGCTATCAAATTTTGTAGTCATTAACGTACCTGCTTTCCCGTTTTTCTGACTTGTATTCTATGGCTATCATTAAGAGCTTTAGCTTTACAAACACCAGTCTGCAGGAAGAAAAGAAGTCAAGATTCAGTACTTCTTCATGATTATCATCCTGTATCTAGTATTGGTCCAACATTTTAAAATTCCACATTCTGTGACGAAAAAAGGGATACATTTTTCATGAGACTTTTTTGCTAAAAACGTACAAAATTTCTCAACTGGATATAGATATAGCACTGATCAAGACCTTTCCATTGTGAAGGTTAACAACAGTCACCCTCATTCATATTACTCTAGCTAGTTGACAGTACCAACATCACTTTTAATTAACTAGTAAAGGGCACAATACTCAAAACCAAACACGTGCTTGTTTTGTATTGTGGATATCTAGGGCCAAGTTTTAAAATATGTGTTGGAATTTAGGTATAGAACTCCTGTTGCCAGTACTGCACGTTCATTATTTAATGTACTTTCCAGTATTAAAACCCTAAACACAGAAGGATATACTAAAGTCAATATTTACCAATTATTACCTCAGTTAGCAAAAGTATATCCTATTTTAAATGTAGGGGGAAATGTGTGGAAAGGCAAATACTGACTTTTTAACAAATACCACTGTAATTGTGAAAATCTGTGAAAGCCATTATTTATTAATACATTCCAGGAAGCACCACCTTTACACCAGTGTGTCCCCACTGAGTCCAACACCCGATCAACTATCTTCCTAAATGCAGTATCAGAATTATAAAATAAAACATTCGGAAAACCAACTAAAATTCTTAGCTAGGAAGTATTTGCATTCCATTTTCATCACTCAAATTTAAATGAAAACTAAGTTACATGCATCCTTATGCTATTCACTTGTGGAATGAGATTCACATATTTTTCTTGGAGTGTTTCTTTTATGGGTTTATACAGTTTAAAGAACTTTACCCTTCTACAATTATGTACTTAGGACTGTGTACAATGAATGTACCTAGTACACTATTCTTGTACAGTAAATGTAGAAAACATGGACAGTATACTAAGTAAACTAAGTGGACAAGGTGCTAATTACATAATGATAAAAGAACAGAGTTCTTTAGACTCCCACAAATCAAATCTCCAAGCAGAAAGATGCAACATGAGGGGAGGCTACTAGACTGCATTACAGAGCCAGATTTTCCTGTCCACACTGCTTAAGCTGCATAAAGTGAACCACAAGCAGAGAGAAAATTGCAGTAGTGAATTCCCCTTATGTAGGGAGAATTTCTGACCAGCACAAAGCTGGTAGAGGTGGCTCTGCAGCTTCCTATGCTAGAACATCCCACTTCTCCCATTGTAAGTGAAGGGAACGCGTGTGTTGAGGACAGAGAGCATGCCGGAGAAGCCATTCAAGAGCAAAGATGTGCCCAATTCTCCACTGGTGTAAATTAAAACTGTGATCAGACCCCACCCCAGCCTATGAGCTTTAACTTATACAGGGGCTAGACAGTTGAGTCTGAGAGAGCTACAATTAGCTCCTTGTCAGCTGGAAAGCGGTATAGTGTAGTAGCATCGGTATACAATTCACATTTACAGTACTTAATATTCAAATTAACTTGCATGGCTAAACGTGTTTTTAAGCTGTAACAATAAATATTTTGTTACATGTACTTGCTTGTGCAATTCAACAACTGCCCAGGCAAATCTTACTGCCTGACCACTTCTGGAAACTGATAAAACTAACAAAGTATGTTGCTGGCTGCAAAATAATATCAGAAACAGTAAAATGCCATTGTCACACAAAGGTCTTATATTAGCATAAAGTGCTGTAACAAGAAGTTAGATCACTTTCCCTCCCAATAACGATTACAGAGAGGTCCACAAAATTTCACAATGACATTACAGGAAGCCTTAATCTCTTTTTTTTACTGTGAGCATCATCTGTTAACTACAGGAGTTTGAACACAGATGTTCATGAACAAAGGCTCTTAAGAAGCTGAGTCCAACTGTTTCTAGCTACCCAGAGGGAAATAAATTGTTCTTGCCACTAAATCAGCCCTTTTGACTGGTAAGGCTAGTAATTGGCATCAATTAGACATGGAAACCTGCTGTACTCTTTGTACATTAAAGTATTGGGATATGTATGGGTATGTGCATATGTACAGATATCTCCTATTTCTAAGGCACCTATTACACGGTATCTGAGCCATGGAACACAAAGATGTAGTCTTTATGAGCTATTAATATACACAGGGCATTAACATATAAAAGGTATTTCATATAACAAGCTATTGGGTGGGAAAGGGTTTTTCTTTTGGTATATCTTTTTTCTCAAAGACAACTCTGGCCATTTGCATTTTCTTCAAACTACTTTTGACTAAGAACCAGATACTACCCTCAGAAAATATGAGAGCATCTCCCAATTACTTTTTTCCAAAAATCCTGTCGCAGTTATCAAAAATATGTGCATTGAGATTTTATTTTCTTGTCTAATATTAATAACACATGAATAAAATTCCAATTGATAAACAGATTGACAGTAGTCTCTGAAATTAAATAAAGCATTTAGAAATGCTGGAATTATGTTGTATATATATTATTTTTTGTTGTTTGAAATTGATTGTACTCTGTGTGGATAATTCTGGATGTTAAAGTAGGTCTAGTGACTGCTGCTTTCCCTTTTATCACTTAATACAGGCATTTCCAAATACTGTGTGTCCTTTAGGAGTCTGATAAACAGAAATTTCAAATGCTTCTTTCCTGCTGGATAAAGACATTGTCTGAAATTATTGTGAGTTCAGCAAGGCTCATATAGTGGAGTGGAAATTACCACATTGCATACAATCCATGAAAAAATACCATGGACAGCTTATTAAATGCAGGGTCAGCAACCCACTACTTTATACTGACAGGGAATATGGGAGTTTTCTGTCTTCCTCTGAAGCAAGGAACTGAAATCGACATTCTGATTAGGGCCTTAAACCTATACGGTGTAGTGCATTCTAGCTAGATCCAGCAAGGCACTTAAGCAGGTACTTCAAGCATGTAAGTAGATCCAGTGACTTCATGGAACTAATCATATGCTTAAAGGTAAGCACTTGCTTAGGTAATTTATTGGCTCACACCAGAGTTCTCAGCACTGTGAAAACAGATCTATGTGAGCATATCCCATATATTTCCAGTAAATGCAGAAGGTGGTGGATTTCTAGAATTCTATGCTTCAATATGTGAGAGATACTGTGCAGTATGTCACTAACTATATCATTTTTATTAATATCAAGCCAAATTATATGCCCTCCCTTCCACTTGTGAGTGGGAAGGGTCATAAACAGCAGAACCTCCCTAAGTTCTGCTGCAAGAGAGCAGGAAATGAAGAGGCCCTGGGACAGGGGCACTCAGTTTCTCATCTATGGCAATGAGAAGGGAAATTTTGCAGGTGGGTGAGGCAGGGGCATGGCCAAGGACTATGTGGGAGCCACTTGTCAAAATCCACAATGCCAGGGCAGTGCAGGGACACAAACACTATTGTATCATTGAGGTTACAGTAATGGCCAAGGAGCAGCTTCACTGTTGTTTTGCAGCTTACCTTTTTTTGGGTGGGATGGAGAGTGATAAGAGGTAAGGGGGACAAGAGGGATTCCATTACCACAATAATTTTTAATCATCAATCATCACATTGTCTCAAGTTTGTTCACAAACATACATTACTGAAGTCTAAACGGGAAAAGTGGTTAAACTGAGAATTATTAGAGGCAAAACAGAAATTTCCATGTATCCTGACAAGAGGTGAGGGGAAAACAAAAAAATCCAAACAAGGGACATACCATGAGGTGGATCAAGAAATACGTAAGCCTATCTGTATTGACCGGTAATCATACAGAAGTCCTAAGACCCGATTCCCATGCATTTTACACTGGTGTAAATCAGTAGCAGTGCCACTGAAGTCACTGGAGTTACACCAAGGTAAATGAGAGGTGAATCAGTCTACTGGGGAGTTCAATATAATCTATTATACAGACCTTAGTTAATGGGGCATTAACAGTTCCATGTCAAATTAGAATTTTAACTACAGTCCCAGCTGTGAGAGACACAGAGATGCCATATTTTCAAGGCATGTCTTCTGTCCTAATCCCTTCTGACCAATAAAATGAAACACAATTAGCTTTTATATTTTGCAAGTGATGAATGGCTGATTGAAAAAAAAATACCCATTGACAGAGTCAGTGCATGGAAAATATTGTTCATGTTCACAGCCAAAGCATGGAAGTATGCAACTTTTCATTTCCACAGCCTGAATCCAATAGATGATTTGGAGATAAATTATCTGAAATTGGTCAAAATATTTTACTACAAACAAAGTCAAATGGCTTCACAGAGCAACATTTTTAACGTAATTTAGCCCTTCAGTTAATACTTTCCCTGATGTCTTGGGAGATAATACACAAATTCTCATTCCTTTCATGGCATTATTGCTAAAACTCACGATAATGCTAAGTAGCTTCATCCCTGCAGGCTCACTGTAGGGACCACCTGGAAGAGGCCACTGTTCCCGACTCTTAAAAGGGTCTTCTGGCTCAGGGACATATATAACATAACCCAGCTCTAATCATGTAGTGGGAGCAGGAAACAGCTATCAGCAGGATGGTGTGCAGTGACTGAAAAGGCATGTTTACAAGGGAAGCACTGATGGGTTCCCGTGGGACTGATTTGCAAACAGGGATCAGTTTGCACTCTGGGGATCACAGAGCACCTATCAGATCCTGTTCTTCACATAGCTAGCATCTGGCAGGGGAAACAGTCATTCTGCTGTTAGTTTCAATGATAGAGCAGGAGGCCCACATTCTGTGGGCTTGATCCAGAACCCAATAAAAATCAATGAAAGTCTTTTCGTTGGCTTCAGGGAGGTTTGGATCAGACTCCATCCCTGTATAAAACCATTTTACGATAGTGGTGGTAAATAATCCACAGAATGTGGCCCCAAGGAGCCAAAGAACTAGCCTCTTTAAATCATGGAGAGTGGAAAGGGTTCATGGCCAGAAAGGGTTCATCGCCATTTAAAGATATTAAAAGTAAATGTGGGATTGATCCATGGTGATGAGAAAAGTGGGTGGCTGTGGAAGGGACCTTGCACACCCAGATATAAATCTGAGTCCACTTTCATTAACGCTATACAAATAAGGGTGGAGAATCACATTTTCAAGACAACCCAAATCTATGGCCATATTCAAGGGAATTCCACAAGTCATCATAAATATATATTTTAACAGTTTCAATTCATAGATTCATAGATACTAAGGTCAGAAGGGACCATTCTGATCATCTAGTCCGACCTCCTGCACAGCGCAGGCCACAGAATCTCACCCACCCTCTCCTACGAAAAACCTCATCTATGTCTGAGCTATTGAAGTCCTCAAATCATGGTTTAAAGACTTCAAGGAGCAGAGAAGCCTCCCTCAAGTCACCCATGCCCCATGCTACAGAGGAAGGCGAAAAACCTCCAGGGCCTCTCTAATCTGCCCTGGAGGAAAATTCCTTCCCGACCCCAAATATGGCGATCAGCTAAACCCTGAGCATACGGGCAAGATTCACCAGCCAGATGCTACAGAAAATTCTTTCCTGGGTAACTCAGATCCCATCCATCTAATATCCCATCTCAGGGGATTAGGCCTATTTACCCTGAATATTTAAAGATCAATTACTTACCAAAATCACATTATCCCATCATACAATCTCCTCCATAAACTTATCGAGTAGAATCTTAAAACCAGATAGATCTTTTGCCCCCACTGCTTCCCTTGGAAGGCTATTCCAAAACTTCACTCCTCTGATAGTTAGAAACCTTTGTCTAATTTCAAGTCTAAACTTCCTGGTGGCCAGTTTATACCCATTTGTTCTTGTGTCCACATTGGTGCTGAGCTGAAATAATTCCTCTCCCTCTCCTGTATTTATCCCTCTGATATATTTATAGAGGGCAATCATATCTCCCCTCAACCTTCTTTTAGTTAGGCTAAACAAGCCAAGCTCCTTAAGTCTCTGTTGGAAGAGAAGGTATTTGTACTTGGTTTTGTATTTTTTGATTGGGGGTGGGGCTTTGTGCTGGGAGAGAAGCTGAGCCCTGATTAGGGGGTGGGGCTTCTAACTAGAGGTCCTATAAAGGTAGTCAGCCAGTGGCACAGACAGCTGCAGCGGCACAGGAGCTAGCAAACAGAGCTGTAAACAGGGGAGTTTGAGTGGGAGTTCTGTTGGAAGACTTAATTAAATCAGTGGTGATTGGCAAGGGCATGAGTAGGTGAGTTGAGACATTTGCCACCAGCAGTCATGAATCTGAGAAAAGGCTGTCATTTGGTGAGTGGTAAGAATGATGCCTTAACAGTAAACATATTTGGTGTCTTATCTGTCAGTGCTATTAGTCAGAAAAGGGAATCTAAAAAAATGACATTGTCGGGTTTCATATTCATTTTCTCTCCATAATTTCCAGATCAAATATTATTTCAGTTTACAAGTCAAAAGATTATTTTTTCTATCCACCAGCTCTGCAATGAAAATCAAACTGTATTCATTTGGCCTTTTTGCACCATCTGCAACGATGGTTCTGCAGTCCAAATTTAGCTGACAGATTTGCTGGTGCATGAGACAGAAAAAAACCCAACACACCCTTCCAGCTACTTGTGCAATTTTATGTGGTTTCACACGCACGAAAATCAGTTAAAATTTGGTAGCTTTGAATGAGTTTCTCTTTTTATGTGGGTTGGAGGGGTGGGCATGGTTGAGTTCTTTCAAAATCATAAGGAAATTAAAAGGGGAGGCAGGGTACAAATCCATGAAAATTGAAATTTCAGAAGAATATTTGCATGCACCTTTGTGATGTGAAATCACTGAGTTTCACACAGCTTTAACCACTGGCAGGCAATGACAGTGTAGTACATTATTATCTATAAAAGTTATTGTATTAATTTTATTAATAATGTTTTTATATTGCTGTAATTCCTGTAGGCCACAACCAGGCTGAGCTCCATTGTGCTAAGCATTATAGAAACATATGGTTATGACTGGGTGAAACCTTGTGATGGGTTGAGTTAAAACCCCATTGAGATTGGTAGGTGTGAACTCACTCTCCAATTAGCATAACTGTAAACATAAACCTACACCTAAAACAAAAGGTGTGCGTGAACCCATGCAGGAGCTTTTGCTGTGTATTGTTTTGGGTTGGTATGGATGCGCAGGGAGAAGAAGATCACACAGAAAGCAAGAACAGGTCTACACTACAAACTTGCATTGGCTATGCTGATGCAGCTGTGCCACTGAAACGCTTCTGGTGAAGATGTCTTAAGCTGACGGGAGAGAACTCTGCTGCCAGCTTGATAACTTCACCTCTGCCAGAGGTGGTAGCTAGGTTGGCAGGAGAAGCTCTCCCACGACATAACGCTATCTACACTGGGGGGATTAAGGTTGGCATAACTACATCGCTTGGGGTGTGGATTTTTCAAATTCCTGAGCAATGCAGTAATACCAAAGTAAGTGTGTAGTGTAGAACTGGCCTGAGGTCAGACACAAACAGACTGAGGGAGAGAGACAGCCTTAAGGAGTAGCTGAATGCACAGTGGCTGACCCTGGAGAAAGGTTTTGGGTTGGGGTGTGTGATGGGGCGCCTGCCCGACACTGGGCTCTAAGGAGTTAACAGAGCCCTTGGGAGGCTGTGACCAATCAGAGAGGGGCTGGGAGGAGCAGCCAGTCAGGGATGGGCTGGCCCATATAAGAAGGGCTGCAGAGCAGAGCAGCTTCAGTCACTCCCTGGAGCTTGGGGAGGGAGATAAACTGGCTGCCTTGCAGGCTGAAGACAGCAAGCACCCTGGACAGAGCAGTGCTGCAGGCAGATATCTGGGGAGCCAAAGGCAACTCCTGGCAGGCTGAAACCTGAGGCAAGGGCAAAGAGGATGCTGGGGCCATGGGGAAGTGACCAGGGAAATCTACTTAGGATTTGGAGGAGACACTGCAAGCAGTGGCCATCTACGGGTCCGTGGGCCAGGACCTGGAGTAGTGGGCAGGTCTGGAACACCCCCGTGGAACATCTCCACTCAGCACTGAGGAAATGGCTGGACCAAGGGACTGTGATACTGTCCCCCAGAAGGAGGGAGCACAGAATGCAGCACAGCCAGAGGGCTGTGTCATGAAGAGGATGCCGCGGTCCTGGGAGTGACATGGGTCCCTGGAGCAGAAGTGACAGTGGTAAGACACCACCAGAAGAGGGTGCACCAGCTGGCAGAGCTGATCCCCGGGACATCCAGCAGGGGGCATCACAGTAATTAGTCGCACCCCATCACAGGGTGCAAGCTGAAAACTGTTCTCTTGGTGCTGTAAGAAAAAGCAGTTTCTGGCTTTTTGATTCCTTCTGTGTTCAGAGACACAGGACTTCATTGATTCCTTGTAAATAAACAAAATCATATTAAAAAAATACTTGGCTATCACCAATTTCTACTTCCTACTGGAACACACCTGGGAACCAAAATTTTGAATAGGCACTGTGGTTAAAAAGGAGCAACAAATAATAAATGACAGTCCCTGTCCCAAAGAATTTAGCTTGGCTAACCATTTCCCTGCAAATGTGGTTGGTATGTTTGGGGCTAAAAATGAAGGGAAATGTGGGGGAACCTAGTCCTCCTCTCATTTATATTTTGGTAAAGGAATAGGCTTCACAAACAGATGTAATATATTCAAAAAGGGGGAGTTCCATGTATTGAATATCTGTCTTCCAAGACCTCTACATATTCTCAAATTGATTTATGAGGCTGTTGTTGCACAACTCTTTCTAGCTCCAATTAAAGCAAGTAGGAGTGGAATAGGTATATTGGCTCAGGGTACAGCTGCTGGGAGAAAGCACAGCTCTATGACTCCACCTATTGGGAAGAGTTAGGCACTTAGAGTATGTCTACACTGCAAGCTGAGAGCATGCCTCTCAACCTGGTTAGACAGACTCACGCTACCTTGGCTTGAGCCAGCACATTAAAAATAGCCGTGTGGATGTTGTAGCACTGACAGGCTCAGAATAGTCCTCCAAACTCAGATTAAAGGATTTGGGTGGGTCTGAGCTTGAACTGAGCTAGCAAGAGTTTGTCTATTCCAGATGTGAGGCACACTCCCAGTTTCAGTGAAGACATACCCATAGTGACTGTGCTGGTGATACAGGAACAGGCACTATCAAACTAAGGTTGAATAAGCAACAGGTCAGGGACATGGGAGCTGTTTGTATGGTATGTACAGGGCTGCCATTACCAGCACAGCATTTGGTCAGTGTTTCTTACTCCACAGTATCTGAAAAAAGAAAAGGAGTACTTGTGGCACCTTAGAGATTAACAAATTTATTTCAGCATAAGCTTTCGTGAGCTACAGCTGAAGCTCACGAAAGTTTATGCTCAAATAAATTTGTTAATCTCTAAGGTGCCACAAGTATTCCTTTTCTTTTTGTGAATACAGACGAACACGGCTGCTACTCTGAAACCTCACAGTATCTGAGACACTGCAGTTAAGATAATTAAGACCCTAAATATAGGGACATACCACCAAATGTCACATACTCTGGTGCAGGAAGTACTGGCAAATGCTGACTTTTTAATGGAAATGTCTATGTACAGGCTCCAATCTTGTGAGAGAAGTGAGAACTCATAGGACCCTCATGGCAAACAAGAAGAGATGATGCATTAAGAAATCTACTGAAGAGCAAACTGTTGGAGAATCCTACAGTATGAATCTCTGTTTGTTCAAGTCTTGGGTTGTCTCTAGATTGAATAAAATTTATGCAGTAGCATCTGGCCACCATCTTTTAACAGGTAAAGCCTCCACAATGAGTTACGAATACCCTCCCCTTCTGACTTGGAGGGTCCATCTACAGTAGTGAAAAAAAACTGGCAATGCTTCTAAAATGTTTAATGTCCTATCTCCATTGAAACTACTACTAATTCTGCACCCTTTTGCGTCCATTTGTCTGAACTGAGTGGCAGCCCATTTGTCACTGGGCACCTCTGTTGCTACCTGGTGAACCTCGCCGCCTAGACAGGTTGGATGGTTTTTCAGTCGCAAAGGCACACTCGGCTGCTTGTCTTTCACCAGGGTGTGCATTTATTTCTCTCTGACATAACAATACCATGCAACAGGTTTAGAGCAAAGACAGGCTTCCCTACAGCCCTCACTCCCCAGCCTAAGCTCACTCTCTGAGCTCCTCTGGAGCTGCCCCTTGCTTTCTGTTTCCTCTCCTTATAGTCTCCCCCATTACCTTATTAGCCCTGTGATTGTTACCCAGGTGCTCACAATCCCCACCAGAAAGTGTGGAATTGCCCTCAACTGGGCCTGCAGCCTTCTCCAGCCTGTAGCAATGTCAGTGATCAGGGTGCTGCTGATAGCACCCTGTCATACCACCCACCAAGCAGTTATGTTTCTGGTTTGCTGAAAATCCACCAGGCTAGTAATGAATACCAAGAGCCCACAAGGACAGCACATTACATCCAGTTTCAGTGTTTTAAAATGTCATTGGCTGCATGTTGTTTAAGATCCCTGCATGATGAGAAAAATTGCTCTAAATGTCTCTATATTTTGCAGATAGAATTGTCCACCAATTCTTTTTCCTTTTCACAAACCAGTTTTAAGCACTTTTTGGTGTCCTAGCTGTCATCTGAAATTGAGTAGACACATTTTACTGTAATGAAAATACTTATGTGCCAAGCGCAGTGATATACAACACTACACTCTAATTACCACTATGCTTTAATTAACCTGAATTGAATAGTGTTATCATTATACTGCTGGTACATTTGAGTTATATCTTTTTCTTTAATTTAAACTAGAACACACAGATAATTAAGCCTCTAGATAATCAAATGCCTGAGGAGAGCTCCAATGTTTTGGGGTGTTCCTAAATCTCATTAAATAGCCTTTCTTTATTGATTATTCTACCTCAGCTATATCGGTGTGTGGAATGAATGATAGTTCTATGCTGAATACATTCTCTGTTACCTTTTTCTAGGAACCATATGGAAACTCGACTGGGTTTGACAAAGGATTTTGCTTGGGGATTTTGTTCCTGTAACTTGGTTCGTGTTGACAGTGCACATTAGGCTTCACTCAATACCATGTAGAATGGCATCTTTTCTGATTTTTTGTTTAACGCATTTGACATAGGGGAAGACATTTTCTGACACAATTTTCAGGGTAA
Source organism: Dermochelys coriacea (assembly GCF_009764565.3). NCBI lineage: Eukaryota > Metazoa > Chordata > Testudines > Dermochelyidae > Dermochelys > Dermochelys coriacea. Next base: position 64,549,393 of record NC_050074.1, read on the forward strand.
ACAAACACTACCTATTAATAAGCCAGTCACAAGCCCTGGTAGCGAAGGGCTGGATTGTGAACCCCTTTCTTACACAAATCCCCACTGATTTATGGTCTGGATTAGTTTAAATCTACATACGCTCAGAAATTATTTATGACCAAAGCTCCATCACTTGATTATCATGTTCTTCTCTCACTCAGAGGTTATATTGTAAACTGTGGTGATATTACACCATGTGAAAAGAAGCAAGGATGTAAAAAGAATGTCACTAACTTACAGAGGAGAAGAGCAAGTGACTCCTTGAAAACCTGGCCCCTCCCCCTCCCACTCTCTCCTGTTCTCAGCTCAAGAATGGAGTCATCATGAGATTTAGGTCTGAGAGTCATCATAGTCTACTGGATAAGGTCAGACTGGACTGGGACTCAGATACCCTGAGGATCTGTTTATGCTGATCTGTTACATAACCTTGGGCCAAGTCATTTCACTTCTCTGTGACTCTATCTCCCCTCCCACCATGTCTGTCTTGTCTAGTTAGACTGTAAACTCTTCAGGACAAGAACTGTGTGTTTGTACAATGCCTAACAGAGTGGGACCCCTTGGTGTGACTCGAATAGAAAATAATAATAAATAACAAATAATAATAATAATAATCAATAGAAGAAACCTGATGGGCCTAAACTATTCTGAAAGTGTTTGGAGTGGATTTTTCTATCATTTTGACCTTGTACACTTTCACTTCTTTCTGAAAGAGCACTTCCTGGATAGATAAAAACTTACTCAGTCCTCAGTAGGAGTAAGGCATAACACTGTCCTATGGACTATGCATGGTTATTCAGTCCATGCCCCACATGTTCCCCTCTCATTGTCAGATGGATCTATTTTTGCTGGCAGAAATTATGTTTGTTCAAAGCATTTTTCAGGCAGTTCTATGATGTGTTAAATGACTATCTCCCTACGGTATATACAACTCCTTTACAGCTGCTCAGATTAATGAATACTTTTCTTGAGATTGGGCAAGAATCAAGAGGGTGACACTGACAAGAACCATCCAAAGAATGGGAACTATTAGAAGAAACAATCAGAAACCAGTTATAAATAAATAATTCCATTTAAACAGATTGCTGATTCATTTTTTTGAACACACTTGGCATTTAGTCTTTCATTTATGTTCACTTAGTTCTAAATCTCTTCCGGAAACAGACATTAAAATGGAGTACTTCCATACAGTGATTGCTTTAATGTTTATTTTACTGGATCCCATCTGATGAGGCAATGATATTGGGATTTTAACAGAATGGAAATGTCTCCTGTGGAAACCTTTGATTTCACTTGAGAGCAGGCAAGGAATTTATGACAATTAATATATATCTACTTACTCACAAACTGCAGGGAAAGACAGACCCACAAAGGCACTAGATAGATATTCTGTATACATTTCATTTGAGACTCCTTCTAGATAGTATTTCTGCCATGTATCCTCCTCAATCTAAGAAAAAGAAACACAGATGTAGCATCATGAATAAAAAATGTTTTCTGCAAAAATATAACCAGTGGATTTAACATGATTCAATTTTTAGTTAGTGAATTTGGTAGCCTAGTTTGTTTTTGTTTGGGTTTTTTGACAATTAATAATACTTAGGTAGCAGAGTTCCATTGAACACCAATAAACAATGCAAAGTAAAAATTAAGTACTGCTCTACCTGGATTTCTTTGGGATTTTGTGCAACTATATTATAATAGTGGCTGAATTAAAGTTGTGGAAAGAGCTAGTCAAAAAAGTTCCTGATTTTGTTTTGTGAAAATTCTGTGAATATGTGGAATAATTTTATCATTTGACCACGTTTGTGTAAAGAGTCACTTGTTTTCACAACTTTTTAGCACTTGGCCAATATTTATCAATCACCACCATAATTTCTAACGTTTTTCTTTCCCCAAACCCCATCTTGCTGCTGCATCATGAACTGTGTGAACAACTAGATCAATAGAATTTTTAAAAGTGTGTCCATTGTTTTGGTACTGCAGTGTGAGAGAAACTTTGATACTGCACAAAAGATCATTTACTCTTGAGAGACAAGGGTGGATGAGGTAATGTCTTTTATTGGACCAATTTCTGTTGGTGAGAGAGACAAGCATTTGAGCTACACAGAGCTCTTCTTTCAGTCTGGGAAAGGTACTCAGTGTCTCAGCTAAATACAAGGTGGAACAGATTTAGCATAAACAATCTATTCCACCTTGTATTTAGCTGTGACATTCTAGTTCTCTGTCCCAGACATGAAGAAGAACCCTGTGTAGCTTGAAAACGTCTCTTTAACCAACAAAAGTTGTTCCAATAAAAGATATTACCTCACCCACCTTGTCTCTTTAATATTCTGGGATCACACAACAACATTGCAAACACTTTTACACTTGGACAGTTCAATAATAAAGATAAGGAGAGGTGCGATGGGCTGTGCCCAACAGCAGAGTCTCATAAGGAGCTCTTAGAAGGGTATGCCTTTAGAAATATTTTTAGGATTTTGGGGTCCAAATACAAAGTTATTCTCTGGTGGTGGTAGAGCATCCCTTCAAACTCTCTATCCCTGATGAAATATCAGTAGCAGAACCCACCAGTCTGACCCCATATATAAAGTTTGTTGGAAATGGCCTATCCTTCAAACTGAGGTTTGCCCACAGAAACTGAGAAAAGGGGCAATAGATATGATTACCCAAAGATGATCCTGCAGCCTTTGGCCAAAATTGCATGCCTTTAGTGGGAGTTGCAGGGACTCAGCACCTCTAAAATTCAAGTCCATATAGACCAGAGAAGCGAATCAGATAACTTTGGTCTTTTTTTTTTTGCACCTGGTATGCCACCTCCTCATATCTGTTTATGTAGATTGTAGGCACTACCAAAATGTCTATTTGCATAGTTTGTTTATCATTTTTCATTAAAATATTTAAAAGTTTCAATTACAATAGGACATCCCTTCATATAATTAGTCCTTTGAATATTAGTGAATTGTGTTATCAGAAACAGAGCCTTTCATGATTGCAAGAATTATACATATGACAGCAACAAAACAGTAATAATGATGAACAGAGAGAACATATGCTCCTTGGGGGTGAGATTAATAAACTGTGACACAAGAGTAACCAAAGAACTTGCCAGCTACACCAGAGTAGGGGAAATGATATATGAAACATTTTTTTTGACATCACAGCAAGTTACGGTCACTAACCAGAAGATATGCAATCGTTCAATACACAAGGAAATAGAAAGGAGCAGTATCATGCCTTTTGAGAAAGGGTGGATTTAAAACTGCTGATCCAACATGCATATTTATAGATCATGGATATTCTTCTTTTAAACTGAGCCTGTGCTGCAAGAAAATTCTGGTCATGTTGCAATGAAACATTAATAAGCAAATATGAACACCTAACTCCAATCTTACAAGCATCCCTATTCTGATATGCATCACACAGCAGAGACTATGAGAACAGAGAGATTTTCAGACTAATGGCCAATGAGTACAGAAAAGCTTTGATATGAGATGAAGCAGAAGGCATTTTTGTGAAGCTCTTTGGCTGAGATTTTCAATGCCACCTAGGGAATTTGGATGGCAAGTTCCGATTGATTTTAGTAGGACTGGGATATCTAAATCCCTTAGATAGCTTTCAAAATCTTAGTATTGGTTCATAAAATGTTATATTTTGGGGGGGGATTCATAGCACACAGCTGCAAAGAACAATAACCTTGATTCTTCGCTACACTAAGCTGCTCATGCACAACTGAGAGGGCAGTTGCAGAGAGCTGATTGTGGCTTCCTGATTCAGGGATGCCCAGCCCCAGTGTAAATTACAATAGGAGGGATTCTGCTCTAATCTTCATTGCTGGCACTGTTAGAATAATCTCCCTTAGCCAACAGAGAATTCAGGTTTGTGGAACTTGGCTTGCCATGCCTTCTCTTTTCTCCCACTTCTGCTGGAGGTGGGATGGCTGGTGGACATAAAAGGCATTTATACCACTTCAACCAGCTATATGTGAGCTAGATTCAATAAGATACCCAATGAGGTAAACAACTTATCACTGCTGTAAAAGATGTGATTGAAATACTGGCCCACCATATCAAATAGCTTGACTAGAATCCAGCCAACTGTTTTGAGACCATGTGTAAAGCTTTACACCAGGAGGTGGTAGAGGATTGTATATCTTTAATGTAAAAAGCACTACAGTATATTTAAGTTTTGGTTTTTTTAAGCTGTGATATACATTTCTGTCTTGAATATATATTCCTTATCATAATATGAATTCAAGCAACTAAATTAATGCACATCAAGTGATTCAGGGAAAGATGCCAAAATTAATTTTTCAGCCATTCAGTGATCAATCAAAAGAAGAAAAGCATCCCGAGGCATCAATATATCTCTGCCTGTCATGTCAAACTACAGCTGTTTTAGAAGAGCATTAAAGCAAGAGCTTCTTGAACAAAATGCAGGGCTTTAATTAAGTCTCTCATTGTAGAGTCAAAAGTCAAACAAGTTGGAGGTAGAACAGCTTAAGGTCATCGAGTCCATCCCCATACATTGCAAACATTTTTTTTCCAGTCAAGTTTGTAAAGTTCCAGAAAATGGGCTTTCCACAACTTTTCTCAATTTAACACTTGCAATTCAGGATTTTTCCTGGATATTAATCCTAAATGTTACTCTCATGAATACCATTATATTGATCTTACATTAACTATATGCCACATTATTCTATGCTAAACACTGCTTCTAAAACAAAAGTATAATCAGTAAAGTGTCTGCTAAATATTGATCCATATTTTCAAACCTACCTATCTAATGGCTTTATGTACACCTATATTTAAGATTACATAAATATATTTTCAAAGGTCCAAATTTGTTGGGAACTGAAATGAATTCAACAAAAGTTTTAAAATGTATTACAGTTACACAACAAAAGTTAAAATACTGTCTATTGACACATTGGCTAATTGATCCAAATCAATGTGAAAAGCTTCAGAACATTCAAATTTCTCTTGTACCTGGTTTCAGTGGCCAAAACATTTAGAAAATAGCTATAGCCCTGTGGTTCTTAGTCTTATTCCAATACCAAACACTGAAATACACAAAAATAACGTTTCAGCCATACAAAAGAGTGGTAGGTACATTAAAAAACAATTCAGGAAAGGCTAGATATGGACAAATGAGGTACAATTAGGGCTTATATTTTACACATATAGATCCCTTCCATAGTACTTCATTGTGAGGTACTACGGCTGGCAGCCATGCTAAGCTAAGCTAAGCTAGCCGTGGAGGCAAATGACTTGGGTCAGCCATGTCACACATATGAATAACAGTAGACTGCCTAAGAGAGTTCGTTGAAAAAGGCAATAAGAAGGTTGGCCATCCCAAACTCCACTACAAGGATTGCATCAAGCGGCACATACAGTCTGCCGGGCTCGACTTAATTACCTGAGAGGATACAGCCCATGACAGGTGAGCCTGGCACTCTGATGCGAAGGAAGCAGAACGTGCAATAGAATACCATTGTCCCACTTTGACTGACAGCAGGAAGGAACGCTGAACACTACATGTGGAAACTGATTTCCAGGCACAGTCATACTCAAATACAAGTGACAGTCATTGTAAGGAGATCCCATGGGTATGTTTATAAACCCAAGATGGATACTGGATACACTTTATCTCTGGTTGATTCTCATTTATCTTCCCTATTTTAATATCTAGTTGTTTTTACCTTGCCTATTTAATAATCATCATAAACACAAAAACACCCCTCCACACCTGTACTTTTCTTGTTACAGAATGAACACTGCTGACTCTGTTTTCAATCTGTCTGCATATAAGAATGAAAGAAGTTCTGAAATCAGAGCAACATATTGTTCCAGATCCTCAGTTGGTTTAAACTGGTACAGCACCACTGACTTCAGTGAAGCTATGCACATTTGCCCAGTTGAGGATCTGACCCATTCTGTACCAAGAAAAAGTGAAGAAAATAGATAGTTAGAGGCAGACTATAGACAAAAAATTCAGAAATTAATTTCAAACTATCCAGAATTTAGAACAGGATTTCAAATAATCCAAAGTGTAGGAGTATTTCAATCCAGGGTTTTAGTTTAGCCTGTTACAAATACAGGGATCATTTGCAAATTCTAGATCTGGGCTTTGATTTTGAACACTCCCCAGGATTGGGTATCTGTCATTTCAGAATTGTGCATCTGTATGTAGACATATTAATAACTTTATACATCCACTAATTTATACGAATGATAATGAAAGAGTGCCCACCTCAGTAAACTCAGTCAAGATGCTGCAAAAACTCCTTAAATTTCTCCTTTGTCACGATGCTTATAAAAATCTTCACAATTGGTTAGGCAACTGGTACCACTGCCCACCGCATGAACCAACAGTATCTCAATATTTCCATGTATTCTCCCATCTGTCTCAATGTGTTGTGTATTGTCTTTTATTTAGATTGCAAGCCCTTTGGGGCAGGGACTGGCTTTCTGTTCTGTGTTTGTACAGCACATTGCACAATGAGGTCCTGTAACAATAGCAGTCCTTGTGAGTAGGACCTGTTTGCTTTTTGCCACCCTCAGGAAACAAATGACCCAACATTGAGCTAGGAAAGAATGGGGGGGGGATATTTATTATGGCCCTAATCCCCTCTTTGACCAGTCCTCAGGTAAGACTAGTTATCTTCGCTGCCCTAAAAGCCAGTGCTGAATGTACATCCCCAATGCACACTGAGCAGCTCAGAAGAGATTGTATCCTAAGGCAAAATCTATCCTGCTGCTTCTCCAGGAGTGAGGCAGCTTCCCACTCTGCCACAAGAGCTTTATGATGATTGTGTAATCTAGCTCTACGTATTTTTAGAGTCATTTCTAAATAGAACCCTATTCATGTCACCCCCTCTTAACTGTGTTGCCCATGGGGAAAAAAGCAGGTATTTGATTTAGGGGACATTTGCTAATTGATGGAATTAGTTCCTATTGTCATTAACTGTCTGGTTTTAGATTGAGCCAAACAGATGTAGTTTGTTCTTGCATGCATTTTCAGATGAGCTAATTTGGCCTTTCTTAAGTGTTCAGAAAGAAAGATTAGTTAGGAAGCTGGATGGGGAATCTGCACTGGAAATAAAGCTGTCTTTTAATTTTATGTTTTCCTTTTTTTTGTTGGAGAGACTCAAGAGACCACACCAGCATATTTACTCATTACCGAAGAATCTGATAGCCTAAGAATTAAACAGGACCTTTTCCCCCAACAAGTTGCTAGCTGCTCTGAGATACAAAACGAGAAAAAACTCGGCACATTCAATGGACAAAAGCTTGAATAGTCTAATTTCTTCCTTTCCAATCACACACACAAAAAACTGTTTAGCCCTTTGAATGCTGCAGATTGATTTGGCTAGTTACATGATAAAGGCTATCCTGACCTGAGTCCTCTAGGCACAGTTAAAGGCCCAACCTCACAGATCTGTGAGTGCAAATGCTCCTCGGAAGTCAATAAGAGTTGTATACTTCCACAATATCTAGCAACAGAGAATCTTTTTTACCCCACAGTGATGACATGGTATACCCTTCCATAGCATATCCAGTGTTTATTGGGCACCTAGTCATGTAAGTAAGGCCAACATGGTGCAACCAACAAGGATGATTCATTAGCTTAGCCACAGATGCAACCTGAAGGAGACCTCACGAGATGGATAAATTAGGAGAAGCCTGGTTTATTACCTTTTAAAGATATTCTATTGGTACTTGTAACAATGCAATCTATGTAAAAGAGTAATTTACATCCAAAAGAAAAAGTATCCTTCCCAACTGATGTGTTTTTGTTGTGCTGAAGCTACAAATGCTCAATCTTTCCATTTCTAACCAGGGCTAACGATGGTATTACAAGCAACACTAATAGTTACTTAAGGGTGTCAAGGATGGGTTTCATCATACCTTTTCCCTTTTTGAATGTGTACTTCCTCCTTCACTCATCTATGCAATGTCATATCTAGGGATGATGACAGATTGCACTGCATTCTATGGAGAATGAGTATCACAGCTTGAAAGAGCCTGCCCCAAATGAGCCCAAGAAAAGGCATTCAGAGGTCACCCTGTCATTTTTATCACTGCAGCTAAGCAAGTATAAGACACTTCAGACAGATACTACTGAGATTGGTGCCCCACTGTGCTGTGCTTTGCTTTATACATAAATACAGTAAGAAGCAGTCTCTGCCTCAAAGAGATTACAACCTAAATAGGAAAAAAATAAGTAAAAGGTGATAAAAAGGAAATACCATCATTTTACAGATGGAGAACTGAGAACAGAAGAGATTATGTGACTTTCCTACAGTCACAGAGGAAGACGGTTGCATAACCGAGATTTGAACCCAGATCTCCTGAGTTCTAATTAAGTGCCTTAACTACAAGCCCATCTTTCCTCTTCTCTATTACTTTACTGCACTGGTCTCCTGGATAATAGTAATACACCTTATCCATCGATTTAATTGCCCATCTGAAGTATAGCGGGAAAGTGACATAGTATTCCCCAAGAGAAGAAATTTAATTTTCCTCTGAATCATTTTTTAAAATACATAGTAATGTTGCTACCCTCTTCTCTATCCATATATAGATAAAATCTTGATATCAGACATATTTACATAGTGCTGTCACTTACTAGTGATAAACAGTGACAGTGGGATGAAAAAATGATGCAAGTATCACAAGTATGACCATTAATATTGTTAAAAAAGCCACCTAGACCCACATTGTGGAGTGTAATTATCAGCAGCTCTGCAGTTTCAACTGATCTATCTTGTTCATAGCACTTACTTCTCGACGTAATGAAATAAATAGTTACATCAAAGAGATCAAGTATACCTGAACTTAATGAACCTATCTAATATCTTCAGTGCTGTCAAGGAATAGGAACCAACAGCAGGGAAGAGACTGAGGATGGGGTTGGTTTGATTTGGGATATTGTGTTATATTTTGCATTTAGTCCAAAAATAAGCCTCTCATAAAGATTAAGGAAGCACCAATCTGAAATTCTTTTATAGCTACAGGACCGGCTATAATGTCCAGGCCATCATGATGCAGAAAAGAACACACCTCACTAACACTGTTGAGAATAAATTCAACCATTTTGAAGAGAAAAAATTGTCTCTCATACTTTGTCATACATTTGCCCTGAACACATATTGACAGACAACCCTATTTCACAAGGGGAAAAAATGATATACCAAGATGCTAAACATTTTAACTATATTAAACATGGAAAATAAATATGATTGATTCAGATTATTGTAGCTTCAAAATAACTTTTAAATATTTATATTTTTGAGCTATTAAAATTAGCAAGTTTGGTCCCTTTGGCGTAATGTATTTGTTCAATATAAATGACCAAATGCGTGGGATACTGCTGAGGTGCATGAACCTCCTATGAACCAAATAAGTACCCAAAAGGTGGAACCTCTGTTTACAAACTAGATGTCTAGTAAAAACAACAGGGAATGTTTTTACTATGTGCAATTTTTTTCTAAAATAAATGCACGGCCTGGGTCTAAGAGGTGCCCAATGTCTCTCAGAATCAGGCCTTTACCTCCTAGTGACATTAGATTCTAGAACTGCCTGGAAGCTCCAGTCAAGCTTCTCAAGCTCCAATCAATTTGTTCTTTACTGTAAGTCACTTTCCTCCTCAAGAGCACCAGTTAAACAATTCTTTATCTTTACCCCATATTGGTAAGTACTAAAAAGGCAGGGCAACATGTTTGAACATCCCACAAAATTTTCTTCAATCTAACAGAGCTGGCCGTGTGATTATAGATTTTTATACATTAAGCATGGATATAATACTTTTGGTTCATCATCAGGAAAAAAGGCAAAAACTGAGTAATAAGTTGTGTGGCGAAAATAGTTCACACATTTGTAGCTAAAAGAGAAGGAGTACTTGTGGCACCTTAGAGACTAACAAATTTATTATATTTAGAACCATGGAAGTAAACTGCCTAGTACTAAGTATTATACAATAACCATTACCTTCTTACTCAATTGCACTTGTCTGTGTCAATCAGAGTTAACAAATTTTTACAGCAATATAAATTTCATAGTGAGTGCCAAATACTCCTACCAACTGGATCTTTTTTCCAGAACCATATGTAAAAATGAAACCTGGGTATGTTGTATCTAACATCAAATGTGTAAATCAAGATTAGCTCTAACATTGGACAGGATTAGATGTATGTGCATTTTTCATGGTATACGGAAATGATCTGTACATGCTTATGTGGAGTCTGATACTACTCCAAACAACTACTGAAATACTGTGACAACCAGATCTCCCCTCAGTTATGGGCAGTGATGGGACTTGCACCCATGCAACTAAGAGGAGAATAGGCCCACAGAATTTATTTTAGTCTTTAACCACAAAATTTATAATGCAGGGGGGGCATTAGCCAGGTTGGGGGTTGGGGAGGAGAGGAGGTAACACATCAAACACAAATACACTTGTTAATGGAAATTGATGTTAATGTATTCAAATGATTAAATGGCTTAGTAACTATATACTTTAGGAGAGAACAACAAGATTGAAGAGCATGTGTGGCTCTTACTCCCATCCGAGGGCAGTTTCAATGTACTACATTAATAGTTGACTCCCACACCAATTTTCAAAGTCCTGTCTCAATGAATAGACCCTGAACTGATTTAGGCACATCAGAAAACACATATATGGCACTTAGGGAAATACCTTAAGTTATTTTTTCCCTAAGTACTGTACTGGACATATTAGGCATAGCATATAAAAGTTAACTACCATGCATTTTGGTCATCACTCCCTCATCCTGAGCGTCTCACAGCAAATAAAATGTTGCAACTCAAGCTGGCTTTTGCTAAAGTTTTGTACATATTTCTAAGGTCCCCTCCCTACAGTATCTGGATGCATTATATACATTTTGATGTACTTCAGTTCAAGAAAGAGGAACAGATGTCCCTATGCACACAAACTGAAGCCACATCCTTTAGATGAATCAGATCTAAATGGTTTATTTCACATAGTACATGGCCTGAGATACTCCTCAACTCAACAGAAGACTCTCCAAAACAAAGGAATCTTGCATCACACCCTAAAGATGACAAGAGTATGTTGACCTGTCTCAAATTTTCCCAAGAAATTTCTGGTGAAAATATTCCAGCATCATCTCCCTAGTCCCACTCAGTTTGGGTTTATTCCTCGGTATTGAGACTGCACTGGTGATGTTGATTGATGATCTCCTGGTGATGAATGAAGTTTTAGGGCCAGACCTCCACCTCCACACCAAGACTGCTTTGTGCTGTCCTGGGGTCAAAGAGTAACCTGAAAGCCAGCTTGGGGTTTCCTCTGAAGCAGGTGAGTGCCTGAGTGGCATAAAGCTGGTTATGACATCTCTACCACACCCAGCTCAGCCCTGACTAGGCTGGGAGGCATGGCGGGGCTTCACCAATGCTAGCTGTCAAAAGAGCCTCTAGGAAGCTCTTGCTGTCAATATAACTTAGCAGAGCCATGAGGCTGTTCTAAATTGTTCCTCATGACCAAAATGATGCCCAGTGACTCAAGCATCAGGGAGCTACAAAGATGGTTCATAATTTACAGACTCCTATTGAAATCTGCAGCCAAACTCTACTCTGTAAAAAAAAAAAAAAAAAAAAAAAAAAATAATCATGTGACTTCAATGGGGTTGAACGCTTGTATCCAAGGGGAAAATTTGGCCCTCCATAATCCCAAGCTTTATTTACTTACTTTTAAAAATATTTTGGTAAACAATGGTAAACAAATATTTGTTAATCCAAACCATAAACAGTAATTGCTCTAATTGCTGTATAGAGCAATATTTCAATCTAGTGCTGAGATCATGTATGCAACGAACAGGCATATCATTTCATTTTTTTATATAACTCAGAGAATATTCAACATAATAAAAAGAATGGACCTATTAAAATATATCTCTCTGTACGGTTTTGATTTGTTTTCTCTTAAATCTTTTTATTGTATAATTTTTCCTTCTTCCTTTTAAGTATTTACAGAACTATTCTGTTACAACTGCATGTTATGCAACATTTTTGAACTGATTTTCCCTTGGTTCAATTTAGTGCCAAGAGCAAACTAAAAGATTCCATATGAAATTACAGCTATAAAACCAAAAGGAAAATATTAGATTTAAATGTAACATTTTGAGGTTTATAAATTTGTTTTACCTTTAATGCGGGGCAGACAGTTTATACAAATCATTTTGCTGAAGACTAAGTTAAATGTGTGTGGGATCACCACCGATGAAGTTAATTTGTCTTTGACTGACCAAACATGTACAACACATTAAATAACTTTCTAATCATGTTAGGAAGAAGGGGGAACACACCTCCAACTTTTTTTTTTAATACAGAAGTTTCAGTAAGATTTTTTGGCAATGTTCTAAGATGTGTACAAAACGCCACTAATAATGTTTGCCTAAAGAATTTGTAAAGGCCTGACAGTTCTTAAACGTTCTAGAAAGAGTGCTACTTTGCAATGGAAGGAAAGGGACTCTCAGTTAGCAGTTTATGGATGTATTTCTCCCTTTCCTATACAGCCCTTCTGACAATCCATATCAACACAGTCCACTTGCAGTTGCAAAGGCTCTGAGTGTTGTATTGGTTCACAATTTCCATCAATTAATGGTTATTGAGATCAAACACATTTTTGTGTGTGTTGGGGGAGAATGTTATTTATTAAAAACAGTCAACATCGTCTTGGCATTGATAGAGTGGGGATTTTGGTTTTAGTTAATATGCATCAATTCTCATGTGCTTGTTTTGTTCCAGATATTAACAAACTCAGAAATCTGAACTCCCTAATATCTACACCCAGTTACCCACATGAATAATCCATTGTTCCCGAGTAGTGATAGCAGAAATTGATGTTAACCAATATTAACTGTTTTCTCTCAAAACATTGATAACACTATTTTTTTTGTTTTAATCCTAAAACACTGCTGATGCAGTATCTGAATAGCCTGCTCATAAGAGCACAGACATGTTCTCTTTGCCTGTTGGCCTCCCAGAAACTGAACAACAGAAATTATGATCTATCCACGCATTGCACTATGCACAGCACAATAGTATCTAAGTGCCAGATACAACAAGAGCTAGCAACATTGCTACCTTGGTATAAACCAAATTAGGCAATCTTCCCATGATTATACTATATAACTAGAAACACCTGGTCAGAATCAGCAAGACTCCATCTGATTTCAGGGGAAGTTCAGAATGCTGTAAACTCTCAGTGAAAGTCCTCAGAGCCTTGCAGAATTGGGCCTGTAGGTTGTAATAGAAATCATAAAGGATAACCCAATGTTGATCAGTCAGTCCCATCTCATTACACTGCTGAAAAGGAGTGTATGAATGGAGGAAATACATTATGAAATGGAGGAAATGCAGAATGGGTGGCTTGAAGAGAGACAAGAGACTGGTAGAACAGGTTGCTGGTGTCCCACTGAGCCTTGAAAGAGAGACGTGCTGATGGCAAGAGGGAGAAATTAAAGTCAAGATGCACAATTTTTAATCCTGCTTAATCAAAAGATTGTAGCTACAAGATCTAGGTGGTACAGTTTCCTCCCAAGCCATGATTTTTACTTGTTGATGCTGTCCCCAATATTCTCAGTGAAATCTGTTTAAATTTAAAGTAACCTGCATTGGGGTAGTGGTTACTGAGAATAACACAGGCCCTTCCTGAGAGAGGCTGACTCATTTCCAGCCTTGAGAAATGCAGAAACTGAACAGAGGTGATGGCCTACACAAGGGGTCAAAAGCAAAGGCACAGAAGAGCCTGTCCCTAAAAAGGTGCCACAAGAAAGCTGGCATATGCCAGTGTGGGTGCAGAGAAAGCTCAACACCCTTGAGTGTGCCAGATTCTGGTTACAAATATTAGCAGCAGAGCAAGGGACAACACAGTGACCCTCAAGTGAACAGCAGCCCTAAAGAATGTAATGAAAGGAAGATGCTTTATGTTTGCTACACTTTATTTTTGGGATAAAAGAAAGAGAGTGGTTAACTTCAGAGATGCAGCATGCCAGTGAACTAGAGAGAGTTCAGCAAAGCTGAGCTTATGAAGACAGAGGAGTTAAAGAAGTTTGATAAAAGAAGCAAAGAGTCTAATTGCACATGTTAAAGTAAGGAGCCCAAGCTTGCTTTCATATAATTTGACTGCCATGTTGAACAGCTGAATTCTTCTGACTACATATACTTACCTAAGATGGCTTCTTGCACTAGAGTCTGCAGCCCCTGAGAATCTGTGATGACTTTCTAGGTTTCTCACCTACAAGTTTCTCACAGCAGCCCCAGAAACCCCTGCTTCTACCTCATGCCAAGAGAATAAATATCAGATGGCATTGTACCAAAGGCTCCCAACCACTGGAATGTGCACCCAACTGGTAGGCCTCCTAGCTTCCCCACCTAGTACTCTAGGAAACCCTGCCCACTTTCACGATGAACTTCAGGAGCCATGGCCCACCTCACATTCCATCATGTCCTAGCCCCTGATCACAAACACAGGACTGGAAACTGGCCAACCTTTACATCTAGCAAGAATGCCTGAAAACAGAATAAGAGGAAGGGAACACTGACTAAAGCTATGTCTACACTACAGACCTTACAGTGACACAGCTGTACCACTCCAGCTGCACCGCTGTAAGTTCTCCAAGTTAGCCACTCTATGCCGATGGGAGAGAGCTCTCCCACCGGCATAATTAAACCACCCCCAATGAGCAGCAGTAGCTATGTTAGCAGGAGAGTGTCTCCCACTGACATAGTGCTGTCCACATGGGCGCTTTTGTCAGTGAAATTTATGTCATGAAGGAGTGTGTTTTTTCACATCACTGACAGATAACAGTTTTACCGACAAAAGTGCTAATGTAGACATGGCCTAACTCAGGTGAGATCTTAGTCTAGTGAGATGGTACTGTTGCCCCAAAAGGGTGGGAACAACAGACCTACAAGTTTTTGCAAATAAAGCCCTAAGGGTCTCTTTGACTGAGGAGAAATAAATAAAGGAATTATGTTGTAGGAGGTTTGGGCTTAAGTACAAACACATGGTCCACATTTATTCTCACAGTGAGAGATCCACTAGTCACTTGACGTAAAAGAGCAAAATGATCATTCTTTTTCTCTAGGCGCTTTCTTGTCATATGAGATGTATATAAATCATATTTTTGTTTTAACAGCAGAGGCTTTCCTGATAGATAAACATGTGGTTTATCTAAAAAAAGAATTGAAATGGATTGTGCTTTGAACAATCATTTAATGGCCATAGATGTGCCAAATAAAAATAAAAACATAATTTTTTAAGAACCTGGCCCACTGCCAAATTTATAACAGAATGTGTGTGTGCGTGTGTGTGTGTGTGTGTGTGTGTGTGTGTGTATATTTTACCAAACTGGTTAATGTGTCCCTATCTGTTTTGAGTTTAAGCTGTGCTCTCTAGTCAACCCCGTGCCAAATTGAATCCCAGGCTAACACACTCTAATGAGACAAGACGTTACCTTTATGAATGACCTCATAGAGAAGAGGTTGGCTAGCATTGTTGAGAGGCCCGGTGCCAGGCAGCTCTGGGCTATGAAACCCAGCTTGAGTTCAGCAAGACAGATTGCGTCATCCCCTTCTTTCCAATTCCAGCTTGGGATATTTAGCAGATGGGCCTGAAGGAAGAAACAAAAGGTAAAGGACTCTAAATACTTTCCCTGCATTCTGCTAACACAGGAAATATCCAAGCAAGTGACAACTAATCTTTTTCTTTAATGCTGGACTTCCTTTTCCTGTAGAAGGTAAAAATACAATTAGGGCAGTGATACTCATACCTCAGAGATCAACGTTACCAAAAAGAGCTACAGTAATGTGAATTAATTGTTTCTTTTATATATATATATATATGGTTGACAGAAGGTCACCATAGTATGACATCTTGAGGGATGCTGGGAGATTTGAACTGAAAGGTGTAAAAGTGGAGAAGTTCCTGATACAAAAACTCTACTGGAAATATTTTGGTTTGAAGGAATATTGATTTAAACCCCCTAGTCCAGTGATGCTCAGACTGAGGCTTCAAGTGGCTCTTTAATGCGTCTCCCATGGCTTTTTGCAGCACATAGATGTATATAAAAATTATTCTCACAGGAAAATGACTGACCAAGTATTCTACAAATGGTTAACAACATAGTAAAAGCACATAGTGTTTTAATATCAATGTGCTTCAAAAAGCCACGGGAGACACATTAAAGAGCCACTTGCAGCTTCCAAGCCTCAGTCTGAGCATCACTGGACTAGGGAGTTTAAATCAATATTCCTTCAAACCAAAATATTTCCAGTAGTGTTTTTGTATCAGGAACTTTTACACCTTTCAGTTCAAATCTCCCAGCATCCCTCAAGATGTCATATTATGGTGACCTTCTGTCAACTATGGAAAACTGGATTGGAGGCTTTGTAAGGCCCATCAACAGAGCTAAAGTTGTTACATAGTGCTATGAAGTTTTCATTGCACCTAAGTCCATGTATACTCCCTCTTGCAGCAATCTGAGTTACTCCCTGACAAATAAGTAACACACACAGATCCCAGAAATCAAACACAGGTTTTTAATCTAACCTAATGTGGAAATGCAGTAACCCAATCACATGTCCACAAACCCAGCCCTTGAACAATATGATATAATCTGTACTTTTTTTGGTTTCTCCCACCCCCAGAATCAAATAAGCACAGATCCTGGTGTAAGGAGTCTCTTTTCTCCGGTTTTTGATAATGGGACTAGTGCACAGTGAAATAGTGGATCAAAAAAATCATCCAGTGTTGACTCTGCTCAACAAGTTATGTATATTGTTTTTAATACTATTCAGTATAGTATGTTACAATGTGTACTTCCATATATAATTGTTTTCATATCAGTTTTTCCTTGGAAAAAGCGTTCGAAAAATATGTTTTGCCAAATTAAAATTTTACAGAACATTCTAGAGGTTTTTGTGAAATGCAAATCTCTAATGGACACTTTAATCCTTCTATCACAGACACACATATGCATGCACATGAACACAAACACTGAGTCCTTCATGCTTTCCTCCTCCTGATAATCGGATTATCACCATTCATCATTTTTTCTTCATTTCCTCATTAATTTTTATTAGAAATATAAAGAGAAAACATGTTTTTAATACAACACGCTTCCTGTTGAGGGTGTTTAAAATACAGAAATAGCATGATTCTGTTCCACAAAAGAAGGAGAACCAAATTCTGTATGTTAGCTGCCCTCCACTCATGTATGTGCAGTTAACTCAGGCAGTAAAAATCACACTGTGTAAAACCAGATGGATCCTGAGCAGGCCTAAACTTCTTTAGCTATAGTTATAAAAAGGAAAGGTAGGTGATGTAATATCTTTTACTGTACTAACTTATGTTGGTGAGAGAGACAAGCTTTTGAGCCACACAGAGCTCTTCTTCAGGTCTGGGAAGCTTAATCAGAGTGTAACAGTTAAGTACAACACAGAACAGATTGTTTAGCATAGAAGTTAACATATATTTCACGAGACCATGCAAAGTGAAATGAAGGTGCGGACCCCTTTGGAAATCTTAGGAATAGTCTGCAGACTCCAGGGTTCCACAGACTGCAGGTTGAAAACCACTGTTCTACAGTAATCCCATACACTCTCCTATCTGTATAGGTAATACAAGCATCATACATGGTTTAGTGAATCAAGCTGGGCCTTATTTCACAAGAGATGTGTGCTTACAAGCCCAACTGAAATCAATGGGAGCTGTGGAAGCTCAGCACCCCAGGGTAACAAACATCCTAGGGTTTTGATAAGGTCCCTGTCATATATAAATACAACAGAATTAACTCGTTAGTGGATTTCATGACAACTCGTATTCACATGTTCCTACTGAGAAAGAAAAATGCTTTCCATTTAGGCAGCTAAAATAAGTGGGTGTGGGATACTGTGGTAGCTCTGAAGAGCGAGACCCCTTGGTCTTCTCATTACCTTGTTATGATACTGCAGCATCTGAGTGATAATTCTTATCTTCGGATGGTAATTCTTTATGGAAATTACTCTTAAAAAGAAAAAGAAAAAATTAATATCTTGGACATGCTACCATTCTTCCTATAGACCCAGGCTTGTGGACCTGGTGTTTCTGAGCCTCTGCTTGAACATCCACACTGCACTGTAAACCTGGGTTTACAATTTCTGGACCTGGGTCTGACAGCCATGCTAACACTGCACTACACACGGCACTAGCTAGACCTTCTGACACAGGCTTGTGGCTTGATCAACGTCCATACTGCAAAATGACAGGGCTTGGACCCATACCACAACTGGACTTGGGCTCTGATCCAACCCTCCCATCAGGGTTCTAAGAACCTGGGTCCTCAATGTTTGCTGACCCAAGTCAGACTGATTTGGGTGTGGATGAAAGTGGGAGTTGGGCTCCAACCTGAGTCAGAGCCCAGGTTTAGTGTTTGGAGTACACATACCTTCTGAGAGCAACAGTTTATTGCAGTAGTGTGCTGCCAGAAGTTGCATTGCAGGCATACAGGGAAAACTTACATTGCTGACTTATTCCCAAGACTAGAGAATAAAGTTGTCCAATAAAGTTGTTTGAATCTCTTTTTGTAGGGGAGAAGAGTTGAAGAGCAAAGAGAAGAGTGTGATGCTCCCCTCCCCCTATTAATTTCCTATTTCCCACTTAAGTGTTTAATTAATCCAGATTTATTGAATCAAACTCATTTATTGTGAGAACACATAAGATAATTCCACTCCCAATAACACTTCTGCATTTTATTATATTAAAATATACTGAATCCATTTAAGAACACACTAATGCATCTGGAATGCTCTTTAATCTATGTATTGCAATTAAAATCAAACCAGGGTTTTTGATTTGACATCCCAAATGTGGTTATGGAAAATGAAATGATCATATTTAAACCCTGCTCCTTCCACAGGCATCCCACACTCTAGGCACACTGGGCTTTTTCCAGTGAAGTATTATTTTTTAAATTGTATTCCTGTAACTACCTTCAACAGATAGAATGCAAGTATCTGACAAGCCAATAAATTTGGTTTATAACACTGGCCAATTCATTGTATTAGCTAATTTTTAATGGATCTTTTACATTTTAATTTTAAAAAGGGCAGACTGGTCTCCTTAAAACTAAGGCTGTCTGAACAAAATACAAATAACTGAGGACTCAACCTTATTTTAACTTACTTTTGCCATTTCCTTACTTCTCCCCCACTATGTGAGACTAACAATGGCATATTTTCTCCTTAACTAGACCTGGTTTCCGTTTTCACCTGCATTAACAGCTCGTGACCAACTGTTGAGGCCAAGAATAATGATTTCAGTGATAAATACTGGCTTTCCCAGCACGTGAAGAAGGCAAAAGAAGTCTCTTCCTCTCAGAGCACTCTCACAGGAAGAAGCCGGAATACAGATCCAGCTCCTTAGTGAGCTAAGGTGCATTGCTGATCAACACAACCATATTCCACAACCCAAAAGGGGGATGAAGCATCAGGCCCAAAGAACCTGCTGCCACAAGAAGCAGATGCAAGGGGAATGCATGTTGCACCCTGTGACTGGCAGAATTCCTCAGAGCACCACTGCCTGGGCTCCACATTGCCACTTATCCAACAACAATGTGCTTCTGGATGCAAAGGTCAGAATTTCAGGCTTAGCTGTGTTGTTTAAATGAAATGGAGCTATTCATTAGACTAGCACCCTAAGGACTTAGGTTTTAGAAGAGCAAGTGATATTTGTTATTGGGGTTGGAGAACAATAACCAGTGACCCTGCTATGTAAATACTGTTAATACACATGGCGTAGAGGTGCAGGGCATTCTGACTCTGCTGCCTGGGAGAGCCAACACCATTAATATGGTCTTTCAACTCCACTCTTCTGAAAGATTGGACAAAGAACCAAAAAGAGGGGAACTTCATACCCTCAGTGAATATAGGGCTTCTTTTACAATATAGCAATGAACACAACTACCTGCTCCATAAAACTGGAATCCTGAAGGCAGTTCCCTCAAAACCCACCCCCCAAAAAACTAACACAAAAGCCCCACCATGTGAAACCAAATCCTGTATGCCATCACTGCCATTACTGATCAGAGAGGAATGCACAGGAACTCATACCAAGAAAAACTGGACTTTCTTTGCAAGGACAACAATAAATATATCTGTTGAAGGAAAGACTGAAAGTAGGAAGAGACAGTCTGTATATTGGATTCTGAAATAAAATATCTTTGATCCTAATGCACAGGATAACGTGTTTGAGACACTAAGGTCCCTATGATGCTGACAACATGTGTAGAAAGTACAGGGCACACAACGGCAGTTTTAATATGGGCATCCGCTTCATCCTCATTCTCCAGATTAATATTTGTGAGGCCACAAAGTGGTACTGGCGGCAGAAAGATCTGTAGCTGACCTACGCTGGTTATCTAGGCTAGCACTTCCTCTTTTCATCTTTTCACCCTCATGGATACACTATATCCAAGCCAGCCCTTCCACTTTATACTTCTTCCCTCTCCACACTATCGAGGCAATCCTGTGCACTCCCTCAATTTAACTCCCTCTCTCTGGAAGCAATTCAGTGAGAAGTTTTCAACTGTAACAGATGTGGGTATGGTCCACCTAGACACCAGCAATTTGCTGGTCAGAAATGAGAATGACAACCATATTCAAAACCTCTTTGGGTTACCTCATAATATTGGAGGCATCTTCAGCATCTGGGTCAGCGCAGTATTTATTGGCAAGGATTAGGCATGCATCTGCTGACTCTATCTGAGACACCAGGGGGAAAAAAAAGGCAAACATAAATAGAAATCTTTGTTTCCAACTTCTTCTCACAGCCACCAGCTTCTAAGAAATCAGCTTCTTCCTCCAGGAGCAAGAACAATAATTTATAGTTTTTGCTGAGTATAAAGCTTATGGTATGCTGTAAATTTGCCTCCTTATGATATCCGTGCCAATACTTCATGGAACTGATCACTGTAACTTTTCTAAACACTTTCCAAACATTATAGTGCTCATGGTAGGTAAGGACTTTAGTTATTACTACTACCAGTTACTAATGTTCTTTCAGAGATACAGAAAACAGCACCAACAGGTTAAATGCCAAAGTTTTAAAACTTCATGTTGCAGGTGAGGCTCCTAAACACATAGGGACAGAGACTGTCTTTCTGTTTGTACAGCGATTATTACAGCGGGGTCAGAGCTGTTTGGGTCCTTGGGCATAACATCATAAAAATAATAATAGATCACTGATTTTAGGGGCAAAGTTTAGTGGCAGTTTACCTTAGTTTAGTTTAGTGGCAAAACTTACAATCATCAACCTCTGGTTTAGTTAGCATAAAGTAGCAGATTTAAAATATAACAAAATTACTTTTCTTTCAGTACATTTGGGCAAATACCTCACAGTAAAGCAGGGGATGGAAGAGAGAAGATAACCAGACTGAATTGTATAACCATTACAAGGACATTATACTCTGCTGATTGGAGCTCAGCTCAGCATATGTTATGTAAAAATGAACCAAACAGCTTTTGTAGCCAGCAGATGCAAAAATCCTCATTAGAAAGACATGAAATGGTGTAATGCTATATATAAGTTTGATATCTTTTACTCTTCTGAACTTCAGGGTTTGCTTTAAGAGAATAAAATAATTTAGCATAGAATACTTGAACCAATACCGCCATCTTATTATAGTTAGCAAATGTCTCAAATTGTATTTACCTTTTCAGGACACCAGACAATAGAAAAAGGGTGAAAAAATGTTTTCTAATTGCCCCTATACAAACGTGCCAATAGTGTTTATAACATCAAGTTTTAAAATGTTAAACATTAATATTAACAACTATAGGACCTCTCCTATTAAAGTCAACTAAAAAACTCCCATTAACTTCAGTGGATGTTGGATTGGAGGTAGAATCTGCTTATTTAAGAGAAGACAACTAGTAGAAATAAAGAATCAACAGAATCATTACCTTTACTCTCGCCAGGTCATGCGGATTGAGAACTGAACCCTGATAAAATTCGACCTGAGTGAAGTGTCGTTTAAAAAGAGCTTCCAGCTCAAGGTTAGGGGAGATACTGCATTGGGGGAAAAAACAAACAAGAAGTTTGCACAACATTTCTGTCCCATTCTTGTATGAATTTTTAAACTGTTTGAAATTCCATTGATACTCTTGTGGGGTGAAAACAGTGGGCATCACCTACTGTTAGCACAGCTCCATTCCTTTCACTACATATGTCCCCACTTACATGTGAACGTGGCCTACCAAACAGAGGTAAGACCAGCTTCCCTGAATTTGGTAGCTGTGATGGTTACAGGGTTAGCTGTTTTCTCTTATCTTGTGCTTTGCTCCTGCTTTTAAGAGTAAATAATATTTTGGTTTGAGAAAGCTGTCCAGTGGCCTGCATTAACCACTGGTCAGAAGCTCCCAAAGGAAAGACTCGCAGATGCCTAACCCAGTCGAGCCTGCTGAGTAATCACAGTTGGCATGTAGGGTAAATTAGATCAGGGACCGTCTAAGAGAGGAAGAATCAGAGAACTCCACCCAGGACAGACGAAGACATGAGGCCTAACATCTGAAGGGCGTGCACTGAGAGAGACCAGAAAAGGGGACAGAGGTGCAGCTAGTCATGGAACCATGACAGTAGCTGTCATCAATTCAAACACAGTGAAGTGCATTACACTCTTTCATGTGTAAAGAGTGCACTGAGCCCTAAAAACTCCTCGGCTTTGTTGAGTGAAAGGAAAATCTGCCTAGTGTATGGGCTGCTCACTCAGACCACACCACACAGTTATCTACCTGCACTTTGATGTAATTCCAGTCATATAGTCAGACTGTATAATTCATACAGTAGGTTAACAGCCACCAAGAGGACCTGATAATACCCGTAGATTGTATTAAGTGTTACTAAGTGCATTCGTTATAATTTTGTCATGTCATTTTCACATAAGCAAGTAGTCAAATGAAAAGTAATTCATTATAAAAATGTGGCACATACCTATCTAGCTCCCTTAGTAACAAAGCAAGCATTTACTTGCCAGGTAAACAGTGTCATTTAAATAAAAAAAATGTTTACTTGCAGTTGTGTGTGCCTTTACTGCAAATGAGTCACCCATCCTGCGTAAGGGCAGTTACCAGAATTCTATAAACTATTGTTGAAAGTGCATATGCAATTGCGGGTGCAAGTTTGTCACACCTTTTTTTTGTGCCGGAACCTCCAATTTCCCTTTGGAAATTAAGTTCCATGTGGTCATGTACAGGGAAACTTCCCTCCTACCCTAATAAAATATGAGCAGTTACCAGGGGATATCAACTGTATCCATTATTCCAATGTAATGGCAATCTTATAAAATCAGCCAGGTAGCAACTCTATGCATTTTCAACTTCCGTTATCCAATCATCACAAATAATTCTTAGCCTTTTAATCATTTTGTTTGACAAGAAGGAAAGTGGATAGCTTGCTGTTAAGTGTATTAATATCACTCATTCAAAAACAGCTCATGGCACTTAGAAATGCATGCTGCTCTTGATAGGAAAAGACAGTTAACACCATATTTCTCTCAAGCAAATAGCTATTTCTAATAGCCTCTCCCTAAGATATGCCAATTTGATGTTGAATTGTGTGTAACGGGATGCTAGTGACAAACAGCAACTACCTTTAAGCAAAATTGCTGATGGGAAGGGCATTCCCAGGCAACTAATGACTGGTTGGAGAAGTTGTGGCCCAGTCAGTTGTTAACCGACAAGAAATACCTGACCTAAACACAATCACTAATGTTACCAGATAACATATAGTTTTAAATAATTTTAAGCAATTGCTATTTCTATCTGTTTGCAGCATCATTATGTCTGTGCAACAGCATTTTGTTTTTGTAGTACTGCTGTTTTGCTAGCAGTCATAGTCTAATAGAGTAAAACCAGAGAGCCCCAATATCTGGGGGTGACTGAACCAATTTCATAGATCTACATGGATTGTATTATTCAGTGCTCATCATCTCATTCATTTTTACAATTCAGAGTGCATTCTGGACTTCTCCAAACTGTTCAGACTCTATGAGCAGCTAAAAGGGAGGTGGAAAGCAGCAGTGTACCATGGAGCACTTCTTGTTACAGGATGATACCAGTCATTTTTCAAAATTTTAGAATCCAACAATCTTTTAACAAAGTCATTGGAATGGGATATTTCTGTTAATTTACATAAGATGTACTCATCTTCTGCAGGTTCGTAATCTCCCGAAGAGAAGATTAAATGCAGCACAATCTCATGATGTTTGTGTTTGGAAAAGCAGCCAGTTATGCACATCTTTAAGTAAGTTTCAACATATAGTTGAAATATATGGTTAGAATCAGAAAACACAGCTTTTCTGCAATTTAGCTTGTAACTGTTAGACAGATGAGGCATAAAAGTTGGAGATGGAAATAGATACCTATGAACAGGCATTCCTAACATGAGTTCTCAATCCGCATCATAGATTGCATGATAGAAATTAATCTCCATAAACTAAATTTAGAACTATCCAGGGCCAAAGAAAACTTCTGCAGTAGTTATTAATATATGTTGAATATTATTTCTTATTTCTGAGCGTCATGCTCTTTAAAATATACTTATCTATAAAACTAGTGACAAACAATTGAGTTTCTTTACTATAAGGAGCACGAGTCTGAAGTCCAGTGGCTTCAAGTACCAGTACTATTAAGTATGCTAATAGGGGGGAACAATTGTGGTAACCAATAGGAAAACAAGATTTCATTCTCAACATTCCATTAGTTTTGCAATGTTGGAAAATATGCTGTTCAAATCAATATAACCAGGAATGATCTGATCTGTCATGGTATTTATTTCTTCAAAAATTCAGATATATGTATTTAATTCATTATTCTTCATTAATTATCATTCACTAATTATTTAATTAATTTGAAATTTATTTAAACTATTTCTCTCTTAAAAGCAACAAAGAGTCCTGTGGCACCTTATAGACTAACAGACGTATCGGAGCATAAGCTTTCGTGGGTGAATACCCACTTCGTCGGATGCATGTAATGGTATTTCTCTCTTGTACATCCTATTAGATCAAGACTTCTCATTCTTTGTACAGCATTTGCTTCCTTAATTTATTAACTACATGTATAAAATATCCTTGGTCAGGCCTCTTCTTCTGCAGAAGCATTATTTTGAGAATGGTAGGAAGCTTTTTTTTTTTTTTTTTTTTTTTAAAGTGTCAAGTTTTAACTAACTAGGCTGGGTCAATCTGTTCCTTTTTTCATCTGTGATGATTTGTTTCCACTTGCTGTAGGATGCAGCACAACACAAACACCTATTGAACAATGTACCAACTGTATACCCGACCAATTCAGTCTTTGTTGTGGGTTAGCTAAAACCAGTTAGGGCCAAATATCCCCTTTTGATGCATATGGCTCTAAATGAAGTCAATGTGAGATCTTCCATGCACCTGATGGCAGAATTTGGGCCCACTGAGCAGAAAAGAAATGAAAAATTTCTGTGCAACTGCCTGGATGTTCTTGAGACTTTCTTATAGAAAGATATTGAGCCTCCCCTAGGAAAGACACTGATTAAGATTAATAATGGATACAAATATTTAGAAACTGATTTTTAGGCCTCAGTAATTTAACAAACTATTTTCCAGGGAACTACCAGATAATGTGCAACCAATGAAGAATAGCAACTGACAGCAAGACTGGGAAGTATTCATGGACTGATACTACACACTTAAAAAAAAGCTTCACTGGAAAATGAAATAAGACTTTTAAAACTGTAACAGCAATGTATGACTTCATAATGCAATCTTGGCCTTTGTGTCATCATGATAAATGGGAGAGATAGTAATTCACACCTATATACATGTTTGGTTTGTGCTGTATGTTAGGTAAGTATTTTAACATTTCACACATGGGAAAAGCAAGGCTCAAAGAGATTTTGGCTGGTAATGTCAAAAAGAGTTTGTGGGAGTCAGGCACCTAAATCCCACTGAAATTCAATAGGAGTAAGACTCCCTAAATCCCAACCTTAGACTTGTATAAAGCTAGTGGAAGAGTCACAAATCGACATCCTGGGTCAAATCCTAGTCCTATTAAAGTCAACAGGAATTTGGCCATTGATTTCAAAGGGGTCAGGATGTCACCCCACAGCTTAAAGACATCATCTAACTTCACCAAATAAGTTTGACCCAAACAGTCTCATTCTCCCCTGTTCTACCCTCAAACCAACACTGACTCCAAGGAGACTTTGGGACACTTTCAGACCTTTTTGATTAGCAAGAAAGGTTTTGGTTGGAAAGATTACTCACTTATGCAGAAAGACGATTTCCACGTTCACATCATCCCTGTCCTTGTGCAGGAAGTCCTTCAGGAAGTTGGACACACTTTCAAGTGTTATGTGACCACAGACAACTATGTGCCTGTGACAGAAAACGTACAGTTACTTTTGCAGGGAAAAGTAACGAACAAGCATGCAAACAAAAAGGGTAAAATAAGCTGTTGGCTGAAAAAGGAAGCATTCTTCCTGATGCTTCTCTAATACCTACTCCCTGAAGTCATCAAAGGAAACCATCAATATTAGAAGGTACTTTGACATTGAAATTATATATGGGCTCTCACCTGATGCTGCAACAGACTATTAAAGCAAAACCATTTGGCCAAGTGGTTTTAAACATTTACCAATAATTATTATTATTTATGTATACACTTATATGCTGTATTATCCAGTCCCTCTCAGAGTCATATTTCTCCTTCCACCTCCTCTCCTAAGATTTACTATTAAATTTTTTGTTCATGACATAGAGCTTATCATGTAATGAGACAACAAATCTCCCTGAAATGATTCTACTTATTTTCCCAGTTATATCAGTGAAGCCAGTGAGAAGCTTGACATATTATGGGCCGTAAGCAATAAAAGGAGAAATCTTGCATTTTCTACTGTAAGTCCTACAGTGGGAGCACTTTACAATAAGTGGACATGTTTTAATTCTGCAATGCAATGGAACACCCTCACAGAACGAGAATCTGTACAGAGTGCTATCACACTTGTGCTCCACGCAATTTCCAGCAGTGTCAAAGGAGAGAACCCAAATATACAACACAGAAACAGTGTCCACTTCTATATATTGATTTCTTACACACTGAGTGAAATGTCTAAAGTTCTGTCCTTTCTTTGCTTCCTTGCTTAATGGATTGTTAAGGCACTTATTATAAAGTGTTGTCCAAGTACTTGTGTTAGCATGCTCTACAGTGGCTCAGTGTTTCTACCACAACACAGACAAAAGCATAGCTTTCATTAGTTAGATGAGTACATGGGAGATGCTGGTGTTTACAGTACTTCCATTGCTACTGCTGTTGCTTGCCACATTTCTTACAGTTGTCAGGGAAAGAGAGGGCAGTAGAAGTGTGGATTCAATTTAATTATTAAGGTAGCAGAGAGTCATTCAGTAATTTGACCTCATTACTGAATTGATTGAGTCTATATGCTGATTGCAACAAAGGCACAATTTATTTGTTGGCTGCCATCTGAGCTGCCAGCAGGTGGCCAAAATGAAGCAAAATAATTTCTAGGGCAAAATTTAAACTGCCCAAGTCTTACCTATTTCATAATTGCTCTGTGCGCATTCCATTAATGCAGAACCCTCATTGGCTGGAAGCAACAAATAATAGGTAGCAGCAATAATCGCTTATGTAATGTACCATAAGGGACTATTATGGGAGCCTGTACTTGCTTCATAATTTGGTGCTTGACTAAGTATATGAAAATAATGCAATGAACTCACTGGTGAAAGGATAATGATGCAGAACAAAAAATAAATCAGTAATATGCATGATGCAGTTAATAATATCACCATCATGTACTACTACTTTTGCAGTGGTGCAGGTAGTGACTAGGAAAGCAAAGCATAATGAAGTATTATACTAATCCAGCATGCTATAGGGGACTGCTTTACTATTACCACTTTATTTTCTAATACTCCATGTGCTCATGGCTTGGTGGGTTGTCATTGAAAGGCCATATAAGAAGTGTTTGAGATAATTGTCTTCCTAAATTCAGATCTAAAGTCTTATGCTAACGTATTTGTAAAAACAAACAACAAAAATCACAGGCTGGTTTTTTTCCTTCAATTTGTAATGGTCTATATAAAATTATATTTAGGCTATACTATGTCTAATTAGGACCTGGTCCTCCAAATACTTATTTGCCAGGTGCAGTGCTTGCTACCAAGAATGGCTGCTATAGTTTCGATGACATCATAAGCTATATGTTTGGTAGAAATGCATGAAGACCTGGACCCACAGATGGTGAACTCCTCAAAGCAGGAAACAAAAACTTCCTCCCCTGTTCCATAGGTTACCAAGCACTGTATCAGCATGCAATAAGTAACAAATACAATAAACCAAATATCTGACCCATTTTTCAGGCAAAAAGAGACTTGAGAGCTGCCCTGTAGGGCCTTCACAATCTGGCAGTTCATAGCAGCCTCTATGCTGGAGCCAGGGCTGGTGTAGAAATTGTCACTGGTTTGGGGAGCTGCAAACTACTTCTTGGCTGCAGCATCCTTCAGCTTTGCCCAGTATTCGCTGGGTGTAGCTGACGGTTCAGCTGACTGCAATGATCATAGAATCATAGGACTGGAAGGGACCTTGAGAGGTCATCTAATCCAGTCCCCTGCATTCATGGCAGGACTAAGTATCATCTAGACCACCTCTGACAGGTGTTTGTCTAATCTGCTCTTAAAAATCTCCAGTGATGGAGATTCCACAACCTCCCTAGGCAATTTATTCCAGTGCTTAACCACCCTGACAATTAGGAAATGTTTCCTAATGTCCAATCTAAACCTCCCTTGCTGCAATTTAAGCCCATTGCTTCTTGTCCTATTCTCAGCGGTTAAGAACAATTTTTCTCCCTCCTCCTTGTAACAACCTTTTATGTACTTGTAAACTGTTATGTCCCCTCTCAGTCTTCTCTTTTCCAGACTCATTTTTTTTTTCAATCTTCCCTCATAGGTCATGTTTTCTAGACCTTTAATCATTTGTGTTTCTCTTCTCTAGACTTTCTCCAGTTTGTCCACATCTTTCCTGAAATGTTGCACCCAGAACTGGGCACAACACTCCAGTTGAGACCTAATCAGTGCAGAGAAGAGTCTGTGTCTCTCTCTCATATGCATGCAACAGAACACTAAAATCAGATATTGCATCAGCTCAGAAAGTGTAGCAAACTCATTACTCAATGTAAATGAATGGAGAGTACAAATACGACTTTAAGGGCTAGGTCCCCATGGCTGTTTCATCCTGTAGGCTCTGTCTTTGTGAACGTAAGCATAACAGAACAGATATCTCCATATTATTTCTTGGGGAAGTAGTCAGACTTAGGTAGTCAATGATCTTGGTTGAGGCAAACAACAAAAATGATTGAACACAGAGTTAAGTGCTAGCATTCACAGTGGCCCTTTGACGGACACAAATCATGGTCACAGTAGCATGAAGTCAATAAGTTACCTGTAAGCAAAACTTTTAGCGATTGCACAGACTTTTTGCTAACTCTTCTGACCATCTCTGGCTTTCATACAGAGCAGCAAAGAAGGGCCTCAGTAAAAGGCTGCTCTGAAAGCAGAAAGGCTTGTGTCAACTGCTCTTGGAACAGTTCTTTCTAGAGACCCCAGCTTTCTCCTAACTGCTTCCCTTCTATTCATCTCAAATTAGCCCAGTCCATCAACTTAACCCAAAATGAGTCAACCTGCCCTTAAATTCCAAGGCTTGCAGTCTTCCTTTGTCTCTCTGTGAGCTTCTTAAGAAAATAAGAACGGCCATATTGGGTCAGACCAATGGTCCATCTTGCCCAGTATCCCGTCTTCTGACCATGGCTGGTGCCTAATGCTTCAGAGGGAATGAACAGAAGAGGGAAATTATTGAGTTATCCATCCCACATAATCCAGCTCTCACTTCTGGCAGTCAGAGGTTTAGGGACACCCGAGTAAGGGGTTGCATTCCTGACCATTTTGGCTAATAGCCATTGATGAATCTATCCTCCATGAACTTATCTGATTCTTTTGAACGCTGTTATACTTTTGACCTTCCTAAAATTCCCTGGCAATGAGTTCCACAAGCTGTGTTCTGTGAAGAAGTACTTCCTTTTGTTTGTTTAAAACCTGCTGACTATTAATTTAATTGGTGACTGTGATTCATGTCTTATGTGAAGGTGTAAATAGCACTTCCTTATTCACTTTCTCCACATTATTCATGATTTTACAGACCTCTATCATATCCCCCCTTGGTCATTTCTTTTGTAAACTGAACAGTCCCAGACTTTTTAATCTCTCCTCTTATGGTAGCAGTTCCATATGCCTAATCATTTTTGTTGCCCTTCTCTGTACTTTTCCCAATTCTAATATATCTTTTTTGAGATGGGGTGACCAAGACTGCACAGAGTATTCAAGGCATGGGTATACCACAGATTTATATAGAGATATTATGATATTTTCTGTCATATTAACTATCCCTTTCCTAATGTTTCCTAACATTTGGTTAGCTTTTCTGACTGCCACTGCACAATGAGCAGATGTTTTCAGAGTCATCCATGGTGACTCCAAGATCTCTTTATTGAGTGGTAACAGTTTAATTTAGACCCCATCATTTCGTATGTATAGTTGGGATTATGTTTTCCAATGTACAATGCTTTGCCCTTATCAACACTGAATTTCATCTGTCATTTTGCTGCCCAGTCTCTTCACTGTTTACCCCTTTTTTTCAGATCATTTATGAATACATTGAACAACGTTGGCTCCAGCACAGAACCTTGGGGGAATCTCACTATTTACCTCTCTCCACTGTAAAAACTGACTGTTTATTCATATCCTTTGTTTCCTAGCTTTTAACCCATTGCTGATCCATGAGAGGACCTTCCCTCTTACCCCTGGATTCCTTATTTCTTTTAACAGCCTTTGGTGACAGACCTTGCCAAAGGTTTTCTGAAAGTGCCAATACACTACATCCATTAGATCACCATTGTCCTCACATTTGTTGACACCCTCAATGAATTCTAATAGATTGGTGAGGCGTGATTTCCCTTTACAAAAGCCATGTTGATTCTTCCCCAACATATTTCGGTGAAGAGTAGGGCTGGAAGTACTTGGTTTCAGTGTTGAGGGTCTGGGGTAGTGAATTTCTTGAGCATTCTCTTTAGCATCTCATTAAATCTTTCCACTAGACCATTCATCTGTGGATGGTATACTGATGTGCATAATACTTCGATTTTCAGCAGGCCACAGACCTATCTCATCATGAAATTTGTTCCCTGGTCTGTCAGGATGTCTTTGGGAATCCCTACCCACACAAAGACAATCATATGGCTTTCGAGTATCAGGTCATGTACAAAATGTACTTGTTATCATGTCGTATCTGGAAGCACTGTTTTCTAGGGGGCCTATAAAGTTGATTCCTATTCATTCAAAGTGGGTCTCTGCCCAGAGAAAGGATATTAATGAAGCCCATGGAACTCTCTTGGGGGCCATTAATTGGCATTCGGGACATGATGCACAGAAATTCTTGGCTTGTTTAAGGACCCCTGGCCAAAAGCATCAGGCTAGGATCCTAGACAGTGTCTTATTTTTCCCAAGGTGTCCTGAACATGGGATTGGGTGTGCAAAATGCAGGATCTTGCAACAATATGCTGGAGCACTAGTGACTGCATCTGTATCTCGTGTCTGCCTGTCCTGGTCTATGCAATAGAACAAGTTTGTCTTAATGGCAAAATAAGGGTACTATTCAGCCTTCAGTGGGGTCCGCCTTCAGTGGGGTCCACCTCCTCCTCATCTATCACTGCTACTTGTTTGAAGGCCCCTTGGTGGTGTTTTTGCTCCACATGGAAATCTGAGAAGTCTGTTAGCTTTGCTGAGTCCAGTTGCTGAGGGGGTGTCTCATTTAGGGCCATGGAAGGCCCTGCCTTGGAATCTTCTGCATTGCCTGGATCCACTATAGAGTTTGTGGTCTCCATTATGTCTGTAGAGGGGGGCCCAGCTCTCTCTGCTCTTTCCTTTCTATCCACTTCTCTCTTCAGAACTTTTTTCTTCTAGGCTGGGAGGGAAGTAGGTCAGAGTCCTTAAAATGGAACAGGACCCCTAACATTTCTTTTGGAATGTCATCCTCAGGCTCGTATGCTAAGGGAAGCTTCTGTAATAGTTCATGGAAATATGTCCAGTCTTTGTTTAATATCACTTGGGTAGGAGATCCAGAGACACACATACCTTCATCTCTCCTTTGTTCCCATCGACAATCTATTTTACTGTCTGCTAGGATACCCAAGAATATCTCCGTGGGTGCTTAATATCTTAATGGGGATTTCCCCCTCTGCCAGCTTCCCTACTGTTCCCAGTTTCCACTCCCATACAAATGTATGGTCACACCCCAAGTCTACAAGTGCCAATGTTTCTTGGCCATTCACCTTTGATATTGTAAGTTTCCATGGGGCTTTTTTCTGGGCCCTATTGTTTCCTGTCTAGACATGCCCAAAATTACACTTCATCTAGAAGCAGTCACAAAACCTATGTGCCTGTTCTCCACAGGAATAAAAAACTACCGAGTCTGTCCCTTGTCTTTCTAGTGACTTTGTCCTCTTTCTGAATTTCTCTTGGCCCTTGTTCCTGTGTTGGCATGGGGCGAGGGGCTGGGAAGGGCATTTAAAGTCATAGACCCTGCTGTCTCAGGGGAAACTTAGCCATGGACCCCGAGAGGAGTGCCAGTTACCAATGCTGCCCAACTACCAGCCAGACGTTTGGGTTTCCTTGGGTTTACCCAATATGGGCCACACCCACCTTTGGTTACTCAGTTTCTTTCTTCAGTGTGGGTACTTCTGCAGCAGAGGGCCACAGATGGTGTGAGCAGCCATGTAGTCCTCTATAAGAGGGCCTATGGGTATCATCTGCTAGGGTTACCGGTCGCTGACTGCAAACACAATCTTCCTCCGCCAGTGGAGGAAACTGTACAAACTGCTCCATAACTAAGAGTTCTGCTATCTAGGATTCCATTTGAGACTCTGGCTTTAACCAACACCAGCAGAAGTCCTTTAGCCTTTGAGCAATCATCCATGGCCATGTTTTTGAGGCGGTGGGGTGTGATATTGCTCATGATGAAACTGCTGACAGTAGGTTTCTTCACAGTCCAGTATGGACTTCACCTGTTCATAGTCCTAGGCCGCTGTGTCAAGTCCCCAGTATATTGCCTGGGCTTCCCCAATGAGGAGTGGAGTAAGCTGGATTGCCCATTGGGCTGAGGGCCATGAGAGACTGTGAAAACCTTTTAAAAATTACCAAGAATGATTCCAGGTCATCATCTGGGAAAATGTCACGGTCCCCTGAAGTACAGGACATGCATTCCCTATAGTAACAACACCACCAGGAGTAATAGCCAGCATCAGGTACACCATTTGCTGTAACAACAGTTGTTGGTTCAATGCCATCTGTTTAAACAGTTGTTGCTGCCTATGTTGTTCCTCTGCTTGTAAGTCAACCAGTCATTGCAGAAGCTGATTCGCCTCCATAATTCTCTTACATATATATATATCAGAAAAAACAAAACAAAAAATGTGTAGTTTGTTGGGGGGGGGGAGGGCTTCTCTTTTTTACGGTTAAAGTCAACTCCACTTCTGGTACCATGTTGTCAATTCTCTTGGGGCAGTCATACTCATAGACTTTAAGGCCAGAAGGGACCATCATGATCACCTAGTCTGACCTCGTGAACATTGCAGGCCACAGAAGCTCACCCATCTACTTCTGTCATAGACCCCAACCTCTCACTAAAGTCCTAAAATCATGGTTTAAAGACTTCAAGTTACAGAGAATTCACTATTTACACTAGTTTAAACCTGCAAGAGACCTGTGCCCCATGCTGCAGAGGAAGGTGAAAACCCCCCAGGGTCTCTGCCAATCTGACCCAGGGGAAAATTCCTTCCTGGCCCCAAATATGGTAATCAGACCCTGAGCATGTGAGCAAGACCCACCAGCCAGACACCTGGGAAAGAATTCTCTGTAGTAACTCAGAGCTCTCTCCATCTAGTATTCCTCACCAATCATTGGGGATATTTGCTGCTACGCAGTTGCAGACTGGCTCCATGCCATTATAGGCAGTCTCATCACACAAACTTATCACACTCAGTCTGGCCCCCCCCCCCGGCTCCTCTTTGGACGCTGTTCCAGAACTTCACTCCTCTAATGGATACCCTTGTCAAATTTCAAGCCTAAACTTGTTGATGTCTAGTTTATATCCATTTGTTCTTGTGTTCACATGGGCAATTAACTTAAATAACTCCTCTCCCTCCCTCGTATTTATCCCTCTAATGCAGGGGTTCTCAACCTTTATCTTGCTGAGGTCCCCCTTAACATGCCATAAAAACGCCAGAGCCCAGCAGGGGTGGGGGGAACTCAGGGCTCTGGGCTGAGGGGGAGGATGACCCTTGGGCATAGGCATAGTTTTACTTCAATTTTGGGTGGGCAAGGGCTGGTGAGGCACAGTGCACCTCCAACTCGACTCCCTCAGAAGGCCACCCAGCCTGTCTAGGCTGTAGAGGGATGCAACCAAAAATATAACTCTAAGCGGGGACTTAGTTCAAAAAGTTTGAAAACTGCTCAGGGTGCAGGGAGGGGGTACCTAGGGGCTGTGTAAGGGCAGGGTGTAGCTGGAGGCTGTGTGAAGGCAGAGGGGGGGCTCCCAGCTTCAGCAGGGGTGGGGTGCTGGGACTCCCAGCTTCAGCCCCCTGCTGCTCCTGGCTTTGGGCGGGGGTTGGACGGCTTCAACCGCCAGCCACTCCTGGCTTCGGGGGGAAAGGGGGATGGGTAGGCCAGCTTCAGCCCACGCTGCTCCTGGCTTCGGGGGGTTGGGAGGGGTTTGCCGGCTTCAGCCCGGTGCCGCTCCTGGCTTTGGGGGCAGGGAGGGAGAGGGTTCAGCCCTGTGCCGCTCCTGTCTTCAGTGCTGGGACTCAGGGCACTGGGTTTCAGCCGCGGGGCTCCATGAAAGGACTCGCAGACACCCAGGAGACCAGGGACCCTGAGTTGAGAACTGCTGCTCTAATGCATACACAGAGAACAATCATATCTCCCTCCCAGTTTAACTAACTGGCTTCTATCAGCTTAACCTAAAATGAGTCTATAAGCCCCTAAATTCAGGGTTTGCAATCTTTGTCTCCCTGTCAGATTATTTAGTGGCAGCATGGAAAGGGATTTAGCCCCTCTCCTCTCCCAGGCCTTTCTGCCCCCCTATTTCTCCCTGTTCTCCTTCCTTAATAGTTGGGCTTGATTTTCTTATTGGTACCACCTATGTTTGCAAGACCCCATGATTGGCAGTTCTGGCAGCAATGCTGGGGATGTGGTCAGTCTGGATGCCTGTAAATGGGGAAGATGCAGCTCTCCATTCTGCCTATGCTCAGTTTTGTAAATCCCACTACAGCTTGTCACAAAGGTTTTGTTCCAAAATTTGCCATGTGGTGTTTGTACTGCTGATCTTCCTTGGGGGTTCTGCCAGTCAAGGACAACTTTAAATAGCAATCCATGGTTGCCTTTGCCAGACCCATTTCCTAGCCACTTTTGAAGTTGCATAAATTAGCTTTGCAAGAGTCATAGATGAATTATGCCTTGCAAATCACCACATAATATCTGGGTGAACTTACTTCATAAGTTAAAAAATTACAAATTAGTGATGAGCAAACCTCAAAAGTTTCAGAGGTTGTGTTTGAATACACTCATTCTTTATGCTTAAGAGAACATTAAATGTAAATTCTGAACTGCCTGAGTTTGCCAAATTGAAGTAACAGCTTTGGAAGTAGTAGTTTTCTTGGGTTATTCAGGCACTCTTCCTGCATCTGTTCCCCAAAAGCACCTGGAATTGCAAAGGCACAAGAAAATGAAAAATAATAGCAAAAAATAAGCAATTTTGATCCTAAGAATCATAGTAAATGGGACTTATTTGCCCATCCCTATTTAGGAGTTGCATTTTTTATCTTGTTTAATTTGGTATAATATTTATGGCAACAGGAAAATTTCTTGGTTTAGGTAACAGCATTTTATTATCGCTTTTTACAGTTCTTAACACTTCAGATTCCACTTGCTCTGCAAAGACTTCCAGGGGCAATTCCATAGAACAATATTGATTTCTTGCACAAAAAAGACATTTCCTTCCTGGATGCAAGGTGGGACTGAAGACATACTTTAACTCACAGAACAGTAACTTTTTATGTTTTTAAATAGCTTCCACATTTTATAAGAGCAAAGTGAAGACCAAATACTGACTGTAAAGCCATCAGCTAACTTGGTTACAATATGGAGGTGGACTACTACAGCAGAAACTCAGGTTAGATTCTCAATTGCTTTGCAGTTCGGACAGTCATTTAGTCATGCATAAAGTGTCATAATTCTGATTCAGTAGCATTTTACACCAGCTTTACCTTAGTGTATAGTACTACATAAGGCTCAAGACAGTGGAGAAACAGGAACATAGATTTTTTGTACGTTAGCAGAAGGACTGGGATCATACAAAAGTTGCAGAATGCATTGGAACTATGTATTCCTTATACACACAAGTTCATTATCTGTCACCTGCATCTTTGCTTTTTCTTATATTGTACTAGTTGTCAGATACAAATCAGAGCAATTGGGATAGGGAATCTTCTGGGTTCAAAATAAATAAATAAAATTCTTCCTTTAACGTAAGTGATATTTTTGCATAGGAGAGAGATTGATTGAAAACAGATTGCCTTCTTGCCCAAGGAGAGTTATTAGGTACATTATCTTAGAAACATTAGAAAAACCCATATTGTTCCAATCTGTCCTGTATCTGATTTGAAGATTTATAGCTTCCCCTTTCTGTGCCTATAATCATTCCCTTTCCCTGCAACACATTTTTTTCCATACAGTAAACATTTAAAAAAAGCCAACATATTGAAAGTGTTTTGAATTCAGTTAGAATTGATTGATAGTAAAATAACGTTGTAGTAATTCAGAATCTAGGCTAACAGACTTGCTTTGATAGGAGTATACTTTAAGAGGCATTACCAAGAAATAGTCTGAAATATAGGTTTTGGTTTTTAAAAAGTGCCAAAATCGAACACAGTATTAATCAAAATTACTTTGTTGTATTATACTTTCAAGTTTCAATTGACAGGTTCTTTTTCCAATTTAAAAATTCACCTTGCAGTATAACTCAAGCACTATAGCACTAGGTTATAGGTCCTGATCCTGCAATTTCATCTACACAGGTAGATGCTAGCACTCATGCAGAGTTTAATTGACTTTCCAGGGATACCATGTGTGTCTGAGTGAATCAGATTACAAAAGGAGAGCAATGGCTAGTGCATTAGAAAAGACACAACCTGGCTATATAAACGGAGCAATGGCATTTCTTTGAGTAACATGGAAATGTAAAACACCACCATAAATGGGTCAAAAGTAATTTAGATTTTAAAAACAAAACAATTAGTAACACAAGTAAAGAAATATTACAGTCAGATTACAACTTTCCTTGCCATGACTTGGATGCATCCAGAATTTGGGCCATGATTTTTAACCTGAATTAAAGGTTGAATTAAAGCTTTGATATCATTTCTCATAATTTTAATTTAACAAATTAATTTGATTCTTTACATTTTTGAAAAAGAATCAAGGGTGGGTTGAGTATTTCAGATATCTGTGTTCATGAAGACTAAATTCATCCTATTTCAGTAATATCAGTGTCTTCAGTGGAATTACAGCAATGATGAAACTGCTCTAATAAATCAATGCAATTTCATAGCATGTGAGGTCCTTGTCCTGCAAAAGGATCTGTAGCAAGGTGGCTCACCCCCTAAGGACTGGAAGGCTGAGGCTAGCCAATCCTGGGTTGCACGAGGGGCCTCCTTATATGGAGGCAGCAGGAAGCTGCAGGATGGAGCTGACAGAGAAGGAAGTCAGGCCCAGAGGACTGGGACTGGTGGCTTTGGGTGGAGCAGACTGGGACAGAAGAAGTCTGTGTGTGACAGAAAAACCAGGGCTAAGTATGAACATTTGTGCTATAGTCATGTGCTTTATTCTGGGACTCTGAGGATTGTTGGAACCACTCCTGTTATTAAACCAGCCCCAGGCAGAGGCACTGTTAGCCAC
Source organism: Dermochelys coriacea (assembly GCF_009764565.3). Classification (NCBI taxonomy): domain Eukaryota; kingdom Metazoa; phylum Chordata; order Testudines; family Dermochelyidae; genus Dermochelys; species Dermochelys coriacea. The sequence goes on from NC_050074.1 coordinate 64,587,545, forward strand.
AAGAGAGACTGCATGGAGTTCTTATGGGCCCCACAAGAGGAGGTAACTGGGGAAGGGTGCCTGCAAACCGACCCCGGCCACAAAAGAGCACTCAGCAGAAGGCTGCTCCTCTGCAACTGGTGTACTTGGCAGGATTTATGATCTCTGCCCACCTAGGAGGGAAATGGAAACTGAAAGAGTAACAGTAAATAGAGAAGGAGGAATTGTCTGCTTGTTCACAGAAGGCAGCAAGAGTCGGACGCTCCTCCTGCAACTTTTGAAAAGTCAACAAAAGCAGTGTGAGGTATAGTTTGCCACCCAGCAGCAGTATCAGGAGTCTCAACATCAACAATCAGAGCAGTTTTCACAGCAACTAGAGAAATTTCCAGTACTAGGACAGGGCAGGCCCATCCTGGTGTTGGGAAAGTTGGGCCCGAGACCAATGCTGAGGCCTTTCTCTGAGTCTTTGAGTGGGCCACCTGTGTGGCAGGCTGGGAAGATTCCACCTGCACAGTTGGCATAACACCATTTCTCACTGGGGAGGCTCAAGCTGGTTATAGAGCTCTGAGTGGCCCACAGTCAAACTTGTATCCTGAATTGAAAGCAGCCATGTTATATTAGGACTGACACTGGAAGCATACTGGTGTAAGTTCCACATGGAGCCATTTCCATGGGGACCACGACCCTGTGTGGTAGCCCAGAGGTTGCGGGACCTGGCTGATTGGTGGTGGACTCTGGAGACAAACTCTCTGGGGAAAGGTCTCTCTTAGGTCTCTCATGGACCTAATTATTTTAGAGCACTTCTTACAGGTTCTGCCTGTGGGAGTTCAAACTTGGATGAAGCAGTTTTGGCAATCTTCTGGGAGCGGAAGCAGCGGAAAGAGCAAAGGCTTACTTGGAGGCCGAAGGAGCCAAGCAGCTAGAGCTATAGACTCTTTATGCATATTCTCTATGCCTCTGCGAGTCCATTGTTTTCACAAGGACATAGCCCAATTCACCACCTCTCATTTCCTCAGAACTTCCAATCTCAAAATTACTATTAGCATAAAAATAGTATACATTACAGAACTATAGGGCTTTTCATGGGTGAATCCCTTTGCGTGATCAGGGATGGAATTTGTTCACTTGTGTATATTTGTTCACTTGCTTATATTATCTTTTAGAGAGGCACTGGTTCCTTACAACATAAGTTAAAATTCTGATAAAAGATCCTTAAACTAATACCATTACCACCATGTTCAGTGGGTTAAAGCAATGAAAAAGAATAACTAAAACATCCAGATTCCTGAAGTGAGATAATTAAGAACACACAGTTAATCCATGTAAACTGCACTGGAAATGAAAACAGCTCCATCCAGAACAAGATTCTGCAAAACAGATCTCCTTTCTCTTTACTTGTGCCTCCTCCGGAGAAGCAAATATGAAATGTAAACTTCTCAGCTGTTTATTTTTGGAGAAATTATATCCATTTTATTGGCAGAAATATAAAGAACTTGGGGGGGCGGGGGAAAATCACCCTACCTATTCTGTCATAATAAATCAGAGAGAATGAACTGAAAATTCCATTCAATATTCTCTGATTATATTGTGTTCACTTTGTCAAGTTAATGAAATATGGCAGATATTGATTTAGATGTCTCTTTAAAATTATAATATTTATATCAAATACATATGTTTTAATCTCTTTTCTAACTTCCTGCTTAGTCTTCTAGTCATGCCTTTGTCTACTGACCATCCTCTCTCTGCACAATAGTAGCAGGATGATATAGTTGGAAATGAAACACAGTGGGGTATTTGATGAGCCTACCTGTATTCTATCATTGTATAGATGTTGTAAGGTGAAGGGAGTTTCGTAGGACCAAATGTTTATACTTTCCCTATTCAAACATATCAGGATCACTCTGTTTCAGTAAAAACTATCTATGATTCTCATCAGAGACTGGATATACTAGCTTTTTTTTAATATACCAGATTAGCTGAACATGCTCAATAAATAAACTAGAGTAAACTACATTGTGATGTGCTTTTGCTTTTTATGACTTATGTAATATCACTCAAGACTTTACAGGTTCTGATTCAGCAAAGCCTTTATGCATGTACTTAAGTCCATCCCTATTCACTTAAGTATGTCCTTAATTTTATTTTACCCCCCTATCTGCGGTAGGAGAGAAGGACAATAGGTTGTGAAAAGCCACCATTGCATTCTCTCTCTTGGGCTCCTGAACTGAGCAGAGCTCAGCTGAACCTAATAATTTTGATTATTATTGGACAAAGGAGACCCACCTACACAGATTAAGAGAACAGAGCTTGGTCTTTTATTTATTTTTAATACTGCAGAGTATACAAGAAACAAATGACATGATTCTCCACTGTCTTGCATCTGATGTAGCCATTGACACCTGTGAAATGAGGATGTAAAATGCTACCAAAGCAGAGCATGGCATTTTAACTTCAAAAATGACTTGAATTTCCTAAGCCTTTGTAATGTGTAATATTCTGCTAAATGTCTGATGCCAAGATCAGGCCCAAAAACTCCTATCCTCAGAAAGGGATAATGGAAAAACACAAGAATATACCACAAAATGCAGTTTGTGTGACACTATTTTGAACCTAAAACTATAGTCCTGACACAGGCAAAAATCCCTATTTTTTGTCTGCATCAGGACTTTCAGATCAGGGTTCTACATTACATGGCAAAGAAATCAGAGCTAACCAGGAATTATACCTTTATCAGACATTATAACAACTCAGCTATTGCTGAACCACTCACTAATTCATTTTTGGCAGAGATGTTGCTGGTATACTGTATCATATCTTGTTACAGTCAAAGCATGAGTAGTATTTCTTAAAAATATTATGCACTGATGCTTTTAAGTTCCTGCTTAACTGATTTTTATTGCAAGCATGTGGAATTACAGCTACTATTTTTACCTGCCTCTGTTCTCCTTCAGCTATTTGTTATGAAATAGATTTTCATTATAAAACCTCTCTGTAGCACTGCCCAGTCTCCTGACCTGTAAGTATACCCTTATTAGGCAGGTTGAAATATCTCTATTCATGTGGTTATGGAATGTTCATCTCATTTTAAAATTAATCCTGTTCAGATGGTCTTTAGTAATGATATATGTCGCTCAAGACTGAAGAATGCTCACTACGTATATCTGCCTAAATCTAAAGTTTTACCATAAACGTACAGAGGATCAAGGGGAACAGCTTTTTCATGTGTGCTTAGCTTTTATCACCTATGCTTCAGATATAGTCACTTGGACGCCTGCATTCATGCCCATTGTTAAAATGGCCTTCAACCTACCACGTAATAGTAGGCTTTACATGGTTAGCCTGAAGAACTCTGCAAGTGTCATTCCTTCAGCAGGAATGTTCCCTCTGTACAAGCATTGAAGTACTAGCATCACATCTACCCTATGCTTGATCACTGACAGAATCTACAGCATTTCATGCCAGACCAGTCATAAAATCTTATGTAATGGTAAATAATGTATCATAATAAAATCTAGCCAACCTTATGTTTTTATTTTTTGAAATGGTAGAGAGTTTGGTGAACTTGGGCTGTCTTTACTTGGAAGCAGAGGTGAGTATTTCCCACTACAAGTAGTCTTCAGTCTACTTAATAGTACACAAAATTGATTGGATGCTGACTGGATTGGCTATATCCTTGGCAGCAGATATTTATTTGGTGGGGGGAGGTACTAAGGTTTCATCATCTGCACTTGAATTTCAGCATGTCTTGCTCTCTGTGGTCCTAGACTGGGTAAGCTTCAGCTTGTGACTTACAACAACAGTCATTGTAACAAAGGGATATTGGGCCCCTTATTGGAGAGACTGTCCAATGTCCCTCTTCAGGAAGGCAATAGATCAACTTTCCTCAAATGAGTAATTTATAGGCCTGTGCCCAGTTAACTGTCCAATGATGCTAACAGTCTCATCATCCTCTAATCTTCCATTTAGGAACAGCTGTGAGAAGGTTGTATTGGAGCTGCTGTGGCACCATCTGGAGTTTAGATTTTTCTGAGCCCTTTCATGGTTCACAGATTCCAAGACCGGAGGGGGCCATTATGATCATGTAGTCTGACCTCCTGTACAACGCGGGCCATAGAATTTCCCAAAAATAATTCCTAGAGCAGATCTTTTAGAAAAACATCCAATCTTGATTTAAAATAGTCAGTGACAAAGAATCTACCATGACGCTTGCTAAGTTTTTCCAATGGTTAATTACTCTCACTTGTTAAAAATTTGTCTAGCTTCAATTTCCAGCCATTGGTTTGTGTTATACCTTTCTCTGCTAGACTGAAGAGCCCATTATTAAATACTTGTTCCCCATAGAGAAATCATAGATTATCATCAAGTCACCCCTTCACATTCTCTTTGTTAAACAAAATAGATAAAGGTCCATCATGCTAGAATTGTGTTAGACCAGTTGGCCACAGCATTGAACTGGGAGATCATGTTCAGTGATTCTCCACCACGATCCCTAAATCTTTTTCTGAGTCACTGCCTCCCAGGAAAGTATCTCCCATTGTGACGTGTATTCTTTGTTACTGGATGTATACAGTTAGCCATATAACAATACATATAGTTTGCTTGCTCCCAGTTTACCAAGCAACAGAGATAGCTCTTTATCATTGACCTGTTGTCTTCATTATTTAGCACTCCCTGAATTTCTGTCATCTGTAAACTTTATCAGTGATGATTTTATATTTTATCCAGGTCATTAAAAAATGTGTTAAATACTGTGAGGCCAAGAACCGATCCCTGTGGAACCCCACTGGAAGTACACCTGTGTTTGGTCTTATTTCAAATCTGGTTATGGCTTGGAGAATAAGATAGTCATTAATTTCCACCTGTGGTTTCACAAAGGGCAGGTGTTCATACTGATTCTTCTATGTCAGTCAACAGTATTTAATATCATTGACAATGATGTTTCTGTGGACAAGTTGATATCTCCACAAGAAACTGGAAGGGATATGTAGAACTGTGTTTGAGTGGATCATTTTGTCAGAGATATTCCAGATTGCACAATTGGGCAATTGCTCATGTACCACAAAGGCTTTCAAGTGAGTATTGACAGTGTGATATTCTGCCACTTTATCTGTTAAACATGGATGTGAGGCTACAGATTTCCTCCCTTCTTTTCTCACTGAAGTAATGTGGGAGGAGGGGAGGCATATGTGCAGTGCGTCTATGGAGTATTTAGGAATTGAGCTATTGACGTTTTTCCAGTAAAACCAAATTTTTTTAAAGTCCCTAATTAATGAGGGAGAAAATTGAGGAAATTCAATGTTTCTGAAACTAACCCTAGGAAAGTTGTACTATATATAATGCTTCAACTCAAAACATGAATTAGCACTAAGGATTCATACACTTGTGAACATCATCGGAGCCCCTCTGACTTTTTCACTAACACTATGCATAGAAAGACAATATGCTCTAATGAATAAAGAATAAAATGTTCAAACGCAAAGTTTCTTCGGAGCCCATTTTCAAAAGTGACTCAGTTACATTTTTAAAGGTATTTAGGCACCTACAGAGGCAGAGAGGTATCTAGTGGGATTTTCAATAACTCACCATTTGCCCGGACTAGTTACTTGGGCAAAAAAAATTGAACTCTGGTGCTTAAAGTTCAGGTCCTAAATTCATATTTAGCACCTAAATATAAGTGACCTGATTTTCAGAGGTACTAAGCACTCATAGACTCCACTGAAATCACTGGGAGCTGCAAGTGAGTAGCATCTTTGAACAACTGCCCACTTTTACTTAGGTGCTGAAATGAAGAGTCTAGTTTTGGAAATGTAAATCTTAACGTTTGGGGTCAGAGTTCTTCCATCAGTCATACATATATACTAATTATATGTGGGAAAACTTTTAACATCTTGGAAGTTTTTTCTGTTTCCAGTGCTGTTTGCTGTCTCTGTAATCATGAATTCTGCTGAAACTATATAATCTTTCAAAGCGGTACAGATTTTTAAGATCATCTCTTGTTCTTAGAAAAGCAACTGGCGTGATTTGGGAATTAATTAATATTTGTGAAGCACTCTGAAAGTGAAAAGTGCTATAAGGCGGTACATTCAGTGTATTATTACCAAGCAATGGGTCATGTGCCAGATTAAAATAAAATAAAAAGCAAGACCATAAATATTAGGTACCAACATTAAATATTACTTCTGATACAGGATTTTACTTATTTCTGTGGCCAATAATTCAATGCAGAATTAAGAACCAAGAAAGAATCTCAAACTCTTCCTTTTCCCTATTATAAAAGCAGGACTTGAATAGGTAGGTGGGTTTTCTTAGTCCATATTGCTATACTATCTATGCAGAAATGCTCCATTCTTTTTAGACTGTGATAAGCATTATTTTATGTGTTATTTGTGTGCATTTATCATTTTCCACTCCTGAATACATTTAGAAACTGGGAATTTCCACTGATATCTATTTTGCCAATATGCTAGACATTCCTTTATTCTTCAGGCATAAAAATACATTTGAAAAGTGAACTGCAAAATGTTGATGCATAAGAGAAATATATGGTTGATGCACAAGAGAAATATATATGATACTTGATATGCTACTTGAGAGTTGTGAATATCTCCTGAGCTAGACTATTATAGCATATTAATGTACCTATCAAGGCCTCAATCCTGCTCACATTGAAGTCAACATGTTTTGTCACTGATTTCAGTGACAGCAGGATCAGGCTGCAAGGGACCAATCTTGCTAGGAGCTCAGCACCTCCTGGATAGTAGTGATTATTTCATCTCCTGTTGCCCTTACCAGAAGTATAGTCAGCTACATCATACCACACATCCCAGACAGAAATGTTGACATTCATCAGGGATTAATGTTATGTACTTACTTCTTATAAATATGCTTAAAAGACTTGTTAAAATGTGCTGGTCCTAATTGTTTATCACTGTCATTTTAAGGTCCAACCAGCCTACTAGGCATGGTTGTCTAATAATAATAATATCGGTTAGCGGTATGATTTTTTTTTTTTTTTTTTTTTTTTTTTTTTTTTTTACTGACACAGTGTAAGAACTACAGGCCTAGCAGCGGGGTTCGAGGCAGGTGCTGCTTCTTTGTTACCACAGGTGCCAGCAAAGCTGCCACCATTAGGTACTGAGAAGCTAAGCCCTGCAGGAAGTCCTGTCTTACAACAGCTCTTTGAGATTTCCTGATTGGCTGGCACTTCCTATATAAACCAGAAAGCCGTTTCTGGGTGTTGTCTGAGCAACACAGTCCTCCCGTGTGCTTCTGCCTTAGACCTGCTCTCACCAGTCCTCGCTGCAACTTGCCTTGATTCTAGAGTTCTGGCTCTCGATCTAGGCTTGGACACCAGCACTGATCCTGGTTTACTGTCTTTGGCTTAAGACCACTGCTGACCCTAATGAAAGACCCTGGCCTGACACAACCCTGATTCTTGCCTCATGCTCTCTATTTGGTAATGGACTCTGACTTTACAGTTTTGACCTAGCCTGGCACTGGACTGATCTCTGACCCCAGTACTGTGCAGTTCACTTTATGCCCACAGGCTGCCCACAACCCATCCCTGACATACAGCTGTGCTAGTAAAAGATGTAGTATAAGTGCATCTTCAGTGGTATAAGCACTTTTATGTTGCTTTAACTGCTTTCATACTAGAGGTTTTGCTGGTATTGCTATACTGGCAAAACCCTCCAAGTGTAGACATGGTATTCCATATTGCCCTTTTTAACACTAGATCTCAAAATGCTTTACAAAAGTGACTAAATATTATCCTCATTTTAAACAGGTACAGAGAGGCTTTACCAGCCTCCAGTTACATGGTGGGTATGTTTACACAATAGCCATCGCAGCTGTGCTGCTATTGCACCAGAGCGCAGATGCTTTCTACATCAACAGTAGGGGCTGTTCTTTCAATGCAGTTAATCCACACCTCCAAGAAGTAGATAAGTGGAAGAATTCTTCCATCAGTCTAGCTGCATCTACACTGGGGTACTCAGAGTGCAAGATTTTTTACAACCCTGGATGGTGTCGTGAGGTCAATCTCATTTTTAAGTGTAGACCAGGCCTGAGAGAGTCAGCAGCACAGCTGGGAATAGAACCCAGATCTCCTGACTTCTAGTCAGCTGGTTCTAGCTCTTTTAAAGGGTATCTCAAATTTGATTAATAGACGGTATATGGTGAATAGTCAGTATAGGGGTTTAATTAGGCTTAATTTCTAGCTGTGAGAGTCTATGTACACTGGATCAGCTGTATCCTACCAGAAGTACAGTGATCTATCTGATTGAGGGATTTTACTGGAATACATCAAACATGTCCTATGTGTAAACAGGAAATCCTCTTTCTTCCCCAGAGTACTCTGAATAAAGATTGGCAGAAGTGGGACATGGGTTTTTTCCCCCTCAGAGAACTTTCTGAAAAATGTGACAATGCACTCTAGCACCACCTGGAACATTTCTATAATGCAGGAGAAATCACTGTTATTATGCCCACCTAACCGGGATTATTGCCAGAGAACAGATGCAGAGGAATAAATTTCAGTGACTGTAACCTTGGATAAATGATACATTTAGTCTGTTTAAACAGCATATCTGATACCATTTGCAAGCCTACTCACAATAGTATGCAAACATGAATGATGTACTGTAAGTCCTCTTATTCGCTTCAGACAGCTTCCTTGTTCAATTTTGGCTCCCATGAGTTAATTTTACCTTTTTCTTTAAATGACTTGAGGATTTGTACATGGCTTATATTTAAAACAAGTCATGAAGCATAAATTAATATCCCCCAGCATGATGTATACCTCTAAAACTCTGATAATGAAAAATATGTATAACTGGCATTCCTCTGTTTCCGCCAGGATCTGAGTTAAGCAGATTCTACCTTATCTCAAAGCAGGGGATGAATACTTGCTTTCTTACTTAGGTACCACACTAATATTGTCTACAACTAGAATATTCTTGCTTTCACATCATATACTGAAACACACAACACACGTGCATAATAACAACAAAGAAATTCAAGGCTTAGCAAAACTAGTAAAAACTGTGGAGTGCTGTGACATGCAAAAGGAGAGCATGCTAGAAGGTTTACAGGACAACAAATGAGTAAACCACAATGCTAGCATCAGCACTTCAGAATCAACCAGACTTCCTTCTACTGCTCTAATCCTTTCAAATCCCAATATTTTTTGAGCTACCATGCAGAATATACCCTGCTATTACTTTTGCAATCAACTGAAATTATTTGCTCTTGTATATTCAGTATATATATATATTGTTCAGTATGGAACATAAAAGGCTCCCAGCCCACTTCCACCATTTAAGATGCTCTTTCACTTAATCGTTTTAAACGTTTTTTTAAAAATGCTACATCTGTCAAAAGACAACTTTTGTGCAGTTTGCATGGCATTAAGTTATCAAAGGCTTTAAGACTTCAAGCATTTTATGTATGATTTAAAACAATGCATTTCTCTCAAGTGAAATCACCCCCAAAATTTCATGACTAATTTTCCACAAAAGAGCTTGTGTGGAAATAAAAGGTCATAATTTACCAAAGCTCACTGATTTTTTTCAGCACTTCTGCCATCTCACGTTACTCCATGTGGAATGTTTGCTTAGTAAATCACAGCCTGTATATTCTGTGGAACATGGGAAGTCACTGCAATTTGAATACTTCACAGATCAGACTCATTTTCTTGGGCAAGAATTTGGACAGTAACAGCTTCCACTTTTGTGCTAAAACAAAACAGTAAAGACTTTTAAAAAAAATAGGGATGGGAAGGGAAAAGATGGCATTTTTAGATTTGTACCTAGAAATGTAAATTTATTGTGCTAAGAAGTGGGCATGAGTTATGAGACCCAGACTACAAGATTTTAGGGAGGCTCGTAAACATTGTTACATATCTCTGCCTACATTTCCATTTTTGCTTTCATAACAATGAACAGATTTTAAATGAGCATGCAGAAAAAAATGGAGACAGAAGAAAAGTTGAAGAAAGACTCTGTCCTCAGTCCTATTTGTTCTATCTGTTAATCTATTTAACAAGTGGGATTACATCACTGTCCCCAATACCTGTGACTCAACAGAGAGCCTCAAAATATGAAAAGAAAAGGAGTACTTGTGGCACCTGAGAGACTAACAAATTTATTAGAGCATAAGCTTTCGTGAGCTACAGAAGCTTATGCTCTAATAAATTTGTTAGTCTCTCAGGTGCCACAAGTACTCCTTTTCTTTTTGCGAATACAGACTAACACGGCTGCTACTCTGAAACCTCAAAATATGAAACATCTCTTTCCATATCAGCTGCTTGAATGGGAATGCTCTTCCAGTGGTCTGGCAGAGTACAACGACTGGGCAATCACATGTGAATAGATGTGGCAGGAAGCAGTATGAGGACACGAACTATAACACTCATCACATTTTCTGTAATTCTAAGTGGGTCTTCATTTGAAATTGGGGGCTTAGAAGAACGCTTAGCAGAAAATGATACACACCCCTAAGACCACAGAACAACCCTTGTCACATTCTCTTATTACCGTTTACATCCTAGTGGAAAATAATCGTACATATTGTATCAAATTATTTAATATAATAATCTAATGTCACTTTCTTTGGAGCTATGCCACTTGTTATCAAAGCTAAAAAAAAATCAAAGGTATGTTTGCCAAGATATTCAGCTAAGTTAAAAAAAAAGTCATTCTAATTCCTAATCAAACCAGTATGTCTAATGAGTCCAAGATGGCCTGTCAACTTAAATTATCTGTTTGTCTGTCTGTTTACTGTATCTGTCTGTCCACAGTTCTTTTTTTAATCTCTGTGAAGTTCAGTTATTGAGTCCCACGTTTCCTTCTGGAAGGAATCTCTAACAGATGATCCCTCCTGATGATATGTTGATGATTTGCTAATATATAGCTTATAAATGTAAGAAATCTGAAGAAATCTCTGAGAAGCATAGCAGATCATAAGAGAGGAGAAACAAGAGATTTTAATAGCTTATACAGCACTGCGGTTTGATTAAAATAAACATCTTAAGCACATCTTAACTAGAACAATATCTCAAGATGATTAAAATGTTTCTGATTTGAAAATTTAAAATAGTATTTTTCATTAATCTTTACTATCAAGGGATTTATGTATAATATGTATTTATATAGAGCCACGTTTAGCTCACTTTTTTCATAAACTACCATAGCAGTCGATAGGAGTTAGTATGAGTAAGGCAAGCAGCATTTGGCCCTAAGAACTATAGACTAATAATAAAATAGAAATCAGAGATGAAAAAAAGATCTCTCTCTCCTTACAGTATTTTTTCTAGTATTTTGTCCAGTCCCATTTTAAATTGCCCACTAACGGTCTTTGGGAGACTATTCTTCAGTGTTTGAATCAATCCTGATAATGTGAGCTTTAAAGCATGGGCATATATACAGAAAACAATTAAGAAAGGGCCATTTTGATTCCAAGATTAATGAGAACATCATAAATGTAAAATAACATGTTAATTTAGGAAGGAGCAAATCATTTCACATCAATTAAGAACTGATTTCAATCTTCATCCAAAACTCAAACTGAACTTGGCACTAACAATTTCAGAAACATTAATTTGGCTTTTGGGCTTTTTTTTTTTTTTTTTTTTTTTTTTTTTTTTTTAAGATTCAGATGCCTCTATAATTTGTACTTTGGCTAGGACTAGAAAGGGAAGTTCCAAAATACCACAAGGAAGAATACATTTTCAGAATTTTGTGTAGACAAAACCAAGAATCACAGAAAATCTAATGAGAAAAACTGATCTCATGAGAACACCAGCCCGAATTTCATAATAAAAAAGTTGATTGGAAAAGTTCAGAAGAGCATCCAAACACTAAGTTGTCAAAGACACTCTCCCAACCTTTCAGAGGTTGGCACAAATGGACTGACTTTGAAGTCTAGTGGCTGCACTCTAGAGCAGTGGTTCTCAACCAGAGGCATGCATACTCCTGGGGGTACACAGAGGTTCTCCAAAAGGGTACATCAACTCATCTAGATAGTTGCCTCATTTTACAACAGGCTACATAAAAAGCAATGGCGAACTCAGTACAAGCTAAAATTTCATAAAATGACTTGTTTATACTGTTCTATATACTATACACTGAAATGTAAATACAATATTTATAGTCCAATTTATTTTATAATTATACGGTAAAAATGTAAAAGTAAGAAATTTTTCAGTAACAGTGTGCTGTGACACTTTTGTATTTTTGTGTCTGATTTTGTAAGCAAATAGCTTTTAAGTGAGTTAAATCTTGGGATATGCAAGACAAATCGGGCTCCTGAAAAGGGTACAGTAGTCTGGAAAGACTGAGAGCCACTGATGTAGAGTTCCTGGTCTATTTCCCTATCAGCCAGCAGACATTGGACTTGGTGGTGTCCTGTTCATCCATATATGGTCAACTGTGCTGTGCTCTAAAATGTCCCCTGCAGGCTAATCCAGGAGTGCTTGCTGACAGGCTCCAAAAGAAGCCCCTTGTAGTTTCTGTTGAGCTGAAAGTTTTAAAATGAGAAGGACTATACATAGGGTATAGGGTAATTTTAGAACTCCTCAGAAGAGCGCAATCACCAAGGGGAAATAATGACATCACAATATTCAAGATATAAATTATCATCATGGTAAAAAATGACTGCCTGCTTTCTTGCGTTTATAATCTTTCTTGTTTTGTTCCCTGATCTACAGATCCTCTATTATATTGCACTTCCCAGATCACATAGCTTTTTCTCCCTCCTCACTTCATGTTATATCTAACTTTTTTCTCTCCATCTGTTTTTGTCCAGTATTAATCATTGCACACTATTATGCCTGTTCTTCATGATTCTAGCATGCTACTAATTTAGTTAATTACTTCCACACCCTCATCCTTTGCAGCATGCAATATATCACTAAGTGCCTGATGTCCAGATATTATAATGGATCATATGTTACCATTGCCATTTGTAACATAATATATTATTCAGCAATACAATACCACATTGTCTGCTAAATATACTTTATATTTAAAATCCACCTATGAAATTGCTTAAATACATAAAACACAGCTCTTGTACAGTTCTTGTGTTGTCTATAGTGAAATAAACTATGTATAATACTGCACATAGCAGACTATAATATTTAACCCTGACTTTAAACTTCTCTCTGCTTCACACTTAGATAGCATCTTCCATCTGCAGAAAGCATAAACATGAATCAATTAATCCTCACAACATCTCTCTGAGGAAAGTATTAGTCTATTAATTATAATAATAGGTCATCTGAGTCACAGAGAAATTACGTTATTATCCAAAGTCAAATAAGGAATCTGTGGCAGAGCCAAAAACAGGACCAAGGCATTCAGATTCCTAACCACTAGACCATTCTTTACTTTATAGACTGATAGTGCAATACAGAAATTAGAACCAAAGTTCTCAATTTGAGAACCAAACTCCCACAGACATCAATGGGAATGTCACAAGTCACAGACAATGTCATATATAGTACTTTCTTTGCAACTATCCACCTTAAATGATCTTTTAAAAAATATTTGCAAAAAAGGGCAAAACAGTTTAGCATACAAAATCTGGTCACTAGAAATTAATGGAAAGGAGGGAGAATAGGGGCTTGCTATAGTTTATGGATCAGAACAAACAGGTTCCTTATATACTCACAATGAAAGTGGAAAATATAGTGAATAATAATATTTTTATCATTACTCTCATTAGTAACATTAGAAAAGTAGATACGTTTCCCTTTATGATTGTTCCACTGAATGAACTTTATTTTTTATTTTTAGCTTAAATTGTCCTTTTCTTACAATATGCAGATTACAGCATTCTCATTAAATGATCTATGGTCATTTCATTCCAGTTATTAAACATGGCTCTCATTCTCCATAGAGAAGAATTGTAAACTCAAAGATAATTATGGATTGAGGATTTTTTTTAATCGTTTGTGTGCTGCAGCCATAGTACAGTGGGTTGCAACTGTATCAGATATCATGAGGTGAACAAGATCAATATTTATTTGGGAAACCTCAGTGTGCTATATTGTGACAAATGAAATACTAAATAGTGTTGGTTATCCGTAAATGACACTTTGCTCAAAGTCAGTGTTGAACAAATTCTCTTGCATGGTATTCTATCAACTGTACTCTTAGAGATCTCATTATTGGAACAGGTTGAAAAGCTGAGGTCCTACACATTTGATGTAATTAAAAAAACTCACAGGACATTTTGCAACACAGAGCTCCTTCTATTCCCAAGCTATCTATACATCTCACCCCAGGGGTGAATGTGTTTCTGTAATAAGCAAAATGATTCCTATAGTTTGTAAAATGTTTTGGGATCTTTTTGGTTGAAAGGCACTGTGTAAACTTGGTCAAAATTAATGTTTTTTCTTGAATGACTGAAGGTATTGGGAATACTTTATATGCATAGGTTCCAGCTACTTCAATAGGTATAACTTTACAGCATACTCTCCCAAAATACATCCTTTGGCTTGAAATTGGATAATGCAATTTTCTATTGTTTTTGACACAAGAACTGAGAAATCTTTTTTTTTAACGTCCTACTATGTGTAATACTGTAATTTGGATAGACATCTTATTTTATATATACAATATTTGTGAGCATGTGTGCACAAACACATACCCCACACACATTTTATGTGTTTCTCTCAGAGAGAAAATCAAACACACATGCTATTTTAAGAGTCTGAACAACATCTTTCAACAAAGTTTAGCTGCTTTCATTTTGTAGACACTTTTAATTTTATCTGGAAACTTTTTGACATTAGAAATAGAACAACTGTAGTTTCTCATTATGTTTCCTGCCAGAATCTATGCTTGCTTGCTCAACTGAAGACCTTACATTGCTAATTACTTCCACATGCCCATATCCCAAGTGAAGGAAAACATATTGGTTCTGACAGCCCATTCTCTCAACACTGAATTCCAAATGAAAACTCAAATTTTGGCCAAGCATAACATTTCATCAATCTTGTTCTACTGACGGCAAAAGCAACATCAAACAAGGGGTGCTAATGGCTTTTTACCGAGCAGTTCCCAAGCTTATATTCTCTGATGATAGATCCACGTGAGCAAAGGACTTCTTTAAAGTACTTAGTAATTAGCTTTTGAACCAGGAAACAATGCGTAAAGTAAATTGAATAGTCTGTGTGCCAATGACAGAGTGAGTACAATTGACAAGCGATATGAACAGCAGAGACCAACAGAGAAAGAGCTAAAAACAAACAGAGCACATATAAATAAAGCAAAAAGAAAAAGCTGTGATAAGATGAAGCAAGCCCCAAAGCTAGCGGGAAGCCTGTGATCTGGGAGTTGAGGCCTTCAGGGTGTTGGGGTTTGACTGAAGATCAGGTCCAAGTTTAGAGACAACAGAGCAATGCTGGGTACCAGTGACAAAAAAGACTAGACTACGGGGATTGAAACTGTATTTTTATAACTATATTTATTGGGTCATATTCTCTGCTGATGAAACTCCAATAAGAGTTATACCAGCAAATGCTGTGGTTTTATGTTTGAAAAGCTTCTAGACTTAAGACTACATGTAGGAAATGGAGTAGACAGATATTAAAACTAAATATTTTGGGGAAACTAGTGATCTCTCTCTCTCTCTGATGGTCAGAGAAGGCAAATGACAATGAAGGTGCTTTTGTTAATCTTGAGGATTATAGACTCAACCTGTCTGAGTGAACTGTGCTAGCAGATTCTGGTACTGGTAGTAGTTATGTATTTTAGGCATTTGAGAGTGTTTTTTTTTAAACAAGGAAAAAAGAGTAGTTAAGGATCCTCTGCTTAACTGGGACATATTGTAACGCTCAATGATGCAAGAAATCAGTGAAGGAAAAGCTTTTACTTGTGGATCACATGGTGTAAATCAGTGCTCAGGAATTAGCTGGTAAATTGTTACAAATCTTTAGAGTTTCTCAACTCAACAAGGAAGAGAAATAACTTGATATTACCATATGCATGTCACATGAACATCATGCGTGAAGTGATGGTTTCAAAGGGACTAAACTGAAATGATTAATTCTCAAAGATGAAGGGAGGGACAAACAATTAGATTCCACTAAAAAGGATTATTCAGAGTGTCCTCTACTATGTTCTGTGGAAAAGTGTATGTGAAAAGTCTTGAGGCCAGTTTTCTCCATCTCTGCACTTGAATGGCAGAAGGATGAGCTGAACTCAAGAGAAGATGGGAATACTCGTAGAGTGGAACAGAAAAGAGAATATTATTCTCTCAGTACGTAGACCTTATTTGAGGCTATTTCCCAACAGATCTATCATGGCTTTCAGATAGACTTGGTTGTAACATGGTCAAGATGAAAAACAGGCATTCAATGGAAATGTAAAGCAGTTAATTTTTGAAGGTTTATGTGGACTGTTTAAGCATAAGTGTTGCTACCAGCCAAAAAGAATTATTCTTATGTGCAAAAAGAAAAGGAGTACTTGTGGCACCTTAGAGACTAACAAATTTATTTGAGCATAAGCTTTCATGAGCTACAGCTCACTTCATCGGATGCATGCCTTTCGGGGTAGGGCATGTAATGGTTTTAAAAAGACTGTTCCAAATCCTGAGAAGTGCCGAGCACCTGCAAATGCCAAATTAAGTCAATTGAAGTTGCATGTAGTTAGCATCTCTTAGGATTTGATCAATGACAATTAACAATATCATCTTCCAGCGTGGCCATCATAATGAAATAACCCGGACAACATAAAGTGCCCATGTCATGTTCTGCCATACCCAATTTTCTCATGGACGGAGTAATTTCAAATGACGACCAATATAATTACTTGCTCAAGAGACAATCAAGTGATGTCTAGCTGGTTGGTGCTTAGAAAAGTGTGATGTGACCTTGTTCCACCAGCTAACTGCAGATGCAATAGCAGGGTTCCTTCAAGAATGTATCAATTTAGTTCTAGTGGTATCCAGAGATTCTCTAGAAAAAGGGGCAAAATATTGTGACTTGTACCTTAGCATGACCCAGGTCTCTAATAACATAGTGTGACAACTCTCTGGTGGTGACATTTGATGTCGCAGAGCACAAGCATATTAGTGAGCGTCCATGAGTCAGATGTCACCACACCCAGGGGTTCTTTAGCGTGTCACAACCACACCTGGTCTTCTTTGACTTACTTTCTGCCTCGGGTTGAGTTAAAAGTCCCGCCGTATTTCTTCCGATTAAGGATGAGAGCAGCAATTTCTGGCACGTAGCGAGCAAACATTGCCTACATGCATGAAACAAAAAAACAAAAAAAGAAAATGGCATGCAGAGAGTGTTCTACTGCAGAAGAGGCAGCAGAGCCTCTTGGAATACTTACTTTCTTCCACTAACCGCACTATAGGAACCACCATATTTCTTGCGGTTTCCTATTAACTCTATGATTTCAGGGACGTAGCTGGCAAACATGGCCTAAGAAGAAGATAGGAGACAGAAGAAAAGACTAAAAAGAGAGGCCAAAGAAAGGGGGATGATGAATATTTTCAGAAGATATATATCTTTTAAGATCTGAAAATGCAAAAGAATTAGACCTATAAAAGTATTTTTAAAATGAAAAAAAAAGCAAATTATAAAACAAAATAAGAGGGTTCAATGTAAAAGTCGGTCTTGAAGAAGATGTATACTTGGTAAACTAAAGTAATGGTCAAAAGAGGGAAAAAAGCACACAAAACAAAAGAAGAACAAAATAAAGTCAAATTGGCATCTAATTGTAAAATATTGTCTGTGTCTAATTCTTCCTGAAGCAGAGGGGGGGGGGAGGAGACTATTCAAATATTACATGCTGGAAAAAACAAAAGTGGATATTACTATTGTTACTTTTGGGGTGAGGGAGAGATAGGTGGACTTTTTTAATGAAGATTCAAAAGAAGACAAAAACAACATGGTGCCAGGTGTTAGCCTGCTCTCAAGAATCAAAATGGTGTCAACTCCCCCTCAAAAAAACAAAACAAAACCAACCTTTTTCAAAAGGTTTGTTTTCAAAAGGTTTGTAAGAACATGTGACAGAAAAAGGTAATAAGGAGAAAAAAAATGATCTGCCATGTTTTGTCCAACAAACATCTTGCTTGTGGCTGGATACTTCTAAGAGTTGCTGCCAGTCAACTTGGTCTCTTTATCCATATGCAAATGTGTGTGTCTTTTGTATGTAAGTGCATATATATTATACATTTTGCATTGATAATGTATCTGTTATACAAAAACCTCCTACAGAGAGACGTATGCATATGTACAATGAATGTATGTGTATAACAACAATACACATGTGCATGTAAATGTACAATACATACATTGTGACTGAATTTTAATTCACACTTACCTTACAGAGCATAAATCTTAACATAAACTGCTCTTTTAAAAGACAAAATGCAGCAGTTGCTGTAGTGGTACTAGCAATGATAAAAAAAGGTAATTTGACATAGAACAATTAGTAATTTTAGTGCTGTGTACATACTAATTTGAACGGGAAAAGAAGTGATACAATTTGTTAAAAGGAGTTAAAAGAAAATTTGTTGTGTTTATACTAAATGTGAGTGAACATTATGACATGGTTGCATGTTTGAAATTAAAGAGAACATGGTTTGCTAATGTCTGGATCAGGCATGCTGCTCTTTAAGGCAGTACTAAGCCACAGTGTTTGTTGGAATTCTGGGAAGGAACACAGAGGGTGGGGGAGGGCTCCTGAAACCGCAGACTTCCTTCAAAATATCAATGACCATCATCAAACAATGCACAACAGTTAGTGTCACTGAAAAGTAATGAACTGTAAATAATACTGTAAATAGAAATGCTAAGGCATTTAATGTATTTACATGCATTACTATCTTAAATATATTAGAGTTATTCTTACTGTAGATTAATGACAATCTCTTCAAAAATAGGATATGTCGCATAACAAAATACTTGTCTTATAAAAAGAAAAAGGTATGTCGCTGAATTGTTTAAAATTCTTATGTTTTTAACTTACTAAATCAGACACTACAGTTCAGGTTGCTGCTTAATAAACTTTAGGGGATATAAAAGAGCTGGTATTAAAGTAGTAGTAGCAATAAAGAGATTTTACCAATCCCCCGAGGATGAAGAAGACCATGAAAAGACGACCAAGAGTTGTTTTTGCATAAACATCTCCATAGCCAACAGTGGACATTGTAACCATTAGTAAATAAACACATTCCCAATATGTAAGCGGTTGGTTATTTTGGAAATTTTCCCATGGATCCCCCGAGTTCTCCACCTACAACACAAAAGGACAAATAGAATGATTTAATAGGACAGTAACAGATTAATACTAATTGTAATTATTTACTTTTGTCTAATTGGCATGCATATAATGCTGGAAACATTTTACTAATAAAGGGCCAAATTCTGCCTTAATTAGAGTTGTACAATTCCTCTTGCTTATGTTACTTGTGGAAAACACTATCATCAATCATTACTAAACTATCTAGTTTATAATGGAATCCAGATAGTCTCACCTTCCTTTTCCTTCTAAAATAACGCACGGCCAATGATGTCATGTACATAGTAATGGTGGTTAGTTAACCATATGTATACATCATGAGAAACAGATCTCTGGCTCCAAAAACCCTTAACTTTTAGTTCCACAATCACAAGCTTCTACGATCAAAACTCAAGTCTTTACTAGCTATCGGCAGTAGCATGATTTATGCCCAAACATCAGAAGGAAAGATAATTATAGATGATTAAACGGTTGAGCAGATCTCACTATACCTAGCAGAGAGAACTGCTACACATATCAAGAGTTAGGGTCTGACCAATGAATTGGTTGAGATCTTGTAAGCTACAGTTCTTTTATAACCCCCTATTTTCATGCATCTATAAGAAGACTGGAATTGCCATGCTAGATCAGACACGAGGTCTATCTAGTTTGGCATTCTTTCTCTGACAGTGACCAATAACAACTTAGGTTGACTATAAAGACTGGTTCCAGTCTGAAATTCATCAAGGAGCAAATTTTCTAAAGGATCCCTGAAGTGAACCTGCAATGCTAGTAAGTGAATGGACGTATGCAATCAAAACTCTAGGAGAATTCTGTGCATGCTCTAGTGATGGTCTCCATTATTCAATTCATGCATAAGTACATGCCAACAAATAGAAGCACTTGAAAATATTTGGGCACAATTTAGAAGGCACAGAATTGAAAAGTTGCCTCTTAAACTTCTGAATATGGAAATAAACAAAGCAATTAAAAAAAAGAGCTTGCCGTTTTTAACCATTCCTCCCAAGCTTCCTGAGCACCTCAGGCTACAAGAATGGGAAGCAAAGCAGAGTGACTTTATCTTGTTTCCTAACAGTAAATAAAATGGTTTCAAATTCCAAACAAAATAACAGAGATCCATGTTTAAAATTATTATAGAGCAGAGGTTCTCAAACTATGATCTATGGATCACTTGCTGGTAGTCCTAGGAGAACTGGCTGGTTCCAAGGGTCTGGCTCCCCCTCTTATTTTCCAGCTCAGAAATTTTATTAAAAAGCAGCTAAAATACAAGAAGTAATTTCCAAATTTTATTTTCCCATATAGCCAGCTATTGCAGTTACCACAAGGATGATGATATTCATAATGGGAAGGAAAATATCCATATGATAATCTTTCCATAAGATGTGGTCCACATTTTGATATTATACATTTGAGAAACTCTGCAGTAGAATTAGACCACCTGCACTGAAAAGCATGAAAAGAAAGTGTGAAAAACACAAACAAAAAATCAACAATTATTCAACTTTCAAAAACCTGCTTCTTCTCAAATCTAGAAAAATAATATCTGAACTACTAATAAATAATTAACAACAATGCATGGCACAATTATAACATGTTTTGTCCATCTCCGGCTAACATAACATCTCCCACTGGCATAGCACCAGTGTGGACGGTGCACGGGTCGCTGTAACTTGCGTCCCTCAGGGTGTGTTTTTTTCATACTCCTGAGCAACATAAGTTAGATTGACTTAAGCGGTAGTGTAGACCTATCCTGAGTCTGGTCTTTTGAGGCATTAAATAAAGGCTGATGATGATGCTTGTATCACAAAAGTCACAGAGGAGGATTTGTGATATGAGAGAGACAAGGTAGGTGAGATAATATATTTCATTGGACCAACTTCTGTTGGTGAGAGACATAGGTGTTGACTTTTATTTTTCCCCAGAGGTGCTCTACCACTACTCCACCCTAAGGACCCACCCCCACTTTGCCCCTTCCCCCAAGGTTCTGCCCTCCCTTCATCTTTTCCCACACTAGCTCCAACCCGAGTCCAAGCCCTTGCTCCACCTCTTCCCACTCCATCCCTTCCCTGAGGTCCCCACCCTCCCACTGCTCGCTAATCTCCATCCTAACCCAAGCCCCTCCCTCAGCTGCCTATCATCTGTTTGGTGGCGCTGCCGATCAGATGATCAGGGATGCCCCAGATTAGCTGATTGGGGGCATTGCCAAATAGCTGTAGCTGGTGGGAGCTGAGCACCCACAATTTTTTTCCATGGATGCTGCAGCCCCAGAGCATCCATGGAGTCAGCACCTATGGTGAGAGAAACAAGCATTCAAGCCACGTAAAGCTCTTTTTAAAGTCTCAGAAAGGAACTCCCACGTCACAGCTAAATGGAAGGTGGAACAGATTGTTTAGCATAAGTAGTTGTCACATATTGTAAAGGACCATTCAAGGTAGAATAGCCTGTTAACACCTCTGCAGTCAAAAGACAAAAGAAGGGGTTAGTGGGTTACAGATTGTTATAATAAGCCATAAATCCAGTGTCTCTGTTCAGTCCATGATTTTTGGTGTCTAGCAGAGTAATGAATTTAAGCTCCCAGGCTCATCTTTTGAAAGTGTTGTGCAGATTTCCTTTGAGGATGAGGTCTGATAGGTCAGATACAGAGCAATCACTTTTTGAAAGGTGGTTCACCCACAAGTGCTAGGATGTTTTTGTCTTTTATCATTTTCCTGTGTGATATAGGTGTCAGAAACGTAGTCATCAACAGAAATAAGGACATTATAGGGCATTCAAATTTTGAAATGGTAGGTAAGATATGAATATTTTCTTAGAGTGGAAAACAGACATTTGGACAAATGACTACCTTCCATAATTAAAAGATCAAGGGTCTAATTTTAACCACATGTACACTAATGTAAATTCGGAATAATTCAATTGAAGTCAATGAAGTTACTCCAGACTTACACTGATGTAACTGAAATCAAAATCTGGCCCGAAATCTGTTGTTGCATAGATTGTTGCTGCTAACAACCTGGTATCTTACTGACCCTGAGCTGGGCAAAATGATCTGATACATAATGTACATCTAAAGTCATATTAAATTGTATTTACAAAATATAATTGACAGTAAACAATTCATTTCAAAACTGTTATTTCTTTTTTAACTTTTAAAATGCATATTAATGCCATTATTTTATAACTGAGATCTTTTTAGTTATAGAAGTATTTAAAATATACAGCTAATCAATACTGAATAAAAGCGTAAACCATCAAATGTAGATAATATTTTTGTCAGGGGCTGAAAGTGATATGATTTTTTTTAAAAAAAAAAACTGAATAAGGCAGAGAACTGATCTCTAAGAACCCTACTCTAAAATGTTAGTAAATCAGATTAATTCTTCTGAAAATCCAAAACTGCTTTTTTGGCGAAGCCATGTGTTTTCCAGGATGGCCACTCTTAGAGACACAATGTCATTACCATTTATGACATGTTTCAGAGTAGCAGCCGTGTTACTCTGTATCAGGAAAAAAAAAAAAAAAAAAGAAGAAGAAGAAGAAGAAGAAGTAGTACTTGTGGCACCTTAGAGACTAACAAATTTATTAGAGCATAAGCTTTTGTGAGCTACAGCTCACTTCATCGGATGCATTACCATTTATGCTATTCCAGCATTTTCAGACAAGTACTCTTGGTAATTATTAAGGCAATATTGCCACCTAGTGGTAGGATATGATTATTAAAAGAGTTCTATTAAAATCCAAGTCCCAGACTTATGTAACTATTTCTGAACCTAAACACGGAGGTTAGTGAAGCGAATATTACTTACTGTTCA
This sequence comes from Dermochelys coriacea, assembly GCF_009764565.3. NCBI lineage: Eukaryota > Metazoa > Chordata > Testudines > Dermochelyidae > Dermochelys > Dermochelys coriacea. Next base: position 64,610,595 of record NC_050074.1, read on the forward strand.
GAATTAGTTTTGGGTACAAGGCTGGAAAGTCAGGCAGCTGTGATGCCTTTCTTTATTGTACTCTGTAAGGGATTATCCCAAGCAAGGTAATTTCAGGTAATAAAGTAGCTCAGAGGAGCTGATCCATGAAATAAACCTGATGAAGTATTTTCAAGTTAACTTACCAAATGTATGAACCCAGCTGCTGTCAGCCATGTGCTGATAAATATAGAGCACAGATTCACCAGCTTGATGGAATTACTGCACAAACAAACAAATATATATTATATTTTACAGATAAATTGTAATAGGAACACAAGTTATATAAACACACTTTTTAATGAGTATCAGTACACAGAAAGAGAGTTTGCTATGTATATACATTAGGCCTGAAGTTCTTCATATTGATTTTAGTGGGAACAGCACTGTCTGGGAATTTAACAAATACTGAAAAAAATATACGCAAAAAACATTTATTATTACATAGCTTGCAATATCTGCTTTCACAGATTTTATACAGCTTTACATGCAGCTTTTGTGAAGCTATTAAATGGAATGAATGATATTTTAGAAAAGTTCTAGGAGATTTATCATGATCAAATAGGAGATACCACAGGCCTAAAACATCCATTCTTTCCCTATTTTCACATTCCCATTTTCTTTTCTTTATTCCTCTGCTTATTTCTACCTGGATTCTGAATAGCAATTAGTTCAGTGTAAATACTTTGGGCCGGATTCTCAGCTGGTGCAAATTGGAGTATATCTAACAAAGTCAGGGGAGCTACATCAATTTACATCAGCTTCGAAACAGACCTTTTATACTTGTAACATTTATTCGTAATCTCTGCATTTTTTCAATCGGTTTCATTTTTTCTGCCTGGTCTGTTTCTTCAATATGCTTTTTGCTTTTAGCCCCATCTCTGCCGAGACTTTATATACTGTGAGCAGCCCCATTCATGAAAAATGCATTTACTGAGTTCAGTGGAATAGCTCATCACATATAAAGTTAAACACCTATGTAAATTGTTGCAGGATTGAGGTTTTATTCTGCACGTATGGAAAATCATCAATGAACAGATTATTGCAGTTAATCTGCAGGTGTTATATTCTCACTCGTAAATTTGGAGCTATGCTGTCATGGGAATTAGGATAATGTAAGGATGTTATGGGAGGAATTCTCCTTCTGCAAGAGGATGATGAAACTTGCAGTGTTCTGGTGCTTCTGTCGGTTTTCCCCATATACGCTATGATTTTGCAACACATTGCTGGTGAAAAGACTTCCTTGTATGAAGGAATAAAAGCAAGAAGGTCAATTTGCTATCTTTTGTGAGATTATTTTATTCATTATTCTTGAGCATTCAAATAGTCAGTAGGTATGTGCGAACATATTTGTTAATCCTGAAAGTTCCACCTATTTTTGTGCACGGTTTGTCCCAAAATTTGTACCAGAAAATGCATTGTTAATTATTTTCCTATTTAAAAAGTTTAAATCATCCAGACAGAGAGTAGAAACAATACCACGTGACTCAGGTGATGGATTGCACATTCTGAATAAGGACTAGCTGATGTGAATGCATGGCATAAACTTTCTTAAAATTATTTGACTAATGTTTGCAAGTATCAAATACATGACTAGATAGCATCAGTTAGAGAACAATATGCAAATAGGAAAAAGGGTTAAATAGCAATGAATATTATTTATTATATTATAAATGATTTGACCATTTCTACTCTTGATATTAATAGTTCCGCTAACATCAAGCTAAAACTTTACATAAAGTATCAGATAAGATACTTTTCCTTTTTATAAACACACAAAAATGTTATGAATCCATAGATAAATTAGAGATTTAGGAGTCCATGGTGCTGTAATTCAATCTCAAAACAGCTAATAACAATCCCCCAGCTAATAAGGAAGCCTAATTTTAATGCTTTAATTTTACATACTCTTGGAGTGTTTTGGAAAACTTTATTAGTGGCTGCAGTAATCTAAGTTGGAAGATGTTCATGTGTAGGAACTATTTTTTCCTAAAGCTTTTTACAGACTGATACATCATGGCCCTTCAGTCCCCTCCGGATGTGTATTTGCATGTCTCTGAGTTTTTATAGGATCAGAACCCCAGTCTGTAGCTATACTGTACCTTGAGGGATAGAAGGTAGACAAGGAGAATAACATGGTGTTTTTTAATTGTCCAATCATATATAATTTGGGGCTAAACTGTAGCTATTGAAGGCACAGCTGCATTAGGGGAAAAAGGAGTTGTGGATGTGGCAATGTACTAATGATAGTGGCCAGATGTGGTAAAGATTCGGCTTCCAAATTAAATAATGTTTACATTTACATTTATAGTTCATACATAAAGCCCCATTTTGCAAATTACTCTGTACAGATGAACCTCTGCAGTCCCATTGGAGTCAAGCTACTTTGCCCCATCAAGATTGGATGTTTTTTTCTAAAAGATATTCTTTAGTTCAAATGGGAATTCAGCTTTGGCCAGTGATGAGCTGCCAAAATCTTAACAACCGGTTCCCTCCTCACCCCACGAGGGGGTCGTGGCCCACCCCTGTCCCCTGGGACTCCTGCCCCATCCAACCCCCCTCGTTGCTTGATGCCCCCCCAGGGACCCCTGCCCCATCGACCCCCATCCCCTGACTGTCCCCTGAACTGGGCAGGAGGGTCTCATGGGCCACCATACTGGGTGCCCACCGCACTCCACCCCTAACAGCCAGAGGGACCTGCCGGGGAGTGAGGTGGGGAGTCCGGGCAATGCTTACCTGGAGTGGCTCCCAGGAAGCATCCAGCAGGTCCCTCTGACTCCTAGGGGTGGGGTAGCATAGCTGGGGGGGGAGCAGGGGGAGCAGCCGCTCCCCCCATCGATCACATCAAAAGTGGTGCCTTAGGCACTGACTCCCCGGGTGCTCCGGGGCTGGAGCCCCCCCTGTGGAAAATTTGGTGGGTGCAGAGCACCCATCAGCAGCTCATCGCCCAGCCTCAGCTCACCTCCGCTCCGTCTCCTCCCCTGAACATGCCGCCCGGCTCTGCTTCTCTGCCCCCTTCCCCCTGGTTTCCCGTGAATCAGCTGTTCATGCAGGAAGCCGGGGAGGGCTGAGAAGCAAGCGGCGGCTTCGCGCTCAGGCCCAGGGAGGCGGAGGTGAGCTGGGGCGAGGAGTGGTTCCTCTGAGTCCCCCCCCCCAGGTTACCTGCTGCAGCATGGGCGGCCTTTCTCGCGCCCCTCTTCGCACCCCGCCGAGTGCCCCTGATTTGCAGGAAGCCGGGGATGGAGGAGCGGGATCGTGCGTTCAGGGGAGGAGGCAGAGGCGGAGTGGAGGTGAGGTGAGCTGGGGCCGGGTGAGGAGCTGCCGGAGGGTGCTATGCACCCACCAAATTTTTCCTGTGGGTGCTCGAGCCCCGGAGCACCCATGGAGGTGGTGCCTAAGGCACCATTTTTGGCTGGTTGTTCCCTCATGGGACAACCGGTTCTAAAAGGGCTTCTAAATTTAACAACCAGTTCCAGCGAACCGGCTCCAGCTCACCATTGGCTTTGGCCCATGTGACATCCTCAGGGCCCTACAGTTAGATTACTGGGTGATGAGACAGCAAGTGTGAAAAATCAGGACATGGAGTGGCGGGGTAACAGGTGCCTAAATAAGACAAAGCCCCAAATATCGGGACTGTCCCTATAAAATCAGGACATCTGGTCACCAAAGTAGTATATATATTGTGTGGATGTGGCCTGCATAACACAGAGAGCATATGCAGCCCACAATGGTAAACAGGTTGAGAACCTCTGGTGTAAGTTTGGTTTTTACACTTATTTGTAAATATATTTTATACATCTGTTTTTTGTTTTATAATTAAATTCAAAAGGCTCTTTTTAAAGAAAACAGGGTGAAAGTACTGTTAGTGTTTTTTATTTTAAGAGTAACTTTCACACTGGTAGAAGATAACGTATTAAAAAACGTGATTTACTGATCGATCAAATGCTTGTCATTCAGTTTGCCAAGTACATTCATATTCAGCTGTCTGAACGTCTTTGAGCAATACATACTTTGAAATAGATTGACACCCCAATCCAGCATGCGGATAACTTCAAGTACATGAGTTGTCCAACTGGAGTAGGTAGATGGTTAATATATTATATCATATCACATTATATCATATCACATCCTATCCTATCGGTGGTTACGTTTGATCATAACATAGGATTCAAATCTCAGTGTCCTTAAATTTGACCAAAAGGGATCTTTCATAAGGATGCAGTGCTTCATTATCAAAGTCTGAATATTGCTTATCCATGAATTTCAGGGGGGGAAAGCTTCTCAATAATCCAATAATAATAGCCTCTTTATACAAATCTTTATACAAATAAATAAAATAAATAAATAAAACAACAAAAACTGGTATCGAAGAACTGCTTTGACTCTTCTTTAGGTCTGTTTTATTTTTTGCATGTTTATTCATAATTGTACCTTGTCTGTCCTTTATGAAATACCCTTGTCTCTCTGCCAGAGACTAAATATAGATGAAAGATTAGTCACAAACATTTTCCTGCTCTTTAAGCTCTTTCCAACATCTGTGCAAAATCCCTTATTGTGAGGCTTGCCTAAAGCCCTGTAGTTCTATTGAAACCTTGTATAAAAAGGTGAGGGGAAAAACCTAACTATATTCAATCTTCTAAAACATGGGAGAAAAAAAATTAACAATTCTGAAAAAGATATATTACATTTCATAAGTAAATACATAAACTTTAAATTAATATTGGACATGGTTAGCCTCCTAAAGGTTCAGTTTACACTAGTTGGCTGTAAACTCTTTCTGCATCCATAGAGGGTCTGCTAAAGAACAGTTAGACATTTTTAAAATGTTCGGATAATTACACAACACCCAACAACTACCTGTTTAATATATTCCCTTTCCATTTGTAAAGCGTTCTAGCTGCTTTCTGTGGATCACAGTATTATGAATGGCCCTTCTGCTGATGGTACGAATGAGATTTGTTCCTTTAATCCTAGTCCTTCAATTGCTACATTCACTCAGCGTCTCTCTTTGACTTTGTATTTAGAAAATAAAACCTTGCAGGCAGTAATTTTAACTTAAGGGTTAAAATCAATCATATTGTCCAAGGGAGGAGAATTCTCTTCCTCCCCAGCAAGACCAAATATTACAGGCACTGTCTTTGCACATGAGATAGAGAAGAAGGGATGTGCTGCATAACCCATCAGCATTACACCATACTTGTCAATAGATGTTGCTACTGAACACAAAACATACTAAAATGGCCCCTTATGTTATTGTTTAGAGCATTCTTCACACAAGCATGAATCATTTTTAAGAGAGGAATATGAAATCATACATTCAGAATTGTTTAAATAATCCAAAGAGTTAATGTTTAAAATACAATTATTTCAGTGTTGATAATAATAAATTGTATTTATTATTGCAGCTGAACATTTCAGGCTCTATCCTGAGCCTTTTGATATTTGGCTAGCCTTGCAAATCAGCTGCTATGTGTGCATGCATTTCTCATTGGCTTCAACAATATTTGCCCTTCATATTCAGAGATGAACAACAATATTTTAAAATGTCTACTGAAGCATAATACAGGATCCTACAATGTTTTAAAGCTCTCTATCACCCATGGCTGAAGTGAAGTCATCTGCATGATAGAATGCAGCAGCTGTTTTACAGCATACAGTTCTAAATCACAGCTTAGGGCAGAAAGTGAGGAACACCTCTGTATATAACAAACTTCTATTAAAACTTATGGAGGTAGAATGTATTTAATCAAAACAGGAATTTAGTGAGTTAACTGAATTAACTGTTCTAACTCTTGCAAAAGTGCTAAAGGATGATTAGTAACCACAAGTGGTCAGCACCTTGGTTTTACATCTAATCTGAAAGACTATAATACAAAAATATTATGAAAATCTTTCTTTTTCCACATTTGATTTTATTTACAGAATAATTTTGATATATAGCCCTATGAGCATCGCTGATGGCAAGAGCATTTGTTGGTGCTGGCTAGAATTCCACACAATTTTTGTTCTGCTATTATGACAACAGCTGTATGGCCTATCACAATGGGCTTTTATGCTAGATGTGTCTGGTTACAAGTTATACTTAAGTGCATGGGTAGTAAATTTTGTTCCATTATTATTCATAATGCTTATCAAATACATTTTCCTCCCTCTTTCTTCTTTTGTTTTTAGGTTTTGGAGTTAATTTTGCACATTGTATCCATCACCACCACCACCAATAAAGCTTCCAGGTCTAATTTCAGGTCTAGTATAACTGAAGGCAACCGCATTGAAGTCAATAAAATAATACCCATTCATTCCAGTTTGGCCCACAAATTTTATAAAATGATACTTTTTGGACACCAGTAGTATTTTATACTATTAAATTGTCTTTGGGTTTATTAAATGAGACATGAGATATCAGATGTGCCTGATTACTGTATTCTCAAGTATAGGGTGGGACACATGAAACAATTTATTTTGAGACCTTTGATGATTTTTAAATTAAATGAATTGTTTAGTGATAAACCAGTTTGGGTTAATCAACTGAGTAAAACAAAGGCAGCCACATAAGTAAGCTGGATTGAAGGGCTTTATAGTAATCAGGAGATTTACGAATGTCTGCATGTTCATGTAAATAATTACAAAGATGATGAGCATCTAATTTGGAGTAAAGTTTGGCACCAGACAAATGTTATTATGAACAAAGGGGTCAAGTCCTAAGCCAGCTTTAAATGGAACACATTTAATTAATGCATCTCTCCTTCACTTACTGTTCTGGAGCCTTAAAATTCCACCACTCCTGAAGGGGATTTGAACCTTTATCCAAAGCCTACTGAAGTCAGTGTGAGTCTTTCTACTGACTTCAGTGGGCTTTGGATAAAACCCTTTGTGTTCTGCAAGGAGATTTTGATACACTGAGTTTCTGTAACAATTACACTTTCTTCCTGCAGGACCAGTGGCATTTTAAGGCTACACGACTGTAGTTTCTCTGTATGTTTATTAAACTAGTTTCATTATTTTAAGAAAAACTACATTTGCTATACTCTCACACAGTTCTAGGCAGATCTCTTTAGGTCATTTAGGATCTCTTTCAATATGAAAGGCTGACTAATGAGAACAGTTTTAAGGTTTAAAGGGTTGCAGAGCATGCTGGTTGTCATGAACCTGTGCACATATGAAGGTTCTATTTACTCACCAACAGTATGGTGATTTAAATGGGTTTATTGCTCGTTAAGGGTAATAAACTCCACCTGCGTTACATACCCTCAAATATGGGATGATGAATGAATAGGGAAAGAGAAGGGGGATTTTAATGTGGAACTGAACTTCTAGCATTTAAAAATAATGACTAGGACATTAGACCAATACTTTATCTGGTGTATTTTAATGCATGTTAAAAAGTTAATCCCTTTGCTGCTGTGAAACATGGCACATGGTGCTTCAAGGTGATTAACTAATGGGCATAGTAGCAGCTAATGTGCATTCTGCTTACCCTACCAAGTATGTTCAGCCACACAAAAGCAGTTAAAATAAGAACAATGTTTTAGTTAACTGAAGTATTTTAAACATCCTTCTAGAAAAGAACATTTATGACAATGAACTGAATGAGATATCCAGAGTGGAAAAATCAATGTAAAAAATGTTTTTGAAATCAAAGATTTTCATAATGATGAAGCACCATAATGATTATCTCTAAACTGCCATCTCCCTGTTGGGTGTTTTGTTGGGCAAGTTATTTCTAATTTAATGAGGCAATAAAGTAGGGATTCAGAAAGGGTGGATTATTTAATCAATGTGTAGATCTGCTTTTACATTTATAATCACTCAGTCCCTTGTATTTTACAGGTATAAAAATGTATCAAGTGAAATATCAACAGATGATATCAAAGAGACATTTAAATTGATAAACCATTCATTAGAAATACAGGATGCAATCGAAATTTAGAAAACAAGAGATGCCTATATTTGTATGAGAAATAAGACCATATATTAGGAGGCACTTAGTTTACCAATGCAGCAGGTTCACCAATGAAACTAGTCACCAATTAAACTAATAATCACATTTACTAAAAGATGGATAGCTGCGTGCATGCGGCTCAAACATGCCTTAGAGTCTAGTACCTTTAATGAAAATTACATCAGAGAAAAAAAAAGTCAAAAGGGTATTTTATTTATATATAAAGGGGTGTGTGTGTGTGTGCACATACATAAAAAAAATTGAGTTTCAGTGAGTGCTATTCAAACCATAACTTCAAACCATAACCTCCATTCATTCCAATGGCATTATGAAAGGAGAAATCACCTCTGACTATGACTATAAACTGGAGAAGACAGACTACAGACAGGTTAAGTATGCATTAATGTCTTACCTTGTTTTTAGGATATTCAGAAACTGCAAAATTTCTGAAAACTGTATCAGTCTAAGGGCTCTTAAAAATCTTAAACCTGCATAAAAAGAGAATCAGACATAACTCCAGGGCATAGTGACCCATACTGTTATAATATCCGACTTACAATGGTAACAATCAATGAAATCAATGGTATGTAGCATACTGAATGTCAAATACCTTTGAAGTGTTCTTCCATATTTAATAGTCCCAAGATCTTGACCAGCTTTTTTCAGTTGAATTTAGATCTGTTTCTATACCCTACCAGAAATGCATACTTCAAGTATTAAGTTACGGTGTGGGAAATTTAAACAGCTATGATTACCTCAGAGCTAAGTAGCGCTAAGGAGAAAAAACCTTACTTAGCCTCAGTTGGTAGTCTTAGTGCCCATATTCCTCTCTTCTAGAATGGCTCACTATTGCAAATATAGATATACAACTGCTGAAAGCTCACAACCTCCCGCCCCCCATGCTTTGCAAAAACTAAGAGATTATGGGCAAGAGATCTGATAACCTGATTTTTTGGGGAAAAAAACAAAACAAAAACCTAGACATTAGTAGGCCTGATTAAATTGGTAATTCTTAATGACGTAAAATCTTTTATTAGGTTGTAATGCTCCATATCCCCACCCCAAACTCTAAAACTTCAGACAGGGTTATGTAGTTATTGTGGCTTAAAAAAAAGGTAAAACTACTGTATTTGTCTTCAAGCAGGTTACAATTACAGTAAATAACTGAATTTTGGGTCTTAGAAAAGTAACAATATTTATAAAGAGATAGCATTGAGTTGTTGAAATCAGGTTGCTTGAATAGCAATTCAATTCTCAGACAGCAAGACGAAGAGCGAGAGAGCGCAAGAGAAAATACCATAAAAGATTAAGGGCTTAAATTACTGAGAGACTTATGCTGGTAGTAAACAATTTTGCTGCAGATCTTTGGCATATGAGTAAAGGTACATTGTGTATTTTATATATACAGCTTGTTAAATGGAAGGCTTTTGAGGATTTTTTTTTTTTTTTACAGCACAGTAGGGTAAGAGTTGCATAAAAATTGCTTAATATAGTAGCTTGACCACTAGGGTTGGGCCTAGGGCAACATCAACTTATGCATCCTCCTTACTGACATTTAAATTTAGTAAGAGCTAATAATGTGGTAAAAATAACACCATCACCATGGCATCTGATATTTCGTCATCTGTGGACCTGAAGCTAAAACCCTAAAACAAACTTTTCAAAAAGGTTCTGAAATACCTGTTTATCTTCCTCAGCCAACGTTTATTTTTCATGCATTGCTGCACTTCCAAATGGAAGCCAGGACAGGAAGTGCCATCATAATAAAAAGGCAGACTATCCTACATGTATTACTACCCTGATTGGAAGCACGGAGGGAATTTTAAAGGAACCTGCTCTGACGACATTTCCAGCTAATTATTTCTGGAATTAATAGGTATAGGTATTAAGGACAAGCACGGGAAAACTCAGTCTTTTCAATGCCTTTCTGAATGGAACCCAAAGCTTTCTATGTGTATTACTAGTAGTGCTCCCAATTTAAGCTGTTTATTTATTTTGATTTTTACAAAAATTAATTGCTGATATTTTAGGAGAAAAACACGTTATAAATATTCAAAAATGTTTTTGAATTATATAAAAAATTGCCGTCTTCTGAAACCCTGCACATCTGGTGAAAGTTTGGGATTCACCATTCAAACTGAGCTGGGACATCATCATTTTCCTTAGATAAAATTCCCCTACATGAAGCACATTTAATCAAAATAATTTAGGAAGGATAAATACATCCTCCAAAATGGAGCCAGACCATGGGCCTATAGTGAAACACCCCTGTTGACCCTTGATGCCTGCTCTTGGAAGGTTTATGCTGATGTTTAAACTAAAATTTATACGTTAGGAAAATCTAATATGCTTAAAATTGCTAATATTAAAGCTCTAACATAAGAAGTAAAAAACAAAATGTATAAATAGTGGAAATAGACTTTGCAATAAATTTGAGGCCTAATAGAGGCTAGCAGTTAGCAGAAGGCCTAAATTCTTCACATAAGTGCTTGACCTAGAATTATAAGATTTAACAATATGTATCTTGTGATAAACAAGTAAACAACAAAGGAACGGTTGACCTGTGACCCCAGACATATCTTGGAAGGATTATGCTTAAAATAAAACTATAATCTAAATATTAGGGAAAGTGAAAATGCTTAAAGATGTTGATAATAAAAATAATTAAAGCTGTAATGCAAGTAGGGAAAAAAAATGTAAAATTACAGTTATAGGCTTTACAAAAGTATGAGACCTAGATATTATTGTTAGCCTACAGTGCTTGTCCAAATGTTATAAGATTTTGTGATAAACAAGAAAACCACAGAAGGGGATTTTACGCTTGAAATAATGGATTTTTGTTCAATGTATTGTGTTGGAAATATTGGGAAATCTGTGATGCAAGAATCTTATGCTAGCAAACAGAACTTTAATTACGGTTCCCTGGAATGACAAACATGGGCAGGAGACTGAGACCTAAAACAAATATGGTCTTTAATGTGTGGGGGAAGTAAGGAAAAGGGATACAAAAATACAGTCAGACCAGCCTCTGGTTGGGACACTGGGATGACAGGATGGTGGAAACCTGGAACATCATTCCCACTTACTTTTCCTAACATCTTTCCCTTCTCTGATGCTTCTGATGGTCTTCAGAAGGTTGTGAGTATGCATAATGATTGTTTCCCTACACTTATATTGCATTTCTGTTTTACTTGCATGTATTTAAGTACTAAATAAAGTCCTCATGTCTGTGTGTGATTCACCAATCTCATCTTCTAGAATAAATTTACATAACCACCTAAGTAAACAAACTCTTGCACTCTAAATTAATTAATCAAAGGCTATATAACAGACTAAATTTAAAATGACAGAGTTGCATGGGCTTTTGGAATATATATCCAAGGAACAAACCCACGTTTACATGTCAAAAACATTGTGAAATGCATTGACATAAACTGGCCATACAAGCTGGAATCCCAACATTGGTCTCCCGGAATACCAAACATGGAAAGGGGACTGAGACTTAATCAGATATGGTCCCAGACATGTGTGGGTGTAAGGGAAAGGTGTATAGAGATCTGGGGCAAAAATTGGGGATCGGTCCTGCTTTGAGGTCCCATCCAACCCTGATATTCTATGATTAGCTGAATAGAGTGTGATTTGCCTGAGGGTATGGTGGAAATGTTTACAATGCACTTTATTTGTTCTGGAATATGTGCAGTAGTGGTTTTGTCCACACTCAGCACAGTAACATCTGGTATTGTAACTGCATGCACCTGTTGAGTGAACTGGCAGCTGCAACGTACTTTAACAAAATGCCCAATCTTTTTGCAATGATTGCACTGGGTTACTTTTGCCAGACATCCTGTGTAGCTTGCAAGATGTTGTGGGGATCCACAGCGAAAGCATGCTTTTACTGTATTTTGAATTTCCTGATTTGGTGGTTTTTTATTAGTTTTCCTCTTGTAATTGTTTGTCTGCAGCGATAGTGAACTTTTCTGCAAAGGAGTCATAGCCTGGACTGTGCTTCCTGTATCCATGTTCATTATTTTGGCTGCAGCTGTAGCTGACTCAATCTGAGTAGCAATGGTTATTGCTTTTTCTAGTGTACGTTGTGGTTCTAGAAGTAAGCGTTTTCTTACACAAAGCATGGTTGTTTTCTCAATGAGCTGGTCTCTAATCACCTCATCTGCCATATTCCCAAAGTCACAAGTTACAATAAGACTCCTCAGGGAAGCAATACACGGCATTATAGTCTCCCCTGGTTTCTGCTCATGCTGGCAAAATCTGTAGCGATTAGCTACTAAATTAACTTTTGGCACAAAAAAGTTCTTTAATGCAGTGAGTGCAGTCTCATATTTATCATCTGCAAGGGGAAAAGTGTAAAATATACGCTGCCCTTCTGCTCCAAGGCAGTGGATTAGCAGAACATGCTTTCTTACTTCAGAAATCTCTGTAGCACTGATTGCAAGCAGATAAATCTCAAACATATGGATCCAGGCAGTAAAAGCAATTTGAGGCTCACCTGGGCTTTGCAGAAAGTGTGCAGGCGGGTTCAGAGGCAGAAGATCCATCCTCATCGCCAAAATGTTATAGCAACCAGGCAAGGTACTAACAAACTTCAACAGGACTTTATTTTTAAAGTGGAAACCTCTTTACCAAGCTGCTGCTGCACCCTTGGTAGCTCTTACTCAGCCTCCTCCACTCCTCCCCCGCCTTCCTGTTTCCTGTCCTTTCAGACTCCCAAAAGCCAATGCTGCCTGTTCCAATAATTACAAGCAGCATCTAAACACTACACATGAGTACAGGGGACTGGAGTAGATGACCTCTCTAGTTCCCTTCCAATCCTAGAATTTTATGATTCACCAATCTTATATCCTGCTCCAAAAATTCAAGTAGACACCTGAGTAAAAGAACCCCTTATTAGTGACTTGTGGATTTTGACCCAAATGTATCACAGCCTTGGTCACCAATGGTCACAACTATAGTCTATATGCTAGAAGAGTGACTGAAATCTGCTTTACTTACTGTGTTCATCTGCTTCACTTGCACTGAGTGTTAGGGCTGCTGGATCCATGGAATCATTTCTAATGAACCTGCTGGCTCACTTCTGGACACTTTGTTAATTCTTCAGTGAACATTCAACTAGTTGAATGCTCTATAATCCTTCCAGAATAGGAAAAGGAAGGACTGCCAGAGTCAGTAGGCCCTGGTTCAGAAGGGAGCAGGAGCAGAAGGCTAGAGCATCCTGGCAGCTGACTATGGTGAGAAGACTGGACGGTTTGGGAGTTGGGACTGAAGGGCTGACAGCTGGGCTGGGAAGCAGCCTTTTTCTGGTAAAAGGGACAGCAGCAGTCACAATAGATGGGTACTCAGGAATGGCCTGTAAACAAGAGGGGCTGTGCAGACCAGTCTGAAGAAGATGGACAAAAGGACTGAACTCTGGCAGGGACATCTTCAGGCCCATGAACGATTGCCTCTGGGAGAGGGGTGGCCTGGAGTCAGCAATCCTGACAGTAGTTTGGGGGAGCCCCACCTGCCCACTCCCATGAGAGGCTGAGTTAGGAACTGTTGGTGCATCTTGTGTTTGTACCTTAAAGTCTATGGTAACAGCAACATTTATTTCTTGTAGCTTTTAATAAAACAACCATTTGTCATTCATCAGACTCTGAGTATTTATGGGGATGTACCAAAGCCTACAGTCTAAAGGAACTAGTGCTGAGAACACCTAGAGCACTTGCCTCAGAGCATGCAGAACCAAACATAGACAGGTCTTGCATACCCCGGCTCTCAAAACGACTCCCTGCAGTGGAGGTGGTTACACTGGATCCCAGTGCCCAATGCCAACATTGTAGAGGGTGTGCAAATAACTCATCATGGGGCTGAAATGGACTGGAAGACCATCCCTGGCTCCTCTGCATTAGAGTGAACTGCACCCCTTGATAGTAGAATTAACTAGTTGAACTGAGACTAAAGAAAAAGGGAAAATCCCATTCTTAAATGACTACTGTTGAAAGGGGTGTATGTGTGTAAATGTGTTTGGGGATGTAAAGCATTTGAGCATTAACTGCTCTAGCCTGTGCAGTAAATTAAATGCATCTGGAAAGACTGAAGTAATTCAGAGGTTTCAATCCTTTCTTCAAATAGACTTCAAAGAGCAGCTGCTGGAAATGAACTTTAAGAGGCAGACTCAGATTAAATGAGTTTGCCCTGAGTAGATGATTGTCACTATCATCTTGTGCTTAGCAGGGAGATGATGAACAGACTGAGTATGCCCTCAAGGGAGAGACCATAGACCACTTCATACTGGTGCTGTATTAATGACATGCCAAAAGCGTGCTCACAGTCAAAGATGCTCCTTTGAGAGAGGACACGGTAATCCTTTACTCACACTGATCAGCCTTCCATAGTACCGAAACTGTTGTCAGAAACAAAATGCGTTGAATTACTCAGTGCCTTGAAAAAAAATCAGCTTACTATCAGTCCAGGCCCAGCAAAACCTGTTCTGCTTACATTTGGTTTAATTTGCTGACAAGTCTAATTTAAGTCACAGCAACAGGTGCATACAAAAACTCCATGAAGTGCCCCTCAGCAATGAAAAGTAACTGCATTAAACTAGTAACATGATGCTCCCTATTTATTGTGTCTTGCTGATCCCATGTCAAATTCTCTCAGTTGATAGTTAAAAAGATGATTTCTCTGACAGCCCTACAAATGCACCAAGGATCTGAAATTCAAGCTGTGTTCTTTATGACTTGTACATCAACAGTAATAAAGATTCTGTAATAGGGACTTATTGCTAACAATACTTCTAAAGATGTAACAAGCAGAAAGGAATCTAGCTTGCTCTCCCACAACTGTATCAGCTCTGCATACAACAACAGGAATTTTTGTAGCTCTACCTAACAAAAACTATCTGGGAAATTATTCTGTCTGTGTAGTGATGAGTTATCCTATTACTTCATAATATGGAATAAATGCTAAATTGCCTTGTTTGTATGATGACTAATCTCTATATATTCTGTTTAGGTCAAATCACTATTTATTTTAGTAAACACTATTCTAATTTCAGATTGATTCTGTGTGTCAGATATTTAATTTGGATCCTGGTCCTGCCTGGTGAAGTTAATGATTCAAATCACCCATAAGAGCACTCCAAATGCTTTTCTTTGAATTCATTCTCCTTCATTCAAGTGATGCATTTTATGCTGGAGTCTTCTACAGGTGAGCTGACTTGAGCAGAAACACAGGGTATCTACTGCAATATAAATTTGTGATTAATCTTTCCCTACCCTTTTTTTTTTTTAAATATCTGAAAATACCTCTCTTATCTAGAGGACACAATGCATAAAGCCTATGGTCTGATAGTCTAGATCTACTCCAGAAAGTGACTCTGTTAAACTGGCATTTTCTTACTCAACACAACTGTTCTCTGTGTAATCATAGTGATCTCTGCTTACTTTACTGATTAAACTAAGTCTTTATGATTTTCACAACACCCAACCCTGGAGATCCAACACGAGATTGTATGAACTGGATTCTACTTCTTCTAGTGTACTATTAAGAGGATTCTTTACATTAGAAAAATTGCTCTGGTTAACTAAACTGAATTTAAATCCATCTAGTTAAAACTGTGCAAACTCCTAATACTGACACATTTAAACTGGTGTAATCCTCACTTCAACTGCTTTGTTTAAATTGATAATTTACTGACATAAGCTAACTTGATTTAAACAAGGGTTAAACCAGTTTAAGTATGTTTACATTTGCACAGGTTTAACTAGATCAATGGATAATGATCAATCAGTGCAATTTCTAATGCAGACAAGCTCTATACTCCAAGCAATTCCATGTGCACCAAATTATTGATCACAAGGGGGGTTGTACATACGTCAATTCGGGGCATATTTTGGCCTTCAGAACTTTTACAATAGAATGACGGTGATGATGTGCTAGATGGAAAGAACCCAGCTTGACTTGCAGATCTCAGAATGAACGTGCAGGGCTAAGGCCAGAAATAAACATTGTTTGAGTTGTAAACTGAGCACAGAAATCACTGATCTGCAATAAACATGGACCTCCACAATGCCACTTTACAAAGAGAACCACGCTTCAAGACACAAAACACATATAATAATAAAAATCCTTCTCTTGGATGAGGAATTTGTACCCCCTGGATCATGTTTTACCCAAGAGCCTTTCAGTTCTGCAGCTACTGTGTACTTCACTTGAAAGTTCTAAAACAGGCAATGGCTGCAGGATTAGGCTACCAGGGACACCAACTGTAAAATGGACTACTAGGGTGTTTTTGCAGGCTCCTCCCAGTTGGAGGTATGTCCAGGACAAAGTTAATAGATTCATATGTTTTTAGGGAAGAACGAACCATTGTGATCATCAAGTCAGACTTTCAGTAGTTCCTGCATCAAGTCCAATAACATCTGGATTCAGCTGTTCTAGTTCCTCACTTGGGGCACCTAATATATCACATGAATACTTTCTTACTGTAGACTGCAGTGATACTTGCCTACCTAACTGAGTGGTTGTGAGGATTAACCAGTTGTTTGCAAAGAGCTTTGAAGGTATAAAGCACTATGTGAGTGCTACATTCAATTATTTTTACTGGATGGGTATGTATTTACACAGTGTGTGTGGTGGGTTAATGGGGTTGAGGGAAAGACTATATTTTAGTTTGGATAAATTAGGTATTTGCATGTTACATGTTTTTATAAAGGTTGTTCAGGAGTTAGACTGCTTTTAATACAACAAAGTCAATAAAAATCAATTATAGATTAAATATTCTAAGTAATAAGAGATGCAGCTATCCTGGCCTACATTTTCAAAAGTGCCCATTGATTTTGATTCCCCAATTGAGACACCTTAAAGGAGCCTGATTTTTAGAGGGCAGGTGCATTTCTCCCACTCTCTGAAAATCAGGGCCCTTCCAATTATCTGAAGTTGGGAACCCAAAAACTGAGGCAACAAAATCACTACTCACTTTAATATTCAGGCCACTAATCTCTCAAACTGATTACTAAAATACACATTTTGAAAGTAATCAATGGAGGCCAAATTTCCAAAGGAACCTGAAACAGTCTCTAATTGTACACAAGCCACCAACAGCAGGTGTAAGGGATGGAAGGCAGACATCCAATTGTTAGATTTGCACAAAATTACAGGCCTTTAATAAAAAAAAAAACCCCAAAAAAACCTGGCCATAAGTAAAGTTTTCAATCTCCACAACTGACATGGGAGAATTCTCTTTTTTCTGATAGGAGACACACTCTTCACTTATTTGGGACCAAAGCTCAACTTCTAAGCAAATAAGCCATTCATTTCAGTGAAGTCCCAGGCACTCAAGTTTTCGTCAGTGATATGTCCAGTGTGCTTGGAAACCGAATTGCTGCATCACAAAGGGACTGCTTCAAACTCCACTGAAGCCAATGGGAGTCTGTCAATTGATTGCAGTGGGTGATATACCAGACCTCATAAAGGCCCCTTCCTGTGAGATACGAGTACTCAACACCCCCTTGATTTCTGTATCTAGGCTTGAGAGCTAGAAGGCAGATACATTAAAATAGAAAATACATGGCTGTTATACAAAGTGGTTTCACTAGCAAAGAAAAAGACATTTGCCCCAGAAAGTTTTCTTGCAAAACAAACAGCATAAATTGAAGTCTTAGTCTCCATTACATTTCTGAAAGATGCAGTGTATATAACATTTTCTGCATGTCATTCAAGCACTGATGCAATCTGGTCTACAAAATTAATGATTTCAAGAGGATTAGTAAGCAATATCAATCAGGATTACTCAAAGGTTACAAATCCCAACAAAGGGAACTCCTCTTCAGCATCAATGTAATTTGCAAAGGAGAACACAGGGAAATCCCCACAGATAAACTATTCATTGGCATAAAAAACTAGTCAGGGGATTTTAAAAAGCCACAATCGGTAGCGGTTTGCCGAACTCCCCCTGACTTTCCCATGTTCCGCAGGTACCCATTTATTTCAATAGGATTTTGTTTGTATGTAGACTGCAAGCTCAGTCATGAAATAATTTTTCCATCAAGGCATTGCATTTTCCCTTTCTCATGCATGTATTTTTTTTTTTAGTTTGCATTATTGTTTTCCAGATATATTGGGACATGCTATTTACTTCAGTCCACAGCATCAAGGCCTTGGCATTACATTTCCATTTCCTGCTTCCCACACTTTGAGGAGTTTCACAACTGAGTTGTTCCTTCAGTATAATCTAAGCTTCCTTCAGAAGTTTTCATGTTTGTGTTTTTTTAACTATATGGTTATTAGTGTTTTCACAAGGTTTGCCATTTTATTTCTGACACTGGTCAAATACTAAATATCCAAGTATGCTCTTATTCATCAAAAGAATCACATATTTTTTCCA
Organism: Dermochelys coriacea; assembly: GCF_009764565.3. Classification (NCBI taxonomy): domain Eukaryota; kingdom Metazoa; phylum Chordata; order Testudines; family Dermochelyidae; genus Dermochelys; species Dermochelys coriacea. The sequence goes on from NC_050074.1 coordinate 64,628,933, forward strand.
ATATTTGACCAGCTCTAGAATAAGCTGAATAATATTTTCAGTGAAATTAATTAATCATCAAATATATTAACCAATAACTAATTCTATCCAGTATATGACCAATAATAGATATTTTATTCAACACTCAAAACTCAAGAACTCCTCGCTGGGAAACCAGATATGATCCGGTCTGAATATTATATAACACAATGACCATGAACCTCAGAGAATAGCCTCCCTCTGGGTATTGAGCTTTTCCAGGATGCAAAGCCTCTAGACAGGTTCCCCAAATCCTGAATCTCCCACCTGGCTCTGCAGAATCACACAGGATACTCCCTGGAGGATGGGGGTCAAAAAGAGAACAAAGAACTGTGATATGGAGAAAAAGGCACAATAAAGTGGGTATGTACGCCCAGGGTCTGCTCTTGCATGGGAGCAAAGATGGAACGAACAACAACAAAAGCAATAAAAAGATAGACCCAAAATATTTTGCCTATTCATGGAAAATCTACTGCTTATGACCCACAGCAGAAAAACTGAATCAAGAGCATTAGATAGTACTAAATCTGCAAAGGTTGGACATCAGTGTTTTTCAGACGGTGCGACACAAAATTCTTTATTAAAGCCCTCTGATGCACACATCTGAAGTCTTCTTTTCCTACACTCACGCCCATTAAAACAATAAGGGCAATTTTAATAATAACCAGAATAATTGCCAAATAATTCCCTTATTGTAGAATATTACATCCTGTCTCTAAACAGTTTTGGAGTGCATTAAAAGTCATTTTCAGATGAACACTTAATCCCTTTACAGGCAGCATTTTACATCTCATGCAGAAATGCATATTGCATAATGGGCCTTTAAGAAGGGTATTTCTGCTGGAAGCTAACTAAAATCTGTAGCCTTGCAAATTCACTACTTGAAGTTGAAAAAATTATTATAAAAAACTTCTCCTTAGGGAAGGATTATATTAGCACCATGTGCAGGATCACAGAAAAATCATCCAGACTAGAGTTTTCAAGCAGAAAGCCAGACCTTACCCCAATAGGCGGCGACCCTATAACAAGACACCAAGGAGTGTCGAAAAGTGTGTTGTTCCTCCTTTTCAGGGACACTATGTCCAGCTTTGACCCGGTATCCATTTTGGAACAGTTCTCCTAGAGACTTTTTACGCCGCCTGGTTGTTCTGAAAGTCTCAGTCTGAGTGCCCCCAGTGGGGTTGTGGTAGACCAATATCTTGCTGGGTATCATGACTACGGAGCCTCAGGGTCAGTAAAGGCTGAGCGTCGTCAAAACTGTATTCCACTCTCCATTCACAACATGCCCTAATAGCAAAGATAAGTATATCTTTACCCTTCCTTTTTCTAATTCAGTACTAAATGGGAGAGACTGATGAGAAAAGTTCTTTCTTTAATACCACTTCTCTCTGGAAGCAGATCAGTTTTGTTGGTCAGAAGATAATGCAAGATTCTCCTTTGCAAGTTGTCATCAAAAAGCAACTCAACATGTCACTGCCATCTTTGCTCACAGAATGAATCCCTACCCCACTCAAATTCACCCCCCCCCCCAAAAAAAACAAACAGGAAACATCACCAAGTGCAAAGCCAAATCAGAGTGGCAGGCAGGCAGGCAGGCAGGCAATGCAGAAGCTCATCCGATTTGTGATGTATCAGAGCTTAAAAGCCATCTTCTATCTGGATATTACCACATAAGCTTCTTTCAGACACACCAAGGAAGAATAAATGGAGAAACCCCTCACACTGAAATCCACAAGGCTGCTGCTTTCCAGTGGGAAAGAACAGTTTACCCTGGTAGAAGAACGGAGACATTTGTACCACATGCCTGAGATGCATAGATTGTTATTCCAATTGTTCCTTTGACTGAAGTACATGTCTCGTCTTCTGGTTAAAGCTTGTATACTGAAGGCAAGGGTCACATAATCAGCCAACTTTTACAGGATTTTGCTCCAATGGAAAAAAAAAACAACCTTCAACTAATCCCAAGTTAATGACAACTATAGTACTGAATAAAAAAATTGTCTTTAGCTGTAAAGCAAGAGTACTGGAAACAGGCAGCATTAGCTCTCTCAGGTAGACTTGTTGTTGTGGATAGTCACAAAAGGGGATTTTGTTCAACTTGGCTCCCACCTAATGTGCTTAGCTTAAAAAAATGCTCTTTAAAATATTACTAATTTGTGATCTTACTTCCTTGTGGAATCCAACAATTTTCCATAAATTCCTTCAATCTGATGTGACTTTCACAAACCACTGATATCAGAAAGTGCACTTTCTTAAACTCTCTTTTCATGGTGAATGTGACATACAGAAACACTTAGTCTTTGGCCAGAAGAATGTGTATAGTTGTATTTCAAATTCTTTGCATGCAAACTATGCCATAAATACCTATGTGCTATAAAGAACTATATGCTTGTATGCCATAAGGACTGATATATGCATAATAATACCCAACACTATGCATTTACAATGCAGTATATAGCATTTCCAATCTGAAGATCTTGAAGCACATCAGAAACATGTTGGTAAAGAACCATTGTCCCAATTTTATAAACAGGGAAAATGGAGCACCGAGATATTAAGAGACCAGCACAAGGTTACACAGTGAGCCAGTGGGAAAACCAATAGTTCTGATTCCCAGATGTTCTAACCTCTACACAATGCTACTGTACATGGCTAAGTCATGCTCCCACTGGAGACAATGGCAAAGCTCCATTGACACCAATGGAAACAGACTTGGACCCTTTAAATATATTCAGATATGTGGGCAGTTGGAACAATCCCATTCAGAACTGGAAGGATTTTACAAAAGGCAATCTTTAACAGTGTTACTGATTGCACCTGGCATAAGTCAAAATGCAACAACTTTATACCATTTATACCATTTTTTTGTTTTCTGTTTGCATTTCAATCAGCTTGGGGAACAAAATCAGTCTGGTATGAAACATAAACCTATTATTATTGGACTTTATATTGCGTTTAGATCATAACATTTTGGAAGTAGAGCCCATGTGTCTTCTGAGCCATACAAAGCTCTGAGCACAGTCTGTACTTAAGTAATAGCAACAAACAAGTCTCTTATTTAAATTACAGAATCTACTATTTGGCCCTTCATAATTTGACAGTGTCCCTTTAATTTCCTCAGCTTTATGGTATAAGCTGGAGGGACTGATTATACTCAGATCTGTACTGATCTCTTCCTCCCTCCCTCCCCCGTCTGCTAAATCTTACTTGTAGAGCAAAAGCCGAAAACATGAATTAAGTGATGAAAATAGGAAATAATATCCCCCCTCAAAAAAAAGCCTGCTCCACATGGTAATATCTTGAATTTGAACTACTGTGTTAGCAGGATGATGACATATGGTGTTGGATTCCAACATTCAGTGCCAGTTGATCGTGTCAGGAGAAGTTATCTGTACAACTTTCAGTCTCTTTGCGATGGGGTCCCTATTTTCTATAGGGACAATCAGTAGTGCTTTGCTTTTCAGTCTTATGTAAGGCAGGTTACTGTTTAGTGTGAAGGTAGAAAATTGCTGTTATCTTCTTCACTGCCTGAAAAGACTCTTCCGAATACTGGGCACTGAAGCAGATATCCCCCAGGTTAAATTGAACAACTCATTTAAAACTGCTTTAGTTAAAGCAATACTAAAAAGTGCACTGAGGAACAATACTGTTTACCTCATAGGATGATCATCTATTTGAAACCAGTGAAGTAAATGAGGGTTGGCTTAAGAAAATGTCATGGAACAAATCTTATAACTTCCCTTTGGGGTCAGCACTTTAAAAGCATTGTGTGTATGCTGGGGATTCAGCAGAGGACCCCGCTCCCTCTGATTCAGCAATGGGCCAATCCCACAACATGATGTTACAGGTTACTGGGAAGAAAAATGCCTTAGCACTGAATTGACTGTCAGCATGAATTTCGTCAATGCAGAGAGGTAGGTTGGTCTAGAAGATGGCATACTAGGCTCAGAGTCAAGAGGTTCCTGAATACCAATCTCCGCTCTTAAACCGACTTGCTGTGTGATCATGAGCAAATCACTTAGGCCTTGTCTTCATAACAGAATGTTACAGTGTTAGAACAAGGACAAGATGTGTTCAGCATCCTGTCAGATAGTCATAGTGAACCTGAACACTAGCACGGTTTAATCACGAGTAGCTGACACATCATTGAACATTGACTTGTCCTTTTTTACAGTGACCTATTACAGTTCTGTTGTGAAACAGTTATGAAGTGAAGACAAGACCATACTCTCTCTCTCTCGGTTTTCCATCCATAAGATGGAGCTAATACTTATTTCTCCAAGTGACAGCTTTGTCATGAGGATTATTTAATGTTTGTACAATACTTTGAAGATCTAAAGTACCATCTAAGTGCTAGATACTGTTACAGATATGGAGGAAAGAATATGTAAATTAAGACATGATCATACAATTTTTTTCTTAGTACTACAAAGATATTTATAAAATATCCTCCAGGCAGAGAAAAAGCATAAAAGTGAAAGTCTCACTAATCATGCCAAATCTTCCTAAATCCTACAGACTGCCACTATTCTGAAACATGAAAGACATCAGAGAAAAATGTATTTAAATATATAAAACAAAATAACTTTCAAACAACAAAGCAATGAACCAACACAAGGCAACACCCAGCACTATAGATGGTAAATCAAATTATTAGCTTTTATTTATACATTCTGCACTGTATGCAGTCTTGAAAAGCCTTACAGTATATTATCTCATCAGAGGAAGGTAGATAACACTTAAGAAATAATCCTTGATCTCAGGGATATGAATTTGTGAGCGGCATGAACAATATGTTAGAGTAAAAACAACAAAAAACTTCAACAAGAAGGTCATCAGCTTCAATAATGTTTATTTCTAACAATTTCTATCTGTCACTATGTAGGTATCCCTCTGTCATAGAGGCATATTTTATAATGCAGTTTATCTCGGCTGCTGGAAGGGGCAGAGTTAAGTCTAATTGGACTTTCCTTCTCTTCTACTCTATTGCATTCAGGGTCCATTATTTTGCTCATCACCATGGTATCTACATGCCTGGCCTTGCTGCAGCTGACTCCGCTCTCAGAAGTGGGAGCACGCCATCTAACAAGTTTTATAGGGCTTGCATTATTTCTACTTGTACTGCAGTAAAGTTCAGACACTGTTTGTTTTAACACCTGTAGCTGCTGGTTATCATTGCCCCCTGTTCAAATAGTCTGACCTATACATAATAGTATATCGTCATGTTTGGAAAGAAAAAAAAATCAAATATGCCACAAGCCAGAGCCCAAAAGAGCAAAGGGATGGCATGGTGGTGAAACATGGTATATTGATCAGTATCTGGACATGCACACATACCTAGATGCCGATCTTCCTAAATTCTCAAAATTAAGCTGCGTAACACCTAGTCAGTCCTTGGATGGGAGACCACCAAAGGCTACCCAAAGTGGTGCCAGTGATTCTGTTGGTGTCACTCTTCCCTCTGAGCCTCTACTGAGTACTGAACAACTCTCCAGCATGGTTTTAGTGGCCACCGTGTTGATGGGTGCCCTGCCTTTCAAATTAGATGTAAAATAAAGGTCCTGACTGTTTGTGCTCCAGAATCTAAACAGTTTCTTTACCTCTAATACAAACAGCACCATTTTTAAGCTCTCTCATTATTTGGCTGAGATCAGCACTTGACCAAAAGGCAGCTGTCTGAAGCTAAACTCAGCACACAGCAGCAATGCTTTTAGGAAGATGAAAAGAAAGACGTTGAAACTCTAGAAGTCACAGTTATCCCAAGCACCACTGAAGGAGAAAGCACTCACAGACTGCTGAACTGGTGCAGAGCCTCGGGCTCCTGCCATTCTTGATGCTGCTGGATACATAGATAGAGATGACCACAAAGAATGCTTTCCTCCAACCTATGACTATTAAGAAGACTGCCTCCTGTCCTACCTAACATACACCTGACCACATCAATCCAGGCTTTTGTGATCTTCAGGTTGAATTACTGCAACTCACTGTGTCTAAGCATGAACATACCAACATTAAAAACTCTTCAGTTAGCCCAGAATGCATCAGCCTCTCTCCTCAACAACAGCATCTACTGACAGCATATCACCCAAGTGTCCCACTCACTGCAATATCTTCAAATACGATATCAAGTCAAAATCAAGGTCAAACCCTAACCTTCAAGGCCCTACATGGAAATAGGTCAAAATGCCTCAGAGAGTGCCTCTCTTTTTGCAAGGATGACTTCCCTTCAAAGCTATGTTCCTCTGGAAGTGTGGAGCCATAAACGGCCAAGTTTGTGGAAGAGAAAAAGAGCTTTCTCAGCAGAAAGGCCTAAACTTGGCTCTGGGTCTGCAGGAATAAGTGACTGTGATGCACTTCCTATCCCCTCTTGGGGAAAAGACAGGAGGAGGGCCAAGACATGGGTGGAAATTTGGCACTGCCATCCAACATGCTGGCCAGAATCTTGTATAAACCAACAATAAAATTATCCTTCCTGGAGCAAGGGGAAAGCAGGGAGGGAATTGTGCCTTGGTGGACTGACCGATTCCACTCCCCCTGGGGCAGGCAGCTTATGGCCTGATTTCTGGCTCAGGGCAGTGCCTAAATGCATGATCTAGCCCACACATGGAAAACAACGAAATCCAGCAAGAACATTGCTATGCAGGGAGAATCACATTGGCACATGATTTCTAATGATTTCTTTACTGTTTGACGGAATAGATTTTATTGACTGATTTTGTACTAAGGCAGCACGAAGTACTATATGTGGTGCCCTTTCCCCTCTAATATTTTTAACAGATTGCAATATTACTTATACCATCTCAGGGTGGTGTTACTGAATATGCAGCATAACTAGTATTTATCCCTCTAATTTTCATTGGTCCTCATTCAAACACCATAAAATATTACGCACAGAAAAAAAGTACTGAATATTCAAAAAATATATTCTCCAGCCCCATGTGTATTTTTTCTTGGCTCCCTTCTTTGTGAGGCTTATGTTGCAAACCTCTCTCTATAGTGAGAATCTTGTGAAGTCCTTACAAAAAGACAACCATCCCATTATACAGTGAAAAAGGCAAAGATAACATGGACAATACAAACTGAGTTCCTTAAGAAATGAACAGCGCTGTGTATTTATTTATTATCTCACAACCTCAGGCAAAAAGTCTTATGTTAGATTGCATCCAGGAAACCTCACCATGCAAATTAGACACTTAACATGTAAACAGAGCCTTCTGCTACTTTGTGAAGTATCCCTAAACATACAGCTGGTTACAGCTGTACTACAAGCTATGATTGTGCCCTATGTTAGAGGCAGACTTAGAGCAGGGCACTGTTTGGATGGAAGTTTTGTAAGTAGCACATTTCCCTGGAGTCAGAATTAAAGCACTCTAACCCCATTAGGTAGAAGCAAGTGCGATCTTTCAGATGAGGTGAGAGAAAGCTTGACAAAGAAAAAAAGTTGAGATATGCACCCCCATTGAAACAGGAACATAGTGGAGGAAAAGGGGATGTATTGATTCCTTGTAATTTTGTTTATTTTACAGTTTTGTGGTCCTCTTTTGATGCTGTATTTCTGACTATACAAAATTCCATTAAATGCTTTGCTTCCAGAGCAATAAACTTAAGATGCACAGTTTCTTAATGATCCTACTATGATCAAGCTGGCACTTGAAAGGAGATGTTACATTTCAGTAAGCTAACCTTGTAGAGAGGTGGGGGTGAGAAGTTTTTTTTTTAAATGTACTCATTAAAACGCATTATGATGTAATTTAACTTCACAGAGAAGTCACAAGTCAGCATGTTTTGTAATTTTCCTTGGCATTCACCAGGAACAAATTACCCTAATACAGGACTATACTATTAAGAAAGGTTGTAACCATGGGGTAGGACAGAATGACAAGGACAACGGCAAAAGAAGGACAAAGACCAGACTCAAAGCCTGACTCATGCTGCAGGGTGCTGTTTTAAAGAAGATCCACAGTGGCATTTTCTTTGCTCTTGTGACTCGCAGGGCATGGATCACAAGTGCCAAGAGAGAGACGGATATGCTATAAAATAAGAAGTGAAAAGGAGTCAAAATAATTCCATTGTTTTCAATTTGTAAAAGGTTATATATGCTGGCCAAGAACTTCAGTTCAGTTCTGAAATGCCTATAAGTAGCTGTTTCAAAGAGATATTCAAGATGGTTGATATAGATTTGTATAGCGTGGGTGATAAAAACTGATCTGCTATAAGATGGGATATCTAGCAAGAGCAGTAAGAATTTATAGTATTCTGAACAAACATGTGCCAAACACTTTAGAAATGATTTGTCACCAAGAAGGGATGCACATTCATTCACCACAAGGAATGATCTATGTTTCATGGTATAAAATCTTAGTGTCACATGAGACAGAATATCTCATGCCAAGTGTCAGATCAAGGACAGATCCAGGCCATACTCTCCAAAGAAGGCAATACAACATACTGTTTTCACTGCTTGCTGTGACACAAATGTTTTTAAAAAGTGAACCTGGGCACCATGCAATCATAAGCTCTTCCTAGTCTTCTACAAGCCAGCAAACACACACAAATCTCCCCCTTTGCCTGGATTTTGTTACATACTTAAATTTATCATTAAAGGATTCGTGATTTGGAGGGAGCCAATCCAGGATTTAAACCCCCCAATGTAGAATAATTCCAGCATAGGGAGCATCAGTGCAAGGTTCCATGTCTCTGCACTGTTTTGGAGGAACCATTCACCTCTTGCTGAGACTTCCACAAAGATGTTGTGGATTTTGTGATGTGGACATATATAGCCATTAGATACTAGACTAGACTATCAGTTTATTTCAGTTAAACTACCAAACTGTTAATTGATGGCAACGACTTCCACTCATTACTTGGCTGGATTTGAACCAGTGTCTTAGGAGAGGTTTCAGAGTAGCAGCCGTGTTAGTCTGTATTCGCAAAAAGAAAAGGAGTACTTGTGGCACCTTAGAGACTAACAAATTTATTAGAGCATAAGCTTTCGTGAGCTACAGCTCACTTCATTGGATGCATTTGGTGGAAAAAACTTAGGAGAAAAGGTGTTTCCCATTATTAGTTGCCTTTAACTCGCATCATGATCATCATCACAAATCCTAACGGATAGAGCCTCTTTGCATATCAACTGCCACCCAGATGGATCACTAGCTAGGCCCTTAAAATGGTATATGTCTATCCAAAGATGCTCCACCCCTAAGTTGTGTGTATCTGTAAAAGGGAAGATGCCCTTTCCTATTGTCTTGCCTGCCAGCCCCTGGCAACACAACTCCTTCCGAAGCATTTTCCAGGTCCTCTCCACTACCATTCCAAGTAAAGGGGTTTCCAAAAGCTGAGATAAGTGGGAGAGAATCCAGAAGAGCCTGGCTGACTCCCTTTCGTCCTCTTAACTCTCCTCACTTTTGAGGAGCCCATGCACTGCAGCTTACTTGGAGTGGGGCTTCCATAGGGTAGGAAGGAAGAAGAGACCAAGCAGCAGAGTTTGAACTCAGTGATAACAGCAAAGAAGAAATAAGAACTGGAACAGTGTCATTCCATTCACAAATTATCCACTTTTGACTTTTTATTTTCTTATGCATGGTAACTCAACTAAATGATCCTCATTTGTCACACTTCATCACTGAAATGTGACTGTCAATATACCATTCCAAGCCAACGTAACCTTTCCAATTCAAAGCTTTTTAAGAGTCATCATTAGCATAAACTTCTTGCTAACATTATTTACCTACAGCAATTACATTTCATTTCCAAACATACCAAGAGAATTCAGAATTGAAATAGCTGCTATGGGAGCTGGAACCTCACTGTGAAAGGGTTACAAAGACTAGATTCAGAAAGAGGAAGAATTAACATGAAGGTTGTATAAGGAGGAAGCATGAAAATCCATTCAAATATATTGTGATTATTTCTCAAAATAATGCAGCAGACACATTAAATCCCTGAATGTCACTGACAATCCCAGAGAAGAAGATATTATATAAAAGTATCCCAGCCTCAGAATTAGGTAAAACTGATCTAAAATGAAAATAATATCCACTCTGACTGCAGTAATCAGTGTAAATGCCTGGCGCAGTCACCTGGAACTATGAAAAAAGAAAAGGCGTACTTGTGGCACCTTCGAGACTAACATTTATTTGAGCATAAGCTTTCGTAAGCTACAGATCACTTCATCGGATGCATCCGATGAAATGAACTGTAGCTCACGAAACCTTATGCTCAAATAAGTGTTAGTCTCTAAGGTGCCACAAGTACTCCTTTTCTTTTTGTGAATACACACTAATACGGCTGCTACTCTGAAACCTGGAATTATGACTAACTTGTAGTGATAAAAAGGCCTTTCCCACTGTGTTGTAGCAAAAGTGTATGTGTAGCTCAGCAGCACAAGATGACGTTGCATTTTCAGGCACATGACACGTCACACCACCATGATTTTGTGTTGGCCTGCAATGATGATAGGTGGGAAACATGACAGTGGCTATCAGCAGCACATCAAAAGAGGAGGAACTGGAACATCTCTGAATTGGAGCACACATACACATACGTGCACGTACGCACACAAGGCTTTGATGGGAAATGTTCTAGGCAATCTCCAGGAGTAGATCAGAAAAACACCACCAGCAATTGGGAAGACAATGAGATAATCTGCCTCCATGATGCTAAGTATGTCAAGCAACAATATAACTGGGAGGTCAATCCAGATGTCAGATGTAACTGCTGGAAGATTGCAGTATCTCCTGGATTCAAACTATAGCACAGCAAATGAATTGCTCCCCACACTATTTGCTTGTGAGGGGCATCCCTATATTCTTGAGTATGCAGATCATAATTTTTGGAAGTACCACCTTCACGAATACAGAAACCCAGGACATGGCGTAAGACACACTGATACAGTGGTGCTGAAATATTACTACCAACAGTACTGTTTGCCTTTTGGAGGCAAACGTTGCACAAACTGCCCTCTACTGTTTGGAATGTCAAACCTGTACCCAAATATTTCCATTTGCAATTTCTTTCTCTTAATTGGTTTACAAAGACACCCTAAGACAGCTGAGAGCAACACAATATGAAAGATCAGTTGCCAGAGAGGGCAAAGTGGATTAGAAAAATAAAAACCAAGCCCACTCTGAAATTTTGCTCATTTACAAACAAGCATTCTTGAAATGTTTAGTTAACTTATTATTAGCAGTGTCAATTCATTTTGACCAGCCCCTATTTACTTCTACATTCTGGCGGGCAATAGATGGAGCAGGTGAGATAGTTAAGAAGGGTGCCCTTGCAATATTTCTGGCCAGACCTGCCGTGGAAGCTAGAGAGATTTCAAAAGGAAGCCTATTTGTGGGCAATTTCCTGTCCAATTGTGCACACAAGACAGATTTGGAGAGTTTGAATCTCAACTCACCATGAATGCCAAAATTTTTTATTTTCATCCCTGCATAAACAGCAGGTCAAAGAGACTTACAGAATGGAAAGCATTCACTTTAATTAATGTATTTTTACTTAGAATCTGCTAAGAAACTGCACTGACTTGATCAAAAGAAAGCATCAAACACATAACTGAAAAGAATGAATTCTGAAACTTCACTGCAGCTGATTTAACAGAGCTCCATATTAAAAAGCTCCCTTCACAGAAGAGGCTTGGAAAGACAGGAAGGCAGTGGGAAGATCCAAGAGCATGGAGATGTAAAGAGAAAGCAAACACTGCCCTCTAAGCATCATTAGCTTTAATGGCAGTGGCTTCCTGGCAACCTGTCAGGTGCAGTACAAACTGTTTCCAAAAAGCCAATAACTTCAAGGAAGGCTCAGTGAAGCAGAGAACTGTCCTTTCATTTGTGGATTTGACATACATAGTTTCTCCAATGTGTTTTTGTTTTATTATTTAAAACTTCAGACAGTATTAAACCAGACGCTGAACTGAAGGTAATGCCAGGATTAACTAATGCTGCATGCCCAGAGGCCAGCTTTCAGTCAGGAGTACCAACCCTGCATAATGAGAATGAATCTGGACATTTTAAGTCCTAGGCAACTCAGAGAACTGGTGAAACAAGTGGCAGATCATATAAGGAGAAAACAAAAACTATTTCTTGAGTCAGCTCAAAGAGCTATGAATAAATCACTATTTGGTGGAGAAAGAGGGTTTCCCAGAAGGAGAATACGCAGTCTCAGGGTCTGATCCTGAGAGGAGCTTTGCATCTGTAAGTCACAGTAAAGTTGCGTGACTGAATGCACTCCTATATTCACACCCTATACATTACTGTAATAATTTTTGTACAAAATATGTCTTGTGACTTATTTGAAAACTAGTAACTCGCTGGTCAATAATATCATGGTGAAATGTAGCCCTTATTAGGCAAGAGTGGTTAAGCAGGTGTATCTTAAACAAAGGAATGTGCATTTACCTCAATTTGCATATAAGTAGTAAACAAGGCCCTTGAGACAGCCAGAGGGAGACAAGGCAAATCTGCATGTCAGCATACACAGCGTAGAAGAAAGCATATAGCAGCACCTTCACCCCTAGACTCCACATTGCCACCTTTATTGATTGAATAAACTTTGCTTTGAGGGGTAATCCTCAGAAGAATCCCCTTCAAAGGTGGACTGGACTCGAAAAGTGAGGGGCAAAAATCTCAGTCAGTCTTTACCTCTTTCACCTAAAAAAAACAAAGGAAACTGCGCTTTGGATTTTGGGGCAGATCCTGACTTGAGAATTTGGTCAGCAATATTGATGGGAACACGAGGTAAGGATTTTACCTTGAACCAAGTCTAGTTTGTTAAATTTTAGCTACTATAAAGGGTTTTATCTTTATTTCTCTTGTAATCATTTCTGACTTTAATACTTTGCACTCGTACTCACTTAAAATCTCTTTGTAGTTAAATAAACTTGTTTTATTCTTTAATCAAAACTAATCCAGTGCTGTGGTTAAACTGAATTGTTTGGTAACTCTCATTAATGTAGCGAACTGTTGCATATTGACCCAGTACAGGGGCAATGGACCTATAATATCTGAACTGTCCAGGAGAGGGCTGCACAGTGCAGACCACACTTTGTGGGGAAAGTCCAGGTCTGGGAGTATGTTGGGGTCACCTTGCAAGTAGTCACCAAAGCTGGTGGAAGCCAGAATGTTGACTGGTGTATTGCTGACAGGCTGCAGCTATACACAGACATTCAGGGAGTGATCTGCATCCTCTTTGGCTGTTTGTGAGCAGTCCAGGTTGGAACCTACATCAGTTAGGCATTGTGAGACACCCAAGGTTGCCGGGCTGGTGGTGACTCAGCCCCTCACTAGTCTGGATTGTATCCCAGAAGGTGATATATTGGTATTTGCTGTACTGTGATCATCACTTTTTAGAAGCAATTGCCATACTGGGGCAAAAGTGAGAAAATCATGTTTATTCAGGAGTGACTTTGTTAGTAACTGCCTGAATTCCCTGATTCCCTGTTCAGTTTTGAGAGACTTTAGTTGGAATGAGACCACTCCACTATGCATTTTGCTTCTCTAGAGGGCAGATCATCATTCTAAGCCTGTGGCGTCACAGGCTGTTGTTGACAGCAAGAACTGAGATGTTACAAACTCAGCAATATGTCCTCACTGCAAGATTGAGAGGGTGAAGAAAGGAGACACCATTGTTTCAAACAGTTATCATAGATCATGAACAAAAATGGTGGGGAAAGTGCTGGAAAACACAAGCTAGAAACAAAGGTATTTTATTGGGCCCAGACATTTTAAATAATTAATTAGTGCAGAAGGCCCAAGTCCTACCCCAAGCCAGGCTTGATTCACAGGAGTTTCACAGGAAAGAGCGGGAAGGCATTTCCCAGAAATGGAGCAGCATCAGAGTTGCTGTACAATCACTATTGCAATAAGCCTCATGACAGCTGTGCCCTTGTCTCACAGAAGGCAATGACCAGCAGATCTACATAGTACTAACCAACAACACAATTCCTTTCCAATCCCCCCTCTGCACCACCTCCAAACCTGATAGGCTCCAGAAATCCTGTATCTCATCCCCACTCAAGCATTGTAAATCATACTATTCTTGCCACTTCTGGCATGCTCCACAGCTGCACAGGAAGGGTTACGTTTTTGATCAGACTGACATCTGAGTTGACAGAAATAAGAGAAATCGTCCTTGTCACCCAACCCTGATGGGATTGATGTCCTGTAAGTGGATAGCTAAACACTGGAGCTAACTAAATCCTGTTTTCAGTTCGGACTTGTCATGTGAGTGAGAATCTCAAACCGATATTCCCCTCGAGTCAAAGGCAACAACTCTATCAAATAATCCAAACTAGAATCTCTCCCAACATTCATCTTCTTTTGGCCAGGCCTTCACTCAGCTGGGCCTCTTTCTGAATATATTACCAGGGATGAGATTTTCAAAAAGCCATACACTTTTACAGCCCTTCTGCTTTAAAAAAAATTGTTTTTTTAAACTGATTGGCTTGGTACATAAAATTATACAGTTCTGCAGAATAAATGTAACACAACTGAATTACAGGGCTATAATTCCATCAAAAGATTTCTGGTGTCATCATAAACCATTTGAGCAAAGCGCCAGTGAATTCTGATGTTGCCAGAAGCCCCTATGTAACATTTTACACTTGCTGTTCAATGCAGACTTGTCTATTTTATTTCTTATTTTCAAATAAAATATGGTCAGAACTTCTACAGAAATATATATTCTGCCCCACTCCTATTACCAGGCAATTCATACTCTTGATGACACCCCAATATATCCTGAAACACTGAAGTTGTGGACCTGTAGTTGTGTTTTGCTTTTTGACTTCTGCTAAAGCCATATGTTTGAGCTGTATTTTAAGAAAAAATTGAAAAAGAAGCTTAAAGACTCACCAAAAGGATTCATATGGGTTGTTCATCTGTTTCATAACGATATGTATCTATTGCCTTCACTTTAATGGCTTATATCATTACATAACATTTAAAAAAATAAAATTCATTTAATACTCTCTAATCTTGTCTCATATTTATTTCTGTTAATAATCTCCCAAGGCCAGTGATATAAATGGTTCACAGAAATAATAATGAATTCCTTCTTCTGTGTGAAAAAACCCCTCTGTACACAGAGATCCAATGAGGGTAGAACAGAACTGTATACTGGGCCCTTCTCCAAGACAGTTTAAAGACTTAACTCAACTGAAACCACTAACTCCAATGGTTCCAGCAGACACAGAGAGCTGTGCCATTCCCATATACCACTTCCCAAACCCCTCAAGAATAGTACACTTAGAACAGTGTGCAAGGAACACCCTCATATAAGGGCTGAAAGTCTAGTAACGCCTTCATCAGGAGGAGAGCTGGTTGAATTATTCATTTTGAATGTATTATGTAAATGTAGCCCCTTTTCTCTTTGTGAATCAAATATGATTTCTACGAATGTAATTCCTAAGTATGCACTGAATACTTTAGGCAAACAATTTTCAACCTCTGGGTTGTTGTGAGCTATTTGTGGTGCATGTTTAGTCACCAAAGTCACATTGCTTTGTTTACGCTCAATGACTGAGTAACAGAAAATGTTTAAGCAAGAACGTGATGAATGATGCACAAAGAAGAAGAATAAAGAATAGCAAATATTCTTGTTCACACATATGTGCCCATGTGAAAACGGGGGTTGTCATAAAGAACATCCACTCTCCATAGTCACATGAAAAACCAAAAACTAAACAATACAAACTTCACAGCTGGTCATGGATAGCAAATAAAAAGGCACATGGATGTGGTCAAACTGACAAGCCATTCCAGATTTAGACACATGCCCCTGTTAAAAAAAATTTCCAGTAGAAGAAGTTGGTTTGACATGATTTGTTCTTGACAAATCTATGCTGACTGTTACTTATCACCTTATTATCTTCCAGATGTTTGCAAACTGATTGCTTAATTATTTGCTTCATTATCTTTCTGGGTACAGAAGTTAAGCTGACTAATCTATAATTCCCTGGCTTGTCCTTATTTCCCTTTTTATAGATTGGCACTATATTTTCCCTTTTCCAGTCTTCTAGAATCTTTCCTGTCTTCCATGACTTTTCAGAGATAATCACTAATGGCTCAGATATCTACTCAGTCAGCTCCTCGAGTATTCTAGGATGCAGGCCATCAGGCCCTGGTGACTTGAAGACATCTAACTTGTCTAAACAATGAGGAGTCCTTGTGTAAATATACAGCACATGAAAAGATGGGAGTTGCCTTACCAAGTGGGGGGTCAGTGCTAATGAGGCCAATTCCCAACAGTTGATAAGAAGGGGTGAATATCAACAAAGGAAAAATTATTTTTTTGTAGTGACCCAGCCACTCCCAGTCTTAATTCAGGCCTAATTTGATGGTGTCAAGTTTGCAAATTAATTCCAGTTCTGCAGTTTCTTGTTGAAGTGTTTTTTTGCTGAAGAATGGCCACTTTTAAGTCTGTTATTGAGCATCCAGGGAGATTCAAGTGCTCTCCTACTGGTTTTTGAATGTTACAATTCTTGATGTCTGATTTGTGTCCATTTATTCTTTTGCAGAGAGACTGTCCAGTTTGTCCAATGTACATGGCAAACGGGCACTGCTGGCACATGATAGACTATATCACATTGGTAGATGTGTAGGTGAACAAGCCCTGATGGCGTGGCTGATGTGGTTGAGTCCTGTGATGGTGTCCCTTGAGTAGATATGTGGACAGAGTTGGCAACAGGGTTTGTTGCAGGGGTTGGTTCCTGAGTTAGTGTTTCTGTTGTGTGGTGTGTAGTTGCTGGTGAGTATTTGCTTCAATCAGTATTTGGGGGGCTATCTTTAAGCGAAGACTGGCCTGTCTCCCAAGGTCTGTGAGAGTGAGGGATCGTCTTTCAGGATACGTTGTATATCCTTGATAATGCGCTGGAGAGGTTTTAATTGGGGGCTGTAGCTAATGGCTAGTGGTGTTCTGTTACTTTCTTTGTTGGGCCTGTCCTGTAATAGGTAACTTCTGGGTACCCTTCTGGCTCTGTCAATCTGTTTCTTTTTTTCATGTGCTGTATATTTATACCTGCTTACTGTATTTTCTACTCCATGCATCTGATGAAGTGGTTTATATCCCACGAAAGGTTATGCCCAAATAAATTTGTTAGTCTCTAGGGTGACACAAGGATTCCTCATTGTTTTTACTAACACGGGTACCCCTCTGTAACTTGTCTAAGTCATTTTTAATTTGTTCTTCCCCATTTTAGCCTCTTATCCTACCCATTTGCACTGGCATTCACTATGTTAGATTTCCAATCACTACCAACCTTCTTGGTGAAAACTGAAACAAAGAAGTCATTAAGCACCTCTGCCATTTCCACATTTTCTGTTATTGTTTTTTCCCCCTTCATGGAGTAACGGGCCTACCCTGTCCTTGGTCTTATGTCCCTACATACTTGTGTTATTTGTTTATATTCATCCTCTCTAATTTGACCTAGTTTCCACTTTTTCTATGACTCTTTTCTGAGTTTCAGATCATTGAAGATCTCCTTATCAAGCCAGGGTGGTCTCTTGCCATACTTCCTATCTTTCCTCCTACTTTCTGGTTCCACACTTTTCTTGCTGACTGAGAATGATTTTAACATAGTCCTTGAGTTACCTCCATAGACCTTTTTGTTTGGACTAATTCAATGTCTCCCTTTTATATCTTTTGCCAGTGGTGAGCAGTAGCCGGTTCGCACCGGTTCGCTAGAACCGGTTGTTAAATGTAGAAGCCCTTTTAGAACTGGTTGTTCTCTAAAAAGGCTTCTAAATTTAACCAGACAAAAGTGGCATCTTAGGCACCAACTCCATGGGTGCTCCAGCCCTGGAGCACCCAAGGGGAAAATTTGGTGGGTGCAGAGCACCCACCGTCAGCTCCCCGCCCCACATCTGGGCCCAGCTCACCTCACCTCTGCTCCGCCTCCTCCCCTGAACGTGCCGCCCTGCTCTGGTTCTCCGCCCCCCACTCCAGGCTTCCCGTGAATCAGCTGTTCGGCTGGAAGCCGGGGCAGGCTGAAAAGCAAGCAGCGGCTTCCTGCTCAGACCCAGGGAGGCGGAGGTGAGCTCGGGCAGGGGGGCGCGAGGAGGGCCGCCCGCACCACAGCAGGTAACCCGGGGGGGCACGCAGGGGAACCACTCCCCCCCCCAGCTCACCTCCACCACCCTCAGCCTGAGTGGGAAGCCGCAGCCTGCTTCTCAGTCCTCCCCGGCTTCCCACCGAACAGCTGATTTGCGGGAAGCAGGGGGAGGAGGGCGCGGAGAAACAGAGCTGGGTGGTGCGTTCAAGGGAGGAGGTAGAGGTGGTGCATTCAACAGAGGAAGCGGAGTGGAGGTGAGGTGATCTGGGGCCGGACGTGGGGTGCTCTGCAAATTTTCCCCGTGGGTGCTCCAGCCCCGGAGCACACAGGGAGTCAGCGCCTAAGGGGATCAGTGGGGGAGTGGCTGCTCACCCTGCTCCCCCCCCAGCTACACTCCCCCACCCCAGGAGCCAGAGGGACCTGCCGAATGCTTCTTGGGAGCTGCCCCAGGTAAGCACCTCCGGGTCTCCCCACGTCGCCCCCCAGCAGGTGCCTCTGGCTCTTAGGGGTGGGGTGGGCACCCACTACGGTGGCCCACGAGACCCTCTGGCAGTCAGGGGACAGGGGAGAGGGATGAATGGGGCAGGGGTTCTGGGGGGAGGCATCAAGGAACGCGGGTGGGGGGGTTGGATGGGGCAGGAGTCCCGGGGGGTGGGTATGGGCAACGACCCCCTCGTGGGGTGAGGAGGGAACCCGTTGTTAAGATTTTGGCAGCTCATCACTGCCTTTTGCCATCAACATTTGTTATTATAGGTTATGAACCTTCATGTACTTTTTACATTTGAGCTCAGAATTTGGGTAAATTTGAAGGTCCAATTATCACAACATGCCCTTTGAAACTCTAATGTTTACTGAGGAAACTCTACAGTATGCAAAATTTGAAAGTACTTGTCAAGCTCCAGTAGAAAGGCTACCACAACTCATGGCCAAAGAAACTTTATTTACCTTTTAAGAAGAAGAATCAATGCTTATGGGTGTGTATGTATAGGGCAGTGAGCAAGAGTTTCATGTAAACCTGAAAGCCTGATGTTGGGTTTCAAGGGGGAGTGGTGACCAAAGTAAGGCAGAAAGGATTGCAGAGATCCTGTTTAGGGGCATGGGAAGGAGGGCTCTGGGGTGCTAGGAAATAATCTCTTTATTGCAGAGATAGGGAGGGCTGGAAGGAGCCTGTCAGGTGGGGTCACAGAGCCAGGATGAAGAAAAGGAGTGATTGTGGAACCTACTCACTAGGGAGAGAGTGTAATACGAGTGCTGGTAGATTGCCAGGTATGTGCATGTGAGAAGGAAGAGAAGGAGTACAGGAATTTGTTCTGAGCACAGGGCAGCAAGAGCCTGTTGCATTTGGAAGCTTGTGTCTAGAAAGGGCTGAAATGAGGAAATGCCAAAAGGTCAAATTGAGAGAAAGGAGTGATTGGGTTGCTATAAGCGTCAGAGCTTAGTTAAATACAAGCTCAGAGCCCTCTGAGGTTTACTCAGCAATCTCCTCTAGGTGCAATCTTCCTCCTCTCACGAATACCGGGATCTACTAAAGCTCCTCTTTAGGCAATGCCAAGCTCTCTGTGCATGTTTTTATAGCCTTTTAAGTCTCACCAGGGATTGATTTATGATTAATTTATTCTCAGAAAATTTAAAAAAATATTTTTAAATGACTCAGCTGCATTTTGCATCCCTTCTTAATGTCACATAAACCAAACCCCACAACACAAAGCACTCTTGAGAATTCCATAGGTAACTGCTGCTGAATTAATGAGAGATCCACTTGCGTCAACAAGCATTTGTTCCAGGGCTTAGACGTGAGGAGGAGGATCTCTATGCTGTGAAGTTACACACTGTGAAATATGTAAAGAGCTAAGGCTGATGAGTTCAAAGGGCAGCTGAAAGTCATTTCCACGTGTAAAAATTATTGAAGCATAAGCTGTCAGATTTTTAAGGCCTAAAGACGTACTTTTTTGGTTAAAACTGGTCATTATTGTTGTGCCTTCAAGGTTAAAAAACAGACAGTGCTGCATCATTGTAAACATTAGCTTATAATTAAAACAATGACAACTTCCTCAGCCTCAACATCAGCTTGGCACTGTTCCTAGTCCTTCTCACACTCACAAGGAGCTGGATGCTACAAACTAAGGCAGCAGAACCACATAGTTATTGTCTTCACCCCATCCCACCTTTATATCGTTCCATCCATAGTTCCCCTTTTATAAATGCTTCCTTAGTGTCTTTGTCCCATGTAGTGTACTGGCTAAGCTATCACTCTTGTAGCTAAATACACTCATTTTACAAGTTTGAATAAAGATTATTGTGGCAAAATTTTGCATCCAAAACACTCCCAAACTAGATGGAAAAAACTAAGCAAGTATGTTTTGTGTGTACAAAAAGTTTGATGCTCTTAAGAGCTAAAGCAAACTAGCTTTCATGGTAATATTAATGTTTTGCTATTAATATTGTAATAATAATTGAAAACTTCTCTGCAATGAGTTTTAAAGCCTGCAAATACAGCTCTACCTGGAACACACTCGAGCAAGTACATGAAGGCAAAATGCTGCAAGAGACTTACATTGCTACTGCACTGGAAGACAATGTAGCAGAGCAATTGCATAAATAGACTCCACATTCCCTTGTATCTACAGTTCACCAATATGTGGCAGCTCTTCATACAAGTCTGTGTATGACTAAATATTGGTCAGGTTGTGTAGCAGTAGTGTGACACCTGTATTTTTGCACACAGAAGGGCTAAGAACCACCAAAATCCTGTATAGAGACTGTAGCAGACTCCCAATAAGTGGACATACTACTTGTAGAGTCAGCTTCCTAGTCCTGTGATAATTAAGTGTATTTTTCTTGGTCAAAGCCAATTTACTTTGGCTTTGTTCTATTTTCCAGGGTTTGACCCAAGGTCCTTATCAACCTGTGTATCTGTATTAGCCAGCTACATTGTACTCTGTAAGTGCTTTGTAGACGTGAGACTGCAATGGGAGAGACAGAGAGACACTTGAGAAGAGACAGAAGGCACAAAACACTTTTCATCTGAGGATCAGGCCCCAGCTGATTAAGAATCTGGCCTTTAATATCTGCTTTTACTGCTACTTATTTCAAGCGGTACTAGAGAAGTCCTTTTGATTTCATTAGAAATACTCCTGAGTAAGGTACTATTCAATGTGAGTGAAGGAACAGAATCTGGTCCTGCCAATTGTATAGCATTATTTTACAAAATGTAGAAACTGAGGCATAAGCAATTAAATTACTTGCAAAAATTCCCACAGGGATTCTATTTTAGTTCTAGGAAAACAGAACCTAGGAGTCCCTTCTTCCAGTCTCCTTCTGTAACCATTAGAATATGCACCCAAGATACAGAGACCTGAGAATGAGGAGGATAAAGACATTACAAGACAATGATAATATGCACCAGTATTTACAGGCAGAAAATGTTTTGGTCTTATTATTCTGCTTTTGTGAAGAATTTTTAAGTGTTCCTTAAAAGCATTATGACAAATAGTAACACTTGTTTTTTGGGCTTACAAATTCATAATAATATGCTAACTTATTTCCCTGGAGACATGGGGAAAATAACAATACTTACAAGGCTAATATAGAGCAACTTCATGATTTAAATCCTTCGGTTGCATTTCATATGCCTGCTCCTTTACTGCATAACAGATTTTGGCACAAAAGTAGAGTTAATTATTGATGCTTCACTTCCAGCTCAAATCTGGACAATTATTGTATTCAAACACCTATTTCACTTAATTTTATGTTAGATGCCAAAAATCAGTTCAAACTTTAATTATGTCAAAATATCTTCTATCTTAAAACCACACAGTACGTAAAGATATCCAAGACATAAAAAGAAACAAACATGAAATATGCTGTTGAACTACTTTGCAATACATACTGCACGCTTCATTTCCTCAAGTCTCCTCTTTCCAATCAATCACAATATATTATTTTAATATGATTTGCATATTTAGGTATATAATTGCAATTTCAATTTTAGAAATTCAGTTAGTGCCTTGTTAGATTTTTTTTTCTTATTGCACATGTAAGAATTTGGGCACTAGTATATTTTTAAGTAGAGCATTTGTTCTTTTAAGACAAGCTGAAGTGGTAGAGAACTGAAAGCATCTGTATTTCTGATTTGTAGCTATGTTTGTCTAGTCACATTCACATATATCCTAAAGGAACATAAGTATCTTTTTCTATTAAAAAAATATTAGGAAAGCTGAAAAGTATGGTCTGCAATATAATATGGAGATATTAGACTCCTTTCAATGCCATACTATTTCCAAGTTGCAGCATATGGAGGGTATTCAGAAAGACTTTCAATAAAAGTTTCAGTAACTATTTGAAACTGTCTGAGGTACACAAACAGCTGTGCCTATATAAGAGAGAAAGGTATAGTACATAGATATGATGTATGGCCCTCCAAGGCTAATACATGGGACTTCCCTTAAGGAAATTAAATTTGAGACTCCAAATATCTTGGCAGTATGCTTTTAAAAATATAAACAAATAAACTGGATACATTACAACTGCTCTCTAGAGTTACGTGTTACAAATGTTGTAGAATCTATTTGGAAGACATAAACCAATGGTTTTCAGAAGTGTTTTCAATCCTCCTCTTGGTCACTAGATGGCAGAAATGCACAATACTTAACCAACAAAAGCACTAAAAAATGAGAGCAAATTTATGATGAAAAGAAAGTGAGTTTTTGTAAGGCTACAGAAACAGGAGCTGGAGGAAACTGATTATTAGGCCAGCGGATCAAAAATAAACATTTTGGAGCTCATAGTTCTTCACGTATTATCACTGCAATTTTATTTGGCCACTAATATTTTAGGTGCTGTCACAGTCCCATCTAAAACAATATTTTCTGAGATTTATAAAATGTGCTCAGGAAGGAAATATAAAACATGAATGGGCTCTTGTTGCTTGGCAAAATTTACACAGAAACATGCATCGAGCTGAGTGAAATTGTTTTGACAGTTTGTCAAAAATGCAGTTTTATGACAACTGAAACAATTTGTGAATTTGGGTTGAATTCAGTGAAGGTTTTGGTGAAAAAATGATTTTTTATTTTTTTAAAAAAAAGTCTGCAAGTTTTATTTTGATATTTTCAAAACTATTGTTTCAAAACAGCCTTTTATTTAAAAATTTAGTTAATTAAAAAAACCACCACAGATGATGTTACTATGGTATACACAAAAACTAAACCACTCCCCTCTCCAAAAAAAAAAAAAAACCCACCCACACACAAACTCACCCAGAACAATTATTCTTACCACTTTTTTTCTCTCCACATTGCTAACTCAAAAACAAGTTAATGTTTATTTTATTTATTTTAATTGAAATGCTGCAGGCAAATAAGTCCCTAATGTAAAATAACTTTTGGTATTCAGGGAAAACAAAACAACAATTACTTCATTTTTCAAAGGTGGCTATGTACATACAATGTAACCTCTCTTTCAAACCTACTGCATCAATGGTCTGAAAAGCCATTCTTCAAGAAGTTATTTTATTTACAAGTCACCAAGTCACTATCCGTACCATATTGTGCTCACTCCTGTTGCAGATCACCTGATACACAGTCATTTTAGGATAAACGGTGCAAATTACATACAATCTTATGTAGGGAGCAGTGCAAAGCTGTAGTCCCCTCCCCTCAGCATAATCGCCCCTCGAGTTTTCTAATGCAAGTTACTACCCCAGATGCTCTGTGAGCTGGTCCAGGGATTCAGCAACTTGTTCACTGGAGGAACTGCTTACAGGAAATATTATTGTGGTCAGCCCTGGCACAGGTGAAAAAGAGGCTTCTTGCATGCCTCCACTGAATTCCTGTGCAAAGTCTGATCACAATTTCGCCCTTTATTTTACATCTTCCTGTTAATGCTTGCTTTGCACGCACTCTTGATCTCTTTCTGCCATAGTCACAGAAGCGATTTTTTTTGACAGAAAAAAGTTTTACAAATCATCTCACTTTTGTGATCACACAAACAGTCAGAAGTGATTTATCCAAGGCCTCCTACTGTTTATATTTGGTTCAGTGATGCACTCAAGGATCAAAGGCAAAACCACATGGCTTTTGTAATCACTTAAGTGGCACAAATTGCAAATACTCAAAGGAATAGTTCACAGGCAATAATCTGTGAGCAAGCCACAGGCTGAAATTTGTTTGCATGAAATATATTCCATAATTGCAACTAATGAACAAATTAGTAACAACTGAAGTCTGTTTGTGGATAATACATGAACAGAAAAGGGGTAACTTTGCTACTTAAATTGTTCATTGGAAATTGTTTGCCAAGTTCCAGATACAGATTTTCCCATTCAATATGGCAGCAAAAATGCAATTTTGGGCTACACAGGCAAAGGTATTCCTTCTTGAAATAAGGAAGTTACAGTCCCTCCATATAGCTCTGGTATACCTGCAAACAACTGACAATGCTCCACTTGAGACATTTTCTTCACTGGAGTTTTAATTTACAACAGCAGAAAAATTGGCTGTGTTGAATTCTGGGTGAATTCAGTCAACAGCAGCAAGTGATTGACTAGATTTATTAAAAAAGATTTAAAAACCTAAGATAAACTACTGCTAAGGGGGACAATAACAATCTGTGAATGTCTGAAGGGTGTCTAAACACCAGAGGAGGAATGACAATTCAATGGCTGGGCCAAAGGGGTAATGTACATAGCTCGGAATAATTTAATTAAGTTAGGGAAAGGGAAATTTAGGTTGACTATGAAGAAAAATAGTAGAATATATTAAAGTTGTGAAATAGTCTTCAGCACTTGGAACTTTTAGTACCAGAAGGCACATTGTAGAAAACACTCCCATACTGGGAGGCAAAAGGAGTGGATGATTTAATGGGTCTTCCCATCTCTAACTTCTATGATTCTAGAATACCAGAGAAGAAATCAAAGTAATAAAATGCTTAGGCTTTATTTAAAATGATGGCAGTCCTAATGGTGTCTCACTGTGACTGTTCTTCAGATACGGATACTGCCACAGCTGGTGCTAGATTCCTTTTTATCTGCTTACTCCACCTCTATCAATACTATCCTGTCTGGGCAATTAATTCTGACACAAAACTTCAACTAAAATCAATACCTTCCTTTTTTCCTAACATCTATAGTTTTATGATTGAAAGGCAATTTCAGACATTTAACGTGGTTTTCCTATCACAGAGGATGAAGTAGAAGTATTAAATACTGTGTGGTATTTTCGTAAACCACTGCTGAACATATTACTGGAATATATTCATTTTTTTACAATGCTATTTAATTCAGCACATTGTAAGCCCATCCAAAGCAATGAGGATTTCAGGGTTGAAAATTTAGCTGTGTTGGATAAAGCACAACTCTTGTGTGTTTCAAAATGAGAGTAAATTATTAAAGAAGAATCAGCCCTCTACAATTGATGTCACTGTTTTCACAGAACAATTTCATTCTCAACCTAGCTTCAGTACAATTGGAAATACAGTCTACATACACTACAATGCACTGTAGTCATTTGGTTGAAATAATCTGTAAAATGATTTTTTTAAACCCCAAACTGTTCTTTTTGTTGGCATTGTTTCCTTGGGAAGACTCTCCTCTCCACAGAAGTGTGTGCTTAGAACAGAGAATTTCCCTTTTATTGCCATCATCATTTTTTTAATATAGCATTATGCTAGAAATATTGAGGATTTTATGAAGCATGACCTCAGTTCACATGAAGGTACTAGTACAGGTATGACTGCTTCTAAAACTGAGGATGGAAGAAATGGCAAAGGAGTCTCCTTTTCTAAGATGAAAACTAGAAGTGAACCTCCCTAAAGAAAACACAGGAATATTTGTGATCTTATTATTGTTAAATCAACCCCTAGTAAAAACTGGTACAACTCCACTGACTGACAAAGTAAACCCAACCTATACACTGTTCAAACTGATTGGCTCCAGATATGATAAAACTTCTTTCTTCGCTGTGTTTCACTTTACTCCAACTTTCCTTTCAAAAATAACAATCAGAAAATTAAATGCAAATAAACTAGCATGAAAGACAGACAGAAAGAGAACTAGAGGTGAAGAGAGTGAGAAGGAATCCATGATGATGTGGTGAGGATAAAGGTTTTATTGATATACGTTTGCGATATCAGTGCTCACAAATGACTTTGCATGAGTCATGCAGTTCATTCCAAATGAGTGTTGATAAATATTTTGTGCACTACCCCCCACCTGCAAGTATTTTCCATAGATGATGCCACATCTAAAGTAAAAGTATTTTAGAAATGTTTTCCAGAAATTGTTTTTAAAAAAGTAAAGCCTTTATTGATGCTGCTTCTCCATTAATGTGGCATTTCTAGACCACTGGAGGGGAGGAAAGAAACTAACTGGCTTCCCACTGTAACTGAACAATAAGCTAAGGATCATTAAGATCATGTGAGTCCTTTTTTTTTTTTTAGTCTTGATCACTGTGGCAATGCATGATGTAATGGGCTAAATTTCAGTTCTTGCTATGAATGTTTACTTCTCTGGAGACAGAGTTTAATCCTGAGTTAAGAGGGGTTTGGTTTCTATTGTTTTGTTTTAATTGGATTATACTGTCGGTCCGTCTATTTCCCTTTGCCTCATTCACAGAGATTTAGGGTATATCTTCACTACCCACCGGATTGGCGTGCAGTGATTGATCCAGCGGAGATCGATTTATTGCATCTAGTCTATACTCGATAAATTGACCTCCAAGCTCTGTCTCGTTGACTCCTGTACCCCAGTGCTGCAAGAGGCGCAGGCAGAGTCAATGGGGGAGCGGCAGCAGTCGATTCACCGCGGTGAAGACACCATGGTAAATCAATCTAAGTACATCGACTTCAGCTACGTTGTTCACGTAGCTGAAGTTGTGCAACTTAGATCGATCTCCCTCCCCCCCCCCCACTGTAGACCAGGGTTGAGACATCAATTAACCTATTTAACCAGTTGGGCCAGTTCTAGGGATATTAAGGAGATGGCACCATATATTTGCAGGAAGTCGTATCTGATCCCAGCAGTATCTTTACCTCAGGTGAGCTCACCTCAGCTGAATGACACAAAAGTGCAGCAAAATCAACTGGAAATACAATGTATTAATAATGAAACAGACCACATTAATCTGCCCTACTGTATACCTCCTATACATAAGGGAATTCTGTTAATCTGTATCTTAAAATCCTACAGCCCATGGAAACATCACTCTGAGGAAAAAACACATTTGGATTGTTGAGATGAACATCAGGGTGTGATAAAATGCTGAATGTCATTCCATTTGTATAACCTGGATTAACTTTTAAATAATAGAAATATTCCCTAGTGGGTCACTGAGTTTATCAGTTAACCTGGTAACTGAGATCCTCTGCTGTGCCAGAGGTCCACTCAGTACAGCTGGAGTAGAATGAAGAAGGGCAAAGGTGACTTGAAGCCATCCTTTATGCATTCAAACCTGAAGGAAGCCAGGGATCAGTTCAGGAAACACCGGTGTACAGTGCATTCTGGATGCTTCCCCTTCTACGACATCCTACCCTTTATACCTAGGGCTTGGGAATTCTCCTGTGCTGGGGGAATCCTTCCACTGCCTGCTTATGTCAGCATCATAGTCCCTTTACACTACCAGGAAGTTGCAAAGGGCTATTGGAATAGTGCTTTGTTGTGGCAAAAGGAAAAAAAGATGTTTATACCATAATTGGGTTCCTTATGCAGAACCAACTATCTAAAGCAAAGGTGGGAAAACTATGGCCCGTGGGCCACATCCGGCCAGAGGAACTGTCCTGCCTGGCCCTTGAGCTCCCGGCTGGGGAGGCTAGCACCCGGCCCCTCCCCTGCAGCCATGCCCCCATGCGGACAGTGTTCTAGACAGCGGGGTTGCGTATTCTTGCCAAGTGGAGCAGCAGCGTGTCTAGCTCCAGCAGGGCGGCATTGCTGCCAGACATACTGCTATGAGTGGAATGGTAAGGGGGCTGGTGCCGGGAAGTTAGATAAGGGGCAGGAGTCCAAAGGGACAGTCATGGGACAGAGAGCAAGGGGCGGTTGGATGGGGTGGAGGTTCTGCGGGGGGGGGGGGGGGTCAGGGGACGGGGAACAAGGGTAGTTGGATAGGCATAGGGTCCCTGGGGGCCTGTCGGAGGCAGAGGGGTGGATGAGGTCAGGGCAGTCAGGGGACTGGGGCAGGGGGGTTGGATAGGGGGTGGGATCCCAAGGGTTGGTGGGGGGGGGGGGTCGGATGGATCAAGGTTTTGAGGGGGGTAGGAAGTGTGAGGGGGCGGATAGGAGGCGGGGGCCAGGCTGTTTGGGGAGGCACACCCTTCCCTACCTGGCCCTCCATACAGTTTTGCAACCCCAATGTGGCCCTCTCGCCAAAAAGTTTGCCCATCCCTGATCTAAAGGATGGAAGGTAACAAAAATTAATCATTAACACATATTGCTGGATTTGCACATTATTTGTTTATCACAGCATCTAGGAACAATATTTAAGGAGCTGAGGTTATGGCTGTAAATGATAGATCTGCAGTAAACTTTGATGAATCACAGTGAACTCTTTCATTAAGGACCCTTCTGCTCTAAAGTAAAAAAAAAAAAAAAAAAAAAAAAAAAAAAAAAAAAAAAAAAAAAAGACAAAAGAAGACCGAGTGAAGGATTAGAGTATTGAACATTATACACAAACCCTAGGCTGACTTCACACACAAGTTCTGTCACTCAACAGGAAGGAGAGCCTTCAAAAAGATGTAGCCAGGAAACAGGCAAAAGTGAGACTGCAAACAACAATCGGGGGAGAATGCTTTTGCCTGGATCAGGGACGATTCTCCTTACCTAATGGGAAGGAGTCACATACAGTATTTAACTTATTTTTCCTATAAAATGATGTCTGCTTTAGCAAAACTAGTTTCTAAAAACTGTAGAAAGTGTGTGAGTTCTCTAATATTACTATTTATTATTTAGATTGTGGTAGCACCCCAAGTAAATCAAGCTCTCCTTGCCCCCAAGAACATATAGTGAAAACAATCATCCCTTTGTACTGGGGGGCATTGGCTCAACATTATGTTGCATCCCCCGTCAGTACCTGGCTAACCCCTGGGAAGCTAATGATACAACCTAGCAGACCAAATTCAATGGATTCACTGAATTCTGGTAATTTTCCAGCCATCCTGGATGTGGTGCCGTCCCCAGGCTTTCTAGTCATTAATCCAGCTTTAAGAGTTCTCCAACTAAACATTGGCATCCAAGCACAATATAATCAGCTAAATCACTCATCGTCACAGCGTTGACATTGTCTATTTACAAGAGACCCCATATATATATATATATATATATATATATATATATATATATAAAGAGGCCATAAATTAATTTGATCTGCTCTGTCACACTGCACATGCTAAATACATTCAAGCAACATATATTCTCTCAGACATCTCTGATGCTGCCCCACTGTCACTGACCAACTACTGTGACGTCGTTCAGGTTGCTGACTTCCAGGTTGCAAATAACCACTAAGTGCGAACTGGGAACAGCCAGTCTTACCCACTCTCACTCACCCAGCTGTGTATGTGGATGAATTCAACAGCCACCACACTTACTGGGGTTCCTCAGAGCCAGATGCAGACGGCGAACAACTGGTGGAGTGGGCCTCAAACAACCATCTTGTTCTCGTCCATGACCCAAAACAATGGGGTACATGTCACTCAGCTTCTCTATAAACACATGAACTCCTGATGCATGTGGTTTATCACACAGCAAAGTGGGAATTATTTGTGAATTATTTGTTAAAAGTAATGGTAACCATCACTGCATTAATTTCACTGGGAGCTTTGCCTGAAAAAGTATTTCATTATTTGAA
Organism: Dermochelys coriacea; assembly: GCF_009764565.3. NCBI lineage: Eukaryota > Metazoa > Chordata > Testudines > Dermochelyidae > Dermochelys > Dermochelys coriacea. The sequence goes on from NC_050074.1 coordinate 64,658,840, forward strand.
CTAAAGGGGAAGCCTGTGTTTTGTATTAAGGATAGAAGAGCTTCCAAATAGTAGGTTGGCACACATTAATTCCATTAATATTTCTCTTGCCATCTCTGCTTTTTCCCCCATTCTTTCTCTGTATTTCTTTTTAACCCTGACTGCTCAGCTTCATTTTGTGCCCTCTGTTTTCACTCAACACCTTATTGTTCTCTCCACACCCTCAACCGTCTTTCCTAAGCAAAAGGTGAGACCAACAACATCGGAATCTTTCCCATTGTTCAAGAGAGTTGGGCCAGATCAGTTCAAGTTTTAACTGTTTTCGATTTCATTATTGTATAGATCAATGATTGTTTATGGCAATGATGGTCTATAAATGAACGCTTTGGATTGTCTGCCCAGGTTGTGAGCAGTGACAATTAAATCAAGCTTACCTTTTAAGCAGCCTAATCTCAGACGCTTCTCCTTTCAAGCTGATGTTCACTGCCATGCAAATGTGTCACAGTCTCGCAACCTCTCTTAGGGAACTGAATTCATGTATCAAGAGCAAAATGGACCTAGTAAATGTCCCATGCAATATAACCCACCTGTCTGCTGAAATGGAGAGATCGCAAAGACAACATCTGTTACATTCCTTCACTTACGTGGGGTGCAGGACGAAGAACTGCTCTGTCAAACTGGGCCTGGTGTGTGTGTTTTGATATCAGCGATTAAAATGAAAAAGCAATTTACTTACCAAGCCAACTTCTGTTTAAATACACTGACACAAACACTGGAGGGACTGTGAAGAAATCTACTACCGAGTTAACTTCCAGCCAAAACCACAGCTTGTCATTGGCTGCAATGAACTAGAAAAAGAAAAGGGGGAAAGAATCAATTTATAAGCATGTTGACAGATCTGTGTGCAATATTCTCCTTTCTAAAGATTAAGTTCTTGTTTTACTTTAGGAGTTAGTGGACCAACATTTGGCATCCTCAGATCAATCACAACTTGATCAGTTGTGACGGGGTTTTAAAGGAGGATAAAACTATTACTTGACAACATTAACTGGCAACACTAAATTAACAAAGGGAGGCCATATATCAAGTAGAGAAATGAAGAACATATATGCATTGAGTTCTCAGACTTGCTGCAAGGAGACAGATTCAACAAATCATTATTTTAGCATTTAGCAAGACTAATTCAGGTAATCTTTTTTTTTTTTAATAAAAAGTCACAGGGATGGGGGCGGGGTTAAGTCAAACTGTAAATGAGACTTCATTCAAATGGAGTTTGCTGTTTGCAAAAGTCCCTGGTTTTACTATAATGGTATTGAATACAAATGCTGTGAAAGTTTGGTGAAGATAATTCATTTAAATAATTAACTCTCATACAAATTCCATAAATGCAGCAGGATAAACTCCTGGCGTAATCCTTATCATGCTTCAAGTGTTTGCATGCCATCAGTGAGGTATTTGGCAATATTTTGTGCCTCCTAAAGCCATGATTAGCTCTTGAAAACCATAGCTCTATCATGCCTTATTGCCTGACTATCTGGTAATTCATTTAAATTTGTGTTTTGTCTTCTCTGCATGCAAAATTCCCTGCGTGCAAAATGTGTCACAGACCTAAGAAGAGATTAGGACGCCTCTGAATTTGTAGTTGCTGGCAATTTACAGGTACTGTGTATTGAATCTATTCTGACAAGGAGTCAGAATATCTTTATGGTATAGTGGTCACCTTTAAAAACCTTAAATAACCACATCTTAGTATTTGGCATACATTCCCTTATGTATTTGTGATACAGAATATAGGAAGAATACATCATTTCAGTATTTGCAATATTTTCTAATCTAGTTATCAAAGGGCTAATGACTGCATCTAGCCCAGATCAAACTGAACAGATAAAAAAACAACCAACCCAGACCTTTTGTTCAAATCACAAACCAAATTTTTTACTGGTTCCTAAAACGCTGGTAAACTTTTTCTTAACTTTTTATTCTCAAACACTGCTGCACTTCCAGGTTCTGAGAAGAAACAAAAGCAGACATGCCAAAATACAAAAATACTGTGTGAACCACAAACAGGATACAAAGGAAAGCTCATCACAGCATGTTTAAAAGATTTCCAGCCCAATTTTGCAGACCTTCAAACCTTTTCAGGTTCTCCCATCAGCATTAGCGGCCATGCAGTCCTGGAAAACTTCCACTGCTTCTGCTTTCACAGCTAGCAACAAGTAATGTTAATTTCTAGCGCTTAGCCCATTCCCCTGAATTTAGCCAAAAACCCCAGCATGCATTATGGGTACAATTGTCCCAAATATTTTTTGTAAATGACTAGTGATTTTAGGATGCCCAACTTGATTCCCATTAAAGAGACTTTGTTTTAAGAAAGCGGGGAGAAGTGACCAATGATACATTTTCAAAATAAAATTTTCTCTAAGAACCTAGCACTTCGGATAGGTGCTACCTTGACAGACTTGCAGAAACAGGATGCATCAGTGAACTTCCCCATGCTACCTCACCAACCTGAAACTTAAACTGGAGCAAACGATGAGGACCACAAGGGTAGTTCAATCACTCAGCCTGAGATTGCCAAGAAGGATGGGTGTTTAATGCCAGTTGTTGGGCAGTTTTGGTGATGTAGACATCAGTCCATTGGGAAATGGAATGAGATCAAATTCCACACAGGCCACTGTGCAGAATCAGATGATAGTAGATTGGCAATAGTCTAGGTTGTCAATTGCAATCCCATTACCCAGTCCCCTTGCCATTGTTACTTAGAGGCTCTCAGCCATCAGCCAAAATCTTTACTTACAGGTCTCAGAAACCACGTTAATTTCTTGCATCAATTGCAAATGAAGAGTGAGGCAGCTGTCAAATAATCTCCGAATACAATCATTGCATTCCCTACCCTGAACCACACAACATAATTCAAGGTACTTACACGCAAGCCAAAGTAGAGTAGGAAGAACACGTTGAAAGCCATGTCTATCTGTAACGTGAAATCTTTGTAGAAATTCTGGCAGGATTCTATTGGGCTATTTGAAAGAAAAAGAAATTGAATAAACTGGTGGCATCAGAGTGCGTGGAAAATGTCAAAAACTATTTTTTTTCTTTTCCCCTCTGCTTTGTTTTGATAAAGGCCTGAATGTAGGAGCTACCATTTTGTTTTCCCATCCCCCTGTAAAGTACAAGCAGGCATTTCCAAAAAGAACATTTAATTCATTCAGTTAGTCACTCATTCATTGCTAGTGCTCACATGTTCAGGTAACTACCTGAAAAGAAACATGCAGACATCTTAAGGAAAGACAAGCAGGAGAATACCTTGGGATCCCCTAACTCCATATTAACCCTTAAAGAACTGACTTCTTTTTACTGGATACACAACTTCAGTAGTTTAGGAACTAAATCTAACAGGCACACTATTACACTGAAACATTAAACATTTCAAATTAATGTCAAAACCTTAAAAACTCTAGTTGCTTATGAATACATCACCCATTAGCAACCTGGGGGAAGTTTGTGTTGATAGGATTCCTTGTTTTCATAAAGAGATTTTTTTTTACATGGCTAGTTACATACTTTATGTACAGTACTATGATCTGAGTAGGAAAGCAGTATAGCCCACTAGTAAAATTAAAACAACAACAAAATTGTGGAATTTGAAGCAGTACTCTAAGGGTTAATTTTTGCATGCAGGTTAATTAATTAACTTTGTGTGTGCAAGCAGATATTGCACATTCTAGCATATTATATTAAGAGTAAGGTAGGTCCAACTCCAAAGCATACTCTATAGAAACTGGTACTTTATGACATACTTAGATCTACAGGCTCAGAGAGGTAAGGAAGGAGACCTTTTCTAGTATATAATTAGTGATTTATTTTTGAAATTCCTAGATCAGATTAGGGAAGCCACAGAAAGGTCTTCAAGTTGCAGACCAAGGTAAACAGCATGTCCCAATATGTATAGCAAATGATCATTTAATCATAGTTATATATAGAGGAAGGGGAAAATATACTTCCTAGCTGGAAACTTCTTGATCATTTAGCACCTTTAAGATAGAGATGCAGAATTTTCTTGGCTTCCCCAGTGCAAATAAATCACTGAGTGCAATACCAGTTAGTATAGTTGTACCTCTGCAAATATGAGGCTGAATTGCTCAACAAGCAAGGTTCTATGCATTATGAATGTCAGTAACCTAATTTAAGACATAAAAGAAATTAGCTAGGCTACCAGGTCATTTTAGCATGCAGTCAAGTTCTCTCCATTTCTTGTATGCATTACAGGTCAAACTAGTTAAGTATAGCATGCCTTCTCTTGACTTTAGATGCATAAAAATATGGCAAAAGTCTCCCTGGCATACGGTAGCCTAGTGTTTTAAGAAACCTCAGTGCTGTAGGAAACTGTATTCAAAATGTTTATAAAGAAATACTGTTTTGCTAAGATGTGAACATTATGAAACATACTACCTATATTATAGCTGAAAAACTGATTTACAAAAGCAGGGAGAAAGAAAAACACAGCCAAAAATTAATTCATGGTATTGAAATTTGCATCTGGACACTCTACTCATACAATTTTAGATACAAAAAAGGAGAGGATGTAAGCAGAGAACCAGTAAGTGCACCTTGTGTAAGGACATTTTTGAGAGTAAAGGATCATGTTATAACAAGGCAGGATACACATTTGAGTCACTATGTACCATAGCAACAAAAACCAAAGGAAGTACAGTAGAAACAGGACAAATTATGCTGCACCAACACAGGGTCTGAGGACCTCTTGCTCTCAGTTACACCATTGCAAAATCAGCAGTAACTCCACTGAAGTCAATGGAATTACACAGGTGTAACACCAGACAAAAATAATCAGGCCTATTGTCTTCCCTTCCCCTGCCACGTAGAGTTCAGCATGCTTGCTGTTGGAACAAGTCAGCCAGGGTTGCAGTTAATGCCTGCATCTCTGTACCACTGTCCTTTCCAGAAATCCATAAGATTTGTACAGGTTAGCTAATGCTAATCATGGCTTCTCGTGTTTCTACAGCACTTAGCAAAATTCAGGACTCTGGGTGCTATCAAAATATAAATACCACCACTATTACTCGTACCTCTCAAGTGTCACTTATTTCAAGTCCTTCATTTTTAGTCCCAAAATTACCTCCATTGCACACAAATGTGATGTCCTTTCACTTTTATTGTTGAAAATCATTTGTATCAGATATGCAGGATCATGGAAAGGAAGGGAAGCTATTTATACCAAAAATATTAATTCCACAGTTATTTGACTTTCCCGAATGAATGATGTAGGGTTGGGTCTTTGTCATCCATGTTGCCTTACCTTTGGGCCATGACACTTTGCTATGTTGCTGATGACACCACTCCTAACTGTAACCATTTTCCTCCCCCATGCTATAGAAAACACGTTACCACTGGTTCCTTTTTTCTCCCTCAAGTCTACAAACAGTATATATTCCATGAAAAAGAAAAAAAACTGTACAAAAGAATTCACCATGACATCCTGCAAAGGGTCAGCCTAGGAGAACATGTCCAACAGCTATGCATGGAGATCTTAAAGGAACCAGGGATAAGCACTCTTTCTGTTTCTCTTCAGCCAATAAAACATTAAGGGACATCTTTTCAGTGTAATATGCAGAAAGTATCAGACTTGAAACTCCCAACAATAATATGGGACCTGTGCTTATCTTCCTGTATTATAAGTGGAAAATGTAATCCCAGAGTTACTGCTGCATTTTGTTTAGAAACAAAACAATCTGGTCAGCTCATACTAAAGGCTCCATTCTCCCCTCTGTACCTGGGCAGGATTCATATTTCCAGGAGGCATTAGATCATGTTAGAATTATTTCTATTACACTGGAGTTATTTTTAGGAATATAAAAAAATACAGAATATTTTAATTTAGTGGAATTGAACAACGGCATACTTAATTTTCTACTCACTGACACAGGTGTAAATCAAGAGAAACTCCACTGCAGTGGATGGAGTTATATAACTCTAATACTGAGATTCAGGCTCAGTGGCGGAACATAACCCCATCAAATCTGAACTAAATTTGTCATTCTAATTGCAACATGTATCTGCTCCCCAAAATCCTGGCTCTATTATGCTGATCTGAAGATGGTTCCAAGAAACGAGCAACATCAGAAGCAGCTATGGCTCATTGCCTCTTCAGAACAGACACACACAAACACCTGTTTGACATTACACAGGGACATGCTGCTGACAATTTACCAAGAGGCTCTGTAAGCAGTTGCACTCACTGCCGTAGCACCCACTGGTGTCAGAGCATGGCATTGCAGGGTCTTCTTCTCTAGTGACTCCCATTAACAACTCTTTTGGCCTTATAATGGCCTGTCTTTGACTACATCTTCCATAGGCCAGCCCTGTGGCCAGGCCACCTCATTCCAGCTCCATCCCTTTCTGCAGTAACACAAGAATACACACCAACATCCAAACAGAATATCCTTCTGCTCCTCTTGTGCTACACTGAAATTCCCTGCTTTGCAGTTCCCGACTCCCAGGTATTGGAGAGTTGTATTTTGCTCCTTTGGCAAAGCACTGCCTCCCAGGGCTTACTCCCTGAAGGCCTTTCCTCCTAGCAGGTTTTCCCATTGCCTCCCCTCTCCTCCCCAGGAGTTCTGGCTGCTTCTCTCAGGTACTTCCCTGTTCCTAACAGACCCTATCCCACAGGAGCCTGACCTGTTCCCTGTGGTTCTCCACATTCTGCCTTCACCAGGCTCTTCTCAAGATGACACTTACCTTGTTGTTCTTCCCTGGGTCGTCTCCTTCACTTAGCTCTTTTCCCATTCTATGTAGTCCTCCCTGACCCATTCACAACTGGGACCACTGATTGTAATTAAATCCCCTGATCTGCATCAGCTGGGACATAATTGCTACATAGCAAGGCAGGGCACAACTCCTCTGAAAGAGCCAGGCAGCCTCTCACAGGCCCCAATTGCTTCCCATCCCATTTGCCTGTAAAAATTAGGGTACAAAAAATGCAAATGCTACAGACAAGAGAGTTGTGAGACTGGTGGATCTATCCAAAAGGTGAATGTTCATATTAAATTGCACATTGCTGGAATTGTTTGTACTGTGTTACCAGAAATAAGTGCTAGGCTGAGTATGTGGAGAAGTAGCAGTGTCCACCTTGAATAATTTGAAGTGGTAAATATCTGGTCTGACAGGCTTGGAGTCTCTCTCTCACAGACACACACCTTCCTATTTGGTTCAATCTGACCAAAATTTTTTGTTCTGCAGGGGTATTTATGTTATATCTGCAGATATATGTTTACAAGCCCCACAAATAAGGCATCTACACCAGAGACCAAACCACTATCCTGAACCTAACTTCAACTGATGGCAAAATTTTAACAAGGGGTTCCCAGGAGCCCTCTAATCCCCTTCAACACAATGCTTATCACAAAGTTTGGGGTGGTATGTGGCATACCTTGGTTAAATGGAAGAATAAAAGACTAAATTTGGGTTTTCTTTTACTTACTTCCACAACAAGAATCATGGATTTCCTTAATTTTACTTCTCATATTCACTTTCCTCTGATTTGGGGAGCCCTGACAAGAGACTATTACTCTGTGCCTGTTCTTAGATCACTCATTTCCCTTTTGGGGTGGAGAGAAAGGGGTAAAACATTCTAATGTTAAAGGCTTTTTGGGTAGGAGCGGGGCCTGCAAGCTGTGTATAAACAAGAAGCCTCATGAGAACAGGTTTTCATGTGAAATGTATAGTATTGTCTGGTTCCAGCCAGATTGAAAATACCACAAGAATATCCATTTTCACAGTATTTCAATGCTTGATTGAAAGCCATGGAGCCCATGTGTTTATCCACAGGACGGGTAAAATATAGGCATGATCATTGCATGCTCCATCATGGTGCTACAGCACTGTTGCTTAGCCATGACCTAGGAAGACCATATATAGTGGGAAGAGGAAAATTCAGTCTCAATTGGCCCATTCAATCCTTATCTCTTTGCAGAGCCAGCCAATCATGCTGACTTTTTGGAGGGTGTTTTTGTGAGAATGACAGTAGCAGCTGATCACCCCAACCCAGGCCAAATTGAAACTGGTGTTCTATATCTCATTACTAAATCTCTGTTATATCTGTGTCTGGGGCCAGGGGAGTTTTGTGGGTCTTTTTAGAGGGATTAATTCTGCCAGCTGTCAGGTGAAACTGCTAGATACATTTTATTGTTGTAATTTGTGGCATAGGCACCTAGATAGGTGCCCATTTTTATTTTTGTACAAGTTCAAAGAATACAGAAAGAAATAGTGAACTTTAAAAAAAAATACAAATAAAATAAAAGTACTAAAGTTTTTTTTAGCTTTCAAGGCATATTTAACTAATTTATATTTGTAAAGCACTTTGAAGATGAAAAGTGTTATGTATAAAGCCAGAGAGATCAATATTAATGCAACAACTGAGTGAACAGTGTAACACTGTTGCAAAAAAACCAAACATCATTCTGGGATGTATCAGCAGGAGTGCTGTAAGCTAGAAACAAGAAGTAATTCTTCCGCTCTACTCCATGCTGATTAGGCCTCAACTGGAGTATTGTGTCCAGTTCTGGGCATCACATTTCAGGAAAGATGTGAAGAAATTGGAGAAAATCTAGAGAAGAGCAACAAAAATGGATTAAAGGTCTAGAAAACATATCTATGAGGGAAGATTGAAAAAATTGGGTTGTTTACTCTGGAGAAAACAGAGGGGATGTAACAATTTTCAAGTACATAAAAGGTTGCTAGAAGGAGGAAAGGGAAAATTGTTCTCCTTAACCTCTGAAGATAGGACAAGAAGCAATGGGCTTAAATTGCAGGGCGGTTTAGATTGGACATTAGGAAAAACTTCTGTCAGGGTGGTTAAGCACTGGAATAAATTGCTAAAGAGATTGTCTTAAAAATCTCCAGTGATGGTGACTCCACAAACACTGGTCAGGGATGGTCTAGATAATGCTTAGTCCTGGCATGAGTGCAGGGGACTGGACTAAATGGCCTCTCGAGGTCCCTTCCAGTTCTATGATTCTATTATCTCTGCCCACTGATATAGTGATTTACTATTCTAAGTATAGGATACAAACTGATCCCAATTATTGTAATGTGATCATTATTGTAATTAATACAGTATTTCAAATTCTGTGTCTTTGGATGTTAAATATAGCTACTGGAGCATGCAGCAATAGGGGGAAAGATGGAGGAAAGGTATTGCATATTGTAACTAAAACCTACCTAGAATCCACATGACAGGTTTGGCTTGGAGGGAAAGCACTAGCATAGGGCTGCAAAGTTTAGGTTGCAAGAAATATTTATTTGCTCATGAAATTTATATTAAAAAATTATATTGGTATTATGGGGACCATTTCTCAGAGGTGCTGAACTCCCCCAACTCTCATTATAAAACATAGACATGATTCTGCAAGACTTTTAACACCACATACATTTGGAGGAAGTCTGACCTGGCAATGTCCCCTTAAAGTCCATTTATACATTTTGGGGGAGACAGAGGTAAGGTTAAGGTGTGGATTGGGGTTTTTTTTTGTTTGTTTGTTTGTTTTTACTGTGTTTCAGTGACACAATATTAACATGAAACTATGCCAAAGATGAGAATTATCATTTATGAGAGCAGAAGTTCATCTGAAGAAGTGTGTCTTCACTTACTCTTACCCTGGATAGCTTCACATACCCTGGTCAGGTATACCAAGAATAACTACTTAGGAGAGACAAGCAAATAATGAAAGACAAGAACCCACTGTGCAGTTATAAAAATGGACTCCTAGCAAGCAAATTTTACATCCTGGTGAAGTAAATATCATAATTAAAATAAATCAGAGTGAGACTCTCAGTAAGAATGTAAAGTGTTGGACAGCCATAAGGGACATGACAGGTTTTCTTTTTCTTTTCTTTTTTCTTTAATTCAAATGCCTTTCATTTATTAACCATGTTTTCTGGACCAAGCAAATTTCCTTAATTGAAAAGCAAACATTGCTTTCCTGCAACATATATATTAATTGATCTGTTCAAAATGCAAGCCAGTTAGTTAAGTGGCTAAGTTTGGAAGGCCTCACTTTAAAGCCTGACATCAATAATTTCTCCAGCGCCCAAAGGCTTTTAATTATTTCTCTGATGAACCAACATGATATGGCCAAATAACTGGGAATGTCTCCTCATTGATGGTGCTTTTAGGTAACACTATAAAGGATATGTAGGATGGGGTTGTTTTCTGTCAAAAGGAACACTTGCCATTTGGATCAGAACAATATTTTAAACAGAGGAAAGAGAGGACCCACCAGAACACAAATGGTACATACTGGTATCTAAGAGCAATGTAACAGCCCCTAGAACTGGGATCCATTGAACAAAATGTTCACATGATAAAAAGCTCAGGGCTCTACATTTACAAGCATTATCTTCCTCTTGTTCATCCTCTGAGATTAAACATAAATGATACACACTCTTGCTGTAACACAATCTTTTATCCTAAGACCCAATTATTGCTGTTTTTAATTTACAAAACTCAGGGTCAGATTCTGAATTCATTTATTCTAGGGTAAATCCGGAGTAAGTCCACTGAAGATAATGGGAGAACTCCATTCTCCATGCTGTTCTAGAAGAGAGCAGAATCTGGCCCAGGGTTGAACAGAAGCACATTTAGGACTCTGGTAAAGGGATGTGTTTATTTCTATGGTTACAGTATTTTCTAAAATATGATTCAATACAGGGAGCTTTGACCCAGTTAGTAGAAGAGGCCCCAATTATGGTCCCGCTGAATTCTATGGATGCTTTGACATCCACGCTCCTTATCCTTCCTTCATCCCTTGCTACTGATGCTGACACTAACATTCTCATTTCCCCCAGGCTCGAATCCCTAGATTTTATTTTTGAATCCTCCCCATTCTGTTTCTTGCTATTGCCAAACCCTGCTGTTTCTTTTTTTTACACAACATATTTTTGTCCCCACAGCTAAGACACTGGCCATGCCCTCAATGTCTCTCTCCCACCTGGGTTATGCAGCTTCCTCCTCTTTGGAGGAAGATACTTCCCATCTGTCTCCACTCTAGTTCTTTCAGAGTGTTTCAGCTGAAATCAAATTTCATGCCCACCACCTGGACCTTCTCACTCTCCTCTTCAAAACTCTCCACTGGCTCCTCATTGCCTAATGAAATAAAGTTTGAATTTCTCCTCCCCACCTTAAAGACTGCACAGTACTGCCCCATACCAACATCTTCCCCATCCTACTTCCCCACAGCTGGAATAGCCTACCTTATCTCATTCCTCCCTGCGGGATTCAAATTCCTCTTGAAAATCCATTAATGCCAGGACACTAATCCACACTTCAGCATTACACCATCATGTGATGCCTTTACTCACCCAATTAAAAAAAACAAAACAAAACCAACAACAAATATCTTCTGGGTCTCCAGTGTGTTTTTGACTACATGTACAATTGACGTCATGTAAATTGCAAGCTTCTTGAGACAGCTCCTGTCTCCCCCGCTCCTCAAGATCTTGTCTTTATTTCCCTTTACTAACATAACATCCCCTTATAGCATTTATGGCCTGGCACAGTACAAACAGGCACTAGAAAAATAACCTTCTAGAACTAACCTGATTAAAAAATACATCTCGACTCATCTCCTCTGCAGATGCTATTCCCCATGAAGAACTATTACAATATGTTGCCAAGTTCTCAGGGAACTGGGAAAGCTTGATTGACTTGTGGCAATTTCTTCTAGGTAAAACAAACATTGTGTTTTCACCTTACTATAACAAATAAAGGTACAGAAAACAATAATGCCATCAGGAAAAAAAATATGATTGTTAATAAATAAATCCATATTACTGAATGTACCTCCTATGCCATAAATGAACTGGTCTTCATGAAATCAAGGCCAAAACCTCACATCTTTGTTTCATGTTCTTTCACCCATATCACTCAAAGAGGCCACTTTTATGCTAAATCACTATGTATAGAATTCGTTTATCTGGTGGACTTGAGTTTCTATAACAAAGCTGTGTTTTATCAGCAAACAGACTAACAAAACCATCAGTTTTTAGGTTTTAGTGGTTAAATTCTGCCCATTATAAATTTACTTCAGCTGAGTTGAGTAAATGAGAGTCGAATTTGGCACTTGGAAAATAAATCAAAACATGAATGGGAAAATTATGACTCCAATGTGGGTGCAGTAGAGGAGAAGAGGCTGCAGACAGACTCTTGTCCTTTTTCCCTTTTCTGGACAGGGCAGATACAATGCAGCAGCCAGTGTTCCCTACCAGGGGCCACTATCTATTCAATTGTCATCTTGCTGAAACAGGGGCCACATCTTGTTCTGTGTGTGTGCAATGTGGAACACTCAGGTATACTGATGAATATCAAATGCTGTAAAGAAATAATGATGGGATCCTTTAGATAACACTGTGGATAAACATGAATGCATACTAGCAGCACCCTGTGACTAATATCCTACCACAATCTCCAAATACATTAATGGTGATGGGACACATTTTAGATGAACAATTCCCAAGGTGAAATGCACACAGCCCAGGCAACTGAGTAGAGAATTCAATTGTACTGGGGAGGATGGAAATTGGGAACCTATTCAAAAGACAGTTGCGCTGCACATCCTGTTTTGAGCTACTAAATCTACACGAGCATAGATTCAGAAGCATACCCCATCCAAACCAAAGCTGACATTTATGAGGCTGGCAAAGTGTATGGTGGGGCAAGGGATGTAGAGACTCCCTGCCCCGTCCAGTTGTCCTCCCCACAATTCTCTCTCTCCCAAAAAAGTGCAGATCTATTACAGGGCTTGTGAGTGTGGGGGTATTATTCAGGTCTTCTATCTACATATATATAATGTCACCATGGTTAGTATTTTGATAGAGTTGCTCTTATCCTGCAGGGTAAGTATGTTAATAGTCATTCCTGTGCTCATGCTCTTTGAAAGGTTATTCCTGTTACTGTAGCCCTCTCCCACATGTAAAACAGGAAGAACCCATTGCACTCCACTAGTTCCAAGCCGTGGGATTCTCTTGGCCAAATTCCGTGGTGACAACGTCATGCAAGCTGCATGTTGGGTGTCAGAAAACAGATACAAGTGGCAAAGTGGTGTAACTCAGACCAATTCATCACTCTGGAAGTGTGTGACATTAATGCAGATTACACATCAAGGGGGATTAAGTGGCTCCAGTGTGAAAAAACAGGCTCCCAAACTTCAAGTTCCACCAAAATCCATACAGCCAAATTAAGTTGGTGTGTTTTCTGTGTAACATACAATACAGTACATAGTCACTTACACCTATTTTCTAACCATCTTATACTAGGTGCCTGATTCTCCTCTCATATGCACGAGTTTTACATTGGTGTAACCATAGGCATGGGAAGTAGGGGTGCAGTGGGTGCTGCAGCACCTCCAGGTTTTGCGCCTGGAGTTCCGGCCTCTGGCCCCGGGTCCCAGCCACTGGCCTCACTGCTGCCCAAGGGCTCTGCCACTGGCCTGAGAATCCTGCCCAACTGCTGGCCCCACACCCGGGGGGGCTCCACTGCCAGCCCAGGGTCCCGGACGCTAATCCCAGGGTCCTGCCCGCCAGTCCCACATGCAGGGTCCTGGCCGCTGGCCTGGCGTCCCAGCAGCTGTCCCCATGCTGGGGACTCCACACCTGCCTCTACCTGTGACCCCAGCATCTGCCACCTTACCCCTGCACACGTCCCCAACTCCCGGAGCCATGGTTCTGCTCCTGGCCCCAGCTGTAGCCTCTAGGCGGTGGTGAGGGGTGCGGACAAGGATAAGAAGAGCAGCACCCCCTGGTTTGAAGTGGTTTCCATCATATACAGGGTTTACAGTTTGGTTCAATGGCTTTCAGCACCCCCATACCAAAAACTGTTCCAGCCCCACTGGATGTAACTACTAGGACTTTAACTGGGTTATTCCTGATTTATACCATTTATACAGTTAGGTGCTAGCTGCTAACTTTGCTTAGCTAAACCAGTGCAATTTGGCTAAACTCAGCAGTGATGTGATGGTGTAAGTTACACAGCTACACACTGATTGTTCTGTCACTAAAAATGGTGTAAGTCAGGAAAAATAACTGAAGACAGATGAGTTACACTAGTGTAAAACTCATGCATGCATTTGGCTTTATATGTCCATGATACTCTGTGACCCCACTTGATATATCTTTCTTTATTGGAAACTTTTCCCCAATATGAGGGAGTCAAGCCCTCGTCCTCCCCTAATACAAGTTTTCCTTGAGTTGTAAGTATTCTTAGGAGAAGATAAGCTTCCCGTAACACCATCCTTCTGAAAATCCAAACAAAAGCTACAATGCTGCTGCAAACAAAATCCCAAACCACCAAATTATGTGTCTCCCTCCAAGCACACACAATTATTCAACGTATACAATTCTGATAAACATGCAGCATCCCTTCTGGACTCAGTACTACATTTGCAAATAGCTGGCAACTTAAAAAAATGCAAAATAACAATTGCTTAAATTAATAAATAGGGACATCACTTTGGAGAATAGCAAATTTCATGTAAGATACCAAAATAATTATAACTAGTGTGGATTAATATTCAGTGTTTGTCACACAGAAAGAAGAGACTACATAGTGCTAATTGCAGTAATATGAAATTAAAGAGTAATTTCACATGGCAATGATTTTACAGGAGAGAATTATGCTGTAAAAAATGCCATAACTCTGAGGGTTATCATAGCACCATTCTTCTAAAATTGTATTGCCATCACTCAGATTATTTTAAAATAATAATTTAATGCCACTTGTGATTGCTATTGTCCGCAGCCTACAGGCTCCTAAGAAAAGGCATGAAACTGCATTATGACAGCAAGCAGAAAATCCCTGGCAAGGTTAAACAGTATATTCCTAACGCTCGGAAATGAGACAGTCAGATTCTCAACAAAGCTCTTCAAATAGAATTACCTTAGAAAGGATATAGATCTCAATGGTTTGTACTGCAAGGATAAATACATTCTCTCTCTGTCTTACAATGATTTGTCTTTTATCCTATAAATGTTCTGTAGCCTGGCACTGGACTTTTTACCACAGCTATTTAGAAAAGTCAGAACATCCAAAATGTGGAAATTTTAGCTGATCTGCAGAAATCTAACTTTTCATTTTCATTTTTCATTGTGAGAATCATTAATTTGCACATGTAAAAACAAACCATAGTTAACAGGCAGTGGTGAATGTTCATATACCATCTAATGAACTGACAATTATTCATAGATTTACCAAAAGAATATTCTCTTTTATACCCTTATTATTCAATATTGCCTTTTGGTCATCCACCGGTCCGTCTTTGACTTTTCTCCACCATGGATTCTGTTTCCACTTCCCTAAGCTGCTTCAAACCCTCTTTCCCTCATTGTCTTGCCTGTTGACATATGGGTATAAGTAACTGCCCTGCCTCACCCTAAGTAGACAATTCACTGTACTGTCAATTTTCCTCAAAATTTCTGGAATGGGAACACTTCCATAACATCTACAAGCTTTCCATCTTGGTGTCTCTTACTATATGGCTTTCTTTGAAAGAAGTTTGCCAATGATCAAATTGTTCCCCATCAACATATAATTGTTTACACAGCAAATAAAAATCCAGATTTTTTGCCCTATGGAGCTTACAACCTAACTTAGATCTATCACACAGGAAAATGACAGAGTGGGAAAGTTAAAGATTTCCACCTCATTCTGTTGTACGTCTTTTCTGAATTATCCTATTAGGTAATATTGTGTCACAGGTCTAAGGGAGACATCTGCTTAATGTAACTAATTTGTACAAAGTAGTAATAAATCAGAGCCTAAAGTAAAGTAGTCATGTAGAGTGCAGAAGAAAATGCAAGTGAGCTATGAAACAAACTAACTGAGTGGTAGGAATGGGTAGTTACACCACCAGACCAGACATTCTGCCATTTTCTTTTGCTGTATGGTTAACATTTACAGCCACTACTCAGGGTGTCAACTGGGGAAATACTATAAGGTGGTAAGAGTCTGTGTAAGCAGAAAATAAAGACAGCCTTGTATTAACCCCAGCTGTGGAGTCCTGGGTCTCTAATCTCTATAGCATAGCTCCAGGCTTTTTACTATCTACAGAAACCCAAACTATTCATATTGCATTAATTATACCTTCTGAAAACAACTTCAATAGTGAATAGTAGCCACTCCTGAGATGATGCAGTCTCATACTTTAAACTAGGAAATGACTCTGTATGAAACTATGAAGCACACTACACACAAACAATCTTTAACAATCATGGTCCTATCACTCTCATTCCTTGTAGGAAACCATGTTGCTCTGTGCGCGCAAATATCAGGGGTCTTCCAGCACCTAATGCTGTTTAATTCTTAACCATCTGAGGAGTGAGATTCTGGAACAGTTTCCAAATATGAGTTGTGGGGACAAACAACTTAATCTTATGAGAGAGCTGGACAAATTTAGGAGTGAGATTATATGATGGGGTTGCTTTGATGGTAGGCAGGAGGGCTCAGGAGCCCTGGAGGCCCCTACTGATCTTACGATTCCAAAGGCTTCAGGGCTTCAGCTGGTCACCTGCAGGGATAAAGAATGGCTTCCTCTCCTCCCCACCTCATGTATTCTGGAATTTTTTGCCTTCTTCCTCTAAAGCATCAGAGATGGGACATTGGACAGGGTAGGCCAGTGTTCTCAGGTGGCATCAAACATTCTCTCTCTTAGGTGCTGGGGGCTGGTTCTTGGTCAGCATGCCCAGTGTCTAACTGAGCAACATATGCGAAGTTGGGAAGGAATTCCTGCTAGTAAGATTGGCAATGACCTTGGGGGTTTTCACCTCTGCAGCATCTGTGTTACTTGCTGGTATTATCCGGGTATATCCCATTTAATTAATTCCCTGCCATTGCAGGAGCTTTGGGCGTTGGTACAGCCCAGTTCCTCCTATTTTCTTCCTGTGACACAATTGTTTAGGCTCCAATGGGCTGTAAAACTTTGGTCTAATTTTGGTGATTGGACTTTGTGTGTGTGTGTGCTGGGTGGTGTTGGTGGCCTCTGCTATGCTGGAGGTCAGACTAGATGATCTGGTGGTCCCTTCTTTAAACTAGTGTCCTAGCTCTTCCTAGAAATTTTTGGGACCACCGTCTGTGTGATTCAGCTACTACAAGCCCTAGCTATTACCAGGCGAGTGTTTTTTATAAATCGCCCTGGGGAGCCCTGCTGGTTTATTCTCATCTGCTTCACTGACACACATGCAGAGATAAGTTCCCTGACTACTTATCCTGATGCAACATCCTCCCTACTCTCAAGGGTCATCATCGGCACTTTGGCTATCTCCTGGGCATCGCAGCGTAGCATAAACTTTCTACACTGAATTTGGGCTAGGAAATCCAGGCAGCATTTACCCCCAGATCATATAAACATTTGTGACTGTCTCATCTTTACTGACTCCTGTTTCCCTGGCTCTTCCCTTTGAGTCCAGTTAGTCTGTCACTTTTAGCATCCCCCATTTCCCCCACACTAAATCCCTGTACTCATCTTATGTGACCCTCTTTCCCTATGCATATTACAAGCACAGTAGTAAACCTTTCTTCCTGGAAGTCTTGACATCAGAACTGCTCCAACTGGGGGACCAGATTGCATCTTATTAGAATGTGACACTGGTCTGTTATGGCAAGATACAGTAACAAAATGTCAATCCTGTCAAACATTCACAGAAGTCACATTTACCTTGCATGAGAGACTGTCCTATTTGTTTAAATGTAATGAACAACAATGTAAGGGAAGCCACATTTTTGATGTCTATAGCTATTGAATACTATGAGTTCCTGAAAATACAATATGGCAAAGAGAAATAAAACAGAAAAGTAATTTGAGAAGCATATTACTTAATAGTCCTACTTCAAATTTTCTGACAAGAAAGTTGTTTTAAATCCGAATGACAAATACTAATGCCTGGTGATCTGTTAAAGCCAAAGTCTGGTTTACAAAAGTAGATCAGTGTTTCTCAAACTTTTGTATTGGTGACCCCTTTCACACAGCAAACCTACGAGTGCAACCCTCCCTTATAAATTAAAACCACTTTTTTTTGTATTTAACACTATTATAAATGCTGGAGGCAACACTGGGTTTGGGGGTGGAGGCTGACAGCTCATGACCCCCCATATAATAATCTCGTGACCCCCTGAGGGGTCAAAACCCTCAGTTTGAGAACCCTGAAGTAGATTAACCCTACCACATTTGCTTTTAACCAGTCACTTTATCTCCCTTTCCAAAATGGGGTTATGGGCTGGCAGCTTGCAGTAATGTAACAAACTATCACAAAAGGGCTCCAAGGGCGAGACGTGAGCGCCATCATTTGCAGAATTGGGAGGATGCAGAACCACTTCATGCTGAAGGTGGGAGACAATATGAGGAATTATATTGATAGAATAAAATATTTACAGCTTTTATCTGACAATATATCAAAATGCTTTACAAACATTTGTTAAGCCTTATAACTGAGAGAGAGAAGTATTTTTATCCAAGTTGATCGGGAAAACTGATGAATAGCAAGGTTAAGTGCCTTGCTCAATACCACACACACAGTGGCAGAGTCAGAAATGGAACCCTGCTCACACTGCTTCCACACTGGAAGGAAGTACCTCCTTTACTCTACAAAGACACTTCTGGTCAATTCAGAAACAGCACTGGCAAGATCCTCTGTCTCTCCTCAGCAGAAGGGTAACCGGTATTATATGGGATCCTGAGTATGTAAAAAAATAAAGGCGAAAAATAGTAGAGAATCCTCGGAGCTGCAAGACATCACTAGACATCATACTACAGCTGTTGTAAAATGATGTTCTTTAAGCAATGTCCATTATTTCTGTTCCATTCTGAATATATTTGTCTATATTCACTGGATTCTTTAAAAGCAATTTTTCAAGTATTTTTTCACATTTACAATTCCATTTATCTACAATTTTCCATGCTTAAAGTACCATTAAAAAGAATACTAATGCAAAGTGTGGGTGTATAGGTGGGGGAGTGGGCAATGCATAGGCTCCATGCATCACAGATTGCTAGAGAATATTTAATCAATCCTGAAAGGAAAACATATAGTGCATAACATTTGGACACTACTGAACACAAGATTTGCGTGATTACATCTGCTAATCAATAATACCACCAAACTGGGTTTAGAGAAGATGCTCAAAATACCGTATATTTTGGTAGTAAGTTTCCCAGTGATGATATGTCATTATTCCATCAAGACCCAACCTTTAGAATTAGTACTAATCACACATCTCTTGCCACTTTATATTAAAGCTTTCTGTCAACACATCTAAGAACAAATATTAGTGCTATTTTAGACGGTCCAAACAGTTTGCAAAAGGAGTTTAGAACAGAACTGTAATTCTTCATGTCAAATCTCAGTTAATACTTTTGGTGGTATTTGTTAACGGAATTAATTTTAAATTATTTTGCAGGTTAAACACAGCAGATGATAGTACTTTCAGTTTCTTCCCAAAGCTTTATATTTGATAAGAATTGGTATTTTAATCCTAACTATTGCCAGCATAGCCTACTCTGAAGAGGCTTTGTGATCAATGAGAGGCTTACCTGACTTTTGAATGCTTTTAGCATTCACTCAGCCCTCATCTAAGAATAGCAGCAAGTAGGTAGTATGTTCTTTCTCACTCTCTCCTGCTGCCCCAACCCCCCTGTTAGCACTTATCCATTTGGTTAACTACCATATGATGCCAGACATTTTAAATTGACAGACCTGATATATATTGCGACTAATTTAGTTCTATAAAAAAGAGTGCAACTCCAGATACTGATCACCATACTTTATATTTGTTCAAAGTTTATTTTTTTAAAATTCGGGTTCATGCATTTAATGCTTAGACTGCATTCAGTGTATAGGCCATTAGGATAAGCACGTTGACATGCACAGGCAGTACTAGAATAAAATATAATTAATCCCATAGACAACGAAAAAGGTGAAGTTGCATCATGCAATGAAATCACAGTTTAGCCTTGGCTGCCATGCAGAAAAAACCTACATCAATGAGTCTGCAGTGCGGCTCCTAGGTAAGAGTTGATATGAAAGAGGTAGGTTATTTCAGCAATGAAGACACAGGCTGAAAATATTTATACTACTATAAACAAAAATACTGTACATAGCACCAGCTTTACATACTAGAAAAGGAAGCTCTCTGAATGAGAAAGATTAATGATCTTGAAATCCAATCTATGTTTTTCTATGCATTTTGGTATGTCGTTTAAAAAAGTAACGTTATTAGAGCTTTCAAACCAAAACTTAATTTCAAGATGTTTTGAAAATTCAGAAAAAACAAGGCACAGATTAATAATGATACACACTGTAATTTCAAAATGCCTACAAGATTCAGTAATTGGGGAATAATTGGAGCTAGTAAATACACAAACATATAGCAGCAGTGAATTTTCAAAGAGGCACACAGGATTTAAATCACACAACTTCCAGTGATCTGAATGCATAATGTATTGCATTGCACGAATATTGATAATGTAAGGAAACTATTAGGTGTGAAGGGTTTACTCAGCAATCATTCTGCTCTTTAAATGGTAAGCCACATCGTTTTCTCTGAACAAGATACTACATTGCATAAACAGCACTAACTCTGAATAGTTTAGTTTTATTCGTTTATTAGTTTTACTTTAGTTTTATTCACCTTCATGGCCGTTATGAATATAAAACTATATCCTGGAAAATAGGGTGGCACCTATCCTATGTTTTAAGGGACATCCAATATTTGGCACCCAGTATCTCACTGCCGAAATCCAACTAGCTGCCATTACAATTCATTTGATCAGATACAGTTTGTTTCAAGTAATACTCATGCAAAGGATCATACTGTGTTACAAAAATGTACGATTTTGTATCAAGAATGAAATATTTGTGATGCTACTTTATTACAAATAAGCTTTGACCCATAATTTTTATTAGTTGTCAATTAGTTTTCAAGCAACTGTCCTTTACTTCCTTAAAATTTAGATAATCACAGTAGGTGTGATCACTGTAATTCCCAAACCTATTACCTAATAGTATAAATGAGCATTTCAGAGAACATCAAAAACAGTTTCATTGATACACAAACACAAATTGATACATTTACAGTACCTGGTAGAACTCATTCTAGTTAATGTTGCAAAACAATTGTCTTTAAAGTCTCTAATTTCACATCCTCAGAACTTTCTAAAGTATTTGGTTTGGACTTCTCTTTTCCACACTTGTGGCCAAATTCTAAAGACAACAAACTAGTTTAACTGAGAGCAGAATTGAACCTCTGGTTTCCACAAACTGCTGAATTCTTTCAAAAGGTTTGAGCAAACTCCCTTCAGCAGCTTCTGACGTTGGCAAGAGTGATTAAAAATTCTAACCATATTACATTTAGACAAGGAAAATGTAAATGAAGTTTCCATCTTAAAATTTCAAACTTGAAATTGACACAGAGTCTGTAACTAACACTAGTATCTTTTTTTTTTTTTGTTTGGAAAATATTGGTTTTAATTTAACAAAGATATAGCTGTTCAAAATTATGGACTGGGAGTGAGAAGAACTTTTTCTTAGGCATACAGATGCACACTTACACATTTATGCATTGCACATGCACACACAGCTAATTAGGTGGGCACTTGTTGATTAAACAAATTTATAAGCTCTGCTACCAAAACTAGCAGCCCTTTTAAGTTGTGCAAGGCAAATAGCTGAGGGGCCATAAAACTTGTGAACTTATAAGGAATGCCAGCCATATAGTTGAGGTTCATTCTATATATACATAATATACATAATATACACTATACAAATGATGTAAACTATATATACATATTATATATGTAACATTTTGCATTGTAGGTGATACTGTCTTACATGTCATATCTCTTTACTTTTCTACTTGACAAATGTTGATCCAGCTAAGAAAATGGATTTTATTCACAAAAATTACATCCATGGTAAAAATCAGGCACAGTTAACAATTACTGTTTTCCTCTAGACTTTATAGAAATGTTGCAAGAGTTTTGTAACCCAGGCAACTTGCCTGGATTTCCTATCCTGTCACTCGGAGTCAAAAAATGTCAGGGCCAGATTTCCAGAGGTTCTGAGTAGTTACAAAAGCCATCTGATGTCAACAGGAGCTTCAAGTGCCAGCACCTCTGAAAATCAGATGATCTGATATTACAGTTTATAACTTCAACATGGTCCCCAATAATAGTCTATCAGCACAAGCACAACGACATCATTGGCTATTAATGACTACTACCAGGAAATCAAACAGGATCCAATATGGATTCTACATCTTAATGTCAGCTATATCCTAAAGTAATATAGGTTGTATAACTTTTTGGGCCGCATGCTCCCATATCTTCTGAAGGGCAGAAGAGAGCAAAGGAGCAAGAATATAAATAGAGGGGAGTAGTATCTAGGATACTATCTTTCCCCAAACTTGTAGAAGCCTTCCACATGATCAAAGAATGACTGAAGATTTGTTGGATACTGGGGAACATTTTCAAGTGGAAGCATGGGTGCAGCTCTCCATAATATGCTCCATGAAGGAACTCACATATTTGGGAGAACACTCTAGTTTGAATGCCTCTCCATGCCTCCTCCTTCCCTCAGAGTAGGAGCACACCAGTGGGGCAGGGGTTGTACTATACACCTCAAATTGATAAAATGGGTTGGCTGCTGGGAGAAATCTGGAAGATACACAGCATGGATGCCACTGAATCCACAGGGTTTGATGTCAATATCCACAGATCATTAGGGTTTCCTGTAGCTGAGAATTCATGCCCCTACATCCATGTAACTGCTAAACCCTCTCCCTAAAGGAGTAATTATTGTGGGTTTCCTGCAGAGAGTTGGGGGAGTGATTGGGGCATCTTTTTCTGCATCTTGTGAATTTTGCCCTTAACTAAGCTATTCTCATTTGAAGTTTTTCTGTCTTAATCTAGCCAAAATGCTCTCTTCTTTTCTATGCTTCTTTTACTTGACAAAAATAGGACCCAAAGTATCGTCTGATATCTACAAAGTACCTTAAAAACAGTTCAGTATGATTTTTCCCATACTCTATACAAATATACATGGCATATTAAATTGGCCTAAACAAGACAAGCACAGATTTAAGGTAGGATCACTGGATGTCTTGAACCCAGGTCCCACAGTGAAAGGGAGCAGTAAATCTTATTCCTAGTAACAGATGGCTGTGCAGCTTTCAGCTGGTTGCTGTTTGCCAGCCTCACACTAGGTGAGCTGTACTACATTCCTTGGGAGGAAAATGAAAGACTCAGTAATCCCCTCCCAAAATCAAGGCTTATAAAATATACTCATTTTTACTTAGCGTAGACTCATAGTTAGAGTTTTAGATCATCTGTATTTAAGGTAGTGGCTAGATAGTAATCTGTTTCAATTTTAAGGTCTTAGACTGACTGGTCCAGGTTTTGGTACTGGTACTAATGTTGGAACTATACCTCAATCTCTGAGGTTTAAATAATGTCACTCTTTCACCAAACCAATGCCGGTGAGTGACCCTAACCCGAGCTGCCTTAAGTGCTTGGGGGAGTCCTAGGTGAGTGATAAATAACACACCTTGTAAAAAGAAAAGGAGTACTTGTGGCACCTTAGAGACTAACAAATTTATCTGAGCACAAGTTTTCGTGAGCTACAGCTCACTTCATCGGATGCATTCAGTGGAAAATACAGTGGGGAGATTTATATACATAGAGAACATGAAACAATGGGTGTTACCATACACACTGTAACCAGAGTGATCAGGTAAGGTGAGCTATATTACCAGCAGGAGAGCAGGGGGGAAAAAAAACCTTTTGTAGTGATAATCAAGGTGGGCCATTTCCAGCAGTTGACAAGAGAGACGGATACAGACTAACATGACTGCTACTCTGAAACCTTTCTTACAGACTGCAATTGTTCAATAATTCTCATGAAAGCAGAAACTTGCTTACTCAAAAATGATACTTTCAGAAAATTGTAGGTTATAAATAATCTCTTTGCTGATTGGCTGAAGCACAGAAACCTGACAATTAAAATGGAGATTTGTACTAATGGTATATTGAACAACCTTTACTCTAATTTAAAAACAATCATCAGCCAAAATTATCAAAATGTCCATTATACCATTTGGTATAATTCAAATAAAGTCTTTGTAATAAATTGCTGTCACAGGATTTCTTGCTTTGAAAAGTAAATATCTTGGCTTCAGTTTGATATTTATGTAAGCAGGAGAAGACCATTATCTTATGACTATTGTATTCTACTGATGTTGCCTTTTAATTAGAATGTACCACATTAAAATACATCATATGATTTTTATTGTGTAATAGTAAACTGAAAAGATTTTAGAAAACAATATTGAATGCAATTTTTAAAACAAAAAGGAGTTTGACTCCAAATCATTAAGATCTAAGTTTTACTTGACTTACACCCTATTTAATCCTATGGAAGTTAGTGAGTTGCGAAGAATGTAATTCAGGACAGAATTTGTCCCTAGCTCATATAGCTGGCCAAAGAAACTTAAAAGAACTGACAATTTATTAAAAGAATAGTTAATTGTAAATTGGATATGAATTTGCAGTGCAGAGAGTGCAGCAGCAGAAGAAAAAAATAAAGGAAACAAAGTAAGCCAATGTCACGTTTGGCTACATATGAAGGACATCAAGTCACAGATCAATCATGGGTGAGAATACTGAGCACAATTCAATTCTGAGCACCTCAGTAACAGAACAATGTTAACAAGCAAGAGGAAATTCAGAAAGCGGGGAGGGTGTGTGTGTGTGTGTGCATGCACGCACACGTGTGCGTGAGTGTGAGTGTGTGTGAGAGAGAGAGAGAGAGATGGGGCAAAGAGGGATCAATTTATGAGGAATGTTAAAATAGCTACTTAGGCTTACCCATCTAAATGACGACAAAGGAAGGATATGGTGAAAATCTAGGGCCAAAAATTGTGAAAGAATTTATGTCAAGTAGGTATGACACTGGGACTATATGTGAGGTTTGACAGACAATTCATTCTTAGCCACACACAAAAAAATCCAGTTCTTCTAAACTATTACCTTAACCCTGCAGTCTTTACTCAATGTTCACTCGGACAACACTCCCCTTGAAATCACATCCTCCCTCCTTTCCATGCATGGAATTTGCTTTGAGGTCTGTGAGCACTGGAGTTTAATTAGGGTCGCCAATTTTCATTGGACATATTCCTGGAGGTTTCATCACATGACAATCTTTAATTAAAGATTAATGTTTAATTCCTGGAGGCTCCTGGACAACCCTGGAAGATTGGCAACCCTAAATTTAGTGCAAAAACAATGATAAAATACGTCTAAGAATAAAGTTGGTAAGATTTAACCTTAAAAGATTATATACCTAAATTTAGAGGCAAATCCTACCTTACCCTACCCTCTACAGGCAAGGAGGACAGGCAAGGTGCCGCTAAAATTTTGCAATTGCACAACTTGTGCTGAGGTGGTGTTCAAAGAACCAATGGAAGGGGCCTCCACACTGCACACAGTGGAGCACAGCTCTGCAGGGTCTCCTATTATGCCATCATAAAGAGAATGTGTCAGTACAAAGGGAGATCAGGAATGGGCAGAGCTGGTGGATCCTTCATTCCATGGATTCACTGCCTTTTTCCCCTTACCCCAGAGTTGAAGAGGCTACTGAAGAGTTGAGACTGCAGTCATGGTTGTGAGATAGTTCTGCTGCCATTCTGCATCCCTGGGGTGAATGAAAATTCCTTCTCTCTTTGACCTACACAGACCTCAGCAATGCACAGAATACTGTGGCTCTGCGCTGTAATGAACTGACCAGATTCATGATAAGGTACTTAGCTTTTCTCCTTGTCAGCTTCAGAGAAGGACCTCAAGATTCTGGTAAGGTTTCCTGCTATTAACTCAAAATAGATTTTTTATAGTAGCCACTGCACTATTTGCTCTGGAAATCAGGGACTTTTTAAAATCGGTTTCTCCTATAAGCGGCTAGTCAGGGAAAGCCTTGGGGATTTTTATCAGATAAGAAAACTTTAGATTCAGTTCAAAATATGGGCCTTTTCCTCTCTCTGTCTCTTTCATGAATTATTCAGAAAATACTGTTCAGCGGTTTAAATTAATGTGCCATTAGATCAGACGAGTTTAATGGAGAAACAACTTCCATCTTAATAATCCAATCCTTCAGAACTCCGTTTCTTTTTTTTGTGTTGCCTCAAAGCTTCCTAACTAATTTCTTACTCTTTTACATTTAAAACACAATGAATAGTGGATTCAAGTCTACCTAAACACAAAGGTATTTATATGGTCTCCATCATCACACAATCTAGGCATCTCCATTACTAAAGCCAACAAAACTTCTACTCTAGGATACTATTTCTGATCTCTTCTCTTTCATATACTTTAACTGGTTCTCTTTAACTGAGAAATTTACTGGGAAAGTTAAAACAAGCCATGCCTGTAACAGTAACTGCTTTTACTGTGCCAAAAGCTAACAATATTTGATTCTATGAGATACAAAATACAGAATGGTTCCACACAAGAGATTTCTGGAGACAGACGAGAACAGATATTTGATTTGAGAACTGGGACCAATTTATTCATGACAGAACCACACCACTGTTTAGCCAAAGCAACGAATACAGCCCGGAATGGATTTGAGAAACATGTAACATATATTTCATATCCTCCTCAGGAGAGCACATCTGTTCAAACACCCTGGCCGGGGAGATGGCAGAAAAGAGATCAAAACAGCATGAAAGGCATAACCAAGAGACACATCAGAGAGGAAAGGAGGACAAGAGAGACATCTGATCCCAGAGGCTGGGTCTTTGACACATTGCCCTGCCAAAGGGTGAAAGAAGAACAAACAAACAAGCAGATGACAAATGTAAGCTACAGCTTATCCCCGGCAATAACACAAAATTTATATAAACCCTTGATTTACTAAACTTCCTGTGATTTTTAGACTTGTCTGGGAATTTCATACAGCACATTCTTTGAATGCTGAAAACACCTTGAACCTCCAGGGGGTTGTCTAAACACAAAAAGTAGCGGTGAGTAAGGCAGGGTTGATTACAGAACGAGGAAGGAGCAGACTTTAGGGATCCCAGGGGGAGCAGGCTGCAGTAGCAGAAAACAGGCTCCAGCTGGGGACCCAATGTTCATATATTGATCAAACTATTTGCAATTTTTCCTGTGACTATAGCTATTGGGGAAATGCTCCTTTTCTTCTCTTGCTTACCAGAGAAACTGTCAGTGTATTACATCAACTGAGGACTATTAGAATGGAGTATCTTCGACGTATGTTCATCAAGAGTAGATCTAAGAATCTAAAACTGATAGTAAATACAACTGATTGCTTTACAAAACAACAAGGGATCTTGAAGATTACTTCTGGTGTAAAGCATTAGATATTATGCAAGTCACTGTCTTTAACTAAGACACAGCTGATGTGCATGGCATTCATTTGTACAGTATTATTTTATACTAGCCCACCCGCCTTTCCCTCCCCACGGCAAAATCCTGCATCTGCACTGATCTACGTGTAGAACTGCTTTGCGAAAAATTGAGGGGGTGGATCTATTTTCATGATAACTCTGCCACACGATGATTCTCAACAAAGGTGCCACATGGCTGGCCCTGGAATCTAGAGCTGGATGAATTTTTCCCCATATTTTCATTAAAAAGAAACCAAACAAACAAAAAAAAAGCCAAACAAGAAAAGCACAATTTAAATAGGATACCTTTTGACTAGTTCAACTAAGGCAAAATTTTCAATCTTGGGCATCTAACGTTAAGCACCTAAATCCATAGTGGCTTGGTTTTCAGAAGTGCTCAGTACTCTCAATTCCCACTGAATTCAATGGGAGTTGTGAGTGTTCAGCACCTCTGAAAATCAGGCCCCTTACTACTAAATATGAATTTAGGTGATTAACTTTAGACACCCAAGTTTGAAATTTCTTGCTAGGAAATATCCATTTAGCTGTCTAATGCATTACAACTTATCCTAGCATTTTTTCTTTAAACCTTCCTGTAAGGGCTTCAGGGTTTTATATCCAATGTTCTGCTTCATTTTATCAGGATCCTCAGAGTAGGCAAAACATCTTTGAGTATCACCGCAAATGAAGAACCAGGACAGCAGTAGGAAACTTTTTGCATATTCATTTAATTAATCTTGCGGCAACTGACACCAAAAGGAAGGAAGGTGCATTCTTATATGTCTATCCGCTAACTCCACACATCTGGTTCATGTAGTGCTAAGTATCTGTGGTATTGTTATTCTATTACTACTTATGTAGCTTCTCAGATATCTCCCTATCACATCCCACAAAACGAGAGTGATTTCAAAGAGCTAATGGAAGAATTAAAAATCCAAACACTACAGCAAATCAATCTCAAGCCTCATTAACCATTGACTCATCAATCCATCAGTATAGTAGTTCTTTGTCCTGTCCCAGTATGAATAATGAAGCTGACCCCCTGACCCCATAGGTCAATACAGAGCTTACCTTCCTTACAGCTAGCTGCTTATTTAAATGTAATGCATACCACTAGAAACAATATTCTGTGATTCATTCAGCCTCTTCTGGAAGCCTGCATACTCCCTGAGGCTTTAAGATTAGCTATATTTATCTCACACAATGGCAGTAACATATTGAAGATTATAAATTATTGCAACGTAACCCACAGCATTGGTTTTGTACACACGCTCATTGTGGGAGTGAATTGCAACCTTGAGAAACAAGACTTAAGACACATCCTCTCTATTAATTGCGACATTGCTGAACTTCAACCAGACAATAAAATACAACACTGAACAACTTCTATTTTCATATTAGCATATCAAAGTTAGAGGTCATCTACATTTCCTAAATACAAGGTTTCTGGTTCTAATGTAGGCACGCCTTTATCTTTCATATTGACACACAAAAAACTTTAACATCGAGCTAGTCAAGAAAGAAACAGGTTTCAGAGTACCAGCCGTGTTAGTCTGTATTCGCAAAAAGAAAAGGAGTACTTGTGGCACCTTAGAGACTAACAAATTTATTAGAGCATAAGCTTTCGTGAGCTACAGCTCACTTCATCGGATGCATTTGGTGGAAAAAACAGAGGAGAGATTTACATACACACACACATGTGTGTGCTCATGTTCTCTGTGTGTGTGTGTATGTAAATCTCTCCTCTGTTTTTTCCACCAAATGCATCCGATGAAGTGAGCTGTAGCTCACGAAAGCTTATGCTCTAATAAATTTGTTAGTCTCTAAGGTGCCACAAGTACTCCTTTTCTTTTCAAGAAAGAAAAGCATAGTGAAAATGTCCATCACCATCCTCCAATTGCTGAAAAGCATTTTGATGATTTTCATAACAGATCTATGGCTACATATGCATACCAAGGAATGTTACAGCTAAGATATCCTAAGTATTTACTACCATGAAAATGAATAGTTATAGGATAATAGATATTCAAATATGAGCACAATTCATACAATCTCTTCAATAACTGCATCTGTAAAGTATCAGCACTCTTTTCATCTGTGACAAGATGGACCTTTTGGATACAGACTTTGCTATAATTAACTAGGCCTTTGTCCCCTAAAGATTAGACAAGTGGATTATGCTATGAAAGGGGTGTGGGTACATCTTATAACTATTCAGAATCAAAACTATGTTTTCCATAAATATGTATTTCTCAGTCTCCATTACTTTTATCCTAGATTCAGTAAAAAGGAAAAAAAATAAATATAGTATTTCCAATGGAAAAAAACTAGAATGTCTCTCAATATATAATGACTTTCATATTTAAACCTTTCATCACTGCCCCCTAGGTGACAGAGGCAGACTTCTTACATTAAAGGCACAGTATACAGAAAACAACTTCGTAGCTATATACACCACAAAGTTGGCACAGAACACAGCTGCACATTTACTTAAATGGCCAATGACAATGTAAAAATCACCCTTCTGCCTGAAAATATTTTACCAACTGTTGTTGCAAATGACACTGAAAATGACTAACTGAAAGAAATTATAGGGTGAGCAGCAATATCCCTCTCTATTTCTTCAGTCTAGTTAGTTTTTGCACTTTGGGCCAGATTTGTAAAGACACAAATGCCTAGCTGTTTATGGAAATCCCACTAGGTGCCTAACTGAATCTTATTGTACTTAAATACCTGTAGAAATGTGTCCTTTTGTGCATTTTCAGTTACATGATTTCCATGTAGTCAGTCCACAGCTGATATGGGCTTTTCATGTAGCAACAAATGAGAGAAAACCAATTTGAAAAATACAAGTATGAAATTTTAAAACCACTAAAAAGTTGATAGTCCTTAAAATTACCTTTAACTAATTTTTCTAGTGAATTCTTTAAAATTGACTAGGTTTCAAGTTGACAATGTTCCTTTAAATGGTGTTACACACAAAGGCCTGGTCTATACTGGGGAGGGGGAATCTAAGTTACGCAACTTCAGCTATAAGAAAAGGAGTACTTGTGGCACCTTAGAGACTAACAAATTTATTAGAGCATAAGCTTTCGTGAGCTACAGCTCACTTCATCAGATGCATTTGCAATTTAATTAGTTAGTCTCTAAGGTGCCACAAGTACTCCTTTTCTTTTTGCGAATACAGACTAACACGGCTGCTACTCTGAAACTTCAGCTATGTGACTAACGTAGCTGAAGTCGACATATTCCAGTGATCATGAGCTAATTCAGTTCAAACTAAATGGAAGGATAAAGAAAAACAGATCTGTATCTAGAGTTTTTTATTTCAAAAAGGCTAACTTTAAAAAATTAAGGAAATTAGATCCACAAGTTTTTCAATTCAATCCAATCCACGTCCCTAACTAAAGGCGGAGGAGGCCTGGAATTACTTCAAGTCAAAGTTGTAGAAACTATCAGAAGCCTGCATCCCAAGAAAGGGGGAAAAAATCATAGGCAGGAGTTGTAGACCAAGCTGGATGAGCAAGCATCTCAGAGAGGTGATTAAGAAAAAGCAGAAAGCCTACAAGGAGTGGAAGATGGGAGGGATTAGCAAGGAAAGCTACCTTACTGAGGTCAGAACATTTAGGGATAAAGTGAGAAAGGCCAACAGCCATGTAGAGTTGGACCTTGCAAAGGGAATTAAAAGCAATAGTAAAAGGTTCTATAGCCATATAAATAAGAAAACAAAGAAAGAAGAAGTGGGACTGCTTAACACTGAGGATGGAGTGGAGGTTAAGGATAAATTAGGCATGGCCCAATATGTAAACAAATACTTTGCCTCAATCTTTAACGAGGCTAATTAGGAGCTTAGGGATAATGGTAGGATGACAAATGGGAATGAGGAAATGGAGGTAGATATTACCACATCCGAGGTGGAAGCCAAACTCAAACAATTTAATGGGACTAAATCGGGGGCCCTGAATAATCTTCATCCAAGAATATTAATGGAACTGGCACAAGAAATTGCAAGCCCGTTAGCAAGAATTTTTAAATGAATCTGTAAACTCAGTGGTTGTACCGTATGACTGGAGAATTGCTAACAACAGTTCCTCTTTTTAAGAAAGGTAAAAAAAAAAGCGATCCGGGTAACTACCGGTCTGTAGCATGCAAGGTCTTGGAAAAAAATTTGAAGCAGAAAGTAGGTAAGGACATTGAGGCCAATGGTAATTGGGACAAAATACAACATGGCTTTACAAAAAGTAGATCGTGTCAAACCAACCTGATCTCTTTCTTTGAGAAGGTAACAGATTTTTTTTAGGCAAAAAGAGAACACAAATCTAATTTACCTCGATTTCAGTAAGGGATTTGCTCTAGTTCCACATGGAGAATTATTAGCTAAATTGGAAAAGATGGGGGTCAATATGAAAATTGAAAGGTGGATAAGGAACTGGTTAAAGGGGAGACTACAGTGGATCACACTGAAAAGTGAACTGTCGGACTGGAAGGAGGTTACTAGTGGAGTTCCACAGCGATCGGTTTGGGGACCAGTCTTATTTAATCTTTTTATTACTGACCTTGGCACAAAAAGCGGGAATGTGCTAATAAAGTTTGCGGATGACAAAAAGCTGGGAGGTATTGCCAATTTAGAGAAGGACCAGGATATCATACAGGAAGATCTGGATGACCTTGTAAACTGAAGTAATAGTAATAGAATGAAATTTAACAGTGAAAAGTGCAAGGTCATGCATTTAGGGATTAATAACAAGAATTTCTGTTATAAACTGGGCATGCATTACTTGGAAGTAACAGAGGAGGAAAAGGACCTCGGAGTACTGGTCAATCACAGGATGACTATGAGCCACCAATGTGAAATGGCTGTGAAAAAAGCTAATGCGGTCTTGGGATGCATCAGGCAAGGTATTTCCAATAGAGATAAGGAGGTGTTAGTACTGTTATACAAGGCACTGGTGACACCTCATCTGGAATATTGTGTGCAATTCTGGTCTCCCATGTTTAAGAAGGATGAATTAAACTGGAACAGATACAAGGAAGGGCTACTAGGATGATGCGAGGAATGGAAAACCTGTCTTATGAAAGGAGACTCAAGGAGCTTGGCTTGTTTAGCCTAACTAAAAGAAGGTTGAGGGGAGATATGATTGCTATCTATAAATATATCAGAGGAATAAATACCATGGAGGGAGAAGAATTATTTAAGCTTGGTACCAATCTGGACACAAGAACAAATGGTATAAACTGGCTATCAGGAAGTTTAGACTTGAAATTAGACGAAGGTTTCTAACCATCAGAGGAGTGAAGTTCTGGAACAGTCTTCCAAGGGAAGCAGTGGGGGCAAATGACATATCTGGCTTCAAGACAAAGCTTGATAAGTTTATGGAGAAGATGATATGATAGGATAGCCTAATTTTTGCAATTAATTGATCTTTGACTACTAGCGGTAGATATGTCCAATGGCCTATGATGGATGTTAGATGGGGTGGTATCTGAGTTACTACAGAGAATTCTTTCCTGGGTGTCTGGCTGGTGAGTCTTGCCCACATGCTCAGGGTTTAGTTGTACTGCCATATTTGGGGTAGGGAAGGAATCTTCCCCCAGGGCAGATTGGCAGAGGCCCTGTGGGTTTTTCGCCTTCCTCTGCAGTGTGGGGCATGGGTCACTTGCTGGAGGATTCTCTGCACCTTGAAGTCTTTAAACCATGATTTGAGGACTTCAGTAGCTCATACATAAATTAGGGGTTTGTTACAGGAGTTGGTGGGTGAGATTTCATGACCTGCGTTGAGCAGGAGGTCAGACTAGATGATCATAATGGTCCCTTCTGACCTTAAAGTCTATGATACTTAGCTCGACTTAGCGTGGTGTCTTCACCGCGCTGAGTCGACTGCTGCCGCTCCCCTGTCGACTCCTCCTGCGCCTCTCACGACAGTGGAGTACTGGAGTCGAAGGGAGAGTGTTCGAGGGTCAAGTTATCATGTCTAGACTAGACGCGATAAATCGACCCCCACTGGATCGATTGCTGCCCGCCGATCCGCTGGGTAATGTAGACATACCCAAAGGGAACATAACATAGGTGCTCTGTAAGCTGCACTGGATTCCAATTGGTTTTCAGGAGCAGATGAAGGCATTTCAGAGGAGCTACAAGCCATAAATGGGTTTGGGAACTGGTTACCTCAGGGACTCTCTCTCTTGCTATATATTACTGTGAAAGCTGAAAGGGGGCAGCTGGCCTATGTTTTTCTGTGGGGGATCTGAAATTTACTCCTCCCCTCAATTTGAGGGATCATGGATATGTCAGCCTTGAGGACATGCTACAAGGCAGAGCCAATTTGTTCTACTCTGTCAGGGGGTGGATTAGGGACATGCGATGGGTGATTGCAGTTTTTATTGATGAGTATATTTCTTGGTCTGTGTTGGTTTGTATAGGCAGTTTGTATATTTTAACAAAATGATTTATGTATATTTAAAAATACTTCTGAAAGTACCTACAGCCTGTTACAGAGTCTATACATAAATTTAAAGAAATAATAAATGATAAAATTGATGTATACATTTAAAAATTTTATATTGAATTAATCTGAACTACAAACTGAAGTCAATCTTTAAGCCAAACTAAAAGAAAACAGGCAGGATTAAATGGGCCAATGTATCCTTTGGCTAACCTGCATGACTTTACCCTCTCTGTTCACCAGTTTACCCTTCCACAAAATGGAGATAATACCCAGAAGGTGCTGTGAATCTCAGGCCATTTAGGTCTATAAATCACTTTAAGACTCTCATCTAAAAGGTGTTATATGAGTGCAATGCATATCATGGTATATTCTTGATATGGAGTACAGATTATTGATACAACTCTAGAGCTGAAAATTTTACAAAATGTTGCTGAAGATTCTCAAACATACATTTCAAGTCAAAAAACTTCCAGACACCTATATAAGCAAGAATAGGACTGCAGTTTTTGTTTTGTTTTTTTTTTAATGTACAAAGAGTGAAAAGTCAGACATTCAATTATCAAATATAATTGTACCCTATGTCACGACAGCTTCACATTTGACAGAAAACTGCATACAATAAAACTCTTTTCAGAGTAGCAGCCGTGTTAGTCTGTATTCGCAAAAAGAAAAGGAGTACTTGTGGCACCTTAGAGACTAACAAATTTATTAGAGCATAAGCTTTCGTGAGCTACAGCCAAATGTATCCAATGAAGTGAGCTGTAGCTCACGAAAGCTTATGCTCTAATAAATTTGTTAGTCTCTAAGGTGCCACAAGTACTCCTTTTCTTTTTGCAAATAAAACTCTTGTACATACAAGCAGCTTGCATGGCAGACCCACTCCAATTCCTGGGGCACAAATTAGATTCAAACTGTTCCTTACAGTTCTTCCTTTCATGTAAGAAATGATATAACTGTAAAGTATATTGTTTGACCCAAGCAAAGGTCCTTATCTTTTTCCATTCCTCATTATCTAGAAAAGGAGTACTTGTGGCACCTTAGAGACTAACAAATTTATTAGAGCATAAGCTTTCGTGAGCTTTATGCTCTAATAAATTTGTTAGTCTCTAAGATGCCACAAGTACTCCTTTTCTTTTTGCGAATACAGACTAACACGGCTGCTACTCTGAAACCTCTCATTATCTAGATTTCTCATCAACTATTCTTTTCTACATCAAAGTATAAATGAAAAATTGCATATTGTACTTCAGCTGCTACATGCAGCTGGCATTTTCTTTTCCTTTTGGAAGTGTAAGAAAGTTCTCTATGGGAGTCTGCCTAGTACTTTAATGGCAGAATAGAGCACATTCTATTTTAGTCCTCAATTCCATGGACTTCGCTGCAGTGTTTTCAGTTTGGAGTTGAATCTAAGCTTACAGGCAAATAATACCCATAAGATATGAACTCTCAAATATATATGCAGGTTGTTGTTAATCATCTCTGTGCTGCAATAAGAAACACTTGAAAGCCTGAAGTTGTGTTTTCTGCATGTGTTAGAAGCAATAATAGCAAAGCATGGAAGACTAACAGTTCCCCCTTCTCCCCATTGTAATTTATATCTTTAATGTTATGGCCTCTGTTGGTTTTCTGTTGACAAAGGAATAATTTGTGGGCAACAGGGCTTCACTTTGGGCAACTGATTCGATAGCAGAAATACCCCTGATCCTAGAGCCATATGGAGTCAAGGCTGTTTCCCTGGTGGCTCCTTTTAGGCAGCCTGTCTTTTCTCCATGTTCTCTCAAACAACCTTCCACCCACTCTGTATCCTGGTCCCAAGGTAGCACAGAAGCACCACGTGATCCTGCCTCCCTTTCCCCCTGCATGGATAACTCTGGTAAGTGGTGGGTAATGGCAGGGGAGGGAAGCCAACAGCATAACTTCCAGTAGCCCTGGTTGAGCCAGAACAGTCCTGGGTATTGAAAAGTTATCTTGTGAAATTGCTGGCCTAGCCAACATACAAGGATTGTGTGGCAGGCAGTATCTCAGTGCTTTCTGCCTGCTGTTTCTCAGCTGCTCCCAGCTTCACCAGAGTTACGTCACTGCCTATAGATCTGTGTCCATGTCAGCAAAGTGCAGAGCTGAAAGGCAGATTCATGTAACTGGCTAACTAAGTTCTTACAGTGGAGCCCATCGCTATGGCATGTAAGTGGCTCCGAAGAGACAGTAACCCAAGTTACAATTGGTCAATAGTCTCATTGTCTAAATTTCCTCTTTATTTAAGGGAGTTTGTTTCTGTTTTTAATTTCTTTCTCCTTTATTCCTTCTTGCCCCCACTTCTGTGTCTTCCTTACCTTTGCTTAGTTGTTCTGAGTGAACACTAAATTTAAGAAGTGAGCTTTGCACACTGTAGATCTGTAGTAATCCTCATCTGCTCCAATAAGATGTTCCAACGGCTTGGCCCTGTTGCTGAAAGATTCCAGCTCTGACAAACTTACATCCGTGAAATTTAGAGCTACGTCATTCCTTGAGGAATAGAACTGCCAGGGAAGGTTTTGACACTAAAAAAGAGGCATATTCGGAGAGATTTTGGGTCAGTTCTACTGAGGTCCTTGAAGATTAACAGTGAGACCTTGAAATTCCTTAGTATCCTACTAGGAGGCAGTACTGTGCATGGAGCACTGAGTTCACCAGAGCAAGATGGAGATGGAAGAGGGACACTATGCAACAAGAGGGAAACCATGAGGTAGGGAGAGAGGGAAACATTTTCAAGACATTACTTTTCAAGTCAGCCAATGGTCCGGCGGCCACTGGAGGACTTCATGTGCATTCTGCAGACTGGCAGAAGATTTGTATCTACCTTTTTCTCTCATCTAAGAAGGAAATAACCTAAAATTCATAACCAACCAGAAACAATGCACAACAATTTTATGTTAAAGTAGTAAGGGACACCTTGTACAAGAAAAGCAAGAGGATAATTTAGGTGAATGAACTATTTTTTCCTCAACCTGGAATTTGGCTGGCATGTTGTCCTCTTAAAAGCAACGCACGGACTCCAAACTAATCCTCACAGCGTCTCAGTTCTTGCCAAAAAGTGTCATGGAATCTCTAAATAGCCAAGAAATCAGGACCTTCATTTTACATCTCATCTAAAAGATAGAACACTGTCATCAGAGGGCCTGACAACATGCACCACTTCAATTCTGTCTCATATGTAAAGAGTGCCATCTATTCGATCTTCAACACCACTACTTGTAGCACCTGTTGGTTTGTGTCTTAATTCTGAACAGATACAAGTTTGCTTGGTTTGTAGGAACTAAGAAAATCAAAACCCAAAATGGCATGGCTACAGAATTATCAGAGCCTGTCTCGACTGCTTGTACAGCCACTTCTGGTTTTCAGCTTGCTTCACCTTTTAGCTTGACAAATTGCTGAAGGCTGACAAAGCAGTTCTTAATGGATGGGAAAGAATCTATTCAAACTCATGTTAAGGACATAAAAATTGTCCTTGCACGTTTGACATCTGTTCTCTTGCTATTTAGGTAAAATACCAGTTAAATGATAAATTATGCTGAATTATTGCAACAATAATCTAGTCAATCAAAAAGATCTATTTCTTCTATGTTTCCCCAACAGTTTTGGAGTCCCGACAAAATATATATTATTTAATTAAAAGTATAAAAATACTGGAAAAGATTTGGTGGAATAGAAGTTTGGCCTAGTCTAGGGAAACAAGCATGAGGATGAGATACAAAACTGAATTTTAATCTCTGCCTCACTATGTGATCTTGATGTACAAAGTGTTGTTGTAGGCATGTTGGTTCCAGGATGAATTTAGTGTAGCTCAAACGCTTCTCTCTCTCACCAACAGAAGTTGGTCCAATAAAAGATATTACCTCACCCACCTTGTCTCTATATGTGACTTTGATCAAGTTATTAACTTCTTAGTTTCCCCATCTGTAAAATGGGGGGAAATAATATCAGGCTTGCCTGCCTCACTGAGATGCTGTGAGGATTAGTTTAGAGTCTGTGCGTTGCTTTTAAGAGGACAACATTATAATAAATAGATGAGCATGCCTTAGTGGTTTTCCTATACAAAACAAAAATATAATCTTCCCAGTTCTTGTCAGACATAGGTGAAGCTTCTTGGGTTATATGGGGGAAAAAAAAAAGATCTTCAGACAAACCAAATCTTTTGTGGGGCTCAAAAAAGTTTGCTTATCTTTTCCCTGCCATTGATTTTCATTTTCATACACTTCTGGGTTCCAACCAAGACTAGAAGCAAAGAATGTTGAAATACCACCACTCTAACCTGGAGCGGGAAATAAAGGAAGTGCTAAAAGGAAGCTGGTTCCTAGATTTCCATTCCAAGTTCAAACAGCCCAGGCTGGAGAGAGTTCAGAGGGCACAGTGGTCCCAGGCTGAATCCTGGGGATCCCGTCACAATGCCACCTTCGTACCCAACCTTGGGACATGACAAACCTCTGCTGGAGTTCAAGTTCAACTCCCTCACACACTAGCCATCCCTTATCTGTGGTGAAAAACTGTAATTTGCAGAAACATTTTCAGGATCTTATTCATTGCTGCACCACACGGTAGCAGTATTCTATGCAAAGGTTCTGTTGTTGTCAGCTTTTGGGGATAGATTTGGGAGTTAATGGACCCAGTCTGTTTGTCTAAAATGAGAAAGTGTGTTTCATTAGAAAACGTAGTAATTAACAATGATTAGTAAAAACAAATACTGAGGACACAGGATTAACCTGAGCAGCTAAATTACTCTTAAACCCAACTTGTGTCTAGGCATTCTACCAGAGCATGTCAGTGGGACCCTGCACATTTCAATGGTTGGCTTTAGTGACTTTGGGAGATTTCCAAAGGCACAAAGGGGACTGCCTACATGCCTCTGAAAATCTCCCCCTATTTTCTCATGCACATCAGAGAAGTGCATTTGACACAAAGCTAAAGAAAATTGTCTTTCTGCCAATTTGATGAGGTGATGTTAAGCAATACAACATTTTTCATAAGGAATTTTATTTGTCCT
Source organism: Dermochelys coriacea (assembly GCF_009764565.3). NCBI lineage: Eukaryota > Metazoa > Chordata > Testudines > Dermochelyidae > Dermochelys > Dermochelys coriacea. The sequence continues at coordinate 64,697,736 of NC_050074.1, forward strand.
TCTGTGCTAACTGTCAGCATTCAACCTCACTGAAGGCTTGATCCTGTTCCCACTGAGGTAAATGGCAAAATTCCCATTGACTTCAATGAGGTAGGAGGAGGCCCTAGGGCTCTATTAGTCTTCCACTTAGTAAGAGATTTATGCAAGTAACTCTTGTGAATATCAATAGGAATCATGTGCATAAACCTCCTGTGCATCAGTCAAGAACATCCACCTTTGAAAGATACAAGACACAAATGGAAATGAATGCTTTAATAATTTAGACCTCAGCCTATTTTGGCTGGTTCTGGGAGAATTTTTCTAGACAAATAAATAATAAAGGAAGATCAATTCAGAACACTCTTGTTAAAGAAAAGACATCTATTTGGCTTGCTGTACTATTACAGATCTGGAGGTTCACTGAGAGTCTTAAAGCACCTTTAAAGCCCAGCTGAATAAACTGAAAAAATCCTCTGGTGTATGTAACCAGAATATCTTCTTTTGACACACACTATAAGCAAACACTGCCACAGTTTCAGGGTTAATTGTACCTTTGACCCCTCTCCCCCATATGATCTTCCGGACATCCACTTAAGGTTTTCATTCCCAAACCATTACTTCTCCTGGGGCAGAGGCCTGCATCTCCCTCCCTTCACACAGGAGGTTTAGGTTGCAGAGTCTCTGCAGTTCACTGCGATTTTCCAGCAGGTCTGACAGGGGACCAGCATCTATGGTTAACTCTTCTTCCAGGGGCTACAATAATGTACAACAGTTATTGAATTGCCTTCTCAAAGCAAACTGCATTTATTCTTAGGGTAAACGCATTACAGAGATAACATACACAAAAGCAATGAAAGAACCTAAATGTATGCTAAAAGCTTTCCAGAGAGCACCCCCACCTCCAACAAGGGACTCTGGTAGGTTTCAATCCTTCACACCCCTCAACTGGGTTAGCTTCTTGGTTACAAGATCATGCCTGTTTTTAGATCAGGAACCAGACTCTAAGTGGACAGTTCAGCTGTTTCTTTACACAGCTGAGGCCTTTGATCTACAGTCTCTGCTAACAGGTAAATCACCAGTCAGTGATCCTGTCTTCATGGCATAAGAGGAGCCAAAAGGATAGGTTTTTGCATAACTGGGATTGTGCAACTTGCATTAACCACACCCCAAGGATTCCCCAGGAAACCCACTTAACACTTCTTTTCCCAAAAGTCCATGTATGTTTGGCACTCTTCAGTGTCATCTGAATTCCTTACTCTTCCCAGGTCTCAAATGTGTCAAACACCATAACCAATATATTTACACTTTAAGCAATCTTCATTTGAAACCTCAATGGTTCCACAATGGTTACAGGGAAAGTCTACAGTTTAGCAGTTTGGAGGTGTTAAGCCAAGTACAGTTTGTAATTTTCTTTAAATGGTACCATAGATGCCATTTAAGCACATTTGCAATATAATTGTATATTTTGCAGGGGAAGACTTCTGACCAGTCTGCTGCCAAATGTGTTCATGTTTCCATCCCCACTACCCTACTCCTCTCCCAAAATATTTCCAGACTATTGTTTTAATTAGGCACTAAAGCAGCTGTGACAATGCTCACTCTTGTCGGAGAAAGTCCAGCCTACAGTGCCAAGTTCCAGAATGGCATGCTTATTAGTCATAGTTCTGTAAATTGTCCTGCTCCTATGATATATGAGCAACTTGGGAAGAAATTCCTGGGTTTTTCATTGTATATGGGTATTTATGAGCTGAATCTCCGTGTATTATGGGTTTAATACTGAGGTAAACAAACTTTGCTTCCCAAAACCAGATAATAAATCTCTTCAGCAACAGGCTCTTGCAATTCCTACCTGATGCCTCTATAATAGCAGTCCTATTTTGCGAATAATGTAAATATATAGAGCCCAATTCTGCCCTCTGTTACACTTGAACAACCCTATCAAAATCCATGAGAGCAGAGTGTGTACTGCTGACTCTAATCACACCCAATTTTCACACTTCTGCTCTCCATTTATTAAACCCACATCATATATTCTCCCTCTCATTCATCAATAGCCACTATTAACATATCTCTTAAAACTTACACTGAAGGCTGGTGCTGTACTAATAATTAATTAGACAAAGGCACCCCACAGCTAACTGATAGTATAACTGTGCTGTCTCTTCAGATATGTGATACCTACTCCAAGGGTGTATCCTGACCTCCCCACCCCCAATCACACTTGCATCTACGGGATTCTAAGCCTGTTGCCAAAATGGGATCTCCTGGAATGCATCCGTTGCATGGCAATAGCTGTGCTTAATTGTCACAATATCTTTAGATTCAAATTGCCTGGGACCTCTACTTGTAAGCTATCTAGGAGATTAAGAAGAAGAAGCTAAAAAGAGACAAGAATCAGACAGCTAACAAGTTGTTCTGGGCAGGATGGTTTTGATGCACTGTTGTTCTTATATCCTGATGGGTTAGGAGATAACCCATCCCCTACCTCATCAGATGATGAGGCATGAGGCATAAATTTTTGAACAGCAAGGGTAATTAACCCATGGAACAATCTACTAAGGAGCATGGTGTATTCTCCATCACTGACCATTTTTAAATCAAGATTGGATGTTTTACAAAAGATCTGCTCTCGGAATTATTTTGGGGAAGTTTCATGGCCTTTACAGGTCAGACTAGATGATTACAACGGATCCCTTCTGGCCTTCGGATCTATGCATCTAGGACAACTGATCTTTTTAGTCTGCCTTCGGATTTCTAAACTCAACCAGCGCACCCACCCATGGGGACACTCCAGAACTCTCCTACTACCATGATCTCCTGCTCCTTTACCTGTTCCTTTGCTGTCTACCTGCCCTGTCTACCTCTACCATCGCACAACCTTGCTGGTCTGTTCCCCTGTCATTCTCCCCCTCTGCCTAGCAGCTGTAGGAGAAGAGGATAACTAGGTAAGCAGGGAGCCACCCCTTCTCCCATTGCCCACTTACTCTGTAAACCACCAAACTTAATTTCAGTGCCAGAGGAGATAGGTTGGGCTTCCAGGGGCTCCCCAGGGGTGGCTCTTGCTTCTGCTGATGCCCCTTTCTAGAGCTCCCCGTGGCCAAATCCCCTCTACTTCCCCATTCTGAACCCAGCGAAGGAAGCTGAATGTGAGGCTGTAAAACAACCAAACAGCTAGTCTGGGAACAGGTGCTCCTGTTAGCAGTAGGTGGGACTGCAGCCCACAGTCACCAGCTGTAGCAGCAACAGCAGCCCCACAAGGAAATCAGCCCGGAATTCCTGAGCTGACAGCAGCTGTTCAAGAGACAGCTGCCAAAAATGACAGAAAGTTGTGATAGTCCCAAATATTTTTCTGAGAGCTGGCAACCCCAGAGGTAACACAACAAATCATTACACACTAAGCCAGAGCCCACATTTTCAGAAGACATGGCACATTCTCCTACATGAAATGGTCTCGGAGGTCGCAGTCTATTTCTTAGGGACAAAGTACCCACCTCACTTAGGTAAAGGGAGACCAGAGACTCATTTCTCTGCTTTGTTTTCTTTTCATCTTGTTACTTCAGACCCTCACCCATCCTCATTTGTCTGTTGTGCCCACCTGTCACATTCTGTTTGACATCTGGGCTCTGTGGGGGCAGGGGCATCCCTCGTTTTTGTTTTTCTGAACAGCACTTAACATGGTACGGTCTTGATCTTTAATTGAGGTTTATAGATGCTACATAATACAAATAATAATTACAGCACAGAATCTGCCTTCACAACTGACACCCCCATCTTTGTTGTTGTTGGTAGCCCTAGCACAGCAACAAGAGTTGGATGGACATTGAGAGTGAGCTTTCATCTACAATAGATGTTGGTCCCCCAGATCAGATGAGAGGCAAATGACCTGGCACTTTCATAGCTGTGCAGTACCATCTCCTTATAAAGGAGACTGTTTTCAGGGCTAATAATCAAGGATCTTTCACAACACTAAATCTCTCTCTGACATGCACAATCCCATTTGTAATCACATTTTTAATCATGAAGCAGCAATCTGAGCTACTAACATATTTAACAAGAATGTAACTATTATAAACCAAGTTAAACAAGCAGAACACAACACATTTCACTATCAGCACTAAACTATATTAAAAGAATACTGAGGTTGGGAAAGCCTTCCTTTATAACCCTGGGTAAATCACTCTCTTTGTGCCTTAGTTCTCCAAATACAAAATGACAACTTCCTTGCTCTTACCCTTTGTCTGTCTTGTCCTGTTCAGGGCAGAGCCTGTTTTTTTACTGTGTGTTTGTACAGCACTTAGGATAATGGGCCTCGAGTTGCTACTGTAATACATGCACAAAAAAAACTGTTTAGTACCTTCCAGATGCTATAGGAAAAGTTGTGGTAACAACATGGAGGCCAGCAGGATAGGTCTACGATTTCCTGAGTTTGCTTCGCAAATTCCAGCTTTTATAGTATAAGCAAAGTCTTGGTTTTTCAAGCCATTTGTAGCTGACTACCATTTATTTGTGCAATTAATGTAACTGCATTAAATCTAATTATATAATTGGTAAAGTCTGAGTAATTAAACAGTTAGAAAGCATGACAATAATTGCCTAAAATTACATTGACATGTAATGATGCCATTTTGATGTGTAATGTGGTAAAAATAATTATGAATATTTGAGACACACAAAAAAAATCTAGACTGTCTGACCAGTAGCCAATATTTTACAGGACACTGTCAAGCAGCTTTGCACTGTCCTAAAACATAGGGTATGTCTACACAGCAACTAGATTCCTGCGGCTGGCCCATGACAGCCGACTCGGGCTGCGGGGCTGTTCCATTGTTGTGTGGGCTGAAGCTCAGGCTCTAGAACCCTGCAAGGTGGGAGGGTCCCACGAGGATCACTGGAGCCCAAGAGCCTGAGTCTGCTGGCACAGGCTGGCCGCAGGTTTTTCTTTGCTGTGTAAATGTACCCTTAAATTCTTGTTTAAAAGAGGGGTTGGAAAGGCAAGGATAGGGGATGAAATATGCAAAACTTAACAGAAAACTGCTTGTTGTTCTAGTGAAAACAGCTTTGTAATTATTTTCATTTAAATATTCCCCGAGACTTGTTATAGCCAAATACAAGAGCACTACGCTATTCCACGAATCCCTGAAAGTGAAATGGACTGTGCAGCTGAGTTGAAGTAGTAGAGTTCTTGGTCCTCCAATTACCAGAGAGCACTAAGATATGTTGGAGGAGGAACTTCAAAAATGTCAGGACTATTGAGTAAGAGGTCATTCTCTAGCTCTTTGCAATAGCATTTCGGAGTCTTGAGTCTCTCTGCTAACATTACATGGACCAGAAATTCACTATAAACAAAATTAATCTGATCAGTCTAGTTCGCTATGTATGTGAAACACACAACTTAAACAAAGTTATGATAGAATAAAAAAAATTACAGATGGAAAATGAAGGGGGCAGTGAGGCCTACTGGATAGCCCACTTTGTGCTTCAGTTTCTCCTTCAGTAAAATGGGGATAAGGATATCGCCCTCCATTGTAAAGTGCTTTGAGATCTATGGATGAAATGTGCTATATCAGAGCTAGGCATTATTATCATATTATTATTAATAATAGAAGACCTGTTGGAGAATCCAGTTCACACTCTGTTTCCAGTTCAGGATTGTTCCATATTATATCATTTCTAATGTTTTGCTCAGCTCCCACCATTTCCCACTGATTTAAGCTGCTGGCCTCGTTTAGTTTATTGGGTGCCCAACTTGAGACACTTGAAGGGGTCTAATTTTCAAAGTGTACTGGAAGCTTTCTGAAAATCAAGCCCCATCAGACCAGGCATGAAAGTCTGAGGCTCCTAAATCACTAATCACTTTTGAAAATGTAGAGCCATAGTAACAGTAGCCGAAGTAAGTACACTTCTTTAAATATATGATTTTCATCTTGACAGGCTCCCTGTAAGTTAAAAACACTGGCAATTTCAAATACATTTTTGAATACCAAAAGCCTAAATTATTATAGTCCAAGAGTTAAATTCTCCACTCATTAACCCTGGTGTAAATCCAACAAACTAAATGGGCTATAACTGACAGAAGAACTGGGCCCTGAATACTTACAAAATTGGGTTTTAGGAACAAAGTTTTGGTCAACTATTGGAGCGTATACATTGCCCAAAAATTCAGAAGTACTTTTTTGCCACTGTAACATATTGGAAAAATTTACTTCTAAAATTATTTCTGGGAAAGAAAGAAATTTGCCTCCAGGCTATGACCTTGTATGCTAAGATGTAGCCCAGGGCCAAAGTTCAATGGTTGAGATACAAACCTACACAAATAGGAATTTTTATAATGGAAGTATTAACAAAATCTCAGGTATAGCAGTACTTCTGGGATTTGCTGGAATACAAATCACTGCATTTACTTGTAAGTAAAAACTGAAAAGTGCTGAGATTGCTTTCTTAATCTGTCTTCCCCAATGAATGCTGTCAAAACTGACTTCCACCTGGAACCTTAATTTACATATTTTAAATAGGGAAAACCCTTCTTTCCCAGATTAGTACTTTGGGCATTCAGCTTTCGCAATTCATACAAGTTCAACTCTCATTTTTTACATATAAGGTACTGCAAGTTTGGCTTATTTTATTTATTTGTTCTTTAAACTAAATGAAATCTCCCCCTCTCCCCATCTATCCTTAGTGTCCCTCAGTCCCAGGCAGCTCAGCTGGACATCTCTTCTAAACCTTGTCAGAATCTTCAATGGCTTGCCGCTAGAATTGCTGCTCAGGCAGACTATGAAATCTACTGTGTGAGTCCTAATGCACTCAATACTTGCATAATAAAATCATTACAGTATGATTTACAGAGATGCACACATACAACTTCAGGATGAAGAGGATGTTTGCAGATTTTAGGAGCATCTGTGTGATGAAATCATCAAATAGACTTAATGGAACTGTCTTGCTTAAGTGAATTCACTCATCTAGCCCCATTACAAATGGTATCCATAGCTTTTCTCATCAGGTTTCTGAACTTGTAAATAATCACAATTCTAATCCCTACACATATTTTTGATCAGCAGAACATCAACAAATTGATCTTTACCAATGATGCACAAGTCAGGTTGCTGATAGTTTGAGCCAGTCAAAAACTGCAGAACAGCATTCACTAATATTCTTTTGAATTCCAAATGGTTGTTTGGCTCAAACACATTCCTGTCCCTTTTTACTCACAAACTTACACATAAAAGGATTTGTATCCCTCAAGAACAGTCTAAGAATAGCTGTTCTTTGTACCAATACCCTTCTTCAAGATGCAGGAACGAGTATACTCGTTATTCTCTTTAAAATGTTTCAGTCATCCAACTACAGAGCAGACAATACCATCTCACTAATCACATATCATGACAACATATAGGAAATAACCAACATGAACAGCTCATGACCAACCAATAGGCTGAAATACATTTTCATTAACTGTTTGCCAAATAGTTTAGCTTTGATTCATCAGAAATAATGTAAAATGAGTAAGTTCACATGGACCACTCAGCCTGCAAAGAAGAGTTTTTGCCAAATACTCATAGAACTAAGTTCTAATTGTGGCATGATTAACTCATGCTATTTTTTATTATTGCTGATAATACTATTAATATTGTTTGTATCATGCCATACATGTGCATGGCATATTAAACATAAATAATGGGACAGCATTACATACAAATAATAGGACAGATGGGAATAATTTTCACCTTAAACAATGATTCATGGTATTGATATATGGTTCAGAGGATTCATTTTACCACCAGCATTGCTAAAAGCATTGCACCAAGAAAACAGAGTTTATTGGAAATGTTGGGTCAGAACCTTAGATGTGTCAATCGGCATAGCTCCACTGATTCCCAGGTAGTGATTAACTTCTAATGGTACAAAGTGTAAGGCCCTAAGTAAGAGAATTATAGAATCCCAGTATATCACCATATCTCAGATGTGGAGGAGAGCTGCAGCTACAGAGAAACAATGGAAGAATATGCATTGATCAGAATATAGTGCAGATCTGTATTTAACCAAACATTGTTACCGTATAAGGGGGGCTTGGTGATATATGTGAAATTAATTGTGGAGTCTCCGTTTAGTTCTTAGCTGGTGTTGCTCACATTTTAAAAGGAGCCCCAAAACATCAGAAAAATACCTCGTTAGCAGCCTCAGCAAAGAAGTCAGACTGAAGGATTCATGGAGACAGAGGGATCATCTCAGCCCTAGAGATAGTGCTTTAAGTCAGCATTACACACGGGTAGTGCTGCCTGGGTGTCCTAAGATGTGTAATGAACTGAAGGTATTAACAGGTTTCAGAATAGCAGACGTGTTAGTTTGTATCCATAAAAAGAAAAGGAGTACTTGTGGCACCTTAGAGACTAGCAAATTTATTTGAGCATAAGCTTTCGTGAGCTACAGCTCACTTCATCAGATGCATTCAGTGGAAAATACAGTGGGGAGATTTATATACACAGAGAACATGAAACAATGGGTGTTACCATACACACTGTAACCAGAGTGATCAGGTAAGGTGAGCTATTACCAGCAGCAGAGTGGGGGTGGGGGGGAGAGAAACCTTTTGTAGTGATAATCAAGGTGGGCCATTTCCAGCAGTTGACAACAACATCTGAGGAACGGGGGGGGGGGGGGGGGTGGGAGAGGAGAATACACATGGGGAAAGAGTTTTACTTTGTGTAAGGACCCATCCACTCCCAGTCTTTATTCAAGCCTAAGTTAATTGAATCCAGTTTGCAAATTAATTCCTATTCAGCAGTCTCTTGTTGGAGTCTGTTTTTGAATTTTTTTGTTGTTGAAGAATTGCCACTTTTAGGTCTGTAATCGAGTGACCAAAGAGACTGAAGTGTTCTCCAGTTGGTTTTTGAATGTTATAATTCTTGACATCCGATTTGTGTCCATTTATTCTTTTACGTAGAGACTGTCCAGTTTGGCCAATGTACATGGCAGAGGGGCATTGCTGGCACATGATGGCATATATCATATTGGTAGATGTGCAGGTATTAAATTCATCATGGCATTTTTCACGGGTGACTAACAGTTATTTAAATATTTTGTATGATTAAAATTTAAAATATGACTGCAGATATCTCAGAGAGAGAGAGCGAGCGCACATGATAGAAAACAATCCCCATAATGCAATAGCTCTCAAATTGTGAGCAGCACAATACCATTCTGCGAAGCATACTCTGTCAAAGTCTGTATAAAACCTGCCTAGTATTCAAGCTGTAGCAGCATATATTTAATTTCAATAGGGATGATCATTTGAGCATGCATCCTAACAAAGTTAGGGTCTGACTTCAGAGAAAAATATATTCACTCAGCTTTTATAACAGGAAATATTGGTGTTTTCTTTCTACCATCCTCAGTTGTCACCATGCCTTGCTAAAAATATGCACGTGTGCACGCACACTTCATATTATATTATACACAAACATACATATATACATATACACCTACTCTCAGAACCGATTCCAAAACTTTCAAATTGAGTACTCAAAGCCAGGCATCTGTGTAAGCGACCAGGATTTTCAGAAGTGCTGCCACTCAACAGTTCCCATTGGCCTCAAGATCATGCTTTCAGGGATGCTTTAAAATATGGTCAGCTGCAATGGCCTCAGTGAACTATCTAGCAGCTAATAATAGCCGGATATTAGTTGTGGAATAGCACAGTACCACTATGGCCATTCTCCCTCAGTTGTAGCCTAGGAGCAGAGTAGAGCCATTCTGGAAGCTCTGCACAACTTGGAAAATCCTCTTAAACTAGGTTGTTATGACCCAATATGACCGATTTATATGCACCACTGAAGTGGTAACCAAGTGCAAGAGTGGGCCTGTGAATCAGGCTCTACAATTTTTCAAATTCAGGCTAATTATAGCTGTCATCCATTTTATGGAAGAGGTATTTCAGAGACTAGGCTTGATAAATTCTATACACGAGTTTATTTCTATACAATGCAAAGGAAATGCTTAGACTGTTCAGAAGTGTACTGGTTTCCCCGATTGCTGTCAAAATAAAGTTGAAATGCATTTTGCAATCAGTATATATTTATATGTCTAATGTGATATTTCAGTTTACTCAAAAGAAGCTTACTATTCCAATGATGCCTCCTTTGAGCCTCTTCTGTAAGATAAATAAATGCAAGTGCTCATCTGCCAATCTCATTGCACTCACAATCTATAACTAATGCTGTCACTTGCGTTCAGAGCAAGACAGAGGAGAATGAGCTGGAACAATAGCTTAGTAGGCAATAAGCAATGGTATGCAGATCATAAAGAAAGCTTACAATAAGAGGTAAACGTATGGATTCTTATTTTCAAGTGTCGGCCATCCCTGGAGGTAGGTTACTTTTGCAATGACCAGAATTATCTTAAGCATCCCAAGTTGCTTTACAAACTCCATGTTCAAATCAGTTTGCCTATCACTAAAGCGTACAACCTGCTGGGTAGAAACATTGTTTAACAATACATAGTAACACGGTATGACAGTGAAGGACAAGAGATGAAAAATAAGTTATTTGGTTAAGAGTTTGGCTACACAGTGCTGTAAAGCACATTAGAGGGATGTGACTTGTAGACGCTAAGGGGAACTGTTTGTTCACATCAGCAAGTCTGCACAGGGCAGTTTAGAGCGCAGCATATTAGAATGCTCTACAAATCATATCCCTTTACTGTGCCAGGTAGACAAGCACTAAAACTTAAGGAGGAATTCAGAAAACCAAAATCAAAGTGTGAGCATATCCAAAGGACAACACTATCAACAGTGTATGGACTTGCAGTCAATAATAGAACCTACTGAATCATCACCATTTCCTGCAGCATCTTGGATTTTCCTCAGCAGTCTCCCATCGAAGTGCTGCCCAGGCCCATCATGACTTAGTTTATAAAATCTGATGTGATTAGAGCACAAGGTGACATGGCTACAGGCATAAGATCAGCCACAGAGCAGCACTGTGGTGCATGTTATGGTAGCTCCACCTATATTGTTTTACTGAAGGAAATCATGACAGTGAAAGAGAAATGAAAGAAGTTTAGAAGAATGGGCAGCTCAAAACTATAAGCCAGCACAAGCTAACATATGAGAATTAGGGCAGATGAGAGATCCTCTACTCCAAAAGCTTTGGCTTTGTGCCAAACAACTAAGTGAATAAGGACTGAGACAAGCTGAGAAGCAGCAGCAGGTCTTAGGTTATTTATGCTGTAGCTTTACCAATCCATTAAAAGTGTTGGGGTGTTTTTGGGGGGGGTTCTATTTTGGGGGATTTTAAAGCACAATAATCTGCTTGAGCATCCTTGGGTACTTCACATGTAAAATGATTGTTTTACATCTTTGTAGCGCTACAAACCTGTATTACCATACAAAATGGAAAATATTTCAAAACCGTTTTTTGAAGTGATGAAATTGTGCAGAACTGTCACTGCAGCTTAAATATGAATCGTATCTTAAAAAGAACAGGGCAATGATGAAGCTAGATTCTGCATTACTGGGAACACTAGGACATAAATCCAAGGGTTATACTTACAAACAGAAGTTACTCTGTAGGGAACCTAAATGGGATGCATGTAAAATAGAAAATGTCTACATATTGTATTAGTTCATTCATTAAATTCACAAGTATACTACTCATATAAGACACTGAGTATTTGTGTTGGGTTAAAACTCATTGCAATTTCCTGTACCCTGCATTATCCCCAAAAGCACTATCTGGGATTAGAAAGTGAACATAATTGCAATAAGGCCATCAATGAAAACAACAAGAATGCCAATGATCTTGGTGTCATCTCTATCACCTATGAGACAAAGATACCTGCTAGTAGATATGAGTTCAAAATAAAGCATCTGAATCCGTATTTCAAGACCACCCCGTCCCACCCCCAGTGTTTTGGCTTGGAGTACTGTGAAAAATAAAAAATAGAGACTATTTGGAAAATTTGGAAGCTAATTCCAATTTTGAACATCCTGAAAGTTCCAGGGCATTTGGGGGCTCTAAGAAGGAGATTTGGATCAGGCTCATCTCTATGTTTAACATGGAAAAAGAACCAGAAAGAACTGATTCAAACAACATTATACTTGGGGGGAGGAAAAAAAAGGAGCCTTATCTTATGTAATGGCTTTACATGGTGATCAGATTCATAATACCATGCTCCCTCTTTATGAACCTGTCCATTATAAACCAACTATAGTTCACCTCCTCACTTTGAAGTCTCTTATAAAACACACTGTAAAATGCACCTAAATAGAACATATGCTTGGTTCTCAGATATTCCTTTATGCTGTTCAGATTAGGAAGGGACGGATAAAAAACAGATCCTAACCCTCACCAATAGATTCATAAATTTCAAGGATAGATGGGACCATTGTGATCATCTAGCCCAGTGGTTCTCAATCTTTCCAGACCATTGTACCCTTTTCAGGAGTCTGATTTGTCTTGTGTACCCGCAAGTTTCACAATTACACCACCCCTTGGGCACCTCTAGAGGCAATACTTCCCCTCTCACAAACACAGAGTGTGAGTGTAGCAAAAACTTTTAATAAAAGGATGGAATTAACTCAGCATTAATTTGGAAAAACACTGCAACTAGGGCTCATAAACACAAACCATGAGCAAAAAACCCACCCTCAAGTAAGTTGGGCAGTGTCCTTTTCCCTGCAGGGTCTTAAATCCAGCAGCCCAAAAGTCACTTTAATGTGCCCATCCCTTCTCTGTACCCCATTCACAGTTGCTGTCCTTGGCCAGTGCAACCCTAGAGTTCAGAGGTTCATCCGCAGAGTTCACCTCCCATCCTATGTGGAAGGCGGGGGGTGAGGGGGAATAAGGAGGCATCTTACACGCGGCACTGCTCGGGCACTTGCTCATCACCCCAACAGCCAATTGCCATGCCTCTGCAAGACTCTACTCTGGCCCTCTCCACCAGCCGCCCTGCTTGCCACCCCTCTCTGCCAGCTGCCCTGCTGGTCGCGCCTCTCCTCCAGCCACCCTTCTAGCCGCGCCTCTCCTCCAGCCACCCTGCTAGCCGCGCCTCTCCTCCAGCCACCCTGCTAGCCGCGCCTCTCCTCCAGCCACCCTGCTAGCCGCGCCTCTCCTCCAGCCACCTTGCTAGCCGCGCCTCTCCTCCAGCCACCCTGCTAGCTGCTTGCTATGCCTTTCCACCAGCTGCCCGCTCACCAAGATGTCTTCAGGGTGCATCTCCCGCACTTAACACAGCTCTCAGTGATTTCAGCTGTTAGTGAGGGAGCCTCACTGCTGGTGCACACTAGTCAGTCTCTTGCAATAAAGACACTGTCCAAAAGTAGGTCTAATACTTAGACCTAGGTATCAGTCATTTCAGTTCTGCAGCGTGTAACAAGACTCCCAACTGAGTCTAAATTAGCTCTTTTATTATACCATGGATAGAGGAAGGGTCAAATGGTGTCTAGGGCCCACACCACCAGATACAAGTACCTATCCCCACCCTCTCTCAACTCATTGGGCTTTGGAACCCATGTCCCTTGCCTAGCGAGTGCTGTTCAGCGAGGGCTGTTCAGTTGTTCTATTGGGGTATGCCAGGTACAGTTCTGCTGTCCTCGGTTCACACAACAAGGATAGCAACCCTTTATTACTCCTGCCCCAATAACAAGGAGACTGGGGAATCCAACATCAGCCACAAGTGATCATTTGGGCAAGCAGTCCCATCATGCGGTGCACCTAGTCTATCTCCATAAGGAATGTTTCCTAATCCTTTAATATTTCTGGTGGCTCTTCTCTGAACCCCCTCTCCAATATATTAACATCCTTCTTGAATTGTGGATACCAGAACTGTAGACAGTATTCCAGCAGCAGTTGCACCAGTGCCAAATACAGAGGTAAAATAACCTCTCTACTGCTACCCAAAGATCACAATAACCTTTTGGCCACAGCTTAGCACTAGGAGCTCATGTTCAGCTGATTATCCACCACAACCCTCAAAATTTTTGCAGAGCGACCACTTCCTAGGACATAATCCCCTTCCTGTTAGTATAGCCTACATTCTTTGGTTAATTAGATGTACACTAGATTTATATTTAGCTGTATTAAAATACATATTGTTTGCACCCAACTTACCAAGTGATATAGATTGCTCTGTATCAGTGACCTGTTCCCTTCATGATTTACTGATTTCAACAATTTCCATCCCACCATCAACCTCAGCCTGGACCAGTCCACACAAGAGATCCACTTCCTGGACACTACGGTGCTAATAAGCGATGGTCACATAACCACCACCCTATATCGGAAACCTACTGACCGCTATTCCTACCTACATGCCTCTAGCTTTCATCCAGATCATACCACTCGATCCATTGTCTACAGCCAAGCGCTACGATATAACCGCATTTGCTCCAACCCCTCAGACAGAGACAAACACCTACAAGATCTCTATCATGCATTCCTACAACTACAATACCCACCTGCTGAAGTGAAGAAACAGATTGACAGAGCCAGAAGAGTACCCAGAAGTCACCTACTATAGGACAGGCCCAACAAAGAAAACAACAGAACGCCACTAGCCATCACCTTCAGCCCCCAACTAAAACCTCTCCAACGCATCATCAAGGATCTACAACCTATCCTGAAGGACGAGCCATCACTCTCACAGATCTTGGGAGACAAACCAGTCCTTGCTTACAGACAGCCCCCCAATCTGAAGCAAATACTCACCAGCAACCACACACCACACAACAGAACCACTAACCCAGGAACCTATCCTTGCAACAAAGCCCCTTGCCAACTCTGTCCACATATCTATTCAGGGGATACCATCATAGGGCCTAATCACATCAGCCACACTATCAGAGGCTCGTTCACCTGCGCATCTACCAATGTGATATATGCCATCATGTGCCAGCAGTGCCCCTCTGCCATGTACATTGGCCAAACTGGACAGTCTCTACGTAAAAGAATGAATGGACACAAATCAGACGTCAAGAATTATAACATTCAAAAACCAGTTGGAGAACACTTCAATCTCTCTGGTCACTCGATCACAGACCTAAGAGTGGCTATACTTCAACAAAAAAGCTTCAAAAACAGACTCCAACGAGAGACTGCTGAATTGGAATTAATTTGCAAACTGGATACAATTAACTTAGGTTTGAATAGAGACTGGGAATGGATGAGTCATTACACAAAGTAAAACTATTTCCCCATGGTATTTCTCCCTCCCACCCCACCCCCCACTGTTCCTCTGATATTCTTGTTAACTGCTGGAATTAGCCTACCTTGCTTGTCACCATGAAAGGTTTTCCTCCTTTCCCCCCCCTGCTGCTGGTGATGGCTTATCTTAAGTGATCACTCTCCTTACAGTGTGTATGATAAACCCATTGTTTCATGTTCTCTGTGTGTGTGTATATAAATCTCTCCTCTGTTTTTTCCACCAAATGCATCCGATGAAGTGAGCTGTAGCTCACGAAAGCTTATGCTCTAATAAATTTGTTAGTCTCTAAGGTGCCACCAGTACTCCTTTTCTTTTTGCGAATACAGACTAACACGGCTGCTACTCTGAAACCTGCTCCCCCAATGTGTGTCATCTGCAAACTTTATCAAGGATGATTTTATGTTTTTTTCCTGGGTCTTTGATAATATTGTTAAAGAGCATAGGCCCAAGAACTGATCCCTGTGAAACCCTACTACAAAAACACCCATTTAGTGATGATTCTACATTGACAATTACATTTTCAGACCTATCAGTTAGCCAAGCTTTAAATCCATTTAATGTGTGTCATGTTACTTTTATATCTTTCTAGGTTTTTTTTTAAAATCAAAATGCCATGCATTACCAAGTCAAACACCTCAGAAAAATACAAGTATGTTACATCAACATTACTATGTTTATCAACCAAATTTATAATCTCATTAAAAAAGATAAATTAATTCAACAGGATCTATTTTCCATAAATGCATACCGATTGAAATTTTATTACCCTCATTTAATTCTTTAGTAATCAAGTTCTGTATCAGCTGCTCCATTATCTTGCTCAGATAGATGTCAGACTTTCTTTTGGACCAAAAGAAATCTGATGAGGTTCAACAAGGACAAGTGCCGAGTCCTGCACTTAGGACGGACGAATCTGATGCACCGCTACAGACTAGAGACCGAATGGCTAGGCAGCAGTTCTGCAGAAAAGGACCTAGAGGTTACAGTGGATGAGAAGCTGGATATGAGTCAACAGTGTGCCGTTGTTGCCAAGAAGGCCTATGGCATTTTGGCATGTATAAGTAGGGGCATTGCCAGCAGATCGAGGGACATGATCATTCCCCTCTATTTGACATTGGTGAGGCCTAATCTGGAGTACAGTGTCCAGTTTTGGGCCCCACACTTCAAGAAGGATGTGGAAAAATTGGAAAACGTCCAGCGGAGGGCAACAAAAATGATTAGGGGACTGGAACAGATGACTTAGGAGGAGAGGCTGAGGGAACTGGGATTGTTAAGTCTACAGAAGAGAAGAAGGAGGGGGGATTTGATAGCTGCTTTCAACTACCTGAAAGGGGGTTCCAAAGAGGATGGATCTAGACTGTTCTCAGTGGTAGCAGATGACAGAACGAGGAGTAATGGTCTCAAGTTGCAGTGGGGGAGGTTTAGGTTAGATATTAGGAAAAACTTTTTCACTAGGAGGGTGGTGAAACACTGGAATGCGTTACCTAGGGAGGTGGTGGAATCTCCTTCCTTCGAAGTTTTTAAGGTCAGGCTTGACAAAGCCCTGGCTGGGATGATGTAGTTGGGGATTGGTCCTGCTTTGAGCAGGGGGTTGGACTAGATGACCTCCTGAGGTCCCTTCCAACTCTGAGATTCTATGATTCTATGACCGACAGGCCTATAATTACCCAGCATCCATTTACCTTTTTTAAAGATTGGCACAATGTTAGCTTTTTTCCAGTCTCTTGGAATTTTCCTGGTGTTCTAAGACTTATTGAAAATCAGCATTAATGGTCAAACAACCTCCTCAGCCAACTCATTTAAAACTCTTAGATGCAAGTTATCCATGTTTATTTAAAAGTATCTAAGTTTAGTAGCTGCTATTTAACATCCTCCTCAGATACTTTTGAAATGGAAATAGTGTTTTACCCCCGAAGTACAGAATACAAATATTTATTGAATACTTCTGCCTTATCATTGATAATTCTACCATTTCCATTTAGTAATGGACAAATATCATTATTACGATTGTTTTGTTTGTTCTACTCATTTTTGCTTCAACCCCTTTTGGAGTTCAAAGAGTTTGGTTAATTTTTGCTTCTGTTATTTGTTATACAGCTTTGCAAGAAGTGCCTAAACAGATTGAGACATTCTTTCTGGGCTATTTGAGAGCAGGAACCATTGGAAGTCTCACAGAGATGCCTGATCCCACAAAATCCCTACCCACATTGCAAACCATTTGTTTAAATGTCTGAACTGGTGTGTGCTTATCTGATGCAAAGCAAAACTTTTGCAGTTTGGCCATCACCAAGTTTATTAAAACAAGTGAGTGCTGCAGAACTTGATTCTTAACAGGCTCAAACGTGCATGTTGCAAAGTTCTGATCAGTCAACTACTTAATATATTTATTTACAAAAATTAAAATCCACAGAATTATGCTGGTATAATAGAGACGGGAATTTGGCCCACTGAGCATAAATATATTTATGAACCAGTTAATAGACGTATGACTAATACTGGAAATGCCTCATGCATTTATTGTATTCAACCTCAGAAACTTTCAGCGCAATTATTTGACATTTACTGTGCTGTCTTTGTGCAGAACCTACCTTGCAGTCTTTCCTGCTTTTAACCGGCAGCTACCTATATAGCTAGAAGGCTGTAAACCAAATAGTAAAATAATGACCTTCTGCTAAAGAGCCCCTATGATACTTTTTTCTTCATCTCTTAATAGTTATTCTTTTAACTATTTTAAAAAAATAAAATAGTTTACAACTCTTTTTGAATGAGCATAATTTAACATAAAACTCTGTTTCCAGCATTATTCCTAATATTAAACGAATCTGTGATAGAAAAATGCAGAAACACCAATCCCATTAAATCCACATTTGTATTTCTATTTGTAAAAATACATTTTCCTAGTAAAAATCTAATTAATTTGGTGTTTGTGTATGTGTGTGAAAAGCAGCAGCATACATTTCTTGGCATGCTTTGTTGAACATGAGAAGACCTAATGCAAAAAAAAAAAAAAAGAGAGCGAGAGGAGCTGCTTTACATCAGAAACAGGTCAGGTTTATTGAAATGTGCATGCAGTAGAGTAATTTGAAGGTTTCAGGACAGGCAGTAGCAAAAAATCCTCAAATTCTTACATCAGCCTGACAATTGAAAAGGAAACTCCAATTTTTAATTTTTATTTTTTTGATGTACAGCCTCAAAGGAAATTGAAGGCTAAGCACTATCAGTCTCATGTAAGAATGGACCAAAATCCTCCTTTTTAATGACTCTCCCCACTGTCTGTACAACTTCTTAGTTAATTCATTCCTACAGCGTTTCTAAAAAGGTCTGACCTCATTATTATGCAGACTACAAACTACTGAGCTAACAATCAAATTCTTCTACTTTCTCAACAAGCTTTGTGTAAACATCCCAGAGCCTTTCAAAAACAATAAGACCAATTAACTGAAACATTCAGCAACACAGATTATAACAGCTATTCTTCAGAGACTGTGGCTAATATTCCGCCTTTGCAGGATATATATTGAAGGAAGAAATCTCTGAATTTTGTAAGTGTCTGAGTTATCTCATGTACCACTTGAAAGACAAAACTACAATCCTATTTAAACATGGAATACAATGTTCCTGAGAAATGCATGAGATCCCTTGGGGTTTGAATACCTTTGACTTATAATGAGCACAAATCAGTCTCCTTTTCTTTCAATAACCTCATAACACGATCCCTTCCCCCTGCCACCCATCTCAGTTTCTCTGGTTTTATGCTCTGTAAGTCTGGCTAGATTGCTAAAATAACTAGAGATGAGTCCACACCAAAACTCTGGATTTGAATATCCACCAAATTCTGGGAGAGCTTGGATAGAAATCCAGAGATGAAATGTGCAGCTTGACTCCATCTGTGCAAATAATTTTTAGGACTTGCATAACAATACCAGATTGTGATGCACAAATTGGTCCAAAGGACAACACTCTTAAAGATTGCAGCTCTATGTAGTGGAAGGAAAGTGCCAAAGAAGTGCCCATGAAAGCTTAAATACATGCACTAATCCTGAGAGAGTGAACGGTTTGTCTTCTGATGCTCTAACATAACACACTTCTGCACAATTTTACAGTACTGTAAATTCATTATAAAGTTAAATAGGAAGTTAACAATAAAGATAATAATACAAAGTGATTTGATTAAAATACTTGATTATTTTTAGATTTTATTTGCACACAAGTCATCTATGAGGATCGACAGTTAGCTATGTAGGTAATGGACAACACTGCAAATTAAACAAGACACCAAACTCCTAAATAGTGTACTACATAACTACTCTTCTGAAAGCTATGAAAGATGGAGCAAAAGGTGACTCCAGGGGATTACAGGTTATAAAAGGCTTCTCAATGTGGTCAAGAAAAAACTGCACAGAGCAAGACAATCTTCAAATCGATCCACATCTTCCCCAGTGTCTAATGAAAATGCAAGAATGATGTCAGATAGATTTTGGCTCTGGTCAGCATTCCAACAGCACATTCTTTCAAATGCACACACTAGGAAAGGGACAGGTAAGATCACCAATGCTAATATAGGCCCTGATTCAGAAATGTACATAGAATCATAGAATATCAGGGTTGGAAGGGACCCCAGAAGGTCATCTAGTCCAACCCCCATGCTTAAGTGTGTAGCAGAACTGGGAGAGTCAATAATGCCATTTTATGTCCCCATTCACTACCACTCTAGGAATATCCTCTGTTAAAGTAGGGCACCTGATTTTCCATGGAGGTAACTTTCATATCCTAAAAAAGAAAAGGGAGTACTTGTGGCACCTTAGAGACTAACAAATTTATTTGAGCATAAGCTTTCGTGAGTTAGAGCTCACTTCATCGAATGCATCCGATGAAGTGAGCTGTAGCTCAGGAAAGCTTATGCTCAAATAAATTTGTTAGTCTCTAAGGTGTCACATGTACTCCTTTTCTTTTTGCGAATACAGACTAACACGGCTGCTACTCTGAAACCTCTCATATCCTAATCTCTCTGGAAGCTGAAGCTCCTGTTAGCATTAGTGTGCTTGGGTTAGTGTGTTTTCTCTTTCTTACTCTGCATTGTGACACCCAGGGACCTCTGGATGTCAAGTAGCAGACATCATGGATGCAAGGGACACAGGTGTCCCCTAGGTTCAGCAAAAGCATGTCATATAAGGTCTCTAAAGAAAGTCTGTGTCACACTGATCATCACAGCCACTGCAAGATGTTATAGAAAATATATATGCTGAAAATTAGGTTCTCTAGGCCTTGTAGTTAATGGCAGATCACTCACGGTAGCGAGCCTTTGAGACAAATTTCTCCACAGGGGAAATGGGAGTTCCTTATCTCCCTGGTGGACCATTGTGTCTAACAGGAGAAGTTATTAGCATAGTGAGTCAAATACTAATGAAGAGCTTGCAGAGACTTCAAAAAACAAAACAAAAAAAACCAACAGGAAGAGGTAAACAGCAGAGAGCGGAGGGGGACTATGTTTTCAGGTGAACATCAAAGGTCTGGTCTGGTGTAGCTGAGGGTGCACAGCCCCACTCTGGCATTCCTCAATTTTGGAAAAAGGTTTGGGGGAAAGAGATCTTGTATGAGGAAGAGGAATGTCTTTTGAGTTAAGGTTAAGATCTAGACAGTGTGTTCTGATTTTGTTTTATATGTAACCATTTGTTTCCAATACACTTACTTTCTAATCACTTGAATCTCTGTTCTGTGATAATAAACTTACTCTGGTTTTCACTATATCAAGTGCTGTGTGTTAAGTATGGGGCAATCCTGAATTGATTCTTAAACTGGTGTGTATGATTGCTTTGGAAGTATCAAATCTGAGAGTGCCGTGGGTATTCAGTGGCACAAGAGCTGGGTACTCCAGAGGGACCCTCAGAGAAGTCAGGGGTTGGTGTGTGCCTATAGCTAACCTGCACACAGAGAGTGAGGCCAGGCAGGCAGTGCTTGTGTTGCCAGAGGCTGGTGGAGTCAGGGAACTGATCCAGAGCAACATGGACAAGACTTTCTCACTCTAAGAGCAGGCTGTAGCAAGGTGCCTTAAAGCCCTGGATACCTCTGGGAAGCATTACACATTTTTTAATGAATTTAGTGTTTGTGAGGGGTATTGTGTTCTTAGCCTGAGAAATTAAGTCCTCTACTGGATTAACCCGCAGAATAAGTACAGCACAAGCAAAGTCAGCATAAGCTTTCTCACACTGCTCACCACAAATGTGCACGAAATCTGAACTGGAGGGATCTCTGCTGAAACTGCCAATAAGGGTGACAAAGAGTGGCAATATTTTTCAGAAACAAAGTTTCCAGTGAATTTCACTTTACAGGTTTAGTCCCTAAATCTGTGTTTCCCAAACTGTGTTCCGCGGAACATTGGTGTTCTGCACAATGTGAATAGGTGTTCTGTGAAAGAATCGTAATGAAAAAAAAGGGTCTTTAAATTTTTTTAATTTTAAATTTGGCATATTTGAAGTGTAGTTTACAACTCTTTTTGAATGAGCATAATTTAACATAAAACTCTGTTTCCAGCATTATTCCTAATATTAAACGAATCTGTGATAGAAAAATGCAGAAACACCAATCCCATTAAATCCACATTTGTATTTCTATTTGTAAAAATACATTTTCCTAGTAAAAATCTAATTAATTTGGTGTTTGTGTATATATAAAAACAATTTTTTTTAAAGTGGAACACTGTTTTTAATTTTGACTCTTGCACTTTATTTTTGTACTACTTTATACACGCTTTCCAGTTAGAAATTTTTAGTTCAAGTTATTTTAAATTTGTTTTTTGCGTTGTTTTATAAAATATATTTGAGCATAAATAGCGCAATTTTTTATTTGAAAACCAAACAACTACAAAATAATATTATAAGTGTTCTGTAATAGGCTAAAAAGTGTTCCATGGCCAAAAAAGTTTGGTAAACGCTGCCCTAAAGAGTGCTGCCTTCCCTCCACAGTTGTAATAATGAAAACAAAATGACAGCTCTCCCCTCTTTGAGTATGTCCATTCCTGGTGCCCATGAGTGGTTCGCAGGCTAGGTGGTGGTGGGTTTTTTGTGTGTGTGGGAACCCCTTATTAAAGTACTGGCAATTAACTGATTCTGCAACTCTAGAAAACCTGGATTACAGCCCATCTTAGTTTCCATTAACTGTGAAACAGATATCATAAGCACACCTTACACTTACACACACCTTTCTACTGGAGCCTTTTCTCTATGTTAGGAGTCTGTATTCTATAATCCCCAGCTTTATTCTTCTAAATCTGATATTGAATTGACAATAGGTTGAAGTCTCTTTTTGGGTCCTACATTAGCTTTCCCTGTGTCTGATGGATATCTATGTCAGCTTTTATAGCTCTGACGGAGTGTGGTAGAGCTCATTTTAACTCTGTTGCATCTAATGTGTAATCTGGAGCAGCTCAATCTTCATCCCTTCCCCCTGGTGCCTTCCTCCATACTCCAAGGGATTTACAGGGGAACTTCCCTCTGTCTCCAGTGAGGCTCTACATTAGTTTCCCCTGCAGATGACAAAGACTGCATCAGGGAATTCCCTATGTTAGATGGGGATCTCACAGTCTCCCATGTGTCTGACTGGATCTATTGCAGAGCATCCCCTGCAGCCAACATGGGAGCGAAGCAAAGTCTCCCTGTGTATTGTGGGAATAGGCCGCAGAGCCTCATTGTGTCAGGTATACGTCTGCATTACTGTACTTTCCATTCCATCAGCTTTTAATGGGGAAATGGACATCAAACCTAGATGTGGGCTGGGAAAGACCTTGGCAGCTGGCATGAGTGGGAGTGAGCAGCCCAAGGCCAGTGTGCAAAATGCAGCAATGAATGACACTTCCATTTTTTATCTGAAGCTGAGCCTGGGATTGTTAAAGAAGCTGATCTGCTGCTTAAAATTATATTTCTACCTGCAAGTCTTCCGTATTGTTGCTTCCAGTATCAAAGTGAATTGAAATTCAATGCACATGGCTCATTATTATCTGAAAAAGCAAGGCAAGGCACCAGCATCAAGAATTTTAATTTTTCTTTCATCTACAACAGTTTCAGATACGAGTTTCCACTTTCTGAAAAGACTAGAGTTTTTAAAGATAAAGACATAAAACAATATACATCTACACACATTTACATAGCTCTATTCCCATCATACAAAAACAGAGAGAGTTGCACCTAAAATTTAACTGACCCACAACATGAATTCTCTTTTTTGTGTCTGGCTGCATCTGATGCCATTTAGATTTCTAACTGCGTGTTGCCCTTGCAAGATGGATGGATTCAAAATGACATCACATTCATACATTTTATGTTTATGGCTGGGATTTTCAGAGGAATGTATGGGAGTTGGGCACCCTAATCCTATTGCAAGTCAATGGGAGTTGGATGTCTAACTTACTCAGGATCTTTCGAAGATCCCAGGCAAAACACATACAGTGACAGAGAGATACAGCCTGGACTGTACTATAGATATATACTGTAGGATCTTTATTACTTGACACTTGTTTTAAAGCAATGCATTTGTTTAGTAGAAGCAACATATTTGTGCATTGCATCATGTACTTCAGACATTGATAATATATGGGGTATATTATAATTGTATATAAAACAGTGCTAATACATATATTACAGAAATGTTACATGAACTTATTGCATACAAAACGAGGTGGCTACTAAAGCAAAGATCTATACAATATAGAGCGCCTGCTCCTTTAAAGTGCTGAATGTCCTGAATTGTCATTGACTTGAATGAGATCAGACCCATAAAATCTTTCCTGCAAATTATCTGAGACAGTATTTCCCTGGAGCTTTTGCGCTGTTTTCTTTTTTATGTGTGTGTGAATCTCTCTCTATCTAGTTAAGGGAATAATATTTTATAATAAAAAATATATATACATTCCATTGTGAGGGGCAGATGTCAAGGTCATTTGCTTATTATTATAAAGATTCTTCTGATGCCATTCCACTTTGCACTTAAGGTCTCTTGTTAGTCGGTTAGTCTCCCTTCACCTTTTGCAGAAAGAAGCACGTCTATGAAATACTAGAACAAAAAACTGATTGCATCTCTTGTCTTCATCCAGGTGAATCATAATGTGAACAATTCTGGTTATGTGATATTTTCAGATTTCTCACTGCCTTAAATATGTGACAGTGATCAGAAAACCTTAGCCAGTGAAAAATACTTGTCAGGACAGATTTGCTGAGACTTCAGACTGAAAGCAGTTTTTTTCAGTCAAAATCATTTATCAAAGTTAGTCTGTCTGAAATAATTCCATTTCTGACTCTTTAACAGGAGAAAAGAAGAACCGACAACTGACAGGAGGTAATCTACAACATGACCACTGGGGGTCATTCATCTTTCACAAACATGCCAGGGCAATGCAGGATTTGGTGCGTTATGTGGAAAAGAAAAATAAAGCATATTTTAATGAACTTCATTTATTTTTAACAAGGTGGAACTATTAACTGGTGTTTTCTCTCATTTAGGTTGACATATGGACAAAAGATCATTGGTTGCTACAATCGTCACTAACCATTATGTCCCATCATCTGAAGAATAATTAAAGCAGTATTAAGGGAAGTGCAAAGTTCTCATTTTTATTTATATTACCATAGTACCAAGGAGTCCTAGTCATGGATCAGGATCCCATTGTGCTAGATGCTATACAAAGACTAGTTTTGCTAGTGCTTCCCTATGCTTTTAATGTGATAAACTGTAAATTTGCAGTGTGCTTACTTGGATTATGAAAAGCAAGAAACAGACAAGGTTTTTTCCCAATGGTCATTCTACTTCTCTTTTCATCCTGTGTTAGGCACAACTTGCTGTATCACTCTTCAGACTGTGAAGGCAAATAAATCAAAACTACCCTGGCACTGTACAGAAGAATAGATGGGGGGGGAGGTTTGAGAGGGGAGGGGGGACAACCAATAAAAGAAAATGGACCAAAAATTTAACCCCAAATTTACCTTAGAAAGAGAAAGCACATTGTTTTAAAAAAATTAGGGACTCCACTGTAACTATTGATTTAAGAATTTAACTATAGCTTTAAAATTTAAAAAACTGCAAAAAAATTCATGATCCCAAAACATTCACAGAATATGGTAAAATAAAAACAAAGACGCAATATTTCTCTGCACTTATATATCCTCTTTTATCCATCTTTACCAATTCATTGTCATAACATCCTTATGAAATACAGTGCCTATTGCATTACCATATCCAATTATAAATGGGCAAATTGAGGCACGGATAGCTTTAGTGACTCACTCAAGGTCACAGAATGAGTCAGTGGCAGAGTCAAGAATAGAAACCAGGAATTCCAACTCCCAGTCTCTTGGTCTAACCACTAGTCATGGTTAAAATCCTGGCTCTACTGATAACAATAGCAAAACTCACATTAACTTCAGCAGAGCTAGGCATTTTACTCCACGTTTCTTCTACCTTCATATGTGCTTTAGTATTAAAAATGACAAATACATTTGACAATACTGTAATCAGAAATTATTTCATCCTCCACAGGACTGCTAAATCTTTAAAAAGCTCACAGCTGCATGTGCTTTCCTACAGCTGCTGACAATGGCATTAAGTGTGAAAGGAAAAGGGGATCTTTTCTGTGGCAGGGATTAGAAATATACAATTCTGAATTCAAGTCCTGACAAGCAAAAGCTTTAAAGCTTAGAACTCTTTTTTAAAATGACAATTTAATAAATACAAGTCAATTGTCCATAGTCTGATTCAGATAGCAGAAACAAGTAATTACATACTTACAAATTGTGCTACAGATTGTGCCACCCTGACTACTCAATGCGAGCACCTTATTCCATAGATAGACCAACAGATTTCAATAAAACTAATCCTGGAATAAAGCACTAAATAGGAGCAAGGTTATCTATATCTGACCCTAAGGAAATTATGATTTTTTTTTTGCATGTGAAAATTGCATTTCATTGAGAAAGTACCTTCTAGAGCTTATAGTACTGTGGGAAAGGAGGCTTTCATTGTATGAACAGGATGGGGGCTTGGCAGAAAGCAAGGGAAGATATAGATGACAAGCATTTTATTACAAGCAAACCTCAAAGGGCAGCCCTGTTTCATCTAAAGTCAGTATTTTGTACTCATTATACATACTAAGTATTTGTACTCATTATTAAGCAGGTGAAATATCTGATCACAAGGCCATTTGTTTAAACAAGGAACTACTAATTTTGACCTGTACCTATTTGCACCAACAGTTACCACATTTGTGCATACAAGCAGGCTATTAGATATGTAGCTGATGCACATATCCCTTTGAAAAAACCTCGCACTTGTGCATTGTGCACCTTTTCCCTGTTTTCGACCCAAATGACTAGTCAAGTTCAGGGCCTTGTTGGTTGTTCCAATTGGGGGTAGAAATTAATAAGTCTACTATTTTCTTTCATGCAATATTGTTTGTTTACAAGAAATGTACAATGAACTGCTTCTGTGAATGCAAGAGGAACCAAAATCCAAAGGTGTATTCTTTGCTTATAAGTCCAAGTTTCTCTCAGCCTGGCCCACTCCAAGACTAAACCTCCCTCTAGGCTTGTCCCAGGGCCACACCATGCTTACAACAGGCTGATCCTTGGATCTCTTGCTCTCTCTCTATTTCTTGTCTCCCTCTATCCATTCCCCGAAGCTAGTCTTTTCAATGCCCACAGGCACACACAACAAAACAATACCCAGGGGAACCCTTCCATACAAGGGGCTAATTTCTGGGCAGTCTACTTTGCTTTAGGTGGGACTCCTTAACTGTTCTTACAACTATCTTAAATGAAGGGTGGTGCATTCACACTCATCAGTTTCAATGAACTCAACAAAAACAAGGTTTAACCCAGCTCACAGCCCCATGACTGGAATCTGTTTTTTTAGTTACTGTAAATTTCTGAATCCTAGAAAATGACAAAGAGTGGCACATATTTAAAGAAGATCAAATTTCCATTCTATGCTCTTTATATTTTGTCTCCTTGCTCCCAGACAAATTAGTTCCCACTCATCCTCTTTTAGGAGTACATTCTCCCTTCACTGTAGGTACAAAACTGCTATGAGTATTAATGGAGAGCTGTGTGTGAAGAGAATAGATGGATACAAAAAAGTTCTGTATCAATATCATAGTGCTTGCAGGTTATCCTAGTAAGCTGATTATTGTTTCAACCTTATAAACTACAGTACATATCTAATAAACAACCTATTAAAAACTATATCCACCCCATACAGCAATTTTAAAAGCTACAACTGAATCACAGCTTTATGACTCAGCACTCCACCCCCACCCTCAAAATGACGTTTGCAGCAGAGTTGGGTTTGGTTGGCATATGGGAGCTTTGACTACTCACCAAGCATGTTAGACTTGGCAAAGTATATTTTTTTCCTTTGCCAAAAGAGGAGGAAGTTGGTACAGCAGTTCACCCAGATACTGAATATGAATACTGTTTACTGGGAAGGATCTCTCTCTCTCTCTCTCTCTCATACACACCTCCCTGTCTCCTTCATTTTTTTTAAAAAAAATAACCAATGTAGTCAATTTACTCAGTTTAGCAGCCAAAACAGGTTACTTGCTTTTGGAAAGAACTCAAGCTCTGAAGAAGACGAAAAAAAAAATCACCCAAGTGTCTTCTGTTTGTGACAGGAGCAGTAGCAGAAAAAATTATCCCAGCTATCTAGACTCCTTTCCTACTGCTAGCAGTGAATGCCTCCACAACACTTATTCTTTAAGTAATGATATATAACCATACTTAACGTAATAGAGTAGCACCTCCATAAAATTAAATTGCATGACTAATTAACACCTATGCCACTTGTGTCTAAAACAGAGAAGGACTGCAGATACAATCAGTGCTTAACCTTTCACCGATTGTATGCATTTGACCCAGGAAAACATTTTAGCATCTTTAACTGGGAAGCAACCCTCTTGATATTTCAGAGATGCAAGAGATAATAAGACTCGGATTTTTAAAGTCTGAGGCCTGGAATTAGTTTTTTGACCAGAACACCCGGACGAAAAGGTACCCTGGCAGCCCCGCTGGGCCACTAAAGGTCCAGTTGGCAGTGCTGCAGCACTAAGGCAGGCTAGTCCCTACTTGTCCTGGCTGGCACCATGCTGTGCACACACCAGAAGGAGCCAGCAGGTCTGGGTCCTAGGTGGGGGAGGCCACAGAGCTCCGCGCGCTGCCCCAGCCCCGAGCACCAGCTCCAAAATCCCATTAGCCAGCTAAGGTGGCTGTGCCTGTGGGCGAGAGCAGCGCGTGGAGCTTCCTGGCCCCCCCACCTAGGACTCGGACCTGCTGGCTGCTTTTGGACCATGCTTAGCCTCCACACTGCGCCGTGGACTGGGAGCCGCCCGAGGTAAGCTTACACCCCAAACCCAAGCCCCAACCCCCTACCCAAGCCCTGAGCCTCCCCAGCATGGAGCCCCTTCCTGCACCCCAAACCCTTCATCCCTGGCCCCACCCCAGAGTCTGCACCCTCAGCCCATAGCCCTCACCTCCCCTGTACCCCAACCCCCTGCCCCAGCCCAGAGCCCCCTCCCACAACCTGAACCCCTCATCCCCAGCCCCAACCCAGAGCCCTCACCCCCTTCTGCACCCCAACCCCCTGCCTCAACCCACAGTCCCCTCCCATACTCCAAATCTCTCAGCCCCACCCCACAACCTGGAGCCCCCTCCTGCACTTCAAACCCCTCATTTCTGGCCCCACCCTGGAGCCAGCACCCTCAGTTAGAGCCTGCCCCCCAATCCCTTGCCCCAACCCAGTGAAAGTGAGTGAGGGTGGGGGAAAGCAAGCCACCAAGGGAGGGGGAATGTAGTGAGTGGGGGTGGGGCTATGGTGTTAACTTTTGTGCAACTATAAATTTGGCAACCCTAGGCCTGGTCTGCACTACAAAGCTAGGTTGACATAGGGTGCCCTGCATCAACCTAGTTGTGCATGTGGCTGCACTTAAAAATAAAGCACCCTGTTACTCCAACATAGGCCTTGTCTACGCTACTGGGGTAAGTTGACCTAAGTTACGCTTCTCCAGCTACGTGAATAATGTAGGTTAGGTCGACTTACAGAGTTGTCTACACCTTGCTGGGTCAATGGGAGACACTCTCCCATTGACTTACCTTATTCCTCTTGTTCCTGTGGAGTACCAGGGTCGACCAGAGAGCACTCTGTGGTCAATTTAGCAGGTCAGACCCGCTAAATCGACCCCCTCTGCATTGATCACAACAGCATTGATTCCCGGTAAGTGTAGACATGGCCATAGTAACACCAGCTTTCCAAGTAGCACTGAGTCACAGTTGATGTATGGAGGTCGATGCAGCACTACTGCCCAGCCGCCCATGCTAGGTACATGCTCCAGGTGCACTGCCTGGAGTAGACAGGTGATGTTGGATCCCCTGGGCCTATGGGGAGAATAGGCTGTGCAGGCACAGCTCCGAACCAGACAGAGCAACATCAACATCTACAAGCAGGTTGCTTGGGGGATGCAGGAGCAGGGCTACAACAGGGACCAGCAGCAGTGCTGCGTGAAAGCCAAAGAGCTGCAGCAGGCATACCAGAAGTCCAAGACGACCAACAATTGTCCAATGCCAAGCCTCAGACGGCCACTTTTACAAAAAGCTACACACCATACTTGGTGGAGACCCCACCACTCTACACATCACCAAAGATACCTCCAAGGATTCCTATTCACAGGCCACTGTGGTGAACTGTGAAAAGGAGGAGGAGGTGGACGAGGAAGAAGAGAATGGGGGACAAGTAACTGTGGAGGTTGATTTGTGCCACAAGCCAAGACCTGTTTTTGATTCCACCACAATCCAGCCAGTCCCTGCAGTCAAGCATAGATGAGCTTGAAGCAGAGGAAGGAAAGTCAGGTAAGTGTGTAAATAAATTTTCCATTACAGTGATGGTGCCCCAAATTATCAGGACACAGATATTGAATTTTCCTTCATTTACTTGTAGTACGAGAGGTAGCAGGTCCAACAAAGAAAAGTAGAGTTGCTATCTGCTTTTCATTCCCCTCTCGAGTTAAGCAGAGGGGACCACATGGAACAGTTTGTTTATGTACACAAGGATGTCCCTGAATCCTGCTGAAAGATCCCAATGAAACTTTTCATGGAGTTACACTGCAGTCCCACACTTTCCAATGCCATGTGGTGATTACGGCAAGGGTGCCTGCCAAAATTACCAGGCTAGTGACAAACGGGCCCAGGCAGCTTTGGGATGCCAGCAACAACTGTGCTCTCTCTGTCTTCGTTACTCTCAGGAGTCAGATATCACCTGTGGAAAATGGTACTGGTAGTCAGTGCCACTGCCCTATACTCATAGTTTCATGCAACCAAGCAATTTCCTCCTGGTTTCCCGCATCCCTGGTGGCTCATACTCACCCTGGCCAATGCTGAGTGGTGCT
This sequence comes from Dermochelys coriacea, assembly GCF_009764565.3. Lineage (NCBI taxonomy): Eukaryota > Metazoa > Chordata > Testudines > Dermochelyidae > Dermochelys > Dermochelys coriacea. The sequence goes on from NC_050074.1 coordinate 64,728,328, forward strand.
GAGAACAAGAATTACAAAGCAAAAAAGTGCCAGTGAGCATGTCTTGTTTAGCACTTTAGGAGAGTATGAGGAAAGGGGAGTTCTGAATCTTAAGTTTCACTTTCCATTCCTACTATACTGACAATGGTACTTGTGTGTTCTTTCTGTAGCTGCAGCCATTGTGTCCTTGAGAAGTACACCAGTGGAATGACTAACCCAGAAAAGGCGAAGAAAAAAGGGGATGTAGAAGGACATGTTCTGCAAGATCCTGCAAGCCGGTGCTGCATCAAACCTTGAGCAGAGGGCTGGAGGGTGAATACTGCAGACTGTATGGAGAAGGAAAGGGCGAATAGGAGAAAGGGACATAAAAAGGAGAGGGAGATGCACCAAGACATAATGGAGCTCCTCCGCCAGCAAACAAAGGTGCTGCAGACTCTTGTGGACTCCTGGCTCAACAATCCCGGGTTCACCTGCCATTGCAGTTGGTGGAGAAGTGCCTCATAGCACCTCCCTCAACATGCCCCAACCCCAGCATCCTACATCACCTCAGGGCTCACATGCCTACCCCTACCACTCCACAGCAGGGGAAAGCATGAACTGCCACAGCTTCACATACACTGACCTATGAGAGCCACAGTTGATGTATGTGTAGCCACAATGCACATCAGTGTTCCTTCCTCTTGTTTATGTATTAAGGTTCCCAATTTTTTTTAAGTTAAAATGTATTTACTTTTAAGGTTGGATTTTTTGTTTGGAGCTGTTTTTGTAACTGAAAACTTTTGTTTTGCAAGTTATTCATCTTGATTAGTTTACAGCTCATGGTGTATAATGCCTGCTGGCAGTGAAAATGGTGGTCTTGTACACTCACAGCCCATAGAATCAGTGCCAAATAGTGTAGTCACCATAAATGTACAACAAGCACCCTAATATTATTAGCTTCACTTTCAGGGATAAATGCAGTTGTTCAGCAAGCACCACACAATTCCTAAGAGGTCCACAAACTGCAGCACCAGGTGGAGCACATTCCACAACAGCACATTAGTCAGGCTTGCTGTTAAAGTGCTCTTTCAAAGCCTCCCTAAAGCTCCTTGTTGAGCTAGTCTGTTAACCCTGGTGTCTGGCTGCTGAAACTCAGAAAAGCCACTCCACTTCCACCCTCCATTTGTGCAGCAACTGTTTCCCCTTTGCTTCTCAAATATTATGCAGGACACAGTAGGCAGCTATAACCATTGGGATATTTTTCACACCGAGATTCAATCTGGTGAATAAATCTACCAGCACCCTTTTAATCTTCCAAAAGTGCATTCAAGTCATTCTGCATCTGCTAAGTCTGTAGTTCAATCGTTCCTTGGTGCTGTTGTGGTGGCTGGTGTATGGCTTCATGAGCCAGGGAAGTAAAGGGGAGGCTGGGCCTCCCAGGATCACTATGGGCATTTCAACATCTTTTCCAATGGTAAGCCACTGTTTGGATAAGGAGGTCTCTGCTTGTAGCTTTGTGAACAGTTCTGTGTTCTTAGGGATGTGAGCATCATGCACCTTCCCTGACCAGCCAACTTTGATGTCAGTGAAGCATCCCCAGTGATCCACCAGTGCTTGCATAACCATGGAAAAAGTAGCCCTTTCTGTTGATGTACTCTTGACAAGGTGCTCTGGGGACAAAATAGGGCTATACATGGCATATATTGCTCCACCTCAGTTCGGGAACCCCATAGCTGCAAGGCATCCATTTTATCCTGCACATTTCCGAGAGTCACAGTCCTGCATAGCAGGAGGCAATTAATGGCCCTGCACTTATATGACAACAGCCCCCACAGTGGATTTTCCCCACTATAAAATGACTTCCCCTGATCGGCAGCAATCTGGTATTGCTAGTTTCTACAGTGCAATTGCCACTTACTTTTCCACCAACTGCACAGCTCTCAGTTTGCCATCTCTGCATTGGATGGCTGGGGCAAGCTCAGCACACAGATCCAGGAATGTGGCCTTGCGCATCTGAAAGTTCTGCTTGTCATCCCAAACCTGCTCATTTCTCAGGTCCAGAAGAGGCTCTCTACCATTTTCAGCTCCTACATTTCCTTTGTTTTCTTTCTCAGCTCTTCCCTGGAGTGGGGGTGAGAGGGCTTGAGGGTACCCCACAGGAAGGAATTCCCAAGTGCTCCTTCCTGGGTTCTCAAAAGGGGGAGAGGGGTTGCACTTGGGTGGTGGCAGCATCTACCCTTCCAAGGTCAGAGAAAAGCTGTAATCTTGGGAGTTTACCACCAGCCTGGAGTGGCCAGTATTAATTTTTAGAGTCCTTGCGGGCCCCCACCTTCTGCACTCGAAGTGCCAGAGTGGGGAGTCAGCCTTGACATATGCTCATGACAATAGTGCAGAGCTGTGCAGGCTCTATGCTTCTGTTAGAGATGGCAGACAGTGATTAGTCCCACATGGGTTCATGGGATATTGAAAATAGGTGTAAAAATTATGGGATCTGATATTATGGGATGGATAAATTTGCATGATGGAAATTGACCCTTTGATTCCATTCTTGCAAGACTTGTTTCTGCCCCACCATGCATTGCTGAAACATCCCAAAAGACAATACACTGAATGGTGGCAGGTTGCACTCTAGGATACCTACCCAAGTGCATTGCACTGTGCATTGACATAAGCACTCCTGATGACTATGCCCAGCACCAAGATGCATACAAGCAATATACTAACTATGGAAGATGTATGCCAGGGTAACGTACATTAGGAAAACTGTCATGTAGCCAGGGCCTAAGAGACTTAGACATCCAATTTCCTAAGGCCTTTTGAAAATCTCAGCCTAAAACTGCTTCATACTCTGTGAATATACCTACATTTTTGACAGCTTGAAACATCTGAACCAAGAACCAGTACAAATTAAACAATCTCACTATATGATGATACTTCCGATGGTACATACCATAAGAAGTGGAACATACCTGGGGGAAGTGTGATATAAAAAGCTTATTTTTTTTAAAAAAACCCAAAGTGTAATAAAAGTCCCAGATTGTTCCGAATTGCAATTCTTATTTCAGAAAACTGTGCTTAAAAAAGAAAAAAAAAATGGGCCAAGCCATAAGTCTGGGAGAAGTTTGGATACAGACTTATCTGTACATTAGAGTGAAATTGTTACATGAAAAATTTTACTTCATGCTATACGGAATTCCACTGTATATCTAATTAAATGCAGACAAGTATCTTGTTAAGTGAGCACTAGACAACTGAAGTGCTTTGAACAGGTCTAATTACATTTTTCAAACATTACAGGATGCCTAGGTTCTTCTAAGGAGCATCTTCCCCCACATCCTTTGGGCACCTGGGATCTAGTGGTCTCAATCAAGGGTGCTGGCAAATATTTCAGCACAAAAAGTGAATGTTTTGTAAAGTTACAAGCAAATGAAACAGGAGTCATAACAACACACTTGGGAAACCTTCAGCTTCAGATGCCAACCGTCAATGCCCACCCTGCTTTCATGCACACATCTCCCACCCCCTTATGTACGCTGCCATAATCATCTCACAAATCACTGTATAACTTATTACTCTGTGTCTATTGCTATGACAGAGTCACCCAGTACACTGTTTCCATAGTAACTAAAAGAAAAAAAGCAGGACACTAAAAAAGGAAAAGTCACACAAAGCAAACAAAAAGACAAATAAGCAGCATGAACAAAATGTTCCAAACTCTTCCATGGGATGACACCACTGAGCTCTGTGTAATTAGATCAGTGATAAACCTGGTCCGCTGTGTGATGATGTGGTTTATTACAGAGCTTGTACTTGTCATTGTTTTGGGAAGACCTGTGTGACTCACTTTTTTGTACAATCACTTATGAATAAGAAGGTAATTGGACTAACAATTGTACAGCCCAGTACAGAATGGCAGGAGCAAAGGGTGGTATTCATATGACAAACTGCTGAATGAGGCTATCGATACATGGGCTAGGTGCTCAGCTGGTGTCAGTCAGCACATCCTCATTTATGCCAACTGAGGATTTGACCCATTAACTTTATCATTCACCTTCTGTGATTAATGCACCTCCTTGCGACAAATTCTCGCACTTCAAATGTCTTGAGCAGCCTTATGCTGCTGCCTTAATTTTATTTTTTTCCATCAACCTGCCAGGGAAAGATTCTTTCCTTCTTTCAATATGGAATTTCCTGGCACCTTCTCAAGGCCCACAATGGCATGATTCAGTGACCTAGAAATACCATGGCTGGAATTCTGTGCTGTGCCTCCAGGAAATGCAGCACAGAAAGTATAATTCAGAGGGAAGCAGAGTTAAAATGGCTTTCATCTATCTTGTACCCCCATGATTTTGAGCTGCTCTGGGAATCGCACAACCAAATGTTATGTTTTGGTCTCAAGTCACTTAACAGCTCAGTTTCCATAAAATGGGAGTAGTCAGACTGACCCACAGGATGCAGCTCACAGCAGTCCAGGATCCCCATCAGAGCCCCTGCTACTCAGCTCAGCATACAGGGGCAGTCACACAAAATAAAATTTTCTTCCCATTCCCCATGACTTTAAAGTCCAATATTTCCCAGCCCGCAGGGCTAGAAATTAGAGATTTAACACACTGGGAAAAACAAAGATTCCCAGTTTCCCTATGGGATCCTGCATCTGTTTCTATCTCCAACAGGATCTGAGATGTCTGACTTTAGATCATAGAAGTGGAAGGAACCTCGAGAGGTCATCTAGTCCAGTCCCCTGCACTCATGGCAGGACTAAGTACTATCTAGACTATCCCTGACAGGGTTTTGCCTAACCTTCTCTTAAAAAAATCTCCAGTGATGGAGATTCCACAACCTCCTTATGCAATTTATTCCAGTGCTTAACCACCCTAACAGTTAGAAGTTTTTCCTAATGTCCAACCTACACTTCCCTTGCTGCAAGTTAAGCCCATTGCTTCTTGTCTTATCCTCAGAGGTTAAGAACAACAATTATTCTCCCTCCTCCTTGTAACAACCTTTTATGTACTTGAAAACTTATGTTCCCTCTCAGTCTTCTCTTTTCCAGGCTAACCAAACCCAATTTTTACATTCTTCCCTCAGAGGTCATGTTTTCTAGACCTTTAATCATTTTTGTTCCTCTTCAGTGGACTTTCTCCAATTTCTCCACATCTTTCCTGAAATGTGGTACCCAGAACTGGACACAATACTCCAGTTGAGGCCTAATCAGTGCGGAGTAGAGCAGAAGAATTACTTCTCATGTCTTGTTCACAACACTCCTGCTAATACATCCCAGAATGATGTTTGCTTTTTTTTGCAACAGTGTTACACTGTTGACTCATTTAGCTTATGGTCTACTATGACCCCCAGATCTCTTTCCGCAGTACTCCTTCTTAGGCAGTCATTTCCCATTTTGTATGTGTGCAACTGATTGTTCCTTCCTAAGTGGAGTACTTCATCCTATTTACTTCAGACCATTTCTCCAGTTTGTCCAAATCATTTTGAATTATAATCCTATATTCCAAAGCACTTGCAACCCCTCTCAGCTTGGCATTGTGACAAAGTACCATCATTTGGCTCTGTTCAACCCTGGGTTACATCCAACAGAGCTTGTAGTGACACAAGGTGCACACAATGTCTGCTCTGCCAGGAAACCTGGCTCTAGCCAGTGTGTAGCCACAATGGATACAGAACTGGCCAGACAGGGAGGCTCACCAGGGATGCTCAGCATTGTCAGCCAATGCCAGTGGGGTTCTTCTGCTACAAGTTAAAATGCACTCTCCCAGCAGACCCTCTGAGGAAAGGCAGATCTGCAAACATCATCCGTCCCCCCTCGGAGTTGCACTTGCCCCTGCCAGGGCCAGAGGACCGAAATTTGCACCCGAGACAGGGAGAGTGAATCAAGCCAATTTTCTGTCTATTTGGGGCGATTATCCTAATCTCAGTGACAGTTTATTGCTTGATTTACTTGCTGAGAGTTCCAAGAAGAACAAACAATCTTATCTTACCATACCTATATATCAAAGCTCTGTTATATCTCCCCATTATTTAAAATCTATGCAGTCTCTTATACATACATGTACATAGATAGTATTTTGCAAAAAGCATATTTGGATTTGTTTGTTTTCACCTATTTACTACTCCTGACTTTGTAAAACACAGCAAATGTTTAATAGCTGCATTGTCTTCCAGGTTGAAACCACAGAGAAATAAAGTTCCACATCTCTGCAAAAGAAGATCCAATGCGGTAGAGTTGCCCTTGACTTTGTTTAACAGATGTTGCTTCTTGCTTTGCAAGAAGACAGTTTAATTTGCCTCTGTTTAATGTGACCTAGGTAACTTCAATTAGCAAACTGATTACTTCCTTAATTTCCCACTAAGAATTATTTTATCATCACAGATACAGTGTCCCAAGAGAATAGCTGTAAATAACTCTAATTTTCATATGCGTAGATTGACAAGCTAGTCTGTTCTGACATTACCATTCTTCAGCAGTGTGTTAGAAGAACAGTTTTCAATAATATTATTGTTTATATTAACAAGTATATCTGTAAATAAGGCAAGAAAAGCTTCTATAGCAATGTTACATGTACATACGGTTGGGAGTTAATTATAGTTGATGGACATGTTTGAGATGCATAAATTGCTGAAGAGATTCTGTTTCTCACTCTAATCAGTGATGTACCTCATCCATACAAATTATAAATCTGCACAGAAAGTCACTCTGCTGTAGTTCGCTTGTTACTGAGTTTTGGTTTTGATTGAGTGAATTCAGTGCTAGGTGAAGCATGCCAGAAATTGACAAGCACTGGAAGTTTAAGTCTACTGTTAATCTACAGCATAAGAATAGTAGGAATAATAAAGGGACTTTTCCATGTTTTCTAGAACAGAGGCCAAGATGTTTTGGATAATCAAGGTTAAAGTGTAATGAGAATAATCTTAAAGAACCAGTTGGTGGCGGGAAAGGGGAAATTCTAGAAGTTATGCCTCGATTCTTCCTTTTATGGAGGGGATCCAAAATGCAGCCATATTACTTATGTATGTGGGGTGCAAGCATCATGTATAGACAATGCAGGGTCTTGCAAAGCACAGCAAGTCTTCCATACTTCCCAAGAGCTGTGCAGGCTCCTGCATTATAGTGGTGTTAACTGAATTGTAGTTATTGCTTGGCAGGAGGCAGACAGTCTTTTGGCAGGACCATATGGAATTTCAAAATAATCTCCCCTGCCTGCCTGTCATTCCTCTGGAGGGCAGTAGCAGATTTACTGAAACTGACCATATAGAGTCAAGAATATTAGCCAGGCAGAGTGTTCGCATAGATCATCTTAAACTTTTTTATATATTTTTAATCACAATTGGCACCCAACTCCCTTAGACTCTTTGGGAAGCCCCAGCCTTGTTCCTTGCTGAAACACTGTTCAACAGCAGTACAGAAACAGGGCCACAAAAGACACAGCTGAGAGAACCTCACTAATCATGTAAAATCCGAATAGGCTTTAAACTTTTGCTTCAAACTCATAACTTAGCCCAGGTTTTTGTAGAAAAATTTCCCAAAGGGTATGAACCTTTCCTGTAAAGCTGCTTCTAATTTCAAGTGAAGGATTTTTTTTTTATTTCATGTTGAGACCATGCATGAGTCCAGGTGCCACATGGCTTCAGTGCTGCTTTTTGTGTGGTTGTATCTCTTCATATGTATCCTTTAATCCTATGGTTCCATTTAACTCATAAAAGTTTAATTACACTGCACTTGTTTTCCATCACACTAACAACCAGGGATAACCATAGTGAAGGTGTAAGTATAAATAGCCTCTCTGGAGCCACCTTGCCAGCATTGGTCCATGCAGCATGAGGGGTATTAAAGCTCTTCATCCTCACTTAATATTGTCCCTGTTCTTATTTAACTCATTGACCACACAAGTGATTTCCCAATCTGACCAGCAGCACTCAAAATGGCAACCCTTAGTGTCCACTTCACTACTCACTTATTCTGGTTTTACACTGAGCAATTCCCTGGACTTCAGTGAACTTACTCTGGATTTACACTGCTGTGAATGGAGAATCAAGTCCACTGTCTGTTAAGATCCCTGCTTGTTCTGAAATACCACTAACCCTTATAATGCTTAGCCAGTGCCCTTGCTATCCTGTGCCAATTAAGAGGTCACACTCTTCTGGCTCCAAGACAGATGATGAAAAGAAGAGCCCATGGAGGAGGAGGAGGACCTGCATTCTCTGCCTTTCCCTGTGCAGATGTTCCCCAATTCACGGATTCAAGAAATTGAGGGACTATAACAAGCCAGAAAGTGTAAAAGGGACATTTTATTTTCTTCAAAGTCATTAAAAAGCTGAGCAAAACTCCTTTTCTGAACTACTGTAAACTGAAAAGAAAAAAAATCAAAGCCAAATTCATCCCTGGTTTATATTCATCCATTGATTTTAATGGAGTTACACCATGAATGAATCTACCCAGAGATACTAATAACTTGGCTGATGATAAATGCAATACTGGAAAATAAAGATCATATTAATTAGCAGTTACTGTCAGAAAGGTATCTACATAAAGAGGCAGCTCTTAAGATGCCTGCTTCTTCCTGAGTCTCCTTTAATTTATGGACTACAACCAGTGGTGAGCTGGAGCCAGTTCGCTAGAACCGGTTGTTAAATTTAGAAGCCCTTTTAGAACTGGTTGTTCTGCGAGGGACAACTGGTTCTAAAAGGGCTTCTAAATTTAACCGGCCAAAAGTGGCACCTTAGGCACCGACTCCATGGGTGCTCCAGCCCTGGAGCACCCAAGGGAAAAATTTGGTGGGTGCAGAGCACCCACCGGCAGCTCCCCGCCCCCCCAGCTCACCTCCGCTCCGCCTCCTCTCCTGACCGCGCTGCCCCGCCCTGCTTCTCCGCCCGCGGCCCCACGGTTTCCCGCAAATCAGCTTTTCATGCAGGAAGCCGGGGCAGACTGAGAAGCAAGCGGCGGCTTCCAGCTCAGGTCCAGGGAGGCGGAGGTGAACTGCCCGCACCGCAGCAGGTAACCTGGGGGGGTGCTCAGGGGAACCGCTCCCCGCCCCAGCTCACCTCCGCCACCCTCGGCCTGAGCGGGAAGCCGCAGCCTGCTTCTTTGCCCTCCCCGGCTTCCTGCCGAACAGCTGATTCGAGCCAGAGGGACCTACCGGATGCTTTCTGGGTGCTGTCCAGGTAAGCACCGCTGGGACTCCCCACCTCGCCCCCCGGCAGATGCCTCTTGCTCTTAGGGGTGGGGTGGGCACCCAGTACGGTGGCCCACGAGACCCTCCTGCCTGGTTCTGGGGGCAGTCAGGGGACGGGGTGGATGGGACAGGGGTCCGGGGGGGGTGTCAACGCGGGGGGGTTGGATGGGGCAGGAGTCCCAGGGGGCGGGGGTGGGCAAGACCCCCTCGTGGGGTAAGGAGGGAACCCGTTAAGAGTTTGGCAGCTCATCACTGACCACAACACCTCAACACATCATCTGACTGCTAAACTGAGCAGTTCTAATATGGAACCCCACAGCGTCAACTTTACCTCAAGTTTTCAGATTATAACTGCACTTTAATGAGAGTTGCACAGAGAACTACTTACTCCTACTGGTACATCTCTGTAGTTTCAAGGAAATTCCAAGGGGGTCGCGGGGGGGAAATAAACTATAAAATGCTTTCTCTCTCGCTCCATTTTGGAGGGTATTATTTTACCTTTTCTTATTATTCTGCTTTGTCTGTTGGGTAGAGCGGTCAATGACTCCTGGGTTCTACTTTCCAGCACTGTCACTGATTTGTTATACAACCTTGGGCAAGTCAATTTTCTCCTTTTCCCTTACCTCCCATTTTCTCAGTGCTCTCCTCCACTGCTGTTATTCAGGCCCTTTTAGTGCTATATATCTAAGGATCACTATTCCTTATTGTTCTTCAGCCTGATGGAAGCAGGAATTACCAGGCATCTCCTTTGAATGCATCATCTCACAATATTTCCAGCCCACTTTTATAATACATTGTGTCAGGGATCAGTGCCTGCAACAGAGCCAATCTGGAAGCAGGGCTTGCAGCAGAGCCTGTCTCTAGGCAACCTAATAAGCACAGCTGGCCTGCAGTAAGCTGCCTGATTGGCTATAGCCCCTGATTGGTTGTAGTCAGCAAACCAGCTCTTAAGCCCAACAGCAGCAGTAATTCAGGGGCTGACCAAAGCATTCACCCACAGCTGCAATAGCTCCTTTGCAGGTTTGTTCCCCAGTCCTGCTCAGCCGCACTCTAAGTAACCAAACCTGCATCCTCAGCTCCAATTCCTGACTTCTACTCTGGCCCTTAGCTCCGACATCTGGCCTCTGACTCCAACTCAGACTTGGGGTTTGGATTTCTGTCTGCTGATGTCTACTCTAACCACTGGGCATGAGTGGTCAGATCCCAGTCACTGACAGTTTGAGCAGCTCCAATACAAACAGTAAGAGAACTAAGTAAGATACAGTTAGCACAGATTCTAGAAAAGCCAATATCTTTCTGACAGAGTATTGGGAGCCTTACAAACCTTGTAGCTCCAGGTTGTTGCCTTACAGCTGCAGAATGTGGTCCTACAAGCTCACACTGTGCGGCCTTGAATTCTGACCTCTAGGAGCCCAAGTTCACCTTACCTGACAAGTTCAATGGTGATCAGAACAAATTTCATGGGTTCCTATATCATTGTCAGCTCCTATATCTGTTACACCAGCAGTTGTACCTCACTGATCAAACCTGAGTGGGATTATTGGCTTGCTTATAGGGAAGGCCCTGGATTGGGTGTCTCTGCTCCTGTAGAAAAAAAAATCAAGCCCCCTTCTGGGATAATTTTGAGGGTTTAGTTTAACCTACAGTGGTGATCTTTGATGACCCAAGTCATGAGTGTACAGCCAAAGCCACGCTTCAGGCATTGCAGCAGGGACGCTGGCCAGTTGGTAAATACTAGAGTTCTGATGCTTGGTAGAAGACATTGAGTGGAATGAGGCAACCCAGCGTTATCATTTCTGGCTTGGCCTCAAAAATGATATTAAAGCTGAACGGGCACAGGTGGAATCCCCATCTGGATGCCCTAGTTGACCGCTGCGTCAGGATGGACTGATGTCTGACTATACACTACTAAGAAAGAAGATGGTCCTCCTGGCTTCCCCCAGCTCTGCCCTCCCCGCCCGCCATCACCTGAACCCATGCAAGTCCAGCCCCATCTCTCCAATGCGGAGAAGAATGAATATCAGGCACTGGGCCTGTACTGTGTGAAGCCTGGACACTTTGCATGAAGCTGCCCTGTCATGGTCCAATCTGCAGCTGAATTGGGAAATGCCAAGCCTCAGACTCTGGGTTGGTACTCTTCCCCTCTCCCTAGCAGCCCACACCACTTGTCTGCTGGTATCCAGGTGATGGCCAAGCACCGTCCAGCACATCTCCAACTTCCTCTCCAGTTCCAGCAACTTGTAATGCAATCAAGAGGCACTGTGGGCTCAGTGACCTCAGGCAATTTTGTGGATCTGGAGTTCAACTCAGCATGCAATATCCCCACCCAGTGCAAGGACTCCTGCAGGTCAGTGGAGTCCCTCGGGTCACTCCTTTCATCAGGACCAGTCACCCTCCAATCAGCTCTCCTAAAGGTAATTACCCTTCAAAGCCACCAAGTTCTCCTCCAGTTTGGACTTATTCATGCACCACATTCATCGTTTATCCTTGGCATCCCCTAGCTTGTCGCTTATCACCTGCACATTTGCTGGCAATCAGGCACAGTGCACTTTGACTGCTCATCTTGACAACAGTCCTGTTTCCTGAGAGCCAGCCTGGAACCAACAACCCTTTGCAGCATACGCTGTCTTCCAAAGAACTCAGAGACGTGAAAGGATGATCCAAAGGCGACCCCAAACTCCCCCCTCCCCAACCTCCTCTCACTGGCTCCAGGCTTTCCTGTTAAATATAAACACTATGCTGACATGTTCAATTTTCAGCCAGGAACATACATTCCTTTTGGGCACCGCCAAACCCGAATTACAGGCATTCTGGACTAACTCAGGAAAACCTGCAGAAAAAGTTCATTCGTCCCTCCATGTCCCCAGTGGGGAGCCCAATCTTCTTCGTGGAGGTGGCTCCCTCTGGCCTTGTGTGGATTACTGAGGGGTGTGCAATGCCTTGGCATCCTTCCAGCATTTTATAAATGACATCTTTAGGGACATGCTGGACCAATTTCTCCTCATTTACTTGGACATCATCTTCATTTTTCGAAAGTCAGGACCTCCACAATCATCACGCGCATGCTGTCTTGGAGACACTCCACCAAAACCACTTCTAAACAATGCTCCAGAAGTGCGAGTTTGATAAGGACTTGGGATATATTATGCTGCCTGAAGGACTCACCATGGACTCATAAGGTAGCAAAAATATCCGACAGGACTGCACCCTAGTACACACATGGGGTGCAGCAATTCACGGGGTTTAAGAATTTCTACAGGCAATTTATTAAAGGATTTTTTTTAGCTTGGTTGCATCCACAACAGCACACCTCCAGAAAAGGGGGCCCAGTTTGCTAAGTCCTTGGAACCTCAGGTGGCTTTGAGCAACTGAAAAGGGGAATTAACCTCAGCATCCATCAGAATTCATTCACATCCCACTTTAACTTTGCCATACGTGCAGTATTATCTCAACATGCGAGACCGTGCAATTTACTCTGCCCCTATGCTTTTTAATCTCTGAAACTAACTGATGGGGAAAAAATATTTGGAACAAGGAGCTACTGTTTATCAAGGCCGCTTTTGAGGAGTGGCTCCACCTCCTCGAAGAAGCCTGATTTGCAGTCCAATTCCTGATGGACCACAAGAATCTGGAGTATCTATGAACTGTTAGACACCTTAGCCAATACCAGATCCGCTGGTCCCCCTTATTCACTCACTCTGACTTTGTTATGACCTATCACTCAGGGACGAGAAACACAAAGCCAGATGCCCTATCCCACAAAGATTAATCTCTCTAACCTGGCGATAAGCCCTTTTCCACCATGCTCAAGACATCCAACTTTGTCAAAAGGATTATTGACAGCAATTTGACATCTTCTATCTGCTCTCTGATGACCAGTTCACAACACGGATCTTCCGGACCCTGAACGATGCAGGTACCCAAGCTCAAGTTCCAGCTACAGAAAAGCCTCCTTTATTGCAATGTTGTAATGAGGACCTAGCCTTCAGATATTGAAACTTTGCCACAATTTGCCACTTATGAGCCATTTTGGCCAATTCAAGACCTGGAATCTGGTCTCAAAGCGCTTCTGGTGGACAGGCCTACAAGCTTACCTGAAGGATTATATAAGATCCCGTGGCCTCTGTGCCCATAACATGAACCCACGATCAAAACCCTTAAGTCTTCTCCAGTCTCAGCCCACACCTCCACAATCTTGGTCTACTGCATCGATGGACTTCATTGTAAAACTACCACATTTCCAGAGACATTCAGTAATCTTGGTTTCAGAGTAGCAGCCGTGTTAGTCTGTATTCGCAAAAAGAAAAGGAGTACTTGTGGCACCTTAGAGACTAACAAATTTATTAGAGCATAAGCTTTCGTGAGCTACAGCTCAGCATCCGATGAAGTGAGCTGTAGCTCACGAAAGCTTATGCTCTAATAAATTTGTTAGTCTCTAAGGTGCCACAAGTACTCCTTTTCTTTTTTCAGTAATCTTGGTTTTCGTTAACCTCCTAACAAAGATGGCACACTTCATCCCATGCCATTCTGTTGCTATAGCATGGAAGACAGCTCAGCTTTTTTTGAAAAAGTCTCCCGCTACAACAAGTTACAAACAGACATTGTATCAGACCAGAGACCCCAGTTCATCTTCTGATTCTGGAAGGTTTCAGAGTAGCAGCCGTGTTAGTCTGTATTCGCAAAAAGAAAAGGAGTACTTGTGGCACCTTAGAGACTAACAAATTTATTAGAGCATAAGCTTTCGTGAACTACAGCTCACTTCATCGGATGCATTTTTTTTCCACCAAATGTAGCTCACGAAAGCTTATGCTCTAATAAATTTGTTAGTCTCTAAGGTGCCACAAGTACTCCTTTTCTTTTTTGATTCTGGAAGGAATTTCTCAGCCTCCCTAGCATTGAGCGCCTCACCTCATTGCCTATTCCCTGCTGACTAATGGCCTAACAGACTGTCAATCGAATCTTGAAGCAGCATTTTCACTTTCATTTTTGAGTTACCACCAGGATGACTGGTTTCCCCTTCTGTGCTATGCCAAATTTGCATACAACAATGCAACCCACACCTTGACCCAACCTAGCACATTCTTTGCAAACTATGGCATTCCCCCTACTTCCACCCAGACTTACCCGTGAGTTCCCCAGTACTTACCACCACAGACTTAGCCTCCCACCTACACCAGGTGCACTGAGAGCTCAAGGAACACTTTCAGTCTGCCAAAGAAGCCTATGAACACCATGTGGAGCAAGACTATCAAGTTGTTCCCACTCTGGCTGTAGGGAATAAGGTGTGGTTCTCTGCCCAGAACCATAAATTGAGCTGCCTATCTTCCAAAATAGACTATCAATTCCTCGGTCCCTTCAGGATTATAGAACAGGTAAACCTAGTGGCTTTAAGATTACAACTAACAAAGTCCTTGAGGACCCACCCCAGCTTTCACATCTTACTTTTACCCAAACTGCTCCAACTCACCACCGCTCCAACTCGCCACTTATAACAGCCCACAGACAAAATGAGTACTTGATCCACTTAATCCTCTACTCTGGGTGAGTTCAGGGAATGCTCCTGTACCTGGTGGCAGGGCCTTCAGCAGAGCCAGTCTCTAGGCAACCTAACAAGCTCAGCTAGCCTGTAGTAGGCTACCTGATGGGTTGGAAGAGTAAACAGACTGGCCCTTAAGCCTAACACCAGCAGCCATTCAGCCGCTGCTCAAAGCATATGTCCGTGGATGTAATGGATCCTATCCATGCTTGTTTCCAGTCCTGCTCTTGCCTTGGACCCAGCGCTGTACCAGCCTTGCCTCACTCCAAGTAACTTTTCATCTCCAGGTCCTGACTTCTGCTCTAACCATTTGGGTCTGGTGCTTGGCCTTTGACTCTGGCTCTGATTCCTGACTATCGACTCCTACTCTAACTACTGGTTGGACAGGACCACTCAAATCACAGTCACTGAAATGTTGCACTTTTCTAGTGACTACCACCCAAAGATCTCAGTTTATAAACCTAAATTAATCAAGTTTCAAAGCACTATGTGACAAAGGCAACTATTATACTTTAGTACAGAAGTTCTCAAACTGTGGGTTGGGACCCCAAAGTGGGTTTTGACCCCCCCAATCCCTGCTTCCTGAGGCTGAAGTCGAAGCCTGAGCCACACCCCCCCAGGGCTGAAGCCCAAAGACTTCAGCCACGGGGAGTGGGAATTGAGCTTCGGCTTCAGCCCTGGGCAGGAGGACTCAGGTTACAGGCCCCCAACCTGGGGCTGAAGCCCTTGGGCTTGGGCTTTGCGCCCCACCTTCTGCCTGGGGCAGCAGGGCTCTGGTGGGGTCAGGCTTCAGTCCCCCTTCCTGGGTTGTATAGTAATTTTTGTTCTCAGAAGGTAGTCGTGGGGCAATGAAGTTTGAGAATCCCTGTATTAGTAGATCGGGAAACTGAGGCAAAGTTAACTGCCAAGAGGCACACAGCAAGTCATCAGAGGAAGAGGGAATAGACCTTAGCTTCTCCAACTCTGCCTTAGCCAGCAGGACCCATGCTTCCTCCTTTTTTTCAGGGACTTGAGAAATTCAGATAAACATCTTATCGGCGCATTCAACCTCCAAATCTTTTGAGGTTCACCTATTACCAACTGTAACATAAAATTCCTTTCTAAGTGAGAATAATTTGGGGGTAACTTTTGAAGACATTGCTCAGTTTTCACTCATTTACTTTTTGTTCTGGTAAAATTCCCCCTGACTTACAGACAATAAAAATAAACCAAGAAATTCATGATCCATCCCAGTACTACTATACCGACTTTAAAATAGCACTACTGTATGCAATGAACCTAAAACGTCATCTTAAAAGTTTGTCCTGTATGTCTCTGCTTGAGTCCAAAATATCAGGTTGGCAGTAGGCAGAGAAAATCTTTTCTTCTTAATAAGGAATTTAGCAGTTTAAGAGGGATATAGTCTCGCTTCCATTTATGTCCTGGAAAATACATCCTGCAACTTAGCAACATAGTGTTTGAACAGCCTTTTACATTCTAAACAATACTGTTTATATTCATTAGACTCCATACCACATTCCCTTCAGTGATGACTAGTAGGAAATGATATGCACCTTACGGGAGTTAAGTAAAAAATTATTTATTTACAGAATATACAGTAATATACCTTTTCTATTAAGTAGCATTAGACCATTAGTTTGAAATGACAACCTGGTTGTATTGACTAGCTATGATTATATGCATATATATGATTATACATACATCCAGCCAGTATTCAAAACATTATATATTTAATGTGCACATCTGCAGTTAGGTTTTAGACACTATTGTAATAGACACTCCAGAAAACCACAGAGATTGGCAGGTAATATTCTGGTTAATTAACAACAAGCATCAGGTAACTATTAAATGGTTCAGAGGTATGACCATCACTAGTATGAACGCTAAAATATATTCTAAGGGATACTAGCTGGTAGACTATTAACCCAAAGGACTCAGGTATTGTCCTTTGTACTGTGGGACTAGGTTTATTTCAACAACAAAATCTGCTTTTAAACAACATCAAAGCTTAGAGTAATTTTTTAATCAGTATGGTATTAGTAACTTGCTGCTTCTATTGCAAGTCTATGACCAACTGAGTCAAGTCAAATACACTGTTTTAGAAACATTCTAATTAACATACTAAACAGAAGATTTATACTTGAAAAGAATGATCCCTTACTTTCTAATTGAACATCTACAGATCATTTCGTGTTACCATTTTATTCACTTATTCCTTCCTCACTATAGTTCTCCTGGGAGTCCTTCACAGACTCTTATAAATTAAAGGCACAGCAGCAAAACCATAAAGGCAAATGAGAAACATAAATATCTGAAATCTATACAGTTTCATTCATTGATTGTCTCATTGAAGTCTGTGAACGCCTATCCTTGAATTCTGCCCATCACATAAGATTATCTTTAGCACTGGGGTGCTACTTTCAGAGAGTAGTTAGAAAAATGACAAAACCTGGAATTTTCAAAGGAGTCTAAAGTGAGTTAGATGCATATGTCTCAGTGAAATAAACAATATGAAGGAGACCATTGTGTCCAGTTCTAGTATTCATGCTTCAAAATGGTTGTTGAAAAATTGGAAAGGGTTCAGAAAAAAAGCTACAAGAACGATCTGAGGTCTCAAAAACATACCATATATCCTAAAAAGACTTAAAAAGCTTGGTCAATTTAATTTATCCGAGAAAAGGTTAAGAGGTCACCTGATCACAATCCATAAGTACCTACGAGGGAAGCAATTTCTCATGGTAGAAGGTTCTTTAACATGGCAGAAAAAGGGAAGAGTAAGATCCAATGGCCAGAAGTTGAAGCTAGACATATTCAGACTAGAAATAAGGTGTAAATTTTAAGTGAGGGCAATTATCCACTGGAACAATTTAGGGGATTTAACTAGGGAGATGGCAGATTCTCCATCAGTTGAAGTCTTTAAATCAAGACTGGATGTTTTTCTAAAATAGAAGTTATGGACTTGTTATAGTAGCTAACATAGGACCTCACCAAGTAATTATCATGCAGAAATCAGACTAAATGATCATAATGGGCCCTT
The DNA here is from genome assembly GCF_009764565.3 of Dermochelys coriacea. Classification (NCBI taxonomy): domain Eukaryota; kingdom Metazoa; phylum Chordata; order Testudines; family Dermochelyidae; genus Dermochelys; species Dermochelys coriacea. Next base: position 64,746,041 of record NC_050074.1, read on the forward strand.
CTGTCCTTAAAAGCTATTACAATCAATGTAGTTTGGGCACCTAAACACTCAAGCTAAAATGGTATATATTAAAAAAAAAAGTCAACGGTTGACAACAATTACCACACAACCTTTATCCAAGATATACACCAAGTGATACTGTGGTATCAGTATGAAATGCAATATAAAAGTGGAATATGGCATAATTTTATTATCAGTAAACTCTGGGATTCTATATACATTATGTAGTTTGATAAGTTATCAAAGCAAGAAAGTTATATGAATTCTTGGTAGGAGTTTATTGATAGTCTTTCTATGGAAGTTATTTCTAAATCTAAATTCTAAAATGGTGAGATTTTGTACCAATGATGCATATCACAGATTATCTAACTCCAAAACTGAACCCAAAGGAGAAAAGCCAGGCTAATCTGAAAATTATCACAGGACTTTTACAAGCAAAGGGTTGCTGAATGAAATACTTTTATATTCTTTAGAGAAAATGGGCCTAGTATAGAAACAAAATTGCCTTTGAACATTTCACACAATTGATATTGCTTGGTGTGTTAATAGCTTCATTAGAAAATGTTTGCTTTAGAGGAGGGATTCTCAAATCTTTCATAGTACGGGCCACATCTTAGTAGAGAGATTATAATGGAGCACCTCCCCTCTTATTCGCGATTAAAACCACCAGCTTCCTCTCCTGTTCATGAATCCATAATGTCCCTTTGGCAACTGTGGCAATTGTTTATATGTTTAATGTGAGTTAACCGATAGAAATAAGAAGAATCACCAACAAGTGCTCCATGGGAGCTTTGAGAACTTTGAGAACCAATCCCTTATGGTTACTATATGCATTTAGTTACTTTGCTTGCCTAAAAGAAATTGTATGCCTTATACTGCCTTTATGCCACAGAGTTAATTTCCTGTATTTGCCTTAGATAATTCTAATAATTGTTGACTTAAATTCTATCTTTTCAAAGATTTAATATATATCAATCAAAAGTGTTTTGACTAATGTCACTAGTCATGACTAATTCTTTGAGTTTGATTATAATAATAGGATCTTTATTCCTTTAAATTGTCTCATTTTATTTTAAGAGAAAATACCAGGCACTTCTATATATACACATCACTATCACCCCACTCTCTCTCTCTCTCTCTCTCACACACACACACACTCAGTCAAACTGTGTGATCTCTTGACAAATGGTAATTTTAATGGAGACTAAGGCTATTTCTACACTACGCAGTGTTTAGTGATACAGCTGTGCTGTTTGTCGGCACTCCTACCCACAAAAAACGTCCACCCCCAACCAGCGGCATTAGCATTGTCAGCAGGAGAGCGCTGCTGCCAACAAAGTACTGTTCACACCAGCACTTGTCGTTGACAAAACTTGTGTCGGGGGGGGGGGGGGGTGTTAACACTTCTGAATGACAAAGTTGTCTTTCACTTGCCAGTGTAGACAAAGCCTAAGGAAAGATTAGTAAGGACTGAAATGAGTTACATGAGGTAGAAAGAGAATTCTGTCTTTTTTGCAGGACCAGAAGGGTAACAAATAACAAGATAATCAACTAGTGAAATACCACTGAGGATCAGCAGCAGCAGATCAGACTCTCATTGTCTGATAAATCCTAGGAGTATCACACTGTTTCTTGCAGTTTTTGCAAGCATCTGGGTTTTACAAATTAATCTTTTCATGGGTGTCACAAATAAATCACACTGCACAATGTTTATTTGTGAATGCTTGTAAAAGTATAGGCACCAGGAGTAATTCTGTAAAAATGCTATGCTTTCACTCCATTCTTATGTTTCAAACAGTACAACACAAATGCTTGACCCTCATGTTCTGAACCCAGTTCCTGTCAACAGTAATATAACAATTCTATAGCAAATTTTATTGATGATGCAAAGCCCAGAATAGAATCTGATTCTCTCTCTCCTAGAGCTGGACTGGGTCTGCAGAGCTAACTGGGGTAAAAAATTGTTTTGGGTTATTACAGTAAGCAGGTCTAACATGAAAACACAGAAAGAACAGAAGCATTGAGCAAGGTGGTGCCTTTTACTTTTTAACCCACATTTAGTGGTCACATTTCTAGTAGTCAGATATCTATTCTATTTCTTAGTAAGGATCTCCTTTGATGCTTGAATCTTGTTCTGAATGCAGCTGTATGTTTGAACATTGCTCTGTATTATTCTTGCTCTTTATTTTTATTCCATTTCTCCACACATTTCAAGTGCCTTACAACTTTAAAAAAAACAAACAATACTACTTTGTAGCCTTTTATCTGTGCACTTTGCAGACTTTAATTAATGAGGCTTCACGGTGCTCTTTGTGAAGCAGGTATTGCTATGTCCAGTTTACAGATAAGTAAGTTGAGGTGCAGTGTGGCTCACTAACTAGCCCAAAGTCACTGAGTGGCTCAGAAACAGAAACATTAAGTCCAACCGCTGAGTTCTCTTCTCTAACCAGTAAGTGCAATACTCCTTCCATAACAAAAAAATATGACCATTTAAATAAATAAATGAAATAACTTTCAAATGTGATACAAACCAACTGTTGACACCATTCTTGGGAGGCCTTAGTATACGATCTTTACACAGCCACCACCCTCATTCTCTGTCACTGCAAACCCAGAGTGCCCAACCAAGTAACTAAGATAGGTCAGCAGCTAGTGAGGTTGTTTTATTCCGGACAGTTCTTGTGTCACATTTGTGCAATCACAAATGATTGTTCCACACACAGACCAAAGCCACAAAGGACCCATTCACTGAGCCTTTTCACCACACAGTGAGTTTTGAAAGTAAGTCAGCTTTATAAAGGTACACACAGAGATTTATAAATGTGTGAATATAAAAATGAATATTGCAACTAAATTTATAAGTCCATATACACCTAGATGTATACATTCATTTTCATATAAAATGACCAGTCAGGCTAATACTTTATTTAAAAGCCTATCCATATTTTGACGTATTGCCTTAAATGCAGTCACTGATGTTTACATAGATGGTTAGATGCCAAGCTATTTTCTTTCAGTGTTGCCCCAATTCCAATTCTGGCATTCTCTAGAGAAAGAATTTTTTCCACTTACTTACTTAACATGGCACACTTGGCCCCATGACTCTGTCAGTAGTGACATATGCGTCAAAAGTGGAATGGGTGTCCTTGCTGGAAGGAATTCTATTTTTAACCACAAATGACTCATCAATTACTGGGGTCTCCCAAAAGCTGCAATTTGTCAAGCTGACAGGAGGAAGGAAAATAAGAAGGGGGCAAGGGAGAGAAAGAGGTCACATCTCTATTCATGTTTCAAAAACCAATAATGAATCTGCGATTGCCTGTGCTAGACCACAACAGAAAGGAGGTGATCCCTGCTAGTCCTCATGCGTTGATAACTGCTTTGTTGTATAATGTTTCTTTGCAAGTGGTACGCGATCTTTTAAAAACTGATCTGAATTGTCTCACTGTTTACATTACACAGATTTATAATCTTCTCCAGTAGTAAGGGGGAATGTTGCTAATTCATTGTGCATAACTAATCTGACCACAGGGGAAAAGAACTAGGAATTCAGTCTTTGCAGATTTCAGAGTAGCAGCCATGTTAGTCTGTGTTCGCAAAAAGAAAAGGAGGACTTGTGGCATCTTAGAGACTAACAAATTTATTTGAGCATAAGCTTTCATGAACTACAGCTCACTTCATCAGATGCATTTGCTCAAATAAATTTGTTAGTCTTTGCAGAGACACTGTCAGATGCTTTAGGACGGACCTAAGTGCAGGCTTTGATTTAAAAAGAGAAAAGTGAGGAGGAGGAGCAGGAGAAGGTTTTATTCATACAGCTTACAAATATTTTTGAATGATTTTTTTTTAAATTCAGAGTTCCCCCAGCCGTGTTAGGAACCAAAGCAAACAGCATTGGGCTAGTACTTGGAAACCAGAAAGCAAAGCTGACTGTGTGCAGAAAAGGTTTCTGATCTATTTAGTTTCATTGTCTAAATTGAATCAACAAATAGTATCCAGCATAAATGTTGAAAATAAACAAGAGGACAGATTTTTCAAAACAGTTTAGGTCCCACTTAAAACAATAGGGACTAACAGGTGCTGAGCTTTTTAAAATCTGGCCTTAGATATTTTTAATATAATTTCAATGTTAATAATCTATGGTATCATCAGTAGAGTGGGTAATGGAATTATTGTAGCAACAGTACAATTGTGATGTTATTTAGACAGTATATTTCTTATTTATTTAGCAAGACCAGTACCCATATCAAGTAAAATTTGACTTAAAGCACTGGGTATCAGAAACAGTTTACTTGATATTCAGATCCAGTGGTATCTAGTAATATTGTAACACGTTTACTTGTACATATTAAAATACATGTAAATATTCATTATCACATATTCATAGAAATGTGGCATGGAAAAGACCTGACTCAATATATTTTTCATCTATTGGGTCTAATGCAGGATTGTTCCCTACTGCACATTTCCAGGGTAATTTTAAGCATTTTGAGTAACAGGGTTCTCACCACTCCCCATGGCAGACTATCATTGCTAGGAGAAATTATGGATATGATATAGTGGTCTCAACCCCTTGCTTGAGACAGGAAAGGTTGTCATTATTCAGGGGAGTTAGGAGTAGATGAAGTGCATAGAGGCTTTTAGGTGCTCCTAGAGATGCTGCTCCCACCAATGAATTTTCACCAACACCCATGGGATATGCCTAGCCAGTCTGCTTTCTGCTTCATGCTGTGCTTCCCATCAATGAAGAGGAACAGATCTGGTGTGGTAAAACCAAACAACTGGATGAATGCTACCGGGGCAGCCATGGATGCAGAGCAGTAGAAATTAAATCCCATTTTAAAAGTTTGGGCTAAATTGTGCTGTGCCATTGTGCAAAGATGAAAGGATTCCCCACCTCCCCTCATGTCCTTGCAAAAGAGCCTGGAATAATCCCAGACTTTTGAGAATGCCGACATACAAAGACCAGAGAAGTCTAGGGCTGACAGCAGCGATAACCTCCTCAAGGGAGCTGGAGCGCAGTGAAGCCAGGTCAGGAAGTCTCTGAGAACAGCAGTCAGTATGCAGCCCCTTCTCACCCCATCCCAGAGCTGGGATTGGACGACAGGGGATGGATCACTCAAAATTGCCCTGTTCTGTTCATTCCCTCAGGAGGCATCTGGCACTGTCCACTGTCAGAGACAGGATACTGGGCTAGATGGACTGTTGGTCTGACTCAGTATGGTCATGCTTATGTTTTAACTTACTGTTCTATGGTATTGAGATACCATTTGAATAGAAAGGGATTCATTAGGAAAGGAAGCCTACAGCAGGAACAGACTAGGGTGGAAAATAATCAGCCCGTGCTTACAATGCCTTTAACTGTAGCCACCCTTGAAGAAAAATGATCAGGCATGACAAATCACATGTGGACTGGATGGCCATCCTGTGAGGTGCTGGACCATGGTCTTTTTTCCAGATGTTTTCAGGAGCATGTGATTTCACACAAGAAAAAGCAAATAAAAGCAAGAGTGTCCCAGGGCAAAGCCTAGAGGAACAGATCACTCAAACCAAGTTACTGTCTTAATCATGTAACTGTACAGTCCATATTGGAGAGGAGAAGAAGAAACCAGATAAGAGATTTTTCAGCCTATTCATACCATAAACCTGCCTCCTCCGACATGCAGTCAACTGTCTTTAGATGTAACTCAGAAGCCCCTCAAATACAGGTCCCATTGCCTTTAAAGGAGATACGGGGAGAAATGGTACAATGTTTTGAGGAACTTCTGGTATCTGAGTAGGACTCAAATGCATGTGGCTGAGTAGAGACTTTAGTGGAAGTCTGGAAAAGAATAGAAGCAGGATCATCACACCTCCTGAAAAGCGCTGCCTGCTCCTCTGGTCCAGGTCGTGAAATCTACTGCTCTTGAACAAGTCTGGAACCATTCTTACAAACTTCCTTACCACAAATACCATTTGTGGTTGAGATCAAAGAACTTAGCTACAATACAGAAACTGGAGTAAATATTTTCCCTGCAGACATTCTCTACTGATTATTTTAATATTTCATTTACAGTAATTTTAACTGTGATGATACTGCTTTGGATGATGGTGCAGCAGCCTTTATACAGGCTGCTGTCACAAGCTACATGCAGGACTGTTTTGTCATTGTTCCTGTTCAACAACAGCCGCTCCAGCTCATCTTAACTTACTTCTTCTCTTTCCCCAAAAGGACAGTTATTATCCGCTTTAATACCATCTAATAAACTGTTATACCAGGGTGTGGAGGAGAAGGTGGGGATGGGGAGCTTCTTTAAAAAAAAACCCCAAAACCACCTCTCTCTAGATAAAGGGAAAGGGAACAAGGAATAAAATGAAAGCCTTACTTCATACTTTACATTTAAAATGCTTTCACTATTTTCCCTTTTTTCTTTATCTTTCAGAAAAGGTTAAAAGGATTTTTAATGGTGTGTTTGCCATGGTACTAAGCAAGCAGAGATTTCTGTATGCCAAACCTAAAACCTGGCTGAACACTGTTTAATGTTGGAGTGTGACTGGGTTATGTTAACAATTCTGGCCAATGTAGTCCACCCAAATCTGTGTTTCTCAACCTTTTTGTGCTGGCAGCGAACCCCTCTGGAATTTAAATAAAATCATGACCCTCTCCCACTAGAAAAAATTGTGACTCCCTATCTTCAGCCTTGCTCAGGCTACGAGGCTCTGGGCTTTAGCTCTGCTCAGGGCTGAAATATGTAAATTTGCTTTGTGGGGTCTTCTGTGGTGTGGGGCCCCAGGCAATTGCCCTGCTTCCTACCCCATAACACTGGCCTTGCTCGCGAAAACTCCTAAATTCCTCCTATGACCCCCCAGGTTGAGAAACAGTGTCCTAGAACAACCAGCTCTTTCTTGCTACAGCATTCAGTGGCTGGCTGCTAAGGAGGAGTAAAGAAGGGGTCTCAACAGGGACATCCGGGGAGTGAAGTCTCCCAAATCTCCACATCCAAACACAGGCAACTTCTATTAGTTAAAACAACAATGAGTCCTTGTGGCACCTTGGAGACTAACAAATGTATTTGGGCATAAGCTTTCATGCAATATAACCCACTTAATCAGATGCATTGAGTGGAAAATACAATAGGCGGGTATAAATTACACAGTATATGAAAAGATGGGAGTTGCCTAACTGAGTGACAGATTGACAGAGCCAGACGAGTACCCTGGAAGTCACATACTACAGGACAGACCCAACAAAGAAAGTAACAGAACGCCACTAGCCATCACCTACAGCCCCCAACTAAAGCCTCTCCAGTGCATCATCAAGGACCTGCAATCTATCCTGAAGGATGATCCCTCACTCTTTAGACTTTGAGAGACAGGCCAGTCCTTGCTTACAAACAGCCCCTGAACCTGAAGCAAATACTCACCAGCAACTACACACCACACAACAGAAACACTAACCCAGGAACCAATCCCTGCAACAAACTGCATTGCCAACTCTGTCCACATATCTATTCAAAGGACACCATCATAGGATCTAATCACATCAGCCACACCATCAGGGGCTCGTTCACCTGCACATCTACCAATGTGATATATGCCATCATTGCCAGCAATGCCCCTCTGCCATGTACACAGGACAAACCAGATACAAAAGAATAAATGGACACAAATCAGACATCAAGAATTGTAACATTCAAAAACCAGTAGGAGAGCACTTGAATCTCCCTGGACGCTCAATAACAGACTTAAAAGTGGCCATTCTTTTAAAAAAAAAAAAAAACACAACCCTTCAACGGGAAACTGCAGAACTGGAATTAATTTGCAAACTTGACACCACCAAATTAGGCCTGAATAAAGACTGGGAGTGGCTGGGTCACTACAAAAAATAAATTTCCCCTCTGTTGATATTCACCCCTTCTTGTCAACTGTTGGAAATGGGGCACATCCACCCTAGTTGAATTGGCCTCGTTAGCACTGCCCCCCCACTTGGTAAGGCAAGTCCGATCTTTTCATGTCTTGTGTATTTATACCTATTTACTGTATTTTCCACTCCATGCATCTCATGAAGTGGGTTATAGACCATGAAAGCTTATGCCCAAATACATTTTTAGTCTCTAAAGTGCCACAAGAATTCCTCGTTGTTTTTGCTGATACAGACTAACATGGCTACCCCTCTGAATTCTATTAGTTACTATCCCATTGCACACCTAGTAGCACAGCTGGCTCCAGGCCTAGACTCCCCTTCATATGAAACTCCTGACATTCTCTTTCAGGCACTTGATCCTTTCTGCTCCTCTCTCCTCCAGCTTTCCCTCAGCCAGCACCAGGCCCTTCAGTCTCCCAGCCATTCAGTGCAGCCCCTGTACGATCTCCTGACTTTACACGACCCCCACGAGAGGATCACAGAGCTTAGTTCAAAGTATCCCAGAGGGTGCCACACACAGTATCACGGGATTTAGAGTCCTTACAATCTCTAGCCCCTATGATTCACTTGTAGGGTTACCACCTGGCCAGTATTTGACCAGCTTGGCCATTTTTTTTTAAATGGATTTGCTAGTTGCCAGAAAAATAATTTAATCTGCTGGGTTTTTTATGTGGGTCTAAAGTTCTGCATTCTCATCACAATACACGGGGATATCTAATATTAAAAGTTTCAGTGTCCAGCTGAAGATGCTGCAGTTTAAGTGATAACAGATCAAAACTGTTGAAAATACAGCCACTGTCCGCTCACCAACACGCAAGAGCATCGTGTATGTGTGTGAGAGGGTTTGAGTCATGCAAGAGTGAGGAGATGTGCAATGTTATAAATCTTATCTATGTGTGTTCTGTCTCTAGATACTATAAAAGTGGCTGTTAAGGCATTGGCTTGCATTTGGGGGCTAGGGTTTATGGCAGACTTGCCTTATGTGGGGAAGGGGCTTGCCTTTTTTTTTTTTTTTTTTTTGCATTTCAAAAGGTGGTAACCCTATTCACTTGCATTTAGTTGTAGTTCTGTGCTGCCAATATACAGTGCATTGAAGCCTAATCCAAACACCCGTGGCATGGTTTGGATGCCCCCATAAAGGGAAGAGCTGACAAACATCAGCAGTGCAGCACAAACATCCATACATTTTTAGAGAAACTTTTTTTTTTTTTTAAAGTCTGCCTATGATACTTAAAGGGTACCCGATCAAACACTTAATGTTTTCTGAAAATAGTCAGTTTCAAAGAAACAATCATACTAAATAATACCGTCCAGAGACAGAACCCACAGGAAAATTAGGCCAAGTGAGCATCTGTCATATCCAAACATTCTCAGAAGGGGAAGGCCCAGATCAGGACAGAGAAATTCTTTATCACTGACAATACTATAGCTCTTATCCTTTCACTTGTACATAGCAAGAACTAGCCATCCCCCTTTTAGAGAGGCTATTCTTTATAAAGGACAGTCACCTCAACTTGACCCTCAGTTTAAGGAGAGCCAACATTAAACATTAATAATTCACATCACTGAAGCACTAGAAGTAGCTGAGTTTAAACATTAATCAAAAGAATAAATACATCCCACTCATATGTATCACTGGATCCCAGAAAGACACTGTACAAATATGAAAACATAGAAGATCCTGAACCAGTCTATGGCTCAATACAGCATTATGCTTTCTCTTGAAATTCTGGAACTAACAGTTAAAGGTCACTATATTCTTGTCACTCATACTGAGGGTTCAAGGAAGATTTTGACCCCTTCATGACATGATGGAGATTTCCTGTTGTCCCTTAGCATCTCTGCTTTTAATAGTCCTCTTCCCCAAAAGAAATCCCGCACCAGAGACTTTTCAATATAAGCCTTGCTAACCAAACTAATTTGAAAGAGAAAATATTTGTATGTAAATTGGGTTCAAGATGTCAAAACCGAGAACACTAGAAACTGGATTCTTCCATTTATCTATAGAAAAGGTAAAATGTGGGCAAGCAACAATGAAAGCCTCATCCTGCCAACATGCCTCAACCCTGATCTGAGAGGTACCACTCTTTGGGTGAGAGGGAAGTTCATTACCCATGCTCATTCATTTCTTGGCTTTCCTGCTGAGACTTCCAAGAGCATGGCAGTTGGTGCTATTCCGTTTGTGATGTTGACTCTTGTCCATATCACAACTGGATTTTTGGTCATTCTCTACTAACCTGGGAATAATATGTAAGAACTAAAGACAAAAAGATTCATATCCCATTAGCAATATCCATGCACCATCTATCCCTTAAAGAAATCAGGCATGATATTGAAATTACAGTTGAAGATGAAACCCTTAGCCTTTTGTTATTTCCAATATAAAACTCCAGTAACTCAAATGGTATGTTTACAAACATTCGTGTGTGTGTGTGTGTGTGTGTGTGTGTGTGTGTGTGTGTGTGTGTGTGTAAGTGAGAGAGAGAGAGAGAACAAAAATTAAACTTCAAATTATAAATATAGTTACCGAATAAGTATTAATTGCTTAGTTTGCATCTTGCTGCATCACAACAACTGAGGTGATGTCACATGATGAAATGCAGTCCATACATGAAACATTGCAAAGCAAACAGAAACCAGTCCTGCACATTTCTCAAAGATGTATAACCACAAGTTTGTAATGTGTTTTTCCTCGTTTTTAAAATAATTTCTTCTTTGAAAGGTCCTGTGACATTACCCAAGGTACAATCTGGACTGTTAAGCAGCTGTGTCCTCTCAATTCTCCAACCTGGGGAGCCTTTTACACTGCTTCACTGTGAGAGCAACCACTCCTGGTCTGTTCACACATAGCCTCTAGCATGTAAATTAGTCAAAGATGAATTATATGAGTGCTATAGCCAGCCACTCCTGAATTAAATTGCAGAGCAACAGCAGCAAATTCCCAGTCCCAGACTTGTCCCCAGAAATGTGCATCTCGTACTGCCCAGCTCTCTCCTTCTGGACAATACAAGTTTATGAAAAGTCCTTCATTTTATTAATAGAAAATGATATGCACAAATCCTGTCATCTCAAATGGAGGTTCCCAAACACTTCAATGGTTTTGATAAAACAATATAACAAGTTTATTAACTACAGAAAGATTTTAAGTGATTACAAGTAATGAGACAAAGGTCAGAATTGGCTACAAAGAAATAAAAAGGTAAAAATGCAACTAACATCTAACTTAACAAGCTAAATGAATTCAAAGCTAAGATTTCTCTCACCACATGATTCTGCAGTCTTACTGGTTGGATGGCTTTCATCCAGGACCCCTCCTCCAGTCCAATGCTCCTTTCCTTGTCCTTCAGGCATTGTGGATGCCGTGGGCAGAGAGAAAGGGAGGAATATTTGGGGGGCATTTGTCCCCCTTCCTTATGTTTCTCTTTTCCCTTTGAAGAGCATCTCCAGCAAATTATGAGTTTTTAAGTGATACCTCACAAGGCATACTTTATACAAAATATATCAATCTTGTAAAAAAAAAAAAAGGTGAAAATGTGGACTTGCACAGGTCCATCTTGAGATCACCTTTCACAGACGTTAGTTTTATTTGCAAGTGATTGGTGGATTCAAAAATTTCAGAAAATAAAGCCACCATACTCCTAGCTCTTCTTTTTGCACCTGACATATAGGAGCCACAATTTACTTGTGTTAATGGTCAATTGTATATTATTTCCTTTTCTTTCTTTTTTTTTTTAAACGGTATATATTCATTGTATTTTAAAAATAACTTTTCTTTCCAGAACTGGGTCATTCTGCTCTTTCTAGAAGCCAATAATGCCCACCTTGGTGCTAGAAAGACACAATGTAAGTGATTTGGAGGATGGGATTTAAAGATCATTATTTTTGTCAGGTGAACTGTCGTTTCATAAGTCCAACATTTCCATACTAGGCTGTTTAAATAAAATATCTAAGTGCATGTGTTGGCACCAAAATAAGTGGCCCACATTTCAGGAGTGCTAAGCATTCATATCTTTTCTTGAACTCTAAGTTCTGAGCTAAGTTGTTGCATCAAATGAGAGTTGTAAATGCTCAGAAATCTCTGAAAAAAATCAAGTCATTTATTTGCTGCCTAATTATGGATTTGGATCCTTATTTAACCAACTAACTTACAAAATATTTATTTATTTTACTCATTGGCAGAGGCTTTTGAATTGCTGTTACTCTTCTTCAAAAATGGTAGCAAGTCTTAGGGTATGTCTGCTCTTACCGGGGATTGACACAGATGATTGATACACCAGGGTTGATTTAGCGGGTCTAGCGAAGACCCACTAAATCAACCACAGATCACTCTCCAGTTGACTCTGGTACTCCACTGAAACGAGAAGTATAAGGTAAGTCGATGGGAGAGTTTCTCCCATTGACCCAGTGTGGTGTAGACACCGCAGGAAGTTGACCTAAGCTACATCGACTCCAGCTACATTATTCACATAGCTGGAGTTGCATAGCTTAGGCTGACTTACCCCTGTAGTGTAGACCAGGCCTTAGTCAACAATTATTATTTCTTATAATAATTACAGTAATCAGGATAATTGTTTATCATATGTCTTTATATTTATCATGATTGCCCAACAGTACTACAAAACAGATAAGGTGGGAATGAACGTGGTCAGGAATTGTGCAAAGGGTCAGTTTGTAAATTACGAAAATATAGGGGACAAACATCCAACATGCATAATTCTAAATTCTATGTGAACTATTCAACATCAGTCTGGTGTGCAGCTATTTGTAGACTTTGAAGGATTAGATTTTTGTCTCTAAGTGTCTGTAAACGTTGATTTCACCATACACACAATTCATATCAAGTGGAAACTCTGAAGAGTGACTGCTACCAAAAACGTCCAAAATCTCATGAATATCTTTTTTATTCTGTGTTTGTACAGTGCCTAGAACAGTTGGGTCCTGGTCTATGACAAATTCCTAGCTGCTATTGCAATAAAAATCAGAGAAGGAGTTTTGCATTCCATTTTTTCTATGCTGTGGATTGTTGACTCTCTTGCCTTTTGTTGTATAGTAGAAACAATTTCATGGTATTGAAGTTCACTCACAATTAACATCTTTTATGCTTAACAAATGGCTCTGCTTCTCTTTGGCATTTAATTACCTGCAAAGGCTGCATAGTGCATCGTGTATTCTTCTGGCATGAACAGTGAACCTGAATTATAACAGTAGTATTTACCACTGAGCCTTGGTTTTGGACAGTGTGTTCAAAACTTGCCGCAAATGCACTGCAGAAAATTAACACTTATAGCTATAGAGTGATCAGGCACCATTTTCAGAACATTACTTCTTGTCTAAAACAAACAAGCGGGTGCACTGCAGTAACTAATACAAATACAGTGAAGATCAAATTGGCTTCATCTGGCCTTATAAAAGATTGGAAAATCCTTATTTGGTGCCAAATCAATATAAAAGATGATTCAGTCCCTTAAAGTTATACACTTAGTCATTGTCCAAGGATTGGGGTGGGAACAGTGTGTCGCTTTTATGGTTTATGGGGAGCAACGTAAAATGAATGTAAAGTTTTAAGTAATTTGAAAGTACTGAATCAGCAAGGATTCATTTACATACAACCTAAAAGTTTCTATACACTGAATATGACAAATTATACCTATTGTATCTCAAATGAACTACTGTACGGTTAGAGAGATTATAGGCTGATGCTAAGAATTAACTTTATGGTGAGCAATCCAACTGGATTTGCTGAGCAATGGAAAACATTCATCAGCTCAAAGGTGAAATTATTTGTGGCAAGAGTGTCACTGACAAAAGCCATTGCAGCACTAACCAAACTAGTAGAATTGGCAAACGTGATAACACAAGGAGACTGAATTCAGGGGACTGTGGTGAATCTGGACAGGATGGGTGGAGTGATTCAGCCTGTACCATTTGCATGGAATGGTTTCCATATAAATAAATTATTATTAATTTTTGTAGTGTGATAGGTATAAATAATGTTCTACAAACATGTGAAGGGATTGTAACTACCTTGGAACTGGGAGGGAAGTGTCTCATATCTACAGGCACAATGTAATTGGATTCAGGTATAAGTGTGAAAGTTGGGGCAGTTTCAGAGCATTGTACTTCTAGGAGTAGGATGTGAATTAAGGAGGAATGTGAAGGAGATGGAGTCTCCTTCAAGCATGGAGGGTGGTGCAAACATATCTTTGATGCACATGTTTAGTATATAATACATCAAAAAAGAACTAGATACATTCATCGAGGATAGGTCCATCAATGGCTATTAGCCAGGATGGATAGGGATGGTGTCCCTAGCCTCTCTTTGTCAGAAGCTGGGAAGGGGCGACAGGGAATAGATCACCTGATTATCTGTTCTGACAGTGGGCAATGCCAGGTGCCCCAGAGGGAATGAACAGAAGACAGCATACTGGGCTAGATGGACCTTTGGTCTAACCTAGTATGGCTGTTCTTATCTTTGCAATTAATATTACTGAGATATTTCCTATATAATCAAAATCTCAGCATAGGAAATACCAAGATGTTTGTATCTACTTAGCAAGGAAAAATCTTACAAAAGTTTTAATGACAGCCACTGTCACAGCCATTTTGAGCAACAACAACATAATTTGTTGAAACACATTAGAGGGCCAGATGTCAGCATTTTAATACATCCTTGCTATATCTAATCTTGCAACTATGAAACAATACAGCACAATATTCATCCAGGCCTCAAAAAGAAAACAAAAAATGGGCCAAAGCGCACTTCGTGTAGATCCAAAAGTGCAATCAGGCAAAGAATAATTTTATTACAAATAAAGGTAGTCTTCATAGGGGTGACTGAGAAGCACAATGCCTATGCACCACTTAAATCCCACTTAAATCCTTAAAATAAGATTTAATTGGTATAGTATTTGTGCGGGCTATCTGCCTACAGGTAAATATCATCCCATCTACAGAAGGGAATCCAGACATAGTAGATGGCTATGGGCACACAAAATGGTGACAGGTAGATACAAGGATGGGCACCAGAGTGGAAAAGAAACTACCACACAGAATGGGAGAATTAACCCAAAACCTTTATATAAAATGCACCAGAATATTCATCTTCCTAAAAAAATAACAAATGAATCCAAAGTAGAATTGTGTGTAGCTTGCTAATAAAAAAATATTAGGGTATTCTATGCTCTTGTGTTCATAACACTGCATTGCAACTACTGTAAAGCTATAGTGTTTCAGTGCATAATTTTATATTACTTTCATGGGGATTCACAGTCTGATATTTGGTTTGAGTTTTGGATTTGAAAAAAAAATAAAATTCAAAGCAAAATTCAGATGAAATTGCCAAGTTTCACCTGATTTAGGATCAAACTTTCATATAGTGTGGTGTTTTATTTTGTTTTTCTGTTTATCAAAGCTGTAAATTGGACAAGGTTCACCAACAGGTTTTGGGCTGTGAAGAAAGGTGATGTATAAAGGCAGAAAGTTTTTGTGGTTACAAACACTAGACTCAGAAAATCTGATTTCATTTCTTGGCACTGCCACTTAATTCCTGGGCAATTCAGTTAAAATCCATGGCTCATTTTCCATCTCTAAAATGGGGATAAAAGTCCTCTCTCCTGCCCTTTGTGTATCTTGTCTATTTAGACTGTAAATTCTCTGGCATAACAACTGTCTTAATACGTAGTAGTCACTACAGCAAGTCACATGAGATGCAAAAGATATCTTTACAGCCACAGTAGCCAGGGGAATAAATGAGTCCATGGACATTGCCTGCAATGACACAGATTAAAAGCATTTGCTAATGAATTATTCCAAAAGAATGAGCTGGCCTCATTAATGACACTTCTCTTCTGGGACAGTCACACAGGATATTCCTTGAGTGGAATCTCTTGGCTAGTCTCACTGGATTCTAATTTAGTGCCTAACAAATAACCATGTGAATCCTCAGAATTCAACAAGAAGCCAGGTTCTTCTTTGGTGTTTAAAACTGCACATTGCAGTGTGTACGAGGGCAAAGGAGGGGTGACCTGTTTCCTCCCCACCTGACCCCACTACTCCCCTCATGGAGGATCTGGTGAGGCAGTTTTCTTTAATAAGAGTCCAAGAAACTTTAATACAAGTTTGTCTCATCGACACAGCCTGTTTGGACTCGTTCATGGGAGAGGAATCCCAACAACAAACTTAAACAGGAAAAAGAAAAGGAGTACTTGTGGCACCTTAGAGACTAACAAATTTATTTGAGCATAAGCTTTCGTGAGCTACAGCTTACTTCATCGGATCCGTAGCTCATGAAAGCTTATGCTCAAATAAATTTGTTAGTCTCTAAGGGGCCACAAGTATTCCTTTTCTTTTTGCGAATACAGACTAACACGGCTGCTGCTCTTAAACAGGAAAATACCCCAATCACTCAGAGTCCCAAAAATCTGTCTGAGGGCATGGCTCTTACCTCAAACTGGATGAGCAAAAAGGGTTCTTTCACAGAATCTCTCTTATTAGCTTGCGGCTTCCCTGCCAAAACCTACTTCTTTGCAGCTTCTCAAGGTTAGTCCCCTTCTCCTCCCCCGCTCCCCTTTTATAAGCAATTAGCTTCTTATGGTTCCCTCCCTGTGTCAGGTGCCTCTGGTTAGCTCATTTAGCAGGCCTTCTCCAGGCTTCAAGTCTCTAGCAAGTCTCAGTCCTTCGCTCTCACTCACTCTTTCACAAAGTACATTCTAAAAAAGCTCTTAGTACCCATGGAAGCTTGGTTTCAAGTTCATATTATTACTGAACAAGGAACAAAGTTTTGCTTTACTTTAAATAAACAAAAAGCCAAACGACTGTCATGAAGTCACCATACTCAGGCTCTAACGGACCTCAAGACAGTAAATTCCAAAGATGAAGAACTAGTGTGTACCTCAAACTGAACTTTATCCCAGCCAATTCCGCTAGATATCAGTATCTTTTTATATTGCAACAGCTAGATAGATGTGTACAGTTTTCACTTAAATGTTTTACAGAAAAGCCAGACAAGAGGTGGCTGGGGAAGTTTCTAGGCAGAAGCTCTGCAGTGAAGCACAGGATAAGAAAATAGCTTTAGGGTTAATGCTGGTTTATTTTTTCTAATAAAATTCCTTGATCTGTGTAAGAAGAATGCAACTTTTTTGCATCATGTCAACATGATTCTTTACCATTATCCGCAGTAACCATGTCCCAGAAGATACAAGACTCCAAGAATAATGAACCTAGCAAGTTACAAAAAGTGTTTTAAATTGAATTCTCATATGATTCAAAACGTGCATTCATAATCCATATAGCATCAAACCCTGACAGGTGCTGAGCACCAGCGCCTCAACTTCCATTGACTTTAGTAGCAGTTGCAGGTGATCAGCACCAACAAAGGTGGTGTTTACAATGGCTAAAAGTTGTACTGCATGGGCCATAGTAAGTGAAAAACTTCATGTTCCCCAAAGACAATGAAAATAGAAGTTTCCATCCAACACATTACTGGCGTGAAATCCCCAGCGGTGACAAAGTGGAGAGGCCATGGCTTATGTACTTAAAAACCCAGAATGCTGCATACTGTTTTTGTTGCAAACTCTTCCAGTCTAATGTTCCAGCCACATTGGGTTCTACAGGAACAAAGAACTGGAAAAATCTGGCTAGAAATCTGGCATGCCATGAGGAGGCAGCAAATCACCAGAGAGCATTCCATAGGTGGAGAGAGCTTGAGATGAGACTAGGGTTAAAGTCCACCATAGATGATCAGTATCAAGAGAAGATTGCACCAGAGTCTCTTTACTGGCAAAATGTTCTGAAAAGGCTCATTGCCATTGTGAGAATGCTTGCTACCCAAAACCTAGCACAGCATGGCACACTTCAGATCAGGTGTACGTGCCAAACAATGGAAGCTACCTTAAAATTGTGGAGCTGATGTCTGAGTTTGATGCTGTACTCCAGGAGCATATAAGAAGTGTCACCACCCAAGATATGTACACACACCACTACCTTGGAAAAACATTTCAAAATGAGATCATACAGTCACTGACAACAAAAGTCAAACAGAAGATTGTGGCAGATCTCAAGTCAGCAAGATATTACTCTGTTATTCTGGACTGCACACCTGAAATCAGCCATAAGGAACAAACGACTTTAATGGTGCATTTTGTAACAACAACAGAACGCAGTGAAAATATCCCTGCAGTGGTGACTGTCAGAGAACATTTTCTAGAATTTATTGACCTTGATGATACTACAGGAGCTGGTATGACAAATGTGCTTCTTAAAAAGCTGGAAGACACGGGAATTCGATAGCTGACATGAGAGGTGAGGGCTACAATCATGGTGCCAACATGAAAGGAAAGAACAGAGGAGTGCAGACAGGGATCCAAGAGTTAAACCCTTGAGCTTTTTTTGTCCCATGCAGTTCTCATTCATTGAACTTGGTGGTCAGTGATGCAGCATCAGCTTCTAGTGAGGCTGCTGAATTTTTTAATAAAAAGAAAAGGAGTACTTGTGGCACTTTAGAGACTAACAAATTTATTTGATCATAAGCTTTCGTGAGCTACAGCTCACTTCATCAAATGCATCCGATGAAGTGAGCTGTAGCTCATGAAAGCTTTTTGTTAGTCTCTAAGGTGCCACAAGTACTCCTTTTCTTTTTGCGAATACAGACTAACAGCTGCTACTCTGAATTTTTTAATATAATTCAAAGCATCTATGTATTTTTCTCTGCATCAACTCATCGATGGCAAATTTTGAAGCAATATCTGGGAACATCCTCTCTGACACCGAAATCACTGACTGCCACATGATGGGAAAGTCGAGTGGAGGCGATAAAGCCTATCAAACACCAAATTGGGAAGATAGGTGATGCCATAGTTGCCATTATGGAGGAGAATGCTATGACAGGAACTGTTCATGGGAGAACAGTGGCAGGGGGAAATGGAATCACCAGAAACATACATAACTTTAAATTTCTGTGTGGCTTTGTGTTGTGGCATGGCATACTGTTTGAAATAAATGTTGTAAGCAAGAGACTCCAAGGTGTTGACCTGGATATACCTGGAGCAATGGAACAACTGGACAAAACAAAGTCATACCTACAGTCTTACCGGTCAGATGAGGGATTTCAAAATCGTTCTGCGGAATTCACAGAAGTTGGCAGAGGAACGTCACACTGAAGCTATTTTCCCACTCATTCAAGAATACAAGAGTCACCGAGGAAGACGATATTTTGATTACGAGGCCCAGGATAATCCCATAAGAGACCCCAAACAACAACTGAAAGTTGAATTCTTTAACCAGGTGCTAGATTGTGCAATACAGTCAGTTGAAGAACGTTTCATGGAACACAGCAGTATATTTGGAATGTTGTATGATATTCCAAAACTCCTCACTATTCCTGAAGAAGACTTACACCAGGAATGCAGGGCACTAGAAACAGTGTTGACACATGATGACATGCGTGCTATTGATGCAAGTGATTTAGGTGATGAACTGAAAGCCCTTTAGGTGATGAACATTTCAGGAGGATCAACTCTAAAGGCTGTTCTGGAATATATGTGTACACATAAGATGACCACCCTCTTTCCAAATGCTTTTGTTGCTCTACGCATACTTCTAATACTTCCTGTAACAGTTGTCAGTGGAGAACGCAGCTTCTCCAAGCTGAAGTTAATAAAAACACATCTACGCTCCACAATGACACAGGAGAGGCTCCTCGGCCTTGCAACCATCTCAATAGAGCATGAGCTGGCCCAGACTGTGGACCTTCAGCAAGAAACAGTTCAAATCTTTGCAACCAACGTGGCACGAAAAGCACCACTTTGATTATTCAAACAGATAAAATGCCAGCGTTTACTATGCACACAAGAAAAGTTACATTTGCTTTTTCAGGCATTTGAAAGTTAAGTATTACTTAAAATTTTTGAACAAGGCATTTTAAGTTGTTAGTTCTTTATTGGCGTAGGTAGCAGACCAGTACCATGAGACAAGTAGAACAGGAAGAAGGCAGAATTGAGACCTTTCAAAGTTTTGGCCCAAACGAGGGGGTATGGGGAAGTCATTTGAGCTCCACTTTTCAGGTGCCAAAGTGTTGTGGGCCGGCCTTGCTTATATGTACATGTATATAAATTTCACCATTCCTGATGTCACTGCTATTCTTGGATCCAGCTGTTTTGCCCTCATTGCCAAATGGCACTTTTATATACGATTCTAATTAAGGAAGTGCATGATAATGTGAAAATATAGCCATTTAGCAAGACTTGCAATATTGTCTTTCAATTTAAAAAACAGCATCAAAATAAACCACTGCAATGCGTGGCAGAACATACAAAGCAAATTAAATGACTTGTCTGTTGCATCCTCTCTCCTATTTTTGTCCTGTCATTGATCATACCTTGAAAGTCTAATTGGGGACTTGATCTTGTAGCAAAGGGACTCCGTTAAAGAGGTTGCTCTCATGAGAAAATGGCTGCAGGAACAGGCTTTAGAATGTAAGCTCCTTGGGACAAGGGTTGATCTATGTCAGTAAGACACTCTGCATACCTTTATCTATTGCTCTCCAGGGAAAGAATGGAACAGAGGGCAGCAGGAATGCTGTGTAAAGCTTAAGCCAGGTATGATCATAAATCATCAGATCATGCCTAGAACTACTTATCTGAACTTCAAATGTGTAAGTAGATCAGAACGTTTAGCTAGACACTATCAGGTTTATTTCTTATTTTGCCTTGTGGATCGCCTCTGTGCTAACCCCAGATGCTTTTGTTGCTTATAACCTTTAAACTGAACCCCCAAGAAAGCTGTTTTAGGGGCTTAATTTTTGTAATGGTTTCTTTTAAGATCTAGCAAAATGCCTACATTCCAGATGTATTTTTTCCTTTTTGTTTTTAATAAAATTTACCTTTTTTAAGAACAGGTCTGGATTTTTGGTGTCCTAAAAGGTTTGTGCATGTTGGTTGATTAGCTGATAGCCACAGCTAATTTCCTTTGTTTTCTTTCTCAGCTCTTCCCCGGAGGGGGCGTGAAAGGGCTTGAGGGTACCCCACAGGGAGGAATTCCCAAGTGCTCCTTTCTGGGTTCAAAGGGTGTGGGTTTTTGTTTTTTGTTTTTGCATTTGGGTGGCGGCAGCGTTTACCAAGCCAAGGTCAGAAACAAGCTGTAACCTTGGGAGTTTAATGCCAAATTAATACTTGCCTGGAGTGGCAAGTATTAATTTGCAGGCCCCTACTTCCTGCACTCAGAGTGACAGAGTGGGGATTCAGCCTTGACAGGAGCCCACAAGTTACAAAATCCATGGAGGACTGCAGAGTCTTCAGCAAGTACTTGTTTTGTTTGCAACTCTGGCTGACTCTGGCTCTAAGATGCTATTTCCACCTTTGTGGAAGCTTGTTTGCTATACTGGGTAGTGTTTATACATCTACTGTAACATCTACTGTACACTGTTGGTAGTGCACTCACTGTAAATAGTAAGGGTTGGGTAGGTGAAGGTGGGCAGGGAAAATAAGAAATGAAATAAGGAACTCACCATTAATTTTGGGACCAACAAAACACAGAATATGCTATGTTGCATACAAAAATGTTGAGAATAAGACTTAACTAATAACATACTAGTACTATTTGAAAGGCAAATACAGGCTAGCAGGGAGGGGGAACTACATACAAAAAGCATGGACTAAACACAAAACTGCCAAACGTTTGGCATGAGTGCTCTCTATTCTGTTTCAGTATGTTCAGCAGACTCTACAGAACCAGCTAAGGGACATAGGAAGAGAACCTACGTTCACCTAACAGTAAACAATGATTTCATTAGTATCTTTGCTAAGAACTAAGCATAAACAATTTTAAAGGAAAATGAATGGGAAAAGAACCAGCATTAGAACACACTAAGTTATTTTATACTAAAGCAGATTGTATTTGACCCCTTTTTCTTTGCAATTTAAAGCTCTGGTTTTACACAATTTAAAAATACAACATCAAGAGGATGTGAAACTCAGCTAATTTTTCTAAGTAAAAATTTTGCATTTTTATAATTATACCAGAAGATTAAAATAATTATGCTGGTTACATTTTTAGCACCTCATGTAGGAACAGGTTACTTCAAAGATAAAGGATTTACACATTTAAATTGAGTTTAGAGTGTTTAAAAGTTCTGATGTCCAGATTAACTGAGTCTTACTGATGCAATTCAGCAAACTGGGGGAGAGGGATGTGTGGAACCATGATCATTTGACATGAGAGCTTTTGGATGAGACTAAATTTGATTAGTAAGGATCCCAGTCAAGCCTTTTTCCTATTTGCTGTTTTCTCAGTGTATGGACCAAATTCTGCCCTTAGTTAAAAGCATGCATCACTGGCATCAATAGGAGTTACACACATTTATTGCAAGGAAGAATATGGTCCTACACACAAGCTGGTTTTGTGGGACAATAAGCAGGTGGGAAGAGGAAGCATTGAGTAGAGTATGTAATAATGTTCCAGCCACTTCGAGCAAGAATGAAGTGCCTTGTGAATCTTTTTGTACAGAGCCCTTTTTATATAGAGTGAATGGAGCAGTTGCTATCTGCTCAGGAAAGGGAATCAATAACTCAGCTCTGGGCACAAACACCCGACTGATCACAATTGCATGGTGCAGTTACAGTTGCCTCCCTTCTAGACGGTAGCATCATTCACTCTGCAGAAAACCTCCTTTCCCAACCGCACAATTTCCCAAAAGCATGATTGTGACAGAGTGGGCAATGGCTAAAGTGTTCATGCCAGTTTTCTTAGAGCTATGAGTACTTTTAACTGATCAGGACACAAGATCTGGCAAGACTGAATGGACTGGCTCTCCCTTCTTCCCCTCAAAAAGGTCCAAGAGGGTCATACTGGGCAACTGCTCTTGCTTCTTAAGACCTCACCTCACATGTAGAATGTGTGACAAGATGGCTGATGTTAGTATGGTGGGTCCTGCGCTTTTCTTGGCAGGGGGCCTGAGATGCCACCCTTTGCCCCTGCTCTTGAGCCACCAAGGTCACTGCTAGTGGCCCGGGAAGATGGTAGAGGAGGGAAGCAGGGGAGGGGTCTGGGTTTGCTCCTCACTCTGAACCCCAGCCCCTCTCAATGTCTGCAGGGTCTTACCCTCTTCCCTCTTGGGTGGGGTACCTTCAGTCCTTAGATGCTGAGGGAGGGAGTTTCCCTCCCCTGCTAGGGCAGGGTCTCCCTTACTTTGGTTCTCTGATCTTTCAAGACTCATAGCCTACCTCCAAGCTCTAGTTCTCTCTCCTTCCTCCTTTCCCCTGACTGCCTGAAGCATGGGGTTTTATTAGGTTCCTGACAGGACCTTAATTGACTGCAGGTGCTCCAATTAACCTGTAGCCACCCTCCCTAGTCTACAGGGAACCACACCTTAATTAGCTTTGGGCTTATATATTTCCCGTCTAGCACTCTACCACTGCTCCCTGGCCCTCCTGTATCACAAGTGTCACAACATTCTGTCATTAACATCAATTCACAGTGTTTGTGAAACCACTAATAGAGACAAAGAAACTTTTCTAGGCCACCATGTCATTGACATACTGATAACAGTCAGTTCTTCACCTCCAGTTGAGGGAAGCCAGATTCCATAGTCTTGTTTCTCATCCTGTGTCTGACAGAAATAGTGGTCTGGATGAAAGCTCACTGACCCTTGACTCAACCTGTAGAACTTGTACTTGTTAGCAAAGGAAAGCACAGGGATCGTGCATCTAGGGTGTGACTGCTTTTCACCAAAATGACTTGCAGCCTGTTGGATCCACTACTTCTCCTGACCAAAGAGCAGAAGCGAGTCATAGTCCTAGTTTGCTGGACAGGAGATATCAAGAACTCCTTGAGGGTCTTACAATATTACTCCATCCCTTTGTCTCCTCCTGACTGAAGTTTAAGGGGCCATAATTGATAGGTAATGCTGGAGTCAGAATATAATCAAGCTCACTCTCCCAGTGCAATATTGGATATGAAGTTCTAACAAAAATTAAAAATATAGAAAAAAAGCTTATTTTTTGTTAGAACAGAATCATATTTGCTTTCTTAATATGCCCAGAAGCAGTTCAGCTGAGTGAGAAGTTGGCATTTTGAAAGTCCCTTTTCTGACCATCCATCACTTCAAGGTGAATTAGGAGACACGTGCTGACAAAATCCAGAAATGACTTCCTTAACTGAAGGTTCTTTCCTCTAGAATTTCCTGCTCCTCAAAATTTACCAGAACCTGTGTCAATCACAGCTCCAGGACATGATGCAGGAAAGATATGCTTGGTTTACCTATTCTTTTAGTTAATTTGGGTTTTTATTGGTTTTATAACAAATATTTTTGTAGCAGTGGTTCTTTAATGGTGCTTATTTTCTGGAGTCTTATGGGAGATATATTTAAATCTTTTTAAAAGCACTTTGCTGCTAGGGCAACAGTTGCTCCTAAAAATAAATAAAACAAAATGAGTCTGACAGTGGACAATCCCACCATCCTATAAAACACCCAGCCAATATATATTGTTTTAAACCATTCAGTATCACCTGGTTTAAGCCAGGACCCCTTGGTGCCAACTGGCAAAGGGACAGGGATACATAGAGTTTTACAGGGATCCCCTGGATTGGATATCTGAATAACAGTTCACAGAATGGTGACATATGAAGTCTCTACTGAGAGCCAGTAGCCCACTGGTTGACATACCCATTGCAAAAATATATGGATAATATTTAAGGAATTATATATCTATATTGGTTTCAGAGTAGCAGCCGTGTTAGTCTGTATTCGCAAAAAGAAAAGGAGTACTTGTGGCACCTTAGAGACTAACAAATTTATTAGAGCATAAGCTTTCGTGAGCTACAGCTCACTTCATCGGATGCATTTGGTGGAAAAAACAGAGGAGAGATTTATAAACCCATTGTTTCATGTTCTCTGTGTGTGTGTGTATATAAATCTCTCCTCTGTTTTTTCCACCAAATGCATCCGATGAAGTGAGCTGTAGCTCACGAAAGCTTATGCTCTAATAAATTTGTTAGTCTCTAAGGTGCCACAAGTACTCCTTTTCTTTTTATATCTATATTGAAAATTACATTCTTAAGGCTTTAGAGTTAAGAAAGGTCACCAGGAGGTGACATACCCAAGAAATGTTCCTTTCAGGCAGTAGGTAAACAGGCATGCATAGTGAAGCATACAATTCAAAAGTGGCCAGACAGGGAGCTAGGTGTGTCTGTTCGCATACTGAGAAATTGCAAAAATCTATAAGAGAAGAAATTCACAGTAATAAACAAATAGCAAGGGATGTCTTGTTTACTAATGAAGACAAAAGATAGCTCTGGGATATCTTGGAGTGCAAAGCAACATACTGGATGTTTCACCTGTGACAGCATGCATGTCTCATGAAAACAGGGTTACAGCCAGCCTGGCTGTAAACAGAGTCCTGCAAATCTGTGGATAGCCGCTTTATATCCACGGACCATGTTTGCGGATCGTGGATGGATGTGGTTCCAAATGTTGGGTCCACACAGGACTCTAGCTGTAAAGCACTGCAAGAATGTGGGTGAGCAATACTCGACAAAACATGAGAGTATCTAGCCTAGGGTCTAGAATGCATGTGATTTAATTTTTTATGTAACCATTGTTTTCAATACATCTACTTGCTATGATTTAAATATTTGTGCTATGTTCAATAAACATGCTCAATTTCACCATAAACTTGGTGATTACTGGAGCAGTGATTGGAGGAGGAACTGGTAAGCTGAGGTGTAGTGTTTTTTCAGATGCAGAAAATCAGAGTACTGTGCTAGACAGCGGACTAGGGGCTGGACACTCTTTGGAGACAGTCATGCCTGTACTGCAGATGGGAAAAAATGCAACACAAACAGGTGAAGTGACTCACTCAAGGCATCCATGTACTTATACATAGCTGATTGTAGAAGAAGTGAAGATCCAGGGTTGGAGCATGCCAATCACTAATCTTCAGAGTGACAGCATGGCCTATGTGGCCTCTAAGGGGAGTGCTTGTGTTGCCAAGGGCTAGTGGAGGTGGGCAGCTGACCCATGGCAGACACAGACAAGGCTTTCTCACACTAAAGACAAGTGATAGTGAGATGCCTCACAGCCTGGGGTATCCCTCGGAAGCATCACACCCTCCCATAGTTGACACACGGAAGCATGAGGTTTACTTGCCCTCATGTTATGATATCAATGGTCAAATTTAGCCAGCCTTTTGTAACATTTGGTTATAGCGTTTACTCCAATATGACCTTGAGTTTCTGTAACAGGCCTACAGATGTTTAGAGTTAGTTAAAAAAAAAAAAAAGTGCAGTAGTTTGAGTCATTTGGAAACCAGGATATGTACCTGATTTTCTGCTGCCCTGTACCATTTCTACCAGTGCAAAGTCAGTGTGAAGCAGATGAAATGTGCTAACAAATCGGAATAAGAGTTTTTGACTGGGGCAAATGGTTCAAGGCAATGAAAAGGCATAATGAGTTTAACACCATATTTTATTAAAAGATTGCAACCTCATTTAGCTGCTGATTGACTCGTCTGATCATTATTCACAGGAGCAGAAGTGTAATAAACACAAAATGAAGATTAGCCTTGTGCAAGTTAACAGAGTATCCCCATTTGGGTTTGCTTTTTTTTACATGCATATCAGCCTTTACAGTCTTCCTAGAGTCTTTATATCAACCATTGGTTCAAATGCACATTTCTAGTGTGTTACTTGTGCTTTTCACTACTTGAACAGAAGTAGAGTTTTCACAATGTAAACTCTGAATTACTTTCACTACACACTGTACTGGAGATCTGCATTTAGGTGTCTTAATAGACTGATATTTCACACCCTGTGGTGCCACGTTGCTGTAATGGACACCATATCAACTTCTTAATGCAACAAGTTAATTCAGACCTTTTCACTACAGGTGCTGACTGTGGAGTTTCTAGATCTGAATTAAGCTAGATGGGGTTACTTTCCTCAGGAAGAGACAGAAGAAACCCCCTTTAAATAATGCAGTAATAGAAAGCCTTTTGGTTTGAGTTAGCTGAAAACTGCAATTCTGAGTTTAATATTAGCTGAGTTAATTGATGAGACAACCTGCAGCTCAACTGCTCTGCTATCCTCAGTAGGTGAGAAATGGCAATAAAACGGTAATACTACACAGAGTAGGTAGCCTACATAAACACCCCAACAAATCTCCCCATTAAGTCAGAGTTTCTCTCTGCTGGGGGAAAAAAAACCAAACAGACTTAGAGAGGTCCATTGCCTAGAATTAACTCAGCAGACAAGACTCAAGAAATACTATAGTATTGTACTTCTTCACAACATTCTTGTTTAATTTGACCATTTCAATGGAGCATTATATGGTGCATATAAGTATTGCCAGGGCTTTTCAGTAAAGTTTGTGTATACAAGGATACTTCACTTTTACAGGGTGACACAATAAGGAGAATTTAGCGAGGTTGAGAAGCTCATAAAAACTCTAGTTGAATTGTCAAACATTCAAGGGCTTGCCTTCACTGCATTGTTAGCTCCAGGTATAACTTGAGTGTTATCCTTCACCCAACTCCTGTCTACACACAAAAATCCCTAGTTCAAGTCAAGTGGTACTTTAAACACGAGTTAGCTGGCCTGCGAGGAACGGGGATGGAGAGGGAGAATGAGGTCTCAAACTCAAGGGCTGATGATGTTCCAGTTAATAATGCACTAAAGATGCTGCAGCTTGAATTACAACAACTCCTCAGCTAATAATCCAATCACACTATGCTGCTCATCAAATCACTCTGGGTAGCTGAAGCATTATTCTGCAGTATGGTTGCTCTCACTTTTGCTAAGCTAGTTCAAGTGGAGTAACTCAAGTGTGCTAACTGTTGCAGCAAAAACAAGCCCAAAGATATGTGGTAAACTGTTTACATAGTCTTAGTGCCTTAAAATACCACTGATGCCCTAGTGGAATACCATCCCTAATGGATGTTCCACTGAGTAACATTCTATTAACTCCCTTGCAATTGCCTTCTTACCAGGGCTGTGGCTCATGCAAGGCCATTGATCTAGGTAATTTTGCACCAGCCCCACACCTATGTTGTCCTTGCTACACAAAGAACTGCTGACATGTATCAAGGGGAGGATATAAAATTAAGTTACGTTAACCTGTGTCAAGATATCATGACTGTTATTTTTACATTGATATGTCATGATGATGCACGGTCATGGTAAAACTTGACCTCTCCCAATTGAAACATCACCACTTAACCACATTTAGTTCATCCCCCCCAAAATTTTGAAATATTACTCACAACCTACAAGCTCAGTTTGCATGACCTGGGACAAATCCATCAAACTCAGAATTTGGTAATCTGAATTGGTAACAGTGCTAGATATAATTATGGTATGTACTACATAGAGTCTTTTGATGAGTTTTCAAAGGAATTCCTGGAATTCTCATTAAATACACAAGTTATTTGTCCTGTAAGCCTATGACTTCTCAAGTCCAACTCCCTTCCCTACATCCTCTATTCTACTTTTGTCCTTGAAGGATAATTAAAGTCTCAACTTAAATGGAAGAATATTTTTTTCCTGCAGTATGCATACTCTAAACTAAGAAAAATGTTATTTTCTATCCTCTCCTTCTCTAGCACCAAATGTAACCAAGACCAGTATAGTTTACAAAAGATCTTTCCCTCATCCCTAAAACTAGCCTGCAAGACTATGCACTATTATAAAGTTCTTTGCATTCAGGTGATGAGTATAAAAAATGTTGAATTTAAGTAGATGAATGGAGCAATTTAAAGCACATCATTGCTTTAGGAAAAGAGAGGAAAGAAAATGTATTAGAATACTCACTTTGACGAATCTATGAAGTATATTACAAGAGCACCAATACTAAGAGCAAAGACTAAGACAACCTGCAAAAAACAAAAAAGAAAAATACAATCACTCAACAGTGTATGACCAAAACATTGATTATTTCCCACTTGAAAAAGAAAATAATATGTAAAACATCATTCAATTTATTTTTGGCTGTCATTTGTTTTAAAAATTAACTCCTGCTCACATTTTCAAACAATATATTTCATTGGGGGGCAGGGGGAGAGAAAGGCTGACTTCAATCCCAGGGAAATGGCTCCTGTATCTTAACTTTTGCCAAAGTGGATTGATTAATTTTAAATGACAGGCTTCCCCCACTTGAATGGTATTCAAGTCATATTGTAGTTTTATCAGAGCTATGCTTCAGCTTTCCAGCAAAAATGTCTCATTCCTTGTAGGTAGATGACAGATTAGATTGCATATACATTTATATTACATGTGTGATAGTGAAATCCATGTGATAAATTGTAGAGCTATGTGATCATTTGCTTTTACTGTGCGCCTTTGATCATCTTACCAGTCCACTACCCACTAATACTCTCATCTCTACCAGAATTGTTTCTTACATGCCAAGCCTTCAAACAGCTTCAAATAATTGATTTCTCTTTTCAACATTCCAGCAGATAAGTTCCTTCTTTTCACATAGCTATGCCATTTCATCTAATATTTTAGGAAACAGGCAGGCAACACTCAAACCTGTCACTAGCCCAAGGTTAAAATCCAATACCTTGCAAACTATGAAGGCTAGAAATGGGTACATTTGATCATTGAAAAGAATCTCAGAACCCACTTTTTAAAACTTTAAAGGTCTTTAATTTCAGCTTTAGTAGGTTGTGAAATACCAAATCTTTTGTATTAATTTCAGATTTTTCAAAAGATAATTTTTCAAAAGATAAATCATTCTCTCCTTGAGCCCTACACCTTTGGACTGATTGTACCAAGGATCCTAGCTTTTATAGGCAAAAGGATACAAACAAAATTGATAAAAACAGGTTTCTGAAAGATTTTTAAAACTTTTTTCCTGTAAATTATATGGTGTAATTAATACAGCACATGGGTGATGTGATGTAATGTAAAATGTTTTATTGGCTCTAGTTTAGGGTGATTTGGGTAATCATTCATGGCTTTTCTACTAATGCAGCTATCTCTAATATACACCAATAAAACCTTTATTCTACCCCTCACTTTGTGCTGTCATGTATTCTTCATAGTTACACACACAATACATATTTTTAAAAATTAGGATAGTTTAAATATTAATTCCTCTACCGTGCCTGGAAGCTTGCCAGACTTAGAAAGTTCACATGCTACATTAACAAAAATCCAATAATGTTTGAGCAGGTAAATGTACAAGGGATAAATTTTAAGGGAAGCACCAGGCCACAGAAATGCATAATGAAAAGGATCCATGAATTTTCATGCTATTTTGACAAATCCTTTTTAGCGAGACATGCTAAACCAGTGCAAAAGTATTTTGTTTTTAAGAATTAACATACACTCAATAAATTTGAAATGAAACTTTCCACTTTGCTTGGCAAATGATTTTGATTTAGATAATTACTAATCCAAATCACTACTACTGACTCAAACATTTTCTATTTTCTTTATTGACTGAGCAAAGAAAATATTATTTGTAGCTTGCCTTGCCTTGTGGGGAATAAAATAGTGATTCCTTGCTCCAATTTCTTGCATCCTGAAGATCTACTGAAGTGATTAACTTCAGTGGGTGCAGGATCAAGTCCTTATTGACAGGGTAGGATATGTTATTCAGGCTAACACAGAAGTTTGAGTCCCTCTGTGATAAATGAAGTGGGGGGGGGGGGAAGGGAAGGAATAGCTCCCTTTTATGGACACCCAGCCAGCCAGATAAGTATAAAATTCCTCTTAGTAGCAGTTCTCTACTTGCTTTACCTGTAAAAGGTTAACAAGCCCACAGGTAAAAGGAAAGGAGTGGACACCTGACCAAAAGAGCCAATGGGAGGGCTAGAATTTTTAAAATTGGGGAAAAAAATTTCCTTTGTCTGTGTGGTGTTGTTCTCCGGAAAGAGGAGAGACAGAGCAGCAATATTGTAAGCAGCTTTAAAACCAGGCATGAAAAAGCATTAATTCATACCTCAAACCTACTCGTCTGAAACCAAGATAAGTAAGTAGATCAGAAATGTCTAGAAAAATGTGATTAGGTTTATTTCTTTTATTTTGTAAAGCTTGTGGACTCCTCGGTGCTAACCCCAAATGCTTTTGTTTTGCTTGTAACCTTTAAGCTGGACCTCAAGAAGGTTATTCTTGATGTTTAAAGTTTGTAAGTTTTTAAATCTAGCAAAAGCCTAAGTTCCAGATGTATTTTCTATCTTTTTTAAGAATAGGATTGGATTTTTGGTGTCCTAAGAAGTTTGTGCATATGTTGTTTAGGTGGCAACTGGAGTTGCAGCTAGCAAGGGTGGTGAACAGCAACAAGAAGGGTTTCTACAGGTATGTTAGCAACAAGAAAAAGGTCATGGAAAGTGTGGGACCCTTAATGAATGGGGGAAGCAACCTAGAGACAGATGATGTGGAAAAAGATGAAGTACTCAATGCTTTTTTCGCTTTGGTCTTCACAGACAACGTCCGCTCCCACACTGCTGTGCTGGGCAACACAGTATGGCGAGGTGATGAGCAGCCTGCAGCGGTGAAAGAACAGATTAAGGATTATTTAGAAAAGCTGGACATGTACAAGTCCATGGGTCCAGATCTAATGCATCCGAGGGAATTGGCTGATATGATTGCAGAGCCATTGGCCATTATCTTTGGAAACTCATGGTGATCGGGGGAGGTCCTGGATGATTGGAAAAAGGAAAATATAGTGCCCATCTTCAAAAAAAAAAAAAAGGGGGGGGGGAGGAGGAGAACCCGGGGAACTACAGACTGGTCAGCCTCACCTCAGTCCCTGGAAAAATCATGGAGCAGGTTCTCAAGGAAACCATTTTGAAGCACTGGGAGGAGAAGAAGATGATCATGAACAGTAAACATGGATTCACCAAGGGCAAGTCATGTCTGACCAACCTGATTGCCTTCTATGATGAGATAACTGACTCTGTGGATATGGGGAAAGCAGGGGACGTATTATATCTTGACATTAGCAAAGCTTTCGATACGGTCTCCCACAGTATTCTTGCCAGCAAGTTAAAAAAGTATGGATTAGATGAATGGACTATAAGAGAACATATTCCTCCTACTTAATTAATGTGCACTTAATTAAAAGGGATCAATAACTGGATGTCTAGTTGGCAGCCGGTATCAAGCAGACTGCCCTTGGGGCCGGTTTTGTTCAACATCTTTATTAATGATCTGGATGATTGGATAGTTTGCACCCTCAATAAATTTGCAGATGACACTAAACTGGGAGAAGTAGGTATGCTGGAGTGTAGCGATAGGGTCCTGAGTGACCTAGACAAATTGGAGGATTGGGCCAAAAGAAATCTGATGAGGTTCAACAAGGACAACTTAGGATGGAAGAATCCCATGCACCGCTACAGACTGGGGACTGACTGCCTAAGCAGCAGTTCTGCGGAAAAAGACCTGGGGATTACAGTGGATGAGAAGCTGGATATGAGTCAGCAGTGTGCCCTTGTTGCCAAGAAGGCAAACAGCATATTGGGCTGCATTAGCAGGAGCACTGCCAGCAGATTGAGTGAAGTGATCATTCCCCTCTATTTGACAGTGGTGAGGCCACATCTGGAGTATTGCATCCAGTTTTGCCCCCCCTCCCCAAAAGGATGTGGACAAGTTGGAGAGAGTCCAGTGGAGGGCAACAAAAATGATCAGGGGGCTAGGGCACACGACTTATGAAGAGAGGCTGAGAGAACTGGGTTTGTTTAGTCTGCAGAAGAGTAAGGGGGGGGTCCAAAGAGGATGGAGCTCAGCTGTTCTCAGTGGTGGCAGATGACAGAACAAGGAGCAATGGTTTCAAGTTGCAGTGGGGAGGTCTAGGTTGGATATTAGGAAACACTCTTTCACTAGGATGGTGGTGAAGCACTGGAATGGGTTACCTAGGGAGGTCGTGGAATCGTCATCCTTAGAGTTTTTTAAGGCCCGGCTTGACAAAGCCCTGGCTGGGATGATTTAGTTGGTGTTGGTCCTGATTTGAGCAGGACTAGATGACCTCCTGAGGTCTCTTCCAACCCTAATCTTCTATGATTCTATGAACAGCTGATTTCCTTTGTTTTCTTTCTCAGCGTGTGAGCATGAGTGTGTGCGAGTGAGCTTGAGGATACCCACAGGGTGGAATTCCCAAGTGCTTCTTCCTGGGTCCAAAGGGGTTTTTTTGCACTTGGGTGGTGGCAGCAGCTATCCATTCAAGGTCAGAGAAAAGCTGTAACCTTGGGAGTTTAATACAAGCCTGGAGTGGCCAGTATTAATTTTTAAAATCCTTGTGGGGCCCCACCTTCTGCACTCAAAGTGCCAGAGTGTGGATTCACCCTTGGCACCCTCCTCTTTTTGAACTAACTTCTCTTTTGAACAAATGGCCAGGGTGCCTCCCCATTCTATTAGCTCCCAAATTATCACACATTAGAGGTTTCCCAAGTTATTCAGATAATCAGGACTCTACTGCACGGTAGAGTTTTGCCACATCCACTCAGTACACCATCACGGCAATACAAAAATATGAGTTAGTTCCCTTTTGACTGCAATTCTTGCGCTGTCTTTTTTGTAGAAAGGCTCTATAAACACAGCAATGCCCTTTTATTGTGAGTAAGATTGATGATATTCCTTGCCCTGGCTGTCTAACTGTTTATTGGCACTCTGAACAATTCTATCTATTGGATGACTTGGAAATGGGAAGCATAAACTGACTCAGTAATAATGGACAACTTTCTTCATATCCAAGAACTTCTCTCTGGGAGAAACAAGACAAGTCCTGTGTGCTGCACTAAGAATTGGAAACAGATGGCAAATCCTCTCTCTTGTAACTGTAACTTCGTTGCTGGGCTATAGAATCTAAACAAAGTCTTCTTTAATATTTCTGGCAGACACTGTTTAAGAAAGAATGTCATTTAAAAAAAAATTAAGGAGCTGATGACTCAAGGCTGAACTGTTCAGGGCACTGGTAATAGGACATGCAGCCTTTGACTTCTAGATTGCCAATTAAAATACAACCTAGGTCAGTAGAGAACAAAACTTAACACTTCATCTAAACAATGGCATATGTGAAGTGAACTCGTAGTCTTAATCAGTCTGGTTCTGAGTGGCTAGATGTACACACCCAAATAAATACCACACTTTCCACTATTGTTGGCCATTTTAGTTGAGAGGTCAAGTACTGAATGGTTCCTCTAGTACAGGGCTCAGGCTGGTGGATATGATAACGTGAGGAAGCTTGCACTGCTAATGACCACACTATTTGCTTCATAAACAGAGGAATTTGCTCTGGAGGGCTATCACTCTGCAATCTATTACTCTAATCCACAATTAACTTTTTGCACCCCCTAAGAAACAATTCACTAACTCTTTAATGTTTACTCCAGCTACAGAGTTCATTATTATTCCACAAACTCCAAAACCTTTATTCATCTCAAAATGCTGAAAGACTAAAGTCACAACTCATGTGTCTCAAACCCAGGTCTGCAGAGTTCACAGGTGCAGCCTCACTCCAACCATCGACCTGGCAGCCTGCTAACATCACCTTATCTAGGACCCATGAAGCCAGCCCCAGTTTGAGGCTCCACCCTTGAGATCCTATTGGTGGAGTCCTAGTGCAGCTGATTGGCCCATTGCCTCTACTTAAGCCAGCAGCAAGAACAAGAAGCTGTCTGAATAACTGGGCTCCTGTTCCCCCCAATTTAACTTACTGGAATCGCAGCCCAGCTTGACTCCTGGCATCTCGCATGTTGTTCCTGACCTCCAGGCTGTCTTCTGCCTTTAACTCCCTGGTCTCCTGATCTGGCCTGACTCTGATTCTAGAATCAAGTTGATCTCCTAATTCTGATCTCCCGGTATCCTAACCCAGCTGACTCATGACTCCAGTTTTGTGACTGTGGACTCTGGCTCTCACCATTAGGTATGGCTGCTCATGACGTAGCCATGAGAACCTGGCTTTTGTTTTGTTTTTGGTTGTTCTCTCTCAGATGACTTCTTAAATAGCTTTGCAAATTAAATCCAACAAACTCTGGAAGGTTATGGGGTTATTATTCATTTGGATTCCAATGGAGAGGGCTTTTTCCTTCCTTTTAGCAAAATACATTTTTGCTAACAGAGCAAGACTTCACAGTCTATACAATAAAAAAGCTTAACATTTATTTTAAGTTATCTCTGACTATATCTCTGATATAGTTATCTATAGTATTAGAAAAGAACCTGACAGTCTTACTATAAGCAATACAGAGAACAATGTGCAATGTGTCAGTTCTAGAAGGAGATAACAAAAGAAAGGACTGGAAACCCCTGTTCTTTTAGCCATCACTCAGCAGCATAAAGGCACTTTCTGAAGCAGTGTAATTGTCATTATGTAGGATACACTGAAGCTTTGCAGGGCCACAATCCACAGGAACAGTAACTAGGACTGGTATAATTTTGCATTTGTGCAGTGAGACTAAATAACGTTTAATTTCCTGATGCTGTCAGTCACAAAGAGTTGGGTAAAAGTTATTTGGGTACATATCTGAGAAATCCAAATGGTTGATAAAGCCAACCTTCTCTGGAGATTTGTTTCACTTTTCAGAGCTAATCAGTCTCAATATTTTTTGTTGACAAAATCTTTCATACTTTGGGAACACACAGACCCAGGGCCTCATCTTGCACCACTGAAGTCATGGGATTTTTTTCATAGACTTCAGTGGGTGCAGGATCAGACCCTTAATGCTACAGTAATACTAGAGGTATTACTAATTAACCCTTATGCAGTGCAGAAAACTAGGGCTCGATTCTCCTACTGAGCTCAGAGCTTTGCTGTTGATTTCGATGGAAAAAAGAGCAAGCCCCTATTATAAAAGTAAAGGAAGCTAATAAGTCTGTGCCAATGGGTTAAAGTCTGGAATCTGAGGGTTTTTTATAAGGAACTTGTATACCAAATAAAGGCTTTGACTGTTACTTAGAAGTCAGCTTGACATTCGGTTACAGATAGTCCCTTATTTCCCAAAGTCAATTTAAAAAAAAAATGTACAGTGTTTTGTGTTGGAGGGATTGGAAATAGGTGCAAAGCTTGGATCCATATATGTGAATCTCTCCAAAATTTAGGGCAGAGCTGGTCAATAGGAAGACCGTGGGCCAAATCTGGACCACTAGGCGCTTTTGAATGGACCGCAAAATCTTTTTACTTATCATTTACAGTTATTTTCTCTGGAGTCTGAACTATACTTTGACCATGAAATTTAGACCTTGTCAATTATTTTTTTGTCTCGCATTGGTTTAGAGTTTCAGATCCAGGGTTTTGTCTCTTTATCTATGAGTCATCAATAATACCATTAAGTGCACAGGCACTAACCAATTATTTTAAAGTAAACACAGGACACACAAAGTGAACCAAAAACTACACAAACTTCATGAAAAAGTTTGTCTCAACCATTGGGGGAAGTTCATGTTATTCCTATGTGAACCACCATTGAAAATTCAGTCCTGCAGCCTATAAAACAAAGTGGGGACTGAATATAGTATCTAAAGAATGACATGTTTCTTGTTATAACAAATAATAACTTTACAGACTGAATCCATGGGAATCACTCAGCCACTGTAATAAGACGCAAGATCTCAACCCACTACTAAAAGGCAGCCATATCTTGGGTGAAAAAACTGAGGTCATTTTATATCAACAGTACCCAATAATTTTAAAGAAGAATTCTGCAAGTGATACTGGTGGTGGAATTTGGGGCTGATAGTGTCATGGTGGAGTCTCCATCACGGACCATTTTTAAAGCAAGATTGAATGTTTTCTAAAAGATCTGCTCTAGGAATTATTTTGAGAGCAGTTCTATGAACTATGCTATGCAGGAGCTCGGATTAGATGATCACAACGGTCCCTTCTGGCTTTGGAATCTATATAAATGCTCAAATTGAAATCTGTCCAGATCTCCATGACTAATTCCTCTAAAATCTTCCAAGTATGTATGGTACATCTAAGGACTACAAGTAGATCTGGCCTTGAGTTCTATATGTCCTATAAAAAACATCAGGTTTTGTGGTATAATATCCCTCAATGACTACTAACCAACAAGAAAAGAAGTACTTGTGGCACCTTAGAGACTAACAAATATATTTGAGCATAAGCTTTCGTGAGCTACAGCTCACTTCATCGGATGCATTCAGTGGAAAATACAGTGCAACACCCATTGGTTCATGTTCAGTAGGGAGATTTATATACATAGAAAACATGAAACAATGGGTGTTAGTCTGTATTTGCAAAAAGAAAAGGAGTACTTGTGGCACCTTAGAAACTAAAATTTATTTGAGCATAAGCTTTCGTGAGCTACAGCTCACTTCATCGGATGCATTCAGTGGAAAATACAGTGTAACACCCATTGTTTCATGTTCTCTATGTATATAAATCTCCCCACTGAACATGAAACA
Source organism: Dermochelys coriacea (assembly GCF_009764565.3). Lineage (NCBI taxonomy): Eukaryota > Metazoa > Chordata > Testudines > Dermochelyidae > Dermochelys > Dermochelys coriacea. The sequence goes on from NC_050074.1 coordinate 64,783,299, forward strand.
ATGGGCGTTGCACTGTATTTTCCACTGAATGCATCCGATGAAGTGAGCTGTAGCTCACGAAAGCTTATGCTCAAACAAATTTGTTAGTCTCTAAGGTGCCACAAGTACTCCTTTTCTTTTTGCAAATACAGACTAACACGGCTGCTACTCTGAATACTAACCAACAGTATACTTTGGAACAAATGGTATTACAGCACAGGGGTGTGGCTGTATTTTGTTTATGCATAGTCTTTGCAAAGACTCATTACAGTACTTGAACTATGTTCTCCAGAACGTGGTTGAGATCTACAAAGCTGTCTAAGGGATTTAGACACCCATCTTCCAATAAAATTCACATATTTTCTGTTAAACCAAATCCTGACACCTCTGAAACTTTAAACTTCACCATAACAACATGGTTAATAATCCCAAATCTGTAAGCCTTTTTCCTGTTATAATCCTAAAATAAACAAAACAAAACACTTAGATGAGGGATTTTTTGCCCACTCCCATTGTACTGAGACACAATGTAGCCTTAGAATTCACACTGCCTCAAGACCCCAGAAAGGGTTGAAGGGAGAGAAGAATCAGACTTGTGCTCCCCTCTGCTCCTAATGGCAGAGCTTTTTCCTCCTTTTAACAGAACAGGAAACAAGTCTGGGCTCTAACTTACCAAGATTGCCTGGCAGATGCTCAATAAAGTTGAGCTTATAACTGACCCTGCCAAAAAATCCCCTAACTCAGATTAATCTGTTCAATAAAAATGGGCCCAAATTACAAAATTTGGATCTGGATCCACATTTCAAGCATCCCTAAATTCATGGCTGTTTGAATCCAGGACTTTAGTTGAGCTGATTATAAACTGGTGAGCCAGTTGTGGAGTATGGATCCAGGTATAGATTCTGCGTCCTTGGCAAGGTCTTTGTTCTGTTTCATGTCTACTTTTTGGATACTTTTGCTTTCTTAGTAGGGATAGTGAAAGACTACAGTTTAAGTGGGTCCTCTTGAATTCACAGCCACCAGAAGCAAGGGTGGGAAAGAGCAGATGTGCAAGGGAAGCTTTGCCTTGCATGTTAAGTAGACCTGGAACAAAAAGCTTTCTGGATCTGTTTATTATTCCAATGCATTTGGCACCATATTCCTACTTCTACATATTTATTATAGTTGCTATTTTTATCTGGAAGGAATCTGTTACTTGTAGTAACTTACTGTTTGTTTAAGCATGGGGGAGATGGAATTATTCAGCAGCAGTTACATTGACTAAGCACTTAGTTCTGAGTCAAAAATAACCATCACCTTGACAGAAGAAAAAAATAAATAGCTGCTGCACAATCTCCAATTCCTTCTTAAAATAAAACAACCCAGAGTTGAATAAAATGGCACAAAGCTTTTTTGAGGCAGAAAGAATAAAAAAATTTATGTGTGAATGAACTATGGACAAATCCGTTTTCTTCTAACATTAAGCAATTTTAGAGGAGCTTTGGCTAGGTTGTATTTCTTGAGATGACAGTTTGTGTATCCACATGCACAGTTAAGACAGTAATAAGGGTGCCGCGTCAATCAAGATTTTCATAAAGGATGTAATGAAGCAACAGAAAAGAAAAGTGTGAATATTTAGAAAACACTGTTTAAATGAAGCCATAATACTTCAGGGTATGACCATGACTTGTCTCAGGAGCAAGCCTAGTGAGCATAAGGGTAAGAGACCTCCATGGAAAACCAGGATCCTGCATGAAATGGTACTGATAACCCTGTAGGTAGCACTGGTTATCCTAAGTCAGTATTGAAGCAATGCCTTTTCAAGATTAGACACACATTAGGCAATGCATATATGGACAGAGACTGAAAAGACTGGGACTGGATAAAATGAGTAGATTATTAAATGGGGACATTAAAAGAGAGAAAAAGAATCACTGGTATAGAGAAAATATATCAGGAACTTCTTATTCACCCTCTCATAATACAAGCATCATGGGACAATCAATGAAAATTAAAGTGTTTATTAAATTAATTAAAATTAATTAAGTTTAAAATTAATTAAATAAATTAAAAAATTAAACAAATATTAAAATGATAAAAAAAAATCTTTTTCATACAATTAGCTTGTGAAGCTCACCACCACAAAATATGAGAGACTAAGAGCTTAGCAGGAATCAAAAAACGAACAGACATTTATATGGATAGTAAAAATATCAAGGGTTATAATAATAAAGATTTTTTAAAAGAACAAAGTTTCAGAAGTGATATAAACACCCATGCTTTAAGGCATATGTCAACCTCTCACAAATGGGAGGTAAGAGAAAATTCCTCATGGGCAGGTAGTTCAATAACAATCTTCTAATTGATTTATTGAACATTCCTGTGAAGCAGCTGGTATTGGCCATGGTCAGAAATTGCATACTGGAAAAGAAAGACCACTAACCTGTTCCAGCATAGCAATTTATATGCCTCTAAGTGAGAGTCTGCTACTGAATGTGCTCTCTTTGGGAGAGATTCGGACACCCTTTGAAATCAATGGAACATCTTGTGGAATAAAGCATTATATTTCCCATGAATAGAAATATCAGAAATGAGTGCTTTGGGATGAGGTATAAAACCTGAAGTCATTACAGATTCCATGTCATTCCATGGCATTTCTTGACCTAGCCAGATCCTAATTTGATTACAATATGCTTATGTGCATATCTCCGGAGTTCATCACTGTTTTTCACTGGTGGTAATGCTGTTAAGCACTTGTTATGAACTACTCCAGAGGTTTATGCATCTAAGTGGTGTTTAAAGACATTTAAATAAAGTCCTAGGCCATGGTCTACAATACAGAGCTAAGCTGACACCAGGCATTATCTCGACCTAATTGTGTGTAATTTGAAATTGTGTGTAACGCTGAAATTTCACTCCTGCCAACGTAACTCGCCTGCTACACAGACCACGAAGAGTGAGGAGTCAATGTCAATGTAGTTAGGTCAATACAGTGTCAGTGTAGATACTACATTTCTTATATAGACTGTTGATGGCTTTCAGAAACCATACCACAATGCCCCACACTGACAGTTCAATCGGTGCAAGCATTCCCGGTAAGGACGTGCACTGCGGACACAAAGAGTGAAGTGTGAACTCACATGTGATGTAATTTCTGCAGTGGCTGTATGCCAACATAAGTTAGGTTGATTTAATTTTGTAGTGTAGGCATCCCCTAAGTCAAAGGTGTGAAAAGTCACATTCTGTCTCCTTGTCCCCACTTTCTCTCCTGGTTTCCTCCTCTTTCTTGGTAGTTCCTAGAAACTCAGTCAACTTTTCTAAAAAACTTGTGGGAGCATGACAATAAATCAGATTAAGGGCAAAAAAAGTCTTTCCTTTTCAACATGACATAATATTACATCATGACATCTTTGACTGAACTTTTAAAGAGATATAATGTATAAACAAACTATTCTTGTTGAATTTGCTGCCTTTGAAGAAAACAACAGGTCTCCCAAATGTCTGATCGTAATTAAAACAAGTTGTTGTCCCTTTGGGCATCGAAATTGTGACGAGAAGAAATTTCAGCAGGCCAATGTTGACTCTAAGGGATTAGAGCTGTGCTGCCCAGCCACAGCTGGCATGCGTCAGCTGATGCTGGCTCATGGGGCTAAAAATTGTTGTGTAGACATTCAGGCTCAGGCTAGGGCCCAAGCTCTAGGACGCTCTAGGACCCTCCACGCATACAGTGCCCCAGAGCTTGGGCTCCAGCCTATCTACACAGCAATTTTTAAACCCCAGAGCCAGAGCTCCACAAAACTCAGTCAGCTGAGACAGAGCAGCCGTGGGTTTTTTAATCCCTGTGCAGACATACCCTAAGAATTCCCAGGGAACAGACCCACTGCACCACCAGTTTTGAAGGTTTCTTTGGGGCCCATGAACCAGCCTTCTCCACACAGCCTTTGGGATAGTTAACTCTACTGGGGATGAAGACAGGACTTCAATTAAGCTCAGCCCCCGCATCAGATGCAAGGGGAAAGGAGAACCTGCTTCTGTCCTTTTCCACCCATTTTCCTGATCCTTGCAAGTACTGGACATAATGTGGCCCATTTTCCTCTATCCCAGTGGCAGATCCAGCTAGTTACTAGTTTAAATTAGATATCTCACACTCCATTCTTATTGCATCTGAGACAGTTTATTCTGTTCTGAGAGGGGTGTATATAATTTCTTTTGAGGAGGATAGCAATATCACAGGAGACGTTCATTCCTTTAATCATTCAGTTTAGGAAGGTGTAAGCAAAGTATCTGAGAGTAATGGGTTCTTAATACAGTTAAAGTTGGGGAAAATAGAAAAAGAAAGGAAACCTAAAAAATTCTTTTATGGAATTAGGAAGGCTGGAAAAATTCCCTGTATGGTACATTCCTGAACTGGTGTAGACTTGCTTTAAAACATTATTTCAGACATCTGTGTCTGAAACTCTGCTTATTGTAAGGTCACAGTGTCAGTCTTCATTGTCAATGCTAAATCACAAGCTATTGCATTGCTTGGAATATATTAGACTGTCCATTATTAATATTTTTTAAATGTCACAACTTTAATTTCCTTATGAATACACTTAGTTGCTAATAAAACGCTCCGGTATTTTTTTTTCAATACTTAAAGATAAAGCTGTCTCTATTAGCCTCTGTATTTTGAATTACTTAAGAAGAACACAAATTATTTCTTACTATAGTAAATCTACATCTTACATTAAGTCCAGGGTCCACTAATTTAGGGACACCCCCAATGTAAGCATTAGGAACTTGACAGCAGCCTGACTCTTCCAACTAATTTGAAAATAAATGTCCATGATTTTAAATATCACTATTGAAAATGTCAATGTGCAAAGTAATGCACATAGTGTTATATATAGTAGGGTTATATTTTTCCAAAGTGTTGGTGTCTAAATTAATTGTTACCATTCAAGAAAGATCTTGGCATCATCGTGGACAATTCTCTGAAAACATCTGCTCAATGTTCAGCAGCAGTCGAAAAGCTAATAGAATGTTAGGAACCATTCGGAAACAGATAGATTCGAAGACAGAAAATATCCTAATGCCACTATATAAATCCATGGTACGCCCATACCTCAAATACTCTGAAGTTCTGGTTGACCCATCTCAAAAAAGATATATTAGAACTGGAAAAGGTACAAAGAAAGGCAACAAATTTTTATAAGAGGTATGGAACAGCTTCTGAATGAGGAAAGATTAAAAAGACTGGGACCATGGAGCTTGCAAAAGAGATGACTAAGGGAAGATACGATAGAGGTCTATAAAATTATGAATGGTGTGGAGAAAGTGAATGAGGAAGTGCTATTTAACCCTTCAAGAACCCAGGGTCACACAATTCAATTAATATACAGCAAAAACAAGGATAATGAAATATTTCTTCATACAATGCATAATCAACTTATGGAACTCATTGCCAGAGAATGTTAGGAAGGCCAAAAGTATAACTGGGTTCAAAAAAGAATTAGAAAAATTCATAGAGGATAGGTCCATAGATGGCTATTAGCCAAGATGATGAGGGTCCCAAGATGATGAGGGTCCCATGATCTGGGTGTCCCTAAGGATCTGACTGACAGAAACTAGGACTAGACAACAGGGGATGGATTAGTTGGTAATTTCCCTGTAACTTTCATTCCCTTTGAAGCAACTGGCATTGGCCACTGTCACAAAACAGGACACTGAGCTAGATGGACAACTGGTCTGACCCATATGGTCATTCTTATGTTCCAACTTCCTTCAACAAAAACAATGGATGGTAGTTGTATTCCCTTGATAGGTAAACAGAAATTGCAGGTTGCCTGACTTTGTTAGCAATGAAAACCTGCATTTAATACCATTTGACTTGAACGAGAGGGTGGTCACGGGATGTATTTTAGGACTATATGAATTACTTGGTTGACATCCTTGTTTTAACTTACAGATTTTTAAATTATCTATCTTTGCATCTGGTACAACTACAGCAGTTGTAACAAGAACGGGAACTCTGAGTAAGTCTAAACAACATGGTGGTGAAAATACTGAAGGCGTACGCTGGTGCTCTCATTGCTGCTATCATGTTTGGAGCTGTGCTGGGGGTATTGTAACAGTGGGAAGTTTCCAGAAAGAACTCCATATAAGCAAAGCCATAGGTAGCTGGAAAGTACCCATTATTAAGGATACAATTTAGTCACAGAGGTCATGGATTCCATGAATTTACTGAATCTCTGTGACTTTGGCTTCAGCAGGAGCTGGGGCCAGAGCCGGGTCCATGCTTCCCCGCTCCCCCATCCCGTTCCATAGCTGCAGCAGGGGCTGGAGCCATGGCTCTGCCCTGCACCCCCTGTGGTGGACGGGCTGGGTCTGTCAATCTCCCCGACCCCCAGCAGGGGAGGTCACAGTCTCAGTCCACCCCATGGGGCTCCAGCTGTCATTCCTTTCCCTCCAACCTCCCCTGCCCCCATTAATTTTAATAAAAAGTCAGGGACAGGTCATGGCTCCTGTGAACTTTTGTTTATTTTCCATGACCAGTCCATTACTTTTATTAAAAATAACCATGACAAAATCTTACTCTTATTCCTTATCATGGGTGTGAACCCACTTAGTAAATCCAGAGGAAGATATGGTTGAAGAAGAGCTATTTGCTATATAGAAATATAGACACACTGAAAACTGAAGTTTCTTCCACTCATTTTACTGCTGATTTTTTTTGCCCCTTCCCCCCCTTTTTTTTGTTTTGTTTTGTTTAAAGGAAGCTTATGAATTGTCCCAAGGACACATCACATTGTGACATGCTACACTGAGCTGCATCAGCTGTATCACGTTAAATTATGCAAAGCGTAATGATGCACGCAGCCAAGATACACGTCGGTCTGGTGTGTTAAAACTGATTAAGTAAAATACAATTTTCTGGCAAACAATAAGGAACATGTTATTAGAGTCACTGTTTTTAAAATTAAACCACATTCCCAGCAACAAAGTGGGTCAGAACTCATTTCCCAAATCCATCAGCAAGACAAAGGAGTAGGAAATGTCATGGCCTGTGTGCAGTTTATCTACAGTCTTTTCTTTGGCGTTAAAGACAGCTCCATACACCCTTTCCCTCCTGGCCAGTGCACTAAGACAGACAAAGGAAAGAGCTGAGAAGAGGATGAAAGCAAGGGACATTGTGAATAATGCTCTTTCTTTCCCTCCTGCTGGTTAATCAACACCTGTCTTGTATCAGCTTGCAGAGTCAGTTATTCGTGGTTTAGTATGTGTTTATAGCTTTCAGAACAACTGCTTTAAATGTTAGCTTATCTTTACAGAAAAAAGTTAGTAGTAGTGCCAGCACTAACAAACTGAGTATGTGGGGTGGGCGGGTGAGGGGGGAAGGAAACCTAAACCTGCTAATAAACCAGGTTTCTATCTCCAGCTTCCAAGTAATTAATGATAAAAAATAGCAAGCTGATAAATGAGGATTTTAAGAAACTGAAGAATATCTTGTCATTTTCCATTTAATGACCAATTATGGGGAGCAGAGGTGCTGCATCCCATGCTTTCTCTGCCACAGAAACCGTGAGGGCTAGAACATACCTTACAGTAGGCTTTGAGAGAGACACAGTATTATACATAGTTGATCCTGGAAGCATGAGAAAAAGTACAAACTCCACAGCTAGTACCCACTGCTGGCAACAGCATAGACACTAGCTAGCATGCCTCTTTAGGGACATGCCTGCTGACTGGTGTGTTAACCAGGTACTCTATTGAGCACCATGCAGAGGTCCTGCCCTTTTGGATGCACAATTCCTTCCCTTTCTTGCAAGCCAGGACCAGATGCTAAGCATCTGTAGTGAAGTCCAGAGTACCCTCAACTCTCTGTGAAGTCAGGTTCAGCCCTTATTGACCCTCTGGCCTTAGATCTGAGTCAGTTCTGTAAAAGCAGTAAAGCAAGTAGCCAAAAGCACTATCTCAACCTCAAAGTCAATGTTACCAACTTCTCAGGAACCTGAAGGCCATGCCAAATTTGCATGCAAGATAACAAATTTCTCAAAAATAAATGTGCTCAACCATAATATCTGTTCCTGTATTTCATGTTCCTTGATGACTAGAAATTGTTTGTTTACATGAACTAGCAACAAAAACCTACAGTTAATCAGTGTGTTCATCTCCCTGCAGTTACAGAGCTAGGGCAGCTTTGGCTTGCCTTTTAAGATTTTATGGGCTACACTTTTGGTAGCTGTTCCAGAGAGATTCAATGGTCAAGACGACAGAGTATCAATCTGGACAGAGATACTACAGTTAAAATGACAGGTTTCAGAGTAGCAGCCATGTTAGTCTGTATCCGCAAAAAGAAAAGGAGTACTTGTGGCACCTTAGAGACTAACAAATTTATTTGAGCATCAGCTGTAGCTCATGAAAGCTTATGTTCAAATAAATTTGTTAGTCTCTAAGGTGCCACAAGTACTCCTTTTCTTTTTACAGTTAAAATGTATCTAAACATTAAGAGAGGGTTGTATCTGTCAAATAAAACAAGAGATACTAAGTCAAGCTGCCCTGAAAGTTAACAACTTTCAATTGTTAAAATTAATAAACACTTGCAATTGAGCAAGGATAGTAATAGCATGATCTATTGGATAAGGCAATGGTGGCAGGAGACATAGGTTCTATTCCCAGTTCTCCCGTTCACCTGCTGTGCGAGTTTAGATGAGGCACTTCATTTCTCCAGGTTTCTGTTTTCCATCCCATCCTTTGTCTTTCTTCTCTAGTTGTACTATAAACTCTTTGGGGCAGCCACAGCAACGGTCTCTCATTATGTGTCTGTACAGAACCTAGCACAATGGAGCCCCAGTGTCAGCTGGGATCTCTGGGCTCTACTGTCTTAATAAATAAGCAAACAAGTGTAATTGGATTTTACATTATTTGTGCTATTACTGGTGCTATAATGATTTGTACTCTAAAAGTAGCTTTGCACAAACACAGTACAACTGTGTTGAACAAATGCCTATTTGTGGTATGAGTCTGTATTTATGTATTTCTCTTTTTATTCCCAAGATAGATAGATAGATAAATAAGAAATGTATAAACAAAAGAGTTTGTGAGCTATCAGAGTTCAACAGCATATGAAGTAATAACAGGAAGACAGAAATTTAAAAAGTAAAAACATTAAAGAAAGTACAGAGCATTCTCAGTTCCCACAGATAGTTCTGCACCAGGGTGGTATATGTCTAAGAAATATATGACAGACAGTGTTTGGGACTCACAACCTCAGAGATGGGGCTATGCACTTTGCAGAACAAGACCCTATATCACTGTGAGTGAATGTGCTCACTTATATAGAAATACAACATATTAGCTAACATAATAAGTCATCAAGGCTAGGACTGGTGTTCTCTAAATATAACCTAGCACACAAGACACCTGGCAAGTCAACTCTCTCTCTCTCTCTCTCTCTCTCTCTCTCTCACACACACACACACACACACACTCCTTCCCTTCCCTCCCCCACCAGTATAGGTATATGAGACCCCAGTAATTTGTTATTGTAGAGTTTCACATGAGCTCTTCAGCAGACCTCCTGCACAGCTTGAGGAATTTGTCTTGAATTCAATAAGAAGTTTGTATACTGAAGGTACAGGATTAGGGTGGTGTTAGAATAGGTATCAAACCTAGAATATCCCATCTATTTAATTAGGATTTTGTGTGAAAATTATAACAACCAAGCTGTGTATCAAACAAAAACCAAAAAATGGCTTAAACAATGACTATTATTTGAGGAAGAATAGAAAACAAACAAAAAAAAACAAGAAAGTCTCTGAAAAGTTCTGTCCCTTACAAGCCTCTCTGATTTTATTGACATGAACTGTGACTGCATAGATCATTGTTGCAACCAAAGTCCTATAGTTGCACCAAATCTTGTACAAAGGAGGTCAAGTAAGGTGTCTATAGAAAGGTTGTAATTTGCTGGTTATGATTATGCTGTCTGTATGTGTGTATCATTTTTGTATTTGAAGTTATGAATTTTGGCTATGTACATGAATCTCAATGTGTTTGATTCTAAGTAGCCTCAGTGAAGCGTTTGGTCAGCTTCTTGAGAAAGGACTGTTCTCAGTAAGTGCCCAATCAAGAAACACTTAACTGACAATGGACTTTGGGAGATGCCAATCCACATCTGAGCTTTCCTGGGAACGTTCAAACTAACATGTAAATGATGGCATCGGCCTGCAAAAAGCTGAATCATTCATGGACATGTGACTTGCCCAGGTAGCTACAAACTCCATCTTGTTGCTGTGATTTTGCATAGGAGAACAAAGAGTTTCCATCCACAAGAGAGAGAGAGAATATAAAAGGCCCTGGAAGCCCCTCCATTTTGTCTTCAGCTGGCTCAAGAGATGGTCTTTCCACCCCAAAGAGATGCCTGAAAGAAACTGAAACAAAGGACAGTAACTACAGGGATGAGTGATTGCTAGACCCAGGCCATAACCTACAATGTTGGACTGAAAAGGATTGGGCCCAGACTAGAAAGGAGTCTAGTCTGTGAAAGAAGCTTACTGGAACATCTCTGAGGGTGAGATCTACCGGTATTCAGTTTTCTACTGTATTAGGCTTAGACTTCAGTGTTTTGTTTTACTTTGCTTGCTAACTTATTTGTTCTGTCTATTACTTGGAATCACTTAAATCCTACTTTTTATACTTAATAACATCATTTTTGCTTATTAATTAACCCACAGTAAGCAATTAATACCTGGGGGAGCAAACAGCTGTGCAGCTCTCTCTATCAGTGTTATAGAGAGTGAACAATTTACAAGTTTACCCTGTATAAGCTTTATACAAAACAACATGGATTTATTTGTGGTTTGGACCCCATTGGGAGTTGGGTGTCTGGGTGCTGGAGACGGAAAAACTTGCTCAGTCGTTTTCAGTTAAGTCTGCAAGTTTGGTGGCATGGTTCAGACCCCGGATCTGTGTTGCAGCAGATTAGCATGTCTGGCTCAACAAGACAGGGTTCTGGAGGCCCACACTGGCAGAGAAAACAGGCTCAGAAGTAGTCTCAGCACTTCAGGTGACAGTCCCAAGGGGGTCTTTGTGACCCAACCCATCACAGCCTCTAATCTTTACTAGCATTTCAATTATATTTTCCTCTCTTTACAAAAGTAGTTTATTTTTATCCTAACTTTTCTACTGACATAAAAACCATTAAAGAAAAAAATGCAGATTTATTGGCAAGTAAGATCAAATCTGCTGTTTGATTCCTAATTTTTAAAATACTAATTAGTGAAAAATCCCACAGAAAAAAGTCCCATCTGTTAATGGTGCTCCACAGTTTGAAGTTAATTAGGTTTGTTGGGAGAATGCCTGGCAGTGTGACCAACTGAAGTGCATGTATCTTTGCCAAACAGTTTTTAATTGAATTAGCCTAAAAAAAAAAAGCACTACTTTCAGATCAAAATGTATAATTTTCTACTGATAAATGCTGAGTGGATGGTGTGCACATATATATATCCACTCAGCATATATATCATACATATATAAACTTTGACATGTGCATAAAAGTCCTTTCTTCTGATTACAAAAAGTAGTTGGGGCTCTAGTTGTGCTCCCATTAAAAGCAATCACAAAAATGCCGTTGCTGTCATCAGTGAAGTCAATGGTGAAATTCCCATAGACTTCCATTGGAAGTAGGACTGGGTCCAGGGTTCATAGTGAGTTTGATGTGTGGTTGCTGGATGGGTGGTGTTGGTGACCTGCGATATACAGGCGGTCAGACTAGATGTTCTGGTGGTCCCTTCTACCACTAAAACTATGACTCCAGAAAAATATATGTTGAGAACTGTATCTATAAGCACAGGTTTCAGAGTAGCAGCCGTGTTAGTCTGTATTCGCAAAAAGAAAAGGAGTACTTGTGGCACCTTAAAGACTAACAAATTTATTAGAGCATAAGCTTTCGTGAGCTACAGCTCACTTCATCGGATGCATTTGGTGGAAAAAACAGAGGAGAGATTTATATACACGCACACACACAGAGAACATGAAACAATGGGTTTATCATACACACTGTAAGGAGAGTGATCACTTAAGATAAGCCATCACCAACAGCAGGGGGGGGAAGGAGGAAAACCTTTCATGGTGACAAGCAGGTAGGCTAATTCCAGCAGTTAACAAGAATATCAGAGGAACAGTGGGGGGTGGGGTGGGAGGGAGAAATACCATGGGGAAATAGTTCAACACTATTTCACTTCAACACTTCAATCTCTCTGGTCACTCGATCACAGACCTAAGAGTGGCTATACTTCAACAAAAAAGCTTCAAAAACAGACTCCAACGAGAGACTGCTGAATTGGAATTAATTTGCAAACTGGATACAATTAACTTAGGCTTGAATAGAGACTGGGAATGGATGAGTCATTACACAAAGTAAAACTATTTCCCCATGGTATTTCTCCCTCCCACCCCACCCCCCACTGTTCCTCTGATATTCTTGTTAACTGCTGGAATTAGCCTACCTGCTTGTCACCATGAAAGGTTTTCCTCCTTCCCCCCCCTGCTGTTGGTGATGGCTTATCTTAAGTGATCACTCTCCTTACAGTGTGTATGATAAACCCATTGTTTCATGTTCTCTGTGTGTGTGCGTGTATATAAATCTCTCCTCTGTTTTTTCCACCAAATGCATCCGATGAAGTGAGCTGTAGCTCACGAAAGCTTATGCTCTAATAAATTTGTTAGTCTTTAAGGTGCCACAAGTACTCCTTTTCTTTTTGCGAATACAGACTAACACGGCTGCTACTCTGAAACCTGTGATTATGCAAGGCACTGAATTTAGCCGTATAGAGTGGAAATCTGTCAACTTCATGAAAAAACTCACACAGATACAGACAGACATCATCTTCCTCTCCAAATGCAAACAGATGGACATCATACCGAAAGGACTGAAGGTAAAAAATCCATTACAATCTACATACCACACAGACTATGCTGACAGCTTGTGCCACACACTCTCAAGGAAACTGCGGAACCACCTGATCAACATCCTCTACAGCAAACAGGGAAAGATTAAGAATGAGCTCTCAAAACTGGATACTCTCATAAAGAACCAACCTTCCACACAAACTTCCTCGTGGCTGGACTTTACAAAAACTAGACAAGCCATTTACAAAACACACTTTGATTCTCTACAAAAGAAAAAGGACACTAAGCTATCTAAACTACTATCTGCCACAAGGGGCCACAACAATGGTTCCCGTAACCCACCCAGCAATATTGTTAATCTATCCAACTATACTCTTAGCCCAGCGGAAGAATCTGTCCTATCTCGGGGCCTCTCCTTTTGCCCCTCCACCCCCACGAACATGATACAGTTCTGTGGTGACCTAGAATCCTATTTTCGACGTCTCAGACTCAAGGAATATTTCCAACACACCTCTGACCAACATATTAACCCACAGAGACCTTCCTGCCAACACTACAAAAAGAAGGATTCTAGGTGGACTCCTCCTGAAGGTCGAAACAGCAGCCTGGATTTCTACATAGACTGCTTCCGCCGACGTGCACGAGCTGAAATTGTGGAAAAGCAGCATCGCTTACCCCATAACCTCAGCCATGCAGAACACAGTGCCATCCACAGCCTCAGAAACAACTCTGACATCATAATCAAAAAGGCTGACAAAGGAGGTGCTGTCGTCATCATGAATAGGTCAGAGTATGAACAAGAGGCTACTAGGCAGCTCTCCAACACCACTTTCTACAAGCCATTACCCTCTGATCCCACTGAGAGTTACCAAAAGAAACTACAACATTTGCTCAAGAAACTCCCTGAAAAAGCACAAGAACAAATCCGCACAGACACACCCCTGGAGCCAGGACCTGGGGTATTCTATCTGCTACCCAAGATCCATAAACCTGGAAATCCTGGACGCCCCATCATCTCAGGCATTGGCACCCTGACAGCAGGATTGTCTGGCTATGTAGACTCCCTCCTCAGGCCCTTCGTTACCAGCACTCCCAGCTATCTTCGAGACACCACCGATTTCCTGAGGAAACTACAGTCCATTGGTGATCTTCCTAAAAACACCATCCTAGCCACTATGGATGTAGAAGCCCTCTACACCAACATTCCACACAAAGATGGACTACAAGCCGTCAGGAACAGTATCCCCGATACTGTCACGGCTAACCTGGTGGCAGAACTTTGTGACTTTGTCCTGACCCATAACTATTTCACATTTGGTGACAATGTATACCTTCAAATCAGCGGCACTGCGATGGGTACCCGCATGGCCCCACAGTATGCCAACATTTTTATGGCTGACTTAGAACAACGCTTCCTCAGCTCTCGTTCCCTAATGCCCCTACTCTACTTGCGCTACATTGATGACATCTTCATCATCTGGACCCATGGAAAAGAAGCTCTTGAGGAATTCCACCATGATTTCAACAATTTCCATCCCACCATCAACCTCAGCCTGGACCAGTCCACACAAGAGATCCACTTCCTGGACACTACGGTGCTAATAAGCGATGGTCACATAAACACCACCCTATATCGGAAACCTACTGACCGCTATTCCTACCTACATGCCTCTAGCTTTCATCCAGATCATACCACTCGATCCATTGTCTACAGCCAAGCGCTACGATATAACCGCATTTGCTCCAACCCCTCAGACAGAGACAAACACCTACAAGATCTCTATCATGCATTCCTACAACTACAGTACCCACCTGCTGAAGTGAAGAAACAGATTGACAGAGCCAGAAGAGTACCCAGAAGTCACCTACTACAGGACAGGCCCAACAAAGAAAACAACAGAACGCCACTAGCCATCACCTTCAGCCCCCAACTAAAACCCCTCCAACGCATCATCAAGGATCTACAACCTATCCTGAAGGACGAGCCATCGCTCTCTCAGATCTTGGGAGACAGACCAGTCCTTGCTTACAGACAGCCCCCCAATCTGAAGCAAATACTCACCAGCAACCACACACCACACAACAGAACCACTAACCCAGGAACCTATCCTTGCAACAAAGCCCGTTGCCAACTCTGTCCACATATCTATTCAGGGGATACCATCATAGGGCCTAATCACATCAGCCACACTATCAAAGGCTCGTTCACCTGCGCATCTACCAATGTGATATATGCCATCATGTGCCAGCAATGCCCCTCTGCCATGTACATTGGCCAAACTGGACAGTCTCTACGTAAAAGAATGAATGGACACAAATCAGATGTCAAGAATTATAACATTCAAAAACCAGTTGGAGAACACTTCAATCTCTCTGGTCACTCGATCACAGACCTAAGAGTGGCTATACTTCAACAAAAAAGCTTCAAAAACAGACTCCAACGAGAGACTGCTGAATTGGAATTAATTTGCAAACTGGATACAATTAACTTAGGCTTGAATAGAGACTGGGAATGGATGAGTCATTACACAAAGTAAAACTATTTCCCCATGGTATTTCTCCCTCCCACCCCACCCCCCACTGTTCCTCTGATATTCTTGTTAACTGCTGGAATTAGCCTACCTGCTTGTCACCATGAAAGGTTTTCCTCCTTCCCCCCCCTGCTGTTGGTGATGGCTTATCTTAAGTGATCACTCTCCTTACAGTGTGTATGATAAACCCATTGTTTCATGTTCTCTGTGTGTGTGCGTGTATATAAATCTCTCCTCTGTTTTTTCCACCAAATGCATCCGATGAAGTGAGCTGTAGCTCACGAAAGCTTATGCTCTAATAAATTTGTTAGTCTTTAAGGTGCCACAAGTACTCCTTTTCTTTTTGTATCTATAAGCTATTCTTTCTAAAGTTATCCTTTTTAATTTTCCCCCTCACACCTTCAGGATGGCTGTAGCCCACAACTAGCAATGAGTCCAGTGTGATTCAATTTAGAGACATACCCAAAAGGCCTTTTAGCAATTCAAAATGTGCAACCAAAAACTGAAAAGGCGAACTGGCTCAACAGTACAAAACCACTCAGATGCAAAAAAGTAACAGCTCCACGGCATGATCTACCTACCAAGTACAATGTGCAATTAAATAGAAACACCTTGTGCTCAGGATGATAGCTGCCTGTTCTCAATTACAATGCCAGCACTAAGCCTCTGAAAGTCTTCCCATATCATATCAACCCCTCAATTGCAACCTACAGCAGTTATTCTAGCAAACAGCATCATGTGCCTTTATGACACAGAGGACCATATACCTCCCATGTGTGGAAGTAATGCAGTATATGTCCTCATGTAAGATCCTGAATTCTTTAGATTACCTTGTTTTACCTAAGGAAAGAGCAAATCATCAAGATGGGGAGGTAATGAAGAACTTCACCCTGCAACACTTGCACAAGCAGCCCTTACCCATGCACACCACTCCTTCAGCTGCACTCCTGTGTAGCGACCATTGGAAAGAATTTAAAAAAACAAACCAACAAAAAAAAAAACATACCACATCTGGCTCCAAGGCTATCCAGGAAATAGCATTAGAAAAATCATGTAATTGCAATGGTTGAGGGTCAGGCTATGGGATTCAAACCAAAAAAAAACAAAAAACAAAAAAAAACAACACAGACATGATGTTTGCCATTACAAATCACCATTTGCCAAGACCTATCACACAGCTGAATCTAAAGTACTACAATTTAGAACTGGACATAATAGTAACTGTGTGGAATATACTGGCCAGTGCTAACCCTTACAGTTATTCAAGGGAAGGAACTACTTTGTTTTCATATATATTCTTATTTTAAAATGCATAAAACCACAGCTGTTTTTGGTAATTTTGATAATTTGTTAACAAAATAAACCAAACAGTGCTGAATGTGAGAGGCATAGACATTTACAGGAAAGAAAGTCAGAGAAATTAACTACAGGGAAGCACTTTCAGTGTATTGCTGCATCAGGTATGCTTATCAGGTTAAGTTTATTTAGATTCATTCCTAATCAACAAAAAAGCCACATTGCAGCCTTCAAAGAGTGGCCCAATATGAAAGAGGTTTTCCTGTAACCATCAGTTAAAACTATCAATTTTTTGCTAAGAAACTGAAGGACAGTACTTACCCAAGAACTTGCCAGGAACTTACCTAAGAAAATAAGCTTTACAAACATGACCTTCAAACACTGATTTGTCTGATTCGGTCATGAACAGTGACTATGTACTAAAAAAACAGACGTTTAAGGTCATAACCTAGACATCCAGTTACCACCAAAAGACGATATATGTTAAAAAGCTACTATTATATTGAAGAAAAATTTAAAGATTTAAAATTTAATGAGTTTGTTTCTAAAGAAGTTTCTCTTTCATCTTTGCTGGTTAAAATCATAACTATGTCAGCACATTTCTTCTAAATTAGCCTGCTCCAGCTACATTGATTCACTTAGTGATGTTACAATTTTGTGTTTGGTATATAATAACAAACAACTACAGGGATGGGGTGGAAACTGATGTCCCTAACAGTGGACTAAAAGAAAAGGAGTACTTGTGGCACCATAGAGACTAACAAATTTATTAGAGCATAAGCTTTCGTGAGCTACAGCTCATTTCATCGGATGCATTTGATTCATTCATCAGAGAATGAATCAGGCGAATAATAGAAGAGCATATGTTCACATAAACATCTTAGTAAACCACACGCATTCACACACTGATGCCAAAAAAAAAAAAAAAGAAAAAAAAAAGGCAGGATAGATTTGCTACTTCCAACGAGATTAAAGTTTAAATGTAAAAATCTGAAACACAGTTCTGAAGGAAGCCAGCTTCGAACAACTATTGGGAAGTGCTCACAAACATCTGTAAGTTTGCAAACTTGGGACCCTGGTAAATGAGCACCTGATCCTGTAAGCCATACTGGGTGTTACTGTATCATAAGACAGGTTTCAGAGTAGCAGGCGTGTTAGTCTGTATTCGCAAAAAGAAAAGGAGTACTTGTGGCACCTTAGAGACTAATAAATTTATTTGAGCATAAGCTTTCGTGAGCTACAGCTCACTTCATCGGATGCATTTGGTGGAAAATACAGTGGGGAGATTTATATAAACACACAGAGAACATGAAACAATGGATTTTATCATACACACTGAAAGGAGAGTGATCACTAAAGATGAGCCATCACCAGCTGCAGGGGGGGGAAAGGAGGAAAACCTTTCATAGTGACAAGCAAGGTAGGCCATTTCCAGCAGTTAACAAGAACATCTGAGGAACAGTGGGGGGTGGGTTGGGGGAGGGGAGAGAAATAACATGGGGAAATAGTTTCACTTTGTGTAATGACTCACCCATTCCCAGTCTCTATTCAAGTCTAAATTAATTGTATCCAGTTTGCAAATTAATTCCAATTCAGCAGTCTCTCGTTGGATCTGTTTTTGAAGTTTTTTTGTTGAAGGATAGCCACCCTCAGGTCTGTAATCGAGTGACCAGAGAGATTGAAGTGTTCTCCAACTGGTTTTTGAATGATATAATTCTTGATGTCTGATTTGTGTCCATTTATTCTTTTACGTAGAGACTGTCCAGTTTGACCAATGTACATGGCAGAGGGGCAATGCTGGCACATGATGGCATATATCACATTGGTAGATGCGCAGATGAACGAGCTTCTGATAGTGTGGCTGATGTGATTAGGCCCTATGATGGTGTCCCCTGAATAGATATGTGGACAGAGTTGGCAACGGGCTTTGTTGCAAGGATAGGTTCCTGGGTTAGTGGTTCTGGTGTGTGGTTGCTGGTGAGTATTTGCTTCAGGTTGGGGGGCTGCCTGTAAGCAAGGACTGGCCTGTCTCCCAAGATCTGTGAAAGTGATGGGTCGTCCTTCAGGATAGGTTGTAGATCCTTGATGATGCGTTGGAGAGGTTTTAGTTGGAGGCTGAAGGTGATGGCTAGTGGCATTCTGTTATTTTCTTTGTTGGGCCTGTCATGTAGTAGGTGATTTCTGGGTATTCTTCTGGCTCTGTCAATCTGTTTCTTCACTTCAGCAGGTGGGTATTGTAGTTGTAAGAATACATGATAGAGATCTTGTAGGTGTTTGTCTCTGTCTGGAGCAAATGCGGTTATATCGTAGAGCTTGGCTGTAGACAATGGATCGTGTGGTGTGGTCTGAGTGAAAGCTGGAGGTATGTAGGTAGGAATAACGGTCAGTAGGTTTCCGATATAGGGTGGTGTTTATGTGACCATCGCTTATTAGCACCGTAGTGTCCAGGAAGTGGATCTCTTGTGTGGACTGTTCCAGGCTGAGGTTGATGGTGGGATGGAAATTGTTGAAATCATGGTGGAAGTAGAGTGTGGGGCATTAGGGGACGAGAGCTGAGCTATTTCCCGATGTTATTTCTCCCCCCCACCCCACCCCTCACTCTTCCTCAGATGTTCTTGTTAACTGCTGGAAATGGCCTGCCTTGCTTGTCACCATGGAAGGTTTTCCTCCTTCCCCCCACCCCGCCCCCGCTGCTGGTCATGGCTCATCTTAAGTGATCACTCTCCTTACAGTGTGTATGATAAAACCCATTGTTTCATGTTCTCTGTGTGTGTATATATAAATCTCCCCACTGTATTTTCCACCAAATGCATCCGATGAAGTGAGCTGTAGCTCACGAAAGCTTATGCTCAAATAAATTTTTTAGTCTCTAAGTGCCACAAGTACTTCTTTTTTTGTATCATTAGAATATTTGCACTGCAGCCAAAATGACTCCAGATTTAATTGCCCTAGCCCCTAAGATAATAAAAGAAGCCACCTCTCTACTCTTCACATGCTCTTTTACACTCTACTCTTTTAAAGATAAAACTGAATGAAGCTTTTTACCTTCACATTAAGCATTATTCAGGACAGGGCTGAAATGCATTGGCAAGAGGACCCTCATATCCCCAGGCATTGTGGCATCTCCTGCCCTGATGTAGAAGGTGGCTAGTCACTGTTTCCCAGACCCCATGGAAGGGGCTTTGTGGGTCCTGTGTTGTGGGGATGGGGCAGGCTAGGATTAGGAGTGGGCAAGCCAGGAAGGTACAGGACCAGGGGGATGCACATTATTACCCCTTCACAGAGTGCCGGGGCCAGAGCACTGTGGAGGCATAAGGGCCACGAGGAAGGCCTGGCCTACTCCATCCCAAGGTTTAAGATCTGACACTGCAGCCTGTTCCACAGAGAGGTAAACCTACTGCCCTGATAGAATGCTGGAAGAACTCCTCCAGGGAGCCTCACAGAAAGTTTCTCTCCTGCTCAGAGTACCATTGTGAGTACCATGGGAGGGGTTGATCCAGGTTCTTCATTTGTGTGTTGTCATTAGCCCTAATACATTTTAAGCCAAAAAAATTGAACAGTTTTAGAGCTGCTGCTGCTCTCAAAATTAGATGCGAGAACTACTCCTTACCCAAAGCTGACATATAGGGAAGAACAATGTGATTGTTGGTTAATATTTGAAAAAACAAAGGTACTGAGTTTTTTTCCCCGCCCCCCCCTTTTCTGCTATATCCAGGGAAATGCAATTCAAGCAAAGCAAAAATGAAGGTAAAATGAAGGTCAAATCACTCAGCTTGCTAAGAGCATTGGGTAGTTTGGAATACAGTCAGACTTTAATATATTCTGGAAGAACACAACACACGCTCTTCAGAAAGGAAAGAGAAAGACCCTGTAAAATAAGTTTCAAAGTAGCAGCCATGTTAGTCTGTATCTGCAAAAATAACAGGAGTACTTGTGGCACCTTAGAGACTAACAAATTTATTTGAGCATAAGCTTTTGTGAGCTACAGCCCACTTCATCGGATGCATAGAATGGAACATATAATAAGATTTTACACACACACACACACACACACACACACACACACACACACACACACACACACACACACACACACAGAGAGAGAGAACATGAAAAGGTGGAAGCAGCCATACCAACTGTAAGAGGCTAATTAATTAAGATGACCTATTATCAGCAGGAGAAAAAAACCTTAGTGATAATCAAAATGGCCCATTTAGACAGTTGACAAGAAGGTGTCAGTATACTTAACATGGGGAAATAGATTCAATATGTGTAATGACCCAGCCACTCCTAATCTCTATTCAAACCCAAGTTAATGGTATCTAGTTTGCATATTAATTCAAGCTCAGCAGTTTCTCATTGGAGTCAGTTTTTGAAGCTTTTCTGTTGCAAAATTGCCACCTTTAAGTCTGTTACTGAATGACCAGAGAGGTTGAAGTGTTCTCCTAACAGTTTTTGATTGTTTTGATTCCTGATGTCAGATTTGTGTCCATTTATTTTTTTGCGTAGAGACTGTTCAGTTTGGCCAATGTACATGGCAGAGGGGCATTGCTGGCACACAATGGCATATATCACTATGGATGTAGAAGCATTCCACACAAAGATGGACTACAAGCCATCAGGAACAGTATCCCCAATAACGTCATGGCAAACCTTGTGGCTGACCTTTGTGACTTTGTCCTCACACACAACTACTCACAACTATTTCACATTTGGGGACAATATGCCCCTCAAAAAGTCCTGAGCTCCTGCTCTCTCAAAAACACCCTTGAGGTTAAAAAGACACCCTGTGGGGTATTTGAACTGGGATACCCCAAAATGGAGGCCCCAAATTCACTCATTAGCTTTGAAAATGTAGGCCAATTTTTTTTTAAATATTCTTAAAATGTTAAACATCTTTGATTGCTAAAACTGGAAGAAAAAAATAAAAATCTAGTTTATGTTTCAGCTTTTATACAGTTTGTTTAATTTTTGCAGTTCACTAACACTATATTGTAAAACTAGATTGTTTTTATAGTTCATTTTGTTACTACAATGTTTTCTATTACTATTTACTCCTGGATTTTCTTGCATTGGGACAACACTGCTGTTTCAGTTTCCAAGGAATGCTTACATTTCGAAATTCAGGGAATAAAGAGACACCTTTACATTTATTATATATTCTGTAAATATTTTAATTCCAATTCCACTTTAAAATTTCATCATGAAATTTGTGCATAAACTACTTCAGTATCCATCTTAAAAGGATAGTATTTGATTGATTAAATGTTCATCTGTTTTTTCCTTTATTATTTTATTAAAATCCTGTATTTGTGAAGGTCTGCTAAAAAACACAGAGGTTCTATGTAATCAAGGTTCAAAGACTATTTTAGATTATATAATGTCAAATGGTTTTAGCTTGGGAAAGTGACTTCTTCATGTCAATGTCTACAGTCTCCTGAAGAGGCATTTCTAGATCTTTTAAAAATCAGATGAACATTCACATGCTATTATTTTTGAGATGGTCATTAATTATCCATGAATACATATCTTGGAGTTAGTACTTTTACATCTCTGCTTGAGAGAGGATTAAGTGCAGATTAGTGGTACCTGAGCTAATTTCTCATCAAGCCATCGGGTGAGTTTGCAAAAACAGCTTCTTTCTTCATAATTATCTAGGAGTTGGATATTTGTTTTTGCCAATAGCAGCATAATAAATAATGTTCAGTTTAAATGAATAGATTATTCATCTTTTATTTTAGAGAAGTGGAAAGGGCATCCAGATTGGAGTTTTCTGTCTCCCTTGCAATTTGTATTACTCTGTTACAGTGTTGCAAACTCTTGCAATAATTGGAGGGGAGTCGGGGGGGGGGTGAGAATTAACCCCCCTGATTCTGGATGCATGTGAGAATCTAAGTTTTCTTTTTTTTTAAAGTAACTTTCAAGTCCTCCTGGTTATGGAGAAAAGCTGGAACATATGATCAGCATGAATGCTAAAGCTCAAAAGCCTCAAGGAAAATAAAAAGAACCCAAAAAATTATTTATTTTAAATTTCTTTATTTTTAAGCCAATCTCATGATTTTTTAGGGCCTGACGTACGACTTTTGAACATTTGGGGCTGGCAACATTGCTTATATAGAAGTATTACAGTAGTCAATAATGATGGTCCAAGACACCATAATTTACTTTAACACGGCAGTGTTTGAGCTCCTACTGTGCTCCATGCAATTATTTTAACTCAAGAATGAAGATTTAAAAGTATCTTAGCATTTAAAATGTGATATCATTCGGATGATTTTCTTTTAATTGTTTGGAAGAGTCTCAAAAAGCCTTGAGTCATAGTTAACATTTTTTTTTTTTTACCAGGTATACAGTACACTAAATTTTAAAAAAGAAAAAGGAGTACTTGTGGCACCTTAGAGACTAACAAATTTATTTGAGCATAAGCTTTCGTGAGCTACAGCTCACTTCATCGGATGCATTCAGCGGAAAATACAGTGGGGAGATTTATATACACACACAGAGAACATGAAACAATGGGTTTTATCATACACACTGTAAGGAGAGTGATCACTGAAGATGAGCTATTACCAGCAGGAGTGGGGGTGGGAAGGAGGAAAACCTTTTGTGGTGATAATCAAGGTGGGCCATTTTCAGCAGTTAACAAGAACGCGTGAGGAACAGTGCGGGGGGGGGGGGGGGGGAATAAACATGGGGAAATAGTTTTACTTTGTGTAATGACCCATCTACTCCCAGTCTCTATTCAAGCCTAAGTTAATTGTATCCAGTTTGCAAATTAATTCCAATTCAGCAGTCTCTCGTTGGAGTCTGTTTTTGAAGATTTTTTTTATTGAAGAATAGCCACTCTCAGGTTTGTAAACGAGTGACCAGAGAGATTGAAGTGTTCTCCAACTGGTTTTTGAATGTTTTAATTCTTGACGTCTGATTTGTGTCCATTTATTCTTTTACGTAGAGACTGTCCAGTTTGACCAATGTACATGGCAGAGGGGCATTGCTGGTATATATCACATTGGATATCATATATCCAAAGATAGACTACAAGCCGTCAGGAACAGTATCCCCAATAATGTCATGGCTAACCTAGTGGCTGAACTTTGTGACTTTGTCCTCACCCATAACTATTTCACATTTGGAGACAATGTATACCTTTCAGAGTAGCAGCCGTGTTAGTCTGTATTCGCAAAAAAGAAAAGGAGTACTTGTGGCACCTTAGAGACTAACACATTTATTAGAGCATAAGCTTTCGTGAGCTACAGCTCACTTCATCGGATGCATTTGGTGGAAAAAGCAGAGGAGAGATTTATACACACACGCGCACACACACACACACACACACACACACACACACACACACACACAGAGAGAGAGAGAGAACATGAAACAATGGGTTTATCATACACACTGTAAGGAGAGTGATCACTTAAGATAAGCCATCACCAGCAGCGGGGGGGGGGCCACTAGCCATCACCTTCAGCCCCCAACTAAAACCTCTCCAACGCATAGGCTTGAATAGAGACTGGGAATGGATGAGTCATTACACAAAGTAAAACTATTTCCCCATGGTATTTCTCCCTCCCACCCCACCCCCCACTGTTCCTCTGATATTCTTGTTAACTGCTGGAATTAGCCTACCTTGCTTGTCACCATGAAAGGTTTTCCTCCTTCCCCCCCCCCCCCCCCCGCTGCTGGTGATGGCTTATCTTAAGTGATCACTCTCCTTACAGTGTGTATGATAAACCCATTGTTTCATGTTCTCTGTGTGTGTGTGTGTGTGTGTGTGTATAAATCTCTCCTCTGCTTTTTCCACCAAATGCATCCGATGAAGTGAGCTGTAGCTCACGAAAGCTTATGCTCTAATAAATTTGTTAGTCTCTAAGGTGCCACAAGTACTCCTTTTCTTTTAATGTATACCTTCAAATCAACAGCACTGCAATGGGTACCCCCATGGCCCCACAGTATGCCAACGTTTTTATGGCTGACTTAGAACAACGGTTCCTCAGCTCTTGTCCCCTAATACCCCTACTCTACTTGCGCTACATTGATGACGTCTTCATCATCTGCACCCATGGAAAAGTAGCCCTTGAGGAATTCCACCATGATTTCAACAATTTCCATCCCACCATCAACCTCAGCCTGGAACAGTCCACATAAGAGATCCACTTCCTGGACACTACGGTGCTAATAAGTGAGGGTCACATAAACACCACCCTATGCTGGAAACCTACTGACTGCTATTCCTACCTACATACCTCCAGCTTTCACTCAGACCACACCACACGATCCATTGTCTACAGCCAAGCTCTACGATACAATAGCATTTGCTCCAACCCCTCAGACAGAGACAAACACCTACAAGATCTCTATCAAGCATTCTTACAACTACAATATCCACCTGCTGAAGTGAAGAAACAGATTGACAGAGCCAGAAGAGTACCCAGAAGTCACCTACTACAGAACAGGCCCAACAAAGAAAATAACAGAATGCCACTAGCCATCAAATTCAGCCCCCAACTAAAACCTCTCCAACGCATCATCAAGGATCTACAACCTATCCTGAAGGACGACCCATCACTTTCACAGATCTTGGGAGACAGGCCAGTCCTTGCTTACAGGCAGCCCCCAAACCTGAAGCAAATACTCACCAGCAACCACACACCAGAAAACACTAACCCAGGAACCTATCCTTGCAACAAAGCCCGTTGCCAACTCTGTCCTCATATCTATTCAGGGGACACCATCATAGGGCCTAATCACATCAGCCACACTATCAGAAGCTCGTTCATCTGCGCATCTACCAATGTGATGTATGCCATCATGTGCCAGCAATGCCCGTCTGCCATGTATATTGGTCAAACTGGACAGTCTCTATGTAAAAGAATAAATGGACACAAATCAGACGTCAAGAATTATAACATTCAAAAACCAGTTGGAGAACACTTCAATCTCTCTGGTCACTCGATTACAGACCTGAGAGTGGCTATTCTTCAACAAAAAACTTCAAAAACAGACTCCAACGAGAGACTGTTGAATTGGAATTAATTTGCAAACTGGATACAATAAACTTAGGCTAGAATAGAGACTGGGAGTGGATGGGTCATTACACAAAGTAAAACTATTTCCCCATGTTATTCCGCCCCCCCCCCCCACTGTTCCTCAGATGTTCTTGTCAACTGCTGGAAATGGCCCACCTTGATCACCACCACGAAAGGTTTTCTTCCTTCCCCCCACCCTCCCTACCTGCCGGTAATAGCTCATCTTAAGTGATCACTCTCCTTACAGTGTATTTGGTAATACCCATTGTTTCATGTTCTCTGTGTGTGTATATAAATCTCCCCACTGTATTTTCCACTGAATGCATCCGATGAAGTGAGCTGTAGCTCACGAAAGCTTATGCTCAAATAAATTTGTTAGTCTCTAAGGTGCCACAAGTACTGCTTTTCTTTTTGCGAATACAGACTAACACGGCTGCTACTCTGAAACCTTTCACTAAATTTAAAGTGACACTTATCATAAATGTATTTCTAGTCAAAATGAGTCTTTCCATTAAAGTAAATTCTTGGCAAATAGAAGTAGTTTTTGTAAGTCTTCACCCAAGGATAGCTCTATATAATGAGGGACAAGAGAATTATGAAAGCTGTAAAGTCTACCGTACTGTTGACCTTTTCAGGAAACAAAAATCTAAAACACATCCTTCTCCCCAATGCACATTTCTTCATATTATGTACTCTGTACAACTGACAATACCATGCTTACATTAAAGGTTAAAGAAAAAACAATGAAACAAGTAGATTACCACACACAAAAAAGGGTATGGATTTAAAAAAAAAAATTTTCAAGATAAATTGGTCAGATGGCATTTAAAAAAAATTATTATTCAACCCTTGACAGGATAGACGACGATAAGCAGGAAAGATTCTATACATGTCAAATCTGAAAAGAAGAATAGATTCATAATTTTTATTTCTATGTTTCATTCAGTACTGCATCTGCAGGTTACCTTTTATCACCATTTAGCAAGGCACCTTTTTCACTTGGCAAGTGTTGAAAGCTACTATGAAGCTGACTTTTATAACGATCTGTTCCTAAGGCCTATGGGGAGCAAGCAGGTACCTCTTTGCCAGGTAAGCTCAGTACCAGCAGGCAGGTCTGGTTGAATATTTAATTAAGGGGTAGCTGTACACAGGGAGTCATCTGAGGACTATACATTGTGGGCATGTGCATGATTTCAGCTTAATTCAAATAATTTGCATTTTTGGCCTAGAATGGAGCACCTGCCTGACCTTAATTGGGGATGCCTGCTTCCCGGCCTCGCACAGTTGCATAGAACAATTTTGTGCCAATTAAGCTACATTGGGCCTTATACTGCAGTCCCCTGCCTTTTTACTAAAGGTATAAAAGTATGAGTTGTTTTATGTTCCTGTGGTAATTTCCTAAACTGGCAAATTTAATTTGCTTTATACTGGATTAAAAACGTTGCGGTGCCTCAATGATAATCAGACCTATTCTACTTCTAGATGCACAGGCATAGCTCCCACTGAAATCAATAGAAAGTTACAGCTGAGAATGAGAGAGGAGAATTAAGCTCTGTACAGTTTCTTCTGTTACAAAACTTCAGATCAAGCCAAATTAATCTGCAATGTTTGGATGTGGAACTTGGTTTTTTCAGATGTTAAAGTCTGATCCACCATAGAAAATCCTACCTTCCCAAATAGATGTTTCTCACTGCTGGTGCATGTCAAGTTTGATACTAGTTACATGAAAGAACACTCCATAATTACAGAGTCTAGGATCCAAGAAGAATAAACAGTTAAGAGAAGTATGCATCCCTACAATATTGGGAGTACAGAGTGAGCTTCTCTATATGGGAAAAAACTCCCTAGAAATATTGAACCTGGTTCTCGAGTCTGACCAAGCAAGACCTGAGGTGGGAGAGAAAATTGCCCTTATACCCTTTATAGACCCCAGATTCTTGCTCTAACTGTTGGTAGGTTTGGGCTCTGGCATAAGTTACAGATCTTATGGGTCTGTTTTACACTGAGCTGCCCATCGCCCCAAGAGCTCTGGTTCTGCCCCTTTTCCGCAGCCATATCCTATACTCAGACTGCATGAAGGGGTGGCAAGAGCCACTGTTTGGAGTTCTGCACCACCTGGGGATTTCTCTTATAACAGGGGAATTCCGACCTGAACAAATCCACTTCTGATTCCTTTACATCACTGGAGTGGTGCACGGGGCTGGACTGGTACAGGGATTCGGGCTCTCTGATGTTACATGCTCAGGTTAAAAAATGGGCTCATCAGTGCAGAGAATTGAAGCTAGGTACTAACAAAGCACATTAGATTGTAGTGTTTGGGTGCCGAGAACCTTCAGTGCCAGAAGCACTGGAAGTGATTCTCTAAGTGAACTATGACCTTGGCCTAAAGGCACTTGATTTGACATGAAGTTAGAAGATAAAGACCAGCCACTAACTATTGGAATATCATGTAAAACATGTTTATAAGAACAGTCATTTCCCTTATTCATAGCTGTCACGTCTATTCATTTATCTATTTTTTGGCAATGAACTGTATTAATTCATTGCCAAATAAAACATAAGCACTGGCAGTGTGCTGAGGCTAGCAAATTATATGGGCCTCTATTTCATTGAAGCAAATGGCAGCAAAACTGCCAAAAAATAGTGCAATGCATTACACATCAAAAGGCAGGCTGCTTAACTCAACTCCATTTGCTACGTAGCAAATTAAAAAGAAGACAGCAATGGTTTCAGCATAATGCACTAGATAAATAGTTGTTTCTTTTACTAAGGGGTGGTAAAAATCATATTATGTGACCAATTGTGAGGCTTGTGCATTTGGAGTTAGGCTTTTTTAAAATAAAGTTTGTTTCATGTAACACCATATATGGTGGGGGAAAAGGAACTGTGTGGGATTTCTGAAGAGGAGAAAAATTCCAATCAATCACTGAAAGCAGTATTCAATGAGCATTCGTCATTTTACAAAATGGGATTAAATGGTATTAGAAAGTGCAATATTGGTAAAACTGGCTGTTTCTAGGCCATTACACATGCTCCATAGATACTATATAAAAAAGCATCTAAAAAGAAATGTCTGCTTTCAAATCAAAGCGAGTAAAGCCAGCCAAAATGCCCAGGATGATAAAAATGCACTTCAGCTCTCATCCAGCCATCTCAAAGTACTTTGTACATCTGATTAATTAACCCTCACAGACCATCCCTGTGAGATTGACATCAGGTACTCATTTTCTAGGCAGGTGAACAAAGTCAAATGGCAGTTAATTTGACTTCCCTAAAGTCACACACAGGCCTGCTTGGAGACCTCAATCACAGATCCCAGTAACTGAATTTCAAATACACCAGATTCTCTTTCATACATAAGGACCTGGAGGTCTACTATGCATGCGATTAAATTTTGCAATTAACAAAGTCAACAAATGTTATTGGACAAAATAGGGGCAATGCATTACAAAATACCCTCTCCTCTCATTTGGGCTTTACTCTGCTGCTCAGACTAAAAGAAACTCCCCAAAATAAATGCAGTTACACTGTTGTACAACAGATATAAGCACGAACAGAATCAGGCACACTTGCCTCTTTGACAAGTATAACTGAGGTTTTAATTATTTATTAAACTATTTACAGTATGACAGGAAGGGTTCTTTATTTTGCAAATGTAGAAAAACCGTAGTAATAGAAGGCCTCACAACACCAACCTGCCATTATAGCTTTGTCAAGAAACAGGAAAACCACAGGAGTTCTACTGTGAGAATTAAGGTTTCTGGGTTAGTGAAGTTGTACTGTAATGGCTTCCATTTCCTCGTTTGTGGGTGGAGAGTGAACTTTTAGGGTGAGCCAACACAGTATAACAGCATCTATCCTCTATGTTCTGTCCTTTATCTGTATACATACAGAATATGGTAATCCTAAACTTACACTGACTTCAGTGGGAACCTAGGGTGCACAGCACTTCACAACAGTGGGGTCCTTGGGAAAAGGAATTTGTTCCAGCTACAACGATGGTGCTAAATAAATCAAAGTTATAAGGAAGTATAACTAAGAATAGTTATGGATGACATGGATAATAGGAAAGGTCCTGAAAGGCTACAGAAGGGCTAATGTGGTGCCCATCTTTAAAAAAGGAAAAAGAAGGAGGAGCCAGGACTTGTCAGCCTGATCTCGATACCTGGGAAGCTAATAGAGCAATGTATAAAACATTCATCCTCCAGGTATTCACAAATTGAAGGGACAGCAGCCAGCATGGATTTCCTAAGAACAAATCACACCAAACCAGCTTGATTTCCTTCTTGGACAGGATAACTGGTTTGGTGGATATGGAAACATGGTGGAGATAATATACCTGAACTTTAGGAAGGTTTCTGATGCAGTTCCACATGACATTCTTTTAAGTAAGCTGGAGAAATGCAGGTTTGGTGGAACTACCTCTAAGTGGACAAACAATTGATTAAACCACCACAACAAAGAATAGCTATGAATGGAAAGATGTCAGATTGGAAAGATGTTTCAAATGGGGTTCCACAGGTTTGTTTTGGGTCTCGTGTTATTTAACATCTTAATTAATGACCTGGATGTAGGAAGAGAGAGCATACTGATCAAATCTGCAGATGACACAAAGCTGGGGAAGGGGGATACGAGCATTTTAGAGCTAAAATTCAAAAGGGATCTTGGTAAATTGGAGAACTGGGCTATAGACAACAAAATAAAATTCAACAAAGACAAATGTAAGGTGCTACACTTAGGGAAGAAAAACAAAATACATAAATATAGAATGGGGAATAGCTGGCTTGGCAGCAGTACTGCTAAGAAGGATCTGGGAGTTGTGAAGGATCACAATCTCAACACGAGTCGACAATGTGATGTTGTTGAAAAAAAAGGGGGTGGGGGAAAGAGATGCAATTTTCCATTGCATTAACATTGGCATAGCAAGTCACAGGAGGTGATAGTACTGTTCTACTAGGCACTGGCTAGGCCTCAGCTGGAGTACTGTGTCCAATTTTGGTCACCAATGTATAAAAAGGATGTAGAGAAACTGGAATGAATCCAGAGGCAAGTGACAAAGATAATCAAAGGAATGGAAAGCAAGCCATACGAGCAAAGGTTGAAGGAACT
Organism: Dermochelys coriacea; assembly: GCF_009764565.3. Taxonomy (NCBI): domain Eukaryota; kingdom Metazoa; phylum Chordata; order Testudines; family Dermochelyidae; genus Dermochelys; species Dermochelys coriacea. Next base: position 64,814,116 of record NC_050074.1, read on the forward strand.
GGGTATGTTTACTTTGAAAAAAGGAGATGGGGGGGGGAGACACAATAGTGGTCTTCAAATACTTGAAAGGCTGCCATTAAAAAGATGGAGAAAAGTTATTCTTTCTTAACACAGAGGGCAGGACAAGAGGCAATGGGTTCAAACAACAGCATAGCAGATTGAGATTAAATCTCAGGAAATATGTCCTAACTGTAAGAACAGAAGGACAATGGAACAGCCTGCCTAGGGAGATAGTGGAAGCTACTTCACTGGATGTTTTCAAAAGAAGGCTGGATAGCCATCTGTCGTGGATGGTTTAGATTCAACACATCTTGCATCTTGGCAGGAGATTAGACTAGATGACTTTAGCAGTTCCTTCTAATCCTATGATTCTATGAAAATGGCAGAAAAAAGTGAGCAAAGGAAAATTAAGGTTTAAGGTAACTGACATTACAGTCCTCAGACTGTGGAACAATTTTTGAAGGGAACTGGTGCAAGCCCCATCATGAATCACTTCACTCTGGACTGAGCTGTCTCTGGTATATTTAAGCCAGGTGTTTGCATTCTAAATAATTTAGGAGATGTTATATTAAATGGACACCAAAGAACAAGTGTGGGAGTGGCATTTTTACTAGCAAGAGCATGAATAATAAGACACTGAGCAAAGCAATATATTCCTTCAATGACAGAATGAATTAAAGGTACAAGGGCATTTAAGTTTACACAGGACCCATATTTGAGTTTAAATGTGATGATTTCTTTAGCTTCATGTTTATTTTCTAGTTCTTTGCAGTTTTCATTTAATTCAGCCAAGTAAGAAGGGTATTTCATATGATTTCCTTTTATAAAAGCTGTGTTGACTCTTGCTCAACAAATCATGTTCATAGGCCTAATGACCTGTGATGGGATATTAGATGGGTGGGATCTGAGTTACCCAGCAAAGAATTTTCTGTAGTATCTGGCTGTAGAATCTTGCCCATGTGCTCAGGGTTTAGCTGATCGCCATATTTGGGGTCGGGAAGGAATTTTCCTCCAGGGCAGATTGGAAGAGGCCCTGGAGGTTTTTCGCCTTCCTCTGTAGAATGGGGCACGGGTCACTTGATGGAGAATTCTCTGCTCCTTGAAATCTTTAAACCACGATTTGAAGACTTCAATAGCTCAGACATAGGTGAGGTTTTTCGCAGGAGTGGGCGGGTGAGATTCTGTGGCCTGTGTTGTGCAGGAGGTCAGACTAGATGGTCCCTTCTGACCTTAGTATCTATGTGTCTGTTCTTCACTATAGTTTCTACCAATTTGCCTGGTACTTAAGTTAGGCTTACCAGCCTCTAATTGCTAGGATCCCATCTGGAGCCTTCTTTAAAAGTTAGTGTTACATTAGGTATCCTCTAGTTATCTGTTACAGAGGCTGATTTAAGCAATATCTTGCATATCACAGTTAGTAGTTCTGCAGTTTCATATTTCAATTCCTTCAGAACTCTTGGGTGAATACCATCTGGTCCTGGTGACTTACTACTGTTTAGTTTATCAATTTGTTCCAAAACCTCCTCTACTGATACCTCAATCTGGGATAATTCCTCAGATTTGTCACCTAAAAAGAATGTCTCAGGTGTGGGAATCTCCCTCACATCTTCTGCAGTGAGGACCAATGCAAATAATGCATTTAGCCTCTCTGCAATGGCTTTGTCTTTCTTGAATACTCCTTTAGCACCTTGATCATCCAGTGTCCCCAGTGATTATTTGACAGGTTTCTTGCTTCTGAAAGAAAAAAGAATTATGCTTTTGCTAGTTGTTCAATTATTTTTTGGCCTGCCAAATTATACTTTTAGGTTATGTATACACTAGCACTTTTGTCGGTCAGGGATGTGAAAAAGCCACCCTGACTGATACAAGTTTCACCAACAAAAGCACCGGTGTAGACAATGCTATGTCATTGTGGGTGGTTTAATTATGCTGGCAGGAGAGCTCTCTTCCATCGGCATAGAGCAGCTACTCAAGAGACCTTATAGCAGCGCAACTTCAGCGGTACAGCTGTACCACTAACAGGTTTTTAGTGTAGACATAGTCTTACACTTGACTTGCCAGAGTTTATGCTCCTTTGTATTCTCCTCAGTAGGATTTAACTTCCAATTTTTAATAGGTTTCCTTTTTGCCTCTAGCAACCACTTATTCTGTTTTTTAGCCATGGTGGAATTTTTAGGTCCTCTTACTGCTTTTTATTATTAATTATTAATTGTTATTATTAGGGGCATACATTTACTTTCAGCCTTTATTATGATGTTTTAAAATAGTTTCTAAGCAGCTTGCAGGCATTTTACTCTCTTGACTATTCCTTTTTATATCAGTATAATTAGCTTCCTCATTTTTGTGTAATTCCCCTTTGTGAAGTTAAATGCTACTGTGATGGATTTCTTTGGTACTTTTCTCCCTACAGGGATGTTAAGTATAATTACATTGATCACCATTACCAAGCAGTTTCAGATATATTCACCTCTTGGACTAGATCCTGTGCTCCATTTAAGACTAAAACAAGAATTACTTCCCCCGTTTGAGGGTTCCAGGACTAGCTGCTTCGCAAAGCAGACATTAATGGTGTCTAGAAATTTTATCTCTGTATCCCATCCAGAGATGACATGTACCCAGTCAATATGGAAATAGTTGAAATCCCCCATTATTATTATTGGGTTTTGTTTTGGTAACCTGCCTAATCTCTTCTTGCAAAAAAGCCTCCGAGTTTGAATCAGAAACTCACGTGCCTCTAATTTTAGTAACCCATTTGCTGAGGCTATGTCAACTTAAAGTTCTCTGGCTTTAATGATCAGTTATGTGATAGCATGTGCTAGTGAGCTTTCTAAACATCGCTGCAATAAAAATACATTAAGGATAAGCCTAAGGACTACTTTCATCACAATTTTATAGGACCCTAGTTTAATATAATGCACATACTCACATTTTTACAACACAAGCAACCTCATTCCACCCATTATCAATCAGCCAACAACGAATTTGCTAATCAGACCTTTTATTCTTCTTCTTGTGGAATTATATGGTGTTAAAAATGTTTTTATTGATACCTTTAGGCAAGCAGGCTTAGTGTTACAAATTGCAAAGGCCTACCATCAGAAATATAAAGGGAAGGGTAAACACCTTTAAAATCCCTCCTGGCCAGAGGAAAAACCCTTTCACCTGTAAAGGTTAAGAAGCTAGGATAACCTCGCTGGCACCTGACCAAAATGACCAATGAGGAGACAAGATACTTTCAAAGCTGGAGGGGGTGAGAAACAAAGGGTCTGGGTCTGTCTGGGTGATGCTTTTGTCAGAGACAGAACAGGAATGGAGTCTTAGAATTTAGTAAGTAATCTAGCTAGATATGCGTTAGATTATGATTTCTTTAAATGGCTGAGAAAATAAGCTGTGCTGAATGGAATGGAAATTCCTGTTTTTATGTCTTTTTGTAACTTAAGGTTTTGCCTAGAGGGATTCTCTATGTTTTGAATCTAATTACCCTGTAAGGTATTTACCATCCTGATTTTTCAGAGGTGATTCTTTTTCCTTTTTTTCTATTAAAATTCTCCTTTTAAGAAACTGAATGCTTTTTTCATTGTTCTTAAGATCCAAGGGTTTGGGTCTGTGATCATCTATGCAAATTGGTGAGGATTTTTATCAAACCTTCCCCAGGAAAAAGGGGGGTAAGGGGAGGATTTGGGGGAGAAAGATGTTTCCAAATGAACTTTTTCCCAGTAACTGGTGTTAGACATTTGGTGGTGGCAGCAAAAGTCCAAGGGCAAAAGGTAAAATAGTTTGTACCTTGGGGAACTTTTAACCTAAGCTGGTAAAAGTAAGTTTAGGAGATTTTCATGCAGGTCCCCACATCTGTACCCTAGCGTTCAGAGTGGGGAAGGAACCTTGATACCTACTAAATTGTTAGTGGTGTAATTACACAACAATAAATATACAGCAGATACAACAAAGCAAAAAGTTTCAAACTTGGATGGGCGAAATGAATGGGAGTTGTGGGTACTCAACACCACTGAACATCAGGCCACCTATAGTTGGGTGTCTCAGTATGGATTTTGAAACTTTAGTCTCCCAAGTCTGAAAATTTTGGCACAGGTCTTACAGAAAAATGTATAGACATTAAGTGACACAAGACATTTCTTATATAATGTGCTTCTTCAGTGGCCTCTCTGTTGCAGGTTGCTATTGCCCAGTGTTAGGTAATAACGTTATTATTGTTCTAGTATAAAAATTTAAAACATTTACAAAACTGACATAACTATTACACTTACAATAGCTAAGTGCAATAATGTGTATCTACAAACTTTTTCCACATTTACAAAAGCTAAGACAGACAGACAGACGCACCTAATGGTGTCACCCACGACAAAATACTATTTTGACTGGAGTGTGCATTCATAGATGAATTCTGCAGCCTAGTGCACGCTACTGTTTCTTTTTGTCATGCATCATTACATCCTCCTCAGATATCACAAGAAAAACAGACCATCTATTTCCATCACTCTGTAATTTCTCTTTTACAGGTTCAAGTCCATTTCTGTGTGCAGCTGCTTATTGAGCTCTAAACATTATCCACCTGGAAATACATCTTCCTCTCAAGGGGCAGGCTGGTTTAGTAACTAGCAAAGAGACCTCTTCTTCTGTAAGTTTCCATTTCGCAAAGGGGCTTATTAAGAATTACCTTTTTAAAAGGTTTACTTCTTTGTTCCAAAAGAAAAACACTTGGAAGACACTGTTGGGGATGGGGAATAAAAAATCCTCCAAACATTCTCACTAATAGGTAACAAAACAGGGAGCAAATTGTGCTCCTTGTCCTGAACCCAAATATGGTACCACAGCATAGCAAGGCAATTATTGCATAATGCTGTGAAATGATCACTTTCCATTATGTGAATGAAATTGCATCCAGGCTGTGTGTGTGTTGTTCAGCTGTCTGACAAATTCACTGACCGATCTGTCGCTTTGTACTAAAGGGATTATCTGAGAAAACTTTATCTGTTTCTCAAATACATTGTCTACATGATAAAATGCTTCACAACTGGTATCTAAAGTTAGGCAACACACATAAGCACATGATCTTCCTCATATGGTCCCTCACCAAACCTTAGAAGCAAGGAGTAGTACAGATTTTTGCTCTAAGCTGGAAAATGCCATCCTTTGATATATTTTGCACATAATGGCCCTTTCCAGCATTTAACAACAGATATGGTTAACATTCAGGGGCTTAAATTTTGCCCTCAAAAACTAGGAAGAAGGAGGGGAGCGTGTCATTCATTTCCACTTCCACTGACCCCTTTTCTGTCACCATCTGGTCGTCTTTTCTTTTATTCTCTTTCATCCTCCTTCTCCAGGCTTACATTCTACATTGGTTCGTACTCATACACATATAAACCCCTTTCCCTCTGCCTAAGAGTTTTAGATGATTCTAAAAGTCACAAATTCCAGCTGCCAGTTCCTTGCCACTGGTCCATCCCTCACCAGCTATGTCAAAATGACCTTATAGAGGCAGTACTTCCTTGTCATTCACTGACAAGAGGTAACACTTTTAGCTCATACCTACTCGGCAGAGAGGGGGGACAGCTGAACTAGTTACAGAACCAACAGCACAAGCAAGCATATGAACTAAAAAAAATGGAGTCACAAATGAACAAGGTTTGGGAGCATGTGGGTGATCTGAATTGTACACTATCGTTTCAGGCATTCTGCTTGGATTTAATACAGATGTTAATACTCACCCCCAAAATTCCACCCCACCCCCAAAATTGTCAAATATATCCCATTCTTAAAGTTAACAGCTGTAATGAAGGCCTGATCCAAAGGCCTTTGAAGACAAATACTGATTTCACAAGGCATTTCAGACCATGCTGGATTTACACATCTAAGACAAAACTATTATTTTTTATTGTATATGCTCTATCCCCCTCAGGGATAACTGTATTATTTTGTATAGGACTCTAGGTTTGCAGAAAACACACGGAGAGGCACATTACTAATAATGTCCGGCATTTGGCACGGTCAACTACTATTCTGGCATATCCCACAAAGGTATGTCCCATATAGCAGGTCTGACAAGCATTTACCATAAAACCAGCAAGTAAACCTGTTTAACAGCAGAAAAAATGATAGCCAGATGTCAATCAGCCATTCCCTGCCAGTTTAAACAAACTGATATCCCTCTCTGGATGGCTTTGATCTCAACTGGCTCCTGACACATGGCAACGATGTCACTAGACTTGGAAGAAAGAAATACATAGATACTTGCACCAGAAGCCACAGACATAAGGCCCGATCCTGCAGTCCATGCAAACAAAGTCTCCACTGACAAATAATGTGAAATACATTGGCTTCAATGGAAAGTTTTAAACTTCTTTAAAATGACAGGATTGGGTCAATAGAATATGGCTCAGTGATAGGGTGACCAGATGTCCTGTTTTTAAAGGGAAAGTCCTGTTTTTGGGGACTTTCTTATATAGGTGCCTATTACACCCTACCCCCCCATCCCTTTTTTCCCCACAGTTGCTATCTGGTAACCCTACTCAGTGAGCTGCTATTTCATGCTGTTATACATTGGAGCTCCCTTATAATTTAACTGTGTGAATATTATGTTTCATTGTAGCAAAAATAACAATTTCATTATAATGGTTGCGACAAACAAAAGCTGGAATGACTTCTGGCTTCATCTACTATCACAGAGGATGTCTAAACCTCATTGAGCTCCCTTGTACTTCAATTTGTATATTTGATTGATGAAAACAACGGTATTGTCTGTACCTTCAAATGTTCCACCAACCAGATGAACATTCCATTGACGTGTGTGTGTGTGTGTGTGTGTGTGTGTGTGTGTGTGTGTGTGTGTGTGTGTGTGTGTGTGTGTGTGTGTGGCCAGATGCAGCAGTAATAATAGACAGTAATATGTTACGGTTTACTAACGAGGGAGGAGAGCTTATTTTATTAGTTTTTAAAAGTCATTTTCTGTAAAACAAAATATCTTTTAAAAACTCTGAAAATTTATTAATATATTGATAAGCATGTGCGCTCAATAAGGAATTCTTTCATACAGTAATATCGTTGTACTCTCAAACAGGACGAATCAGAGTTGCTTCTCATCACTTTACAATTCTTTTGAAATTCCATGCTTGAATAATAAGACTATAGCAGTAGGAATATACTACTGACCAAATGATCAGGATGATAACAGTGGTTGTGAAACACTCAGGGAGATCAGAAAGGTTACAAAAACAGAATCCCAGTAATTATAATAATGGGGGATTTCAACTATTCCCATATTTATTGGGAACATGTCACCTCAGAATGGGATGCAGAGACAAAATTTTTAGACACCATCAATGACTGCTTTGTGGAGCAACTAGTCCTGGAGCCCCCAATGAGAGGGGCAATTCTTGCTAAGTGTAGCATAGGATCTGGTCCAAAAGGTGAATATAGCTGAATCGCTTGGTAATAGTGACTATAATGTAATTATATTTAACATCCTTTGTGGGGAGGGGGGGGAGAAATAGCAATGAAACTCACCACGGTAGCATTTAAGTTAAAAAAGGGGAATTACACAAAAATGAAGAGACTATTAAATGGAAATTAAAAGGAACGATCACAAGAATGAAATGGCTACAAGCGCCATGGAAACCTTTTTTTGAAACACCATAATAGAGGCACAAAGTAAATGTGGACCACAAATACAAAAAACAGTAAGGGCACCAAAAGAGATACCATGTCTAAACAACAAAGCAAAAGAGGCAGCTAGAGAAAAAGAGAGATCTTTTAAAAATTGGAAGTCAAATCCTACTAAGGAAAATAGAAAGCAACATAGACTCTGGCAAGTCAAGTGCAAAAGTATAATCAGGTAGGCCAAAAAAGAATTCAAAGAGCAAACTAGCAAAAGACGAAAAAAAAATCTGTTAGTTTTTTAAGTACATCAGAAGCAGGAAGCTGGCCAAACAATCAGTGGGGACACCAGATGATCAAGGGGCTAAACAACCACTCAAGGAAGACAAGGCCATTGCAAAGAAGCTAAATGAATTCTTTGCCTCAGGCTTCACTGCAGAGAATGAGAGAGGGATTCCCATATCTGAGCCATTCTTTTTAGGTGACAAATGTGAGGAACTGTCCCAGTAGACGAGGTTTTGGAACAAATTGATAAATTAAACAATAATAAGTCACCAAGACCCAGATTGTATTCACTCCAGAGTTAGGAAGGAACTGAAATATGAAATTGAGAACTTCTAATTGTGATATGTAACCTATCACTTAAATCAGCCTCTGTACCAGATGACTGGAGGATAGCTAATGTGACAAAAAAAATTTAAAAGGTTCCAGATACGATCCTGGCAATCACAGGCCAGTACACCTAAATTCATTGCCAGGCAAATTGGTAGAAACTATAGTAAAGAATACAATTGGCAGATACATAGATTAACACAATTTGTTGGGGAAGAGTCAATATTGCTTTTTTAAAGGGAAATCATCCTTCAATCTATTAGAATTCTTTGAGTGGATCAGCAAGCACGTGGACAAGGGTGATCTAGTGTATCTAGTGTACTTGGGCTTTCAGAAAGCCTTCAGAAAGTTCCTCACCAAAGGCTCTTAAGCAAAGTAAGCAGTCATGGGTTAAGAGGGAAGGTCCTCTCGTGGATCAGTAACTGGTTAAAAGATAGGAAACAAAAGCCAGAATAGTTTTCATGATGGAGAGACGTAAATAATGGGGTCCCCTAAGGATCTGTACTGGGACCAGTGCTGTTCAACATATTTATAAATTATCAGGAAAAGTGGGTAAACAGTGAGATGGGAAAGTTTGCAGACAATACAAAATTACTTAAGATAGTTAGGTCCAAAGCGGACTGCAAAGAGTTAAAAAGGGATCTCACAAAAGTGGGTGACTGGGCAAGAAAATGACAGATGTAATTAAGTCTTGATAAATACAAAGTAATGCACATTGGAATACATAATCTCAGCTATATGTACACAATGATGGGGTTTAAATTAGAAATCTAAATTATTTCATAAAAAGAAAAGCAGTACTTGTGGCACCTTAGAGACTAACAAATTTATTAGAGCATAAGCTTTCGTGAGCTACAGCTCACTTCATCGGATGCATTTGGTGGGAAAAAAAATAATTTCAATATTTGCACTGCTCTAATCCAGCACATGGAAAGCTAGACAGACACATTTAGGGGTATATTCTCTTTTTAATGCACATGTAATTCCTGCGACTAATAGTGCAACTTAATTGCACTCATTGATCCTATTCAACACTCCTTACCTAGACCTACTGACACCTACTGACGCCAATGGTACTTTTGCTTCAGTAAGGAATGCTTAATAAAGCCCACACAGAGGAAAACCACCACTTTATCTACACATTTTGAGGGTTTTATGGTTTATTTACCAACTGCTGCTTTTTTTATTTACAGTGAGGGAAGTGGCTACTATGGATTACTCCAGGGAGCAGAGAGGAAGGATTTAAGTGCAAGGTAGTCATTTACCCCCCCCCCTTTTTTTTTTTTTGCTTCCAAATGTACCCCAGTTAATGGAGGAGGGAAAAAAAAATCACACGCCATTCACCCATGTGTCAGTTGAATCATTTTAAATATCACCAATGTTCCATGGAAATAGACACTTTTAAGTCCCAATAGAGTGATGGGTTTAGTATCAACCTCTCTTTTCAAATCACAACTCTTTTTTTTTGGTGGTGGTAAAAATGTAGACAAAATACATAAAGTTTGAAGATTTAGACCAAGGTAAATAAATGATACTACAATATATTTTCTGGTTGGGAAGTTATTTAAGCTTTAGCCAGGCAACAATTTCTGTGGTTACCCAGCACTACAAAAAAAAAAAAACCCAAAAAAAATAGTACCTCACCCTGTATATCAACCTTGAGTTTTCATGATGGTCATAACGATCCATCAGCACACAGCTGCAGTTCTGACAGGTATTTGTGTCTATACCATAGTTTTAAGGTGCAGATCCTTACCCATTGTAAATCAAAGTAGCTCTGTGATCTGGCCCAATATTATCATAATGAGATCAATTTTAGACAATTAAATACTTCGGAAGAGGAAACTTGTTGAATCATTGCTAAAGCTGTTCCAGAGTAGACTAAATTAACATTTCTGGGTTTAACTTAGGGTCCAAGTTTGCCCTAATGGCACCATTAAATTGGAATCCCTTGCAATTTCATCCTCTACAATCAAGGCACTTTGCACTCCTTGACTCCCTGGAACTCTCTCTTGCTGCAGAATTGTGTTCCAGAACCTGAGCTTAGATTTTTTTTAAGGTATGTTTTTAGCTCTTATTGTGGATAACCTGGGGAACCAAGTGAAAACTGATGCAGGGTCACATGCCTGAGGATGCAGACCACCTGATGCAACAGTTCTGAGCTCTCAATCAGGGCAGAATGGATTCTGCTAATCTCTGGCAATGGTATTTGGCATTTTTCCAAGATGCCACAGAATTCCCCACTGTGTTGCAGCCAGATGCCTGACATTTTTTTCTGTCTCCATGCCTGCCCTCTAGTTCCCATCATTCTTCCCAAAAAGGAAGAATGAATTGTATTACCGTGCATGCTTCCTGCATTGCTCCTTGCAGCCTGGCTGCAGGGGGTCATTGAGCCCGATACATAGGCCAACCAACTTAGTTTGCTGGAGAACAGTGCAGCAGCTCCGGCAGAATGAGCTGCTGAAGCGAGCTACAAGCTCCCTCACTTCTTTTACACACTTGGGGGAATTTGCTTCTGAGCTGGGTTGCTGGGTCTTCATTATGGGGGTTGGGCAGAAAGAGTGGAGCTGGGGTCCCGGGAGAATATAATGAAAAGTCCACCCATTAAAATAATCATGGATGAATGAATCATGGCATTACGTGGCAACAGAACAAATTAATGTTGCCATGGAATTGTGGGGGGTTGCTGCTGTGGAGGTCTAGTGAGGCCTCCCAGTATACATAAAGCATAATCAGATCATACAAGACTTTTCAGGAAAGTCAACAATTTGGTACATTGTTAAAAAAAATACTTGCTGCTCATTCATAACTGTTTCTGATCCTGAGGGCATGGATCAGCGTTTATGTTACACTCCCCTTCGGTACCCGGCCCAGGCAAACTAATGATTCAAACAGTGGACCAAATTTGGTGATGAATCCGGGTCATGTGCCACCTGAGGTATGTTACACTAAGATCATCACTTCAAACTGCTTCGAGACCTCTATTGCATTCAAAATGCCTTTGGTGCTAGTAAAAGCCTTCATTGAAGTCGAACACTTTTAGTAAATTACCAGAGTAAATGGGAATCTATGTGCCAAACTCATTGCTGGTGTAATCAGTTGCATCTCCATTGTCTTAAGTTAAATTGTGCTTGGTTTCACAGTGCTGAGCTGGGCCTAGGACTCCAAAGCTTTAGGGATTTCCTATAATGAAAAATACTTATAACATTTTGATAAATCACCAGCCAATTCTAACCGTTAAATTGCAAGAACTGCTACAGTAGGTTCATCTTCCACTCAAAACTCCAGGGATCCTACAGTAAAGATATAATCCAAGCAAGAACAACACTCTCAATATATTGCAAGTACACATCACGTTAGTCGGATGTATTTCTTTCCTAAAACTAAAAGCAAAAATGAGTGAAGGCTGCAATATATTAATACATTATCCACGTTAGCTGACAAAAACAAAGTTTATATATTATTATTCAGGAATAGAATCTCCTTACTAATTATTAACGTGTTAATTACAAAATAAATTGTGAAGGACCATATTCATAGAATCACAAAACTGGAAGGGACCTTGAGAGGTCATCTAGTCCAGTCCTCTGCACTCAAGGCAGGACTAAGTATTATAATCTCTGGGTTATGTTAGGAAAGTCAAAAATGCTCTCTTTAGTATGGCATTCAGGGAAATAATGTGATTGTTTCTATACTACCTTTAAAAATGAAGAGAAAATAGTAAAATACACAGCCATGGAACTTTTCAGTGGGAGTCCCACTTTAGTTTCAACAAGAATGTAGGAAACCAGTTGGTGTGGCTAGCATGAGTGAGTGCACTACAACACATGGGAGATCCCGGCTTATTGTGAAATTCTGGAAACATATGAAGACAACAGCAGAACTCCCCGTTGACATCAATGGGGATTTGACTCTCACAATTTACAGTACCTCTAAATAGAATTCCACTTCCCAGATCAGAAGTGACTGTTTCAATACCTGAACAAATGAAGGATTACCCAACTGTCCAACTACTAGAAGTCCCCCAAAATTAGCCACTTAAATTCCCCCTCTTATTTCAAGGGAGTGTGCTGTCTGCCTCTGTTGTTGTGCAGCACTGCAGTCCACTGTCAAACAGCTGCTATATTGAGCTATGGCTGCATATAAACAATGGCTAAAGCAATTTATATGAATAGTTTATAAAGCACTTCAGGGCACTCAGAGATGAAGGGTGCTTATATAAATGTGAGATAGTACCATGAATCTAGGTTGGCGTTTACTTTCTTGATAAGTGTTCTTGGGTATGACCTGAGGTGCTGACTCTAACCTCCTGCCATCTCTATACAAGAGAATTTCACATACATTGAACAGTCAAGTTATGCTCCCATTTTTGGGGTGTGTGTATCTGATGTTTACAGCTGAGGATTTGGGAGTCAGACCTCCTGGGTTCCCTTCCTGTCTCTGCAACAAACACATGGTGGTGGGACCTCAGACAAGTCACTTCATTTCTCTTTGCCTCATCTTAATAATCTGCACCTCAGGTATGAGAACACAGGAGTGTTATTTGGTTTATTTTATTAAGTGCTTCTAATGGGGTCAGCATCCATCTCTCGCAAGTCCCCCCCCCCCGGTTGGGCGTGTCTGTGTTCTTACAGTAAGTAGTCCTGGCCCTGGTATTGGGTCATATTCCCAGGGCTTCCTCCTTGGAGACACTATCTTCCTGTGGTCCTCCCCAGGCTCAATCCCTACTCAGTCCCAGCAGCCAGCCAGGAGCTACTTCATTGCTCTCCTGGTCTCTGCCAGTAAACTGTCTTTGGCTCAGCCTAGAAGCCAGCCAGGAACCTCTCGCTCCCCCTGTCCCTGCCAGGAAACCATCTTTGGTCCTGCTGCTCTACCAGCCAGGCACACATTCCTTTCTTCTCCAGCTCCAAGCAGCAATTAACTACTGCTCTGTTCTGTAGCTCCTTTTATAGGGCCCTCCTGGCCCCTGACTGGCTGTTCCAGTAGCCCCTCTGATTGGTTGCTTCCTCACAGCCACTCTAGGCCAATTGGAGGACTTCTCCACTGCTCCTTTCCTGGGATGTATGTGGCAGAACCCGGAGGCCTTCAGCAGGGGGCCTTTGGGCCTAATCAACCCCATCACAGTCTTTTGACTTCCTAGGATGCAAAGGCATGGGAGGAAGGCAAAGGACTATTTTTCAAAGGTCCAGAGGAAATATATTTAATTGTCTTCTAGAAAAGGGTGGTCACACACTTCTTCTGGCTCTTCTAAGTCTCCTGTGATTAGATCCATACTTTCAGCTGTAGGTCCAAGAAAACAACATGAACACCTTGCCCCAAGCCAGAGGTTCTGCTCAAACACTTGCCATCAGTGTAGGGAATGGAAATAGTATAGACTAGATATAACTATATAATACTTCTGTGGGCCCATAGCCATAATATTTGAATATTTTCCTTTTCTCCATCCTTAAGGCTTCCCCTGTCCTAGAAATGCCTGTTGAAGATCTCAATCAGGTTAACACATCTCTTCTGGTAAATTACAGTGTATATCCCATGCTTGTTTTCTTTCAATGTTATTCAAATACCTTTACTCCCAACCTCCCACCTAGAACAGATTTTGAACTTCCTAAAAATTATAGTGGTGTCTTAAATATAGAATCAGGTATCCAGCTATCCAGTACTCGTCTATCAAACTCTGAATCCATTTGCTAATCTTGCATTTAAATGGTTTGCTCCTTTTAATCAGAATGTTAAGAATTTTTGGTACAGTTTTTTCCCCCCCTCTAATGAAGCATCAAATCTCTTTCACAAACAATAACTCTGGTCACATTCAAATACCCCCACATTCCCTTCAGTACTGCTGCCTGCTTCCTGCTAATGATAAATCATTTACATTCATTTTCCCTTGCTACATTATCCAACAAAGTTTCAAGAAATTATAACTTGTTACTTTTTAGATCAACTGTAAATTGAGATAAGAAGCAGTTTGCCAGTGTAGTTTGATGTATTTACTTGGGCTCAGCAGGAATATAAACCTAATTAAGAAAAAGTCTCAAAATATATCAACAAGTCATTACTTCCCCTGCCAGTAGGGGCGATAGACCAGTGGTCTCCAAAGTTTTTGGATCGTGCACCCCTACGGTGCTGCCGAAGAAAGGAGAGGGGAAGACCTGCCGCAAGTGCGCTGCTAAAGAAAGAAAACGGGAAGTTCCGCCGCAGGCATGCTGCTGAAGAAAGAAGGAGGGATGGCGTGCAGAGCTGCCGCCGAAGAAAAAAAAATGAAGGAATGCCTTCTGGCGGCGCTTCTCCTGCTGCGCACCCCCTGGGATCCTCTGGCACACCCCCTCGGGTGCGCGCACCCCACTTTGGAGACCACTGTGATAGACAGCTCCAGATGGAAGGCTCTATCAAATAGCTGAGAGTCTGAAGAGTCAATTTAAGAATCACAGTAATCAGATGTGGATAAGTCTAGTGGGTCATCTGGTCAATCACTCTGCTGTTAGTGATTATTATCTACAGAATATTCTTCAGTGTTTTGTCCAGTCCAGTGTTAAATGACTACAGCAAAAAGCACCTACCATGTTGCTTAGGAAATTACTCCACTGTCTAATAAACCTCACTGTTAGGAGGTACTCTCTTCTTTATTCTAATACATACATGGGCACATATCTGCTCTTAAAAGGCCACAACCCCACTAGACTTTGATTGATGAGTTATTTTGTTTTCATTTGGTCTTGGGTATATCATCATGCATTTTCTCTTTACAGGGGAACTTCCTATGGAATGGCTGAATTTAAAATATTAGCAAAATAACTTGTGTGTGTTATTACATTTTTTTAAAGTATTGCATCATGGATAATAAAAAGGTGAAATTGTGTCTTCATTTCAGGTGGAAGACCAAAACATCTCCTCTGTACATTGTACAATCTTTCATTGTACATTGTATAATCTTTCTTTTCATAGCGGGTGTTGTTTCAACCACTGAACTATAAGTGATGCTCAGACCTTTCTGCTTTCTGGCTGAAGAACAAAAACATAAGGGTTTTAAAACTGTATAGCTGAATGCCTCACATTCATCCTGCTCCTCACCGTACTTTTCCCCAAACTCATACTATCCCAGCCAGACTGGGGAAGAGTCAGAGAAGCCTTATATCATCAATCTCAGAATGATGGCTGTTTTGGAACATATTCATTAAGTAAAAAGCTCCAATTATGGTAATTGTCCTGGGGGAAAAGAAAGAGAATACAGAGCAATGCCTACTTTCAGAATCTGATTGCATTAAAACAGGAGTTTTAAGATGAAGATTTTTAATATGGGGAATGTCACTCGATTTTTAAAAGAGATGAGCCTCAGTCACAAAGTTTACACATGAATCCACATTTCTTCAAAGTTCAAGGGTGTTTGATCCAGGGATTTTGCCTTATTTTATTATTTGTATTACTGTAGCACCTCGAAGCACTAGTCAGGGACCATTTTGCTAGAAGCTGTACAAACACAGAACAAAAAGATGGCTCTTGTCCCACAGAGCTTACAGCTTAATAAAAGACAAGAAACGGATGCAGACAGAGATGGGGAGGTACAAGGAACAAGTGAGACAATATTGCCAACATGAAAGGCAGTGGTCCAGTAGACCAGCATTCTAACCATTGTACAAGTTTTTTGTAAGCATCACAGCAAAGGAGAGTTTTAAGGAGGGATTTGAAAGTAGACAGTGAGGTTTGCACGTATTTACAGGGAGCTCCTCCCAAGCCATTCGGGAAAGCCCAGGAGAAAGCACAAAGATGCCAGTTTGAAAATGTAACAAATGGGGAATGGAGGCGGTCATCATGGGCCAATAAGAGGCAAGAGCCGACCTCTCTATAGTGAATGAGAGATGATAGGTAGGGATAGGCCATGAAGGACACTGAAAGCTTGTGTTGGATGAGATAGCGCATAGCCTAAACATATCCTAAAGCTGTGAGTCCCCTGCTTGCGTACACATACTTGTGCTAGCTCTTATCAAGCATAAATATGGAGCGAGCATAAATTGTAGAGTAGCCATGGTAGCACCAGTTTCAGGCAAGTTTTACCAGGCATGGCTCAGATGTACCTCCTCTACTGATATCTGCATAGATATTTACATTTGCACTAGAGCTCTTTGTGGGACTGTTTTTAATCCCATCCTGCCATACCCACTCCCACCCACTTATGCTATTATGGCAGCAGGTCCTGTGTGACCCACAGGATCTCAATCCCACCCTGCAATATCCACTCCCATCCGCTCCTATTATGGTAGCCGGTCCTGCAGGACCCCACATGATCCCATTCCTGCTGCAGTGCTCTATACTAATCCGGTGCAGGTTCTAACTTGCACTAGCTCGATGAGAGCTAGAGCAAGTAGGTGTACACCCCTAGCTCATAGTACAGACATAGCCATAGAGAAAAAGGAGCCAGTAGAGGAATGAAAAGAGAAGGGTGTCATCGTTGCAGCAGCATTCTGAATGGGTATGAGTGGGGAAAAGATACCTTTTGTCCAGGTCAGAGAAAAAGCTGTTGCAATACTCAAGACAGGAGATGAGGAGGATCCGGATGAAAGTTTTAGCTGTGTGGATATATAGGAAAGGGATATCTTAGAGAGATTATGCACAAAGAAGTGACAAGATTTAAACATGGACCACTCTCTAGATCCTCACATTTAGGTTGTGTCAAAGATGATGCCACATTGGGGGGCTGAGTGACAGGCAGGATTGGTGATGTCCACATTGATCAAGAAAGAAGGTAGTCCAGAGAGTTTGGGGAGAAAGCTAGGAGTTATATTTTAGCCATATTGAGCTTAAGCCGAGTGATAGACATCCATAAGGAGATATCAGAAAGACAGGCCAAGATTTTGGTTTGGACAGAAGGAGAAAAATCTTGAGTAGAGGTGGATCTGAGAATCATCACAATAGAGATGATAGCTGAATTAGCATTTGTGGATGAGATTACCCATATGTTATCTATACAAAGGACAAATCATTTTAAACTAAGAAAAAGCAACAGAATGGGCTTCAAGGAAGAGCACATAGTATACATGTTTACCTTGGAGCAGGCAGCTTATGAATACAAAATGGCAGCTAGGAGAGGGTCTTCCCTTTATTTAAAGATGTAGTACATAGAAAACAGTAACTAATACAAACGTCATACTCTACAGGGCCCATCGTTAGTTTTGGAAGACAAAATCCAGTTCAATAGGACACTTACCGTAATATTCTGTGGCACTGTTTACAGACTGAAGGTCATTTTCCTCCCTAAATCCTTCCGGTTATCAAGATTTTACCACTCAGTAACCAACATATTTTCCAGTATATGTGGTTCCAGATGTCGGAGCAATGCAAAACTTTGCTCAGAAACAATGTTCTGTTAGGCCATTTGTTCTTCCACATTCACAGGAGGAGAATGCTGAACAAAATCACTGGAGTTTTTTTTAAATCTCTTTGTTGGGAAACCGTTCCAATTTGGCAAAACAATCATGCAGGGAAATGACCGACTGTTACTCTCCTGTAACTGGAGTTCTTTTTAGATGTTCTCTGTACATTCCCCTTTCATTGGATGTGTAGGTGGTGCACCACCATCAACCCAGCTCATGAGTGGGGAAGGTGTAGAGACAACTCAGAGAAAAACTGTATATGCTTTGGACTTGATTTCCAGAAGTGCTGGGTGCTCAACACCTCTGGAAACCAGACTTGGTTCATGTGTGCATAAAATCTTATTCTGAAAGATTTTCTTATTGTTAATGTCTTCCTTGCCTGGTGACATACTGGCTGTGCTCTGCCCAGCTATGCTGGTTCATGCTTCACCTTCCAGCCAGGTATCTTAGAACATTATAACTCAAAACACTGAATTCTGCATTACAGCTGTATTGTGTTATCTGTTTCCTCTCACGATCCCACATGGCATGAATATCAAGTTTTGGCACTTGCAGGATATACTTTGCCTTATGGAAGAAGTCACATAATTATTCAGTTTGCATTCAAATTAACCAACCTGTAGTATTCCAAATTCTTCTGTTTAAGAGACTGCATAAAACATTTTAAGGAAAATAGAGGTGAACCCAATTACAGAATAGTGAATTTGCATAGAGGCAAACTGCAATGCAGTACTGTAGAGTGTAAGATAAAAGTTCTGAATTGTTTCTGTGCATTGCAATGTGCAATTCTGTTTACAGTGAGGTCAATCAGTGGATAAAATGATTGTTGTATGAGGGTTCACATGTACCAAATGCTCTTACAGGGAAAATGATCTTTGAAAATCATGATATTAGACTATAAGCAGAATTACTGTGATGACACCTAGTTCACTCAACTATCTTCCCAAATAGCAAACATGGTTAAAGCGGTAAAATTTAGCCCATATCCTACCATTTTTATCTCAATGGATTGTGTGTTGTGATCTCATTATGTGAGTGGTGTTTGGGCTAATTGCAAGACAGCATCAACTGTATTATGGGACTTTGAGCCTAGAAATTTTTCTGAAAAACTAGGTCTATTATGAAATGCTGCCTTTATTTTGTTTTTACAACCATTCCTCAGATTCCCCGTCCTCCCACTGAATCTAGGCTTGTTACAACCCATTTAATGAAATGGCACTTCTTCTACATCATTCATGAGGTGATTTGTCAACTCTGTGACATGGTAATAGACAAAAAATAGATGTGAAGCCCCAATTGCCAACCTGCTTAATGGGGAGGATAAAGCGTAATGGTAATGTCTAGTGGCTAATGTAGCAGTCAGGGAAAAGAAATAAATGGGGGAGGGCAGGGGAGAAACCCACTTTTCAAGGGCAGCCTACACTGTATCTGTCCTGTGAGATAATCTGATGACACTCATCTAAAGTCTGTAAATCCATCAAACTATTCACCTGTTAGTGTTGTGACAAAATTCCTCCTCTACCTTAGCGGGTCTTGCGCTTATTTGCTCACCTTGGAGCTTCAAGGCAGCCCTCAGCTTGGCCGTTTTTCTGAACCCACAGTCCAGGTTGACTCCTCCTGTGTCTGACCAGGAGTTGGGAGGATTTGGGGGCAACTCGGGCCCACCCTCTACTCCGGGTTCCAGCCCAGGGCCCTGTGGAATGCAGCTGTCTAGAGTGCCTCCTGGAACAGCTGTGCAACAAACTACAACTCCCTGGGCTACTTCCCCATGGCCTCCTCCCAATACCTTCTTTATCCTCACCATAGGACCTTCCTCCTGGTGTCTTATAATGCTTGTACACCTCAGTCCTCCAACAGTCCATGTTCTCATTCTCAGCTTCTAGTGCCTCTTGCTCCCAGCTCCTCACATGCACCACACACTGAAGTGAGCTCCTTCTTAAAACACAGGTGCCCTGATTAGCCTGCCTTAATTGATTCTAGCAGCTTCTTGATTGGCTGCAGGTGTTCTAATCAGCCTGTCTGTCTTAACTGTCTCCAGAAGGTTCCTGATTGTTCTGGAACCTTCCCTGTTACCTTACCCAGGTGAAAGGGACCTGCTTAGCCTGGGGCTAATATATCTGCCTTCTATTACTCTCCTGTAGCCATCTGGCCAGATCCTGTCACAGTGATTTAAAATCAAAGGCAAGATTAAGTGGTTTAAGAGAGATTAAAACCAAGACTGTCCTTTGAGCTACACTAAAATACAATAGAACCTCAGAGTTACGAACTGATCGGTCAACCACTCACCTCATTTGGAACCAGAAGTACACAATCAGGCAGCAGCAGAGACAAGAAAGGGCAAAAAGGCAAATACAGTGCAGTACTATGTTAAACAAACTACTAAAAAAAAAAGGGAAAGCAGCATTTTTCTTCTGCACAGTAAAGTTTCAAAGTTGTATTAAGTCAATGTTCAGTTGTAAACTTTTGAAAGAACAACCATAACGTTTTGTTCAGAGTTATAAACATTTCAGAGTTATAAACATTCCCAAGGTGTTCATAACTCAGAGGTTCTACTGTACTGCTGCTGGAAATCCAGAGCCAATTTTGATATGGAAAACATGGTTTGCTGGCAATATCTGGATTAATCTTCCCAATGGAATGAAATTGGATACAAAGTAGCACGCACTCAGCACTATTAGGATGGCATGGACCAATGGCAATTAATGCCACTTGCGAAATCTCTACCCTTGCATACCTGTCTTGAGACTCCTAAAATCTGATTTTCAAAGGTGCTGAGTGCCTGCAGCAGCTCCCATTATCATCAATGGAAGTTGTGGGTGCTTGATATTTTTGAATCAAGTTGAACATTCAAAAATTGAAGGACCCAAAATCCCTGGTCACTCTTGAAAATCTTGGACTAAATTATTTTGCTCAGTCTGTTTCCCTTCTGTCAGTTGTCAATCCTACAGAAATGAACTGTGATCACTTTGTAAAGTTAACATCCCCCCAAAACAACAATTCACAGTGCAAAATAACAAATGGCCTAATCTTACAGCCCAACTCCTGCTGAAGTCATTGTGGATTTTTGCCTGAGAAAGGATTGCATAATTGGGCACTAAATATTCCAGAAAATGTTCAGGTTGGATATAAGATCATAGAAGAGTGAATTCCAGTTAGAGTAAATGGTAAAGATGTATAATTTCTTGTAAGTATGCTGTAGTATGCATTAAAGACCATTGCTATTCAAGCGAGACTAATTTAAATTGATAGTGTTATTGGACTAATAAGCAATTCCAGATCTTCAAACTTCAGAAAAGGCCAGCATGTCACCAACGGTGATATAATATATATAAAGCACATTATTTAAACTGCAGTATATCTTAACTTTTACCAGAGACTATATTAAGCATTTCTTAACAACCGAGGTTCTGGGTAAGATTGTGTGTTCTGAAAAGGATTTACATAATCTACATAAACAGATTGTATTTTGACCCTGCAACTAACACACATTTTGACCAGGGGAACTGGTACCTTTCACAGAATTCAGCATTATTATTAATTTGGGTTAAGATTTTCAAAAACTGGAGGCTTGAGTTAGGCACCTAAGTTCCACCTAGCCTTCCTAAATAAGAAGGCTGATTTTCAAGAGTACTGAGCACCCAGCAACCTCTCACTGAAGTTAGTGGGAGCTCAACACTTTTGAACATCATTCCACTTAGCTGGGATTTCATGATTTTTGAAGGTGCTTAACTTCGTCTAACTCTCAATCTTCCTTAAACATGCCACCCTAGGTTTCTAAATATGGATGTATGATCTTAACTTTTGAAGCTCTTGGCCTTAAACAACAGAATCATAAACCTCAGCTTAAGTATCCTCCTCCTCTTGTTTTTCTTTTCTAAGGCCCCTATTTCTCCTTGTTGTCGCTGTCCCTAGATCCCTATTTCAAAGAGACATGTACATTCTTTTTTCTCCTACACTTCAGTTAATAGGACCCACCTGCTATGGCTGTAAGAGTAAACCAGCAGAATAGCGCACTTCTGTTCAGGTGCCTGGCACCTGACACCCTTTCACAACTTGTTTCTGAGGAATTTTGAGGAAATTATAAACACACACACACACGCTTGTGTATTTCAAATCCAGATTCAACACAGGGGAGTATTAACTTCAATTCTGTCCTACAAATATCCCTAATTCTAGTTATTTTTTCACAGCCAAACAGAGTTGTCAAGGCAATAATTTTATAAATCAATATTTGGAAAATTATTATTATTATTACTAGTTTCAGAGTAGCAGCTGTGTTAGTCTATATTCGCAAAAAAGAAAAGGAGTACTTGTGGCACCTTAGAAACTCAAATTTATTTGAGCATAAGCTTTCATGAGCTACAGCTCACTTCATCGGATGCATTCGTGGAAAACACAGTGGGGAGATTTACACACACACACACACACACACACACAGAACATGAAACAATGGGTATTATCATACACACTGTAAGGAGAGCGATCACTTAAGATGAGCTATTACCAGCAGGAAGGAGGGGAGGGGGAAGGAGGAAAACCTTTTGTGGTGATAATCAAGGTGAGCCATTTCCAGCAGTTAACAATGTCTGAGGAACAGTGGGAGTGGGGGGGGGGGGGGGGAGAAACAACATGAAGAAATAGTTTACTTTATGTAATGACCCATCCACTCCATTTTCCACCGAATGCATCCGATGAAGTGAGCTGTAGCTCGCGAAAGCTTATGCTCAAATAAATTTGTTCGTCTCTAAGGTGCCACAAGTACTCCTTTTCTTTTTTGCGAATACAGACTAACACGGCTGCTACTCTGAAACCATTAAATTGATAGTTATCGAGGAAGTCCCTTGACGTGTAAAGTTTCCTTACATTATAGTTACACTATCATTTCAGGTTTCAGAGTAGCAGCCATATTAGTCTGTATTCGCAGAAAGAAAAGGAGTACTTGTGGCACCTTAGAGACTAACAAATTTATTTGAGCATAAGCTTTCGTGAGCTACAGCTCACTTCATCGGATGCGTTCCAGGACAGAAGGTAGCCATGCCTTGCTCATCTTGGTCTATTAGCCTACTATTTTTTTTAAAAATAGCATACTCAGACCCATCAATGCGTGTTCTGGCAGAAGAAGCTCCAGATAATATTTTGCCTACAGCTGCACTCAGTGAACTAAGGGTAAGCATTGGCTACACTATTTTGACTCCGACACAGTATGGTCTATACCTGCTGCTGTAAATGAGCTTGAAATGCGTCTTTACATGTCAATTTTGCTTGCCTCCTTTCAGATGCAAGCAGCCTCCTCTGCTTTCAACTTTCAGCTCTTGCATCTCAAACACTACACTAAATGCAGGCTGTCACATCCACTGTTTCATATATAAAAGGGCATTTCTTCCCCACACATACAGAAGTGTTACAGCATCTGTGGGAGAGGGTAGAAGACCCTGTGGTATTTTCAGGAAATCACCCAGATTGGAGAGGTTTTGTGGAAGTTGCTTCCAACCCTCTGAGATTATGGGGATCCCAGTGGGCAGGAAACATTCACATGTGGGGAGCAGAAGGTGGCCATATGGAGTATGCCTGAAGCTTATTGAGATGGGGACACCCAAAAAAGTTGACGCAAATCAACAAAAGGTGCGATATCAATACCTACAAGTTAAAGCATGTTATACTCCTGAATGAGAGTATCCACATGGGTGTTTAACGCGCTTCAATTTATGCACATTGACATCATTACTTTGGTTGATTTGCCTTTGCTTTCCTGAGTGGCCCTGTGTAGACATTGCCTCAAATTAGAAAACTGTGGTCTTATTTAACACAAGTTAATTGGGTGGTAATTGACTCAAGTTAGCAAACATTATTGAAAATGCTCATCTACACATTCCACAAAGGCTTGTGCTTTACCCTAGGCTGAGGTAGTATAAAAAGAACTTATGTTTTAAAACTTGTTATCCAACATATTTTAAAACTCTGAATATAGGGCAAGTTGTATTTTAATGTGTTAGATGGTCGAGGTGAGCCCTATTTAAAATACAGCTTGGCTTGAACACACACACTTAGATGTGTGTGTTTTGCTTCATTTTGCTTGATAACTTACTTTGTTCTGTCTTTTTCTGTTATTACTTGAAACCACTTTTAAAACTTGTTAAAGTGTGGTAGCCAATATACGTTTAGTGGTGTTGTGGGGTTTTTTTCTTTTCTCTGTTTGTGTTTAAGAACCCCCCAAATACCTCTTATCCTATACTGAACATATGCCTACGGTACATCATCAACATGTGCTTTGGGACAAATATTTATGGTGTGCTTTGATCAGCACGTACAATGTTAGTTAACTTGAGTTAACTGGCAAGCAATTTACTAGAGTTAAACTCTAGTCCAGACATACTCATGGAGGACTGATCACTGGATGTCTTTGTACATACCAACCAGTGATTTGGTATCTTAGAGACTTTTGCATTTGTTGGCCAAATGCTGCCCTGACACACAAATCTGTGCAACCCCATTGGACCCCATTCACAAATAAAATAGGGCAGAATATGTCTCTGTTTCTATTTAAAGAGCTCCACAGGCTACCTCTAAACAGTGTACACTAGGAGTATTTACACACAGGATGTCTCTGGACCTACTTTATTCCAAAAGTTGCATTAAACTGAAAATCCATGCATTATATATAAAGCACGGACACACTTGCCCTCACCTAGATTTATTAAAAATGCAGCACATTCAGTTATAGTTAATTCAGTCATTTAACTGGTCTCCATTAGCAAGCAGCTTCATGTACATAACACCAACATAGAATCATGCAGAACTAATTTATTCATTGAACAAGTTTATTTATTCTTCATCTAAATACATTTTATTATTAATAGAGCCTCTCAGTCTTCAGAGATGGCAGTGCAGCAAATGTATTCCTCTAACTGCATTTTGCCTGTTTTTCTAACTTTTTCCATCAATACTGGTGACACATACATTTACATCAATGAATGTAAAGGTTTTACATTCTCCATCATAGCTATTGTTCTCATTTTAATCTCTCTTTCTTTCCAATACACCAAAAAAGCAAAAGAAAAAGCAAAGAAAGGAAGCTGATCTGGTGAAACTCCTTGGAAATTTATGGTTTGCTTCTCCCCATACCTGATTCTGCATTATTGAAGTCAATGAGAGTTTTGCCATAGAGATCATTAGGCCCAGAATGAATGCTCACCAATCTACTAGAATTCTTTGAGGGGGTCAAAAATTGTGGACAAGGGGGATCCAGTGGATATAGTGTACTTAGATTAGGGTGACCAGACAGCAAGTATGAAAAATTGGGAGGGGAGCAAGGGTTAATAGGCACCTATATAAAACAAAGCCCCAAATATTGGGACTCTCTCTATAAAAATGGGGACATCTGGTCACTCTTAGATTTTCAGAAAGCCTTTGACAAGGTCCCTCTGTGACATTGCACTCCATATGTTTATGGAATTATGCTTATGAGTGTGAAATAATGTAACTAAAATATGCTTTATGCAAAAGCTCTTTTGTAAGGTATCATTACAAAGCTTATAATCTGAGTGTGTTCGTCCTATTTGTATGAATGTATCTTTCTTGTATTTAAAAATACAAAATCTAGAAATATGAATTATTACTCTGAGGTCCTACTGTAATTATGCAAAGTGTGGGCCATTAATGGTTGCTTGAAATCTTGATGGCTCCCATTAACTAGGACAATTGGTTCTAAATGTCTCTTTTTACTTGTGAGCCTTCCTGTATACCTGGGTGCCAGACAGTGAGTAATGAAGTCTCACAGGACATGTGAACATGTCACATGATACTGGAATCAATCTTAAACCTGGTGCTTTTCCATTTAAAAGGAAGGGTGGGAATCCAGAGAGAGACAAAGGATTCCCGCCTTGTTCCAAAGATATAAAAGGGGGTGGAATAGAACAAAGGGGGCTGCCAGTCATGAGGAATCCCTGAGTTACCATCTAAACTGGAACTAACTGTACTGGGGAAAGGATTGGGCCCAGACTACAAAAGAGTCTAGTCTGTAAAAGAAGCTTATTGGAACATCTCTCAGGGTGAGATTTACCTGTATTCAGTTTCTTAATGTATTAGGCTTAGGCTTCCATGTTTTGTTTTATTTTGCTTGGTAACTTACCTTGTTCTGTCTTTTTCTGTTATTACTTGAAACCACTTAAATCCTACTTTTTATACTTAATAAAATCACTTTTGTTTATCAGTAAACCCACAGTAAGTGATTAATATCTGGGGGAGCAAACAGCTGTGCATCTCTCTCTATCAGTGTATCAGAGGGTGGACAATTTATGATTTTACCCTGTATAAGCTTTATACAGACTAAAATGGATTTATTTGGCATTTGGATCCCATTGGGAACTGCGTGTCTGGGTGCTAGAGATAGGCAACTTCCTAAGCAGTTTTTGATTAAAGTCTGCAGCTTTGGGGGCATGGATCAGACCTGGGTCTGTGTTGCAGCAGGCTAGCATCTCTGGCTCAACAAGGCAGGGTTCTGGAGTCCCAAGCTGGCAGTGGAAAACATGTTCAGAGGTAATTCCAGCATGTCAAGTGACAGTCCCAAGGGGGTCTCTGTGACTGAACCCATCAAAGCCTCACCAAAGGCTCTTAAGGAAAGTAAGCTGTCATAGGATAAAAGGGAAGGTCCTCTAATGGATTGGTAACTAGTTGAAACAAAGGGTAGGAATAAAATGGTCAGTTTTCAGAATGGAGAGAGGTAAATAGTGGTGTCCCCCAGGGGTCTGTACTGGGACAGGTCCTATTCAACATATTCATAAATGATCTGGAAAAAGGGATAAACAGCGAGGTGGCAAGATTTGCAGATGATGCCAAACTACTCAAGATAATTAAGTCCCAGGCAGACTGCAAAGAGCTATTTAAGGATCTCTCAGAACTGGGTGACTGAGCAACAAAATGATAGATGAAATTCAGTGTTGATAAATGCAAAGTAATGCACACTGGAAAACATAATTCCAACTATACATACAAAATGATGGGGCCTAAATTAGCTGTTATCACTCAAGAAAGATCTTGGAGTCATTGTGGATAGTTCTCTGAAAACATCCACTCAATGTGCAGCGGCCATCAAAAAAAGCGAACTGAATGTTGGGAATCTTTAAGAAAGGGATAGATAATAAGACAGAAAATATCATAATGTCTTTATACAAATCCATGTTACACCCACATCTTGAATACTACATATGGATGTGGTCGTCCCATCTCAAAAAAAGATATATTGGAATTGGAAAAGGTTCAAAGAAGGGCAACAAGAATAATTAGGGATATGGAATGGCTTCCATAAGAGGACAGATTTATAAGACTGGGAATTTTCACCTTGGAAAAGAGATGACTAAGGGGGCATATGATAGAGGTCTATAAAATCTTGACTGGTGTGGAGAAATTAAATAAGGAAGTGTTATTTACTCTCTCTCATAACACAAGAACTAGGCATTACCAAATGAAATTAATAGGCAGCAGGTTTGAAAACAAACAAAAGGAAGTATTTTTCACACAATGCACAGTCAACCTGTGGAACTCCTTGCTACAGGATATTGTGAAGGCCAAGACTGTAACAGGGTTCAAAAAAGAACTAGATAAATTCAGAGAGGATAGGTCCATCAATGGCTATTAGCCAGGATGGGCAGGGATGGTGTCCCTAGCCTTTGTTTCCAAGAAGCTGGTAATGTGTGACAGGGAATGGATCACTTGATGATTACCTGTTCTGTTCATTCCCTCTGGGGCACCTGGCATTGCCCACTGTTGGAAGACAGGATACTGGGCTAGATGGACCTTTGGTCTGACCTAGTATGGCTGTTCTTATCTTTGTGTCTTTTTCTTATGCTATACTCTATGCTTCCAGCAAGCCTGCTCTCTCCTGCTGGAACAACTCCCTTAAAATACTAGGAATACTTCATTCCAGTCTCCTCACTGTTCCCTCCCTGAGCCCATTTCCCGTGCTTTGTCTTGTGTTTATCTTATCTCCTTAGACTATGCTTCTCAGGGCACCTATAAAGACTTAGGTCAGGTCTACACTACCATTTACTTCAGTACAACTTACGTTGCTCTGGGGTATGAATAAGCCACCCCCCCCCCCCCCGAGCAACGGAGGTTACACCAACCTAATCGCCAGTGTGGACAGCGCTGTGTCAGTAGGAGAGGTTCTGCTGCTTCTATTGTAGAGTAGCCCTAAGTTTATGTTTTTGAAATGCAGTGAAAGATGAAAATCAGAAACACAGCAGAGAGTACTTCTTCCCTCTATGCATCTCCTCTGATTTCTCAAACACTTGGATTGTCTCATATACTGGATACATTTGGGAACTAAAGGCGAGATTCAAAGCCCACTGAACTCTGTGGAAGTCTTTCCACTAATGTCAGCCAGCCTGAAGTGACAGAAGCCCTTAACTCTGTTGCCTTCCTCTTGTTTGTTCTTCCCCCATTCCACTTGGCTTTCTCCTAGTTATTGAGGATGAGAGAGCCTTTCATGACAGAAGAACTAACTAACTATGATATAGTCCTATCAATAAGAAAAGGAGTATTTGTGGCACCTTAGAGACTAACAAATTTATTAGAGCATAAGCTTTCGTGAGCTACAGCTCACTTCATCGGATGCGAGCTGTAGCTCACGAAAGCTTATGCTCTAATAAATTTGTTAGTCTCTAAGGTGCCACAAGTACTCCTTTTCTTTTTGCGAATACAGACTAACACGGCTGCTACTCTGAGTCCTATCAATGAAACCCTGTGCCCAAGGAGGGAGTGTTCTGGCATTACAGATGAAATCCATTTTGTTATTTGTTTTCAGTGCATGGGAAGCTGATGCACACCTTGATCTAGCAGAGGGCAATCAGTCAACTAGCTCTAATTAGAGCACCACTGATTCTTCGCTTTCAATTTGTTATTTGGAAATTAACACTTTTGAACTCAGTTAAGATCTTCAAGTCTACAATCAGCCAGTTTGCAAAAGGGCGACATGTCCAGTCTTATTAACACCTGGTCCATCCGGCAGATGTCTGTCAGCACCATTATCCTTTGAGATACAACAATACTGGATACAATTTTGTATCTGTGTCATTCACGTTAAAAGAAAATTATGTATGCTCCCATTTTTAAGTAAACATTTTAATATGGCAACATGGTCCATTCTTGTGCTTCTTCATTTATTTACTTTCCTTTGATGGACTGAAGAAGTTTCCTTCTTTCACAGCACTTTTTTACCCTTGTTATTTTGCCTATTATTTGTGTGAGTTTGTTTCCTCCCTTCCTTCCCAGCAAAGTTACTATACTGACAACAAAGTATCATCTCTCCTTTGGAGAATATGGAAACACTGAATCCAACTGTACAGTAATTGACTCTCTGGGGAAAAAATGTATCTTTAAGATGTATTCCTACTAGAAATATTTTATCTGCTACTAAATGTTTAATTCTGGAAGAAAAAGGCAATCCACACTAAGAATTAGAAGATGTTTTTAAAATCACAGTAATGGGAACATCTAAAAAACAGTTTAAAGTTTAAACCATGAGAAAGCAACTCAGTGGTCCTGGAGATTTCAATGAACCATAAGCAATTAAAATGGGGTGTGGGGAAGCCTATGGAGTGCTCACCACTTCAGGCTCTGTGTAAGCTCATCATTGTTCCCTTCAAGGCTCCCAACGCGATCAGGAAAGAAAACATGTCTCAATAAGTTAGTCTGGTGCATGAGCTAGCATAGCAAAAGAAACAGCCATGCAGAGACACCAGGTCCAGGAGGAGCTGCAGTCATTACAGAACTAATAAGTCTGGCCTCCTGGAAATGTACTGCTGCCAACATATTCTCACTTTCCCTTCCACAGCTGATTGGGTTCATTAAATAGTCATTGAAGGAGGTTTAGAAGACAGACAATTCACTCTAAGAAACAAAAGAACAGCCATACTGGGTCAGACCAATTGTCCATCTAGCCCAGTATCCTCTCTTCCAACCATGACCAATGCCAGATGCTTCAGGTGGAATGAACAGAACAGGGCAATTATCGAGTGATCTATCTTGTCATCCCTTCTTTCTGGTTAGCTGTAGTGCAGAATGGAAGGTATCATTGGGAAAAACAGGAGAGAAAGGTTATAAAGGAGGATGCAAAAGCCCTTATTTCTCTTTAACAAGTCTCCTATCACTATCCCCGTTTAGGGTTTGATTCTACTCTCCCTTGTGCCAAAGGGAGCTGAAAGCACTCAATGTCCATGAGGAACTCAGCACTTCACAGAGCTGGACGTGTAAATGGAAGCAGGATCAGAACAGGAACAGGTCCTCAACCTCTATACAAATTAGAGATAACAAAAGCATGGCAGTGATACTTCTTTTGAGTAGGCATGTGGTCATTATACTCCACATTCAACTCATTAAGGAAGTGAGAGGGTCCTTTTGAAGATAGAGCAGATCTCCTGTGGTTCAGGACAACATGCAGAAGCCACATGGGGACACTGCCATGTGTCAGCAGTAAATTAAACCACTAAACAATCTGTTATTCAGAGGGGTGAGGGGTCATCTATGTGACTGAAAATGTTAAACTGGCCTAAGACCTAAGTGTTTTAAGTATTCTTGGAAGGGATCCTATTCTAGGAAAGAGGGGGGAAAGATGAGCACTCAAGAGCAACATTCAGGTTAAAAATTATGTTACTAAGAGGACCAATTAACAGCAAAATTTTAAAAAACTCTAAATTTACTTTTTATCATTTAGACTCTGCCTTGCACTTCATTCAGTCCAGACAATGAAACTAGACTGTTTCTGTTTCTAGTCAATATCATCTTCCAGGTTCTCATGCATTAGCACACTGCTGCAATTATTTACATTTCCAACACTGCAGGGGAACTCAACAGAGGCCTTGTCTACACTGGCAAGTTTTTGCGCAGTAAAGCAGCTTTCTGTGGTGTAACTCCGGAGGTGTACACATTGCCAAGCCACTTAGTGCGCAGAAACTGAACAACTGAACAGTTGCAGCATTGTAAAAAAGCCACCCCAATGAGAGGCATACAGCTTTCTGCGCCGGGGCTACAGCACTGCAGTGCCAGTGTAGACACCCTGGTTGATTACAGTGCTGCAACTGGCCTCCAGGATGTGTCCCACAATGCCTGTTCTCACCTCTCTGGTCATTAGTTTGAACTCTACTGCCCTACCCTCAGGTGACCAACCAGGAGCCCCACCCCTTAAATCTTTGGGAATTTTCAAAGTCCCCTTCCTGTTTGCTCAGTGATGTGTGCAGTTGTCTCAGCACTTCTTTCCAGGTGGCCATGCCTGCTCCATGCACTAGGCGATCCCCCGTTTGGAGCAATGAAGAGCTGCTGGACTTTATCAGCATTTGGGGAGAGGAGGCTGTCCAGTCCCTGCTGCACTCCAGCCACCGGAATTATGATACCTATGGACAGATTTCACAATCCATGACAGAAAGGGGCCATGACCGGGACACACTGCAGTGCAGGGTCAAAGTGAAGCAGCTGCAGAATGCCTACCACAAAGCCCGCGAGGCAAACCACCACTCCAGTGCTACCCTCACAACCTGCCAGTTCTACAAAGAGCTGGACGCGATACCCAACTCCACAGACCACTTCAGTGGCTTGCATGCCAGTCGAGAGTGGACCGAGCCAGGAGGAGGAAATCTTGGACAAGGATGTGGAGGGGGGAGCGGGACCCAGAGGTAGAGGATAACTCAAAGGTCAGAGATGCATGCAGCCAGGAGCCCTTCTCTATGCCGAAGGAGGCTAGCCAGTCACAGTGGTCAGAGCTTGGCAAAGTGCAAACAGGAGAGGAGGCCCCTGGTAAGTGGCTTTGATTTTGGGAAGCAAGTTGTTGGGGGCAAGAGGGTTGCAGAAAGCAGACTTGTATCTGTATGATGCTGTTAGGGTTCCTTCCCCACTCTGAACTCTAGGTACAGATGTGGGGACCCTCATGAAAGACCCCCTAAGCTTATTCTTACCAGCTTAGGTTAAAAACTTCCCCAAGGTACAAACTTTGCCTTGGCCTTGAACAGTATGCTGCCAGCACCAAGCATTTTAAACAAAGAACAGGGAAAGAAACCACTTGGAGATGTCATTCCCCAAAATATTCCCCCAAGCCCTACACCCCCTTTCCTGGGGAAGGCAGGAAATAATCCTCACCAATTTGTACAGGTGAACACAGACCCAAACCCTTGGATCTTAAGAACAAAGGAAAATCAATCAGGTTCTTAAAAGAAGAATTTTAATTAAAGAAAGGGTAAAAGAATCACCTCTGTAAAATCAGTATGGAAAATACTTTACAGGGTATTCAGATTCAAAACACAGCTGATCCCCCTCCGAGCAAAACCTTAAAGTTCAGAAAAACAGGAATAAACCTCCCTCTTAACACAGGGAAAATTCACGTAAAATAAAAGATAAACTAATCCGCCTTGCCTGGCTTACCTATACTGGTTGCAATATTAGAGACTTGAATTAGGATGGGTTGGAGAAGATGGATTTCTGTCTGGCCTCTCTCAGTCCCAAGAGAGAACAAACGCGCAAATAAAGAGCACAAACAAAAGCCTTGCCCCCAGATTTAAAAGTATCTTTTTCCCTTATTGGTCCCTTGTGTCAGGTGCCAGCCAGGTTACTGGAGCTTCTTAACCCTTTACAGGTAACAGGATGTTGCCTCTGGCCAGGAGGGATTTTATAGCACTATATACAGAAAGGTGGTTACCCTTCCCTTTATATTTATGACATTGCCCCCCCCCATCCCCAAATCACAGATAGGGTGAAACACTGGCTGTGATTTCTTCCTGGAGCTCTAGGATAAAACAGAGTTAATAAGACACATGCATCTCTAAATATACTACTAACTGTATAAAGACTAACATTTCCCACATCTTAAGGATGATTTGGACCAGAAGATTCTGGGAAACTTTCATACGAGAGTGCATCAGCCACTTTGTTAGAAGCTCCTGAAATGCATTGTATGTTGAAATCAACATCTTGGAGAGCTAAACTCGACCAAATAAGTTTTTGTTATTTCCCTTGTGCTACAGTGGCTTCATACCGCCAGCATGGTCGGTTTGCAGGTGGAAATGCCATCCCCAAACATATGGGCGTAGCTTTTCCGGAGCGTAGACAATGGCATAACATTCCTTTTCACTAATTGGCCAATGGCTTTCCCTCTCAGACACCTTTTTGCTGAGAAACACGACAGGAGAGAACTCTTGATTCGGTCCTTCCTGCATTAAGACTGCTCCAACACCATGCTTGGATGCATCTGTGGTTACTAGGAATGGCTTGTCAAAGTCTGGGGCCCTTAGCACAGGGTCAGACACGAGTGTCTCTTTAAGCTGGTTAAAGGCCTTTTGATGCTTTTCCATCCACTAAACTGCATTTGGCTGTTCTTTTTGGTTAGGTCTGTCAGCAGAGCGGCGATTTGGCTGTATTGTGGTATAAATCGCCTGTAATATCTGGCCAAGCCTAAGAAGGGTTGGACCTGTTTCTTTGACTTTGGGACAGGCCACTTTGGATAGCATCCACTTTGGCCTGTAGGGGGTTGATAGTTCCTGGATCCACCTGGTGTCCAAGGTAAGTCACTCTGTTTAGGCCTATTTGACACTTCTTAGCCTTAACAGTTAGTCCTGCCTCCCTTATGCGCTTGAAGATTTTATGTAGATGTTCCAGGTGTTCTGCCCAGGAATCCGAAATATGGCCATATCGTATTGGCGACTGCATATTCCCCAATCCCACTAGAAGACCATCTACAAGTTTTTGGAAGGTGGCAGGTGCATTCCGCAGCCCGAAAGGGAGCACATTAAATTCATGCAGCCCAACATGTGTGACGAAGGCTGACCTTTCCTTGGCGGATTCATCTAGCGGTACCTGCCAGTACTCCTTGGTTAAGTCCAAGATAGAGATGAACTGGGCCCGTCCCAGTTTCTCCGATAGTTGTCTGGGCGAGTTACAGCATTTAGCTTATGGTAGTCCACACAAAAACACATCTCCCCATCTGGTTTGGGAACTAGAACCACTGGAGATGCCCATGCACTGTGGGAGGGGTGGATTACACCCATCTGTAGCATATCCTGGATCTCACGTTCTATAGCTGTTTTAGCTTGAGGAGACACCCGGTAAGGTTGGGCTCTAATTGGGTGAGCATTACCTGTGTCAATGGAGTGGTATACCCATTCAGTCCGTCCTGGAGTGGCTGAGTAACATCAGCGTGTAGCTAATGCACAGCTCCTTGATCTGCTGTCGCTACATACACCCAAGGGTCATGGAGAGGTTCATCTCTTCCATGCCACCATCACTTTTCCCTTCATAGTAGATACCTTCAGGCCACTCAGTGGCATCTCCTCCCTGGGCTGTAAACTGACAAACCTTTAATTCTCTGGAATAAAAGGGCTTTAGAGAATTAATATGGTACAACTTAGGCTTTTGATTTGAGATGGGGAATGCTATGAGATAATTAACAACTCCCAGGTACTTTTGGACCGTGAATGGCCCTTCCAATGATGCTTCCATTTTATGGACCTGGAGCGCCTTTAAGACCATTACCTGGTCCCCTACTTTGAAGGGCCGCTCTCTGGCATCTTTATCATACCATGCTTTTTGCTCTTTTTGAGCATCTTTTAGGTTTTCTTTAACAAGAACTAAAGAGGTTCAGAGGGTGGTTTGTAGGTTGGTTACAAAGTCCAGAATGTTAGTTCCTGGAGAAGATGTAAACCCTTCCCATTGCTGCTTCACCAACTGTAATGGCCCCTTAACCTCGCGGCCATATACAAGTTCAAATGGTGAAAACCCTAAACTGGGATGTGGTACAGCTCTGTAGGCAAAGAGCAACTGCTGCTACACTAGGTTCCAATCATTGGAGTGCTCATTTAAGAATGTATCATGGCCCCCAAAGTTCCATTAAACTTCTCCACCAGGCCATTTGTTTGATGGTAGTAAGGGGTGGCAAGCAAGTGATTTACCCCATGAGCTTCCCAAAGGCTTTCCATAGTTCCTGCATCTGTCAGGATGTCGGAGGGCCAACCCACCCTGGAAAAAAATGTCTGTTAGTGCCTAGCACACACTTTTAGCCCTAGAGTTGCTTAGAGCTACTGCTTCCGGCCATCGGGTGGAAAAATCCATGAAAGTCAGTATGTACTGTTTTTCTCTGGGTATCTTTTTCGGAAAAGGACCCAGAATATCCACAACTACTTGCTGAAATGGAACTTCAATGATGGGGAGTGGCTGGAGAAGGGCTTTGACCTGGTCTTGGGATGGTCACCCATAGCCAGACTAAGCAAGCTTCCACACCTACCCCTGTTCCTGAGCCTTCCATCAGGGCCCCGTCTGTGTTACCAGAGACCCAGATGGAGGTGGTGGAACCAAATCCCCTGCCAACCACTGCAACAGCCGTAATGGATCCAGTCCCAGAGACCCAGCCAAAGCCAGTCGAAACTGGAGAAGCAACCAGCACCAGAACCGCTGCCAGCACCGAGTCCAGCACTTGCAACCCCATCTACAGCTCCAACACCAGAGGGCACCACCAAGCCTCCACTGGCAGCAGCAGCAGATGACCCTACACAAGAGGCTCAGCCAGAGCCTGAAATACCCCATAGTGTACCTTTGAAGTACCCCAGCAGAGAGCGGTTCACCATCAATGGAAACAGCCCTATCACCTGCATTACTTCCAGAGGGACCAAGCCCAGGTCCACAATCCAGTGAGGAACTGATGTCTCCAGCATCAAGGGAACAGTTCCAAGCTGAACAGGAAGCAGATGAAAGCCTCCAGAGAGCTTGGACGGAGGCACGGAGCAACCCACGGCCTCTCAACTCTTCTAATCAATCCCAGTTTGTTGTAGAAAGAGGACTTTTATACAAGGAAACTTTCTGGTGGGCACCAGGAAAACTGGCATCCTCAGAGACAGTTGGTAGTTCCAACTAAGTACTGGGAAAAGCTCTTGAGCTTAGCCCATGATCATCCTAGGGGCCATGTTGGGGTGAATAGAACCAAAGACCATTTGGGAAGGTCTTTCCACTGGGAGGGAATGGGCAAGGATGTTTCTGCCTTTGTCCGATCTTGTGAGGTGTGCCAGAGAGTGGGGAAGGAACCCTGTCAGATGCGCATACCAACACATACCTAGTCTGAGCGGTGGGAGAGAGTGTTGACTGACTCCCTCGCTTCATAGGAATCTGCCTCAGAGATATCCAGGAAACTCTCATGGGCAATCCACTGCCACAGTTTGTTTGGCAGAGCTGCTTTGTTTCTTTCCCCATTAAGGGTAACTTTCCCGTGCCACTCTGCCATCCCTCGGGGGTGGGGGCATTGCTGCATGCAGGCGAGCTGCATAAGGGCTAGGGCAGAAGCCACAGACTTGGAGAAGACCCTCCCTTGATTCTCTGCTCACCCTCAGCAGTGAGATATTCTATAATGAACACAGCCTGTGGAAAATGTGGGGACAGTAATGATTATAAGGCCTGCACTACAGTGCTGGCTCTCCCCAAGAACCATGTCCCCAGCATAAAGTACAGTCCTGGAACACTGATTTCTCCTGCCCCTGCGGTTACTCACCATTTGGGGGGTCTTGTCGCTCATGTGTGCTTGCCTGAGGTCAGCCAGTTAGTGACAGGTATGTGAACAGTGGCTGTGTTTTAAAATCACTGAATCAGTGGTCTCTGTGTGGCAAACACCTCTTGCAGCCATCAAGGTTCCCCATGTATGGCTTCATAACCCATGGCATTAAGGGGTAGGCAGGGTCTCCCAGAATCACAATGGGCATTTCAACTTCCCCTATGGTGATCTTCTGGTCCAGGAAGAAAGTCCTT
Organism: Dermochelys coriacea; assembly: GCF_009764565.3. Taxonomy (NCBI): domain Eukaryota; kingdom Metazoa; phylum Chordata; order Testudines; family Dermochelyidae; genus Dermochelys; species Dermochelys coriacea. Next base: position 64,850,472 of record NC_050074.1, read on the forward strand.
GCTTGCAGCTTCCTGAACAGGCCAGTGTTCCGAAAGATGCGTGTGTCATGCACCTTTCCAGATCAGCCTCCCTTAATGTCTGTGAAATGCCCACGGTGATCCAGAAGCGCCTGGAGAAATACCCCTTCTGATTAATGTGCTTGGTGGCTAGGTGGTCTGGTGCCAGAATTGGAATGTGCATGCCATCTATCGCACCTCCACAGTTCGAGAAGCCCGTTTGTGCAAAGCCATCCACAATGTTACACATGTTGCCCAGAGTCACGGTCTTTTGGAGCAAGATGCGATTAATGCCCTGAACACTTCTGTCAACACGAGTCCAATGATAGACTTTCCCACTCCGAACTGGTTAGCGACCGACCGGTAGCAGTCTGGAGCAGCCATTTACCACAGTGCAATCGCCACATGCTTCTCCAATGGCAGGGCAGCTCTCATTCTCATGTCCTTGTGCTGCAGGGCTGGGGCGAGCTCACCACACAGTCCCATGAATGTGGCTTTCCTCATCCAAAAGTTCTGCAGCCACTGCTTGTCATCCCAGACTTGCAGAATGATGTGATCACACCACTCAGTGCTTGTTTCCCTGAACCCAAAAGCAGCGTTCTACTGTGGTCAGTACCTCCATGAATGCAACAAGCAATCTCGTGTCATAGCTACTATGCGTGGTGAGATCAATGTCGAACTCCTCTTGCCTTTGTAGTTTAAGGAATAACTCCACTGCCACTGATGACATATTAGTGAGAGTGAGCAGCATCTTGGTCAAGAGTGTGGGATCCATTCCTGCAGACCGAAGAGGCAGAGCGCACACTACATGAACCGTTGAAAGATGGCATCAATGCATCAGGGGCACTGGGACAGGACCCAGGATGCCCCATGAGCCCCTCCACCTTCCCACAACTCTTAGCAGCAGAAGAGGAAGCGATGCTCTTTGGGATAGCTGCCCAGAGTGCACCTCTCCGACTACCGATGCAAGTGCCGCAAGTGTGAACATGCTATTGTGCAGGCAGCTGACAGCGTGAACACACAACAGCGGTTTCCCTTTAGCGCTCTCTGAGTGGCGATGTAACTGTTGGCAAAGTAACTCTGCCAATGTACACATACATCTTTAAAGTGCATTGTAAATTTGGGTATATAAACAGTGTTTTGCAGATTCTAAATGTGTATTCATTCAATGCAGCAAAAAGAACTGAAAGTAGGGCTAAGCCCTGAACTCTGTGCTTGGACAAAACTTCCTCTCAATTAAGTTCAATTAGGGACTATAAGGCCCTAATGGTTATTAGAGGCGGGGTGGAAAAATCTTCAAATCACAACTGTGTGTGTAACGAGAATGGATGCGCTAAGCATGACAAAGCTGATGAGAGAGTAACTTGAATGAGACATGCTCTCTGCCTCAGACCAGGAATCATCATCAGTGTCTGACAGGCGAGTCCAGTTATTGTTACTTTCTCAAAGTTATTTCCAATGCATCAATGTATAACAGATTATGCAAGAACAGAACTGAGCAAGGTAGGGAAGATAGGTGTGGATTGGAGTACAGGGACAATGGGGAGTATTTAAGAAAAGCTGTATTCCTCAGCTTCCTGTTTAAAAAAGAAAAATCCTCTCATCTTTTTTTAATCCAGCAAGTAGCCTTTTGGATGGACTTGTAGAGTTGGAACAGAGAAAAGTTTCAGAATAACAGCCGTGTTAGTCTGTATTCGCAAAAAGAAAAGGAGTACTTGTGGCACCTTAGAGACGAACAAATTTATTTGAGCATAAGCTTTCGTGAGCTACAGCTCACGATGAAATGCATCCGATGAAGTGAGCTGTAGCTCACGAAAGCTTATGCTCAAATAAATTTGTTCGTCTCTAAGGTGGAACAGAGAAAGTTTCAATTCAAAACTAGTCTTGAATAAGGGTCAATTCATATTTTTTAGTAACGTTTGTACATAAGCTGCCATTCCTTTGATCACCATATCACTCTCTTTGGAGTTTGTGATCCCAAAACTGTTATTCTGCAACCAAAGATTTTAAAGAACTACTTCAAAGGTATGTATAAACTTTAATTTATTCAGGTCTTTGATAAAATTCAATTATATAACTTAATCCATTTGATTTAACAGAAAGCGCCTTTTTATATTACCTTTTAATGTCTTTTCAAAAACAGCCAACAAATGAGTATTTAATGACAATTTATTTTCAGGTATTTCCCCCTAAATGTTTCAAATTTTCAGCAGGAGAGCTACTCCTCTGTGCTACAAGTCTGCTTCAAACAAGTCAGCGTGAAGAGAAACTGTTTTAATTAGATTATCTACACCTATGATTATTCCTCTGAGCAAAGTCTATGGAGAAAAAAAAGAAAGGAAGAGGGGTCAGTTTGCCACATGGAATTCTTAAAAAGAAACTGATGAAATCATTCCGGCAGATAGCAGTAGTACTATCTGAAGAGTGGCTGAGGATGTGGTGATGTTAATTTTATACTTGGGTAAGAGATGACTGAAGCACTTCGCTTATATTTATACTGTTTTTGGGGGAGGAAAGGTTCCTTGATTTGATTTATAATGTGAAAAGATTTTAAACAGGATTTTCTCTTGGTTTTATCTACAACTTATTAACAGACTCTCTTGCCACTAGTGGCAACACCACCATTGCCAGCTCAAGTATTTTTATTGCTCATGGCAAACTGAAATACTCCTTTCTATCCCATCCAAATATCACTGGCATGATAAATAGTCCAATAAACACTTTGGTGCCTCAGGCAACCACCTGCTCTGCCCATATGTAATCAGCATAAATCCAGGATAAACAGCTTTGAACCCAAGAAATTATTCATAGTAACAATCCTACTGTACTGGCATGAATCTCCCTGGATCAGAATGTGCAGAATTCTCTCTGATTGGAGACTTACCTCTGGAGCATTCTCCGATTTCTAAACTTCAGTCCCAATATATCTTGTTTGCTTTGGAGGAAAACAAAAATCAGTCTCCCACATAAAATTAACATGGTCTTGGACAGTGCTTTGCACTTTAAAGAATTCTGGGCAAATGCTAAAAGTACTCAGGAAGCTGGGTTTGTCTTTATTCCGCAAAGTTCCACAAACTCTGAACACCTGATTCAATGTTTAACAATGTGATAGTGAAACAATGGAGGAAACTTTCCTACATTCAGCATATTGCAACAAAAAGGGACATTATCGGGACAGTGATTGTTCAAGCATTTCATATGATTAAGTGCATTGCATACTCTGATGTGCAGATAACGAATTGGTGGAGGCTTTAAAAGCTGTCCAGGGATAATTCAAGTTATTTGCATTAATGGGTGCCTAATCCCTTACATATCTCTTTAAATTCTAATTTGATACTGCAGATAGAATGTATCTGATCATTAAAGTTTATTTTCTCCACGTTCCTGCATCTTGATACTAAGCAGTTTAATTATATGACTTGTTATATTATCTGCCTACCATCAAGATTTATAGTTTATTGAACACTTTTAGGTTTCTCATCATATTAAGAGGTGTCTGCATGTGTCAACAACTTGGGTGTAAACAGCATACTGATACTGAACGCAGCAGATGGATTTAAAGTCAAATAAAATGCCAGAAAGTGTGGGGGAAAACCTGCAACTACTGGAGTTAGGTCATTTGAAAAATTCTGCTTTATCTCCAGCAAAAACTGGAATTTGAAATTGGCATGAAGGTAAAATTGAGTCAGTAAAGCCATTGGCCCTTCTAAATAAGTCAATTTAGAAGACTAAGACTGTACAGGTTTGAATTTCATAGCACATTCGGGCTTGGTTTGTTATTTTTTGGGAAACATTTATTGCAGTGTGGTTGTAGATGCTGATATATTCAATGGTTCAATTAGAAAAGCCTGGAGGGATCACCAATGAGTTAGGAAGATGCCATATTCCTAGTCCATATTTGCAATGCAGAAGTTTCAGCAACAAACGCCTGCTCGTTTTCACAGGCTGCACTAGGAACAAGTTCAGTAGAACCTCAATTTTTCGGACATCAATCTTATGAACAAGCAGTTTTTCAAACCATTTTTTCCAAATGGGGAAAAAAATAAATCACATAACAAAAGTGAGGTTAATGAAGAACAAGTCAGATTCTGATGCCTTCAGTGAATTGGAAATTGGTTTGCAGTGGTTGGAAGGACAAGAAGAAACTGACGTAGTGCACCATAGTGCAACTTGTGCCCCATATCTACTGTCACTTTGAGACATTCAATTCCAGAAATGTTTTGATTTTATGAACTTCTAGATCCCCAATTAGTTCACGAAATAGGGGTTTTACTGTACTCATATCCACTTTTTATCAATAAAGGGATCACATGGAAAAAGAGCTGGTCACAAAGATACAGTTTCTTGCACCCTTCCTTTATACTATTTCTCTTGTTCTATTTTCAGAGAAGGCCCTGAACCAAACTTCCAGAGTTAACTACCCTGAACCTGGAAGAAGTTTACATCCAGAGCCAAATCTAGCACCTCAAGCTCATCCCTACTTTGTTTTAAAACCACTCTTCCCCCAACTCTCAAGGTATAGGAGGGAGCAGGGATTTGCACTTTAGCGACAATTAAAATTAGGTGCGAGGTATAACTTAATGAAATTGGGAACTGGATGCAAGTCTTTTACCTCTAGGCCATTGATTCAAATGCATCCCAGATTGGTAGTAGCTAGAGAAAACCCCAGATTCAACACACACAAAGCTTTGGAAAAGTTTCAACTAGGATCCCAGATTTGAAGTTCAAATTCATCTCTGAGAACTGGTTATTTGAAGGCTTTTTGGTCACCTATAATTCTTAAGAGAGAAGTATCAATATCACAAAGTGCATTCTGGATGCGAAGGACCTAGAGTGCCCTGAAAACTTAGCTAGATCTGGATTGAAGCACAGTGGCATGACACTATGGGGAAATATGTACTGCCAGTTTCAGTATTATACTTGGGTTGCGGTTTTCAGTCTTCTTAGATACTAATCCCACACCCTTCACCAGTGTTAAATTCACTTACAAATAAAAATAAAGTTGGAACCTAGTAAAAATGGCTGACTGTTGTTTCCCATCATCAGCTCTTTATATGTACTATACACACCAAGTTTAAGGTATTTGTAACACACAGACTTATTGGCAGAGACAAATATCTGTAAAGATTTCCTCTGTCATTGATTGTAATCAGATGCTCAAGCTCTCTGTCTTTTTGGCTTTGCGCACACAAAGAACAAGAAAAAAAAAAGAACCCCAGATTTATTCATGAGCTTTGAATACCAAGTGTCTCATTAAGGCCCTATACCACAATGCACTGAACATCAGGCCTACATAACCAAATGCATGATGTCAGCTGCTATGTCTGGATGCTGCAGGAAGACACAAAACATTCTGATGCTGTATTTGAATTGACAGGGCTCAACTATATCGGGAATTTTTGCCGTCTCAGTGGGAACCTAGGGATATGGCTGTCAAACCAAGAAGCCAGGAATGTCCTGTAACGGCAACCCTGTCAACCTCCTTCACTTCAACAGTAAACTTTTCTCTATGTTGTTCCTACTGCGAGGCTCCATGTGCCTGTTTGGATTTCAGCTCTTTGTCAGTATGTTGTCATTCATTTGAACGAAATGTCCACCCCCTTCCACTAACTCAAAGAGATTAAAACGCCTTGGAATCAATTCAACATTTAGCATTTCCCAGTCAGATCAGCATCTTCAGACCAAATGATCACTAATGGACATTTGTCCATATACCTGTGCTCCCTTCCCCTCAAAGCACTACATGACCAGCCCCACTGAGATGTAGTCACATACTTATACTGCCAGAACATGTTAACACTGTGGTGAATTGACATGGCTATTGCCTACATGGCTTGGATTAGTGCTATTAGAACCATGCTTTCAGAAGTACCCACAAATTCTAAATCACTGTGCTTCACTCCCTGCCAAGGATCTGTGCTTAACACTCATCTAGCATGGAGAAATGTAGTCTAGTTAGTAAGGATTCTTGGGTTCCATTCCACAATCTTCCACTTACTAGCTATTTCAGCTTAGACAAGTCACTAAGGCTACATCTACACTACTGTCTACATCAGCAAAACTTATGTCGTTCAGGGGTGTGAATATTCCACCTCTCTGAGATGTGTAAGTTACACTGACATAAGCACTAGTGTGCACAGCGCTATGTCAGTGGGGTGCTTTTTTTATGCTGACGGGAGAGCTCTCTCCTGTTGGCATATAGCGTCTTCACCAGATGCACTGCAGTGATGCAGCTGTGTCAGTAGAGCAGCACAGCTACAGCACTGTACATACAGACACAGTCTTAGTCTCTCCATGCCTCCACTTCCTTATCTATAAAAAGGGGTGTTGTGCGGCTTCATTAATATTTGTTGAGTGCTTTGAGATGTCTATGCACTAGGGGCCTGATCCATAACACCTTACTCAGTCGAACAGAGTTTTCCCTCAGTTAGAATTTCAGTATCAAGGAATGAGAACAACCTCCTTTACAGGCAGACCTGCTTCTCTACTCAAATATTTGTAGACCTATCTTTACTGTCTTTTTATTTTTAGATAACTCCAGGGGGTAGCATCATATTAAAATGTCTAGATATTCTGTAAATGTAACCCAACCAAACAGCTAGCAGATGGATTAGACATTGCTTGTACATTTAATTAGCTCATTTTTGCACTTTAAAAAGTTTGTAAATGTGCTATGCAAATGCCAGTGGCTTTTCTGCACTAGCATCAAGCAAGACAGTATTTTATACTGTTTTCCATTAGCTATCACAGAAGAAAATTTCAGGCTTGTTAACTGGGAGTTCTGGATACTTTACACCTCTGAAAATCAGGCCTTGGTTATTAAGATATGGGTAGCTAAAAACGTATGCACCCAGCATTTGTAGGCGTTATAAAATTAAGGCCTTATCCTCTCACAATTTATCCATCTCTGAAATGGGGATATTACTAATTGCATAGGAACCAATCCTGCACACTTAATGACCCATTAATGAGAGTTAAGGGTGCTCAGCAATTCACAGGATTGGACAACTATTGTAGACAGCTATTGTATGGCTTACTTACAGTTTGTAATCCACTTTCAGTACAGCTGGTTAATACTGAAATAATTTGGAATTCATGATCTTTTTCAAATATATTATTTACTAATAATTTCTCATTAGTCACTCTGCTCTAATTTAAAAGATGAAAGCGCAAGACGTGTTGTGATTATTAATAACCATAACAATAATAAAAATGATCTCCCTCTCTCTCTCACGCGAATAATACAGAAATCTTAACCAGCGTACTTTGTAAATATTTGCCTACTCATTACAGAAAGAGCGCAGGACAGCTCTATTCAATCGACATCTAACTTAACAGTAAATTGCCTGGTGGATGGACAGGTGCCATCATAATGTTGCATTCCTTTGCAGTAGTTGCACCAGGATGAAAATAATTAGATTCATCATAATGAAGTTTTGATGACAAACTGGGGCACAACAATCAAACTGACAAAGAAAAAAAAGACATTTTCATCCTGCAGCTAAGTTCAGCTGGAGGTATTCATCTGGAAGACCTATAAAAACTTGTAATGGATGGTATGGTTACTCTTTCAGTTTTAAGGAATAGTTTTTTTTAAGCCCTGGCATTCACATTTAAATAAATCAATACTTCCAGACAATGTACTGTTTATTCCAAAGTATATTTCCAGACACAACTGTCCTATAAAATCAACAGAGGAGTAAGATGGTGCTGTCTAAATAGGATATTTTACTAAACATGGCTAGGAGAGGTTGAAAAAAATGCATAAATAATGTCTTACTGTCCATACTTTCTCACTTACTAGAAAAAAAAAATCACATGATCTATTTAGTGTACTGAAGAAAATAAGATGCTCTAGGTTAAGTTCAAGCCTGGTAAAGCTGTGGAAATCCTCTTCATCTCATGTGTCTTCACTTAACTGACTTCTCATTCCAGAATTGAAGACAGTTGTCAATGAGAGTACAGCTTGGAATTTGACAGTGAGCTTCACAGACTGAAACTCAGGCTATTAGGAAAACTCAGCATGGAGTAGTCTAAACACGGAACTCCGGAGGTATCAGTTTTACAAGTAATGTATCTGGCCACAACCCAAATGCTTTATAATTTAGCAGATCCTACACAACTCCCTTTTTCCTACAATAAAAGCTGTGGTATCATTCTCTGAGCAGAACAAGAAACAGGATACAAATACAAGCCCAGTAGATGTTGCTTGGGTAGTTTTATAAGCTTTCTAAATGCCTTGCTAATGGCACACTACGGAAGTTAGATGACCATCACTTGTTATATCAACCCCACCCAAATTAAAGTTCAACTTTGAGGGGGAAAAAAAATAAATTTAACATCCTTGCTCTAATTACAGAGCCAGTTAAATACACTGGCAAAGTTCATCTGCCTAAAGCCAAGGCAAAGGTGATGCCGAACGTAATTTGAAACATTAAACATTTAAAGCACTTCTCATATAAATTCAATAATGGAAAGTTGAAATGTGTTTTCTTTTTATGCAGCCTTTCATTTCCCAGCAGATTAACTCTTTTTTTTGACACAAATAAAAAGTGATGAAAGGACCTTTCATCTTTACAAATCCAAATGTAGCAATGGAAAAATAAAGAAATAAAATAGCTACTTCAAGGGCTAATGTTAAAGTTGGTGATAAAAAGATCAATAAAAAGATCTCTATTTCCAAAATCCCAAGATATCATCATAAACAACTGGGTGAAGGAAAAGATTTTAACAATTCTGAAGAAATATCCTGGCTTTGCAATAAATACTCCCATTAAAATCCAAGGAAAATGACCCCTGCAGGAACATTTTAAACACATATTTACCCTGTATTAAAAAGCCACTGTCCTAACACCCTGGGAGAAGAAAGTTTAAAATTATAAGATGGCTACTAATTCAGTGATTTTATCAGCCATCCACCAAACTCAGTGCAACGCTAAAATATCTCACTGCTGTCTACCGACACTGGGAGATGGATAATCAATACCTACAAGGTTAAGCATAAGCAATTCCTCATTCTTCTTAGGTAGGTAGTCCAGGGAAATTAGAACCCATACCGTAATAATGGGATAAAATTGAGTAAAGATAAAATAAAGTGAATTACCTCTGAGGAATGAATCCCTACCAGTAAGCTCCAGTAGATCATAGAGATTCTTGCAAAGAAGAAAATGTTGGATACCTCCTCGTTGAAGTTTAAATATGCTGAATAAAGCACTGCAGAATATAGTGCAGATAATTTCCTTTCATAATCATGGGGATGGACTCAGTAGTCTCTTCTATCTAATTTTATGAAGCTATAAATAATAATCAAAGGTGCTAACAATCTGGAGACAATTGCAAATAACTCCTATGGATAGAGGTTTTCAGAGTGTAGCCGTGTTAGTCTGTATCAGCAAAAAGAACAAGGAGTACTTGTGGCACCTTAGAGACTAACAAATTTATCTGAGCATAAGCTTTCGTGGGCTAAAACCCACTTCATCGGATGCATGCAGAGGAAAATACAGTAGGAAGATTAATACACACACACACACACACACACACACACACACACACACACCATGAAAAAATGGGTGTTGCCATTCACACTATAATGAGAGTGAACAATTAAGGTGAACTATTATCAGCAGGATAATAGCTCACCTTAATTGGATAGTCACTCTGCCCCACTCAAGAATCTTTTACACTACACTGCTCAGAGTGGTGTTATAGCCATGTTGGTTCCAGGATATTAGAAAAACAAGGTGGGTGAGGTAATATATTTTATAGGATCAACTTTTATTGGTGAGAGAGACAAGATTTCAAGCTTACACAAAGCTCTTCTTCAGATCTAGGAAAGACACTCCATGTCACAGCTAAATACAAGGTGGAACAAATTGTTTAGCATAACACACATTGTCAGAGACCATTTGAGATAAGGTGACTAGTTAGCATCTCTGCAGCCATAGAACAAAACAAAACAAAAAGGTTAGTGGGTTAAAGATTATTGAAATAAACCATAAATCCAATGTCTTTATGGAGCAAACTCTGTTATCCACCACAAACACACTGCAAAATTCATCCATTTCATCCTCACCCATAACAATTTTACATTCAATGACTAACACTTTATCCAAACCCTGGGAACAGCCACGGGTACTAGAATGGCTCCCCAATATGCCAACCTCTTCATGAGCAACCTTGAGGAAGAAATTCTGGACAAAGGCACCATGAAACCAATGACAGACATAACGTACTCTTTCATGCTCTAGACAGTCTAAACACCCTCATAGATTTCCACCACAAATTCAACCACCATCCCTCCTTTCAACTCTCTCTCTAGAACATGCCCAATACCAGCATCAACATCCTGAGCACCACAATCAACTTCAGCAATGGAAACATACAGACACCACATTTATCTTCACAGATCCAGTAACCATCCCAAACACACCAAAAAATCTGTTATCTAAAGCCAGAAACAGAGACACCACAGAATATGCTCTGATGAGAGAAATCTGGGATTCACACCATAATACACTTAAAACCACCTTCACCAAACAAGGACTCTCCATAAGAGAAGTAGATATCACGGAACAGACTATCCAAATACCCAGAGAGATCAAACTGGTATCTATATAGGGTACCATTAAACAATATAACCCATACTTGATGGGGACCCCATTCTGAAAGAAATTTTCCTGAACCCCTCTTCTGGCTGTCAGACAACCCCCCATCTCACCAAGGTCCTCATCAGAGCCAAGCTACCAACAGACCAGGACACATCAACTCAAAGCTGCACCAAGTCATGCCATAACAACATGTGCAAAACCTGTAAGTACATCTTTATTTTCCGATGATAAATACCCCCCCAGCACATCTTTCAAGATCCATGGGTCCTACACATGCATATCATAACATGGTGTAATAAATGCCCCAGTAACAACTATGTGAGTGAAATGAGACAATCATTACACTCTTGAATGAACTCTCACTGAAAAATTGTAAAAAACAGAAACACCATCACCCATGGGACAGCACTTTTCACAAAATGATCACACTATATCTGACCTCTCAATCCTCATCCCCAAAGGAAACCCGCACAACACCTTCAAGAGATGAGCCTCACAGCTTAAATTCATAATTTTGCTAGAATCTAAAAATCATGGACTTAATATTAAGACACTGGATTTATAGTTTAATACAATAATCTGTAATGCACTACCCTTTTTTTTTTTTGGTCCCTGGAGGGCAGGCAGAGGTGTTAACTGGCCACTTCACTTGGAATGGTCTCTTACAGTATGAATTAACTATTTATGCTAAACAATCTGTTTCACCTTGTGTTGAAATGGGACCTTCTGATTATCTTTCCCAGACCTGAAGAAGAGTTCTGTACAAGCTCGAAAGCTTCTCTTTCACCAACAGAAGTTGGTCCAATAAAAGAGATCACCTCAGGCACTGTTCCCTCTAAGCTGTGCATGCGCACAGAGATCCTAAACCCCACGCACATGGCAAAACACCGCGCCTAGTCCGTTATCTGGGTCAAGTGCCACAGCCCAGCATACATAAATGCTTTTAGCTTAAGCCAAGTCTTACAGGATACAGTCCTGCAGGCCTCTTGTGTTTCAGCTCTTGCATATGTTGCATATAGTGCATGGATTGTTCCGCAGAATGGGAAGGGGTCAGGTCAACAGTAATTTCCCCCACATATGATATGCAGTTAAGTCTTGTTAAACCATCTCTGTCTCCATCAACACCCCTATTCATATTGAGCTCAAAGTTCCATCTCCTCAATGCTGAGACACGTTGCATCAGCAGTGTTTGGAATTCCACGTAAGTACAAGTTTCAGCAGTACAGTCCTGCAGGACAAAACTGACCTTTGCTTGACTGCAAGTTTTGGTTAGCTGGAGCTCAGTAAATCACTATATTGCCAGTACAGTCAGATTCAGTCAGGTGCACTTGCAAGAGGTTTCTCTTACTCAAAAGGACACTATAAACTTCCTGAACCTTCCCATTGACTTTTTTCTTTGCAGTAAAGAAACTGAATAATCAAACTGGACAGGATGGATTTTCTCGCACACTTTGCATGTCAACTCTGTTGGCAAGCAAACTAGTCCCAATCTTATTTACCAGCATTCTTTCCAATCCTGTGTACAGATAATGGGTACCATTCAAATTCCAATACAGACCCAACAAATCTTGTTTAGAAGACTTGGTGGAGTCCAAATATGATGGACATTATAATTGTTAATCAGACCTGTACCTGGCACCTTACCACGGGTGTGAATAACCTTTTTAGATTAGGTAGAATATATAAAGAATAGATACTTGTGTGGGTATTTGTATAAAACTCTTCTCCAAAAATATAACACAAACCTATAACTAACTCTCTTTGTAAAGTAAACCCAACACATCTAGTATCCTGAGTGCTATCACACAAGTGTCATAGAACTGAAAGGAAATCACGCTCAGATATAAAAAGGAAATACACTCACACAAAAGCAATTGCATTGTTTATCAAATCTGAGGGAGTTACACTAGTGATTGCAAAACAAGGCAAAATCAAAAGGGCTATACTGCATCCAGGTCCTGCGCTAAGGAGAAGTTATGAGGCATTTCCTACCCTTCCTTCCCCTTGAGCTCCTATTCAAAAGCTAGGCTTAACCATAGTCTTTGCAGCAAGGTGAGCATGTGGACTGTCCAGGCTTAACACAATGAGTAGCATTGATCACTTTATGGTCCTGAAGAGGAGCAGCAACTCACCCGAGGCGCCTCCTGCTGGTCACTGGGAATTAGCTCTTTTCCAGCCTGGAGCGCCATCTTCAGGCTGATGATCCACACAGCTCTGGCCCGTGTCCCTCACAGAAACCGGTGCCCCTGTCTCTGGGGTTCTGCCTCCTGGCAGTACCCCCCACACTCTGCCTCTGGATCTCCCACCTTTCTAGGGAACCCCCAACCCACTATCCCCACCTTGCCTCAGTCTGGGCTACTGCCAGTCACCACCAAGCCCCCGCTCCCTGGAGTAGACTGCAGTATAAAGTATAAATCACTCATCATAGGCAAGGGGATTCGGACCTGTTGACTTCCTCTGCCTCCTAGTACCTCTATGGGCCTTGGACCAGGCCTTACAGCCTGGGGAGTTGCCAGCCTGGAGCTCCCCTGCTCAGCCTGCTCCTTCCCCAGCACTGCACCACCCTCAGTGTTCTGTCAGGCAGGCAGCCAGGCCCTGCTCTCTCCCAGCTTGGCTCACAGCCTTTTTATACAGGCCAGCTGGGGGCCTGATTGGGGCGTGGCCCAGCTGTGGCTGCTTCCCCAATCAGCCATCCCACCACAGCCCTCTCCAGGGCTGCTTTTAACCCCTTCTATTTCAGGAGCAGGGTAGCTGCAGGTCCCTTGCTGCCCCCTTACAAGCAGAGCTGTCTAAGCTGTGGCTCCTAAATATAGAAGATGTCACTCTCCCCTGGTACTTCCAGGAGCTAGCTTTCAGAGTCATTCTCCTCCATGAGGAGATACACTCATGAACACAAAAGGCAACTCTTCAGTTTTCCAATGGACATCAAACACAGATAACTACCTTTGTGAACAAACCCCACACGGTTTGTTATTATTACTGCAAGGGTACTTATTACGCCAGAAAACCACCAAGCCAAGCGAAAATAACTGTATACAGGGGAGCAAAACAAACGGACAAAATAGCGAACTATTCTCTCCCAGTAAGTTACGATAGGACCTGTTCTGCTCTGCGACCAGATTGGTAGCAGTAATTATTCAAAGGCTCATTCTTATTGTTGTAATACGAACAGCATCTAAAGGTCCAAGCTGAGATCAGGAACCCATTGTGCTACTGTACAAACAGGGAGCAAAATACTGCCCCTTGTGCCTGCCCCAAGCAGCTGTCGATCAAAACAGTTCAGATAGACAAACGATGGGAGGGAACACAGGGACACAGACAGTCGAAGTGGGTGACCCAAGTTCATTAAGCAGGTTTGGGGCAAAGTCACATTCTAGAGTACTATTCACTGGACTATACCACTTCTACAATCTTAAATTAACAAATCTGGTAATCCAAATTTAATTAACAAGTTGCTTAGCTTCCATGAGGGCTCATCATCTCATTTGTTTATTCATATTTCAGGTGCAACAAGACAATCCATGCCATGCCAAGTTTATGTCCAATAAAGGTGATATTGAGCCATTGTCTGCTAGTTGTACACTAGTGTTAATCACTTCACTGTGAAGTCAATAGAGTTACTGTTGATTTACAATAGCTTAATGAGAGCAGAGACTGACCCCAACATTGAAAAGCGGCTAAAGTGTCTGGTAGTTCCTGGTGCTAAGGACTAATGGTTACAGTGGGGATTGCAAATCAGAACTCCTGGGTTCTGTCTTTGAGAGTGATTATGAGACCTTTGGCATGTCATTAACCTCTCTGTGCCTTAGTTTATCCATCTTTTAAATGAATATGTGATTACATACTCAATGGGGTGTTTGTGAGACTTAATGCTTGTAAATTTGCCTTGATATTCTAAGGAAAACCACCATAGAGATTCCAAGTGTTATTAAACAAAATAAACAAACCATAAATCTTTGCAAAGACATTAGACAGATAAAAGACAAACATTTCCGTTCATAAGCATTTTATTGTTTTTAACTGTCAGAATGTAAATTTCAGAACAAAGTATGCTAATCAGGAACATCCCATCCCCGGTAAGAATAGTTACCGAAAAACAACTATGACATTCATCTAGAAGATTCATCTTTTTGCAGGTACCACCACGAAGACAAAAGCAGAGATCATACTGTTCAACCTGTTCGCACCTATATTTGACTTATCTGACAATTGTTGTGAAGAGCCATGATTTCGAGAGGGCAGCCTTCTTTCTGGAGGTAATGTGTACCTACAAAATTTACACTTTTCCTTTTTTCATCTGCAGTTGATTGCAGCTGCAAATCAGATTATTAGATGTACAAGTACTCTGAGTGGCACCTGCAATTCTTTTTATGAGAGCAAAAATGCAGGTGCAAATTGAACCTATAAAAGGGAGGTCAGGTCTAACCCCCACCCCCATTTTTTCCTAATATTACTCCTGAATATCCTTAATGGGAAAGGGAGAACAAAACAAAAATTAGAAATAGATGAACAGATTCAGTGAGATAAGATCCAATCCAGAAATTGAAACTGAATGGAAGAAAAAAAAAACAACTGATTCTGCTTTCACATCCCACTATTATGTTGTAGAAGCTATTGAATAGGACTAAAAACTATGACCCTGAATGCTTGTGGTCACAAAGGATCTAATGGAATTTTTTCCATGCAAGTTGTGGTGTTAACAGTGATGTCCCGACAAAATCCAGTTGAGTAATTGCATTCTTCTCTCCTGTCCTGGACAGCTTTGTAGTGGTGTTGTGTGGAGTTCAACAGCTGCCAGAGGTGGCTGCATGTCAGCAGTGGACTAAGGGATAGGGGAAAAGATGTTTATAAATGGAATTTGTATTATGAGGTTTTTCCAGTAATTAGACTGTTAGCGAGTATACAAATATACAATTAAATGACAACACAGTCAAATGGCAACACAAGCTAATAATTCTTTAGAAACATTATGTTAATATATTCTTTTGCTATCTACTGCTTATTGTAAGGAGTTTTCTGATGAAAGTAAAAAGTTTAAAATTTATCTCTAGATGTAAAAGGATATTTTATTAAAAGAATATGATGCATTTCCAACAAGAAAAATGCTCTAAAACCAGTTCTGTCATCTTCCAGAGAGTGATGCTCAAGTCTGTTAGGGTGTAACATTTAGAAGCCACTAAGTCGTCTTCAATTCCAAACCAAGTGAAGCATCAAATAAGCAATAAGACTGCTATTACACTTTGCTTTAAAGTGAAACCACAGCACATGTGTAGGAAGTGGGCTAATACCTTTCAGTCTAGTGAATTCACTTAACTGTTTTTGGAGGCTGTAACAGAGTTTTAAGATGCTGAGCACTGTGCTATATTATTTTGTTTTTTTTCAGTACTGCTTGCAGAATGGACATTTGATTGTAATGACTGCCCGCCAATGCAACTTTGGAAGCAAGTTTAAATACAAAACATTAAAAATAAAAGAAAAATATGATAAACTTTCTGAATTTAGGAAAAAAAGTGAATATCCAGATCCTATTTGCACACACTCCCAAACCCCCTGCACAAAAATACAACAAAGGCAAAATAATTTAATGTGTTTAAATTTATTATGGAATTTTCAATGATTTTTTTAAACGGTTGAAATCCACAGCCATGATTTAAATTGAAAACTAGAAAAGAGGGCTGAGATACCTTGAGGATCAAAGCAGTATGAACACCTACAGTAGCTAAAGATATTTAGATAGATTATTTAGATCAGATGTTCTCAAACTGTGATCTGAAGAGAGCTTTCTTGGTGCTCCAAAGAATTAAATCTTTTGAGAACCAGAGCAGTGGCTCAGAGAGGATCACTCTTACAAAGTTGTGTGGATACCAAAGAGTTTGAAGAATGACAAGATGAAAAAAAGATAAAACAAAATAAAATAATTCCGCTGGTCTTGCTTCCAGTTATTCTAATATATGCCTTTTGACATTGAAAGCAGAACTCAGTGAGCCCAGGGTAAGGTGGAAGTGAATATATTCAAGTCCATTCCAATGAAAGGTGCATTGAAAGTACAGGATTTCACAGTATTAGTTAAACTAAACAGTTTAGTTCCACTTCTATATTAGTCAAATATCAGAGAGGTAGCCGTGTTAGTCTGGATCTGTAAAAGTGGCAAAGAGTCCTGTGGCACCTTATAGATGAACAGACGTATTGGAGCATAAGCTTTCGTGAATACCCACTTCGTCGGATGCATGTATGCATGAAAGCTTATGCTCCAATATGTCCGTTAGTCTATAAGGTGCCATAGGACTCTTTGCCGCTTGTATATTAGTATAGATCAAAATGAATGTAAATGTAAGAGTGTATTCAAGTGTTTAAACTTCATGGAAACTAGTGGAAGGTTACTTCTATTGCTTTTGCTTATCTGTTCATGCTATAATGTAAAAGCAAACATTTATATTGTTGGGTTATTTAGGCTGTGTCTACACTACCACTTTCAGTGCTAAAACTTTAGTTGTTCAGGGTGTGAGGAAAAAAAACCCCCACCCCGAGCGACAAAAGTTTTAGTATTGGTGCTTTTCAGCATAGACAGCACTTTATTGCCAGCACCCATGCCTCTGTCAATAAAGTTACCACCCCTCGTTTGGGGTGGTTTTTTTTATCGCCGGGAGAGCTCCCCCTGCAATAAAGCATGTCTACACTGCCTATGTCACAGCGCGGCTGTGGCTGTGCTGTAATGTGGGCAGTGTAGACCTACCCTTAAAAAGAAAAGGAGTACTTGAGGCACCTTAGAGACTAACAAATTTATTTGAGTATAAGCTTTCGTGAACTACAGCTCACTTCATCGGATGCATTTCTACCTACCCTTAGTTATCGTGGTAAACACAAAGAAATATTGTGAAATGCTAGAACATAAGAATGGCCATACTGGGTCAGACCAAAGGTCCATCCAGCCCAGTACCCTGTCTACCAACAGTGGCCACTGCCAGGTGCCCCAGAGGGAGTGAACCTAACAGGTAATGATCTAGTGATCTCTCTCCTGCCATTCATCTCCACCCTCTGACAAACAGAGGCTAGGGACTCCATTCCTTGCTCATCCTGGTTAATAGCCATTAATGGACTTAACCTCCATGAATTTATCCAGTTCTCTTTTAAACCCTGTTATAGTCCTAGCCTTCACAATCTCCTCAGGCAAGGAGTTCCACAGGTTGACCGTGCGCTGATTGAAGAAGAACTTCCTTTTATTTGTTTTAAACCTGCTGCCCATTAATTTCATTTAGTGGCCCTAGTTCTTATATTATGGGAATAAGTAAATAACTTTTCCTTATTCACTTTCTCCACACCACTCATGATTTTATATACCTCTATCATAACCCCCTTAGTTTCCTCTTTTCCAAGCTGAAAAGTCCTAGCCTCTTTAATCTCTCCTCATATGGGACCGTTCCAAACCCCTAATCATTTTAGTTGCCCTTTTCTGATGCCAGTATATCTTTTTTGAGATGAAGGGACCACATCTGTACGCAGTATTCAAGATATGGGCGTACCATGAATTTATACGAGGGCAATAAGATATTCTCCATCTTATTCTCTATCCTTTTTTAATGATTCCTAACATCCCGTTTGCTCTTTTGACTGCTGCTGCACACTGTGTGGAGGTCTTCAGAGAACTATCCACGATGACTCCAAGATCTTTCTCCTGATTAGTTATAGCTAAATTAGCCCTCCATCATATTGTATGTATAGTTGGAGTTATTTTTTCCAATGTGCATTACTTTACTTTTATCCACATGAAATTTTATTTGCCATTTTGTTGCCCAATCACTTAGTTTTGTGAGATCTTTTTGAAATTCTTCACAGTCTGCTTTAGTCTTAACTATCTTGAGCAGTTTAGTATCATGTAGCATTGCTGTTAAAGTCTTTTAGCTAATGAAAGACTAACAGAAATGCTAATTTCAAAGCAAGTGGCTATTATGTATGATGGTCAGAGGTCAAAAGACTAAGTGCATTCCTCATTCATCCTCAAAGGAAGAGTGCATATGGGCAATGATGCTGTCAGCTTGGTTTCTGTGAGAAGAAGCTATGAATTGAATTCATGGAAAGATACTTTAACTCTGAACTGTTTGGACTTTTACAGGGAAGTGCACCAGATATAAAGCGGCGATCTCCAAAGACAATCTGAGTGTCTTGCAAAGGCTTTTGGGAAACATGCAGTTTATTACATCACTGCCTGTCACCATTTGGAATATCAAACTGTGATTCACCTGTACATATATTTTACCTGCTTTAACCTCTCAATAATTCTCATTCTTTTTTAAAGCTAAATCTTTAGTTAGTTTACTATAGAATTGGCTGCCAGCATTGTCTTTGGTGTAAGTTCTAGAGTAGCAATTGATCTGGGGTAAGAACTGGTCTCTGGGGACTGGGAAAAGCCTTATGTGGTGTGATTTGGGGTTTTATCACAAAGTCGTTTGTCTGGGTGGCCAGATAGATTGGAATGACCAAGGGGACTGTCTGTGACTACATGTTAAGAATGGTATAGTGATCCAGGAGTTCACTTTTATTACTGGCTTGGTGAAATCTAATTATAGAACATACCATCTGTTCAGGGTGTTTTCTGACAGTCTGCCTGGAGGTAGGCACTCACAGTCATGAGCCACTCCAGACAGCATGACAGTCACACATCTAATAGAAGAGTGGAAAGTGAAATACAGTAGTATTGGATAGATTTCATCTCCACCTGCTTGACAGATATTGAAAGAGTTCAGATCCTGACCTATATTCTGGAACATGCCTACTTCCCTTAGGGTTTTCTATAGTGCCCATCATTGTAGCATCTAATGAAACAAAATTGTAAAAATAATAAATTTTTTGCCTGGATATGTAACATTGTCAGGATTAGTGTTTTGATTTGTTTAATACATCAAGCCCTTTTAGCTATTCTGTACATATCAAAGTGAGCTTGGAGTCATTTCTGAATATCGCACAGGCAAAAAAAAAATATCTAGTAAGCATGTTCCTCCCTCCTTCCCAAGTAAAGGAAATATCCCATGACATTTGACAGTATTAACATTTATGAATGTTGCTTACGGAGCAATACATTATTAATTAGCCTTATGCAGCCAAAATCCTCTTTCATATGCAAGGAGGATGGCTAATCCTTTACCCTTAGAACTAGTTCTACAGAAGAATCTGTAGCATTATAATAAAGATTTACAAATACTTTAACATTTGGTGGTGCTATCATTGCAACAGGATGGGCTTAGGAAAATGAATAGAGCTACTTAAAACAGCATTTTGTGAGTCAGCACGGTGATAACATTTTCTTTACCACTTAGACCCAGAGGTGGTTATCAGTCTTGGACTTGGTTCATTATGATCATGATAATTATGGGCACCATAAGTGCTGACTTAATGAACTGTTGCCACGCACCCAGTAGCGCCTGAATATATCAATTAGTATATTATGGTAGCACAACATATTTGAAAAAGAGTAGAGGACATTCCAGGCATATTTGCCAAAAAAGATTTGTCCAATTAATGCAATTCCAATAGATGACATGGATTCAAATATTGTTGGCTGTATACAAGACTGGTGTTCCAAAGTGAAGAGATCCAATCATCGAGTGTCTACTCTCATTCCACAATAGGTACTGTGTATAGTTCATTCCTCTGGGAAACACTGTTCTTACCTAACAGTGCGCTACACATAAGCTCCGTGGGACAGGGACAATGGGCTAGATCCTCAGCAGTGTTAATCTGTATAGTTCCATGGGGCTAACATTTTGGACAAACCAGGCTCTTCTCATTCACCTCATTTAGCTTACAATTAATTGCTTTCCTGACACTGACAGTGAAGTTGGTGCTTGGAAAGGGAGGGTTCAAAACAGTAGTATTAGACCTTATCCTGCATCCCTTATGGGAGCTTGTAGTGTCAAAGAGACTACTTTTTCATATGTTCACAGATTTTAAGGCCAAAAAGAACTATTATGATCATCTAGTCTGACCTGCTGCACGGAATTTCATGGAGTCATGGAATTTCATCCAGTTTTTCTTGCATCATGCTCAATAACCTGTGGTAGCATAGACTATGGGTAAGAATTACAAAATTGGGCCCCACGTCCATCAATCAGTAAATGCTGTAAGTACTATGTAAAACTAATCTCAACATAAAAATGCTGATTAGATTCTAACTCTAAGCACTCTCATCAATTATGACTGCTAACCCTCTGCAGCATTCCTACTCCGCATGAGTAACTAATTAATATATATCAAGTAATTAGAACTCTATACATCCTTAAAGTGGCACCAATCTTCCTTTCCTTCAGCCTGTAGATAAACAAGTGCCTTCATGTTTGGTGTAGCAGATATATTAGCAGTATTACAGAGGTGGTATTATTAATATGAAACTAACAAATGATAGAATGCTGAGTTCTGGTCTTTTTCTTCTTTTAAAGCACACAAGTCTACATGCTTCAACAGAGTAATAGACTAGAGAGAAGCACCAGAATGTAAAATCTGACACCACAGACTAGACATTAAAATGAATGAGTTAATTTAGTGTTAGGATACTTTTATGGTAAGGTAATCATAACACAGGTAACCTTCGCAGCCTCCAGAAGGACAAAATAATGATGGAGAGATTAACAAGTCTAGAATGATATAAAAAACAGAGGATAATAATCTTAGCATTAGAAATTTGCATGCATTTGTGAACTGCTTCCTAAACATGGGCCAATGGGTAGAGAGGGATTTAAAAAAAAAAATCAGCAGAGAAATCTGGAGTTTAAATTGGGTCAAGAATTTGACAGATGGGGTATGGGTTGTGGCTCTTGAGAGAAGCCAATTGGAGGGGACTTGGAGGTCACATCATGCATGCAACACATTCCTCTCCATTCAGCTACCCAACCTCCCCTTCTCCCTGAAAGTCTGACTCCTAAAATCCATATTACCATTGACTGCCTCCCTCTACAGTTGGTCTAAGCAGCAGTCTCTACCTACCTAGATCCCTTAGGTACTTATCTGGCCCCTACTACCATAGTGAGCTGAGCTGCTCACAATCTTAAACATATTTATTCTCACAAAACACTCCTGTGAGGTAGGGCAGTGCAATTATTTTACAGATGGAGAACGAAGGCACAGGGACTAGTGACCTTCCCTGAGGTCACACAGAGTCTGTGGCAAAGCAGAGACCTGAACTGGAGTCCTCCATATCCCACCAGCACCCCAAACCACTGGACCACCTTCCTCTTGCTGAAGAAGTGATCAATGAACACTACCCTGAAGAAGAGATTCTGTCTCGGGTATCTGTGGTTGGCCCCAGGAATATAATGCGAACAGCAGCTGCTTTCTGGCTCCACCCTCTCTTCAAATATGCTCCTTCATTTTAAAGCCAAAGAGTTCTGACCCCAGGTAATGAGAGGATGACACACAGAGGAGAGCACTTGTATCCCTCACTGTAACACTCCTGGCTAACATGCAATTACAAGGAAGTTAATCCAGCCTATTCTTACAAGCAAGAGTCATCACCACCCATTAGTGATATTCCCATTGAAAGGAAAGCCTCTTATGAAAGGGCCACCTCTATTGCATTAGACAGTATTTCATTCTCTGGGAATCACCTGGGATTTTTTCATGGGTGACAAGGTCAGTTTTAGCTGGGAGAGTTGTGACTTCACAAGGAAGCTAAGACTGAACGGGTCATTACATAATAAGCCTACGATTTTGTCAGGGATATTTTTAGTAAAAGTCACAAACAGGTCACAGGCAATGAAGAAAAATTCACAAAAGCCTGTGACCTGTCTGTGACTTTTACTAAAAATATCCCTGATAAAATGGGGAGCCCAACTGTTGGGTTCCCACACTGCCTGCATTGGTTGGGGAGCTCCAGAGGCCATTCCAAGCTCTGTAAGCCTGTGGAGGCTTGGAGCTCCAGGTTCTCCCCAGCTCACAGCTGCGGGGCACATGGTGCTTGCGGTGGCCCAGAGCTGAGGCCCCACCACCCGCGGCAGCTGGGAATTCCCGGGGGGTGAGGGGAGGGGCTAACACCTGTGGCCATGGGGAGCTGTGTGGTCTCCCCACAGCAGCAGGCAGACCCTGGAGCTCCCATGTGACAGGGCTGAAGTCACAGAGGTCGCTAGAAGTCACGGATTCTGTGACTTCCACAACCTCCGTGAAAAAAAACGTAGCCTTATACATAGGTTACCATGAAGCCACCAGATGGTAAAATATATATTTTTGAAAATTAGCCAAATCAGAGACCCATTAGAGATTAAACAAAGTGATGAAATGGACATTTAACTATGCTCCTCTTTGAGAAAAAATATGCATTTTCTCCAAACAGAGTATTGACTTGCCCAGTGAAGTCAGATGCTCAACAGACCAAAGTGTAAAACTAAGTCATTATGAATTTTCTTGTAGTGATAACAGAGACTGGAACATTGCAGAAGACTTCTCCTTTCACCTTTCCACGAACACTGGAATGTTGAGAAAGGCAAGCAATAATACTGAGCACCGTGTGGTGAGATGGGTAAGGCACTGGAGTCAGACCAGCCTTCTATTCCCAATTCTGCCATTGATCTGACTTTGTCTGGCAAAGCACTTTGGCCTTCTGTCTCCTCTCCCACTCTTTGTCTCCTCTATTTAGATAGTAAGCTTGTTGGGGGCAAGTCCTGTGTCTCACTATGTGTTTGTATAGGGCTTAGCATAATGGGGCTTCAGGGTCAGCTGCAATACCAATACATTCATTGAATCATAAGAATATTAAATTATGTAGAGGTGCCAATGCTTTGCCTTCAAGATATGCATTTATCTAACCACAAACCAACAGAGTTTTGAATCAAAACATTACTGACAAAAAACCAAAAAAAACAGGAGGCAACAAGAGTTTTCAGTGCACAGCAACATGTTGCCATCCACTGAAGATATTCACTTTTTTGCTAAGTAAACGTCTCTCAGGACACCCACAAAGTCTGCCTCCATGAGTGAAACTCAGAGAAGCAGAGTTATGATACCCCATTCCGGCTAAGCAAGGAGAAGATAAGAGTGGACGCCACAGCACATGGAAAGACAAAATGAGATGTTTATATTAGTCAATAGACAGAAATTACCATTGGGGTCAACTGCTATTCCTGGAGAGCTTGAAGTCAGCTGTGTTAGAATGAGCAGCAAACTGAAACAAACACAGTGGTGACCAAAGAGAAGGTGAATTAAGAATAGCAACACATAGTGACAGAGCTCAGAAAGTAATATGGCTGGTGAGACTGAGAGACTCAGTGGGGAAAATAAAGACAAGGTGCTAGAGTGTGGATGCCCAGCAAGAGAAAATCTGCTAGAAGTGCATGCTCCAGCGAGCCTCTATCCATGGGCCTTAAATGGAACCCCAGTTAGAATTCAAAGCTGCATCTCCTACTAAGTGTGATAGCAAAATTGCTGCCTACCTCTCCTCCACACCCTCCAGTGGTGAATCCCTACTTGGGTGCTGGTTAAGTTCACAGCACACACGCGCGCGCACGCACACATGCACATGCACACGCGCGCGCACACACACACACACACACGCAGTATTTCATAGGTTTTTTTCCCTCTGTCTGGAAGGGTCCAATATAACACCACAGTATCTCTTAGATTCTAGAACCCTAACACACAAGAGACACATAGCAGGCTGCTACCTAAGGCAGAGAGCCACAACTCAACCCAACTTGCTCAAGGCTGGCTCTTTGCAGACTGCACACAGAGGACCCAGATCATGTGGCTTCTGTCAGACCCACCTAGCCCACAAGCAGGACCTGGAAACCATTTAAAATGACAAGCTATCACTAAGGCTGTGAGTCTGTCATGGAAAGTCACAGAATCCATGACCTCCGGGACCTCCGGGACTTCTGCAGCAACCAGCAGCAGCAGTTTGGGTGTGTGGGAGGGGGCTCAGAGCTAGGGGGAGGGGGTTGGGGATGGACTCTTCCCTCGGGGTGGGGGAGCTCCCTGGCTCTCACTGGCATGGCTCTGTGGCTCTTAGGCATGCTGCCCGCACTCACAGGCCCTACCCCTGCAGCTCCCATTGGCTGTGGTTCCTGGCCAATGGGAGCTTCACAGCCAGTGCTTGTGGTGGGAGCAGTGCACGGAGCCCCCTGGCCTCTCTGCTGTCTAGGAGTTGCAGGGACACGCGGAGCCAAATAGGGAGACTGTGACCCCCAACCCTCTCCCCCAAGCACCAGTAGGGGTCCCGCCCCAGGCCATGTGCTATGGCCTGCCTACCCCTCCCCCCCAGCAGGGGTCCTGGGCTGCCCACTGCTGCCCCCAAGCACCAGTGAGGGTTGTGGGCCATGTGCCACTGCCCACCTCAGCACCAGCAGGGTCCCAGGCCACCTTCCCCAGTACCCATGGAGCCCCCGGACAGCCGCCTCCGCTCCCCCCCACCCCACACACTTGGGGTCCCCTGCCCAAGTGTTAGTTAGGGGTATATAGTGAAAGACATAGACAGGTCATGAGCCATGAATTTTAGTTTACTGCCCATGACCTGTCATGACTTTTACTAAAAATACCTGTGACTAAAATGTAGCCTTAGCTATCACTTCACATTGTAACACAGGTTTCAGAGTAGCAGCCGTGTTAGTCTGTATTCTCAAAAAGAAAAGGAGTACTTGTGGCACCTTAGAGACTAACAAATTTATTAGAGCATAAGCTGAAGTGAGCTGTAGCTCACGAAAGCTTATGCTCTAATAAATTTGTTAGTCTCTAAGGTGCCACAAGTACTCCTTTTCTTTTTCATTGTAACACAGTTTCCAATACACCATGGATGCAATGGGGTACAAATGTTTACATGGGGTGAATCAAGCCTATGAGGAAAACTGAGTGTGATGCTGAATGATTAAAGATGACCAGTTGTATCATTATTGGTACGACGGTTATACAATTGCAGCAAATCTTGTAGAAAGCATGTCATGGAAGGTGCCAATGGAAAAGTTATGATGTTTCTAAGTAGGATTATCCTGTTCATATGCATGTATTATCTTTGTATCTGAGGTTATGAATACTGGCTACGTACTTGTATCTTAAAACCTGGTTATATTCCTAGGTGACACCCCCCAGATAGCTGTCTAGCCCTAAGGTAAATTCTATGTGTGGATGGCCTATAGTATCAAGGACACTCCATTCTCACAATTAAAGAAACTACTACTGTCCAGATAACTCTTCCTGAGGATGCTTTAGACAGCAAGGAGTCAATGGCCCCTGTCATTCAGCAAAACAGGCAACAGCATAGGATATGCTCATGTGATCCTGGACTCCATCTTCGTCCAGTAACTTTCCACACACAGGGGCTCTGGGCTTTGTTTGGAACAGTCAATTTCCATGCACATGGCAGAGGATATAAAAGACACCTGAAACAACTACATGTTGCCTCTTTCCTGCTATAATATGCTGTACTGTGGATTTACAGCTAAAAGGAGCATCTTGCACTATAGTCTGGACCTTTCAATTTATGGAAGTTACCAGAGAGACTTTACAACCAGCAGTTTATTCCCTCATTGCTACAAACCTGATTTTGCAATCATTTGTATGTATATGATCTATTAATCATTTATAACTCTTCTTTTATTAATAAACCTTTAATTAGTTTACTAAGGATTGGTTGACAGCATGATATTTGGGTAAGATCTGACCTTATATTGACCTGGCAGTATGTGTCTGATCCTTCAGGAAAGAATATGGTGAAACGGGTTCTCAATAACCTCTCACTCTATTCGATTGAGTTGCCTGGATACGACCCAAGGGCTGGAATGCCTAAAGGGAAGCGTGTTTGGCTTCTGGTTAACAGTGTGGTATTGCAGAAGCTCTTTTGTTAGTGGTTTGATTAATCTAATTATAGAGTAAGTCACCACTTTTGGGTATTGTCCCTATGTCTTGCAATCTGCTCTGAGTGTGGCATTGTCAGTGTGGTCTTCCCCAGCCACTCAGTCACACTGGGGACAACAGTTAGCTATAGCAGCATAATGCACCTAAAGTTGGGAATGAAAACAAACCTTTTACCCCCATAATATTCATATCAAGCAAATAATATACAATTGTATATTGCAAGAACTTAAGTCAATAAAACATTGATCCTTGGGGAAACATATCTTCTATTTTTAAGAACTTAGTTGTCTGCACAATGGGGCCATCATCCATTCTCTGAGAAGTGTATTTGCAATAGATGTTGCTTCAATAAATAATCTGTGCTGTAGATGCTTATTAAACTGTACACAGTAGCAGAGAAAATTTACTGCTCAAGGTCTCAATCCCTTTGACTTCACCTTCTTTGCCCCAAAATCGGAAGTTGATTTGGGTTGTGGGAGATGCAAAATCAAATCACAGTGGCCCCAGACTCTGGTAGAGCACAGATGGAGTGGTTTATAGCAAAAAAGTAGTGCAAAGCACTAAGGATTAGAAGTAATGAATGAAAGGGCCTCACAACAGATGGAGTCCCAGAGCAGTTAGGCCATGTTCTTTGCAGACAGGTATAACAAAAAAGATCCTATATCTCCATGTATCAGCTTGCTATCCTCAGCAGTGTCCCTTTAAACTGTCAGACATATGAATCTTAGCAAAGCTGAGGGAACAACAAGTACCTAACAAACATACCAATAAGAAGAAAGAAAAATGTGCAGCCACTATGATGCACAGGAAATCCATCCTATACTCATGTCGAAGCTCTCCTGCTGACAAAAAACTTCCACCCCCAACAAGTGGCATTAGCATTGTCGGCAGGAAAGCGCTCCAGCTGACAAAGTGCTGTTCCCACCAACTCTTGTCCTCGACAAAAGTTTGGTCTTTCGGTGGTGGGGGAGGGCATTTTTTTTTAGCATCTCTGAACGACAAAAGTTTTGTCTTTCACTTGTTAATGTAGACAAAGCTGAAGACGTTCTGATGTGTGTTGAGCCTACCCATTCTCAGCTTCTCCAGTCGTAGGCTATGTCTACACTGGCGATTTAGTGACAAAAGTTTGTCATTCAGAGGTCCTAACCCACCCCACCCCACCCCGAAAGAAAAAGTTTTTCCATGGCAAATGTCAGCATGAACAGTGTGGTGTCAGCAAAAGTGCTCTCCTGTCAATAATGCGAATGCCACTCATTGGGGGTGGAAGTATTTTATTGGCAAAAGTGACAACAAACAGTGGCTACACTGCCCAACTTTTAGCCATACAGCTATGTCGACATGGCCATTTCACTAAAAGCTGTGTAGTGTAGACAAAACCTCAGCAACGTGTTCTTAATCTTGGTGCATGGTCCCAACATGCCTGTTCTAGAACTTTTAAACTCCCCACCCAGAGAGGAAGGGCTTCCCAGATCCCAGCACATGCAAACAGAGGTGGATAGCATAAGGAGCTCAGACCCCATCCCACCAAGGAAGAATAGACAATCCCCAGAACCTGGCTGATATGAGGGATGGAGAGGGTCATCATGTTGCAGATGGGATGAGGTCCCAGACCATGATAGGGCAAGGATATCACTTGTGGGGGGGAGGCAAGAGAGCCCCATATCCCCACCAACAAGAAGGTAGGGAGTGGGGCTCTGACAACACCAGAAAAGCAAGCTCCCCCAGAACCTGATGTGAGATGGGGCAGGAATTGGGATCACACCCCGACAGAAGGGCAGAGGCCCCCAGAACCTGGAACATACACAAGGGCAGGGAGCAGAGCTCAGGCACTTCTGGGCAGTTCATACCCTCTGTTGGGGTAACCCTCAAGCACCGAAGGCCTGCTGTGATGAGCTGAACCCTGCTTTTATCTCTATCTATGAGCTGAACACAAAAAAGGTTGCCAAACATCTCTCAGCTTTAAGAAATCCTTTTTTGAGGGGGCGGCTGTATCTCAAGAATCCCTAGGTCAAATGCCCCCAAATTTGGATCACTAATAGAACTCCACAGCCCCATGAGGCACAATAAATTTCAAGGCACGGTACATTTGGGGTCAGATAAAGGCAGATGAATTCCATTGTAACCCCAACATCCTTTTATCTACACTAGAATAAATACTTTAAAAGCCTACCCACACTTAACATTACACATTAGAGATGCAAGGATAAATTTTGAATAATTGAAATTTCAAACAAAAAAATTGGAAAAAGTTTTGCAACAAATTGTTTTGCTAGTAATTCTCACTGCCTCTCCCCAGTTTTACATCCAGGTGTATAGCTGTTCAGAAACTTTCAATGAAAAACCAAAGGAACAATTGAAAAGTCATTCAACTTATTTCCTTTTTGCTCTTACACACACAATAGTGAAATATTTACAATATATACCATTCCAGTGGCATAATATATGTGCTCTATTAGGGTACTGCATAGTTCTCTCACAAATAGTAACAAAAAGGAAAAGTTCTGTTTAAGCATCACAGTACAATTTCAAAAAGGATCCAACTGCATAGTCAACAATATTTATAATTTGATTATTGTATCCTATCTCCATGATATCTCAGCATTGGGTAGAACAACATCATCATATTTTCCTTTTAAATCACATGAAACGTATGAGGGCAGAATTATATCTGTATGCAAATAACCATGTCTCTTGTAGCTTGTCACAGGGCATCTCTGATGCTATCTGGTGAAGCTCACTACCTGGCCAGTTCAGAGGATCTTGCAATCACAAACACACACCAGGCTGTTTCTCTTTTACATCACAGTAATAGGCAACAGAGGCTTATAGCAAGGATAAGCTTCCCCGCAGTCCTTGCTCCGCTACGCAAGCTCACTCTCTGAGTGCCCTCCTGAGCTGACTTTGCTTCCTATTTTCTCCCCATTGCATTGTTAACCCAGTGATTGTTACACAGGTGCTCACAATCCCCCACCAGAATGTGTACAATTGCCCTCAGCTGGGCAAAGCTTTCTCCAGGCTGCAGCACTCTTAGTGATCATGCTGGTAGCATTCTGTCACATAGCTTTTTAGCTGTGCCATCAGATATTTCAATCACAAGAGCGCAGTATCTTTTGCACTTGTCTTGGTCTTTATTCCAGCTGCTGTCAACACTGGAGGATCCGAACTAGGTGGTGTCAGAGTCTAAAAAAGAAAAGGAGTACTTGTGGCACCTTAGAGACTAACAAATTTATTTGAGCATAAGCTTTCGTGAGCTACAGCTCACTTCATCGGATGCATTCCAATGAAGTGAGCAGTAGCTCATGAAAGCTTATGCTCAAATAAATTTGTTAGTCTCTAAGGTGCCACAAGTACTCCTTTTCTTTTTGCGAATACAGACTAACACGGCTGCTACTCTGAAACCTGTCAGAGTTTAAAAAGACCCCTTTGTTTCAAACCATGCCACTTATGGGGGGTGTGTGATAGGGTATGCTACTGACCTAACGGGGAGCCAGCACAGGAAATCCGAAAAGGGCACCTGGGAAAAGCCAGCTTGGGGCTGGAGGAGTCATAGCTGGACCTGGATACCATAGAAGGGATTGACTTTTAAGAGATCTGGCCAGAGGGCCAGGCCACGGAAGACCCAGGTGGAGGTGACTAATAGGACGCAAGCCAGGGAAAGGTCCAGTAACCCCACACCCAGCTACAAGGGCACATTGGTTGGTAAGTCATTTCTGCCTATATGGGGCTTGCTCTGGGGTGGGGCCCTACAACAGTGCGCTGTGTTGGGCCCACATACATGTTCAGTGTGCAGCCTGTGTCAATTCCCTTTTGGAGAGCTCAGCGAGTCAACAATCAATCATAGAGAAGCTAGGATTTCTGTCTTACCTCAGATCCAAAATGGATTTCACCATGAGACTCCTTAAAACTGAATGTAGTGCTTAGGAAGGTGCTGAAGGCCTCTCACGACAGAAAATGCAAGATGTGCAAGCAACCTGTAAAATGCCTCAATCTTGAGTTGCATAGAGCCAATGGATGAATGCAGGGACAAATCTTCATGCACCTTCAATCACCAACCTCAGCACTAAGATTGCCAAGTAGCACAAATTGTAATGGTAATTTGCTTAATGTGGACACCTGCGCTTTGGAAACTGAATTGAAGCTACCAATTCATTTCACAGGGACCCAAAGAGCCATCAGGACAGGAAATGACTTTCAGTGAACTGGTGACCTAGAGGTGAAAAAACACACATTACCAACTCCCTGAGCCATCCAGTTCCACAAACACAACTGTATGCTTTAACTCAAAATTAAAAAACGAAACATCTGCTTTTTCTTAAGCCTATTGGAACACTAAGTCAGTTAACTTTGATTACTATGAGTAACAAAATGCCACACAGCATTTTAGGCATTTACCGGAGATATGATTAGACAACTCATTTTTATTGACCGTGATGTCTGAATTATCTTTTCTCAGCCTGGTTTAGAAGAGAGTTGCATCTAAAGGAATGAAAGATACCAAACAAAGTAAATTAATTTCTGGGCTATATTGCTGTACTAAAAGCTAAATGCCCTCTGTACAAATGGAAGAAAAGAAACTGGACAAACAGCAGCCGGGAGTGAAATTCCTATCTAGCTTCAAATTTTAACAGGATTTTATAGGAAGTATTTAAAAAATTAACTCACTACTTATTGGGGAAAAATAGTTTGCATGCAATACTGGAAATCAGTCTTGCTTGACAGTATTTAAATTGAATCTCTGGGAG
Source organism: Dermochelys coriacea (assembly GCF_009764565.3). Classification (NCBI taxonomy): domain Eukaryota; kingdom Metazoa; phylum Chordata; order Testudines; family Dermochelyidae; genus Dermochelys; species Dermochelys coriacea. Next base: position 64,881,643 of record NC_050074.1, read on the forward strand.
CACTACCCACAATTTGCAGAGAAAGTTGAAGCTATTAAAAAGTCTATGCACAAGATTAAAATTTAGAATGCTATTTTAATAATGTGGAATTCTACTAAATTTCAGAGAGCTGTCATTTTTAAGCTCAACCAGTTTTAAAGCATTTGACAGATTACATAGAATTCAGAGCAATTGCAACTATAAATTTCCCTTCTTTATAGCTCTGCTGCCAGAGATGTATGGCGTGGGGGGGATGGGGGAGAGATTAATGAGTGGGCAAGAAAAGAAGGGATCCTCCTAAAAATATATGTAAACTCTCTTATTGGACAGGCTTCACAAATTCTGTTTGCTTCCTAATAACTTAATCATTTGATGCCACTCAAGGGTATTCTTTGATCAAGATGGACAACAGAAGCCTTAAAATAATCATATGTTAGGTTTTCAGGGTAGAGATTCAAATCAGGGAGGAGTCTGGGACACAATCTGAAAATAGTCTAATTTTGGGGGGGCTGCATTAATTAAGATGAATTAATTGAATTGGCCTGTTACCACTGACCCCCAACTTCGTAAGGCAACTCCCATCTCTTCATGTGCTCTTTTTACATACATACATATATATAAGTGTATGTGTACACACACACACCCTTACTGTATTTTTCACTCCATGCATCTGATGAAGTGGGTTTTAGCCCACGAAAGCTTATGCCCAAATACATTTGAGAGTGTCTAAGGTGCCACAAGGACTCATTGTTTTTGCTGATACAACTAATACAGCTACCACTCTGAAACCTAAAATCCCATATTATTTTTGAAAATTTAGGCTTTGGGTTTTCTTTTAATGAATCTAAATGTGCTGTGGACAATGCACGTTGCTAGGACAGTCTGACAATGTTTAGACTGGTCATTCCTAAGCAAAAGCTCAAGTATACCCACCTAATCAAGGTGAACAAAATTTGCTCTATTAATCATCTTTATCACAAAAGAAGTTGAGGTCTTCACCTCAAGGCAGCCTGTTTCTCTTCACAACTTGTTGATACCCAGAGAATCTCACTACTGAGTGTTGTGCTTCTTGCAAATCTCAATCTCTCTCCCCCCACACACAAGGGCTGTCAATTCATCGCAGTTAACTCACGCGATTAACTAAAAAAAATTAATCATGATTAAAAAGCTTAATCGCGATTAATCACACTTATAATAGAATACCAATTGAAATTTATTAAATATTTTGGATGTTTTTCTACCTTTTCAATGTTGATTTCAATGACAACATAGAATGCAAAATGCACAGTGCTCACTTTATATTATTTTTTATTACAAATATATGCACTGTAAAAATGATAAACAAAAGAAATAGTATTTTTCAATTCACCTCATACAAGTAGTGAAGTGCAATCTTTTTAACATGAAAGTGTAACTAGAAATACAGGATTTTTTTTGGTTACATAACTGCACTCAAAACCAAAACAATGTGAAATTTTAGAGCCTACAAGTCTACTCAGTCCTACCTCTTATTCTGCCAATCGCTAAGACAAATAAGTTTCTTTACATTGACGGGAGATACTGCTGTATGCTTCTTGTTTACAATGTCACCTGAAAGTGAAAACAGGCTTTTGCATCGAACTTTTGTAGCTGGCATTTCAAGATAATTACATGCCAGATGTGCTAAAGATTCACACATCCTTTCATGCTTCAACCACCATTCAAGAGGACATGCTGATGATGGGTTCTGCTTGATAAAGATCCAAAGCAGTGTGGACTGACGCATGTTCATTTTCATCATCTGAGTCAGATGCCATCAATAGAAGGTTGATTTTCTTTTTTGGTGGTTTGGGTTCTGTAGTTTCTGCATTGGAGTGTTGCTCTTTTAAGACTTCTGAAAGCATGTTCCACACCTCTTCCCTCTCAGACTTTGGAAGGCACTTCAGATTCGTAAACCTTGGGTCGAGTGCTGTAGCTATTTTTAGAAATCTCACATCAGACTTTCTTTGCATTTTGTCAAATCTGCTGTAAAAGTGTTCTTAAAACGAACATGTGCTGGATCATATTCCAAGATTACTATAACATGAAATACATGGCAAAATGTGGGTAAACAGAACAGGAGACATACAATTCTCCTCCCAAGGAGTATAGTCACAAATTTAATTGATGCATTATTTTTTTAACGAGCATCATCAGCATGGAAGCATGTCCTCTGATATGGTGGTTGAAGCACGAAGGGACATATGAATCGTTAGCGCATCTGGCATGTAAATATCTTGCAACGCCGGCTACAACTGTGCCATGCAAACGCCTGTTCTCGCTTTCATATGACACTGTAAACAAGAAGCAGGCAGCATTCTCTCTTGCAAATTGTAACCAACCTTGTTTGTCTGATTGATTGGTTGACCAAGAAGTAGGACTGAGTAGACTCATAGGTTCTAAAGTAGGGGTGGCCAACCTGTAGCTCTGGAGCCACATGTGGTTCTTCAGAAATTAATACATGGCTCCTTGTATAGGCACCGACTCCGGGATTGGAGCTACAGGCGCCAACTTTCCAATGTGTCGCCGGATGCTCACTGCTCAACCCCTAGCTCTGCCACAGGCCCTTCCTGCCCCCTCCCCTGAGCCTGCAGTGCCCTCGCTCCTCTCCCCTTCCCCCAAGAGCCTCCTGCATGCCATGAAACAGCTGATTGGGAGGTGTGGGGAGGGAGGGAGGGGGCTGATTGGGGGGGCTGCCGGTGGGTGGGAGGCTCTGGAATTTGGGTGGTGGGACCTGATGAGGGGGCTGCTGATGTATTACTGTGGCTCTTTGCAATGTACATTGGTAAATTCTGGCTCCTTCTCAGGCTCAGGTTGCCCACCCCTGCTCTAAAGTATTAGATTATTTTTAGTGCAGTTTTTTTGTACATAATTCTACATTTGTAAGTTCAACTTTCATGATAAAAAGATTGCACTACAGTAGTTGTATTAAGTGAACTGAAAAATACAATTTGTTTTTTATAGTGCAAATATTTGTAATAAAAAAATAGAGAGCACTGTTCACTTTGAATTGTGTTGTAATTGAAAGTAATATTTGAAAATGTAGTAAACATCCAAATATAATAAATGGTATTCTATTGTTGTTTAACAGCAAGATTAATCATGCAATTAACCGCATTAATTTTTTAAATCGCTTCACAGCCTTAATATACCCACAGACACACACTCTCTCTCTCTCTCTCTCTCTCTCTCTCTCTTTCTCTCTCTCACACACACACTTACTTCAGAGTAGCAGCCGTGTTAGTCTATATTCGCAAAAAGAAAAGGAGTACTTGTGGCACCTTAGAGACTAACAAATTTATTTGAGCGTAAGAGATTTGACACTCACTTTTTATATTATATAGATATCAATATTTGAAAATAACATTAAATCCACATTCCTGCTTCACTGTCCACAAAATATCACCTTTTATGGAAATGTGAATGCTGCTATCAGCCCTCCAGTTATAAATTTTAGGAAACAACAAAATGCCTGCTGACATCAACATAGCATGCCAGGACTTCCCTGAGATTTTAGCCTTACACCAGGAAGATATAATCCCAGCTGATTAACAGGTAGATTGCCACTACCTGAATAACTTTACACTGCATTTATAAGGTCACCCAACTTTGTGGAAAAGGGCTGTTTAATTTCCCCAACACCATAATCAGAAAAGATATATACAACTATATAAGAGCAAAAATGTGTTTTCACCCATTTGACATCAAAGCATGAACATTTTCATTCTCGAGTTAAATTAAAAAATAGCCGTCACACAGTTTAAGTATCTGAAAGAGGGGATTAGAATGCAATGCCCTTTAAACCTTCAATTGCAGCAGCCGCTACTATGGTATACTGAACACTTACTGAACCAATAAATTCTACAAAACACATTCTCAAATGCCATGGCTGCTCTTCTGGTACTGCATTTTTTTTTTAAAAGAAAAAGCATAATTCCACAAATCTGACATATCATATCAGTGTTGCCAGTTTTCACAATGTTGTTTATCACAGCTATCACAATAGCTGGTATTTCTTAAGGCCCCAGTTGCTGGAATCAAGAGAGAATCCATGAGACCCTGTTTGAGGTTTTTAAATTATGGTTTCTAGCTCTCATGGTTGTGGAGAAGAGCTTGAAGATGTTCAGGAAGTGTACCATAAGGCTCAGAGACCAAACAGGAAAGCAGAAAACCCCCTATTTTTATTATTAAATAACAAAACAAAAAAACCTTAATTTTCTGAAGTCAATGTAGTGATTGGGGCAGGGGGCAAGTCATGATTTTTGAATGTTTGGAGATGGTGTGCGTGCGCACACATTGTATATTAGAGTTACATTAAAACATTCACTAATTTCCCCAAAGATTGTCCATTTCATACACAAACACTGGGCCTTAGAACAGTTTCTAATATTTTGATTATCAAATAGAATTACATTGTGTTAGGTTTAAACTGCAGTTTACATTTTCTTTGGCAAGTCTGAGAAGTAACTGGTCTCTCTCCCTTGCTCTCACTATGTGTATGTATCACCAGATACCAGAACATGCTGGGGGACAGATATAGTAGTTCAAGGTTTATTGTTGTCTGTAATACGGTAGCACCTAGATACCCCAATCAGGAATTAGGACCCCTTTTTGCTGGACACTGTCCATATAGAAAATAAAAGATAGTTTAAAATCTAAATTTAACACAATAGGAAGTGAGAAAGAAACAGGGTAGAGACAAAGAGCAGTGTGGAATTATTTAATTTGGTGTAGCAGGCACACTCTGCCCACTCATCATGAAATAATATACAGGTTCCTCCCAGCAGAGGTGAGGTTTAGAGGAGTGATTAAAAGCAGGGTGGTGGGGGTTTTGGAGGGGAAGGGTGTGGGGGGTTGTTTTGTTTAAGTTTTAAGTTTAATCTTTAATGCTGAGATTTTCAAAGCTGCCATGGAAACATATTTCCATTAAAGTCAACGGGACTTGACTGTAGAAATCCACTGATTGAAAATCTAAAGGCTTATTTTACATACGATTTTCCTCTTCCTATTCATCCTAATTTGGGTGTGAGGGGTGGATGGAATGACATTAAATTTACCCTTGTACAGCCTTCTGGCATCATGCGCATATATGCACGTTTAGAAATCTTTTTAGGGTGTTTTAATCTGAATCAGTAGTGAGTCTCTATTCTCTGTACATATATAGCATATAATGCTATACTTGTACAGCAAGAATAAATATGGAACAAACAGCCAAATATGCAAATAAGTTATGCTTATTTGCTTATTCAAAATAAACAGACATTTTAAAACCTTGCTGTGATTCTCTCCAGGTATTTTCTTCTTCCTTGATTGCAACTTATTTGTTCACAAAAATACAGAACCAGATTTGGAGGTAATTTTTGGCAGCCCTACCAAATGAATACCCTTATCCTTTCCAGTTATAATTCAGAAATATAAAAAGGAATGTGGCCCATGAGTTTTCAACTATGCCTAAGGCCAAACACCTCAAATATGTACCAGCAACCGACTTTGGAGGTCAGGTGAGCACAGAGATATCCAAGTACAAGCAGAAACATTTCTGAAGTAATTTTAGACTCTTTTTAATCTGCTTTATGCAGGTCATTTGTTTCCTCTTAAATCTGATAGTCAGAGCTGGCCTTACCATGAGGCGAACTGAGGCAGCCGCCTCAGGTGCCAGACTGGGGGTGCCACTAGGACCCAGAGTGTAGAAAATTGTGTCTGTGGGGTAGCCACTGGTGCATATGTATTCTCTGGCTCGAGATGCACAGAGATGCTGGAGTGCTGTGCTGGAGGAAGGAGGGCACAAGAGTCATAACAGGCAGGCAGGAGAAAAGGTAAGGGGAAATAACAGAAAGCAGCAGGGGCTGCAGGGAGAGAAAGGAGGAGGAGCCTCTTATGTACCTCTCTAGCACCCACAAAAGCCTGGACTGATTAACACCAGCTTCTCAGGGAGCTTCCTGTTTTCTGCTGCTTCCCTAAACCCACTTGAGGAGAACAGGCAGTCAACTGAAGTAGTAGGAACCAGTTAGGCGCTTAAGATGCTGATATCTTTCCTCACTCAGGCCCTGCTACCAGCCTGCATATTTGTCCCCTTCAATTGAGTTTTGAGAGCCACTATAGCTGGCACAGAAAAGCAGTCACTAGTGAAAGATGAAAATGCCCCACTGGGGCAGCATTCAGACGAAAGAAGGAAAGCAAGCAAGCAAGCAAGCAAGCAAGCAAGCAAGCAAGCTTTTCTATCTAAGCAGGAAGGAGCTCTCCTGAGATACATAGACACAAATGTTCATGGTAAACCTTTCGGCCCCAGTGAGGATGTGAGAGGTGAGGAGATGCCTGATCTTCCCATTAGTCAGAGTGCAGGTGTCCTGGCAGCTACTGCAGCATCCATATCTCCATCTCAAATGATGTAACCATGCACATTCCTGAAGAAAAGTGTAGATCAGAGAAGAGTGTGGTGGATGTGCAAGAAACAGCTGCTGATGAGTTTAGTTCCTTAAGTCTAGATGATCCAGGACTGTGGACCCACTTGAGCAGTAGCCTGAGGAACTTCCGTGTACTGCATGGGCCATAGTAAGTGAAAAATTTCATGTTCCCCAAAGACAATGAAAATAGAAGTTTCCATCCAACACATTACTTGTGTGAAATCCCCAATGGTGACAAAGTGGAGAGGCCGTGGCTTATGTACTTAAAAACCCAGAATACCGCATGCTGCTTTTGTTGCAAACTCTTCCAATCTAATGTTCCAGCCACATTGGGTTCTACAGGAACAAAGGACTGGAAAAATCTGGCTAGAAATCTGGCATGCCATGAGAAGGCAGCAAATCACCAGAGAGCATTCCATAGGTGAAAAGAGCTTGAGATGAGACTAAGATTAAAGGCCACCATAGATCAGCATCAAGAGAAGATTGCCCCAGAGTCTCTTTACTGGCAAAATGTTCTGTAAAGGCTCATTGCCATTGTGAGAATGCTTGCTACCCAAAATCTAGCACTGCATGGCACTTCAGATCAGCTGTATGTGCCAAATAATGGAAGATTCCATAAAATTGTGGAGCTGATGTCTGAGTTTGATGCTGTACTCCAGGAGCATCTAACAAGAGTCACCACCCAAGAAATGTACATACACCACGACCTTGGAAAAAATACATACACCACGACCTTGGAAAAAACGTTCAAGATGAGATCACACAGTTACTGGCAACAAAAGTCAAACAGAAGATTGTGGCAGATCTCAAGTCAGCAAGATATTACTCTGTTATTCTGGACTGCACACCTGACATCAACCATATGAAACAAATGACTTGAATGGTGCATTTTATAACAACAACAGAACCCAGTGAAAAATGTCCTTGCAATGGTGACTGTCAGAACATTTTCTAGACTTTATTGACATTGATGATACTACAGGACCTGGTATGACAAATGTTCTTTTTAAAAAGCTGGAAGATATGGGAATTGCGATAGCTGACATGGGACGTCAGGGCTAAGATAATGGTGCCCAACATGAGAGGAAAGAACAGAGGAGTGCAGACACAGATCCAAGAGTTAAACCCTCAAGCTTTTTTTGTCCCATGCAGTTCTCTTTCATTGAACTTGGTGATCAGTGATGTAGCAGCAGGTTCTAGTGAGGCTGCTGAAATTTTTAATGTAATTCGAAGCATCTATGTATTATTCTCTGCATCAACTCATCAATGGCAAATTTTGAGGCAACATCTGGGAACATCCTCTCTGACACTGAAACCACTGACTGCCACATGATGGGAAAGTCGAGTGGAGGCAATAAAGCCTATCAAACACCAAATTGGGAAGATAGATGATGCCATAGTTGCCATTATGGAGGAGAATGCTATGACAGGAACTGTTCATGGGAGACCAGTGGCAGAGGGAAATGGAATCACCAGAAACATACATAACTTCACATTTCTGTGTGGCTTAGTGTTGTGGCATGACATACTGTTTGAAATAAATGCTGTAAGCAAGAGACTCCAAGGTGTTGACCTGGATATATCTGGGAGCAAAGGAAAGTCATACCTACAGTCTTACCGGTCAGATGAGGGATTTCAAAAACGTTCTGAGGAATTCACAGCAGTTGGCAGAGGAACTTCACACTGAAGCTATTTTCCCACCCATTCAAGAATACAAGAGTCACTAAAGAAAACGACATTTTGATTATGAGGCCCAGGATAATCCCATAAGAAACCCCAAAACAACAATTCAAAGTTGAATTCTTTAACCAGGTGCTAGATTGTGCAATACAGTCAGCTGAAGAACGTTTCTAGCAGCTCAAGGAACACAGCAGTATATTTGGGATGTTGTATGATATTCCAAAACTCCTCACTATTCCTGAAGACGACTTACACCAGGAATGCAGGGCACTAGAAACAGTGTTGACACATGATGACATGTGCGATATTGATGCAAGTGATTTAGGTGATGAACTGAAAGACCTTTCAAGATACATTTCAGCAGGATCAACTCCAAAGGCTGTTCTGGAATATGTGCGCACAAATAAGATGATCACCCTCTTTCCAAATGCTTTTGTTGCTCTGCACATACTTCTAACACTTCCTGTAACAGCTGCCAGTGGAGAAAGCAGCTTCTCCAAGCTGAAGTTAATAAAACATATCTACGCTCCACAATGACACAAGAGGTTGCTCGGCCTTGCAACCATCTCAACAGAGCATGAGCTGGCCCAGACTGTGGACCTTCAGCAGGAAGCAGTTCAACTCTTTGCAACCAAGAAGGCACAGAAAGCTCCACTTTGATTATTCAAACAGATAAAAATGCCAGTGTTTACTATTCAGACAAGAAAAGTTACATTTGCTTCTTCAGGCATTTGAAAGTTAAGTGTTACTTAAAATTTTTGCACAAGGCATTTTAAGTTGTTAGTTCTCCTTTATTGGGGTAGGTAGCAGAGCAGTACCATGAGAGGAGTAGAAAAGGAAGAAGGTGGAACTGAGACCTTTCAAAGTTTTGGCCCAAGTGAGGAGGCCTGGGGGCGTCATTTGAGCTCCCCGCTTCAGGCGCCAAAATGTTGTGGTTTTCTTCAAATAAAAAATAAAATACAACTGAAAATATGATACCTCTGTAACCTAAATCAGCTACAGTGGTATGAATGAGTCTTAGTAGTGAGATTCAGCCTCCCTTATATTGTACATGACTTATCAGGCACTGCTTCATACATTCCACAAGATACTTCCACCAGGGCAACTTCCAAAAAGTCACTCACCATCTCCTAACAAATCCATAACCACATTGATTTGATTCTGAAATGAGTGCCAGCGAGTCAGTCCTGTGGCACTTTGTCACCAGAACTACACTGCTCTGATATCTTACCTTCCCTCAGGTTAGAAGTGCTCTACAAGCAGAAGAAACCCTCCAGAGGGATGTGTCATTTGAAAACACCCAAAAAGGTCAAGTTAATTGCTTTCAACTTTGCTTCAAGCCTGCAATTTCCCAATTTTGGGGAATAATCAAATCACAAGGACAGTGTTATTGGATGCTTTCATTTAATTCTATTTTAGTTCTCTCTGTGGATCTGGTCTGTAGATCAAAATGACATTTTCAAAAGAAGAAAATAAGCAGCTTCTTGCTCTACTTTACTTTTCTTTCTGCCCAGAGTTAAAGGAAAATTCTCTCTGGTTAGGTGATTTCATCCTTGTTTAACCACAAGCATCTATAGACATTTTCTAACAGCTCCTTGAGTGGAGTTTACCGATGTATAACCAAAGCAAACATACAAAAGGAAGTAGGATAGAAAGGAGAGAAGTAGGGTTACCCTGACAATTCAAGCACTACATGGTCCACAGGTCTCTCTTTTCAGTTAACAAGCAAGCCCCTCTCATCCCCTGAACTGTTTTCAAACCTACCACATTTTTCAATCCCTGATGAGACACAGAGGGAGAAGTATATTGGATGTAGGTACTATAGATTGAAAGTCTAGTTACAACTATTCACTGCTAGCTTTGAGTAGGTAGCGGCAAGAGGCAAGTTCTCATTTAAATAGCAAAATTACCTCGCCCCTTCTTCCCATGAGAATACTTTTGCTGTAATTTATTTAGGCACTGGGTATGAAAGGCTCTTCTCTCCTCACTCTCCAGTCATTGCCCAAGAAAGCGGTCATATTTTTAGCACTAAAATGCCAACATACATTCAAAATACCAGGAATGCAAAAAATGTAGGTTGGAGTTGTCTGATATCCCGCGGGTTTGTTAGTGGACCTAGTGAAATACATAGCATTTCATGGCATCAGCCTTAGAACAGCAACATGATAAAGGTTCATTTCTTAAAGACCTGCTGATGTCTAAGGGAAATTTTTGGAGACTATCCTATTTAGAAAAACCTGCCTACAGTATGGTTTCTGGTTTTTCTGCCTGGAAACATTTGAAAACCATGGGCTTCTTTGATCCCCTTCCATTTTGGATGGTAAGGTCATACATTTTAACTGACATAAGATTGTCAAGTGACGAACCCTGCAGTATATATCTTGAACACGCCATCTAGAGTGGTCACACAGGGTTATTTCATCCCTTTAAAAGAGCTTGCTCAGGTTTTCCACTAGATCTGAATTGAGCTGCAGCTGTAGAAGCTCACAGTAAGGTGATGTACCAGGCCCTTTGTGAGATCTCTTGTCAAGAATGAACTGAATTTGTCATCAGAATAAATTATGGTCAGTGTTTGTTTTTCCAAGTTAGTAGGTTATTCCTTGAGACCTGACAACAACAGCTCTTTCCTTCTATTCCACAAGAAATTTAGAACAGGGGTGCCAGACTCTAAGAGGAAGGCTGAGTTAACCTTTCAGATCGAGCCTGTGAGCCAGGAAATAAGAAATTCCTGGTAAGAGGCACATTTTATTGTCTTGTCCAAGTGCATAATGTACCTCTTAGTTAGCAAAGTTAAATCTTGTATTTAAAGACTTCTTTTAAAAAGTAAATCTATTTATGCAACAGTCCTTTCCCTGCCAATTAAATTATCCCTCTACATATTTTTCTCATGACAGTCTCTGCCTTCCCTCCGTTTATGAATTCTCCTCCACCCCCAACACTTCATGCATGCCCTCCCCCCATAATTTTTCCTGCCTTCTCTTTAGTATCCCCCTCTCCCTTTCTCTTGTCTCTCTCTCAGCATGGGATATGTTTTTCAGAGAGATCTTTTGAGGGCCATAATTGAAGGTTCTCAGAGTCGAGCTGCTCCATGACATAACTCCCTCCCTCACTTAATGGAAGTTAATCTACCCAGTCCTCACTCGTGTTTGGGAGCACAGAGGAATTAAATTCACATCTCATTCACAGATTTAATGAGATGTAAAGTAAGTTCTGTGGAGGATGATCATCTAGCAGTTGAGAATTGTTATACAGAGTTGGACAATGCCACAGATTTCAGCATTCCTGTGCCATTTACTGAGAAACACAGTAAGCCTGGAGTTATCCGCTCATTGGCTCTTTCCTTCCATATATTCATCTCAACTCAATGCTTAGTGTAACGGAGTTTTAATGATGGATTCCCACCAGACCCCTTTCTCATAGCTTTAAAAAAATCACTTACAAAATGCATTAGTATATTACCATACAGAACCACTTCTAACAGCCAAGTGGGTTGAACACACGATACCCCACACTGGCAATTTCTGGAAATTTTAGCACTTATGCCTGGTTGGTGGCTAATGTGAAATAAAGTCGGTGATCCTGGCTGATCTTCTTATTGCACAAGAGAAATAGGGATGCTGGCCCTAACTGATGAGATTGCTAGCAATCTCAACCAGAAACTGTCAATTATATGGGCAAGGAGAACTACTACTTTCTCACCCCAGAGATAGTCCCTCCAATTGATGGAAGAGGCAAATTAATGGCACATGTCAGAAGTTTGCACTGGCACTATCCACTCAGGGTGTACTTGTTCTCTGCATAAATGAAGGGTTTAAATCCCAACGTATTAACCCAGCACCTGACGGCAAGCACTAAATTCACTTAAAAATAAAATGGTAGGTTTGTTTTTAAAGATGAACCTCAGATCACGAGGAATGACAATGGTTTATCATCATAGGTCACTGCTAGGTGTAATTGTGGGTCTATTGACCTGTATACATAAATGAGATGGAACACCATATTTCCCATCACAATCTAGATTCAAACTTCACCAAAGCTAAGGGTGCTCAGAAGTAGGTTCTGATGCAGCCTATTATAGACTAAGGGTCAGTAGCAAATTTTGGATCTAGTTTAAGGCTATTGGATTTGGGGATTTCATTCAGAGCCATTTTCTTGGATTTAGATAATAGTTGCAAGGCCAACAAGAACATTTCTAGGCCTAAGGCACAAGAGAAAAGCTCTGAGCTTGTTACCCATACTTATACACCATTTTACAGTAGTGACCAAAGAGACAACATTCAAGTTATCTATGTGGTACACCACATATATATTATGAGAAACTATGGCATATCACTCTGTGACTTCAATTCATTCAATGGAGTTGTCGGTAACATATGTGCTGTTTTCTTACACTTCATTACAAATCATTTGGGAAACTAACCTTTGTGCTTCTCCCTTACCTAATTCACGTATTTTACTTACATATAGAGTGCAAAGTTTGGTCAATCATCCCTCTTGACTTCACTACAATTCTCACTACAAACTAGGTAGGTTTCCACACAAGGATGTTTAAATGTCTTGAAAATTATCCTTGTACTCTATGTATGTCAAAAATATGAGAACTTTGGAGAACAAAGGTAAGAAACTTCCATCTTACTGTACTAAAATCCAAAAAGGAATCTGTTTTGGAATGGTAACAAAAAAGGAAGATTGATTCTTAGATTCAAATACGTTTTCAGTTTAAGAGTAAAGTTTCAAGGTAATTATTTTTCAATAGGGATATATTACAGCTTGCAAATGAATTAATCTATTCACTGTTTTCAATGACAAAGGTTCTTGATACTGCGATTAAATTTCCTTTCAACCCGAGTTCCTTCCCCTGTTACCCTCACCTGTCATCAAATTGAAAATAAGATCCATTCATTTGAAAAACCAATTCATTCCCTATTAGTAGAACAATGATCTTCTACCCAAAATGACTATCTTCCTACTCATGCTGATTTTTTGTTCACATAAATTTACAATAAGAATCTATCATAGTTAACTCTTCATGGCCACTTTTCTTACAGCACTTCAGTAATTTTACATATGCTTCATTTAATTCAAATGCACGTTTCTTTCATTTATCTGACAGAGCCACAGCTCTTTCAGATAGGAAAATAGGTATCCCCATAACTGGATCATATCAGTGGTCCGTCTAGTCCTTTATCTCGTCTCCAAAAATAGCCAGTACCAGATGGTTTGGAGGAAGTTCTAAGAATTCCTGTAATGAACAATTGTGGAATAACTTCCCCTTAGGAGAAGTTTCTTCCTGACTTTAGGCATTTAGCAGTCAATTTATTATTTGTATTACCATCGTGCCTAAAGGCCCTACTCCAAACAAACCAGGGCCCATGGTGCTAGCTGGTGTACAATGCCCCGAAACATAACAGATAATATTTCATACTACTGAGGATGCCTTCTCATGCCTCTAATCATTTTTGTTTCCCATCTTCAGACCCTTATTTCTGGTATGTCTCTTTTGAGAGGTTTTGATAAGTGAACATGGAATTCAAGATCAGGGCATAAAGTTGCTTGGCTTCAGTTTGCTTATGGTGGAGCTCACCCCTTTGTCATAGGCTCTCACTTACCAAGTTATCCGGGTAGATGCACTCTACATAGCCTCATCAGGGATCACGTGCATTTCAGATGTTCACATGATCTTCACTGCTCTCAGTGGAGATCATATATTTTTCATGTGAGGTTTGTTCATTCCAGAGATGTAAGTAAAATGGTGTATGTGACTTGAGTACAGCTCATTTATTCACAATGTGCACCAAACTGCTAAATTAACAGAATGGGTGTTAAATTTCATGTCTCACCTTCACTTCACTTTTTTGTTGCACCCATCTGTCCCTGGTCTATTTAGGATTATTAGCTCTTCAGTGCAAGTGCCTTGGTCTTCTAAGGTTCACACTAACTTCTACCACTGGAGATAGCTGTGGAAGAATGCCCACCAGAATGAACATATGGAGGAAGTGGGCTGTGGTGGTGCAAGGTGCTCACAAATCTTGCTCCAGCGGCGTGCCTAGAGCTGTCCAGCATAGGCCCAAAATGGGCATCACCTCCTAGCAAGACTCCTCCATAGCAGCATTCATAAAAATTAAAATCTTCCATCAGCTGAATCCCCTAGGGAGAGCAGCAGTACCAGGCTCACCTAGCCTTTTTTTTTTTTTTTTTTTTTTTTTAAATGGGAGAATCTCATCCTGGGTTCAGATGCTTTCACTACCTGCCTGAACATATACAGTGTTGTGGCAATGGACCCGAATACCCCTAGCTGTAAAGTGCTTAGCATACTGTTGGAACCACACAAAATAATAATGTTAATTATTTGTAACTTTTAAAAATACAAGCAAAAGCATATGACTAATGTACTGCAAAGTCACATAGCTTACAGGTGAAAATGCACACATTGCATAAGGAATAAAACTTGCATGTGTTTACATTCAACTGTCCTGTTAAAGTATGTGTAGCAATCTCATAAGCACTTGGTTAGTTCATCAAGGTCAGTACCACTACCAGAGGACTAATGATGTGATGCTTGAAAAATGGCACTGCTACTAATACGCAATGATAGAAAACTCAGTCTGTTTTATACTAGCGGAGCACTGTTAATGAAAGATCAGCATGGCTTTTGGCTTCCCTGTGTGTCATACTTTAATACTGTATCTAAAAATTGTGATGGATCTCATTGAAGCATTACAAAATACTTCAAAATAGGAGCCTGGAGTTCCTCAGGCATTAAGAGGCACCACCGATTCAGCCAATTAAGTTGGATACTTTTCTACCACAGTAAAAGCAATTGAAAGATTATGGGGGACCTAAAGAATGCTACAGCTTTAACTTATCAAAATGAATTAAATATGTGACATGAAATCACAGCAATCCTTAATATGAGCCAACAAACCCTTGAAATGATGGTGGTAATGGACACTTTCTGCAGTAAGGGACTTCGCAATGAAAGCACAGTTTGGTTTGTGCCATTCTGAGCAATTTAAAGCTCACCTCATGCAAAGCCAGTTGTGTTTATATGTCAGAGAAACAGAAGCATTCCAATTACCTAGCGTACACAGATCAGCTTTTCCTTAATGTCCCATTTCAACTATTTCCTTTACATCTGAAATTGATTACAATCAGCATTTCTCAATCAGGTTTATACTCTTCCAAAAATAAGGGTCAGTAGCTTATAGTTTTCCTTGACCTGTCTCAATTTGTGTGTTCATGTGCACGTACCCCCTGCAATCAGTATGCAGTGTCATCCACAGGGATTACCTGGAAAATCAAACTACTACACTGGGTAACCATCTTTCACCACCAGTCAACTGAAGAAATGGATTAATGATAATTCAGGCATGTGACCAGCATGCAATTGTGATCTTTCCCATTTGCCAGAAAGTAACAAGGAAAAAAAAAAAGAGAGAAAGAGAAAAAGATTGTCAGCAAGAGAGAAACAGACAGACATGCAGACAGCGTTCCAGTAGTGGGGAAATCTGGGATCCTCTGACAACCACTCTCTATCAGCCCCAGGAGACCCTGATGACATCTAAAGTAACAGGGTGTGAGAAGCAGCTGTAGGGCATTGCTGAACTTGAATGTCCCACTCTGCAGATACTCCCTGGCTCCCACCCCTGCAACCAAACAGCAGAGAGCTGGCTTCCAACTTCATTTATGAACTGAAGTTTGCAGGGCTTGCACACCCCTTTATTTTAATTGAGAGTATTTTTGTGTTTTGAGTATTTTTTCTATTTTATTTTTATTCTAGTCCTGCCAGCAAAGGGAAAAAAGTCACTGGAAATATAATGAGAACTGCTGGAAGAGTAATTATTGACAGACTATTTTTAATTTGAGAAAGTTTAACAGATCATTTCAGTGCTTAGCAAACTGATAGGCAATTGAGTTAATCCATCATAAAGAGTGGGCCCTCATAATAATACAGATATCCACATTGAAAAAAACATTTATCTTTATTTAATCACATGCTCTGACAAGCTGCTCAAAGCAGAGAAGGAGGCTATACCCAGAAATGGAGTTTAAAACCTTTTGTGCTGGGCTCTACCCTATAATAGGGCAGTGCATAAAAGTACAACTTGCATATTTATAGGTCAAACACCCATAATTCACTAATACAACCCCAAGCATTCAAAAATAATTAGCAAGGTCCCCAAAATGATTACATTGGCTTAAAACTGTCAATATTTTAAAACTAATATATTTGGGATTCTTTTTATTTGCCTTCTAGTATTGGAGCCTCTTGGGTTCATGCTTTCAAACTATTCTCCACAATCTCAAGGGTGAGAAACTTACTTTCTAAGTGGAAAGCTGAGAGTCTCATGTAATCACATGACTCCAGGAGCTGAGGATTTACAAAAAAATTAATATGCTTATGAGACTAATAACAGAGCTTAGTCAAAGTCCAAATTAAAGTTTGAAAGTGTGGCTCACGTCAGCCAACTTCCAGAGAGGAAAAGCAAATTACCCCCGTCCTCCTCTTAGCGCCAGCCCATTCCCCAGAGCTCCTTCCTCCCTGACTCCCAGTGTGAAGTACAGAAACCAGCTCACCACAGCACAAACCCTTTGTATGTACTCCCCAGTTCACCACAGAGCATTCCTTGTGGGGCATAAGCACACACTGGTCCAGCCCTACTAACCTGAAAACTCTTTAACAGTGGTCCTTCTACTCAGAGAGAGGATTTAACTCATTCATCGCCAGTCTCTGGACATGGTCTGTTCATACCTTGTCAGACAGGCTCCAAACAGCATATGTCAAAGCCAAAATCAGAAATAAAACCTTCCCATTAAAAAGTGTGATTGATAACTGCTCAGCTATTTTAATTTTTTTTTTGTCCTCCCCAATTACCAAAGAGATATCCTAATGAGTTCCAATTAGAGCATTAAGGTCTAAGCCGAGGCACCAGAACACACAAGGAGGGCCAGGAGCCACGGCCCCATCACTTTTAAAAGTGGTTTGGGTGCCAGTGGCCTCCCCACTTCTAGGGAGTTTCAGGTGCTCCTAGTTTAAGCAAGACAGGAGGAATCCAAGCATAGGTGCTGATTCTGTGGGTGCTCTGGGGCTGGAGCACCATGGGAAGAAAATAGTTGCAGCCCCGCCAATCAATTCCTCCCCTTCGCCCCCAGCACCTCCTGCCTGCCAGTGGGCCCTGCCAATCAGCTCCTCCCCCTCACCCCCAGTGCCTCCTTCCCATTGGTGAACAGGGAGAGGAACGAGGGCAGAGCATGCTTAGGGGAGGGGGCGGAAAGTGGCAAGAAGAGGAAATGAGGTGGGGGCAGAATGGAGGTAAAGCATGCCTGGGGAAACCAGAAAGTCTGTGCCTCTGAATCCAGGGTCAGCCTATCAGCTCCCTTTATTTTCTCCGGCAATGTAGTGCTAACATTGATGATGGTAAACAGCAAAACTTGAGATCAGATAAGAACCAGGGTCTTTCCTCCTGCCCTGAGGATTCTCATGTGTTCTTTATTCTCATGTGCTTTACCCTATCTGGACTAAATTCTGTTGTTGGAAAAAGAATTTAAGGCCTAGCTCCAGAGTACAGTGCTTCAGCTCTTTTCAGCCACTTCACCACAAAGCATTGCTTGACATGAAAAGTCTTGTTCCTGAGGATGGGCTGGGGAGGGACCTGCAAACAGCCACAATCCCCTTAATCTCACAGCCTGACTTCAACATAAAGAGTTAAAAATTATCTACAGTTCCTTTGGCTTCTAAATCTCTAAAAGGGTCTCATCCATGTAGTTATATGCAAAGCTTAAAGCAGTGTTGTATTTATTTTCTGGGAAAACTGACACCAAGACTTAGATTTACTTCTCCTAATCATACACAATTCTTACAAGAGACAACTCTATGTATATTTGAAACAGGACTGCCTCCTTTATACGCTTCAGTGAGGACCAGAAAGACTGACAGAGCACAAGCAAGGTTCATATCCCCTAATGTGCCAGAAGGCATCAGTATGGTTTGCTGCCAACGTAGTGCCCATAAGCAAGGTGATGAGTGTTTACAACCCCAGGCTGAAGTCAATAGGCAAGAAAGCACTCAGAATCTTGCAAGATCAGGACCTTAGTTTCTACTGAAGGGCGTCACACTGTTGGCATGCCTTTAAACTCAGTTCCCCCTTTCCCGCAAAATAATAATAAATGGAGACTCAAATTGTTTCTGAAATGTATTCTCTTGCAATAAGTGGTTTTATGATTTCTACTGAGGGAAAAGCCTCTACAGATATTTGATATTGGTCACCAAGAGCTTTTTGATTAGATGGTTATGTTGTAAAATTTTCTGTAGAAAGAGTTCCACAAAAAGAGCACACAAATTCTAGCCCATTAAAGTTCCCATCTATAACAAAGCCCATTCTTGCTCTTCATTGTATTTAATTATTTTTGAACACTTTCATGTATCTAAAAATGCTTCTCCTAATTCCTACTCCAAGCTGGTCATTTGTTAGAAAAGAGTTTTATGGGTAATTTGCAAAGATACTAGAGAGCTGCAGCCAAGGACACAGCACTAGCTATAACTAATAAGGAATACAAGGTGCTTGTGAAGAGTCCAGTCATACTCCCTTTCATATGAAAAGGGATTTTTCCACATTCAGTGGAAAAATTTGATCAGAACCCAAAAGATATGCTAATAGACACCATTATCAAAGGTAGATCAATACTAGCCTAAGGAGGACTCTCATACCACTTCATGGTGATGGGTATAGTATAAAATCCAGAAAAACTGACAAAGATAAAACACCTTTTTAAAAACAACATAAGTAGCATTTTAATTGTTCATTTCTCTAAAATAGTTCCAGCTGTTTTCTGCAGGTGCTCACGAAGGGGTAAATGTCATTGTATCATAGCCTTGGGGTGCACATGTGCATTCCAATGCTCTTATTACAGCCGTGGGCCTTTTAAAACTGGGAGCTGCAGTGGCAAGATACTTGCTCCTCCTAGTTACTTGCCCAACAGGAAATCATATATAAGGCTTCCTGCCTCTTAGTCAGGGGAGCACCCAGGAGAAACTCAGAATCAGGGAAGGACTGGGAAAAGGGCTCTTTGTTCCAATCAGGCCTTCTGGCCTGAGACAGACACTTGTACGGATCAGAAGCTGGTTGCAGAAATGGCTGAGATGGGACAAACTGGAAAGCCCTGAAGACAAGACCCCAAGGACAAGCGAGACTGATTTAGGTTACCTTGGTGTTGCTTTGAATCTTTGTTGGTATGTTAATAAAGAAAAAGCCCTAGGCAAAGAAACTGGAACTGTGCAATTATTTGGTGCATGATTTCACCTTCCCTAGCTAGTGCATCTGTCCCCCCAGCTACCAGTAATGTCCTGGAAACAAAACCCAGTGCAAAAGCATAACTCAAGAAAGGCCAAAGGGAAAGTAGCAAAAAAAGTTGATGGTTCTATGTACAACAGTAAATAACCGACAAACTAAATTCAGCATCTTGCAAAATAGGGTCCTAAAAAGGTTAGTTAACCTCTCAATGTTTATATATTTAAAGAAAAATCTATTGTTAATCTATGGAAAATGGCAAAGAGAAACAAAAGCTAGGCACAAAACTCATACAATAAGGAAGTGATACAATTTCTATGGGTGCTGCCCAGTGCCTGAGATGCCGTTTCCATCATTAATCTAGCTGCCCTAGCATTTTCCACAATAAGCCCCCCTCTCCCAAGCACCTCACTCACCTAGCTACCCACCCCAGGTATACCACTCCATCAGTATCTCATAACTGCTAACTTGGGAAAACTTTCATGAATCTATTGGATGGTGTTGATTGCCTGAATGTTAATATACCTTGGATTGGGAGCAAGTATGAGACTATAAACTTTTCCTAGATTGGGAAGCAGAGCTACTGGAAACAGTACTAAGCAGCTTAAAAATTCCCTTCTAAAGCAGAAGGAATGATTCCTTTCCCAGACTTAAATTAGTTTTCTTTAACAAGGTTAGTTCTGTAGGCTCTCTCTAGTCATCACTATCTTTAAATTTAGATCTCAATCCCGAAAGGTTAAACATGTGCTTAACTTTATACATGTAAGTAGTCAAATGGCATAAAGTTAAGCAGGTGCATATGCTTTTGGAGGCTTGGGGCCTTATTATGCATCTGTAACATCTCTTATATATTACATCCTGAACAGTTATAAAGGTCTAGAAAGGACAAGTAGAAGAACTGAAAAGTCTAATACTTTCAGCTGTTCCTACCTTGGTTCTCTTACTCTCCATTCTGCCTATTACATGAATTATCTAACATCTCATCTCATGAGTCACTGCTTTTGGGCAATGTTATGGTACCGAGGGATTCTGTGTCCATAAAGCATCCTGTCAAAAAAACCTCTGCGGACTTACACAAAGTGTTCAACAAAAATTCTACAGAGATTTTCTGATCCATCTGAAGTGGAGTGGCATTCTAGTCTTGAACCCTGAAAGAATTGCATCACACTCAATAGGCAATTAGGCAATAATACAATTTAAATGTGTGTACTTCATTTTCAGGTTACAAAAATATACTTGGTGTTAAAATATTTGCTTTCTTGGGAGATGCCATTATTCCACAAATACATTTTTTCTATCACCACTCTTCCAGTCTTTGATAATGCCCAGCCAATGCCCTTTCCCTTATTATACAGGTGCAGAGATGAAAATAAATGCAACGAATTTAAGTATTTTTACTGTGCATATATCTAGTTACTCTTTTATCAGTTGCAGCCCTGAAAGATGTTTAAGAGCTTAAATGGATCCCAAAAAGCTCTTGTATTCATCACATTGTATCTATTCTTATCTCTCAAACAGGGGATGGGGAATCAGCATTTACCACAAATTAATACAGTATCTTTACTTGCCTTACAAAAATCTATTTCAAGTGTTAGGCTTAACCCGTGTAAATGTAAGAAGCAGTGGGGAATTTTGTATTCCAGTATCAGTTTAACAGGCAGGAGCATTTACCATGCGAGTATATCATGCTCAAGTCAAACTTTAATTAGAAAAGTTGAGAAATCTCATAGTGGTTATTTTTTGAGGCTCCCTGAAAAAGTCAGGCTGCGAAAAAGCAATAAGCACTGACCTGCGAAAAAGCAATAAAACTTCTTCCTGTGTTGTAAGCACAGGGAGAAGCGCTACCCTGTTTGATTCATTTCCTGATTCACCAACTGCTGGAATGGGACAGGGTGTGATGTTTTCCAAGGACCATGGAAAGGCCAGAAAGCTGCATCCCAAGGCCACTGCACTCGCACACTTCCTTATCCGGAATGCAATCTGCATATAACTTTTCAGATACACCAGCACAGACCTACGGTTTTCAGTATCTGAAACTGTGCAGGTTTTAGTTAATACACCACACTCAAACATGCTTATTAAGATTAAGATGCTCCTTTATTTTGGCCAGTTTTAAATAGTACTTCCACTTTCTGCAGGAGATGTAAAGAAAAGTGTCCTGTTTCTCTAAAACCATCCATGACCATTGTGGAGGATGCAATCCCTTTGCACAGTTTCTCCCCCTTTGTCCTGCCAGGAGCGGTGGTCTCATCTCTTTTACTGATTTGCAAGGTGTATTAGAATCCAGTATCCTCTTCCTAGATTATATGGGCACGAGGTCAGAACTAAGGATTCTTGTGTTGTAGGTTTTTCACTAGACTGTGGATGGCATTGTTATCCTTCACACCCTTGTTCTCGTTAGTGCTAGTGCTCCAAACGAGTTACAAAGTGAAGAGAAACTTCCAACATTTCTGGCAATTTTTTCCTCTCAGAATTGGCTGATAAGGGTCATCTATGAGCAATTCTGCACATCTGTCCACCCTTAGCTCCTATGATGAGAGCTGACCATGTCACCTACTGAGCACCTGGTGTTCAAGTTACACCATTGTAGGGAGTCTGCTTCTGCACCACATCCTCATATGTCAGGACTACTATAATTCAACCTGTTGATTTACTTTCTTTGGAAAAGGCTTAAAGCAAAAAAAGGGAAATGTGAATCAGCAAAAGTGGAATCATCACATCCTCCAAATCTCATTGCCAGGTCTGTTTACAGCTTCACATCCTGGTCCAAATCCTGTATCAAAAATACAGCCATGTAGGTTAGAGTAGATACTTCTAGTGCTATACATCCAACCTGCCTACACCAATGTGTTTTTGATTCTTTATATTTACAGACAGATTCTGATATCAGTCTGGTTTCATACTAGTCTAGCTCCATTGACATCAGTGGGGTCAATCCTGATTTATATTTATTTAAGTGGGAGCAAGAGCAGGTTTTTGACTCTCCATAGACTGATGCCTTCGTATTAAAAAACTGCTCTCTCTAAATACATGTAGGAAATGTTACCATCTGAGTGTTACCAATTGCCTCATTACTTCGTTTTATTGCTTACCTTAGTATTAGAGCATTCTTCAGTAACACATCCCATTTAAAGAAAAGGAGTACTTGTGGCACCTTAGAGACTAACAAATTTAAGTTTAAATTTAATTTAATTTTAAATTAAGTTTAAATTTAAATTTAAATCTAAGGTGCCACAAGTACTCCTTTTCTTTTTGCGAATACAGACTAACACGGCTGCTACTCTGAAACATTCCATTTAGACCATGATGTGAATTTAAGCAACCACAGCAATTATAACAACTTAAAAACCTCTTCAAATAAACCATATTCTCAGTTTTTATCTGAAAACCAACCCTCTGTGTCCCTCTTTCATCCCACTAAGAGTGACCTCATAATAGGTCCATAAGCATGACCTTTTGCTTGTTAAAAGGCTTTTCTATGAAGCTTACTCCCAACAGAGATTGCGGCAGTTTGCCTGACAGCTTTCTACAGAAGAACAAACTCCTACTTTTCATTTTTAACATAATAATCAAGTCCCATGGTAACTGAATTATTTTAAGTTTCCAATTCTGCTGTATTAACTAAACCAAATTTGTAGCAAGGTAAACTGGGCACACCAAGACTTCAAAGACTCCAAATAGTGCATTTTCATCATCATCATCTTGTTTTTATGTTCACTGTCTTACAACAGTTCTGTGTTTCTAGAACATGAAGAGGAGGCAGCCAGGAAAAGCAGCACTGTGCATAATCAGACAAGATGAAAAATGGGGTTTTCCCCTTTTTATATTATCAATTGACCAGTCTTCAAAAGAGAGAGAAAGAAGAAATATTATATTTATTTTAAAATTTTCTATTCAGTTGGCACTGCAGTTAGTGACTTCCAGCATTGAGGATACCTGTACAAACCCTGGTTTATACCTTTAGTAAAAATATGGAACTCCACTCAGAGGCACTTTACAGTATTAACTGAGGAGTGGGATTTCACAATCAAAACCAAACCGGACCAAGAACTTCCAAGTTTGCTGGGGTCAGAGACATAGTCCAAAGCAGCTCCATTACATGGTCTTTGGTTAGTTTTTTCAGCTAGAGAGAAAACACTTCAGCTGTTTTCTGCTCTGGAGTGATCACAGGATTGTTTAATGGGAGTTTTCTCTGAGAGCCATCAGTGAACAGGCATCAGGAAACTGAGCATATAGACATAATGAAGCAGAGAAGAGAGCATTTTCACAGCAAAATATAGAAGCATCCTTGTAAATGTGGATCACTTTGAAAAGAGACTCTGTATTATGATTAAATTAGCTAACTAAATGCCAAATTTGTTATCAACATCCTCATGTCCAAGAAGCATATTCCTCTTAATGTACAATAAAAAAGTGTTTATATTGATTTCAAAGATTTTCATGTTATTCATAACGGCTTACAGAATAGGAACGGTGTGAATGTGGCATTCAAAACGTAGCCCAGATGCATAAAAAAAAAAAAAGACTATCACAGGCTGTTTACAGCCTCAATTTGGTCCCAATAAGAGTAATGGGAAGGGTTCTCTTCAGGCAGGCTTCCATTCTCCCGCAGGGGATTCCTCGGAGAGGATTAGCAACATCTTTCCCACCCAGACCGGACCTCATGAAGGGCCAACTGAGTGGAGGGTGAAGCATGTTGAAAATTACCTTTCCCCACAATATCTGAAGTTGAATTAGTTTTACAGGCGGAAACCCCCTTAGAGGATTTCAGGGGCAGCTGCAAACTAAAGATTCCAAGACACCCTAGCTCTGACAAAGTCATTTTGCCTGCAAGCAGAACAGAATTGAACCCATTTATGTTCTTCTAGCAAGCCCTGAACCTTCATAATTCCATTTTCCACTGTGCAATTGGCCCAGTGCCTCCAGCAGATCTTTGAGATCAATTTGTCCACATCTTTCCTGAAATTTGGCACTAGAGCTGGACACAATACTCCAGTTGAGGCCTTTTCAGCATGGAGTAAAGGAGAAGAATTACTTCTCATGTCTTAGCCCACGAAAGCTTATGCTCAAATAAATTTGTTAGTCTCTAAGGTGCCATAAGTACTCCTTTTCTTTTTGAGATCTGCAGGAGTTTTGAGCAGGGCATGTAGCCTATTCTGCAACCAGAGAAAGAGAGAAAGTGGTCTGAAATAAATAGGATGAAATTCAATAAGGACAAATGCAAAGTACTCCATTTAGGAAGAAAAATTAATTGCATACAAAATGAGAAATGACTGCCTAGTAAGGAGTACTGTGGAAATGGATCTGGAGGTTATAGAGGATCACAAGCTAAATAAGCATCAACAGTGTAACACACTAGTCAAAAAAGCAAACATTGTTCTGGGATGCACCAGCAGGAGTGTTTCAGATTGGTAGCCATGTTAGTCTGTATCAGCAAAAACAACAGGGGAGTACTTGTGGCACCTTAGAGACTAATGAATTTATTTGGGCATAAGCTTTCGTGGGCTAAGACATGAGAAGTAATTCTTCTACTTTACTCCACGCTGAAAAGGCCTCAACTGGAGTATTGTGTCCAGCTCTGGTGCCAAATTTCAGGAAAGATGTGGACAAATTGGAGAAAGTCCAGAGGAGAGCAGTAAAAATGATTAAAGGTTTAGAAAACATCACTTCTGAGGAAAGATTTTAAAAATTCAGTTTCTTTAGTCTGGAGAAGAGAAAACTGAGTAAGGGGCATAGCAGTTTTGAAGTGTATAAAAGGTTGTTACAAGAAGGAGGGTGAGAAATTGTTCTTGTTAACCTCGGAGGATAGGACAAGAAGCAATGGGTTTAAATTGCAACAATGGAGGTTTAGCCTGGACATTAGGAAAATATTCCTAACTGTCAGGGTGGTTAAGAACTGGACAAATTGGCTAGGGAGTTTGTGGAATCTCCATCACTGGAGATTTTTAAGAAAAGGTTAGACAAACACCTTTCAGGAATGGTCTAGTTATTACTTAGTCCTTCCTTGAGTGCAGGAGACTGGACTAGATGACCTACAGAGGTCCCTTCCAGCCCTAGATTTCTAGGATTCTTGTAGCAATGTGTAACCCTAGCAATGCGAGTCCATTTTCAGACATGTTTTTTCATGGGAGCAAAAAACATTTCCCACCTCTTTCTTGCCCCCCATCCTTCCAGGACATAAGGGATGTCATTTCTACAGCCTGCCCTATCTCCAGTGGCTGAAAAATCCTTCATGAGCTTCCTTTTCCAGCATAAAAATGGGCATTTTGGGTTCACACAATATGATTTTAAGGCACGCAGTTTCACACATCATATTACAATTCAGAAGCTCCCTGCTGCAATAGTAATTAACAAAAAAAGATACATTAGGGAATAAAAAACAAATAGGCAACAGAAATGATGAAAGACTTCAAAGACATGTCCTATTACAGGAAAAGCATTTTGGAACTTAAGGCATGCAACTTGGAGAAAAGGTGATGTAGGGTTGAATATAATTATGGTCTATAACAAAGAGGGGGTGATGAATCATTTAATGGGCAAACAAGTAAGAACAGCCTGAAACTAAAAATGTGGAAGACTTAAATTAGATTTCTAACAGTGCGGTCAATTAGATACTGGAAAAAACTGCCAAGGGGGGTCACCGAGGCACTGCCACTGGAGACACTTGACAGAAGATTAAATAGATTAGTGTAGAGGATAGTGTTGCACTAATGTAGGAGGTAGAACTAGATGACTCAAAGTCTTTTCCAGCACTAATATACATAACCTGGTGCTTCCATGCAAGTTCTTATCACTGTGCTGCTAGTTAAATTATCTGTAACTGCTGTTTACTGAATCACACTTAAAGACATGTATTGTAAAGAAGTAACCATTTAATACTGCCAAATGAACTAGCCACATCCATTAATTCCCTTGTCTATTGCAAAGGATTTACTATGCAGATACTCTTTGGTTCCATTCATTTCAATGGACATTTTGCTAACTCGAACACTGTGACAACTGCACAACCCTGCAGATACATAGAGGTTACAAAATGTCATGGTTGCATTTTGACAAAAAGCAATGGAAAAACAAGGAGAAGTCTGTCTTCTCCAAGCCCCATAAAAATGAGACACATTATGACCCTAGTTCAAAGCACAGCACTTAGGCAGATGTTCATCTTTAAACTTAAGTGTGAAGTCCATCCCCCTCATTAATAAAGCATTTAAGCATATGCTTAACTTTACCCTTACTTTGGTTGGACTTAAGTATGTGCTTAAGTGTTTTGCTGAACAGGGTCTTAAATGCTTGAAATTAAGCACATGCTGAATTACATCCAGTCACCTGCTCTTGGTGCATCTCGCTGAGGGTTCCAGCTTTCTCCTCACTGGTTCCCTTCAATTCATTGACAATTAGACCAGTCTATAACCACTTAACTTAAATTGAGTTAATCAGTTATTGAACTCCAGGACTTGTAGTCTCCTTTTGTGTCTGTGTCAGTTTCTTAGAAGCAGCCTGGCATGTGGCTGTTGGGCCTCGGCTATCCCAGGCATTTCTGCTTCCTTTTCCCTTTCTATTACCTCCGATTTTATAGCTGGGTTTATTTTCTTTGTTGGTCCCCGCTGTGGGTTCATGTCTCCAGGATTGGCAGTTCTGGCACTGAGCAGGGGTGTGGTCAGTCTGATGGCCTGTAAGCAGGGAAGGATCTCCTCTCCCTTCTGCCGAGGCTCAGTATAGAGTCTAACTACAGTAATTAATTGGATGCTTTATTGTGCCTTAGTGCTGAAGGATGTATGGCATCTGTCACACTTGCCTGTAAATTAATTTGATTATTTTTATTCTTTGAATGTTATCTTTCTTGAATGAATTCACTGGATTTCGTAAATGACCTAAAGGAGGTGGTGTTTTTTAAAATGAAAATATTTCATGTGTTGGAGATTTTCTGCTAGTGGGATGTGTACCAATGGAAGTCTGATTCAGTGGGTGGGAGCCTAAACATACTTACATCACCAATATATTTGAGGAAAGAACTATTGTGAGGTACAGTTATCGATGCAAGTGAAAGGATGGATATTGAAGAACTTCATGACCTCACTCTATCCTAAAATTACAAGAGTTCCCACCTGTTTCTTCAGGTAGTTCTAAATGAGCTTGCCAGGTTTCTTCAAGAGATCTCAGTAGACTGATGCAGGATGAAGACAAGAATGACAAGTTTCTTTGATGTTTCCAACTGCTGTTTCTTATTTAAAATGCCCCATCATCTCAGGCATTGGCACCCTGACAGCAGGATTGTCTGACTATGTAGACTCCCTCCTCAGGCCCTACGTTACCAGCACTCCCAGCTATCTTCGAGACACCACTGACTTCCTGAGGAAACTACAGTCCATTGGTGATCTTCCTAAAAACACCATCCTAGCCACTATGGATGTAGAAGCCCTCTACACCAACAGTCCACACAAAGATGGACTACAAGCCATCAGGAACAGTATCCCGATAATGTCACGGTTAACCTGGTGGCTGAACGTTTTGACTTTGTCCTCACCCATAACTATTTCACATTTGGGGACAATGTATACCTTCAAATCAGCGGCACTGCGATGGGTACCCACATGGCCCCACGGTATGCCAACATTTTTATGGCTGACTTAGAACTACGCTTCCTCAGCTCTCGTCCCCTAATACCGCTACTCTACTTGCGCTACATTGATGACATCATCATCTGGACCCATGGAAAAGAAGCCCTTGAGGAATTCTACCATGATTTCAACAAACTTCCATCCCACCATCAACCTCAGCCTGGACCAGTCCACACAAGAGATCCACTTCCTGGACACTACGGTGCTAATATGCGATGGTCACATAAACACCACCCTATATCGGAAACCTACTGACCACTATTCCTACCTACATGTCTCTAGCTTTCATCCAGATCATATCACACGATCCATTGTCTACAGCCAAGCTCTATGATATAACCGCATTTGCTCCAACCCCTCAGGTAGAGGCAAACACCTACTAGATCTCTATCATGCATTCCTACAACTACAATACCCACCTGCTGAAGTGAAGAAACAGATTGACAGAGCCAGAAGAGTACCCAGAAGTCACCTACTACAGGACAGGCCCAACAAAGAAAATAACAGAACGCCACTAGCCATCACCTTCAGCCCCCAACTAAAACCTCTCCAATGCATCATCAAGGATCTACAACCTATCCTGAAGGACGACCCATCACTCTCACAGATCTTGGGAGACAAGCCAGTCCTTGCTTACACACAGCCCCCCAACCTGAAGCAAATACTCACCAGCAACCACACACCACACAACAGAAACACTAACCCAGGAACCTATCCTTGCAACAAAGCCCGTTGCCAACTCTGTCCACATATCTATTCAGGGGACACCATCATAGGGCCTAATCACATCAGCCACACCATCAGAGGCTCGTTCACCTGTGCATCTACCAATGTGATATATGCCATCATGTGCCAGCAATGCCCCTCTGCCATGTACATTGGTCAAACTGGACAGTCTCTACGTAAAGAATGAATGGACACAAATCAGACGTCAAGAATTATAACATTCAAAAACCAGTTGGAGAACACTTCAATCTCTCTGGTCACTCGCTTACAGACCTAAGAGTGGCTATCCTTCAACAAAAAAGCTTCAAAAACAGACTCCAACGAGAGACTGCTGAATTGGAATTAATTTGCAAACTGGATACAATTAACTTAGGCTTGAATAGAGACTGGGAATGGATGAGTCATTACACAAAGTAAAGCTATTTCCCCATGTTTCAGAGTAGCAGCCGTGTTAGTCTGTATTCGCAAAAAGAAAGGAGTACTTGTGGCACCTTAGAGACTAACAAATTTATTAGAGCATAAGCTTTCGTGAGCTACAGCTCACTTCATCGGATGCATTTGCAAATTTATAGCTCACGAAAGCTTATGCTCTAATAAATTTGTTAGTCTCTAAGGTGCCACAAGTACTCCTTTTCTATTTCCCCATGTTATTTCTCCCCCCCCCACCCCACCCCCCACTGTTCCTCTGATATTCTTGTTAACTGCTGGAAATAGCCTACCTTGCTTGTCACCATGAAAGGTTTTCCTCCTTTCCCCCCCTGCTGCTGGTGATGGCTTAAGTGATCACTCTCCTTACAGTGTGTATGATAAACCCATTGTTTCATGTTCTCTGTGTGTGTATATCTATCTCCCCTCTGTTTTTTCCACCAAATGCATCCGATGAAGTGAGCTGTAGCTCACGAAAGCTTATGCTCAAATAAATTTGTTAGTCTCTAAGGTGCCACAAGTACTCCTTTTCTTTTTGCGAATACAGACTAGCACGGCTGCTACTCTGAAACCTTATTTAAAATAGACACCTTATTAAAGATTTCTTCAGGTGACTAATCAACCTGGCTTTTCCTACATATTCCAGAAAGCTACAATGTACTATAAATATTTATATCACAGCCAGAAAGCTACATTAAAAGAATGTTAAGATTGTAAAAGAATGTTAAGGACTCAGAAGTTTAGAAATTTCAGAATTACGATTGCTTATGCAACCTTAATGAACCCCTATTGTGCATATGCATTATATTATATATTTAATGACACGATCACATACTATTTTTCCCTGCCTCATTCAGCCCAGAGGATGGGTAGTGCTCTGGGGATGAATCAGGGTTGTGCAGTGAAGGAGGTTGTTTGTAGGATCCATGCCCCATTTTTTGCCAAAGTTGGAAGATATATAGTGAATCAGACATCCAGCATGGAAAATTTCAGCCCTAAAGAGTTAAAGTTTAATGAAGTTATAAGCAATTGTTTGCAACGGAAAATATCAGGCAACTTTAACTAAAGGCATTGCTACCTGTTCAGCATATAACATATTACAAATGCTTCATTTTTATGCTCCTATGAAATTAATATAGTCAAGTAACAATAAGAGGTTTAAAATAATTAAAGTATTTCTTGGTTAGCCGAGAGGATCTGTGCTCTACAAAGTTCTCTAAAAACTATGGAATCACTTCCCAGGGGAAGCGGTGGAAGTCCTATCTTACGGGTCTTTTGAAACTGGACTAGACAAAACACTAGATTGTAGGGAACAAATCAGCACTGGCAGATGAATAAACTAAAGTACCTAAATTCCCCACCCCCACTTCCCATGTCTCACTTGTGTGGTTCTGTGATTAATTTGTGCACCATTAAATTTTGTACATTCTCTGTATTCCTATAAGCTTGATATAACAGGCTCTCAAAAGTAAAAACTATACCTATAGAATAATGGGGTTTTCTAATGTACGGAAGGGAAGTTTAACAATTCCTTGGCGGAATTAAATTTACACAATATAGTCCCTCTGTGTCAAGCATCAAGAAGCTGGAAGCTTGCATGAGGTTAAAGCCGTGTCAAGATACAAACCATGGAGTTCTGCTACAATACAAACTGTTAAACAAAATAATTTAGTTCTCCAGTTTAACAATGAATGGTTTCAGAGTAGGAGCCATGTTAGTCTGTATCCGTAAAAAGAAAAGGAGTACTTGTGGCACCTTAGAGACTAACAAATTTATTTTCTTTTAACAATGAATTCACTCCAAAGTCTCCCTCGGTGGTAAGCGGAAAGACACTAATTGAAGAAATTTACTAAGCAGATCATTTATCATGAATCTGATTCCAAGAAGGCACCGATTTCTTCCAGGGGAATAATTAAGACACTCTCATCCATATTTTTCATGAAACACCCCATTGTCCCCTCAAATATTACAGATGAAAAAATAATTCTGTATAAACTAAGATGTCAAATGTTCTATATCTAAAGACGTTAGAAAAGCAGTGAAGGGATTCCACTTTCAAATTCAGAGTTATTTAGAGAACAAGGATAATACATAAACATTACAGTAATTTGTTGGGCAGTATCACCAGCCAGGGAAGGAAAACAGATTTGGGCATTAGTCTTTTAAGGCCCTTATTTTCCATAAAAAAAATAAGCAAATTGACTGAAACACTGGGTGGTTATTCTTGTAGTCTTTTTCCTGCTTTAACCAGCCAGGAGGGGAGAGGAATCACCCTTCAAGTTAGCTTCCCCTTTGTCCCAAGTTCCCTTCCTTCTATGTTTCAACCCTAGCAGCCTGATGAGAGGCAGGACCTGTTAACCCTTTACAAACTGCACTGATAGAAGTGTAGAGAACAGACATACAAAAACTGCAGTCTCATGCGTGAATGTTGAATGAAACAACTTGCACAATGGATATTAATATGTGATGAATATCACTTAGATAGTTCTTTTCTCAAAGCAAATTAATGCATTATGTCTCAAATCATTCTTTCACAGGTAAGTAAACAGAAGCACAAAAATGTTAAGTGAGTTACCGAAGGGCACATCTACACTGCCAAAAAAACCCAAACCCACAGCAGCGAGTCTCAGAGCCCAGATCAACGGACTCAGGCTTGTCCGGGGCTAAAAATAGCAGCATAGATGTTCCCACTCAGGCTGGAGTTTGAGTTCTGAGACCCGGTAAGGAGGGTAGAATGTCTGAGACCATAAGAAATGCAACTTCTAGGTCTTGATGCCTAATGCCCTGTTTTAATCTCAACCACAATTTTGTCAAAATACATTTCCCTTTATGATGATTTTTTTTCTTCCGATGGTCACTTTGCATATGATATGCAAGCTGAATGTTACTTCATTGTTAAAGGCTCAGGTGTGTATCCATAACCCAGAGTTATATTTGAGGTACCTGGGAGCTCTGTATCATTTTATTAGGAATACACTGGGTGAGAGAATTTAAAAATCAATATATTCAGAATGTTAATATTCATACTTCACATATTTCAGAATGAACCCTTTTTTGTTGTTGTTTTAATTTGTTCATGAAAAGTATTGAGATGATGGAGGCATATATGAGAAAACCCAGTCATTATGTAAGATATAATTGAAAGCCTCCAAATGGCTATAAAATTCTTAATTTATCCTGGAATCTAGAAATATTACACAGATGTTTGCTGCTTTAGATTCAGTCTGAAGTAACAGGATGACTTGCTCATGGGCTGGAGTACCTGGGGCTAAGCCAGCCCTGATTACAGGGGCAAGTCAAACCTGGGTTGAATCCTGTGATCCCAGGATAAAAGGCAGCAGGAAGGGGGTTCCTGCAGTGAGAGAACTACAGAGTGAAGCTGCAGGGAAAAAGGGTCTTCTGCCATGGTTCCTGAGGAAGGGACACCCCCTCAGAGGGCTGTGCCCAGTTTAAGCCTGGGTGGAAGACTGTTTTTGTGCTTGTTTGAGAACTTTGTTAATTTAATAAAAATCCCAAACTGTAAGAAGGGCTGTGACTTAAAGAGACTGTGGAGTTTGTTGAAGGAGCCCTCGTGAAGGGGAAAACAGTGGCAGGGCACAGGAGAAGGACCCCTGGCCATGAGGGTGTGCTTGGGTGGCAGCTGGCCCGGTCACCCTGATCTCATTTAGTAACAGTTCCCTGGTAACCACCTCCTTGGGAAAGTGGGAGACACACAAATGCTGATACCTCTGTAATGAAGCATATATCCTGAATAACCCATTGTAACCAGAAACCATGGCTCCAGGAGGAAACAGTAACGAAGACTGAAAATCCAAAGTGATAGGAAAAACACTTGTGTCTTGTATAGTTAGCCACACTATGCATGCAACTGTCCTCCACCTCAAAAGGCAGTACAACCTGTACTACAGATGGGTCCACACCATAACACAAAATATTCAGTGTTGGGGGATTGATAGTTGTGATCCTGTTCTATATATGAACATTGTATCTTTGGCCTTTCTCTACAGTAAAAAAAAATCAAACTAGAAAATCTAATCCAAAATCCTGTCCCCTTCTGGTACTGTGGGCAAGAACAGTTCCAGCTCCAAATTGGAATTCAAATTCCACAAGTTGATTATATCCATATATACCTGATAGAGCACGTTGAACAGCTCTCTCTTCACTTTTACAATGCAGATTAATTTAGGCTTAAAGTTAGCTGAGTGAAAAGCCACAGAAGTCAAAGAACTACTTCTGCATACTGAAAGCCAGTGAGACAGCAAAGAGCATTCTGCAAAGCATAGACAATACAATATATCCCTCATTCTCCCTTCCACGTACTTGCATGCCACTGAACCTAAACTCACCATATAACACTCCTGCCTGCCATGTACTTGGTTTTTCAGGAGGCAGCACTAAAATACTTAATTTTGAAATGGTAGCTTTGAGATGACCTTGGAACTTCTCCTCCCAAAGGTCACAGTGACAAGTATGTAAAATCCCCAAATAGTTACATTATTTACATAGAGAGTTAATTTCACTTCATGCTGTTGTAAACAAGCATTGGATGAGAATGGAAACTAATGAAATTCTTAAAGCATAGTGAAAGATGATGCAGAAGGGACACCTGTGAAGTATATTCCTATCTAATTGCTTCAACACCTCTTGTTTTCTACAGCATTTTTATTTTATTTAAATTTATGTATATTTTAGAAAGAGGACTCAGATGCACAGTCCTAGTTCAAGGTTACATTTCACAGCAGAAAAAACTATTATAAGTACTTAAATTTCAGTTGAATAAGTCTGCATATTGATTGGTTCCACCAACAAAAAAAAATAACCACATTCCGTCAGACATGTCACCTTGCCTCTTCTTAATTTGGCTAGAAAAAAAGAACATTACAATAGTGTGGCCAGCCTCTTGCTCCTGCCAAGCTTTCACCAGCTCAGGAATCAGTGCCATGTGGGGTGCAGCGTGAAGGACTAGCCAGAGGAGGCAAGAACAGTAGCATTGCAAGTTTTTCCTGTGCTGTTCTGCTAACGTGGCAAGGTTGAAGAACGCTTCACTAGTTTCATTTTCCTGAAGTGGGGGCTCAATTTTCAAAAGTTTGGGAAACATGACTGTGATAGGGTGGACGAGCACCCTGCCGGAGGCCTTGTGGCCCTGCCACACCCCACCCCAGAAAAGGGCAGTAGAGAGGTTCGCCAAGCTCCTAGAGTGGCTGTATGGGAAGCAGCCAATCAGGGCCCAGCAGGTCAGTATAAGAAGAGTTCAGTTCCTTGCTCAAGCCGGAAGAGAATATATGATACTCTGAGTTAGCTGCTGGGACTCCACCAGGACAAGGCCCTGAGATAAGGGTGAAGAATGTGCTGGAGCAATCGCAAAATGGTCCAGGGAATTAGAATAGCAATGCAGTTTATTTAAAGGAACATTCTGAATGGCTATCTATAGGATCCCTGGGCTGGGACCTAGAGTAGAGGGTGGGCACAGTTTCTCCCCTCCCCCACTACTGGGAAAGTGGCCTGGACTTTGAGGCACCCTAGAAAGGAAACTGAACTGTAGTGGTCCAGCTAAAGAGCTGGGACCAGAAAGGCCCTGAGAGGGTGAAGACATTGCCTCCAGGGAAGGAGCTCTGGGGCACTGCTCTAGTCCAGAGCAGGGACAAACAGAGACATCACAGAGAGGCCCCTGTTGGACTTGTACCCCAAAAGGGGTTTACTTTGCTTTTATCTCACAGACAGACTGAGTATGACTTGGCTGGAGGGCTGAGTCACTGAAGACCCACCACAAACAGAGAAATAGTGCAGGCACACACACTCAGCCAGGGGGTGCTTGCAAGAGGCGAGTGCGACACCATTACAATGACT
Source organism: Dermochelys coriacea (assembly GCF_009764565.3). Taxonomy (NCBI): domain Eukaryota; kingdom Metazoa; phylum Chordata; order Testudines; family Dermochelyidae; genus Dermochelys; species Dermochelys coriacea. The sequence continues at coordinate 64,916,626 of NC_050074.1, forward strand.
ACTGAATGCCTTCAGGACTGCTCTACTTTATCTTCAAAGACCAGAAATCACCAGCACTGAGAGCACAGAGTGCTTCCAAATGGTAAGGGCCTCCATACTGAGAGCATAGCTCCCTGGAGCAGCATTCCCATCAACTCTTACTAGAGTCAATGGCAGAGTCATTGGGTGGTCAGATACCATGTGATGGGCATGGCAAAAGAACCTAGAAAGATACATAGAATTTAACCTGGCCTAGTGAATAAGGCACTGGACTGCGAACCAGGAGGCCTGAGTTCTATTTCCAGCCCTGGCACTGACATGCTGTGTGACCTTGAGCAAGTCACTTCACCTCTCTGTAGTACACTTTCACTTCTTTTCTATTTACATTCTAAAAACTCTTTGGAACAGGGACTTTCTAACAATGTATATACACAATGCCTAGCACAGCAGGATCCCAATTAAGGTTGGAACTTCTAAGGGATACTGTAATTCAAATAATAAATAATAATAATACTTTCTTACATCTGTTTCAGAAACTAAATAAAATGTTTGTTTAAATTTGTTGACTTAATGTAATTAACATTTAGTCGTCCCCCCCACCGCCAGCCTGCATATGAAGCTTTCTACTTTATTAGAATTGGAACCCACATCCACCATTTGCTACAATCTCATACCATCAGACTTCAACATGGCTACATGCATCAATAAATCCAGAAAGGGATTTTTCCCATCAGAAATAGGATATTACACCAAATAAGCTATTACATTCAGAGCACATACAAAAGGAGAGCTATGTAAAAAAAGGTTTTACTAGGCAGCTTAAACAAACCAAAGATTTATTTATTTATTTATTTTGGCCTGACCTTTCTGCCCTGTATAAAACCAAAAAATATATGAACCACTCTCCTGTGCCTCTGGAAGTCATGGAAGCACCTTCATGGAGGTTTTCAAAAGGAGGCTGGATAGCCATCTGTCTTGGATGGTTTAGACACAAATCCTGTATCTTGGTAGGGGGGTTGACTAGATGACCCTTGTGGTCCCTTCTAACACTATGATTCTATGATACTTAAATAGCCATCTCCATCTTTCAGGGAAAAGACAGAAATTATTTTGATTTTTTATTAATTATTATTATTAATATTAAATTTTAAAGAGTTTACCCTTCTCCAAAGAAAAATCAAACCTATATGTTGCCATTGAATTTGGAGAGGAACTTTCTCAGATATTCTGGGAACTACTGGGCCCAAAGTTGGAACTAAAAGCAATTTAATTAACCATGCTGCTACTAACTCAATGAACTCAGGAGCACACAAAGGTAGTGCTACTGCCCCTTTTCCCAATTTTCAGAAAAGGTGGAGACAGGAGACAATTTTCTGATATTAATCTGGATTAGATTTGTTGAGGATTCAGGTCTGAGTGCAAATGAAGTCTAAGGGCTAGCCGCACTGTTGTAGCGCATCTGGTGAAGACTCACTATACCAACAAGAGAGTGCTCTCCCATTGGCATAATTACTCCATTTCAATGAGAGGAGGAAGCTAGGTTGGCGGGAGAGCATCTCCTGCCGATTTAGCACTGGTGTGGACAGCACTTAGATCGATGTTACTTGTGTCACTTAACGGCGTGACTTTTTCACACCCCTGAGCGATGCAAGTTACATAGACTTAAGCATTAGTGTAGACAAGATTAATTTAAACCATACTAAAATCTTGCTGTTTTTATGAGAGTTGGGCCACATCCGCACCAAAACCCAGAAATAAGTCTTCTCCAGTTTCAAATCTTCCCCGGCCACAAAACTGCAGGGGTAGGTTTGGATCTGGAAATTTAAATCCAATCTTTCTCACTTATGATTTAGAGAGAATGTGGAGTTTAGACTCAGTGTTTGGCCAGTCTCATGTTCTTAGAGGGATAACTGTAACTATGTAGCACAAAGCCACCTTGAATTCTGAAACAGAGAAGTCATTGTCCACTTTACTGAGAACACAGTTCACTTTCCCATCCAGGCTTGTTTCTGTGCTTTAAAGTGAGCAAATCTAGCCTTACATAACACACTACACTTCGTGTACTAGGGTCTTGGATGTTCAATGATGCTTTGTCCCAGCTGATGGCTCAATACTGTATGGGCCTCCACAAAGAACTAGTTACATTGAACTGTGTTTTGTAAATGCATGTGGACTTGAAAGGACATAACTGCTGTTGATTCTATGTAAAAGTTATTTTTTCAAGATTGTGGCTGATGTACATAAAGTAGAAGTGAAATCATTCATATACCTTTCAGAAAGTTAAGTTATGCTACTCCCTCTCTGCTGGATGGTATTTTACACTATCATAACTGGAATCTCCAATCCACAATTAATTGAAATCATTATGCTGTCAAGATGTTTCATAATATTAACAGTGGATTGATAGACCTTTTATGTTACTATTCCAAAATTCATCTCCAAAGGAGATATTTCCAATTTACTGTTCTAATTAATAGAATACCAAATCTATTGCTAGTAAAAGATTTTTCCCCCATTGGTATAAAAGATGTTTCCTCCCATAATTTTTTCCCCCTAGGACTGCAATCCAACTTAGTTAAATTTGGTGGAACATGACCCAGCAAAGACCACGAACAGTGAAAACATAGTTTGTTCAGTTTTGTCAGTTTCCACTAATGAAGTACGCTTTCAGTTCAGAGAAGCCTTGGCATTTCTAGTTGATTTCTCTTTATAGTGGAGCAGTATGGGACTTCACTGCAGTTATGATCATACTAAAAAATATGTTTCATTAAACAACTCTGAAACCTCCTGCCACTGAAACCATTAAAAAGAATGCTTTGGAAGAAGAAAAGAAAGAAACAACAATGTTGAAATTTCCATTAGAATCTGCAGTTGGCTTTGTACTATTAGAGAGTAGTATAAATGCCTCTATATGGTTGTGTCAAACAATGAGAATTACTGGGAAAATAGTTTATATCAATTTAAACTGGCACATCTTAAAGTCCTGAGTTTAGCAGTGAGACAAAGTTATTGCATTTAAAACACCCCAGTTTTCCAGCACTTCTAAGACAGGGCTAGGTTTGTCACAGGGCTAAAACATAACACTCTCTCTTGTCTTTCAAATTTCAAGAGTAAAAAACATACCTATTTACTATTTATCCACTACGGGGAAGTACTCAATGTGGAGATACAAGAAAATGTGTGAAACAGCAGAAAAATAACTAAAAAGAATGTTATCCCTTCAAATTTTCCCTTATCAGTTTTAAATACACTGTGAGACATATACATTAAGTGTAAGCTTGAATAATCACAACTACCCAAAAACCCGTTCTTGGGCTGATTTCAACAGCTTCAGCAGAAAAACAAAATTGCCTTGATCTCCTGGATTAAATTAAGGAGAAAATCCTTGTTTTAAAATGTGATGATGCTTGGAATTTTGCCACCAAATTTTTGTATGTGAGCACCCCATATACATAGAAAACTAAAGAAATCTCTATGCACCAATGACAGGTTTCAGAGTAGCAGCCGTGTACTCCTTTTCTCTATGCACCAATGGGTGTTTAGCCATATGTTGTTCAATATTTTATTGTTCATACTTAACACTTATATAGCATATTTCAGACAAACATGAGAGTGTTTTACAGAAATGAGCAGGTATCATAGCCTCCATATTACAGTTGAGGGGATGGAAGCATGCAATGAAATTGCATAGGTCTCACATGAAGTCAGTGCTTGAGTGGAGGAAAGAAACCAGGTCAACAGACTTAGTTATGTGCTCTAGTCACCAGCCATCTATGCCTTGCTATAGATAAAAGTTAGGGGGGGAGTTGTGGTGAGTAAGCACTCTTTCAGGAGTAGTCACTGCACTGTCCCTTAACATTTAAGCTTTCAAGTCCACCGATATATTTTAAAGGTTTTGAATTTTAGGACTCAATCCTGATCTCATGAAGTCAATGGAAGACAGACTGGGCCCCAAACTAGGGTTCACTTGTATTTTTTTTTTAATAATGTAACCGTTACTGAAGTTATCATGAACCCTGGAATCTCTGAGAATATTTTTCACACTGATCTACTAGTTTCAATGTTGGTGTGTCTATATAGTATATATGTAGACACGGTTTTAATACAACAGTGGAGCCAAAGACAGCAGGAAAACTGTGTTTTAAGGTCATGCAAAACAATCTTCTCTGACTTATTTATTTGCTGACACTGAATTCTTACTGAAATCTGGAAAAGAGTCAATTCTATGCCTCCCTCAGGGATTTTGATACAAACTAAAATGGCATCCAACGTAGTTTATAATTAAAGCTGGGGAGTGAGCGGTACAAGGTCTGTCCTCTAATGTGTCTGAAGTAACGTACCTAAGAAAAGAATTGGATAATTTGCTTTAAATTTCCTAATGTGACATCCCAGCATCTCTTTTCTGTTTTGTGATTGCAGCACACACAGTAAGTTCCATTCAATTAGACTGCAGAGAGCATCACCATAGTTTGAATTATAAGAATAATAAGAGGCCAATATGGCCCCATCAGGAGCTCTTTAATGGCCTGAAAATCAAAAGGGGAATCCTATAAAAAGTGGAAACATGGACAAACAGCTAAGGAGTACAAAATAATAGCACAAGCAAAATAATAAATTTACAGATGACACCAAGATGGGAGGGACTGCAAGCACTTTGGAGGACAGGATTAAAATTCAAGATGACCTTGACAAATTAGTTTGAAATCAACAAGATGAAATTCAATGAAGACAAGTACAAAGTACTAGACTTTGAAAGGAATAGTAAAATGCACAATTTCAAAATGAGGAATAATTGGCTAGGTGGTAGTACTCCTGAAAGGGATCTGGGGGTTATAATGGACCACATACTGAATACGAGTCAACAATGTGATACAGTGCTTTAAAAGACTAGTATTCTGGGAGAGCTGTATGTAAGACACAGGAGCTAATTGTCTACTTAGCCTTAATGAGGCCTCCGCTGGAGTAATTTGTCCAATTCTGAGCACCACAATTCAGGAAAGATGTAGATAAATTGGAGAGAGTCCAGGAGAGAGCAACAAAAATGATAAGAAGCTTAGAAAACCTGATCTGTGAGGAATGGTTTAAAAAAAAGGGGGGGGGGCATGTTTAGACTTGAGAAAAGAAAAGGGTGGGGGGGGACCTGATAAGTGTCTTCAAATATGTTATGAGCATGTTATAAAAGAGGACTAATTGATTGTTCTCAATGTCCACTGAATACAGGACAAGTAGGAATGGGCTTAATCTGCAGCAAGTGAGATTTAGGTTAGATATTAGGTAAAACTTTCTAACCATAAGGGTAGTTAGTTTTGGAATAGGCTTCCAAAGGAGGTTGTGGAGTACTCATAACTGGAGGTTTTTAAGAACAGACTGGACAAACATCTGCTAGGGATGGTCTTAGTTTACTGCCCAATTTCCTATCTACCCCATCACAGGGGGATGGACTTGATGACTTCTCAAGGTTCCTTCCAGCCCTACATTGCTATAATTCTATGAGACATACACTGTCCTAAAATACATAAGAGGAAACTCTCATCACCTAATTTGTTGCTGGAAATGGGACCATTACTGAGATGGAACTGTTAGTGAAACAGGAGGAAAATGTCATCCACAAATATGGTCTGGAATTCTTAAAATATCCCAGTCTTGGAGCGAGGAAGAGCCTGTTTGACATGAAACTCAATGTTATTCAATGGAATTTGGCCTTCAGTGCAGGGAATTCCTTACAGGACTATAGCATACAAGCATTTTCATTATGTATCCAGAGCTTAATAATCTATCTTTATTTTTAGGTTAATAATATGAATGTGCAGGCATTCGCTATTTAACTGCTGGTGAGAAGACAAGTCTATTTTTTGGCCCTCCAAGAGGAAGAAAGTTTTCCAAATAAATAACAGACCAAATTCCTTCTCATTAAAACCAGTGTAAACGTAAATAACTGCACTGCCTTCAAAGGAATTACCTGATATACACATTGAGGGCAACATCTGGCCCAACAATCGCAAAATAATGTTTGAAGTAATTAACTATACAAAGCAGTGAGCCAAATTCTACTCTCGGTTACAACCTGTCAAACACACTAAAGTCAATTTGCCTAATGTAGAGAACTTAGTCCAGAAATTCCAACTACAAACAGTGCTGATGGTGCAATAAATCCCATCGTTGCAACTGCAACACATAACGAGGATTGCTACTGTACAAAATACTCACATTTACGAGTATATTTTCAGGCACAATAAAGTCTTGGATATAAAGAGAGCAGCAATAAAATATTGCCCAAGGGGGAAATTAGTTGTGGCATATTGCCCCATAACAGAGGCTTAGGGAAATATGATCAGCTAAAGAATTTTTTTTCCCACTTGAAGGCTTTTTGTCTTTTTAAAACTGCTGTTGCTTTTTCAACCAACCAGTGTGTAATTTATTATTACATATTAAAATATTAATAAGTGCTATGGTAATACAATTAAGTCCAGTGTGTTTGAAGACACCCAATAGTTGTCCAGGACAGGGTTTTCTATAACTGCAAGTGCTGGATTCTGCCAGGTGTTTGCATCAGATGCGAGTCATAATTCTGGAGGTACTCTATTGTATTTTCTACTGTTCAATCTGAAGGCAATGTCGAAGAAAAACCACAGTTCTCACTCTCAGGTTGGGTGCAGCAAGTCAAATACACTTATCTCAAGCAATTGCACAGAGGGAGAGTGTGCATTAGGACACAGTGTTTCCTGCACCTAGGCAGGTCTCTCTAAAGATAAACAATTAGAGCAAGCATTTATACCTTTATTACAGAGAATAATAAGCAACAGCTGCATATTGTTTATACGTATTCCTTCATGATATCTTATTTTCCTCACCAATTTCTCTTATAGTCTACATTCTATTATTCTTCTCATACAAGGTCACAACAGCCTCTTTCACAGTTCTTTTCCACTCGCTTCGCACTATCCCCGCTTCTACAAATCTCGCATTATTAAAGCTAGAGTTAGCCTGACTCCTGCTCATTTCAGAGGCCTGCATCCAAATTCCCTTTATCTACTTCCACAGCAATAATTTTGCCTAACTTTGGTCATGTAACCATAATCAATGGGTTTTAGGTAAAAAATACAAAAAAAAAAAACAAACAAACCCCAAAGATTTTGTATATATTGTGTGGGCCTGTAAAAATGAAGTACCTTCTTGTAAACTGATGGAGTTTTGATATGACAGCAATGGATGAAACATCCTGAATTAGAAATATATAGAATAGCTGGACCTAAATATGTAAGGAATGTTGCAAACCTATTTTTTCATTTCAGACTCCCTGCCTTCCCATTTGCTTGGAAGTTGCCTTTGATTTTCAATGGCATTTTAAACAGATCATGTTGACCCATTCATATTCCTACAGCTATCGTCAGGCAAATACATCATAATATTATCTGTCTAAAAACAGAGTATCTAGGGAGCAATTGTAAATAGGGAAGAAGTGCAAACTCCATCCAAATAAGAAAGCCAAGTTAAGGCTAACAACATGAGCATTCACAAAATTTAGCACAGCAATCTTTGTCCAAATACTCAAGCTCAGAAGCAGTTCATATATGGATATTGTTCACCATAGACTTAGGGAACATAAATGTTCACCTTTATTTTTGTCTACTAGTAAATAATTAGGGATTTTTTCTTCTGAATGGAGGAGGCTCTAATTAATTCCACCTCCTTAAATGGTGGCATCTTATCTGTAATGTCTGACCTACATTAGAATTATAACCATGGCAGTTAACCTGGGTACAACATAATTTAATTTGACACGTCTGTGGCTTTAGCAAATTTTAGAGGAATATGCTTAAGGTCATGTTTACACTGCAAAGTAGCATGATGTAGGCCCACCTAGCCAGCACTTAGATGAGGGGTAGAGAAGAGAATCAGGACACCTTCCCTATAAATTCTCATTGTTTAGGTTAAAGAGCACATCTTTTGTTGTGCTTACTCTGAAACTATGCCCCTTGCCTTTATTAAGCGGAGGACAACTTAAGAGAAACCCAACTCGGAGTTCATAATACAGTATAGGGAAAGGGAAGGGAATCCCTCACAGCTGATGTAGAGATGAGCTGTCTGTCAGTCTAGCTAGGTTTGTGTATGACACAACTGAAATCTAAAATCAGTGCAAGAGAAGATAGTCACAAGTAGTCACAAGCAGATTCTCAGTCACTGATAGTTCAGTAACTCAGATTGAATTATTGCTTTTACTCCTAGAGAAATTTGCCCTCCCCAACATCAAGTGTGAGGCAATGTGGAATTTTGCTCTGTGGAAGGTTAAAGTTTATGTGGGAAGGTAGCTCTGCTACTGCCCTATAGATAAACAACAGGCTTAACTCAGCAGGGCTCTCAAGACATCAGTTTTCGTCACAAAAGGATTTAAACAGAAGTTTATGAGTATCTGCAGATAATTTGCATATATGCAAATCAGTCCATAAAATTCACATTAAATGTTGCACAGTGAGCTGCACAAAACACGGCAGCAATGCACAATGTAGTATCAAGATGTCACAATATAAATGACTTACTTGACACATCACCATGCTGCTTTGCAGCATCAGGACACATCCATATTGGACAGAAATCCACCCCAGATCCCTCCTCAATTCATTACACTACCATTAATATCACACAATATATGTGATTGCATTATTAAAATCTGAACAGACCTGGAAATACCTGAGCAGTAATCCTATTCAGCACATCAAAAACAAGGGAAAGCATTTTCCTTCTTTAGGAATGACCTTAAATATGAATAGGAACATAATTGAATTTTTATGAAAACACCAAGATGATGTTGGATTTTGGCGATAATGATAGTTTAACAAATTCAGGATGGCATGAAGTGCATTAGATTTATTCACAGAACAGTCATGTTGGTTTCCCACTCTGGTGGAGTGTTTTAATCAGATTCCTTAAACACCATTGTGACTTCAGTCACAGATGTGTGGAAATAAATTAGTTTACAAACTAGTAAGAAGGCAGAGTAAAAGCAACTGATCCCACTTGCTTTTTCTTAGCCTTACATGGCTTTCCTTTCCTTGTGTTCCTCAGCTCCCTCCCTGGACTGTGTTAACCTTGGGAAAAAACTATAAGTGTCCTTATCATTTACATATTACTTTTCTCTCAGCGAGCTTGACAAGCTCTCTCAACCTAAGTGAGCTGTAGCTCACGAAAGCTTATGCTCAAATAAATTTGTTAGTCTCTACGGTGCCACAAATACTCCTTTTCTTTTTGCAAATACAGATTAACACGGCTGCTACTCTGAAACCTGTCATAAAACTTCCAGTAAATTTTGAATCCTGCTAACTATAACTATCATTTACAATTTATATATCTCTTGCGAGAAATATTCTAGCTACTCCATTGGTCCTCTGTTCAGTTAATGTTTGAGCAGAAAAATGTCTACTGTCAATTTGAATGTTTTTAAGATGTCCTGATGAGGACCAATAGGCTAATATAAATATGTAGCCTTACCCAACAATTTGGGGGTATTTAATTACCAGATTGACATGCAGCTTTTTTGCTAACAGCTGTTCTAAGACCCTGTCTACTTGGGAAAATTGACCAGAATAGCTATTCTGAAATAGTTCTGCATGTAAACACTGTTCCATGAAAAAAGTGACTTATTCCAAAATAGTTTGTCCACATAGGGAGCTTTTCTGGAACAGCTATTCAGCAATAGCTATACTGGTCAATTTCCTTATTTAGACAAGACCTAAATTAATCCTATGGCATAATTTATTTTCAATGGTTAGAGTCACACCTCTTGTGATAGCCTTTTCGACACTTCCTAAAATCTATTTTGTATCCTTCTTTTGTCATCAAGAAAGAGACAGTTTCTCATGTGGTTTTCTCTACCAAATCCACTAAGACAAAATAAATAGATGAATACAGAAAGAAAATGGTGCTCAACTATTCAGATCCTGTTGATGAGATTTGTCACTCACAGAAGAGATCTCATAGGGATAACATTTTTTTCTCTGGAGATTGCAATTTATAGAATGAACTTTAAGACACAGCCTTGAAAGGCAAACTTGGAGCAAGTCAGCCTGCATTTATATGACAAGAAAAAAAAATCTTCTAAATTGAAGGATGTTTAGAATCTTTAATAGTGACTTACAAAAGAGAAAATAAAAATGGGTTCATTACCTTTTTTGGCTTCTTTATGATAGGAATATATACACATCAAAGAAGGGTTTTTGTTTTTAAAGTTTCCGTTTGGTTTTTACATTGGAAGTCTAGATTATATGAGGGCTGGAAGACTGTAATAAGTGGAGAACTAATGAAATAATGACATTGCAAGATTTAAGAGAGAGTGACAGTTGAGCAATTGAGAGAAGGGATTGTTATTTGTACTATTTAATTTCAATGTGATTAACATTTTCAATAGAGGTACCCTTTCTTAAACAGTCAAACACCTTCTCCTCTTTAGTTAAGATGTCAGAACTCACAGTATATATCTCCAAAACATCTGGGCCTGCCTAGACTAGTATGAACAGTATATTTTAATGTTTTAACAAACACGTTTAGCTCTAGGTAAACCGAGCAAATTACATTTTAACATGTTAGCTGCCTGAGGTGAATTCTACAGGCATGTTGAAATACAATATACCCCATCTATGTCTTTACTGAAGGGAAAAAAGCATGTTTTTTTTACACAGTGATTCATAGCCCTAGCAAAGACAAGGCTCTGTAATTTTTTACTATGATATAGGTATAGTTGAGGTAAATTGTCATGTTGTCTGGAGTGGCTCATAACTATGAGTACCTACTTCAGGGCAGACTGTCTAAAACAGGGCAGACACCCCATAATGGTGACAATCTAATTATAGAACACACCAATTTGGTAAGAAATGTGAACTCCTGGATCACTATAGAAGTATTACCATGGAGTCAGACAGTCCCCTTAGACCTTCCAGTCTATCTTGCCACATGGACAAACAGAACTTACTGATAAATGATCACTTGCACCAAAAATCAAAAACTATTCAGGTTGCTTCCAGTCCCAGGAGACCAGTCACTTATCCCAGATCAATTGGTACCCCTAGATCTTACACCAAACACAATGCCTGTATCTGGTCCTTTAATAGCTATCTAACTAGGAAACTAAATAGGAAAAAAATAAGAGAATTATTTACAATTTAAAGCAAGCAAACGTATACACATAAATGCATTATCTAAAGAGTGACAGTGTTGTAGTGCAAAAAGAAAAGGAGTACTTGTGGCACCTTAGAGACTAACAACTTTATTTGAGCATAAGCTTTCGTGAGCTACAGCTCACTTCATCGGATGCCTTCGGTGGAAAATACAGTGGGGAGATTTATATACACCCACACAGAGAACATGAAACAATGGGTTTTATCATACACACTGTAAGGAGAGTGATCACTTAAGATGAGCCATCCCAGCGGAGGGGGGGGGGGAAGGAGGAAAACCTTTCATGGTGACAAGCAAGGTGGGCCATTTCCAGCAGTTAACAAAAACGTCTAGGAACAGTGGGGGGCGGGGGTGGGGGGGGAGAAACAACATGGAGAAATAGTTTTATTTTATGTAATGACTCATCCACTCCCAGTCTCTATTCAAGCCTAAATTAATTATATCCAGTTTGCAAATTAATTCCAATTCAGACTAACATGGCTGCTACTCTGAAACCTGTCATTATGCAAGGCACTGAATTTAGCCGTATAGAGTGGAAATCTATCAACTTCATGAAAAAACTCGAACAGATACAGACAGACATCATCTTCCTCTCCAAATGCAAACAGGTGGACATCATACCAAAAGGACTGAATTTAAAAAATCCATTACAATCTACATACCACACAGACTATGCTGACAGCTTGTGCCACACACTCTCAAAGAAACTGCGGAACCACCTGATCAACATCCTCTACAGCAAACAGGGAAAGATTAAGAATGAGCTCTCAAAACTGGATACTCTCATAAAGAACCAACCCTCCACACAAACTTCCTTGTCGCTGGACTTTACAAAAACTAGACTAGCCATTTACAACACACACTTTGCTTCTCTACAAAAGAAAAAGGACACTAAACTATCTAAATTACTATATGCCACAAGGGGCGACAACAGTGGTTCCCATAACCCACCAGCAATATTGTTAATCTATCCAACTATACTCTTAGCCCAGCAGAAGAATCTGTCCTATCTCGGGGGCCTCTCCTTTTGCCCGTCTACCCCGATGAACATGATACGGTTCTGTGGTGACCTAGAATCCTATTTTCGACGTCTCCAACTCAAGGAATATTTCCAACGCACCTCTGACCAACATATTAACCCACAGAGACCTTCCTACCAACACTACAAAAAGAAGGATTCTGGGTGGACTCCTCCTGAAGGTCGAAACAGCAGACTGGACTTCTACATAGAGTGCTTCCGCCGACGTGCACGGGCTGAAATTGTGGAAAAGCAGTATCACTTGCCCCATAACCTCAGCCATGCAGAACACAATGCCATCCACAGCCTCAGAAACAACTCTGACATCTTTCAGAGTAGCAGCCGTGTTAGTCTGTATTCACAAAAAGAAAAGGAGTCCTTGTGGCACCTTAGAGACTAACAAATTTATTAGAGCATAAGCTTTTGTGAGCTACAGCTTACTTCATCGGATGAAATGCATCCAATGAAGTGAGCTGTAGCTCACGAAAGCTTATGCTCTAATAAATTTGTTAGTCTCTAAGGTGCCACAAGTATTCCTTTTCTTTTTGCGAACTCTGACATCGTAATCAAAAAGGCTGACAAAGAAGGTGCTGTCGTCATCATGAATAGGTCGGAATATGAACAAGAGGCTACTAGGCAGCTCTCCAACACCACTTTCTACAAGCCATTACCCTCTGATCCCACTGAGGGTTACCAAAAGAAGCTACAGCATTTGCTCAAGAAACTCCCTGAAAAAGCACAAGAGCAAATCCGCACAAACACACTCCTGGAACCCCGACCTGGGGTATTCCATCTGCTACCTAAGATCCATAAACCTGGAAATCCTGGACACCCCATCATCTCAGGCATTGGCACCCTGACAGCAGGATTGTCTGGCTATGTAGACTCCCTCCTCAGGCCCTACGCTACCAGCACTCCCAGCTATCTTTGAGACACCACTGACTTCCTGAGGAAACTACAATCCATCGGTGATCTTCCTAAAAACACCATCCTAGCCACTATGGATGTAGAAGCCCTCTACACCAACATTCCACACAAAGATGGACTACAAGCCATCAGGAACAGTATCCCCGATAACGTCACGGCTAACCTGGTGGCTGGACTTTGTCCTCACCCATAACTATTTCATATTTGGGGACAATGTATACCTTCAAATCAGCGGCACTGCTATGGGTAGTCACATGGCCCCACAGTATGCCAACATTTTTATGGCTGACTTAAAACAATGCTTCCTCAGCTCTCGTCCCCTAATACCCCTACTCTACTTGCGCTACATTGATGACATCTTCATTATCTGGACCCATGGAAAAGAAGCCCTTGAGGAATTCCACCATGATTTCAACAAACTTCCATCCCACCATCATTTTCAGCCTGGACCAGTCCATACAAGAGATCCACTTCCTGGACACTACGGTGCTAATAAGCGATGGTCCCGTAAACACCACCCTATATCGGAAACCTACTGACCACTATTCCTACCTACATGCCTCTAGCTTTCATCCAGATCACACCACACGATCCATTGTCTACAGCCAAGCTCTACGATATAACCGCATTTGCTCCAACCCCTCAGACAGAGACAAACACCTACAAGATCTCCATCATGTATTCTTACAACTAAAATAGCCACCTGCTGAAGTGAAGAAACAGATTGACAGAGCCAGAAGAGTACCCAGAAGTCACCTACTACAGGACAGGCCCAACAAAGAAAATAACAGAACGCCACTAGCCATCACCTTCAGCCCCCAACTAAAACCTCTCCAATGCATCATCAAGGATCTACAACCTATCCTGAAGGACGACCCATCACTCTCACAGATCTTGGGAGACAGGCCAGTCCTTGCTTACAGACAGCCCCCCAACCTGAAGCAAATACTCACCAGCAACCACACATCACACAACAGAACCACTAACCCAGGAACCTATCCTTGCAACAAAGCCCATTGCCAACTGTGTCCACATATCTATTCAGGGGATACCATCATAGGGCCTAATCACATCAGCCACACTATCAGAGGCTCGTTCACCTGCGCATCTACCAGTGTGATATATGCCATCATGTGCTAGCAATACCCCTCTGCCATGTACATTGGTCAAATTGGACAGTCTCTACATAAAAGAATAAATGGACACAAATCAGACGTCAAGAATTATAACATTCAAAAACCAGTTGGAGAACACTTCAATCTCTCTGGTCACTCGATCACAGACCCAAGAGTGGCTATCCTTCAACAAAAAAGCTTCAAAAACAGACTCCAAAGAGAGACTGCTGAATTGGAATTAATTTGCAAACTGGATACAATTAACTTAGGCTTGAATAGAGACTGGGAATGGATGAGTCATTACACAAAGCAAGGTTTCTATTTCCCCATGTTATTTCTCACCCCCACAGTTCCTAGACATTCTTGTTAACTGCTGGAAATGGCCCACCTTGCTTGTCACCATGAAAGGTTTTCATCCTTCCCTCTCCCATCCTGCTGGTGATGGCTCATCTTAAGTGATCACTCTCCTTACAGTGTGTATGATAAAACCCATTGTTTCATGTTCTCTGTGAGTGTATATAAATCTTCCCACTGTATTTTCCGCCGAATGCATCCGATGAAGTGAGCTGTAGCTCACGAAAGCTTATGCTCAAATAAATTTGTTAGTCTCTAAGGTGCCACAAGTACTCCTTTTCTTTTTGCGAATACAGACTAACAGGACTGCTACTCTGAAACCTGTCATTGTGCAAAGAGCATTGTAGTGATCTGTCAATTCAAAATGCCTTTCAGGTCGGAGCCAGGGGTAACCCCTGGAGATCTCTGCCTCATTTTAGAGCCTATTTCCTTGTTAGAATTCTAACAGTAGAGAGAGATCGAAAATTTTTCCTGTGACGATTTTATTTCCTTCATTCAGCTTCTAAGTTCACAGGCAAGCTTCCTTGCACATAGCACTTCCAAGGTGCAATAGGGCAATTAACCAATCTTTTGTATTATGATGTTCCTTAATGGCCCATTTTATTTTGATGGTCCTTCTGGATGGGTGAGGGATGATTCCTGTGCCCACAAGTTCAGAGCAAAAATTTTCAAAGTTTGAAAGGCAAAATACACATTTCGTTATACCACATAATCCTGCTTTACACGTGAGATTAATGCATGTATCAATTTACATTCATTTCATAGAGTTTACCCACTAAATATATTCTTATAAAACTAATACAGTAGAACCCCATTTATCTGGCCCTCCATTAACCGGCTCTCCAGAACAACCAGCACACCCAAGAACAGAAGCGGGCAATCTCTCCTGTGGCTGCTAGATGGCATTGCAGCCTGGCACTTTCCAATTCTCCAGATTATCCATATTTTTGATTATCCCATCTGGTTCCGGTCCCAACTGGATTGGATAAACGGGGTTCACCTAACCTGTATGTTCACCTAACATACATGTGACATTGTCTTGTCTCCAGCTATGAGTTTGTTAGTTCTTAGTTAATGTGTGCAGTCTTGGCAAGAGTGGCATCTGGTTTGCCAGTGTCAATAGGTAGTTGAGGTAAACCCCAGCTGAGGGGGGTTTAAGGGTTGACCTCGACTAGCTTCCTCAAAGTCAGATTATTTGTGCCTGGTCTCCACTAAATTTTTACACAGAGATTAAGATAGCTCTCTTGCATTAGCCATCTCAATGTAACACTTAAAAAAAAAAAACAGTAAAGACAAAACATAGGATTTTAAAACATTTGTTAAAATGTGTTAGCTAAATTTTCCACAGAGGGAAAAAAAATGATGTTTTTATACTAATCTATCGAGACCCTTGGGGAAATCTAGCAAAAACATGGAAGACCAGATTTGACATTGCTGCTATTTCCAAGGTAGAAACTGAACGAATTAAAAGCTTCCCAGGCCCTCTATATACACACTATAAAAAAGTAAAAAAGAAGGCATATTGCCTTTTTTTTGTTGTTCAGTTCTTTACGTTGTTAAATACTTTACACAAAACCGCACAAGCCAGGTTAGTTATTATATGAAAAAGCGTCAAAAGTTGTTGGGGGGTTTTTTTGGGAGGGGGGGGTGTTAAAATTTGTATTTGAGTCAGCATAATGTGTATTTTATATTTTCAAAATCATCTTGGGTGGAAAGTGGATCCTGAAGGCAAAGAAAGTTTGTCTTCCATTGAGAAGACAGCTTAGAAACCTTTGTGAGGGAGGCTCAAAGAAAAGCAGAGAAACATGGATGGATGGAAAAAGTGCTCTGCTCCTATTACAAGATACCTCAAAAAAGTGAAACTTAATTATATGTTATCATATAATTCAGGTTTCCCAAGTGAGATTTTTTTTAAGTGCTGTGTCTTGTATTGCATTTATACCCCTCACTCATATTATTGCAGGAAAATAAACATTTTCTTTAATTGGGACAATCTTATACCTGCCAAGAACAGCTTTAAAAAGTTCAAGTGGCAAAATTAGTTTCTAACCCCCACAAAAATAGGGAAACCTTTATGCCTAGAGGTGTTAAACCAGATTATCCACATTTTTAAAATCAGTGGAGTTGAAATGAATTTAAAATTTGAGACACCATAAAGAGGGCCAGTTGGCCACTAGTGTGCTGCTTGGCTATCATTTCACTTAATGTATAAAGGAGGACATTATAGTTATTACTTATATTGGCATAAGAAGGGCATTCTATCACATGAGAACTAACTGAGAGCAAATGCAGCACAACAATCTGAAGGTGTGAATAAGTAAAATAAATTGCTACATTTTATCCCAAGGAACGTCTGTCCATTACAGAACTGCAGGGAAAGGACCTGCAAAAAACAATTAAAAAGTCTTGGGTTGGATAATTACACAACCATCTAATAGGAGTCTAACTACCCCCTCTGCCTTGCCCCATCCCCACTATGCATATAAAACTCTCAAGTGAGAGAAAAAGAAGTTGGGTGCATGTCTTGAAAGCAGGAAGTAAATAACTTTACAAGCTTTGCTAATGTATGTGTGAGACACATGAGCAAAATAAGGAGGAAAATGCATATGGACCTCCAGCTCTGCTGTTTGTACCATGTTTGATTCAAGTTTCCATTGTGATGCCAATGTGGATAGAATGTGGCTCCACAGTTGCTGGCATATAGGACCAACAGTGAAGAAGTTAAGATAGCTCTGTTGCCTCGTAGTCAAATACAAACAGCACTAGGACACATGCTATGGGGAGGAGGTGTCATTCATTCAGTACAGATCAATGGCTATCTCTGTGCCACTTCCTATTCTTCTTCCTGTGACAGTCTAAACACTGACACACGGGAGGAGTAAGTGGATGGGTGAATCATGCAGCATTAATCCTCCTGTCCAAGGGAATGAATTCAGGATTGCCACAAACCACTCTGACTGGACTAAGAACAGGAGTACTTGTGGCACCTTGGAGACTAACAGATTTATTGGAGCATAAGCTTTCGTGAGCTACAGCCCACTTCATCGGATGCATTCAGTCTGACTGGACTGTGAGCTCTAATTCTGCTCCCTAACTTTGCTGTTGAGGAAGTCTGTCTAAATCACCAACTACTAAGCTTAGTTGTGCTAGAAAACTAATGAAGCACAAAACTAAAATAAATCCCAAAATACGCCTAATGGTGTCTTGCAACTTAAGCTGTACATATTTTTAATACACATTTTCTGCATTAATGACTGTGGTAATAGTGTCATGGATTCAGTGTTGCTAACTCCAGATGTTCAAAAAATGTCACAAATCAGGTCCCCCTTTCCCACAAAAAGACAAGATTGGAGTAGGAATGGATGGAAGGGGGAGGGTTTTATTTCTGTTGTATGGGGAGATACTTTTGTGCATACAGATCCATTTGTAACTTTTCATTAAAAATTATGATCTGATCAATTAAAAGAGGAGGAGATGGTGGGGAAAAATAACACTTTCAAGAGCAAAGAGTCAGGAGGACTGCAGGAATTTAAAAAATATGCAATCTCTAATTAAAAACAGAGTATACTGGGGAACGGGACAGCATGAGATTGTGTATCTAACTTTATTGAAGGCGTTACATGTTATTCTCGGTGTAACAAATCAGCAAGCCTTACTTCAAGATTATAGTGTAAGACGCCTAGATCAACATAATACGAGAAACACATACTGGAACAGCTTCTGTAAAGGAAAGTAGTCTCTCTATAATCTAGTACAATTCTTTTAGCATGTCATGACTGTTGACTTCAATGGGCTTTATATGGCTAGTGGATGTGGAAGTGTCTGCCTTATAATTTAATTCAGGCTGCTATGCTGTCTTTGATTCAGCTTACCTTCCTCAATCACTCATGCAACAAAGGTTTCAGAGTGGTAGCCATGTTAGTCTGTATTGACAAAAAGAACGAGGATTACTTGTGTCACCTTAGAGACTAATACATTTATTTGAGCATAAGCTTTTGTGGGCTAAAGCCCATTTCATCAGATGCATGCAGTGGAAAATACAGTAGGAAGATTATTATACACACACACACACACACACACACACACACACACAAAAATGGGGGTTGCCATACCAACTCTAACGAGACTAATCGATTAACGTGGGCTATTAGCAAGAGAAGAAAACACACCTTTTGTAGTGATAATCAGGATGGCCCATTTCAAACAGTTGACAAGAAGGTGCGAGTAACAGTAGGGAGAAAATTAACATGGGGAAATAGTTTTTAGTTTGTGTAATGACTCATCCACTCCCAGTCTTTATTTAAGCCTAATTTAATGGTGTCCAGTTTGCAAATTAATTCCAGTTCTGCAGTTACTCATTGGAGTCTATTTCTGAAGTTTTTTGTTGAATTGCCACTTTTAGGTCTATAATTGAGTGTCTAGGAAGGTTGATGTGTTCTCCAACTGGTTTTTGAATGTGTTAATTCTTGACATCTGATTTGTGTCCATTTATTCTTTTGCGTAGAGACTGTCCGGTTTGGCCGATGTACATGGCAGAGGGGCATTGCTAGCACATGATGACATATCACATTGGTAGATGCGCAGGTGAATGAGCCTCTGATGGCGTGGCTGATGTGATTAGGCCCTATGATGGTGTCCCCTGAATAGATATGTGGGCACAGTTGGCAACGGGCTTTGTTGCAAGGACAGGTTCCTGGGTTAATGGTTCTGTTGTGTGGTGTGTGGTCGCTGGTGAGTATTTGCTTCGGGTTGAGGGGATGTCTGCAAGCAAGGCTGGCCTGTCTCCCAAGATCTGTGACAGTGATGAGTCATCCTTCAGGATAGGTTGTAGATCCTTGATGATGCGCTGGAGAGGTTTTAGTTGGGGGCTGAAGATGATGGCTAGTGGCATTTGTCACCTTCTTTGTTGGGGCTGTCCTGTAGTAGGTGACTTCTGGGTACTCTTCTGGCTCTGTTTCTTCACTTCAGCAGGTGGGTACTGTAGTTGTAAGAATGCTTGATAGAGATCTTGTAGGTGTTTGTCTCTGTCTGAGGGGTTGGAGCAAATGTGGTTGTATCGTAGAGCTTGGCTGTAGACAATGGATTGCGTGGCATGGTCTGGATGAAAGCTGGAGTCATGTAGGTAAGTATAGCGGTCAGTAGGTTTCTGGTATAGGGTGGTGTTCATGTGACCATCGCTTATTGGCACTGTAGTGTCCAGGAAGTGGATCTCTTGTGTGGACTGGTCCAGGCTGAAGTTGATGGTGGGATGGAAATTGTCAAAATCATGGTGGAATTCCTCAAGGGCTTCTTTTCCACAGGTCCAGATGATGAAGATGTCATCAGTGTAGCGCAAGTAGAGTAGGGGTGTTGGGAAACGAAAGCTGAGGAAGCATTGTGCTAAGTGAGCCATAAAAATGTTGGCATACTGTGGGGACAAAGTCATAAAGTTCAGCCACCAGGTGGCACCATAACCTCAGCCGTGCAGAACACAATGCCAAGAACAAATCTGCACAGACACACCCCTAGAACTCCAACCAGGAGTATTCTATCTGCTACCCAAGATCCATAAACCTGGAAATCCTGGATGCCCCATCATCTCAGGCATTGGCACCCTGACAGCAGGATTGTCTGACTATGTAGACTCCCTCCTCAGGCCCTATGTTACCAGCACTCCCAGCTATCTTTGAGACACCGACTTCCTGAGGAAACTACAATCCATCGGAGATCTTCCTGAAAACACCATCCTGGCCACTATGGATGTGGAAGCCCTCTACACCAACATTCCACACAAAGATGGACTACAAGCCATCAGGAACAGTATCCCCAATAATGTCACAACAAATCTGGTGGCTGAACTTTGTGACTTTGTCGTCACCCACAACTATTTCACATTTGAGGACGATGTATACCTTCAAGTCAGCGGCAGACTAGAGTTGGTATGGCAACCCTCATTTTTTCGTGTTCTCTGTATATATCTTCCTACTGTATTTTCCACTTCATGCATCTGATGAAGTGGGCTTTAACCCATGAAAGCTTATGCTCAAATAAATATGTTGGTCTCTAAGGTGCCACTAGTACTCCTCATTCTTCATGCTACAAACACTTTCAAGCATAGTGCTTACTACAGTGAAGAGTCCATTGTGTCAAGAACACACTTGGAAGCAGTTACAGCACAGGTTCTCAACTGCCTTCCCTTTTATTATGGCTGTGCCAGGCAGCACTTTTTCTTCCTGCTGTAACAGGGGTTTATTTTATGGAAAAGGCTAAGAACCACTGGTTTACAGGATTGGGTCCAAAATCCCCTGGATCTGGATTCAACATTCTGCATACGAGCTTTAGCAATACCTAACTGCTTTGCTGACGGTTATTCAGTAGTTTCTGTGCTATTCTGGAAAACTGTGGTGTTCCTTGGGAATGACAGAATTCCACTGAAATCAGAATGGAACTTCCTATGTACCTGGAAAGTTGGACAATTCTGGGGGGGTGTTTCTGCCTCTCTTCAGCACCAATTGCATGAGGCAGCTGCAAAACTTTTAACTTTGAATTTTCTAACTTGTGCTATTGATGTTGAACTCTGACACCCAAATTGTCACATTCGATGCATCAACAGCTACTGAACTGATTTAAAAATAAGGTTTTCATAAAATAAATACCTACAAAAGTTTTTAAAATGACATCTCAATGTACCAAGTTTATGCCTTATGTGGTCCGACACGAATGAGATATTAACCTCCCTCAAAAGATGGGTTTCTAATGTAATAGAATAATCTACTGCTGCACTATCAAATGCCAATATAATAAATCTAAGTTTGAGAGAGTTCCAAAATTTAAATCAGCTCTGATTTGAGAAGAATACTGCTTCTAAGAACTCTGTTGCACTGGGGATTCGTTTTCCCAGGCTAGGTCACCCATTCTGGGCCTATAAAATTAGCAAAAGATCTAAAAAGTTGGATCATTTCCCAATGAGGTGTCAATATTTCAAGTCAGTTTTGTTAGCTTCATCACATGAAGTATCTAAATATATAAAGTTTACACTTTTTCTACACATCGGGGTCCAGATGTACAATTCTAATTCATGCTCATTCAAGTAATTCTACTATAAATGGGACTACTCATGTGAGTAACTCTCAGCTATTTGATTTGTAAGAAAACCCCAAGACAAATGAGTGAAAGAAAAGAAAGTCTTACACTCGGAGTTATTCACTTCTGTTCTATTTCCACAAGTGTTTTTGGATATGGAAAAGAACTGCATCATTAAAAAATAGGTCTATCATATCAAAAGTCATCAGCTATGAAGACAACATGAGCAACTAGTGTTGATGCCCAAGGCTTTTTCCAAAAAGGGAGTACAAAATTAGTCTAATGAATTGAATGGCAAGGAAAAGTTCAGATTGTTTATCTGTCTGTGTGTATTGGCCCCAGACAGAAGATGAAAAGCAGAAGTGCACAACAAAAACAGTAGGAAGAGGAGCTTGAAATGAGGTAGAGGTAGAATTTTTTTGAACATAGAAACAAGCATTCTGCAATTCTTAATTCTGGAAATTAAATAATTCTTATGTTTTAGACATTTTACAGTACTAATTGGAATTGAGTAATAATCTGAGAGTACAACAAATCCTTTATGATCCAAAAAATTATTTCTGATGAGATAGTTGAGAGATTTCTTTTAGTAGTGTTATTGTTTTGTACTTACATAGTGTGACACTGCTCTCCATATTCTTCATAGTGGTATTATTATAGGATTATGATATAAATAGGATGTCTTATGCAAGATGGGTCATGTGAGATGTCATTGAAAAGGTTATGATTTGCTGAATACAGTTATTGTTGTATGCATGTATAATTTTTGTATCTGAAGTTATAAATGTTGACTATGTATCTGTATTTCAAATGTAGTTACACCTGGGTAACGCTCACTAGACAAGATGCTTTCAGTCTAGATAGCTGGTTGGGAAGGGCCTATTCAGGGCAATGAATCATTGATAGAACAATAGGCCTTAGAAGAAGCTTATCTCCCACCTGCGGAGCCTTGCTGAGAAAACTACAGACAGCTTCTAAGTAATGGCTGCTATGACTCTACAAGGACATGTGACCAAACTACATATCTCTATAAATTCCATTCCATCTTGGGATGTCAGTATTTTTCCAGACTGGTCTGGAAAACCAAGCTTTGGAACAAAGGGTTCCCACCATATGCAAAAGCTATATAAGGCGGGGGTGACATCACCTGGGGTTCTTCATTTCCCACATAAGACAACTCCTGGAAACACCCAAGGACCAAAGATTGAACTGGAGAAAGTGCTGGACCCAGGCTAAAGGGATTTTTAGCCAGTGGATGAAACACTTGGAGATTCCAAGCTGCAAAGCAAGTGAAGCTTGCCCCTTAAGAATCTGCAGCCTGCTTGTATCAACTCTTACTGTGACAATTTAATATATTAAGGTTAGTTTGCATTTTTTGTTTATTTGCTAGGTAATCTGCTTTGGCCTCTTTGCTATCACTTAAAATATATCTTTTGTAGTTAAACTCATTTTTGCTTTATCTAAACCATTGAGTTAAAATGAAGTGTCTGAGAATCATAATTCAGGGACAAAGGTTGTTCCATATACCTCTCCACATTGAGGGAGGGGGTGAACTTTATGAGCTTACACTGTACAGTTCGCTGTGCAGCAAAGATGGTATTATTTTGGATTAAGAATCCAGAGGGGGTGAGTGCATGGGGAGTTGTCTGGGCTATAAACTTACTATGCAGGGGCTGGTCGGAGAGCCTGCATGTAACTGCAGCTGGATGTGGCCTTACCTGTCTGAAGGCTGGTGAAAGTGCAGGCTGGAAGGCTTTGCAACTTGTCACAGCTGTACAGTGAGAGAGGAAGCCTAGGCTGGTGAGTCAAGAGCTCGGTGGTCCCCCAGTTCCCGTGGCACCCTGTGGGAATCCATCACACATAGCACTTTTCATTCAGAGATCTCAAAGTACTTTACAGATCAGGGAAATTTCTTTTATTCCTATTTTACAGATATGGGAAATGAGGGACAACAGTTAAATGACTTGCTGAGGGTCACCACAGTCAGTAGCAGCGGTGAGAAATCATTTCTGACTCCCAGTCCTGTGGCATTACAACTGGACCACACTGCCTCCTTAGAATTTCATAATACAATATTTTGTTGTGGCATATAGTGAGAAAAAAAATAGCTAGGGATTCATGAACTATCATAGAAGATTAGACCATTCAGTTTGGTATCCTGTCTTGAGAAGTGACCACTATCTGATACTTCAGGGAAGAGCCAGTCTTCTACCCCATTATTACAACAGACCTAAAACAATTGTTCAGTGCTGTGAATGAAAAAAAAAAAAAAAGTCAATATGAACAGTAAACCATAGAGAACTGCTGAAGAATTCAATGATTATCTAGAGTTTAGTTTAGGAAGTAAAGAGTTTGCATAGCCTCACAATAAAATGCATTTTGCTTCCTCCCCACTCCAAATACGTTGTGATGGATTGATAGCATCAACTAGAATACATACAAGGGCTCAGCAAGATTCTCAAACATCTCTCTGTAAACGTGCAAACCTTTTACTTTTCCACTTCTGGGCCAGTCTTAAAGAGAGAATGCCTTTTGCTGATTTGCATGATGATTTTGTAATATGAAAATGAATGATTTCACAACACAGTCACATGGGGCCTTTAGCAGGATTTGAACACAGTCCACATGGGGTGTCAAGTTAGTGCATTAATCAACAACTCCCTTTCATATTCCAGAAATCTCACTAGATTCCACTTTCAAACAGTTCTCCAGCTTAAGAAAGAATCAGCCTGGCAAGTCCAATTTGCCTCTAAACAATCTGTTTGTTACTTCAAGGGGCTTTCATGTTTTTCAAAAGTACAGCTGAACCAGCCTTGAAATCAAGCTTCTGACACAAAGCAACTAAATTGCATTAATGAGTATAGGTCCAGGCTCTGAGAAGCAGTGACAAAATTCCCAACAGCTATATTGGAACCAGAAAAGATTTGAATCTGCACTTTTGAAAAATAAGCAAGTGATCGTATTAAGAAAGTTAGTGCCGAATTCATCTTACTGTACCTATTCCTGGTTTCCAAGCACTCCAAATCATTGTTTTAGATTAAGTTTTTTAAATTAAACTGGTTTAAAAAGAAAACTGTGAAGATTAAGTTCTGTCTACATCACTTATAGGAGACAGTCAGATTAGTCTAATCTGTTTGGTTAGAACAGCAGAACTAACCTTTCAAGGTTCCTTCCCCACTCTGAACTCTAGGGTACAGATGTGGGGACCTGCATGAAAGATCTCCTAAGTTTATTCTTACCAGCTTAGGTTGAAAGCTGCCACCATCAAAGTGTCTAACAAAAACGACAGGTGAAGTGCCCACCTGGAAACGTTTCCCCCCAAAAAATAATCCCCCCAAGCATTACACCCCCTTTCCTGGGGAAGGCTTGATAAAAATCCTCACCAATTTGCATAGGTAAGCACAGACCCAAACCCTTGGATCTTAAGAACAATGAATCAGCAATCAGGTTCTTAAGAAGAATTTTAATTAAAGAAAAAGTAAAAGAATCACCTCTGTAAAATCAGGATGGTAAATACTTACAGGGTAATCAGATTCAAAAAACAGAGAATCCCTCTAGGCAAAACCTTAAGTTACAAAAAAATACACATTCCATTCAGCCCAACTTATTTTATCTGCCATTTAAACAAAACAGAATCTAATGCATATCTAACTAGATTACTTACTGACTTTTTACAGGAGTTCTGACCTGCATTCCTGTTCTGGTCCTGGCAAAAGCATCACACAGACAGAGAGGACCCTTTGTTTCCCCCTTTGGCATGTTTATCATACCAGGCTTTTTGCTCTTTTTGAGCATCTTTTAGGTTTTCTTTAGCAAGGACTTAAGAGGTTTGGAGGGTGATTTGTAGGTGGTTACAAAGTCCAGAATGTTAGTTCCTAGAGAAGGTGTAAACCCCTCCCATTGCTGCTTCACCAACTGTAATGGCCCCTTAACCTCGTGGCCATATACAAGTTCAAATGGTGAAAATCCTAAACTGGGATGCGGTACAGCTCTGTAGGCAAAGAGCAACTGCTCCAACACTAGGTCCCAATCACTGGAGTGCTCATTTACAAATTTACGTATCATGGCCCCCAAAGTTCCATTAAACTTCTCCAGCAGGCCATTTGTTTGATGGTGGTAAGGAGAGGCAACCAAGTGATTTACCACATGAGATTCCCAAAGGCTTTCCATAGTTCCTGCCAGGAAATTAGTTCCTGCATTTGTGAGGATGTCAGAAGGCCAACCTACCCTGGAAAAAATGCCTGGCACACACTTTTAGCCCTAGTGCGGCTTAGAGCAACTGCTTCTGGTCATTGGGTGGCAAAATCCATGAAAGTCAGTATGTACTGCTTTCCTCTGGGTGTCTTTTTCGGAAAAGGACCCAGAATATCCACAGCTACTCACTGAAATGGAACCTCAATGATGGGGAGTGGCTGAAGAGGGGCTTTGACCTGGTCTTTGGGTTTTTCCACTCTTTGGCACACCTCACAAGACCGGACATAGGTAGAAACATCCTTGCCCATTCCCTCCCAGTGAAATGACCTCCCCAACCGGTCTTTGGTCCTGTTCACCCCAGCATGGCCATTAGGATGATCGTGGGCTAAGCTCAAGAGCTTTTCCCGGTACTTAGTTGGAACTACCAACTGTCTCTGAGGATGCCAGTCTTCCTGGTGTCCACCAGAAAGAGTTTACTTGCATCAGAGTCCTCTTTCTACAACAAACCTGGATCGATTAGAAGAGCTGAGAGGCAGTGGGTTGCAAGAAGTGGATTCAGTGCTGGGAATGGGTCTAGTGCTGGTTGTTCCACTGATTCTAGGACTGGCTCTGTCTGGGTCTCTGGGACTGGATCCACTACTGCTGTTGCTGATGTTGGCATGGGGTCCGGTTCCATCACCTCTGACTGGTACTGATAGAAGTTTCTGGAATAGAGCTAAGTGTAACAGCTTGCTTAGCCTGGCTGCGGTTGACTATTCCCACCCTCTTGGCTAGCTTCACATGATTGGCCAAGTCTTCCCCCAACAGCATGGGGATGGGACAATCATCAGACTGCAAAAGTTCACGTTCCTGACCAGCCGTTGTACTGGACAGGCAACTTGGCTGTAGGCAAATTGAAAGAGTTGGATTTGAAGGGTTGAATTGTCACTGATCTCTAGGTCGATTAAATTGGGGTCCACTAAGGAAGCATAGATAGCAGACACCTGTGCGCCGGTGTCCCTCCACGTGGTGACCTTCTTCCCGCCCACACTCCCATTTTCCTCCGCTCCAAGGGTATCTGGGGCTAAGGACCTCTGGTGTGATTCTGGTGCAATGAACTGTAATTGGTTGGGGTTCTTGGGGCAGTTGGCCTTTACATGCCCTGGCTTATTACATTTAAAACATCGTCCAGCTGACAGGTCACTGGGGCGAGGTGGGTTGCTGGAGAACAGTGTGGCAGGACGATAAGGTATCTGGAGTATTCCTTGGTGTGTAGTTGGGGCCTTGCGCTGCCCCCGGTAGTAGGGTGTGGTCTGAGGGTGTCCCTTCTGGTATCCGCTCCAACTGCGACCAGGATTGTTCCTCTCTCCTCCCATTTTGTTCCGGCTTGCCCCGCCTCTCTGGAGGTCTGGGACTGCTCGTATCAATCAGCATAAGCAGTAAGACTTTCTGCTGAGTCCATTTCCTTATCCCATAAACACTTTTATTTCCTCCTTGGACATTTTCAGGAATTGCTCCTGAGCTATCAAACCACACATTCCGTCAAAGCTAGCGACACCCCTTCCTTGGGCCCATTTATCTAACAGATCCTTCATCTGGTTTAGATAAGCCACATTACTTAGTCCAGGCCCTCTCTTAAGGGTTCGAAATTTTACTCTGTATGTTTCAGATGCAATTTGAAATTGCTTTAAAAAACCAAATCTTTGAACTTATTATAGTCAGAAGCCTCATCAATAGGCATCTTATTGAACATGTCCAGAGTTCTTCCAGTCAATTTTGCGACCAATGTGGTCATCTTGTGTGCTTTCGGAACTTTATGGAGAGTGCACAGTCTCTCAAAGGTGAAAAAAATATTCAGCAATATCACTGGGTTCATCATACTGTGGACATAGTTGCTCCCATTTGTGGATTGTTGGGGAAGGATTCTTAGAGTTATCCAGTAGATTCCGCTCAGCCCTTACCTTCTCCAACTCCAGTTCACGCTTCCTCTCTTTCCTCTCCATTTCTTTTTCCCTTGCCTCCATAGCTCTCCTGTAGGCAGCCTCTTTAGCTGTTTCTGCCTTGGGGTCTGTCATGTTTGCCTCTCTGTTTTTAACTAACTTTCAACTCGAGAGTTAGAAATAAAAACAAAAAAAAAAACTTGGCTTGTCAAAAAAAAAAATAGGTTGTGCTGTAACCAGATACCTATGTTCTCTGATCGTGATTGTCAGCCTACAGAAAATCCTTTAAAAAACAACCACATAACACCACCTTTGTCTCCAGGCAAATAGACAGGAAACCCCTCTAGTTGCTCTTAGGTCAAAAAACACAAAAACACAAAACAACCTCTTCAGGTCTGTGAAGAACTTGTGAATTTCCCTGCAGGAGGTTAACTACCCTGCCTTTAGATAGAGAAACTCCAGCTCACAAAAGCAAGCTCCCTTTTGTCTCTGCTCTGGCCCCCAGGCAGAGACAAAAAACGCCAACTGCTTTCAGCTTTCAGAGTAGCAGCCGTGTTAGTCTGTATTCGCAAAAAGAAAAGGAGTACTTGTGGCACCTTAGAGACTAACAAATTTATTAGAGCATAAGCTTTCGTGAGCTACAGCTCACTTCATCGGATGCATCCGATGAAATGAGCTGTAGCTCACGAAAGCTTATGCTCTAATAAATTTGTTAGTCTCTAAGGTGCCACAAGTACTCCTTTTCTTTTTGCTTTCAGCTTAAAACCTGTTTGCAAGCAGCCCAAAGGGGGGAAAAAAATATCCTTTTAAAATATTCTTCTGGTTCAAAATGATCCCACCGCTCTGCCACTATGTCAAGGTTCCTTCCCCACTCTGAACTCTAGGGTACAGATGTGGGGACCTGCATGAAAGACCCCCTAAACTTATTCTTACCAGCTTAGATTAAAAGCTGCCACCACCCAAGTGTCTAACAAAAATGACAGGGGAAGAGCCCACTTGCAAATGTCTCCCCCCACCCCAAAAAAATATCCCTCTAAGCATTACACCCCCTTTCCTGGGGAAGGCTTGGTAAAAATCCTCAATTTGCATAGGTGAATACAGACCCAAACCTTTGGATCTTAAGAACAATGAAAAAGCAATCAGGTTCTTAAACGAAGAATTTTAATTAAAGAAAAAGTAAAAGAGAGTGACCTCTGTAAAACCAGGATGGTAAATACTCTTACAGGGTAATCAGATTCAAAACAGAGAATCCTTCTAGGCAAAACCTTAAGTTACAAAAAGACACAAAAACAGGAATATACATTCCATTCAGCACAACTTATTTTATCAGCCATTTAAACAAAAAACAGAATCTAATGCATATCTAACTAGATTGCTTACTGACTCTTTACAGGAGTTCTGACCTGCATTCTTTCTCTGGTCCCGGCAAAAGCATCACACAGACAGAGAGAGGACCTTTGTTTCCTCCCCCTCCAGCTTTGAAAGTATCTTGTCTCCTCATTGGACATTTTGGTCAGGTGCCAGCGAGGTTATCTTAGTTTCTTAACCCTTTACAGGCGAAAGGGTTTTTCCTCTGGCCAGGAGGGATTTAAAGGTGGTTAGCCTTCCCTTCACGTTTATGACCTAAGCATTCTAGGTTCTGTTTATATGTGGTTGCTAAAACTGCAGCACAGATTACAAGTGGCAATACTCGGACATGTTCTGCCATGCTAATGACATCCATAACAAATATAGCCCTACTGACCTGATAGCTCTGCTTGTTGCTGAATTGTAATCAAAATGGGTAGTTTGAAGCTGTAAATAGGAGCTTTCTCCCCTCCTCTCCCAGCTACCCCCAATTCTCTTTTTCTCCTGAAGTCCAGCTCTAAAGGTAAAGGTAATTGGAAAGTGGCAAGCACATTTAAATCTCCCCCCAACCCGTTTGTTTCTTTCTTTCTTTCATCCACGTTAGCAATCTTTTCAATTAATAGAACTTTACTGTCCCAAACATCTGTGAGGCTGTTAAAAGAGCAGAATACATTCCCCTGGGAAAGCTTAACAGATTCATCCAGTTCAGAATTCTGTTAGTAAAGTTTTACTTGACAGGATTTCACTTGGCATTAGAACAGTAATAACATCAGCATTTTTTCCTTTAAAAAAAAAACAAAAAACACAAAGGATGAAAGATATAAATTGTATCATGTGGCTAGCAAAGACATGTAGATACTTCCAACTTCCTTATATTTACAGTGTATGAAGATGAAATCTATATTCCTGTTTGAAATGGGGAAGGAGGGAAAGCATGATGACACTCTCCAGAATTCAGAAGACATATGCTGGTCTTAAATGAACTGGCAGACCCTAGAGAATCATTTTTTCCATAGATAATAGCAAACAAATATAAGCCATGAATAGCTAGGTAAACCATTGTGCTCGTATCCGGCTTGTGGTCCGGTTCACTACAGTATCACATTTGATATACGAGGGCAATCCAATGGCTGGCTACCCAAGTTGACATCTCTGAAGAAGTCATTTTTGCAAGGCTTTGACATCACAGATATAAGTTCCCTTTCATGGCAACGTGAGTCACACATGCAGAAGGAGAGAAGGGACCCTGCTGATAAAGGTGCATGTCTTTAGTTTCACTACAGTTTACACTCAATGAAGCATATTCCATCTGTGAAAAACAGTTCTGCTTATTTAGTGTTCCTCATATAGCAGCATGCTTTTAAATACGGCTTTTGAGGGGACAGGGAAGGAGAGAGAATGCAGAGAGAGCATAGCAGCCAGGCTCACACCTGGGACAATAAAATAGTAGATTTTGAATTTGTATAAATTTAGCAAATTTATATTAAGTGTTCCCTAACAGTGCTGGGGCTTCCAGCTTCTAACAAGCACACCAGTACCAATTCATTCCTTCTGTATCCTGCCAGCCCAATCTCAATTAATTTGGTGGGCCCCCTCCCAGCTGGTGCCCCTGCAGCTCCAGAGTGTCTTCTTCATGACCCACTCTTCTCCTCTTGCTTCCCAGACCTGTGGCCTGCTGGCAACTTCACCATGGGCCTCTTGACTCTCCTTCCCAGAAGCCTGTGTTGCAGGGAGAAGGAGATGGGTGGGGGGGGGAGGGGAGGGGAGCAGAGAGGAGTTGACGCATTATTCATGAGAGGGGAAAAGCCACTCTGAACTTCTGGATAACTCCCACTCCTTCTTTCCCACTCCCCTTTTGTGAAAGTGGTATTGGCGTTTCCCTTTTCCCTCTCCCATGCCCAACCTCAAAACACATCTGTTGGAGAGCACTGCTTGCAACATGCAACTGGTCTGGTGCCAAGGAGATGGGGAATGGCAAGTTTCAACCCACCAGTGTAGGGGATCATTGTAGACCTGCAGAAGGATCTGAAAACCAGCAATTTAAAGGGGAAACCCAGGAGAAGGCAGGTCTCAAGGCATTATCCTCCTATATGCCCTGCCTACCAAAGTTGTCCCTTTGCTATCCCAGTTGCCCGTAGAGTCTGTTCTTTTGCTTGAAGGGCAACTAGGTGTTATCACTGTAGGATAAGCAAAGATACTTCCAAACCCTCACTGCAAAAAAGGATAAGCCTCAAATCTGAAGCATCGTTAGGTAGAGGGAATACCAGTCACTGCTCTCAGCTAATTGCTCTTTCCTTAGGCAGTGTATTCCTGAGTCTTATATGCTACCAGCTCACATTTTGACTCTTTCACCATGACTGAGATATCTTGTTCTCCCAGCAACAGGGTGGAGATAAACCTGCAGGTTAAAAGCACGTCTTTCTTTCAGCAGTAAATGGCAAACTTGTCTGCACTGCAGCAGAATCGACACACTGTGATGGAGACTTGGATCCTCTCTGCTGAAGCAGCTGCAGCACAGAAGCTCATTTAAGCTGCCAAGTAGAACTGCTGCAGCCAAGCAGAGCTGCTAAGGTTGGTAAGCAGCAAGCTCCAAAGTTAGTCCTGGGACCACTGTAATGGGGTGTTGTACATAACTTGTTACGAAAAACCCCTAAGGTTTGAGACAGCTATGCCCGTTTTCCATCCCTTGGCTCGCAGTTTCAGTTTACATCACCTCCTCACCTTTCCAAATGCCAGTTCTCAGCAGTTTTATTCAAGACGGTTCATGCAACAGCTGACATGCAAATAGTATTAGCTGTTCTAATAGACTAATAGTGTGTTACATGTGGCCTCCTAACTTTGCACTTGCTCATTAGGTTGAATATTTGCTCTCCAGATTGCTCTCACATTGACCACAGACAGACACTCCCATATCATCCAAGAGATGACCAGTTGCACTTCTACAAAAACAGGAGTAGGTGTTCTTCCTTGGTAATGCTGATCATGAGCAAAGGGAAACAAACCTTTCCTTGACTAGAAGATCTAAGTCAAGGAGAAATTCTTTGGAGCCCTTGTTTCAGAAGGAAGGATTTCCCTCCCTCCCATTCACATATGCATACACAGAAAAGTTAATTTCAATGGCAAAGGAAAAATGTGCAACAGAAAATTGTACCTGGTTTTGTATGGATACAGAAGGGGGAATGGATGGGGACAAAAGAAGCCTCCACACCTGGTGCCTCTGCATCCAATTGTTTGTATATTGGCCATATATTATTCAGCCCTTAAGTGTTTCTGTATGTTGTATCAAGTTCCTGACAATGTGACCCCAGATAAACAAGAAACAAAGCTGGATCTCAGGCTGGGTGGAAGCCTTTTTTGTGTGTGTCTGTAGTTTGTAGTTCTCTTGGTTAAATGCCTCCTGCTAAAAGCTGGCTATGATTCATTATGATGTTGCTTAAAAAGTGCAAGGACCTGGGTCTCCAATGCTACTCACAATACTAGAAACCCCAAAGGGGACGGAGGGGGGAGCAAAGACCCATCCCTTCTCTGCACCAGCCAGTGGTGCTGGCCTGTCATGAGGAGAAATATGCTGCATTTTTTCCCCCCAAGCGATGTAACAAATAGCCATGCTCCCCTGGAGATCCTGTCTCAGGCATAATGCTTCTGGGAGCTCTGTCCTTCCTTTTAACTGAGGGAATACTGTAGTCACCAGCTCTAGCCCTAGAGGGAGATAATCTTAAAGTGGATTTATTTCTCTCCAAAAACATCTGGCAAGGTCATATGACTCAGCTTCTAGTCATAACATTTTATTTCCTCCTGCATATTTTTAAAAAGTAAAATTTTTCTGTCTGCTTTAGGGTTCCATTTAGCGCAGTGATAGAATCCTGTAGTGTTTCATTTTATGGTGTTCGAGGTTTATAAACTGGTGGATAATGATTTCCTTTCAGGGCATAAAGAACAGAACACCGGTAGCCCCTTTATTGGGCTCTCTGGAAACATGTCCAAACCAGATAACCCAAGATAAGGTATGTAGTACCAGCCATATTTTTCAGTGGTCTGCACAAAACTTTAGAGTGAGTCTAAAAGTGAAACACCACAAAAAGTAAAGAAACCCGCACTAGACCAGTGGTTCCCAAACTGGGGTTCACGAACCCCTGGGGTTTGCAGAACATTACAGGGGGTTTGCCAGAAAAATTTCACTCATGGCAGCCAGAGGACCCAGGGCATTGGAGGCAGCACGTGGGACCTGGTTGCAGGGCAGACAGCCCGAGCTCCAGGGAGCGTGGGGCTGGGCAGTTGGGGCTGGCAGCCCGAGCCCTGCTCGCGTCAGCGGGGGAGCCAGCCACCTGAACCCCAGCACTCTGAATGGGGCTGGCAGCCCAAGCCCCAGTGAGAGTGGGGCCAGACAGTTGGGGCTGGCAGCCCAAGGCCCGGCGGTCAGCGGTGCTTGAGCTACAGCCCAAGCTCAGTGGAATTCAGTTGACCGGGATGGTCAACAGGGTCCAGCAGTAGGTGTCTCACAGAGTGAGGAGGAAATTTAAATTTAAATCCCTGGAAATACTCATTTTTAGGAGGGGGTTCACAAGATTTCACAATTTAGTGAAAGGGTTTCGTGGGCTGTTACAGTTTGGGAACCACTGACCTAGACAAAACCCACTCCAAGAGATTACCAGCCTTCACCACTGGTCCAAATCACAACACACAGAGCTGGATACTGTGCACAGGTAAGTTTTTGGTAAAGTTTTTGGCACAGGTAAGGGCATATCAACAGGACCATGAAGAAACTGGCTACACCCTCATCTTGAGCTAATTACTTGCATATGAGAGGTAACAAACAAACAAGAACAATGAAGAGATCAGAGGAACAAAAGCTTGACCTGTGAGAACCTACTGTTTGGTCATATACAAAATCTGCCTTGCTTCTTTCATAGTATCAAAGCAAACTATAATGCACAGTTGTATCAGGTACTACTCAGCTATTTCAAGTTAAATGGCCCATAACATTTTACTAAATGGAAACAAGACAGAGTTAATACCACCTTTTAAAAATGCTCTTGTAAGTCTGACTTGCCTCCATGTCTACAGAGAGTAGATTTGTTTATTTACGACGTTTTCATATTGTCCATCTTAAACAGTGTAAAAGTTTGTAAAATTAATATTTAAATAGGAACAGTAAATTTAAATGTAAATATTTAAATTTAATATTTAAATGCTTATGTAACAATGATTATTGACATCCAAAGTGATGTTTTATCCTACAATCCAATGGGGAATATCGTATGTATTTTTATGATACTTTGTAAGAAGTGGCATTTCTAGGGTCACTAATTCCCATCACAATAGATATTAATAAAGGAGACATATGATGCCTGGTTATAAATTATAAAAAAAAAATCAGTTGTTCAGACAACCAAAAATCTTTCACTGGAGTAAGAATCCAACCTTTATACCATCGAATCTGAGATAAACTCTGTTCAGTTCTATGTTTTATATTTACAGCATCAGGTATACAAATAAACTGTATGCAATTCAAAATAGGGCAGGAAAAGGCTATTACACCTGTTTTGAAGCATCACTACTGAATATTTAAGAAGAAGGAGATCAACATAGAAAGACAGACGTGGAATGGAGCATCCTGTGTATGGCTGGGAGCTGACATATAGTAGCTGGTAAGACTATCATTAGAAAGGTTTCCACTATCATGGTTCGGTCACCAACAGTCCACATCACTAGCCACTGACAGTCAAAAGAGCACCTATTTGCATAGGCCCAAACTGATAATCTTTTGCTCCTTACAGTGCTGCAGATTTCTTAAAGAGAAGAGCTGATTGGCGAATTCCACTTACCACACAACACAAAGCAATAAGTAACAGATATTATAGACGCTTCCCAGACACAAACAGAATTATTTTTAAGTAAATGTGTTCATTATCGCATTAGTGTTTTGTTTTTGAATGCATGTACATTACTACTAAATATACTAAAGGCAGGGAGGCAAAGATTAAACAAACAGTATTACTAATTGCACCATGGAGAAGCCCTGTGCTTGAGAGCACTGCAGATGCCTTGAGGGGAAGCCATCTGTCTCCACTGGTGAGCTTTGCAAACATGTTTATTTGTACACAGGATAAAACAGTTGTGTCCATACCTTTTGTTCTGTGAGATTATTGCCAGTGGCCTGAAGGTAAAACATAAATTATCTTTGCAAAACAGTCACATAGAAAGGAAAAATGTATGGGTTTGTGGGCATAATAATTACCTGAATTTTAGCAATGTAGTAGTGGGGAGATTTTTCCAACTTGTATTTGCCGTTTCTTTAGTGACATATTATACATAATAATTCTCAATGACCTGAGACAACTTCTAAAACAGCAAACATTCCTCCTCTCCATCCCCCTCTCTCCCCATAACAATGGAGTTTTACTTAGCCAGTTTTGTTATCTTACTGTGCATTCTAAATAGCAATTAGAAAAGACTCCCCATGGTCTTCATTTGTCCATAAAGAGAAATTTTTACATAGGTGCATAACCATGGTTGCCAGCACTCAGTTTTAAATTCACCATGGTATCTGTGGTAGTCATCATTCTAATTAAAGAATGCCCCAAGTACACTGGGTGAAGTAAACAACATGGGGAAGTTAACGTCAAGATTTTAATGGGATCCATAGAGCATTTTTCTTACAGCTGTCGGATAACTGAACTGTTTCAATTTGCAAGGCTTTGACCATGCCTTTTCCTTGAGTTTCAGCTCATGGATTTACACAGCTTTGACATGAATGCACAAATTGGCTCTGATTTGTTCAAAACGGACTTCAGTTTTACTGGAAAAGTCTGTGAACCATTAATTTAACCCACACTGAGTTTTGAGATCATCATTAATTTATTTTTATTCACGCAATTAGAATCTTGAAAGGATCACTCCTACCTCCTCACTATTTAGTACTAGTGCAGACAGGACAGATTAAACCTCAGCCAAGAAAAGAATCTGTCCTTGTATGTCTAGGCCACATTCTCTGAGCTAAGTCAAATCCAGATTTCAGGAGCTATGGTACTTCTACAGCTTTTATCATTTCTCATGTTTACCATACTGCCTGGCATCATTACAACCTATTTTTACTTTAGCACAGAGCTTCTAGGATGTAGAAGAGAAGAAATGCATAACAATTTAAACCACATGAAAATATAATAAGTACAGTTTCTAAAAGTAGTAAAAATTGAGACAATGTTGCCTTAGCAGAACACATTAAATCATTCTATTGTGTTTGTAGAAGTGTAAGTACTTCAGATGAAACAATGGAGCAGGAGTACACACAAATTACATAGAAATGGAATTTCACTGAGGCATTCTGAGCCCTATCCTGCAAAGTGCTGAGCACAGCCTGCAAGATGCTAGTGTCCCCAATCCCACTGGGAGTTGAGGGCAGTCTGCATTTAATGGGACCAGACCCTGTATGAATTAATCTTACGAAGTTTGGAAGTTCCATTCGGCTAGACTTCAAAGTATCTAGATGTTTCTTCAAACCTCCTTGGCATACAAATGGTGTAAGATCAAACTCTCACTCTTTCAGGATTTCCAGTACTTGCTGATTTTGTCTAGGCTGGAAATATCACAGGTTTAGGTGTGTCTTGACTTTGCACTCAGGCTAGCACAGGACTGCAACTGCATCCAGCCCCTGCCTCAGGGATTCCCAGAAGGAGGTTCCTTTGGCACCCATGCAAGGGCCAGCCTGATAAGAATATGTGCTATTGTGATGTGGTGATTTTTCCACTTCTGCACCATGCCAAAAACAGGAATTGCAGAAGTACTTGGAAACTGTCCTGCCTCTCCACTTCCCCAAAACAGCCTCCCTCAAAAAACAAAACAAAAGCCCAAAACAAGACCACACATTTGACCAAACTTTCTCAGAAAGCAAATAAAAGCAGTACCAGTTTGTTTTAAGAAAAAGTCTGAGGCAGGTCTTACTTTATTCAAATACCTCTGACCATCCTAAACACAGAGCATGTGTCTTTGGGACAGTCACAATGGTTTTGATAAAGTAAGAAATGACTCAAACTTTTGGCTAAGCCTCAGAACAAACCTGAACTTTTTTTTTTTTTGAGGGGTGGGGGGAGAAAGGAGGGGGAAAAGATAAGGTGATGAGAAGGACACATCCCCAGACTTTTTACTTCTATGTTACATCTGTCTGTGTGCCTGAAGGACTAATGCATTGCCATCATTAGATCTCATACCCACAAGTACAACAGGGAGACCGGTGGCACCTTAAAGACTAAGATTTATTTGGGTATAAGCTTTCATGGGTAAAAAACCCACTTCTCTGTGGGTTTGCAAAAGCTTATGCCCAAATAAAAGTTAGTCTTTAAGGTGCCACTGGACTCCTTATTGTTTTTGTGGATAGGGCTACCCCGATACTTGACACCCACAAGTGTTTGCTGTCCTGTTTACGTACCCTCTTCACTTGACTAAAGGACAAATGTTCCCCCCCCATGACCTTTACACACTCTTAACTATTGTCACACTGCTGTGTGATCACTATACAAACCAAAACTTCAGTCTCTCATCTAATCCAGGTAGCATTTAAACTACACATCACCATAGCTACTGATCCAGTGCTTAGCTTGGGAAGAGGGTGATACATGGTGAATTCATGAGTTCAGCAGCATATAACAATTCAATGGAAGCCCTCACCACTGTTGTCTCAGATTTTCCTACTTTAAAAAGAAACGGACACCTTTCAGCCTTCCTCATACACAGAGGCACAGTTAAAACCCACATATTTCATTCAGTGAATCCCCTGACAAAAGAGACTATTGGCTCCAAGGAAGAAAGAAGGGAACTGAATAGCAAAGACTGCCATTGATCACACATTAAAATGTGCTTTATGAAATTCATACCCGAGTTAGATTAAAAAACATTCCCAATGTTAGGAAACACCAAGCAAAAGCTTTCCTACTTATTTGTATTTTCCACTGCTTACCAGGAACATCCTCCTGAAGCACTGGTCTTTAAAAAGATCTCCTTACAGGTGATTAATTCACGTGTACACATACTACATTTTATCAACCCAGCCACAGTGAAACTTCACTTTAAAATGAATTGTCTACAGTTATCTTGGGACAGTACCTGACCCTACATAATCAGACACCGTAATCCCTACACTCACTGGTGTTTTCGATTAAAAGGCAATACTCTGTACTATGGGGAAATCTGTTTCTTTATTTCCCTTTCTCATAAATCTTTATCCATATAGAATTCAGGCCACTGCCCTAAACCTGTCAGTGAGTAGAACCACTTTTTTCCTTTTGAAATTTGCAGATTAAGTTTGTAGATTCTTGATTTAAATCCCTGGCTCAATTGTCTATCAGATGGAAGACCTGAATTCATCCATCCATATTAGGTATTTAGAGGGTACTATTTAAGGGCATGTTGACACT
This sequence comes from Dermochelys coriacea, assembly GCF_009764565.3. Classification (NCBI taxonomy): domain Eukaryota; kingdom Metazoa; phylum Chordata; order Testudines; family Dermochelyidae; genus Dermochelys; species Dermochelys coriacea. The sequence goes on from NC_050074.1 coordinate 64,955,120, forward strand.
GCAAATAAAAACCTGCTGCTGGCCTACGTGAGGTGACTCAGGCTCCTGGGGCTTTGGCTAAGGGGCTGTTTAATTGCAGTGCAGACATTCAGACTTGGGCTAGAGCCTGAGATCTGGGAACCTCCCCACTTGTGGGGTCCTAGAGCTTGGGCTCTAGCTTAAGCCTGAAAGGCCACCCAGAAATTAACAGCCCCTTAGCTCAAGCCCTATGAACATGGGCAGTAGGTGAACCCCCACTTTGGGGAGGCTAGCCTGCTGGCCCAGACCCTTCCGGTCCCGCATGTTGGAGCCCCCCCACAAAAGGTAAAGCCCTGAGGGGGCCCCCCAACTGGAGGAGCCCCAGCTGGCCTGCCCCAACCCTAGTATCCAATGCCCCCACTCCCAGCTCCAGGCCGAGCTTTGGGGGTGGAATGGAGGAGGCGGTGAGAGTCTCGGGGAAGTGTGGGGCCACCACGGCCAAGTTCGGCAACCAGTCAGCGGCAGTGCCAGGGAAGGCACATACCCACAAGCCCAAATCAGCTGACATGGGCCAGACACAGGTGTTTAATTGCAGTGTAGAAATACCGTAGGTGGTTAGACCTGCTATACTTGTGCAAGTCTTGAAAAATTGTGTTCCAATACCTGAGAGAGCTCAAAATGTATCAGAAGTGATACAGCCAGCCCTTCGGGAAAGGACTACGACTGTATCTATACTAGCATTTATGGTGAAAATCATCATTGGTGAAACTCCACTAGTAATTGTGCCAATTTCTACCAGTGTCATCTAGCAGAATTAGGTGACATATTGGTAGAAATGTTTATGCTGGATTTATACCACCATTCCCACTGATGGAACTGCAATAGATTTCGCCCCAACCACTGCCTAAATCACCCATTCTCCACCAAGTTGGTGGTATAGAGCTAGTCTCCAGGGAAGACTGCTCATGAGCCTCTCAGTGTCTTCTGAGAGTTAATCCAGGAATCAAATTAGCTTGGGTTGGAGAGTTTGCCATTTCACCCAAAAGGTAAAACTTTAAGTCAGTATTTGGAATAGAGTTGTTTTGCACTCCGATCTCCAGAAAGCCATTTGCCATAGAAGTAGTAAGATGTTGCATTGGTAGCTGAGAAGGAACAGGGAAAGGCTTATAACATGGGGATGAATTACACACACACACACACACACACACACACACACACACTTTGTTTAAAAAAAAAGGGGAGGGTGGGGGGAGACAAACACAAACAAACACACACACAAAATAAAAGCAAGAAACAGTTTTAAGGATTACACTCATGCTTTCATCTCTGCTACTCTCCAAGTCTCAAGGTGGTTACTACTACCATTTTATTATGGAGCACGTTATAAATGCTGCTAATTGAGGTGTACTTTGGCCTGGAATGGTTCACTTTCTTGTTTGATTTTGGCATGTAAATCTTCTGCATGCTCATCCAAGGACATTTTTTGCTGATTATGTGCTCCCTAACTCAGAGATTCAGAGTTTCAGCAGGACATAACCCAATCTTGAAAGAAATTTGAGCACAGGATTCATAGAGAGTAAAAAGGCAGATAATCTTTCATTATACCATCACTTACATGCAGTGGAACAGCATCATGTCACAACATGGTTTCCTGACGACACTGTCATATTGTGATTCGGGCATTTTTATTGCTCCTTTTTTAAAGGAATTAAATTCAGTCTGAAACTTTTAAAATTATAGTCTTGGGAAGGTGTGAGATATACCCAACTTCATTACATTTGAACTGGTGTCCACCTACAGATCTAATGGCAATTTGATTGTGACATCTGAAGTGACATTGCAAAGTGTAGAATAAAATACTAAAACACACATTTATTTAAGCTGAAGCAACTTCCTCTCCCTCAGCACTCTAAGTGTAAGCACAGTCTTCAATCCAAAAAGGAATCCCTGAAAATGCTATCTGGGTTAGTCAGAAATAAAATATGAAAAAGGAAAATGCATACGCTGAATTTAGACTAGCTCCAATTACCATAGAAACCATTTTGACTTACTCATTTCCTCTGTGCCATTATCATTCAGGCAGATGATAAACTCCAGTGGAGAAGACATTGTCCCTGTCCCTATGGAAACCTAGGAAATAGCCTAGACTATTGTCCTGGGAGATTAAACCAATCTAGGATACACCTTTCAGAGAGTCAGCATTGTGCAATCTTTAGTACCACCAAGGACTTCCACAGATTTTAAAACAAACAAAAAAAAAAAGACTAGGAATACCGCTGATCAGCACAGAGGGGAGGAAACTAAAGTGCTCAGTCTATGAATGAGAGATTAGAAAATAGGAAGTCTTTGCAAGCAGATTAGAATATGTGAACACCTAAGAAGAACAGGACTGCATTCACAGTTACACCATACCCCACTAAAATGCTTTACACATTCTAAACAGCTCTGCATGTTAGCATTACAAATACATAAAAGCCCTAACTCAGGAATTAGTCTCAGTCCTTACTGTGTAATTACTTGTCGTTTAGGGAGTTTTCTACAAAGAGACAGTATTATAACATTTAAAATGCATACACACTACTTTCCCTCACAAACTATCCAAAAAGCACATTAAACACAGGTTTGATACATAGATATAGTACTGAATAAAGGAGATTGATTTCACTCTCTTTATATATACACATGCAGCGAGCTACACTGACATCCTAACTACTACAGAAATGTAGCTACAGTGGAATGTGGTAGCTTTTTGGGGTTTTATTCTTGGCTTGGCCACAGACTTGCTGGGTGACCTTGAGAATACCACTTAGCTCTTGTGTGCATTGAGAATATCATTCAACTCCTTAGTTTCCTCATCCCTAAAATACAAATAGTTTCCTACTTCAGAAGGGTATTGTGAAGTTTAATCAATGTCTGTATAATGCTTTGAGATTGTTGGGGGGAAGAAGCTATAGAAAGGCAAATTGCTTAATATGATTAATTACTATTAGTACTACTACTAGAGCTGAACTTTTTTTTGGACAAAATGCAGATTCAGCAACATTTACATCTATAAAATCGTGTTGCTTTCACAGAATTGTTTGTGTAAAAAAAATTCCTCAAAAGTCAAAATGTTTTGTTTTGCTATTTTCCAAATAAATAAAATAAATAAAATTCCATTTCAAAGTAAAATTGAAGGACATTTCAAAGTGAAAAGTTATTAAAACAAAAAAAAAAACAAAAAAACTTTTAAAATGCTCTAAATCAAAACAAAAAGCTTTTGGACTGAATGAAAGGTTTCATTTAACATGAAATGAAATTTCTTTGGACTTTTTGATTCAACAACATATACAATAATTTGTTTTCAAATTGACTTAAAACAATTTTCTTTCCAGAATTGCTAGTGAATTGAAAAATCAATTATATACACAGCTCTAATTATTACCCTTGTTAAAGTGTCATAGGAATTCTAATGACCATCGATGGTCCAGTAACACCTCAGGCACATATCTCATCCATAAAGAGCACCTAGTCTAGGACAATGGTTTCGTACCAACTCAGAGGGAAGAGTGCCTTTTTCCCCCTCAAGGAACATAGCAATAAAACTTGCGTTGGATTCTTAGGATTTACCCTGGAAGACACCCATCCAAGTACTGCCCAGCCCAAACCTGCTTTAGCCTTGACAAACCTGTCAAGATCAGAGATCAAAGTGATTTGGGTTGCAGACACTGCGAGATATGCCCTTTTATGCTTTGGTAGAATAACTTCTAAAATGTCAGCAATCTCGAAGCTGAAGCATATAATTCCTGGGCACTTTTGCCTAAAGTCTAACACATCATCTTGTTTGTAAAAACAAACACAAAAACTTGCCTAATTCTACATGCTACAGTTCCCAAAAGCAGTCATCAGGGTTTTGGAGGGCTTTTTTTGTTCAGCTGGGCTCTGTTAGCCCCCCGTGCCTCTAGGACACAGTGTCGTGGACTCAAATCTAACACCAGTACTTGATTTCATAATTAACATGGATATTGCAGTATAGAAATAGAGGGGAGCTTCAGGACTGGAAACGCTACAACTGAAATGAGAATTTGTGGATCTTCTGCCTGTCTAGAAGGAAGTTACAGATTCCACTGACTTTTTCTTAAAGAGATAAGGAAAAACCTTGGTGTCACGACCAACACCTAGACAGTAAAAAAGATTCTACCATCCAAAGATGAGGATGTGTTACTGATTGGAATCTAATGACAAAATATTTGTAAAGCTCTGTGGGATACCTTGAGTATGAAAGACTTTAAACCAGACATCATTCTGTTCTATTATCAGAAATCAATATCTTTTCTTTCAAACCAAGACCTTATTTTCATATCTTTAAGGGCTGGGTTTTTTTCCAATTCAAATTTAAATTGAATTTTTGAACACATGAAAGCTCTGGTGCAAATCATGCTTAGCAGAGGAAGGTGATCTGCAAGCCTCTACTTCACAATTCACCTCAAGTTTGTCCTGGAATCCCCCTTTCCCCAAAACACTATTATATGCCGATGTCAACTGCAGCTCTGCCAGCTGCTTCAAAACTGGAATGAACAATCTGGTGTTCTTAGGGTAGATCATTAAAAAAGAAATTAAAGAAACCTTTTCTCTGACAAAATCAGGCAATTTGTTTTTATTGTTTGTCATCAATATTTTAAAGCCTAGGATATCACTTTCATCTTGATGTACATTATATAAATCTTAGGACGTACTTATGACACTTAGGATAAATTCAAGTTACTGGGCCAAATTCAAAGGTGATCTTAAGTCAACAAAAAAGAAATCTAAGTTGGCTTTATACCTTCTTCTGCATCACTCTCTTCCCAACATGTATATTGCCACACTTTAGAGTGCCTATAGACTTACATAGGATGAACCCTTGCATTGGAATCTGATGTTAGCCATGCAATCTGGATGTATTTACTTGCCAAAGACAAATATATAGTTTTGTAAAAAGAAAAGGAGTACTTGTGGCACCTTAGAGACTAAAATTTATTTGAGCATAAGCTTTCGTGAGCTACAGCTCACTTCATCGGATGCATTCTGATGAAGTAAGCTGTAGCTCACGAAAGCTTATGCTCAAATAAATTTGTTAGTCTCTAAGGTGCCACAAGTACTGCTTTTCTTTTTGTGAATACAGAATAACATGGCTGCTACTCTGAAACGTATATAGTTTTGTGTCTTTGTATACATGTATCATAACCATATAGCTAAGGGTAGCATAAAATCCCTCCTTTATCTGTAAGGGGTTAAGAAGCTCAAATAACTTGGTTGGCACCAGACCAAAAGGACCAAGAAGGAAAGAAAATCCTTTCAAATCTGTGGGGGGAAGTTTTGTTTGTGCTCTGTGTGTGTGCGCTCTCTTGGGACAAAGAGGAACCAGGCAGGAAAAAACCTCTCCTAAAATAAACATCTCAGATTACAAAAATTTTAAATAAAGCAAGGAATGCATTATATTATCTATTGTTTTAGCTTGTGAATTTTCCCTGTGCTAAGAGGGAGGTTTATCACCGCCCCCCTTTTTTTTCCCCACTTTGAAGTTTTGCCTAGAGGGGAATCCTCTGTGTTTTAAATCTTATTACCCTGTAAAATTACAGTCCATTCTGATTTTACAGAGGAGTGTCTTTTACTTTTTTCTTTATAATAAAGTTCTGCTTTTTAGAACCTGATTGGTTTTTAGTGTCCTAAAAAAATGTAAGGGTCTGGTCTGTGCTCACCTTGTTTACCTATTTAGTTGATATATTATTCTCAAGCCACCCCAGGAAAGGGGGTGAAGGGGCTTGGGGGGATATTTTGGGGAAACAGGAACTCCAAATGGTACTTTTCCTGAATCTTTGTCTAACTCATTTTGTAGTGGCAGCAATACCGTCCAAATACAAGGAAGAATGTGTGCTTTGGGGAAGTTTTTAACCTAAACTGGTATAAATAAGCTTAGGGGGTCTTTTATGAAGGTCCCCACATCTGTACCCCAGAGTTCAGAGTGGGGAGGGAACCCTGACAGCATGCATAACTTCCATTGACATTAATGAAGGTTATGTACACCTGCAAAAGAGAGAATAGATTAAGACAGAGAGAGGGGGAGCGTGACCTATAAAGTTACATTTTATAATACTTATGATTTTCCCTAAAAGTAATGGTACTATGCTTTATATTATGGATATGTTTATCATTTTAAAATTTAAGTTTCGATTGTTTATTTTATTGAAACATATAGGCTGGTTCCTTTTCAGCTTGTGCAGAAATAATTACCAAAGAAGAATGCATCATAAATTCAGCTTTCTTCCAGACCACACGAGCAGGCAACACTCTTCAAATGGCTTAAAAGTATTTGATTAATGTTCACAAATTATCTCTCATAAATGGGCTTTTAAGTTATGTAAAAATACCTAAAACTATATCCAACCCGTGGCAAAGTGACTAAGATTCAGTGTCTTCCACCAACTATAATACTGTGAGCTCATTTCAAAAGATCCTTAAACTAAGAGGGAATTTATTTATTTATTTTTGTCCCACAGCGCTTTATCTGTACAAATCAGCCTAGCCAAGCAACTACCATTACATATTTGGATTTTTCAAAATATGCTTTTTAGAATGTATGGTGTCCCCCCATGAAGTTTGTGTGATAATTGTTACTTGACTGCTATACTCTAAAGAGTGTAAATATTTACTGTAACTAAGGTGACCAGATGTCCCGATTTTATAGGAATAGTCCCAATATGTGGGGCTTTTTCTTATACAGGCACCAATTACCCTCTACCCGCTGTCCCCATTTTTCACATTTGCCATCTCGTCACCCCGACAGTAAAGGATAAAACTGTGAAGTAGATAGTGAAACACTATTGCACCAACATTCTGTACCAGATCCCTAGCCATGTTAGCTCTGCACTTGGTCACTCCAATGGTGCACAGCAGACTTAAAGCAGGCTGACCTGGTCAACTGAGAATTCCCTTTGCATAAGGGAACTCCTCTGTGCTGTATCAGCCATCCAATGGCCAATCTCAAAGTTCTGGCCCTCAACTGCTGTATTACAAATTTGGTCATGAAGTACCCTGCTGTTCAGTTAAATATATTTTCGTTTGGCACGTGAAAAGTACATTGACTATAAAGAGCTGATGTTCCATCCAGTAAGTTTGGTAGTGATCTGATTCTTTTTTTAAAAAAACAAAAACAAAAAAAAAAAAACAAGTTAGGTTATGTGGAAAGCTCCAATATACTTGGTAAACTCCATAAATTCTTAAAATACACAAGAGGCAAAGCACTTTGCAGATTATGTTAAACTCAACAGAAACCCAAAAGGCCTAGACCATGGGTGGCCAAACAGCCTGAGAAGAAGCCAGAATTTACCAGTGTACATTGCCAAAGAGCCACAGTAATACATCAGCAGCCCTCATCAGCTCCCTCCTTCCCCAGTACCTCCCACCGACCAGCGCCTCCTGCTCCCTCCCCCGACCTCCTGATCAACCATTTCCTGGCATGCAGGAGGCTCAGGGATGGGGAGGAACAAGGGCATGGCGGGCTCATGAGAGGGGTGGGAAGGGGTGGAGTGGGGGCAGGGCCCGTAGCAGAGCCAGGGATCGAGCAGTGATGCCGGGGGGGGGGGGTGCTATTGGAAAGTTAGCACCTGTAGCTCCAGCCCCAGAATCAGTGCCTATACAAGGAGCCACATATTAACTTCTGAAGAGCCGCATGCGGCTCTGGAGTCACAGGTTGGCCACCCCGGCCTAGACAATGGGCAACAGCTACCATCTTGGCTCCGAAGACATCAACTATTGAACTGGGAACCTCAAGAGCTAAAAAACATGAGACTCTACAACTTGAGTTAACTCTTCCCCCCTTCCCCGCTCACAGAGTCTCCAGCAGAGAGCTTTCAGAGTAGCAGCCGTGTTAGTCTGTATTCAGAAAAAGAAAAGGAGTACTTCTGGCACCTTAGAGAGCTGTGATAGACTCCTATCCTTTGTGGATCAGGTACAGATGGGTAAGGCACACTGACTAGTGAGTTACAAATGCATAGGGGAAAGACTGTGTGCTCATTTTATAACTAGCTGATACAAGGTTCTGACAGGCTGCCTATGCTGGGATATTTCCCCAGAGAGAGCAAGAAAGGAGGGCCAAAATTTATGAGAGATTAGCCACAGATTTTGAGTGCCATACTTGCGACACCTTCTTGTCCATCTTTCGGGTTCTTATGATGTTGCTTTGTTCCTGAAAATTCTCCTTCTATTCTGCATGCCAGGCTTGCAGGACCATAGACAACCTTGACAATAACAGGACAAAAAAGTGCCAACTCTTGAAGTCCACTACAAAACTGAAGAGAAGTTTTTGTACTGTGGGCCACATACTGCTTTTATTCATGTCAATGACCAAAGTCCAATGACTTCAGTGGGACTAGGAAATGGCCCCAAATAATTTATAGGTTGTTATATTTCACTATAGGTACTGCATAACTATACCTTATTCTGGACTTTTTTTTATTAACTCCTTATCATGAGCTTAAATTCAGCAACGGTCCACCAAGAGACTCAAAATAAGAAGTCAAAACAATCTGAAGAAACCAAAAATACCTACTATATACAGCCATGCTAAAATGTTCACAGGAAAATCCACTATAATTATACACAATATTTTTAATACTTCACTGATTTTTTTTTTAACTTTGCATTTTTTTTTTTTTTTGCCAAACTCTCCATGAGTTCTCAGAGCACTGAGCTTACTTAGAAAGCTACAAGAATACACTTTGTATGACATTGCTTCATCTACACTCATTTCTCTCTTGGGCGCTTTTACTTGATATTATTTTTAATAAATCTCCTGCTTATGATATGTTGACAGACAAATACAGCATATTATTTTAGGAAGATACATGGATCTAAACAGAAGGCAGCTTGCTTGCTTCAGCAAAAGTAGTGCAAATTCAGCTACAGTTCATTACAGCATGTATATAGTCTATTAGTGAGCCTCAGAAGAAAAGCTAGAAAAGCTGAATGCTTAGACTTTCTAAAGCCTAAGAGAGTTAGGCACCGAACTGCCACTGAAGTCAATGGGACTTACGCACCTAACTTTTTCAAATATCTTTTAGAAATCTCAGCTGAAATATCTGGAGTTTTCAGCATAGTACTAAATTCATCCAGTTATATGTGTTGCAATGGATTAGTAAAACGTAATAAAGGTACTACTGTTCTTCTACCTGTGAGGGGAATAGGTTGTACAGCAGCCATTGATTAGGATACCAAGGTGGCCTCAGGCCTCGCAAGGTGAGGGTAACATGCTGGAGACATGGAGTGAGGGAAGAGATGGAAATCATGAATAGCACTTGCCTTTACTATGGCTCCAGAATCTTGCCATTGTGTTTATTACCATTTTTATGAGCCTTACCTTAATACAGGTTTCAGAGTAGCAGCCGTGTTAGTCTGTATTTGCAAAAATAAAAGGAGTACTTGTGGCACCTTAGAGACTAACACATTTATTTGAGCATAAACTTATGCTTATTTGAGCATAAGCATCCGATGAAGTGAGCTGTAGCTCACGAAAGCTTATGCTCAAATAAATTTATTAGTCTCTAAGGTGCCACAAGTACTCCTTTTCTTTTTACCTTAATACAATGTATATTACCCAGTAGCCAAGTAAGTACTCATTTGGAAAGAAAACCCCTTCCCCCCCGCCCCCATCCAATTAGCAGTGCAATGGTGAATGCCATTTGGAAAATAGCACAGCCAGAAATGCTAATAGAAGAACATTTCAAAGCTGTTGCTGTTATTGTTTGATTTTTGTTTTGTTCTAACAGAAATGTGAATAAAATGACTCAGGTAGATCTTTTCACACCCAACTGTGTTGCTACATAGACTAATATAGCTATATTCTAATATAACTATATACAAAAAGAAAAGGAGTACTTGTGGCACCTTAGAGACTAACAAATTTATTAGAGCATAAGCTTTCGTGAGCTACAGCTCACTTCATCGGATGCATTTGGTGGAAAAAACAGAGGAGAGATTTATATACACACACAGAGAACATGAAACAATGGGTTTATCATACACACGGTAAGGAGAGTGATCACTTAAGATAAGCCATCACCAGCAGCGGAGGGGGGGGGGGGGGGTGAAGGAGGAAAACCTTTCATGGTGACAAGCAAGGTAGGCTAATTCCAGCAGTTAACAAAAATATCAGAGGAACAGTGGGGGGTGGGGTGGGAGGGAGAAATACCATGGGGAAATAGTTTTACTTTGTGTAATGACTCATCCATTCCCAGTCTCTATTCAAGCCTAAGTTAATTGTATCCAGTTTGCAAATTAATTCCAATTCAGCAGCAGCTAGGTGATCTTCCTAAAAACACCATCCTAGCCACTATGGATGTAGAAGCCCTCTACACCAACATTCCACACAAAGATGGACTACAAGCTGTCAGGAACAGTATCCCCGATACTGTCACGGCTAACCTGGTGGCTGAACTTTGTGACTTTGTCCTGACCCATAACTATTTCACATTTGGTGACAATGTATACCTTCAAATCAGCGGCACTGCGATGGGTACCCGCATGGCCCCACAGTATGCCAACATTTTTATGGCTGACTTAGAACAACGCTTCCTCAGCTCTCGTCCCCTAATGCCCCTACTCTACTTGCGCTACATTGATGACATCATCTGGACCCATGGAAAAGAAGCTCTTGAGGAATTCCACCATGATTTCAACAATTTCCATCCCACCATCAACCTCAGCCTGGACCAGTCCACACAAGAGATCCACTTCCTGGACACTTCGGTGCTAATAAGCGATGGTCACATAAACACCACCCTATATCGGAAACCTACTGACCGCTATTCCTACCTACATGCCTCTAGCTTTCATCCAGATCATACCACTCGATCCATTGTCTACAGCCAAGCGCTACGATATAACCGCATTTGCTCCAACCCCTCAGACAGAGACAAACGCCTACAAGATCTCTATCATGCATTCCTGCAACTACAATACCCACCTGCTGAAGTGAAGAAACAGATTGACAGAGCCAGAAGAGTACCCAGAAGTCACCTACTACAGGACAGGCCCAACAAAGAAAACAGAACGCCACTAGCCATCACCTTCAGCCCCCAACTAAAACCTCTCCAACGCATCATCAAGGATCTACAACCTATCCTGAAGGACGACCCATCACTCTCACAGATCTTGGGAGACAGACCAGTCCTTGCTTACAGACAGCCCCCCAATCTGAAGCAAATACTCACCAGCAACCACACACCACACAACAGAACCACTAACCCAGGAACCTATCCTTGCAACAAAGCCCGTTGCCAACTCTGTCCACATATCTATTCAGGGGATACCATCATAGGGCCTAATCACATCAGCCACACTATCAGAGGCTCGTTCACCTGCGCATCTACCAATGTGATATATGCCATCATGTGCCAGCAATGCCCCTCTGCCATGTACATTGGCCAAACTGGACAGTCTCTACGTAAAAGAATGAATGGACACAAATCAGACGTCAAGAATTATAACATTCAAAAACCAGTTGGAGAACACTTCAATCTCTCTGGTCACTCGATCACAGACCTAAGAGTGGCTATACTTCAACAAAAAAGCTTCAAAAACAGACTCCAACGAGAGACTGCTGAATTGGAATTAATTTGCAAACTGGATACAATTAACTTAGGCTTGAATAGAGACTGGGAATGGATGAGTCATTACACAAAGTAAAACTATTTCCCCATGGTATTTCTCCCTCCCACCCCACCCCCCACTGTTCCTCTGATATTCTTGTTAACTGCTGGAATTAGCCTACCTGCTTGTCACCATGAAAGGTTTTCCTCCTTCCCCCCCCTGCTGTTGGTGATGGCTTATCTTAAGTGATCACTCTCCTTACAGTGTGTATGATAAACCCATTGTTTCATGTTCTCTGTGTGTGTGTATATAAATCTCTCCTCTGTTTTTTCCACCAAATGCATCCGATGAAGTGAGCTGTAGCTCACGAAAGCTTATGCTCTAATAAATTTGTTAGTCTCTAAGGTGCCACAAGTACTCCTTTTCTTTTTGCGAATACAGACTGACACGGCTGCTACTCTGAAACCTCTGATATTCTTGTTAACTGCTAGAATTAGCCTACCTTGCTTGTCACCATGAAAGGTTTTCCTCCTTTCCCCCCCCTGCTGCTGGTGATGGCTTATCTTAAGTGATCACTCTCCTTACAGTGTGTATGATAAACCCATTGTTTCATGTTCTCTGTGTGTGTATATCAATCTCCCCTGTTTTTTCCACCAAATGCATCCGATGAAGTGAGCTGTAGCTCACGAAAGCTTATGCTCTAATAAATTTGTTAGTTTCTAAGGTGCCACAAGTACTCCTGTTCTTTTTGCGAATACAGACTAACATGGCTGCTACTCTGAAACCTATAACTATATACAGAAATGCAAAAAAAATAGCAATAGATTACTTTGCTGGGACTGAAACTTTTATACATTGGTATTCAAATTTAATATCAAAGAAAGCGTTGAGGTATTTGAACACACATACATATGGTTACAGACCCTTCTTTAACAGCAATTAATGGTTTTTAACTATTATCAGAGCTAAGTTTTCTGTTGTGGGGAGAGGGGAATCATGACAAATTTTCACCACACCAGAGAAAATTAACTACCCTTGGCGCTCTCAATTCACATGGAATTCAGTGAGAGTTGAGATGCTCCATACCTTGCAAGATCAGCCCCTTAACAGAGGTAATGGCAGAGGTAATAGCCTCCTGCTGTTAGCCTTTGAGCGATTGGCACCTTTCTACAGTTCTTCCCATCTTGCATTTTCACAGAGAGAGAAAGCATGAGAGATTTGAAATGCATGGGGATTCTTTATTCAACAGTGATAAAGTATCTGTTTCTTTTAAATTATCTGTTTGAATACCAACAGCGTTGAAATCAATAGCTTAGATTCAAAGAGTGTGGGGCATATAACAGAATGTGCATGCACATGGATTCACAGGTTGATTTAATGATTTATCTATAGCTACAAATGTGGGACCAAATTTAGCCTTATTGGAGATGGGGGCAACACCAATCAGGTCAATACATTTACTCAGTGGCTCTAAATAAAATAGTAAAAAAGCAGAAATAGTTCATATGAGTGTTTCCTGTATAAAGAATGCAGAGGACCATTTAAAATAAGTAATCAAAACTGTGAGTAACAAACCATCAGTCCCAAGACAGTACTTTAACAACCATTCAGAGGCAGACTAAGTATTTCCCCAAAGAATGAATTGTAGCTTTTGCATTTTGAAATGCCACTGTAAGGCAGTGTACTCACTACCTGCAACATCCCCATGTGTCAGGCTGCAATGTTGCAAGGGGCCCTTGTCTACATTGCCTCCGGCAGGCCATTTACCTCCTTACAGTTCTCCCTTGGCTCAGCCCTCTGGCCAAAACACATGAAGTTCAGTCCCCTTTTTGGTGGAACAAAAAAGGTCCAACTTGAAAGTTCACAAAATCTCCCAACACAAGAAAGCCTTCACCCCCATCCCCTTGGGCTGTTCCTCAGCCTGTCCTTTGGAGTCAGTCTTCAGCCCCACCCTGGGTTCAGTATTGTTTCCACTGGGTGTGCATGCCCCTTCCTCTTCCTCAAAGGCTGGTAGGGGAACGCAGGCCCACTCAACTCTAGGTTTCAGCCCAGGGGCGCTGTATTAAACAGTTAGCTCCGGTTCTTCTGACATCCTGCTGTTTACCTGGGCCACTTCCTACTTCAAAGCCCCCTGTGCTTAGCATGGCCTCCCTTTGATTCTCAGGTCTTTGGCTTCTACCTTCTCTGCTGAACTACTTCTCTGCTCTTCCACCTCTCGGGCTAACCTGCTTTCTGTGGGCTTCTCTCCACAGGAAACTCCCGTCTCCTTTTTAATAAACAAACATATATAATCTCTCTCTTCCTCCCCCACTCCACCTAAACCAAAATGGAACCAGGTTGCTGGCACTTCACATTGAAAAGGTCATAGAGCAGTTTTTAAAACTAAGGGCTGGGGAAAAGCCAACAGGTGCAGGGGAGCATATGGTTCAGACATTCCTTAGGGGAGGATCTATTAATAGAGAATATCTATGTCCTAGTGAGGACGAGAGGATAGAAAATGATAAAATACAGTCAGGGTCTGATCAGAAACAGTCAAATTAAAAAAAAAAAAAAAGAAGAGAGTCCCAATCAATTACATCATGTAATGGTAGACAGCTAAAAGGAGACTTTAAAAGTTTTTAAAGTGCTTATATACCAATGCTAGAAGTCTAAATAATAAAACGGGTGAACTAGAGTGCCTCATACTAAATTAGGATATTAATATAATAGGCATCACAGAAACTTGGTGGAATGAGGATAATCATTGGGACACAGTAATACCAGCGTACAAAATAGATTGGAAGGACAGAACAGGTCGGGCTGGTGGGACAGTGGCACTATATGCGAAACAAGCATAGAATCAAATGAAGTAAAAAATCATAAATGAATCAAACTGTACCACAGAATCTCCATGGATAGAAATTCCATGCTCTAATAAGAATATAGCAGTAGGGATATGTTACCGACCACCTGACCAGGATGGCGATAGTGACTGTGAAAGGCTCAGGGAGATTAGAGAAGCTATTAAAATAAAAAATTCAATAATAATGGGGGATTTCAACTATCCCCATATTGTCAGGGTACATGTCACCTCAGGGCGAGATGCAGAGATAAAGTTTCTTGACATCTTAAATGACTGCTTCTTGGAGCAGCTGGTCCTGGAACCCACCAGAGGAGAGGCAATTCTTAATTTAGTCTTAAGTGGAGCACAGGATGTGGTCCCAGAGGTGACTATAGCTAGACCTCTTGATAATAGTGACCATAATATAATTAAATAGAATACCACAGCGGCCCAACACTGTAGCATTTAATTTCAGCAAGGGGAACTACAAAAAAAATGAGGAGGTTAGTTAAACAGAAAATAAAGGGCACAGTGCCAAAAGTGAAATCTCTGCAAGCTGCATGGAAACTTTTTAAAGACACCATAATAAAGACTCAACTTAAATGTATACCCCAAATTAAAAAGTATAGTAAGAGAATCAAAAAAAAAAAAAAAGCCACCATGGCTAAACAAAATAAAAGAAAGAAGCAGTGAAAGACCAAAAAGGCATCCTTTAAAAAGTGGAAGTTAAATCCTAGTGAGGAAAATAGAAAGGAGCATAAACACTGGCAAACGAAGTGTAAAAATACAATTAGGAAGGCCAAAAAAAGAATTTGAAGAACCGTTAACCAAAGACTCAAAAGTAATAGCAAATTTTTTTTTTTTTAAAAGTACATCGGAAGCAGGAAGCCTGCTAAACAACCAGTGGGGCCACTGGACAATTGAGGTGCTAAAGGAGTACTCAAGGATAAGACCATTGCAGAGAAACTAAATGAATTCTTTGCATCAGTCTTCACAGTTGAGGATGTGAGGGAGATTCCCAAATCTGAGCTATTCTTTTTAGGTGACAGATCTGAGGAACTGTCCCAGATTGAGGTATCATTAGAGAAGATTTTGGAACAAATGGATAAATTAAACAGCAATAGTCACCAGGACCAGATGGTAATCATCCAAGAGATCTGAAGGAACTCAAATGTGAAATTACAGAACTACTAACTGTAGTCTGTAACCTATCATTTAAATCAGCTTCTGTACCAGATGATTGGAGGATAGGTAATGTGACACCAATTTTTAAAAAGGGCTCCAGGGGTGATCCTGGCAATATAGGCCTGTAAGCCTGACTTCAGGAGCGGGCAAACTGGTTGAAACTATAATAAAGAACAATATTCTCAGATGTATAGATGAACATAATTTGTTGAAAAGTCAACATGGGTCTTTTAATGAAGGGAAATCACGCCTCACCAACCTACTAGAATTCTTTGAGGGGATCAACAAAGATGTGGACGCAGTGAATAGAGGGTACTTAGATTTTCAGAAAGCCTTTGACAAGGTCTCTCAAAGCTCTTATGCAAAGCAAGCTGCCACAGGAAAAGAGGGAAGGTGCTTTCATGGATTCGTAACTGGTTAAAAGATAGGAAACAGTGTAGATATAAATGGTCAGTTTTCAGAATGGAGAGAGGTAAATAGTGGTGTCCTTCAGGGGTCTGTTCTGGGACCAGTCCTATTCAACATATTCATAAATGATCTGGAAAAAGGGGTAAACAGTGAGCTGGCAAAATTTGTAGATAATAGATTCATAGATACTAAGGTCAGAAGGGACCAGTATGATCATCTAGTCTGACCTCCTGCACAATGCAGGCCACAAAAATCTCTCCCACCCACTCCTGCAAAAAACCTCTTACCTATGTCTGAGCTATTGAAGTCCTCAAATAGTGGTTTAAAGACTTCAATGAGCAGAGAATCCTCCAGCAAGTGACCCGTGCCCTAAGCTACAGAGGAAGGCAAAAAATCTCCAGGGCCTCTTCCAATCTGCCCTGGAGGAAAATTCCTTCCCGACCCCAAATATGGCGGTCAGCTAAACCCTGAGCATATGGGTAAGATTCACCAGCCAGATACCCAGGAAAGAATTCTCTGTAGTAACTCAGATCCCACCCCATCTAACAGATAGTTCTTTGTAGTCTGCCTGGGTCTTAACTACAAAAGACTCTCTCAAAACTGGGTGATTGGGCAACAAAATGGCAGATGAAATTTAATGTTGATAAATGCAAAGTAATGCACATGGGAAAGCATAATCCCAACTATACATATAAAATGATGGCGTCTAAATGAGCTGCTACCACTCAAGAAAGATCTTGGAGTCATTGTGGATAGTTCTCTGAAAACATCCACTCAATGTGCAGTGGCAGTCAAAAAAGCAAACAGAATGCTGGGAAAAATTAAGAAAGGGATAGATAACAGGACAGAAAATATGTTGCCTCTGTATAAATCCATGGTAGGCCCATATCTTGAATACTGTGTGCAGATGTGGCCACCCCATCTCAAAAAAAAAAAAAATATTGGAATTTGAAAAGGTTCAGAAAATGGCAACAAAAATGATTAGGGGTACGGAACAGCTTCCATATGAGGAGAGAATAATAAGATTGGGACTTTTCAGCTTGGAAAAGAGATGGCTAAGGGGAGATATGATTGTGGTGTATAAAATCATGACTGGTGTACAGAAAGTAGATAAGGAAGTGTTGTTTACTAACAAAAGAACTAGGGGTCACCAAATGAAATTAATAGACAGCAGATTTAAAACAAATAAAAGGAAGTATTTCTTCACACAACGCACAGTCAACCTGTAGAACTCCTTGCCAAAGGATGTTGTGAAGGCCAAGACCATAACAGGATTCAAAAAAGAACTAGATACATTTGTGGAGGATATGTCCATCAATGGCTATTAGCCAGGATGGGCAGGAATGGTGTCCCTAGCCAGTTTGCCAGAAGCTGGGAATGAGCAACAGAGGATGGATCACTTCATTATCTGTTCTGTTCATTCCTTTGGGGTACCTGGCACTGGCCATTGTCTGAAGACAGGATACTGGGTAGATGGACATTTGGTCTGACCCAGTAGGGCCATTTTTATGTTCTTGTATTGAGATGCTTCAACTTCCTTAGAAGACCCAGGTGTCTAATGATCCTTACTTAACTCTACCCCCCTCCCCCCACCAGGCCAGGAGAAAACACAGTCACAGGTACACTAATGGGCTCTTAACCCCTTGTTTTACAGGTAATGGGATTAAGCCCCATTAGGGCCACTTTTATGTCCTTGTTACAGTGTCATGCTCCTTTCAACATATAACATGTATAAATAGGATACAGGGGAGCATCTTCATGGAACAATGCAGAGGTGAGAAGGAGTGTAGTGGATTTCTATATCCATCTCTAACCACAGCTCTCTTGGTGGATTTTCTTCAAAAACCTCAATAAAAAAGAAACTATAACCTACTTTCTTCACAGATTTGACGTTCCAACTCCTGAGAGATTAAGTAGGGCAAGCAAAGGGGAAGATGCAGATGAAATTCAATTGCATTCAATTCCCAAATAAATGGAACCAGTTGCGTGAAATCTAGCTGTCCTATAGCACTCATTCTGAACAAATCCTCAACGCAAGTTCTCAAAGAAAAAAAGTCAGAGTCTATGAGAAAATAGCTAGTGGAAAAGTAGCCTCCTTGGTATTAGACATGTAGTATTAAGACAAAAGAAAAGCTGTTATTATACATATCTAAAATTCAAAAACATTGCTTATTACATCACTGATGTAGTGCTTTCTATTTTCAAAGTACCATAAAAACAATCATAATAAAAAATTACAGGTGATTATTATTATTAGAGCCAGCATGAAAATGCCACACAACTATTGATAGCTGAGGACAATAAGATTAAAAAGACCATTAGACAATCCTAATAGTTCCCTATCAGTTAAAATGCATGTTGAGAGACATAGAACCACCCTTTAAAGGGAGAGGAAGCCATTATACTCCACTTCCTGTTTTTAAGTATTTAAATGAAGCTGGCAATTAGCAGCCATATGTAGCAAAACAACCTCACTAAACTTATAATTATATGAATTGATCATCACCATCAGACAGATTTCTTCCAAGACTTGTTTCCCCCCCCCCCCCCACTGTTATTTACCTTCTTTTAAGATGGTAAATTTAATAGTCTTCATTTTACCCTGCTGGGAGCCCTCCTGGCCCAAACTCTCCCCAGTGACCAAAGTCACGTCAGCCCTGCTCTGCGGCTTGTGGGAGAAATGTGGGGTCTGGCCCACCTGGGCCTCTGCATATCACTCTCAGTCCAATGGGCTGGTGCAGAGATTTTATGGGACCCTGAGGATGATGCTGAGGACTTTTATGAATCAGCATCTGCAGGACTAGGACAAGTACCTGCCCCACCTGTGATATGGAGAAGTGCCCCAGGAATTCACAGGGTTCTTCCCTTTTGAGTTGCTCTATGGGAGGAGAGTGAGGGGACCCTTGGACCTGGTAAGGGACAGCCAGGAGGAGAATTGCGAAGACCCCCTGGTGGATCTCTTACCTGAGGTGGGAGCCAATCCTCCCATCAGGTGTCCCCCATTCAGAGTCACTGGGAAAACAGCCCAGAACCTGGAGAGAGGTCAAGAACATGCTGGCTTTAGAGGTGATCCAGCCGTTCAACAGCCCATGGGCCTCACCCATGGGGCTGGTCCCCAAAAAAGACAGGTCGATCTGGTTCTGTGGGGACTATCGGAAGCTTAAAGCCATCACTGTGTCTGATGCCTACCCCAGGTCTAGGCTTAGTGAGAGTCTAGACAAGCTGAGTCAGGGGTGGAGAACTTAACCCTGGCATACATTAAAGGACTTCTGCGTCGTTAGCCAGACCTGGGAGGAACACGTGTCCCAGGTGAAGAGGGTGCTGGCCTGCCTCAAGGAAGCAGGACTGACGGTAAAAGCTGGAAGGTGGGGAATGGCTGCCCAAGCCCAGAGCTGGCCAAGGTCAAGATGGGGACTCTTAACCAAGAGAACCCGAATTGCAGCCCTCCAGACTGGAGTGCTGGGAGAAGACCCAATCCCAGTTTGAATCCCAGGGGTTTTGGGGTGGAAAAAGGGCATGGGCCGCATAAACCTTCCCAAATGCGGCCTGCGAATGCCATCGAGCACACCTGACCTGAGGGAGGGTGTGAAACAGCAAAGGGCCTGGTGTAATATGCATATTTCCCATTGATGTTATTTCCTTGAGGCCAAGGCAGCATATAAAAGCCCTGTGTGACAACACCAGAAAGGAAAATAAAACATATGTCACTGCTATACATTTACAGAATGTTTGTTAAAATGGAAGAAAACAAGTGAAATATTTGCTGTGCCATTGAATCTCCTGAGTGAGTAATAACCACTGTAGTGGAGCCAGCCAGGAAGTCCTGTATCAGCTGACGCTGACAAAGCTGTTCAGCAGACTGGGTGCACTTTCTTAAACACACAGTACTGGAAGAACTAGAGAGGCTTTTCTCCATTTCCATAAAAACTGTGGATATCCTAGTTGGGGGGGAGGGGGGAAGGGAGGAACAGGGAAAGCAAGTGAGAACACCCGATTCCTATTTTATGTAGGGGTAGGGAGGTGAATAGACACATCTGTGTTTTCTAACCCTTCTAGCTGCAAACAATAAGTATCTAGCTTCCATCTCCCAAACTGTAAATTTCAACATCTCCAAGCAAATGAAAATTAGTATAGATAAGAGCTGTAAAGTGGTACCTGGAGGTTCCTTTGAAAACAGAAGGACAAGTAAGAGAGATGAAAAGAATGCTGAGCTATTAATGCTGTAAGCTTGAGGTGTGATACAAATGGATGGGTGAATTTGCAGAGCTTGAGTCCTGGAAGGTGCTCAGAAATATACTGCTGTGTATGACAGCCTATAGATAGATGACAGAAAAAGACACCCATTGGTGATGTCTACATGAACACATTTGGTGTCATATCATCATCATGTGACACAAAAAGTTGCAGAGAAAAACAAGAAAATATTAGGACTGGGTAGAAGGTTCCAGCAGAATCTGAGATACCTTCTCCTTGGCCTTGTCCCCTGAATGAGTTGTGCCTGAGTGTGCAGATTCATACCCAAAACACTGAATTCATAGACTTAAAGACCAGCAGGGACCATCATGATCATCTAGTCTCACCTCCTGCACAGAACCTCACACATCCACTCCTGCAATAGTTCTATAACCTCTAGCTGAGCTACTGAAGTCCTCAAGTCTTGATTTAAAGACTTCAAATTACAGAGAATCCACTATTTACTCCAATTCAAACTGTGCCCCCTGCTGAAGAAGAAGGTGACCCTCCCCCCCTTCCCCAAGTCTCTGCCAATCTGAAGTGGGGGACAATTCCTTCCTGATCCCAAATATGGCAATCAGTTAGATCCTGAACATGTGGGCAAGACACACCAGCCAGAAAGCTGAAAAAGAATTCTGTAGTAACTCAGAGCCCTTCCCATCTAGCGACCCATCTCCAGTCATTTGAGAAATTTGAAAGTAACAGTCGCTGATGGGACATATGCCATTGTAGGCAATCATACTAACCCCTCCATAAACTTAGAGTCAGTTTTAAAACAAATTAGGTTTTTTGCCTCCACTACTCTCCTTGGAAGGCTGTTCTCGAGCTTCACTCAGAACTTCAATTTGGTTCAACAGATGTAGGTTTGGGCTCACTTTTAGATGTTTCTCTGCTAAAAACACTCTGCACCATTACTACCGCATATCAGTATGGTGTGGTAACACTGCTTTCCTCTGTTATTTTAACATTTTATTCCTTCTTAAAAAAAAAAGGAGTCTTGTCCCATTGCAGAACTCCATTTTAGACTAAGCTGCAACAACGGCAGAATGCACACTGCTCAGCAACGAAGCAAAGGATCCTGGGATACCCTCCAAGAATACATATGCTTAATGCACAGCAAGCCCCCACCATGCACATCCAATGATATAAATTGAAGAGGGCACAGCTCTCCTCTAGCATGCTGTTAGTGTGGATTGTGTAGTGTGGATTGTGTTAAACATGTCAACTCACTGCAGATTAAACCCACCCCATTAGAAAACTCCTTAAATTCTCAAGTGCCTAAGGCACTTTTGTAAATGGGATTTAGCTGCTTTTGAAAATTGTACTCACAAACTAAAAGACTGGGCATATTAAATCCAGCCCTGCATGTTTATCTTCATTGGTTTATTTTCCCCTAATATGTCCCACCATGTTGCAGCTGCAATGGTGGGATGGCTAATATAAGCAAGGCTTCCATGTACTCTGGTATTTTCACCACAACATTGTATAATCCTGCACTAAGCACAGAAATTACAGTGAGGATGGTAAAATCACAACAATAAAAATAATGGTGACCAAATGATTTAATAATTTGATGACTACATGCCTCATTCTTGCTTCTCACCTTGCAAGATGGGAATTTCCGCTTCTAACAATCAAATCAAAATAAAGACTGCTCCAAGGGATCTCCATGACATAATTTCACTTTAAAGTATAAGGCTGTTCTTGAATGTTAATGTAGACATACGGATTATGTAGGAAAACTAGATCAGAAAAAGGTACAAAGCAGTAACAAGTGGAATACCCTAATTCCTATTTCTGCAGAAATAGTTTTGCTTGGCTACTTCCCAGGAGCACCCCATAAAACACTTACCACACCACTCCTTCAGCATTTCCCAGGAAGTCATCTGAGAACCAGTTCAAAGGATACTACTGGAGCTTAAATAAGAAGGACCAGCTGAAGTGGAAGTGTGATAACCTGCATACTTTTCCACAAATAACCTTGGTTTCCTGAATCAGCATCTTTCATGTAAATAATTTAATTGACAATAATAAACATGGGACAACAGCAGGTTTGTGTAAGTCACAGTTAATTCTATTTTTAAGGTGAAATACAACTAAAGGTACTATATGCAGGGAAGTGACCCTTAAAGAAAAAGTTCTATTAAATTTAATGGGGATGGATTTCCTTTGTCTATAATTTTTAAACTACCCAAGAGAATTCTACAATGGGGACATAAATTTTCTTGGATATCATTCTCATTTATACCTGTAGGTTTTAGACCATTTGTTTTACATGTCTGTTTTATTTCTATAAACCCCTTGGTTTTATCCTTGTTACATTTTATGAGACAAAATGGTAAAAGGGTGACACCAGACACCCAGTACTCCAGCTAGTCAGGGTGTGTTTCTTAGACTCCACCTCTAAGTCTTACAGCAGCTTTACATGTTTAAATTTATTTTTCAAAGCCACATTAATTCACCTTTAATTAAAATCACACCCCTAATGATCATCCAAGATTTTTCCCCACATGTTTTGGTACATTTCACAATCTAAGTCTATCTCCTCTTTAAGGAAGATACCAAAATAAATAATACAAAAACAGCAGTGGCAAGGTGACAGCGAACAAGATAAACTTCTGAGGTAATCAAATTATTCACAATTCCATTTTTTGTTGATCATGGCAGGCTTCGTACAGCAGTATCTTAGCTTATGTTCTTGAACAAAGGTGACATTCTATTTTACGTAGTGCTGCGTACTTGCATCTTCTCATTCAGGGCCACAAGAAAACATAGAAAGATGCACAGAAGATAAATTTGATGGAAAATGCAACAAACTAGGCAGCTAGAAGAAGAAGAGGTTATATAAGTTTAACCTTCCAGATAAGCTGCATAGAGCTGGGGAGGAAATGAGGTTTCCCATGTTGGAAATGTCTTCAAGATTTCAAAATGTTTTCCCATCCTGAATCAGAACAAATAGTCAAAATTTTAAAAATTTTCACAAAGCAACAAATCTGAAAAAAAATCAGTTCAGGTCAATCAAAACTTAAATGTTTAATTTCATGTTTGATCTCATTTATTTATTTTTGTTTTACAATTAGCAGCTTGCCTTTTTAAAGAATTTGAAAAATAGAACTAATTTTTCAAAAGCTCAAAACAGGATATTTCAACAATTTCAAAAGCTTTCCTTAATTTTTTTCAAAATGAGAAATTTGTCAAATCCAACCAACAGCTTATATTTTGAGGAATCAGCATTTTATGATGAAAAAAAATTTCATTAAAATTCCTGATCAGGTCTAGAACGGAGATTGAGGAAGGCCCTCTGCCCTGTATTTTTAGGGAACCTTATTTTCTGCCTATTGACCCATGACCAATATGCCATAAGAAGCATCTAAGAATTACTTCATCAGGCAAAATGTTTGGTTTAAAGCAACACTTCTGTAAATAATTGTGCAAAAGATCATACACTGTTACAAAAGTGTAGGATCTTATATCATTGTGGGACAGTGTCCCTTAAAAATAAGCTTTGCCCTGTACTTTTCATACCTATACTCTATTTCCTTGAAATATAGGTAGTCATCTTAGTAGACCCATGGCACATTCTAACAGCACAGTGTTTAAGCTGATTGAGGGGCAAATATAGCTCAGCAGCTGCAGTAAGTGTAAATGTATGCTATCACACTCACCCACTCTAAGCACTTGTGCAATATGATTTGTTAAGTTAGGAAAAACACTTCATGAGGTTTGCAAGGATGAGCTGAAAGCTTGACTAGACCCAACACGAAGCTTCAGTAGAAATTGGTCCTGCAAACATTCAATTCAGGTTCCACAGACAGAATTTGTCACTTCACTGCAAGCCACTTCCAAGGAAATGACTGCCCAGATAAGAATGATTAAGCAAAATTTTTTTGATAAGAAAACATTAATGAAGTTCCACTTTAAACTGATGTTTACACCACACTTTGCTAACTTGTCTCCTTCACTTGGCAAATAAATCCAGACAATATACATAACAGCTTTCATGTGATCCTGCTGCACTCAAAATCAATTACAACTTTTCTCTTAAGTCAGTGTTCAGGGGACCAGTTCCTAAAGGTTATTTAATAGTGAATGTGAAAGATTGATTTTGAGTTAAACTCTGGCCTACAGTATGAAAAGGTACTTTAATTTCTTCAGCCACAGCTCTATCTGGTCGTATTTTGATCCTCAACAACACCGTAAAGCCATTATCTTTAGAAATTTCTACATTGTACTTAGATAAAAACACAATAGCTTTCCGGAGCGGGCTATGTTAGTTCATTAGGAATTCATGGGTGACTCAAAATATTTTCCAACCAATATTCAATCAGATAAAAATACAAATCTAGATTCAGCGGTGTTCAATTTCCACAAATATTCTATCAAATATGCTGCCTAGCTGAAATCCTCAAGGAAACAGTGAATTTTACTGAGGATCAGAAGTAGGTCCATTGTCTCTAGATAAAACATTGGGAATAAACTAATTGCTTTCAGGAGACAGTGTATTTTAAAGACAAAAAATAATGAAATGATCAACTAGTGTAACTTTAAAAGCTCTCTTAATGCCTGGAAGCAACTCTAGTAAGATTAACTGCTCCATTTTTTATTGTTCAGATTTTACCCTTAACTTTGAATTTGTGGTGCAATTCACCCCAGCTCAGAGAGCAGGCATAAATTCCTACAACTCCCTTAAAGGTTTAAGTGGGGAATAAGTGCTTATTTAAGACTCTTTAAGTTAAGATTTATTTAAGACTGTATTGCTTTCCACAATAATTTATTTAGATGGTTTTTCTTAATAAAATTCTATTGCTGTCCTAGCCCTATACTATTCACAAATAAATCAGCTCATGCAAAGAAATACATCAGCACATGAAAAATCAGCACATTTACAGGAAAGAGTCAGATCGTTAAGATTTGCCACTTTTAATGTTGGAGATGTCAAGAAATTATGTGGAAACCAGTACACTACTCTTCATAAGATGATTGGTATGTCAGGCTCACACAGAGAAGGTCAGAACTAAGGCCTGGTCTATATTAGAAAATTAAATCTATTTAACTACATTGGTCATGGGTGTGAAAAATCCACCTAAGCAGCGTTGTTAAGATGACCCAAGTCCCTGTGTAGACACCACTAGACTGACAGAAGAATTCTATCAGCCTATCTCTTGGGGAGGTGGATTATCTACGCCAATGGAAGAACCCCTCCCATCAGATTAGGCAGGGTCTACACTGAAGCACTACAGTAGCACAGCTGCACCTCTGTAGCATTTTAAATGTAGACAAGCCATAAATCTTAAAGCAATATCCCAATAGGCAGTCAGGTAAAATGAGCTGCACAGGTTAATAAGCCAGAAAGCAGAAAATAAGTGGGGAGGAGAGTCCAAATAAAATTCTTTTTAGATCCACCTGCAGATCAGATCTCTGTTGAATGAGTGCAAAACATACCACAGATATCGATAGCATGAACAAGAGAGAAGACATTTGTCAATAGTATAGGGCTAGGACTTAAAGACAGCAATAGAATTTTATTAAGAAAAACCATCTAAATAAATTATTGTGGAAAGCAATACAGAACAATATGAATAATAGGGTCTGTATCACCTTTAACATTGTATTATGAGTCAGCCTAAAAGCCTGAAAAGCCTCATGTGTTAAGAAATTCTAATAAATTTCACAGAGAAGATGCTTAGACAATAAGGAAAATATCAACCCAAGAGCAGCAACATCTTTTCTTAACCTCCTTATGAGCAATAAAAACTTTTCCCAAAATTAAAAATCAAAAGACAAAAAAATCTGCTTTCAGTTAAATCTGTATTACCACAGATAGCCCACTTAGTTTCACTGGGATTGGAGCACAGAATTCTCACGCTACATGACCATTCTCTGTATTAAGCACAAAACCATTGACATCGAGCCTAATCTGAAGCACGGAGAAGATTTTCCCTTGACCTCAAGGGCTTCAGATCAGGCCAGTAGAAATGCAGTAGTAGTTAACAGGACTGCAAAATTACCTGACGGATTTAACTGAGTGAAAACTTTCTGGTTTTCTAGTACACTTTTTGACCACAAAATTATGTCTTTTCAATTTTTGATGTACAGCTCCATTTATTTATCTGGATTTTCTGAGTAGATAAAAAAAATAAATATATCACAACTTTGTAGGAACCAAGATAATCCACATTGCACATCTCATTCAAATCCTATTCTACCATTCCTACTAACAGCTAAAAGAATCCATTCTCATTGAGCCCAATTTTCAATCTGGCCTCCACTTTTGAAGTGTAACGTTGTGCCCACTAGTCAATAAGCTCACAGTTTTGCACAAATAATGAATTAGTAGGAAATTCACCAGGAGTGCCACAGTATGGGAAGCACGTATTGCCTGGGGAGGTGTGCAAAATTATGCCTGCAAAAATATTGGCGTAGATAGAAAAATCAATCCCTATCTACAACAAAAAAGGACTTTTGTAACTCACTGTCTAAGCAATGGGAGCAGGTCTGCCTTTTTCATTTCCAAGAGAAATTGAGAAGGGAGAGAATTAGTGGTGTAGCATGGAGCTGATTAGCAAAACAGAGCCCTCCTGAGACAATAAGATGAAGAGCTCATTAACAATTACTCTTTTTAAAGAGGATTTGAGCAAACTGGGTAAAACTCACAAGGACTCTGCCAGTTAGAGTCTGGGCAGATATCATCACTCCTGCCCAGTCTTTCACAGAGGTCATCCAGCCCACTTCTGCTGCGACAGTCTCCTCTTTCTCATCTGTAGGTTTACAGGTCCCATCAGCCTGTGATTCCCCACCAGCATTAATCTTCTGGGCCTCCTGTAAAGTAAAGAGAAGATTTAGAATGTTTATCATGGCAACAGTCACACTTCAAAAGCCTGTTCCTAGAACAGAACTAGTACAGCATGCTCTCTGTTCACGACCTTGTTAGATGGTCATGATTCTGTCCCTTTCTAGTGGCAGCCCTATAAACAGCCTAACTACTAGTTACTAGCTCATAGAGCTTCTCCTTTACTTCAAGTCTTACAGGCATTTTTGGCACCAAAGAATCAGGGTTCCATCCCTAGTACTGTGTGCAGAGTAACTGGCAACTATGACTTTTGTAATTATGCAGCCACTTATTCATATATTTATTTATTATAAACATACACATGCAGAGCATACACTGAGTTTTTTAATTTATATAGATGTTTAATAAATGTGAGCATAATTTATGTAAAATTTTCATTTGCAATCGCTCAAATTAGTTTTCTGAGTAAGTCTACAATGGGGAGTCCAATATAATAAGACAATAAGACAAGAGAAGGAAACAAAATACACAGCTGAGAATGTGTGCCGCTGTGCTGTCAGTGAGCCATTGTTTCAGTGGAGGCATTTGATACGTCAGAGGAACTCCTCTATCTGCAAATTGCTGGCCATTATGGAGCCAAGAGATAGACATTAAAAAGGAATCTCAGCAGCACTAAGTAAGCTGACCGATGAGTCACATTCATTGGAATTCATATCCATCATGGGCAAATGCTGCAGCAAGGATGCTGTATTCTTACAACTGACTTCTATGTGCTAGTCATGGATTCCACAGAGGAATCAAGGAAGAGAAAGACTAAACCAGCCTGGATTACACTGCATTATTTAAAAATATATATATATATATATATATATATATAAAATATGCAACAGATCAT
Organism: Dermochelys coriacea; assembly: GCF_009764565.3. Lineage (NCBI taxonomy): Eukaryota > Metazoa > Chordata > Testudines > Dermochelyidae > Dermochelys > Dermochelys coriacea. Next base: position 64,983,017 of record NC_050074.1, read on the forward strand.
ATGTCATGAGCGCGTCTTAGGTGACAACAGACCAACATAATACTAATGACTACCTGATAATTCAACAAACTGTGCTGCACAAGCTATGCTTAGGAGAGAGAGCAGAACTCAATTCTGCAAACTGTTAAGCACTCTCAACTCCCACTGATATCCAAGAGGGTTGAAAGCACTCAGCACCTACTGAGAAGGCTCAGTACTTTCAAGATCAAGGCTATAGAACACACTAGCCTAGTGAGCAATGCTTGAAATCAACTGCTATCAGTTCCTTTTGGAATATCCCAACATATCAATCATATGTGACATTGATGAAGATGTTATGAGTGGGAAACCACACATGAACAGATATACAATTGCAAGATAACCGTAAGACCTTGATCATGCAGTAAGGTATTAAACCAAAGGCACTTCCTGGAGACTGAACATTATTGCACTTATACAACAATCATACTGAATTTGTGAACAAAAAGTATTAGAGAAAGGCTAACAATGTAGTGTGGAGCTGATCAATTGTTCTCTCAGACTCTCACAGCTCTGGATCTCAATTAGCCAATGAGATTGCTCCCTTAGTTTTGCCCATGCCCTAAGTAGAGCTATGGGATGTCTCTTGTAACTGGACAAATAGTTATAGGGTTATTAACTAAATTAATTTAATTGTGGTTAAAACAGTGCTCATTGCTTTCTATGTAAACATCTGTGGGAAGGATAAAAGTCACCTTCCTTTCCTTTGCGTACCTGGACCTCATTCACTCATCAATATGGATATGATGAATCAGACATTGCAATCAGCACTGAAAGAAAAATACTGCATTCCATATGCATAAAAACCCACAGAAATGAGCTCATTGTTTTAAGCAATAAATTACTATTGATGCACAAGACATTCCCTGAGGATTAAAAGCTGACTAGGTGGAACAGATGACCCAAGATATCACAAAGATAGGTCAGTCAAAACTCAAGAAACACCCTGTGCCAAGATTAACGATTCTATTATAAAACAGGAAAAGAAAGAAAAATGTATGTAGATTTTTTTTTCTGAATGGGTGATGTAGTTTCTATTGGTACACACAGGGCACTGCTACAGAAATAATATGCTGTGCATTAGCCAACCCAGATGGCTTTTCCTTTTGTCTGCAAGATAGAGTAGTGCCCTACCATAAAAATGGTTAACACACTATTGTCATGTGGCAATCTGTGATTTTTAATTTTAACTTCAAACATCTCATATCTGATTTTCAGAGGTAGAAATCACTCAACTCCAGCTGAGTCAATGTAAACTGTGAGGTTCTTAGCAAATCTCAGAATCAGGGTCCCAGGTGCTTCAGATTGAATACTCAAAAATATTTTGGAAAGCGTGGGCCTAAGCCACTTGCCCAAGGTCACACAATGAGCCTGTAGCAAAACTGGGAACAAAAATACCCAGGTCTCCTGTGCTTTAGCTAGGAAAAAGTTCCTCTTACTTGAGCTCATGGTATGTTTAAGGACTAGATGTGACATATGGAGCCCTAAAGTATAGCTCACTATTTACTTCCTTCCCTTTAAGAGGAGAAAGATAAGCATATGCAAGGTTTTATTGCCAATATGCTGAAACAATAAGCAATCTCACTTCCCCTAAAACAAGTACAAATATTATGGTTGTGTGCATTTAGTCTGTGATGCATTTATATTAAAAGTAGGTGCAGTCTCGCAGGCTCCTGGCAAACTGCCAGCATAATCACTAGTCTTGCAATGTCTGGAGATCCCTCAAGGAAATGTGGGAGACAAATCTACAGTACAATTCCATACAGTGATGTCTTCATGATGGATTTTTGCTGTGTCACCCACGTTATACAATTTCCCCCGTCCACCAGCTCTTGTTACTCTGCTGGTATGGGTTGAAAATATAATGGGTTGAAAATATACTGTGCTGGTATGGGTTGTAACAGGTATATAATGAGAAACATGCTAATAGGAACACTACTGCCTTGCCAGGTAAGTGAAGAGTCCCAAAGGCCAGTCCCCTGGTCTGGTACAATCTAGAGTCCAGCTTCTGCAGACACCATGGCTATTACTGTACTGGGGAATACCACATGTCTAAAGTCACTCAGTGGCCTATAATTCAGACTGAAGCCCTAGAAAGTTTCAGTCTGAAATGTCTAAGTTCCAGAAAATCATGAGTGACTAAAATAGAAGCTTAGAAAGGCAACTCTTACAAAATTTAACTCCAGCTACCACTACAGCTGCATTACACATCCAGATGTAATAGCAACACAGACTCAAATCCATCCCACAGATATTTAGAAAAAATAATTACAGTACCTGTCAAGAAGGTTATAAGCCTATTTTTCACTAAAATAATTAATACACATAAAATCACACAGCATGAATATACATGCCCAGTTAGGAAAACTGCATATTGTTAAGGAATTAATCTCATATAAACCTAACAGTTATGTGTTGTATAGAGGCAGACAGATAACCTATGTAAACTAGGAATAATATTTTCCCATAATCTAACACACACTGCATGTGCTTCTGTTCAGTTGGAAGAATTTACTTTCACCCTTGGAGCACGTTGGAACGCCCAGCAGATATCCACAGTGAGGTATGTGAATGGCCTTGTTAATGTACGCTGTACAACGTGAGGTCCAATTGAAAGTAATGGCCACCTGGGGGGGAGGGGGGAAAGAGGCATTACACCAGAGATTTAAGACTTGTTAAACAAATCCTCAGCTCTAGGTAGAGATGGAAATGCTTTTGCTGCCTTTAAAAAGAAGCAATGCTATGTTAAAATGTCTCTAACTCTGTACAATATATCTGCTTAGAAGGGAAAAATGGGAACAGAAGGCAGGTTTTACCTGGAGTTTCTATGACGACCTGCAAGTCTACTTGTTCACTGTGACTGAACTGTTTATAGGAGTTTTGCACTTGCATATATCACCTTTCATCTGAGGGACAAAGAGCATTTTTCAAACGTTAATTAATAGGAACAACCTGTCTGTAAGGTAGAAAAATTGCTCCTGTGCAACCATGCATTTCATTTTACCTACTCAATAAGTGCAGTGAGGATGGAATCAAGGAGACCCGATTCCAAATTCCATGTTCTATCCCTATTGTCACAGTGCCTAACTTTCGGATACATCCCACTATTGGGCTGAAATTTCACACGTTTTGTTCCTGCCCAAAAGAGAAAAGGTTTTGTCCAAAAAAAATCCATTCAGATTTTTTGACTATTGAGAGTGGAAACTATCTATATTTTCCAATTCAAAGACTAAAGAAATCTAACCATGCTATTTTTGGTCAGGGCATTTGAAAGATAAATGATTGGTGTTTGAAAGATTAAATTTGACATGGACCAAGTGCTCATTAAGAGATAGTGCCTTTGCCTGGGTTGAAAAAAAAAAAAAAACAGCTCTGATTTAATAAAGTTATTAACATTGTGAAGCAGCATACTGAAACAGCAGTTGATATATCTATTAACTCTACAGGTGCAGAACTGAAGGGCAGCAGCACTACTGGGTCATCATTAGCTAAGGATAGTAGGGGGAAGTACTGGTATACTGCAGGTGGGATAAGTAGTATCGGACCTAAGAATAGTAATAGATGCATACTGATATTTAGTTCTTATTTGGCATTTTTCTTTGGTAAATCTCAAAAACTTGATTCCCATTAAATTAATTTCTCCTTCTGTAGATCATACATTAACTACAACCCAATCAATGGCTAGGCAGATAACAAGTTGTGACCACTACTACTGATTAGTTAAGCACTGCACACAGCCTATTTTATTTATGTTACCCAGTTTCCCTTATCCCACTCAGCATGCTTGTTGTCTTCTCCACCTGTTATACCTCATCTTTCAAACTGTAAGCTCTTTGGGGCAGGGACTGTCATTTATTATATGTTTGTACAGTACCTAGCACAATGGAGCCCAACCTGGTTCCAGCTTTTAGGTGCTACCACTATAGAAGTGCTAAATTAATGACAACATGCTTTACAAAGGAAAGCAAGTACATTTATCTCCACTTTTCAGATGAGAAACTGAGACAGAGGTGAAATGACTAGCCCAACATCATGTGACAAGTCATTGTCAGAACCAGAATGGAACCATGTTCTGTCTGGACTCCCAGTCTAGGACGCTATACAAGAGTGACAGGACAGGATCTGCCAAATTACTTACAGCAGAAGAAGTTAAACACCTGCAAATGCCAGAATCTAGGAATGGGCGATAGGGGATGGATCACTTGATTTTTAGCAGTTATGTTCATTCCCTCTGAAGCACCTGGCATTGGCCACTGTTGGAAGACAGGATACTGGGCTGCATGGACATTGGTCTGACCCAGTATGACTGTTCTTCTGTTCTGAATTTTTTTTTCCTCCCACACACACGCCTGATAGTACATCAAGCAAGAAAAGGTAAAACCAAGAAAGTTTGCAAATTTTATTAACCATTATATCTATTCTTCTCTCCATGACAAAAAAATCAAACTGCATTTTCAACACTTGATTTGTAATCACCCCAAAATACAGTACTCTGCAGTCAACAAAAACAGTGAACAACTCATTTTGTTGAAGCAGAAAATCAACTACATCTAATTTTAAAGTTACCTTAAAAAGTCAGCCTCTGGCAAAATGAAGCCCTAGAAAATTTCAGTCTCAAAAGTCTAAGTTCCAGAAAATCATGAGTGACTAAAATAGAAGCTTAGAAAGGCAACTTTTGCAAATTTTAACTCCAGCTACCACTACAGCTACAGCTGCATTACACATCCAGATGTGTTCAACATTTCTCTGATGTAATAGCAACACAGACTCAGTCTATTTTTATTTTCAACTTACATTCTCTATTCTCTTTTAACATGTTTAATATGCATTTAAATATAAAAAAGAAATTGCAGGGTTCTTTTCTCAAAGTCACTTTTGTGATGCATCTGTGATTGCACAGCAATTTCTCAGAGTGCTTCAAAACCAGTTTCACTTGCACTGTGCACACACCCAGCCTTTTATCAATTGTATAGTCCAGCTCCGTTATTATTTCTTCACCTCAAATCATTAACTAAACAGCATTGCAGCCAAAAGCGAACTGGCAGAAATCACTTTTAAAAATGTACTGTTTAATTGGTGAATTATTTAGAGGCACAGCAGGTACAAGTAAGATAATACTACCTTTATCCAGTCTGTTTACCTGTTGTTTCACAAGGTGCTCATTATTTTAAATTACTTGATGACAAGAGCATTTAAATAGATTAAAGTGAGAGGATGCATATTTTGTTGTATACACTTTTCCTGTACTTATTTATAAATGAAAGCAGGATGTGCATTCTAGAGCAATGCTACTCAAAGTGGTGGTCTGCGGACCGGTGCCGGTCCATGAGCCATCGGCTGCCAGTCTGCGCGCACATTGGAAAAAAAAAAATTGCCGGTCCTCCACATCAGATAGCTTGAGAAGCTCTGCTCTAGAGGTCAGTACAGGGGATTAGGCATCAAATCTCCTGGACAGGACTCCCAGCTCTGCCAAAGACTTATGATGTAACTGTAGACAAGAGACTTCAACACTTTGGCCTGTATTTTCAAAAATGCTTAGTGATTTTGAGTGCCTCAGTGCTTGGGTGCCCAGTTAGAGTCACTTTAAAGGGTCCTGCTTTTCAATTTGAGGCATCACTAGTCACTTTTGAAAATAGGTAAACTGAAGCATTCAGGATTCCATCTGTAGATTAGGTACACTACCACTGAACTAACTCAATTGCTCTGTGAGGATTTAGCAATTAAATATTTCAAAGAATTTTCAGATTCCATGCTATATAGGTGCAAAGTGTTAGTAAGTGACCATGAATGTTGTGCTATTAACCTTCATACACAAAACAATTAAAACTATGATCATCACATATGGATAAAAATTTACTTGGCAAATGCTGCATATTCTATTGTCCTCACACAGGACTGCCTTATCAAATGGCTAGAGAGAGATATTTTGGAAACCTTAACATAAACTGAGGCTAGCATGCATCCTTCCTATTTCCACAAAGTCTGGAAATGTGGGAAGAAGGCCAGCCAAGCACCCTTAAAGATATTGGCAGTGAGAAAGACTGCAAGGTCTTTTGTTAAGACTTCATTAGAAGGCCCACCTGGTAGAGGGGAGCACTTCTGATATTCCCATTTAAATATGTGGATTTGAAGAGTCTAAATTTCATCTAATCATAACAGCACCCCACTATGAAAATAATTTGGACCAGAACACTGGGGCACTGACGCATCCCAATTTCACATTAAAAGGGAGCCAGTATTCTCAATGCAGGTGCTGTTTAGCTACTCTAGTACAGAAGAGCACATGCTCTGGCAACCCACCCTCAGAACCTGGGCAGCAGGACACAGTCTGCCTCCAGGAAGCATCCACACCAAGGGATGATGCCTGGTACATCAGCTCTTCAAAGCTGACACTGCAATTTCAAGTCTGCCAAAGAAACATTCAAATCCTTTTGGCAGGTTAGGGCAGGACTGCTTCGGATTCCAATACAAGTGACTTGTCCAGTCTCTATTAACAGCCAAGGGAGAACTCTATGTTCTGAAGGGTTTTTCATTATGCATCTGTGTTTCTATTTCATTTAAAAATCTTTCAGAAGAGCAGTCTCTTCATCCCCTGCATTCTATTAATCGGGGATGATGTATCTGCAGTTCTCTTTACCCGTTTCATTGCTTACAAGGCAGTGGCTTATCTTGAAAACACGATCAGATGCTGTCCCAAAGTAAAGCAGTACTTGTGGCACCTTAGAGACTAACAAATTTGTTAGTCTCTAAGGTACCACAAGTACTGCTTTTCTTTTTGCGAATACAGACTAACACGGCTGCTACTCTGAAACCTGTCCCAAAGAGAATGATGAGCCAGCATCTTGCATTTATTATGTTGTCTCTTCTTAAAAAGGAGCAGAAGTCTAACATATTGGGTTGGGAGTTTTTGAGCAATTCCTTTCTGAGGTCCAAGGTTGACTCCATCAACAAATTGACAGGTCCAATTAAATATTATTGCTGTGAACAGAGCTCTTAGTTTCAAATGACACAATTGTTTGTTAATGGCTAGTGAATGTACCATGTCAGTCAAGACACGAAGTACCTGCCAAAAGTACTGGGAATACCTGCCATGCTGCCAAACGTGCCAGGTACATGCAAGATATTCATCAGCACAGCAGATGTTCTCTATCAGATAAATCCAGGTGAAACACCTGTTGTGCTGCTGAATGTGCCAGGTACCAGTACACCCAGGTTAAAAAACAAACAAACCACCTGTTCTGCTGCGGAGTTTATCAGGCACATGGATTTGGTTGGAAATGTTAATGGCCAGCATCAGTGCAGAAGATGCAGTGGGGGAAAACCAACAGTGAAGGTATTTACAAAACACTTTGAAAAGTGAGTCAACCTTAGCTTAAAGATAAAAGGAAGCAAAGGCTGAAGTAACTAAATGCCTTCTAAGAAGTACTCCTGCTGCCCCACAAACTTGGCTATCCACACACTTCTTTGAATTTGTCCTGTCACTATTGGGTTACACTGACGTCAGCTATCATACTGTACCTATGGTTTGGTTAGTTTGAAAGCATTAATTATTGATATGCAGAAAAAACATTCTTTCCAGTGAAGAAAGAGAAACAGGATGACTCATGGAAAACATGGCTGACGAAAGGCAAACGCTTTTCTTCTATAAAATATTCACAAGGTATGTAATGTGTTGTTGCAAATTTGTAACTTAAAAAACCCGAGCCCCAAATAGATTTCAGTCTTAATATTTCAAGAGCGAGTCAGCTATACAGCTAGGAGTTAACTACTCTGTTTCCTTCTATATCCAGCCAGAATTCTGATGATCCCTCCGAGTCCTTAACTTAATATTCTCAACATCAAGGCCCATGCCTGTCGCCAAGGGATAGCTTTAGGTAACAACGTCCCTACATTTACACAGAGTAAGATGTGCAGGGCACAATCCACTCTCTCTGCTCCTACGACTAGCTCCCTCCCTTAGCTTACACATACCCACTTACTGTGGCAGATTTTTGCTTGTCTAATATGTCCCTAAAATCCCCACCATATTATACGAGCCTCCAACCACCCTTTCATGCCATGAGATTTGACTGTGACAGAAGCAGGCAAACAAATTTAAGAAGTTGACCTGAGGGGCAAGTGAAGATTGGATAAGAGAAAAAGAGGATCCCAATAACCACCCTATGGCGGAATGGGTCTGGGCATTCATGGCCTCTAGGTAAATTGATTATCTGACAATATCAGAGGCATAGGTCTATAGCAGCCAAAGGTCTGAGGAGAACATAGCCTAAGAACACAGCCCAAAAATTTTAATAGAGGGATCATTTGTGAATGTTAGAAGATCCTTGTTCCTTCCCACCTTGGTTAAGGAGCAGAGCATCACAGAGTACAGCATCTGTATCTGACACAAAGGGCCTGGTGTTTTGACCAGCATTGTGTGAAATTCTGTGCTTTTGGCTCTCAGTATTTCAAGTAAATCTTTTCACAGATGAAGTTATTTTTATTATTTACTTTAAGATAGCACCTACAGACCCAGATCAAGGCATGGGGTTCCATTGTGCTAGGTGCTGTATCTCCATATAATAAACATAGTTGTGGTACAAAGAAATCACCATATCAACAGTTCTGACTTATGTTAGTTCATGCTCTGAGTTCCTCTGTCAGTTTTGGGTTTAAAAAAAAAACAAAAACACAAAAAACCATCTCTGAACAAGTTTAATCCATTGTGGGGGTTAGAATATAAAATCTTTGAGTTTGATCATGTTTCTAGCATACATGGGCCCAGCTCCAGTCTGAAACCATTATGTTGCCCTGAAACAGATGTAACTGGTTATGAAAGTATGACACAGATTCATTAATGAGGCCCCAGACTTCTGCCTATCACCTCCTTTTCGAGGGCACTTCAACTCCAAAAGGTAGAAATTGAACCCAGATTCTAATAGATCTGCTCTAGGAATTATTTTGGGGAAGTTCTATGGCCTGTGTTATACAGATGATCATAATGGTCCCTTCTGGCCTTGGAATCTACTACTTTATGCATATGGCCCCACAGACCACAAGCCACCAAGGCCAAACCAAACACACCCAATTTATTATGTACTACTTCAGAGAGCATGGATAATAGAATAATAAGTGACTGTGACACAGCTGACAAAATAAAATTAATACCACCACTATGCTCTATGTCAGTGGATAGACAGCTTCAATTTCCTATGCTGCATACCTGACAACATTTGAAACCGAATATAAATAAGGACATCTGACGAGAAAAAAAAAAGTGGGTTCTTCTTTAAATGCCAGTGAAATATAAAGGAATGGGGAAACTTTCTGGTGGGATGGACTGAGAAAATGGCAAATCTCACTAAAAATTGGGGGATTTTCTCCCATCAAGTCAGGATGATTGCCATGGATAGACGTTATCAATCCAGTGACTTTAAAAATACACTAATACTTATTTTTAAAAAACATTACATGAAAACAAATTAAGAAAAAATGTTTTCTTCCCCATCAGCCCACCTTCAAGTGAATTTTATGCTGGTGAAAAGGGCTGGATTGACAGCCATGGAGACTGAAGTCTTATATAGCCACAAAACAGTTAAGTTGTGGACAGGGCAGCATGAGCTACCCTATCCTAGCTGCCTCAACTATGATTTAGAGTTACCACTCCCATGGGTGTAATGTTTATTACCACAGTAGTAAGAGTCCCAAAAGTGTTGGACTGGACTGTTTACTATGGCTTTTCTAGTACTCTGTGACAAACCATGAAAATAGTGAGTTCCAGAATGAACAACTCAGAAAGTGTCCTGCTTGCTGTGTTGGTAATTTTGGCCATCTGACAGCTCCAGGAAGTAGTCAATTCCTTGGCTTCTCCACTGACTGGATAAAAATAGGGGACATGGGAATTCTGAAGCAAAAGTAGAATGTTAATTTGCATGTTCATTCTCAGATTTCCTTTGCATCATATTGCCAGTTCATAGCAGAACTGAAGTCTGAATTTGGAGGGATTCCCTTCATTGAGCTCCTGTTATCCTTAATAAGATTTAAATAAGGAAAGAAGGCACTAGAATTAAGACAAAACAAATAAGGTACATTATTATTTTGATACTGTTGAAGCATTCATGGTAATTTAAAGCATACTGTTTAGGTAATTTTAGGACAGGAGAATGCCAGTCACAGTTGATCAGCAATAAAAAACGAGGCACATGAAGTGAGCTTTCAGGAAAGATTTGAGGATAAAAGTGAAGGATAGCGGTAAAGTGTGGCACAGTGTAAGTGATCTGGTGAAAAGGAGGATTAGAGAGACTACACAAAATAGCTAAAGCTAGTAAAACAATTATAGGAACTGAAAAGTAATGAGCAAAGAGGATTTCCAAGCATTGTAGCAAATGGTGAAAGGAAAAAGCATATTTTTCTTAAGAAAGTTAATATGGAATTAAAAATTGAGGATCAATAGGGCCTGACCAAGTTAGAGAAATAGTGGAGAGCAGAAAAGAACACTGCAGGATTGTCTAATCTCTCTTCTCCTTGAGACTAACAACAAAAAACCTCAAGAATGAGAATGTAGGATAGGAAGCGAATATGATGCTTTCAGACGCAAATTATGCAATGGCAACTAGGCACTAAAAAAAGTGCATAACAAATCAACCGAAAAAGGTTTCTCATTGCTTTCTGGTTCAAATTAACACATTCCCATACATCTCATCCTGCAGCAGCAATCATACAATGACCATATTCTTTTCTGTGATGAGTGTTACTTTGAGTATGTAAGGCTAGTGATACAAGAATCTTCCTGAGACATTTGTGCTCATTTTAATGGTCAACATTCTATGGAAACAGCTCTGCAAAACTTGGCTATGCCAATTCACAGGTTTCTGCATGAACAATTATTTGAACAACAATTATTTTCCTTCCATTCACACAGGTTAACTCTGTTGTGTGTAAAAAGAAAAGGAATACCGGTGGCACCTTAGAGACTAAAATTTATTAGAGCATAAGCTTTCGTGAGCTACAGCTCACTTCATCGGATGCATCCGGTGCCACCGGTACTCCTTTTCTTTTTGCGAATACAGACTAACACGGCTGCTACTCTGAAATCTGTTGTGTGTGGTTTCCACATTAAAATCATTAATTGGCCCAAGTCTGCTTAAAAAAAAAAAAAAAAAAAAAAAAAAAAAAAAAGAGAAACAATTAATGAACCATTCAACAAACCTAGAGCTAGGTTGTGGTTTGTGGCAAAACCCAGAATAGGCTAGGATTGCATGGGTGGGGGTAGGGTGGAGGTTACAAAGACATTTCACACATCTTGAGTCTGGTTTCTGGCCAACAAACAGAAATCTGAATCCTTCTCCCTTGTTACTAGTCAGAGCATTCCTGATTAATCCAATTTATGAAGACTGAACCATTAGCACATTAAGAGATTCCCCAAAGCTCCCATTCAATTATAAAGTGGCAGCAAAAAGGGCAAAACATGCATTTGATTTGATTAATGGGGACACAGAATTTAAATCAAAGGAGATGCTATCATTATTCTTTGGTCCCTGTGCACTGTGGCAATAGGTTCATTAAATAGATAAGACAATTATTACATAGGACAGTGGTTTAGTGTTTGAGAACCTGCTCTACGATTCAAATATTGCACTGCAAAACAACCCTTCCAAAGAGGTAAATGTCCTTAAAGTGATATCACATAGGACAATAATACTAGATCATAAATATCTAGAGATGAGGCAGCTGCACTTGCCAAACATATGGGGGAACTTTTAATAGAGGTAAATTATGATAAAGGTAAATAATTGTCAGAAATATTTTTATTGTTGCACTTACCCTAGTAATGCTTAACACTTGGAGTTGACATAATGATTAAGACAATATTCCAGTCACTTTTATCCAAAGTGCTTTACAAAGGGGGAAACTATTAACCCCCTTTAAAGTAGGAGAAACAGAGACAGATCTTAAGTAACTTGCCCAAGATTACACAGTGTGTCAAAGAAAGTTCCCCTTACTGCTGATCTCGGTCTTTAATAACCTGACCTTATTACCTCTAATATAATACGATTCTTTATAAAAAGCCTTCTTAACACACTAAGAATTTGAAGGATAGTTTTTTTTATATAAAGAGTGTATAACATATACAAAGAGAAGTTTCAGGGAAGTAGAATTGGCTAGAAATTTTTTCAGTGAACTTTTTGTCAAAGTACTGATTTCTAACTGAAATTTTTCATGGAAATGTATCACTTCAGACAAAAAAAACAAAACAAAAAAACAAACAACTTTTGTTGGGAAAACGTCTCAGTTCCAGGATGGAATTTCAGATCAAAGCCAGAGACATCACATTACCGCAGAATACCCCATAGTCCTGTGGTCAGGGCCCCCCCCTGTGATGTTGGAGACCCAGGTTAAAGTCACTGCTTTGACTAAATTAATAATCTCTTTTCTCCCTACTTTTTGGCCAAAATAGATAAATAAATAAATAAATCTCTCAGATATGTACTGATACAGAGGGGGAAATGTCTAAAATATTAAAATTGTCATAGGAGAGGGAAATCACTTTCCACCCCCGCTTGGCAATGAAAAGAAAATGAATGTTCTTTCACCACTAGGTAGATAACCAAGCTTACCTGGTGGTCTCAGTTTAATTCCTAACAAACTCTGGTGTCAATATAAAAAAAGCTGCATGACAATTGGCACTTAGTACTAATGTTTCTGGCAGTTTCAGCAGAGAGGCTGCCAGACTATTCCTTTATCTGCAGAGGTACTCCCTCTAACTCAGGGCGAGTCATGCTGGCAGTGCAGCATCAATGAAACATTCATTGCTGCTGCCTGCACTATGCCGTATTTGTTGCCACATGCATCTCCACCTATGGTTTGGGAGAGACTATTTTTAAAATAACTGAAATACTAATAGTAAATTAAATAAAAAAAAGCAGAAAGCAGAGAATGTAACCTCTCAGAGCTGTCACGCAGAAACCTTGCAACAAGCACCAAATTCCTGAGTTAAAAAAAAAAAAAAGATTGAATGTGCTCAAGAAAGAAATGTAGCTGACTCTGAGACAAGGGAAGTGAAAGAGCGAGATATAGTGTGGTTCTGTGGATAGGGCTTGAGACTGGGACATGCATTCTGTTCCCAGCTCTGCCACTGACTTGCCCCAAAGAACTTACAATCTAAGCAGACAGACAAAGGGTTGGATGGGAAACCAAGGCACAAAGAGGTGAAGCAAGTTGCCCAAGATACAGCTGAAATACATGTTTGATATGGCTATTCCTTTTATGACAGGTTTCAGAGTAGCAGCCATATTAGTCTGTATTCACAAAAAGAAAAGGAGTACTTGTGGCACCTTAGAAACTAACAAATTTATTTGAGCATAAGCTTTCGTGAGCTACAGCTCACTTCAAAATGCATCCGATGAAGTAAGCTGTAGCTCACGAAAGCTTATGCTCAAATAAATTTGTTAGTCTCTAAGGTGCCACAAGTACTCCTTTTCTTATTCCTTTTATGAATCTTTATGATGTTCAAAGGCAATAATATAACCCACAGTTCAAAATGAAGTTCTTCTTAAAACAATAACTCTGCACAATGAATTCTTAACATTATTGCAATTTGTAGTGAAGTATTAACAGTCAAATTTCCAAATTCATTAAAAAAAAAAAAAAGGTGAATTAGCCGTCCACTAATGTTTATTTTAAATGGTTAGGAATTCCAGAGGATTACAAGTAGTTTCTTAAAATAATATGCTAAACACATTTTGTTAACATGGAATCATGCCTGACTCCCAAAACCTACCCCACTATTTAGTCAGTCAGTACTTGGGTGTTTTTCACCCCTATGAAAGAGTGAATAAATGACTTAGACAAAGAACAACAACTTAAAAAGAAAAAGGAGTACTTGTGGCATCTGAGAGACTAACAAATTTATTAGAGCATAAGCTTTCATGAGCTACAGCTCACTTCATTGGATACATTTGGTGGAAAAAACAAAGGGGAGATTGATATACACACACTCACACAGAGAACATGAAACAATGGGTTTATCATACACACTGTAAGGAGAAAAGAAAAGGAGTACTTGTGGCACCTTAGCGACTAACAAATTTATTAGAGCATAAGCTTTCGTGAGCTACAGCTCACTTCATCGGATACCAAATGCATCCGATGAAGTGAGCTGTAGCTCACGAAAGCTTATGCTCTAATAAATTTGTTAGTCTCTAAGGTGCCACAAGTACTCCTTTTCTTTTTGCGAATACAGACTAACACGGCTGCTACTCTGAAAACTGTAAGGAGAGTGATCACTTAAGATAAGCCATCACCAGCAGCGGGGGGGGGGGGGGGGGGGGGGAAGAGGGGCAAATACTCACCAGCAACCACACACCACACAACAGAACCACTAACCCAGGAACCTATCCTTGCAACAAAGCCCATTGCCAACTCTGTCCACATATCTATTCAGGGGATACCATCATAGGGCCTAATCACATCAGCCACACTATCAGAGGCTCGTTAACCTGTGCATCTACCAATGTGATATATGCCATCATGTGCCAGCAATGCCCCTCTGCCATGTACATTGGTCAAACTGGACAGTCTCTACGTAAAAGAATGAATGGACACAAATCAGACGTCAAGAATTATAACATTCAAAAACCAGTCCGAGAACACTTCAATCTCTCTGGTCACTCGATCACAGACCCAAGAGTGGCTATCCTTCAACAAAAAAGCTTCAAAAATAGACTCCAAAGAGAGACTGCTGAATTGGAATTAATTTGCAAACTGGATACAATTAACTTAGGCTTGAATAGAGACTGGGAATGGATGAGTCATGACACAAAGTAAAACTATTTCCCCATGTTATTTCTTCCCCCCGCCCCCCACTGTTCCTCAGATATTCTTGTTAACTGCTGGAAATAGCCTACCTTGCTTAAAGAAAAGTAGTACCCGTGGCACCTTAGAGACTAACAAATTTATTAGAGCATAAGCTTTCGTGAGCTACAGCTCACCCTACCTTGCTTGTCACCATAAAGGTTTTCCTCCTTTCCCCCCCGCTGCTAGTGATGGCTTATCTTAAGTGATCACTCTCCTTACAGTTTTCAGAGTAGTAGCCGTGTTAGTCTGTATTCGCAAAAAGAAAAGCAGTACTTGTGGCACCTTAGAGACCTACAAATTTATTAGAGCATAAGCTTTCGTGAGCTACAGCTCACTTCGTCCGAGTCTCTAAGGTGCCACAAGTATTCCTTTTCTTTTTTCTCCTTACAGTGTGTATGATAAACCCATTGTTTCATGTTGTGTGTGTGTGTATCAATCTCCCGTTTTTTCCACCAAATGCATCCGATGAAGTGAGCTGTAGCTCACGAAAGCTTATGCTCTAATAAATTTGTTAGTCTCTAAGGTGCCACAAGTACTCCTTTTCTTTTTGCGAATACAGACTAACACGGCTGCTACTCTGAAACAACAACTGAGATATTCATTGACTTTGAGGGAATAAAACTCCTTACCTTTGATCAATATGCTGTGGTTACCATAATAAAATATTGGAGTAATGGGATTAGATGTTACATGAAGGAACAAGAATGCAGCCTGCAGGACTCTACTCTTTGCCAGGAATCCCCCACTAGACTTTACATAGACTTTTTGGGCACCAGGGAGAAAGGGCCTAGTCACTTTCAGTTTGTCATTCAGTAGTAGCACAATGTTCCTGTATTTGGGTATCTGGCAGGGCAGCAGCATATATGAGTGAACTTCCCTTCTTTGCTATGCCTCTCATTTTCGCTGACATCTGTATTGAAATATCCACAGATTAATGAAAACACATAAGAGGTAGGCAAGGTATTTTATTTTAGAAGTGTATTTTTAATATAAAAAAAAAAGAAAGACATACAAATCTAAATTTTGGACCTAAACTATTTGATAGCGTCCCTTTGATTTATCTTAGCTTTAAATGGAGTCATCAATAATTACTACAATTTTGGAGATACTCCAGCTCCTGCCAAAGTAGTCAAGAAAATGATGTCATTTAAAGCCCATTCTCCATTTTTCCAACCAAGGTTAATGAATAATCTTTGTGTGTTTTTAAAATTTAAAAATATAAAGGAAATCATCATGAATTAAAGACAAACCTTCAAATCAGATAAATCCATGTGTGATTCTATGTTGACCTGGGAAATTAAGTTCCAGTGTGAAAAACAGAAATATTTGAAAAGCTATTTGAGTGAGCAAAATAAGTAACTAAAATTTAAGGGCACTCATTTCTCACCACAGAACTTAAAGACTTTAATATTGGTTCCAAGCTGGAAAATCTTTATCTTAGCAGGAAAGGGAGTGTGGGGGTTGGGAGGGGGAGGAAGGGGAGGGAACTGGCAAGAACACACACAGGGATACTTGTCAAAAAATGTTCAATCCAGTATTAGTTGTAATGTTGTTGCCATTTTTAATAATTAATTTCTATTATATTACACTAAATATCTACCCTAACGGCCTATAGTGAGAAATCTTTTGGTAAATCCAGACATTATTTAATCATGTGGCTATGAAATCATTCATATCCTATTGCTATGGAAACAATGATGTCATCACAATCATAAGATCATGATTACCTTGTGATACTGTGCTGATGATTGTGAAGATGGAATTAGTTAAGAGGAAAAAAGATTTTTCAGTTTAACCCAAATATTTCTTGCGTAGCTCTTTGGTGACCTACTCTAGATACAGTACATTTCCCACTGAACAAGTGATGTACAATGGCTGAGTAGTCTCATTACTATAATGATTTATTCATAATGTTCAATTAAATGCCGATATTGTTAACCATTCTTGTGTTGATTCTCAAACCAGGAAGTGCAAAGACATGAAACAATGAAAATATGTATTTTTTTAAAAAAAGATCATTAAGGTTTTTGAATCTGAAAATGGGTTTGTGATTGAGTTTAGGACAATTATTATTTCATTCTGGACTGTTTCAGATATCCCTTCACTCAACAATAGACTTTGGGAGACGCCAGTCCACATCTGAGCTTTCTGGGAACGTTCAAACTAACAAACAATGGTGTCGGCCTGCAAAAAGCTGAACCATTCATGGACACGTGACTTGCCCAGGTGGCTACAAACTCCATCTTGTTGCTGTGATTTTGCACAGAAGAACAAAGGGGTTTCTGCCCACAAAAGAGAATATAACAGCCCCTGGAAGCCTCTCCATTTTGTCTTCAGCTGGCTAGGGGATGGCCCCTCCACCCCAAAGAGATGCCTGAAAGAATCTTAATCGAAGGACAGTAACTACGGGGGTGAGTGATTGCGGGACCCAGGCCATAAACTACAATGTTGGTCTGAAAAGGATTGGGCCCAGACTAGGAAGGCGTCTAGTCTGTGAAAGAAGCTTATTGGAACATCTCTGAGGGTGAGATTTCACCTGTAATCAGTTTCTTAATGCGTTAGGCTTAGACTTGTGTGTTTTGTTTTATTTTGCTTGCTAACTTACTTTGTTCTGTCTGTTATTACTTGAAACCACTTAAATCCTACTTCTTATACTAAATCACTTATTAATTAACCGTAAGTAATTAATACCTGGGGGAGCAAACAGCTGTGGATATCTCTATCAGTGTTATAGAGGGTGGACAACTTATGAATTTACCCTGTGTAAGCTTTATACAAAGTAAAACGGATTTATATGGGGTTTGGATCCCATTGGGAGCTGGGTTTCTGGGTGCTAGAGACGGGAGCACTTGCTAAGCTGTTTTCAGTCACTGCTCCCTCCTTTTAGTCTAAATTTAAGCCCCTTTCTCAGAGAGGGTAAAAAAGGTATATTTTTAGCTTCACATAAGCAGATGTATGAATCTAATTCACAAGTAAATTATGAAGAGAGTGTACTCATAGTTTGAGCAAGGCATATGATGAGATGCTCAATAATCTAAACTGAGAAAGAAGCCAATGTCTAAAGCAAATGTAGCTCCCATGAAAACACAACTTTGAATTAATGAAAAGCATAATGGATTAACAATAGCAATAGAGTTTATATTTACTTGAACATTTGCAGATATTTATAGTGCTGGAGCGTCTTCTCTCAGAGCGATTTACATGTGAAATGAAAAGAATACTGGAGTTTTAGGGCCTTCAGTCACAGAACAGCAGGTTTATCACATTTATCACTTAAAACTCCTTCTCTTGCACTCAGGATGTCTCACTTGATTGCAAGACACTGAATGTTGCTGGTTACCAATTTTTTTTCTAGGATGGTAGTAACTGTCACTGTTATTACCAAAAGGTACCTGTCTTGGATGCATGAAATGAGGTTGGTGGTTTCCAATCCAGTGTCTAGTGGTGTCCAGATACACTTGCAGGAAAGAAAAAAAATATCTGTGTATGTGCACACACATGTAGGGGAAATGTACGGAACATTACATCTCATTGAACCACCTGGATTAAAACATCCCCGTTCTAAACAGAATGCCATGCGAGTCCCATTAAAAATCCCAAGTGGGAGGGACCTCAGCTATACATCTCTTCTGAATGGCAACACATGACCCTTAACTCCACAATGGGGTACTAGTTCTGTAATGTCTCAGAAAGAAAGTATTCCTCCTGAGCCACTGACAGTGCCTGCTGCAGCAGCTTCTGCAAAGCACTCTCATCCAAGGAGGACAGGATAGCAACTCCTATCCCTGCTTGGTCTGTGGAAACTAAGGGGATCACAGCACACAGCCGTATTGGGCACAGGCTATTTTCTTTCTGAGTTTTAGAACCACTATTCTGGAAACATGAGTTATCAATCCCATTATTTATCTACCAGGCAGTAGAGCTGGACTGTGTTGTGACAAAGATCCCTGCAGGCTTCCTACAGACAATTAGAACTGCAGCCAATAAAACTTTATTGCTATATCAATATGCATGATGTGACAAAGCCATCATTTAAAAAAAAAAAAAGAGTTTGTTCATGCTTTCATTATTATTTGTGCCCAAACAACTGTCCAGATAAACTCAGACATGCATACAACATTGCCTTCAATAACTCTAGATAACCCCGTGGCAGCTATAAAACCTGGACAGATCCCTGGAGAATTCTGACTGGCTCCCTTCCTCATAAACCTCGCTCGTTGCTCAAGCACTGCTGTGTCATTGATACTGACTCTTCTTCCAACATCGCCTTGTAACTAACAGGTGGTGTGGTGGAATAGCATTGCTTTCCTTAAGGTTGGATAAAGTAGCACTGTGATCAGATGGCTTCCAGAAGTTCTAAGGAAGTGGTCTTTGGGTATGTCCACAATACAAATAAAAACCCGTGGCTGGCCCATGTCACTGACTTGGGCTCTTCAGCCCCAGGCTAAGGGGCTGTTTCATTGCAGTGTAGAGATCTGGATTCAAGCTTCAGCCTGAGCCCCAGGAGCCCAAATCAGCTGGCACGGGCCAGCCATGCATGTCTAATTGCAGTGTAAACATGCAATGTAGACATGCCCTTAGAGACATCAGCACAGCTCCTGATTACTAGGAAATACAATGCAACACCCCCAGTCATTTAGCACAACAAAGGGTTGTTGTTCACAGAAGAGGACCAAAGTCAATGAAGTAGACAACAGAACTATACTGATTTGCCTCAGTTAATGATCTGGCCTAATAAGTATAAGGATGTGTTTCCTCCAGGACAGGGAGATACAGACTGCCATATGGCTCTATGAATTATCTTAAGTATTTTGCTTGCCTATGTTGTGTCTGATCAACATCTGTTATTTCTCAGTTTACTATGCATTTTGAATATACTCCAAAACCACTCTTAATTGACACAATTAATGATAATATCTAAACATGAAATTTAATCACCCATTGCATCTTGAACAATTAATAATTATGCCACACCCCTAACAATTTGCATTGTGACATTCAATTAATTTGCAAATTTCTCAAGGGTGAAATTGAGGGGCACCCAAGACACGGGTCAAGTGTCATTAGCACCAAGACTTCCTTACTTCTCTGCATACACATTTGTTCCCCTTCCTTAGCATGCATTCATGGCCTCCGGCTCACTCCATCCCCCCCAAACACACCATGGAAAATAAATATGTCCTTCCAAATGCACTACCTGCCATGGAAGGGTCATGGAATTCCTTTGACAATATTAATTCCCATTCCACAGGATGGGGAATCACCACCAATGCAAAAATAAAAATGAATAATTACTGGAACTGGAAGAGACCCTTTTTTTGCACACAGATCACACAAGAACCCTAGGGGAGGCTTAAAGAGAGGACACGAAAGGTAAGTTTTTAGTGAGGAAGTGGTCATTGGTAGGGCAACTAAGGAAGTGGGGAGATTGGGTTGGGGGTAGCTCACTATTGGTTTAGATGGTAGAAAAACGTACATGGACGGCTTCTGCAAACCTTTCAAAACTTAATTCTTGAAGTGGGCTAATTCTTGCTCATACTTACGCTTGGAAGGATCAGATTTTTATGGTAATGTAAACGTCGATTTCACCATACACACTCAAACCAACAAAAGAATATTTCCACTGATAATAAATCAAAATTTACATCTAGGCAGAGTAAGAAAAATGATGCTTGGGAATTGTTTAGAATTTGATTTAGGAATATTTACTTTGTACATTTTGACATACGTTGTCAGTTTGTGTTTTAATGGTTAAAAAGCTTTAACACTTTGAATCTCAGAGTCTACTGCCATCAAATTATTGCCTGATCCCCCTCCCCATAATTTTCTACAATTCTGAAAAATTAAATATATGAAAATAGAAAAAATGCTTTAACTAAACATCAATACTATGCATCAAAATTATAAAAGGGTAAAATTCAAATTCTGCCAAGCCAAACTGGACACTTCAGACTGGAGAAAAGAAATCTCCATAATAGGCAAACCCTGCCCACAAGGAGAATCTGAACAAACAGGCTGAACTCAGAAGGGTTATTGCAGAAGAAAGGCAATAACCATTCTCCAAGGTCATGGAGAGACACTGGAGTCACTCTATGACCACTAGGGTAGTCCTGAGTTTGCAGTAGCTCCTGCGCTGTGGTCTGAGGGTAGGATGAACAGTACAGAGGCAGATCATTGCAAATCCACTATCTCCACTTACCTTGCCTCCAAAAAGCCCTCTTCACCACTGAGGAAGCACTCTCTGCAGAGCTGGATTCCACAGAACATGGAGGACATTCAACCTATATATGGTTCGCTTTCAAATATTCTGATAAACATATCCTACCCCACTCCACAGAGCCACACTAGTTCCACCACAAGCAAGGCCCTCTGTACAACATCTGTGATGGGGAAGGGTGAGGAGACAGGATTTACACCCAATTACCCCTAATTGACTGCTGTGTTTAAGATTTGTTACAGTTATGTTATACAATAGCATATCAAGAATGAAAGAAAAAAAGTAAAAAGAAAAGGAGTACTTGTGGCACCTTAGAGACTAACAAATTTATTAGAGCATAAGCTTTCGTGAGCTACAGCTCACTTCATCGGATGCATTTGGTGGAAAAAACCACCAAATGCATCCGATGAAGTGAGCTGTAGCTCACGAAAGCTTATGCTCTAATAAATTTGTTAGTCTCTAAGGTGCCACAAGTACTCCTTTTCTTTTTGCGAATACAGACTAACACGGCTGCTACTCTGAAACCTGTGATTATGCAAGAAAAAAAGTAGTTCTTGAGTATTTGAGCAATAAAAGTTTTTCCTTTTCTGCTAAAAATCTTCCGAAAACTTTCTGCTTTGCTACCAAGTTGTTTACATTATTAGATTCCCTTTGCAAAATACAAGGCAGCCGGGGGGGGGGGGGGATGTTTTACTCAGTTTATGCAGCCATAGAGAAAGAATTGTTCTGAAACAAGTAAGACGCCCTAGATAATCCATCAAATCCTGAAAATTAGGCTTTGAGCTCACTAACATGCCTGGGTGTACTCTAATAATAATATGTTTTGTATCAAATGTATTCAGCTCTAAGACCTGTTATAGCTGGGAAGTATACAGTATACAGAGAAGTACAGTCTGGAACTACTGAAAACAGAACACGAGAGGAATTTAAATGCATCGGCAGCACCAAATATTTTTTTTGTATACGTTTACACACACAAAAATGTTACCATCTGCCCTCAATAAAAAGGGGACATATTTCTGATTGGTGGCACTAGGACGTACTAGTTTATAATGGCTAGGGTGCTCAGACTGAAAATAGAGAGTCCTTGTGAAAACAGGCAAGCTAGTTACTGAAATGTGTTTGCTCTTCAGAAATCATCATAAACACTTGACCACAGAGTTTGGATTCAAATCTGAACCCTCCCAAAATTTAGAGTTATCCAGAATTGGGGCTTCTGTTTGAGATTAAGTAAAAACTGCCATTCATTTAAAAATGTTGATTATGAATTTTTAAAAAGCACTTTCTGTCAAATGTGACTGTCACTGCTCGGAATAATCTTACTGATTCCAATCTGGCTCAGCCAAAAGTGGCTAACAGTTTTAACTATCCCACAGATGCTCAGTGGCATATGGAAAACTAGTGAGTTAGCTGCTTCACGTCAGTTCCCACTGTACATCTGTCTACACTTTATACCCACCATCACCATGGGCTGTTTCAGCAGAGAGGCTGAATGGACAAAGACTGGTCAGACTTCTTTTCCCAAGAAGCTGGCTTCCTAGGTTAGTCTTGGAACACACTGAATTTGCAGTGCAAAGCGGGAAAGACAGCACTGCCACTGTCTGTCTATGTAGTACCTCTTCTGGAAACAAACTGAGGACTTCATCCTCCAGGGATGTTAATCTAACACTTTTAATAAGTAATTAAAAAAAACATTTAAAAAGAGAAAGAACAGTCTTATTAGACAGTGACCTGTCTTGACCCTCAAAGGATTCCTTAAGGACATGATTTAATTAGATGTTCAAACTTAGGCAAAATTACTTTTTACTCATTAGCTATGTTTGGTCCCACAAAGAATTAATTTGGAAAAGCCAATATCCCTTTTTTGCATACTGCAAATTTAGATTGTAACTGACCTCTTAAAAGGCCCCAATAAGTATGAAGAAATCTCTCACTCTTGGTGGTGAGCCCTCCTCTCACATCATGAGGACTTTGATTACTTTATACTTAGCATTATGAAGACATCCAAGAATGGCATGTGACTTGAGTGGAAATAGTTGGCCTGCCTGGCAAGCCTTCCATTTACAGAATTCCCATTCAGATCCATGGGGGTCCTGTGCCTGGATGACTTGCAGGATTCGGTCCATAACTAGAATTGTGCAAAACTAGATGATTCTGATTCAGAGGCTTGGGTAAATGTTTATTTTTTTTCAGTTTCTATTACTTGGGTTGGCACCCCTGGTTCTGTATACAACCAGTCAAATAGCATTGTCTGATCTTTGTGCTATCCTTAATCAAGGAAGCCAGCCTTTGCAGGACCGGAGCAACAGCTGCAAGATCCTTCATGGAGGAGTCCATTATCTACCCTGAGAAAAAGTGGAACTGGTTCTGTTCATAATCATAATTATAAGCAGTGCTAGTAGCAATATCTATAGTTAAGGTTGCCAGCTACTTTCCATTGCAAGATGTGCTTTCACTTGCTGATAACTTTGCCCCTTAAATCATTTGAGCCACAATTTTCCATAGCAGGTCTCTATCTGAGCTGAATTCTATTTGGAACATTCCAGCAAACAGAAAATCAGTCATTTCCAGGAATAAGGGCACAGGCAACTTTAATTTTAGCACTTCCAGACTTCTAAGTGCTTGGCTTTGTAACTTTAATGTTCATTTAATATAGCTTTTCTTTATGCAATAGTTTACTTATACTGGGGGTAGGTTTTTGAATTCCTACTGCCTTGTTTTGCAATCCCACCAGGTCTCCTGAGACCTAATAAGTGTCAGGTTATTACAGGATGAGAAAGACCCATGAATAACTAGATGCTGCAGGTACTGGTCATCCAGCAGTCCTCCTTCAGAGCCAAGGTTGCAATTTGGCATTCAGAGACATCAGCTGTTTACATTAGGATTTCTAAGACAATCACCACCATGGTGTGTAAATCCTGTTGAGCAGAGTTCCATCTTTCAGATGAGACAAAAATCAGTCCTGACTCTCTGTAATTATTAAAGATTCCATGATTTTGCAAGTGTAGGGGTGTTCACCATAGTGCTCTGGTCCAATTCCAACTCTGAAATTTTGTCTACCAATATTCAGTCAGCTGTTGCAATAGGAAAAGGGAAGTATTCACTCACTGATTTAGGCCATGTCTACACTAGAGAGCTTACAGCAGCACAGCTGTTGAGATTTTTTGAGTAGTTGCTCTATGCCAATAGGAAAGAGAGCTCTCCTGTTGACATAATTAAACCATCTGCAATGAGCAGCAGTAGCTATGTCAGTGGGAGAAGCTCTCCTGCTAACCTAGCACTGTCCACATAGGCGCTTGTTGGTGTAACTTGCATCATTTGGGGGGGGGGGGGAAGGGAGAGAAGGAGGAGAGAGTTCACAGCTCTGAGTGACAAGTTTTACCAACAGAAATGGTAGTGTAGACATAGCTTTAGAAGCAATGTATGTGTGATTTTGTTTGCTGTGTTAAACCCCAAGTCAGTGGGCCTACACATGTACTCAAGTTAGGCTTGTGCTTCAGTACTTTGCTGAACTCAGCCTTAAAAAGAGGTCAGGGTATGTGGGGTTGTGTTTCATCCCAGAGATGGCTGCAGTTTCAGTGGTGTTTAAATGAACCCTGTATACATTTTGGATATCAGTCAGTTTCTAATGCATTTTGGGATGATAGCAGGGAATTATAATACATGCAAAGTTGTTTTCTGATCCATAGTAGCCTGCTCATTTTACCACAATTTTAATGCAGTCTTCCCCCCTCCTTAGTCCCCCATCACTATTTCTTCTGAATGTGACTATTAGACAAACCATGTTAAGAATTTTCAGCTTTGATCTGCATGATGTTTTTGCTGCTAAGTGTAGATTAGAATTATTACACCATGTTCACTAACATTTCATAACTAGCTCTGTATTTCCCAGCAACAGCATTGTTCTCTGCCTGCATATTATCTTCTGTTTATGAGTGAGAAAGGATGAATAGCTTTATTTTACTGTATATTTTTCAGGTATGGCTAATGCATGATGGATGTTCCTTAAGAGATAAAGATGTATAACACAGATATCAAGAGGGGTCAAAGCAAGAAAGATGGGGGAAAAGAGTGCAACTCTCCTCTCCTCTAACAGAAAAAAAAATACTCTTCTTCTCCTCCCTAGCTTGGGGAAGTAGCATCCTCTTCCCTCCCCATCCCCATGACTCCCCATCCAACTTGACTGCTTTGATGTGTGCTCCCCTTCCACTTTCCAACTACATTACAACAGTGAAAGGCAGGAAGTCTGCATGTTGCTATACAAATTCATAGATTCTAAGGACAGAAGGGACACTTATGATCATCTAGTCTGACCTCTCATATAACGAAAGCTATAGAATTTCCCCAAATAAATTCCTAGAGCATGTCTGGGTATATTGTTAATTTGCACAACAAGTAGAAATTAATCTTGGGGTCTCAAATAGTTTATCGTTAAATAAATACCAATAAGGAAAGATGAAATGTGCAAAAGCCAATTCTGGTGATAAGGTGGTATGGGAATGATTGCTGCCTTTAGAAGATAAAAACAGAGGGTTGCTAGTGAATTATAATCTAGAAAATTTCACGTGCATACAAGAAAAGGAGTACTTGTGGCACTGTAGAGACAAATTTATTTGAGCATAAGCTTTCGTGAGCTACAGCTGACTTCATCGGATGCATCCGATGAAGTGAGCTGTAGCTCACAAAAGCTTATGCTCAAATAAATTTGTTAGTCCCTAAGGTGCCACAAGTACTCCTTTTCTTTTTTGCGAATACAGCCTAACACGGCTGCTACTCTGAAACATGTGCATACAGTTTTACTCAAGAAAGTCTCTATGAACAGCTAATTAGTGAACTATTACTAATGATATCTTGTTTCACTGAAAATTGTACTGGCTGTTATTAGCAGTGTTATGCTTAAAGTTGTGACAGTCCTTCCTCTGTGTGTCTTTTTTTGGTCATGGTGAGAGTGTAAAGACATGGAAAATTAACCTGTTTAAGTTTGGTAGAAGTTTCATATCCCCTGTATTTCAATCAAAGAGATTAAGAAGGGTCAAACCAATGGTCCATCTAGCCCAGTGTCCTGTCTGCCAACAGTGGCAGATGCCTGGTACTTCAGAGGGAACGAACAGAATAGGCAATCACTGAGCGATCCGCCATAACCTGTCGTCCACTCCCACCTTCCAAGAATCAGAAGTGCTTCCTAGGACAAGTATTTGCAGAAGCAGGACCTGAATTAAGTTTTTACTCCTTTGTATTTCAGTTAGCACTCCATATCCAATTCAACTCTGAAAGAGAGTCGATTCTAACCTAGGTAGTATGCCAGACTGTTTCAATTGTAGAATTTTTGTGCGCAATGCATGACTAAGTTCCCAAGATATGTTTCTAGGGCTGACAGGTAGGAAAGAATTTTTGCTTAGAACTGAGCAAATCTGATGTGGAATCAGTGAGAAACATGGAACATCACAATGCCTTTTAAAGCAAAAAAAATAATATTTTTTCAGATTAAAACCACAGTTTAAGTCTTCTCAAAGTATCTGGTCTTTTAACATGACCTACTGATACACAATTATAAAATGGATAAATCTGCACTATATTAGCACTTGTGTTACAAAAATATCCAAATACCATAAAATCTTCATACCTCCCTCTCTGTTTTATTCTCTCTATGCAAGGACAAAGGCAAGAGAAAACTGATGATACTGAACTGTGACCAGAACGCTGACTCATATATGACAATGATTAACTTACAAAAGAAAGTGCAAGTGGGGGGAAAAAAAAAAAGGTACCAGAACATGTCTGTGGCATCTGTTAGAAAGTGTTTTTATTAGTAGCCATCACAATTATTGCAGCTGTATATGGTACTATGTATAAAATAAATCAGGCACTATAACATCTAATTACCTATCAGCCCTATGCTCAATATTTAGCATTATTTTGATATGTACATTTTTCTTTGAATAAAGCTAATTAAAAACTAAGAAGTATTTATACTTTGTATCTGAATCAGAATGGCCAACATTAGGATGCACACTTCCACAAGTGGCTGCTCATATCAGAAATTAGGTATCTTAGGTTATTTGGATGCATTAGCTCTGATGAAACACTGCAATCCAGGGATGGGCATGCCATTATATCCAAGGCCCATATAACCAAAGCTTTAAAAAGTCTGAACTGGAAAACCTAGTGTCCAGTTCTCATTCTCATCACAGCTGAAAGTAGATGACCTTACAAAAATACTAAAATAAAGAATCAAGAGACATTGTTGCTTACAATAGTTTTCAGGTGTTTCAGGGTAATTATTGTAGGACATTTCAGTATTGTTTCTTATAAAGGCAAGTTTGAGCTGATCCATCATTTTTCATTAACTCAGTTCTTGGTAATCACATCAGGACATCCAGAAAAGGGTTCAGTTAAATTGTATATCTCAAGACATGCAGACAGACTGAGAAATAAGAAACATAGAAAACTACAGTAAATTTAGAATCCAGGGGGGGGAGAGAAAAAAAAAAACAAAAATTCAGATAAATCCGTTCTGGCTCCAACAGAAAGATGTAAGAGCCAGCAATGTTAGTATTGGCCTTGGACTTTAAAGAGGTTCCGTGCACAGTGATCGGTTATAGAGTAGGTTACATAACCTTACGTGAGCCAGTTACTGGGGCTGCTGGATACAAATGGCAGAAGAGCTGCCAAACACATCGACAGGCCCAGGTGTTTGTCAGTTTGTTACTTCAATCATGAACCCTTAAGGTGGAGTGGAGTGTCAAAAATGACTAATTTTTAAGGTTGTGTTAGCGTAAATCTGACAGAAAGAATGAGAAAATTAGGCTAAAAAAGAAACTGAAAACACCCCTCGCTTTAGATCCTTCCTCATAATGTGCACAGAGAACTTTAGTATCATATTTAACATTGGGAAAGTAGCAAAAAGCTGAATTGATATAGCAAGGTGCCGAGACCCTGGAATATCCCACTTTTTGCCTCCCACGTTCTCACACATCAACCTAGAAATCAGCACTCCCATTAAAAAACATGCATCATCAGAAAACTGCGATTGATTTGCAATGTACATAATTTGTAAGTGTGCATAGGAACTTGTGCTGAAAATTACATCAGAGCACAGAAGTCCCCATCATGGTGCATGTAGCTATTAAACCTTTTGTTTTTTGTATATGGCACCTTTTAACTTTAAGCATACTCCTTGGGTTCCATGCAAAGCCTATTGATGGTCAATGGACTCCTTTCCATTGGATTTAGCAGGCTTTGGCTCAGACCGTGTGCAAAATTCAGGAACCACCTTTGCTTTCATTACCAACGACAGGAAAAATCACATACTGTGTCCTCATGGATCCGTTTGCTCTTTTCATATAGGGAAATAACAGCCCTCAGTTCAGAGTGCCTACACAAATGGTGTTTTCAGGATATCCACATTCAAATGCAGCTGCCAAGAAGTTGAGTGTTTTAAAGCATTTCCAATAAGCTGAAACCGTTTGGATATGTAATACAATACTTTGCGTAAGTCTGAGGAGGTAAACAGGTCTCATCCTTTAGTAGAATCCTCTGGTTTCATGAGCAACAAGAATGGGATCAGAAAATATATTCATGTAACAGTAGGGAACAAGTTTCTTTGCCCTATTGCCACAGTTCATTTTATTCTGTGTTGTTCTACTTTGTCTGCTCATCAAATTTATTCAGTTTTTATACAGACAGAGGCACAGGGAAAAAAAATAAATAAAAATCAAAATAAAGCTATAGAAATAATTTCCTCATGTAACTTTAGATTATTTTTTAGTACATGGAATGGGAGGATGGTAGTAAACTGTTGGCAAGAATTTATTTTCATCTTTTTTCATAAGTGGCCAAATATATGCAAAATACAATTAGTAAGTTAGTTAGAGAAAAAACACATAAGGCACCCTCCTCTCTAAAAAGCTGGTGTTTTTAGTAGAATAGTTTTTGTACAAGACATATATGTAAAAGGACAGTAAGAACTAGTCTGGATCTTAAAATTTTTATACACATATACATATAGTCACAAAATTCTGATAAAAATACATTTTCCATTTTTAAGTGTAAACATTTACCTGACATGCTGGAAACCCAAACAGAATAGTGCTAATGCAGAAAAACTGGATAGAGAAACTGATTATGAACAAATAATGAAACTGACTATGCTTATTTTCTTGTACATAGTGAGCAACATGCAAGTCATAAAAACATAACTTATGGAAAGAAGAAAACAGGCTTTAAAAAAAATGATTTCAGTTTCACTACTGTAGACCCCAGGCCTACAAACAGCTCTGTATAGGTAGATTCCTATGCTTGAACAGGAGGGACCCACTGAATCAGTGGGATTCAGCTCACAAGAAATGTCTTGCAGGATCAGAATCCTAAATGTACCACCAGTAACACAAGTAAGTAACATGTACGTTTACACATACATTCTAATCTTATGGGGCTGATCCTGCCAACTTCTACTCATGCAAGTTGCCTTTATTCACACAAATATTCCCATCAAAGTCACTAGGACTAATCCTGTGAGTAAAAGACTACTCACGTGAGTAAGTCTGGTTTCAGAGTAGCAGCCGTGTTAGTCTGTATTCGCAAAAAGAAAAGGAGTACTTGTGGCACCTTAGAGACTAACAAATTTATTAGAGCATAAGCTTTCGTGAGCTACAGCTCACTTCATCGGATGCATTTGGTGGAAAAAACAGAGGAGAGATTTATATACACACAAACCCATTGTTTCATGTTCTCTGTGTATCATACACACTGTAAGGAGAGTGATCACTTAAGATAAGCCATCACCCACAGCAGGGGGGGGAAAAGGAGGAAAACCTTCCATGGTGACAAGCAGGTAGGCTAATTCCAGCAGTTAACAAGAATATCAGAGGAACAGTGGGGGGTGGGGTGGGGTGGGGGGGAGAAATACCATGGGGAAATAGTTTTACTTTGTGTAATGACTCATCCATTCCCAGTCTCTATTCAAGCCTAAGTTAATTGTATCCAGTTTGCAAATTAATTCCAATTCAGCAGTCTCTCGTTGGAGTCTGTTTTTGAAGCTTTTTTGTTGAAGGATAGCCACTCTTAGGTCTG
The DNA here is from genome assembly GCF_009764565.3 of Dermochelys coriacea. Classification (NCBI taxonomy): domain Eukaryota; kingdom Metazoa; phylum Chordata; order Testudines; family Dermochelyidae; genus Dermochelys; species Dermochelys coriacea. The sequence continues at coordinate 65,013,159 of NC_050074.1, forward strand.
TGATCGAGTGACCAGAGAGATTGAAGTGTTCTCCAACTGGTTTTTGAATGTTATAATTCTTGACGTCTGATTTGTGTCCATTCATTCTTTTACGTAGAGACTGTCCAGTTTGGCCAATGTACATGGCAGAGGGGCATTGCTGGCACATGATGGCATATATCACATTGGTAGATGCGCAGGTGAACGAGCCTCTGATAGTGTGGCTGATGTGATTAGGCCCTATGATGGTATCCCCTGAATAGATATGTGGACAGAGTTGGCAATGGGCTTTGTTGCAAGGATAGGTTCCTGGGTTAGTGGTTCTGTTGTGTGGTGTGTGGTTGCTGGTGAGTATTTGCTTCAGATTGGGGGGCTGTCTGTAAGCAAGGACTGGTCTGTCTCCCAAGATCTGAGAGAGCGATGGCTCGTCCTTCAGGATAGGTTGTAGATCCTTGATGATGCGCTGGAGAGGTTTTAGTTGGGGGCTGAAGGTGATGGCTAGTGGCGTTCTGTTGTTTTCTTTGTTGGGCCTGTCCTGTAGTAGGTGACTTCTGGGTACTCTTCTGGCTCTGTCAATCTGTTTCTTCACTTCAGCAGGTGGGTATTGTAGTTGTAGGAATGCAAATGGTTCCCGTAACCCACCCAGCAATATTGTTAATCTATCCAACTATACTCTTAGCCCAGCGGAAGAATCTGTCCTATCTCGGGGCCTCTCCTTTTGCCCCTCCACCCCCACGAACATGGTACAGCTCTGTGGTGACCTAGAATCCTATTTTCGACGTCTCAGACTCAAGGAATATTTCCAACACACCTCTGACCAACATATTAACCCACAGAGACCTTCCTGCCAACACTACAAAAAGAAGGATTCTGGGTGGACTCCTCCTGAAGGTCGAAACAGCAGCCTGGATTTCTACATAGACTGCTTCCGCCGACGTGCACGAGCTGAAATTGTGGAAAAGCAGCATCGCTTACCCCATAACCTCAGCCATGCAGAACACAGTGCCATCCACAGCCTCAGAAACAACTCTGACATCATAATCAAAAAGGCTGACAAAGGAGGTGCTGTCGTCATCATGAATAGGTCGGAGTATGAACAAGAGGCTACTAGGCAGCTCTCCAACACCACTTTCTAAAAGCCATTACCCTCTGATCCCACTGAGAGTTACCAAAAGAAACTACAGCATTTGCTCAAGAAACTCCCTGAAAAAGCACAAGAACAAATCCGCACAGACACACCCCTGGAGCCCCGACCTGGGGTATTCTATCTGCTACCCAAGATCCATAAACCTGGAAATCCTGGACGCCCCATCATCTCAGGCATTGGCACCCTGACAGCAGGATTGTCTGGCTATGTAGATTCCCTCCTCAGGCCCTTCGTTACCAGCACTCCCAGCTATCTTCGAGACACCACCGATTTCCTGAGGAAACTACAGTCCATTGGTGATCTTCCTAAAAACACCATCCTAGCCACTATGGATGTAGAAGCCCTCTACACCAACATTCCACACAAAGATGGACTACAAGCCGTCAGGAACAGTATCCCCGATACTGTCACGGCTAACCTGGTGGCAGAACTTTGTGACTTTGTCCTGACCCATAACTATTTCACATTTGGTGACAATGTATACCTTCAAATCAGCGGCACTGCGATGGGTACCCGCATGGCCCCACAGTATGCCAACATTTTTATGGCTGACTTAGAACAACGCTTCCTCAGCTCTCGTCCCCTAATGCCCCTACTCTACTTGCGCTACATTGATGACATCTTCATCATCTGGACCCATGGAAAAGAAGCTCTTGAGGTATTCCACCATGGTTTCAACAATTTCCATCCCACCATCAACCTCAGCCTGGACCAGTCCACACAAGAGAGCCACTTCCTGGACACTACGGTGCTAATAAGCGATGGTCACATAAACACCACCCTATATCGGAAACCTACTGACCGCTATTCCTACCTACATGCCTCTAGCTTTCATCCAGATCATACCACTCGATCCATTGTCTACAGCCAAGCGCTACGATATAACCGTATTTGCTCCAACCCCTCAGACAGAGACAAACACCTACAAGATCTCTATCATGCATTCCTACAACTACAATACCCACCTGCTGAAGTGAAGAAACAGATTGACAGAGCCAGAAGAGTACCCAGAAGTCACCTACTACAGGACAGGCCCAACAAAGAAAACAACAGAACGCCACTAGCCATCACCTTCAGCCCCCAACTAAAACCTCTCCAGCGCATCATCAAGGATCTACAACCTATCCTGAAGGACGAGCCATCGCTCTCTCAGATCTTGGGAGACAGACCAGTCCTTGCTTACAGACAGCCCCCCAATCTGAAGCAAATACTCACCAGCAACCACACACCACACAACAGAACCACTAACCCAGGAACCTATCCTTGCAACAAAGCCCCTTGCCAACTCTGTCCACATATCTATTCAGGGGATACCATCATAGGGCCTGATCACATCAGCCACACTATCAGAGGCTCGTTCACCTGCGCATCTACCAATGTGATATATGCCATCATGTGCCAGCAATGCCCCTCTGCCATGTACATTGGCCAAACTGGACAGTCTCTACGTAAAAGAATGAATGGACACAAATCAGACGTCAAGAATTATAACATTCAAAAACCAGTTGGAGAACACTTCAATCTCTCTGGTCACTCGATCACAGACCTAAGAGTGGCTATCCTTCAGCAAAAAAGCTTCAAAAACAGACTCCAACGAGAGACTGCTGAATTGGAATTAATTTGCAAACTGGATACAATTAACTTAGGCTTGAATAGAGACTGGGAATGGATGAGTCATTACACAAAGTAAAACTATTTCCCCATGGTATTTCTCCCTCCCACCCCACCCCCCACTGTTCCTCTGATATTCTTGTTAACTGCTGGAATTAGCCTACCTGCTTGTCACCATGGAAGGTTTTCCTCCTTTCCCCCCCCTGCTGTGGGTGATGGCTTATCTTAAGTGATCACTCTCCTTACAGTGTGTATGATAAACCCATTGTTTCATGTTCTCTGTGTGTGTGTGTGTGTATATAAATCTCTCCTCTGTTTTTTCCACCAAATGCATCCGATGAAGTGAGCTGTAGCTCACGAAAGCTTATGCTCTAATAAATTTGTTAGTCTCTAAGGTGCCACAAGTACTCCTTTTCTTTTTGTGAGTAAGTCTGTAGATCAAACCAATGGCAAAATCTTTTATAGTCGCATAGTAACTTTCCTCAGTGATGAAGTTCAGTATAACCTGAAGTGAGATTTGCACATAGCAGTTTACTGAAACAATTTGGGGCTTCCACTCCAATTTACTGTAAATGGAGTTTTTATATAAAGGAGAAAAGAGGGATATATAATTGAGGGACAGGAATTTATCTTCCTAACACACACCTTGTAAGGCTACTACTCCATTACAGATGGGAAACTGAAGCATGGAGAGGCTAAGGTCCAGATTTTTTAAAGCATTTGGGTGCTCCTATGCTCAGGATTACAACTCCTAACTAATTTAGGTATCTAAAACTTTTCAAAAAACAGAATTAGGGGCCTAAACGCCCATTGACTTCAAAACAGATTTTGGCTCCTAGGTGCCTAAATCCCTTTTGAAAATGAGATTAAACACCTAAATTAATTAGGCATTGCACTGCCGAGCACTGAAATGACTCAATACCTTTAAAAATCTGGGTCTAGGTGACTTCTCCAAGATCACAGAAGAAATCTGTGGCAGACCGGGGAATTGAACCCTGGTCTCGAGAGTGCTAATGACTGGACTGCCCTTCCTCTCCTAGTACAATATAAGCAGTTTCTACTGCACAAGGTTTTTACCTTGTGTTCCACGGACTTCAGTGAGAGTTTGATCAAGCTCTTTGACAGTGTCCTTATAAAATGACTTCACCGGATTGCGTGTTTGTTCTAGTCTATATAAAATATATTGGTTTAATAGAAGTTCTGATCCTCTGACAATATACTCTTCTAATTGGTTTCCACTGTGCTATAAAGCTGAGGCTTGTCAGGGCTGTAAATTTAGCCCATGCACTCATGTTTTCCCACCCCCTTTAAAAGAGAAAAGTTAAATTCTAATAATAATGAAATTAGTCTTTTTGTCAGAAGTGGTCTCATCAGAAGAAACGCTCGCAGCAAAGTCTCTGCTTATTTAACTGATCACCGATTTCATTATTTGATTAATTCCTTCTCCCTGCCACCACCAGCCTGATCCTTAAACATAATAAAAATGAAGGCAGACAGGCAGGACAGGAGTCCAGCCAGCAAATTTGTGTGGATCCCTGTTGATTATTCCAGTCAGGAGGTTAGTTTTATCTTGCATTCTGGCTATATGTTCTTCAGTTCGTAATTCTAAATGTCTGAATTCAGAAACAGTGGGATTAGCCTACAGGGAGACAGGTAACTAATTGGTTCTTGCCCATTCTTCTCTTTCCCCATCTGAGTGCACCTTCTTCCACACGAACAACATCCCTCAGGAGAACAAATAACTGGAATCTCCAGAGTTATGGCAAATGTGTTTTACCTCTTGGAATCTCTGATACAAAGCAGAAAGGAATGGAAAAGACAAACTCAGCAGAGCTCTTAACTGGCTGAACTAGAAGGGCTCCCCTTTTGGTTCACCTGCAAGAACTGCTTTCTAGGCTGGTTCAAGCAAATCTGGGGCCGCCCTGTGCAGAGTGGCCCTGGTCTGCAAAGCCCAAGACTGTGTAACTTTCCATCTACCTCCTCCCAAATAACTATGCCATTGGTTGAGAGGGAGATGTGTTCACAGGGAAGTAGACGGTGAGAGTATATATAACACATCCAGAACGTGTGTGTGTGTGTTCAGGAAGGGTGTTGGAGAATACCAGCTGCTTGTTTTCTATTAAAAAAGAAATATGGAGATCTGAGTTCTATCATGGTCCTGGAGGGCCTGTGGTCAGAAGGGGAGACTTCCCGATTTCCCATGGGGCTCAACTTATCACCCAAGAGCTGCGTCAACACAAAGTGGCTCACATTTCATATCACAAAGTACTAGTGCATGAACAGTTAACATCACAACAGCATAACCCAGATGGGCCCCGACAGCTGCATGTTTGGCAACATAATCGGAACCAGCCATGACTGTTGTACACTTTCCAATCATAAGGGCCTGCTTTTTGCCTCAGCTACACGAATATGCAGGAATCAAACATAGCAAGTCCAGCTACCAAATAAGGGATTCCTCCCACTGATTAAGCATAATATAGTGTGTGGTCATCAGGTAACAAATAAAACAGTTTGTTTATACACCTAAAGGACATAGGAGCAATCATTATTTCAACAACTCTAAGGCCAATGTTTAACTGTGGGAAACATGGAAACCTATTTTGCCACCTTTAAAGCATACCTCCAGAATTTACAATTAACCAACACTGGGCAGTTGTTTAACAACCATTAAGTTTAACAAATGGAAGATCTGCATAGATTTTTTGCAAACAGTCCTTTGAGATCTATTCAAATAATATTTAACTATAAGCCTTTTGTCAGGTACAAGTTCCTCACGATCAATGGTAGACATCATTGCTCATCATGGTAGCCCTATTCACAACCCCTCCTCTTTCTCAAAAGAATCAGTAAATCATATCATGGATGAAAGTCACAAGAACTAAAATTTAGGGCTGTCGATTAATCGCAGTTAACTCACGGGATTAACTCAAAAAATTAATTCTGATTATTCACAGTTTTAATCACATTGTTAAACAGAATACCAAATGAAATTACATATTTTTGGATGTTTTTCTACATTTTCCAATGTATTGATTTCAATTACAACACAGTATACAAAGTGTGCAGTGCTCACTTTATATTGTTATTACAAATATTTGCACTGTAAAAATGGCAAACCAAAGAAATAGTATTTTTCAATTCACCTCATATAAGTACTACAGTGCAATCCCTTTACAAATGTAGATATTTTTTTTTGGTTACATAACTGCACACAAAAACAAAACAATGTAAAACTTTAGAGCCTACAAGTCCACTCAGTCCTAATTCTTGTTCAGCTCAGAAAGTAAGTTTGTTTATAAGGAGATATTGTAAACAAGAAGTGGGCAGCATTATCACCTGAAAGTAAGAACAGGCATTGCATAACACTGTTGTAGCTTGCCTCACAAGATATTTATGTGCCAGATGCACTAAAGACTCACATGTCCCTTCATGCTTCAACGACCATTCCAGAGGACGCGTGTCCATGCTGATAACACGTTCTGCTTGATAACGATACAAAGCAGAGCAGATTGATGCATGTTCACTTTCATCATCCAAGTCAGATACCATCCAGCAGAAAGGTTGATTTTCTTTTTTGGTAGTTCAGATTCTACAGTCCACATCGGAGTGTTGCTCTTTTAAGACTTCTGAAAGCATGCTCTACACCTCGTCCCGCTCAGATTTTGAAAGGCACTTCAGATTCTTAAACCTTGGTTCAAGTGCTGTAACTAACTTTAGAAATCTCACATTGGTACCTTCTTTGCATTTTCTTAAAAGGAACAATCTGTGCTGGGTCATCTGAGGCTGCTTTAACATGAAATAAATGACAGAATGCAGGTAAAATAGAGTAAGAGACATACAATTCTCCCCCAAGGAGTTCAGCCACAAATTTAATTAATGAATAACTTTTTTTTAAAATGAGCATCATCAGCATAGACGCATGTCCTCTGGAATGGTGGCTGAAGTATGAAGGGGCATATGAATTTTTAGCATATCTGGCATGAAAATACCTTGTAATGCCAGCTAAAAAAGTGCCATGTGAACACTTGTTCTCACTTTCAGATGATGTGAATAAGAAGTTGCCAGCATTATCTCCCATAAATGTAAACAAACATGTTTGTCTTAGCAACTGGCTGAACAAGAAGTAGGACTGAGTGAACTTGTAAGCTCTAAAGTTTTAGATTTTATTTTTGAATGCAGTTATTTTTTGTACATAATTCTACATTTTTAAAGTTCAAATTTCATGATAAAGAGATTGCACCCAGTACTTGGATTAGGTGAATTGAAAAATACCATTACTTTTGTTTTTTTACAGTGCAAATATTTTAAATAAAAAAATAAAGATAAAGTGAGTACTGCACACTTAGTATTCTGTGTTGCAATTGAAATCAATATATTTGAAAAATGTAGAAAATATCCAAAACGATTTAAATAAATGATATTCTATTATTGTTGAACAGTGCGATTAATCGCGTTTAATCACGATTAATTTTTTTAAAATCACACGATCACTCACAATACTAAAATTATATTCCAAAACTTGCCTGTAAAGAACAGAGCTACAAAATAATGTCAATTGGGGTTAGATCAGTCTTTATTTATTCTCATATTCAAAGTACAGACTATTTTTTCCAGTGCCTAGATAAAACCAAGAATAAAAATGTAGCCCTGTTAAACAAAACTACATTTGCTCAAGTCTGATTCCTTGTAAACCCTACAGGTTAGAGGTTCAAAGCTTAGATTTCCTGTTGAAAATTAGGATGAATATTTTTATATTTGTAATGTTTGCACTCTTCTATTAAAAATATGTTATAAGCTGGGATAGCTGGTAAATAATAATTGTTAGAACTCCTCTGATCTGCAAAAGGATGGAATAAGCAGTCTTGAATAGTGCCTGCAGAACCTTTTCAGTGCATCTTTAAATGGTAGGGTGAGTGCATTCCTGGGCATTATCATGCAAAATGGCTCAAGAGATCCCAAGCTTTGGAGAACCCTGCCACATCTTAATGACACAACCCATTAGGAATTCTGCTTTAATTGAAATTTACCATAGCTTTCTCAAAATACATTTAATGAAATAAAGCGTGTAGTGGCAGAGAGTACTACTCAGTTACCTTACTTTGCTTGTTTTGGAGTGCTTTGGACTTTACATTAAATTAGATATACCTGGAGAGAGAGTGTTTAGATCATACATAAAATCACAGAATGAAGATCCTTGTGATAGGGAAAAATTACATTGCCTGAAATTCTGCAAAATAACCCATAAAGTGCAGACTAGACCTGATAGTTCCATGTTTAAACAGAGTTAGCAAAAATCTGTCTCTAACCAGGCTTAACGCTGGTTCAGGTAACTTGTTTTTTAGATCAAATGGAATAGGAGATAGAAGAGAGATTTTTTGAAAGCACAAAGTTATGTACCACCAATCCTCAACACATTAATTCCTCAAATTCTCTTCTTTCCTCATACATTGAATACTTAAGAATGTGGAACTGAAGTGGGAAACTTCACCTATCCAGTTCCTCTAAAGAATGGTTGGATTTAATGATAAAAATATTCAACATATGACAAAAAATTCTTTACACAGAGGAAACTTAAGAAATCTTTCTTGGGTTACATGAATACCAATATGGAACATACAGAGCCTAGAACATGCCCTGTCACCAATGCAAGTGTCCAGAAATTAAATCTTGCACATCCGGTCACTCATCAGAAATCTTATGTAGTGCTATCTTGATTACATTCTCCCGCTGATTCAGCAAGTCAAATATCAACACATTGGAACCAAAAGATGCATCTATAAATATCAGAATAAAACAGTTACGTATTTTCCCAAATTCTGCCCAGCATTTTCCTAAGCGATAAAGTAAGGTGCTAGTTTGCGGAATGTCAAATCCTCCCCTACTAAGGACTCACTACTTATTTTGAGTTTGCCAGCAGCCACTGTTCTCAAAGTGCTTCAGCTGCTTCCACTGCAGGTATAGCCTCTCCAACTGGAGAACACAGTGAACAGCAGCTTAATATAATGGTTTCATTTGCCATAAATGACCAGCTAAATCTGAATTGCTACAATATGAAAAAATCTGAACATATTGTTACACACCCACTTAAAATGAAAACACATCCGTGTGAACAGCTCCAACAATATAGGAATCTACATGTAGTACCACGGTTAAGCCAACACAAGCACACACAAAAAAGACTGCTGAGTGGACTTGAGCAAACAATTAATTTGCAGTTCAGACAGCAAACCAAATAATCTGCAGAAATATTTGGATTAGTTCAAAAAATGTTTGGAATTTGTCTGTAAATTGGAAGACTTCGTTTCAGGCCAGCAGAGAAAAAGACATTTTACAAGTTTTTAGCCCAGTGGTTAAGGCAAATGACTGGCATAAGGGAGGGATACCCAGGTTTGATTCCCCACTCTGGAGCAGAAACTTGAACCGAGACCTCTCCCTTCCTAAGCGCCCCCCCCAAGTTATAAGCTATTCTGGCGTGGGTTACTCTCAGTCTCTCCTATTGAAGCTGTTCCATTTTTGGCTAGTGAATATTTAAACAGAAAGAGAGAGAGAGAGAGAGAGAGAGAGAGAGAGATTGAAAATAACTCACCTTTTCACTGCCTGATTCAGAAGAAAGATTTGAATCTACCCCTCCTGCCCACCAGGTTAATTTCTTAATCACCAGAGTCATTGTAGAGTCATTCTTACTCCCTCTCCTTGGTCCAATGATTACTGTAGTTATACAGCATGGAACAACTTCAACAGGAGATACAACCCACCCCACAATAGCCTGGTAGACAGAGTACTCACCTAGGAGACTACAGAAGGGTAAACAGCAGCTCAAACCCAGAGGAGTTTAAGATAGCCCTGGGAGAGGGCTGGGGCAGGGGAAGAGCTGGGCTGATTGGCAGAGCAGCCGCAGCTGGGGGCCACGCCCCAAACAGACCCAGTGGGCCTTATAAAAACCAGGGAAGCCACAGGCAGAAGATACATTCTCTTTAGCTTCTGAGGGGGGGGGGGGGAAACCTGGTTGCAAGGACCCAAGCAGAGTACCTAGATTGGCACAGGGCTGGGGAAGGGCCTCAGGAGCTCCAACCAGGAAAGCCCCAGGTTGTGATCTAGCATTAGGCCTAACAGGTCCTGGGGTTGCAGGGGACAGTCTAAGGTTAGACAGAGGTAGTAGGTTCAAACCCAACCTTGCCTGTGATGAGTGGATCATGCTGCAGTCTGCCCCAGGGTGTGGGGGCTAGCTGGTGACTAACAGGAGCCTATGACTGAGGTGAGGTAGGGATAGTAGGTGGATGGTTCCCCTGGGAGGGGGAGACCCAGAACTGTGGGGTATTGCCAGGGGCAGCACCCAGTGAAACATTTTATTCTGTCTCATGTAAGAGCTGTGTCTTCCTTTCGAGCCTATGCCCGCACCTTGCATTTTCAATTGTGACTAGAGAGAATTGAAGCCAGAAATCTTTTGTGCAGCCATATGGCATAACTCAAACATTTTCAAAAACTATGTATTTCTGAAAGATTATTTTAATTGTAGAACTTGAAAGCTCTATTTCTCACACATCCAATCCTAGAGGGATGCACCTAGTTTTTGAAGTAGGGGGAGGGATTTATTTTAGTATTGCATACATAGTTGTTGGATCATTAATATACCATGTATTTGTTTTCTGACATTTAAAATGACAAAATAATTTCCCTTGGAAGTTATTACAAGGTCCACTTTTTTTCTTGAGTGAATATGGGGTCACATGGTCAACTATAAAGGTACAACTCTTGAAATGTGGTCTGGAAATGAAAAGCCAGCAATCATGTGATTCAGAAGAATAATTTAAAGCAGTGCTCTCTAAAAAGGGAAAGAGAATGATAAACTGGCTTGTTACTATCATTACATCTGCTGGCTCATAACCGCTTGATGACACTGCATTATGAAATGTTGCCCCCCTTTGTGTTTATAATAATCATGCATTGCTCTGTATAATCAAGAGCTCTACATACACTGAAAAGGACTTTTTTAAGCCTCAGTGAGGCCAGGGCAGATGAGAAATTTCATAGTCATACATATGTGCAGTTATATTGTTTTAAAGATTATATATCTTTATGCACACAAACTTATTTTTATTAGTAAAATAAACTAATAAACTTGAACATAAGGAGCAGATCTACTGAATTAGAAGGTATCATTTTTACCAAGTCAGTTTTCTGGCCATTTTCATCCTACAAAGACATTCCGAAGCAACGCTCAATACATTCACAATATTTCCTTATTTCCCTGTTGGAAGAGTGGTTTGACCTTGAAAACTTGCAACATCTCTCAAACTCTAATCTTTTCTCTATTCCCTAAAGATCTGTTTTACTTCTAAGTATGTAGAGGTTAAAGTAGATGTTTTTGGCAGTAGCTTTAGATTTTTTTTTTTATACAGACAATTGATAAAGTTCTCAATAGGAAAAGTTAGGATAATAGGATTTTCTTGTATTTGACTCCTGGTATTTGCTCCCCTAAATGCCATGCCCATCATGGTCACATTGATATGGGTAACTCAGTCATGTGCTGCCATCCAGAGTGTGCATTTAGGGTTTCATCCTGCACCACTGTAATCAATGGGATTTTTGTCATTGACTTCAATGGGTGCAGGTTTGATCCCTTTTAGGCACTGGAGTCAATTTGTTTGCTTTCTCTTTACCGTGACCAAGGAAGGAGGCAACATCACTTGGAAAACAAAAATTCACTGCAAATATTTACACTCAATCTCAGTAAAATATACTGAGTATATTGATATTAGACAATGGGGATAAGCAGGCAGGAAGACTGGATTTGGGGATCTTGATAGTTTCTTTTTATGCTATTTTAAAACCAAAACAAATGAACAATTTTAAAATGTTTCTTGTGTTTTTCTGAGACCAACAGGTAAATTATATGTGAAAGGGATGGTTTTGCAGTATCCAGCAGGGATGGTGAATTCCATCAGAGGCAGACAAATTATCCCAGCTCTAGGTTATGCTGAGTGGTTCTACTTTAAAAAGGGTTCCTGTAAGCCACATTACTGAAACAGCCATAATACCTTCCAAGGAAGCCAAAAACAAAAGGCAGGATTGCAAACACATCATTGCAGTTCAAACAGTTTTATCACAGACTTCCTTGTGGTATAGTCAAATATTTGTTCTCGAGTGCATGCCAAGTGCAGACAGCCATGTATGCAGCAGTTGGCACATGAAGAACTATTTCAGTAAACAAGTTTCATTTTGAAAAGCTACAGCATATGAAATGCTTTGGGAGGGATTTTTAAAATGCTCATAATTGAACCTAATTCTGTTCCCATTCAAGCCAATGGGAGTTTTATGCTTGATTTCAGTGGGAACAGAGTTCTGCCAGAGTTCCTCAAATGCTGAACAACTGAAAAAATCCCACCTTTTATATTTAAATTGCAACCTGACCTCTTTCTTAAAGGATTCAAAATTATAGTCGTAACCAAAACCATTCCTCTGATAGCAATCAAAGTTTATCATTTGTTCATTTAAAAAAATCCAAAACATGCCGAGCATGATTGTATTTCAACATGTTGCAGTCTAACTGATGGCAATACAGCTGCAAATGTTTCAAAGCATATTTACTTCAGAAATATCTCAACCTCCTTCAAATACAGAATTCTCAGAAATTGTGTCAAACAGGACATCAGTTAAAAGGTTATAGTAAAAACCCTCATTTCAAATACTATAAGCTCAAATAACTATCACATTTGGGGTCTGAAAGCTTCCTACAATGATATGATACCATGTGGGCATGTAACTTGACAGTAAACACACTGATACATTTGCAAAAAGAAAAGGAGTACTTGTGGCACCTTAGAGACTAACAAATTTATTAGAGCATAAGCTTTCATGAGCTACAGCTCACTTAACACTGGCAGCCAATTCTATAGTAAACAAACTATAGGTTTGTTAGCTAAGAAAAAAGAATATGAGTTATTGAGAGGTTAAAGCAGATAAAATATAGGCACTTGTGAGTTACAGCCTATAATTCCAAAGGTAGCAGTGATATAATAGACTGACAGTTTCCCAAAAGTCTCTTAGGAATACCCAGAATAATTACCCAGAGTAACTTCTGGGATCTCCAACTTCTAGTTCAGTTATTCTGCAGTGTTGGAATCTAAAGAGTCCAGAGGGAAAAGAAAAGAAAAGAAAAAAAAAAAAGGGCTCTTCCTTTGAATCAGTACTTATAGCTTCTTCTCCAGACAACAATCCAATAAGTGTTTTTGCTCACACAATGGTCACTTGCTTTGCAATTATCATTTCCTGTTACAGTCCCTAAGTCCGTCATTAGCATTTCACAAGATTTCTTTAATGAGTAATTTAGTTAGACGGTTATACACAGATGCAAATGTTTGTAATAGCAAACAATAAAGTATTTCACCAGTTTTCATGAATTGAACACCTGATTCTCATTCTCATATTAGCACACACTTTAAGAACCCACCTTCCACACAAACTTCCTCATGGCTGGACTTTACAAAAACTAGACAAGCCATTTACGAAACACACTTTGCTTCTCTACAAAAGAAAAAGGACACTAAGCTATCTAAACTACTATATGCCACAAGGGGCCACAACAATGGTTCCCGTAACCCACCAAGCAATATTGTTAATCTATCCAACTATACTCTTAGCCCAGCAGAAGAATCTGTCCTATCTCGGGGCCTCTCCTTTTGCCCCTCCACCCCCACGAACATGATACAGTTCTGTGGTGACCTAGAATCCTATTTTCGACGTCTCAGACTCAAGGAATATTTCCAACACACCTCTGACCAACATATTAACCCACAGAGACCTTCCTGCCAACACTACAAAAAGAAGTATTCTGGGTGGACTCCTCCTGAAGGTCGAAACAGCAGACTGGATTTCTACATAGAGTGCTTCCGCCGACGTGCACGAGCTGAAATTGTGGAAAAGCAGCATCGCTTACCCCATAACCTCAGCCATGCAGAACACAGTGCCATCCACAGCCTCAGAAACAACTCTGACATCATAATCAAAAAGGCTGACAAAGGAGGTGCTGTCGTCATCATGAATAGGTTGGAGTATGAACAAGAGGCTACTAGGCAGCTCTCCAACACCACTTTCTACAAGCCATTACCCTCTGATCCCACTGAGAGTTACCAAAAGAAACTACAGCATTTGCTCAAGAAACTCCCTGAAAAAGCACAAGAACAAATCCGCACAGACACACCCCTGGAGCCCCGACCTGGGGTATTCTATCTGCTACCCAAGATCCATAAACCTGGAAATCCTGGACGCCCCATCATCTCAGGCATTGGCACCCTGACAGCAGGATTGTCTGGCTATGTAGACTCCCTCCTCAGGCCCTTCGTTACCAGCACTCCCAGCTATCTTCGAGACACCACTGACTTCCTGAGGAAACTACAGTCCATTGGTGATATTCCTAAAAACACCATCCTAGCCACTATGGATGTAGAAGCCCTCTACACCAACATTCCACACAAAGATGGACTACAAGCCGTCAGGAACAGTATCCCCGATACTGTCACGGCTAACCTGGTGGCTGAACTTTGTGATTTTGTCCTCACCCATAACTATTTCACATTTGGTGACAATGTATACCTTCAAATCAGCGGCACTGCGATGGGTACCCGCATGGCCCCACAGTATGCCAACATTTTTATGGCTGACTTAGAACAACGCTTCCTCAGCTCTCGTCCCCTAATGCCCCTACTCTACTTGCGCTACATTGATGACATCTTCATCATCTGGACCCATGGAAAAGAAGCTCTTGAGGAATTCCACCATGATTTCAACAATTTCCATCCCACCATCAACCTCAGCCTGGATCAGTCCACACAAGAGATCCACTTCCTGGACACTACGGTGCTAATAAGCGATGGTCACATAAACACCACCCTATATCGGAAACCTACTGACCGCTATTCCTACCTACATGCCTCTAGCTTTCATCCAGATCATACCACTCGATCCATTGTCTACAGCCAAGCGCTACGATATAACCGCATTTGCTCCAACCCTTCAGACAGAGACAAACACCTATAAGATCTCTATCATGCATTCCTGCAACTACAATACCCACCTGCTGAAGTGAAGAAACAGATTGACAGAGCCAGAAGAGTACCCAGAAGTCACCTACTACAGGACAGGCCCAACAAAGAAAACAACAGAACGCCACTAGCCATCACCTTCAGCCCCCAACTAAAACCTCTCCAACGCATCATCAAGGATCTACAACCTATCCTGAAGGACGACCCATCACTCTCACAGATCTTGGGAGACAGACCAGTCCTTGCTTACAGACAGCCCCCCAATCTGAAGCAAATACTCACCAGCAGCCACACACCACACAACAGAACCACTAACCCAGGAACCTATCCTTGCAACAAAGCCCGTTGCCAACTCTGTCCACATATCTATTCAGGGGATACCATCATAGGGCCTAATCACATCAGCCACACTATCAGAGGCTCGTTCACCTGCGCATCTACCAATGTGATATATGCCATCATGTGCCAGCAATGCCCCTCTGCCATGTACATTGGCCAAACTGGACAGTCTCTACGTAAAAGAATGAATGGACACAAATCAGACGTCAAGAATTATAACATTCAAAAACCAGTTGGAGAACACTTCAATCTCTTTGGTCACTCGATCACAGACCTAAGAGTGGCTATACTTCAACAAAAAAGCTTCAAAAACAGACTCCAAGGAGAGACTGCTGAATTGGAATTAATTTGCAAACTGGATACAATTAACTTAGGCTTGAATAGAGACTGGGAATGGATGAGTCATTACACAAAGTAAAACTATTTCCACATGGTATTTCTCCCTCCCACCCCACTCCCCACTGTTCCTCTGATATTCTTGTTAACTGCTGGAATTAGCCTACCTTGCTTGTCACCATGAAAGGTTTTCCTCTCCCCCCCCCGCCCCCGCTGCTGGTGATGGCTTATCTTAAGTGATCACTCTCCTTACAGTGTGTATGATAAACCCATTGTTTCATGTTCTCTGTGTGTGTGTATATAAATCTCTCCTCTGTTTTTTCCACCAAATGCATCCGATGAAGTGAGCTGTAGCTCACGAAAGCTTATGCTCTAATAAATTTGTTAGTCTCTAAGGTGCCACAAGTACTCCTTTTCACTTTACTCTAGTGTTGTTTAATTATTGTAATGTAATGTAATGTAAATGTAATTACAGGGGTATATGCAATGTAATTATAATGTAATAGCAGACAACCAGTTACAGATAAGTGAACATAACAACATTAGCATCTCTTTAGATCTCTATTAGCATACGAGTGAATTAGTTTGAATACATGCTAATATACTTAACAATTCTTTGATATTCACCCACAACTAAATTTGCCTATGGCTCTGGCCTGAGCTAGTCTGTCAGTATCACAAACTACAAAGATTTTTCCCCCTCCGCCCACTCTCCTGCTGGTAATAGCTCACCTTAAGTGATCACTCTTGTTACAATAAGAAAAGGAGTACTTATGGCACCTTAGAGACTAACAAATTTATTTGAGCATAAGCTTTCCTGAGCTACAGCTCACTTCATCGGATGCATTTGGTGGAAAATACAGTGGGGAGATTTATATGCACACAGAGAGAACATGAAACAATGGGTTTTATCATACACACTGTAAGGAGAGTGATCTCTTAAGATGAGCCATCACAGCAGCTGGGGGGGAGGAAGGAGGAAAACCTTTCATGGTGACAACCCCCACTGTTCCTCAGATGTTCTTGTTAAGTAAATGCATACAGTGAAGTGAGCTGTAGCTCATGAAAGCTTATGCTCAAATAAATTTGTTAGTTTCTAAGGTGCCACAAGTACTCCTTTTCTTTTTACAAATGTTATGATAAAGTTTAGGGCAAAGTTAATTAGTGAGATGCTTATTTCAAAAAGCTAAAAATCAGGGAATTTAAGGTAATTTTTAAAGTTAATATTTTATAATAACATACAACAATGAACAAAGGCATTAATTTTTCCACACAGGAGAGCACAGAAATTTCAATTTGTCTCTTTATATACTGCCTCTAGAGACGCAGTAGCTATTTCAGTAATACAGAAATATTTAAGGCCTTCAAATCAATATTTTTAACTACATAAACCAGTTCCCCAAGGGAGTATTCGGACACAATAGGAAATTGCTTCCCATCTGCCCTTTTGTACATATGTATTTGTATTCAGTTATGTCAGAACTTATATTAGCTTACCTTTTGCCCAATTTTAGTTTGCTAAACATCTTACATCAATAAAATTGGATAACTGTGGGCTTGAATCTTGTGATCTTTACTCAAGCAAAATTCCCATTTCGATAGGAGTTTCCTTGAGTGAGGACTGGAGTTAAAACTAAGGAGTGCTTGATAATTTGGCCCAGTGAATTTATTTCTCTGCCTTTCACGTTTTGCTGCTGTTTACTAATTTTACTAAAGCTTTGTAACCAAAAAAAAAGGAGTATTTGTTAACACACATGCTTTTTTTTAAAAACACACACACACACACACACAAAGTGACCTCTTTGTTCACAAATGTATCAGTTTTCAGAGTAGCAGCCGTGTTAGTCTGTATTCGCAAAAAGAAAAAGAGTACTTGTGGCACCTTAGAGACTAACAAATTTATTAGAGCATAAGCTTTCGTGAGCTACAGCTCACTTCAATACATCCGATGAAGTGAGCTGTAGCTCACGAAAGCTTATGCTCAAATAAATTTGTTAATCTCTAAGGTGCCACAAGTACTTCTTTTCTTTTTATGATATGAATATGACATAACTGAGATATACTTTATGCAAGATGGCTTATGTGAGATATCATTGGAAAGGTTATGATTTACTGAACGTGATTATCCAATTTGTATGCCTGTATCATTTCTGTATCTGAAGTTAGGAATATTAACTATGTATCTGTATTTCAACTGTTTCAGAGTAGCAGCCGTGTTAGTCTGTATTCGCAAAAAGAAAAGGAGTACTTTTGGCACCTTAGAGACTAACAAATTTATTAGAGCATAAGCTCTAATTTTGTTAGTCTCTAAGGTGCCACAAGTACTCCTTTTCTTATTTCAACTGTGTTACTTTGGATGTCACCCCCAACCAACACTTCAGGTACAACAATGGAAAAGCTAGACAGGGGTAATGGGTCATTAGCAGAGAAAATGGACTGTGAAAGAGCTTAGTTTTCCTGTGGACCCTGCAAACAGCTTATGAGCAATGACTGCCACAGCCATGCAGAGACATGGGTCTGAGTCCCCTGGACTAGATACCCCTCATCCCCCTTTGGAATGCCAGTGGTTTTCCACTAGAAGACACAGGGCTCCTGACTTGCACAAGCGCAGTGGTGGGCAACCTGAAGCCCATCAGGGTAATCCACTGGTGGGCTGCGAGACAGTATTTATGTCCCTGAAGCCCGTGCCGCTTCCTGCAGCTCTCGTTGGTCAGGAACCGCAAACTGCAGCCACTGGGAGCTGTGGGCGGCCATGCCTGCAGACGGTCAATGTAAACACTGTCTCGCAGCCCACCAGCGGATTACCCTGAGAGGCCGCGTGCCCACCACTGCACAAGAGTGATATAAGACAGGGGAGTGACATCAGCATGGTTCTCCTCCACCTCCTCACCCAAAGAGACACTGAAAAAAAAATTGGAAGCAAAAACTGAACTGAGAGGAGAAGGGTTGAACCCAAGCTGGAAGGGCCTCTAGCTTGTGAGTAATAATACCTGAGGTTTCAAGAGTGGGACCAGTGTAGCTGCCTTTCAAGACTTTCTGTAATATGCCTGCAACAATATTTACGGTGAGAAATACTATTTGTAACCAATTTCTTTAGTGAAATTTGCTTAGTTTACTAATCAAATGAAACCAAATTTGCAATCTGCTTTGTTCTGTCATCTCTTATATTCAATTAAAATCCACCATTGGTAGTAAATAAACTTATTTCTTGTTTATAATAAAACCCAGTTTATGCAATTTCTAACTGGGGGGTAAGAACTGTGCACATCTCTTCACTTTGAGGAAGAGGGTAGATTTTTATGACCTTGCGCTGTGCAGATTTTTCTATACAGCTCAAGACAGTATTTTTCGGTTTATCTCCCTGAAAGGGGTGTGCACATGAGTGCTGGGGAGTCCTCTTACACAGAGCTGACTTCAGTCTGTGTCTGCAGCAGGGTGTGGCCCCACCTGTGTATGTGTGTGCTGCAAGAGGCTGGAGAGCCTAATTCAGCAAAGCAGGGAGGGGGAACCCAGGCTGATTGAGTAGGGGAGGCTCAGTGAAATCCCAGTACATCAGGTGGCATTCCAGAACGGGGTCTAACCCATCACAGCATCTTACTATGCAAATAACCCCATTGAAATCATAGGGATCTATCAGGACTGCCTTCAGAATAAAGTACTATTCAGGAAAGGTGGCAGAATCCAGTCTATAACTATTTTAAACCTCTTTCAGGAGACTATGTGCATGTATTTATCAATTCTACCTATTCTTAGGGCAAATTTTGTCCAGCTTCTCTGCTGAAATTGCCAACAAGGATGCCAATTAGAAACAGATGTGGTAGAGGTTTTTTTTCTTTTATAAATATGGATAAGTGAACTGAACTCAAGCCATGAAGCAAGTTATGCAGGCCAGGTACCTAGAAGGATAGCCTTACCCTTTCCCTAGAACAATTTTTTTAAGCAACCACTCTCTTATCCCATCGGAGGAAAATCCAAGACTAAATGCTCTGACATGTACTAAGTGAATTCAAACTACAAACACAAGGCTTTCTTTAATATTGGGCAGGCCTCAGAACTGCACTGATTTAGACCATCCCAGAATCTGACCTACAACACACTCTGCATAGATAGGCAAGGCCAAGCATCTTTTCAGTAATCAATTTGTTTGAGAGAACTAAAACTTGAACCGTTTCTAAGCAGAGGAATTGTAGCAATTCAGATTTGATTGCAATCACTGACCTGCTGTGTGACCTTGGAAAGTCAATTCACCACTCTGCACTTCTGCTTCTCCTCCCTCCCCTTTGTTTGACTTGTCTATTTACATTGTAAACTCTTCAGGGAAGGAGCTGTCTTTCACTATATTTGCACACTGTCAAGACAGGAGGGTTCTGATCTCAGCTGGGGCCTCTTGGTATTACCATAATTCAATTATACTATAGATCTCTTAATAGAATATGTGGTAGTATAACTCCTACTTCGGAAGCATTTAGACCACCTCTCCACTCACTACTCCACACCCAAGTTGACATGAACTTAAAATCTTACAGGATTCTTTTTTGAAATCAAAGTTCCTAAACATACATTCCTCATTCCATGGAACACGCTGGTCAGACTGCAATTTTGATGATAGAGTTCAGAAGAAAAACATGCACAGCCTTGAAATCTGAACTGAGGGTTGAGAGCAAGTTAAGAACAATTTACACTTAGCAATATAGCTTCTCATATGCCCTTAGGAAATAACTTCTTGGAGTAGAGGAAATTCAATCACTAAACAGTTGTATCAACAGGCTTCTCACTGTCTGCCTTTATCATCATGCTAATATCTCAAGGTTGAGAAAGGCCACTGAATACCAGCCATTGCTGCTGCTTCACCATGTCAGAGGGGAGAACTAGAAAGCTCTCTGAGTCGTTGCTAATAAGACATCTGTTGTTAGTTGTAAAGTAAGTTTCAGGATCTTTTAATTTAAACATGAAATGAGACAAGAGGGCAAAGTTATTTTGCATTATCATCTGGCTGAATGACTCTCAATGAACACATGCCATACCTTAGCTAATTTACCAGTAGAGTAAAAAAGAGCAGAACGGAAAATGAAAGATAAAATGACAGAGAGGGCTGTCTACAATTAAAATGCTACAGCAGTACAGCTGCACTGTTGCAGCTGTATCACGGTACTGCTTCAGTGGAGATACTCACAACAGCGATGGGAGGGGTTCTCCCATTGCTGTAGTTAATCCACCTCCCTGAGAGTCAGTAGCTAGCTTGACAGAAGAATTCTTCCATTAATATAGCTCTGTCTACACTGGGATTAGGTCAGCATAGCTACATTACTCAGGGTTGTGTAAAATCAAAAGCTTGGCTCTCTTACCAAGAGAGGTTGTTCCGCTAAAAGACATCACCTCACTCACCTTGTCTCCTAATATCCTGAGACCAACATGGCTATAGCATACTCTCTCTTGCATGGCAATCCATTCGACAAAGGAGCGGGTTTATCTGTTTAGTGGAGGTGACTATGTCTAGCTACATTTAAGTTAGATATTAGGAAAAATTTTCTAACTATAACGATGGTTAAGTACTGGAATTGGTTGTCAAGGGAGACTGTGGAATCCCCTTCCTTGGAGGTTTAAGAACAGATTAGACAAACACCTGACAGGGATGACCTAGGTAAACTTGATCCTGCCTCTGTGTATGGGAAAGTGAGGGTGCGGGGGGTGGGCAGCAGATGGACTAGATGATTTCTTGAAGTCCCTTCCAACCCTATATTTCTATGATTCTATAATCTTGTGTAGATTACACAAAACATGGCATGATGCAGAGTGTAGTGGGCAGTCCACTTTTCAGGTGCGCTGTAGAAAATAAAATAGATGTGACCTTGATGGTCAGTGTCAGCTCTCTTACTAAGAGCAACCTGCTCCATGAGTACTGTAAACAAAGGGAGGTAGTAGATAGTGTTAGTGGAGGGTTCTTGGCTTCACAGTTGGTTGGAGAACATGAAACATTTCTTATGAACATTTTCATCTAAATTAACCCCCCCCCCTTTTTTTTTCTTGCACAAATGTTGATGAAAAATTTCCAACCAGCTTTACTTGGTTCTTACGAGGACTAACTGTATTGCTAGACTTGATTGTCACATGGATGTTATTGTGATGATGTCAATACATATAGTGAGGAACGTGTAACCACTAGATTATGTTTCTGTTCCCTGACAGATTTCAGAGTAGCAGCCGTGTTAGTCTGTATTTGCAAAAAGAAAAGGAGTACTTGTGGCACCTTAGAGACTAACAAATTTATTTGAGCATAAGCTTTCGTGAGCTACAGCTCACTTCATCGGATGCATTCAATGGAAAATACAGTGAGGAGATTTATATACACACACATAGAGAACATGAAACAATGGGTTTTATCATACACACTGTAAGGAGAGTGATCACTTAAGATGAGCTATTAGCAGCAGGAAGGGGCGGGGGGGAGTAGGAAAACCTTTTGTGGTGATAATCAAGGTGGGCCATTTCCAGCAGTTAACAAGAACGTCTGAGGAACAGAGGGGGGTAGGGTGGGGGGGAGAAATAACAGAGGGAAATAGTTTTACTTTGTGTAATGACCCATCCACTCCCAGTCTCTATTCAAGCTTAAGTTAATTGTATCCAGTTTGCAAATTAATTCAAAATCAGCAGTCTCTCCTTGGAGTCTGTTTTTGAAGCTTTTTTGTTGAAGGATAGCCACTCTCAGGTCTGTAATTGAGTGACCGGAGAGATTGCATTCTTACAACTACAATACCCACTTGCTGAAGTGAAGAAACAGATTGGCAGAGCCAGAAGAGTACCCAGAAGTCACCTACTACAGGACAGGCCCAACAAAGAAAACAACAGAACGCCACTAGCCATCACCTTCAGCCCCCAACTAAAACCTCTCCAATGCATCATCAAGGATCTACAACCTATCCTGAAGGATGACCCATCACTCTCACAGATCTTGGGAGGCAGGTCAGTCCTTGCTTACAGACAGCCCCCCAACCTGAAGCAAATACTCACCAGCAACGACACATCACACAACAGGACCACTAACCCAGGAACCTATCCTTGCAACAAAGCCCGTTGCCACATATCTATTCAGGGGACACCATCATAGGGCCTAATCACATCAGCCACACTATCAGAGGCTCGTTCACCTGCGCATCTACCAATGTGATATATGCCACCATGTGCCAGCAATGCCCCTCTGCCATGTACATTGGTCAAACTGGACAGTCTCTACGTAAAAGAATAAATGGACACAAATCAGATGTCAAGAATTATAACATTCAAAACCAGACAGAGAACACTTCAATCTCTCCGGTCACTCGATTACAGACCTGAGAGTGGCTATCCTTCAACAAAAAAGCTTCAAAAACAGACTCCAACGAGAGACTGCTGAATTGGAATTAATTTGCAAACTGGATACAATTAACTTAGGCTTGAATAGAGACTGGGAGTGGATGGGTCATTACACAAAGTAAAACTATTTCCCCATGTTATTTCTCCCCCCCCCTCACCCCCCCAATTTTCCTCAGATATTCTTGTTAACTGCTGGAAATGGCCTACCTTGCTTGTCACCATAAAAAGTTTTCCTCCCTTCCCACCCCTGCTGCTGGTGATGGCTCATCTTAAGTGATCACTCTCCTTAAAGTGTGTATGATAAAACCCATTGTTTCATGTTCTCTGTGTGTGTATATAAATCTCCCCACTGTATTTTCCACCAAATGCATCCGATGAAGTGAGATGTAGCTCACGAAAGCTTATGCTCAAATAAATTTGTTAGTCTCTAAGGTGCCACAAGTACTCCTTTTCTTTGGGCCCTGACAGTAACTGCAACTCTTAGCACCAAATTTCTGCTGCAGATGCTCATGCAAATCATTCCACAAGTATTTTCTTTCTCTATATAAATGTGCTAGTAGAACTCAGCTGTGTGAATAGTCATGAAAAGCAAGAACAAAAGGAAGTGCAAACATGGCTGAGGCGGACTCGTTTAAAAATGTAAATGGATATTTGCTGAAATATTTTGTGTGCAACACGTTTGGACACTGTATTTCCCTACCCATTATTTAAAATTTGCAAAAACCATGAACAGTGCAGTGACTCCTCAGGAAATCTGTCTATCACAGGCAGTCATTTATTTTATATATTTTTGGTGAGTGGTTCTGTATAACGTGTGATGACTCAAAACAATTAAACAGATGTTCTTTTCAGTCCAAAATAAACACTTCCTTCAGATTTCACTGCTTTTTCTTTACTTTTCATTCTACTGTTTAAGTTTTGGGGGGGGGCAGGTGCAGCAGAGAAGCTAGGAAAGGAAAGAGGGTCGCTTCCACTGACAGAAATTTTAATACTTTCTAGAAGCCAGTGGAAGTTTTGCACAAGAAAGAACTGCAGTATTTAAACTGAGCTCAGAATTTAACGATTTAGGATCTTTCTCCAGTGGGTTTAAAATAGAACACAATGTCAACGCTGAACACTGGACTCAAATTCCAGATTCAAATTTTGTGATCAGTGCCCATCTGTAAAGCATATACAAACTAAGAGATTCATGTTGGAAATGAGACTCGACCCTGCAGTCTCTATGCAAGTAAAATTTCTATTCATTTCAACAGAAGTTAAGGTATTTGTCTCTTAAAAAAAAAACCACTGCATGTTCTCTCTTTAGCATTTACCTCTCACAACAGATGCAAATGCATAGTAAAATCCACTGAAAATTACAGGGCTTTATTGCTGCTGTAGGGTAAAAAAATACTACTTTGGCTTTGCAGCAAATGGATTCTATTTACTGCCTTTATTATTTATTAAGTGAAAAAAACAAGTTTTGAGCTGAAAATGCAACAGAATCAGTACATAAACTCTGTGGATCCATGTAACTAATTGTTTTGCTTTTGGCTATGGCATATGTGTTGTTTAACTGCTAATTTCACGCTCTAATACTGCTTCTTTATAGCAACAGCTGAAGCTATGGTACCCTATACAAGTAGGCTGATAATCATGTATTCCACCTCCTTTGCAAGATATTCTACCTCCCAAAATTCTTATATTTCTGTTTTAAGAGGTCTAAATCCATCACTTATTTTTGCTCTTCCTCTTACGATGCTCAAAACAATCTTACATTTGTTCCCTGCATGTACCATAAAATGTATTCTGATTTTGTATTTACTGGTTTAATCCTTTTCATTGCATGAACTATTCCACTACATATTTGTTATTGGCTTTGGGATACTTAGTTTATTTGGTGGGGGGGGGGTTTGTTGCTTTTTGCAAATAATCCCTGATTGACACATTGCAGTATACATCCAATGGAACTTCAAGAGAATTACAACCCTCTTCTCTGCAGTGGGATAAACAAATCCTGCAGAAAGAAGCTACTGCAAGTGCATATCATAGATTATAAATTCAGGTTTCAGAGTAGCAGCCGTGTTAGTATGTATTCGCAAAAAGAAAAGGAGTACTTGTGGCACCTTAGAGACTCACAAATTTATTTGAGCATAAACTTTCATGAGCTACAGCTCACTTCATCGGATGCATTCCTAAAGTTGATAGATTTCCACTCCATACGGCTAAATTCATTGCCTTGCATAATGACAGGTTTCAGAGTAGCAGCCGTGTTAGTATGTATTCGCAAAAAGAAAAGGAGTACTTGTGGCACCTTAGAGACTAACAAATTTATTTGAGCATAAGCTTTCGTGAGCTACAGCTCACTTCATCGGATGCATTCCAATGAAGTGAGCAGTAGCTCACGAAAGCTTATGCTCAAATAAATTTGTTAGTCTCTAAGGTGCCATAAGTACTCCTTTTCTTATTATAAATTCAAACTGAGATTCTGAATCCCACTGGAAACAGGAAGTGCTGCTATTCCAATTCATTTGGAGTTGGCACTAAAGATTGTCTGTGATAAAGGTACGGCTGTGCTTGACTCCTGAGAGGGCCCGGAAAACGTTACAGCCGTGGCTGCTGTCTGAATAATTTGGAGAAACTGATACCAAAGCAGCATGCCCAACACCACCAATTTAAAGCAGAAAATGAAGGGCACATGAACTCTCTGATGACTATCAAGGCTAGCTAAGTATTACTGGATCCCACGATTAGAATAAACCAAAGTGGAGGGCTGGGATGGGGGGAGATGGGAAAATGAGAGCAGGAATAAATAGGATGAATCTGAGCAAAAATAAATTTAACAGGCCAAATTCTGATGGTCCTAATTCAGGCGAACCCCTTTCTACACAAAAAACTGAGAAGACCAATTTGCATATCAGGAAACATTTCCAAATGGTTTTCTAGATTGTGAAATAGCCTCTTTACAAAGGTCGTGGAAGCCCTTTCCCTGATATTTCAATGAGCTCTTAATCAGCAGCTATGTACTAAGTATTTTCAGTTAGCAGCACAGTGTTCCTGAGCACCAGTGCAAAAGAGGAGATGATTATCTATGATGATAACTTAGCTAGGAACCATCTTATTTTCACTATTATTTTGTTACACTTAATCTGTGGTATGTTGTCACTGTTTACTCTGTATTTTCACGAACAGGACTTCGAAGGACTGTCTGACATACTCAGAATGGAGCAACTATTGCATAAGATGCTTCACAAGTATATCTAAAATTCTGGAAATGGAGGTTAATATCATATTAAATTGTATTTTTTGAGACTTATGTGAAAATACAATAAGGGAAAGAGCTAAAGTTACACATGCAACTTTGGTCTCTATTTCCTAGCTCCAGAGGGCTTAAGTGAACAATCTTATTGTTCTTTTCTTTTATGTACTTTTTTTTTTTTTGGTATGGCTATATATCATGGTTTCAAATTTTCCCTCTTTTCTTAATGGAAAATTAGGCTCACAGGAAGAAGCTCTTTTTCTGTGCAATTAAGAAAGTCATTAAAAGATGAAGAGTGATAGACAAGTGGATTCAAGAAGAAACCAGGCAAGCTGGGGTGTTCCAGGAAGATGCCAGGGAGAAGAGGAGTTATAATGGTTAAAGTTTGCAGCATAAACAGGTTTTTAGTATGAAGATCTGGGTTAAAATCTGCCAACAGTTAAGAAGATTCATGTACACTTAAACTCTTCAGGTGCATACTTAATAATGATATTAGCATAAAATATTTCCTGTTCACGCACAATATGCAGATTTATACCATAAATGTAGGCAAGCCAAATCCAGTTTCCTATGGAACTAATCTGAGCACTGCCTGGCAGTGAGGGCTATTTCATTGCCAAATTGCTATTTCATTACAAACATTTTTAAAATGCTCCCTGGCCCCATACTCTCTCTTTCCCCTCAAAGTTCAATAGCTGAACTTTTCAAAAATAAATTAAATAAATAAATACATAAAACCATCTTTGGGCAGAGGCCAAGCATAGAAATTTCATCTTGAAAGATGCAAGTTTCCAGAAAGTTCTGAGTGAGTGGACACAGGGGCTGAGAAGGGAAGCTGTTAAGTAGTTTTTAATACAGAGCTCTTTGCTACAGATCCTGAAGTTCTATGAACAGACAGGGTTAACTCTTGTCAAGTTACATTCCTTACTTTCAGAGCCTTCTGTAGCTGTTTCAGGCAATGGTCTATAGTTTGCACAGCTAAAATTGCCAAATGTTAAAAATATGATGGGGGTTTTGGGTGTTTTGCTGTTATTGGGGTGGTTGGTTGGTTGGTTTTGTTTTGTTTTTTGGAGGTGGGAGGGTGAGTGGAGACAGGAGGATGGTGAGTGGGGAAGTCCAAGTTTAAGACACCCTTATTGACATCAGACATAAAAGGTACCCTGTATCACTGTATTATAAATCACAATTGTCTGACTGCAAACCACAGCTTAAAGGGTTTTAATTACAGATGTTATTAATACAGCCTAGGGCTTTATTGCTGCTAATGATAGTTTAATGTGATATTTACAGTGTTGTGAACCTAGCCAAAAAGTTCTCAACAGGCTTATAGTCAAACTATGCTCAATATAGCTATTAAATTACTGGACTATAAAAAAATGAGGCATGGAGCTCCTGTATGGTTTGTGTTTCCCTTTCTCTCAAGTCAATGGAACCCTAAAGTCCCAATTACAAAATAATACCAGCTGCCATCCCCTGCTCAGTTCTGAGACCCCACCCTCACAAGTAACTGAGTCAGTCACCATGGCAAGGGGCTGCCTTGCTGCCGATGCAATTGCATGGGTTACATGTGTCTAACACTGCCCTGGCCATCAGCTCCCATTTTTACAGGGATCCCAGGGGACCCACGCCCACCCATTCTGCAATGCCTTTGCAAAATCCCACAGCATTTGAGCACTCCAGCATTTGAGCATGCTAGTAGTAGCAGACGGTTCCTACCGCATCCTGCAGGGGGTCACATCTACTAGGTATGATCCAGTGCTAATAGGGCTGCTATTGGGAAATTCAATTTGTTTCCATATCTTCCAGGGGGTGGTTGGATAGGGCAGTGCCAAAAAGCCCCAAGCCAAAAAGTTTGCTCACCCCTTATGAACTTATAAAGTTTGCAGATGATACCAAGCTGGGAGGGGTTGCAAGTGCTTTGGGGGATAAGATTAAAATTCAAAATGATCTGGACAAACTGGAGAAATGGTCTGAAGTAAATATGATGAAATTAAATAAGGACAAATGCAAAGTACTCCAAGAAGGGAACAATCAGTTGCACACACAGACAAAATGGGAAATGACTGCCTAAAAAGGAGTAAAGGGATCCCTAGAAAGGAATCTGGGGGTCACAGTGGCTCACAAGCTAAATATAAGTCAACAATATCACACTGTTGCACAAAAAAGAAAAAGAAAAAAGCAACCATCATTCTGTGATGTATTAGCAGGAGTCTTCTAACCAAGACACTAGAAGTAATTCTTCCACTCTACGCCGCAGTGATTATGCAGAGAAGAGTAACAAAATTTATTAAAGGCCTAGAAGACATGAGGAAAGATTGAAAAAAATGAGTTTGTTTAATCTTGAGAAGAGAAGACTGAGGGGAGTCATGATAACAGTTTTCAAATACATAAAAGGTTTTTACAAGTAGGAGGGACAAAATTTGTTCTCATTAACCTCTGAGGCTAGGACAAGAAGCAATGGGCTTACATTGCAGCAGGGGTGGTTTAGGTTGGATATTAGGAAAAGCTTCCTAACTGTCAGGGTAGTTCAACCTTGGAATAAATTGCCTTGGGGCATTGTGGAATCTCCATCATTGGAGATTTTTAAGAGCGGGTTAGACAAACACCTATAAGGGATCATCTAAGTAATACTTAGTCCTGCCATGAATGCAGGGGACTGGACTAGAAGATCTCTTGAGGTCTCTTCCAGTCCTATGATTCTATGGCTGGAGCTCATGGGAGATTGCAAGTAAAACTGACAGAATATCTTTCAGGCAAAAGAGACAAAGTGTATGCACCATACATCATCGTACAGCACATCAAATTAACCTAGCTTTGGTGCATGCTGTTGAAGGGAAGTACAATCCAGTCATGAAGGTTTTCTTTGCATCTTTGCAGGAAGTATATACATTTTTCACAGATTCTGTCAATGGAAAAAACTAATGATTAAATCTAAAAACGATCTTTATCTTGAAACTCTTGTTTGAGGAAGTATAGTTTTGTAAAGGGAAAGGAAACTTGATGATGCATTTCAGGCTCCTGAAAAAGTTGACAGGATTGATGCAGCAGATGAAATTGATCAGGCTTTTGAAGAATGAAGGAGACCTTTACATCTAAAGGCAATCTGTAAGACTAAATGGGCAGGTCGAATGAAAGCTATTGAGGCAATGATAGGAAACTTTCAGAGTATAATTGAATGCTTAGAAGATGAAACTGTCGCTCAAATAAGGAATAGTGAGGATGTATGTCAAGAAAAAAGCAACCTGGATGTTCTATCTCAATTGGTTATGGTAGCATAGGACCTTAGTTATCATGGCTGCAGCCTCTGGAATCCTTCAGTCAAAGAAAATTGACCTGTTCCAAGTCCTCTAGACATTTGAGAGCACAGTAAATGAGGTCAGCAAATTCAGATATGAAGAAAAGTATGAAGAAATTGTAAAATAATCTCAGAACAGGTAGGAAGCAATAAGTTTTGAAAATGCAAACTATCCAAGCCACAGTGAGACATTTGCATCTCATAGATGATGAATGTAGGTATGATTCTGTGTTAGAAGGAAAGGATAACTATCAAAGGAAATAT
Source organism: Dermochelys coriacea (assembly GCF_009764565.3). Lineage (NCBI taxonomy): Eukaryota > Metazoa > Chordata > Testudines > Dermochelyidae > Dermochelys > Dermochelys coriacea. Next base: position 65,042,762 of record NC_050074.1, read on the forward strand.
TTCATGGTCTTTTTAGACCATATGATTGGGGAACTAAAATCACAGTATGAGAGATTTCAAGAGGTAGCTACTCTATTTGTTTTCCTCCATCTCAGGCAACTTCAAAATATAACTTTAGAAGAGCTAAAGAAGAAAGTTCTTAAACTCATGGGAAAATACTAATACTTTTCTTTAGACATGGCTCACAAGATTATGTCTTTCAAGTTGTATTATTTTACAAAGAACACAGTGGTATTCATTTAGTCACTTGGAGTCCAGAGCTATTTGAGTTTCAGAACGCCAAGTTATGTTGGTGATGTTTTATCAAAAATAAAAATGCTTTGTCAACTTTTTCTCTCTCTCTAATTGGAGTGGCTAGTGCTGATCATACCATGAACAAATTAAGATGTGTCAAAAACTACATGCTTTCAATGCTATCACAGACATAGCTGAGTGATCTTGCTCTCCTTGCAAGTGAGAAAGATGCGATAGTGAGGCTGAAGCTGGACAGCATCACAGAACAATTTGCCGAGGAAAAGTGTTGCTGTGGTGCAATCTTCCAATCATTGGACATATGCAAGCCAACACAATTTGGGTGAGATTTCACTTTTGTGTAGGCCTGTGACTTTTGTTTTATTTTTAACTTTTTATATTTAAAAAAGCCTAAGGTGGCATGCTCAGTGGGTCCTATGGTGAATGTTTGCTGTCCATGCTCTGTCCCTTAAATCTGCCCCTGTTCTGACCTGACCCAGAATCAGCTGTCTTGGCTTCACTCTCTTTCCAGTCTCACTGCTTCATAAACAGTCTCTTCTTTCTGTCCCCAGTCCCTGAGTTTTACACTGGGGAAACCCCTAGTCCAAGGTTGCTCATGGAGACCATAAGATCCGGAAAGGTGAACTTTCCTCCTGTCGTGCAGCTGTTCCACAACATAAAGGAACACTGGAGCTTCAACTGCTAGACAAAAGAATTTTAGCCCACACAGTACCCTTAATGACTCTCAGGGTGAAGTTACTGTATGGCATGTTTAACACTTTCAATTGAGTTTCACCCTGGAAAAGGACAAACACGGGTCCTAAATTTAAAAAGGGGAACAAAGAAGACCTGGGCAGTGATGGACAGTCAGCCTAACTTCAATATCTGGAAAGATACTGGAATAGATTATTAAACAACCAACTTGTAAGCACCTAGACAGCGATAAGTAAGAGCTAACATGGATTTGCCAAGAACAAATCCTGTCAAACTAACCTAATTTTCTTCTTTGACAGTGTTAATGGCCTGGTGGATAGGGAGAAAGTAGCAGACATGATAGATCTTGATTTTAATAAATCTTTTGACACAGCCTCCCATGACATTTTCATAAACAAACCAAACAAATGTGGTCTTGATGAAATAACTATAAAGTGGGTGCACAAGTAGTTGAAAAACTATATTTGCACCAACTTAAGTGGGGCAGTGCTGGGGGGTTGACAGCCCGAGCTGTTAGCCCTGCATGGCTGGGAGCTGGGGCTGTCAGCTCCATATGGAGCTCCCAACCGGGAGCCCAACTGCCCAGCGATGAGAGCCCAGGCTGTCAGCTCTCTGGGAGCAGTACGGGGCATCTGGGCTCCCAGCTGGGAGCTCCGCACGGAGCTGAAAGTCCAAGCTCTCAGCGCCAGGCAGCACGGTGCTGACAGGCAATGTATGTAATGCAGTGTCTACACAGACACTGCGCCAACCTAATTACATCAAGCTAAGCACTACACCTCTCATGGAGGTGGAGTTATTAGTTCGGTGCCGTGGGGAACTTACATCAGCAGGAGCAGTGCTGTAGTGTAGACACTTACAGAGGTAGGTGGATGACATAAACTGCCTTATGTTGACCTAACTCTGTAATGTAGACCTGGCCTAAGAGTCATATTCAGAACAATCATTTGGACACCTTGAAAATGGATAGGGCTGCCACCCTTAAGAGACTGAGACTTTATAGGTGTGTAGCTCCTGTATTAGAGGCCATGAACCTTTTAAGGGAAATACCCACAGACTGGTAGGGTCCTCTTTGTTATGGATCACACTTATATATTGTGTTGGACTCAGACCACAAGGATATAAGAGAGTAGTAAAAGGCAGGTATATCAGCCTCAGAATGAGCTGTTCCCTGGATAGCCAAACAAAGGCTACTCCAGGCCAGTCAAGACACCTGACGCCAATTTACCCAGTTAAGGTGATTAGGCTAATGCTGGCACCTGACCTCAATTAACTGACAAAGGGTCAGTTAATGCTGTTAGGCTAATGGAGACAGCTGGAACTAATTAAGGCCCCACTCATCCCTCCTTGGGGAAGGGATAGCTCAGTGGTTTGAACATTGGCCTGCTAAACCCAGGGTTATGAGTTCAATCCTTGAGGGGGCTATTTAGGGATCATGGGGCAAAAATTGGGGATTGGTCCTGCTTTGAGCAGGGCATTGGACTAGATGACCTTCTGAGGTCCCTTCCAACCCTGATATTCTATGATTCATACTGCTTAAAAGCTCTCCTTTCCAGTTCTCTCAAAAGAAGCCCAGGTGTAAGGAGCTGGAATAGAGGAAGCATTGCTGAATCCTGAGGTAAGCTTGGAAAAAGGGGACTATGGGGAAGTAGCCTAGGGAATTAAAGTAGTACCAGTGGTGAAAGGAAAGCCGCCAACAGCTGCTACCGTTAGGGTCCCTAGGCTGGAACCCAGAGTAGAGGGTTCCCCCTTTTCCCCCCTATGCTCTACAGAGATCCCCTTGAGAGGGGAAGCAAACTGTGCCTACTGAGCTCTAAGGAGCAACAGAGACTGTGGGTATTCTACCTTCCCACCTCCCATACTGGCCTGTGATGAAAGTAGCTTAATAAGCTGTATTCTTTGCTGCCATACTGGGAAAGGGAGGTCATGTTGAGGGCCTTAGTGAGCTTCTTAGGCCACTGAATCTGCCTGGAAGCATGGGACCCACCAACACAGGCTTGGAGCTTTGTCACAATATATAGGCTATGATATGCAAAACCTATGCAAACCAAGTCAATTTCAGATGTCCAAACCTGCAGGTTTTCAAAATGGGCATTATCAAAATGTCTCCATCTGCCATGCAAGATTTGTAGGATGAAGGGCTGGTTAGGGACAGGGCAGTGTTTGGGAAGCCTTAATTGTGAATTTCTATATTTGGTTTCTTGTTTTTGCAGTTTAAGTTTAGCTTTCACTTTGACTAACAAGCAAACTTCTGTGTATTTCTGGACAAAATAGACATTCTCTTCAGAGGAGCTGCCTTAAATAAAGGCATAAAAAAGCCAGGGGGCACACAGCTGAAGTTAAGTCCCACAGGAGTTCTATGTGGCTGGCAGAAAACCCACTTTGGAGGGTGGGTTTTTTTGTTTTTTTTTTAATTCAGGTACAACCAAACCAGCAACATCTCCATTTACATTTCCTTCATTGAAGTCAAACAAAGCTGCAGGAAGCACCCAACAAAAATAAAAAACACCAGCGCACTCTCATGCTCCCCACCTCCCATTCTGGCTTTGAGTTAAAACACAAACTGGCTATCCCTTGGAAAGAGAATAGCCACTTTTTAAGGCTCTGAGCCAGAGGTGAAAGCAAGCTGGTATAGTCCGGTACGGTGTACTGCCAAGAGCTGGTACACAGCCGACCATACCAGCAGGGGGCAGCTTCCCCAAGCCAGTGATTTAAAGGGGCTTGGGGCTCCCAGCAGCAGCCAGAGCCCCAGGCCCTTTAAATTGCCACTAGAGCCCCACTGTCGGGCCCCTGGGGTAGCAGCATTGGCTGGGAGCCTTGGGGCTCCGGCAGTGATTTAAAGGGCCTGGGGCTCCCAGCCGCTGCTACTGCAGCAGAGCCCCTGGCCCTTTAAATTGCTGCCTGAGCCCTGGGTGCCGCTACGGCTACCTTGAGGCTCTGGCAGTGATTTAAAGGGCCCGGGGCTCCCAGTCACTGCTACCGTAGCTGGAGCTCTGGGCCCTCTAAATCTCGATTTAAAGGCCCTGCCTCTTCCTGTTGAGGCCCCATCCCACTGCCCAGGACTCCAGTTTACTGTTAAGTCCTTTAAGTTACTTTCACCCCTGCTCTGAGCCTATCTAGTTTCAGCTGTATTTGATTATCACAAGTGCAGATAGGACTGGGGGAATTAACCTCAAAGGTCCCATGCCACTTCACAACATGGCTATTCCTCTTCCCAGGGTTACCAGTGGCATGGGCTGCATCATGACTCCAGGGCTGCTCTAAGGGGTGCCAAAGAACCAACGCACCCACTATATTTTTAAAAATGTAATCCCATTTTAATGTTTCTTTTTACTTAGAAATTGTATTGTCCACTGAACACCATGTCACGTTAGTGTATGTTGTATGATTGTGTCATCAAATACCCCATCGTAATGAACATATACGAGAGTTAGAGTTATGGGTAAAGTTACTGTAAGAACCTTAGTACTTGTGGCACCTTAGAGACTAACAAATTTATTAGAGCATAAACTTTCGTGAGCTACAGCTCACTTCATCGGATGCTTATGCTCTAATAAATTTGTTAGTCTCTAAGGTGCCACAAGTACTGCTTTTCTTTTTGCAAATATAGACTAACACGGCTGCTACTCTGAGACCTGTAAGAACCTTACTACTGAATGTTTGTAATTACAATCTCAAATTTAATATGATATTTTTAAGCCTTAAGATATTTGAAAAATGATTATATTGAAAAGTGCAAGGAGAAGTACAAGTCCAAAAAAGATTCCCACTGAAGTTGAAATAGCATGTACAGAAGCAGTGTGCTTTTGTGGCGAGGGAATTGGGGTGGAACTCTGGATACGTAGGTTCTATTCCTTGTTTTGCAACAGACTTGCTGTGTGACCTTAGACAATTCACTTAATCTCTGTGTCCCTATTTTCCTTTCCACACTTTGTAGTTCTTGGCTATTTAGATTTTAAGCTCTGTGAGGAAAGGACTGTCTTTTACTAAGTGTCTGTATAGTGCCTACCATAAATGGGCTCTGATCTTTATTGAGGCCTCTGTGGGCTACTGTATTATAAATAAATAACATAGATATAGTCTCAGACATAAAAGATATTGTGTTGACAAGGAACAGTAAACATTCATGTCTGTCATGCAGTACAGCAACATGCAAGTTCCCTAAGACAGAAATGTGAATTATTTACCCTTGGAATCTATAAGAGGCTAGGAAAAGTCATATTAACAGACACTGAAATTTCATTTAAAATAGCTATAAATGAATGTGAGCGGAATTCAAAAAAACAGGTGGTAATATTAAGACCTGCTTGCCTGAAGCTGAAACTTATTTGTGCCTACAAGAGACTAGACTGGATAAACTTTTGCAAGAAGGATGTAACTAAAATCCCTGCAAGTTGCCAAGGTAGGGATGAGCTCTTGAAAGAGTTGGCCATGTATATTAAAGGAGCTTGGGGCAGCTTGGTGATGGTCTTGCAGTACATTGTACTTCTACTTCCCATCTCAGGATCTCACACATCTTTACAAACATTCACAAATTCAGCCTGACAACTCCTTTGGAAGTTTAAGTATTATTAGTCTCTGTCAGGTTTCAGAGTAGCAGCCGTGTTAGTTTGTATTCGCAAAAAAGAAACGGAGTACTTGTGGCACCTTAGAGACTAATAAATTTGTTAGTCTCTAAGGTGCCACAAGTACTCCTTTTCTTTTTTTTTAGTCTCTGTCAGGATTCCCTCCCCACTCTGAACTTTAGGGTACAGATATTGGGACCCACATGAAAGACCCCATAAGCTTATCTTTATCACCTTAGGTTAAAAACTTCCCCAAGGCACAAATTCTTCCTTGTCCTTGGAAAGGTATCGCGGCCACCACCCAGTGAGTTAGACAAAGATTTAGGAAAAGGACCACTTGGAGTTCCTGTTTCCCCAAAATATCCCCCCAAGCCCATTCACCCCCTTTCCTGGGGAGGCTTGAGAGTAAACAAGGTAAGTAATCAAGGTGAGGACACTAAAAACCCCAATTAGATTCTTAAAAACAGAACTTTTATTATAAAGAAAAGTAAAAGAAACACCTCCGTAAAATCAGGATGGAAGATAATTTTACAGAGTAATAAGATTTAAAACACAGAGGATTCCCCTCTAGGCAAAACTTCAAAGTTTTAAAACTTTACCAGAAAAAACAAAATAAACCTTCCTCTTAGCATAGGGAAAATTCACAAACTAAAACAAGATACTCTAACACATTTCGTTGCTATTACTTACTGTTTTTGTAATTTTTGATGTATTACTCAGTAGGAGCTGGATTACTTGCTTGGTCTCTCTCTCTCTCTCTTTGTCTCCGGAGAGAACAATAAAAGCACACAGCAAAAACCTTCCCCCGCAGATTTGAAAGTATCCTCTCCCCTTATTGGTTCTTTTGGTCAGGTACCAACCAGGTTATGTGAGTTTCTTAACCCTTTACTGGCAAAGGAGGGATTTTATGCTACCCTTAGCTGACAGTCTCATTGTATAGATAAAGAAATTAAGGCACAGAGAGGTTCTACAGCTAAACCTTGTATTGAGTCAGGCCCAAAAAAACATGATGGACTTCAATATCATGAGATTTTTAAAACAATACATTTGAGGGTTTTGTTTTATTTGCCTTCTTGTTTCTGAGCCTTGAGCATTCGTATTTTCAAGCTCCACAATCACGAAAGCTAGAAACTTACTTTGGTTTAAAATTAAAGCCGAGTCCCCTATAATCACAAGAAAATATTGCAAGACTTGTGATAAAATAGTAACAGTTGGCAAAACTGAAGTCTAGAGAATGACAATATTGCATAATCTGAATGAGAGATCCGTGTAGTACCATTTAGTTTTTGAATTATTAAAAAGATAAAGCAAAACAAAGCAAATTAGATCCCTTAGATTGTAGCTTCAAAAATAACATAGAAGCAAGAAATGATCAGCCTAAAGAAGTCCTGGTATAGCTATAGTTTATCAGACCTGAATCATGAAGCTCTGAATGTTTGAAAATGCCCTTTTATTTGAAATTCTGACAAAGCCATTAAAATGGCACATATGGAGACGTAGTCTGTTCCAAATCCAAGCTGGATTTAAAGTGATACTATAAAATACCTCCATTTACATACTCAAGGTAGATTTTTATATTTGCAACTTTTAATATTTAAAAAACCAGTGACAGCTAATGGGTGATTCTTGGAAAGCCCAGAGCATTTTTTAAACAAAAGTATTCAATAGAGAATAGTGGGGGACGATGAGCTACAGGAAGATGAAAGAATGAACCATGTTTATTTCTTGTTGCATCTTACTTGTCACTTCTGTGACTGATTCTTGATGGTAAAACAAATTACCTTTGTGGTCAGCAATTTTCCACATACCACTGCCATCATATTAACTGTTAAAACAAACTCCAAATAGTACGACGGATTGCAAAATTGCTTATGTCATTTTCTCAGTGACCTCAACAGGTTCTCGTCAAAGCCTTTCCTCACTCTAATGGCAATAAGCCAGCTTTATTTATTTAGTTATATTTAAACTCAGCCAGTTGCCCAGGATTGTTGTTAATCCTGCTTCTTTTCTGTTTTGCATTTTGTGTACAGCGTGCAAACTGGGTGTAAAATGAGACCACCAGTGGCAGTGAACAGAGTGCTCTGATTTGGTAGCGTTTTCATCCATTTTGCACAGGTGTAAAATTACTTGTATGATGCAAGGCAGTCAAGAAGCAGGCCCACATGATAGGCCCAGCCAACATGGGATAGTTGGCACTTGTATCTCTCCCACATACTCTGGCTGCACATTTCTTCCTTAGAAGTATCAAGGAAACTGTTTTATCCTAAAGAAAGTTTCAGTCAGGGCTGAATTTGAGATTTGCAGAGGATGCACAGAAAAGTGCTTTTTAAAAAAAAAAAAAATTCAAATCTTTTTGCCCCTTCCTCCTTTTCATCTTATGTGCTTGCCTACACTCATAGAAATGTAGGACTAGAAGGGACTTAGAGAAGTCATCAGGTCCAGCCCCTTGTGCTGTGTCGGGACCAAGTAAATCTAGAGCATCCCTGACAGGTCTTTAATATCTGTCTAACTAGATATTAAAAGCTTCCAATGATGGGGACTCCACAACCTCCTTTGGAAGCCTATTCCAGAGCTTAACTACCCTTATAATTAGAAAGTATTTTCTAATATCTAACCTAAATCTCCCTTGCTGCAGATTAAGCCCATTACTTCTTGACCTACCTTCTGTGGACATGGAGAACAATTGATCGCTGTCCTCTTTATAACAGCCCTTAACATATTGGAAGGCTGTTATCAGCCCCCCACCTTCTTTTCTCTAGACTAAACATGCCTAGGTTTTTTTAACCTGACCTATGAGGAAGGGTTTTCTAAACCTTTTATCATTGTTGCTCTCTCTGGACTCTCTCCAGTGTGACCACATCTTTCCTAAATCATGGTGTCCAGAACTGGACGCAGTACTCCAGCTGAGGCCTCACCAGTGCCTCATACAGCAAGACAGTTACCTCCTATATCTTAAGTACAACACTCCTGTGAATGCAACCCAGAAATAGATTTTTTTTTTTTTTTGCATCTGCATCACATGGATTCATATTCAATTTGTGGTCCACTATAACCTGCAGATCCTTTTCATCAGCACTCTCACCTAGATAGTTATGACCAATTTTGTAGTGGTGCATTTGATTTTTCTTTGCTAAGCGAAGTACTTTGCACTTGCCTTTTTTGAATTTCATCTTGTTGAATTCAGAACAATTCTCCAATTTGTCAAGGTCATTTTGAATTTTAAACCTGTCCTCCAAAGTGCTTGTAACCACTTCCAGCTTGGTGTCATCTTCAAGTTTTATAAGCATGCTCTCTTCTTCATTATCAAAGTTATTAATGAAAATATTGAATAGTCAGACCCAAGACTGACCCCTGTAGGAGCCTACTAGATTCGCCCTCCCAATTTGATAGAAAACCACTGATAACTACTCTGAGTGTGGTCTTCAATCAGTTCTGCACCCACTTTATAGTAATTTCATCTACACCACATTTCCCTAGTTTGCTTATGAGAACGTCATGCAGAACTGTAGCAGAAGCCTTACTAAAAGCAAGATGTACCACATCTACTGCTTCTCCCCCCCACCCCCAATCCACTAGGTCAGCAATCCTATCAAAGAAGAAAATTAAGTTGGTTTGGTATGATTTGCCCTTGACAAATCCATGCTGACTATTCCTTATCACCCTATTATTCTGTAGATGCTTTCAAATTGTTCTTTTGTTAATTTTTACAGTATCTTTCCAGGTATTGGAGTTAGACTGACTGGACTATAATTCTCAGGATCCTCTTTGTTCCCCTTTTACAGATAGGTACTATGTTTGCCCTTCTCCAGTATTCTGCAACCTCTCCAATCTTCCAGGAGTTCTCAATGACAATTGCTAATGGTTCCGAGATTGCTTCAGCTAGATCCCTAAGTACCCTAGGGTGAATTTCATCAGGCCCTGCTGACTTGAATACATTTCACTTATCTAAATATTAATTAACCTGTTCTTTCCCTATTTTGGCCTGCATTCCTTCCCAGTGGTTGAGTATCTGGTCATCATTAACCTTTTTAGTGAGGTCTGAAGCAAAATAGGCATTAAGCACCTCAGCTTTCTTGATGTCATCAGTTATTAGCACACCTTCCTGGTTAAGTAGAGGATCTATACTTTCCTTCATCTTTCTCTTCCTCCTTACGTATTTAAAGAACCTCCTCTTCTTGCCTTTTATATCCCTTGCAGATGTAACTCATTTTGTGCCTTAGCTTTTCTGACTTTTTTTCCTACATAGTTGTGCAGTTATCAGTTTGACCATGTTTCCACCCTTTTGCAGGTTTCCTTTTTGTGCAAATCTGGAGTAACTCCACTGAAAGTCATTGGATTTACACTGGAACAAAACCAACACAAGTCAGAGGAGAAACTAGTGTTCACTTCAGTGTCTTTAATGTGGGCTGTCACTGCCAGGAGCAATTCACATACTGCAATGGAATTTGTGTCTGAGGGGAAGAAATCCCTTAGGTTTGTCAGGAAGTGTGATGGCACAGTGGATTATCATTGTTAACATGGAGTGTCTTACTTTGAGGAATCACATTTGTTAATTTGACAAAGTAAAAGATAATTACACTCCCAGCAAAAAATCCATATGCAAGCTTAGTCTTTTGCATACTAAGTGCCCTGGGGGATACTAGGCCACAGAGTCCTTCTTTTCTTTTTGCGGATACAGACTAACACAGCTGCTACTCTGAAACCTTTTTTTAGAATATCTGAACACAATCCTTTAGGAAGACCAGCCGGGGTCTGCATCTGCTAATACTGCTAAAGAGCAAATAATGGTGGAGAAAAGGGAGAATACATCTTAAATGTTATACTGGCATATTGTTATCTATCAAATCTTGCATTTATATAGTGCCTTTTGTCACAAAAGTAGCCCTGTGCTGTGCTTTCATTAGAGGAGCTCAAAGCTCTTACAAATGTGAATTATTCCTCACCACAACCCTGTGAGGTAAGTAAGGGGTCACTTCACACAATCCTGATATGTCCTCATCTCTAAGGGAGAGCACAGCAATTACTACACAAAGGCTACATCTACACTATACCCCACACAACGCTGCCAGTGGTGTGATCATAGCTACGTGCTGCAGTGAAAAACCTGCTGTGTCCACACTGTGGTGTGTAGCTACACATGTCAGAGAAAACAGGGAACTGGCAGAGCCTTTCCAGTTTGCCAGTCTTTCCTTGCAATGGGAAAGGGCTCCAGCAAAGGGGAGTTTCCCCAAATCTTTTCGCTCTGCCAGAGCCTTTCCCCACTGAGGCATTCTTTTCCTGTTGTGGGGGAGCAGCAGAACACAACACTGCTGAAACAGCAGTGTAGATGGGGAGGCATGGCTTGGGCTAGCAGAGAGTATCTAGGGTATGTACCTGCATGCATACATAGCCACACATTCTAGGCATGCATTTACTCACCTAAGCCGTGCCTCACCTGCTACACTGTATAAGCTATGGTAGGGGGGCTATGCATGTATGTACTTGACGCATCATCTAAAGAAGCATGCAGTGCAGATGCACCTTAAGTGACTTGCCCAAGGTCACACAGTAAACAAGTGGCAGAGCTGGGAGCATAATCCAGGTCTCTTGACTCTCAATCCTTTGCCCTGTTCACTAGGCCATGCTGTTTTCTCTGGCTTTCTATTCTGCTTATCAAACAGAGCTTTGGGATGGTGGAACAGAATGAAGTACTCCTGCATTCTCTTTGGACAGCAGATCCCTTATATTTCCTAAGCAACCCTTTAGACAGCTGGACTGAATGTTTAACTGTGTAATGGCTAAAACACCTTTTGTCACAAAGAAGCAATGTGTCTAACAATTAGTCAAGGCTTCTAGGTTCTGTTCCTGGCTCTGACACAGACTGGTTACATGTTAATTTGCATAAACTACTTTGAAATCCTCAGATGAGCAGCACCATCAACACTCTGAATATTAATATAACTGCAAAGTATCATCATCTTGTATGCAATTCTCTCTCTGCAACCCCCATCAATCAAAGATGAACTGTCCCCCAAATGCCTAATTATTCACCAAAACCTCACCATAATTTCCAACTCCTCCAGCTTTGTTTTTTATAATTTTGATAAAATGTCTAGAAGCACCAGTTTCAGTGGTGAAAGGATGAGGATACTTATAGTAGGTATAAAAATTAAAATATAAAAACTACAAGCAGCAACAACTTCTAGTGTTTTAAGAGGTCAAGCAGGTATTATTGGTTCTGACAGGCCTACAAACCTCTTTGGCCTCAGCTGTACTTATCCCATTCATTCATTCTTTTAAAAAAAAAAAACAACAACAACTCATGATATCAATAACAAGACATAATTGCATAACACAAACATTAATTGATTTTTTTTTCTCTTTTCCCCCCCCACTGGATTCTTTCCATTCCAATGCAACCAAGCAATCAAATGATCATTTCATTCTCTCCTATTTCATTTAAATATGACGGGTTACTAAAAAATTAACAGTGGTTTCAGGGAATGTAATTGCTTTGCAGTTCTGGCCATAATGCAGAAATAAAATAAAGATGACAGGAAGGGGATAGTCTCTTAATACCAAGTCTATATTGAAGCACACATAGGAGTATATCTGGGATATTGAAAGGGATCACCTCTACATTTAAAGAGGTCATAAGTAAACAAATAAACGAACACAAGACTGGATGTTAAATGATTTTTGAGATCTTTAAACTAAAGAATTAAATATAAGCTACACATCAGAATGAGATTTCTTTTTAATACAATTACCCCAGCCATTCAGATCTCTGCAGTCTATGAAAACTAGGTCAGGTCATGTAATTCCATTCATGTAATTCCATTTTTCTCTCTCCATTCAGCTTTTATTCTTTAGTGGCTTCAGCCCAAGGAAACATTACTTCAGAAAATAAATTAGGACTGGTTTCAGAGTAGCAGCCTTGTTAGTCGTAATTTACAAAAAGAAAAGGAGTACTTGTGGCACCTTAGAGACTAACAAATTTATTTGAGCATAAGCTTTCGTGAGCTGCAGCTCACTTCATCGGATGCATTTTCCACCGAATGCATCCGATGAAGTGAGCTGTAGCTCACGAAAGCTTATGCTCAAATAAATTTTAGTCTCTAAGGTGCCACAAGTACTCCTTTTCTTTTTGTAAATTAGAACTGTGGAGTTTGATATTTCAGACTCTACATGATTTGTTTAAGAATGAGTCAATTTAAACCCTACAGAACCAAAAAAATATACAAGATCAACATGGCTTTGTGAATGGGGGGGCGGACATAAAAATCTTAGTTGTTAGAGTTCTCACAAAAAATGCATAAAAGTAGCTAGAAAAACATAATCATGGTATGTTGCAATTAAATGGGAATTAGCTGAAGCTTTACTGGAGGTCCAATTGGCTTGACCCTAGGAAACTCCACACAGACGCATAGGTTGGGGTCAGGAGTGGGAGCCTGTTCACCTCCCCGCCCATCTGGCTGACAGAGTCTATGGCCTTGGGACCCAGCAAGGGAGCTAGACACCAGGACTTTTCTGCAGGGTCCCCCCAGTTCAGATCGCCAGCCTGCTGAAAGGCAGTGAGGTGGGCATCCCCATCCCCCCCCACTCCTTAACCAGGGGCAGCAATTTAGTATCAAGGTTCCCTGCAGAACTGGCACCCCGGGGTCTATCCCCACTCACCTCTGGGAGGTCCCCTATGCCTCTCCGCTCCACCATTGCCAGTTCATGCTGCTGCTCCTTCTGCAGCTCTTTCTTTGGCTCTTGCTGTCTCTCACAGTCCTCTTGCTCTCTCGGACTCAGCTCCAATCCCGTCCATCTCCGATCCCCAGATGGGGAACCCGATCATGAGGACCCCCCGTCTGGTCAGGCACAGGAGTCTTCGGGATGCCTGGCTACCACTGCAGCTGCTCCCAGATCCTGCTATAGCCCCATTTGGGTCAGGAATCTGTTCCTTAGAGTGGTCATCCTCTTCCAGCTGCACAATTAACTGTGCTTTGGTGAACTTTCCAGTGCTCAACCCTCTCTTTTTGCACAGAGTTACAATGTCCTTCTTAAGGAGATGGTGATAGGCCATCGCTTCGCTGTTCCCAAGTTGCTGTGGACTTGCAGGCCTGTGTGCTCTCAGCTCCCCATGGTTTTCAGGGAGAACCCCTAGTGTGCCAGCCCTTCTCGAGGTCACCACCTCTTTGCTAGACTCCTCCGCCCCTTGGACCGCTCACTGCAATCCCCAGGGGAACCCTGTTACTGCAAAAGTCCTTCTCTCTCCCAGGGCCAACCCATTCAGGTCCTCGGTTCCTATGTTTGTGGAATTAAATATTGCAGCAAATGAGTCAAATTCTGAAGTCTTTAGATATCAAAACGCTCACCAAAATAATTGGGAGTTTGAAATAAACAAGGATTGAATATAACACAATTTGAATAGCAATATGCACACAATGTACTAGTTAAAGCAAGCAGGTATTATAGAATCAGTCCCCAAGTACAAACTGCAGGATTTGGCCTTATATTTGATAAAGGTAAAGGCTTCAGTAATTACTGGATGGCATCATCCATCAGTTTCTTTTCTTGGCCATAAGAAAGAATGCCAGGTAACAGCACAAGTCTGGAAAGGGTAAGTCTCTGAAGAAATTAATGGGATGAATTTAAGGTATTATAACACCAGTATAGACAGAGAAACTGAGTCCAACTTTATACAGCACTTCAGAGGTGTGCGTTTATTCTTCAGTCAGATTCAAAAATACTATTCCATTTGAAAACATAGAATCATAGGACTGGAAGGGACCTTGAGAGGTCATCTAGTCCAGTCCCCTGCACTCATGGCAGGACTAAATATCCTCTAGACTGTCCCTGACAGGTGTTTACCTGCTCTTAAAAATCTCCACTGATCGATATTCCACAGCCTCCCTAGGCAATTTATTCCAGTACTTAACCACCCTAACAGTTAAGAAGTTTTTCCTAATGCCCAGCCTAAGCCTCCCATGCTGCAATTTAAGCCCATTGCTCCTTGTCCTATCCTCAGAGGTTAAGAAACTTTCTCCCTCCTGCTTTTAACAACCTTTTACATACTCGAAAACTGTTATCATGTCTTGTTTCCTCCACCCCCATTTCTCTTTTTTTCCAAACTAAACAAACACAATTTTTTCAATCTTCCCTCATAGGTCATGTTTTCTAGACCTTTAATCATTTTTGTTGGTCTCCTCTGGACTTTCTCCAATTTGTCCACAGCCTTCCTGAAATGTGGTGCCCAGAACTAGACACAATACTCCAGTTGAGGCCTAATCAGTACGGAATGGAGTGGAAGAATTACTTCTCGTGTCTTGCTTACAACACTACTGCTAATACATCCCAGAATAATATTTGTGTTTTGTTTTTGTTTTTTTACAACAGCGTTGCACTGTTGACTCATTATTATAACCCCCATATCCCCTTCTGTAGTACTCCTTCCTAGGCAGTCATTTCCCATTTTGTATATGTGCAACTGATTCTTCCTTCCTAAGTAGAGTACTTTGCATTTGTCCTTATTGAATTTCATCCTATTTACTTTAGACCATTTCTCCAGTTCATCCAGATCATTTTGAATTTTAATCCTATCCTCCAAAGCACTTGCAATCCCTCCCAGCTTGGTATCGTCCACAAACATTTTTATAAATGTACTCTCTACGCCATTATCTAAATCCCTGATTTAGATATTGAACAGAACCGGACCCAAAAGGTATTATATATTCTTATTTCACAAGCAATGTCTAAAGTGTTTATTGCTTCTTTAATCAGTGATAAAATGAATGCTATATTTAATGGAAAACCATTAAATTTCACATGCCATTTGTAAGTTACCAACCATTCATGGATTACAAAATGAAAGCCACATTCATTTATTACATTCTTATCATGTTAAGTAGATCTTGCAATACTTAGTGAAATTGGTTTCTGAAAAATTCCTTCACGATGAGTTAATATGCTGACAACCTTTTCCTTCAGCAAGAAGGCAAGGCACTCAAGGTGCACTTCATCAGAGTTCCACTGAGTTTAGTACACACTTCTCTTTTGGCAAAAAGAAAAGGAGTACTTGTGGCACCTTAGAGACTAACAAATTTATTAGAGCATAAGCTTTCGTGAGCTACAGCTCACTTCATCACTTCTCTTTTGGCAGTAGTTCTCCTCACAAGCATCGGTACAGCAGGTACTGAGCTTAATCCTCTGCAAAGAAGTCTGCAGAGATCACTTGTTGTTCTGATCTGGCAACCTCCAGGAGAAGGAAGATGAAATTGCAGACCTTCCTCCCCCTGAAAAAGCTCAAAAAAACCTGAAATGTTGAAACACACTTTTCCAGGCCTGGTTGTTAATCAGATACCTCCAGGCCCAGACTTCACTAGGAAAAAAGGTGTGTTCTTACCTCACGTCAGCTACCATGTGGTAACTAACATGAGATAAAAGCTTAGTGCAGACAAGGCAGTTGTAGTTTTAATATGATTTCACAGGTCACGGTAAACCCTAGGCTCAATCTGCTAATGCATTAGAAAACTACGAAATGCCCAGTCTTCGCTAAGGTTTTTACCTTGTGTTAGTTACCATGATCGCTAACACAAAATAAGAATACACCTTTTTTCTAGTGAAGGTCACTCTCGGAGTTTTCAAGGTTTAGAGGTAAGCTTTGTTTGTTCCATAACTAGAATTTTGACCATGATTTTCATAAGTGACTAGAAATTCTGAGTTCCTCCATTTTTTTTTTGAATGCCCACCCTGAGACACTTAAAGTCCTGATTTTCAGGAAGTGCCAAACACCTGCCCGATGTTAAAAATGGAGGTAATTCAAAGAAGAACAATAAAAATGATCAGTGGGTTGAAGGGATTTGCTTAAAAGGCAAGATTAAAGCAGCAAAATACGTGCAGCTTTGCTGATTAAGCAATAGTTGACTACTAATCGCTGAAGTGTGTAAATGCTTAGACAGATGTAAATTAATGTGGCATATAGGGGTATAAATAGAAGTAATCGAGTGAATCTAAGAAAGTGGGGGGGGGGAAATAGGTAGGCTATCAAGACAGACTTCCTGACAGTGAGATATATTGGCTGTGATGGATCAGTCTCCTTAGGAAAGTTTGGAAATCCAACTTCTTGGGGTGTTTAAAACCTGATCAGACAGAAAGCAATGCAGAGCAAGGGATATTCCTGCATATTTTTTTTTCAGGATTACAGAGATGGAAAAGACCTATTAGATCACCCCATCCAACTCTCTAGGACTGTATGATTTTTAGTTCGCATTGAAGGATTTCTTTGGATAGAAATTTATAAAAGGTGATGTATGTAATCATGTATAAGCAAATTTCCCACTTGCTTTTCCCTATGCCTTCACCAAACTGCCCTCAAGGCACTTACCCTGAATTGACAGATATGATGGACAGCAAAGAGACTTTCTAAACATGACATTTGGGTGAGCCAAATCCAGCAAACTAGATTGCAATCCCCAGTACATTATTTCCTTGGAGGTTCCCCCTTTCTTCATATGCAGCTAAGCAGTTCATGAACTACCCAAGAGACACACACTGGCACTCCCAAAGAACACTCATTATACAATATCAGCGTTAAATCTCTCGGAGAAATGCAGGCGTCTGCAAACATCCAGACTGGTAAATCCAGTGATATAAAAGATTGATAGGTTTCAGAGTAGCAGCTGTGTTAGTCTGTATTCGCAAAAAGAGAAGGAGTACTTGTGGCACCTTAGAGACTAACAAATTTATTAGAGCATAAGCTTTCGTGAGCTACAGCTCACCGATGAAGTGAGCTGTAGCTCACGAAAGCTTATGCTCTAATAAATTTGTTAGTCTCTAAGGTGCCACAAGTACTCCTTCTCTTTTTGAAAAGATTGATAGCGATGCGTTTTTTATTGGCCAGAAAAAAATTATCTGCTAACTAAACACTTTTAGGCAGTCTCAGTGGTGATACAGAATAAAGGGATGGTGGAAACCCTTTATATTGAAAACGACAGACATTTCCATCTTCTTTAATTCAGTTGTTGAAAGTGTGATATTGGCTCAGTGATTAGAGTAAACACTACAGTGTTTTTGAATTTGTTTCTGAATTTATTCTTGACTATGCTACAGGAAAGTGTATCCTTGGACAATTTGTACAGCTGACTGTGCCTCACAAACACCCCTGTAAAGCACTGTAGATAAATATATACAATGCTCAGGTGAAATGCCTTACAGAAGTTCTAAGCACAGTTATTTACACAGGACTATAGAGTCTCTCAACATGCTACAAGTATAAATTGCTGTCAGTATTAGTGGCTGTGTATTCCAAGTTGAGCAGTGTATTCGCAAAACGGTATTCTATCTCATTTGCTGGTTATCTTGCTCCCAGTAACTCTAATGTAAAACAAATTATGTATGCTGCACAATAATAAATAAAATAACAGTGCTTATTCACCAAGCAGCATGTGTGTCTATTTTGTCATAAACAAGGCCAAATGGCAAACAGGAAAGCAGTTCGAGAGATATAATTGGCAACCCACTGAGATCTTGATTTCTGTGATTCACAACCTCTTAAAAAAAGATTTTCCTTTCACATAAATATTTTAAGGGAGACATGATCAAAGCCCTTTCCCTTTTACAGGTGTCTCAAACTTCCTCCTAATTAAACATATTTAAAAAAGTTGGAAAATGACATTCTGAAATGGCAGCCAGTGTAACCCTTACCCAGGAAAGAACTGAAACTGGAAACAGTCTAATCCTATTAAAGGTCATAGATGACATTTTTGCACACTATTGGTGAGATCTAAAGTATCAGATCCAACACATTTTTTTAAATGTTTTAATCTACCAAGTAAATCGGATTGCAAGCCAGGGGTGAATATCAAGAGGCTCAGAGGTTGGGATAAGCACCCAAGGGGAAGACGCATTCAAATCTTGCATTAAGTGCTTGGGTCTTCAGACTTGGGACAGAAGTCTCATGAGAACAGGCTCTCTTACAAGGCTCCTGTTCTTCTTGCATGTGGATGGGAAGGGGACACTGCTTCATTCCCCAGAACACCACACAGACGAGTACCCTGAATCATGCTAGTAACCAGCTACTCATCTCCAGCTCCTTAGTTCATCCACAGCTCATGTGTCCCACATGTGGGCCTGCTCGGGGAGTTCCAGCAGACAACTGCTTTGCAGTCAGTCAATTAGCTTGTAACTTCACAGCTACATCAGCACAAATTGGAACTCTCCTTATTGTCTCAGCAGAGAGGCAGATGATTGAACTGGCAGAGGCTGAATGCCCCGATAGCCCAGAGAGGTTGTTCCTCCATCTCTGGGATGGTACACAGTGAGATCAATGCTGAACAGCTTGCACTACATCTGCCTGAGTTGTACTCTGTACATCTGTTCTGTTAAAATTTTTGAAAGTTATAAATCTTGACATCTGATTTGTATCCATTTATTCTTTTACATAGACACTGTCCGGTTTGGCCAATGTACATAGCAGAGGGGCATTGCTGGCACATGATGGCATATCACATTGGTAAATGTGCAGGTGAACGAGCCTCTGATAGTGTGGCTGATGTGATTAGGTCCCATGATGTCCTCTGAATAGATATGGGGACCAAGTTGGCAACGGGCTTTGTTGCAAGGATAGGTTCCTGGGTTAATGTTTTTGTTGTGTGGTTGCTGGTGAGTATTTGCTTCAGGTTGTGGGGCTGTCTGTAACTGAGGACTGACCTGTCTCCCAAAATCTGTGTGAGGGATCGTCCTTCAGGATAGGTTGTAGATCCTTGATGATGTGCTGGAGAGGTTTTAGTTGGGGACTGAAGGTGAAAGCAGAAATATGCTCACTAGAATATTCTACAGACAGTGGTTATATCTTGACAGCAACTGGAAATCCTACACTTTTTTGGGGGGGGAAGGGTCCCCAATTACTGACAAAGCACATTACTGCTGTCTAAATTGCCGTTCTTGCCTATGATCACATACCATACAACTGGTCATTGCTTTCTGGAACAATGCACTGGATTTGCAGTTCCACCCTTTGCTTTAAAGGAACTTCATGAAACTATCTAGTTACTAGAAAGAGTATTTGTGGCACCTTGGAGACTAACTAATTTATTTGAGCATAAGCCTTCATGAGCTACAGCGATGAAGTGAGCTGTAGCTCACGAAAGCTTATGCTCAAATTTGTTAGTCTCTAAGGTGCCACAAGTACTCCTTTTCTTTTAGCAATCATAGACGCAGCTGCCAGTACTAAAGTAAGAAAGCAATTTACTACATTGCATTTTGATAGGACTTTTTCTTGCTCTTGAATATTAATCTAAATACTCTAGAGTAAGCTGTAATATGATAAAATATACTGCTGGATCAGTAGTTGTCACCTGCTGGCAAGGATCTGGCCTTGGAAATTTCACCAATACATATCTTTCCGGCTCTTGTTTAAGACAAATACATTCAAATTTGCAGAGAGGGTAAATTAGCCAAGTAAATGAATTGTTTAGCATGCTTCCATTGGTGACAGGTTCATTAGAAACAGTGCTTTCTAAAGATAAAAGCTTAGCTTGCAACCAGTTTCAGAAAACACAGAGCAAACTCATCAAAACATGGCACTCCTTTTCTCAAATCTATTTATGGCAGTCCTAGCACTCCTACTGATTGACCTTCAGTTAGAATTTTATCTTCCTCACCAATCTTATCTTTAGCTGCCTCCCAGGTAGAGAAGAAGGGAGGACAGGAAAGTGCCACTTTTGTAGAAATACAGATAATTCTTATCCATGGCTTAAATTAAAAGAAAAAAAATCCCTGAGAGATAAAGCTATATCCCCAAGTCTGTCTGAGGAGGCTAAAATCTTTCTTTAAATGCTCCAGCATTCCTCTAAAGAGTTTTTTCCACATGAAAGTTTGGTGGTTTTCTTTCACGTTATCAAGTCACAGATAACAAGAAGAACCAACATATGGTAAATTCCTGCTTCCAATTCACCTCAAATCTCTGTTAAATTCTATTAATAATTTCTGCCTATCTTTGCTATCTGCCATTATATAAAGTGATGAGATTTTCCCTCCTAAAAGCCTGCAGGTACTTTCAGATTTTTCCTTTGCTAGAACTGGGTCACCTTCACTTCTGAATGTATCCTTTAACAAGGTAAATTACCTCTATTTTAAATAAATTAGAATAGAACAGGCAGAGCAGGGAGGAAAAGATTCCAGCACCACACGAACTTTTGCTGGAAACATTAGTGGGGCCAGAATTGGGGATGAGATGCAAGCTAAACCAACCCTCTTAAAAAAAAATTAACATAATACTGTGACAGGTTGGACCCCCCTTCTGGGTGCCATGTGATGCACTGGGGTTCTACTGATCCTACCCATTCCACCAGCTTTGGCTCCCTCACCCTGTCCTGCTGCGCGTGTGCGTGCACACACATATACTCAGAGGTAGGGACACACCCAGCTGCAGAATGACACCAATACTGAAATCAGTGCTGCATGGGAAAGCTTTCAGCTAGGGAATAACCCAGCACTCAGCTGCACACACCCTCTGGAGTATAAACGCAAAATTATATTGTCTTGCGCTGTACAGTACTCCTTCTGCTTGTGTGCGTGTTACAAAACGTATCTTCATGAAACTATTGAATTAGCTAGCTGTATCACTGAGTCCTAGTATTTATGCCCTGAGTTTTCACCGACATGTCCTAATTTTAAGATGGGTGAATAGAGACGTGCTTATTTCTTTTTAATGGCAGAAGGAAAGTTCCCACTAAAAGCTACTGAAACCATATCACATTCACATACAGCTCAATTTTAGCAAATAGGATGTATATTGTAATAGTTCCTAACAGGGACGTTGGCTGATACTTCTCCACCATAAAAACTGATGCAAACTTTTTCAAGACTCTGTATTTATTGTCAAGTTACATTGCTCTTGGAGTCAGACTAATCATGAAACCAACCTAACATCTGTCCAGACAACTGTTAGGATAACATCAGAAATACTCAGGAAGTAAATTGAATTAAATGGGTGGGTTGGTTTTAAACGTTTGAGGAACATTTGGAAGAAAATGTGTATTGTTAGAGATTCAATATCCTCAGCATTCAAGTAAAAGCCATAGACCTCAAAAACTCTACATCCTGTACCAAACCAAGGGATATTCACAAATTCAAAGATCACAAAAATTAGAAATAAAAACTGAAAAGAAAAAACATGACTTCCAGACTTTATAAAATATAGCATTGAAAAAAGGGGGGGGGGGTGCAAGCTCTATTTTTCTCTCTCTTTGCAGTCACCTTTAAGTAGTCTTTATTATCAGACTGTGTAGGCCTCCATCCTTCAGGCCAACCAACTTGTGTTAACCTGTGCATGCTCTTTAATAGTAAGGTGCTCCTGAGCACATTTGCCTGAGAAACCTAGACACCTGTACAATTTCAACAAACCAGTCAGGCTGGAACTACATGAGAGAAAAAGAAGGGCAGATACCCCATTATGGGGGGTCCTTAAAAGGCAAGGAGCTGGAATGAAGAAGGATCACTGGGAGAAGAGGGAAGGTTGTGGAGAGGGACTTGGACCAAAGCAGAAAAATCACCTTATCTCCCTTCTAAAGGAAAGTGCTGGGGTTGGGGTGAGGGTGTGATGTCACGGTCAGACAGTGGTCATCTCAAGATCAGGCTGTAAAGTCACTAAAAGAGCAGAATAGTGTGAGTCACCTACTTTGTTTTTTATCTTGCTCTTTCTTTATACAACTCTACCTCTTACGTAAAATGTTCGGATTTCACAGCCATGGAGACTTCTTGTTATGTTAGTCTTAAAGGACATATGCTCTTGGTTTTCCCCAGAAAGGCCGCAGCACCTATAACCAATGTTTTGAACGTACATTCAGAGCTACATTCTGCAATATTCAAAAGAAAAGCCGTTCTGTGTCAAGCACTCCTCCTCACAGAGACTACTAGGAGCCTAAAGAAAAGGAGTACTTGTGGCACCTTAGAGACTAACAAATTTATTAGAGCATAAGCTTTCGTGAGCTACAGTTCCCTTCATCGGATGCATTTGGTGGAAAAAACAGAGGAGAGATTTATATACACACACACACACACACAGAGAACATGAAACAATGGGTTTATCATACACACTGTAAGGAGAGTGATCACTTAAGATAAGCCATCACCAGCAGCAGGGGGGGGAAAGGAGGAAAACCTTTCATGGTGACAAGCAGGTAGGCTAATTCCAGCAGTTAACAAGAATATCAGAGGAACAGTGGGGGGTGGGGTGGGAGGGAGAAATACCATGGGGAAATAGTTTTACTTTGTGTAATGACTCATCCATTCCCAGTCTCTATTCAAGCCTAAGTTAATTGTATCCAGTTTGCAAATTAATTCCAATTCAGCAGTCTCTCCTTGGAGTCTGTTTTTGAAGCTTTTTTTGTTGAAGGATAGCCACTCTTAGGTCTGTGATCGAGTGACCAGAGAGATTGAAGTGTTCTCCAACTGGTTTTTGAATGTTATAATTCTTGACGTCTGATTTGTGTCCATTTATTCTTTTACGTAGAGACTGTCCAGTTTGGCCAATGTACATGGCAGAGGGGCACTGCTGGCACATGATGGCATATATCACATTGGTAGATGCGCAGGTGAACGAGCCTCTGATAGTGTGGCTGATGTGATTAGGCCCTATGATGGTATCCCCTGAATAGATATGTGGACAGAGTTGGCAACGGGCTTTGTTGCAAGGATAGGTTCCTGGGTTAGTGGTTCTGTTGTGTGGTGTGTGGTTATGGCTGACTTAGAACAACGCTTCCTCAGCTCTCGTCCCCTAATGCCCCTACTCTACTTGCGCTACATTGATGACATCATCATCTGGACCCATGGAAAAGAAGCTCTTGAGGAATTCCACCATGATTTCAACAATTTCCATCCCACCATCAACCTCAGCCTGAACCAGTCCACACAAGAGATCCACTTCCTGGACACTACGGTGCTAATAAGCGATGGTCACAAACACCACCCTATATCGGAAACCTACTGACCGCTATTCCTACCTACATGCCTCTAGCTTTCATCCAGATCATACCACTCGATCCATTGTCTACAGCCAAGCGCTACGATATAACCGCATTTGCTCCAACCCCTCAGACAGAGACAAACACCTACAAGATCTCTATCATGCATTCCTACAACTACAATACCCACCTGCTGAAGTGAAGAAACAGATTGACAGAGCCAGAAGAGTACCCAGAAGTCACCTACTACAGGACAGGCCCAACAAAGAAAACAACAGAACGCCACTAGCCATCACCTTCAGCCCCCAACTAAAACCTCTCCAACGCATCATCAAGGATCTACAACCTATCCTGAAGGACGAGCCATCGCTCTCTCAGATCTTGGGAGACAGACCAGTCCTTGCTTACAGACAGCCCCCCAATCTGAAGCAAATACTCACCAGCAACCACACACCACACAACAGAACCACTAACCCAGGAACCTATCCTTGCAACAAAGCCCGTTGCCAACTCTGTCCACATATCTATTCAGGGGATACCATCATAGGGCCTAATCACATCAGCCACACTATCAGAGGCTCGTTCACCTGCGCATCTACCAATGTGATATATGCCATCATGTGCCAGCAATGCCACTCTGCCATGTACATTGGCCAAACTGGACAGTCTCTACGTAAAAGAATGAATGGACACAAATCAGACGTCAAGAATTATAACATTCAAAAACCAGTTGGAGAACACTTCAATCTCTCTGCTCACTCGATCACAGACCTAAGAGTGGCTAGACTTCAACAAAAAAGCTTCAAAAACAGACTCCAAGGAGAGACTGCTGAATTGGAATTAATTTGCAACTGGATACAATTAACTTAGGCTTGAATAGAGACTGGGAATGGATGAGTCATTACACAAAGTAAAACTATTTCCCCATGGTATTTCTCCCTCCCACCCCACCCCCCACTGTTCCTCTGATATTCTTGTTAACTGCTGGAATTAGCCTACCTGCTTGTCACCATGAAAGGTTTTCCTCCTTCCCCCCCTGCTGTTGGTGATGGCTTATCTTAAGTGATCACTCTCCTTACAGTGTGTATGATAAACCCATTGTTTCATGTTCTCTCTGTGTGTGTGTGTGTGTGTGTGTGTGTGTGTGTAAATCTCTCCTCTGTTTTTTCCACCAAATGCATCCAATGAAGTGAGCTGTAGCTCACGAAAGCTTATGCTGTAATAAATTTGTTAGTCTCTAAGGTGCCACAAGTACTCCTTTTTCTTTTTGCGAATACAGACTAACACGGCTGCTACTCTGAATACTAGGAGCCTGCTATTCTATATTCTAATCACTAGAAGCCCTTGATACATTTAAGGGCTATTAATATATATCATGTCAAAAGGGCAGACACAAAAGGAATACATATTGTAAATTCAAAACCAAAACAACTCAACTGGTATTTTTCAATTCAGCTGTTGTCATCAACATTTTTCATATACAGTGAACATTTTACTCATTAGACTTCCCATTCCTGTCTCCTCCATAATCCTCCTCAGACCTTTGCCGCGGGATAACGCCAGGCTCTTTGATTCATCTATATGACCCATGTCATTCCCCAGGAGTTGGCATTTCCTCTTTGCATGTAGACTGTTGGTCCTTCATCAGTTGAGACTGAGCCGATCACAACACTTCTTCCAATCTTCTCTCGCTCTGGCCATCCTTTGCCATGCTTGTCCATATCTCCTTGTTAAGAAATCATCTCACCTCTTTGGAGGCTGACTGCGTGGCCATTTCTGTTCTCGCGGATACCACTCTGATATAGCTGCAGTCCATCTGTTGTCACTGAGTCGGGCCACATGTCCCGCCCACTGCATTTTGCTGAGCCTGCTTTTAACAACAACGTGTCGCACTCCAGACTGCTGCCTAATTATTTCATTAGGGATGTGATCAAAGAGCGAAATGCCCAAAAATGTTCGTTCCATCACCCTCTGCGTGACAGTTGATGTTCTTCAATCTTTGTCAGCGACCATGTTTTGCTGCCACATAACATCGCTGGAAGCACGGTCAAGTTAAAAAGATTCACACAAGTTATTTTGCTGATCTTTCCTTGGAAGATGTCCTTGATGTCATTGAATGCACACCATCCAGCTTTTTTTCTGTGCGACAGTTCACCTTTCTGATCATGGTGCATGTTGACTTCCTGGCCCAAATAAATGTATTTATCAACCTCGTGGATCTGCTCTCCTCCAAGAGTTATTTGGGTTCTTGGCAGAACATCTGATCTCATGTATTTTTGTTTTTGACCAGTTCATTTTTAATCCGACTTGACTACTTTTTGCGTTCAGTTCTTTAAGCATTCTCTCAAGCTGGGTTGTATTTTCAGCTATCAGCACTATATCATCTGCGAACCTGAGATGGTTTAGCCGCTCGCCGTTATTAATCCCGCCTTTCAAGTCTGCTAGTCAAAAAACCAATTCAAGACAGGCTGTGAATAATTTTGGTGAAACTTTATCTTCTTATTTCACACCTTTTCTCAATGGGGATTCGGAGGGGAGTATTGAACAGCAATATTTCCGTGCTGCAGCCAGAGTTTGCTTCCTTTAGTAATATGATATATTTCGGGCTGATGCCCTGTTCTAAAAGAGCGTCAAGAATGACATTAGTCTCTATGCTGTTGAACGCCTTCCCGTAGTCCACGAAGGCAATGCACAAAGGGAACTTGTATTCCCTTGAACACTCTAGTTGGTGTAGAGTGAACATGTGGTCTATTGTGCTGTAATTCCTTTGAAAGCTGGTCTGCTCTCTAGGTTGCTGTTCTTCCAGGCTTTGTGACCGTCGATTTGTTACATTTTTAGCGAACAATTTATAGATATGCAAAAGCAGGCAGATCGGGCGATTAGTTCTTTAGATTTTCTCGATCGCCTTTCTTATGCAGCAAGACGGTATTGGACTCTTTCCAACTGGACTGTATCTTCTGGATTTCCAGGTAGTGGCTGAACCTTTTGGAGAGAGCTTTCCGAATTTCTGACCTCCCAACTTAAGCACTTCTGCTGTCAGATTGTCCTTGCCTGGAGCCTCCCCCTCTTTCATTTGATGGAGTGCATGACAAACTTCACTGATGAGAACCAGGAGTATATGTTCATCAGTTTGTTGAAGTGATGGCATTGAGATATCTATACGGGATGCAAACAGCTGGGTATAGAAAACCCTGCAGATTGCCTACATCTCTGTTCAAACGGTTACTGGTTCTCTGTCCCTGTTCTTCAAAGCCGATAATGAGACCTGTACAATGCCAGTTCCCGTTTTTGCATTTTTTGAGACTAAGCCCTGTTTGTTTATCCATCCCCAGGCTTTGGTGCTTATTTGTCTTATACCTCTGTTTCGTGGCTAGCTATGGTGATTTATTGATTACATCCTTTTTGTCCCCCAAGCACAGTAGCATATTAATAACACTGAGATTACTTCAGCATGTCACAGTTTTCTAAAGCAACATGGGAAAATCCATTTACTACTTTGGACAACAGAATAAACTTGCACAGATAATAGAGCTAAAAAGGATAACTCAAGATACTAAAACAGTTAGCATCAATTGATTCACACTGCAGTGTTCAGTAAATGGAGATTTAATAGCTAGTCTCTGCCTAGGGAGGCCAACTCACTAAACCAAAAAATAATTTAATCTCATCAGGTGTGTGTGTGTGTGGGGGGGGGGCTTTAAGAACAATTTTTCTTGATTTTTCTTTTGTCCAGACACTATGGATGGCTGCAAAACTCCTTAGTGACCATTATTAACATGACAAAATAGGGGGTATTGGGAATGGTCTCATAAAACCTTACACCACTTTTTTTTTCCCTTTTTCTTTCTTGCAGACTTTTACAAAAGAAAAAGAACGCACAATTGCAATTAACAGCTAAGTTCCCCCAGTGGGGATCAGATTCACATGAGGATAATTCAATGTTGTGATCAGGCAATGGGCACAGTTGTAACTAGTGTTGGGTTCATACGCTTGCCACTTTAATGGCCTATGTTAGCTGCCCTTAAAGGGTCATCATCTTAGGGCCCTTTTGTGGTCTCCTTTGAAGGCTATTTTTATGTTACTCTGTCTTGAACTCTTTTGGGATTTTTTTTCTCACTTTCCTATGCCAGTGAATTTCAGTGCTGATGAAATATGCCAGAGACACATCAAGATCCCTATCCTGCTCCCCTGTACGTCAATAGCAAAGGTCCCACTGAGTTCAGTGTTGCACTATCAGGTCATAGTATTATAGTTATCCTCAGAACAGTTACCCCATAATCCAGGAGATACATGCAGGTTTACCTGTCGCCAGCTCTCCAATATGCCTTAATGTAGGAAAAAATCACATGGTGGAGTGATAAAATATTTCAATTTCATTCCAGTTTAGTCCGTAGCCTTTCTGCTGAGACTGCCAGCAAGAGAGCTGGGTGTGGTGTTTTGTGACATGCAAACTCGTACACTAGGAAATGGACTGATCTCACCATATCGGAACAACAATCCCCTTGAAATGTCTATGTTTAACTGTTTGATTTCATTACCTGGTCGATTATCTTTTCAATGCATGTTTGTAATTCATCAGCGTTAAGCTTTATCTAAACATACAAATGTTAACCCTTATGGGCCTCATTATGCATCCCATATAACTACTGGTGAGGACACAGTGATGCAAGTAGTCCCGTTTAGCTCAGTGGAACTATCTACATGAGGAAGCACAGCCTCACCAATGGCTACATAATTGGAGCCTTTATTTCCCACTCTGCATGTTGGAATAAGAATTAAAATAACAGTGTATTCTCCAACACTACAATGTGTCTAAACTGTATATCATATTTTGCAGAGTTTAAGTGCTTTCTGTATTTCTTGTAGACTACATTATTCCATAGTAAATAATAGTCAAGACTATGGTAGCAATAATGATCTCCATGAACGGGTCAGCAGTTCAGCTCTAATTCAGATAATTCTGGTCTGAAGCATACGCACAAAACGTTCATCGCCACTGGACTTGGGCCAAAACCACTGTGTGCACTGTCGTTATTATGACAATCTAAAAACAATTTATTTCAGAGTGTTGGAATGAATACTTAAGTCCCTCAATTTTATTTAATCAAAGCAAAGAATTCATTATAGATTTTATACAGTCCATTCATCAGAATGAATTAAATATTTGATAACCTGTGGTTTAATTTTTTATAATATAATGAACTGCAATAGCTCTCCCTGTGTCTTCCCCATTTCTACATTATCAGCTGGAATCAAAGGTCAACCCCAAGTAATAAGAGAAAATTCAGCTACTTCCAAATGCTAAGTACCTGTAGAGTAGTAAGCAGCATGAGAATAAAGCTGCAAACCAAGCAACTATATATACATACTCCCAAATGTCCAATGAGGGCTGCTTTTCTAGGACTTACAATGGCTGCCTACACACAAATTCTGTAACACCTTTTTGACAAGCATCTCAAACTGCTTTACAAGCATTAGTTAAGCTTCATAATACCTCATGAAGCATTTTTGTTCCCATTATGTGGACTTAAGGTATGTCTACACTTACCATGGATTGATAGTGCAGCGATCGATCCACCAGAGGTTGATTTAGTGGGTCTAGTGAAGACCCACTAAATCGACCATGGATCACTCTCCCATCAACTCTGGTACTCCACCGGAATGAGAAGCATAAGGTAAGTCAATTGGAGAGTTTCTCCCATCAACCCAGCGCAGTGTAGACACTGCAGTAAGTTGACCTAAGCTACGTCGACTCCAGCTACATTATTCATGTAGCTGGAGTTATGTAACTTAGGTCAACTTAACCCCATAGTGTAGACCTGCCCAAAAAAACCAGATGAACAGAGCAGTTATCTGACTTGCCCTAAGTCAGTGGCAGAGCCAAGATCAGTATATAGGAGTCCTGACTCCACGTCTCCTGCATAACATATGTGGAATCACTCAGGGCCATGGGGAATATGTCCCTCTCAAGTTTTTACTCTATTTTACTTACTGCAGTTACAGGTGTTATATTCTCTTACCTGTTCCCCTAGACATACACCCATGCCTCCACTAACCACACATATAGAGCCCTTACGTCCACTACAAATATGTCAATCCACAATGTTATCAGTGAAAATTAAAACCTAATGATGAAATGAATGTAATTATCAAAATTAAAGCAATTCCTGACTTAGCCTTATTTCTGGTCTCTGAAAGTGGTATTCATTTCAGTCCCAGAATAGATTAATCTGGCAGCAGGAAGAGGTAGGTGTCTGATGTTCTCAGATGGGTGAACTTCACTGGTACCCCTTTCAGCACATATCTAATTAATTTGCTCAAGTGCTTAGAGAGGCCAAAAGAGGAACCTTTTTTTAATTCAGGCAGTCAGCAGAGATTTACACTTTAATTTCTTTTTAATTGGATGCAGTGATAATGATGCATCAAAAATGTCTTAAACCACTCACTCTCTCCCCCCAATTCTTTTCTTTTCGGTTTCTCACTTCATAAACTTGTGGGCCCATTTCAACAACTAAGAGAGAGAAAAATGACAACCTGTCTCTCGTCAGAGGCTTGTGGCGGTTAATGGTAAATTCCTATTTAAACTGCAGGTATCTCACAGTATTTTCATGGGGCTAGGTGTCTGTTTCCCTCTTTTGCTCTAGTCCCCAGTGAAGGTACAGGACCAGGATCAATGGATCCTATGATTCTAAAGACTACAAACAGAAAAGAGAATAGACCAAATTCTCCCACTTCAAGGGAGATAATTACCCCAGGGATGAATCCAACCCAGGATGCTTACTAGACTACACTAGTGATGTATTTGTACATCACTATAACATCTCAATTTTAAAAAATGCAGTAAAACTATGACATGCTATGTGCTATATGAATAAAACGTACCTCTGTAGGAGCCATTTGATACAACATACTGCTACTCTGTGTCTTTCAGTGCTACCAACAGAATTCAATACATATAGGTAACAGTTACAGAAGTCTTTTATAAGGATATGGTTTCAGCCAGCCCCCATTTGTGCAAGCACATTCTTTTACATACATATATTTGTGCCCACGAACTTGGGCATGCCTTTAATAATTCACATGCATATGACAGAGTTCATGCCTGCAAAGCATAGTGGTGCCTAATCCGTTTTGCAGGTGCAGATTCTAACACCTTCTGTGCACTTGCACAGCTGTTTGTAGCTGCAAAGTACAGGCACATACAATTCTACGTGCACAACTGAGGATTTCAAGTTGAAATTTTGCTCATGGCATGGTCACATTTTTCCACAATTACTGTATTTGAAACTGGAGAACTGAGGTGCATTATTCCTTCGCTGTAGACAAGAAATAAGCCTCAGTCATGATTCACAGATCTGAATCAAAAGTTTGGAGTGCATGGATCAGATTTCCTGGTTCACAGCCACCTCTTAATATAAAGAGAATTTGCTCATATCCCAAGTTCATTATAGACCTGTTCCATTGTGTTACAAGCTTGACACAGTTTCTTAATTGAGACACCGTGGTAGATGGCCTATTAGCCCAATTAAGCAGCCGTCCTACTTAAGTCAAGGTACCTTTAAACAATTTGAAGAAAAAAAGTATACATGAAATAAGATACTGAACTAAATCAAATGTAAGAATAAATGTATTAACTTTTTCTTATTCCCTGTGTCTTTATCTGCCAGCTTCTCTATGAAAAGCCAGGGTTCAAAATTTCACATTGGGAGATTTGGAGTTGCTCTGTCATATTTTATGAATACTGCAGGTTGGCCTGATTACAGGGAGTTTTTCTATATGACTATTGGTTTAACACAACAGGAGTCTGGAAAAACAGCCAGAAGGAAAAGAATGGCTTAAGACAGCCACCTTTCAGAAAACAGTTAAGTGACAATGCTAGAACCATTAGCTTTGCTAGTTTTGCCTCCTCTCCAGCAAACTTAAACGTGCTTGGACGAGGCTAGAAAAAGCCCCATAAACAGGGAAGGACAAAAGAACTCTGGCAGGATGAAAAGGGACATTCTCTGAGAGAGAGGCAGTAGTTATTCAGGTGAACCAGAAGAGTGTTGCAATGGTAATCTAATATCCGGTTTACCAAAGACATCCAAATCTTTGTTTGCCAAGATGCTCTTTTGACACACTCTTCAAAACTGTCCTCACATGATGGGAGTTTGGCCAATGACTTGTCCTTTTTGATGGCTAGATTGAGGCACAAGGAATTACGGTCTCTGTGTGTCTCCTTTTCTTTCTCTCTACCAACTGCTACCAACTTCCTTACTGCAGAAATTGTGGCTTGTCCCAATTTGACAAGATCTCTGAAGCAGTAAGCAACTTCTTTTGAACATTAAACACAGATTTTTCTCTCTCAATATCTAATAGGGATGACTTTGTTATAGGAGTGAGTGCATCTCAAATTGCATGCATAGGTATGAAGTGATGGTTGTCAGTTATGCTGTGCCTATTTCAATCCACAAATTATCTGTGTTCCAATTTCCGAAAGTAGTGAACAGCAAGAACCAAAACATCTGTATCAGCAAATGTCACTGGAAATTATAGACAACTATTATAATCACTTGTGAGTGACTTTGACAATGAAGATTATGCAGTGTGAAAACATTTCATGTTAATATATTGCAAAATGTTGATAGCTTCATCATTTCTGGGGAAAAAAATTACACATACAAAACCAATAAAATGTTTTCGTACATTGTCATTTGACCAATAAACACCACATTAATGTGTTGAAATTAACTTAATCAGTAAAAACTGCAGTCAGTCATATTGCAGTATTTCTGGAACTGTGCAAAAAATGACACTTTCTCACTTTGGATACCATTGTTTCACCTCTCCTGTATGGTTGCAAGGCCCACTTGACATCTCCACATCATATCTCATTTAAATGTACATAAAATAAGCTTTCAAATTACATATGTGTATGTGTATTGGTGAGTACATTAAAGTCCCAAAATATGACCCTTCTGGAGAATTGCCACGCGCATACGGGTCTAGGCTTCTGGCACTGCAGCAGGAAGCCTGGAAGACTCTTTGGCCAGCTGGCTCCCCCGGCTGCCCAACTTTTGGGGCAACTCTCTCCTGAAACTGAAGGAGTCAGCAGCCCAGGCATCCAGCTGGCCTGGCAGTTTGGAAGCCTTGACACAGATTATGTCAGTTTCACTGAGCTGCTGCCGGGGCTCCGGGGACATATTTTGTTTTGAAAACATCATGTTTCCGTGCTTCCAAGATGAAATTTTTTTTAATGCTCCCTCTAAAGTGGGAACTTTAGAAATGTCAGAATTTCACATGAACCTGAAATGCTGAGTTTTTGGTATCTGCCTGCACTTTTCTTGGCTCAAGCCAGTGCTCTGCCTTTGATCTTTTCTTAAAAAATTAATTCGATGCACTTTTAAAGGAAATAAACTGAGCAAATTTTGAAGCTGTTAATATATGTATACCTCACTTACTTTTGTTTAGTCTTTAACATAAATGCTAGATATAGCTACATTGGACTGTGCAGATAATTTTTTTCTACAGACAGTGCTAGAGGCCTCATTAATTTCTCTCGTTTTTGGGTCTACTTAATAACTTCTTTATTAGTGTTATGGAAGGATAACAGTATAGATGGATGGAGTCTTTTATTTAGGAAAACAAAAGGAGCAGGCACTCAGGCAGCATGTGCCACAGATCAGCAATTCTTACTATCACTAAAAGAAAAGGAGTACTTGTGGCACCTTAGAGACTAACAAATTTATTTGAGCATAAGCTTTCGTGAGTTACAGCTCACTTCATCGAATGCATGAGCTGTAGCTCACGAAAGCTTATGCTCAAATAAATTTGTTAGTCTCTAAGGTGCCACAAGTACTCCTTTTCTTTTTGCAAATACAGACTAACACAGCTGCTACTCTGAAAGCTACTATCACTAAGTATCACTAGATCCAGGGAGAAAATTCAAGTTTATGGTCTAGACTCATCCCTTGGATTCCCTGGGTTGCCGGTCCCCAGTGGCAGACAGTCTAGGAAGCACAATTTCAGGTAAATGTAAGCTTTGTAGAAGCTGCATTTAAAGTGAGATCTAAATGGGACATGTGAGTGGGGCCTCTCTTTAAAGATGCATCTTCACTAGGAAAAAGGGTGTGTTCTTAACTGGAGACCACTAACTCAAGACAATGAACATGAGGTAAAATCCTAGTGAAGACAAGGCAGTTCGTAGTTTTCACCTGAGTTAGCAGGTCAAGTTAAAGACAATGGGGCATTCTGGGTTTAGTTTGACCTGCTAACTCAGGTGAAAACTACAAACTACCTGGTCAGCACTAGAATTTTACTCTGTGTTTGTTAATTTGAGTTAAGAACACAATTTTTTTTTCATGAATACAAGGCCTAATTCCGATGAATGTTTGTTTATTTTTTTAAAGTCAAGAGAGTGAAAAGAGAATACACTAACCCCAGGTCAGTATGTGTATTTATCAATGCTATATATGTGTCACTTACCAATCTCATAATCAATCTTTTATCTCATGACTTTAACACACAAAAGAGTCATTAGGCTCCTCATGATGAATAATTGCTACTGCAGATTAGAGGCATTAGAAAGCAAGGTGTGAAAAACATCCTGCCTACAGCAACTTTACCAGTTTACTGAACCACTCTCATGAGACTTGTTATAATGAAAATGAACATGTGCCATCCATATAGTCAGTTAAGCACCATCTGTATTGATTAAAACCTGATTTAGTGAGGTTACAAGCTAATTTACATTAAAAGTGATTTCCATTCATCATTCAGTCCTCTCCAGGCAGTAATAAGTCAAACATCCACACTATCAATTGGGTATCTAATTAAACAAGCCCTTCGAGGGGACAATTCAAATTTTGCTTATCCAACTTTAAAACCCACACCGTTTTGCAACAATTAATTATGAATTCATTTCAGCTTCCTGTTTTGGTGCATTTCTTGCTGATGAGGGGGTAGAGTCTTTGGGGTGGGTGGGGAAAGGGGAGTTACTTCTCCAAGATGAGGACACTAAACAGTATGCTTCAAGAAAGCAATGCAATCATAGTCTCCATTTATTTATTGAATTTTCTACCAATGTATACAAAAAAAGGTGCCTATCCTTTGCTCTTAGAGGCTTTTACACACATTAAAAATATAAGACGCAAGGGCCGCTCCTCAATTTGTTTGTACAGAGTCTAGCACAACCTGATCTCAGTTGGGGTTGTGCAATGGTTATACAAATAAACGACAAAATAAAAACCAAGATCTAATCTGCTCCTAGTAAAACTCCCCTCCCTCTTCCCTACCCCTTCCCTTCCAGCCCAAGCAGGCAGATAGGCCTTAGAGCACAAGCTCACAAAGCTGAGGCGATCCTCAAGAAGCCTGTCTACATTGAGAAAACTCATTACCTGGTTTTAAAATTGGTTCAGCAGCACTAGGTAAGGCTGCAATAAACTACCCAAAAGTGAGTGTATACTGAAGGTCAGATTATCAATTTTTTTCACAATGGGAACTGGTTTTAAACATTAACTGGCACCTAGTGTAGACTGGTGTAATAATTGGGCCTACAAATCTACCCTAATTATGAGCTCAATTATGAGAAGTGATTATGAGAGTTCATAAAATGTCACAATAACCTATAACAACAAATGTTGAAGGGAAAAAGTGCAAAAGCAAATCAAGACTGCATTAGTCCAAACAAAAAGGCCAACTGATGTAACTCAAGGACTGTGTTAAGATCATGCTTGGTAAACAAGACAAGTGTCAGACCGGAAATCAATGACCCAAAACTGGTGTGCCAGAAATTAGGCCGAACTGCTAGACAAAACAACAAGGGGTTATTCCACCCAACACTGTTTTTTGGGGTTCTTAAAGAAAGAGATGTTGGGAGAAAAACTGGCTACTGGAGTGAGTTTCAACACCATGGCTGACCCTCACCATCTTCAGGCCTTCGTTACCCTGATCCTGTGAGAGATCCTGACCAGACTGGGCCAGAGACAAGAACCCAGATGATATCGCCACTTCTACTGGCAGTGGCTAAATCCTGAAAACCACTTTGTCTCGCACACACCTTCCTCCAGTGTGTCCTTTTCCTTCCCCAACTTTATTTCTTTTCTTTCCTATCTCTCTCCAGGCACGTCTACCCTACCCGCCAGATCGGCAGCTAGTGATCGATCTATCGGGTGACATCGATTTATCGCGTCGAGTGTAGACGTGATAAATCGATCCCCAATCACTCTGCTGTCGACTCCGGAACTCCACCAGGGTGAGAGGCGGAAGCGGAGTCGATGGGGGAGCAGTGGCCATCGATCTCACACTGTGAGGACGCGAAGTAAGTGATTCTAAGTCAATCTAAGATGCGTCGATTTCAGCTACGCTATTCTCGTAGCTGAAGTTGTGTATCTTAGATCGATTTCCCCCCACCCCGCATAGACCAGGACTCCTTTTGCCTTCTGTCTAATAAGAATGGCTTAGCTGGCCAAGACTGTATATTTTGCAACACTGCTGTGAGCCTGTGACCAGAGAGGCAACAAAACACAATGTCCTAAACATCCCGATGCTGGTACAAGTTTGACAGATCTCAAAGTGGCTGAAAAGACCATGATCTGTGCCTGCGTTTTCCCAGCAATGAGGTTATAAGTGAAAGTCAATACCAGAGACAGAAACTACATTTTCTATCTTTCCTGTTACTGGCTCTCCCCTATGTTTGCCTTGTTCTGCCTTTTAGGAAACAGGACTAGACCTTAACAGCAGCAATAACCACAGTTCCAGACCATCTCAACTAACTTCTTCTCTTTTCCCTAAAAAGGATATCTTTTACCATTTTTGATTTCATCTAAGAGACTGTCAAGCAAGGGCAGGGGGAGAGTTCCTTCTAAAGTTCCTTCCTAGACTCTCTCCAGGTAAAGGGAAAGGAAACAAGGGATAATGTTAAAGAACATAAGAACAATGGAGCTGCCATACTGGGTCACAGACCATGGTCCATCTTCCCCAGCATACTTTCTCTGACAGTGACCCATACCAGAGTTTTATGGAGAGTGTTCAGAACAGGGCAAATATTAAGTGATCTCCCCATCTTCCACTCGTGGCACCCAAAGCACAGGGTAGCATCTCTGACTAATGACCTATCTTCCAGGAAATCATCCAGTTCTTTTTTTAAACCTAGTTATACATTGGCGATCACAACATCCTCTGGCAATGAGTTCCACCGGTTAGTTATTTGTTGTGTGAAACTGTTTTTCCTCTTGTTTGTATTAAACCTACTGCTTATTCATTTCATTAAGTTATACCTTGTTTTTGTATTGTTTAAAAGGGTAAGCAACACACCTCTATTCACTTTTTCCACACCATTCCTGATTTATAGATCTCTGTCATATCCTCCCTTAGTCTTCTCTTTTCTAAGATAAGCAACCATAATCTTATAGACTAACAAATTTATTAAAGCATAAGCTTTCATGAGCTACAGCTCACTTCATCCGATGAAGTGAGCTGTAGCTCACGAAAGCTTATGCTCTAATAAATTTGTTAGTCTCTAAGGTGCCACAAGTACTCCTTTCTTTTTGCGAATACAGACTAACACGGCTGCTACTCTGAAACCTGTCATAATCTTATAGTGTCTCCTCATCCAGAAGCCATACCATACTCTTGATCATCTTGGGTGCCCTTCTTTGAACTTCCTCCAGTTCCACTATACCCTTTGAACTTCCTCCAGTTCCAATATATCCAGTGTGACACTGCACCCCATATTCTTTGCAGTGATATTAAATAATATGATTATGACATAATTATAATGTATTTTATGCAAGATAAGTCATGTGAGGTGCCATTGGAAAAGTTTTGACTTGCTTAATATGATTATCCTATTTGTATGCATGTATCATTTTTGTAACTGCAGAGCCAGAAGACAAATCCGTCACTTCCGCCCCGGGTCCCGCACCTCCCTAGGGATAGCTTTGTGTATCTGAAGTTATGAATATTAATTATGTATCTGTATTTCAAATGTAGTTACATCTGGGTAACACCCACTAGACAAGATGCTTTCAGTCTAGATAGTGGGTGGGGAAAGGCCTATTCAGGAAAATGGGAAAAAAAATAGACCTTAGGAGAAGCTTATCTCCCACCTGGGGAGGCTTCCTGAGAATGCTACAGACAGCTTCCAAGTAATGGCTGCTATGACCCTATAAGGACCACATGATGTGACCACACGTCTCTAGACTCTTGGAAACACCTGAGGAACAAAAATTGAACTGAGGGAAGTGCTGGATCCAGGCTAAAGGGATTTTTAGCCTGTGAATGAAACACCTGGGAATTCCAAGCTGTAAAGCAAGTGCGGGCTTACCCCTTAAGAATCTGCAGCCTGCTTGTGTTATCTCATAGGGTGAGACTCTGCTA
Source organism: Dermochelys coriacea (assembly GCF_009764565.3). Classification (NCBI taxonomy): domain Eukaryota; kingdom Metazoa; phylum Chordata; order Testudines; family Dermochelyidae; genus Dermochelys; species Dermochelys coriacea. Next base: position 65,080,557 of record NC_050074.1, read on the forward strand.
TTCTTATCCAATCTATTTAGTGTATTAAACTTAGTTTGCATTTTTGTTTATTTGCTAGATAATCTGCTTTGATCTATATCACTTAAAATCTATCTTTTGCAATTAATAAACTTGTTTTTGCTTTATCTAAATCAGTGAGTTGCAGTGAAGTGTGTGGGAATCATAACTAAGGGGCAAAAGGTAGTTTCATATTCCTCTCCACATTGAGGGAGGGGGCAGATTTTATGAGCTTACACTGTTCAGTTCTGTGGATGGTCTAATTCTGTGTTTATACTCCAGAGGGGATGTGTGCCTGAGGAGCTGGGAGTAGCCTTCCCATGCAGGGGCTGTCAGAGGGCCTGCATGTAACTGCAGCTGGGTGTGTCCCCACCTATATGTATGCTGGTGGTGAAAATGCAGGCTGGAGCGCTTTGCAGCTTGTCACAGCAGTACAGTGTGAGAGGGAGCCTGGACCGGTTGTATTACCCCAGTTCCAGGTAACACCCTGGAGGGGAGCCTGTTACAACCAGAATTGGACACAGTTTCAAGGTTTGGGAGAGCTCCATGGATTTATATAATAAGCATTATGATATTTTCTGTCCTATTTTCTATCTCTTTCCTAGTAATTCCTAACATATCGTTAGCCTTCTTATGGAAGCTCCTTCACTGTCTTGGGTGGTTTAAACACAATAAATCCAGCCTCTTGGCGGGGGTTAGACTAGATAACCCTTGTGGTCCCTCCTAACCCTATAGTTCTATGATTTCCCCCCACCCTGTGTCTGTCTTAGCTTTTTAGTCAATGTTGTCTCATTGTTTCCTTATACTCCCTGTCCATATCCATCTGTTGCCTCTCGTCTTATACTTAGATTACAAGGTCTTTGGGGCAGGGACCATCTTTTTCTTCTGTTTGTATAGCACTTAGCACAATGGGAGCCCCACTCCATGTTTGGGGCTCTCAGGTGCTTCAGTAATAGAAATAAACAACAACCACAACATCTTGTAGTTCCAGAAATATATCAAGCCCTTAAACCACATCCTCCAGGTACACAGGTAAGGACTTTATAATGATTTATCATCTTTATCTTGACAGCAGTTCCTTTAAATTATTAATTTAGATTAACAAATATTTCCCATTATTTGTTAAGAGTAATTTAACTATAATTATGTATATGCCCAATTAGGCTGACGTGTGACTGACTCCAGCTACAGAATGTGGAGTGAGGGGGTGGTGTATTTCCATCCTGTGAGATGCACATTATTGCCCTGAAGAGTGATAATTGGTGAGGGTGCTAGGACCTTAAGAATCTCAATAGTAAGAAGTCTTAGCAAGTAAATCCTGCCTTTTTGCAGAATCTCAGCAAAGCACTCCAATGTAAAGACACTGCTATGCATACACGCCAGGTATTTTATAGTACTCCAATGGGAGAAAAAGACTTAGGTGATGACATTAAGTATCTATGTGACCATTTTGTTGGGAGTAGACACAGATAAAATAGCTTAACAAATGAAAACTATGGATAAGATGCTATAACTCCTGTTTGGGATTAAAGCTACTTAAATCAGGTCATGACTTACAGGCATTGTAACTGTTATAGCTGCATCATTTAATACTTTTACAAAGATGATTTTCAAGCAGGAGATGAGTTATCTCCATTTATGTGTAACCCACACACCTTCTGAGCGTGGTGTTCTGTCGCATCTAGTGGCACTGAGAGAGAGAGAAAATGAGTCTGATCTAGAGCCTTAGCTAACAGCCAGAAGGCTTTTAGCTCATGTGGTAGAGGCTCATGCACTAAGCTCCAGAGGTCCCAGGTTTGATCCTGCCCACCGACGACTAGGGTCTGTCGGCGATACACACGCACTCTCCAACTTAACATCAAGAGCACTAATAGCTTAGCAACTTTGAGACACTCAGGCAATACTAGAAATAAACAAATGTAGTGTTGGCATGTAATATATTTACATAGGGTTTCTTTCTTTCCCCCTGCACCCGCACCCTTATTTTCCCCAGTCTCTTTGATAGTGTCAAAATAGATCCAGGAATATTGAATAATTCCCATTTAATTATTCAGTATTTATCAATAGCATGTTTAGGGCCAGAGATGATGCAGCTAAAGCAAACAGAATAGTTTCACTCCCTGAGCTAACATGAAAGAAATCCAGACCTGGGAGATTTTACCATAGGGTGAAACTTCATAAAATTTAAATTCTCTATAACCCAGAGCTTGAAGCAGATGGAATGCAGTACATTACAAACAGGAAGCAATGGTTACATGTAGGTTGTTGAGTTTGCTCATGGAAACTGTGATTAAAAGAAACGTTTGGTTGGAAAGATAATTTATGAGCCTTCTACCACTTCATATTTCAAAACTCAGCCAGTTAAAAATGGGAGAAAAAAAGCCAACCTGGCTAACAGAAAAGTAGGTTAACTAATATATCTTCTAAAATTATCTGCTAGGTGATTTGTAAAGTTAGAGACTGAACACAGAGGCCATATGTGATTTGAATATCATTTTAAAAACTAGGACTTTAGAGAATAGTTGGTGTTATAATGAAGGGGGATATAGTAACTTCCATACTAGAATGTTTTTAAATTTTAGAATAGAATTCCCTGCTATCTTCCACAACAGTTACAATATGAAGGGCATGATGAAGGATATGTTGAAAAGTTGGATAATTTAGGAAATTGGTATTGGGCAATGGAGATTTTCAACTCTCAGTGGCTAGTTTCAATCCAGCTCAGATCAGTATTCATCTAGAGTCACTACCATTGGTCAGCTCATTTGGTGGCTTATTAATATATTTGATAAACCCAGTCTGCTTCCTAGCAGATATGTCCTCACCACAGGGGAAAAAAAACAAACACATTCAGTGTTTCTATGGTAAGTCTCAGCCGAAGAGCCAAGTACTGAATGGGCACAGAATCTGAATGAACCTTGCACTCCCAGAAAAGGTCTCTACAGTGATAGCTTGAGACACATTGGCAAAGTACCATGGGTGAAGCTTGTGGCTGCCATTGCCTGTGCTATAAAAATTTTGTGGCTAAACAGGAGACATGAACCTCCAGTGCTATCAGTCAGGTACCTTTCACCAGGAATAGCTCTTGTTGTAAGTGCCTTCAAATTAGAGAGGAATCAGTATGTCCTTTAGAAAGCTATCTACCAGCAGCCATTTAGTTGATCATGTTACCAAGCAGAAAGCAACCCAACAGGCACAAGTGGTATTTGATGACATTATGTTGTTTAATTTTCTAAACATAAGTACTACATGGACATAGCTTGGTAGACTGGGCCGGCTTGCACTTATCAAGTAATGGATACCATCAATCAATAACAGCTGCCTACATATGTCTTGTTAATCAATCCGAATGGTTGGGCTGTCTGACAGGAAGCAGAGTAGAAGAGTTACATGGGTGGAGAGGGATCACATCATCACTCAAAAGGGTTGACAATTCCATTTCCAGATTTCTTACTAACAAAAGATTTGGTGTCTGAATGCCTCACAACAGATAAGACAGGCAAAGGGAACTGTCAGCAGAGGTTATGGTGCTAACAATAGTCAGCCACTACTTGGCCTAGGAGTCCATTTCAATTTTCAATCGCTGACAGAGGAAGTATTCAGGCTGCATTTCTACCTCTACCCCCTTTACAAGGTTAGTTTTGACAACAAAATGTAAAAATGCCAGCTAAATGCCGGTCTGCATAACAGTGCCATGTGACTCACGAGGAAAATCAGAAGGTAGCAAGTGGAACGAAAGACATCAGAGTTAGATAAGTTTTTGCCTTTAATACAAACCATGACCTCATTTTCAGAGATCTGAGCACCCTCTGTTCCAACTGACTTCAGTGTTCAGCACCACTAAAACATGAAGCCACGAAAAGTCTAGGAAGAAAGTTGCTGAAAGTTTTTCTAATCATTATCATTCTTCCTCCTCTCTCTTCCCCCCCTTCCCTAAAAAGCTATGAAACATCTACATTATGTCAATTTAAATGATATACCCCAGACATGAAATATATGTACGCATCACCTTGTTAATGAGGTTCAGCTCTCACTAATTTTCAGACAATTAATAAAGTTCAGATAGTGACAAGGAGAAAATGAAGACAAAATGGTGTCTCTAGGGGAGAGAGAGAGATGACATAATAGGCAGGTGACTTAATTTCTAATTCTGATTATGAAGCTGATTTGCTGTATAACCTGGGACAAGCCATGAGTTAATCTCTCCAGACTTCAGTTACCCTTTCTATGTACTGGGTATAATGCTGACCCACCTTTATAAGCATCCTGAGATTTACACATACCAACAAGTCGCCTGAACTACATGTTACTAAATACTATTATATTTAAATTGCTAACTGAGTTTCATCCTTTATGTCCCATGATGAATTGAAAGTTGTGGTTTTCACTCAGTTACTACACAGTCCTATGCTCAGGTCAGTCTTTTTCTGGACAAGGATCTTGAGGCAGAAATAAGAAGTCATTTGCACCATAGACCAAACATGTTTTTGCAATTTACTTGTTTTGGTGTACAAGACTCATTTCTCTTTGTCCTTTCCTTTTGCAGATAGAAGCCTCATGGCCATGCTCAGGAAACTTGCTTTTCTATCAAAAAGGTGAACAGCAGGTGCACCTTGAGAATAAGAGGCTGTCTGAAAACAAATGTACTACTGAAAACGTGTCTTAGCTCATATAGAAACCAGAAATGCAGAACCAGATACAACAGTATCATCTCCTATCTTCTGTTATTACCAAAGTTAACTCTGTGCCTATACATCCATTTCAGAGGTAGCTGTCATTGTAAATTGGCCTTTTGTACACCTCTAGTCCACTCCTGTGAATGGTCTTCGTAAATGGAAAACACAGGATGAATAAATTCCTCAAAATGTACTTTGCTACAGTGCCTCAGACTGTGTGACTTTGCAGATAGCTAGATATAACACTATGAAAAATATAGGCCCAGCCTGATAAATACTGTACTACGGTTGGATAAAATAGACCTAATACACTTTGGATTTGTACATGGATTACTAAACATAAAGCAGAAAACATTCCAGAGGGTAAAGGAAATCAGCAATAAACAAGTAACTCCAGAAATCTAATTTTAGTTACCATTTCATCTTTTCTAAATACTTTGCTGACCATTATTTGGAGGCTGTTGTTAGCCACCAGGTTATTTTTAATGCCCTGCATATGAGAGATGTCTGTGAGATAAAAAAGTGGCTGAAGTACAATCAATTCTCTCCAGGATGTTTTTCATGTAATGTTACAATGAAATCAGGCTCATGGAGGGGGCATGTTGATAAATTTCATTCAAATGAATGGTGATTTTGTAAGACCACTATTGCTTTCTTTGCTAGAAGACCTAGTATTCTCAGCACCTTAACAGTAAAAAGCAACATAGTAAACAATGCTGAAAATGCACCAAGAGGAGCAGGATCTTACTTGAAACTGAGCCATGGACTAAAGAAGCCAGTGTAGAAGTTTCAGAGTAGCAGCCGTGTTAGTCTGTATTCGCAAAAAGAAAAGGAGTACTTATGGCACCTTAGAGACTAACAAATTTATTTGAGCATAAGCTTTCGTGAGCTACAGCTCACTTCATCGGATGCATTTGGTGGAAAATACAGTGGGGAGATTTATATACACACACAGAGAACATGAAACAATGGGTTTTATCATACACACTTTAAGGAGAGTGATCACTTAAGATGAGCCATCACCAGCAGCAGGGGGGGGAAAGGAGGAAAACCTTTTATGGTGACAAGCAAGGTAGGCCATTTCCAGCAGTTAACAAGAACATCTGAGGAAAATTGGGGGGTGAGGGGGGGGAGAAATAACATGGGGAAATAGTTTTACTTTGTGTAATGACTCATCCATCCCAGTCTCTATTCAAGCCTAAGTTAATTGTATCCAGTTTGCAAATTAATTCCAATTCAGCAGTCTCTCACTGGAGTCTGTTTTTGAAGTTTTTTTGTTGAAGGATAGCCACTCTCAGGTCTGTAATCGAGTGACCGGAGAGACTGAAGTGTTCTCCGACTAGTTTTTGAATGTTATAATTCTTGACGTCTGATTTGTGTCCATTTATTCTTTTACGTAGAGACTGTCCAGTTTGACCAATGTACATGGCAGAGGGGCATTGCGGGCACATGATGGCATATATCACATTGGTAGATGCGCAGGTGAACGAGCCTCTGATAGTGTGGCTGATGTGATTAGGCCCTATGATGGTGTCCCCTGAATAGATATGTGGACAGAGTTGGCAATGGGCTTTGTTGCAAGGATAGGTTCCTGGGTTAGTGGTTCTGTTGTGTGGTGTGTGGTTGCTGGTGAGTATTTGCTTCAGGTTGGGGGGCTGTCTGTAAGCAAGGACTGGCCTGTCTCCCAAGATCTGTGAGAGTGATGGGTCATCCTTCAGGATAGGTTGTAGCTCCTTGATGATGCGTTGGAGAGGTTTTAGTTGGGGGGTGAATACTGTGGGGCCATGCGGGTACCCATCGCAGTGCCGCTGATTTGAAGGTATACATTGTCCCCAAATGTGAAATAGTTATGGGTGAGGACAAAGTCACAAAGTTCAGCCACAGGTTAGCAGTGACATTATCGGGGATACTGTTCCTGACGGCTTGTAGTCAATCTTTGTGTGGAATGTTGGTGTAGAGGGCTTCTACATCCATAGTGGCTAAGATGGTGTTTTTAGGAAGATCACCAATGGATTGTAGTTTCCTCAGGAAGTCAGTGGTGTCTTGAAGATAGCTGGGAGTGCTGGTAGCGTAGGGCCTGAGGAGGGAGTCTACATAGCCAGACAATCCTGCTGTCAGGGTGCCAATGCCTGAGATGATGGGGCGTCCAGGATTTCCAGGTTTATGGATCTTGGGTAGCAGATAGAATACCCCAGGTCGGGATTCTAGGGGTGTGTCTGTGTGGATTTGTTCTTGTGCTTTTTCAGGGAGTTTCTTGAGCAAATGCTGTAGTTTCTTTTGGTAACTCTCAGTGGGATCAGAGGGTAATGGCTTGTAGAAACTGGTGTTGGAGACCTGCCTAGTAGCCTCTTGTTCATATTCCGATCTATTCATGATGATGAAAGCACCTCCTTTGTCAGCCTTTTTGATTATGATGTCAGAGTTGTTTCTGAGGCTGTGGATGGCATTGTGTTCTGCACGGCTGAGGTTATGGAGCAAGTGATGCTGCTTTTCCACAATTTCAGCCTGTGCACGTCCGCAGAAGCACTCTATGTAGAAGTCCAGTCTGCTGTTTCGACCTTCAGGAGGAGTCCACCCAGAATCCTTCTTTTTGTAGTGTTGGTAGGAAGGTCTCTGTAGAAGTGTATCTCACAGATAGAAATCTGTAATTGCTTTTGCTGCAAATGTCATTGGCATGCATAGGAGGACCACCAGGTGGAGTGTCCCCATTTAGAGCAGAGCCCTAACCAAGCTGCCAGGTACAGACCAATTGCTACAGAAAATGAGAAAATGAAATGGGACTAAAAAATGTTTGTAGCAGAAGTGTCTCTTAGGAATCTGATAAATGGGTTGTCATTACATGAAAGCATTAAAATCAGTGCTGCAGCCAGGAGCTCCCTTTCAAAACTTCCAGAATACAGTTCCAAGCTGTGTTTATGAGGTGCCAGCTCACCAGATTCCCAAATGTGCCAGAGAAACTGACTTCTAAAATGGTGGTATGTGCAACAAATTATCTCTGTATGACCCATCTCTCAGATAAAATGGAGAAAAAAAAACCCCAGCAACAACAACCTCAAGACCACTTTCAACAGCAGCCAAGTTCCTTCTACTACACCAAAGTGTTTAAAAGAGAAGTAATTGTGTGTGCCAGGACTGGATTGATGACTAATTGTCTAGTATCATGCCCACCTGTTTGGAGGACAGTGTGCCCACTCAGACAATGTTTGGACTCTCACCCTTGGTGCTAAAGAATAATCAGGTTAAACAGACATAAGAATAGCCATACTGGGTCCTACCAAAGGTCCATCCAGCCCAATATCCTGGCTACTGACAGTAGCTAATGCCAAGTGCCCCAGAGGGAGTGAACCTAACAGGTAATGATCAAGCGATCTCTCTCCTGCCATCCATCTCCACTCTCTGACAAACAGAAGCTAGGGACACCATTCCTTGCCCATCCTGGCTAATAGCTATTAATGGACTTAACCTCCATGAATTTATCCGGTTCTCTTTTAAACCCTGTTATAGTCCTAGCCTTCACAACCTCCTCAGGCAAGGAATTCCACAGGTTGACTATGTTCTGAGTGAAGAAGAACTTCCTTTTATTTTTTTAAAACCTGCTACCCATTAATTTCATTTGATGGCTCCTAGTTCTGATATTATGGGAATAAATAAGTAACTTTTTCTTATTCATTTTCTCCACACCACTTATGATTTTATATACCTCTATCATATCCCCCCCGTCTCTTTCTTTCCAAGCTGAAAAGTCCTAGCCTCTTTAATCTCTCCTCATATGGGACCTGTTCCAAACCCCTAATCATTTTAGTCACCCTTTTCTGAACCTTTTCTAATGCCAGAATATCTTTTTTGAGATGAGGGGACCACAGCTGTATGCAGTATTCAAGATGGGCATACCATGGATTTATATAAGAGCAATAAGATATTCTTCATCTTATTCTCTATCCCTTTTTTAATGGATTCCTAACATCCTGTTTGCTTTTTTTGACTGCTGCTGCACACTGTGTGGACATCTTCAGAGAACCATTCATGATGACTCCAAGATCTTTCTCCTGATTAGTTTTAGCTAAATTAGCCTCCATCATATTCAGGGCCGGCTCTACCATTTTTGCTGCCCCAAGCAGCGCGCCAAATTGCCACCACCACAAGTGGCTCAAGATAGAAGATAGCTAATGGGTATTAGCCATTGGGTACAGTCGCTGATTTAAAGAATAGGTTACAAACCTCAGTTAATAGTTCCTCAATTTCACATTAGAGTTCTTTCAGAACTCTTGGGTGAATGCCATCTGGTCCCAGTGACTTGTTATACTGTTAAGTTTCTCAATTAATTCCAAAACCTTCTCTAATGACACTTCAGTCTGTGACAATTCCTCAGATTTGTCATCTATAAAAGACGGCTCAGGTTTGGGAATCTCCCTAACATCCTCAGCCGTGAAGACTGAAGCAAAGAATTCATTTAGTTTCTCTGCAATGACTATCATCTTTAAAAAAAGAAAAGGAGTACTTGTGGCACCTTAGAGACTAACAAATTTATTAGAGCATAAGCTTTCGTGAGCTACAGCTCACTTCATCGGATGCATTTGGTGGAAAAAACAGAGGAGAGATTTATATACACACACACACAGAGAACATGAAACAATGGGTTTATCATACACACTGTAAGGAGAGTGATCACTTAAGATAAGCCATCACCAGCAGCGGGGGGGGGGGGGGGGGAGGAGGAGGAAAACCTTTCATGGTGACAAGCAAGGTAGGCTAATTCCAGCAGTTAACAAGAGTATCTGAGGAACAGTGGGGGGTGGGGTGGGGGGGAGAAATACCATGGGGAAATAGTTTTACTTTGTGTAATGACTCATCCATTCCCAGTCTCTATTCAAGCCTAAGTTAATTGTATCCAGTTTGCAAATTAATTCCAATTCAGCAGTCTCTCGTTGGAGTCTGTTTTTGAAGCTTTTTTTGTTGAAGTATAGCCACTCTTAGGTCTGTGATCGAGTGACCAGAGAGATTGAAGTGTTCTCCAACTGGTTTTTGAATGTTATAATTTGCAAACTGGATACAATTAACTTAGGCTTGAATAGAGACTGGGAATGGATGAGTCATTACACAAAGTAAAACTATTTCCCCATTTTATTTCTCCCCCCCACCCCACCCCACCCCCCACTGTTCCTCTGATATTCTTGTTAACTGCTGGAATTAGCCTACCTTGCTTGTCACCATGAAAGGTTTTCCTCCTTTCCCCCCCCTGCTGCTGGTGATGGCTTATCTTAAGTGATCACTCTCCTTACAGTGTGTATGATAAACCCATTGTTTCATGTTCTCTTTTTGTGTATATAAATCTCTCCTCTGTTTTTTCCACCAAATGCATCCGATGAAGTGAGCTGTAGCTCACGAAAGCTTATGCTCTAATAAATTTGTTAGTCTCTAAGGTGCCACAAGTACTGCTTTTCTTTTTGCGAATACAGACTAACACGGCTGCTACTCTGAAACCAGTCTCTTTCCTGGCAGCCTAAATTTGGCCTCCAGGATATCTCTCCTACCCTTCCCTACGTCATTGGTACCTACATGTACCACGATCACTGGCTCCTCCCCAGCACTACACATAAGTCTATCTAGATGCCTCGAGAGATCCGCAACCTTTGCACCAGGCAGGCAAGTCACCATATGGTTCTCCCGGTCATTACAAACCCAGCTATCTATGTTTCTAATAATCGAATCTCCCATTACTAACACCTGACTTTTCCTAATGACTGAAGTTCCCTCCCCTGGAGAGGTAACCTCAGTGCGAGAGATACCCCAACATAATCTGGAAAGTTTGCACAATGGTATACGTTCCATTTGTTCAGTGAGTGGTCCCTTCTCTGTAAAGGCACAACTCATTGGTATCACTCTTGGGTGGGAATGAAAGGATAGCTGTACTGTGAGGAAAACACAGTCCATTGGTCATTTTTTCAGGTAGATTATATTGGCTCTTTTAGATGTCACCAAGACAGACTATATACTTGCAGGTGCCAAAGAAATCCATCTGTATTCCTTGGGTCACCAGAGTACACATAACAGGGGAATGCTGCCTGCAGACATTAGCAAATCAGAAAAGGCCTGTAGGAGACAAGGTAAACCACTGAACAGGGAATCCAGTTGTATTCATGTCCGCAGTTCTTGCCATGATCGGCAGCAACGAGGTAAAGATTAACCTTTAGTGCTCAGAAGCCTGGCAGGTGGTGCTCTAACCAGTATCACAAAGGCAGAATACTGACCTCATACCAGTTTGTTCTGCTTATGGCTCTATTCTGATATGTAGGCACAGCTATAGCAGAGAATACATAGGGTAGATCAAGTGGTCCAAACCCCACATGGATTGAGATATATTAAGAGATACAATGGTCTGCTATTAACATGAAAATAAGTCTGTAAATACTAGTTTAGAAGCATTCAGGCAGACATAAAATATAATCAAATGTGCTTCTCCTTAAAGTGAGATTATGGTCAGGAAAAAAAATGATTGAGCCAAAGAAAACTAGCAACATCAGTTCCCTGTGTGTCTACAAGCCAGTTCTATTTATTTGATAGATTAAAAAACAATCTTTTTCTGTTTTATTTTTGTTAGCTCTAGAGTGTCAACACTGCAATAGGAGAGCAACCTGGATTCTATTTTGCCTCATGTTCCAAGAATATTGCCAGCTGACTCCTAACTGTAGTGTCTTTATTAGTAGTAATGGTGTGTAATAGGCAAGAAGAATCTTATCTGACTTCTAGAATGTGGATGGAGTTTGTAGAACTGGTGTGGGGCTTCAAATTTGACCAGGAAGTCAGTGAGGCAGCATGGGGAATAATGAGCCAATCCTCCAAGATTGTCCTGGTGTTTCCAGGAATTAAAGATTAATCTTTAATTAAAAATTATGTCATGTGATGAAACCTCCAGGAATTCGTCCACCCAGAATTGGCGACCCTAAACACCACAGAGTCACTTATTTTTACACAGATCTTCTGACTGCACTTGCACATTAAATTCTTTATGTTGAGAAGAAGAGGGGTCATAAGTCTGTCTGAGGAAGCTCTCTTGCAATGGATGTCACGTTATTCTCTCTAAGCATGCTCAGCAGAATCACTGATGGCAGTAGTGCAGGCCACAGAAAGCTGGCTTTACATTCTGAGGGCCCTATGTCTTTAGAGACAAGGATCAGGCCTGACAGAGTTGCTGCTCCTCCTCCTCCAGTCCTGCTGTTAGAGGGAAGCAATCTGGAAAGGAGTTATTTTCTTCCCCTCTGTTACCATTGCTGGAAGAGGAGATTTCACGGGACCATAAAATGAAGGGATTCTGAACAGAGCAGGTACTGAAGCGGTCATTTGTTTTGCTTGTGTCTAAGATCAGCCCTCCAGTCATCATCCATCATCCAAAGGATGGAGAGGTAGCTTCATGTTCCACTGTAGCAAAAGGCAGAGGCTGCCAAACCTTTGAGTATGACTTTGTTACTGGAAGAACCCAAAAACATATGAATTTCAGTCTACATGGGATTGGAGCCATGGAAACCCATATGGAGGCTTCACAGCCAACATGGATATTGTTGACTTATTTGAACTTTAGTTCTCATTGGCTACTAAACTACAAGAGATAGTAATAATTAGAATTTAAATTAATTTACTAAGAGTTCAGTGACTACATTTCAGCATTCACACATATTGCTATATGTCCCTGATTCTTATAGGCATTACATTATAAGCTGTCTTAATTAATATTCTGAAGCACTTATCTTGTCTCATTGTCTTTCATTTGTTTATGATAAAAATACAAACTGGAGGTGTTCAACTGTAGCAAATCAGCACATTTTTGATTCTGCACAAAGAATATTTCTGACATTCTGTAGAATTCATCTAACTTTCAGACAATCTAACAGAAACATGCCAATGAAGAGGTGATTCTAACTATCAGAGACTCACAGACAGGAACTCCTCTTATGTACACATGGAGATAATTGATTAAAAAAACATGACTGTTTACAAAAACAAACAAAAAATTGCAATATTTATATAGCGCCATTCAGCCAAGGATCTCACACCATTCAAACATTTCAAGCTGTACCGTATATAGTACCACCAAGAAATAATTTTATCCAGCACTGAAGTGCACACATTTCCAACGCTGGAAGGTGGCAGCCTTTATCCAAAGCACAGCAGCACTCTATAACTGTACACAGTGAAGAACATCTTATGTCTTTTCCCAGGCATAACACTGGGGCTTAATGTCCAGAGATTTTTAATTATAAGTGGCCGGTGTGCCTCCTAGAGCACAATATAATACCGAGGAGTTGATTTTCACTCAAAAAAAACCTAGTATCACCTACAGAATTAACTGTCCCATTTCCTGCAGCACCTAGATCTATCTTTGTGTTCTCTCTGATGATAATTAAGTCCAAAATCCCAAAAGCAATTTATTCTGAGGCTTTAAAAAAAATCTAGAATTGTAACAACTATAAACTAGAATATTAGTCACAGGTAGAAGAGGTCTGTTGGAATGACATCTCCACCTTAGAAACTGATCCAGTCTAGCTTAAGAGAGCAGAGTCAGAGGTTGCACGGCTACTTTATATTAAAGTATGACACATCTGGTTCCCCCCCTCATTCATATTTTGTTTCTCTGCAGTACTTCTTTATCTGAGAAGCAGTGTGGGCTGGAGGAACGAGCATGAGATTACAAGTCAAAAATTCCTGAATTCTAATCCAGTCTCAGTCACCAATTCGCTATCGCCCCTTGAGCAAATCTCTGCCCCTCAGTTTCCCAACTGTAAACTAAAGTTTAATACAGCTTATTTGCCTACTGTTTTGTTTTTTGCAAAAATGCACTTTAATTTCTGATGAAAGAATAAAGTCTGTGGGGGAAGTGAGGGATGTACATGCACATGCATGACCTCAGTATAAGGATATATCAGCTCCGAAGAAAATGGCTGCCATCTCTGCATAGGCTTAATATTAAAAAGTGCAGAACACAGAATGCAAAAGTCTCAGAATGTAATAGTTACATTAATCACACCTACCTCACAGAAGCGTCCGTAGTAGTTAACAAGACCAATCTGCTCCCATTGAACTCCAGTGACAAAATATTCATTGGGAGCAGGCTCAGGCTCAATATTTATGTGAGGCTTTGAAGATATAAATGGATAAGTGCTAAGTATTCTTTAATTTGTTCACTGGTGAAAACAGTGCAATGAGGAAACAGCATTTTCCTAAGGATACCAATCATGTGATCTGAAAATAAATGCCAGCTCTGCCTTCTTACTCCTTGTCCCATCCTTTCATCCTGATTTTTCTTGGAAGGAAATTAAGCAACAAGTTCCTTATCCCCCACATCCTTCTCCACCCCTCACACACACAGACTCTGTCCTCCATCTGATCCAGGAACCTAAGGTTAATTGCTGTTATGACCTATATTCAAGAGGATTTGTCTCTTGAGTAGAACAGAATCTAAATATCATCCCTACAGCTCACAAAGCCACTACTGGCTCCTGCCCTTTTCTGCTTAACTGCTGTGCAACAGCTTAGCACCATTAATGCAATGGGCTCTCTGAAGCTTTACACAGAACCTGTTCATTTTCTAGAGAAGTCATATTCCATTATAATGATTTGACATGGGAAACTTAAGAGATCCTTGTAAAGAACAGCTTTGAATTTGAAGACTAGAATACTCTGACAATCATAGCCCTCACATAGGGGACATGCCAAAGCAACAGCCTCATGTTTTTGCTGCAAGACAGAGTACCAAGTGATTGTCATTTTAGTACAACTTTGACTCCTTCCCTCTCTTCACCTGTTCAAAGTCTGGTTCTTCATTACCTGGACTGCATGCAAAAATGTCTGTGATTATTACCCCCAATCTCCCAGTCGACACTGCCCTCAGAAAGTTGAAGGAGGTCAGGGGAAATATTTGGCTTTTAAAAAGGAGAAGAATTTACAAATTATATACAAGCAAACAGAATATTTGTTCAATGTATGCATTTACTGGTTCCTTTAAACTATTACAATTATTGTATTTTTTTAAAAAGTTGAAAAGATGGAATACCACTTTGATATGGCTTAATCACATACTTAAAATTGATTAAAGAAAATTTTTAGCCAATAGGATGCAACTCAGTATATTTTTTATTAGACTGGAAAATGTACAGTAAAAGATAGATGCACATAATTCTTAGAAAGGATATGTTTAAGCAGCATCAGAAACTTGGTTTTGTTTGACCATTCCTTAAGCTTCCCATCCACTAGCCAGCTAACCTTAGGGTCCACCCCAAAAATTGTGTTCTTTGTTTTTTTGCAATGGGAGTGAGTACAAAAAATTAGCTACAGCATTAAAGCAGCTAAAACAGCTTAAACCTATCCTAAGCCTTAACCTGCTTTTAATGCTTTAGATTTGTTTAAACGTTGCGGGGGGGGGGGTGACGACAAAACAAAAACAAGAAAAAAAACAATTTGAGGGCACAGCAGGAAGGCAGAAGGGCTGACGGCGGTGGGTGGGAGAGGCATTGGGAGGTACATATCTGCCTTAACTATTTATTAAACTGTGCACTTATAAGATACATGAGCCCTGGTATAAAGATACAAATTAGGCCTGCAATATCAATGAGACACACTTTGGCCTAACTGATTCCTGTTAAGTATAGTATGTATGTATGTTTACTAATGATTATGACAGGCACAGGCTGGCTTTGACCAGTGAGTACTTTCTAATTACACAACTGGGAACTTTATTTATTTCTTCTGACATAGACTATAAAATGCAAAAATTATGTTAAGGGTGCCTAGTCAAGCACTCAAAACTTTGGAAATGCAACAGCTAAGGTTGAACATGCAACCTTAAATCAGATGTTTCTTACATTTACTAAAAAAATTTTTAAATTAGCCCTGCAGGCTATGCAGATACCATAGTGAGTACAGACAGAGATAAAAGCTAAAATGTGCAAGCATTATATTCTTATATTCTTATGAATTAGATGCATCATCAGATTAAACATTTTCTCATCCAATTGACTTGATCTCTTGAATGACTTAGAATGCATTATTAGCAGCCCTTGCTTTTTCTTTACTCAGACATCAAATTCTGATCATAAACCTTGGCTAGAATGCTGAACAATACTAATTCTTGCAGGAAGCTAAAGAAAGAAATGTGTCACTTGCAACTTAAGATGAAGAAAAAACCTGTCTCGTGGAACTCATTTTCTAGACAATGAAAATATGTAAAGCCTCAGGCATCTCTCAAACAGGAGCCAATGCTAGGCACTGTCCATGCAGCAACAAAACCACATTGTGACAACCTCAATTTTGTTCCTTATATTTTGAAAGACAGGCAGAGCGTGTTTAATAAAGCCAACTAAGAGAAGCTAATAAAATTGGGAGAGGGAGGACTGTGAACATTTTCATGAAAAATTTTCCTTCCCCACTCCCCCCACTTGAAAAATTTAAAAATTTGAATTTGTTTGACAATTTCTATTAGTGATATTAACTTTCCAGTGACATAAGACACTACAGACAAGTTTGAAATGGACATCATGGCACTTCTGGAGTTCAGCCCACCCTGATAGGGATATTCAGGGCAATTTCCCCTCAACATCTACTACATATACCAAGGTGCAGAAGTCAGGATTTTTCTAGTAGTAATGTAAGGAGAAATTTTAAAAGGCTCAGATGGTTGTTGGGCCCCTAACCGCCATTGCGCCTTTAAAAATCTCCCCCACTCTTCCCCTTCTTCAGCAGAGGGCACTCTATTCTTAAACTCTCCTATGGATCTTCAGGGAACAATGTCAAGCTCTTCTGTTCAGCCAGACTGTCTAAGGAGATTCATATATTAATTATTACACTATAATATTCATGTTTGTCTGAAATAACAAACATCAAGGGCCAAACAACCTCGTTCTTCAGTTTAACAGGAAGCAATGCTATGTTGTACAATTTAATGCCCAGATACAGAAAACCAGCCTTATTCAGGATATCACTTAAGCATGTGGTAAGTCTTATTGAGGTCAATGGGGCTAAAAGCATGCGCTTAAGTGCTTTCCTGAACCAGGGTCATGGAGTTTAGTATCTCCATTGGAAAGTTTCCATTAATCAACAATATCCAGGAGAGCAGCAAGATCCCTCAGCCTGTCATCCTTTCAGCAGCATGAAAGGATGGTTCTCTTTACAAGTAAATTCTCACCAGGAGAAAAACAATTTAACTAATTCAGCTTGGAGATTTTATCTTAATTCAGTCCTGTAGAACTAATTACCCTTACCTTTTTAAAGCACTGACTGTCCATTAAAAGAGCCTAAAGCTCTATCCTAGCCAAACAACATCAATCATTTGGTCCATAACTCATCTTGTTTTTCCCATTACCTCTGAAATTTTTGTGGGTCACTCATTGGCTATGGCATCAGTGACCCCTATTGCTTGTAGCGATAGTCAAAGCACGACTGGCCAATTTCCAGCACCAAAGTACTTCCAGAATATTTCAAAGTCACCCAAAGAAATGAAAAGTTATTTTTGTGCCAGTACTGAAGTCTGCCAGTACTGAAGTCATTATCTGTCTTACATCCTGAGAATAATTAAGGACACACTGTCAAGGTAATTTTTCATAATTAAAAAAATATCGGTACTGTTCATGAGTTCTTACAAGCTTGAAACTGAAACCGGTTTCTTCACTGAAATGGTATTTCCTCTATCTCAAACAAACACAAAAAGACACTAGTTTGTTACAGAGAATTAGGCTAGTGGAATTGAATTTATTTATACTGATAAACAACAGCACTGAAGCATTTATAATGAAGGAAGAAAAGGAGCACATAAATGGATTACAAAGACTTAGCAAACACAAGCAGTGGGTGAGGGAAGGGTAATGGTAGGTTTAATTTGGGACCCACAAACCTTGACCATCTCTCTTTAAATTCTTCTGACATCAGCATTTATGTGCCCCAATAGTCATAAGGGAAATGAAACAACTGTTCACTCTAATTAGCTTTTTTGCTACGAAGACATGTTCCGCAGGAAACTAATTCCAGTCCAAACAAACAATTTTATAATTAGCTCTAAAGAGCTAAATACAATCACCCCTCTTCAAGATAAGATAATCATGGTCCAGAAATGCCCTTAAAAATATTATGGTGGCTTCAACTTTCTTCTCAACTTGTTTTCAACTGGCAAGAGAGAGAGGTGGGTATTATCCACCTCCCAATTCAAGCATTATCATAAACTATTTTATGGGGTTTTTTTCTTCCAGCACTCCTTATCTTCCACTGATGGATGTAGTACGATCCCAACATGGTACCTATTAATTAGGGGCCTGATCCAACTCCCACTGAAGTCAATAGGAGTTGGATCAGGATGGATGAACAAGGTCCACATAAAGCAAGAACTAACCTGAACCTTCTCCCAAATCTCGAACTAAATAAGGCTTTTTGGTTCAATAAAAGTTTGGATAACTTGCTTTTTATTTTTGCATGTCTTTGCAGTTCCTGGTTCTGGCTGGAAGCAGAAGGAGAAATGTCAAAATACCAGCAGGAAAATTGTTTTTGTGGAAATTCTGGCCCAATCAGAATTAAGATAGGAACTGTCTGTGGCAGATTTCAGACTTTTGGGTGCTTAGTCAAACCCAACTTCTGAACCCTTTCTCCCAAAACCCATACAGTTTACATTTTTATAGTCCTTGGCACTATGCTAAACATGGAGGGCCTGATCCAAACCTGTGCTGAAGACCCTCAGTGCTAGGAATTTCACTTGGACTTCTGGGATTTCAGTTCCTCACAAGTTCAGGATAACATAAGGCTTCTATATTATGTGCCATCCCCCTGACCCTTTTGATGCCACTGTTTGAAAAGACTTGTTTGGATAGAGAAAAGAAGAACAAGAGAACAGACTCATGTAGAGTATACATTTATATTGCATTGTATTGACAGAAAACATGTATTGACAGAAAAGAACTGTGCAGGATTTTTTGGTACCATGTCATTCCTCACTCTGCACTGCTCAAACATTCACATATTTATCTCTGCTGGATTGTGCTATCAAAATCCACATAGAAGCAGAGATGAACTCCTTCACACAGCAAATATGTGTGAATATCTCTTAGCAACAACCGGTCATGAGCCAGCGAGGAAATCTAACAATGATCCCACTTAAAACTTCCCACTAATGCATAGAAAATGATAATGCCATCAATAAAAGCCCGAACTGCTCACTGAAGCCGTTCACTCCTGAAAGCCTGAATTGACAACATCCCCAAAGAAGCCAGACACCAGAAGGAGCTGTGGTCTAAATGTACTTTGCCCCAGTGGCTATTCCAAGATCAGTTGTGAAGAAACAATTAGTATGTCAAAACTCTTTCATTTTCAAAATCTTTAATATTCAAGACTAGCTTATAATTCACTATTTACAGAATGTGCCAGTTTTATCACCAATGTATAATAATAAATGGGGGTGGGGAAAGAGGTGAGAGAAGGGAACCATCCTTAATCACCACAGTGTTATCCAAACAGAGAGAAATTAATGTAGTCAAACTAATTTCGAGGTAGGTTACTTGTGCCTTCAGTCTTAAAGACAGATTGCTCCGCTGGTCCTTCCTGTGTCTATGTAAAAGAGCCTCCCCTACCTTCCACACCACACACAAGGCCACAGACAACTGGAGTCCGAACCATGTTAAATGGCAGGAAGGAAGCAGAACCACGAGCTCCATGCTAGGCAGCAGAAGAAGCCAGGGTGCACCTGGGGAACAAGTCTGCACATTCCCCCAGTGAACTGGGGTACTTCAGGAGTCTGGGAGTGGGGTGGGGGGAGGCCCATAAGCACAGTCCCTCCCCTTGTTCCTTCTTTGGTATGTCAGCCTCTACCGAGACCCTTGGTTTTATTACAGCAATAGTTATTGCAAAACCTACTCTGCAATCCTGGAGAATTCCTTCAGACCTAAAGAGAAATGCAGGGTGACCACCCCTTTTGAAAATCAAGCAACATATTTAAGTGCCTGAATAGGAGCTTATGAGACTAACTTTAGGACTAAATTTGTTCTTTAAATCTTGCCAAGAAGCTTACATTGTCCCTGCTCAAGAGGCAGCAGGCCCAAAAGCTCTATCATTACAATACTGAATTACAAAACTAACCACTCAGGTAACATTCTATCCCTTACTAGATCTTTTTCTCTCTCCCTCCCCCCCCTCAATTATCAACATCCTTGAAGTGGTCTTGCTCCCCTCCCCATTAAATGTTCCCAGGTTTAATGATGGCACTGTCATTAAACTGAGCAAGCCACTAAAGCAAATTAATGGCATTTTAAATGGATTTCTAACTTTTTTTCTGTAAAACTTTATCAAATCTTTTTTTTCATTTTTGCTCCAGATTAAAGACCCTTATGCTTTATAGCACATTTCTCAAAGGGCTGCTACCAATTAGACCAATATAATTGTGTACTCACGCGTCTACTTGGGCAGAGATGGGGGAGGAACACTGTTCCTTTCAGAATAAATTGATGAGGGATGAGTAAACCAGTTTAGAATTGGACTGGATAAAAATAAGAACTGACCTGAATCTTCTCACAATATTTGGACCATACAAAAGAGGGGAAAAAGGATAAGTATCAATATCATGGGGGAAGGCCCAACCTATAACAAGATAAATGCTGCAGCTAAATCTTCATCTATATAATAAAGGGGTTGGTTTTAACTCATTTATCCAGTGATACGAATTGTTTCCCCTTCATTTTCCCATACTTCTGCATTACCTGGTTTCACCTAGAAGGAGAAGTTTTGAAATTAAACATCTGCTCCAGTGGTATGTGTTGTCTAAATGGAAGCAGGAATACTAAAAATATTGGTAGAAAATCTGTTCCCACTTGGACTTCTCATGTAAGCATGGTAATCAGGATTTGGAGTAAGATTTTCAAACCCATTTTGCAGACCTGAGAAGCTTGCATAAAAACTTGAATTTTGGATGATTACCCAAAAATGTTAAGGTTCAGTCATCACTGCAACACAGAGTAGCAGAAGTACTGGCCAGGGTAAAACTAGCCCCTACACTATTTCACAAAAAACACCTTTCTTTAAAAAAAAAAAAAAAAAAAAAAAGGTTAAGGTTGTTTAAATGAAACAGTCTCTCTAAAAAACAAGAAAAGGCCAACCTATGGGACATCTCTAAACCAGAACCTAATGCCTACATAGCACATTTTTACACTGATGGACTCTGCCCCTTAACACTTAATGTCCCTCACAGTATAATGCAAAACCTTAATTACAATCTCAGGAACATCAGTAAATATTTAGGATAGTTTATGGGGTGAAGCATGACGTTATAATTAGGACTTGTGTTATAACTGTTAAGGAGATAAATGTGTTAGGTGTAGTGTCTTCCCTTAACTGTAGAACAAAGAAGGAAGATGGTAATGGAGTCATGGGTAGTTTCAATCACATTGTAAATTATGGGAAATGGCAGTTGTTATAAATATGAAAAAATGTAAATATAGCATTACTAAGGTCATGACTGGCTTTAAACCCTTTGAGTAGCTTCAGTCCCACTGGCAGCCATTTTGAGTAAAAGAAAATTGTGAATGTCATGGGAAAGACAGCAAAATAATGGTTAATAGCTCATTTCTTGAAATATACATTTGAAGATTGTGGACCATGAGTTTTAACTATAGGAAAAGTGTGAGTGATAACAAACAAGCCATGTGTTAGCAACAAGATCACAGAAAAGGATAAGACACTGAAAATGTCTTAATGCTATCATTTTAAAATTCATTCTTAACTCAAAAAGATTTATTTTAAAATTCTCAGAAAATTCAATCTTTACCCCAAAATGATGTGCTATAAATTTGGGAGAGATATGCTGTATCCTTCATATAACACATAGTCTTTCCTTTAAATAAAAAACTGAACCCAACCTGAAGATAGTCACTAACTTATCTCTGACTATAATACATATGAAATAACTGCAGCATCTACCACCTTCCACATTTTTTCTCCACTATCTTAATTAATTTTTGTGTCTTATTTTATTTTCCTCTATGGGAAAAATAGATACATTTTTCCACCTGCATTTCTTCTGTATATTTCAGGACTTCTCTGAATTACAGTAGCTTTATTGAAAAATATTACTGTCTGGATAGCTGTGACAGAAATAACTCTGGATTATTATGTAGGTTAAATAGCCCATTCACTGCAGTTTACACCCATAGCTGCTGTCAGACACTTAGTTTATTCAGAATAATCTGGTTTAACCATGGGTTGTGCAGTTTCACCACTCTTTGGTCAGTACTTGAATATTCTGTCTTGGGTAACAGGCAAATTGCTCCTAAATATCCAAAATGCAAAAAATCTTTAGTGGAGGATCATAGAGTCAGTGCTTCTACATTAGGTTTAAAACATAAACACAACTGAGAAAAGTCTAAATATGCAAATAGTATTTCTAAATATATTACTCAGCAGATAATGTGATCAATTTATTAGAAGGCTAGAATAAAATGATTTTAATAAGATCTCGTACAGAAAAACATTACATTGTTTAAATCTAGCACCATATGATTTCAAAGTGACCAGCTGACTACTGTTCAATGGCCAAAGTGAAGTGTGCTGATTGTTGGCTAATCAGACTAAGACAGTGGACAGTGAACTCATGTCCACAACTCAAAATTACCCGCCATTACAACTGGTACCTTTTTTTGGCAGAAAGGCCAAGCAATGACTAAGCACAGAGAATGAATTGCCCTTACACACCAAGAGGAGGGCTTAAGAATATGATTGAAGAACACTGATGGGACCATCTTGGGAAGTTTGCACTAGCACTACTCCTTTTCTGTATGCACAGAAGTCCTCTCTTCTCTACGGCTGTCCATCTGGGATATTGCACCTGCACTAAATTCACTATACACACAAACCAGTTAATAAAACTTTACATCCCTTCTTGTTTTGAACTGTCATGTCCCTCTTTTCAAATTGAAGGTTCAGTACTCTAGTATCTTTCCTGCAGAAAGATAAGTTTATTCATCATATGTGAGTAGGATTTAGTGAGAATAAAATCCAGGCATATTCTGATTCGATGTTTTGGGAATTACTGAAATTTGGATGTGCCACAATGTATCTCCCACAGAACTGATCTAGACAGCACTATTACAGCCTCCTAGCAGCCCTGGAAGAGTATTGGGGCCAGAAGTGCTACACCATTCCAAGAGCACTGCTCCAAACTAAGGATTGAAAAATGCAAGAATTGAAGACCAGCACAATGGACAACAGGAATCAGGCTAAATCTAGAGGGATGTTTTAAGATAAAAATCCTTTAACAACATCCTAGAATATCTAAGACTTTATGGAGACTACAAGATGCATTTACAATTAATTTATTCTCAGTTAATTTAGTCTCAATTGGACTAGTAACATACAAAATGCATAATCTGGTAAACTGTAGTCATTAGAGAATGAAGAGAGTAATTCTGGCCTCTTTTCTGATACAACCAGCAACTGTATGCCATTTGTTGTTATGTAGCTGAACTGACTCACATTTATTGCATTAGCCCTCAAATCACAGCCACTTTTACATGCAAAATTGCCAACTTGAATATACTCCTACGTTTGTAACAAGCATGCCATGAAATGGCTGTGAATCACAGATGGTGCCAATGGGTTCTATCCATTCCTATCTTTAGTTATTCTGCAGGCAGGAAAATCAATTAGCTACAGACTACCCACCTCCTGGAGCTTCACTGTTTCAGCAACTCAACTCCATCTTGCCACAGACATTAGGTTATCTGCATATGCTAACTTTTTTTTCTGAGAAGTCTTTTGCCTCCTTTCCCCATAAACTCTCTCCCCTCCCCCAGATGCACTGCATGACATTGCAGTACGTTCCTTAAATCCTCCAAATTCAGAGTCATTTATCCCCTTGAGCTACAAGCTAATTCCCATGTATATGAAGGGGAATTTTGTGCATGGATAAAGAGCCCAATGTAGCCCAAGTCCATACACCAGGTTTTCCACCATGTAACTATTTCAGCAAGGATACCTTTTGGAGCAAGGAAGTCTGTACAGTCCCTAGGCTTTCCCTGGAGTTAATGTGCGAGCATGAGAATGAGAAATTGTCAAGTGTGGAACAGAAGGCAGAGTTGATGGTGGAGAATATGGAGTTAACAGATAAGAAGAAAGTCGTCTGACTAAGGGAAGTGTGCTCACAATAGGTGTTGGAAATGTGAATATTATATGGGATTGTGTCTTAGAGAGGGAGCTCAGAGACTGGTCAGAGACAGACAAAAGTTCTTGCTAATGAATGGGGAACTCTGTCCAGAGCTGGAAGTTAGGCCAGAGGTAACTGCAAATCAATTGTCCATGTGTCAATTATAGCTTAAAGGTCATAAAATATTGTAGGTATTGAAGTTTAAGAAGCATTTTACATTATGCTGGAGTAGCACCATTCATTTCTAACATCTTTGTCTGTTTGCCGACTCTGTTAAATGTAACATTGCATAATTCCACTACCCACATTTAACTTCCCTTTTCTTGATTTACAGTTTCCAAAGGAATCCACTGAAAATAATTCCTTCTCAATGTGGCAGAAAACTACAAAAAAAAAGGGTTCCATTTCTTTCCAATCTTGTTGAAAACTATTACCCTACTTAGCTAAACATCTTAGGTCTTTTAACTCAGATCAGTCTGAATAACCCTGATATACAGTTTCAGAGTAGCAGCCGTGTTAGTCTGTATTAGCAAAAAGAAAAGGAGGACTTGTGGCACCTTAGAGACTAACAAATTTATTTGAGCATAAGCTTTCGTGAGCTACAGCTCACTTCATCGGATGCGTTCAGTGGAAAATACAGATGGGAGATTTATAAACACACACAGAGAACATGAAACAATGGGTTTTATCATACACACTGTAAAGAGAGGTTTCAGAGTAGCAGTCGTGTTAGTCTGTATTCGCAAAAAGAAAAGCAGTACTTGTGGCACCTTAGAGACTAACAAATTTATTAGAGCATAAGCTTTTGTGAGCTACAGCTCACTTCATCGGATGCATCACGAAAGCTTATGCTCTAATAAATTTGTTAGTCTCTAAGGTGCCACAAGTACTGCTTTTCTTTTTACTGTAAAGAGAGTGATCACTTAAGATGAGCTATTACCAGCAGGAAGTGGGGGGGGGGAGAGGAAGAAAACCTTTTGTGGTGATAATCAAGGTGGGCCATTTCCAGCTCGTCTAGACACGATAAATCGACCCCCGAGCACTCTCCCGTCGACTCCTATACTCCACCACTGCGAGAGGCACAGGCGGAGTCAATGGGAGAGCAGCAGCAGTCGACTCACCACAGTAAAGACACTGCAGTGAGTAGATCTAAGTATGTCAACTTCAGCTACATTATTCACGCAGCTGAAGTTGCGTAATTTAGATCAATTCTCCCCCCCACCCAGTGTAGACCAGGCCTAAGTGAAGTTTTCTGCATTTCTGAGAATGAAGTGGGAAGAAGTTCTTCTACCAGCAGTTTGAGAGTCAGTTCTCTGACTATTGTCTTATTGCCACCAGAAACAAATGGAAAAGGATTCCTTAAGATTTACAATAGTTACACAACACTGACAATATTTATTACATCTACTCACCTGCAACTAACCATGACCACTGCTATCAATTTTCAGCTCTTCTGTGTTCCAATAGTTATTGATATTTGGAATTAGGAGGTTAAAAAACTGGCAACACATCCTGACTAAAAATTGAATATGTAAAGATAGAAATCATCATTTATAAAGCAGTTAAAAAAATTCATGTCAATTTTCTTACATTTACATTACTGTGAAGAACCTGAAGCATTTTTTTAAATATGGTCTAGAGCAGACTGGATTTTTTTTTTTACCTGCATTCTCTTATAAACTGAAAAGATGGTATTAAGGCTTCACTAAATTACAAGATATTTTCATTTAGCATTATTTTGTACACAAATGTTCCTGTAAGAAACTATCACACAAAGTTCTGTCTGTTGGGACTTTTTTCAAATCATAAGTTATTTGTTTAAAGACAAAATGTACCAAGGGATGCCATTTTCTCAGACAAAAAATAAATTGTCACTGATATAGAATCATAGATTAGGGTTGGAAAAGATCTCAGGAGATCATCTAGTCCAACCCACTGCTCAAAGCAAGACCAACCCCAACTAAATGATCCAGCCAGGGCTTTGTCAAACTGGGCCTTAAAAACCTAGTACCATACTGATTCCTTGAACGTATTGCTTATTTTGAACAATGTAATCTGGTTTGTCAATAAGGTAATTAAATAACATGAACACATCCAGTGACTACAATAAGGCTCCTGGACAAGTGATGATAAGTAGGGCTTCTGTAGCAAAATTCAGATAAGATTTCAGACAGTACAGTAACTCCCCACTTAATGTCCTCTTGCTTAACATTGTTTTGATCTTATGTCCCTGCTCAATTACAGAACATGCTCCATTTAAAGTTGTGCAATGCTTCACGATAGCACCGTTTGGCTGCCTGCTTTGTGCACAGCTGGCAGCCCCCCATCAGCTCCCCTATACCCCACATACATACAGCGCCTCCCACCCGCCCGCTTACCCCGCGGATCAGCGTCTTCCTCCTCCTCCTTCCCCCAGCCTGCCCGCAGCAATCAGCTGGTTTACAGCACTCAGGAGGGAGTGGGGAGGAGCGAAGACTCGGTGCACAGGCTCTCCCTTCCTTCCCTGCCTCCAGAACACCGCAAATCAACTGATTGCTGTGGGCAGGAGGCAGGGGAGGAAGGAGGGAGGCTGCACACCGAGTCCTCGCTCCTCCCCCCACCCTCCTGCCCCCTGAACGCGTAAGCCAGCTGATTGCCACGGGCAAGTGGGAGGGGGGAGGAACTAGGACGTGGCGTGCAGAGTAAAGGGGGGGGAAGAAGAGGCGGGCTAAGGGTGGGGGCTTGGGGAAAGGGGTGGAGTAGGTGGGCCAAGGGTTGAGCCCTCCGCCACTGCTGCTGCGCAATGTACTTCTCCTAGCCTACAGCACCTTCAGCCTCCTTGCCTGCCTCATTGTCTCCAGTGCCAGTGGGCTGTGCCTGTGTGGGGTAAGGCAGGGGAACCTCCCAACTATAGTACTGTACTGTATGGCAAAAAAAAATTTCCCTGGAACGTAACCCCCCATTTACATGAATTCTTATGGAGAAATTGGATTCGCTTAACATCGTTTCACTTAAAGTCGCATTTTTCAGGAACATAACTATAACGTTAAGTGAAGAGTTACTGTATGTGTTCCTATGGGACTTGTTATTGGTGTCTCTATGCAGGATTAGAAGAGATTTATACTGAGGGTTCTCATATTTTCCAAAGCACATACTACATATTAATAGAGATTGTCCACTCCAAATCATGATTGCAGAACCTCCCTATGGCAACTGCATCAGTTGCCTTCATGGAAAAGTAGTGTTAGGGAGGTGTCTAATGTGTTTTAGCCTTTTAATTCAATCAGTGTGCCTTTTAATGCAATGTAGTAGCTGTAATAAAGAGGAAAGACCCTGTGATTAGCTGGCTCCCAGTGGACCACAGACTGACATTAGTGCCAGCCCCTAGCATTCAAAAACCATGAGTCAACTCCCACAAAAATCAAAAGATTGGCTTTAAAGTCATGAGATTTTAATATTAATAACAGTTTGAGTTCCTTTTATTTAACTTCGGTTTTTTAGCCTTTAGCGTTCATGTGTTCAAGCTCGTCTTCACAACCATGAGAGCTAGAAATTTACAAAAGAAAGACAAAGAAAGATTTTCATGTGATCCCATCACTACAGAAGCTGAGGCATGAAGGAAAAGAAGCACTAGCAGATATTATGAGATTCACAACAACACAGTGAGAGTTGGCAACTTTGGGCTGAATACCTGTGGTGTACAACTGCATCACTGAGAACATCTTCCATTGTTCGAGCTCTCCATTTAAATCTCAAAATCCAATTTACTTTTAACTATTTACGCTAGGTTTGCTATTTTTCATTTCACTCCACTTGTATTACTGAAACAGACGAATCAGACAATTTTGCTTTCTGGTTTTCATACACTAGCTAGCTCAGTGTTTCATTATTATGTAGCAAAGTGAGCAAGGGAGTGTTTATGTCCAGACATAACCCAGTTTTTATTTACTTTATATTTTTTAATTAAATAAAGTATCTGTCACTCTTCCAGTCTCACCATAAATGTAAGTATTGTTGTTTTGTAGTGAAAGCTGCCATTTTATTACATTTCTTACAGTTCAAATTCAGTCTAGTGATGTGGTTGGAGATGCAGGAAATGCAGTTCTGTATCTGAATGCATGAAAAAGGCAGGAGCCAAGATTTTTAACTGGCTATGATCTTGGCTGCCTCAGATTTTGGCTGCCTGATTTCAGATACCTCAAAGGCGTCTAATTAAAAGTACTGAACACGTGTCCTCTGAAAATCGAGTTGCCTTAATTTATATCATGACTGGGCACCTAAAAATGGAGTCATCCAAAAATCACTAGGCACTTTGAAAATCTGAAGACTAAGTCACAAAGTAAGCACTATTCTCTTTTAGAAAAAAATATGTTGGTTAATTTTTGTGGTTTGAATTTATTATAAATTAGACATTTTAAAAATAGAAACTATGTCAGAAAGGCTTTGAAAGTTTTCTGCCTGAAAGCTGCATTCCCCGCATCTCAAGCTGTGAGTCAAAGTCTCACTGATTTCAGTGGAAATTTTGCTAGTTACAGAACTGTCCAATGCCTGGAAACTGTCGAGACAGGTTCATTTTCATTATTAGTTTTCCCTTTTTATTACATTTAATAGCTTTTCAAAAAGTGACATTTTTTTCTATGCAATTTGATGTAGAGTAGGGGCTTGACCTTGCTCCTGTTAATTTCAAAGAGAACAGGAACAGACTCTAGAATCACTATAATCGCTTTTATATTATATTCCAGTTTTATTTTTTTTAATGTTTCTAGGGTATTTTGCCCTTAAATATAATGGATTAGACAACACTGCAGAAACAAAAATTCAAAATTACTCACTCTAAACAGGTTTCAAAGTAGCAGCCGTGTTAGTCTCTATCTGCAAAAAGAACAGGAGTACTTGTGGCACCTTAGAGACTAACAAATTTATTTGAGCATAAGCCCACTTCATCGGATGCATGCAGTGGAAAATACAGTAGAATGATTTTATATACACAGAGAACATGAAACAATGGGTGTTACCATACATACTATAACGAGAGTGATCTGTTAAGGTGACCTATTACCAGCAGGAGAGAAAAAAAAAACTTTTGTAATGATAATCAAGATGGGTCATTTCCAGCAGTTGACAAGAACATGTGAGGAACAGTGGGGGGGGGGAACATGGCAAAATAGTTTTACTTTGTGTAATGACACATCCACTCCCAGTCTTTATTCAAGCCTAATTTAATGGTGTCCAGTTTGCAATTAATTCCAATTCAGCAGTCTCTTGGTTTTTGAAGCTTTTTTGTTGTAATATGGTGACTTTTAGGTCTGTAATCAAGTGACCAGAGAGATTGAAGTGTTCTCTGACTGGTTTTTGAATGTTATAATTCTTGATGTCTGATTTGTGTCCATTTCACATTTGGGGACAACGTATACCTTTAAATCAGCAGCACTGCAGGGGTACTCTCATGGCCCCACAGTATGCCAACATTTTTGTGGCTGACTTAGAACAACACTTCTTCAGCTCTTGTCCCCTAATGCCCCTACTCACTACATTGATGACATCTTCATCATCTGGACCCATGGAAAAGAAGCCCTTGAGGAATTCCACCATGATTTCAACAATTTCCATCCCACCATCAACCTCAGCCTGGACCAGTCCACACAAAAGAGATCTACTTCCTGGACACTACAGTGCTAATAAGCAATGGTCACATAAACACCACCCAATACCAGAAACCTACTCACCACTATACTTACCTACATGCCTCCAGCTTTCATCCAGACCATACCACATATTCCATTTTCTACAGCCAAGCTCTATGATACAACTGCATTTGCTCCAAACCCTCAGACAAACACCTACAAGATCTCTATCAAGCGTTCTTACAACTACAATATGCACCTGCTGAAGTGAAGAAACAGATTGACAGAGCCAGAAGAGTACCCAGAAGTCACCTACTACAGGACAGGCCCAACAAAGAAAGTAACTGAACGCCACTAGCCGTCACCTTCAGACCCCAACTAAAACCACTCCAGTGCATCATCAAGGATCTACAACCTATCCTGAGGGATAACCCATCACTCTCACAGATCTTGGGAGACAGGCCAGTCCTTGCTTACAGACAGCCCCCCAATCTGAAGCAAATACTCATCAGCAGCCACACACCACACAACAAAAACACTAACCCAAGAACCTATCCTTGCAACAAAGCCCGTTGCAACTGTGTCCACATATCTATTCAGGGGACAGCATCATAGAGCCTAACCAGATCAGCCACATTATCAGAGGCTCGTTCACCTGCACATCTACCAATGTGATATATGCCATCATGTGCCAGCAATGTCCCTCTGCCATGTACATTGACCAAAAGCGATTACACACGTAAAAGTCGCAATATTACAACAAAAAGACTTCAAAAACAGATTCTAACGAGAGACTGCAGAACTGAAATTAATTTACAAACTGAACATCATTAAATTGGGCTTGAGTAAAGACTGGGAGTGGATGTGTCATTACACAAAGTAAAACTATTTCCCCATGTTTATTTTTCCCCGCTACTGTTCCTCACACATTCTTGTCAACTGCTGGAAATGGCCCATCTTGATTATCACTACAAAAGGTGTTTTTCCCCCCCCTCCTGCTGGTAATAGCTCACCTTAACCGATCACTCTCATTATAGTGTGTATGGTAATACCCATTGTTTCATGTTCTCTGTGTATACAAAATCGTCTTACTGTATTTTCCACTGCATGCATCCAATGAAGTGGGCTGTAGCCCACGAAAGCTTATGCTCAAATAAATTTGTTAGTCTCTAAGGTGCCACAAGTACTCCTGTTCTTTTCACTCCAAACAAGAAAGGAAACTCTTGCTCATTACATTCATAGACCTCAGCTCAAAAGTCTCTTACTGCTTCATTCAGTTTCCGTACTAGATTCTATCATGACCTTTCTTGGGTTTCCAAAGGCAAGCTGTAAATCATAATCTGCTAGTAAAACCCACATGGGACAAAAGGTATTTACTTATTTGGTGCTCTCGTGGTTTTTCTTTAGTAAGTTTGTTACATAGCATTTCAAAAGCACCAGACACAAAATGACCTTGATGTTAAACTTGGAAAACTAACTTAAGACATGAAACAACAAGTGAAGATTCTATGTTGTGGGTCCCACTAGGAAAGCACCATAATTAGAGCAACACGTTTGCTCAAACCATCATGCATGTCACAGCTTGTGTGTCAAGAACCCTAAAAGCTACAAATGAGCCAAACAATGACCTCAGGTTCCCATTTGTTCCCCCTTTCAAATCCCTTTATCCACGATCTAATTGCACAAGGTAAAACAAATGTGTATACAGTATATCACACTACATATTCATTTAGCAGTTTGTCCTGAAAGGGGGAAAAGGAGGTGCAAAAAGAAAAGGAAAGGGAGGCAGCAACTTGATAACAAGAGGTCTGTAGCATGGTGGCATAAGAAACAAGATGGAGATATATTTATTACACTACTGTCCAGGGCCACTGTCTGTAAATCTCACACAGAGCTCATAACTAGCACCTATTCTCAAGAACAGAAAAAGTGCTAAGTTATTTTGAGATGATTAACAACAAAAAAGCCAGCTATTAAAAAATGTTCTCCATTTAGACAGCTCTTGTATAACTTAATAAATTTTAATTACATTGTTTCTGGTGGTTTTCTCCGTTTAACCATAGAAGTGAGTGTTTTATTAAATAATAAACTTGAAACTAGCTTTCAGACAAGGTCTGTATCTATCAAAATGTTGAGCATCTACTATTGATGAGAATTACTTTTCTCTCCAAGGTCTAGAGATCCAGAAATGCATTCATTAGGAATCGCTGCACTGATGCAAAATCCAAACTCTCCTGTAAGGCCAGCAAAACAACCCTTGCCATCAGAAGAGGGCTACTGGAGGTGTGTGGAAGGGTTGCCTGTGAGGTACATATCTTCTCTACGCATTCCCTTCTCCATGCAAGATAGCATGCAGGGGAGAAGCCAAAGAATCCACTGCTAAGTGAATTTCAGTGGAAAGCAAAATGTTTTGTGAGACGTGGCACATTCACTTTTGTCAGAAAGGAAGAGGGGGAGAAAGCACAAGTCTCCTTCCCACTCTATAAACTACTGGTTAGGGTACTGATTTGAGATGTAGAAGGTCCACAAGTTCAAGTCCCTGCTTTTGCTTGATTCTGAGTGATCTGGGAAGAAAAACTCTGTTCTGAATCAGGCAGAGGCAGGAACTTCAACCTGCATCTTCCACATTCTAAGCCAGTGCCCTAATCCCCAGTAGATGGCAAGGCACACACAGTTTTGGTTTTGCTCCAGTGTGGAACAAAAACAAAATTTTGAAAGTACATAAGTTGCCACAAAGCACCATTATCATCTCTGGTCAACTTTACTTATGAGTGCCTAGTGTAATTGTTAAATGTATAAGCATTGCTTTGTATGGGGTTCGGTCTTTGAGCCCACTACTGAAAGGAATAATAATACTTATAAACCTGAATAAAGAAAGATTTTGAACAAAATTCTTATCTCTGAACAACATGGAAGCTATGTAGCCCGATGTTCCACTTCACACACAAGAACTGTAAAATACCTGTGTAGATGTCTGTTGTGTGGATCTTAAAGAATTTTGCTCTTAAAAAAACTAGGAAGAAATAGTACATGATAAACCAGCTTGCCAGGAATCTTTTTTTACAGCTATTCCAAGTGGAAAGAAGAAGCTTACTCAAGAAACAGTAGAGAAAACTGTGTATCTCTGATGTTGTGTTTCTAATTTAAGTTAGATGAGGGAGATCTGATAAACATGCCTACAAATATTTGAGAGGTAACAATATACAGGAGCAGGGAAAGATTACAATAGCTGGGAACTGTATAAGAAGGTACAATAGCTGGTTACTTTAAAAAAAATTAAGGGAAATATTTGGGATAGACATTAGATATAAAATGTTAATAGCAAAGGCAATTTAGCAATGGAATAATCTGCCTAAAAGGAAAGAGATAAGGCTCCATCCCTAGAGGGGTTTAAGATTAGGTTAGATAGTAAAGGAAACAAAATATAAAAGAGTACTTTAATCTAAATTTAATATAACTAAAACAGAAATAATAACTAATTACGGGCATGATCCTAAAAACCTACTAATATGAATTATCTTTATGAACACAAACAGTCCT
The DNA here is from genome assembly GCF_009764565.3 of Dermochelys coriacea. NCBI lineage: Eukaryota > Metazoa > Chordata > Testudines > Dermochelyidae > Dermochelys > Dermochelys coriacea. The sequence continues at coordinate 65,113,529 of NC_050074.1, forward strand.
TGTTCTTCACACAATGCACAATTAGCCTGTGGAACTCTTTGCCACGAGATAAGATGAAAAGTTTAGACCTTTATATAGATGACAAGAATTTCCAGAGTTAGAACAATAAATGTTAAAAATAAGAGATCTGGGGAAAATTAAAAGTCCTCATATTTCAGGGTTTAGCCAATTTATAGCTATTGGGGGTTAGGAGGAAGTTTTCTCAGGAGCCATGTTCCCCATGACTGCACTGTAGGATTTCTTGCAATTCTTCTGAAAAGCTGGTAATAGTTACTGTTGGTGACAGGATTCTGGCCTAGATGGACAACTGGTCTGAACCACTATTCCAGTTCCTGTGTTCCTAGTCCCATTAAATTAAATGAGATTGCTTAGGTGAGTAAGGATAATTTTGCAGGATAATTACTGGTGACAATAATTAACAACTGACCTTTGAGAAGGGAGCACTGACAAAGAACTGCATAATTCAGGAAATTATTATAACAGAGAGGCTGGCAAGAGGCCAGCTTTTGGCCTTGGGTACATGTGGTACTCCCTCTGAAATCAATAAGGGCCACTTTTATGGACCTGAGGGTGGAATTTGACCTTAGGAAAGAACCATAACCTGCTATCTATCGACCAACAAAACTCCCATGCATTTTGACGGATCTTCGTGCTGGGAAAGACAGCAGGCAATAGTATACAGTTTTCCATAGCAAGCTGTAGTGCATAACAAATAATGGCTCTGTGATAAAGACTTTTTTCCTACTGATATAATGATTATGGTTGGTGGTTGCTGAGCCTTTTTTGGTGGTTAAATCCACTCTGCTCACACAGAGCCCAAGTAGCTAGGCTCTGTAATGGAGGAGGATGGAGGGGATGAAAAAATCAAATCCACCCCAAACCTATGGGGTTATTGAGCAGCTCCCAACAACCCTGAGCCTGCTGTTGCAGCAGAGGATGGGGGTGGGGAAGGGGGGCACTGGATTTACATTAACACCTCTACCCTCTCCACACCACATAGATGTGCAGAGCTGCTTTTTTCTCCCCCATCCTTGCATTCCCCCCATACACCTCCAGTTCACACAGCTGAATTTCATCCTATTGTTTGTTCCCCCAACCTATGAACTTCAATGTTTACCCTTTCGCCCTCAGTTATCACTTATTCTTTATTGAATCCATTCTTAAGAAATCAATATTATTTTGTATATTTTGTATTTAAGCCTTCACGTCTGCATGCTGCTTGGTTAAAAATTGGTTTATTGCACCAAGTCCCAGCTTGACTTCTGACTACCAGTGAAATAATGGACTGTTAATATCTGTGTATTACTTCCTATTAACATAGTTACCTGCATAGTAGCACAGAATATATTGAAGGTTAACTGCCTAACTACTTACTAAATTGCATACCTTCGTGTTACTGTTGCTTTGAAGCCAAAACAAATGGTAATAAAAAAAGATTCAGTGAATTCAAATGGTAGGATAGGTTAAAGATGCAAGAGTTAGTTTTGCAAAAGAAAGGCAACTTTTTATACTAGAGAGTACAGGAGGCATTTGCCAAACCCTTTATATTTTGCAGGGCACCATTGTAATACTTTACACGTACATCATGTCTCACCAACAACATCTGCAATGGTAACCTTTTGTCTTCAGGGGGAAAAAATCAATGTTAACTAAAGCTGTTCAGACACAGTACAAATCCAAATTAGGATTTTCTCACCACCAACTAAAAATTTTCATAAGTAATAGATGCTTAGCATACTAAGAGACCCATTCTCCCATGAATGCACTATGAAGTGAGTCAAAATAAATGGCATTTCTCATTTATAAGAAAAAGTGGTCCTTTATAAATAACAAATTGAGCTGGTAACTATAAGTGGACTAGTTTTCTAGTTTCCTGTAAATATAGACCTTTGGTAGTTGTCCATAATAAAAGTGGTCATCACACACAAAAGATGATAAACAACAAATAGAGATGGCACTTACTGCACCAAATTTAAAAGACCTATTGAAAATAATAGCCCTTAGCCCTTATAATTAACTTATTGCTAATAATTCAGTAGTGATCACCAAAACAAAGCTACAGAAAGGAAGCTGGAAATTATGAGCTTGATCCAGCAATCCTTACTGATCTGAATAATCCTCAACGACTGAGTCCTACAAGGAGCCATATGGCATAAAGTAAGGACCTTTGCAAAGTTGTTTCATACTCGTGGGAACTGACTGCAATATATTATCTGCAAAGGTAACCTCCCCCCCACTTTCCCACTAATTCTGTAGTTTGTCTGAAGTAACATACAGAGAGTCTGCTACAGCTCTAATATAAATAGCTTTCTATTTATTGTAATCTCTCCAAAGTAGGAGGCATCTTCAGAAGAACAAAAAGTTCTGCAAACTGATGTGCAGTGCTGAGGAAGCATGAGACAATTTAAAGGTCAAAATGATTATACTTCACAAAAAATAGTCTTCACCTGTGCACTGATTGTTTCCATTAACTTCATGTGCAGTGCCAAGTTGTGAGGATCTCCTGGAGCCATGCTGCTCTGACTCATTCAAAGCTGAGGGGCAAGGCAGAATGCCTCCTGGTGGGGAGGGCTGAATTGTTATGTTGCTCCTTTCCCTTTCTCGAGGTTCCCCTCCAATCCGCACCATTCCCCTCTCACACCCTGTCATGTTCTATCCAAAAATGCTTTTCTCCCCAATTTGTAGGGGCTACCAAATTTATGGTTTATTTTGGTCAATTTCATGGTCATGGGATTTTAAAAATTGTAAATTTCATGATTTCAACTATTTAAATCTAAAATGTCATGGTGTTGTAATTGTAGGAGTCCTGATCCAAAAGGGGGTTGTGGGGACAGGAGTGTCAGAAGGCTATTGCATGTGTGTGTGTGTGGTGGGGAGGTGTCACAATATTGCCACTCTTTCTTCTGTGCTGCTGCCTTCAGAGCTGGGCCCTTGGCTAGCAGCCACTGCTCTCCGGCTGCCCAGCTCTGAAGGCAGTGCAGAAGTAAAGGTGGCAATACTTCAACCCCCCCCCCCGACACCTTTTTGGGTTGAGACCGTAGGTGCCAACTTTTCCTGGCACCGGTGGGTGCCTGCCCCAGCCCCACCCGACTCCACCCCTGCCCTGCCCCGCCCCCATTCCAACCCCTTCCCCAAAGTCCCCACCCCAACTCCGCCCCCTCTGACTTCTTTCCCAAATCCCCGCCCCAGCCCCGTCTCTTCCCTGAGCGTGCTGCGTTTCCCCTCTTCCCCTCTCCTCCCAGGGCTTGTCACCATGAAACAGCTGTTTGGTGGCAGCAAGTGCTGGGAGCTAGGGGAGAAGCGGGGATGTGGTGCGCTCAGGGGAGGAGGCGGAGGTGAGCTGGGGTGGAGGGGGCAGTGCGGGAAGATGCCGGTGGGTGCAGAGCACCCATCAATTTTTCCCCGTGGATGCTCCAGCCCCGGAGCACCCACAGAGTTAGCAGCTATGGTTGGGACCCCCAGTTTGAGAAATGCTGCTCTCCCCTGTGAAATCTAGTCTTTTGTGTACTTTTACCCTATACTATGCAGATTTCACGGGGGGAGACCAGATTTTACGGTCCGTGACATGTTTTTCACGGCCTTGAATTTATTAGGGCCCTACCAGTTTGTTACCAATTCCCTTCTCCTCAATTTCCATCTCCTCAATTTCCTGCCCCCACCCTAACAGTTTTCCAGCTCTGACCTGCCTCTCTGGGAGTCACTACACCAGCTAATACTCCAATCTTCTTCTCTTCCCCCAATTCTCCACTGGTTGTAGGGGAAAACAAGAGTGGAGGAGAGGCTGCCAGGGAGAAGCAAAGCTGCTATTTGGGAGGAGTACCTACAGGGCATATCTAACACTTGGCAGGATTTTCTCCTGTCTGTGTGGGAAGTCTATCACACCCACTCCCCAGGACCTCCCCTCCCCCCATCACCAGACCCCATGTAAACCCTTTGGGGCATGTTGACTTTGTGGTAGTGTAAGGATCACAACTGGGGGCTGTCATACATGTCTCATCCTCCCCCCATGTAATTGGCAGCGAATCCACAGAAAGGATAATGCAGCCTGGGGCTCCATTTTATTTTATTTTCTACAGAGCCCTCTCAATTTAAAGCCTTTTTGGTATGCACACTACCCTTGCACCATGTGCAGCTTAGACTCAGCCTGGAATATGTTCCATGTGGGTGCATGTATATGAAAAGAAAATTATATATAATAGATATTTTACACACACACACACACCATTTGTGAAAAGGTGACAGGTTAGACCTATAGGGTCTTGTGGAAACTGAATAGTGTTTTGTAGAAATTATTCTAGAAACCTATATAATATAAATGAATGAAATCCTCTCTTTCTTCCCCCCACCAAGACTCTTCCTATAGAATTTTGTTGCTCAGCTATAAAAAAAAATTTAAATCTTCTAGGATGGCTTAAAAACTTACAGAAAAGTTATCTACAGATGTTTTCCCTGAGGGTATATGCAGATAAATATACACCATATATAATATAACACATAACACACACACACATGATGAGAATTATGCTTTCAATCACATGCCTATAATGTAGAACAATTAGATACAGTGTTCATCTAGCCTCTAAAAGAGAATCAACTCCTGCCATCTAAGTACAATCAAAAACTAAAATATACTGAATATTAAAAAGGCAGAAGAAAATTTAAAGCCACTTTGACAGCCAGTATTTAAGATTTGCTTGTACTAGATAGCATAGCTGTATTTTATTTTTTAGGGAGGCTGGAAAAAATGCTTTCAGGAAATAAATTCAAGATTTGTGGACCTTACTGCGCTGGATGCTACAAATTCAGTTTTCTAGGATTTCATCCATTTCTATTCTCTACCACACACCCACCACCATCAATTTTTAAAATTTGTATATACCTCCAAAGACTTATTTTAAGATGTTGAGTTCCCACACAGGAATTTCTGGAGGGAGGAGACAAAGTGGCATAATGTTTACTTCCTTATGCTAACCCCGCAATTTACCAAAAGAGCGTGTTAAGTCTCAGTGAGGCTTCAATGAATTAAATGGCTAAAATAGATACATTAAACCAAACTATTTCTCAGTGTTCCATTCAGTTCCCAGCACCTAAGCATATATATATAGTATAGTAAGCATATATATATAGTAGCAGATTTCTGGATCTTAACGCTCAAAAGAAGGATAAAAGAGTCAAGAAATATCCATCAAAGACCTCTTGGTGCTGTTGCTATACTCCCATCCACCTCAGTAGCTGCCTGTGCAGTTCATAGGGATTATTTTTTTTAATACTGAAAATGCAGACAGGTAAAGCATTTCAATATAAACATAATATTTTTAAAATTATCAATAGTGACAGCAGTTCTCAAAATAATTAGTTGATTATTTAACTGAAATCTGTTCAAAGATAGTCCTTTCAAAATTGTCACTGTGAGGGAGCTGTACCTAGAAAACAATGTCGGGGCGGGGGGAATCTGTGTACTTTAGAGTTTACATTAACATATTTATATATTGGATTTCAAGAAGTAGGTTCTCTTTCATACTACAGTTGCGATAAAGCTCCAGTTCAACATTAACTCTGTAGTAGAGACTAAGGGGCTGTTCCATTATTGTTACTAGGTAATGTAATAGATATGTAGAGCTGGTCAAAATTTTTCAGGTGGAAAGTTTTCCCACAGAAAAACACAACTTTGTGAAAATAAAATTTTTCACAGGAAAATCTCAATCCAATGAAAAACTTCAGTTTCCTTGCAGAAAGTTTTGAAAGAGAAGTTTACTTACTGTAATTGGAGGTTCTTCAAGATGTGTGGTCCCTAATTGGATTCAGACATGGGTATGCACACGTGCCATGCACTGGAGCTGGAACTGTTCATAGTAGTGTCCATTGACCCGCACATGCGTCATGCATCGGCAACATGGTATGTCTGAGGCTGTAAGAGGCTATATGGGTCGACACCATCCTAGGTCCCTCTTACCAGCAAGCAATGGAGCCCATAACAGAGGGGATGGAAAGTGGGTATTGGAATCCAAATAGGGACCACACATCTCAAAAACGTCTAGTTACAGTAAGTAACCTCTTCTTCTTCGAATAATGCTCCCTATATGGATTTCAGACATGGGAAAGTAGCGAGCAGTGCTCAGCATGGAGACAGGTGAAAGGGCTCTCAAGAAGTCACCGTCTTTATGCCACACCACCACTGCTGCATGGGCAATGGCATAGCGAGTGAAAAAGGTGTGGCCTGAAAATCCTGCTATTCCTCTGTCAGAAGAAAGGCCCGGAACTCTGCCAAATTGGAGTAAGATAGGAAGCCATACTTGGCCAGGATGGCCTGGTACTTGGCAGTGTGGAGCTGAAGGCCCATGGAGAAACAGACCTTACGCCCCAGCAAGTCAAGCTTCTTCGCCGCCCAATCAGGATGGGTGGCATTGAGGTGTCAGGCGCGCTCAGTCGCTGCATGAACCACAAATGAGTTGGGGAGCAGGGGAGTAAATAGGTAGTCCATACCATTAGATGCAGGAAGTAGCCATGTTCCACCCACTTCAGGGTAGGGGCACAGGAAGCTTGGGTGTGCCAGACTGCTTGCAAGGTGGCTTCGTGGATAGGGAGGCCAATGCGGGAAGTCCCAGAAGCTACAAGATGTCCAGGAACTGGTTCTGTGGGTCCTGAACATCTTCTACTGGCAGATTGAGAGCCACACCTATGCATTCGAGTAGGTCCTGGTACTGACTATGGTCCTTGGAGGGAAGGGGAAGGGAAAGCAGGATAAGCGCATTGTCAGAGCGACCTAGAGCAGCTTGGGAAGGCAACGCTGTGTGTAGAGGTGGTTTCCCATCAGTGAGCCTCCCTTATGCCCATGCCTGTGTTTCTTATATGCACAGTGGGGCTTTAGTGGTTGCATCAATTCCTCTGATGCTGTATAGGAAGGGTTTGGGAGGCATTCACCGTCGGTGATGGGTGTTGCTCCAGCAAATCCATCCGTGACGAATCCGATTGCACATGTGGGCACATAGTCTTCTCTATCAGGGGTCTGCTGAGGGGAAGTTCCCTAGTTTCCGGAGTTCAAGGCAGGAACGAGCGGCAGATGGAGCAGCGAGCAACGACATGGGCTTTAATAAGACTATAGAGACAGCATTGGTGCTGTGTAACATGTTGTTCTATTACATCTTTGATCCAAAAACTGAAGTCAGGCGAGCATTATTTCCATTTTACAGATGGAGAAAGTGAGGCACAAACAGATCAGAGAGGTCCACACAGAAAATCAATGGCAGAGCTGAGAACAGACTCAAGGAGATGTGATTCACAGTCCCCTAAACTTTAGGAAAGTTTTAAGTCCCAGCAAGTGCTTACAGCAACCATATAAAGGCCTAAATATTAGGGATTGTAGTGAAAATGTTACAGTGCTACTTGCCTGTGCTACTAAAACAGTGGTCCCCAAACTTTTGAGGTTGTGCACCCTGTTTTCTCCCTGTCCATGCCCCCCTGCCCCCCGGAGCCTGGGTCACGAGCGGGGCCATGCTCTGAAAGGGGGGAACATGGACGGGGTAAAGGGGCTGAGGCTGGGGTCACAGTTGTGGGTGGGTCTGGAGCCGGGTAGGTGGGCTTTGCCAAGACAATAGAGACAGCGTTAGTGCTTGTTGCTTACAGAGAAGAAGCACAGGCACAAAGCACAGCTTTTGAAGCCAGCTTTTCAGGGAGTAGTCCCCAGAATGGGGGAGTGCCCTGCAAGGGGAAAAGTCCAACGGGGAGCCCTAACTGACCAAAAACTGGCAGACAACTATATATAAACTAGAAAAAATATTTACAGAAGGAACGGACAAGAGTTCTCTTAGAAAGCTAAGAGGCTCAAGGAACAGGGGTTTCAATTCTGGCCATGCAGCAGTAAGAGGGAACAGGAACGGTGTCACCCTGCACAGTCTCTTAAAACCTCGGACACACCACGTGGCCGACACATGATGCACATGCAGGTCAACGGACATGACTGAACAGTTCCAGCACTGGCACATGGTGCGCATGCGCACCCATGTCTGGAATCCAGATAGGGATCATCACTCAAAGAACAACAAATATTTTATTGTGGCTTCACTAGAGCTGGATTTCCATTTTCTGAACAAAAACTAGTTGACTAACAAACTCTTGACCTGGTCATGTAACCACACTGGGTTTTTATTTTGCATTCCTGCTTCCTTTGTTTGTTTGCTTTGTTTAAGGGTATGCATGTCTTCTTACTTCCTATATTACTCCTTACGTCTGGAGTTAGGGCCTTTTTTAAACAAGTGTCTTCCTTTTTCTGAAATTCTCCTTTCTAAATGTTAGTGTCACAGTGCTAAGTTTATTATATGATTCTTCTCCTGAGGATACTGAACTTAATTATATTGTGGCTACTGTGAGTGGCTCAGCTGTGTTTGTTATATTTGTATATCCCTCATAATGGACAATTATGCAAGAAGACCTCTACAGGGGATATTTCTTTAAAATTTCCTTTACTTTAATGCAAATTAAGCTTGTGTAACACATTGTTCTATTACATCTTTGATCCAAAGACTGAAGGCAGGCAAGCATTATCTCCTTTTTACAGATGGAAAAAATGAGGCATGCACAGATCAGATATCAGATTTCAGAGTAGCAGCCGTGTTAGTCTGTATTCGCAAAAAGAAAAGGAGTACTTGTGGCACCTTAGAGACTAACAGATTTATTACAGCATAAGCTTTTGTGAGCTACAGCTCACTTCATCGGATGCATTTGGTGGAAAAAACAGAGGAGAGATTTATATACACACACACAGAGAACATGAAATAATGGGTTTATCATACACACTGTAAGGAGAGTGATCACTTAAGATAAGTCATCACCAGCAGCAGGGGGGGGAAAGGAGGAAAACCTTTCATGGTGACAAGCAAGGTAGGCTAATTCCAGCAGTTAACAAGAATATCAGAGGAACAGTGGGGGGAGGGGGGAGGGGGAGAAATACCATGGGGAAATAGTTTTACTTTGTGTAATGACTCATCCATTCCCAGTCTCTATTCAAGCCTCAGTTAATTGTATCCAGTTTGCAAATTAATTCCAATTCAGCAGTCTCTCCTTGGAGTCTGTTTTTGAAGCTTTTTTGTTGAAGTATAGCCACTCTTAGGTCTGTGATCGAGTGACCAGAGAGATTGAAGTGTTCTCCAACTGGTTTTTGAATGTTATAATTCTTGACGTCTGATCTGTGTCCATTCATTCCTTTACGTAAAGACTGTCCAGTTTGGCCAATGTACATGGCAGAGGGGCATTGCTGGCACATGATGGCATATATCACATTGGTAGATGCGCAGGTGAACGAGCCTCTGATAGTGTGGCTGATGTGATTAGGCCCTATGATGGTATCCCCTGAATAGATATGTGGACAGAGTTGGCAAGGGGCTTTGTTGCAAGGATAGGTTCCTGGGTTAGTGGTTCTGTTGTGTGCTGTGTGGTTGCTGGTGAGTATTTGCTTCAGATTGGGGGGCTGTCTGTAAGCAAGGACTGGTCTGTCTCCCAAGATCCGTGAGAGTGATGGGTCGTCCTTCAGGATAGGTTGTAGATCCTTAATGATGCATTGGAGAGGTTTTAGTTGGGGGCTGAAGGTGGTGGCTAGTGGCGTTCTGTTGTTTTCTTTGTTGGGCCTCTCCTGTAGTAGGTGACTTCTGGGTACTCTTCTGGCTCTGTCAATCTGTTTCTTCACTTCAGCAGGTGGGTATTGTAGTTGTAGGAATGCATGATAGAGATCTTGTAGGTGTTTGTCTCTGTCTGAGGGGTTGGAGCAAATGCGGTTATATCGTAGTGCTTGGCTGTAGACAATGGATCGAGTGGTATGATCTGGATGAAAGCTAGAGACATGTAGGTAGGAATAGCGGTCAGTAGGTTTCCGATATAGGGTGGTGTTTATGTGACCATCGCTTATTAGCACCGTAGTGTCCAGGAAGTGGATCTCTTGTGTGGACTGGTCCAGGCTGAGGTTGATGGTGGGATGGAAATTGTTGAAATCATGGTGGAATTCCTCAAGAGCTTCTTTTCCATGGGTCCAGATGATGAAGATGTCATCAATGTAGTGCAAGTAGAGTAGGGGCATTAGGGGACGAGAGCTGAGGAAGCGTTGTTCTAAGTCAGCCATAAAAATGTTGGCATACTGTGGGGCTATGCGGGTACCCATCGCAGTGCCGCTGATTTGAAGGTATACATTGTCACCAAATGTGAAATAGTTATGGGTCAGGACAAAGTCACAAAGTTCAGCCACCTGGTTAGCCGTGACAGTATCGGGGATACTGTTCCTGAGGGCTTGTAGTCCATCTTTGTGTGGAATGTTGGTGTAGAGGGCTTCTACATCCATAGTGGCTAGGATGGTGTTTTTAGGAAGATCACCAATGGACTGTAGTTTCCTCAGGAAGTCAGTGGTGTCTCGAAGATAGCTGGGAGTGCTGGTAATGAAGGGCCTGAGGAGGGAGTCTACATAGCCAGACAATCCTGCTGTCAGGGTGCCAATGCCTGAGATGATGGGGCGTCCAGGATTTCCAGGTTTATGCATCTTGGGTAGCAGATAGAATACCCCAGGTCGGGGCTCCAGGGGTGTGTCTGTGCGGATTTGTTCTTGTGCTTTTTCAGGGAGTTTCTTGAGCAAATGCTGTAGTTTCTTTTGGTAACTCTCAGTGGGATAAGAGGGTAATGGCTTGTAGAAAGTGGTGTTGGAGAGCTGCCTAGTAGCCTCTTACTCCGACCTATTCATGATGACGACAGCACCTCCTTTGTCAGCCTTTTTGATTATGATGTCAGAGTTGTTTCTGAGGCTGTGGATGGCACTGTGTTCTGCATGGCTGAGGTTATGGGGTAAGCGATGCTGCTTTTCCACAATTTCAGCTCGTGCACGTCGGCGGAAGCACTCTATGTAGAAATGCAGGCTGCTGTTTCGACCTTCAGGAGGAGTCCACCCAGAATCCTTCTTTTTGTAGTGTTGGCAGGAAGGTCTCTGTGGGTTAATATGTTGGTCACAGGTGTGTTGGAAATATTCCTTCGTCACATAAACACCACCCTATATCGGAAACCTACTGACCGCTATTCCTACCTACATGCCTCTAGCTTTCATCCAGATCATACCACTCGATCCATTGTCTACAGCCAAGCACTACGATATAACCGCATTTGCTCCAACCCCTCAGACAGAGACAAACACCTACAAGATCTCTATCATGCATTCCTACAACTACAATACCCACCTGCTGAAGTGAAGAAACAGATTGACAGAACCAGAAGAGTACCCAGAAGACAGGCCCAACAAAGAAAACAATAGAATGCCACTAGCCATCACCTTCAGCCCCCAACTAAAACCTCTCCAACGCATCATCAAGGATCTACAACCTATCCTGAAGGACGACCCATCACTCTCACAGATCTTGGGAGACAGACCAGTCCTTGCTTACAGACAGCCCCCCAATCTGAAGCAAATACTCACCAGCAACCACACACCACACAACAGAACCATTAACCCAGGAACCTATCCTTGCAACAAAGCCCATTGCCAACTCTGTCCACATATCTATTCAGGGGATACCATCATAGGGCCTAATCACATCAGCCACACTATCAGAGGCTCGTTCACCTGCGCATCTACCAATGTGATATATGCCATCATGTGCCAGCAATGCCCCTCTGCCATGTACATTGGCCAAACTGGACAGTCTTTACGTAAAGGAATGAATGGACACAAATCAGACGTCAAGAATTATAACATTCAAAAACCAGTTGGAGAACACTTCAATCTCTCTGGTCACTCGATCACAGACCTAAGAGTGGCTATACTTCAACAAAAAAGCTTCAAAAACAGACTCCAAGGAGAGACTGCTGAATTGGAATTAATTTGCAAACTGGATACAATTAACTTAGGCTTGAATAGAGACTGGGAATGGATGAGTCATTACACAAAGTAAAACTATTTCCCCATGGTATTTCTCCCTCCCACCCCACCCCCCACTGTTCCTCTCATATTCTTGTTAACTGCTGCAATTAGCCTACCTTGCTTGTCACCATGAAAGGTTTTCCTCCTTTCCCCCCCTGCTGCTGGTGATGGCTTATCTTAAGTGATCACTCTCCTTACAGTGTGTATGATAAACCCATTATTTCATGTTCTCTGTGTGTGTGTGTATATAAATCTCTCCTCTGTTTTTTCCACCAAATGCATCCGATGAAGTGAGCTGTAGCTCACGAAAGCTTATGCTCTAATAAATTTGTTAAGTCTCTAAGGTGCCACAAGTACTCCTTTTCTTTTTGCGAATACAGACTAACACGGCTGCTACTCTGAAACCTGTCATATACATATGTATGTACATACATACTGGGCCAAGTTCAGGTTTTAGTTACACCTGTACAATCTCATTAACCTCCATATAATTCTGTTAGCAACAGGAAAGTCTCCTATACTTTCCTATTCATTAACTGTTCACAAACAAATCCCAATTTCTATTAACATATCAGTTATTTGTAAGTATTCACCAAACAGCTTACGAGAACAAAAGTAAGTCAGCATGAAGGATGTTCACAATTGCATTTTGGCTACTTCCTGTTCTTTATTTGTGATGTGTGATTAGTCATTTATGTCACATGATGTTGTTTATACTCCTTTATTGTCTATCTGAAACTTTTAAAAAAGAAGAACAGATAATGAAAAGTGAACAACAAATAGCAAACCTATACATTTTTTGGTAAAATTCATTACATTTTTCTGGATTTGCTAACCTTTCAATAAGTAAATCAATGAGCATCTCAAAAATCACAAACCTACAGTTACTGGGGTTAGTGGAAGAATTATTGGGTGACATTCTATAATGTATATTATACTGAGGGCAGATTAGGTGATCAAAATGGTCCCTCCAGTCCTTAAAATGTATGAATAATGAATCCATGAGTAACAGTGAAGCACTAAGCATTAATTTCAGAGTAGCAGCCGTGTTAGTCTGTATTCGCAAAAAGAAAAGGAGTATTTGTGGCACCTTAGAGACTAACAAATTTGTTAGTCTCTAAGGTGCCACAAATACTCCTTTTCTTTTTACTAAGCATTAAATACAGGACAAATCTACATTTCAGTGCTAAATCTCCTGCTGTGGGACTTAACACAAAATTCAAATTCAGGCCTATTCTGCTCTAAGTGATACATAAATTGTTTAAAGTAATCAGGATAGGTACTCTAAGATTGACACATTATGACTAAACAGATATATAGGTGTGACTCATCCCAGGGATACCCAGGGTTGTGAAGCACCTCACCCCTACCTGTGCTTGGCATGAACCAGTCTTGTCTGTACCTGCTGTGGATGGGCTCCCTGAAATGAACAGCATCTGGGAGCACAAGCACTGCCTTCCAGGCCTCCACAGGGCCTCACTCTCTCTGTACAGGTAGTGATGTGCACGCAACAAACACAGAACACTTGGAGCATTCCCTGCAGTGTCTAGCCCAAGGGTGGGTAAACTTTTTAGCCCAACAGCCACATCTGAATATAGAAATTGTATGCTCACAAAATTGGTGTTGGGTGTGGTAGGGGGTGAGGCCTCTGGCTGGTGGTGTGGGCTCTGGGGTGGGGCCAGAAATGAGGAATTCAGGGTGCGGGTGGAGGCTCTGGGCTGGGGTAGAGGGAGTGGGGTCTGGGGGAGGGGGATGAGGGCTCCGCCTGGGGGTGCAGGCTCTGGGGTGGGGCTGGGGATGAGGGGTTAGGGGTGTAGGAATGTGCTCCGGGTTGCAACCAAGGGGTTCGGAGGGTGGGAGGGGGATCAGGGCTGGGGCTGGGGGTTGGGGTGTGGCTCAGGTGTGCAAGCTGCGGGCAGCACTTACCTCAAGCAGCTCCTGAAAGCAGCGGCATGTCCCCTCCCCTACATGGAGGCACGGCCAGGTGGCTCTGCTGCATGCTGCCCAGTCCTCAGTCACCGCCCCTGCAGCTCCCATTGGCAGTGGTTCCCAGCCAATGGGAGCTGTGGGAATGGCGCTTGGGATGGTGACAGTATGCAGAGCAGAGCCCCCTGGCTGCCCCTACACATAGGATCTGGAGGCGGGATATGCCACTGCTTCCAGGAGTCGCGCGGAGGGCCCCCGACTCTGTTCCCTGGTTGGAGCTCCGGAGAGGGGCAAGCCCCAGATCGCACTCCCCAGTGGGAGCTCAAGGGCCGGATTAAAATGGCTCGTGGGCCGGATCCAGCCCACAGGGCGTAGTTTGCCCACCCTTGGTCTAGCCTCTTATGCAGCAAACACTCACAGCATTACCAGGCCTGGTGTTCCAAAAGGAACAGCAACACCAGTTGATAACATTCAACTCAGGATCACCACTTTGCTTAATACCACAGCACTTAGATCTACTTATAGTGAAAACACGAATAAGTTTATTTTAAAAGAATAGAGATTCAAGCGATAGCGACTAAGAATACTGGAAACAAATTGTTACATATAAAACAAAATTCATAACATACTTTTTAGAAATTAAACTAACAATTTAAGCTCCTGTCTGAAGAAGTTTATCTCACCCAAAGTTCTCTCCAGCATTTTCAGTCAATCCTGGTTGAGAACCCATTTTAATGAAGCAAACTAGCTGTACATTTATTTCCTAGATGAGGGATGTTAGGGTATTGTCTTTGCCCCCCAAATATAGTAGAGCAAATCTGTGAAGTACACCTCAAGATAAGATTCTCCTCCCTCCCCCAGCTCCTTCCCACACAGTGTTCTTTTCTTCTTGTTAGTTACTTTCTGAAGTTCTCATTATCCTTCATTTGCATTCAATTCAGACTAGTGATAGAAGACTCATTGTGAACAAGAAATATTCAAATTACAATAAACAGATAGATGGATAAATATATTTGTCTGACAAAACCTGTTTTTTCATCTTTGCTGGTGACCAGTACCTAGATACAGACTTTAAGAACATATTTTCACTATATATACACGTGACAAAATGTACCTCTGTATTCACACCCTACACATAATTGTAATAATTTTTGTACAAAGTTTGCCTTGTGAGGTATCATTAGAAAACTCATCATTTACTGGTCATTATTGTTTTAGTAAAATATGTGTGGCAACAATGCATGTGAAGTTATAAGATACCCCTATATGGTGTTATTAACACGTTTCCAACCCCACAGCCCTGCCCAAACAGAAGTTGGCAAAGATGTCTGTCCTAAACAAAGGAATGTGTGTTCTGCATGATTTTCATGTAATCAGTTAACAGCCATCAAGCATGGAGAAAAACAAAGAAAGCTCAAACACATGAGAAAAAAGAGGCAGGGAACATCCTTCCATATAGACTTTTTGTCTCCCGGTCACCAGTTGGAAATGTTTTTCAACAGAGGGACTCACACTATAAAAAGGAGGAACAAACACCCAAGGAGACCCCTCTTTCTCTCTCTGCCCATTGCATTCACTGCACCTGAAGCAACAAAGGAAGCCTACACTGAACTCTAGGAGAAGGGGTCCTGACCAATAGGGTTTGGCCAGTGATGAGAAACTTTGTTTGAATCTGATATAGTTTGTTAAGTTAGATATTAGTAAACATCTTATCTTTATTTTTCTTGTAACCATTTCTAACTTATGTCTCATTATCTGAGCTCATTTAAACTATATCTCTGTGTAGTTAATAAACTTGTTTATTGTTTTATCTAACCCAGTGTGTTTTAATTTAAGTGTCTGGGAAACTCCATTTGGCGTAATAAGTGGTGTGCATATTATTCTTTTAAAGAAATAACGGACTTGATATAACTTGTATTGTTCAGGAGAGACCTGGGAAGTACAGGACATACATTTCTGGGGGAAATCTATGACTGGGGGTGTATTGGGGATCACCCTGAAGTATAAACAAAGCTGGTGAGAGCCTGAGTATAACCCAAATGCGGCTAGCAGGCTACAGTTACACATAGACACTCAGGGTTTTGCTTGCATGCTGGAAAATTGTTTGTGAGCGGCCTGGGTGGTAATCGCTTCAGCAAAGCATTGAAAGGAACCCGGGGTGACAGAGCTGCTCATTAGTCTGCATTGTGCCCTGGTATGTCACAATACATAATTCCTTACACAACATCGGTACACACATTTCACAATTATATTGATCTGATCAATGTGACACCGGCTTTTATTTGAGACCTTGTCTGACGTTCTTTGGTGAGCCAGAATATACCTACCAGACTCAGAAGATTCCTGTAAGCCCTAGATGCCCCCTCTGTGCCCCTTGCAAGTTGGCTTCTAAAAATAAAGATTGAATATAGACAGCACAGTAAGAAGCAGGTAGGTATATATAGCATATGCACACACACACTTGAACATAAGAAATCAGTATGTTTGGAGTTTTGTTGTTGTGTGTTTTGGACTGCTAAAATAAAGACTTAAAACTCTTAGGGAAAACTTTTAAATAGACAATAACGGTTGCATTGTGATACGGTCTTTATAAATTTCATTTGTGAAAATGAGAGTGGGCAGATAATCATTTTACTGCAACAACACCAATGAGGAAGCAGTCCACTGCTTAAAGTCCCCTCATTCAAATCAGGCTCTTGCAGTAAATTCTGAGATAAACATATAGGTTTGGTAGAGTGTAAACAGCGGTTCTGTAGTGTTCCACAAACACAATGGGACAGCAAAAACATGTTGGTAATTTAAAAACTCTCACTTTTGTTTTCCTTGGCTCCTCTTTGGGATGATAGGAAATGCAAAGTCCAGGAGGAAAAATTTACTTCTGGTTAAGGCATAATGAGAGTTCTACGTGTGTAGGTTTAGTTCCCACCTCTACCACAGATCTTATACAACTTAGGGCCAATCATTTAACTTCACCACAGCCTCTGGTTTAATCAGCATGGAGCTTCTTATTCTGGGACCTCTTCTTTCTGTGGGCCACACCTCCTCATTAAAGAATTCCACCATCTACTCATATTTAAACTAGAAAATTCTCCTGATTTGCATAGATCAAGGCCAGTCCTCCTGTTTTGTAACACCTTCTTATCCACCAAGTCTTAAGGCATACACATAACAAGTTATCAATCCAGATGGGAACTCTAGTCAGCAACATTCAGATATACTGAGGGACCCAACCTGATACAGACTGAACAAGTATCTCACCATTCTGTGGGCTCTTCTCTTAATGGTTCTTGTCACTGTTAACACTACACCCTTCCCTTATCTCTTCTTTCTCACTACCTTTCATTATATGACAAGGTCCTTTCCAAAATCTTCAATTGGCTACCGCACTGAACCCCAAAATTGTGCCAACAATGCGCATATTATGCCTTATTGGGCAGAATTAAGTAATCAGCTACATAAGGCCTAGGTAACAAATATTTTATGCTCAGTGTGTGGAATTCAACCTTACCATTTACCTAGGTGGAAGCATTTTTTCTTTACAGATGAATAAATTATCATTTTTTTCATCAATCATCATCATGACATGAAGAGTAGACATGTGGATTTTGTACATGGGCTCGCAAATTTTCATGACCATTCTGCAAGATTGATATAATATGTGAGCATTTGTATTGCCATCATGCAAATACAGCTGCTAGAATTCATTCCTTCAAATTTTTTAAATAATTTCAAAGATGGAATCTGATGCATCATTAACCATGGAGCCAATATAGATGCCTCCTATATAATATGTATATTTAAACACAATATATAGAAGTGAGAGACTGGGGACCCTAACAATTTTGTAAGGTCTTTAATTGCATACACAAAACATAATATATAAGGACCTGTACTATGGACCCATATGCTCAGGGTTTAGCTGATTGCCATATTTGGGGTCGGGAAGGAATTTTCCTCCAGGGCAGATTGGAGAGGCCCTGGAGGTTTTTCGCCTTCCTCTGTAGCATGGGGCATGGTTGACTTGAGGGAGGCTTCTCTGCTCCTTGAAGTCTTTGAACCATGATTTAAGGACTTCAATAGCTCAGACATGGGTGAGGTTTTTCATAGGAGTGGGTGGGTGAGATTCTGTGGCCTGCGCTGTGCAGGAGGTCGGACTAGATGATCAGAATGGTCCCTTCTGACCTTAGTATCTATGAATCTATGAATCTATTAGTCTCCATAGAGCTGCAGTCAGGGCTTATCTCCAATGAAGACAGACAGATGTAGGGTCCTGAACAGGTTATTAGAATGCCTTCAATTTTAGTTTTTTTAAATATTGTGCCTCCTAAAAGTACTTTCCAGTTTTCTGATCTTCAATATGTTTGTGACATAGTCTAACTTTGCAGCAATAACTAGGGATTCTGAGCTTGGAACTGTGCAAGTAAACAAAGGAGGGAAGTGATTTATAAATACTTGGTTGTACACTGTAAGTAGGAATTTCAAAGGTACTTGGCATTGACCTAAGTGGCCTCGCTTCTGTTGAAATCAATGGGATTTTAACCATGGACTTCAATGAGATGCAAGAAAAACCAATGCAAAGTGATTTTGAAAATCCCACCATTTACATCTTTGTCAGCACCCATTCTTTTACTGAGTTGAGATCTTAAACAGTTCTTCCATCAAAAATAAAACAGCTTTCCCTACAGGACTAGCATTTAAAAAGAAAATATGAAATAATCACTAAATGTTGCTCCATTCCCCTTCAGAAATAGAATCTTCCAATTCTAGGGATGGCAGTCTCAGCTGTCCTGAAGTTATACTGCGTACTCTAAACTCTAATCAAATATTAGCATAAGCCAGAGCCATCCTGTTGAGAGTGCTGAAACGCTATTAGCAAGCCACAATATGGCATCAAAACAAAAACAAACATGGGACTCTAAGTTTTAATGAATCAAGTACATTATGTTTTCTGCATTTAACCTCTAGAGTGCTAGCATTTTCCAGACTTCCAGCACAGTGAACACTAACAGGGGCAGCGAGTTATATGGGCCCATGGGGCCCGTGCTCCAGCAATATTTAGGGCCCGGGGGCCCAGCTCCACCAATGTTTGGGGCCATGTCTCTCGCCCATCTCCACCTACCACCCTGCACGCCTCCCCGGAGCATCCCTCGTCCCCGTTTGCTGCCCCTGCACGTCTCCCCTGGAGAATCCCTGCCTGCGCAGCGGATGGCTGCCCTGCTGCTCCGCACTGCACTCCCTCACCAGCCACTGATGCTGCTGGCTACAAAAAGAGAGTGGCGCCGGCAGCAGACTGAGGCTGCGGCACGGGGAGGAGGCACACACATGATGGCAGCCCGCCCTGGCACCCACCACAGGGGAGGCAAAGTGGCTTCCTGAACCTGAGAGGGGCCCTAGGAGCACGTGCAGTGACAGAGGTGCGGGGTGAGTGTGCTGCTGGAGGGGAGAGGGGGGACCCTCCCCTGCAGTTCGCTGCTGCCGGCGGGCAGAGGGCTGTGCAGAGTCCTCCTCTCTGGCCCCAGCCCTGGGGCAGCCTGCCTGCACCCCAAACTCTTCATCCCTGGCCCCACCCCAGAGCCCTCACGCCCCAGCCAGAGCATGCACACACATTGTGCAATATAGGGAAACTATTAAACACTTACTCTTTCCAGTCCATTTTTACATTATTTTAAAATATATATATCCCCTTACAAGGTGGGGGGGGCGGGGTTGGGAGGCAGGACTTGGACCCTTTCTGTGCACCACCAAAAATTATACAAACATGCCGCCCCTGAACACTAAGGAAAAGGCAATAATGTCATTAGTCTGCAGTAGGTTAAATTACAATAACTTTGAACCAAAGTCTGAACTCTCTTGTGCCAGTGGGAATGCCACTGGAGATTGGCCAAGGAAATCTACAGCAGGGGCAGCTACAATAAGAAAGGAGTACATACTGAAGCAATGTTATGTTTGACAATTGCTCTACCTTCCATTAATGTCAGGATATTCTAAAGCTGGCATTTGATGCATGGCCTATTTCATAATCCTGGTAAATCTATATTTTGAGTTCCAGGATATTATCTGAAACAGAATAAGAGAATTCTCCTTTTCTTCAATTACAACATTAATTGGATTTTCATTTTATATTTGTGTTTTCTGACATTTCTTCCTCTTTTTAGCTAGGGACATTGAATGTTTATTTATGAGCTCTCTTCCACCATCATGCAATGCAAAGAATGGGCAGTGGAGGAGACATAGGATAAGGTGCAATACAGTATCTGTCTTGTTCTGAAGCAGTAACTCAAGGAGGGTATGGGATCTTTGTAGTTTTTCCACAATTCCTGAATTTCTGGGATGATTTTCCCTTTCATTTCCATAACGTCTTTCAATTAATGGAGCCACATAGGAGTTGTTAGCCCTGGGCTGACTTCATACCTAGGCCTCAGTGTTGTGCTGGGCATTAACATTTAGAGTTTAGTTTAAGCCTTTTTGTTGAGGGATAGCCACTGTAAGCTTCAAAAACAGACTCCAACGAGAGACTGCAGAATTGGAATTAATTTGCAAACTGGATACAATTAACTTAGGCTTGAATAGAGACTGGGAATGGATGAGTCATTACACAAAGTAAAACTATTTCCCCATGTTATTTCTCCCCCCCACCCCACCCCCCACTGTTCCTCTCATATTCTTGTTAACTGCTGGAATTAGCCTACCTTGCTTGTCACCATGAAAGGTTTTCCTCCTTTCCCCCCCTGCTGCTGTGATGGCTTATCTTAAGTGATCACTCTCCTTACAGTGTGTATGATAAACCCATTGTTTCATGTTCTCTGTGTGTGTATATAAATCTCCCCTCTGTTTTTTCCACCAAATGCATCCGATGAAGTGAGCTATAGCTCACGAAGGCTTATGCTCAAATAAATTTGTTAGTCTCTAAGGTGCCACAAGTTCTCCTTTTCTTTTTGCAAATACAGACTAACACGGCTGCTACTCTGAGATATGTGTACAAGTAGTATCTTTTATTCTGGCTGCTTGATATCCCTCCCTATGGAGAGCCATTTGAAAATTTATTTATTTTCTTCATTGTTTCTTTTCTTATTTTTGCATTATTTCAGACATAGTAGCAGTACACAATGACATCATCATGTCAGGTCATATCCTATTATGGACTTCTGCTGCGTGTCATAATATGACATACATGACATATTATGACAGAATATACTAGTCTGAATATTCTATTAATTTATTTTATATTTCACATTATTTTAAAAATCATCAAGGGCAGCTGCTACTTAGTACTGATTGAAACATCTCATCTTATTTTCTAGATGAAAGTATTTCCTGTTAGTGGCCATGAAACAGTTTGACGCTAACACTTTGAACACGAAAGGAAGATAAGCACTCAGAGTACTAATGAGAGGATCAGTTGTGTTCAATATCCTTGGGTTAAGTCTGGAATTGTTTTTCTAGAAAATAAGATAAAATGTTTCAATCAGAACTAAATAACAGCTGCTCAGAATGATTTTAAAATAAAATAAAAATTAATAGAATATTTCCATTATTGTCATAATATGACACAGCAGTAGTAATATCATATGGCATGTCATTATGAACTACTACTACATGAAATAGTGTAACAATTATAAAATAAAAATTCCAAAGAAACATTTCAGATTGAAATAAAGTTTTGAAATTTTTCCAAAACAAAACTTTTGAAACTATTTTATTTCAGAATTTTCCAAAATATTTGTTTGTGTTCTGATTTAGAACAAAAAAAAAAAAAAAAAGTAAAAAAATCAGTATTCCTGTGAAATGGAAGTTCTGAATTTTTCCAGCTCTACTGGTGATCTCCCACCTTGCCCCTTTAGAGTTCAGGAGTTATGGCTTTCGGATAGGACTTCAGCTTCTCAGCAGACAGGGACAGTTGCAAAGGAGTTCTGCCTCCAAGCTGAGGGAGACACATGTCATTGTTCCCAAACCTCACCCAGCCACTCCCTGCAGGTGGCTTAAGGAAGCAGCATGCATGGAGGCCTCAAAAAACAAAAATCTGCACTTCTCTTGACAAGACTGTTCAGGTGCAGTTGCGCCACTTATTGAGGAAACAAGTGAAAAAGAGACAAATGATAGGTCAAGACACAGCCCCAGTGAACGCAGGTGGACTCTTCTCCAAGGAAGAGCATTGGAGTTGCCATCCTGCCCCCATTAGTGGCCAATTACTCAACGATCCAAAGAAAGATGAGAGTCCTGTTACCATGGCCTTCCCTTCTCCCCCGTATTACATCCATCTTTTGCATTCCATTCTTAATTATTTTATAAGCTCTTACAGGTGGGGATTGCCTCTTTCTATATGTTTGCACAGCACCTAAAATTGTGGAACCCTGATTGGGGTCTCTAGGCACTACTGAAATAAAAATACAAAGAAGTATCATGCCTCAGTACAACTGCATCATGCCTCAGTAAAACTACATAATGCTGAACATAAAAGAAAAACTTCTTTTTGGACTCCTGCAAAATCCACACCTCCGGTAGCTTGAGTTATAAATACCCATATCATACCATAGCTATATAGTTACCAGCTATTCAAACCGTAGTCCTTTTACAGTTTGCCTTGATGACCTACTATTGCAATGAATTCCACAACTCCAATTCATGTTGTGTAAAGAAGCATTTCTTTTTATTGATTTTAAATGTGCTGTCCTTTAATTTCAATCAGGGTTTCCCACTTCCCCCTCTCCCCACCCATTTGCTCACATTATTTAATAAGGAAAAAGAGAGTCCTGATTCTAGGACAAAACTGGAAGATTTTACAGTAAAAAAGGTTATTTTCAGTACTGAATTTTGGTAATATTCAGCATGCTTGATATGGAGTTACTATGTAATATAGATTACGAAGGCTTGACAGTATGCAGAACCACACCTGCAGGTTTTAAGTAATGACAGGAGTTGGTGACACTTCCAAAATCATGTCACCTGGTATCCACCACACTATGCCTTCACAGTGTATTTAATTGAACTCCTGAAGAATAATGTACATAAAATGCATCTTATGTCCACTGAGGTACTACCACTGAATTATTCACCAGCAGTTCCTCCTGCTACACCTCTGAAATTCCCCACACTAACGGGTTTATTTTCACAGTTGTCTCTCTGACAGATCTGGGAAGGAGACTCTTCTGAGTACAGGTTTCAGAGTAGCAGCCGTGTTAGTCTGTATTCGCAAAAAGAAAAGGAGAACTTGTGGCACCTTAGAGACTAACAAATTTATTTGAGCATAAGCTTTCGTGAGCTACAGCTCACTTCATCGGATGCATTTCTGAGTACAGGATCTCTCTGAAAAAAAATGTGAAGTCAAACCAAGTACTATTTACCACAAAGAAAGCACTTTCCCTTGGCAGTAGACAGACACTAGATTAGGAAACAGAATACACTTAGAGGCCTGGGAAAAAATCTCTTACAACTGGAACCATAATCATTTAACATACGACAGCTCAGCTGTTTGCATTTCTATTTTGTGTGCAGCCTACTCAATGTTTCATTTCTTCCCAGCACATGTTCAGCATATTCCACAAAATACTAACCCAGGCGCTTCATTTCTACCATCTTCTAGCTGGTATGAATTGGATACAGATGTTTCTTGTACATATAGGGCCAGATTCTGCCTTCCTTACTCACACTGAATAGTACCCAAGTAGTCTCATTGAACACTGTCATCTTGAGTAAATTACCATTCAATGTGATTAAGGGTGAGAAAAATTGGCTCATAATCCTTATTTATACAATAGGGGTAGCAGTTTCAAACCTACTCCAATCCATAAATTAGTAACCTTGTGCCTTCTCAGATGCTGAACTCAGAGTCCCCAGGAGTGAAACTAAGTCTTCCAGTAATGCAATAAACTTTCTGGTGCTGGAGAGGAGATTGTTAAAGTAAGAAAGTAAGAGTCACTCCACTAGTAAAGATGCTCAAAAGAACTGCAATCCCTGTATGTCACACCTATCCCTTTTATTAACCATCCATTTTCTGACAAAGCTGTTTCATTAAAAATCTTCTGTAAACAAGGAAAATGAAAGAATGAATCTGGGTCAGTGACATGGACTGCAGAGTCTAACACTAATTTGCAAACATCTGGTTTAGACAGGAGGACTTTGATCTCCCTACAAGGACAGGGCCTCTGCATCCATTTCTGATCAGCAACTGCACTAAAAGAAAATGAAAACATAAAGCTCACACAAACAAACAAAGCTCTAAAAAACCTTCAGGTCTTTGTCCTCTTCCTTACCCCCACATCTCCACCCCAGGAATGCAAATAGTTATTGAGTACAGTTAACTATAACTTTTCCTTTCCATATTATATCTGCAGATGGCTTCAGTTGCTAAATTTATTCTTCATTTTCAGCATGTTTATAGGACAAATTTGGTTCCCCAAAAGATGATACACTGAGTCTTGAGAGAAAGAGTATTTACTTGAATAGATCCAAGATCCCTCAATGCCTTCACTCTTGGGGAAAGCATCAGGGAATCTTGAATGATTGCAAGTGGTCAAGATTTCAGTTTTGCATCTCACCTGAAAGTCTGCATCTCTGTTGATATAGTGCCCTCAAGTACAATAGTAGAGAGTAGGTTTAGTACTGTCACAGAAGGAAGAATGCCTTCCACCGAGTAATTAACAATAAGTCTTGCAATACCTCAGATCCTTGGAGGCCTCCAGTCAAAAGCTCATGAGAATTAACACACAAAAAAAATTACAAATGCTCCGTTTTGGTTAGTTACAGTGCAATCTTGGGATCCTGGGAGCAAGTCATACTGTTTTCACAGATGGAACGAAGCTAGTTACTCCAGCTACACTTCAGAGGGGAACTGTCATGGAGATGGAGCAGCTCAGTTAGTTTATAACAAGGAAATTCCAGACCAGTCAGGCTGAGAAAAAAATTGTTTTCCTCATGAAGAAGCAGCAACCAAAACAAAATAATAACCCCAAACCAAAAGTTACCAGAAAAAATCATAAACTCAATCTGGTGTTAAACTTCCTCTGGCCTGGGGTCCCCTTTCCAGCAAAAGTCTTCCTTCCACAAGGTTCCAGTTTTTATCTGCTTCTGTGACTCAGAAGACAGCCCATTGCCTGAACATGTGCATTAAGCCAGGTTTAGCTAATCTGGCCCTTTTAGAAAGGAACTCCACCGTGGGAAGCTACATGCATGCTTGCAGCCTAGACAGAATAGGGTTATACACATTTCTAGCCCTTTGAATAGCTTCTTAGGTAACATCA
Source organism: Dermochelys coriacea (assembly GCF_009764565.3). Lineage (NCBI taxonomy): Eukaryota > Metazoa > Chordata > Testudines > Dermochelyidae > Dermochelys > Dermochelys coriacea. Next base: position 65,138,576 of record NC_050074.1, read on the forward strand.
GAAACAACTTCAGTATGATTCCCAGGGTAGGAATCACCACCATGCTGCTGCTAACAGGATTCAAGAAATAGGGTTGGTGGGTCTATGGACTTTATGGCAGGGTCTGATGAAATGCAGGTCTTAGCAAAATGCTTTGAGAGTTTATCTTCAGAAAGCAATAAAGTTAGCTTCTAAAGATAAAATCGTTATAAAACACGTTAATGTTAGATACATTGTCTTTCTATTGTGCAATTTCTACCTCTTGCTTTCTCACTAAGATCACTATCAAAAACCCAGTGTTCCAGTGTTTTAGGCACAATCCTGCTCTTAATGATGATGTACAACAGGAAATGCCTAATGCCATTTTTAATTTATTTTCTTCAAACATATTCTATGGCACAGGGAGAACCTCAATATAAAGCTCTTGAGAGAACACATGTCCAGCTCAGAGGCAATCTGAAAAGTGAGTATTCAAACCTGCCCTCTGAAATATGGCCTAATGACCAGAAGAAAAGACTGTGAGCCACAACTCTCTGGGTTTTTTCTAATTTTGCTATAGAATCTTTATGTGAACTGCACAGATCACTTACATTCTAGTGCCTCAGTTTGTCAATCTGTAAATGGGTATAGTTATAACCCCTACCCTAGCAGGGAGTTGAGAGATGCTAACCCTAATCCCTACCTCACAGAGGAATCACGAGACTTAATTCTTTGCAGCATGCTATGATACCCTTGAACTTTAAAAGATGTGTAGGGATGTATTGATGAGTATATTAAAAAAAAATCTCTGAAGTGAACTATTTTGCACAGCAGCTGTTCTAAAAGATGGTTTAGATGGCAGTACACATCCATGTACCAAAAGGTAGAATAAGCCCAGAAAGTACAAACAGTAGAGCAATTAAAATATCTTCCTTATACTTCAATAATTAATCTGGGCAAGATAGATACATACCCATGTTGAATATTCAAACACAAATGTCTTCATAGTATGTACTAGAGAACTTGAACATGAAAGGCTCCGTTCTCAGATGGTTGATCTAAGCAAAATGGATAGTTGTTTTCCCCTCTGCCCCGTAAGCCATTCATTAAATAAACAGCTAAAGTATACAGCCATACCTATTGCATATCGGAAGAGAAATTCCTGGCTTTGCACCCAGTTGAAGTAGTGGCAAGATGAATAACTGACACCATTAGTGAACCATAAAACTGTACATGTGGGTGTGAGGAATGGAGCACATACAAAACCTTCTCCTCCAACCAACTCTCTGAGATAATTTTCCAAGAGTCATAGGAGTGCTTATATTCTTATATCCTTTTGGAGGACTTCATATAGTACATAATTATAAACCAACCAGAAGATGAGCAAGTCTCATTTCCACCCCACTGAGAGCACCATAAGACATACATCTTAGATGGTCAAACTTAACTGCAAAGTAATGTAAACTGCATGATAGAATGCAGAACCACTGCAACCTAATCACAATGGAAATCACAAACTCCACTAAATTATGAGCTGGGCTCCAGTTCTGCTTTCTCCTCATTTGCAAAAGATCTCAGGACTTGAGATATTTTGTGATTAGCTTTTGGGTTTTCTAAAGAAACAAATAAACTTTTTAGTTTATTGTCATGGATCTGACATAATTCTGCAAATGTTTCTATCATACTTTGCAAGATGTCTGAAACTAAAAAGGCCAAGAAGGGATTTGCACACACACTTCCCACCAATAACTCAGAGAAAAAACAACTCTGCTTCCATTTCTCCTGCTTGTAGTAGTTCAGCCCACACTGTGGGCAGAGAGCGTACCTGGTTATTATCACATGCCCAAGATGATGTGAACCAATCAGTGAAGACTGAGAGGATAATAAAATGAAACATCTTGGATATCTGCCATGCCATCCAATAGACCATACCATAACCTACAAGTTACTGCAGTATTTCTATTCATTTGTTGCATTTCCCAAGGGCCCTTTAAAATGACTATTCATATGACCAAATCTACAAAAGACCTGGTCTTTCCACAGTACATATGTTTTTGATTTTGAAGCTACATATTCACAGCTCTACTTCACTTTTTGGATGGTGGAAATGCAGTGTGGAAAAAAAGGCCTTGCAAAATTTTTCCTCCATAAATGACTTATTGAAACAAGAAAACCTATGAAAAATAGACACTAATACAAGACAGATCTCAAATGGCCCTAACAATAGTTGACCTATTTCCTATTTTACAATTCCTAGTTCACAATTCCTCCCCACTCTTAATTTTCCAGCTGGCTCGACTAAGGCCCATTGAGGTCAGATAACTTTGCCTGAGGTCACACAGTGTCTCACTTGGGTTTACAAGCCAGGATTCCCTTAAAACACAGTTTCATTTAGTTTTGAGTTGTCACATTCTGAAATCATTTTTCTCTTTGGGTGTAAGTTAGCGGTACCTTATACAGAAAGTAACCTTGTTTTATAGAGGTGTCAGTGAAATAGCTAACAAAACATTCCCTATTCCACATGTGAGGGAAGGTACACTAACAAATCCTGGCATTTATTCACAGGACTGAAGTCTATTCATCTCCCATGCCCTGTTCTGAATACGTACCACTAAGCAGTTCCTCTTATTCGTAAATAACTGACTTCTAAGGGTAGGGACATCTAAATAGGGCAGATTTAGAGATACTCCTAGTTGACATTTTATCTCGTTGATGCATTTCCAGAACCTCTGAAGAGAAACTACGGCCAAAAGCTCTCTGTAACTTTAGAAAACAAATTAGGAATTTTATCTTTTAGTCTATCCTTCCTATGATCTGTACATGCCTCACCTATGTCATTTAAGTGGATTTCAACCATTCCTCCTGCTCCACCTTTATTAGAATAGCATAGAGCCACTAGTGATTTCTCCCCCTGCACCTGAGATACCCCAAAAAGGTAACCATATGGCAGTATGAAAAAAGTTAATTATTTAACCAAGCTTCCAAGGCCAAAAAGTCAGTTCCTGTGTTATGGCTGACAGTGTAACGGAGAGCCAATGATACATAAAGCATATCTTATTTCCGCAGATCATATTCCAGAGACCTTACATACACATGGGAAACAACCACTGCAAAAACTAAAACCCTAGTTACATAGTCTATTTCTCTCCCCACCCTGGGGGGTGTTTTTAAGTTAATATAAATAATTCAAGACAATTGTGTTTGGAAAGGAAAGAGATGCAATTGTAGAACAGGAAGCAGTACAGGAGGGGGCTTTTCCAAAGATAAATGAGACTAAACAAACTTCATGGATGAATTTGCAGAGAGTTGGAGAGAGAGGTCTTCATTACTACAGTCCCATTGACAGTGACCCACAGCTGCTCAAACTCTTTAACCTTACAAAAATCTCAAAAACATTTAAATTGCTATCAGCATTAAACACATGTAGAAACTATATATAATACACACTGGCACATTAATATATTGGAGTGATGAGAGACAGGTCAAAAGAGATAACAGAAGTTCATTCACAAGTTAGGAATAAATTCATTCCTGCTCACCCACGTGCTTGAAACAATATCACACTTCTTGGCCAACAAGCACTTAAACACTCCCCACGTCCTTCATTAAAACCCACTTCTTCAGATTCACTTTGACACTAGTATCTTCAGTGTTGATTTCTTCATATCCACCCCTGTTCTGAACTGTTGTCCTAAGATTACATCTCAGTCTCATTAGACTGTGAGCTCTTCATATCAGGGGCTGTGTTTTTTCCTGGGGTCTGTAGAGCACTGTGTTGCAGAAAACAGAGGAAGGTGCCCTGGAGACTGATCACCTCACAGGTACAGCGCAGATAGTAGCAGCACAAGCTAAGGCAACAACATGCCTTAGCCCTGACCTGGAGGGAACAACTGCATTAAGCCAGTAGAAGCTTTTTTTTTTGCGCTTTCCACATTTCTGAACCACTTCTGTAACCACAAAGTCACATTACACAACCACTTCTTTAACCTGCTCCTGGAAGCTAAATAAACCACCTTATATTCTTCAAAATCATCATAGTTGAATAAATGGCGTACTTGTGCCACTTTAGAGACTAACAAATTTATTTGAGTATGCGCATCCGATGAAGTGAGCTGTAGCTCATGAAAGCTTATGCTCAAATAAATTTGTTAGACTCTAAGGTGGCACAAGTATGCCTTTTCTTTTTGCAGATACAGACTAACACAGCTGCTACTCTGAAACCTGTCATAGTTGAACATTGACCTAAACAGACCACCTTAGGATAAACAACTACTTGGAGACCCACCTTTCTCCCAGCCTCTATAACCAGTTACCAATGTGGACTCAGCAATTCATGACTAGGGTGATAGAACCATTTTCCAACAATTTCTATGTAAGTCACACAGAGCTAGGGCTGGAACCCTGCTCCTTCACTTCCAGAAACACCAATGACACCAAAGTGATCTGTCTTAGCAAGCGTCAGAAGAGGATCAATTAACGCCTCTGTGGGCCACACAGACACATTGCATTAGGGCCAACATCACACATACATTGGGCCCAGTCCCACACCCCAGTCCAGATGGCGAGGCAACTCATCACTTGATCTTCCCATCTAAAAACCTAGTCGTGGGTAATTGCTTAGGGCTGGCCCTGAGCCAAAGGGGGCTGCAATTCCTATGGCAGGACCACTAGATAGGCTTGTGGAAGTCTGACCATTCTTCACATGGTATATAGATAACTAGAATTACATTGGTCACAGGCAGGACTTTGACGGATAATAGCTGTGACTTTATGCTACCAGTATTTTATCATTTTTCCCCCATTAAATTTTTGGGTTTCATTCTGATCTCACTGACACATGGTTTATGTCATCGTAAATTCATTGATTTCCGCAGAGTTATTCCAGATTTATACCAATATAATGTATAGCAGAATCCAGTTTATGATCTTTTCACCCAAGCCAGCCAAGCATTGTCTAAACCTGCAGAATTTTTCACAACTTTCTCCAGTGTCACGGAGTATAGCTGTTTACACTGTTTTAAACCAACGGTTCTCAACCAGGGGTACGTGTACCCGTGAGAGTATGCAGAAGTCTTCCAGGAGATACATCAACTCATCTAGATATCTGCCTATTTTTACAACAGGCTACATAAAAACACTGGCAATGTCAGTGAAAACTAAAATTTCCTACATACAGTGACTTACACTAAATGTAAGTATAATATTTATATTCAAGTTTATTTAATAATTATATGGTAAAAATGAGAAAGTAAGCATTTTTTTCAGCAATAGTGTGCTATAACACTTTTGTATTTTTATATCTGACTTTATCAGTTATCTTATAACTACTTTGTTAGCAAGTAGTTTTTAAGTGAGGTGAAACTTGGGATATGAAACACAAATCAGACTCCTGAAAAGGGTACAGTAGTCTGGAAAGGTTGAGAGCCACTGTTTTAAACTATTAATTAAATTTCTACTAAACAATTTTGAAACATTTTATTGTAAGATAAAGGAATTCTATTTTTTTTAATAATTTCACATCACAAACAACTTAATTATTGTGTGTCTGCCTTTACCTGTTTTTCAAACAAAAATGATGGTGCTTTTATTTTTTACCAAGACAAACCCATAGGTTTTTTTGTTTGTTTGTTTTGCTGTGACTAATAGCCAACCTAAAATTATTATATATTTTTAATTGTTTATCTTAGAGTTGAGGCATGTGAAAGAAGGCTGACATAACTGGTGGATTCCTTGATTTATACTGATTAGATCGGTGGGATTTGATTTAACTGCATTCCCACCCTTGGCTCCCACATACTGTAATATTTGCCACCCCTGATCCTCCACATTACTCTCCTAAATTGATCTCTTCAAATAATTCCAAATGGACCTTCCTGCTTCTGCTGCTCTGTACACAGAACTTCAGAGGAAGTACTGCACGTCCATTCATTACAGATTCTAGCCCTCAAACTTCTCACCTCTGAAATCAAAAGGAGAAGGGACAGTGTCTCTTCCTGGCATATCTCTTGACATTTTTTAGGGGACGAAGAGGTAGCAATTCATTTACTTCACGTTATTTCTCCCACTCAGGGAATTTCTCCCACACTGCACTAAAAATAATTAACAACACTTTTTAATGTTGTTTAATGGGAACCCATACCTGACGGCTTCTAAAATCCAAATGATAATAAGCAAAGGCAACCGGCCTATTTGAAACAGAAAAGAACCCCAAGGGCCAGCAAGCACAAAACCCTTGAAGAACAAAACAAGAAAGAAAGAAAAAAAGCTTTGTTCAGAAGCAAGCTGCAGATGTGTTCTGGTATTAGCAGAGAAAGGGAATGCTCCAGGGCAGGGGGGCCCAGTGTTACCAGTTCTAACCTCAGTGATCTTAATTCTGTGATTGGCATAGAGCAGCAGCTAGTAGTCCAGGCAGAATGCTCTTTTATTATGTAGATCTGAGATTTTCAAAGACACCTATTAGATTTGGATTCCGGCATCTCATTAATTCCAAATCCCCTAGGGGAGCTTTGAAAGATTTCCATTTGAAGATTTAAATATTACACTAACAGGAAGGCACTAGTGGACACTTGCTTGATAAGAGCCAGGCCGAGAAGGTCACAGACACCTGTGGGTGAAGGCCCTTGAGCCATTGTGCTTCTATTGCATATAATACCTGCAATCTGAAAGCTTCTTCTTAATTTCATGTGCATTGCTTGTTTCTCGTATCACTCTCAGGTTTGTCCCCTTGGCGCCTATATCAGGTTTAAGAGTGTCTAATCAATTCAGAACCAATTTTGATGGTGTTATCTGCATGCTTCCTAATTCGTCCTTCCAAGCAAATTTAGTCTTTCTGTATCCAAATCCTCATTTGTTAATGCTGATAAGGAACCAGTCTGAAGTAATTTAAGCACACTACATACTTCATCTACAAGAGTCTCTTCTAAGAGAATTAATAAAATGAACCAGGTATGTTTTCATGGGCAGATAAACTCACTGGGACAGAAAGTACAAAAGCTGCTCTAACTTCTCCCGACCTGCTAGCAAAACTTCTCTATGTAACGCTATCTGCCTAGTCCAAGAACAGGAGTTGCACAGCACTCCTCTCCAGTCAATAATCTATAAACTGGGGTTGAATGTGTAGGTTCACTGCCAGGCAGTTGTAGCTGCTACACTTCATCATTTCGAAAGCACAGGCCTCTCCTTTAAACTGGCAAGGAGCAGCTCTATGCTACACCCTGGGGGTGGGGCAGGGGGAACTGGAAGAGAGAAAGAGAGAATTCAAATGAAACAGCAAACAAATAGGAGCACAGAAAAAAAAAATGAATGACTGTTATTTAGTAATTACTGGTTTCAGAGTAGCAGCCGTGTTAGTCTATATCCGCAAAAAGAACAGGAGTACTTGTGGCACCTTAGAGACTAACAAATTTATTAGAGCATAAGCTTTCGTGGGCTACAACCCACTTCATTGGATGCATAGAATAGAACATATAGTAAGAAGAGATATATATACATACAGATAAGTTGGAAGTTGCCATACAAACCATGAGAGGCTAATTAGTTAAGATGAGCTATTATCAGCAGGAGAAAAAAAAACTTGTAGTGATAATCAAGATGGCCCATTTAGACAGTTGACAAGAAGGTGTGAGGATACTTAACATGGGGAAATAGATTCCATTTGTGTAATGACCCAGCCACTCCCAGTGTCTATTCAAACTCAAGTTAATGGTATCTTGTTTCCATATTAATTCAAGCTCAGCAGTTTCTCATTGGAGTCTGTTTTTGAAGCTTTTTGGTTGCAAAATTGCCATCCTTAAATCTTTTACTGAGTGGCCAGGGAGGTTGAAGTGTTCTCCTACCGGCTTTTGAATGTTATGATTCCTGATGTCAGATGTGTGTCCATTTATTATTTTGCGTAGAGACTGTCTGGTTTGGCCAATGTACATGACAGAGGGGCATTGCTGGCATATGATGGCATATATCACATTGGTAGATGTGCAGGTGAATGAGCCCCTGATGGCGTGGCAAATGTGATTGGGTCCTATGATGGTGTCACTTGAATAAATATGTGGACAGAGTTGGCATCGGGCTTTGTTGCAAGGATAGGTTCCTGGGTTACTGGTTTTGTTGTAAGAAGAAAAGGAGTACTTGTGGCACCTTAGAGACTAACAAATTTATTAGAGCATAAGCTTTCGTGAGCTACAGCTCACTTCATCGTAGCTCACGAAAGCTTATGCTCTAATAAATTTGTTAGTCCCTAAGGTGCCACAAGTACTCCTTTTCTTTTTGCGAATACAGACTAACACGGCTGCTACTCTGAAACCTGGTTTTGTTGTGTGGTTGCTGGAGAGTATTTGCTTCAGGTTGGGAGGCTGTCTGTAAGCGAGGACTGGTCTGAACCCCAAGATCTGTGAGAGTGATGGGTCGTCCTTCAGGATAGGTTGTAGATCCTTGATGATGCGCTGAAGAGGTTTTAGTTGGGGGCTGAAGGTGACAACTAGTTGCGTTCTGTTATTTTCTTTGTTGGGCCTGTCCTGTAGTAGGTGACTTCTGGGTATGCTTCTGGCTCTGTCAATCTGTTTTTTTTACTTCAGCAGGTGGGTATTGTAGTTTTAAGAATGCTTGATAGAAATCTTATAGGTGTTTGTCTCTGTCTGAGGAATTGGAGCAAATGCGGTTGTAACCTAGAGCTTGGCTGTAGACAATGGATCATGTGGTGTGTCCTGGATGGAAGCTAGAAGCATGTAGGCAAGTATAGCAGTAAATGGATCTCTTGTGTGGACTGGTCCAGGCTGAGGTTGATGGTGGGATGGAAATTGTTGAAATCATGATGGAATTCCTCAAGGGCTTCTTTTCCATGGGTCCAGATGATGAAGATGTCATCAATGTAGCGCAAGTAGAGTAGGGGCATTAGGGGACGAGAGCTGAGGAAGCGTTGTTCTAAGTCAGCCATAAAAATGTTGGCATACTGTGGGGACATGCGGGTACCAATAGCTGTGCCGCTGACTTGAAGGTATACATTGTCCCCAAATGTGAAATAGTTGTGAGTGAGGACAATCACAAAGGTCAGCCAACAGGTTTGCCGTGACATTATCGGGGATACTGTTCCTGATGGCTTGTAGTCCATCTTTGTGTGGAATGTTGGCGTAGAGGGCTTCTACATCCATAGTGGCCAAGATGGTGTTTTCTGGAAGATCACCGTTGGATTGTAGTTTCCTCAGGAAGTCAGTCGTGTCTCAAAGATAGATGGGAGTGCTGGTAGAATAGGGACTTAGGAGAGAGTCCACATAGCCAGACAATCCTGCTGTCAGGGTGCCAATGCCTGAGATGATGGGGCGTCCAGGATTTCCAGGTTTATGGATCTTGGGTAGCAGACAGAATACCCCAGGTCGGGGTTCTAGGCATGTAGCTGAAGCGATCTCTTCCTGTGCTTTTTCAGGGAGTTTCTTGAGCAAATGGTATAGTTTCTTTTGGTAATCCTCAGTGGGATCAAAGGATAATGGCCTGTAGAATGTGGAGTTAGAGAGTTGCCTAGTAGCCTTTTGTTCATATTCCAACTTATTCATGATGACAACAGCACCTCCTTTGTCAGCCTTTTTGATTATCATGTCAGAGTTGTTCCTGAGACTGTTGATGGCATTGTGTTCAGCACGGCTGAGGTTATGGGGCAAGTAATGCTGCTTTTCCACAATTTCAGCCTGTGCACATTGATGGAAGCAATCTATGTAGAAGTCCAGTCTGTTGTTTCGTCCTTCAGGAGGAGTCCACGCAGAATCCTTCTTTTTGTAGTGTTGGTAGGAAGGATTCTGTGGGTTAGTATGATGTTCAGAGGTGTGTTGGAAATATTCTTTGACTCCGAGACGTTGAAAGTAGGATTCTAGGTCATCACAGAACTGTATCACGTTCGTGGGCCTGGAGGGACAAAAGGAGAGGCCCCGATATAGGACAGACTCTTCTGCCAGGCTAAGAGTATAGCTGGAAAGTTTAAAAATATTGTTCGGTGGGTTAAAGGAACTACTGTTGTGGCTCCTTGTGGCATGTAGCAGTTTAGATAGTTTAGTATCCTTTTTCCTTTGTAGAGAAGCAAAAAACAATCCTTGCAACAAAGCCCGATGCCAACTCTGTCCACATATTTATTCAAGTGACACCATCATAGGACCTAATCACATTTGCCACACCATCAAAGGCTCGTTCACCTGCACATCTACCAATGTGATATATGCCATCATGTGCCAGCAATGCCCCTCTGCCATGTACATTGGCCAAACCAGACAGTCTCTATGCAAAAGAATAAATGGACAAAAATCTGACATCAGGAATCATAACATTCAAAAACCAGTAGGAGAACACTTCAACCTCCCTGGCCACTCAGTAAAAGATTTAAAAGATTGCAACCAAAATGCTTCAAAAACAGACTCTAAAGAGATACTGCTGAGCTTGAATTATTATGGAAACTAGATACCATTAACTTGGGTTTGAATAGACACTGGAAGTGGCTGGGTCATTACACATATGGAATCTATTTCCCCATGTTAAGTATCCTCACACCTTCTTGTCAACTGTCAAAATAGGCCATCTTGATTATCACTACAAAAGTTTTTTTCTCCTGCTGATAATAGCTCATCTTAACTAATTAGCCTCTCACAGTTTGTATGGCAACTTCCAACTTATCTGTGTTTATATATAATCTCATGTGGCAAAATACCTTGTTCACCTCAGTAGGCTCAGTCCTTTTTAGCCTTGGAGACTCAGGTTTGGAGCAAGGCGAATCCTTATAGGTGGCACAGGGTCCTGCTACTCCTCTCTTCAGTCAGTCCCTTGTGCTTGTTTTCCTTCCCTTCTGGGGAGCTAGTGCAGCCTCCCTAATGGGAAGGTCTGGTGTCTTGCTGCAAACAGCCTACTGGCAACTTCCCTGCTCCTCTCACTCTCCCCCTCCTACCACCCAGGGGAGAGTTTAAAAAGGTCCCAAGTAGTTGGAGTCAGCTGAACCTAATTGGTTCCCTAGCAACCCCTTTTCCAGCTGAACTTTATTGCCCAGTGATTCTCTCTCCTCAGTGGATAGGGAGGGGCCTTTTAAACCTCTGGGACTAAATTACTACCCCCCCTTTTGTAGCTGTTTGTCCTGGGTTTACCACTATATATGTATCTTCTTACTATATGTTCCATTCTATGCATCCGATGAAGTGGACTGTAGCCCACGAAAGCTTATGCTCAAATAAATTTGTTAGTCTCTAAGGTGCCACAAGTACTCCTGTTCTTTAGTAATTACTGGCATTTCATCCACTGCGTTACAAGGATCACCACACGTGGCAGATCTAGAATCGAAACATGACCTGGAAGGTTTGGGTGCTAAGACAGAAAGCTGTTGGTTGGCCTTCTAGTGGAAATAAACACACACAGCAATTCTGGATGAACTTCAGGTTTGAAGGTGAATTGCATAGCTACTTAAATTTGGAGATTTAGCATGACATTAGTGGTTTATCCATTGTTAAATAGGAATATCCTAGACTTGGCTTTTTTTTTTTTTTTGAGAAAAAATGTTTCTTTCCTTTACTTCTTTTCCTGCTCAAACAAAATCATCCAAATGTGTAGGAAATTCTACACTAATTATCAACACACAATGTCAGGTAGGTAAGATCTTTAATTCTTATAAATTCAGCTTTCTAATTTTTTTCCTAAACAATGAAAATGCTGTTCTTTAGAGTAGATATGTTGGACAATTATGGATTTTTATTCTCTTCCCGGAATTTTGTATAAATGTAACTGGGCACAAGCCAAAATATGTCCTATTATTAAACCTGTGAGGACATCATGCTAAAATGAATGAGTAGGTATATAACTCCTATCTAAGGAAATCCTTCTTTGGCTAAAAGATTCCTTCAGATGAAAGAAATGGTACATTACACATACTGTATATTACATACTTACAGACCTAGCCCATCTGTGGAATTTCTATTTCAGAAAGTTTCTTCATTGCTCTAGCATGTTGTCAGTCTTTTAAACAGGAGGTATCATCACCAACCCAGTGGCAGGCTGGTAATTTTGCAATTAACTGTCAGGGGCACTACCTTGTTTCTTACAGTCACTACCTGAAGCAAAAAGAAAAGGAGTACTTGTGGCACCTTAGAGACTAACAAATTTATTTGAGCATAAGCTTTCGTGAGCTACAGCTCACTTCATCAGATGCAAGTAACAACTGTAGATGGTAGGCCAGGTCCTAAAGTATGAATACAAGAGCGTACTGTACAAACACTAACACGAGCTTGTGCACACATTTATGCACACAAAATTCAGGGGTTGTATGCACAAGTCTTTAGTGTGCACTGATTGCAAAAATGCAGGCATATTTCTGAAAGTGTGGTCTTCTATGTCCAGGAATTATATACCTGAAATGAAGTTTCTAGTACTGTAATTTCATCCACAGTAGTTTTTATTTTCTGAAAGCAATATTTCCACTACAAGCAGGGAAGATTGGGTGGATGCACGATATTGGGAATAGCTTTGTCAGCAGCATATAAAACTCATTTTGAACACTCTATATCCTAAGTGCACATCTAATATACAATGCATGAAATACAAAAACTATCTCCTTATAGCATCAAGTGTTATAAACACATACAAGGGAGGGCTGGACTTGCAAGAGATTTGAAGTCTTTTACCTCTCTAACACTGATCGGAATTCCACAAAATGAAATGTTTCCAATAAGCTCTAGCCTGAATGTGGCCCATTGAACCTCTCAGCCTGCTGTAACCCAAATGTGAGACACAATGTACGAAAATGACCCTCAAAATCAGGGACACACACAAATGATTCATGCACGGAACTTAAAAGTCTTTGGTTTAAATAATCCTTTCCTTAACCACAATTCTTCATGTGAGATGTAAGTTTTCAACAATAAAAGGTGGGGGGATGCCCAATCTGTGTGGAATGGAAATAACTTTGGGAATAAAACAGGGGACATCCCTCAAAATGCGGAACGACTGAGAGATATTTGGCCTCCAGTGGCAGGGAACAAAGTTTGTTACCATCTCGCTAACCTATGTGAAGCGACCTGATAGTCTAGTTGCTAGTGAGCTGGTGTCTACCTTAATGTTGGCCTCAGAAAAGAGGCTGAATGAGCATGGAGACTTCACTCTCTTGTCATGCTGACAGAAGTGATCTCCGTGGACAAAGGTTGAGGCAAATTGACAAAGTCACATGGGGAAAATTTGATTTGCCTCTGTTATACTTGTTTGGAGGGTAGTCTCCTTCAATCACCTGTGCTGTCAAGACATTGCCTTGCATAAGCACTTAATAGAATCTTAAAACATAAAAAGGAGAAGCAGGAAAAAAGCCTCAATTAGTAAATGAATACCATCCATCCATCTTTCAACATGAACTGAAGACAAAAGACATGAACATATGTGCACACAGCTTACAGAGTGTGGGGCATTCATTAATCAATAACAGCAAATTCACTCCCGTAAATAGCTTTCCTTTTAGACTGCTGGTCCATGATCCAGGGAGATTTTAGACTTGCTGAATCCCAAACCAATGTATGTGTGTATATGGACAAGTGACAGAACTGTCTGTGATTTTTCAACCTGGGATCCTGAAGACACATTACCAACTTTGGACTTTACTTCCTTGGTGAATCCCATCATACTGCAATGGAAATGGAATCACTACTAATTAACATATCTTATTACATAACCTCCAGAAGTAAGGGCTTCTGCTATGAACCACGTTCTCTGAGCAGACTGAAAAATCATATGGTAGTGCAAACTTTTGCATAATTCCTCTCCGGCTGTACTTTATAAACATATCTATAGTAAATTTAAAGCAAACAGTATACCTCAGTTCAAACCAACCCTGAGGACATAAATGTAATTGTGGACAATGCTCCATGGTTTTAAACCACTTCATTTATCAACTGCTCAGCATGCGGACTACTCAAAGGAAACTATTCTGCAGCTAGCAGGAGACAGGATGCTTTAATAGATATATTTTATTGAGCTTAGACAAATTAAAAGGGTCATAAGCCACAGACAGTGACCAAATAACCATGAAAATGACAAAGTACATACTCTTTTGAATGATACTCTAGGGATCTGCCTATAACACAGTGTATCGACTAGGGGGAGACTGAATTCTCCCTAATTATCATAGATGATGGATTTTCTGGTTGGAGGTAAAAATATCAATGGGACAGAAAGTGGAAAAGCCGCTACAAGGCTATAGTTTTACAAGGCTCAGTTTGTTTGAACAGAAATGCCATACATTCATAAACTGAAGTCACTGTAAGACTAATACATCCAATGCCATCTCTGAATGTAAATTATTTGGTTACTCCTGTAATACAATGAGCATGATATCAGGAACAGTTACGTTTTATGCTGGTGGTTTAAATTCTCACAAATTAACTTCAGATGCAAAACATTCCCATTGGAAATTGTGGAATTCTGGTTGTTTTGTTTTTTGCTTTAGAAATAAGTGAAGTCAACATGTAAGTAGGTGGGGTCTAAATTTAAAGTTGATAGAGATGTGAACATAAGTAAATCAAATGATTAGGAAGGGCAACATCTGGTTTAAAAATTATTTAGCCATATTTTGTTAGTACAGATATGATAAAATGTAGCCTATGTGGCGGTGAATGGGGGAGAATATCCGTTTATGTGTTACCCTGTCAAGTGCCAGATGGAGGTATAAAATTCTGACCCTTGTCCTTATTAATCATCTGCCTGATAATCTAATCTTCCAGACACTCAACAATAATTTCAGCATAGTTCTCAGTATCCTACTTTTAATTTTGGTAATTGGTTGCTTCTAGTTGGATGCAATTCACCATGCATCTTTCTTTAGAATTCCTGTTCTAGATCTTGCTTCCAGCTACAGTCCAAAACCTGATACTTTGGAGGAAGACAAAACACGACCTGCAGTTATATTACCTTGTTCTTAGGAGAAGTGGTTTGGGTTGGATTGGTACTTGCATCAGAGACATTGAAATTGTTATAGATTCAGTAGGTGGCACTCCTCCCCTTGCAAGCATGAAGGGAGCATTGCTATCTGCACTCAATCAGCAAAGATGCAGATCAGACGGTTTGGTTATTAAAGTTTCCATAACATTTTTCATGAGAGCAGAAATCTCCAAGAAATGCTTCCTGCTCAGTTTGTGCCCAGATTGCAGGCTCTGTATAAGAACAACTATATACAAAACCTAAAAGAAAAGGAGTACTTGTGGCACCTTAGAGACTAACAAATTTATCTGAGCATAAGCTGTCATGAGCTACAGCTTCATGCATCCAATGAAGTGAGCTGTAGCTCACGAAAGCTTATGCTCAAATAAATTTGTTAGTCTCTCAGGTGCCACAAGTACTCCTTTTCTTTTTTGCAAATACAGACTAACATGGCTGCTACTCTGAAACCTGTTATTTTACAAAACCTAACAACAACAGAAATATTTCTATGCCTTTAAAAAAAAATTCCAAGGGAAACTTTTGCATTAAAAAAAATTCTTCCTCTGCTAAGGAATGCTGAAGTGCTATGCTACAGCATAAGAACCTGAAAGTGAAATTGGATATAAGAAATCAAAAAATAGACAACACATATACGGAAAAGAAACCAGATTTTTAAAATAATTTCAGTTTTAAAAATCTAAGATGTTATTAGTTCCACAAAGTAACATTTTAAAAAAAAATATATTAACATGACAGCATCCTCGCAACTAGCTTGGCCAAATTTCAATATGGACAGTTCGATTCCACCTGGCTACATTCCCACTGAAGTTTCAATTGAAGATGATATTCTTCACCACTTCCCCACCACAAACTTCAGTATAGTGTTGATACACACTGTTGACATATTTCAGAGTAGCAGCCGTGTTAGTCTGTATTCGCAAAAAGAAAAGGAGTACTTGTGGCACCTTAGAGATTAACAAATTTATTAGAGCATAAGCTTTCGTGAGCTACAGCTCACTTCATTGGATGCATTTGGTGGAAAAAACAGAGAGGAGATATGGTGTGTATATCAATCTCCCCTCTGTTTTTTCCACCAAATGCATCCGATGAAGTGAGCTGTAGCTCACGAAAGCTTATGCTCTAATAAATTTGTTAGTCTCTAAGGTGCCACAAGTACTTCTTTTCTTTTTACTGTTGACATACTATTGTATTCCACCCCAGTGAGAGCTGAATGTACAAGGAGTGTGGTATGGTTGCAAAGCCCATGCTGATTCTTGGCTAACTATAAACAAAAGACATTAGCACTTCAAAGCTTATTAATAAATAATACAAGATTTTATATGCTGTTTACATACATGCGTATAGGCTCACATACTTTCCGGGTTGTTGTTTCCCACCTTTCTACAAAGGTTGCTAACACGTCAAGAAGGAATGTTAAGAAGAATTTATTCCTTGTGTTTATTCCTTGTTGCCCTTTTGCACAATCATATTAAGGACTAAATCTGGTCCAGTCAAAATCACTGGCAAAATTCCCATTGACTTTAGCAGGATCATGATTGAACTTTCAAGTCATAAATATGTAAGAACTTGGATATTGTTCCAATCCATACGTTCATCTCAGCTCCATGTGCATGAACTAAGTCAAGAATTCTGTACCAGGCAACAGAGACCCTGGAACAGTAAAATGTGATTACAGTCAACAGTCCTACATTTGAAGATGAGTTCTGGGGTAGGGAGTCCAACAGTAATCAGCGATTATAGGAATGGTAAATCCTATCAAGGAACAGACTTTTACATTCCTGATTATAAGGATGCAAACATATTTACTACCCATCCAATGACAGGTTAAATTCCTAAGAACAGAATTACATTCTTCAGCTCTATACTTTTTAAAAATAACCCTACAAGGAAAGTGTGCGGTATTAAATCCTTGAACGGATGAAGTTCATAATGCAAAATAAAATAATAAATAAATAAATCCACCCCCGCCATTTAGCAGGCATGCAACCTCTGTTCAGCATGCTGAGCCAGAGCTGATGAAACCACCAATGAGAGACCTAAGATAAATGCCCCTTCGTTATTTATTTGTGGTTGAATTAAAGGATAGTTGAGGTGAGGGAATTAACATGACCATAGGTGGTTTGATTCCCAAGACACTTTGCTGACAGAATAATATGGAAAGGGAATACTATTTATAGGGATTTTCTGGATCCTGTCACAGCAGGGATGTTGGAAGGCACCTCCCCACAGGTCAAACAGCAGTCTGCCAATGTTCTGCTATAGAGAAACTGACTGGTAGGTCTCCAGCTCCACAGACAGATATTCTATCAAATCTAAATTTAATTATTAAATCATACTGGGAGCTATGAAGGAGTAAAAATAAATGGGAAGGGACAAGTCATAGTTCTTATTATCTGGTTTATTCTCCTGGAATTAAAACAGTTATCATCAAACACAGAATCATAGAACTGGAAGGTTTCAGAGTAGCAGCCGTGTTAGTCTCTATTCGCAAAAAGAAAAGGAGTACTTGTGGCACCTTAGAGACTAACAAATTTATTAGAGCATAAGCTTTCGTGAGCTACAGCTCACTTCAAAGGGACCTCAAGAGGTGATCTATTCCAGCCCCATGCACTCAAGGTAGGACTAAGTATTATCTAGACCATCCCTGACATGCACACAAATCATGCATGTTGCTGCCAGACAGACAGACATAAGAATGGCCCTACTGGGTCAGAACATAGGTCCATCTAGCCCAGTATCCTGTCTTCTGACAGTGGCCAGTGCCAGGTGCCCCAGAGGGAATGAACAGAACAGACAGTATTTAAGATGTTATTTCTATTTTCAATTTTTAGGACATTGCTGTGTCCAGCACTAAGATGTGTGGGAAAATTCCTGAAGTTAAGAACTATGAAGACTCATGCCATTCAGGATTAAATCTGTTTCTCGCTGAAGCCCATAATGAGACTAAAGTCCTTGCACAGTGTTCCTCTTCACTCAAGCACAGAGACACAATCCTGGGAGTAGGTGGCCTATACAAGTCTGTCTTGTACAACTAATTTAGCATGGTATCACTTCCTGACATTGCATCATTGTGTCGTAATATAGCAGCAGCTGCAGCAGCATGAAACATAATGATGCAGCCATCACACCTGACAAAGCGCCACCACACTGGATCTTATGGTCATGCTGTTGCAGGCTGCAATGTTGCATCCATCACCTCCTAGAGGTCATTCAAGGCAATTTTAGTGCCTTGCAAGTTTGCCTGGCAGGATGCAGGACAGGCCCCATCCACATAGAAACTGTACCAAGAAAGAACAGGAGGCAATCCAACACAACAGTAAGGAATTTGGTTTACTTGATTTACTTATCACCATCTGATTTCACGAACAGTTATTGAGAGAATCCTATGCTAAAACAGCAGCAAATAGAGCTTCTTCCCTCCTTCCTCTTCCCCTCCCCCACCCCCCGACTTAATTCCAGCTCTCTGTTTGTGACATTCCCTTGTTGCTTGAGAAAGGATGATGAAATCCACTGCACTGGGAAAAAACAAAAAATGAAACTCCTCTTTTCCATATACAGGATGAAAAAGAAAATATTTAGCTTCTGACCAGATGATGTATGAACCACACAGAGAGGTTTATATTCTCCCCTAGAGAATGGGAACCTAGCTCCACTTCACATTAAGGGGAGTTACAGATGTGCAGTGACTGGAAAATATACTCCAACATTCTTAAATCATTTGATATGAATAGGTCTCTCTTGTTCAAAAATCAATTAAGTCAATTTCACCTAACAGTTAAACACCAGCCATTCTGCTCAGCCCAGCAATCTGAAAAGTTCACATGGTGAGAAGCACTTCTCACCACGAGGAAGCTGTGAAATCTGACTTGAAAAGAAAGTTTCTGGTTACAATTGGCATTTCTGGAGCAGCCTAGTGTTGGCAGCATCTATCTTGCTGGAGGAAAATGACTGTTTGTGACACTGATAGAGTGGGAGTCCAGTGTCAAACTGTGTAAACAACTTGCCGTCCTGCTTTCATGCTGTTTTAAAACAGCTTAAAAAGATCCTCAAATCCTTTATAAAATGGGCACAGCTTTTTTTAATATCTCTATTTTTTAAGACTGCTCAGTAATCTGTATGTACTGTATATTTGCATCTATCCAAAAGTTTTATGTGACAATGCATGAATGAAACATTACTCTCTCCTTGTATTTATCTACTGTAAATAAAGAATGGATCTACTAGCTTCCAGACCCTACTGCACACTGATCTACTAAAAACTTGGGCAGAGAGCCAAATTCCAGCCTCAGATATATTCATGTGCCTCCAACCGATTTCAACGTGAGCCACGTGTGTGCATCTGAGGGCACAGCTTGGCTCTAATTCATGTTTTAATGCCTAATGAAGTGGCAATAGTCATGTTTTCTGCTGTTTTTAGAAATCTGTCTAACTTGGGCCAATCTTTTTTTATTTTTATTTATATGTGTTAGTAGTACAAATAAGCAAAGGAAACAAAGACACGTACGCAGAAATTTCCAGTAAAATGGACCTAATTCTGAGATCACTTGTACTGGTATAAAATCAGGAGTATCCTCACTGAAGTCAAAGGAATTAGATCAGTGTCAAATCCGTGTAAGCAAAATTAGAATCACACTCCCCATGTTAATTTTCAATTTCTGTTCTGATCAAGCTTATGTTTGAAATGTCATAAGTAACATGACATTTAAGTAATTCTTAAATATAGGATTTTTGTCCTCCAGATAAGATCTGGGAGATGGGAATAGACAAAGATAAATTGTAAATTAAATACTACCGTCATCTCTGACTTTGAAGCATTTTCTTATACTTATATTAATTACTTTCTGAACTTTTCTAATTTTTAATATATAAAACACAGTAATTAAAAAAATAGTTTGTACTTAAAATGGCAGTCAGATTAAAAATCTTGTAGTTTAAAAAAAACCCATAGCTCATTACTTAGTTCTAATAATCTAAGGTAACTAGATTTTTAAAATTCTCGTCACCATTTGCTTGGTTTGTGTATCATTCATCTTGAATAAAAATAGACCACTCATTTCTCTTCTGTTTGTAATCAGTTGCATTTTCTAGTTCTCATACAGTAGTATAATGTCTGATTGAAAACAATGCAAGAAGACCTTTAAATCCAAACTATCCATCTGATCTAAAACCCATTGAAATCAATGGAAAGACTCTCTTTGATTTCAGTGGGCTTTGAATCATGCAGTAGGATCGTAATCCTGCAAACTCTAACAAGCATAACATTTAGTCCTATTGACTGTCCTTGGAATTATTCCAGACACTAAGCAATATGCCCAACAGAAAATGTTTGCAGGGTGAGACCCAAACCAATAGGTGGTTTTTGTCAGTTTTTTTTTAATGTTGCAAAAATATTTCTATTAATATTAGATTTTTGAATGTTTATTTTTGTGGACAAAGCCTGAATTTTGGGTTTAACCTACCTAAAAACATTATTTTAATAGTAGGCTTGTGTCTGATTTTCCCAAAATACTTTATACATTTTAACCTCACACAGGGGTGAAAGTAACTTAAAGGACTTACTGGTACTCTGGAGTCCTGAGCAGGAGGCATGGCGTCAACTGGAAGAGGTGGGGCATTTAAATACCCGGGCCCTTTAAATCAAGATTTAAAGGCCCCAGGGCTCCAGCTGTGGCTGGGAGCCCTGAGGCATTTAAATCACCCCCAGAGCTACCAGCTGCAGAGGCAGCTGGGAATCCCAGGGCTCAGGGGCGATTTAAAGGGCCCCGGGCTCTGACCGCCGCTACCGCAGCGGAGCTCTGGGCCCTTTAAATCACCGTCCACCCCGGGTGCTACCCCGGGGCTCCGGCAGCAGGGCTCGGGGACGCTTTAAAGGGCCCGGGGTCTCTGGCTGCTGTTGGGAGCCCCGGGGGCGCTTTAAAGGGCGGTCGGAGCCCTGCTGCCCCAGGGGCTCCAGCAGCGGGGCTCAGAGGTTGCTTTAAAGGGCCCGGGGCTCCCCGCAGCAGCTGGAGCCCAGGGCCTTTTAAAGCGCAGCTGGAGCCCTGCCACCTACCCCAGGGGCTCCAGCAGTGGGGCTCAGGTGGCGCTTTAAAGTGCCGGGGCTCCGGCCACTGCGTGAAGCCCGGGGCCCTTTAAAGCGCCAGCCTGGGGAAGCCCGTCCGGTCTGGCAGGGCGTACTGGCTCTTGCTAGTGAGCCATACTGGACCGGACCGACTTACTTTCACCTCTGACCTCACAATACTCAGGTGAGCAAGATCAATATTAACTACATTCACATTTCAAAATGGTTAAGCAGAAGGACAGAAGGATCTTGTTCAAGGTCACACAGGAAGTCTAGGGTTATGCCAAGAAAAGAACCCATGATTCCAACTCGCAGATCTCTGCTTTAGTCACTAGACACAAGATCAGAGCCTAAAAAGGTGAAACAGGCATAGGGCTAGAGAAAGGGAAATAAAACACAAGCAGAATGAACAGTGGCGACATCATGTTAGTTCCATCATTTTAAAAATAATTCTGGGTGGGTTTTAGTTTATTTTACTTCATTTACTGAATGGCAGAGTGAATTATAGAACTACAGGATCAGCTAAAGGAAAGAGCAAAGGAAGGAAGAGGGACATTGAGGGAAAGAATGTAAAGAGGAATGGAAGAGATGATGGAGTGAGCACAAAGTGAAGAGTCTGTGTGAAGGAGATGGGTGGAGATTGGAGCAAGAAGCCAATCAGCAGAGGGGAAAGAATGAATGGGTCTAGTAAACTCTGTAGAACGCATAACCTCATGACATCATCAGACGATGGAGCAGTAATGCAAATTAGGGAGAGGTTGGGTATTAAACAAGATATCCAAAGTACTTACTAAATTTGCCCACTTCTGTTTCCAGTGGCCAAGGCTTACATGCTCAAAGACTGACTCTGAAAAAGATTTGGGATCATGGTGGATAATCAGCTGAACATGAACTTCCAATGTGAGACTCTGGACAAATAAGCTAATGCGATCCTTGGATGCATAAACATCTTGAGTAGTCATAAAGAGGTTATTTTGTCTCTATATTTGGCACTCGTGTAACCTCTGCTGGAATACTGTGTCCAGTTCTGGTGTCCACAACTCAAGGAAGATGTTGATAAATTGGAGAGGGTTCAGAGAAGAGGCATGAGAATGATTAAAGGGTTAGAAGCTATGCCTTATAGTGGTAGACTCAAAGAGCTCAATCTATTTATCTTAACAAAGAGATGGTTAAGGGGTGACTTGATTACAATCTATAAGTACCTACATGGGGAACAAACATTTAATAATGGGCTCTTCAATCTATCAGGGAAAGGTATAATACAATCCAATGGCTGGAAGTTGAAGCTAAACAAATTCAGACTGGAAATAAGGCGTACATTTTTAGTGGTGAGAGTAAACCATTGGAACAATTTTCCAAGACTTGCGTTGAATTCTCTATCACTGACAATTTTTTAAATTAAGGTTGGATGTTTTTCTAAAAGCTCTGCTCTAGGAAATATTTTTGGTAAATTCTATGGCCTGTGTTATACAGGAGGTCAGACTAGATGCTGAGAATGGTCCCTTCTGGCCTTGGAATCTATGAATCATTAAAATCTCCCCAGGATCCCCTCAGCAGGGAGTTATTCTTCCCTGTACCTCTCCTACCACCACCACACATGAATTTGGTATGCGCCTCAAGTTATTAAAGGGAAAACTGGTAAAGGCAAAAATAAGGTGACTGCTTACACGCTTATTTTTACCTTTCATCGCCTTAAGACCCAAAACAAGGTACAGAAAGGAAAACAAATCAGTGCTCTTGCACAGCAGAGGCTGTTTTACACTTACAGCGCTGCAGCAGTGCAGCTATGTCACTGAAGCACTTAGTGAAGATGCTACCTATTCCAACAAGAGAGCTTCTCCCCTCGGCCTAAGTACTCCACCTGCTTGAGAGGAGGTAGCTATGTTGACAGGAGAAGCCCTCCCATCAACAGAATGCTGTCTACAATGGGGGTTAGGTCAGCATAACTACATCGCTCAGGTGTGTGGATTTTCCTGAGCGATGTAGTTATACAACATAAGCTGATAGCGTAGACCAAGCCTTGGTCTAGTGGACAAGGCCTGCAGCCAAGAGTCAGAAGATTTGTGTTTTAATCCCAACTGACATTGATTTGCTGGTATGATCTTAGATAAAACAACTTCAGCTTCCTCCCCTACAAAGCAGGAATGTGATACTTACACACCTCATGAGATCTACAGAATCAGAGTGCTAAGATTTATAATAGCCTGAGCTAGACTGTCAACCCTCTAACATGGATGCTATTCTTTAATCACTGTAAACAAGATTAGTAATATAACACTGGTTTATTGTACCTATTTGCAATTAATCTGACCGAAAGTGCTGTATTGCAGCCATCAACATCCATCTTGGTGGGTAACTTGTAATCTCTGCCATTGATTTCTAAATAAATTTATTTTAACCGTTCAGCATTTAATGGTCCCTTGAGGAATTATTGGCACATATAAACATAATTAATCCTGATTAATTTATAGGAACAATTTAATTAAATGAGTAATGGGAGGGCATTTTCCCAGCTGGGTTAGAAGAGTAAAGGAAAACATCTCTATGTCTCTACAGAGGTTGTAGTGAAACGGCAACATTTAGAAATAGATTAAAACCTTCCCTTTTCTATCTAGGCTGTGGGAGGTGGCACTTCAAAGACCCCATAGTATCTTTTGACTGCTTATTTACAACAAAAACTTCCCAAAAAAATAGCAGCTAGTTATATGAAAAATGTTTTAAAAAACATTGAGATTTCTGTTTTGCAGCATGGCATGACCTAAAGAGTAGTGCTATGAGGAATGTCTTAAAGCACTAAATAATAGATCTGGTTGGGAAACTACTCTCCTTCCCTGCCCCTTGGAAAAGTTTCCATTAAAACAAAACTGTTTTCAACCACATTTTTCAAGTTTGAATAGAAAACCTGAAGTATTCTTGACAAGCCCCCAAACGTTTACATCTGAGGTTTTCTTTTTGGTTTCAATGAAAACCCGCAAAATGCCAGTGAAAATGAACATTTTCCACAAAAATATTTTGACAGGAAAATGTTTCAATTGTTTTTTTTAAACCAATGCTAATAAGTCACCCAGTATTATCTGCTTCCCTCCCTGCTCCTGGTCTCTTCCCACTCTGCTTTTTCCTCCTACTCCCCCAAACTAAGACCCTTCCTCTCCAAATGCCAGAACATCCATTACCCAATAGGATGATACCCTCACATTGCTAACCTCCACCACCAGGCCTGCCTTTCACCTCCTTCACTGCTGCCTCCAGGCATGTTCTTCCCTGCCCTGATACCCAAAGTGACTTGCCTCCTCCCTGATGGTCCCAGGTCTGAGGGAAAAGTCACAAGAGGCACCAGCAGCAGAGAAAGGAAGAGCACAGTAGAAAAGCAGGCTTGGGAGAGAGGAGAAGGATCCTAGCAGCAGGAAGTGAGCTGGGACCAACTCCTCTCAAGTAGCTTTCCAAAAGCAAAAATGCTGTTTCCTCACCCTGTCCAAAATGCCTATGCAGTGGCTGAGACCATAAGAAGTCACTCAGTCTTTGAGTTATTAAAGGCTTATATTTCTGAATAGCCACTATTTCCATAGCACCTGCAGAAACACAAAGTTGAGTTTCAGAGTAGCAGCTGTGTTAGTCTGAATTAGCAAAAAGAAAAGGAGTACTTGTGGCACCTTAGAGACTAACAAATTTATTAGAGCATAAGCTTTCGTGAGCTACAGCTCACTTCATCGGATCCGATGAAGTAAGCTGTAGCTCACGAAAGCTTATGCTCTAATAAATTTGTTAGTCTCTAAGGTGCCACAAGTACTCCTTTTCTTTTTACAAAGTTGAGTGTCCCCCTCCCTTCACCCCCCTGCTGGCAAGCAACTGATTATTTCCTTAAAATGCCCTACTGAATTTCCAGAGCTATGCTGACTGACAGCAAAAGATGTTGGTGTATGAAAAAAAAAATGCTGTGGCACAATGAGACCCTACAAAATAAATAAGTGGTCACAGTTGCTTATTTCAGTTCACAACACAAAGGGGTGGGGGCAGGAGAGCAGATGGAAAAGGACAAAATCCACAAGGAAAACAAAATTACTTTCAAGCTGTGGATTTGGTACCTATTAGTGGATCCTGCAACCCCAAAGAACACTCTTTTCAACATCAGGGGTTGGACTAGATGATCTCCTGAGGTCTCTTCCAACCCTAATCTTCTGTGATTCTTTCTTTGTGTCTCTACCTATGACTTCTATTTAAAGCCACAATGTAATTCTCTGTAGCGCTGGCCTTTAAAAAAAAAAATAATTCCACCTCTCTGCAGAGGATTTCTTGTCTGCACGGTGAGTGCCACTATACAGTACTGAAAACCAGTAAAAGAAGAAACTCCCTCCCTGCAGGATAGGAAGAGTTTTACAGGGCTAGGACTTTACATTTATAAGTACCTTTCATCCTAAAGGATCCTAATCCACTTTTACACATAACCCTATACATTTAGTACCATAGGCAGATTAGAGAGAGACACACTCACAAAGGAATCATTTCACCTACCATTGTAATCCAGCCATCCCTTGGACCCAGCAACTATGAACAGCCCTCAACAATACTGCATCCCCAAAAACATAAAATCTATCAGTCTGGCCAAAACAAGGGCTGGCACAATGTTGGAAAACCAGCTCTTCATTCCAGGTGACTAATAATTCTACCTTTGATTTGATATGTGTACATACACTCTGAGCTGTTTGCTCTGCTCTCCCTGCCAGCTCCTTTATTGAGAGTAAGCAGGGTGCTGAAACTGGCAAGAACACTCTCTAAAGCACACCTTTGTGATTAAATATTTTTGATTGTTGGGTTTTTGGGTTGATGAAGAGGAGGAGGCCATTTCTTCAAAAAGGAGGATGGAATGTTGACCATCACCAGGCTCAAATGCACATTCACTATTGACTCTCCTTGCATGTGTTCAGGTATCATGATTTGTAATGAAAGATGCCCAAAAGAAGTCACCATACACTTAGTGTCATGTTCCTCTACCTCTGAGGAACTAAGGTTGATAAGCAACTGTTTGTTCCTGTTATTTTTAATTTTGCACGGCATAGATAGCACACAGACAGGTGCTACATAAAAAGTTAAGGCAGATATATAGTGCTGTCACTATTGTTTAAGCACTTATCTAAGTATCTGATCATGTGTTTTTATGCCTTCTTTGTACAAATGATGGTCTTTTGCCAGCCTGGTAACATTTTATTTTTAGGAGACCTGTCCAAGGGAAACCAGGATCTAGAGTTTGATTTTATGCATGACAAGAAAATAGAGTTGTCATAATATATATTTTTAATACCTATATGCATTAGCTAGAAACACTTCCCAGAGTTCAGTATGGGGTGCAGCTGCTGGACGCTGAAGTCAGATAGGGGAGAGAGCCACCATTTCTTTAGCTATTCAGAACCATTTACAAAGAAACAAACAATTTGCATTGTTTCAATTTTCAGCCTTGGGTCAGAGCCACCATGTCATTGCTGGTCCACAGCCAACAGGCAATAAACAATCACATTTCACTTATCCAGCCTAGGTTTTATTTGCCCTGAGTCAATAGGATTTTTCTAATCATTAAAAAAAGACAGAGTGCTCTCTCAACACTCTCAGTATGGAAAAGCATCAACTGTTTAGATGTATTTGTTACCTTTAAAAGGCCCATTTGTATTTGGTCAATCACCATACCGTTATCTGTGTATTTGTTATGTTCAAAGTTCTAAAATAGTAACCATACATTATAGATCTAACTGATTTGATTTAAGGTTGTGTGCCATTTTTTCCCCATTGAAAAATGTATTCCATCATGGCACTAATGTTGGGGGACCCATCCGTTTCTAAAATGGAGGTATCAAACATCTGGCAAACAGTAATGATTGTGTTATCAATCGCTCCTTCCCAAAGGCAGTAACTTCTTTTGGACTCTAACCTAGCAGAACCAGTATGGGTTCTGTAGACAACCTCCCTGTAGTTATCTTGAAAATTCAAGTTGTTATTTTCCTCCAAATCATCATCTTAGGGCCTTCCCACTAAATATGCAGAAAAGTCCTTATTCCTCCACATCCTCTCCATCTTTTATTACTCCATTTAAATAGAATATCCTGAGCTCAAATGGAGAGAGAGAGTTACCATTGATAAAAGCAGGTTATAATAATTTTCCTTCATGATTACAAAAATAAAATAGTTTTGGCCTTCCTCCCGATATTTCCCATTGACAAAGTGATATCTGTTTCTAGATCCTTTTTCCCATTTTCCATAAAGGTAATTTTATCTCCTAGCTCTACCAGTAATGATGCATACCATCATACATAATGGCATAATCTCTGAGATGACCTTTTCCATAATTAGTGCTTCTAGACTCATTAAAAGTCTCCTGAAATTTAGGCTTCCACATGCTATTTGACATTATAGCTGGCTACCCATCCCCTGCTGGCTGGGTTGGAGATGGGTGGGGCTTGAAAAAGAAGATGAGGGAATAGGACTGAATAAAAAGTATTCTTGTGGTGGGAAGTGTCACCCATTGCCAGCTGTAGGTGGTGCAGGTGATGCTACTATGTCAGGGCTTCAGCTGGATGAAAGCTGGGTGGATTTTTAGACAATATGGATTCACCTAATTCCTTCAGATACCTCTGATTTTGTTATATAATGCGCTAGTTGAAAATAAGCCCACCCCAGTATATTATTATTCCCCGTGAGTTCTCTGATAATCTAAATTTCCATAATTTTATCATTATGGAATACCTGGCCAATACCTGTGTATCCCTTTTTCCTCCCACACATTATATTGTGGATTGATAACGCTGGTTAAAATTCTGGATTGATTCTAAGCAAGGAAGAGAATTGCAACCAGTGAGGTCTCTGACTGGCAGGTAGTTAGTCCAAGGAAGTGCTCTTATAGTAAACACCAATTATTGTGATGGAGGTTTTAACTCTCATAACACAATGAAACTGGATGGGCATGACAGTCCATTAGCAATACTCCTCTCCTGATCAATTCAGATGTGACAGAGCTGGACCAAATCCAACTGCATACATGCCCATCATCGATGGCTCTACAGCAATGTCGCTTACACTATAAGTGCACTAAACCTGTCCCATCCACTCACAACTTGACACTGATCTATTTTCCAAATATGCAGTGTTTCCTCATTCCAGAAGCAGTGCCCTCCTACCACAGCCTCAAAATGGTCCAAGTCACAAGTGAGGAGGGGGAAAGGATCAACTTATAATTGCCTAGAGCAGCTTTAAGTTGCTTGCTTCTTACTTAAATTTTTATGCTGATTTTGGAGAGGATCACACACATCCTGATCATGACTCCATTTTGGATGTACATACTACTTTTTCCTCATGCAGGGCAATGCTCACAAGCAACCTGTGCACACTGCTTTCCATATACCCATGCTCATGATGGCAGCAAATGGGTGTAACTTTTGTGTTTGGCTAACTGTCTTTCACTTTAGTCTATTAGGCTGCCAGTAACTTGCTCACTTTCCTTCATGACAGTAGGGATAGTACCTGCAGCACATAATTTACACTGCAACAGATATGGAGCAAGTGCATGTAACCCAGCTAGCCAGCCAGATTAACTTTTTAATGCTCAGACCACACAACATATGATCAGCAAATGTCCATTCTTTGAGTGAACCCTAGTGCATTCTGCTGTTCCCCAATCCCTCTTAATGAAGGCAAATCCCACATCAAAGATATAGGTCTAGCAGTGAAATAATTAACAACGGGATTTGAGTTTAGGTGTTCTTTTAAGTAAAGCCACTGATCGTTCATTCTGTATAGTCCATATATAAATTTTATGCTAATGTTTATTATTAGGTTGATGACAAATCACATGCTGGAGGGTTTTTTAGGGTAAGTATTTCTGCAAGCAATCTTTGTTGCCACAGTGGAGGGAGAAACAGGCTGGACTCCCTGTGACCACCACCAGTGCAATGAGCCAGAGATGTGTTATCTTTTAACTTCCTCCTAAACTCATAAATACAAGCCACAGAGCAACTCAAACTAGGTACTAGCATCGCCCACCCAACCCTCCGTCACCATGTTATCTCAGCACCTCATGAACTTTAACAATTTAGTCTCTTAACACCCTTGTAAAGTACTATTGTGCCCATTTTAGAAATACGAACTGAGGCACAGAGAGACTGATTTTCCTAAAATCACACAAGAAGTCTTGTAGCAAAGCCCAGATCTCTTGAGTTTCACTCCAGTGTTTTAAACACAAGGCCAACAAGCACTCTGAGCAATGCAACAGCGTAACAGGGAGATAGAGGGCAGTTCTCCCCTTTGGTGCATATACAAACTTCAACTCGTGTCAAACACAGTCGTATAAGGACATCCAAGAGCCAACAGATTCCTCCCCACACCTGTGCTCTCACCAGAGACAGAAGTGACCCTGTGCTCTGCAACACCAAGGGGAGAAGAGATCCTGCAACCAAAAACTCCCTTAGGGAGAGGAGAATGTCCCCTAGTGCCTGTGTAGAGGAGAACAGACCACAATGAAAGGTCTTAACTCCTGTTCCAATGCACAACATTAGCCCCGGAACCGCCAGTAAAATCTGGGTACCTCCAATTCCCACTGCTAGGTAGGAATCCAAAAATAATTAGGATTAATAAAAAAGCTTCTGCTCCTCAACTTGCACTGCAGCCTCAAGTGCCAAATTAGTGGAGTGGAACAGAATGGAGATGGCAACTGCACCAGTGCCAAGCATCCTATTCATATCATCCTAAACTAGGATAGCAGAGATATAATTAGTATGGCTACACTTCAAGTAAAGCTAAATTAAACTACCAGGGTTAAAAGCAGGAAAACTGAACACAGCTGGTGGAAAAGAAAAAAAAATCCAACCCTGATGGAGCTTAGGTACTGGAAAACAATGTCATACCAACTTACTGTTAGCAAGGTCTGAATTTTTTTGTCTATATTTAAATTTGAGCTTTTAAACCAATTTGTTTGCTTTCTTTTAAAATTCAGAGAAGCCACCTGGTCTCCCCCATCATTCATATTTTACAAAAAGAAATCCAGAGTTACAAGGATTCACATATCAGGGAATAAGATAAAGCACTTTTAATCACTAAATCATCAGTTCAAATCTAGCCCGAGTGAATGATGAACATTATCTGCTGCCTCATGGCCTATGTGAAATGAATTGATAGTTTTGCTGTGGTCCCCCCCCCATGGACAGTGTACACATAACCAGCACAACTGGCAATAATTGGCTGTCTCAGTGGTTTTGGGCTTCTGGTCTCCTGATCTGTCAACTTGGCACCTATGTCAAGAATCACAAAGGGAAGGGAAACAGCAGAATTCCTTTGCGGATTCAACACAGCAACTCAAATTTGTACAGAATTATTCAATGTGGAATCAAAGCATGATGACCATGTGGCAAAGGTTACTGAAAGCACATGCCATTATTATCCTCTTTCTATTAGCATCTTTAAAACAGGCATTCATTTGATCTCTAGGATGTGTATTTTAGGAATGGTTTCAGAGTAGCAGCCGTGTTAGTCTGTATTTGCAAAAAGAAAAGGAGTACTTGTGGCACCTTAGAGACTAACAAATTTATTTGAGCATAAGCTTTCATTAGTGAGCTGTAGCTCACAAAAGCTTATGCTCAAATAAATTTGTTAGTCTCTAAGGTGCCACAAGTACTCCTTTTCTTTTTATTTTAGGAATATGCTTCAATTTCTGCAACTGCAGTTTTTCTTTGAACTCTGCAACTGCTCATTATGGACAGACACTTCACCACTGAATTCAATGGAAGCTTCACTATTGACTTCAATGGGCACAGGATCAGGCCCGATAATCTTGATGCTGCAAACCCAAATTGCTGCAAATTACTTGTGCAGATATTTTTCAGAACAAGATTAAGGCTCCAAAGAAAGCCTTCCTAATGGAGTTTTAGACAAACGACTCTTACCCCTTTCATTCCCATTATTTGCCCCTCCAATAGAAATTTTATTAAGAAGACATTTCCTACCCCCACCCCCAAACATACACACCATTAAGGCCCTCAGAAACCACTGTGAGAGAAAGCTGTATAAAGACAAAAGTATTTCCTATGGCATTAGTAACTCATGCTTTATTACGAAATGGAGTGCTGGAGATTTACTGTGCTACTGACTGGAAATGGCTTTTCCAGTATTTTTTAAAAGGTTTGGTTAGTATTTACATGTGTTTACTGGAAAGGGGAACAAGAAACAAAAGATAGGCTTTTGTGCCAAAAAAGATTTTATGACATCTTACCATCTCTATCCTATAGATGTTTAGTGCAGAAGAAAAGCAAAATCCTCTACTGGGGTTGGGAGAGGCAGAAGAGAACCAGAGGAAAGAAAAAATGCTAATGAGAACGCTTTTAGTTTTTTAAAAAAGAGATGCCCACACACATTATTATTATTTTAATAAACTAAGCATCTCAGTCTTTATCTAAAAGCAATTATTTAAGGGTCACTACTCAAGCATTAAGAACAGCTTGTTCAAAAGCTCAGTACTTGAAGAATCACCTTAAGGAAATATATTCATCTCATTCTGCCCTTCCTCCACCCCTCCTTTTGATACACCCGGACAACGAGACAGAAGGGAAAGGTCAATGCATCCTAAATCGTAATCCACTTGCCAGACGTGACAAGATCCAGAAGCTCTCTGCTAATTCTTTTTAGCTTAATGTCTGAAACTAGAATCAGTTTACACAAGACCACAGGTGCTGAAGGAGCTGGGAGCACTAATTTGTAGGAACAGAAACAGGTTTCTCCCAGGCTGAAGGAGGCTTTCATCTAAATGATAAATATATCTGCACAGAGTCTTGTTTGGTGGTGGTAAATGGGTGTGCATGTGAGAGAAACACTACTATATCATCAAGATATAGGCTTCATTTATGCTAGAGAGAGAGGAATGGGTAGCATGTGCGCCATATTTTTTTTTTACCAAGATACAGCACCTCTTCGGTGTATATCTTCTTCCTTTCCCACAGCTGTATCTCTCATAGCCTTGTACATAAATACTCATGACAGCTCTCATTTAAAAACAACAGCAGCTGAAAGCCTTTCATGCTGTGAGGTAGGCTATGGTAATCTAACACACACAGTCCCCTGGGATTAGCCTGATTGTCAGAATTCTCTATAGTAACAAACCACTTATCACCACCTCTTGCCCTCCTCTAAAACAATGGGATTGCAGGGAGGAGGGAGAGGATATGTGGACTTACAGAGGAAACCCTACAGCATTCCTTCTCCCCTTTACTCGTCCCTATTGACCCTGTGTCGTGGGAATTCTCCCACCATGCCAGGACACCAGTCTTTGAGAGCAAAGTAAGGTGCTCCCTCCTACCTGACACAGAGCTCATTACTCTTCCACTTACAGGGTCATTCTGGCTCTAGAAATAACACACACAGGCCAGATCTAGCCCATTTTTTCTTATTCATCAAACAGTTTTTTCAAATTAGGACAGTTATTGTGCTGAATTTTGCCTTGCTGAATAGCACTTAGGCTAAAAATAAACATATTTCATGTTCAAAGTTTGGAAGTTTTTTGTTTTGTTTTGCGGGGACAATTTAATTTTCTTATCATGAGATACATTTGTAATTTATTGTAATATCACTTTTCCTCATGAATTCCTCTCTATGGATATGGATGGCAGACAGAGCCCCAGAGGAGGACCACTAGAATTTAACATTGGTTAATGGATATACTTAAAGTTTCAAATGTCTAAGACTATTTCCCTCCATAGAGGAAAACCCAGCAATTTGTTTTTGTTATTATTGTATCAGAGGATAGTCTTTTGGCTTTAAAGGTAGCTAACTCATTTTGTCCATTTAACATGCTACAGGAATGCTCCCCTGAGGGAGAGGGGTCCATTGGCATTGTGGCCACTTGTTAAGAGACCACTCCTGTCCAGACATCCAATTTCTGCCCATCACAGAGGTGTTGCCATCTCTTGCTCATTTGTGTGCAGCAAATGTCTTTATGCCTCTCAGATGTACTCAAAAATCCTACATGGTGTATGGCACTCTTGAAGCCAGTGCAAAGATTTCTGCAATATATCTGGGAACTAAAGATGTCCACCCCGTACATGAGTAGGAGGAAATGATACGGTTAGGAAGCTGTTATGTGGGATGGAAAGAAGGGGCAAACAAATACGGGGTTTGGGGGAGTTGTCTGAGGAGCACAAAACTCATCTTTGCATAGGATACTGATGCATCTAAGGTTGACAAAGAACACATTGGCCCAGATTCAAAAGTCGTTTAAGTGAGTTGAGAGGTAGTCTAATTTAGTGTAACTCACACCTTCTTCTAATCCACTTCATCATGTAGGTCACACCTTCTAGCCTTCCATACACACACTTCCTACAGCGTAAATCACACCTTACATATCAACTTTTCGTTTGCCCCACTGAGTCTAAAAGAATTGAAGCTGTGGTTGAAATGGAGGTGGGGGGAAATGGGTCCCAGAATTCAGCATCTGTTGTAAAGCAGGAGTTTGTTGAGTCTGGTGGTGGAGAAGGGGAGACTGAGTTGCTAACTACCTCTCTACCTTCCCTGTTTCTCTTCCTCTTGGCAGTTTCTCTCAATAGAGCCAGAGGGAAGGTTCAGTGAGTCTCCACATGTCCTTCCAACCACAACTTCTCTCATTAGGTTCTCTGTGGGGCATGCATCAACTACTGGGTTGGCAGGTGGAATTCTCCACTCTAAATCCCTCAGTCTGCCCTACTGTTGGGGCCTGGGAAATCTCCCGCTGTCAGGTGCTGTCTTAGCCCTTCCCATTGAGCTCTTCCCTGCTAGCCATGGACCAGTTAGCAGGATCCCTTCTTCTCTTCCTTTGAGGACAGTGAGACTCAAAGAGAGGGAGGCTCATGAAGAAGGGTGCAGATTCGGGAATGAAATTAAGTACCTACATCCCTCCTGCATGAATGCGCCTTCTGCTGCTTGCCAGGGCAAGAGGGAAAGGGGATCAAGTAAGACTGCAACCAAAAACCAGACTCTTATTAGTCAATACGAGAGCTGGAGTGGGGCGGGACTGACTCTTCATTTCAGCACATCCCAGTAAAGTCCTGGTGTATTTGGCTCTCAGATTTAAACCCAGAATTGCTTTTCTGTTAACTCTATGACAATTTCAGGACAGAGTATAAACTGGTGTAACACCCATCCTGAAGCCAGCGGAGAAGAGTATAGCAAAGAAAGCAAAAAACAGGAGATAGCATTATGGCCAACCTGCCAACCCCAAACATTCAAAAATCATTAGTCAGGACTAAAACAATTATGAAAGATTGGCTTAAAAAAATCACAAGATTTCACAATAATAAAGTATGCCATCGAGGGTTTGAGTCTTTACATTTTATGTTTTCAAGCTTTTCTCTACAACCATGAGAGCAAGTAACTTAACTTAAAAAACTAAGTTTCTCACATATTCACTGGAGTGGTAACTTTAAGAAAAATACCAAACATTGTGCAACTTATGATGATACAGTTGGCAAAAGTTAAAGTAGGCCACCCCTATACTTTAATATTATTCTTCTTGATAAGACAGTCTAAAATGGTGAAGCTTATACACTGATAAGTGGAGTCTAAGCAAATCTATCTCACATATCCCCACTAAATTTGGCCCCTTTGTACACATCACCCCGGCCTCCAATAAGTCAGTCTCTCCCCTAATCCCTCCATAGACCTTCAGTAACTGCTCTGCAAAGTACAGGGGGTAAATGTATAGTCTTAAGGACAATGTTAAATATCACAGTTTTCTGAAATGATTGGAAGGATGTTTGATTATTTGCATAGCAAAGCTTTTTTTATTTTACTATCTAATTCTGGCTGTACAGTCTGTGCTGACAGGTAATTAAGTGAATTGCTTTGAAACACTGCTTATAACAGCTACTTTAGCTACTAAATTTAAATGGCAGTTTACAGCATGTATCATCACAATGGTTGCAATTTATAAAAAATCCATTTTTATTTTGTTAGGTATAATTAGAATTAGTGGCAAAATGTGCCAGACTGACAAGCTGCTGCTGTCTCCCCTCTACCCACAGAACAGGTTTGGCAAAGCCAGTGATATTACAATCTTCCCCTACACTTAGCTATCAATGTACCTTACCCTGTGGTGTACTGAAAACCGTTAAGATTGTCCTCATTTTAAATTTTATGGGGCTTTCCTGGTCCTGTCTACTGCCTAGGAACCTCTACTGGGAAGCCTTTGATCAGTCTGGAAGTATCCAGCCTAGAAAATGGTGGGCTGAGTTCTGCCTTTCTCTGCCTTAGGGAGCAGCCTGCTTTGTCTGTCTCTGGTTTTGGGTTATCATTCTGAAGTTTAAGAAATAAAGTAGTGTTATATTGCAAATTTCAGCAACAGTACTTTATGTTTTTATCTAAATTCTGTTTGCATGCCAAGAACATAACACACCCTGGACCTGGAGAGACCATCTTCTCAAGATGAAGAAAGAGTTCATGCCCATTCAAGCCCTGGACTGTCTGCTGAGACTATCAAAAATGTAGCTAGTTAGTACCAGTTGTGAACAGGGGTGACAGTTTGGATAATTTTGGTGGTGCCAAGAACGGGTCCTAGTCCCCCCCCCCACACACACACACACCTGCTTAAGGCTCTGGAAGGGAATTTGGGTGCAGGAGGGAGCTTGGGGTGCAGGCTCTGGGAGGAAGTTTGGGTGCGAGAAGGATGCAGGCTCTGGAATGGAGTTTGGGTGCAGGCTCTGGGCTGGGACAGGGTTGGAGTGCAGGGGTGAGTGTGAGAGGGGTCTTGAGGTGCTGGATGCAGGAGGGGGTTTGGGTGGTGGGTCTCGGAGAGAGTTTGGGTACAGGAGGAGTGCGGGCTCTGGGAGAGATTTTTGTGCTGGGTGCAGGCTCTGGGCTGGGACAGGGTTGGGATGCAGGAAGGGGTGCAAGAGGGGGCTTGGAGTGCTCGGTGCAGGAGGGGGTTGGGGTACTGGCTCTGGGAGAGAGTTTGGGTGCAGGAGGGGTGCAAGCTCTGGGAGGGAGTTTGTGTGCTGGGTGTGGGCTCTGGGCTGGGACAGAGGGTTGGGGTGCAGGAGGGCTGTGGGGCAAGGGGCTGGGCCAGGAATTAGGAGTTTGGGGTGCAGCAGGCAGGCTGCCCTGGGGCTGGGGCAGGGGGCCAGAGAGGAGGACTCCACCCAGCCCTCTCCCCGCCTGCAGCAGTAAGCTCCAGGGGAGGACCCAACCCCCCCTCCCCCCAACACACCACACTCACCCAAGGCTCTTCCCCCGTGCAAGCTGCTGCTTAGGAGGTCCAGCCAGAATAAGCCCCTCCCCGCTCAGAGTCACTTGCTGGAGCGGTGGGGGCCTGCCATGCACCTCCTCCCCTCCTCCCTCCGCAGGCACAGCAGCCACCTCAGCCTGCCCTCGGTGCTGCTTCCTTGTAGCTGGCAGTGGCTGGCGAGGGACTTCAATGCAGAGCTGCAGGGGGCAGCCGCCCACTGCTCAAGGCAGGCAGAGATGCTCAAGGGAGG
Organism: Dermochelys coriacea; assembly: GCF_009764565.3. Taxonomy (NCBI): domain Eukaryota; kingdom Metazoa; phylum Chordata; order Testudines; family Dermochelyidae; genus Dermochelys; species Dermochelys coriacea. Next base: position 65,174,993 of record NC_050074.1, read on the forward strand.
CATGCGGGGGTGGCAGGTGGGGCTGGGGGACACTCCAGGGGAGGTGCGTGGGGCAGCAGGCAGGGCCGGGGGAGAGTCTCTGGCACCACAGGTCCATATAACTCATCACCCTGGTTGTGAAGGTGGTTTCTGCAGGGTCTAGGATTGCCATTTTCTCTAAAACATACTACTTTATAGTTCCAGTAAATACATCATTCTGATTCCTCAAGTTTAAGAGAAGTCTCTGTTAAAATGCTAGTCTGTATTCCTACAGAAATTTTTCTTAGGTTGGGTGAAACCAAAAAATTGGCTGCTGCCTAAAAATAAAGGAAAACAAAACAGTATCTTACATTTCCTAAGGCATTTTTCACACCAAAGGATCCCAAATTACTTTACAAACGTTCAACTATATTATCCTTTCATCCACCCCTGTAATGCTGTAACGCTGGGGTGGAATGTGGCCATTATTGAACAACTGCACTGGAACACTACACAACAGTGTTAGGAACTGAAGAGTAACCTGAAGTTGCAAGAATATTTCACTGTAGCTAGACAGAGCAGTTTAACCACAGCTAAAAACACTGAACCAGATTCTAAGCTCCTGTAAATCTATTGACTTCAATCAATTTACACCAGCTAGATCTCTGGCCATCAATATTCAGTTCACATTATTCCACAAAAGTTAAACAGCACAACACAGTTTTTTGGTGGAGTAATTGGTAATTCACCAGCACACACCCTTTTATGTAGTCACAGCCTTTTGGTGGAGTACTTGGTGATTCACCAGTCTGTGCCCATTCATTTTAACTTCAGCACGTTGTCAACTGAATATATAACAACTTTTTCCATTATGAGTTAAACTAAAATATCCCACTTCACCAGCCTGTAACTTGATTAGAAAAAAATGCATACGAGCCTAAATAACAGAATTTTACTGTCAGGGATTGGTTGTCTGATGAGCAGGAAAAAACAATATTTGGTTGAGACAGAATGGGGTTTGTTATAGTTAGGATGAAAAGCTGAGCATATGAAGTATGCAACATTTTCACAGGGATTTCTGTTATTAAAATAGTCTTACTCAGAGGACCTATAAGGATGGCCTTTAGTTCAGGCCTTGTATTTTGAGCTCCTTGGATTGAAAAAGTGAACATGGAGCATCTTTAATCCTTCTTAAATGATCCACATTGCCTGGCACATAAAGAAGAGTTTCTGGGTTCAATAGAAGTTTGACACAGCCCTCCCTCCTACACAGATTTCTCATGTGGTGTGACCTTTGAAGATGGGACACTCAGTATGTGTGGGGAAGCAGGCAGGTCTAAAAGGGTCTTCCCAATAGAAAGCCTGAAAATATTTTGAATGGTTAAAAGGTTTAAATCAAAGTGTAATTATGAAAGCTAGGCACAGCTTCCTACTGACACATAGAGATGCAGATTTAATCATAATCAATTAACATAATATGGCTCTTTTAGTCCCACAGCACTTTACAAATTACATACAGAGTACACAGGAATCATTTCTTCCACCATGGAAATGTAAGCCACTGGGGTGTGTCACAGCATGTGTCTAAGGCCTTGATTCAGTAAAATTCTTGAACACATGTTTAAGTCCCTTTGATTTCAATGGGCCTTAACCATGAACTTAAAGTATGTGATTCAGTGTGTGACACAACACACTATAAAAAGTTTAGAACAGGAAGCTAAGAAAAATACTATACCCAACAGAAACTAAAAAAGCAGGTGGGGAGCAGACTAGATAAGCTGAAGCAGATCATAACTGCCCAATTTGGAACATTGAAGCTCACACCACTTGCATGTGAAGAAGTGCCATGTGATTTTTAAATGGTCACTAGTGATCAGAACCTCCATTCCATTTCGGATCTTAATGATGGCACCTCTAAAAGCACAATTCCACTTACAAGCACATAGGTTCTGGCGCTGGCCTGGCTTCGTACGGACTCCGGGGGGACAATGCAACCTACGGATTTACCAATGCTGCTCTTCCTTTGGAGGTCTCCCATCCAAGTATTGACTGTGCACAACCTTATTTAACCTGCTAGACCTGATGAAATCCCAGCTGAAATGTTAAAAAATATGCTTTGTTATTATTATTGTTACAACATTAATGAAATTAATCTCTGAATTAATAGTATTCTCATTTCTTAATATTAAAAAGTAGCTGAGTAGTCCTAATAATAATCTATTGTATATAAACTAAAGCTCTGCTCTATTCTGATGTGCCTGTTTTCTGTGGATATGGAAATAAAGCAATGGCTAGAACTATTTGTTTTCTGACCGCCAGTTTCAATAAACAAAATTCATTTCTTCAGACATTCTTTTAAAGCAAGATACAATTTTGTATCCTTTGGTGAATAGTTTAAATAGGGCTTCATTTAGTTACTGTCAAGATACTCATGTATTGGGTCATTAATATCTTTTTAATCTGTTACTCATAGTAACTAGGTCAAGACATGAAATAGCTATTGTGTGAAGCACAAAGGCAAAAATCAACACATCCTGCATTTTATCTTTGCACATACCAGCTCTGCTCTCCTGGATTTATAGGCAAGTGCTCAGAGTGTTGTTGTAATGTTCTTGAATTTAGGGCTTACAATTTTGGACCGGTTTATCTTATTGCACAATTCTATTGAGTGAGCAAGTTCTAACATTATGGGCCTGATTCTGCTCAACGGGAGACTCTCCTTCAGCAGAAGCACTATCATGCCCTACATGTGACATAGCACAGTCTACACTGCATGGCATTGTGACCTCAGAAATCAAATTCATAGGAACTCTACATACAGTGCTCCCACTGAAGTTTATGGGAGTTCCATGCACAAAAGCAGCTAACAGCATCAGATCAAAAGAATGTAAACTACAACTGGCATTTAAAAATTATACAAATAAGCAAATAATGCTGTAGGCAAGCACCAATATTTCTCTCTCTGGTGTATAAAAACCAAAACAAGGGCCCAAATACTAACAGAGCCAAAGGACTTTAGTTCTTTGTCGAAAGAGACCCAGACAGTAGTTCTGATGCATCCGATGAAGTGAGCTGTAGCTCACGAAAGCTTATGCTCTAATAAATTTGTTAGTCTCTAAGGTGCCACAAGTACTCCTTTTCTTTTTTCTTTACACACTTTCCTATGGCTATGACACCCACTCCTTTACTGACACAGCTTTAATGCCATCTCTCCTTTTGCGACAACTGCCAAATCTATCCTCTCGCTCTGACCTCTCCTCCCTACATCCTTAGCAGTCTCTCTGGTATATGCACCCAGATGTCCCACTGTCTTGGTAAACTCTGCAAGGCTAAAACTGGCCTTTATAACTTTGCAGCCAAACTCTCTCCCTTTCCCATCCTTGTTCACAGAGTCATCATCCCTTCCATAAATTCAATTTATGTCTCTCCCTCTCCCCTTTATCCAAACTCTAGCCACCTCATCACTTCTTCCTCTGAAATCTCACCAATATTTACCCTAAAATCCAGGGGCCTTGACAGCTCTTTTGGATCAACTGCTGCACCCTCCTCATTTCAAGTCTCCCTTACCCATGTCATCTATATCAAATGCTAAAACCATTTACCTCCCCCCATTCTGACTACTTCACACCCTCCTTCAGATTTCTCCGCCTGTTTGTATCTCTTACTTTCCACAACAAGTGCATACTTCTTCATCCCACTTTTAAAATCCCTGCATGGATCCCCAGTGCTTCCTCCCCAATCCATACTCCTTTCTCCCTCTCTCTTACCCCCTTCCCAAGCTGCTGGCATTGAATGTCACATTCATATCCTTCTCCAGTTTGTCATCTTCACAGTTGCTTCCATACATTATTTCCTTCTTTGAAAACTGTACAGCTGATATTTTTTTACTTAATCACTTGCCTCCGGCAGCATTAAGGAGCACACCAAAATTTGTGAGTCTTGAAACAAAATTGCAAGAGCTGGCAATGCTACTTATAGCACCAGATGCACAAACTGACTCTGTAACAGCAGCATTTCTTTTGAGTTCTGGGAGTGCCAATAGCATGTCTAGTGCATCACTGAAGTGAATGAAATGCTGCATTTCCATTGATGGGCGAGGAGAATGGAAAGGATTTTGCAAGGATGCAGACCAGTTCAAAAAAAGGAGAGAGAGAAATAAACTAGTGATTTCCCAAATCTTTTTAAGCAAAGGTTATGAAAGGGGAACATATTATACTAATATAATCATTTTAAAATGCAACCGGCAGTGATTTTTTTTAAATCTTGCCTTTTCAAATGACTACAGAGAGAAATTTACTTTATCATAATTACATACGCTAAACAAGGCAATTTCAGAGCAGAATTTTAAAATTCCCACTGATTCATTAGGCCATTGTGTAAAATCTAGAGGTTCCCATTCCCCTAGTTATTCCAACAGAAAATACCTAGCACCATGTGTAGTCACTTACACCTCCTCACAGTGGAAGTGAAATGGTACCACCAATATACCAGTAGGTGGAAATCTTGGATTTGATAGTACCTTACCCAAGTAAATAACTATATAAGGTACAAGGCAGCGGAGAATCAGAACAAAAGAGAACAGCAAGAGTGAAGTCTATGGGAGTTTTGAGATTGACTTCAACAGGCCCAGAATTTCACCCCAGGAGTCTTCAGAGATGATCTGATACACACTCCCCACAGAGTTCTGGCTCTCGGAAGGAGTGTAAATGCTACACAGATGTACACACAAACCAAAATTTCAAGAGGGGGAGTAGGCAGAAGTGAAGAAAGTCTGTCAAAAACAAACAAACAAACAAAAAACCCTGCTGTTCCCAGTGTCTGTGCCTGCAGCTCTTATATTCCTGGATTCTTGATAGACATCATTTAGCTGGCAACATGGCTGATTCCTGCTTAACTATATCATATTCAGATGTTTATACAGATATAGTAGTAATGATTTAGCCACATTTTACCTTAGACCAAGTGATTAGAAAATTTCATTGCAATTTTCCCCATTTATTTTCCTATTAAAAAGATAGTCAAGACCTCCTGGAATCAGCTGTTCCCACTTTGGGGAAGGGAGAAGACTTCCAGTTATTTGTCAAAATTATTCCTGCTGGTTATGTTTTATTTGTATAACTGTTTAAACTGCTCTTGCTTGTTTGCTGTATATTATAGTTTTGTTTGCCTCTGACATTACTTAATAAAATATGTGACCATCAAGACATCCAGAGTACCAAAACTGATTTGTTCAGAATTGATTAGTACACTGGACTGATTAAGTATGCTCAATCCTGAAAAGCAGTGTGCAATTTCAGCCCCACAAGGTAACATAAATGGTTTAATGCACTTTTCCTGTAGACTAGGTCTCTGCAGTCATATGTATCGGTCTGCAATGTAAAATGTTTCTCTCTGATGGAATATACAACAATTCTTAAACTGGATCATCCATTACATTTCTCCTAGTATATTTTGAATGCATCTAAAGATCTTTCTTGGGGTGCCTTTTCCGTTTACTCAAGTAAATCACACAATATAGCAAACATTTAACTGCAAGGACAAACCCTTACATGGAGTTTGAGTAGGATACATTGTAGAGAGGGCTGCATAGCCTGGATACCCGAGTTTCAATAAGGTTAAAGACAAATCACCTCTATGTAGCACATTAATTCTGAAAAGTATGAGTGCTTATAAATATTTTCACAGTGACTCGATAGAAAGGAAAACAGGGGTGTTTGATCTTTCTGAAATAACTTCTATTTTTCAAGTAAACTCAGAAAAGATTCAATGTACGAGCACTCTCCCGGTGCTAGAGTGACTTTCCAAACACATACAAATCATTAACATCAAATGCTAAGGAAGAATGGTTTTTTTAGGCTATGAACTGATGGCTCATGTAAACAGCCAACACAACTTGTGAAGCAGAGCCTGAAAGTTTGCATTTCCATCCAAACATTTCACATTTAAAAAGCAAAACTCATTAGACAAGTTAAACACTCATCTAATCCTTAAATAGCTAAAAATATATCTTGTTTCTAACAGCAGAGATACATTTGTTAGTTTCAAACATTTTGTGGACAGGTGAGATTTTTCACCAGGAATAGTCATGAAAAACAAGAGACGCTGTTATACCAAAAAGGCTATGAGCTTTCCACACAGCCCTCTCTGTTCCCACAGCCAGCTACTGAAGGTACAGAATGTGTGTTGGAATCCAAGCCCATAAAGTTCTTCCTGGCCCTTCTCATGAAAACAAATTCATAGGTCTGTGTCAAGGTTCCTTCCCCACTTTGAACTCTAGGGTACAGATGTGGGGACCTGCATGAAAGACCCCCTAAGCTTATTCTTACCAGCTTAGGTTAAACGCTGCCACCACCACCAAAGTGTCTAACAATAATAACAGGGGAGGTGCCCACTTGGAAACGTCTCCCCCCCCAAAAAATTCCTCCAAGCCATACACCCCCTTTCCTGGGGAAGGCTTGATAAAAATCCTCACCAATTTGCATAGGTGAACACAGACCCAAACCCTTGGATCTTAAGAACAATGAAAAAGCAATCAGGTTCTTAAAAGAAGAATTTTAATTAAAGAAAAAGTAAAAGAATCACCTCTATAAAATCAGGATGGTAAATACCTTACAGAGTAATCAGATTCAAAACATAGAGAATCCCTCTACGCAAAACCTGAAGTTACAAAAAGATACAAAAACAGGAATATACATTCCATTCAGCACAACTTATTTTATCAGCCATTTAAACAAAACAGAATATAACGCATATCTAACTAGATTGCTTACTGACTTTTTACAGGAGTTCTCACCTACATTCCTGCTCTGGTCCCAGCAAAAGCATCACACAGACAGAGAGAACCCTTTGTCCCCCACCCCAGCTTTGAAAGTATCTTATCTCCTCATTGGTCATTTTGGTCAGGTGCCAGTGAGGTTATCTTAGCTTCTTCACCCTTTATAGGTGAAAGGGTTTTTCCTCTGGCCAGGAGGGATTTAAAGGTGTTTACCCTTCCCTTTATATTTATGACAGCCTGTGTTTATGACATCATAAGGAGCAGCCACAAAAATAATCCTAATAATACATTTTATTTACTAAGCCCCTATCTGCCATGGAATTCTTGGCACTTTACATAAAGACGCCAATAAAACAAATCAAAAGTTTGTTTAAACATAAACATAAAGAAAACTATACCAATAAAATAGCAGAAATTGATGTCCTTCAATATATAAAAAAAAAATTTAAAGCCCTGATTGCATAAGGTTCAGTTTGTCCCCTTCCTGGAGGGCCAGAGAGAAGGCATCCCATGCAGCCAGGCCTGCCAAGGTGAAAAGAGAATATTTGGATATATCCACAGTGAGTTAAGCACTTTAAAAACCATTAGGAAGGCCAGGTATCTGCTCTAAAGTGTTTTTAATCTAGTTACACAACAGCATAAAAACACAGAAAGGAAAACTGAGGGGACCCAAACAGAGAGATTGAGCATAGTAATTGTTTGAGTAGTTGCATGACTTCTGTTCAGATTTTCTCCTAAAACAGAAGGAGTTGGAGATATGAGCAGTATCTCTTCTAGCCTGGACAGCTCCAAGATCACCAAATATAGATGCTATACTAATGGACACTTTAGATTAATAGATTTTAAGGCCAGAGGGACCATTTTGATCATGTGGACTGACCTCCTGCATAGCACAGGCCAGAGATAGGCCAATCATTACAGCATTATGCCCAATAACTTGTAGCTGAACTAGAGCACATCTTTTAGAAAGACATCCAAAGGCAGGATGTTTGAGAAAGGAATAAGACACTCTGAATCCCAGCCTTGTGCTTGAAAACCAAGACCATTCTTCCTTAGCATCAGCATTATGATTTCATTGCAGGATCAAGTACAAAGGAACGAGAGGACTGAAACAGAACATCTTTGTTTGAGCATAAATATCACTGATAATTAGTAAGCCTTTCATAGGTAATTTTGGCTAAGTGTAAGAAGTGAATAGATTTATTGGATCATGTGATAGATATTCTTACGTGTTCTCCAGTTCCTTAAACAATCTCTTTGCTGAGTTTAGTTCATTGGCTAACAGATTTTAATAGTGTAGGCCCAGGCATACTAAGAAGCAGGAGTGAATCTGTGCTATTTTCATTATTTGTGCCAGGCCAGGTGAAATCATTAATGTGGATAATGAGCTTCCATTTATGCAACAACTGTTATCCAAATGAATTCCAAAGTGTTTTATCAACAGACTGGACAGCCATAACTGTAGGAACCATTCTGGCAAGCTGAAGTGCAGCCACCTGTGAGGTGCATGCAACAGATACATAACAGTGCACTGCAACCCTAATAGTTTAGAATAGCAAGTTTATAATGCCAACTTCAATGCAGATATGACAGGCAGAATGTAATTACCCAAGCTGGAATGTGGCCAAGACAAAAATGTAGCATCCAACAATAAGTTTCTCCTTACAGCATTACTTATTGCTAAGAGATTAATTCTGAAGATGTGGAAATTTCCTGCAATGATGAATATTAGTCACTGGTACACTGTGGTCTGAGTGAGCTCACCATCCTACAGCAGATTCATTTCTGAGGAACCCATAATAATATATTGGCTTTGAACACACACACACAATCCAGACACTCAACCCAAAGCTCTTTTGCTCTGAGTACAGCTTTGTATGGCCTCATGACTTATTTCTCACAAGCACCCAGCCCTCTGTACTCATGTTAGAACACAGGAGAAAGAAGGGGGGAAGGGGGAGAGGACCGGCCAGATTCCGCTTCCCTCCTTCCTTCTCAAAAGTGGAGAGATATCCAACCCCCGTACACACTATGGGCCTGATTCTACCCCCTTATTCCTTTGGAGGCTCCACTGAAACTAGTTACAGAGTAAAGTGCTACTCAACATGAGTCAGGAGAGCAGATTCTGGCCCTCTGATAGATTGAGCTTTTCTCCTCTCCACTCTTGCAGGTCTCTTTGAGCTGGTCCCTGATAAAACAGCAGCCTGCCCTTGCTGAGATCCCCTGTTTATAACATTACAAGCAGAGTATAAGCATATGAAATCTCCCTCAAACCAAGAAGATAAAGGTCATAATTCAATTGCAGGGGATGGGGCAATACTATTACATATGTTATGCAGACATACATATTCTATACATTATTCTATGTGCATATGTATTTAACTAGACCAATCTGGTGTATAACTGAATCTGATCCCATTTGTATTCTTGAAACAAACACACTGAGATCAGTGACACAAGACATCTGGAGAGATCAGTGACATGAGACATCTGGAACTTGAGTTGGGACTTCTGTTTGCCACGAGCTAATTAGTCATCCTCCTTGAATTAACCACAGACAGACAACCTTTGGAGCCAAAAGGGATTGGCTTTTCCCCCTGTGTTATTTATTCTACTCCTTTGATGAAACTTCCCCTCTCTGTTGGGATAGAATTCTATTCTAAGGGATGTCATTTCAGAAAAATTTGGGTGGGGGCAGGGGGAGGAGAAGGCAAAGTTGTGTCAGTGTATAGAACAATATATGTGATTATAGTATAACCTGCGAAGTCTGGTGGGAGACAAAAAGTGGGCTAAAAGTGGAATACATCATGGAACATGTACAGCTATGAGAAAGTTGAGGGAGGGGGAAACTGACCCTCTTACCCCATAGCATAAGATGCCCCTTGCTATTCTCATAACAATTGAACTGATGGAATTTAAATTAATACTAAGAAGTTATCTCAAAATCAGAAAGATTGCTACTACTGCACAGAATATGGGAGGAGGACCACAAGGCATAATTCTGACTAGGGATGCCCTTTGCTGGTTTAGACTGCAAATTCTTCTTGACAGAGACTTAAGTGTTGATCACAACCATTCACTAGGTCATGCAATGCCATATTAGGTTGCTTTTAAAATAAAATAATAGCTGAAAACACAGGGTCCCCTCTTTAAGTCAGAGCTTTGCACACGCAAACATAACATTTGGCTCAAACCTTTACCCCTTCCTTCTACCATTTGTCACTATTGCTGATAGCCTAATACCGTATTTGCCTTCCCTTTGCTAGGAATTTAGAAAGAACCATCATTCCTGCTACATTACACCTTCATTACAACTTGTCTGTCCTCTAATCCCCAAGCAAGACTTTTTTGTAAATTTTCTTTTTAAACCAAGTTTTTATGTGAAAATTTGGAAGATCCCAATCAAGGCTCCTTAGTAGAAGCAGTTACATTACAGAGCTTTACTCTTGGCTGTATATTGGCAACAAACACAGCTATACATGTTGTATTTCCTTCCTGCTTTCTCACTAGCCTCCACTGGAAAGTGCTGCTTTCGGTGGTAGTAAAGCTGCAAGTCATCCATTCTGATGTAGCAAGGTCACAACACTGTGATCCAGTTATACCCATATTTATGCAAATCACATGAAATGACATTCTTGCTCTGCATAAACAAAGGGGCAAATCCATAACTCAGTAAGTGACATGGTGTAAATTAGTTTCTGTATACTGTATAGGTGTTGCAATTAATTTCTGTATATTTTAAAATGAGTGCAATACAGGCAACATGTGACAGTTGAATCTTTATTCTTACATCTAATATGTTATTATAGCATCAAATACCACTGCTAAAAGCTACAGCCATTAACTATCTCTTTGTATGATCACATGCTGTACTATGTGAAAGAACATGATGGAGCCATACGTTTTCACATGACTACCCTTTCTTCACATGATAACAGATTGTCACTTGGTGCTATGTATGCTAAGAGTGCTCACATTTTTATAGCTTTCGGTCTCAATCACACAGTTGGTTGTTACCATGCTGAAATGTGTTGTTGCTGAAGGTGGGCATAGGGATTCTGTTTACCAGACACCTGCTGGTAAAATAACATGAGTTGAATCACCTGATGTCCAAAGATACCAAAAATTTATAGCTCCAAGATCATATAGTTTTAGCTTTCTTGTTCAAAGCCCTAAATGAACTGGGTCTTATGTCCAGTGACACAGTAGATTCAGAGAGAAGGGAAATTCTTTTTTTAAGGGGTCAAACTGGCTCACACACCTCATATCATCTAGAGCTTCAGTGTCTGAATTGTCCCCGCCTCCTAGCCCAAGAACTACCACGGACCAGTCCCCTGCAATGGGATTGGGGGTAGGAGGGTGGGTGGTATAAAGGTCATTTTATTTAGCAAAGATGTAGCACCATAGCACCATGGTTTCATTTAAAATATATCATTTATTTTTAATCTCTTAGGCCTTGCTCCTACAAATACTTAGGTAGGCACGTGTTTGCAGGATTGGGGATTTTATTTAATATTTTAATTCCTGAATGTTACAGCTGCACCACAGAATTCCAAAAGTTTGAGATAGAAAGGACATTAAATCATCTAGCCAATCTCTGTGCCAGTTACCTAAAGAGTGGGCAAATTATTTGAATCACCCAGCAGAACAGACAAGCCATGCTTCATGACTGTGGGCAGAGATCGCTCCCTGGGAATAGCCCCAGTCACTTTGCTGCTGCTCAGCCTTCTGGGAATCAGTACCCCTGACAAGCATTTCCCCCCCCCCCCCCAGTGAGGTGTAAACTACCAGCCGTGTTAACATCCAGCTGGGTGCAGACCCCCATTCTTAGCCCTCAGCATCACAGTGCAAGCAAACCCCAGCTACAGACCCAGCTTGTCCCATGAGCTGGCCAGGGATGGGGGATAGGGGTGGCTATGAGGCAGGGAGGAAGCCCACCCTGGGAACATTCCCAAGCTGCAGCTCTGCTCTGCACACCACAAACCCCGCTGGTCCAGCAGGGATTTCAGCAGGCTGCGCCGGTGCCAGCAAGCACTGTGTGCAGGGGCTGGGTGGGACAGGAGCAGCTAACAAGGGAGTTTTGCGAAGGAATTCTCCAGGTGAAGGAGGAGCAATTATGTGACCCTTGGGGTAAGTTTGTTGTATGTAGTGTGTGTGTACTTGCTGCTTGACTGAAATATACCATATGATCTGTTTGTTTGGGGGACTGTGTTCTGAGCCTAACAGCCTGCTAGGCAAAGCTGAGAGCTTCTTAACAAGGCTTTGATCCTTAAACCTTTTAGCACCCATCAACCCTTAACCAGGGATGGGACTACTCAGGAAGACCAGGGCTTTAAAAAGCCCGGTCCTAAGAGACCAGAGGAGCTAGCGACCAGGAGCGGCTAACAGGAGTTTTGTGAGGGAGTTCTTATGTTCTTAGGATAGCCCTGCTTAAGAGATATTTCATTTGAGAATTTAATCACAAACATTTATGGGCTAACAGTAGAAAAAGACACTGAGAGAATCATATTTTTTTCATTTAAGTAGGAAAGTGGGATTACAACCATACCAAGTAGTGGGCTACAAAGATTATTGAATAAAGCTGTGCAAGAAGTGGTAGACCTACAACCAGAAACATCTCTACGCTCTGGCATTCTACAGGCTACTCTGGTACTTCTGCTAATGCAATTCACTAAACTCTTAAACTTCTCTTCCCAAAGTTCAGAAACAAAAAGAGTTCATTTGTTTAATTCAAGCCTTTTGGTTAAGAAAGCCAGTGATTTAAAACAAACAAGCACATCAACCAAAAACCCCTCCTTTCCTCACAATTTCATCCACTCTGATGATCTTTGGTGTTTTCTTCAGGTCCCAGAGTTATACGATTATGGGAGAATCTCAACTTTTATTTAAAAATATCAAGGTAAGCACTTTCACAGGCTATTTCTGCAGTCCACTAGTCTTCAAGATACCTTAATAAATTGCCAGTAAATTTATTTAAGGAGTTAAAGGGTTTTCAAATGCCAGCAAGATAAATTCTGCTGTTTGATAGATATGCAAGTCTCCCACTGAATTAGAATTTGGCTCATATGCTGGTAGTAATAGTGACCCAATCTTTTCCTATTTACACTGGATGAAAGGGGTACTTTGAATAAGCAAACCAATAAACATTCTGTTTTTTAGCAACTAGCTACCAGCAGTCAACCAGTATCCCCCCTCTCTCTGTTCCACAATCAATCATACTGCATGATATGGGCCCTGCTGTTTTTTCCCCATCTCTGCTCCTAGTCTTTTAGGACAAAATGCTTCAAGGAAAAATTTCCATCACATGAGGTTCAAAAGCAGCTATTCTTTTCTCACTGTTCTTTGAAATTTTGATTTGCCCCTTTCTAGTTGCAGAAAGAAGAAAAGATGTTGTAGTCTTCTGTATATCATACAGTTTGTTATACTAGGCCACTGGCTGTCATACTCTTCCTAATGTTGCTAGGTTTATTTGAACCTGGGAATAGTTTTTGTGCAGTTTTCTGTGATGCCCATTCAGTACTTTGTGTTACTACATTATGGGGATAAAGTAGGATATTACTCCATGCATTACTTTTAACCTACACATCTGATGCATCTACCCCTTCATTTTCTGTCATCCACTTCCTTTGCCTGGATGCCTGTCATTGCTCTACTTTGAAAGCATACGCCAATGCATTTGCAGTTATCCATAGGTAGATTTTCTATGGTCCCTCTCCTCTTGTGAGGTGTGAAGTTGCATCAGACACAGGGAATATATTGCAGTCATAGGGATAGCATGAGAAAAGATGAAGATGTTTATGTGAGATGGAGACAAAGGGAGCAACAATGTGAGTTAAATGGGGAGAACCTATGGGATGTGAGGAAGAGAGGCAGGATACCAGATATATGCAGGAGTGGCATAGCAAACAGTCATCACTGTGAAATTTTGGAGGCTCTTCCCATTTCCATCACAAATGCAATTTTTTTTTATTATTATTATTCCAGCCTCACTCTGAACACTCTGCTAGCATTACCACTTTCCTATAAAGCCTTCAGCCAGGAAGCTAAGAGACAAAGTAATCTTGCTTTTGCCTTCAAAAAACAATTATTTCACTTCCATCATTTGCTAAGTCTCTCCACCAACCAAGTAGTAAACATGACAGTATTTTCTGCTCCTAAACCCAGTCATGTTCCTGCCTCGCCTGCCAGCTTCCTTTGTTAGGAGCTTTCTACATGTTCCTTGTCTTCACTCATTGGTTTAGTCACATGGTCTCTGGCCTTTAAGTCTTATCCATGTCTGCGTATATAGGAACGTTCATTTATTGTATGTACTGGAGAGGATAGTATAGGTATGATGGGAAACAACAGGTGGGAAACTCTTGTGCTCTTGCTCTGAACAGTTATTAAGTCATGCTGGCCTAGCTTGGGTAATTATACACAGGATTTAGGGCATACACAGCTAAATGTTAAAGTATTATTTGCTAGCGGATGAATGCAGTTATATGATCTCAGATTGGCATTTGAAAAGCTAAGCAATGTTGGCTCTAACAACATTAGAGTGTGCAAGGATGATGCATCTCCAAACATACAAGTGTTGAAGGAAGTGGTGTTGGTGATTCAGTACTAAAATCAATCCCGCACAATGACGCTAGGGACCACTGTGCTGCTGCAAGGGACATCCTTCCATAGAGATATAAAACTGAGGTTCTGATATCTTGTTTATCAAAGATCTGATAGCCTGTGTATGTGTGCAATTTATATTTACTTATATGAGTAAGGATTTTAACTTTGGTGACCTGACCTGCCTACCTATTTCCATGTGCTGTTATAGAGATGCTGCATTCTACCTCAACGGTGGCTGTACTTCAATGTTATTCAAGTAATTTCTCTCTCTCTCTCTCTCTCTCACACACACACACACACACACACACACACACACACACACACTTACTTTTCTCTGAATTCTGTTATCGCTCAGCTCTTTTATTAACTCCCTTTTCCAGTGTAACCCATTGGCTTTTTTGGCAGCTGCTGCATCATATTCTCACTATTATATATAAGTTTATATATATTATTCAGTTTATATATATTATTCAATTTGAAGAGTGCTCTGGGATCCACTGGGATAAAAATCACTATTTAAAAAGTACTGTAGCTTATTATTAATAAATTCATAAATCCAGGGGAAATTATTTTCCTTTGATTATCAGCATAGAGGGGAAATCTGAAAGTGACAATTCTATGGCTTCTTAATTTAAAGACCTGTTGGGGGGAATCTGTACAAACTAAAATAAAAAGTTTTACAGAATGAGCTTACCTTTCAGGCTGCCTTGCCTTAGTTTATATGGGAAATATTTTCTCATTACTATGACTTTAGAGGCAAATAAGGAAAAATAAAAATGAACAGGGTTCAATTTGAAAGCCTGAGCAAAAAATTAGATTCCAAAACATATAATGCCCCTGTTGCCCTCAGGGCTCCTTATGCTGCTAAAGAATAAAACACTGAGTTACAATATTTCTAATGCTGCAGAATATACAAGTCTCTGCAAGGCATAATTCAGTGCCTGGGCTAGGATTTTTTCTTCTTTTAATTATTAATTTCAGTGGCAAAATTGAGATTCACTTTCCTGTAAGCATAATCTTATCTATGGAAACAGTATACTTGGGAAATCATAATGTCCCAGGCCTTTCTTTGTTATTAAACTCCTTACCTCTCCCGCAGCTTACACAGCTGTTACCAAGAGATGCATAACACTTAATGAACTAAAAACCTGATTTTCAAATGCTGGTAGCTCGTTGTATCACACAAGACTGACAATGGATGGTTTTGGAGCTGAAGTACTGGCATATTTCTGGCCAGTGATCAGTCACACTTACTAATAATTAGAGCTGAACCTAAGTTTGGTTCCTAATCTGGATCCCAAGTCTGGAGTATTTGGCCATTTCTACCAACAACCATAACAGAGGATATAGTTAAATCACTTCACAAGGTCTAACTTGTGAAGTGCTGAGGGACCTCAACTCAGAACCTGGCAAAATTGGATCATACTGCCAAATTTAGCCTTGGTACAGTTCATCAAAAGGCAGGCAATACATGTGTAGGTTTAGATTCACTGAGACCTTGTGCATCACTTAAGGTTCACTGAAGACTTCTGCACAGGAATTAATTTCAGTCTGAGAGCAGGGAGAGATAGGATGTTACAGTCTTCTGTATACCATACAGTTTGTTACACTAGGCACAGACTGTCATACTATTCCTAACGTTGCTGGGTTTATTTGACCCTGAGCTGCTTTGCCTTTGTTTGGTTCTAGTCTCTCAAAGCACTAGAATTCCAACTAAAACTGGAACAAATATTAGGCATTTGTTTATGGAGGCAAACATTCCTTTGCCTTTTAATATTTTGATAGGAGAGAGGTAATCCAACATAGTTAGCTGAATCCCGGAGAGTCTTTCAGACATCTAGAAACTAATCCTAAATGCCACATTGTAATGGATTATTGCTGCAATGCACCGACTTTGGCTTGTGTGTAGGTAGTTCAACATAACCTAGTGAAAAGGCACACAACAACTGAACCACTGGAACAAGTCTTTTCATTAAGCCAAAGAATGGCTCTTCTTAGTGAAAAGAAAGAGGGAAAAATGAGAGGAAATGGATGTGTAACCTAATTGCTGCTTGGCTGCACAAACTGCAGAGCTTTTAGGTCTAGGATGACATCCGTATCTTATTGGAAAATGAATCAGACTAAAAAAAAAGAATGAATTGTTTTGCCATTAAGACAGGAAAAATAAAACAGTTAGTGAGTGGTATACAGAAGCAATACAATACCATTTATTTTTATAAGGCATCCTTTATACACTGTATCAGATCTTTATAGTACCATAATTTAGAGGAAAGTACAAGGGAAAAAAGACGTGAAATAATATTAACATATCTAAATTAATCTAGATGATGGGTGGGTCGATGAGTAGGTGTGCATGTCCTGTTTGTTTGGTAGGGCTAAGAGGCCCCAGTCAAGATTTCCCTAGATATTGTGGTTAACATTTTCAAAAGCTAAATGATGTATGAGCCTAAAGGAATGTCTACACCAACACTTAGTTTACGGCAAGATGTGGTATAAATCTACCCTGCAGTAGCCTGCACACTCTAAGTGTCCATGTGAATCCTGTGACCCACGCTGAAAGTTCCATTGTGCATTTTGAGCTAGTCCCATTTCAAAACAGGAGTAGATCAGAGCACACTATGGAACTTTCAATGCATGTCAACGGGATCCACATTGACATTTAATGAGTGGCAGGCTATGGCAGGGCATATTTACACTCCAGTTTGCCACAAGCCCTAAATCATCTGGGCACTTTTGAAAATGTTACTCAGAGTAGACATGTTAAAACACAGTCCCTGCCCCAAAGAACTTAAAATCTAAACAACACATCATACACAAAGAGGCATACAGGAACTTTCATTCTACTTCACTCTGAACAGTTTTGCTGTATCCAAATTTGCTATAAGAAGTTTTCACTGTATTAATTTATCTCCCTGTCACAGTGTCCCAGAGCATCTGCCCTTTTGACCTGAAGCATCTAATCTCATTGTCATATGGTGCCAATAAAATACAGTCCCCTTGGAGGCTTCACAAGGTAATTACAGTTACTGGTTCTGAGAACTACTTTGAAGCTGAAATTGTTTTATATTATTTTGAGGGCTTTTTTGGTGACCCTTGGTGACCAATCAAATTATCTTTTCCCTATTCTTCCCTATTCTTCGTAGTTGCATAATTATAAGTACATACACATTCCTCACACATAATTCCGGCTGACATAAATGGAAGTTGTCCACATATGGATGACAGAATATGGACTAAAGTATTTAATCGAAATAAAACACCCTCACAAATTGACCCCATGCTCAGGACTATAAAAGACAACAAATTGCCCTCGTATTTAAAAAATAAAAAAAAAACTTGGTTGCTTACAAAGCCTCCTGGCTAATGACATAATCCAAGCAACCTCCATAAAGTGACATCTGAACCCAGGGTAGCTGACAAGTCACCATTTCATGATCTGTATTCATCACGTGTTATCAGGGACCTGTAGTAAAATTTTGTAAAATACAGTATTTCTTGTTCTAACCAAGCTCACAAGGAACAGTTTTAAACAAACCTCAGTTACACTGCTTTTTTAATTGAAAAGTACTATATCTTTTAAGCTGTTAATTTCTAATAGCAATTTCCACCAATAATCATATTTTTAAAAGCAAACATTAGCTCTTTATTCATTCTTCGCCACAGATTCTATCAGTGTGTCAAAAGTATTATAGCAATTCAATTAGCCCCAATTTAACCAACTTAGTCAGAAGGGGTGTTATTGCAAAGCTTCTGTTCTAAAATGTTCTAGTATGCACTTTTCTGAGTTATGGTACATTTTAAATGTCTAAAACAATTAACATGTTGCCCTTCATATTTAATATGCAGTGTTACAGAAACGATTTTTGTCTTTCAAACAGAATACAAAAAATAAAAATATTGTCCAGCTCCTAGGACAACCATAAAGTTATTTGGACAAATAAAATTGAGTTACTTAGGATCTGATTTCTTACATATGCATATGCTAGAACAGCCACTTCAGCAAATAAGCAACAGAAAATCCCTGACAAAGAATTAAAAGTTATGAAAATGGAAAGATTGTTAATTAAAACCAAGGCAACATACTGAATACAGAGCTCGGCTTTTCAGTCACTTAGGGTATGTTCACACTGAAGAAGAAGAAAAAAAAAAGCATGTTCTTAACTCAGGTTAAATAACTCTAGTTAAAACAGCAGTGAAGACAGCAACTACGGTGAGCAGCTCAAGTACAACCCTAGGTTTCACCTTCCCACAACCAGTGGGAGAAAACTGCAGCAAGGAGCTAGCCAGACTCCAGAGCAGTGGTTCTCAACCCGCGTCCTGCTTGCAGCCCAATCAGTATACAGCTGTGGCCCATATGACATCCTCAGAGCCATACAGTAGTATATATATTGTGTGTGCGGCCCACATAACACATAGAGAGTTGCATATGCGTCCCACAATGGTAAACAGGTTGATAACCACTGCTCCAGAGGGTAGGAGCAGAAGCAGCCAAAGCAGAGACCTCTTATCTGGAGATTCAGGGAACTTTCTACAATTTTGAGTGGACTTTCTCTGCCCTGTGCTAATTGGCTGTTTGCTCCCACCGCTCCACAGTCTCTTTACCTCAGCTTCACTGCACAGCTGCCCTTCTCACCCTCTTCTCCTCTACTCTGTCCCCTTCTCCCCTCTCCCTTCAATTTTCTTTCCCGTTAGCTCATCCCCTTTGAACTAAACCCACTCCAAAAAGAAAGAAAGAAAAAGGAAAAAAGAAAAACCTTCATGGAACTAACATGACATTTGCTGCAGTCACATTGTTCACTCTGCTTGTGTGTTCTATGCCTTCCCGCACCCTGGGTCTGTCTGTCCATTTAGATTGCAAGCTCCTTGGGGTAGGGACCATCTACTACTTTGTCTTTGTGCAGTGCCTAGCATGCTGGGACTCCATTATTGGCTGCTCCTTAGACTCCACCATAATCAACATTATCGATTAATAATTTAACTCGAGCCAATAATCAGAGTTAAAAGCAGAGTTGCTGTGTCTTCATGGACATTTTAACCCAAGCTAACCCGAGTTAAGAATGTACTTTTTAGCAATGTAGACATCATTCTTGATGCCAAAGACCAAAGCCTACCTTTATTAGCATCTAATCAATTGATTTCAGTGGGATTATATGGATGTGTCTGAATTCAGAATTTAGTCCATTAAAATCAACTGCTGAGATAGTAGAGAATCAGGCATGTTTCCTGTCTCACACTTTCTGTGGCCCATTACAGCCACACAATGTGAGTGTGATATACTATCAGAATGGTTACATTTTGTACCAACTTTGCACAAGCACAAGTGAACAATAATGGAGCAAGGAAGTGGAGAATCAGGGCATAGGGATGAAAAAGGCTTATCATATAGAGCTAGTGGAGAACAGGAATTCCATTTTGTGGAGGATTTTGAGATTCTGAATTTTATTTTTATGCCAAGTTGGAACAACCCCCCCAAAATTTTGAAATTCTCCACACAGCTCACCACCTTGGCCCATTATCATTTCAGTTTGATCAAAATGTCTCATTTTGTTTTGATTTCAAATCTGTTTTAATGTAACACAGTCTGAAAATATTTTGAAAGGAAAAGACATTTCACAGGGAAAAATGTTTCATTCCAAAAATATAAAAATGAAACGTTTTGACATTGTGAGAACCTCATCCTCCCCTCCCCTTTTTCTCCACTCTGGAATGAAATTTCAGTGAAATTGAGACAATTTTGGGAACCATTTCGCTTTTGACTGAACTGCGTGTTCTGACAGAAAATGGTCCAATCCACTTCCACACATCACTACACCACTCACCCTTATTGTTGCATCATGAGTGTTTCCTATCATGCATTTTCTAGTACTTTCTCTAGGTTCATCAGTCTTTGGTCATAACCACTATTAGTTATTATTAAATTATTACAGACCTATACAACAGTGCTAAAAAGTATCTGTCATTTCTGCCAAAATAGTAAAGAGCTATTGGCAAGCAATATTCAGTGTGCACGCTTTTCACGAATAATCTAGTATACAATTTGTTTCTGCTTCTTACACTTAAATGGACACTGGCCAAATCATTTTAAATAATGTAATTAATTTCTTAATATGAATGAATATTTAGTCCTTTCAGCTTATGGTCATATTGGGTTAGTCCAATTTATTATGGTTTGGAGATGTTTGGCACCTTTCATCTAAGGATTTGAAAAAGCTTTTCCAAGCAGCAAGTGATGAAGCCTCACAACCCTGCTGTGAGGTAGGTAAGAATTATTGTCCTAATATTATAGATAGGCAAAATGAGGCAGAGAGAAATAAAGACACACAAAAAGGTAAAAAGAAAAGGAAGACTTGTGGCACCTTAGAGACTAACAAATTAATTTGAGCATAAGCTTTCGTGAGCTACAGCTCACTTCAAAAACAGACTCCAACG
Source organism: Dermochelys coriacea (assembly GCF_009764565.3). Lineage (NCBI taxonomy): Eukaryota > Metazoa > Chordata > Testudines > Dermochelyidae > Dermochelys > Dermochelys coriacea. The sequence goes on from NC_050074.1 coordinate 65,195,757, forward strand.
AGAGACTGCTGAATTGGAATTAATTTGCAAACTGGATACAATTAACTTAGGCTTGAATAGAGACTAGGAATGGATGAGTCATTACACAAAGTAAAACTATTTCCCCATGTTATTTCTCCCCCCCCCACCCCACCCCCCACTGTTCCTCTGATATTCTTAGGTTTCAGAGTAGCAGCCGTGTTAGTCTGTATTCGCAAAAAGAAAAGGAGTACTTGTGGCACCTTAGAGACTAACAAATTTATTAGAGCATAAGCTTTCGTGAGCTACAGCTCACTTCATCGGAAATGCATCCGATGAAGTGAGCTGTAGCTCACGAAAGCTTATGCTCTAATAAATTTGTTAGTCTCTAAGGTGCCACAAGTACTCCTTTTCTTTTTTCTGATATTCTTGTTAACTGCTGGAATTAGCCTACCTTGCTTGTCACCATGAAAGGTTTTCCTCCTTTCCCCCCCCCTGCTGCTGGTGATGGCTTATCTTAAGTGATCACTCTCCTTACAGTGTGTATGATAAACCCATTGTTTCATGTTCTCTGTGTGTGTATATAAATCTCTCCTCTGTTTTTTCCACCAAATGCATCCGATGAAGTGAGCTGTAGCTCACGAAAGCTTATGCTCTAATAAATTTGTTAGTCTCTAAGGTGCCACAAGTACTGCTTTTCTTTTTATTTATTTTTACAAAGCCTAAGAACAATAGAAAATGTTTTTTTACAATAATCTAAATTTTGGGAGGGGGGAATTGAGTTGTTCAGCAATTCAAAACTACAAAAGGATTGTGCTTGAAGAACAAGTTTTCAAATTCTATGCAGATGGACACTTGCTATGAACTATCTAAGATACTTTGTTATTTCCAATGCATCATTAATACACTAAATGTATTTAATCCATTCTGCAAACAAGATACAGTTCCCTAAATTTTCTTAAAATAAAATATAATAATAATGCCAAGTGTTTAAACCATAATATTACATGAAGTCTATTTGCCTTTATAAATTCTGCTCTGAACAAAAGCAGACTGGTGAACCCTATAGCTCAGTGGTTTGAGTACTGGCCTGCTAAACCCAGGGTTGTGAGTTCAATCCCTGAGGGGGCCATTTAGGGATATGGATGTTTAATTGGGGATTGGTCCTGCTTTGAGCAGGGGGTTAGACTAGATGATCTCCTGAGGTCCCTTCTAACCCTGATATTCTATGATTCTATGATTTTTGAGCTAGGTTGTTTATTATCTGCCATATACTACACAATGACATTATGGGTGTACAATGTATTTCATGTTTATTTTGGCTCAGATCATTTCACCTGTTCTCCTCCCCCATCATTGTTAGCATCAGCTCAAAAGTCAAATGGGTACATTTTAGATACAATTCATGTATTATTAATTGTTATCTCTAGCCTTGTCTCCCAGGCTTTCAAAGAAATAGAACATTGACAGGCACCCTGAATCTTTCCTTTCTTGGTTACAAAGAGAGAACCTTGACACTGAGATATTTTCCTCTTAAGAACAGAATACTACATTCACGAATAATATCTGGGAACAGCATGTGTTGTTCAAAGGAATTAAAAATAGTATAATCTACAAGCATATGTTTAACTGGAAATCCTCAAGTTCTAGAAGTATCATTATTTTTTTGGACGCGTCCATGTGCTTTAAGATATGAATATTATACACCGTTATAGCAAACCTTTTTCACAACACAGTAATCAACTCTCTCCTTTGAGAGATGTGACAAATAGAAAAAGAAAAAAAAGATGTTTACTTATCTATAAGAAAAAAAAACCTTTACCAATTGAGGGAAAAAATTAGATACTTTTACATGGTGTTACGACCCATTTATGCAGATACACTGTATATATAAGACAGCTCAAGAACTCTCTTCAGTATGAATAGTCTTTTTATTACAGCAGTAGAGCAGTGCTCATCCAAGCACATCCTAAGAATGTTTACATATATAGATAGCAAATACTGTACAACAGGCATGGCTTTGTGACACAGAATCTCTTCTTATGAAATAAAAGATGACTCAGAACTAGTGAGGAGCTCATGTCTCCTTGTAAGTAAATAGATTAAATCTCATAACCTACAGCAACCAAAGCCTGAATTTATGCCAAAAATAGGAATTTTAATGGCTTAGTCATTTTTATAGGCCTTTTTGGTTTATTAGCAGTATCTAGTTGCAGTACAACATTGCACTTGCTGGTATCAAGCCCGTGGTGATGTTACTCCACTAGCAGCTTAGTTCAGCATTACTTACACCCTCTGAACTTCCTGTGGCTTCCGCCCGGGTTTGCATTTTTGAGTGTCCAGAATCTTATACTCCATTGTAACCACCTCCTGTCCCACATGCTTAGGGCTCTCCTGAGAATTTTGAGGAGGGTTAGAGATATAATTTTTTGAGATATAAAACACTCAGATGATTTGTTTTATGTAAAAAGAAAGGAGTCCACCAGGGTGGAGAATGAGGGGAGCTTTGATGTACATTCTGATGAATTTTAACACTTTGTAGTTCTTTGTAAAATGAAGATAATAACCTGCCATCCAGATAGAGAGGGGTCTAGCTGATATTACAGTGGTCTCTGAGTGAGAGAATCTGCATTCAAATTTTAACTTTGCTGAGTGGACTTTTGGGTATGCGTGACATAGAGGTATCCAGACAGGAATATTATACCTGTGTTCAACCATCCTCACGATATTTCCCTGAAGGGGGTCATGTCTGTTCTCTGCTATGAAATAGCTGATCATCATGGTTATTACAAGCTGTTTTTATAGGAAATATTTTAAGTAACATGTAAAATGTAGAATATTATGTTCTAAAACTGTTAGAGATGAGTGGAGGGAGTCTCGGTTACCGCAATCAAGAGTGAGAACATTCAACATCTTTCAACCCAGCCCAGCCTTGTTTTCACAGTCTAGCCCAGGCACAGTTCTAATCATTTACAAAGACAAGAGAATCCCAAGAAACTATTCCAGCCAAAGGACCTCCAGGGCTGAGCTGAAGTTAGTGAAATGCCCTGGTTTTGAATGGAGACAAAATGTCTGGGACTCTGTAACAGAGGGAGAAAGGGCCCAAGATGTTACCAATTATGGGGAGATACTCTGCTAGTGAGAATGTCTCATGAAAAGTGGATCCCAGCTCTCTGGGTTAGACAAGCACTATGCAAAATATCTTATTAGACAGGAAAGGAACATGTTAATAAATATAGGCTATAGATTGCATGTTATGCGGCATAGGGGGTGGCAGGGGGCTCAGAGCAGGGAGTTGGGGTGTGTGGTGCAGCAGAGGGTTGGGGTGGAGGAGAGGTGCGGGGTGCAGGAGGGATTCAGGCTCCGGCCCGGCGCCACTTACCTGGAGTAGCTCTGGGGTGGCAGTGGTGAACACCAGGGCAAGCTCCCTGCCTGCCCCGGCCCCACACCGCTCCAGAAAGCAGCCAGCACCACGTCCCTGAGGCCCCTGGGGGAGAGGGGGCAGAAAGCTCCACCCGCTGCCCTCGCCTGTGGGTACCTCCCCCGGAGCTCCCATTGGTCACAGTTCCCCGTTCCTAGCCAATGGGAGCTTTGTGGGAGATACCCACAGGCAAGTGCAGTGTGCAGCCATCTGCCCCCCATCCCCCAGGGGCCACAGGGACATGGTGCTGGCCGCTTCCTGGAGCAGTGTGGAGCCCATGGCACCATGGGGTTGGCAATCCTGCATGCCGGATCCAAAGCCCCGAGGGGCCAGATCCGACCAGTGGGGCCATAGTTTGCCCACCGCTGCTATAGGCACTCAATGGGCAGAAATTCCTCCCCAGTCCTGGAAGCACTCCATGCATGACACCCTGTCACACGATACAGTTGCCAATTTTGGTTGGACATATTCGTGGAGATTTCATCTCATGACATAATCTTTCATTTAAAATAATTTTTACTTCCTGGAGACTCCAGAACAATCCTGGAGGGTTGGCAACCCTATACTAGTATCAAAAATATTATTAGTGTTTGTGAATGGGTTGAGTCCCTAACCCCTCCTCAACATAGCATTCTAATTCAGGGTATGTGAGCTAACACACACTTCCTGGAGTTCGGATTTCTTACTAACTCAAAATCAGCCCGATATAGGCCAGCCCTCTGCACTAATTCCCATTAGACAGAAAGGACACTCCATTCCCTATATGTCCTGGCTGGAGATAATGTGACCCATCTGTTAGCATGATTCGGCAATAATCACCCTGAATCTTAATGAAGGGTTTTAACAAGTAAGCTGTGGTGACTGAACAAGAGTCCTGCATTCCTATACCCAGTGTACTAGAGTCTGCTACTTTTTTGCAGTACCCTTGATCTGTTTCAAAAATGAATGTTAGCCATTTCAAAATTAAACATTTTACTTTCCTTTATACATAAGAACATAATAAACGTGCAATCCCATGAAATTTGATCTTGTCGTTTTAGCAACAAACCACACAAGTTCCACTTTTGAAGTTTAGAATGTTACCAGAATTTCTCAATGTTTTTATAACCTGGTATTACACAGGTCTCTTTTCCTATTGTATATTAATGGTGGAGTGTCTTTATTTCTGCAGGCATTTTATACATTCAGTTCCAGAGATGTATTCTAGTTTTGTACAAAACCTCTCTATTTATGGCATAGGAGCTGCATGTAGGTCTTCTATATTTAAGCCATTACTTTTCTTTAAAGGAAACACTGAAAGACCATATACACCCACACGCACAAAGCACCTGTGCATGAATAACCCCCTACAGCCCATAAAGGGAATAAGTATAGCCATCTATGTCATATTCTGTTCAGAATAATCCCCACACATTCAAGAAAATGGAGAGTACCAAAAAATACCAAACAAATGCACTGTTCCTCACTTAACACACTATTAAAATTATTTGAAAAGCAAACGGCTTTAAACAAAACCCTTGTTTGTGTGGGAGCCATATCTCAGCCTCTTAAGCTGGAAGAAATTTAGGGCTAGACATGTATAAATACAGCAGGCTAATGTACCAGATGTTATTGCGTTGAAGCATTTGTAAAATTGTACATAAGCTAATAGCACATTGAGGTACTCTCTCCTGAGAGAGAGAGAGAGAGAGAGAGAGAGAGAAGTGTGCACGAAGGGGGAGGATGTTGAATTTATGCATAAATCAGTGAAATTCAGAGAACACTGCAAAATCAACATTTTCAAAGAAGGTGCGTAAACTTCAAGTCTTAAATTCATATTCAGGTACCTCAATAAGCGACCAAATTTTTAGAATGCTGAGTATCCAGCACCTCCCACTGAAGTCAAATGAAACTACTGAGTGCTCATCACTTTTGAAAAATCAGATCACTTATTTAGGTGCCTAAATATGAATTTAAGAGCCTAACTTCAAGCATCTATTTTTGAAAGTCTTGGCCTAAGTGCCATGTAACAAAAAAACAGAACATGTGGTACATGATGCACAATTTCCCATAGAAATCATGGATACTATAACAGAATTAATGTAAGAGTGCTATAATATTAGTGCAAAGTATAATACTGTTACAGCTATTACTAATTTAATCATCAGGGGAATTAAGTGTTCCATTCTTCTTCATGCAATGCACTAAGGGTCAGATTTTTAAAGGCATTTAGGCACCTAAAGATATAGATGGGGCATTTGAAAATCCAAATTAACACCTACCTAATTCTTTAGGAAGCTAAATACCTTTAAAAATCTGATCCTAAGTGATTTCTGTGTATAGAGTTTGTAAAGTTCTTTGTGATCTTTCAGGAGGGTAAGACATAGGGTAAAAATCCTGTTCCCTTTACTTATACAAAATCAATGCCATTACTTGCCCAATTAAGGGGAAGAGGATTTTGCCTTATTATAACCTAACAGATGAAGTAACTTTTCCCAGAGGAATGTTTAAATATCTTGCACACTACACAAAATTTTTAGACAATTTGGGGTATTTTGCATATTTTAGGCACATTGGACTAACTTCATCACTGGCATACTTCACTTGGAGTCAACAAGAGTTAGGATCAGCCAGTGACTCCTTCAGATCCCAAAATCTAGTCAATATAACAGGCACCAAAGCTAGGCATGTCTTTTTTTTTTTTTAAGACAGACTATTCCAACCGGAATACTTCACTACTTGGACATATAACTCACACCTCTCTCAAAAATATGGAAGAATAAGTGTGGACTATAGCCCTATAAATGTATGGTGAAAAAAACCAAACCAAACAAAAACATATATCTATTATAGCAAGGAACCTCAAATTATGTGAAAATAACCTAAGGTTAATAGCAGTCCATTGTTTCTGTTGTTGCTACAAATTGGCACACTAACAAATATAAGTATATATGGAATACAGGGAACCTGAAATCTAAAATTAAAGGCTGTGCCACATAATAAAGACAGTTTAGTGCAATTGCATAATCTAACAGAATGTTAGAAATATTCACTTATACAAAAATTAAAGGAAATGCAGGAAATCATCATTTAGTCAAAAGGAGTGGAGGTGAGTGTTTGTATCACATATAATCTAAGGGCCAGACACTTATGTAATGGGGAGATGGACTGTGAATAAGTAGTCTAGATGATTTAAATGATATATATGAGAAAGGTTTGCAGGATCATAACCCACAAACTGTTACCCCACAACCCAGTAGAAGCATATATTTATGATTAGCAAATAGGCTTTAAAATTATTAGAGCATAAGCTTTCGTGAGCTACAGCTCACTTCATCGGATGCATCCGATGAAGTGAGCTGTAGCTCACGAAAGCTTATGCTCTAATAAATTTGTTAGTCTCTAAGGTGCCACAAGTACTCCTTTTCTTTTTGCGAATACAGACTAACACGGCTGCTACTCTGAAACCTGACAAGAGACTTGTATCACTCATGGCTAAGGATAAGATTTTGTCACAGAGGTCATGGAAGTCACAGATTCTGTGACTTTCAGAGACTTCTGTGACATTTTCTCTTTCAACTTTAGCCCTGTGCCATGGTGGCAGAGGGCACCTCAGCTCTCAGCCGCCACCACAGCTGATGGGGACTGGAGCTGTTAGTTTCTCCCTTCCCTACCCGCAGCCAGCCCCCTTCCTTATTTTTAGTAAGTCACAGACAGGTTACAGGCTTCCATGAATTTTGTTTATTGCCCGCAACCTGTCTGTGACTTTTACTAAAAATAACTGTGACAAAATCTTAACCCATGGCCCACGTAGTCCAAATAAGACAACGCTCCAGCCACTGGTAAAAACAGTTCAATCATTTATGCCCAATGAAATACTCGTGCAAATTCACAAAAATAAATAAATTTATCAGCATATCTCTTCATAAAAAAAAATCTTAAGATGTTTAGGAAAAGCGCTATACTTTGAACCATTTTATTTGAAATACAATGGCCACCATTTACAATAGTTACAACAGAGTATCTGAACTACAATAGTATTTCCTTATATAGAGAATGGAAATTAACTACAGCATCTCTGATGCTCTTAGCAACCTTTGAACGTGTCTCTCTTTGAGTTTAACAAAATGGCTATCAAAGAGTTATTTAAGTATTAAAGTATTTCATGAATAGTGGATAGAGTGTAGAAAGGCAAAGTGCACAGAAAAAGGTAAGACAAATATTTAGCCATCATTTTTTTGGCCAAGAGAAAGACATATTCTAAACTTATTTCTCTGTACATTAATAAACCAAACAATAAATGTGTAACATGGTGGAATTTTATCTGATGGTTTTAGTGACAAGCCATTCAAGCTCCATTCTTCTGGTTTATAATTTTACCATAGCTCCTCAGTGGCATTAAGACCTGGTATTAATGGGTATTTGTTTATCCCATTATATATTAATAGTGAGGTCATATTGTTCGCCCATGTATCTTATATTCAGTTCTGCATATAAATTCCAGTTTTTCCATGAATACTGTATACTTGACAGAGTATAATTTATTTTAGGCCATTACATACACACAATTAAAGGACATACAAGCCTGAAGAAGGATTCCACTTTATGCACAATAAATGCAATACTACCTTTTATATAATGCTTTTCAGCCATAAATCTCAAAGCATTTTACAACCAAAAAAAAAAGTTTTATTTTTACTAGTTTTTACAGATGGAGAAACTGAGGAACAGAGAAGTGACATGTACAACTAGTACCCATGTTTATTAAAACATTGGCAAGGATACATGAAATGATGCATTTCAAATGCACCAAACTAAGGCCCCAATCTTGCAAATACTTTTACATATGTTTAACATACTTAGTGGGAGAAGTCCCAGTTAAAACAACAGAACTGCTTACAGTAGTAAAGTGAGGTGCATGCTCAACGATTTGCAGGCTTGGGACCTAGCTGCAAACATAAGCCCTAGTACTTCAAACTGATCCATGTGAGTGGAGACCTTTGTCCATGCATGGCTCCGTTGAATTCAGTGTGGCTCCGCAAAAGTGCAGATGCTCACTGTGCAGGATATGGACCATGGTAGATGTACTATCAATACAGTTTCAGCACCTAGATTTTCATTTCAAAGGGGCCAAGAAATAGTTAAAAATCTTAATGTGATCCCTCCCCCCCCCCCCCCACACACAAAAGTTTCTAACTTTTCTCCTGTAGCGTTAGAAACCCTAACATAACAGCAAAGGGCTAAGCTAGCACATGTCCAAGATAAGTAAAATACAAAAAGTACATTAATGGCATGAAGGATAAAAACTGGATTTGATTTTTTTTAAATTCAGTTTTAATCATCAAAAATGTTAACAGATAAGATCTTTAAAGTCCATAATACTCATCCAGGGCCTGGACCAAAGCCCACTGAAGTCAATAGAACTGTTTCCATCAAATTCAACAGGTTTTGGTTAAGACTCAGTTTCTGGAGCTACCAAACTGACAAATACATATCACAGATCATCAAAAAGCAACATGGCCAAATCAAACTGAACCCTACAGCATTGCATTCATTCAAACAGGATCACATATGCTACCTATGGGAATAAAGTGTTCCTTTCATTGATTTGAAACTGGCATATAATCTGAGACTATTAATATCTAGACTTCAAAATGGGCCCTTCCATAGCAATACAACTCCATTAGAGTTGGTCAAATAAGGTGAATTAATACATTATTCCATGTGTGTGCATATAATTTATTCACCCAGGTATAGAGCTGGGATAATTATTAGACTAATATATGCATGAATAATTTGACAAATTTATTTTTTTTTTAAATTCACCCAAATCCGATCTCCCCCTTCAGAGACACAAGCACTAACTGATTCTTCTGCTGTACCTCCAGTCTTCATTTTGCTCAAAACCAGCTGGGCTGGTTCTGTGTTTATCCCCTCCCCTCCCCTCCCCCCACCACCCGAACACACAAGCATACAGGGCCCGATTCTCCACTGCCCTACACCTTTTGTCATCATTTATCCCTGTGCAAATGACAGGCATAATAGGTGTAAAATGTTACTGTTCTGATCCGGGAGAGTTTTGCACCCACATTGCACTGGAGTAAATGAGAACAAAAGGTATGAGGCAGTGAAGAATTGATCTCAAATACTTCAGCAGAGTATGAACTCAAAGGAGAAACAATTCTGTAAATGCCCTTCTACTTGCAACACATTATCTCTTGTCCCCACCTTCCTTGCAGTTCCTGAATTCAAATGCAGGAGAATAATGCATTTCTATCCCTTAAAGTCAATGTTTTATATATATATAAAATACATACACACACACACACACACACACACTCACACACACTATATTTCCTCTGACAAGAAACTCCACCAAATGCATGTTCAGAATGCAGCTTTTTAAATTTTCCCTGGACAAATTTCAATTGGGAATCTGAAAACTTGAATATTCAGCTTCAAGAAATTCCAGGATCTTCATACAATTCCAGATAGATAACTTTTCATCAAAGCTAAAGGATCCTCTCCTTCTTACCCTTAGTGTCCTGCTGGAATACTCTATATTGTCATATTCCTGAACTAGCTAGGGTCTAGCACTTCCATCCTACAATCTCGGACACTAGAATATGTAATCATTGCTGGTTTACTGCCAGATCAGGCAAAGCGACTGCACAGGCAAACCCTTAAACTCACACAGAACCTCACTGAAGTCATTTGGGAAAGAAGGATCAGGACATTAATGTTGACTGTTGTTCCATAGTTAGCAAGTTGGTCACTACGTGCTCCACACTCTGAAAAAGGAGCTTTGATGAGAGAAACTCACAATCCACTTTCCTGTGATTGTACTGAAAGGCTACAAGAGTGCCTATGTTTTTCAGTGTAGGATTCCACAGAGGACTTTCCTGTTCAAAAAATTTAGGTTGCAAGCTAGATTGAGTTAAAAGGTCCTTTAAGAGGACTTACAGTAGTGCCTCACACACCTTCTCTATTGCAGACCAACATGCAACTATTAAAGAGAGGTTATGTTTAGACCTAGTGAAATCTCTAAATTTTCACAGGGAATCTACATTTAGGGTTATATACTGCATGCAGGAATCCCGCAGGCATCAGCCTTGGGTATGTAGATCAATATTAAACAGCACAAAACTCCTTATCACAGTTGTTGCTTCAATTGTGCTATACTGGGAAAAAGTGTGATGTCTAATGGTTTCCATAGTAACACTTACACCTATGTGATGTGATGGGGTAATCCAGTGTTATATTAGAGCATGTCACTTTAGATTTTGCTTTTTATTTTTTTCTTTGTCATAAATATTTGTTGCAAAAGCCAGTGGATAATGCTAGGTCAGAATAGTGATTAACTCAAGGCCCGCTAAGGGCTTTTTGTTTGCCTTTTAAAGCACTATCCATATCTTTTATATTTTGGATTTGTGTCTATTTTTATCATCTACATTTTTAAAATTGAAATGAATTTGGTAATAAATTAGGAGCTATGGAGACTGAAAGCACATTTTTCTCCACAGCAGATGTATGGCCTGGGCAACAGTGAGCATCTCAATGCAGGTGCCTAATTGCTGTTATCTGTTGCAGGCTCCTTTTCTAGCATTTGCGGAACAATCACGCACTCTTTGTGCACTCAGAACTCTCAATGAAATCAGTAGGACTACTGAATGTGCCAGTAATGCAGGACTGGGGCCTTGCTAATTATTCTTTACCAAATGCTAGAAAACCTGCACAAATTTAATAGATGCATCCTAAAAAAGGTGCACATCTCCCCCTGCCTGCAGAGTCCTCCACTGTCCTCCCTAACCTCTTCCACAGACAGATCGTCATGGAGCTGGCTATTTTAGCTCCAAGATGTGTAAGCTCCTGGCTTACTACTGGATGAGGATTTGTCCTGCACAAGTAAGTAAGCCCTGAGACAACTCAAACGTAAAAGGTTCAGACCAGTGGTGACAGACAATTATTTAACTCAATAAACATATTTGGCCTGTTTGAAATGCATGTTTAGAAGACAATTTAGATGTGCCTTTCGTAACCTTCCTTAGGAGATACATGAGCTGCTTTAACTGACCATCTCCGAAGAATGAATTGTCAGTCCAAGGACATTTCTGAATGCACTATAATAAACAAATTTACTAAAAGGTGGCTTGCCCTAGCTTTTGAATCTCATGAGTGAAGAAGTAGGCGATGATGTCAATCACCTCTTAGGATTTTCTGAATCCTTTGTGCCTTCTGTGGCTCATCACCACAAGCAGAGAAGGAGACTAAAAATATAGAGGGGAAACTCCAGATAAATCTAGCTAGATACCTCTCTCTTAGAAATTTGTTTTTTTCCTTTCATAGGAACCGGTATTTTCCAAAACACATGTTTATTGTCATAAAATACAACTAAGCTCTATGAGCACACCTGGCAAATCTCTTCTTCCACAAAGCTCACATTTCAGTTACCTTGTAAATTTCTTGTTTAATAAAAGTATCTCCACTGTCTGGTATTTTTTCTGTGAGTCAGACCTGAGTTAAAAGTTTTACTTTATGCCATCTATTTAATTGCCACATTTTCCACTGATAGCACAATTATTATAAACCAGATTATTTCCAACTGAAATTAAGAGATTCTTCTTTAGGCAACTTTACCATAAACTACCTGAACACCCCAAGAAAGATATTAATGAACTGTATCACATTTCCCAAGATGTTACATGATTCCCTTACTTTATAATTTTTTCCTATTTCCAGTAAAAAACAAAAACCCTCTTGTGCAGCCAGGTTGTGCCAGATCATATGGGGGTGGGGGGCAGGCAGCACACTGAGTCAAAGCAAGTTAGCAACCTAGCAACCATGTATTAAAAGGTGTGTGTGTTCTTGTGAGTATTTGTGTGCCAGGAATAACTAAAGCAGATATTATTCCATGTGTAATCCAAAAAATGTGAAAAGGGAAGGGGAGAAACTCCAGCTGCCAGTCTATTTTGGGGTCTTAAATTGCCTGTCAAAATCCACTTTAGCAAATTGAAAGCCTTAACACTTTCTGTCCCATTTCTCTCAAATAAAAAAAAGGGGGGGCGAGATCATGATAATCTGTGTTTAGCCAGGAACCTAGTTTGGCTTTTGAAGACGACCTCAGAGAAGCTGAAGTGTTCACTGCACTACTTTCTATCTGGTAAGGTGTAAATGGTGGCAGGACTCCAATGCACCTTTAAGTGCTACATCCTGGGGAAATTATAGAAGAAAATATGATCCAGTGCAGTTACTTACAAATCACAAAATACATCTACATTTACCACACCAAACAGAAGCCTAAGAGAGGCGCTTGGTCCTATGGACCTAGCCTCAAGAGGAATGAATTCTACCAAGTTTTTCCTTCTTGGTGCCATGGAGGAAAACAACTTAATTCAGCAAAGAACAACCAGCACCACCAACTATCCTTCCCCCTGAGAGGTCTCTCTAGTCGAGGGGAGGGTCATCTTAGGGGCCATCTCCGCAGAACTGTCCCGCTATGTCAATAGGCAGCATTGACCTGGCCGGCAGACAGCAAAGGGGGGAACTCTCCTGTCACCAGCCGCTGAAGATGGAGCCGTCTCTGTGCAAACATTTCCTAACGCGACGCCGAGCAGAGCCACCCTACAATACTCAGCCGCGGCTCCTCTCACGGAGTCTAAAAGGCGACCCTACAACAACACCGCCATTCGATCAACGCTTCAGCGAGCGACCCTACAATAAACACCAAACAACCCCGCTCCCAGCTCCCCAGCGCTTTGGAGACCCCCTGAAATCGCCCCCACAGACGGGGCACCCTCACCCCACCGCCAGGGGGGGCTCACCTTGTTTTTGACCCCGCAGTGACAGCAGACGGTCCACAGGTACTTGAGGGTCCTCCAGAGCAGGATGATAAAGAGCCCGCCAAAGAACGTGACCATGGACGAGGCGAGGAAAGCCCACCACATGCGCTGTCCGCGGCTATCGCAGGGCACCTCCATGGTCACCGGGATGATGAGCGCATCCATCTTGGGCACGCTGACCGGGGACGAGGACGAGTCCGTGTTGAGATTGCTGGCGCTGATGCTGTTACTCATTCTAATGCCGCCGCTGCCTCCCGAGGCGCTGCTGCTGCTGCTGCTGCTGCTGCTGCTGGCGACGCCGCTGCCATTTGCCATCGCTAACAACGAGCAGGGCGCGCGGCAGCTCCGGAGCGCTCCCCCCGCCGCCAGCGCCCCCGCAGACACCGCTCACCAGCCATGCCGCGCTGTCCCTGGGCCCCCCGGCCGATGCCAAATGTCCCCCGCCTCCCGCTGCTGTGGAGAGGAGATGCCCAGCTCCCCCCCCCTCCCCCCCCCGCGCCTCCTCTTCCTCCCAGATACACAGCCCCCGCTCCACCCCCCAGATCGCAACCCCCACGTCCACCGGGCTAATGCCTGCGAGCCACCCGCGCCTTCTCCAAGGTACCCAGAGCCGCACTCCCCCTCCCCCAGTGGGTCTCTCCCAGCTTCTGCCTCGGCTCTCCGCGGCGGCGGTTTATTAGTAGCAGTCTTGAACTTGTTTATTATTAATAATCAACCCCCTCCCCCCGCGCACAGCCTCCTCCTCCAAGTCCAGCCCCTTCCGCGCCTCTCCCCACGCTCTCCTGGCAGCAGCCTCCTGGGGATCCTAATTCATCCTCCACTTGCCCATCTGCGCTGGTGCCGCTGCTGCCGCCTCCTCCTCCCCCATCCTTCAGGGTCCTCCTCCAGGGCTGAGGCGGCGGCTGCTGCTCCGCCAGGCACGCGGCCACACACACCGGCCCCCCGCCGCCCCGGCTGGCTTTGTCTGCGCCCCCCTCTCGGCTCCTCTTCTACCTGTCAGCGGCAGCCGCCGGCGGGAGACGCGCTTGCGCAGCCCCTGCGACGCGTGTGGCCCGGGCTCCGGGGGCTGATGAGCGCATGAAGGAGACCCCGGAGGGGACGGAGGGGGGGGGGGGCGGGGCTTTCCCCCGCTCGGGACTCGGCGGCGGCTGGAGCAGAGGATGCTGAGCTCAGGAGAGCCGCGGCTGCCGGTCCCCCATGGGCACGGCACGGCCGCGGCTCGGCGCTTTCCACCCTCCGAGCTTCAGTCTCTCCAGCTTGGGCCCGGGCGCCCCCCGCTCCGCTGAAGCCGCCGCCTGGGCTGGATGCCAATTTACAGGTGGCAGCGAGGCGGGGCCACGCTCGGCCCGAGCCCTGCCCGCCCAACAAGTCCTGCTCGCCTAGCCGAGACCATTGCTGGCCTCTCCCCCGCTCCGGGGCGCGGATCGCCTGAGCCAAGATGGGGATGGACGGATGGAGAGAAGGAGGGAGGGGGAGCATGGGGAGGGTGCAAACAAACCCCCCCCCCCCAACACTTAAAAGCCAATGTGCTCTTGGCTGGTTTGGTGACTGCCGTGACGTACCGGCTAACGCACGGTGCCTGTCACGTCTCTGTGCCTCGCTCCCCCAGCCCGCCCCCTATTCGGCTAATGCGATTTATTTCCAATACAGATGTTTTCCATCCTCTCTCTGTACAGCGGATCGTAGTGACTGGAATACGAAATGGGGGGCAGAGACACACATCGAGAGAGAGAGATGGGACTGGGCAGCGGAGCTGCTGTTAGCTCGCTCGGGTGCCATTCATCCTATTTATTCCTCCATCTCCCTCCCTGGAAGCAGCAAGGCCAGTGCAATTAACCAGGCGCAGCAAGACTAAGAGGGAGAGGAGGGGCGTTAATCCTGCTGGGGGGGGGGGCGGGGGTAAAAGCGAGGATTTCTACCCTGTTTAATCTAATCAGAATCTTAATGCGAAGCTGCGAGGTGTTTTGTTGGGGGGGGGGAAGGGATTATGTGTGAGGAGGAGGGGCAGAGAAGGGAGAGAAACAGATCTTGCAAACGCCGGTGGCTGGTTGAGTTGCAGCAGCAGGTGCCAGAAGATACGGGGAGGAGCTGCTGTTTCCAAAGCTCGCTGGAAAAAAAAAAATCCAGTGAACTGAACATGGGGAAACTGGGGGGAGAGAGAGAGAGAGGGAGAGACAGAGAGAGAGGTCTTTCCCTTGCGTTACAAACATTGTAAATGGCTGCATTGCCCAGGTGCCTCCATGAAATGTAATCTAGCGCCACTAACAGAAAAGAAACAACAAAATCTGCTCTGACCCTGACGCTTTTCGTCTGCCCATTGCAAAGAAGCTCAGGATTAAAAAAATGGTTTTAATCCCCCTTCGACACATGCTCCGCTCCCCCTGTTGTCTGCACAACGTGCTAGGCAGATCCTGCTGTCATTTCTCCAAGGCTAAAATACCAAAGTCTGTGCATGCATGACATTTCCCCAGCAGATCTGTTTATTGGCCGTGCATAGAGCCACCATTATAAAATAATCATTACTTAACCTCTGATCGTAATGGTGTCCGTTTCTGCATCTGGCATGGAGACTTTTTAAAAATCGAAATAACCACATTTGAAGACTGCATTAAGCTTTTCTACAGGGTTGCTTTTGAAAAACACACTAATATACATAGCGCAATTTGATCCAAGTGGGTAAGTGTATTATTGTAGTTTGCTCCTGTACACCTCCCATATTCCACCAGAGAGGTGGCTTCTTCTCACTGGTAGTCTGATAATTTTCTTCTGTATGTAGGAGAGGTCATCACAATAAATACAGAGGTCGTTGTATGTTAGGAAGTACTACACACCTGGCGCCTTAGGAAACTGGCTAATGGACAGACATTTAACACCTGGGAACTAGAGGATTAGCAAGGATTACTATGACAAGGACGAAGGGGGGTTCTTCTGGCTGGTGGAAAGTGGATCAGGTCGTGAAGCGCTCTCCCGTGATACACACAGCCCTAGATTATGGTGGTGACAGTGGCTTTCCCCCTTTCTTACCAGTTATTGACTGCTCACAGATGTTTAAAAACCCACAGAAGGGACAGCTGGTGCTGCAATGATGTAATTATTAGATAATTCCACCTTTGAACTAGGACTAGAACTGTGATAGTAGCTCAATTGCCAGAGGCATCTGGGTTGGAGATGAAGAGAGCTCCCTTTAACAAGGGTTATACATACATAGGAATCCCTGTACACATCAGGAAAAAGCAACCACCTATGGAGTAGAGTAGAGACGGTTGTGTACCAGTGCACAGCTACTCCTCCATACTTGATTTTTCAGAAGTGTCAGTGGAAACTGTAGGTCACCAACACCTTTGGAAACGAGTCAGAGGATTACCAATGAAGGTCCCTGGACACTGGAATGTGCTGTGCAGACTGGCCTGGTCTTTCCAAGCAGCAGTTCCCACACCTACAAAGAATCCTCTTTTTAAAAGAGTGGGATCAGGATAGATCTTAACAGGCACTAAACCCTAATTAAAGTAGGTTTTTAAACATTAATTTCCTTAGCCTATTCACACTCCCTTTGAACTTCTTTATATGAATATTCTAGCTCGCAGTTCATTGTGAATACTTGTGAAAAGTTAATTTTAGGCTTCTGCTGGTCAAATATTCACATACCCTAACTAACCAAACAGTGCATAGGAAACTGTAAGTTGTAATTTCATACTTGATATCCAGTTTGAAATCCTTCCTGTTGTTTAGATACATATGGTCACAATCCTGCAAAGACTTATGCACATGCTAAACTTCACCTTCTGTGTAAACCAACTGACTTCAAATGATGTGATTTAAGTAATCAGTTAACGGAGTAAATGGCAAATTTTGAATATTTGCTTTGAATTCTTCATAAGTGATCTGTGAACAAGAACTACAGTATGAATAAACTTTTGAGTACTGCAAACCACAAATAAATCAGATAATTTTACAATTAGTTCATGGATCTGTGAATGCATAGAAATAAAATTTGTAATGAATTATTCAGACTGTCCAGCTTTAGATCAAGAAAAGCCACTTCTTTTGATACATTTAAAAAAATATATAATCCGTTTAGAAAAAAAGTGTACAGAAGCTGCAAGCTTAATTGACTGTGTTAACAACTGCACTTGAAGTTGTATTCAAAGCAAATAAGGTATTTAAGGCTACATTTTCTGGAGTCATCTATTCTGAGTAAACATAAAACCCATATATAAGTTCCTTTACTTAGTATTTCAACAAAGATGACCTGAAACACTTGTTTAAAAACACTAGCCGTTACGTAAACATCTCTAATGAATACTGTATTTTTTTTACTCTGTCTGCGGCTACCAAGTAATAAGATCTGGGACATGATCCTGACAGGGTGATATAAATCAAGATGGTCTGGTTTTGGAAAGCAATAATGTAGCAGCCAGAAAACAAGTCTTCTTTATGTAAAACAGTTCCCCCTTGTGGATATTCTGTATACAGTATCTCAGATGGAAAGTATTTAAAGTATTCCTCAGAAGCTAGAGATTTTTTTTTAACCTGCCAAAATCCAAATTAGAGATGTTCCCAGGAAACAGGACAATTCTTCTTCTTAGGATTTAAATATATAGAATCAGGAGAAAGGGTGGAGGAAACCAAACCAGCCTATTTTAGTAGAAATAAGTGCTTTTAAATATTTCTTCATATATCATTAATTATTTAAACTAATTAGAAAAACAATATTAACACAAGCAAAAGCCCGAAACAGCTGAAGGACTGTAGCCATGCATAGGTATATTTACAACATTCTTGTCTTATGTTTACAGGAAAGAAGCCTTTTCACATTGCAATGATGGGAACAAAAGAAAGAAGCGGGAAAATATACAATAGAGATGATAGATACACGAATTTCGAATGTGAGTGTGCATTTCTCACTCACCCCCAAACTCAAATACTGAGCTGGAGTGAACAAGCGGAACTCCCTATACCAAAAAGACCAAATTCATGCCTGACATAACTCCCATCAGTGTCCATAAAGTTATGCTAGAGATTAAATAAGCCTGGTGTTATTTAAAAAATAAAATAATAATATAGAGGCAAGGCCCTCAGAAGAGAATCTGCACACTTGGAGGAAAGGGAATTTTAAATGTCAGATTTTGCTCTCTACAGTTTAATTTTTACTGTATATAGAGAGGTTTAGGAAAAAACAAGGAAATAGGTAAATGGGAGAGCAAGTGTGACCCTTTACATTTGTTATCCACCCAAATATGAATCAAATTTTACCTAATCAGAGATTGAAGTATGGGAGCTGGGACTAGGACTCTTAGGCTTGGTCTACATTACATCCTTACTTTGGTATAACTGCGTCCTTCATGGTTATGAAAAATCCACACCACTAAGCGATGTAGTAATACCAACCTTATGCCCCACCCCTCATGTAGACAGCTCTGTGTCAGTGCATAGCTCGCACCTCTCACAAAGGTGGAAATATTAAGCCGATGGGAGAGCTCTCTCACAGCCACACCATTGTAAATGTTCAGTGTGGATCTGCCCCTAGTTTCTATTCCCATCTATACCACATTATGACATCAGGCAAGTCATTTAGTCTCCCTGGATGGGATCCACAAAGATATTTAGGCACCTAAATCCTAGTTTTAGGAGCCACTGTGGTCCACATAACTCCCACGTGGCTGCTGCCTAATCCTGTAGGCTTCTAAATTCACTAGATACCTAAATTTTTGCAGTAAAAGTTCCCTAGGAGCCTATGTTTCTGCCACTGAACATGCCTACTGCTGCCTCCCTCTAGGCATCTGGTTGCTGTCTCCTGCCTAAATTCCAGAGCTATTCACAGACTAGGAAAGATAGGTGCTCAGTCACCCAAGTCATGTGTGGGTCCCAATCTGATAGGTGTGCTCAGGAGCCCACCTAGCCGATCAGGCTCCACAGGTGAGTTCACACAAAAGAGCTGGGGGTGGGGATGGACCTGCTTTACAGCCTTTAGCCCAGTAGATAGGGAACTCAGGATGAGAGAGGCCCTGCTTCAAGTTTCCCTTTTGCCTGGTAAGAAGGGATTTTAACAGGTATCTGCCATCTCTCAAGTGAGTGCCCTAACCACTAGGCAATGGCATATTCTGACATGTGTATCCCTCAGTCTTTCCTATTAAAGTTGTTCCACTGTAAATAAATACTTGAATAGTTAAATATTGATTGCGCCTGGGGAAGCGTTTCTGACTCTAGAGCCTAGTGGTTAGGGCACTGAGAGGTAGCAAATCCCTTGTCACAGGGTGCAGTCCTCACCACCAGACTGGCACCTCCTCCTAATCATGCCGGGGATTAGCTCAAGGCTAACACCCATGTCTGTGGACTGCACACTTGCACTCTGTCTCTACTCCCACCTACAGCTCCTCTTTCAGCTCCCAGAACCACAACATCCTCTTTGCAACTCAGTCCCCCGGCTAGGTCATCTGTGTTTCCCCCTTCTGGGGGGGAGGGGCAATCTCTGTCCAACAATCCAGCCCCAATTCCCCAGTGGCAAGTGGGGGGAATCCAGGCCCACCCCTATTCTGAACCCCAACCTAGAGACCCTGTAAATAGCAGCCTCCTGCTGCTCCTCTGTAACCTCTGTCAATGCTGCTCTATTTCCTTGGGCCATTTCCCTGTGGCTCCAGCACCTTCTTCATCCTCACCTCAAGGCACTCAGCTGCTCAGTCCCTGGAGCCAGCCCCTGCTCTGTCCAAGGTGCTTACAGTTCTTTCAGCCCTACAGGGGCACAGTCTTTACTCCCTGGGTTCCCAACAGCAATTGATCCTACTCCACCCTGTTTTTTTTAAGTACATCAGAATCAGGAAGCCTGTTAAACAACCATTGGGGCCACTGGATGATCGAGATGCTAAAGGAGCACTCAAGATGATAAGCCCATTGTGGAGAAACTAAATGAATTCCTTGCATCAGTCTTCACAGCAAAGGATACGCAGTGAGGGATATTCTCAAATCTAAGCCATTCTTTTTAGGTGACAAATCTGAGGAACTGTCACAGATACTGCCTCCTTCTCATAACTATGGAATTAAAATGAAATTAATAGGCAGCAGGTTTAAAAACAAACAAAAGGAAGTATTTTTTCACACAATGCACAGTTAACCTGTGGAACTCCTTGCCATAGGATGTTGTGGAGGCCAAGACTACAACAGGTTCAAAAAAAACTAGATAAATTCATGGAGGATAGGTCCATCAAAGGCTATTAGCCAGGATGGGCAGGGATGGTGCCCTAGCCTCTATTTGCCAGACGCTGGGAATGGGCAACAGGGGATGGATCACTTGATGATTACCTATTCTGTTCATTCCCTCTGGAGCATCTGGCATTGCCACTGAAGACAGAATACTGGGCTAGATGGACCTTTGGTCTGACCCAGAATGGCCATTCTTATGTGTACCCTGCAGCTCCTTTTTAACGGAGCCTGCCGGGCTTGGATTGGTTGCTCCCTAGAACTCCTCCCTGACAGCCCAAAGAGGTTGCCTGAAGCACAACCTTCTTGGAGGACTCACCTCCATTGCTCCTTCCAGGACAGGGGTAGGCACCCCATCACATCCCTGTTCAAAATCCCTTCTCCTCATCAGACAGAGGGGGACTTGAGTCATGGGCTAAAGGTAATGAGGGAGGTCCTCCTTCCTCCCCGCCCCCCAGGTATTTTGTGTGAACTTTTGTGCAGGGCCTGAGCCAGTGAGCAGCCTCTGGATTGGGTTCTGCATGCGACTTAGGTGGCCAAACACCTTTCTTCTCCAGCTTCATGAATCATTAGTACAGATAATCACCAAACTTCAGGAGAAGGGCAGGGCTTAGTTCACAGCCCTTTTGTTGGCATCTTCTATTAGGCAATGGCTTAAGCAGCTCCCCGTCAAGCATGTTGGCTTTGTGGATCATATTCGAAGGTGCCTATCTCTCCCCATTCATTGTATAGGAAGCCTAAGTGCCTGACTCAGGCTTCGTGGATTGCAACATAGTTTCTGCGATTGTCTAGGTGCTGTGCTGCTCTGTGTCATAATGTCTAGTCCCTTTTATAGATCTGGGGCCCTCTGCTTCAGTTTCCCAATTCGTAAAACTGGAGTAATACTTTCTTGTCTCTCATACATGCAGGGAGCCTTAATTAATAGTATTCACAAAATGCTCTATATCATAAGTACTATATAGCTGCAAAGTATTATATCTTCATATAGGAAAATACCTGGACATTGTGAATAGTGTAGAAAAATGTTCTGTAATTATAATTTAACACAAAATAAACAACACAGTAAATACAAAGAAGTTTATATTACGGAAAATATTACACACCTTAACACTTCGGAAACCGGCTAATTCCCAAAAAGGACAAGGGAAGGGTAGGGTTCCACTTTGTTCTAAAAATATTCACTGGGCTAGAGAGAGACTGACTCTAAAGCCCCATGGTTCAGGCACTCACCTGGGATGTTGGAGAGTGAGAGCCAAGTCCCCATTCCAAATCAGGAAGAGCAGGGACTTGAATCTGGATTTCTGATATCCCACAGGAGTATCCTGACCACTGGGCTGTTCTAGGGTGGGTGGGGCATCTCTCTCTCTCTCGACATTTAGAAAGGTCTCATTTTCGTTCTGCATTGAACCAAAACAAATGTCAAAACAGTAACATTTTTGACAAAATGAAAGTGTTGTTTTTCAGTCAGCCTCTCTTTTGGTCTACTTGGAGTTGGAGGTGCGGGGGAGTAGAACGAGTCTCATTTTACCACACACAGGGAAGATGAAGAGAGTGCTTTAAGCCAAAGGGCTCTTAGGGCATCCTATGAAACCACAAATGCCACAACTGTTTGCTTCATGGAAGTTTCCAAAAGGTTATATTTAAAATGAGAGTAAGGGTACAATAGCAATAGTGACCAAGCTGCCTCAGGTACTCTCTAGATAAATATTTTTCCAACATAAAACATGTCAGTGATGCAACCATTAGGTATGCAGAGTCCAGATGCGGCCGGAAGGGTTGGGTTACCATCAGTGTGATTTCTTACAGTATACATTTTTCTTACCTCAAGTCATGGTTTCACCCATGTGAGTGAGTAATTTGTGACCAATTCCCCACTCCTTGGAATTTCTGCTGTCATTGTGGGACAAGCTGAAGGTTTATATTGTGTGTGTGACACAAAACTGATCAAAAATCAAAAGACTAAAGAAAGGAATTATTCTAATACTGATGATATTGACTGGTTAAAGACCTGTATCACAGGTTAAGGTTTAACCTGCTATTATTGCAGTCAGTGAGAACTTTGCCTTTGACTTCAAAAGATATAGACTATGTTCTAAATGCTCACCCATGTGATTAAGCTAACTTTATATTAATCTCATCCCTTTCTTGCATTGGTAAATGAGGCCATTTTTAAATGTTTTTTTTTACCTTTACTATGATGGCTACCTTAAGAACAGCCATACGGGGTCAGACCAAAGGTCAATCTAGCTCAGTATCATGTCTTCCAATATTGGCCAATGCCAGGTGACCTAGAGGGAATGAACAGAACAGGTAATCATCAAGCGATCCATCCCTTGTCACACACAGCTTCTGGCAAATAGAGGCTGGGGACACCATTCCTGCCCATCTTGGCTAATAGCACTTGATGGACCCATCCTCCATGAATTTATCTAGTTCTTTTTTGAACCCTGTTGTAGTCTTGGCCTTCAGAACATCCTCTGGCAAGGAGTTCCACAGGTTACCTGTGCATTGTGTGAAAAAATACTTCCTTTTGTTTGTTTTAAACCTGATGCCTATTCATTTCATTTGGTAACACCTGGTTCTTGTGTTATAAGGAGGAGTACATAACACTTCCTTATTTACTTTCTCTCCACCAGTCATGATTTTATAGACCTCTATCATATTCCTCCTTAGTCGTCTCCTTTCCAGGTGAAAAGTCCCAGTCTTATTAATCTCTCCTCATATGGCAGCCATCCATACCCCTAATCATTTTTTTGCCCTCTTCTGAACCTTTTCCAATTCCAATATATCTTTTTTGAGATGGGAAACTACATCTGCATGCAGTATTCAAGATGTGGGCGTACCATGGATTTATATAGAGGCAATATCATATTTTCAGTCTTATCTATCCCTTTCCTAATGATTCCCAGTATTCTGTTCGCTTTTTTGACTGCCGCTGCACATTGAATGAATATTTTCTGAGAACTATCCACAAAGACTCCAAGATTTATCTTGTGTGGTAACAGTTGATTTAGACCCCATCATTTTATATGTATAGTTGGAATTATGTTTCCCAATGTGCATTACTTTGCAGTTACCAATACTGAATTTCATCTGTCATTTTGTTGCTCAGTTTTGAGAGGTCATTTTGTAGCACTTCGCAGTCTGCCAGGGACTTAACTATCTTGAGTAATTTTGTATCATCTGCAAATTTTGCCACCTCACTGTTTATCCCTTTTTCCAGATCATTTATGAATATGTTGAATAGGACTGAGCCCAGTACAGACTCCTCGGGGACACCACTATTTATCTCTCCCCATTCTGAAAACTGACCATTTATACCTTTTCCTATCTTTTAACTAGTTATCAATCCATGAGAGGACCTTCCCTCTTATCCCATGACAGCTCACTTTGCTTAAGAGCCTTTGCTGAGGGATCTTGTTAAAGGCTTTCTGAAAATCTAAGTACACTACATCCACTGGATTCTCCTTATCCACATGCTTGTTGACCCTCTCAAATAATTCTAGTAGATTGGTGAGGCATGATTTCCCTTTACAAAAACCATGTTGACTCTTCCCCAACAAATTATGTTAATCTATTTGTCTGACAATTTTGTTCTTTACTATAGTTTCAACAAGTTTGCCCAGTACTGAAGTCAGATTTACCAGCCCTTAATTGCCAGGATCACCTCTAGGAGCCCTTTTTAAAAATTGGCATCACTTTAGCTATCCTCCAGTCATTTGGTACAAAAGCTGATTTAAATGATAGGTTACAGAGTACAGTTAATAGTTCTGCAATTTCACATTTGAGTTCCTTCAGAACTCTTGGATGAATACCATCTGGTCCTGGTGATTTATTACCATTTAGTTTATCAATTTGTTCCAAAACCTCCTCTAATGACACCTCAATCTGCGACAGTTCCTCAGATTTGTCACCTAAAAAGAATGGCTCAGGTTTGGGAATCTCCCTCACATCCTCAACTGTGAAGACTGATGCAAAGAATTCATTTAGTTTCTCCACAATGGCCTTATCATCCTTGAGTGCTCCTTTAGCATCTCGATCATCCAGTGGTCCCACTGGTTGTTTAGCAGGCTTCCTGATTCTGATGTACTTAAAAAAAATGTTGCTATTACTTTTTGAGTCTTTGGCTGTTTTTCAAATTCTTTTTTGGCTTTCCTACCTTTCTGTTTTGTTCTTGTGACATGCACAAAAAAGCACTCGACCTTTTAGTCTTTATGCAGGCAAAATCTCTATCAACTTCAGTGAGATTTTTATTGCAATACAAGGTCCAGTGCCAGAACCTTGATTCCACATTTTAAAGCCTACGCCCAATTCAAAGACAGCTGCATGGATGTTAATAACAGTGAGAAAGTTTTCCAAAGAAAGAAAGAAAAGAAAAGCTTAGTGTAGTCACAGCTACAGAAGCAGAAAACTAACTTCCAATAATTCTCAGATAGAACTCTTAAACATGTCAAATGTTTGCTTTCTTAAACAGGCCAGATCTTCAGCTGGTGTAAATCAGTGTAACACTGACTTTCATGGAGCTGCACTACTTCACACCAGCTGAGGATTTCAGAGCTTTGAAAGTGTAAAATATTTAGTTATGTGATTGGGGTATATTTTTCCATATGTAGAGCTAGTTTGAGAGAGAGAGAGAGAAAGAAGAAAGTGTATTTAACCAGTGAACAATATCTCCAGTATTAGTTCCTTTTATAGACTGCAGAGGCACTATGCCAGTTGACATCAGCTAAAGACTTAGTCCATTGTATTGTGTACTTCTCCAATCCCTGTTCAGAGAATGAAATAAATATTTAGCCTGGTAATACACTGCACTTCTATAATGCCTTCCCTATAAAGCCATCAAAGGAGTTGACAAATATTAATGAATTCAGCCTCATCACACCCCTGTGAAATACAATGGGTATTATCCCCACTTTCCAAGCAAGAATATCATCAACACTTTAGTGCTGGAATCTGTCAGAAAGTGTTGGTTCTCCCACTGACTGGATCTTCTTGTTAGCCGGACAGCAGTGTATCTCAGCAGAATGGTTTGAGTAGGTTTCCTACCACTCGTGACTATCTTCAAAGATGCTGTAACCTACAAGCTCAATCTAACAAAAAACTGGCTCTGCACATGTCAATCCAGAAAGTACCCATACAGACTAAATAAAAATTGGTGTCTGTATCTGTGGAGTCTCCTCCTCGGCCTTCTGCTTATGTTCTTCCTTTTCAATTGGGTCTTCTTACATGTATTGATCCCACACTGTACATGTCCTTTAATAATGATATAAGTAGACCCTGGAGTTAATGGGCCCTTATTCTCCTCTTACAAAATACCAGTTTAGCTTTGTTCAATTCAGTGGAATTACTCAGGAGTCCCAATTCTCACCTGTGAGAGACAACTATTGGCCCTCACCCAGTGGAAAATGTATATAGTATTTGCTAACTACAAACCCTGCATTGATGTAGCATTGAGGATTCAATTAAAATCTGAAAATGTCAAGAGCAGCCGAAATTAAGGTTTAGCAGCAACATTAATTTAGCCACCCTGTACAGACTGGTGTCTTATATTGTGCACTTAATAAAAAATAGTAATATGAAGCTGCACACTTAAGAAAACCATGCTGGGCTCCCCACAATCAGACAAGTATCACAGGTCTGAAGAGAGTCCTTCCATTAGTGTGAATAAAAGTCTTCATTCCAACATGGACCTGGGAAGCCCACTGTCAGACAAAGAAAGTAGAAGGACTTCGGTGGGCTTGACCGGTATTATGCTAGATCTCTCTTACCATGCAACTCAGTTCTGTGACTTTCTGCTTCTGTGGTATGGAAAAGAAAGAGGACTATGTCTGGAGAGAACATGGGAATAAAAACAGGAAGATCTGGGATCCATCAATTTTCCATTCCTGCAATTCCAGGAAGCAGAGCATATGGGGCAAACCAACCAGATAATCATTAGTAAGTGCTTCAAAAGAAGGTGAAAAATCCTCAGGCCTCTGTTAGTTTTCCCTGGGGGAAGATTACCCCGTGTCTCCAAAAAGGGTAATCTGTTCAACCTTGTGCATATGAGCAAGAATCACATACTGAAGGATAGGGCCCTAAAGTACTGGTATACAGGCCCCAAACTTTCTTAGGGGTGTCCCCATGATTTCTTAAGTCAGACAAGTAAACAATTACACCAAAGATAGAAATAAAAGCAGCCACTACCAAAAAACACAGGGAGAAAGCCAAATACACAAGCAATTAAACAAGGAAACAACACAGCTTAACAAACCAGAAAGACTATACAAAAAAACAAAACAAAGAAAAACCTTCAAACTCATCAATAAATTAGGCAACTGCTATGCATGACCACTGCTCATCATGGTGACCAGTATTGTCTCATTGTTTCCTTGTGCTCCCAACCCCCATCTGTTTGTTGTCTATAGTCTTTTACTTGGATTGCAACCCCTTTGGGGCAGGAACCATTTCTTTGGTATGCTCGTACGATATCTGGTCTCTAGGTGCTACTGAAATACAAATAAAAGAAAATAAATAAATAATAGATCCCTTCAGGCAGCTCGGCATATGGCTGCAAAGCTGTGTGAAGCTCAGCAAGACCCTTGATGCAACTCAGATGGCATGCATTGATCTGTTTTGTTTCTTGCTCTTGTCTATGCCTCTGAAGACCTGCATATGATTAGATTGGAACTGCTATTATTCCTGTCTGCAGCCAGGAAGAGATAGTGAGAGTGAGGAATATAGAAACTACAGCAATGAGGACAGTATTGTTGCTTGATCCAAAGCCCAGCAGTGACAGTTTTTCTACTAACTCCAGTGGGCTTTGAACTAGGCCCTGAAGGTCATATTTTCAAAGGTATTTAGGTGCCTGCTGGGTTATTCAAAAGTACCTAAGCAGGTTAGGCACTTTTGAAAATCCCAGTAGGTACCTATCTTCATGTTTAGACACCTAAATACCTTTGAAATTCTGTCCCTTCATACTTAGAAGGGATACCCCTTCCCACCCAGCTGCTGGGAAGAGAGGAGAAACAGACCCATCCCTCCCAGGAGTGACAGAGAGAAAGAATGTCATCCCATTTGTAAAGAGCCACCGGATCATCATAGTATGATGTTCTAGCATTGTTTTGTGGTGCTTTTATTGTGCTGCTGTACCAAGATGGGATGACAGTATCACCCTGCACATAACAGCGTCAGGACTTCAGCATGTATTACTTTGAAACTCTACTCTATGCCCTGGTCTACACTATGGGGTTAGGTCCAATTTAGCAGTGTTAGGTCGATTTTAAAATGAATGCGTCTACACAACCAAGCCTGTTTTGTCAACCTAAAGGACTCTTAAAATTGACTTCTGTACTCCTCCCTGGCGAGGGGAGTAGCGCTAAAAATCAACCTTGCTGGGTTGAATTTGGGGTACTGCAGACGCAATTTGATGGTATGGGCCTCCGGGAGCTATCTCAGAGTGCTCCAATGTGACTGCTCTGGACAGCACTTTGAACTTCAATGCACTAGCCTGGTACACAGGAAAATTTTGAATTTCTTGTCCTGTTTGGTCAGCGTGGCGAGCTCAGCAGCACAGAATCCCAAACAAGCTCTATCGTGTTCCATCTATCGCCCCACCACAGTTAGGGAACCCCATTACAGCAAAGCCATCCAGTGTGACCTGCACATTTCCCAGAGTCACTACCCTTGATAGCAGAACATCAATGATTGCACTGGCTACTTGGATCACAGCAGTTCCCACAGTAGACTTGCCCACTCCAAATTGATTCCTGACTAACGGGTAGCAGTCAGGCATTGCAAGCTTCCACGGGGCTATCGCCACTCGCTTCTCAATTGTCAGGGCAGCTCTCATCTTGGTATTTCTGCGCTTCAGGGCGGGAGAAAGCAACACACAAAGTTCAAGGAAAGTGGCCTTTACACATGCAAAAGTTTCGCAGCCACTGTGAATCATCCCATACCTGCAACACTATGCAGTCCCACCAGTCTGTGCTTGTTTGCCAGGCCCAGTATTGGCGTTCCACTGTATCAACCAGCCCCACTGAAGCCATGATGTCCCAAATGGCACAGCCCGTGCTTTCAGGAATGTCTGTGTCCATGTCCTCATCACAATCGTCATTGTGCTAGCATCTTGTAGCCCGGTTCTGCACATATTCCAGGATAATATGCGAGGTGTTTACAGTGCTCACAACAGCAGCGGTGAGCTGAGCGGGCTCCATGCTTGCAGTGGTATGGCATATGCATGGGTAACCCAGGAAAAAAGGCGTGAAACAATTGTCTGCCATTGCTTTCATGGAGGGAGGGAAGGAGGGAAGGGTGACTGACTATGTACCCAAAACCACCCTCAACAAAATTTTTGTCCCATCAGGCATTGGGAGCTCAACCCAGAATTCCAATGAGCAGTGGAGACTGTGGGATAGCTACCCACAGTGCACCGCTCTGTAAGTCGATGCTAGCCACAGTATTGAGGACACACTCCACCAACTTAATGGGCTTAGTGGGGACATACACAAATGACTGTATAAAATCGATTTCTAAAAATCAACTTCTATAAAATCGACCTAATTTCATAGTGTAGACATACCCTTAGGAAGGAACTCTTGAGGTCTTCAGGGTCATGTACCACTGCTTTAATCCTTCCTTCATATCTGAGTGGACACGCCCATGAAAGAACATGAAAGAGTAAAACAAACATTTTTGAAACAGCTGTGTACAACCATCTTGCAAACATTGGGGAGGGAACTGTCTTCACATGTCTTTTGTATAGTCGTCTAGCACAACGGGGCCCCAATCCTGACTGGGGCATCTGGACACTAGTATAATGCAAATAATAATGGGTACAAAAATCTTCACTCACACACCCTTACGGTGACGATAAAGAAAAATATTGATGTTCTTTTAACTCACTGATCCTAAAAATAAATCACTTGTCCCAAGTTAATGAATGGCTGAGTAGAATTGTTACATTGTCCTGTCTGTTAAAATGTTGCAGGAGTTTTTTAATTTTTTTTTTTAAACCAGTGCACTAGAAACACTAATACCATGCTGAGTCATAACCTCTAACTCCTTCTAGGAAACCATCAGTTCAGCATGTCCATCTTTGACTTTCAGCTCTTCTAAAATGTAACTTATTGTAGGAGGAAAAAGCCGCTTAATCAAAAACAACAACGTGTTTAGAAACACCTTTTTGTTAGTCAATCCCATTTCAAATCCAGCAGTCAACTTTGCAGCATGTCGATTACACAGAAGGTCTGCTGTTAGAATCCACTGCAGTGGACACTGCCAGTCATTCCTGAAGTCAGCTGCCAGGCTAAGGATTCTATAGGATCCTAAAGTCTGCTGTGTACACTGAATATTTACAAATTTAACTGATTAACTTGAGAATGCCAGTAACAGCAGCAGGAATCAAAGCTCTGTCTCCCATATGAATGCTTCCATTACATATACGCTTTTTATAAAAACACCTTTTAAAAAAAAAAGATGACAACTTGTGAAAAAATACACACACACATATATATACACACACACACACACACACACACACACAAAACATCCATTGTAACAAACCTGGAATGCCAGCTATTCTCCCAGCCACCAGGTGTAAATCTGCTTAGCTTTTATAATCAGATATCAGACTACTCAGAGTATAAAGGGGAAACCATCTGCTTTCAAGCAGCTAGTCCATTTATTTGCAGTTTATTAGGATGCCTATAATTTTTTCTTCCCAGGATACATTAAAAGGTAAATATCTTGGAGCTCATTTTGAAGATTAGTCTTAACATATCTTCAGAAAGGGCAAGATTTTGGATTACTTCTCTGGACCACATGAGCAGGCAAAGACTAATTGGGAGTCTCAGAACAAAAGATACAAGTACACTTTTTAAAAATTTGTTAAATAAAGGGAGGGACTATTTTAACTTTTGTATCTGGCTACTGCTCCCTGTCTAAAAAATACATTTCAGCTCCACATTATCAGAAGGGAGACAAGAAGTTCCTTTGTCCCGCTGCTTGAATAGACATCTGGGAAAATCTAACTGTGCTCCCAAAAAAGATTCAGGCCCAGTTAGGTCTTATTCCTGCAAGGTGCTGTGCATTCGTGCCCTGATCCAGCAGAGCACTTAAGCACGTACTTAGTTTTAAGCACATCAGTAAACCCATTGACTTCAATGGTACTATATATGTTTAAAGTTAAGTGCTTTGTTGGACTGGGAGAAGAGTGCTTAGGGACTTCCACAACTGAGTTCTTCACGAGTTGCAGAGTTGACACAGGATTTGCAGCTTTCAGTGGGTGCTTACTTGACTTGTACTTAAACCAAGCCTGGGACTTGCAAGTATTCAAACTACCTTTTTATTTTCACCGTGCTTTTGTTATAACAATAAAATAACCAGCAGGATCTTATTAAAGGGAATAAGGCAAAATGCCACATTTATTGTGAATACAGAAAGAATCATAGTAAGCAGTTAGTTATAGCTATAACATTCCATTCAATTTCATATTTATTCACACATTCATTCATTCATACACACACACAAGGTTGTTACCATAGTTACCAACCTTACAGTTGCTCGTGCTAAGCCACTGGCCAGGTGGCCTGGACACTAGGAGGGAGAAGGGCCTTGTCAGATGCACATCTGACACTCCTGGAAGTTGGTTTGCAGAATCAGACCTCAAAATTCAGTTTCTAGAGTCCATTTTTATAGGAATTTATTCCTATGCCAGTCTATGGGAATTGCTTCATCATGCTGTTGCTGAATCAATCAGCAGATGGCACATTCCTGATGGCTCTGTGTTGTTCTTCAGTTCTCCCATCCTTGAAGCTGTTGGGTGGATTCCAGTCTTCCCTCCAGGGGTCCTCTGGTTGTTTCCACTTGATGTCTTCTTCAGCCGATGGACACTGGATTCTTAGGCTGGCACCTCCCTGATCATTCATTTATTATCTACACCAAGCATCCATCCACATACATCCTCTTTCTCTATTTTAATCACAATTGTTAACAAAGCGAGATAAATACAACAAAAGGGCGGGGAGTCTCTGTGTGAATAGTTGTTGTTATAATGTATTGCTTTGAGAACAGACTCTGTCTTAGGATGTACTGACACAATTAGCAGCTTGCAAGTTTCACACAGAGAGGGAGAGAAACAGTAAAAACAAGAGACCAAAAACCAAGAGACCTCTTAATTAGTAATACCCTGGAATTTAAACTATGGGGAATCGAACTCATTTGTGATTTTAATACAGAACTTCTTTAATATGATCCAACATAACACTTTATGTGCCAGCAAGTACCGAGAGGCAACATTCAGTTCCACAGTTGATATCATTTAGGATACCCTTTACTATTTGGAACTATATGTTCTTTATTCAGAAAGAAAATTAAAAGATTGCAGATATATTTTTCATAAATATCTTTATCGTAGTCTGCTACCCAGTGGCATATTGGTATCATGATGTACTTTTTTTAATAGGTAGATTTTTGGAAGAATGATAGGGACAATGATTACATGACATCATTTCTGCATGTTCTGGTGAAATGAAGTTAATACTGACATTCTGTAAGTAGTATGGAAATGGTAGTAATAATTATAATACTAGCTCTTATATAGAGCTTTTCATCAGTCAATGTCAAAGGGAAACTGAGGCACAAGGAGAGGCCATGACTTCCCCAAGGTCACCCGGAAGTCCAGTGGCATAATCCAGAATAGAACTCAGGTCTCGAGTCCCAGTCCTATACTCTATCTAGTAAGCAAATTTCCTCCAAAAATATTGTTACTCTACTTTGGTTTTGGGGCAAGGAAATATTAAGTTTCATGAAAAACAGGAGATACTCATCCCAAACCTACCACCTTCTCATCACATCATTCAAGTCTCATTCAAAGTCTCTGTCAACAACATCTGGTATTTTTGCTACCTTATCTCACTGCCAGATTTCCCCAGTGCTTCCTGGTTTAGCAAGAAACTATGTTGTTATACAGATGGCATTAACTACTGTTTATCTTCCTTCAGTGTAGAGAAATTCTAAACACACATGGTAGTGAGCAAATTTGGTACTACAATATTTTTAATTGTTGCATCATTAATTTACATTTTACTGTGCATGAACATGATTAAGTTATATCTCTTCTATTTTACTGTTACAGGTTATCTCTGAGTTTTACATCATGAGATTTCCCTCCCTCACCAAATTTTCATATATGCAGTAGGTCAGAATACTGCCTTTTGGTAGTAAAAAGTGTTTAAACCAGAAATGTTGCTGCATCTCTACATGTTCTTCACAGAAGAAACTCTACAAGTTTGTATGTTCATGACTGGGAGGATAAGTGAAATGCAGAATTGTGGGAAAGATTTATAAATCTACATTTAAAACGCAATCAGTGTTCAAACAATAGTAAGTCTTTAAGGGTATATCTACTTGGGAATAAACAGCCCTGCAGCAGAGTCTCTGCTGGCCCAGGTCAGCTGCCTCAGGCTCACTGGCTTTGGGCTGCAGGGCTGGGGGAAAAAAAAATCACTGTGTAGACTCCTGCAGGGTCCCAGAGCTCAGGCTTCAGCCCTAACCTGAACAGCTACACAGCTCCAAAGCCAAAGTCTTGAAAGCCCAAGTCAGCTGACCTGTGCAAGCCACAGGTTTTTTTTTTTTATCCCCATGTAGATATACCTGAAGTCATGGCTAGATTTAACATATAGAAATATCAGGCCAGACACCTATTTCAGCTATCCTGAAGTAATTCTGGAGTAGCTTTAGGAGTCAATTAAATTAACCCAGATTCACACAGAGGTAACAGAGATTAGAATTTGGCTCAAGGTATGTGATTCTGGCTTTTGGTTCCATTAATAACTCCCTTCCATGTTTAATATTTACTAAATGCATGCTACATCACAAATATGGACCAATAAACTCCTATCAAGGACCATGTAATATTAAGATCAACACAATGTTGTCTACTTAGAAATTTGTTTATTCTTTCATCAGTCTAGTGCCCCTTTAATGCAAATCAGTGTCAGCCAGGTCGGATGCTTCTAAACCCTGCATGACATAGCCCATCGATTCAATACATTTGATTTATGTGTTGCAATGTCATGCAGTACTAGGGTTAGAGAGCTATCACCAGAGTGATGACAAAGGCTATGGTAAGCAGGCGGAGTTGTAGAGGTAGCAGCGGCCAGGATGCCTTGTGAGAACATTGTTACTCATCTGCCAAGCAGTAACAGATGTTGGGGTCTGGCAACTCAGCCTCCCTTTGGGAGAAAAAAAAAATCAGTAATATGGAATGTGGGGTTTTTTTAGTGCAACTTTTTAAATTTACACTATCTACACTGATAGAACACAGATGGTCAAAAAACAACCTGCAGGCAGTCCCTTCTTTCAGGAATCTTGGCCCAAACTGCAATACCCAGTTCTCAGGGAGCAACACAGACTCTAGTTAGAAAGATTAAGACAGAAAGCAAACTCCCTTGATTCTTGCCACAGCTTCCCCAAAAGAAAATGTATCTCAACAAAACTAATACTTCAAGCACTGCTTCAAAGACTGAACAGCACTCACATGCCAAGAAAAAAGAACCTGTGGGACTTGAACAGCACCACCTGGTGACTGCCACCATAATATAAAGCCACTACCATATCATCACTCTGAGTTGGGAATTTTGTGTGTAAAATGTATTCAAGCTTTCCGTTTGAATGCAGCTGGGTCCTAAAATTAATCTGAAGACCTTTTATTTGATAGCTCCTGTCCCTCATCATATATTCATCCAGCTTTGACCATCATTTTCTGTTATTCCCACCTCCAGAGTCCTGCTCCATTTTTCAGATTCCTCAGTGCCGGATTCCAATATAGAGTCTGTGGGAGACTTCTGCATATATTCATACAGCAAGAATATACTATTTTATTCTGAGCCAAAGCTTTTCATTACCTCTGGCATCCCCTGGGACCACAGTAAGTTAAATAGGAACATCTAGATCTTTCCTAGGGAAGGTAGTTGCAAAGACTCAATTGCTTTGCTCGTCTCTTGTGCTAACTTTCCCCAGTCTCTTATTAATCCGAAATGTGTTAGGAAATGAAAAAAAACTAGGAAAGCGTCAAGTGTAAGTCCTTGGGCCTTTTGAACACTACTGTTCTAGATTGAGTTTGCCCTATTAGCGCTCTCCTGAGTTATCTAGCCTTCCTCTTGATTATGTTTTGTTAGCCCACTTGTTTACCATGCCAATACAAGGTGGCATCTGTTGGGACTGTGTACTAAAGAAAAGGGGTTTCTGGCTGTCTTTTCTATCCATATGCTAGGATGAGTGCTGCTGAACATTGCCTAAAAATAACTCTGCACCCAGGGACTTATCTTCCCTTCTTCTAACAATTTGGAATAGCATTCTTCCCCTTTGCCAAAACCTCAAAGTTGCCATTTGCAATCTTGAGACACAGATTCTTATGTGCTCAGTACTCCAAGAAGCTTAGATGAGAAAGTTCAAAGCCAGAATTTCTTGTGAAATGAACTAAAAGTTTCAGATCAAATTTTATTTCCTTCTTAACTTTTAAGGTCAGGCGGAGAAAATTGTTACTTGAATAGTCTCATCAGTCCTGGACTGCAGGGCTTACTCCAACTTGATCACTTCTATGTTCTCTGATCCCAAGCTCAGACATATCCTTCAGCAGCACAGAAAATCCTTCCTTTATCATCCCACTCTAGGCAACATGAAGGATTCCCAATCCCTCAGCATGTTAAATCCTTCTAGTTTGTTACCTTATAGCCTACTTCACCATAACAGTGCTGCTCATTGACATAAGCTATAGAGTATAGAATTCATCTGAACAAACAGACAAATCCCTCCATAAAACTATTCATTAGGAGCCATTGCATTGCAGTGTTTCTAAAAAGGGAGAGAGGGAAATTATAAAGAGGCTTTACCTTACCACACCAAAATGTATCAAGCTACAGGAAACAGATGCTTAACAAGATAATAGGTTCAGTGAGAGATTAATTTCTCCACATAGGTGTGTTTGAAATATTCATGGGTAGTCAACACCAAAAGTTATAAGAGAGAAGAACAGTGCAGTCATAGGTTAAATTTTATCCAGAAGATTTAGTCCAGCTCCAATGGCTTGAATACAAAATTTATCTTCATACTAAACTCAGATGCCCTGATGCCCTAACATACACATTATTGTCCTCAAATTGCCTATAATCTTTTGTATAATATGTATGAATTCTTTAAAATTAGACAGTGGTTTATTATTGGCTTGAATCGCTTCTAAGCCAGGCAATGTAACTGTCAGGAAAAAAAAAAAGTAAGAGATGGCTGGCTAATTGAACTCTGGAAAACATTAATCACACCATTTTTCAATTTAGAGCTTGTTATTCATTCAAGTTCAATCTTATTTAACTCTTATTACAGTAGTCATAGAAAATTAAAGTCAGTTTCAACTTTACACATTTGAAATCACAAGTACCTCATACAGCTGGTAATTTTTTTTCTTAACTATTGTCCCATTTTCAGTCCATCATAACAAACAATTGAAAACTTGTTTTTTCCTTGTTTCTATTTTCTGAGTGGTTGGGACGGTGGGCTACTGATTAGAGCAGGTCCTAGAGCTAGGAGTCTGCTACAAACTTTGTTGGGTGACCTTGGGCAAATCACATGACCACCATGTGCATCTTGTTTAGTTCTCCCTAAAGGATGTTGTGTGGGTTAAGGTCTATAAAGCACTTCAAGAGCCTCAGATGAAAGGCACTATAGAAGCGCAAAGTATTTATTATTATATACATATCATTCCAGTTTAAGTCTCAGATACAAATCCCTTTGCTAGATGCATATTTCTACAAAGCTAAAGTTCTTCTCCCATCAAGCAGCCTAAAGCAGCTACTCTTTAAACTTCTTTGCTACCATATTAGCTGAATGCCTGGATGAATGATACTAGGTCACCTTCTCAGAATGGCCTGAATACCAATACAAGATTAAGAAATGGTGGGAGCCACTATATTCTGTTACACTGAAACCATGAGCAAAGTGACATTCAGTGAGAGACTGAATTGCATTATAATGAGCTACAAATAGCAAAGAGACTCAATCCTTTTGGGGGGAAAAATAACTCTTGAAGATTTTCATTTTGATAATAAAATGTAGTTGACAAACAGGGACTTACAATAAGTGAATAACTGCATGACTTTTATGTAGAAGTTGCTGACTTGTTGATGTAACTTTTTTACATATTACAAAAGTGGAGCTGCCCCTCAGAATTGCAGTGTTCTCTCTCTGAGACCCAATTCACTGTAGGAAAGATTAGCTAGTCCTTGACTTTTCCAGGGATGCTGTAGTCAGTCCTACATTGCATACAGTACCATACATATTGTTGGAGCACAAGATACCTTCAATTTGGCTGGGGCTGTCATAAATACCATCCTAGAGATATTTGCTGATGTGACATGAACATGATTTAAAATTGTATGTGTTAAGACTGAGTTGGGAACTCATGGAACATTGCTGAAGTTTGAGACTTTAATACCTTACACCTACAGGATCATAAAGCACAGATTCAGAACTGGGGTGAGAGGGTGACTTTAATGAGCATCAAAGAGTGAAATTTTCAGTGATTGATCAGAACTCATAAAACAAATAGGAGAGAAATTTCCCAGGAGAATATACAGCTTTTGCTGTCAGACTGTGGGTGGGAATACCAGTTGAGGTGCAAACATGAAAGGGTACACTCTAAAGAAAGAGTCTGGAGAAAAAGAGTTAACTGCATTTTAGAGAAGAAAAATTACTTGGAAAGATAATTAATCTGCTGCCTTTTTTGGATGGTTTCACCTGAAAACAGATTTACAAGAGGAAGTGATCTCAAATGATTTTCACACTCAAGTTTAGACAACTATGACTTTGCTGATCATGTAATGTTGTGTAGCATGTAGACATTCTAACTGAAAGAGCTATGGCAACATTAAGGCAGTGGAATTGCACCCACTTGTAAAGCATCTCAATTTGACCCTGAATATATAAGTATTTTGAGGACAGACATGGGCTCATTCTAAATCTTAACTTTTCCTGGACAAGCAGGTAGACACTATTAGGCTATAAGAATTCAACATATACAACACAGATAAAACTGAGATGCTGTTTAAACTTGGACCAAGTAAATACAAACTAATTAAATTGCTGTTGCAGACCACCAACGAAGAACAAATATTCTGTACTAAATGACAGTTTTACATAAGTCGGCTAATCCTTCAGAAATTATTATTAGCATGATAAACTTGTATTGGCTATTCACTGAACAGATGCACAATATGCTAAAAATAGCCTAAGCAATATACACAAACCCTCATGCAGAGAAAATTCATCATCATGATAAGGTTTCACCGTGCGACTGGGTTTGATGGACAAAAAAGAATCTTTTTGCACGCTCCAAACTTCTCCTCCTGACTTTGCAATGAGTTTCTTATCTTTAGGACTGTTCTTTATTGTCATCTCCCACCCTTATCAAGTGTATGGAATTCCCACTGAGATCTATGGATGTTCTGTGTACAGACCTAGCATAGAAAATGCAATGGAGATTAGATGAGAGAGGAAAATTTAGTTCTTAAAAAAAATACAATGCAGCTTTAAGTAAATTTATTTGGTTTAGTGTCTTTCATACAAATGACATGGCAAAATGTTTCTCAGACAGCAGACACAGAAGTTTAATTAAGTTTAGCATATTTTCACGCCATATTTTCATATCTGACTCACCAGCCTCCATTTTGCAATTTGGAAAAATTAAGAAGTCCATTTCTGGCATGCAAAGTTACAACAATTTGTAGCCATCTTTTAAATTTGGATTTATAGAAGAGTAAAGTGAAGGGGGAGATTACATAATGGCTAATCTGTGGGGGAGATTTTCTCTAGCATGGGAACATTTTGAGAGGGAATCATATTGCCTGGTATGTCGTGAACAGGTCAGTCAGAGGAAGACCAGCTAGAACCAGACACACACTCAGATCTCTTTTTAAAAAACTGACACAGTGATCTGTACTGGCCCTGCAGCTGGATGATATTCCCCAGCAGAGAATGTAGATGGGCATCAATGGAGCTAAAGATGCATCACCAGCAAAAGCAGGTGGAACAAGATCTAGCTGCTTATTGGGACCAGATAGAGGGCCATCAAAAATAGTGGAAAAACTTCCCTAGAGGAAAGGGAACTGGCCTGCGAAGAAATGCAACAGGCAGTGGCTGAGAGGCTTTGTATAAAGGCTTTGTATGCTGAATAAATTAAAGCATTCATTTCTAATGTCTTCCTCCCCTCTGTTATAGGCTTTAAGGCCCATGAGCAGAGGCTAAAGATATACTTTGTACACAAATTATGAAAACAGTTGGAGAGTCAGTAAGGCACAGAGATACAGGTGCTATGTGTCCAGATGAAGTAGGGAAGAAATGAAAGAGGAAAAAGTTTGTACAGTATGCTGGGACAAGTCCATGAAGATTATCTCCGGATCCACAAAGTCATTTAGGCACCTACTGGATCTGATCTTCAGTTGTGAAAAATGAGAACGTCTTTCTCCTCTATCTTAAACAATGCCAAGTCATAGCCTGTTTGACTATTCTGGATGATCAATTGACTGATGAATACAGTCCCGGTTTACCAAATGCCAGACCTAACATGCCACCCTATGATAATATAGC
The DNA here is from genome assembly GCF_009764565.3 of Dermochelys coriacea. NCBI lineage: Eukaryota > Metazoa > Chordata > Testudines > Dermochelyidae > Dermochelys > Dermochelys coriacea. The sequence goes on from NC_050074.1 coordinate 65,234,766, forward strand.
ACTGAGCAATCTCACTAACTGACATCTATTTGAATAAAGTTCCCTTTTTTGAGGTGAAAGTTCCAGATATGAGGGTTCCTTGTCACTGAGAGGGCTAACCAAGGGCATATGCCATCTTCTTGAGATGGTGACTCAGAGTCTAGCCCAAGTTATTAGTTCGAAATTCTCTAATTCCACATTTAGATTTTGTTTCCTCTCCACCTCTGCTGATTCAGCACATCAATAGTTTTACTGAATGACACAATCTGTGGCAAGTTGGGCTATGTTAAAATTTCATGGTTTAATTCATAAAGGGGCTCCTCCTCTTCCCCCACTCCCCCTGCCACTGTCCAAGCTGCCATTGGACAATAGGTTTGCAGAGGTTGGAAGTAAACCAACTTGGCTTGGAGGTTGTGTGGTTCATGTACCTTATGATTCTGTTATTTGCACCCTTCCAAAGCTATGGAATCTGTTGGTCAGAAGCAGTCAGTCTCCCTCTCCAGTCCTTCTGAACTAGAGAATGTTACATGTGGAGCCAAGTTTATGGATAACCACACCCAACACTTACTTCTGATTAGAATTACACACGCCCATCTTTCTAAAAGAATATGTTTCAGAGTTTCCTTTCTGGAAATATTTACAGTTGCGGGAGGGGGAGGGGGGTTTGTAGTGGGTCTCCCCCCCCCCAATTTATCACTCTGCTTTCCTCCGTTCCCTTTTGGAATACAAGCACTTAATACTCCAGGCACACTGTTCATGACATATCATTGATCACAAAAAACTTTCCACGTTGCTCTTCCCAGCTCTAAGTTTCTCTTAAAAAGAGGCCAGGTGTTTTTCTGCAGCTGCATGTCTGTTTGAGAAATAGGATTGCACTGAAAGATTATTTATCTTCTTTTAATTAAATCACAGAGGTTGGATATGGAAAAAACCCATTAGGTCACCGAGTCCATCTCCCTGCCTGCAGAATTGTTGTTCCCTGTGATATTATGTCAAGGATGGTTGTAAATGTCCCAGGTAATAGGCTTCCACCTCTTCCTTTAACAGACTGTCACAGTCCAAAGGATGTCATAGCCAGCAAGACTTTCCTGAAATTCATCTTAAAATTTTCCTCTCACTTGACCTGGTCCAAAACCCACTGAGGTCAAAGGAAAGACTCTCATTGACCTTAGTGGGCTTTGGATCAGACTCTTAATTTCTTCATATTACTCCGAGCTATATTCCCAGGTACTAATCTCAATTCCTCTCCCTCCCTTGCAGGTTACACCTTTTAAGTATTTGCAGACTTACCACATTCCCCCATAGTTGTTTTAGATAAGTTCTACATAATTATAAAGCACCTTTTCCTCTAGTTCCCCATTAATTATTGTAGTTGTTCGGAATTCCCTCCAGTTTGTCTTTCTGGTGGTGAGGTACCAACAACTAAATGTGCTATTTCAGGTGCAATACCGCCAAAAGCCACGCAGAGAAGGGGTTATAACCTCCTTGCTCTATGATGTGACACCTATGTGTATTCCGCTGTAGTTGTGTTTGATTTACATCATATTGCAAGCTCATATCCCATTTGTCATTTATTACTGCTTCGAATTCCTATTCAGAATTATTGCTTTCCAAGATTTCCCTCTCCCATTAATTTTGTGATTTGGATTATTCTCCTCCCTATAGATACATTAGCTCATATTTTTCCAATATGAATCATATTTTATTTTCTGTCCAGCTTTTTAATCCAAAATTTTCTTGGTAGTATATTTCTGTTCTGCTGGGTATTTGCAATTTACATGTAATACCATCTGTAGTCTTCACTTGTGTTAGGTTAGTGAGAAGAATCCTTTCATTTCTTGATTTATGTCAGGGACATTTAAGGATTTGTGTGAGAAATGTAGTTGAGATTAAAATCTGGAAATATACGTTAAAATGTGTCACAAGGACCCATGGGTGTAGGAAACAATAGAAGGATAGCAGGGTTAGCGAGCAAGAGTAAAAAGGGAGAAATGTAACTTACCTATTTGTGTGACTGCATAAGAAATAAGCCAAAAAGCTTCCAACACCTTGTCAAGTAATATAAAACCTAGTACACTAACCATGAAACACACACAACTAATTCAGAAACAATTTCAGAAAATGTTATCAAATAATGGAATTCCACTTTCCAGCTGTTCATCTATGACCTGAACAATTTAGCAACTCACTCCCAGAAACACTGTCTTTTCCTCTAATCTCTCAGTTCTGGACAATGATCCTCCCTATAGTAATGATTATTTTTCCTATTTTGTCTCCTGTTATCTTCATAATAGTCTAAGCACAAGTCATAGCTACATTATCTCCTTTAATCCAGCTTAAAGTAAAGACTTCGCTGTCTCCAGATACTCATTCTCCCTTTCATTCTATTTCCTCTATTCCTTTCAAAATGCTATTAAAAATCATATTGATATTTTTCAGACAAGACTGACTTTGCATAGAAATCCTATTTTCCAATAAGATACTAGCAGATCTGAAAATAGTAAAAAGTGTGGCTCTTCTAACCAGCAACAAAAACTAACTTCCTGCCACATTTGTTTTTGGGCCTGAATTGGGAAGCTCATCACCATACGATCTGATGTATTAAACAAAAGAAATAAATTCACAAGAGCAAAAAAGTTTCAAGAACTTTCCAAAAAAGCTTAACTCATCTTCAGTCACTTGCATGACAGATGCACCCAAGGTCTTGCTGACACTGGCAGCATTACAGGGGCAATCTGTATATAAGGACAACGTGTTCTCAAGCAATTCCTCCAACGGTATTAGGCACACCGATTATTTCCTTTACCATCTCTTGCCTGCTGTCTTATCCAACTCAGTTCTTTTTGTTTCTGAACTAATAATGTTAGAATCCTCTATACGGAGGACTAGTTTTTTTCCAGTTATGTGCATATGAAACTGCACAGAAGAAATAATTTGGTTTATTTATTTTGCAAGTTGTCCAAGCTATTATCATTTAAACATACTACACTTATTTAAACATACATGTAGTACTTCTCAGGAAGATATGTTCACATAGGTAACTTTCAGTTAGTTCCAGGTCAACACATGCTGTAGCTACTTGCTCCAAGTAAAATAGCATTTTTTGTTTAATAAAAATATGCATTATTATAATGCCATGTAAACAAGTATACATTACACAGCCTTCAACCATTTAGAAATTTCCAAATGCATCAGATGTTTTATCGCAAACAATGAAATATGAACATGTCAGTTCTGGGTTAAGAAGTGTGTGGTAAATCATTTGCAGCATGACAGCAGTGTGAATTGAAAAGCCTGCTGTGGAATAACCATCTGGGAAGGGTCTGGGCTATTTGAAAGAGATGACTGCTAAATATCTTCTATCCTATTTACGATGATAGGACAGAATAAGCTCATGGGAGCCCCTTGTAACAAATTGAAGGAAAAGCTGGGGTGATTTCTTTCTCTAAATAGAGCTCAAATTCTCCCTGGATCCTGCTAAACCATCCCTCAGGCTTATAAAAGTGGAATTTTAGTTTAGTTTGGAGAGGAGCAGAGTCACAAAGAAGTACAGGAGATCTTAATTTTTGTTTTCTTCCAGGGCCCCCATGGATCCCTGGCCTTCATCCCATCTATCTCCAGATAGAATTGCTTAAGAAGAATGCTGTGCTACACTCTGAGAATTGCTTTCAGGAACATTTTTTTAAATCTTTCCAGCAAGTAAACTCAATATAGATTTACGCTTGCATGTCAGATGGGGTTGTTGCCTGCCTACTTGGTCACGGTGGTAAGTTTTTTTTTCTTTAAACGGGAAAGTTTTCAAAAAAGCTTTATTTAATCTTTCATTGTCCTTGCTGAGACTCTGGAGGGGAGGGGGTAGGTTTGCCTTCCTTTGCAGTATGGGGCATGGGTCACTTGCAGGTTTAAACTAGTGTAACTGGTGAATTCTCTGTAACTTTAAGTCTTTAAACCATGATTTGGGGACTTGAGTAACTCAGCCAGAGGTTAGGGGTCTATTACAGGAGTGGGTAGATGAGGTTATATAGCCTGCAATGTGCAGGAAATCAGATTAAATTATTATGATGGTCCCTTTTGACCTTAAAGTCTATGAACCCCTGGTGTGCAGGGTTTATCACCATCTGGGGATGGGGATTTTTTGTTAGTTTCTTTATTAAAAAATTCATTGGTAGTACATAGAATCATAGAAATATAGGTTTGAAAAGGACCTTGAGAAGTCCTCTAGTCCAGCCCCCTGAGCTGAAGCAAGACCATGTAAACTAGGTCATCCCTAAAAAGAAAAGGAGTACGTGTGGCACCTTAGAGACTAACAAATTTATCTGAGCATAAGCTTTTGTGAGCTACAGCTCACTTCATCGGATGAATCCCTGACAGGGATTTGTCCAACCAGTTCTTAAAATCCTCCAGTGCCGGAGATTCCACAACCATAGGCAGGGTGTATAAGAGTCTGGGGGAAGTTAAGCCTCCCCCAAAAAGGCTGGTCAAGCAGGAGGGCAAATATCACAGATATGGCGCGCATCACCTCCCTTTGGAGACACGCTGCCTTTGGAGTGCCAGAAGCAAAGCTCCCTAATAGTGGGAGGCCACCGACGCCCGGACTGTAGCCCCATCCATACTCCACCCTGAGGCCCTGTCCTTTCTCCACCTCTTCCTCCTGCACCCACTGTTTGCTCCTCTCCAGAGGCCTCAGGGGAAGCAACAGAGAGGAGTGAGCAAGCAAGAGGTGGGTGGGCGGGGACCTCAGGGGAAGAGGCACAGAGGAATGGGTGGGTGGGCAGTCCTCAGGGGAAGAGGCAGAGAGGAGCAGGTGGGGGCTTGGAGGAGGGAACAGGGGCAGGAAGAGATGGAGCTAGGGCGGGACATCAGGGAAGAGGTGAAGTGGGAGTGGGGCCACAGTTCTGGCACTGGTAGCCCCCCCACACCACCATTTCTACGAACTTCCGGCCCTCACATTTAAACATCCCCAAATGGAAGATTCATTCACCACCTATGTCCACAACTTCCTTTGGACACCTATTCCAGACCCTTACAGTTTGAAAGCTTTTCCTAACATCTAACCTAACCTCCCTGGCTGCAGATTAAGCACATTACTTCTTGGCCTAGCTTCAAAGGGCATGGAGGACAATTGACAATCATCCTCTTTATAACAGCCCTTAACATATTTGAAGATTTATCAAGTCCACCTTCTCTCTTCTTTTCTCAACACTCAATATGTTTTTAACCTTTCCTCATATGTCAGGTTTTCTAAACATTTTATCATCTTTGTTGCTTCCTCAGGACTCTCTCCAGTGTGTCCACATCTTAAAGTGTGGTGCCCAAAACTGAACATAATACTCCAGCTGAGACCTCAGCAGTGCCAAGTAGAGTGGGACAATTACTTCCCATGTCTTACATATAACACTTATGTTAATACACCCCAGAATGACATTAGCCTTTTTCACAACTGCATCAATTGTTGACTCATTCATTTTGTGATCCACTATAGCCCCCAGATCCTCTTCAGAAGTATGACCATCTAGCCAGGTGGTCTCCAATTTCGTAGTTGTGCATTTGATTTTTTCCTTCCTAGTGTAGTACTTTGCACTTTTCTTTACTGAATTTCATTTTGTTGATTTCAGACAAATTCTTCAAATTCTTCATTTTGAATTCTAATCCTGTCCTTCAAAGTGTTTGCAACTCTTCCTATTTTGATGTAATCTATAAATTTAGTAAGCAAATCCTCCACTCCATTATCCAAATCCTCCACTCATTATCCAAGTCATTAATGAAATTATTGACTAGTACTGGACCCAGGACTGACCTCTGTGGGATCCCACTAGATATACCTTCCCAGGTTGACAGTGAACCATTGATAACTACTGGTTGAATATGGTCTTTAAACCTGTTGTGCACCCATTTTATAATAATTTAATCTAGACTGCATTTCACTAGTTTAATGAGACTGTCCTATGGAACTTTGTCAAAAGCCTTACTAAATCAAGACACATTAAGTGTAATGCTCCCACCCATCCACTAGGCCACTACCTTGCCAAAGAAGCAAATTAGGTTGACTTGGCATGATTTATTCTTGACAAATCCATTCTGGCTATTCCACTTAACCCTATTATCCTCTTCCAAGCTTCAAAGTGGACTGGTCTATAATTGCTTGGGTCCTCTTTGTTCCTCTTTTTAAATATAGGTTTCAGAGTAGCAGCCGTGTTAGTCTGTATTCGCAAAAAGAAAAGGAGTACTTGTGGCACCTTAGAGACTAACAAATTTATTAGAGCATAAGCTTTCGTGAGCTACAGTGTAGCTCACGAAAGCTTATGCTCTAATAAATTTGTTAGTCTCTAAGGTGCCACAAGTACTCCTTTTTTTTTAAATATAGATACTATGTTTTTCTTTCTCCAGTTCTCTTGGACCTCACCTGTCCTCCATGAGTTCTTGAAGAAAATTGCTAACCATTCCTAGATTACTTCAGCTAATTCCTTAGGGGCCCTAGAATGAATTTCACCAGGCCCTGCCCACTTGAACACCTCTAATTTATCTAAATATTCTTTAACCAGCTCTTTGCCCATTTTGGCTTGTGTTCCTTTCCCTTTGGCTGGCATTCCTTCCAGCCACATCACTGTCTAATTGTATTATGGTGGCACCCAAGGGTCTTAATCAGGATCTGGGACTCACTGTATTGGGTGCTATACAGTCATGTAATAAAAAACAGCCACCATGCCAAAGAGTTATACATTGTATCTCCATTTCTTGCTAGGAGGCCCTTGTGTATTCAAAGTGCAATTATTCTTTTTATAAATAAATGATGGATAAATCTGATTAAATTGAAAAACATCCAGTAGTTAGAATTTTATTTATCTGTAGTCTCCTCTATGGAGCTCAAAATTAATATCTGAGTTTTTCCATAAAGATTAATGGCTTGATTCTCCATTGCCTTGCACCTCATGTAGCTATTTATATCAGGGCCAAGTGTAAAAAAAAAACCACAAAAAAAAAACCCCATATTACTATCATCCTGATTTGGTAGTATTGTACATTCACTTGGTAGGGTGTGCTGAGCCACATGAAGTGCAGGGTATTAAAGAACTAAGATCCAATGACTTTAGCCTCATAATACGTTGGTGAAGTAAGGCAGTATTATCCTCATACCCATTTTACAGATGGGAGGCTAAGACCATGTCTATTGTACAAATTTTGGCCAACGCAGGCCATGTGGACGTAAAGCCACTGCCATTAGTACCACACTTGTTCATGTGAACATTTGACTCCTTGCGTCTGCACCATGTGTACTTACCAGAAATGCTTGCATCAATGCAGTGCACTGCACTATGGGTAGGTATCTCCGCCGCACACCACCCCATGCAACTTGCCACCATCCAGAGTACTGTCTTTTGGAAAGCGTTGTCAATGCATGGTGGGACATAAACCAGTTGTGCACAGGTGACTGGGAGCAAGGGGTCAATTTCTCAGCATGCAACTGTCTCCATCCCATAAGGTAATCTACATCCCATAATTTTTGCACCTTTTTTTAAAAATCTCACAAACCTGCACAGTCCTCCTCTCTATCTGCCATCTCTAACAGAAGCATGGAGCCTGCCCAACTCTGCACTATTGTCATAAGCATTGCAAGGACAAGTATTGAACCGAATCGATGGGGAACAATGATTTCTTGGCGGACAGATTACTGCCGATCATAGAGAGAACTAATTCAAGGTTGTTGGTGGTATTCAAGGAGCACCTGCATATGACAGAGCACTTCTTTTAGGACTGAGAAACAAACACTGACTGGTGAGATTACATCGTAATGCAACATTGGGATGATGAGCAGTGGCCTCAGAATTTTCAGATGTGCGAGGATCTATGTGCCCTCTAACACAGGGACAGGAAACTGAGAGCTGCACTGACAGTGGAGAAGCAAGTGGTGATTGCACTGTGAAAACTTGTAATGCCGGACTGCTACCAGTCAGTGGGAAATCATTTTAGAGTTGGAAAAAATCCACTGCAGGGGGTGGTTGTCATGCAAGTGTGAAGGTCTATTAATTGTCTCTTGTTATGCAGGACTGTGACTCTCAACAGCAATAGGGATCCTAAACAGCTGCATAGCAACAGGCAGCATACATATCCCTATTTTGGCACCAGACCACATCAACAGCAAGAGTTACTTGTCTATAGTTATGCAAGAATCAGGGGATCATCTGGGATGCTTCACCAACATCAATGTGGGTTGGTCAGGGAAGGCGCATGATGCGCCCATCTTTAAGACCACACGACTGTTCATACTGCTACAAGCAGGGACATTTTCCCCCAGACCAGTGGATTACGATTAGCCATGTTGAAATGCCAAAAGTGATCCCAGAGTACCCAGCCTACCCCTTGTTTCCTTGGCTCATGAAGCTGTACAGCAACCACCTCAACAGCAGCTAGGAAAGATTCAACTACCAGTTCAGGAGGAGCAGAATGACAGTTAAATGTACTTTTGGTAGACTAAAGAGACACTGATGTTGTTTACTCACAAGACTGGAGCTCAGTGAAAAAATATCTCAATGGATTACAGCTGCCTGCTGTGTCCTGCCCAATATCTGTGAAACAAAAGTTGCCACCAGGATGGAGGGGCTGTCTGCTGAGTTTGACCAGCCAGATACAAGGGTTATTAGAAGACCTCAATGTGGAGCTATACAGCTCAGGGTGGGCTTTGAAAAAGCACTTCAATGGTGAGCCACAATAATGCACTGTGGTGTACTGGGCTCTATTTGGCCCGAGTACCGATTGTGTGTTGCTTGGTGTATATTTTTGAATATAAACACTGTAAATGCACCTATTAATTTTGCAGTGCTTGCTGTGCATTTATGATTATTACACTGTCTCTGATCCTATGAGCTGTGTCACATTGTACAGTAACTAGTTAGAGGGTACTTTCAGATCTGCTAGGCACTCTGAAACATTAATAAAGATTCATTATTTTCCAAATAGAATTTTATTCAGAAAAAAAACAAAGAAAAGTCTGTGCAGTTTAAAAGCAAATACATTACAAACTTAATAGATTACATAACAGAACTTAAGAGGAAAGAACATTCATGTCCATTTTACCTACACCTACAGCAACCATGGCTTTCCCAGGTCAGTGTATGTGAAGCTGTGGTTATCCTTACTGTCCTCTGGGGTGGAGTGGCAGGCGTTAGGGATGTGGCCCCTGATATCACATGGAATGTTGATGGGGCATATTGGAAGGTGTTGTAATGAGTTCTCCAGGGATTGCAAAGGGAAGCGAGCCCTTGATTTTTGAACCTGTAGGTCCACAAGCATCTGCAGAATCTGTGTTTGCTGTCAGAGAAACCCCATTATGTCCTGATGCATCTCCCTCCCCTTTTCCTGCTGGGGCTCCATGGCCTTTCTTCTGTCCACTCTTTCTTCTCTAGGCTGTCTGAAACATTCACTCTCTTGGTCCTGTGCTCATGGTCTGATGCAGCAGCACTGGCTTGCAGGATCTCATTGAACACATCATTCTGAGTCCTCTTCTTTCTTTTCCTCTGGCTCAGGCATTCCATAGGTGTGGAGGGGGAGACCCTCAAGGCCACAATGGTAGCAGTTACAAATAAAACACACAGAGGTACCTTTGTTAACACAGCCACAACAGAAAGTGAAAGTTAAGATTCAGAACCCCTTTCCCTTGCTTGCCTAAAGTTTTAAACAAGACATGCTTACTGACACTTCTGCTTTGGACTGCTTGTGCACAGTGCCACTCACAGCACTGACCATGGTGAGTATGGGCTTCCAGGGGTAAGGGAAATGAAGAGGGAATCGCTCAGTTGCATGAAACTGAGTATAGGGTCTGACACTGAATACTGGCACCATTTTGCACAGGTGGTGGTGATGTTAGTGGATCTCTCATTCCTGAAGGTAACAATAGCACAGACAGCATAGGTGCTGCTGGCATCCCAAAGCTACCTGGGCCCATATGCTGCTTGCCTGTGTACTGCAATGGGGCCTGCTGACTGGCATGGGGAAATGTCCTACTGCTGAGGAAGAAATAAGGCAGCCATCCCTAGAAGCCTTCAGAGCAGGATGCAGAGTACCTCCATGTAAGTTTCATCCAAATCTCTCAGGAGGATTCAAGAGACATCCTTGCGTACATAAACAAACTGCTCTGCATGGCTCCCTCTGCTTAATTCTACAGGGGAGAGGAAAGCAGATAATACTACTTCTCTTTGTTGTACTGCTACCTCTTTTAGCATGAGTAAATTAATGAAAAGTGAACAGCTATGTCTTGTTAAGTTAGAGGGTGCCATCAGTATATCATTGTAATGGGAAAGACATTTACACACATACCTGAGATTCCTTCCTTTGCACTGGGCTTGCCCATGCTCAACAGCCAGGATAGACTGGACTGTGGTGGAGTCTCAGACAGATCATGGTTCACAGCATAGCTAGACCCCTTGGTCACGTGTTCCCCATCCTCCTCCTTTTCCTCCTCCATCTCCTCCTTCTCCTCGCTATTCAGGCCAGGGGCCATTGACTTGAGCTTCTCAGAAGTATCCATGGTGGTTTGTGGGGTGGTGGTGGATCTCCGCCAAGTACGGCATGCAGCTCGGCACCAGGTTGACTGTTGGTCTCCCTGGCATTCTGACATGCCTGATGCAGTTCCTTTGCTTTCGTGCAGCACTTCTGCTGATCCCTGTCATGCTCTGTCTCCAGTATCCTCCATGCAATCTGCTTGTAGATGTCCGTGTTTCTGCGTCTGGTCTGTAGCTGTGGTGGCACAGCTTCTTCTCTCCACAGGCCCAGGAGATCCAATATCTCCCATCTACTCCAAGCCAGACCACATCTGGAGCATGTAGCCCACATGGTCAGCTGGGAAGTTGCACACAACAATGGGGAGCCGCTAGTTGTGCTCGCCAAGCTGGACAATCAGGTAAACGCATTTCAAAAATGTGTGGGGCTTTAAAAGGGAAAGGTCCTTCCAGTCTCTGTGACCTCTGGGTGGTGGAGTTCACAATTGTGACCAGAGCAGTCAGTGTCAGGCGTTGTGGGACAGCTGTTGATGGACTGTTAGGTTTGACATAAGTAACACAGTGTCTACTCTTGTGCTGCGTTGACCTTAGTACATCAACCGTGGCTCAGTGCCACTCAGGAAGGTGGTATTACTGCATTGCTACAGTAGTTGGAGTAGTCTCTTTTCTGACACTGGTCTCTATATGTCCACAGCATCCATTGTGACAGGGTCAGGCCAGATGGCTACAGGAGAGTGATCCTATTGGGTTCCAGGAAGTGGGTGGTGGAGAGGGCACTTACATCAGTGGGAGACAAAATTTAAGTGCAGACACATGCACAATCAGGTTGATACAAGGCAGCTTATGTTGACCTAACTTTGTAGTGTAGATCTGGCCTGAGCTACACAGAAATTAAGTGACTTGCCCAAGTTTTGACAGGCCTTTCTCCCATATAGGTCTGGATACATTTCAATGCTTGTCTGAATATATTTGAACCTACTTAGTCTAGAAGTCATTAGAAAATTGTCACGAGCAAAAACTGTCCTGCAAACTTTTGAGAAATCTGGGTTCCATCCAGATTAGAACTATCCAAAAATACCCCCTGCTTTGGTACTGCAAAGGGTTTTCTACTTCTGGCTTTAGCCAAAAAACTAGCAAGTGCAGACGTGCACGAAAAATATGGGAGGAAAATGTGAATCCTGTCTTTTCAGATGCCAAAAAATGGTGTTACTCAAGATTGGAGTGAAGGGATGAGGCAATCTTTATTTTATTTGGCCTTGGTCACCCATTACTTGTTAGTAATAAAGACATCTTTCAAACATAGCTGTAATGCTTAGCTTTCAAGGATAGAGTTATTGAAAGCAAGTTACATTTCTTTTCATATGTTATAACCAAACCAAATCCAACTTGGCCATACTTAAGGTCATACATTTTATAGCGCATGTGTCAAGCACTCCGTTTTTCATGCTGCTCAGCACACAAACAATTTATTTTTTAATGTTCATTGGATCCATTTTAAAATTAAAGTTACATTTTCATTGAAAGTAGATCCTTCCCCTTCCTAACAATCATGGATTAAGCTGATCCTCCATTTTACATTATCAAAACCCTAAGGGAAGCAATTTAAAAATAGTTAATTTTAATCCATTTAAGCAGCTATTGGAGGATAATTCAATTGCTGGCTAAAGAAGGTTGTCATTTAATTAATAAGGATGGAAAAATTTCTGACTGAGATGGAAGAGAGCCCAAGAATGATCCTTGGTAACAATACAACCATTCAAAGTTGTGCTGTTCAGACACTGATTGGCTTTAGAAACATTCACATGCACTAGTGGCAGTCATATGGATAAGATCAACTGCACAATTCAATCCAAGGCTTGGTCTACACTTAAAAGTTAAGTGAAAAAAAACACCCCCCCCATATCAAGGTCGCTCTGCTGAACTAATTCCCATTATAGATGCAGCTATGTCAATAAAAGAATGCATCCATTGATGTAGCTACCGTTATTTGGGCACTGAAAGAAAAACCCCTCTGTCTGTGTCAGCTGCAGCTACGGGGTTATGACGGCATAGCTATGGTGACATAGGTAAGCTGGTGTAGTCACCATAGCATAGACTTCACCAAAACAAAACAAAGAGAAATGTCTTGTACTGTAAAGGGTAAAATGTACATGCCATATTTATTTTGCTCTCCCTTGCTTCACAGGATGATTAGCCCTAATTAAGTTCCAAGTTAATTAGCCCAAGTAGATGGGCCAAAATCCTCACACTAGCACCCGGCCAAGTAAGGAGGTTGAAGACTGGGCAAATTCCATGGAGTTGCTCTGCAGCCATTCTTTGCTCCTAACGATTGGAGCAGCATCTGCAGTCCTAACAACCCTCTGCAAGTGGATGAAGGGAGGACTGCAGGACCTTCATAACAATGGCAATGTCAGCTCATGCACTCTGAGTCTCCCCTTTTGCAGACTCTCCCACATTGCAATACTCAGAGAGCCCTTCCTGAGCCATGCTTAGCACCATGGGCAATGGGGTGAATGCCCCTTTGGGGAGACTAGCCCCCGGCCCCTCCCCCACTACCCACTACCCCACCGGCAGTGTGGTCCCAACACCAGACAGTTAGGTGGTGCAGCATGGCCCCGGTCCCAGTGACACCCAGCCCCGAGCCTTTTGCACACTGGCCCCAGCCTGCTGGCCCCAGGCTCTCAGCCACAGAAGAGTGAGAAGGGAACTGGAAGCAGGAAGGAGGGGACCTGGGAGCAGAGCATGGGTGGGGCCATGCCAGGCTGTTTGGGGAGGCACAGCCTTCCCCTGCCTATACTACTCACCGCCCATGCAGTTAGCACCACTAACGCTCCCTAAAGCCTGCTTGCTCTGAATGGTGAGAGGGCTCACCACTCCCACAGAGAAGGGAGCAGAATTTGCCCCCATGTGCACCAGATAAAGAACTGACAGTTGGCATCATTGAAATAAGTGTGTTTGGGTTTTCATACAATGCAAGTGAAATTCACCTAGCATGACCAGACATCTGATACTATCTGCACCATCCAGATATTCAAGGCTGTCTCTCATATAGGACCCTATTGCCACCCTTACCCCCATCCCGATTTTTCACACTTGCTATCTGGTTACCCAAATTCACACTTGTGCAGATCCAATGTAGGGCTTATGTCCTACTTAAGCCCTCAAAACAGAGTTTTAGTTGGTCTTGTGTGCTGCCTAGACGTCCCCTGCTCAGAGGTGATTTTCAGTCTGTATGATAATAGTGAAAACATCCATCTCACTTTCTAACTAGTTTCACAATAAGCTCTCCCTGAATAAAACTTTTGATTGGACTGCTGTATTTTGGAAGTTATATCACATGATGATTACAGAACTATATTGGGATGATCATATTTTTTCAGAAAATATGTTTATGCTGATGCTTTGTTTTGCCTTTATTGGATTTTTATACGGTTTTATGATGTTTACTTGTAACTGTATTTCAAATATATAGCACCCAGGAATGTCAGCTTTGGGGATCTTAAAAATTCAGTTGTGATTATTAACATTCTATGAATTTTAGTGGTTTTCTAGGCACAAGAAGCATCCCCACAGTTATTGGATTGGGATACTTTAAGGAGAACATAGTTCTGGAACTTTGGGTATTGTCATTGAAGAAGAGCTTCACCCAAACAAAATAGACACATATTTAGGGACTGATCTTGCACGTCCTCCAGGCAAAACTCCAGTTGAAGTCAGAACAGCTGACAGACCAAAAGATTCTCACTGAAGATGGAGCAAACTTCCCAGGAAGATGACGGAGAAAAGTTGCTATATCAGAGGCTCCTGTGGGATGGCGGGGCAGGGGCAAAGGAGGCTACTCAATAGAAGGGAGAGTATGGAATAGGAGTTCTGAACACTTAGCACCTCTGAAAAATTAGGCCTTAACTTATTATGCCTCCCAACGTGGCAATAATTAGGTATGGTAAATGTTATTATTCCCCACTTATGGTTGGAGAAAAAACTGAGGTAGGGTTAGTGACTTGCCCCAAGTCACAGAGTGAGTCACCATCACAGCCAAGATAAATCTAGGAATCCCAATTCCCACTTCCATACTCTAGCCTAATAGACTTTGTGCCTCCCTATAAGTTCATTAGCATATTTTACTGATTATTATATATATGGAATACTGACAATTTATTCTTCATCAGCTACAGGAACAAGTCAACTTCATACCTCAAGACTTCTTTGGCTTCTTACAAGTGTGACATTCCTGGTATGCATTGCTCAGAACATATGAGCTGCTAAGTGCCTCAGAACACTTTGGAGGAGAATTCCCATAGTGAAGATTCATCTCCAGATTCTATTCTATGATACTTAAGAGACAGCTGTAACACCAGATGACTGAACTGGAAAACAAACTGAGACAAGCCTTGACTCTGATACTTGGAATTGCTGTTTTAGAAATGCCAAAGAGCTCTTACATGGCAACATAGTGGCAACAGAGTTTCAGTGGATCTCCAAGGTCTTTATTTGGCCCATAATACATAATACGTGAAGGAGACATAGTTGCCAGGCCTGGTACCCTAAATGCAAGACATAGTCAGTAACATTTTTTACATGGTGCAGTTTTGTTGCTCCATGTAGTTCTAGCTCTTGTGTTGAGAGGCTGTATCAAATTATTACAGGATTTCTACTTTAAAACATCAAAATCCTGCTGTCTTTGGAGGTCAACTGAGAGATGATAGAAGAAGATTAGGGGTTGTAAAGGTGTCAGGTTGGGTGCTCAAAAATGGAGGCACCCAAAATCACTAGTAATTTTTAAATATCTTGGCCTACATCTTCATTTATCTGTGCCTTTGCCTCTTGAATGTAATAACATTTTCAATTAGAGGGAATACACAGACCAGGCTTTGGGCTCCAGAGTAAATTCTTCACTTAGGGATAAGTCCTAACTCTTCCTCCCCTGGTGCCAAGAGACATCTGGCAGTGGATCCAGTGCAGGACCCCAGCAAGAACACTTGTTCCAATTACCATGTAGTATTTGTAAGGTTTTGGTCTTTTGTGTTGAGAACAGCCAAATGAAGAATGTCACCTCTTTTTGTAGAGAAGAGGGAAAAATGAGAATGTTTTCACCAAAATCATTATAAATGTTTGGCTTTTTCTGAACAACCATGAGGATTTTTTATTATTTTGGTAGTTTCAGTCCCTTCACATGAGTATTGGAGATCCCCATGATGACACCACTAATCCTGTCCAAGTTGATTAACGCCCAAGCAACACTCTTTGGGTTCCATCTCTCTCTAACAAGCAAGGCACCTTTCTCATCTCCTCATTCAACAGCAGAGGGCAGGCTGATGGTAGAGTGAGAAAGAGAAGAGTCACCCCTCTGCAGAATGCTCTTTTACATCTACCCATTTCTGAAGAGGCTCCTCTACAGGGAGTCCTCTTGGATTTCCATCTCTGAGGGTTTAGAGAAGGGTAAAGGAGAGACCAAAAGTCCTGCACTAAAAGTCTATCTTTTGAGGCATCTGCCATAGAGAGTAAGAGAGAGACTCCCTGGTTATATAAGCAGCACAGCAGGACAGCTTCCCTGCCTTCATGGCCGGTATGACAAAAGCTCCCCGCTCCCCACACCCCGTTTCAATCTGCTCTAATCACTAAGAAGCCTGAACCAGGACACTGCAGGCTTCCTTTCTATTTATGATTTGGCACCGCTATGGACTGAGGATCCCCTGGTAGCATTGTCTGTGGATGGGCTGCAGTGAAGGGGAAAGAGTGCCAGTTGAACAGGGGCTCCAGTTCCCAATGTTCCCCTGTTGTGGGGAGGTGTCAGAATTTGACTTCATTTGTATCTCTATAAAAATGTCTGTGGCAAGCTGTCCTCCCTGCAATCTTTTAACCCTGATTTAGTTTTGGGTTGAAAAGTCCCTAAAAAAAGAGACAAACGCTGTGCATGCTTAAAAGTTCATTGTCTTTGTGCAACCATGCATCAGACCAAAAACAGTTTCTACCAAATGAAATACCCATCAGGCACAATAATGAGCAGAGTATAAAGGGATTAAAACACCTAGACTAGAATAGAATCCCTAAGGATGCCTGCTTTGTGCACACAGTCCCATTGTACCAACTGGGTATTATTTAGAGATGAAATAATTTTTCCCCATTTTAGCCGATAATTTTCTAATACTGTCCTATCGATTTTCAGCTCCTTGTAAGCACCTCATGGTTTCATTTGTCTCATGCTGATTCTTTAATAAGAATGGAAATCCTGTCCTATTCCTCTGCTGGCTTTGAAGACATGCTATCCTAACAGCATATATCTTTGGGAAAAAGGTGTTACCCTAATTCATCAGTCAGCCTCATTCCACACTCAAGACAGAACAAGCATTTTATGAATGATACTTGGCTTACAACTAAAGTTCAGACTATCTAGTTTTAGGGCTCAAGCTTCTAAACTATTAGTGCTAGTGTGTCACATGATGTGTGATAGATTGGCTGTTAACTCACAACATTAGCATTGATGTTCACTAAGAGGACCCCAGGATAGCACAGAAGCTTTTGATACATTGCTCCCCACTTGTTCTCTGGACCTATACCTTCGCAAGGCAGTGAGTGGAAGCATCAGGCCTTCTTATATACCCTAATCATTTATTCTTTCCTCAACTGCTGCACTTGGAAGATTATCTAGCTCTAGCATTTAAGTTTTATAGAACTAAACTGTATAACTGTATAGTAGCTCCATTCTTGCTTAGCCTGGCCAGAATTACCTCGAGTTCCCGGTGTAAGATCTAGCTTCTGACTACTTGATGAAGTTTCTCTAGCTTTCTCCTTTGGTAATCTGCTTACTCCTTCCTGCATCCCTCTATCCAAGAGGAGAAAGAGTATTTCTTTGCTAAGCAAGGCAAGTACTGCATTTAAAAGCCACGTGACTTCTTTCCAGATATTGATTGCATCACCTTCAAAACATGATAGTCTCAGAAAAAATTTGTACCAAGTTTAATCAAGTCTTCAGTTGCACAACATAAACTATAGGAACTGAAAAACAAAACAAGTCTCAAGCTAATGACAAGGCACGCCACTGTGAAACTCTTAAACAAAATATGGTCGTATCTGCTTGTACTGACAGTTTATAATACAAAATGAAAGGGTTTTTTAAATCAGTGACTAGAAGTGCAGAGCCCTAACATAAGCATAAAAGCATTTCCTAAGTTCTTTAAGAAAATGTATGAATTAATCCTCCCCTTGCCTCCATTCTTTCTGCAATAGATTTTGGAAATGATCTCGGAGGCAGACAAATTGTTTTTTAACTTGCAGGACAGATTGTCAGGAAAAGTAGTTTTGAGACAGCAAAAGTGAGGAAAATATGACTAGACCTAAAAAGATGGAATATGTGACTAGATGGGAAACAGAAAGGTGTCACTTCATTCATCAAAAAAGGCACTTCGTAAAACTTTTTTCTTGAGTGCTTATGTGAGCATCTGGCTGCAAGTCATAAAGCTGTAATCTATTAGAGATGACTGTGTTCATGACTGTCACGTTTAATAAAAATGCTTGGGTACAGACAGTTAGATGGCTGAGTGAATTAAAACCTCTGGCTTTTCATGTTCTAGAGCCAAGTTCAATTTTGATTTCTAGATTTAAGTGATTTTGCTTTTTTAAAGAAATTTCTAGTTTGCTACTTGACACATGTTAATAATTCAGAGGCACTCACATTCACTCGCAGAAACTATGCATTCCCACCATAGGTCACAGAATATTACAGTAAATTATGGAACTCACTATAGATGAGAACCAATAATGTTGGAACTTCTTCAGTTTGGTATAGCAAATTGCATAACTTTTACAGGAAAGGTTTGAGGATTTTAGTACAACTACATACACCCCCATTTTATAATCAGCTCTTAGTTGTCAGGGGCTGGAATTTTTCATTGGTAGAGTACTGTGCCACTAGCATGATAGTCACACTCTACTTAATAAAGATCCCAGAGACAGAGGGGACAAAAGGAGATGATTTCACATATACCAAAATTCACTAGTTTAGTTTAGAAAGAATCCATGGATGCAGCTATTGTTAATATTACTTCTGATCTATTAGCATTATAGGGGTGAACTTTTAAAAAAATATTGGTTTTCCTTAGCAAGCTAAAAATTGTACTAGCTCATAATATCCACAATAGTATTTCCAACCAAGTTTGTTTTTAAAAGTGAATTATAAACACCATGCATGCTGACTTATTTGATCTATGCCAAGGCTGAGATCTCTTCTTTAACTACTGGAAAGATACTGCACAGATAGACAAGCTTTCTTAGTAGCAGCCGTGTTAGTCTGTATTCGCAAAAAGAAAAGGAGTACTTGTGGCACCTTAGAGACTAACAAATTTATTAGAGCATAAGCTTTCGTGAGCTACAGCTCACTTCATCGGATGCATTTGGTGGAAAAAACAGAGGAGAGATTTACATACACACACACAGAGAACATGAAACAATGGGTTTATCATACACACTGTAAGGAGAGTGATCACTTAAGATAAGCCATCACCAACAGCAGGGGGGGGAAAGGAGGAAAACCTTCCATGGTGACAAGCAGGTAGGCTAATTCCAGCAGTTAACAAGAATATCAGAGGAACAGTGGGGGGTGGGGTGGGAGGGAGAAATACCATGGGGAAATAGTTTTACTTTGTGTAATGAATCATCCATTCCCAGTCTCTATTCAAGCCTAAGTTAATTGTATCCAGTTTGCAAATTAATTCCAATTCAGCAGTCTCTCGTTGGAGTCTGTTTTTGAAGCTTTTTTGTTGAAGTATAGCCACTCTTAGGTCTGTGATCGAGTGACCAGAGAGATTGAAGTGTTCTCCAACTGGTTTTTGAATGTTATAATTCTTGACGTCTGATTTGTGTCCATTCATTCTTTTACGTAGAGACTGTCCAGTTTGGCCAATGTACATGGCAGAGGGGCATTGCTGGCACATGATGGCATATATCACATTGGTAGATGCGCAGGTGAACGAGCCTCTGATAGTGTGGCTGATGTGATTAGGCCCTATGATGGTATCCCCTGAATAGATATGTGGAGAGAGTTGGCAACGGGCTTTGTTGCAAGGATAGGTTCCTGGGTTAGTGGTTCTGTTGTGTGGTGTGTGCTTGCTGGTGAGTATTTGCTTCAGAAACAGATTGACAGAGCCAGAAGAGTACCCAGAAGTCACCTACTACAGGACAGGCCCAACAAAGAAAACAACAGAACGCCACTAGCCATCACCTTCAGCCCCCAACTAAAACCTCTCCAACGCATCATCAAGGATCTACAACCTATCCTGAAGGACGAGCCATCGCTCTCTCAGATCTTGGGAGACAGACCAGTCCTTGCTTACAGACAGCCCCCCAATCTGAAGCAAATACTCGATTACAGACCTGAGGGTGGCTATCCTTCAGCAAAAAAGCTTCAAAAACAGACTCCAACGAGAGACTGCTGAATTGGAATTAATTTGCAAACTGGATACAATTAACTTAGGCTTGAATAGAGACTGGGAATGGATGAGTCATTACACAAAGTAAAACTATTTCCCCATGGTATTTCTCCCTCCCACCCCACCCCCCACTGTTCCTCTGATATTCTTGTTAACTGCTGGAATTAGCCTACCTGCTTGTCACCATGGAAGGTTTTCCTCCTTTCCCCCCCCTGCTGTTGGTGATGGCTTATCTTAAGTGATCACTCTCCTTACAGTATGTATGATAAACCCATTGTTTCATGTTCTCTGTGTGTGTGTATATAAATCTCTCCTCTGTTTTTTCCACCAAATGCATCCGATGAAGTGAGCTGTAGCTCACGAAAGCTTATGCTCTAATAAATTTGTTAGTCTCTAAGGTGCCACAAGTACTCCTTTTCTTTTTACAAGCTTTCTTATTTCAAGATGTCCACTCTCTAAAACAACAACCTGTACGTATAAGAGAGTGGTTCAGTTTACCAGCCCATTCCAACCTTGGCCTTGCTTCTGAGACTGGCAACAAAGATGACAATTAGTGCTGATAATTATTGTGATGTAGATAACTTGTCCACTGGGAAATGAACTAAGACCACCATTTCGCAAGGCACAAACAAAACAGCCTTCAAAGGTTAACAAATAAATCAATAGGAGTAACCTCATATGATAATGTTTGGAGTAGATTTGAACTAATGACTTAGAAGTGGCAGTTGCCATCCCCTCATTACCAAAGCCCCTGAGCCATCCATTCCAGGCTTATCAGATGAACCATCTGCTGTACAAACAAAGAATGAAAACATCTCATTTACACTCCCTTTCCAGAGGAATTAGAGATGGGTTCTTCTTTACAGAGAACATTGCGAAGAATATACATAGACTTCCAGCATTACACTTTCCTGAGAAAGCTATGAAACAGACAACTCATGTCAAGGTGACTGCAGAGGAAAGTAGCTTTGGAAAGTTTACATCAGAAATGTGTGCAGACTTACCTGGTCTGGATTCTCTCTCTCTTTTTTTTTTTTTAATTTTTTTTTTTTTAAAACAGTATATTTAACCTAAGAAAATTCAGCTCTGATGAACCATCTGTTCTTCCATGATGGTTCTGCTTTCTATCCTATTATCCTTTTCAGTTGACTAAAGTACCAAAAGGTCAAAAAACTTCCTAATGGTCACACACAGAATCAGTGGATCTGTGATTGGAAATTACAACCTTCCTCTTCTCTGAGACTGCACAGCTTCCCTAACGCTTAAACAAACAATTTCTCTTTCCAGGGCTTATGTCATAAAAATTAAAGTTCGAAAAGACCTATTAGGTCACCTTGTTCATCCCACCACCACCAGAGTATTGTTCTATACCAAGACTACAAAAAGAAGGATTTGGGTGGACTCCTTCTGAAGGTCGAAACAACAGACTGGATTTCTACATAGAGTGCATGGGCTGAAATTGTGGAAAAGCAGCATCACTTGCCCCATAAGCTCAGCCGTGCAGAACACAATGCCATCCACAGCCTCAGAAACAACTCTTGCATAATGACAGGTTTCAGAGTTGCAGCCATATTAGTCTGTATTTGCAAAAAGAAAAGGAGTACTGAGCTGTAGCTCATGAAAGCTTATGCTCAAATAAATTTGTTAGTCTTTAAGGTACAAGTACTCCTTTTCTTTTTTGTGAATACAGACTAACACGGCTGCTACTCTGAAACCCATTCAAAAACCAGTCAGAGAACACTTCAATCTCTTTGGTCACTCGATTACAGACGTAAAAGTGGCAATTCTTCAACAAAAAAACTTCAAAAACAGACTCCAAGGAGAGACTGCTGAATTGGAATTAATTTGCAAACTGGATACAATTAATTTAGGCTTGAACAAAGACTGGGAGTAGATGTGTCATTACACAAAGTAAAACTATTTCCCCATGTTTATTCCCACCCATCCTTCCCCCCCCCCCCCCCCGCCGCCCCACTGTTCCTCAGAGGTTCTTGTCAACAGCTGGAAATGGCCCACCTTGATTATCACTACAAAAGGTTTTGTCCCCTCCAGCTCTCCTGCTGGTAATAGCTCACCTTACCTGATCACTCTGGTTACAGTGTGTATGGTAACACCCATTGTTTCATGTTCTCTATGTATACAAGTCTCCCCACTGTATTTTCCACTGAATGCAGCCGATGAAGCGAGCTGTAGCTCACGAAAGCTTATGCTCAAATAAATTTGTTAGTCTCTAAAGTGCCACAAGTCCTCCATTTCTTTTTGTTCTCTATAGTATGCTTTTGAGCGCTTTGTCCAATCTAGTTTCAAATGACCTAAAGCATGTGGATTCCAGCATTTCTCTTAGGAGACTCTTAAATAGTCCTCACTGTTAGGAAATTGTCCTTTAGTCTTTACAAGGGCATATAGCACACTCTCCACCCTTCTAAAATTAAATATTTCCTCCAGTATGATTCTAAATCTGACTCAAGTTTTATGTGAAATGTCAGGGGGTGTTTGGGTGGGAGACTAGATATTTGATTCCTAGGTCCTCATCACATGGGGGACTTGGCCTCATTAGACTCTTTCATTCAGTGCAGCTGTACTGCTAGAGATAACCTTAATAGATCTCCTGCCACATCTTATCAATGTTAAACAAGAGATGTCTCTCATAATGCACACACAGCCTTCAAAGGATGCCAAGATGCATCACCACCCTTAGCTTTCCTTTCAGCTGAGCAAGCTGAAATCATTCAGATTCTCCAGAAGCTGTTCACAGACAGACAATCTTAAAAAACAAAATCTCAGCCTCGGAACACCTGCTAGACCATACTGTTAAGAATGAAGTTATATATATAAAAGGTACATATATTTATATAAGAATGAGGAAAGACTGTTTAAAGGGATTCACAAGCCTCAAATCACTGAGTGATCTATTATTAACTGAAAGGTTTCATTTCTATTAGAAAAACTCCAAACAATAGGGAACACGTCACCATTAACAATAGAACAAAAAACAAAGGAAAGGTTGTACTTCACCCTTTGAAACAAAATAGATATTTAAAAATGTGCTGAAACTGGAAGCATGATATCAAAATAATTAAATCAAGTTTACTGGAGAGTCTGCTGTTTTATGTCATTGTAGAAAAGTGTTAATTTTACAGAAACTCCTAATCACAATGGCTTTTTACAGAGAAGCTAGCTAAAGTAGGTCTCTCACGGGGTGGACCACACCAAGAGAGACTCATGGCCATTTTTCTCTCTCTCTTGTCCTTCTTCTTTTTGAGTAACAAACCTGGGGTAAAAGACAAACGGAAAGAAGCAGAAGAAGAAAAAAAAAATACACTAAACCAAAAAATAAATCCAGTTTTTGTTTTCATTGAAAAACCAAAATGTTCCTTAAAAAATTTCTAAAGTTTCACACTGCAAGGAAAATAGACATTTTCCAACAAACCCTTCTCACAATTGCACAGACTACCTCCCCTGCTATGCACAATCATGGAACATCCCTGTAACAACTATGGCAACTGGATATATAAAATGCACACCAGAAAGTTATTTCTGCATTACAAGCGTCTTTTATTGCTTTTGAAAACAAAGAGAAGAGCAAGTACTTTATCATGTGACCATCCAGCTATCCATGGAATAGCAACCAGTGACTCAGAGATCACTAGCCATTCGTGGATCACAAATTTGAAAACCGAGCTGCAAGGACAAAATGGAATGATTTGAAGGCACATAAAAGCCTTTTCCAAAATTTGTAAGGAAAATTTTAAGAAAGATCAAATTATTTCACTCTGCTATCCTGCTCAGAGCAATTTAATATGTGTAGCAGGAAGAGGGGTTACATGTAGTGACCCATGCAATATGGTGGCTGCCCACAGAGACAGTGCAGTTTAGAGGATATGGCATCATAATGGGATTCAAGAGAGCCAGGTTCTATTCCTGGCCTTGCCTCTGACTAGGTGTGAGACCTCCACCTTATCATTCTCTGTACCTCTCATGTTTATTTGTTTTGTCCATTTAGACTGTAAGCCCTTCAGTGCAAGGACAGACCCTTCCTACATGTTTGTACTATAGCACAATGAAGCACCAGTCTCCGTTTAGGCATGTAGGCTCTGCTTTGATACTAACAACAAGCGTTCATAAATTTGTGTAGTATTTGGGGAAAATATTGAAAACCCCCAATAGTTTTGTATTCTTAACAGAAAACTATCCATGATGGCTGTTAGCACATATTTCCTATAATCGGAGCTGGGACACTATGGGGCAGGGCTGTGAGTTACTACAGAGAATTTTTTCCCAGATATCTGGGGGTGGGTCTTGTCCAGAGTCTAACTGATCTCCATATTTAGGGTTAGAGAGGAATTCCCCCCACCCCAGTCAGACTGGCAGAGATGCTTAGGGGGTTTTCACTTTCCTCTGCAGTATAGGACCCAGGTCACTTGCTGGTGTGAACTAACGTAAAGGGCAGATTCTCAATAACTTGAAGTCTTTAAATCAAGATTTGAGGACTTCAGTAACTCTGCCAGAGGTTGTGGGCCTATTTCAGAAGTGGGTGGTGAGGTTCTGTGGCCTGTGATGTGCAGAAGGTCAGACTAGTTGATGTCTCCTTCTGGCCTTAAAGCTGAGTCTATAGTTTAAGGTCCTCCTTAGGTTTGTACATTTCATTCACTTATTGAGAGAAATAATTTACAAGATTTGAATTTTAAAAATAATTATTTACATGAAGGTAAAAGAGATTAATAATGCCAAGGCTGGAATTCAAACAGTGATCTCATTGTTTGGTTATCCCTGAATATAACTAAATATATAACAATCTGTGGGGGACTTTGACCAAACCCTGCAGGGACTATCTAACTTATTTTTAGATTTTTGATTTCTAGTCTCCTTGTCCCTCCTCTTACTATACATTAAGATACAACATTATAAGGGACAAGGAAGTTGGGAGGAGGATCAAATCAAGAGATTCCTTATTTCTTTCTCCATCCCAGCCAAACTGCAAACCAAAACAGGGAGAGATTCACTCTCTGGGTCACTGGTGCTTTGGAGTTAAGCCGCACCCAGATTTCTTTGGCTTTTTTCAATTAAACAGCCCTATGGAGGGAAGTGGGATTCCTTCTTTCTTTTCCCGTTTGTGATTATGGGGTTTACACTTGTATGTTTTGGGTGAGGGTCTCTTACAGCCCTCCCCTAAAAGTCTGGCCAGACAAACCGGCAGCAAGGGGCACCCTGGCTTCTAAACAATTCACTATTCAAGCTTTGCTTTCTCTTACTTTTCTCTGCCTAGCCAGCCACCATCCTTCCCTCTATGGCTTTTTATTGTTTTTCACAAAGTTAGTCCCTCAGCTACCTGCAAATCCTTACTCTTCCCGCAGGGTGAGAAAAGGGGACTTGGCTTTTCAAGAGAAGCCGACAAACATAGTCAAGTTTGCATTTCAGATACAATGAGGCTGAAGGAGACTCTGTGTGGTAATTTAAAGAGGGAATATTAAGGGGGGGGGGAGAAAAACCTCTCATAGAGATTACCTCGTAATCCAGGTCCCACTTCAGACTGAATTCCTGCTCCATGGAGCACTGGCTCATTAAGAAAAGGGGATGCCTGTTGTGGTTTACTCTCTAAGAAGGCTGGGGGTGAGGGGCGGGCTAGAGAACAGCATTCAGGTGCATCACATTTTTATTAATTTTATTTTTTTAGAACTGAGTAAAGGAAATAAAGGGAGAGCTGAAGAGGCTATAGAAACCTGATCCAGCATAAGGGAGTAGGTGGTGAAGATGAGTAGACTAGGGGAAAGCAAGACAGTTTTTAGGAAAGACCTAGTTTGGTGTGACATCAAGGCACAGAGATGCAAAATGGATGTGAGGCTGGTATCAGACACAGACCTCTCAGCTGATCACACTGGCCTGCCTGTATACTCTATTAAGATCTTCCATGTGTGTCACATCACTTATTGCTCATGAAATAAGGAGAGTAAGCAATTTTCAGAATATCTAGCTCATCTTGGGGTGGGGGGAAGCGCTAATAATAATTTGTTTTTTTGCTGGATTTATTAAACAGACTGGTCATTTTAACTGTGAAAGTGGCACACAGCAATTAGAAGTTATTAGCTCCCTGAAGTGAGTTGTCTCTGCTGGTTAGGTTCTAGCCATGTGTAATGAAAATATATTTAATTAATATTGGAATGCTGCATAAATAGTTCTCAATACTGCTGGTATCCTCTGTTGTATCTCATAGTGGGTAGCCTACAGAGAGAGGATTGCACTGAGTTTACCTCTGTCAGTTGCATGCTGTGTTTCCTTTGCAGCCACACTCAGAGCTCTGTGCTCTTTTTCATCTCAGAATAAGGAGGGACATGGGAGACATGCTGAGAAAGAAGAGGGGCAGAGCCAGAGCCAGAACCAGTTATGTTCTCTTTACTCACCTAGTGTGTTGCTATCCCATACACATGGATCTCTGTGAGACATGTACTATGGAATTTGCTGTAAACTGCACTTCAGGCAAATGATGGGGCAGCATTAAGTTTGTTGATGGCCAACATCTCTTTGCCTGGTCTGACCATAGGGTCTAACCTGCCACCTCAGAGCTTCAGCCTCTATGCCCTACACAGGTGCACAAGGCCTGATTTTTCAAAAGAACCAGGCACCTATGACTACAAGTGGAATCAGTGAGAGACAGGAATGCTCAGTCACTCTGAAAATCAGGTCTACAGTCTTTCACCAGCTTTTGTTCATATTCCCATTCTTCTTTGTTGACCCTTTACCTGATGTTGGAAGGTTTTTAGGTTTAGGTAATATATAATTCCTTTGCTGAGCATGTTGAAGTTATGAGAGCTGTAACAGCAAGTAGGAAAACAAGTAACTGGGTTATCAGGCTTACTTTGATTAAAGGCCTGTTATATTAATATGAGGCCCTGTGGGAGTAGTTATGCTAAAGGCTGGGATTTAGCTGAATAGCATAGGCCTAAGGACGTAACCCCGGTCAGATATATTGCACTCTCATTCTGAGATAAAAACAAATAACCACAAATGCGTGCAGTACACCACAGAGAGAAGAGTTTTGGGAGGCTTTAGCAATTCGATTGCTATGAAGTGTCCAAGCAGTTAGATCACATTTATGTATAAGAATAATTAAGAAATAAGTGATATAAATCATGAATATTAATACTTCATTATGGATACCCCAACAGCAACATATTCAGTCTCCACTCAGACCTTCTGCACAGGTGAAAAGTAGGAGAGAGGCTCAATGGAGAAAACTTTTGGTTTCCATTTCTCTAGCCTTGGGGACTTGGCCTAGCTCAATGAGC
The DNA here is from genome assembly GCF_009764565.3 of Dermochelys coriacea. Lineage (NCBI taxonomy): Eukaryota > Metazoa > Chordata > Testudines > Dermochelyidae > Dermochelys > Dermochelys coriacea. Next base: position 65,261,946 of record NC_050074.1, read on the forward strand.
ATTTCACCCTGAGTGCTATTGTTTCAGTCTGACTCCAGCTATACATTGCAAGGACCATATTTGCCAGGCTAGATCCTTTTGTCCTAGAAGACCTAGATTTTTCTAGAAGACAACAAAATACCTGTGAGGAGCCTACATCCTTGGAATGTGCAGAATGTCCTCACTGGTAGATTTCTGTCATTATTGTTTCATTTCTGATGGCTGATTTCCTGCTACTGAGGTGCAGTGGAGCTAAAAGGGGGAGGATTTGGTTGAACACTCAAGTTTTTCATATTCTACCATCCACAACTAACTTTCTTCACCATAATTTATTCTATGTCCTTACTGTAATAAATAGAGCTCTTGAGTCTCCACAGATGTATCGTCAATAAGGAGCTGTCTGGCTATATGTGATGTTTGCTTTGCTTTAAGATCCACATGTAAAATCTAGCACTCCCTGTAGCACTATGAATCTATAAACCACTGATCTATACAGGATACATGGGTTTTTCCCTTCTCTGGGTAATATTTTTCATTTTACTTAATTCTTTCTGACACTATGTGCAAGAAAATGCAGCAGAATGAAAACTGCTTGTACAAAAATGTTGCAATAGGTAGAAACTAGGAAGCAGGGACTTATATCACCCTTAAAATATCTCTAAACACTTTTAAAACATTAATTAAGCCATAAAGCACAGCTATGAAATAGGCAATTATTATTCTTAAAGGCACAGAAATATCAGGTCATGCAACAAGTCTGGTAGAACTGGAAATAGAACCCTGGAGTCCTGTCTCAGCCACCCTGCTTTCACTACTAGACCATATTGTCCCTCTCTATAGCACTCTGTCTCTCTGGCAGTCTTTTTGGAGATGCATGTGTTGGTTAAGCAGGTTAGATTTTTCAGTGTCAGTTGAAGAATGTTTATTCATCATATTTTGCTAATTTGTTGGAGTACACAGATCTTTGTTACTGCATATCTAGTAGAAAACCCTCCACAAAGCCAGTTCTGATTGAGATAGAGTGAAGTTACAAATAGGGACTTTCATGGACCTGCTCTCTGTTGTGTATTTAGGAAACAACTGGCACCAGAAGGAATGTGTTTCTGGGTAAATAAGACATTCTCCCCATTGAAAAGAATTAAATATGTTAGAAAAATCAGAGAGAAAGGAAGTAAAATTAACTTAGTACCACTCTCAGGGCCTCTTTACACTAAACACCATATCTAGAGATTCAGCATTCAGCCTGCGTAGCCCACTCAGTACCTCCACAGGTTGACAAAGGGGAGGTTAAGGAATCCTTCTCTTCAGGCTGCGGAGATGATCCACTGGAGTGAGTTCAGAGTTTGACGTAGCTCTCCATGTGCGCTGTATATACATAGTTAGTTAGTTACTAGAAAGGTGCCAGGAGATGGCACTCAGGAACATGTAGCAGAGTGCAATATGAAGCAAATCCTGGGATCAATAAAAGTTGTCATAGTGCACTATCTATGGCTTCCTTGGGCAGCTCTACAGATTACCTAGTACTCCATAGTTCCAGCATAGGTGCTGCCCCCTGCAAAAGGAAAGAACTGGAAATTTCATGCAGTGGCAGATCCTGTAGGTGAGCGCCCTCACATTCATTTGATGGGGTGTCTGGGCACTCAGCACCTTGCACAATCAAGTCCTACCAAAGCACATCTGAAAGAGCTGCTATCATTTCACAGAAAACTTATCAAAGAATCTCATTTAGAAACCATTCTGTTTACACATCATGAGCCTCATTCACTGTTTGTTTACACCAGTGTAACTGCATTGACTTAAAATATCTTCTTCGTAATTCTAGAGGCTTCTAAAAGTGGTGTCATAGGCTGGAGAATCAGGCCCAATGTAGACTGGAGTCCTCTGATAGGGCTAAACCTAAGAGCCTTACTCGGTCTTTACTCTAGCAATTAACCTCTGAAGCCAGTGGAAGTTTTACTACTGTCAGCACCTCAAAGTCAATGCAGCAGGGCAAGTGCAGCCTGGATTCTGGCCTGCCTCACATCTTCAGCAAACTGTCAGCTAGCTCACGAGGCAAGATCTTTATTCTGTAAGAGACAGGAAGAACACAGATTAGTCCTCAAATCTCTGGCTGAGTTTGTTGAGAAAAATCCTCTCTTGCTTTGTAATAGGGCAAATCTGATAAGGACAATGTCATTACCCATTATAGTGCTATTACCATACTTAAAGGCATGTGTCATGCCAAGTTGCATGCTCTTATTTCTCGCTTTCTTATCCCTTTCCTTTTTATTGGTTTCCTCTGGCTTTCCCAGTAGAGATGACCTATTTTTATGGTAACTCATCCAGCTACTTGTGATGCTACCAGGCGATGAAAATGCTCCTTTCTTCCACTCCCCTGGAATACAGCTGCTTTGAGGATTAATTCATTTGCTTGGAGTTTCAAGATAAAGAGTCGCTGTTGTTGTAATTCACAACCCCACAACTTCTCTGAAAAATGAACTGAGAGTCTTACCCTGTACTGCACAGAAATATAGAACTCCTGAATTGTAGTCTGCCAGTAGGCCAGAGTAAATCAAAAGTTGTGCCAATCTGTAAGTCTATCATAATGCTTTATGCTGGTTATCACAGTTCACAGTTATTATTTGTAACTTTTAACAGCTGAGGCCAGTGTATGCCAATGAGTTATTGCAGAATTGCTGATTGGAGAGCTGACCAAGACCATTTACCATTTTACATTGAACTGGGAGAATTCTTTTCAGTAGCCACTAATGGTCAAGTAGGATAAACAAAGGATATTTTCTGAATGGTTGGGATCTGTTCAAACATGTGTCCTTGGTAGGTAAAATTAAAACAACATATTATAGGCTTTGATAACAGTGAACATAGTATGAACACACTTAATTAAGACAAGCTTAATTGACAAGACCAATTCATCAGGACATCTTTCAGAGCCCATGTCCTCTATACATTTCAAGGTATTTATTGTCTCCCCACAACCTCACTTTTGGTTGCCTAACAAAGAGTCTACAATGAATATCACTAGAAGTACAGAGCTGAGGCTTTTGCAAGGACTGTAAATACCATGAGAGTCCTGCTGATATCCATGGATTCTGGCTGATATCCATGGATTCCAGCCTGCATTGACTGTTTCCCTGCATACAACATGATTTGACCCACATATATCACTACAATACCTTTCAAATGCAGCAGGATGGGCCTGCCAATATCATGGGAAGTCCTCTATCACAGGAGGAAAAAGGCTTGCATGCATCACTTGCATGCATTTAAGACTCAGCATCCAACAGTACCAGGAACAGGAAATTCAGCAAAGGCTTTGTCATTTAGGTTAATTCTAGGTTTCAGAGTAGCAGCCGTGTTAGTCTGTATTCTCAAAAAGAAAAGGAGTACTTGTGGCACCTTAGAGACTAACAAATTTATTAGAGCATAAGCTTTCGTGAGCTACAGCATCCGATGAAGTGAGCTGTAGCTCACGAAAGCTTATGCTCTAATAAATTTGTTAGTCTCTAAGGTGCCACAAGTACTCCTTTTCTTTTTTAGGTTAATTCTGAAGCTTACATTGAGTTTTCCATTAAACCAACAAATGAGTAGAAGTGCAACAAGCAATCCTGTACCTCTCCATGTACAAATTTGATTGCGATATGCAATAATGGAAACCCAAACACCAGAACTCTAATTTAACAGTTTCCCAGCATAGGGTGACCAAATGTCCCAATTTTATAGGGACAGTCCCAATTTTTGGGTCTTTCTCTTATATAGGCTCCTATTACCCCCTACCCTCTGTCCCAATTTTTCATACTTGCTGTCTGGTCACCCTACACTAGTTCCACTTTGTCACGCAGAAGAAGGGGAAAGTCAGTAAAGAGTGTGTGAGGGAAGGAGGAAAGCTGGATTTCAAATTCTTTTTTTTTTTTACACTAACTACTACAGAAAAATGTTAACAATATCCACAAGTGGTAATTATATTAATCTTTAGTTTTAGGCATCAGCCACAATAATACAGATCAGCATTCAGTGTCAATTCTATAGCCTCTGGCTTTTACTTTTTCCAGAAAGCTATTTGGTAGGAATTAAAGGACTCAGCTCGGAGAAAAATTGCTTAAAAAAAATGTTCTTTTTGCCTACAAATAGTTCTCTGAGCTAACACATACAGTTGGAGTTTGATGTTCAGCATCTACTCCTGGCGGCTGGTAGCAACTGGAAGTGCTGTTTGACAGGAAATCTTATCAATGTCTTCTTGCCAGGAAGATTTTGGGGTTGTTCAAAGAGGGGGCAAAATCTTGTGGCTTCTCAGAACTCTATCTAGTCTAGCTTTGGCCACACACAGATTTATTACAGCCACCCACTCACTGGCAAAAAACAACACTCCCCTTACATATTTATTGAATACAGTTTGTGTGGGTGTGAGTGATGCTTTATCACCACAGTTAAGGGACCATTTTGTAGCCTAATGGAGGTTTAAACATTTTACATCAGATATAAATGAAGAGCTTTATAGAGCATGTGACATAGCACCTCTGAGCATGAGTTATAAATACTATATGTTAATTTTGAAGAATTTCTTCATGGAAGGAAACATAAATAGGCTGATGGAACTCCACCGATAATAACATATTCTTGCAGGATAGAATAACTCACTGTTGCCAAGATCCTCTTATTAACCTTCTTAAATGCTGTTTACTTTACACAAATATATCTGTAGGTTTTTCTATGAGAGAAGGAGAACTTCAGTGTAAGCTGTGCTCATATGAAAGCAGAATCTTCAATTGGCCATTGTATTGTATGGCCCTTCATTCTTCTATCCCTCTGAAATTACTGAGAGGGGAATGTATTTGGAAAATTAGACAATTATGTTGGGGTCCATTTGTGCCTTTGTAAAAATTACAAAGGCACAAAGAAGAGGGCGTGAATAGTCATTGCAGCACCTCAATCATCATAGAAGGGTGAGCGGTTTGGGTAGGAAGTCACATTGTGCTCCCAGCTGCTTCCTTTATCTCTTTTTCCCATCCTTGACTCCCTGCAATCACTGGGAGAAATATTTGTTGCAAATAAATTATTGACAATATAGGCATAGGCTTCTTATGTGTTTGCGAGTCAGTCTTAGACCAATCCTGCTTTCCACTGTATGCAGATCCCCTGACACCCCAACCAGGAAGAACACCACACTCAAAGTTTGTTCTGGTCCTTCCTTCAGGGTACAGTCTCATTCTTCAAACATAACAAGGCTCACAAATGTAGACCAAAAGAAAGCTATTTCCCTGTCCCAAGCAGGCCACAGGGAGCCAGAAGCCTTTTCCCTTGTACCTTTCTCCCCCACACTCAAGGCCAAAATTAGGGGGGGCCAATTTCCTTCTTAAAACTCTCTTCAACTGAGCCACTTGCTGGCTTTTATTATCACTTGCTCCCTTCCTAACTGATAAGTGAACAGAGGTGACTGGTCCCAGACCTCCTTGGCCTTAAAGGGGCAGACCACCCAGTTACAGCCACAAATGCATTTATTATATTTACCATTCATCAAATAGTTTTTGTAAACAAATTGTAGCCTATGTTCATTTTTGGCCTTATTCTTATTTACACAAAGGCCCTTTTACACTGTTCTGGCTGAGTAAATAGGCTTCCACTAGGGCGGATTGAAAGTTTTCCATCAAAACTGTTTTTGACAGAAAATTGGGTTTCATTTAAAGAAATTTTTTGAGTGGGGAGGAAATGTCTGTTTTCTGCAGGAAATTTTGATTTTTTCATCAAAAAAAACAAACACCCGAAAACTGAAATATTATGATTCTTCAATGCTGCCTTAGTGCCTCACGGAGTTCTAGTTAAGGTGCCACATGGTCTTGTTCCCTTCAATGGGCCAGGATCCCCTGCTAGACTACATCTCCCATGATACACCATGGCCATGCGACTGCCACAATGCACAGCCTGCTTTCACCAAGAGAGGAAGATTGTGATGCTGTAGGAGCAGATTTTTGATAGCCCAGAGCCCAGTAACATGTTTAAACCATTGCCAGGAGCTGGAATACCCATTGTCATGCTTACTGCTGAACACAGCTAAAAGGAGGCTTTTCGGAAACCTTAGCACAAGTACCAGACCGCGAGGGGAGGGTGCAGTGCGTGAGCTCTGCCCTCTTGACTTGAGTTGTTTTTCCAAAGCATGAGGTTTTGCAAGATGGGAAGTCTGGCAATAGTTAACTGTTGCTATACAGCTGATTAATTGATGGAAAGTTCCCCTGCCTGACTGATGGAAAATTGCCCACCTGATAGGCTGGAAATCTCCGCTCTTAACTTAGCTTCTCCTCAGCAGTTTTGTTAATGAACAAGCTATATAATACTAACAAGTTGGATATAAAAAGAAGAAGAAATATGAGCTCGGTAGACACTTGAATGCTTGGACACCTCTCAAGTTCTCCTCCAGACTGCTGGCTGGTCACTGGACATGTGCTGTTATCCACTTGAGATGCCTCAAGACCCTGGGTAAATATGAATCTCGAGGAACGGGTGGGGGGGGGGGTTAGTAACCTGTTGCAGATGAGTGTAAGTGTTTGAGACTAAGTAAAGTATAGCTTTAAGTGAGAGCACTCTTTTTTTGTCCTGTTTGGGCTAGCCATCTTATCGGTCGGACAGCCATGTCTCTATTGATTTATTTCCTGACACCACTTCGCACAAAGTAAAGTTACCAAGAGCTTTGGCTTGAAAGAACCCCTGCTAACAGTGCATCATGGAAGATGTAGTCTAAGCAAGGAGCCTGGATTATAGAGGAGAATGGAAGCACAGAGGCATCACTTTGGCATTTCAGTGTAGAAGTAGTTCAGTTTTCAGCTGAAATATTTCAGTTTTTTATTTTTCACCAAAAACTCAGTATTCGGTGGAAAATTTCAAAGATATTTTTTCCTGACCACCTCCAGTTTATGCCCACTTTCCAGCCTCCTTTACAGAGTGGTACACAGGAACCTCAGTGCAAATGAGAATTAGGATGGTATGATTATTTGCTATTTACTGTTGATGGTGTGTGATTAGTCAACTCAGTCACTTGCTAGGATTTCTGCTTCTTCATTGAAAAATAATCCTTTAAACCTAAAAACCCAATAACAAATAGAAGTTAATGAATCAGAGGACCCACAGGGTAGGGCTAATTGATGCATTGGTTAAAGTAGTAGTAGCAGTTGGGGTCTGTCTACACTAGGGCTCCCAAAGTTGCTAACACAGTGATACTCAGACCCCAGGGGTTCAGGAGTCAAATTAGCGATCAACATTACCCAAAAGAGCCACATAGCATGAATTAATTGTTTCATTTACTATTTATATATTACACACACATACACACACACCCCTTGGTCAGTCATTTTGCTGTGAGAATAATATATATAATTTTATCAACTACAATTGGTTAATAATATAGTAAAAGCATCCTGATTGGTTAATAATGAAATCACAGAGTGTTTTAATATCATGTACTACAAAGAGCCACAGGAGACATATTGAAGAGCCACTTGTGGATCACAAACCTCAGTTTGAGTATCACTTTGCTAACATCTTTGGTCTTGAACCAGTGTCAGTAACAGTTGCCTGCATAGAGGTGACCTAAGTGCAGTGCCAAGAAAGAATGATGTAAACACAAAAGTTTCAAAAAATAACAAAATCCGATTAATTTGTCTGGCTGATTTAAGAGACTTTTCAAAGATGGTAGCTAACATATTACTGTGCTGGATGAAGAGAAGTCACTCCCAAGGAATCAGTTAGGGAGATAATGGATTTCTGAGCAACCTAGAGGATATACATTTCTTGTAATGGAAAGTATGCATACAAAAATAGACCCTGTCACTTTTTTCACTCTATAAACACCAGAAAAAATTCACATAATTTTCTTCCTTGTATATTAGCCAAAGGGCAATGAGCATCATGACAGCGATGGTTATTATGGAACTACAGTGGTGGCGATTGGGGAATAATTTCCCCATATCAACTACATTGATAACATATGGAAAACAGCAAGGGAATTCTCTTTATATTTCATTTTGCAAGCAATTCAACTTGAACACTATATCTGGTAAATCCTTTTATGCTGTCAGGGTTCCTTCCCCATTCTGCACTCTGAGGTACAGATGTGGGGACCCGCATGCAAGACCCCCTAAGCTTATTTTTACCAACTTAGGTTAAAAACTTTCCCAAGGCACAAATTCCACCTTGTCCTTGAACAATACGCTGCCACCACCAAGTGATTTAGACAAAGAATCAGGGAAAGCACCCCTTGGAGTTCCTGTTCCCACAAAATATCCCCCCAAGCCCTTATACTCCCTTTCCTGGGGAGGCTTGAGAATAATATTTGGTTACAAAGTGAACACAGACCCAAATCCCTGGATGTTTGGACACTGAAAAAAAGCAATCAGTTCTTAAAAGAAGAATTTTATTTGAAAAAAAAGAAAAGGTAAAAATCCCCTCTGTAAAATCAGGCTGGAAGATAACTTTACAGGGTAAAAAAAGATGAACAAAACACAGAGGAACCCCCTCTAGCCTTAGTTTCAAAGTTACAACAAAACAGGGATAAACCTCCCTCCAGCAAAAGGGAAAATTCACAAGTTGAGAAAACAAAGATAAACTAATATGCCTTGCCTGGCTGAATGTACAATTTCTGTAATATGAGAGACTGGTTCAGAATGGTTTGGAGGACATGGATTGATGTCCAGTCCTCTTAGTCCCAAGAGCAAACGAACACAGAAACAAAGAACCCAAAACAAAGCCTCTCCTCCCCCCCAGATTTGAAAGTATCTTTTGTCCCCACTGGTTCCTTTGGTCAGGTGCCAACCAGGTTATCTGAGTTTCTTAACCTCTTACAGGCAAGGCGGAATTTTAGGCTACCTTATGGTTATGACATATGCTGATAATGGAAATTCTAAGAGTGAGCATGTATTGGAGTTGTCTTGGCACCAGTAACTAAGCAGAAGTGCATTCTATTTGCACAGGGCAGACACAAGTGCAAAGTCTCAGGAAGTCCTACGTAGCACTTTTTACACCTCCTAATGAAAGGTGTGAAGTCCACGCTCCCTCCCCAATACCTGCTGCCAGTAGCTAATAGGAAAAGATTCACTCCCCCACTGTGACTGGTACTCCTCCTTGGGAGCTTTGGAGTAGCTCCAGGTGTACCAGCTGACTCTACTTGTGCTTGGGAGTACTAGCCCTGCCGAGCTTCCTAAAGTCCTGCATCTATGTGCTCTCAGGACCCTCTTCTACTACCCGTCCATAGTGCCGCAGCACAGGACAAGCCAGAATGTATCCCTGAATTTGGGATTTCTTCTAATACTTAAGGACCAGATTCTGTCACCCCAACTTATATATTGAGTAAGATAATATGAGTAAAGATGGCATAATCTGGCTCTAAAGGTGGAAGAACAGGTTTAGAATTGACCTGAACTTTTGCCCAGTTTGAGTCTGTATTGATACTCAACTAAGTTCCAGTGACTTTTTATCTTTCTATTTCCAGCCACCTCTCATGGCTAGAAGTATGGTTTGGTGGTAAGGACCAAGAGCCAGAATCATGCCATGCAACTGTGTGGAAGTCACTTAACTTTCTTTTGCCTCCACTCCCTCACTTGTAAAATGGATCTGATACCCCTTACTTACCTAGCAGGTATACTGTGAAACTCAAACATGTACTTCGAAATCCTTACATGCGAGTGGCAAAGTATTATTCCTGATTTCAGCTAGAGCCTGAAGAGAAAGTACCGATATGAGGCGACAAAGGCAGACCCATCAGCTTGCAACAGTTTGCAAACATGACCTTGCAACATATTTCCAAGCTGTTAATAGCCTTACATACAGCAAAAGCTTTGTTATCTGGCATGTTGGGGGAACAGGGTGCGTCAGTTAGTCAAAAATTCTGGTTAACTAAGAATTATACTTATCAATGGAATACCAATTTTCAAAGAATTAGAATACAATAAAATGAATAAAGTATAAGTAGTACACAAGTACATACCAATCCACTAGTACTACTGCACTCCAGAGTGGCTGGTTTCTTGAAGCACTTAGGTGTATACAGGTAAAGTTTTCTGTAGAGTAGATTATTTTATGACACTACATATCACTATGGACAGAGCATGGTGGACACCCAGATCACTAAAAATACACTTAACACTAAAACTTTACTGAACATAATTTAATCTTTCTTTGATGATTCAGAAGGCACTTCAGGATCTTGCAGTGCATCAGGATTATCATTATCAACATCCATTATCATTGTAGATGTAGAAGGTGTAGAAGATTGGGCTGAGTCTGTAATGACCCTATGACACGCCCTGGAAGCTCCCTTTTTGAATAAATCCCTGATATCAGCTTGCTTACTTGTCTTCTTTCTCTTTTGCATAAAAGTAGAGTGCAGAATGTGCAATTGCATAATCTCCCAGGCAGTATACTAATCCTGGTTATTAGATTGAAGATTTGTATTGGGAAATATCAGAAATGCTGGTTAATAGAACTTTCTGGTTGATAAAGTGCCAGATAACACGGCTTTTACTGTATTTACATTTAAGAAAACAAATTGGACTTTTGGGGAGCTGGAAATAACCAAAAGGGGAATTCTAACTTAGGAGCTGAATGTCTCTCTAAGTATGATTATGACTCAGCATTTTTTTGAAAACTGGCATTAATACATTAATGCCTTTTGTTTTGGCCCCATTAACTGACACCTCAGAAACAATGGGGAGCATAGAGTACTCTATATTCCATTGCTGTTGTCTTATAAAGATGTTTCATTGAACTTGCAGAACAGCTCAGATAAAGAACCAAAACCTCCTGCACTTTTATAATGCTTGACTTGTTTTCTTAAGGTGAAAGTCAGTATCTCCCTCAAACCTATTTTAATTCTCCCTCTGCTTTTCCCTTGTAGAGCTAAGATGTCATAAAGCAACACTGTGCCATTAAAGCAGCCATACAATACACATCTGGGATCTTAAAACTAGCTTTTGGCTTCACATCAGATCTGGTAGGGACTACAACACCAATGGGAGGAAGTGTATTAAGTTTTCAATTCTGCTATATATCACACAGTACTGCAGTGCAGTATAAAGAAAGAACCTTTCCTAGGATAAACACTTCAGCAGACCAAAGTCAAAGTGTAAGGGAACATGGAGAAAAGAGACGGTACGAAAGCTTGAGTAGTTCAAGGATGAGTTCTTCTAATAAAACAGTTTTTCTCCAGAAGCCTGAAGTATCATCCAAAAGGGCAAGTCTAACTATTATCTGCTGTTCTGTTAACAATATGTGCTTCAGCTAAACTTGTTAACTTCCATCTTTCTTGAGTTATCTGTTCATTTTAGGTTCTTATATGGTCTCCTTTAACAAAATATTTGAGCACCTCACAATCTTTAATGTATTTATCCTCACAACCCACCCATGAGGTAGGGAAGTGCTATTATTCCCATTTTACAGATGGGGAACTGAGCCACAGAAGGTATTTAGGTGCTTCACTTCTATTAAAATCAATAGACATTAGACATCTAATATCTTTGACTGGGACTAAGTGACTTGCCCAAGGTCAGACAGGTTGTCTGTGACAGAGCAGGGAATTGATCCCTCATCTCCTACATTCCTAGCTAGCACCCTAACTACTGGACCATCCTTCCTCTCTCTAAAAGTCTTCTATCTTTTCCTAAATATTTCTGTATTTATGTGTATAGGAATGTGTGCTACAAGATCAAGAATGTATAATAATGACAATTGGACATAAGTAATCAAATATTAAACATGGTGTGTACCCCATCCAGGGTGGATCATACCCAATTCTGACAAATACCTGTGGGATTTTTTCACTTTGGCAATATTTGGATTGTTTGTCAGGCCACTAAAGTCTTACTGAATTGCATAGAACTATGACTGAAGCAAGTGTTCTGCCTAGTCTCAATAGTTCATCCAACCTTCTGTTGGAGTTTGTGCATGTGGGAAAACCTTATTTGACATCAGGAAGGATACATATTAAGCACCTAAAGGATAATAGGGTAATAAGAAATAGCCGACGTAGATTTGCCAAGAACAAAATCACGCCAAATCAACACAATTTCCTTCTCTGACAGTGTTACTGACCTTGTGGATGGGGGGAAGAAGTAGACATGATTTATCTTTTAATAATTTTAGTAATGCTCTTGAAGCAGTCCCACATGATATTCTCATAAGCAAACTAAAGAAATGTGGTCTAGGTGAAATTACTATAATATAGGTGCACAACTAGGTGAAAAATTGTACTCAAAGAGTAGTTATCTATGGCTCACTGTCAAACTGGTAGGACATATCTAGCAGGGTCCCATGGGGATCTGTCTTAGGTCCTGTACTGTTCAATATTTTCATTAATGACTTGGATAACGGAGTGGAAAATATGCTTATAAAATTTGCAGATGATATTGTGCTGGGAGAGCTTGCAAGCACTTTGGAGGATTGGATTAAAATTCAAAAGGACCTTGATAAATTGAAGAATTGGTCTGAAATCAATAATATGAAATTCAATAAAGATAAGTGCAAAGTACTACATGGAAGGAAAAATCAAAGGCACAACTACAAAATGGAGAATAACTGGCTAGGCAACAATACTGCAGAAAAGAATTTGGAGGTTATAGTGGATCACAAACTGAGCATGAACCAACAATGTGATGCAGTTGTGTAACCCCCCACTTTCCTCCTTGGATTACTCAGGAGCAAACACTCAGCTGTGTGCCTGGGCCCCTGATGTCAACAGTAAAGGAGATTCTGAGTATCCCAGTGGTGATTTTGGATAAAGGGGAATCCTCTATCCACTCTTCCACTGCAGTCCTTTTACTTGTAAAGGAAATTAATCTTGGTGGTGCCTGCACCTGTGTGGGCCCAGTACACACTTGCTGGGTGCCTTGAGAGCTTCCAGGAATAAACCTCAGCTAATCTATGCAATAGGTCTAACTCAAAATACCAATTATAAACAATATACAACCAGTTTACAGTTAGAGTTAATGCACCTTTACTTAACAACTTAAAAAACATGATATTACAGATTGAGATTAATTAAAATGTCACAAACACTTAAATAAATCAGTTAATAAATGCAGTCTACAGAAGTAAATGGAACTTAGCCAACTTGCATTTACACTCTCATCAGTTACCCCTCCCCTGAGTATGCATGCCGCTGAATTTCAGAGTTCTAGGCACGTGTGTGTGTGGGCGCGATTGACGATCGTGAAGCTGGGGACAGCACTCCGTTGGTCCAGTAAAACAGTCCAGCCAAGGCAACAAGGGGCAGAGCGATTCTAACTTGGGATCATTCCAAGCTGTACAACCCCTCTCAAGATTGGAGTTGTTTTAACCAAAGGTCAGTAACTCTGGATTCTAGTTAGACAATAAGACCACTTTGCCTCTTCTCAGTTTCAGGCAAGCCCTTACAGTCTCTTCGCTATCCCCCTTTCCTTGCAAGAACTTTTCCAAACAACAGACGCAGTGGTTACTCACGCTACCTTCACTGAGGGCCAATCTCAGTCAGTTCTGGGCACAGCCTCAGTTTCTGCCTGGTTCTAATGAAGCCACCAACCTCTGAGGCTCCGTGCTTGGTTAGAGCCCCAGCAGCTCCTGGCTTGGACATAGCTCCACAAAGCAATCTCCCTGTCTCCTGACCAGGATCTGAGCTCCCCTGGAAGAAGGAGCCCACCACATGTTCTCTCTGCATCCCTGGAAGTGGAAATATCTCTCTTCCCCAAGGCATCATGGGAGTTGTAATCTCCAAGGCTGGATTGCAGAACTCAGCATCTTCCAAAATGGAACACTCCCAATTAAGTTCAGAGGCCCATCTAGTAAAGGCTGCTTACAGTTGCATAAAAGGCTAATATTCTGAGATGGATTAACAGGTGTATCTTATGTAAGACATGGGAGGTAATTGTTTGGCTCTCCTAGGCACTGTTGAGACCTCATCTGGAATGTTGTGTTTAGTTTTGGGCCCCACACTTTAAGAAGGATGCGGACAAATTAAAGAGAGTCCAGAGAAAAGCTGCAAAAATGATAAAAGATACAGAAAACCTGACCTGTGAGGAAAGGTTAAAAAACCTGGGTATGTTTAGTCTAGAGAAAAGAAGACTGAGTGGGGACTTGATAACAGTCTTCAAATATGTTAAGGGCTGTTACAAAGAGGATGATGATCATTGTTTTATTTGTCCACTGAAGGTAGAACAAAAAGTCATAGGTTTAAGCTGCAGAAAGGGAGCTTTAGGTTAGCTATTATTAGGAAAAACTTTCTAACTATAAGAGTCGTTAAGTACTGGAATAGGTGACCTCTTGAAGTCCCTATCAGACCTACATTTCTATGATTTTATGATAGGGTCTGCTGAAATACATCCATCCTAGAATACTGAGGGAACTGACTGAGGGGGCTGAGGCATTAGCAATTATCTTCAAAAAGTCATGGAATTTGAGGGAGATATTCCAAAGGACTTGAAAAGGGGAAATATAGTGCAAATCTATAAAAAGGGGAATAAGGACAACCCTGGGAACCACAGACCAGTCAGTTTAACTTTAGCACTTGGAAAGATAATGGAGCAAATAATTAAGCAATCAATTTGCAAACTCCTAGGACATAATAAGGAGAATAAATTGTTCTCATTAACCTCTGAGGATAGGATAAGAAGCAATAGGCTTAAATTGCAGCAAGGGATGTTCAAGTTGGACACCAGGAAAAACTTCCTGTCAGGCTAGTTAAGCACTGGAATAAATTGCCTAGGAAAGTTGTGGAATCTCCATTACTGGAGATTTTTAAGAGCAGGTTAGACAAACACTTATCAGGGATAGTTTAGATAATACTTAGTCCTGCCATGAGTGTAGGGGACTGGACCAGATGATCTCTTGAGGTCTCTTCCAGTCCTAGGATTCTATGATTCTAGGATTACATGGATTTTATAGGTCTTCTTGAGTACAGTTGAGTGTTATGTCCTGCTTAGTCTGTTCCACTGTGAAAGACAACATTTGAGATGAGCTTGAAGAAGAGCTGTGTTTTGTTTGTGGTGGGAGAAGAATGATGCTGAATATTTGCCATAACCTAGAGTATAGGCGGAATTTGGGGTTGGGCGTGGAAAGGAGGGCATTGTACCCCTCCCCCCAAGCCTCAGGCAGGCAGCCTGAGAGTGCAATGAGTTCTGAAGAGGATACAGGAGACCTGCTGCTCCCAGTTTGCACTCCTGAGGCAGGGAGTCCGAATTTTGTTTATAAACAGAGTAATTAACAGTGATTGAGATAAGCAAGGGCTGCTGGGATTTTTCCTAAAGTTAAATGATCTGTTCCAGGCTTGGTTAACTGCAAAAGGTAAGTAGCCTAAACAATAGAAAGTAATTGTAGATTTTTCTATAATTGTTGTATTCAAGAGATGGTAAAAAAGTTACTAATATCTTTCTTTGAGATAACTGATTTTTTAGACAAAGGAAATGCAGTAGATGTAATCTACCTGGATGTCAGGAAGGCATTTGATACAGTTCCACATGAGAAATTATTAGCTAAATTTAAGAAGATGGGGATTAATATGAGAACTGAAAGGTGGATAAGGAACTGGTTAAAGGGAAGACTACAAAAGGTCATACTGAAAGGTGAACTGTTAGGCTAGAGGGTGGTTACTAGTGGAGATCCTCAGGGATCAGTCTTGGGACCAATCTTATTTAATATTTTTGTTGCTGACCTTGGCACAAAAAGTGGACACGTGCTAATAAAATTTGCAGATGACACAAAGTTAGTATTGCCAATGCAGAATACCATACAAGAAGATCTGAATGACCTTGTAAACTGGAGTAATAGAAATGGGATGATATTTAATAGTGCAAGATCATGCATTGGGATTAACAGCAAGAATTTTTGCTATATGCTGGGGATTTACCAATTGGAAGTGACAGTGGAGGAGAAAGAGCTGGGTATATTGGTTGATCACAGGATCAGTACGAGCCATCAATGTGAAGTGTCTGTGAAAAAGGTTGGTGTGATCCTAGGAAGCATCAGACAAGGTATTTCTAACAGAGATGGGGAAGTGTTATACAAGGCACTGGTGAGATGTCATCTGGAGTACTGTGTGCAATTCTGATCACCCATGTTTCAGAAAGATGAATTCAAACTGGAACAGGTGCAGAGAAGGGCTAATAGGATGATATGAGGAATGGGAAAACTATCTTTTGAGAAGAGACTCAAAGAGCTTGGCTTGTTTAGTCTAACCAATAGAGGGCTGAGGGGATATATGATTGCTCTGTATAAATACAGCCAAGGGATAAATATCAGGGAGGGAGAGGAGTTATTTAAGTTAAGCATCAATGTGGACCCCAGAACAAATAAATATAAATGGGCCATCAACAAGTTTAGCTGAAATTAGTCGAAGGTTTCTAACCATCAGAGGAATGAAGTTCTGGAAGACCCTTCCTAGAGGACCCGTTGGGGCAAAAACCTAACTGGCTTCAAGATTGAGCTTCATAAATTTATGGAGGGGATAGTATGACAGGACTACCTACAATGGTATGTGGCCCATCGGCGACTGCCTGTAGCAGAACTCCCCAATGGCTGGAGATGGGACACTAGAGTGGGAGGGCTCTGAGTTACTACAAAGAATTCTTTCCCAGGTATCTGACTGGTGGGTCTTGCCCACATGCTCAGAGTCTAACTGATCATCATATCTGGGGTCAGGAAGGCATTGTCCCTTGGGCAAGATTGGCAGAGACCCCGCAGGCTTTTTGACTTCTTCTACAATATGGGTCATGGAGTCACTTGCAAGTTTAAACTAGTGTAAATGGTGAATTCTCTGGAACTTGAAGTCTTTAAATGGTGATTTGAGGGCATCAGTAACTCAGCCAGAGGTTGGGGTCTATTACAGGAGTGAGTGGGTGAGATTCTGTGGCCGGCACTCTGCAGGTCAGACTAGATAATCATGATGGTCCCTTCCGACTTTAGTAAGAGTATCCAAGAATATACATTATAATTTTAAAACTAACCAGCACCCCTTAAGTGACTTGCCACAAGATGTCAGAACATGTTAGTATTAGAGCTGAGTAGGTCTAATATTTATTTTCTTTCTTGATATAGGAATTACATACAATGCTCCTGTCAGCTATTTCTCAATTATTATTTGCAAAAACATTAGAGTTTTCAATTGCCTAAGTAAACCCTGGAATCATGGTTAAAGTTGTGGACTCCCCCATCCCCATCTGAAATGGCACCCCTGTGGGCAGGCACAGAATTTGCCCCCCCACACACACAAACACACAGCCCAACTGGAGCCACCCCTCCCTCTCCCCAATATAGAAGTCAAACTATACCTTTGACCTAGAGTAATGTGTTTTCAAAAGATCCCACCCAAAGACTAGCATTTACAATGTCACCCTCAGAGATAGATCGTGTCTGTGTGAAGGTTGAGTGATCTTGAGATCTGAAATATAGCAGGATAATAAGCACAGAAGAAATTTAAAAATAAAAGTCTTCCTCGTCTGCTTTAGTCCCTTTTCTTTCCCTTTGAGCCTTGCTGCTGAAAACCTTGCTATATTTTTAGCCTTAATTCTTGCTGTGGCTGAGAAGTACTAAACCTCTGGTTCAGGCAGGTACAGGAAAGGTGAACATGGGAAACAAAAAGCTGCTGTCTAGTGCTGCTTTGCCCTATGCTGTTTGGACAGGACAGAAATACTTGTGTCTGTGTCCTTTGCTTTGCTAATGAAAGCAGTGCTCCACTTGGAGAAATTTCTGTTTATAAAGAAAATCTGGTAACCATAACTTTCTTTATTGCAGAACCATTTTCCTAACACTTAGCTGGTGTGAGAGATGGAGAATGTGTATGTCTTGTAGAGCTTCAAGACAGCTGCAGGGATCTGACACCAGATCTTGTTTCATATTAAAGATACAAAATAAGCATCAACTGAGCACATGGAAGAAGAAGAAACAGCTGTTTTAAAGAAATGGTTATGAAACCATCACTTCTCTGGCTGGCTGTGGAGCCTTTCTAATGATCAGTTTATAATTTTACCTATCTTTTGATTATCTTTCATATAGCACAATATAACACAGGATATAAACATTCATAATCAATTGCCATATGTGGGGTTGGGAAGGACTTTCCCCAAAGTCAGTTTGACAGTGACCTTGAGGGTTTTTCACCTTTCTCTGCAGCATGAGGTGTGGGTCACTTGCCAGGATTATCTGGATATATCTCACTTCATTCCCTGCGATTGGTGCACGTCAGTCCCTCCTCTTTTCTTCCCTATGACACATAATAATCTAGTCTTCTGTGGGCTGTAACAAATTGGTGGTTGGGTTTGGTGTATGGGTGTTTGGTGGCCTGTGATATACAGGAAGTTAGCACTGGTCTACACTAGGCGTTGAGGTTGAATTTAGCAACGTTAAATTGATGTAACCCTGCACCCGTCCACATGACGAAGCCCTTTTTTTCGACTTAAAGGGCTCTTAAAATCGATTTCCTTACTCCATCCCCAACAAGGGGATTAGCACTGAAATCGGTTTTGCTGGGTCGAATTTGGGGTACTGTGGATGCAATTAGATGGTATTGGCCTCCGGGAGCTATCCCAGAGTGCTCCATTGTGACTGCTCTGGACAGCACTCTCAACTCAGATGCACTGACCACGTAGACAGGAAAAGGCCTGCAAACTTTTGAATTTCAATTTCCTGTTTGGCCAGTGTGGCAAGCTGCAGGTGACCATGCAGAGCTCATCAGCAGAGGTGAACATGATGGAGTCCCAGAATCGCAAAAGAGCTCCAGCATGGACCGAACGAGAGGTACGGGATCTGATCGCTGTGTGGGGAGAGGAATCCGTGCTATCAGAACTACGTTCCAGTTTTCGAAATGCCAAAACATTTGTGAAAATCTCCCAGGGCATGAAGGACAGAGGCCATAACAGGGACCCGAAGCAGTGCCGCGTGAAACTTAAGGAGCTGAGGCAAGCCTACCAGAAAACCAGAGAGGCGAACGGCCACTCCGGGTCAAAGCCCCAAACATGCTGCTTCTATGATGAGCTGCATGCCATTTTAGGGGGTTCAACCACCACTACCCCAGCCATGTTGTTTGACTCCTTCAATGGAGATGGAGGCAACACGGAAGCAGGTTTTGGGGACGAGGAAGACGATGAGGAGGAGGCTGTAGATAGCTCACAGCAAACAAGTGGAGAAACCGGTTTTCCTGACAGCCAGGAACTGTTTCTCACCCTGGACCTTGAGCCAGTACCCCCCAAACTACCCAAGGCTGCCTCCCGGACCCACCAGGCGGAGAAGGGACCTCTGGTGAGTGTACCTTTTAAAATACTATACAAGGTTTAAAAGCCAGCATGTTTAATGATTAATTTGCCCTGGCATTCGCGGCTCTCCTGGATATACTGCCAAAGCCTTTGGAAAAGGTTTCTGGGGAGGGCAGCCTTATTCCATCCACCATGGTAGGACACTTTACCACTCCAGGCCAGTAGCACGTACTCGGGAATCATTGTAGAACAAAGCATTGCAGTGTATGTATGCTAGCGTTCAAACAACGTCCGTTCTTTATCTCACAGTATTATCCTCAGGAGAGTGATATCATTCATGGTCACCTGGTTGCAATAGGGTGCATTTCTTAAGGGGACAGTCAGAGGTGCCCGTTCCTGCTGGGCTGTTTGCCTATGGCTGAACAGAAATGTTCCCCGCTGTTAGCCACGCGGTGGGGGGAGGCAAAATGCGACCTTGTAACGAAAGCACATGTGCTATGTATGTAATGTTAACAGCAAGGTTTACTGTGAAAGAGTGCACCCATTGTTCTATAAAATGTGTCTTTTCAAATACCACTGTCCCTTTTTTTTTCTCCACCAGCTGCATGTGTTTCAAGGATCACAGGATCTTCTCCTTCCCAGAGGCTAGTGAAGATTAGAAGGCAAAAAAAATGCACTCACAATGAAATGTTCTCTGAGCTCATGCTGTCCTCCCACACTGACAGAGCACAGACGAATGCATGGAAGCAGACAATGTCAGAGTGCAGGAAAGCACAAAATGACCGGGAGTAGAGGTGGCGGGCTGAAGAGAGTAAATGGCGGGCTGAAGAGAGGGCTGAAGCTGAAAGGTAGCAGCAGTGTGATGAGAGGAGGCAGGATGCAATGCTGAGGCTGCTGAAGGATCAAACTAATATGCTCCAGCGTATGGTTGAGCTGCAGGAAAGGCAGCAGGAGCACAGACCGCCGCTACAGCCCCTGTGTAATCAACCACCCTCCTCCCCCAGTTCCATAGCCTCCTCACCCAGACGCCCAAGAACGCGGTGGAGGGGCCTCCGGCCACCCAGCCACTCCACCCCAGAGGATTGCCCAAGTAACAGAAGGCTGGCATTCAATAAATTTTAAACTTTTAAAGTGCTGTGTGGCCTTGTCCTTCCCTCCTCCAGCACCTCTCCTGGGCTACCTTGGTAATTATCCCCCTATTTGTGTGATGAATTAATAAAGAATGCATGAACGTGAAGCAACAATGACTTTACTGCCTCTGCAAGCGGTGATTGAAGGGAGGTGGGGAGGATGGTTAGCTTACAGGGAAGTAGAGTGAACCAAGGTGCGGGGGGTTTCATCAAAGAGAAACAAACAGAACTTTCACACCGTTGCCTGGCCAGTCATGAAACTGGTTTTCAAAGCTTCTCTGATGCGCACCGCACCTTCCTGTGCTCTTCTAACCACCTTGGTGTCTAGCTGTGCATAACCAGCAGCCAGGCGATTTGCCTCAACCTCCCACCCCATCATAAACATCTCCCCCTTATTCTCACAGATATTGTGTAGCGCACAGCAAGCAGTAATAACAGTGGGAATATTGGTTTCGCTGAGGTCTAACCGAGTTAGTAAACTGTGCTAGCGCGCTTTTAAACGTCCAAATGCACATTCTACCACCATTCTGCACTTGCTCAGCCTATAGTTGAACAGCTCCTGACTACTCTCCAAGCTGCCTATGTATGGCTTCATGAGCCATGACATTAAGGGGTAGGCTGGGTCCCCAGGGATAACTATAGGCATTTCAACATTCCCAACGGTTATTTTCTGGTCTGGGAAGAAAGTCCCTTCCTGCAGCTTTTGAAACAGACCAGAGTTCCTGAAGATGCGAGCGTCATGTACCTTTCCTGGCCATCCCACATTGATGTTGGTGAAACGTCCCTTGTGATCCACCAGTGCTTGCAGCACTATTGAAAAGTACCCCTTGCGGTTTATGTAGTCGCTGGCTTGGTGCTCCGGTGCCAAGATAGGGATATGGATTCCGTCTATGGCCCCACCACAGTTAGGGAATCTCATTGCAGCAAAGCCATCCACTATGACCTGCACATTTCCCAGGGTCACTACCCTTGATATCAGCAGATCTTTGATTGCGTTGGCTACTTGCATCACAGCAGCCCCCACAATAGATTTGCCCACTCCAAATTGATTCCTGACTGACCGGTAGCTGTCTGGCATTGCAAGCTTCCACAGGGCTATTGCCACTCACTTCTCAACTGTGAGGGCTGCTCTCATCTTGGTATTCTTGCGCCTCACGGCAGGGGAAAGCATGTCACAAAGTTCCATGAAAGTGCCCTTATGCATGTGAAAGTTTTGCAGCCACTGGGAATCGTCCCAGACCTGCAACACTATGCGGTCCCACCAGTCTGTGCTTTTTCCCGAGCCCAGAATCAGCGTTCCACCGCATGAACCTGCCCCATTAGCACCATGATGCCCACATTGGCAGGGCCCATGCTTTGAGAGAAGTCTGTGACCATGTCCTCATCACTCTTGTCACCGCGCTGATATCGCCTACTCGCCCGGTTTCACTTTGCCAGGTTCTGGTGCTGCATATACTGCTGGATAATGCGTGTGGTATTTAATGTACTCCTAATTGCTAATTGATCTGAGCAGACTCCATGCTTGCCGTGGTATGGCGTCTGCACAGAAAAGAGGCGCGGAACAATTGTCTGCTGTTGCCCTGACGGAGGGAGGGGCGACTGACAACATGGCTTACAGGGTTGGCTTACAGGGAATTAAAATCAACAAAGGGGGTGGCTTTGCAAGAAACTGAATGGCTGCCTCAAGGATAGAACTCAAAACCTCAAGGATAGAACTCAAAACTGGGTTTAGCAGGCCGTCGATTTCACAGAGGGAGGGAGGAGAAAATGAATACAAAACAAATCTGATCTATTTCTTGTTTTGAGCCACTTCATCTATCTTTCTACATCATGCTGGCAGCAGACTGTGCAGTACGACCGCTAGCCATCGTCACCTCCTGGGTGCTCAGCAGAAGATGGTGCAGTATGACTACTGGCCATCGTTTTCTGCTAGCTGCAGATTAAAAGACAGTGCACTGCCGGTAGGACTCAATCGCCATGAGACAAAACAAGGGAAATGACCTGGCTGAGTCACTCTCATGTTTGCCCAGGCGCCCGGTTAAAAAAGCACCCAGGACTACGTCGATGACGGCTACCAGTCATACTGCACTGTCTGCTGCCAAAAGGCAATAAACTGCTGCTGCGTAGCAATGCAGTACCACGTCTGCCAGCACCCAGGAGACATACGGTGTCGGTTAGCTGAGCGGGCTCCATGCTTGCCGTGGTATGACGTCTGCACAGGTAACTCAAGAAAAAAGGCGCAAAACGATTGTCTGCCCTTGCTTTTACGGAGGGAGGGAGAGAACGGGGGCCTGACAATATGTACCCAGAACCACCCACGACAATGTTTTAGCCCCATCAGGCACTGGGATTTCTACCCAGAATTCAAATGAGCGGTGAAGACTGTGGGAACTGTGGCATAGCTACCCACAGTGCAAAGGTCCGGAAGTCGACTGTTGCCTCGGTACTGTGGACACAGTCTGCCGACTACATGCACTTAGAGCATTTGTGTGGGGGCACACACACTCGACAGTATAAAAATGCTTTCTACAAAACCGACTTCTGTAAATTTGACCTAATTTCGTAGTGTAGATATACCCTTAGACTAGATGATCTGGTGGTCCTTTCTGACCTTAACATCTATGACTCTAAAGCTGACAGCATAGTCTGCAAATCACCTTGAGAGTACTTCTTTCATCATATGAATTAGTGTTAATATCATTACAGTCATGGGTATAATAATGGTTGTTAATAATGGACAACTACTTGATGCACTGTGGTTTGAGCAATTATAATCTGCTAATCCACTAGAATGAAAATGTGATGTTAAGATGCCATGCTCCAATTGCATAAACAGCTCTCTAGGTATTTTCTTGGTTCCTCCTTTTGTGGCAACACCCTGTAGGAATCTTGCCTCTGGTCTATGAGCACCACAGATCTCACGTATACGATTCCATAGCATATGCACATTTTAAAGCATTGCTCCATTTCTGTATTCATTTCTTGGTCTCCGTTCCAGATGAAAGCTTTAAACCATAAAACATGGTGCAGGGAGACTTCGTTCCACTTGGACTTTAACATTGTGCTCTAAAAATCTGACTTGGTTTTTCTGACATCTGGGCTAGCAATAATTGGCTGTAAGGTGCAATTCCAAGAGCAGAAGTAAAGACCTCGACCTAAACAACATTGCCAGTGAAGCATACCAGCCTACTGAATGAACAATAGTGAGCTCCAGTCCAGATGTTTTCCTTCTGGGTCACAACTGTGACATTCATTTTAGACAAGTACAGTTTGGTATTCAAACATGATTGAATACAGCTTTGCATAAATTCAGTGCATGAATTTCTTTGTATAATGTCTTTTGGTTAAAAAGGCAGTGGAGCTTTCGTGCTTCATTCTACTTGAATTTCCCACATACAGTAAGTAATTGAGACCCCAATCCTGAAAATTGATCTCCTCCTATGAAGCCCCACTGATTAATGGGACTCCATACAGGAGCCAATGACCCTTCCTGGAACCGAGTAATTTGCAAGATTGGGTCTCAGAGCCCATTCAAATGTTGGAATGAATGGTTCTATCTTTTTATGATGGGATCCTATCCACAATACGCTGTGAAGTTTGAGAGTTAAAGGCACAGTTTATTAAAAATTATACACACAAAAACTGTGCCAAGGTCCCCCTCACACCACAGAAGGGACAAATATTAGGGAGGGAAGTAACCTTCAACAGGAAGCCATGAAGGAGCCGCCAACTAATATCCCCAGTGAGCTGGGGACCAAGGTGGAATATAGACTGTCCCACCGGAACTCCTCACTCTCCACAGGTGGTCAGAGGTCCCACCACTTGGAGCTGAGGCAGGACACAAGGGTGAGGAAATGAAAGGTATGGAGCACAAGCATATACAGCTGTTGTTTCCTAGGTGTGGTTCGGAAATGGACTGCTGCAGGTTGCACAGCCAGCTCAGGTTTTGTGAAGCAGATGGCTAGGGGGGCTTGTGGGATAGGGGCCTGATGGTGAGGTCCAGAGGGCCGGGGTAAGGGGTGGGCAGGGAGCACCTCCAACAGGACCTGTTTAAGGAAGGCCCAAGAGATGGGCTGCAAGGCTCCCCTCATTCCCTGGAGTATATGGTAGAGGACACAAGGGGGTGGAGAGCCCCATACGCTGGCCAAGCACCATGGGATTCATCCAGTCCATCCAGTCTTAGTCCTGGAGGTCTCCAATCTTTATGGAACCTGCCAGGACTAACCTCCAGTGCACAGAGAGGGCCTCTACCACCTGCACACCGAGCTATGGGTTGTGTAGCAGGGGATCTGCGAGGAGATCTTCCCCCAGACATGGAACTGGTTACCAAGACCAGCTTCCAGGTCTGGAGGAGGTCCTGGTAGAAGACATGCAGCTCAGCGAGGTCTCACTGAAGACCCCTTGAATAGAGGTAAAAGAGTTGCTGGTTGTCTTGGAGCCCTTGGAGGCAGCAGAAGAAGGTTGTATGCCAAATCGCTCCATACTGCACTCCTGCACCATAAAGGAGCATCTGCTTTTTTCACCAAAGATGGTATGGCCCAGGATCGTATGGGTCTGGTTGAGATGGACCACAGCCGCCAGCATGGACCCCAGCTGTAGTGAGATGGCCTTTGCTATGGCCAGATAGTTCATGCTGAGGTGCAAGACAGGATGCCAATTCTGAAGGTAGCGGAGGTCCCCTGTTTTGGGTAGCAGAGTGAGAAGCCCTGGTTTGGCTATGGATTTTCCTCACATTACCTCCCCACCCACCTGCTATTTATACTCAGGCTGTCCTGATGAGAGGTAGCACGGGTAGGTGTACATGAGCAGGGGAATCCACCCCTAGCTCTCCAAGGCACCTCCCAGGCATCCGTAGACTGCACTTGTTGGTATGGGACTGGTGACACTCACAGAGCAAGTCGGGGGCATAGATGTTGCATGCTGGCTCCCATGAGGGCTCCTCTGAGCCATAACCTTCCAAATCTATAAGATATAGGAGCTTCCCTCCGAGAATCTTGGAATTGAGGATTTGATTCACAAGGTATGCTGCCTGACCTTGCACCTTGACTAGAGGAGAAGGGACCTGCGTTCATCCCAGCGCAGAGCTGGGGGTGTGTTTTTTCAGTAGGGAGACATGGAACACAGGGTGTACTCACTTCGCAGGGGGAGAAGCTGAAGGTGGAATGTGACCAGGTTAATTTACCGGATGATGAGGAAGGGACCAACGTGTCGGTAGTTTTGTGGAGCCAACTCCCAGTCCTCAATGGTGAAAACAGGGCTGATGAAAACTCTTGAACCCTTATAACTCCCTGCCAAATTTCAAGACCTTGCTCCAAATCATGGGGATGCTAGAACTTCTCAGATGGGTCACTAGAATTTTTCAACATGGACAAAGGTAGTCCTGCAGCAGACACTGAGCCTGGGAAATTTCAGCCTGATCAGCTATAAGCAACTGAAAACAGGGTCTTATAATAGGAAGTGCCAGGCAACTTTACTAATAGGTAGTGCTGTCACCCCAGCCTATGGCCTATGTCTACACTACAAACTAGAGGTGTAGTCCGCTGCTCTCTGAGGTAGCAGGGGTATAAACAGCAGTGTAGCCATGGTAGCATGGACAGCATCAGCAGAGACATGGCTGATCCATACCAAGTACAAACCCATCTGAAACCAGTGGGTACATACTTGGAATGGCTCAGCCAGGCCTCCTCTGCCGCTCTCAGTGGTACCACAGCTACACTGCTATTTATACTCAGGCTGTCTTGATGAGAGATAACATGAGTAGATGTACATGTGTAGGGGAATTCCACCCCGGCTGTTCATGTACACGTAGCCTCAAATAGCATTACATCCTTTGACCCAAATGGTTAGCCAATCTTGTGGGTTGTTTCCATGAGAAGGAAACATGAATAATGAAGCCAGGTGTTTTTTTGATGCAATCCTGCTTATTTACATATAGTCCTGTTTCTCTGAACATAATATGAATCAAACAGCAGGAGACGGTTTCTTTGCTCACAGTTCCAAGCCTCTTTCCAGCCAGCACTCTGTCCAAAAGTGCTCCCTGTTCACTTTTTCTCACAGTCATGCTATAAGTGCTTCTCTGGGGCTTCCTTGCTGCCTTCTTTGTGTGCTTCTGTAGTTTCTCTCTTTCTCGCTCCCCCTTTCTGTCACTCACACATATCTCCCTCACCCAATACCTAGCCCCCTGATTTGCATTCAGACCCCAGTAAAAACCCCTCTCTCTGTTTTTTGAGTGGTGGCTCCTATTGTTTCAGCTGTCTCTTCCATAAACTTGGAATTAAATTGTTTTTTTTTCATTTGTCCTTAATGAAGGGTGGCTTCTACACCCACCAGCCTCAATTAGGTTTCACCCAATCCCCAGCAGAACAATAACTTAATGCCTGAGTATTTGTTTTAGTGATTCAGATTCCACTTGTTAGAATTAAAGGGTATTAAGATCAGTTTGACAGGAGCTGTGAAAGTGAGTCCTGCATATTGGCCCAGTTTATGCAAGGTATATATGCAAGTGCCTAATTTCAAGCATATGAAAAGTCTCATTGAACACATTCTGAATTGGTGTAATTATGCACAAAGCACTGCCTCCTGAAATGTGTACCTCAAGAGAACATACTGAATGAATTAGGGTTGTGATGGAGCCATCTAACAGCCATGTTAATCAGCATGCACCAGCCTATCTGCCTTCTAAACACAGAGTTATCTTTGTTTAAAAAATTGCTGCACACTTGTGTGGAAATGACTTTCAAAGTCTCGAAACTGAGCCAAATCCAACCCTGTTTTCCCCAGAACACTTAAAGGTACTTCTTTGCAGTGTGGGCTAGTTTCCTGATAAATTAAAACTTACCAACTCCAGCAGTTTTGTCTGCAGAGATGTTTAAAAAAAATGCCACAGCAATGATTTTATAACTAAAAATTTTATATTTACTATATTATATATTATATACTATATTAGTATATTACTATACTATATATATTATATTATATTTTATATTATTCAAAAACATCTGGAGTGGTTTAGTTGAACTTAAAGAAATATCATTTTCACAAACAGTTTCAGAAAGTTGCAGGTGACTTCAAATACCACTGAAAAACTTAGAAAACCTTAACTACTGCTGTTGGCTATGCTTCAGCTATGGGGTCTCATCCTGCGCAGTGAAGTCAAATTAGAGTTTTGCCATGGACCTCGGTGGATGCAGGGTTAAGCATATTGTGAATAAACTTTTGCCTCTTAACACTCGGTTTTACATACAATACACAAAGGAGCAGTGGGAGATGTTAATGAGAGTTCGTAAAGCACCGACATCTTTGAATAGAAGGTGCTTCTACTGATTTGCAAAACAAAAATATTATTTAATTTAATTAACATTTTTATATATCCTCTATATAATTAAGACATGCTATTAGAAATTTCTTGCTCCCTAGATAATATGCTAACAGGATGAAGAAATATATTGACATTCTCGCCAGTATATACGCTGTTATGAGCATATAACTTTAAAAAAAAATACTGTTGAGACAATAATGATCACAAAAAGCATTAGAGGCCTAAGGTTATTCTTGTTGTAGTTAATGGCGAAATCCCCATTGACTTCAATGTCAACAGGATCTGGCCTCTTTTAGTGAGAGTTTCTGCTTGCTTTCATTGCAGGCTGAATTATATCCCTGTAATCTCTGGAACCCATAGAATTTTCCATTGCTACATCAACAGCTGTTAGCAAGTGTCCAGACTCTTAAAGTGCATGATTCCCCCGCTGGTGCACGCAGCTAGCAAGCAACACTAGATTGCATCTACATTATTAACACAGACGTTCTTGTCAATTGCTGGAAATGGCCCACCTTGATTATCACTACAAAAGGTTGTCTCTCCCTCCCCTCCCTCCCACTCTTCAGCTGGTAATAGCTCATCTTAAATGATCACTCTCGTTACAGTGTGAATGGTAACACCCATTGTTTCATGTTCTCTGTGTATATAAATCTCCCCACTGTATTTTCCACTGAATGCATCCGACAAAGTGAGCTGTAGCTCACAAAAGCTTATGCTCAAATAAATTTATTAGTCTCTAAGGTGCCACAAGTACTCCTTTTCTTTTAACACACTTTGGTTTCAGTTGTGTTTTCTCTCCTTTCTAAGGGTTAACCTATACACAGATTTACACCAAAATAATGACGGTGTAGTCTGAAACTGATGTGACACTACTCTTACTTTGGAATAAAAGTAGTAACCTTATCTTTAGCTAAGACCAATAACAAGCTAACTCAACATTACTACCTTTATTCCAAAATAAAGTGGTTACACATAGACTTGAAGGGAACTACATTGGGTTTAATCCAGATCTTTTGTTACTTATGAGCAAAATTATGTGTAGACAGACACTAAGGCACATCCTTACTGGATGTGCTTGCATGCTGATCCAATCACCACAGTTAAGCAAAATAACACATGTTGCAAATATTTGCAATAAATGCATGGAGTAAGAAAATTTGAAAAAGATATTACTGCTTAAAGCAGCCCTGGCAGGACCAGCTGCCAAACCTCTCACCCTCAAATGTACTATGGAGATTATATAGGTTTGCCTGAGGTGGTATAGGAATTTCCATTCAGGATCAGACTAGTAGTCCTTCTTGTCAAGTATTCAATCTCTGACAAGGGCTAGTACAGTACTAGCTGCTTTAGATGAAGGTGCACGAAGTCCCACCAGTGGACAGTTATGGACCCAGAAGAGAATTTCTCTCTTTCCCATAACATACCAGGGTTTATGGCATGGAGCATGAAGGTTTATATCCCTTATTAAAACAAAATTATCCTATCCAATGTAACTGCACATGTTCTCATTAGCCACATATGCCTAAATATCTTTTAAAATCCTACTAAGCCCTTGAATTCAGTTATATCAATTATATAAGTGGTACCACACTATTTTAAGATTATGGTTGGGGTATAATCATATTACCACCATTTTTTTAAAAGTTCAAAAAGGTCTCAGTTATAAATATATGTACATATATCTCTGCCTCAACAAATAATGCAAACAAAAAGAATTTCCTTTTATTAATCACAGTTTTGTTTTTCATTTTTATTTTTATTTTTATTTTTTATTCAAAGAAAGAAAAATGTAATGGAAAACCTCAACATTAAGGTTAAGGTAATAGTAACAAAATATTAATTTTTTGTTTGGGTTTTTATACACTTGTTTGCGCTTTTAAATATAGTGATAAAAATGTCATAGCAAAAATGTTTAAACATAACAATTTATGCATAAAGCTAACCAAACAATTTCAACAGGTTTCCACCTTTTCAACATGCTTCCACCTTTGTCTCCCAAACACAACCAAGTGTCAGAAAACTTTAATACCTTAAAATTATTTGCATCGCCCTGTGTTTAAACCAAAATGAATTTAAATTTTTATTCTCTTTTAAATTATGTTAAAGCAAAGTAGTGGTTGCTAACGTTTGTGCTTCTAAACAATTAACAAAAGTGAAATTGGTATCACAAGCAAATTAAAAAGCTTGTTAAAATTATGTTTCTCACTCTTTTGCTAAAACAAAGTGTTCAGCAAGGGAAAGCAATACACCTTCTCTTGGAAGATTGTGAGCATCTATTGTAGCCGTTATACATTTAGTAAAAAATATTAGTAATGCACCTCAAGTGAAAATGAATGTCTACACAACAATTGTAAAAGTATAGCTTGTGTTATAAAAGACTTGGTCCCTATTACATTGTAAACACACTAAATTAATCTGTATATTAAATTTGGATTACTAAAAACAAGAGAAATGTAAAAACAAACAAAAACTTTATTATGTTAACTAACTTAAGCTGTTTAAGGTTGCATTCCACAGACCAAAGACACCAGAAGATATCAGTATACAGTGAAGGAACCCCCAAGCAACAAGAAAAGAAAAACAAAGTGCTTTATAAATAAGAGACTGGTCAAATACACCTCAATCTACCATAGATGGACAATTAAGTTGGCAATCAGCCAAAAACCACTGTCTGTTAAATTAAACTTGGCTATTATGTAAAACCAACTCTATTAGTGCTGTATTACTATATTAGTGCTATATTGTTGTATTATTGCTGTACATCATTTACAATGTACAAAACATTGCTAATCTGTTTAACCACCACACAGGTAAAAATTAACAAATGAATGGCAGCAAACAACATGAAGGCAAGGAAAAAACAAAGTGGTTAAAAAAAAAAGTTGTAACTTTTAACATTGTAACTACAAATTGGGTAAACAAATTGCCTGTTAATACCAGTCATAATTTGTGAGAGTGACACTGCAACCTTACTGAGGCACATGTTATTCAAAACAATCTTGATCAGTGTCTGGATACCAATACTAAATCCTGACACAGCAATATTTGATAAATTGGTTAGGGTCCATTCAGTGGATTATCTGAAAGACAGCATCCATAAAAAACAGCTGGATCTATGCCAACTGTTGGTGTATCACAGAGCAATGCAATCCATGGAACAGAGAAGATAGCAGTTCCTGTTTCCTGCCCAGCAAAGCTTACCAGAGGTGACTGTAATCTATAACATAAATGGGCAGTCCTGTGCAGTAACTAATTACAAGACATTTCTATATAAAGGCCTCATTTGTAGTGTCACATACATACTATACATAGGTTTCAGAGTAGCAGCCATGTTAGTCTGTATTCGCAAAAAGAAAAGGAGTACCCGTGGCACCTTAGAGACTAACAAATTTATTAGAGCATAAGCTTTCGTGAGCTACAGCTCACTTCATCGGATGCATTTGAAGTGAGCTGTAGCTCACGAAAGCTTATGCTCTAATAAATTTGTTAGTCTCTAAGGTGCCACGGGTACTCCTTTTCTTTATACTATACATATATGCTCATATACGCTACAAATATATACGCCATATCCATATATATTAATTATTTGGGAGTGCCTTTAAGGCTCAATTATACTACTATATTCCTCAGTCATGGTCCCAGGCCTAACATTCCCAGTCTCACCATAAGGAACTAAAAATAATTGGATAATAAAATCTGTCTATCAGTCGTACGAAGGAATGTGCAGACTAAAGACAGGTGGGCAGTGTATGGATGATAAAATAAGGGAACTACATAACAGTGTTTAGCCCACTGGGTTATCTTTAGTCCATGCATTATGCTTTTCCAGGATGACGGGTAAACATCCACCCCATAAAAAGACAAAAAGTGGGGGAATGTGGTAAGATGAGGCCCTGAAACATAAACCCTTGTATCAGAGGCCCGGTATGAGGCCAAAGGCCTGAACTAATGTAGCGGTCAATACTTTGTTAACATAAAGCAACGTTAAACTGTGAGCCAGAGGCAGGCCCTGCTCACAGAAGCTGGCCAGAAGAGGGCCAATGTTGCAAAAATACACATACCTAAAAGGTACCAGAACGCTTCGATGCTTGCACATTCCACACAGATAACAAGAAACAGGCTGACCCATCCTAAAGATGGGCAGAAAGATAATATGATGGATCGAGTTGTTTTGTTTGAACCAAAATGTACAAGATGAGAGGCAGAGATGTTGCACTTCAAAACGTCAGGAGTGATGTGTAACTTGTTTGTACCTGTGTATAAGAATTTACCCCAGAGGAGTTTTCTTGGTCTGGCCTAGGGGATAGTGGTAAATCCCGCCACTGACTGAGCCAGTACATTGTCAGGGAGCACATATGTATTAGCAGAAGTGTAGACATCTGATCTGGGGAGCGAGAGACTGTGTTTCGTCTGGCAATAAACCTGGCTGGGTGCCTTCGTACCTTATCGGAGTCTGTGGTCATTGGGCGGTTCACTCGAAATCAGCTGTGCCAGCTGTCTGTGCAGAGCTGGGACAGTACACAGGGAGAACACACGTACGCAGCTGACTATTATCAACATTGGATAGAGCAAAGCACCACACCGGTGATGTCTAACAACAAAGGGATGAGCTTTGTGCAATACTTCCATACTCTGTTGGGCTTTCTTTTGCTTTGCAGGTATTGCAGTCCTTATTTTGTTAATATTTCATTGTTGTGATGATTATATTTAGAGTTGTGATAGTTTAAGTACCAACCATAGAAATGATAAGCCCACACCAGGCATTTGTAAAATGCTGATTTTTTTTGCCTCAGCAAAAAGCTACTGCACAAATGCAATGTCTTAAGAATGAGTAGTTTTTAAACCAGTTATAGTCACGGCAGCTGGATAGTGCCAAAGACATGTATGGGTTATTTGTGATATTTGGTTGATTTGTATTACTTTTTTGTGTTACTACTACAGATTATTTAGCATTCCTATAAATTTGTTTAATTGGCAGAGAGGAAAGACTTTTGCCACTGAGTTTTGAGCCTCCTGTAACACTTCCATTCTGACCTGTGTTGTCTTGGAGTAGCAAAGCATAGCTGATTCCACAACACTCTGGCCTGGGAATGTAACAGATGGAGTTGAGTATTCTCAGACCCAAAGGCCTGTCACAACCCTGCTACCATCTCCACACACCCTCTGAAAGATCTAGTGTGGGAGTGGAAACTCCCTTCCCAACTGCCAAAACCCTTCGTCTCCCCTCCCACTTCTAATTGATGGATCCTTTCTGATCCCCCTTTTTCTCCTGCCCTTCCCACAATGGAAAAACACCTTTATTGCTGTCTCCCAATCGCTAAAGCCTCTTTGCACGCCCTAGAGATATAAACATCCCTGACTGAACCACCTGTGGAATTCTTCCACCCCCATATGTGCTATGTAGGTCATAAATTTCTGTTTGAGACCCTGCATATCTTACTTCGCTTATTGCCTAGTAAAACCTAGGGCCATGACCAAATAGAACTCATCCTTTATTTATCTTTGCCCTGGAATAATTGTTAGTAGTATCCATGGCTTCTTTCCTTATTTATAAACACAGCTCTGTCCTGCCTCTTTCCCTTCTCCATATGAACACACTATCTGTGATTTAACCTGTCCTTTCATATCCCTGGTACCCAGGAACCACCAGAACTCTTTAGTTTTTAGTGTCCCGCTAAGACGTCAGTTATGTCAAGCCCCTCTTGTCAAACCAAGCAATCCATTTTCCCCATTCTAAGATTCCAGTGTTAAACATCAAAACCCTACATGTGCCTGCACCTCAGCTTCTTTTATTGTCTGGGCCAACACAGAGGCCTGTGAGCTGATCCTTTTTAGAGATAACTGGGAAATGATGAAAAGCTAAACCTGTGTGGTCCTTTTTCATTATACATCATCGCTGCACATGGGCCATCCCTTGTAATGATGCCATTATCTAAATGTCAAGAGGTAACATTAACCAAAAGGGGAAAAACACTCAGCCACGCTGTAAAACATGAACATCACAAAGAGTCATTATTCTTATTCAACCTCGTTAATAAGGTATGTACTCACTGTGCCAAGACAGCTAGAATAAGTAATCTCAACAAGCCTGAGGTGCTTAAGAAAAGCTCTTGTCATTAGCTAAAAGGTTCACAGCTTTACCAATGCAAGTCTTTTAATGACCGCATACAGTATACAAAGATTTTGTTGTTGTAATAGGATAAAGGGTTGACGTAATCATCAAAACGACATGGCTGCTGATGTCAAGCAGGCAAGCAATTATTTTAATACATTGATGACTATAGATTTTATGTATAGTAATGAAGCATGTTAGGGATTGTTTTCCCATTATATGCATGAGTAATTCTCATCAGTACTTATATGTGTACAAAGGACGGGGTAGTGGTTAGAGATGTGCAAACACCTGCAGGATTCAATTTGGAAAGGAGGTTGAAGCCAGACCAACTGCTGGTTCACTTGGAGATTAGTAATATGAATTTGAATATCCCAGGGGAACACCCCCATATCTCCTCTCCCTCCACCACTCTCACTTTACATGACCAATCTGGCTTTTCTTCAGAAACTAGAAAGCCTGCCTCCAACTCCCCCACCCTTGGTCTTGCTGAAGTTGGGAGGTAATAGCTGTTCGGGGCACATGACATGGGGGCCTAGCTATGGCAAAGGAAGTTAAGTAGCTCCTCAAGCATGCAAGCGAACTCAGCCCATGTTACCATAACTTCAGTGTGTTTGAACTGGGGACTGGATTTTTTTACCCAGGATTGTGCCTGAATGAGTTTGAGATACAGAGCATGTCTTTCATGCTGTTCTAGTTCATGTTTTGTATGTGAACCTCTGGTAGATGGAGTCAGTGCTGCATGTATATGTGTGTGTGTGTGTGTGTGTGTGTGTGTACACACACAGTACCGTCTCCCTTTCTAGTTGCTGGTCTGCAAAAAGGCTATATCCCCTAAAACTAGTGTTAGCTAATGGCGATTCTCCTTTAACTTGAGTGGTAGAGAACTCAGTTTTTCTGAAGCAGAAGATCCTGGATTATATCCCCACTGCTTCCTGTGTGCAATTCAGGTCACAGCTGTGTTATAGTGTAGTCCCAGATTCATTATCAGGGGTGAATTAGCGAGAGAGTTCAATTAGTCAGCTGCTAGGAAAAAACCTAATTTCCTTGAGTTTGGAAACATTTTTCTTCTGTAGTCTGCCTTCCCCTTTCTTTCTCTCTCTCTCTCTCTTTTATTTTATGGCTTTGCCAGCATTGATAGATGTCTTAGAAATACCTATAACAGAACAAGTAGTAAAAGGAGATAAAAAATGAAGCATGGCCTCTTAGCTATTTTAATTTTATAGCAATAAAAATGTAACGGCAAGTGCATTGCAAATGACAATTGCAAAAAGAAAACCAATCATTTACACAAGGTCATTCCAGCTCTAAATGTGGTCCGATAAAAGAGAAGGGACGAAAATACACTACCATGTATATAATGTCTCTTGACACTATTATTGGGTGGCCAGAGGCATACTGATAGAATTGCTCCACTCCAAATGCTGCATCCAGAAGGTCCTTTTCTCTTTTGACATACCTGTTTGGTCTCTGACAGGGCTCTGCTGGCATAAGTGACCAGTTGCTCCTACAAAAGAGCTACACCCAATTCTTCCTCCAGTCCATCACACTGGAGTGTTAGTGGCTCATAGCACTTCAGGACAAGGGCATCAGCTGTCATTTGTTTCAGCACATCAAATGGGTGACTTGATCATAGTCTATAAGTACCTACCTCAGGGACTGGGCTTATGCCCATTGGCAAGCACAGCCATCTGTAGGGACCAAATGGTGTTGCAAAGGTTGTCACAGCATATGGGACTGTTTACCCAGATTTGTGCACCAAAAGCCATTCCTCACATTACAGACTGTAATGATTCTGGCTTTGGAAAGTTCTGGCAAGATGTCATCAATTGTGGGCAGTGTAGAGTGGTTTCTTTTCAGTGGCTTGGGGTCTATGCAGATGTGTAATTTGCCTGATGGCTTCTTAACCACCACCACGCTGCTTACCCAGGCTGTACTATCACCTATAGGTGAAGATTTGTGAGCTCCTTGCTTACTGGATTACATAGTACCATTGGAATTTTCCTTCATGGTTAGCACACAGGTTCCACTGTGGAGCCTACTTTCAGTTGCAGCTTGCCTTTGAAAATATCCCCATAGGCTTTTAAAACTGTTTCCATTGTCCTCAGGACTCCCCTTTTTCTTCTTACACTGCAGCTATAAAATTGTGATTCTGCACTCTAATCAGCTCCATGGCTTGTATGGCTGTATTCCCCAAGAGGGGTGTCTGGGGCTTGCCATCAATTGACACAGACTTCAGCTGGTGCCATCTGTTATTTTTCAGGTTAGTTGCTATGAGGTCACATTTTCATACAGGCTGCATTATGGTCTCATTGTAAATGATTAGATTGCACCCGCTTTTTGTAATGGGTATGTTCCAGTCCAGTCCACCTGAGGAATCTCATTGCAGGAAGCCCCACTATCCAGCTGAAATCACAGAAGGCATTTTCCTATTAGCATTCCCTACTAACCCTCATGTTGCAGGTACAGAGGTTGCTATTGTCCCTTGTTGTCTTCTTGTGCAGACAGCCTGAATCTGATATGCTCCAGGTCTCAAGGAAAGAGTCAAGATGCCATCACCAGTGTCTGGTGTGCCATCCCCCTCTTGTTCAAATCCAACTGAATCTTTCTGGGACCTTCCACTGCTCCTTCACACACTGCTAAAATGGGTTAACTTGCCACATTCCTTGCAAGCCTGTCTTGGTGTGTACCACTTCTCCTTTACCCCAGTTATGCTGCCTCCCACAGTAAATGAATCTCACTATGGGAATGGAACCCTGGCCAACTGCTCTTCTTTGCTGGTGTCCACTACATACTTATGGCAGTGTTGTGCCCCTTAGGGCTTTTGTCCTTTCTCTCCACCTAATGTGAGAGTGTCTTCTCAGAGCAGGTGGTGATCCCAAGTGCCATAGACTCTCTTGTCCCGAATTCAGAAGTCTGAGTCCCCAAAATAGCAGCCAGAGTATGTAAGGCAGTAACATAAAGATCTATGATCCCTTATGGAAAACCTGTGACACCCGACAGATCTGTTGTGCATTGGGGAGCAATAGGTCCCTGGGGCTCCTGTGAGGCTTGAGGCAGTGGTGAGTATCAGCATTGTGCAGATCTCTCTGCCCGGTTCCCCAAAAAGGTAAAGTAAAAGTTTTATTTTCCTGCTGTTGTCATCTGCCAGCATGGTCAGGTCTGTGTACTGTGACAGACCCAGACTAGTGAGGTACAGGAATCTGGTAGATGGCAAATATACTGGCCACTGGATGAATAGTTTTCTGTTCCCTGAGTGACCAGAGCAGGGGCTGCACTAGAGCAATCAGGAACCTGCTAGAACCAATTAAGACAGGCAAGCTAATTAAGACATCTGGAGCCAATTAAGAACATACTAGAATCAATTATGGCAGGCAGACTAATCAGGACACCATCAGTTAGCGGGGGGCATGCTGCTGGAGGACTGAGGAGTACAAGCATGATCACGCTTCAGGAGGAAGATCCTGTGGTGAGGATAAAGAAGGTGCTACGGGGGGAAGGCCATGGGGAAGTAGCCCAGGGAGTTGTAGCTGTAGCTGTTACGCAGCTGATACAGGAGACACAGACAGCTCCTATCCATAAGAGCCTGGGCTGGAACCCATTGTAGAGGGCGGGCCTGGGTTCCCCCCATCCCCCCAACTCCTGATCAGACACAGGAGGAGTTGACCTGGTCTGAGAGCAACACCAGAAGGGAAGGTCTAATTTGGAAAGGGATCTGGCCTGTCCCCGACCCACTAGGTGAAACAATAGAGACTGTGGAGATTGTTTGCCATTTCCCCCATGCTGGCCATGATGAGGTTAGCT
The DNA here is from genome assembly GCF_009764565.3 of Dermochelys coriacea. Classification (NCBI taxonomy): domain Eukaryota; kingdom Metazoa; phylum Chordata; order Testudines; family Dermochelyidae; genus Dermochelys; species Dermochelys coriacea. The sequence continues at coordinate 65,299,482 of NC_050074.1, forward strand.
GACTGAATGGCAGGTTTGAGCCTCTAGCAGAAGTGGCCAAACTGAGGGCTTCCGTGAACCTGTGAGGTGAGCAAATCCGCCAAAAAGCATAAGACACCCCAAGGCAGAGGAGAAACTTTGTCACAAAGCTCAAACTCCTTCTTCCATCAGGTCAATCACTGGGCTAGGTTTGTGTCTGCAAAATCCAGAGCTTCAAGACCAAGTTCCGTGTCTCATGATTCTAGCTGCTGTACTTGCAGAGAACTCACGGCTCAGATGTTGCCACCATGTTTCATTCACAAAAGCATGAAGCTGAATGCGGGTTAAGTTAAACAAGTAGAATTTTATTAAGAACTATGGACTGCTCTATCCATGTAGCTGGGTTGCTTCCAGCCTAAATCCCCATGTTTCCTGTTCCGCTGATGCCCATCAATAACAGTCCCTCCAAGGAACCTGGGACCACTGACTCTAGTTCTACCAAACATGATACATGCTTAGTTTCTATAAAAAGGAGGTTTTGAAACACATTCAGTTATTTCTGAAATATTGTTTTGAAACTTGTTATGACCTATTCTCCTGAAGTAAACATTTCTATAGCCACCAAAGGATTAATTTACAATGGGGAGTTGTCTTATTTTCAGCCACTGTAGTACAGTGTCTGATATATTTGTACCAATGCAAACCCCTAGTGTGGATAAGGTAAATTGTTTTCAGCCATGATTTGCATCTGTGCGGTTAATCCAGGTTCCAAGCAAGGGTAAATTCTATGAGTGCAAACAGAAGTTTTGCCTATGTATGTCAAGGATTTGCACAAACTGCTAAACTGGATCATGATTGCAGATGGATGTATTTGGGGCAAAACCCCAATGTAGACAAGGTCCCCTCATATATAACGGCTTGCAGGGCCGGAACCTATGGCAACACTAACACTCAATGCAGTTTCCCTTACCACGCTCCTGTTGTGACTTCCCCTGGTGTTATCTGGACCAGTGATCTGCTAGGTCACATCAATCCTTGACTCTGGGAGCCAGCCTTACCCTGTTCTGATGGGAGAACCCCCACTCCTGGCTGTTCACACACAGCCTCTGTCATGTAAGCTGCTCCCAGCTACTTGCAACCGAATGACACTAGCCAATATCTCTGGTCCCAGACACAATCCTAGGAACTTCTGTCTTGGAGTGTCCAGTTATGCCCGCTGGACGCTGCAAGCTTATATGAGTTCATCAATTTAACAAAGAAATTGATATGTACCAGGCTTGTTATCCCAAGGGGAGTCACTGACATGCTTCAAACCAAACACACTGCTTCAGGTAGACTAAACTAACAAATTTAACTATGAAAGATAGATTTTAAGTGATTGTAAGTCAAAGCACAACAAGTCAGATTTGGTCAAATTAAATAAAAGCAAAATGCATTCTAAGCTGATCTTAACACTTTCAATGCCCTTAAAAACTTAGATGCTTCTCAACACAGGCTGGCTGGTTACCCATCAGCCAGGCTCTCCCCTTGATCAATGATTCAGTTGCTTGGTGGTGATGTCTGTAGATGGAGGTGGAAGAAAGAAGAAGAGCATGGCAAACATTTCTCCCTCTTATCATGTTCTTTCTTCCCTCTTGGCTTTGCCCTCTCCTTCAGAGTCAGGTGAGCATTACCTTATCGCAGTCCCAAACTGACCAAAGGAAGTGGGGTGATTCACTCGAGAGTCCAACAGATCCTTTGTTGTTGCCTAGGCCAGTGTCCTTTGTTCCTGTGAGGCTGGGCTGGGTTTGTCCCATACATGTCCTGATGAGGTGTAAACTTCCCCTCTGCTCTTGGAGAGTTTTTGCCTGGGCTTGCTTTAAGCCATGAAGACACATTCTCAGCTTCATAACTATGTACATGAAATTACAACCTATAACGTTACTATAACATCACTATAACAACAATGCTCAGTGCATCACGAGCCTTCCAGAGACACCCAACATGATAAAATTTGCATTAGATACCACACAATCATATTATAAGGATGGGGGTGCTGGGTATTCGTCCGAGGTACAGAACATCACACCTGTATCTTTAGAGACATTGTGCCAGAAAGTATGTAATAATAAATAACTATACTTTGCGCCTCTCTCTCGTCACTCTTTTTTATCCAGGCATCTATTAATTACACATTAATTAACATTTCTGAGACGCATTTATATCTTCATTTCTACAGATAAGGAAGCCAAGGCAATGTGTGATTGGTAGGCCAAAATTTTCAAAAAGTGGTCATGATTATGTACACTCAGAAATCAAGACATCCAAAATCAACAACTGCTTTGGAAACCTGGCTGCGAATGGCCCAGTGTCGCCCAGTCTGGTAGTAGACATGAGACCAGAACCCTCACTGGTGGTTCCTCATGTTGGTGAGTAGATGAAACAACCTCCCATGTGTCGCTTTTTGCAAGGGCCATAAAGAATGTATCAGTATTATAAAGTGAGCATTAGCAGGACTGTGTGGAAGGTGGGGGACTCAGAATGAGGGTGAGTTGTTATTGGTGCTCATTGCATCAGAGCTCTCTGCCTTAACCTTTCATTCCGTGGCACAGAAATATTCTTCACAGGGAATTATATGAACTTTATTTCTCACTAAGAAGATGTTGAGAAAACTCAGTTTCCCTTTTCCAAATACAGAGGTGAATACTATGTTAATAATCCTTTGTTCAGGGGTAGCACTGTTCAGCCAAGACCTTAAAGTGCTTTACAAAGCTAAATTCCTTCCTTCCCGAAGCACCTTGTGAGGTGTGTAAGCAATGTTATCCCCATGTTATAACCTGGGACTCAGACAAGCCAAGTGACTGGACCAAGGTCACATAGAAAAGGAGTGGCAGAGCTGGGAACAGATTCAGGCGAGTCGGATTCCTCTTGGCCCTAACCACTGGACAGTATTCCCTTCTGTTCCTATGCCTGATTCTGAAGACAGTAGAAAGCTGGAAATACCAGCCAGCCCTTGAGCGCAGAAGGCCAGGACTTGTTTTAGTGCTATTTTTAGTTAAACAGATTCCCCCTGCAAATTTGCAATGCCTTCATTTTCAATATCATGATGATGTTTAATGTTCCATAGGCAGATGAGGGAATTAGTCTGAATCATAAAGCACAATGCAGTGCAGGCAGCTCTGTCTTAGCTTCTGAAACACCAGCACAGAATGAGTCCAAAGTTCCATGGGGGTGCTGCGTGTGGGGGAAGAGGGAGGCATTAGGCAACTGGGCATGGCAGCTGGGTCCCTCATCAAGCAGCTGGTGTGAATGGAAGGTCAAGAGTGAGCTCACTATTTACTGAATTTGTACATTCCAGGGCTGCTGCAATGCTGCAGCCAGATGTGGATTAGAGCACCTCCAGAATCAGGCACAAGAGGCCTCCATCCCTGCACCAGAACAGGGATCAGTTCCATCCACAGTGCCTAATTGTGACATTGTACTACCAGCAGATCCTTGTAGGAAGAACCACCTTCTGGATAAAGCCAGGGAGAAGAGACACAGATCTGTGGAAGGAAAGGAGGGGGGAGGAGGAGGCCTAAGAAGGAAAGACGGGTCCTAGGAGAGAGTGAGAGAAAGGCTGGGGTGGGGTGGAAAGATTACTGGGTGAGTAGAAGGAAGAAAAGGGGGCAATGAACATAGGAAAGAATAGGAGCAACAGGGTTGGATGGAAGGGAAAGATAGAAAAGTAGAGTTTATCGGGAGAAAGAGAGGTAGTGATGGGAGGAAAAACTAAGTAAAGAAAGTGATGATAGACAGTAAGCTAATTGTATTGTCTCATAAAAGGGGTGCCATAACATTTAAACAATGTACTCAGTCTTCATGGGAGTGTAACGATAACTGAGAGGGCAGAAGACAGGGAGCATTAGGATGAAAGTGGTGGTAGTGTGGGCTATGGGGGTAGAGGTGGCAGATCTGCCTGTGAAGTATGAGAAGTAGAGCAAAAGGGTTCCTAAATACAGGGAAAGGAATACACTGCTGTGTTTCTATGCTGGGTTTTGTTGTTGTTTTACTGTGGTGATTTTGCTTTTTGATTATCTGTATAGTTTCTATATGCATCTGATGGAAAATGTCTGAGCGAGACTTGTGGCTTTTGGTGTTCCAACCCAACCACACTTCCCATATTTAGTTTATCTTAACACAAATTTTCAGTTAAATAGCAGCTCTGCCCTTCGGTTTTTCTGACACTCTTTTGTTTTGTAATGTTTGAAAAATCTTCTAAAATGCAGGAACTTGCCTCTGGATTTTCAAAAACTGTAGCATCTGCCTCACATATTCACAGGGCCTCTGCACTTGAGCTTCACTGGCTATAGACCTATTGGGAAGAAACCTAGCTAGGTGCTGCCCCTGGATCCTGCTTTACTATGAATTGGCCTCTGACTAATAACTGTCTGGTATCAATCTGAAGTCCTACTGCCCCCTCTAGGTGCTAGAAGGGAGCCTCTGTGTTTTTGGATGCACATCAAAGGTTTAGGCTGCTCCTCCAAGTCTTGGGGTTCTCCCATTCCTAGTTTCAGTATCTGCTGTAATGCTGATGTGTTTTGTAGGTGTTTTTCCAACTTGTCATCATGACAATACACCACTACATATTGTGTGACTCCTAGCAACCTTAAGGCCTTTGATGAAGTTTTCCACTGGTGGGAGAGCAGACCTTAAAGAGAGCTTGACAGCTTTATCAGTTCTGAGGCCCTGTCAAGTGCTACACACAGATTCTACCCTTATTGTGACAGAATAGGACCATACTCCTTGGGTAGTCCCATTCCAGTCAGTGGGGTAGCCATGGAGCAAGAGGCTCTTCAATATGGGCTGGACTACAGGAATCTGATCACTAACAATAACCTAAAATGAGTTTGCAGAAGGACTAAGCAACTCCTCTGCCCTGGGCTTATTTGAAGTGTTTCCTTCAAAACATGGCTTTAAATGTTGGTAGGTGGCAAAAGATGCCATCTCCTGGGTTGATGGCTTCATAAAATGGTGATGGTGAAAGCTCCATAAAATACTCAAGCTGGGCTGACCTACCCTGAAAAGGATCCACATAGTGCAAAAGAGGAGAAAAAACACAATCATACTTATGATGTGTCTGGGAACAGTGTCCCCTCTTCTAGTCTTGCTTCTTTCCCCACAGTAGAGAACCATGCTGGCATGTGTAAGAGCTGTGAAAAAGCTATACATCTGAAAATGTCAGACTCACCAAGCCCCCTTCCTTACTGCCTGAGCTCTGGCTGTACTCCCTTGTATAGTCAGCCCTCTTGCCTTCACCAAAATAAATTTGAGCTCAGGCTGCCATTTGCACTCAATAGAATAATAATTCAATAGACTAATCAAAGAGTGGGTGAGGAAAGTAGCTTTTACTGGAACAACTTTTGTGGGTCAAACAGACAAACTTTCAAGCTCCACAAAGCTCTTCTTCCTCATGTCTGAGAAAAGTATTCACCTACCTTGTCTCTCTCAGATCCTGGCACCAACACAGCTACAATGCTGTAATCAAAGAGTGACACTTTAAGGGAAAAAAAGCATAAGTAAAGATCCTGAGTTTGTTGAAGAAATATTATGGCTCTCCAGTTGTTGAAAGAGTAGCAAAAGGTGATGGATTATGCCGCAATAATGTTAGCACATCTTTTCAGCTAACTCATAAATACATGTTATGGTTAAGGCTGCAAGTCTTTCATGGAAGTCCCGGAAGTCATGGATTCCATGACTTTCTGGGACTTCTGCAGCAGATGGTGCAGCTGACCCCAGGGCCACCCAAGCAGCTGGGATGGCCCCAGGGTCAGTCACACTGGCTGCTGCTCAGGCGGCCCCAGGCAGCTGGTGCCAGGTGCTGCCCTGGGGCAGCAATCTGGGAGCAGCAGTGAGGCCCCAGGCTGCTGTCCCCCACCCAGAGCAGTAGTGCTGGTGGGGGCACCCTTTCCCCAGAAGCAGTGGGGGGGGGGCAGGGCTACCCTCCCACCCCAGCAGTAGTGGGGCCTGGAGTGCCCCCTCAGGATCAGCAGTGTCCCCTGGAAACCCTTCCCCAGAGCAGAAGCATCCCCGTAAGTGCCCTCCACCCCACCCCTCCCCACCCTAAGCCAGTGACTTTTTGATTATTTCCCATGATCTGTCTGTGACTTTTACTAAAAATACCTGTGACTAAATCGTAGCCTTCATTATGGTTGTAATCTGCAGCATTCAGAGCCTCACAACTCTCCTGTGAGGTAGGTAAGTACTAATGTCCCCATTTCACATATGAGGAATGGAGGCACAGAGAGACTAGTGACGTTTCAAGAATCACCCAGACCAGTTAGGGGTTTGGTCACTGCCTACCCTGTAACCTGGGGGCCTGATGCTACGCTGCTGTGGCTCAGAGCTCTGACACCAGTAGCCAGCCCTCAAAAATAATGTGATATTTCACCCTGGCTTCCACCAACCTAGTTACTTCTTGCAGGATGACCCCAGCTCTTCCAGTACCAAGTATCCCCAAATCCATGAACCCACGAGTGCCCTTTATCGGGTATGCGTGTGCCTGCTCTCTTTTTTCAAGTTTGCGCTGCCCATGGTGCTTTCCACAACCTGCCGCCCTCGTCTGGTGGCTCCTTGGTGACTCCACCCAAGTCAGACACAGTTCATATGTGAACAAAACAAAACAGACCTCTTCCGGGATACAAGTCCAACAAGGCCTATCAGAGTAGTCTTAGTTGATCTCTTCCTGTAGCCCTCTGTGGGCTCAGTCCTTAATCAGTCCAATAGGGCCTATCTCAGTACCTGGGTGATAGCCCCTCCCGGGCTAACTTTCTAATGGTCTGTCAGGCCTTTCTGGGCTCTCTCTCAAATAGTCCCTGCTCTGATTAGCTTCTCCCTGGAGACTCCTGCTCTGTAGTGAGCCTTCCTGACCCCAGCTTTCCAGCTGAAACACTAGTTCCTTTCACTCTCTCCCCTTCTAGGGGGTATCAAAGTCCCACAAAGGCTGACCCTCTTGCACGTCTTCAGCCCCTTTCCTGGACTACTTCAATCTCGGGGTTTAAGCCACTTACTCCAATCTCAGGGCTTAAACTCAGGCCCGCCCACTATTCCGGATCCCAACTCAGGGACCTTATAAATAGCAGCCGCTTGCTGCTCCCCTTTTCACTGTGTTCTGCTGCTATTGTTTTCTGGGCCACTTCCCCATGGCCCCAGTATCTTCACCCCTGCCCCAGGGCTAAAGTCTTTTTTGAGTTCTAGCAGCCAGGCAGGAGCTCCTTTCTTGATCCCCCAGTTCATGCCAGCAATAGCTCTGTCCAGCACAGCAGCCAGCCAGGAGCACTGTCCTTGCTCCCCTGGCTCCAGCTAACAACTGCTCTGTTCTGTCCAGCAGCTCCTTTTATATGATCCTGCTGGGCTTTGATTGGCTGTTCTCAAAACTGCTCTAGGCAGCCTGGAGAACTCATCTGTACTTCTCTTTCCTTGGGCTGGGCGTGGTAAGACCATGAGGCCTCCAGCAGTGAGCCTCTGAGCCAGGTGCACCCTGTGTCAGGGATTCTATCCCGGGAAGCAGTGACTCTGAGAAGATTTGAGGGCTGTGGTAGATAGTCAGCTGAACACTAGCTCCCTGATGATGATGTGGCCACAGGGGCTAATGTAATCTGTAGATGTATAAACAGAGGAAATTCAAATAGGAGTAGAGAAGTTATTTTACCTCTGTATTTGGCACTGGTGTGACTGCTGCTAGAATACTGTGTCCAGTTCTGGTATCCACAGTTCACGAAGGATGTTGATAAATTGGAGAAGGTTCAGAAAAGAGTCATGAGAATGTTTATAGGATTAGAAAACATGCCTTATAGTGATAGCCTCAAGAAGCTCAATCTATTTATTTTAACAAAAAGAAGGTTATTGGGTGACTTGATCATAGTCTATATGTACCTACATGGGAAATAAAAATATTTAATAATGGGCTCTTCCATCTAGGAGGCAAAGGTTTTACAAGATCTAATAGTTGGAAGCTGAAGCTAGACAAAGTTAGATGGAAATAAGATGTAAATTTTTAATAGTGAGGGTAATTAACCATTGGATTAAGTAATCCAGGGTCATGGTGGAGTCGCCATTGCTGGCCATTTAAAAATCAAGATGGGATGTTTTTCTGAAAGATATGAATTAAAAATTATTTTGGGGGAGATCTATGGTCTGTGTTATACAGAAAGTCAGACTAGATGACGACAGTCTGGCCTTGCAGTCTATGATTTCAAAAAATTTGTTTACTTTTCTCCTGACCTTCCCTCTTGCTTCTCTGCCCAAAAATTGTGTTGTTGTTTGTTTCCCAATGCACTACCTGAGAGTGAAAATGCTAAACAACTACAAATAAGGCTGTCGTTGCAATATTTCTAGTAAACCAGAGGCAGGTAGTACACAAAATTATTTTTTCTTATTAGAGAGGAGATCAGACCAAAACCTTGAATCCAAACTCTCCCAGCTTTTGGGAAGTTCAAAATCCAAATTGGAATCTTGTGTTTTGGACCCATTTCTGCTTCTCAAGACTAACGCGATTTGGATAAGAGTCACATAAGCATACAGACTTTATGGTACTTGATCAAAGCCTTGGTCTCTCATCATTTACAAATACTTGAAAAACCCTTTCAAGAACCCATAGAAAATCTTATTCAGACTCTAGAAATTATCAGGGTTTTTCTAGCTTGCTTATTGTCATGTTATCTAAGTGCCTAGAAAGGGAGGGGAGGGAAATCTGTGGACAGGATTTGAATTTAAGAAGAGTCAGGTATAGGCTCGAGCAGAGAGAATTTTTCTTGGAGATGGTCAGTAGATTCTTGAATAACCTACCCCAGGAAATAGTAGGTGTGAACAGAATAAATGAATTTACAGCAAACAGCAGTTTACTTGATATTGGACAGTCCATCTTGGTATACTACCTAGCAAGTAAAATAAACTTGCTCCAAAAGAAGCCCTATGGCTCTCTTCATACATATAGCTGCTATAGCGCTAATGACATTATTCTGCTGCCCCAATGACCAATTTCTACAGCCTGTAGGAAGCCTACATCAAATACTCAGCATATTCACAACCCTTTCTTTGATTCTGAAAGCCCATAATAACTTCCTCACTCTAAGAAAAAGTGTCCTAAATTATTGTGAAAAATGATTTGCATTTTTACAGCAAGTTATCCACTAGTGCTTGTCTTTACAAATCACTGTTCTCTTATTACATGGTAAGTTAAAAATCACAAGTGTTTTAAACAGGCTAAGTATTTATTATACACTGTCCTACACATACAACATGTGGTGCCTTGAACTGTGCTTTATGAGCTGTAAAGATAGGTATTGCTTCACTCAACACTGCAATACAACCACATTTGGGGTGAAATATGGAAATTGTTTGAAAACACACAGTGGTCAGTTTAGGAAAGGAAATGAAGAGTCTCTCAGTATACGGGGAATGTAGGCAGACTGTAGTAATCCCAGTTAGAATTTAGCCAGGATACGATGCAATTCTTAGACATCTGCTAAGACTCTGTAATTAATGCAAGTAGTCCTCTAAAAGGAGCAACCTCCAGCACCCAGCACTTGCACCTAATGCCATGCTTGTGGATTAGTTCAGTAATGATTGGGAAGAAGTGCTATCTACTGAAACCCTCCACTCTACTCTCTGCTGTTTTCTTTAGAGGAGACCTCCCCTGCAAGTACTACCCTGATCAAACCCTGTTTAGTTTGTCAGATTGACATGTCATGTCCAAGGTGGGGTATATTAGCTTTTGGGTAATCTTTTTCCTTAACAGCTGACTAACTTTTTGTGCCTCTTGGAAAAATTCTGTTTCTTTTATTGGAGGAGATTGAAATGGCACATCCTTTCCCTGCAATCAATGTATTACAAAATGGGAAATGACTGCCTAGGACAGAGTACTGCAGAAAAGGATCTGGGGGTCATAGTAGACCACAAGCTAAATACGAGTCAACAGTGCAATGCTGTTGCAAAAAAGAGCGAACATCATTCTGAGATGTATTAGCAGAAGTGTTGTAAGCAAGACACAAGAAGTAATTTTCACTCTACTCTACGCTGATTAGGCCTTATCCGGAGTATTGTGCCAGTTCTGGGCACCACATTTCAGGATGTGGACAATCTGGAGAGAGTTCAGAGAAGAGTGACAAAAACGATTAAAGGTGTGGAAAACATGACCTATGAGGGAAGATTGAAAACAATTGGATTTGTTTAGTCTGGAAAAGAGAAGACTGAGAGGGGACATGATAATAGTTTTCAAGTATGTAAAAGGTTGTTACAAGGAGGAGGGGAAAAAATTGTTTTTCTTAACCTCTGAGGATAGGACAAGAAGCAATGGGCTTAAATTGCTGCAAGGGAGGTTTAGGTTGGACATTAGGAAAAACTTGCTAACTGTCAGGGTGGTTAAGCACTGGAATAAATTGCCTAGAGAGGTTGTGGCGTCTCCATCATTGGGGATTTTTAAGAGCAGGTTAGACAAACACCTGTCAGGGATGGTCTAGATAATACTTAGTCCTGCCTTGAGTGCAGGGGACTGGACTAGATGATCTCTCAAGGTCCCTTCCAGTTCTATGATTCTATTACTCTCTATAGGCAAAATATTGAGTAGATACACAGAGAGAAAGTTAAGTAATTGCGTAAGTTTTGAAAATTCTCACAAACACATTATCGAAATCCCTTTTGACAATGAGACTTCAGCTCCTAAATCAGTTAGGTGTAACATAGAGTGCAGCAGCGCCTACCCCTCTTCAAAATCTGGGTAACAGCCAATGTCACGCTGGAAATCAGAGAGAGATAGAGCAACAAGGCGCAGATTGCCTGAGTCCCAGTCCAGGGCCTTAACCACCAGATCAGAACATCCTTCTTCATTTCTGTGGCTGCCAGCACCATGGTAACTGGGTGCTCCCCATACATCCAATAGGCATAGATAAGGAACAACTCTCCTCTACACCATTGGTCCATGCAGTCTTGTATCCTGCTCTGTGGCAGTGAACCACGCCGAATGCTTCAGAGGAAGGTGAAAAACCCCTTCCCTGAATGCACCTGGCCAATTGCATAGTTATGGGAAAGAACATTTCCTGTGTCAGAGCAGCTGGTGATGATGTATGCCCCAAAGCAGAAGGATGCATAGCCGTTGTCCTCTTTCTCTGAAGCTAGTGTGGCTGCAGGTGTTCTTTTTCATATGCGTCACAAGTCTTTTTTTTTAAGCTTATGAAATTAAAATAAAAAGGCATTTGCTTTCCCAGTGAGTTTCTCTCTGACCAAGCCAGCAGGAGCTGTTCTGAGCTGCTCTCAACTGGGAATCTCATTTTACACATCTTACAAGGAGGCTGCCGAAAGACAGCACATTAATGCAAACCGAGAGAGATGCAATGAGACTCTTCTCACAAATGCCTCGTTGACAAATCTCATAAAAAAACCTTGTGTCAAGAAATGATGTTTCCGCTACAGTAAACACATGCCACAGCAAATAAAAAATAATATGAACAGCAACAAAACACCGGCAGAGAGGGTGCAGATGCTGTTCTTCGAAGCACGAGAATTCAACAGCAGGTTGTTATTGAAAATGGGGACTATTTTAGGCAAGGAAAATCAGTCTTACAAGCATCACATTCCCTGCTATGAGGCGAGTTAAGCTGCATAGATTTATTAAAATATGAGCGAGGCAGGCATTGAGAAAACTAAGTTAGAAGGAGAAAAAAATATGTACCAAAGCCTGAATAGAGACACACAAACAAGATAAGCCAGGGATGGCTGCCTAACGTTGCATTCTGGCATGGCCAGTCTCTAATGACATTAATTAAGTACAAATGCAGCAGAGCATTGTTAAACATTCAGGAAATGCACACACCCCATTTGGGTGGGCAATTAATGAGCTGCTGTTCACGTGTAAAGGGAAGGCATTAAGAAATTGAGTTAAAGATGAAAATCAGGAGCCGTTTCCGTTGGGTCCTCGTCACACACAAATCTCCTTTAATTAAAAGCAAGCATCTGCGCAAGGCATGCAGCACCTAAACCTTCCAGTTCATCACTTCAGCATCAGATCTGTGAATGAAGAGAAACCATCAAATACAGCAAGGAGTTAGTTCTTCCAACCCTTCAGGAGACTCTGCCATGGTGCCCATTGAGAAATACTACATACATCCTGGCCTCATTCTAAGTTGCCTACCTAAATGCCCCTTGCAACTGATACAATATTTTTTAGTACTTCCTGTACCAAGCTATTTGTGAAGGAACACAGGAATTATTTTCCCTATTGGATAACAGGAGTGATTCAGCAAGGCCATCTTCAGCAGGCGCCAGTTTTAGATGAAGGCACAATAATTCCAGAAAGGATAGTTATCAAATAGCCTTGCCATAAGGGAAAAGTTTTTCTGGGCTCCTTCACCCCATCTTGCTCTGAAACATGAAGGTTTATATCCTTTGTAATTTTTGTCCTAATATATCTCTTCTTTTTCTCAGTATACATATAAATGGACATTGTTGCTTTGCTACATTTCAGTAGTAGATGAAGTGATTTCTATTTAGGTTTTAACGGCTGTTAGGATGAAACCTGCTATACAAAGATATCTCTTTAGAAATGAAAGGGTTGTTTATATCTGAAAAATCTAAGCTCTCACTTATAAGAGTTTTAGCTAAGGTTTTAGCTCATATGGCCATGCATTTAGTCTTTTCTGAATATGAACCACATGGGAATCAATGCAGTGGTGTGTACCTGAATCTGTAGACAGACTGTTCCAGTGCCTCTGCTACTGTTCAAACGTGCAAAGCTGCCACAACATGGAAATAAAAGCACAGTTTTCTCAGGTTTCGCTTTAATTATTGATAACCTTGGCGGTAGGAATAAAACCAGTGGGGCTCATGTCAGTTTCCCTCTGTTAATTAAACTCTGAGCATCCAATGGAGAGGAGGACTCTAGTGGATTAGTGAGCAGGCAGGTCTTTTGTATCACCCAGGAGGAGGATTATAGTAGTGGGGGGCAAGGGAGGGAAGAGGGGGAAAGAGAATTCTTCTAGCTGCAAGAAACAATTGTGAGAAGCAGGGCTTCAGATCAGTCAGGTGCTTATTAGTCAGAAGCCAATATGAAGGACAGAGCCACTGAGCAGGATCCACAGGTGGCTCTAGGTTTCTACCCAATGATTTGGTCATAACTAGTGGGGTTCTTCCTTTGTCAGATCAGCATCTAGCTAGTAGCTGCCTGGTAAATCTTTCAAGTTTTGTTTATTGCACATGAGTATGTTACAGATGGGCCTGAACAAAAACCCTGGCTCCAAACACTTTTGAAGTTTTTGATCCCAGCTCTGCAGCTCAGGCCCATCTCCAGCACACTCATACCTTTTATTCTTTGTTGTTGTACAGGTGTTGGGATAGGACCGGGAGGAGTATTCACCTTCCTTGCTTATTGATGAACAGCTGACACTCAATGTAACTCCATCACCTGGTCAAGAGTCTTAAGAAGCGGGGTGCATATGGGGAAGACACTGGAGAGGAATCCCTTTACTTCCCTTTGTAGAAAACATCCTTGCTTGGATGAAGTGTGTATTGAACAGGTGATTTCTTCAGCTAAACATGCAGTGAGGCTTGCCAGTTCTCATCAGTAGAACAAAGCCAGTAAAACAAAAAGAGAGTAGTGTCTGTATGGCTCATAGGTGTGTCTGGTGGTGCACAGGAAAAGGCTTCTGTTAACTTCAGATTATCATCACAGCAGGGCATCCAACTCAGTGCTGAGTGCGCTTTGTGTTTCTGGTTGCTATACTTTTCTGGTCTTGTCTTCCTTTTCCCATTCTGCAGATACCCCTGTGGTTTGCTTACATGTTTTATTATGTGAGGCTGGGACTACTGTAGAATGTTGGCGTGCACACACATTTCAGCAGTTGGCCCCGGGCGGAGGAGGCTGCCGAACAGATGGCCTGGCAAGCCTCCACCTGCACCACATTGCCCGGGTGGAGGACCATGAGGAGCACGTCGTCAGCGTACGCTGATAGGACCAGCCGCAGCTCCGGCTCCCCCAGCACCAACCCTGTCAACCTCCTGTGGAGGAGACAGAGGAAGGGCTCGATCATCAGAGTGTACAGCTGGCCAGCAGAGTACACCAGAGTGTACAGCTAGCCAGCAACCAGGTAGCAGAGAAGGTGGGTGGGTGGTGTCTGGCCCAGCCAGGGGAGCAGCTGGAGCAGCAAGAGCCCAAGGCCCAGCAGCAGCAATCTCCCTCCTCCCTTCAAGCAGTTGGGTTCAGCAGAGAAGCAGAAGACAACTGTACTAGCCACTAGATTAACAGTTTTCTGTTCCTTGACTGACCAAAGCGGGGGCAGCTCCAGGCTAATAAGAACACCTGACTCCAATTAACCTGCAAGTCAGGTGAGGCCATTAAGCTAATGTGACCACCTGACTCTAATTAAGGTCCCTCTGATACAATAAAAGGACTCATTCCAGTCAAGCAGAGGAGAGCAAGTATGGCTGAAGGGCTGGTTAATGAAGACACCCTCAAGTCATTGGTACGTGAGCCCTAAGGTAAGGATGAAGCAGAAGAGTTGTGGGGAAGTAGCCCAGGGAAATATAGCAACTCTGCCAGTAAAAGATTGGCTGCCAACAGCTACTACCATTAGGGGCCCTGGGCCGGAACCTGGAGTAGAGAGTGGGCCTGGGTTGCCCCCCCAACCTGCCACTACAGAAACATCTCCTGGGAGGGGAAAACAGGTCCCTGTCAGGACAGGAGGCTAAACACTTTTGGTACCAGGCTGTAGGAGCAACAGAGACTGTGGGAATTCTCTCATCAACCTCCTTGCTGGCTTATGATGAAAAGGGCTCAGTAGACTGTATCCCTGGCCCTAGAGAGAGAAGGGCTATGTGGATGGTTGCAGTGAGCCTCTGAAATTAGCATAAACCTCCTTGAAGCGTGGGACCCACGGGGACAAGATTGGAGCTCTGCCACAATATTTATAACTTTTAAAAAAACCAAGTCAATATCACAGAATATTGGACCTTTAATATTTATAGCTCTCAGACAAAGTCAATATAACTGAATATTGGTACTTTAACATTCATGATTTTTAGAAGTTTACTTTTTCCAAAGACTGTTTCAATACAACTTCAAGATAATGTTTGCAGTGCACTTTAACTTCGGGGTGTGGGGAGGAATGCGTATAAGTGAGTGTCTCAGGTTGAAAATAGATTGTAGGTTAAGGCAGGATCCAGTCTAAAAACTTAGAGCAAAAGCCTTTTTATCATCAGACTAGAGTGGGATTTTAGAGTTAGAACCACAAAGTACTGTTATAAAAGTAGCTTCCATCTCAAAACACTATACACCCATAGGCAGTGGCTGAGCCTCCCCTGGCCTATTATACATGCCGCCCCTGTATACACCCATTTAATCAGGCCTAACTAAATGTCTTATGCAGGTAGCTAGTAATGTACCCAGAGAAAGGTTAAGGCTCCAATCTTGCTCCTATCACAAGTGGTAACATTCCCATTGACTTCAGCGAAACCAGGATTGAGAAGGGAAACGCAAAATATCAAACGTGAGTGTCTAAAATCCATACTTAATCACCTCAGTAAATGGCCTGATTTTTCAGAAAATGCTGAGCACTTTGGTTTTGACCTAACATTAGAATCCATATTTAGGCAGGTTGAACAGTTTTGGCCTACGTGACTTCCTTGCATTGAGTCAGTGGTAGAGGTGGTTTTAGAACCAAAGACATCTTGTATGCCTGTCCCTTCTCTGATTAGACCACATTTCCTCCCACGTACAAAGAGGGCAAACTTAGGATGGCAAAGTTATTCTGAGAAAACCATACTCAGGAAGACCAATCATCTGGTTCTTTGTACGGTAACCATATGTTGAACCATAAATTACAACTAGTTAAATGTCTGAAAATATTTATTTGGCAAAACAAAAAGGACAGGTCCACTCCCTACTGTGGCTGAATGGGCCTCCATGTCAATTCTTCTGCATGTGTATTCATGGAGAAGTGAATATAAATCTCTATGTTGCCTGTGCATATTGGGTCAGCGGAGTCTGCCACAAATGTTTTCCTTTCAAAGTCATACCTTTTATGAGTATAATTTGACACTGGGCCAGTCAGCTCAGTGATCCCTCATGCTTCCTGCATACTTTAAAGGCTGGATAGTTATTGTCTGTCTCAACTAAAGGCCTATTGCCATATAAGGTTTAGCTTGTCTTAACCTATTTCTTAGTCAATTTAGGTTCATTGTTACAGAACAAGCTCATAACTGGTATGGTATTGACTTGCTGTGCTAGAAAATGATTAGATTCACAGATAAGCAAGTTTCTATACATGCTCATGGCCTTTAGATTTACTATCACCGAAGACCAAATGCACTGTGCTTTTTATAGACAGCAGTGAACATATCTGAGGTTTCAGTAGTTTGCTGATTGGTTCTGTGTGTATGAGAGTTGTGAGTTCCCAAGTTTACTGAGGTTGAGAGTTCCCAAGATTTGTTTGCTGGTATATTATATTAAAGATGTTGAAACAGAAAATTGACCCCTTTTTTCCCTTAGTAGGTCTGAGTTTGACTGTGTCTGGATTGCCTCTCAATTATTTATGTACTTTATGTACTACACAAGCAAGTGAACTATTTTCTATCAGACATATGACCTACAAGAAAAAACAGCCAGTGGCATAGACAGCATAAAATGATGGTAAGAGAAACCTAGTAAACTGTGTGAAATAAACAGCAATGTCAGAACTAAATATTTGATGCATCAATTTGCATGGAGGCAAGAGTGTCAAATTTTAAAAGGTAGCTTGATAAATCTTTGGGCGATACCCATCTGTTTCCCATATCATCTTGATGCACAGAAACAGCTTCCTTTATTTCTATATTAACATTAAGCTGAAGATCAAAATTTATTTCCCCCAGCAACAGAATGATTTTTTTTCCCCCCGTTCCGCTTTCATGTAGCTTTGTCTGCACTTGAGTCCAAAGCCAAAAGAGTGGTTGTGTAAATTTGAATACCTGACTTGCAACACCTGGGTTTTTCAGAAAGTGCTGAGCACCTGCCCTCAAAATATCCAACCCCTTTAAGGTTGAGATACTCAGAATGGTTAGTCGCTAGACCTGGGTGGAAAACAACACTTTATGCATGCATGCGTGCACACACAATTGAAAGATGAAAAAATTTTCATTTTTCCCAAAATGTTTTCAGTTTTGCCACGAGGAAAACAATTTTTTTCCAGTGAATTTTGCTTTCTGTTAAACTGAAAATTTTGGAAAAATATTCTAAGATTTTTTTTTTGTTCAGAGTCTTTTTAATGAAAATTTGACAAATTCTATTAGTCCCTTTTCAAGAAACATGCTAACATTTATGCTGAAGAATCTGATTAGAACAAAAAAAGATAAAAAATGAGGGCAGATAGGATAGTCCCACACAGGAAGAAATCCAGCCACTAGTAAATGCAATCTGATTTGTGTGGTCTCTCCCCCACTGCCTCCCTTTATTAAAAGGAATGATCAGACACTGTATACTATAAGTCATAGACCGTTTGAGTTTTCAAGACTGTTCATCTATGCAGAAGCAGGTAGAGTGAATACAAAGCACATAATGCCAGACCAGTGTGGGAAATAAACAAGAATTGAGGGAGTTGGTTAGCTGTGATGACTTCAGCAGTCCACACCTGTACTTGCACAAACTGATTTGTTGCACTCCTGGTTTAGCCATTGTTCACAAGTTAAACAGGACAAACCAGGTTAAAAATCTAACTTGCTCTTATATTTCCAGTGCAGGGCAAATGTCACTTCTCAATTTCAGTCACAGTAATGAGTCAGTCATGGCTATACTGGTGCTGTGTAAGCTGAGTAGTGTAGGCAGAAAACAAAATTAAATGCAAACTGACAGCCTATATAAAGTCAGCAGAGGTCACATGTTCCTTCAGAGGCAGGTACATGGATTTTCTTAAGTTGTGGTCTGGTGTTTATCAGCTGGATTCTTTTGCTACTGCTGCAAACTCAGTAAGGCATCACTTTAAATGAGTCAACTGTTAGGCTGCTGGCTGTTCAGACTGATCAGTCGTTAAAATGACTGACTGGTTATAACAAGTATAGAAAATCAAAATCAGTTAGACATGGCCCATTTTATGGAACAAAATGGATTTTACACAATAGCTTCCACAATGGTACATGTCTGGACCATTAATTTATATTGGTTCCCTCAGGCTTCAAAATCAACAATATTCCTTGGGTTTGCATAACATCTTTCCTACAGGACCAAATTACTTTAGTGTTAAATAACAGCAGAGGGGGAGATGAGACTGCATAAGCAAGGAAGAAAATCTTTCAACACAGATGCACAACTAGGCAGAAATCAATGAGTTGGAGTGATCCAGGAAGGCTAGTCTAAAGTGTAGAGGCTGTTTTGAAGAAGGCTCTTAAGCTAATAGTGACGTGTGTGTGATGTAACAGAAGAAACCAGTGCTATGGTAGCTGAGTAGAGGGATCAGAGTGAGGGAAGGTCTGCAATGGACCCATAGTACAATTTATACATTAAAATAGAGCAGTTTTCACATGCAAAGAAAAGGTTCTTAAAGCACTTGACAAATCAATGAGCTACATACCAGTAGTGTAGTGATTGTAACAGAAACAGCAGCAATAATTGTTCCCACAGAAATCTTTGCATCCTAGAATTGCTTTGGAATCAATGGCACTGAGTCTTAATTTGCTTTAAACTTCCAGCTGGAGCACCTGAAAACTGGTAAGACAATCTGCTAGGTCAGGGGTTCTCAAACTTCATTGCACCATAACCCCCTTCCTTCTAGGGCTGCCAGGTGTCTGGTTTTCAACTGGAATGCTCAGTCAAAAAGGGACCCTGGCAGCTCTGGTCAGGACTGCTGACCGGGCCATTAAAAGTCTGGTTGGTGGTGTTAAGGCAGACTTGTCCCTACCTGTCCTGGCTCTGTGCTGCGCCCCGGAAGTGGCCAGCAGGTCCGGCTCCTAGGCGGGGGGGGGGGGAGGGGGAAGAACCATGGCCAATGGGAGCTGTGGGGGCGGCGGCTGTTGCAGGTGAGAGCAGTGTGCGGAGCCTCCTACCCCCATGCCACCCCACCTAGGAGCTGGACCTGCTGCTGGCTGCTTCTGGAGCACAGCATGGAGCTAGGACAGGCAGGGACTAGTCTGCCTTAGCACCACTACCCAAGGTAAGCCCGTGCCCCAACCCCAAGCCTCAACCCCATGCCCCAGTGTCCCCCAAACCTGGAGCCACCTGCACCCAAACTCTTCATCCCATCACACCCCAGAGCCTGCACCCCGAACTAGAGCAGTCATCCCTCCCTGTACCCCAATCTCCTGCTTCAGCCCAGAGCTCCCTCCCAGACCCTGAACCCTCATCCTGGCCCCATCTGAACCCCAACCCCCTGCCTCGCCCTGCAGCCCACTCCCGGACTCCAAATCCCTTGGCCCCACCCTGCAGCCTGGAGCCCCTCTTGCACCCCAAAACTCTCATCCCCATCCCAGAGCCTGCACCCTTAGCTAGAGCCCACACCCCAACTCCATGTCCCAGCTTGGAGCCCCCTCCCACACCTTGAACCCATTTCTGGCTCCACCCTGGAGCCCTCACTCCCTCTGCTCCCCAACCCCCTGCCCCAGCCCAGTGAAAGTGAGTGAGCGAGCCACCAAGGAAGCAAGAACGTATTGTGTGTGGGGGGGGCCTCGTGAAAGAGGTGGGACTAGGGTGTTCAGTTTTGTCCGATTAGGAAGTTGGCCACCCTACCCTCTTCTGACAAAAGTTACATGACTTTGGGAGGTGGGGGGGACAGAGCCAGAGCCCCACAACCCTGGATCTGAGCAAGTCTAATGCTGGCCCTGGTGACGGCATAGGGGGTCCTAACCAGCGGTGAGCTGGAGCCGGTTCTCACCAGTTTGTGCGAGCTGGTTGTTAAATTTTGAACCAGTTTTAAAACCAGTTGTTAACCTGCTTCCCTGCAGGGGGCACTGAGGCTTTGATGGGCTCCGGCGGGAAGTGATGTAATTCTCCTCCGGCCACCGGGGGCACTGCACTGCAGGAGCCAGGTGGTGCTGCTGCTGCTCCCCTGGCCCTGGGGCTCCCGATGCTGCCTGGTGGGTCCCCAGCTGCTCTGCTGGGCCCTGCTGCTCTCTCTGAGTAACCACCAGCCACCCCCTGGCCTTCCCGCAGCCAGCCCTGCCCCACACCCGTCTGTAGCTGGCCCCACGTCCACTGGTGCCCTGCAGTTCCCAGGGCAGTAACCCTGCACACCTGCTTCAATGAGGGGCAGGGAGCAGCTGGGATACACACATGTGCACACCTAGGGTGACCAGACAGCAAGCGTGAGAAATCAGGACAGGGGTTGAGGGGTAATAGGAGCCTATGCAAGAAAGACCCCAAAATCAGGACTGTCCCTATAAAAATCGAGACATCTGGTCACCCTAGTACTCCCCCAGGGAGTGGCAGGGACCCACACATGTGAAACAGAGCTCATCTCTAGTTCAGGCCCATTTTTTTGAGAGAGAACTTTAGGCAGGGTTAACATGCATCCGTATTTTCCTGGACAGGTCAGGCTTTTTGGTTCTTAAATTGCCATCCAGGAGAAATTTTTAAATTTTAAAAATTCCTCCCGGGAAAATACAGGCATATGATAACCCTGTTAGTACAAAAAATACATACTGGGGCACATCCCTTAAATCAGAACTTTTTATAGGGAACCGGTTGTTAAGATTTTGGCAGCTCATCACTGGTCCTAACCCACTTTGCAGTCCCAACCCACAGTTGGAGAACTGCTGTTAGGTTGACCAGATCCTCCAATACATTAGAGCAGTTTCTCTCTCTCTCTCTCTGATGCAAAGCAACCTTGAATTGAGTTTAAGCAGCTAGGGCATAGTTACAAATTTGCCAGTGTGGCTCCTATGTCATCCCTGCTCCCAGGTGCCAGTGCAGGGGATTTATCCAGGTCATCCCCAGTTGTGTCAATATCCTGTAAGGGTTGTTGTTATCCAGTATGCTGTGTCAGCACTGGGGAGGAGTCAAAGCCATTGGGTAGAATCTTCTAGCCCTGGAGCAGAAATGCTACCTGTAGGAGGACTCGCTGGGGCTCATCCCTCTGCGGGGTGGTGGAGCAAAACACCACCTTGCTACACCCTCTCTGCCTGGTTGGGGAATACCCAGTCTATGGCCCAGATCTTCAGACAGGGCCCCGCAAACAGTACAATATAAGCCCAGGCCCTGGGTAAGGGTGGGCAGCAAACAAATAGTCACAGGTTCAGGCCCTCAGACAGGGACTGAGCGAATAGTTCAATATAAGCCTGAGCCTTGTGTCAGGGCAGGGCAGCAAACAAACAGAAGCTCAGGCCTCAGGCAGAGACTGAACAAATAGTTCAACAGCAAACCCCAGACTCCTGGCTCCGAGCAGCCTGGGAGAGGGGGAGACTGCCACTTGCGGGGTGGGTGGCAGGGGGGATGCAGGTCCACCCACTCCACTGCATCCCAGCCCGGGGCCCTAGCAGCTGCAGAAGACCCACTGCTGTGTTAGTAGGGATCCTGGCCACAACACACTGACATTGGCTTTGGCAGTCCTGCAGCCAAACTAGGGTCGGCTGCCCCCAGGCTACTTCAGAACTCCCCCTTGTAGGGTACCTGGGTCAGGGTGGTGTCCTTGAAG
Organism: Dermochelys coriacea; assembly: GCF_009764565.3. Lineage (NCBI taxonomy): Eukaryota > Metazoa > Chordata > Testudines > Dermochelyidae > Dermochelys > Dermochelys coriacea. Next base: position 65,321,042 of record NC_050074.1, read on the forward strand.
AGTTCCAGCACCATAGGTTCCTCCGGGTAGCTGGTGAGGGGTAGGCTTGGCAGCTCCTCCATGCACCGGTCAGCATTAGCTGGTCGAGCCAGGCCTTGGGTTGGCAGCAGATTACTGGGGTCTCCCAAGCTGGAGCCAGGCCACAGGCGTCTGGCCTCTCTGGCAGCTGCCGCCCAAGTGAGTTCTGGGGTTGGGATTTTATACTTCCTGTCCTGTGCTTTGACCTCTGGTGGGCGGGTGCAGGATCCACTAGCTCCATCCACTTTGGTGTCTGGGGAGGTTCTTCCCTCTGCAGGGTGGTGGGGCACCACACTGCTTCACTACACTACCACAAGGGGGGGAACCCAGATTCTAGACCAGTTCCACTGCAATTAGTTTCTAGCTGCAGGACAATCACTTGTCCGCAAGTGCTACAAAATTAACGTACAACTCCTGAGAAATGAATTATAAATAATTGAACTGCATCTCAGTCATAGCAGATCTTACCAGCTCACCCCATAATTGCAGCTATTAAAGGCAAATTCTTTGTCACCGTAGGTGTCAGTATAAAATGAGCATTCTCTGCATGATTCAGATGCAAGAAAAGTTCTGTACTGACTTCTTGAGAAGCTGTAAAGACAAATAGAGCAGAAGACACCAAACTTGAGTGATGCATGTTTTTAACAATAGGACTGACCTTAAGAAGTGCTGACAACTTGCAACTCCCATTGCCTTCCTGGAAACAGGACCCATAAATGTAATTTCCTAAGTGGGTGTACTTAGTCCTCCTTGGATCACAAACATATTAGCTACCAATATGGTGGTAACCAAGACCCAGCTACCTCAAACCATAGCACTGAAGTACAAAAGACTGACTCGGACATGAACCTACAACTTATCTTAAAACCATAGCATAATCTCTTGAACCAATGTTCTAAAGTACCTAGTTGTGTGTGACAGGGTTGTGGAGCTTTCCTGTGAATGTTGTTCATCTCAAACTTAATTCCTTGATTTATTCTTTTCCCCCAAGACCAGTATATGATTGATTTTACTTTAGTGTTGGATTCTGTTTTCATATGTGTGGTGCTGGCATTAGAAAAATCAAAGTGTCTTGGTTTAAATGGTGATGGAAAGTAAAATCAAAACAAACATTTCAAAACTACTTTTGTCTAATTGAAAATGAGAATGGCATATCCACATAAAATCCTGATTGTCTTTTCAATGTCAACTGACCAATTCAACCTTGGTACTAAACTGGTTTTACTTAAGAGGAGCATAAATTTCTATTTTGAAAGTAGGTAAATAAGAAGCTGATGAAGGATTTTTAATTGACCAGAAGAGACCCTTGCAACTTAAAAATAATTGTTATAAATCCTGAAGCAAGGGCAATAAGCAGATGTACTGCAAAAGTGGCCACTTTTACTGAAAAACACAGTCAGTGACATGAAGCTGTTGTGGGGGTTTTCTTTGAAACATTAGAAATTCAAGTTTTGTCTGGCCCCAACAGATGCCTTAAGTAGCAAACTGGACCATGCAAAGTGAAAGTTGAGCAACTGAGAGAAGGAATTTTTAGTCAGGTAATTTCATTTATTTTGTTCAACGCCTATTTGACTTCAGTGAACATTTTTGATAAGGGAATTCATTGTTAAATATAAGGAAGTTATTCACCTTGTGCAGTGTCAAGGTTCCTTCCCCACTCTGAACTCTAGGGTACAAATGTGGGGACCTGCATGAAAGACCCCCTAAGCTTATTCTTAACAGCTTAGGTTAAAAACTTCCTCAAGGTACAAACTTTGCCTTGTCCTTGAACCCTATGCTGTCATCACCAAGCGTGTTAAACAAAGAACAGGGAAAGAGCCCACTTGGAGACGTCTTCCCCCCCCACACACCCTACACCCCCTTTCCTGTGGAAGGCTTGATTAAAAATCCTCACCAGTTTGCATAGGTGAACACAGACCCCAAACCCTTGGATCTTAATGAAAAAGCAATCAGGATCTTAAGAATTTTAATTAAAGAAAAAGTAAAAATCACCACTGTAAAATCAGGATGGTAAATACCTTACAGGGTAATCAGATTCAAAACAGAGAATCCCTCTAGGCAAAACCTCAAGTTACAGAAAGACACAAACAGGAATATACATTCCATTCAGCACTGCTATTTTACCAGCCTTTAAACAAAAGAAAATCTAATGCATTTCTAGCTAGATTACTGACTAACTTAACAGAAGTTCTGAAGAGCATTCCTGACCTGTCCCGGCAAAAGCATCATACAGACAGACCCTTTGTTTCTCCCCCCAGCTTTGAAAGTAACTGGTCTCCTCATTGTTCATTTTGGTCAGGTGCCAGCGAGGTTATCCTCACTTCTTAACCCTTTACAGGTGAAAGGGTTTTGCCTCTGGCCAGGAGGGATTTTATAGTTCTGTATACAGAAAGGTGGTAACCCTTCCCTTTATATTTAGGACATGCAGTAATTATGGTTCTTTGAGATGTGTGTCCCTATGGGTGCTGCACTGTAGGTGTATGTGTGCCCCTGTGCCTCTAATCAGAGATTTTTGGTAGCAGTGTCCTGTTGAGCCCGCGCATGTGCCCTCCCTCCCTTGTAGTCTGCCTCAAAGCTATTTAGCACTGCACGGGCAACCCCCAGTCCTCTCACTTCCTCCTTTACCCCAGAGCCCTATAGAAAACTCTGAAGTGGAAGGGAGGAGGGCGGGTTGTGGAGCACCCATAGGGGGACACATCTCTAACCATCTTTACTGCACAAGGTGAATAACTTCCTCTTCTTTGAGTAGCGTCCCTGTGGGTGCTCCACCGTAGGTGACTCCCAAGCAGTACCCACCACTGGAGGCTGGGATTTCGGAGCAGAGTCTTTTACTACAGAGACTTTAAGGAGAACAAAGGTAACAAAACAAACACTACTTATGCTAATGACTGATAAGGAAAGGAAAACTGCTGGTTCTGTCTGAGGCCAAAGGCAGTAGAGAAGGAAGTGAGGAGGGTTTGCCCCTGCAGTGTTAAATAGCCTCGAGGCAGACCGGGAGGGAGGGCACATGCGCGGGCTCAACCAGACACCTCCAGTGCAGCACCCATAGGGACACTACTCAAAGAAGAATCCTCATTCTTGTCCCTTCAATAAAGCGCAAGAGCTTACAATACACCTTCTGAACATCCAGAAGCTCTTTTGGGGCAGTAGGGTGGATAAACAGGGAAGGCCATACTTGACATTTCTTTTCCAGCAGAAAAAGTGCTCCCAGCTCTAATGCATTTCTAGTCTGTGTCTAAGCAAAAAGGAGCACAAGTTCAATCAATTTACAAAATCCTTCGTAGGCTCCTTTTAATGCTCAAGAATGAGATTTTCAAGATGGTGCAGATTGACAGCACCCCTCTGAACATTAATATTTATGGGTTAATTTCACTTGTCATTACATTTTTATCAGCATTAGATTAAGGAACAAAATACTATATAAAGTGATTGATGACAATACTGTGCAAAATTGCTAAAGAATTGCCACTGTTCTCCATGTGATTTCACATCCCAGAGACATCCATTATATTTCGGCAAAAAACTTGTAAAATATCAGTTTTGTATGAATTGATTTATCTGAAATTTTGCATTTTTAAATTTGGAAAATTTAGTTTAAACTTAAATGGTCCTATTTTTTCACTGAAAAAAATCTAGGTTTTCACTCGCCCTAATTTCTGAACAAAAAAATTGGAAGACACTAGCACATCTTAATTTTGAAATGCAACCAATTTTCACGGTAAAGGTTTTTCAATACTGAAAATGGTGTGAATGTTTCACCCAGATCATTGTATGTTTTTCATGTACAGTTATTAAGTGAATGGTCTAGTTATAGAAATACTACTGACATAAATAATCTGTACCCATGAAAGCAGGCCCAATAAAATAAATACCTTTGTCCTGCCATTGATAATGTTAATGATTCTGGGATCCATCATGTGGCTGGGTGCTCATGCCAGCAGTCTTCAGGACCACACAAACTAGATTAGTGCCCACAAGCAGCTGCTAGAGCTGAGAAGCCTCAGGGCAGAATTGGCAATGGCAGGTGATTTCTTTTGTAAATTAAATAGTATAGAATAGTGGGGTCTTTACCTGCCTCAGGGCTACCTACTTGCATGAGGGCTTGTAAGATCAGACCCAGTGACTAACTGATTGCACAATGGACAATGATTCTCATTCAATTACGTAGGAAGCCACTTGTTTTGGTTACTCCAAACTTCATTTAAGTAAATCAGTAAGATTCCCCCCATCCACTTAGCTTTCTGGATTCACATAATTCTGTGTCTAGCTTGTATTAGCAGAAACTATTTTATATCCACATGGCTATAGTCTACAGATTCAGTCATTTAGTTGCCGATGAAATAATTAATCACAATTTCCTTGAATACAACAGGGAAAAACAGCTCCATTTAAAGAATTAAAAACTTGGCTGTCAACACCAGTATCTTGATATAGCACCTAAAGGATCTCCAAACATTTTCTAAATAAAATAATTTTAATGTAGAATGAAGGTTGGGAATATACATTTCCCTTTAGAGCAACAAATAAAATAAAATGTGTGCTATTCAAAAAAAAGCCCTCAAACCTCTTAATGCAAACTAGAAGAAATTTGCAGGAAGATGCCAACTACTCTCCCTTCACTGCTAAATTTCTGCCTGTGGATGGAGGATCTTTACTAGCTGTCACGAACAAGTCTGTCTTGCTAGGTATCTAAATTTTGACAGCAGCCTCCTTAATTATGACATTTTAACTTGTATCCCCACCTTCCAATCATGGGCATCTCCACTACAGGTTAGGGCCAGGTGTCAGTTGATGAATCTTGATTTGAATAGTGTTTGTAGATTTTATAACTTGTCATGGAGCCCCAAATGTAATTCTTATGGGAAGGTTACAAGCTTGTACTTGCATCATGAGAGACTAGATACACAGGAGTTTGGGTCTTCACTTCTGCTCCTAGCAAAGTTTGCTCCAAGACTGGTTTGGGCAATTGTTGGTATAGCTGGTTACATCTACTGAGAGGGATTGTGGAGATAGACCTCAAACTGCATGCTGTTGGGGGTTAAAAGTGAGAAATTGAGTCAAGTCCATGCAATTTAGCCTTAATCAATTTTTGCCTTCATACAATTTGTCAGAATTGTCCCATAGTGTCTGAATCCATAAGTATGCCAGACAATAGCAAGACAAAACGGAATTGATAGGGGGCCCAAATTACCACATTCCAGAAAGTTCTTCCACCTTCCATGATCATTGTTGCCTCGTCTGGTCTGGTCCTTCAGCCCCATCCTGCAGTTTCTATTCAGCATTTCTCCAGGGCCCTGTTCACTTGAATTTTTATACATTTCCACATTTTGTATTACTTAAACTTTGCCCACTTTTGCCAGCTTTTAGCACATTACCCATTTATTTTTTATGTAACCTGTATATTACACACGTGCAAGCTTCTGCATTTTTTGTTTCACGTTTCTATGTCATGTCATTTTGTGCCACTCTGGTCCTGGCTTTTCCCAGTAAAAGGCTTCTTGCTGTTGTGTTTTTACTTTAACTTCTAGCACAACACGTTACCTTTGTTCTGTCAGCAATATCATTTTAAGCTAATCAGAATTCTATGTAAAAGAATTGGCAAATTGCACTTATGCCAGCAAGGCCTGGACCTAACAACTTGCCTCATTTAAACTCATTCACTATCCATAAGGTGGGTATATAAATACATATAAAACATAGCTATCAAAGTTTTTACCCTTACCATTAACGATTTTCCATTTGTATATTTCAATGTCATATTCAGTGTGTATAGATCATACCTCCTTAACCTATTTGAGGGGGGAGTTGTGGAAACATGGATGACCCTTTTCTGTCAAGATTTATCATATTTAAACATGGGTTTTCAAAGACCTTTTTCATTCAAAGTCCAGTTTTGTTGGTGAATATTACAAAAAAACATTAGAAATATATGTTGCGTTTTGAGGGATGTCTCAATTTTTGGGCCTTGATATTTAGTTGGTTTTAATGGTACCACAATACCTGCCACACTCACCAGACACCACAAGGAGGTCTTTGTCTGAGATAGCAGGGCTGACAAACACTCGACAGTAAATTTTGATTCCACTGAGAACTTGCCACATAATTGAGGCCAATGTGGACAGTGTGCAAGGGAGCAAGTATTTGTGAATGGATTGATAGTGGATTAAGAAAGGGACACAGTTTAAAATCTAGTCAATTTGGGGCAATGTCTTTAAAGCAGTTTCACAGGTGCTGCTCCTGTCCCAGATTCCCAACCACATTTTTTACAACCACATTTGAAAGTTTTCCTTCTCACCCGTTTTCTGTGTGAAAGGGGGAACTGAGAAACTGACTCAACTCCAACAGCTGCCAACTTCACCATGAAAACAAGCAGGGGAAAAACTGGAATACTTCTCATCTCCAAACTTTTGGTATTATTGTCTGTGCTGCTTTTTAAGTTAAAATGTTTCCAAAAAAAATAATTACCCTTTAAGAAAAATGCAAGCTTTTTTCCATAAGTAGCTTTGAAAAATGGTGAGTACCACTTGTTGCCATCTCAAGTACAAAAGTAAAGAAAATATTTTAAGCCACAAAAGAAACCCAGACCTATCAAGGGTAAAACATGCACTGGTCATTCCCAGAGAAAAAAGATTATGAAAGGAAGAGCATGAAATACAATATACTCCAAACCAATCTGTGTCTACAGAATAGTGGTTAAAGCACAGGATTCTGGTTCTTTTCCTAGCTCTGCTACTGACTCAATGTGACTTTCCAACTTTCTAGAGGAAACTGGTTAGGGAGCAACTAGAAGGGGTCTGATCAAGGTGGACTCCCTCTCCCCCAAAACAGAGGAAGTGTCAGCAGAAATGGGTGTGGAAACATAATCCGGTTTGTAGCACTATTAACTTTGCCTAGGACTACAGGACCAATGGCCAATAGCTGAAGAGCAACCAAGCTGGCTATACTACTCATGCAAGGAGCTGGGAGCCTCACGTACAGAAATATAGATAAACTGTCCAGGGTGCAAGGTAATTAATGTCTTTCTGTCGAGATCTTCTGCCTCTTGATGCTTGTTTGGCATCGTTTTTCTAGGGGAAACTGCAGCAGAACAGCTGTTTAGTGGTAAAGTCTTGTCCAAGTGTCTTTACTCAGAAGAAGATGCAACCTATGACAGCGGGATCTATATGCATCACATCAACAAAATACTATACACTGTAAAATTACTTGGGTATAGAGTTAATACAAGAAAACTGTTCTGCAAACATTTACCTAGTAACATTGGGTGCAGTTCCTGCAGATGCCAATGGCAAATGGTAGATATAAAGGTCTGACTCTGGTATAGGCAGAGCATATTTGGATCCTAGAAATTTCATGTCCACACAACCCAGACTTGCATATGGTACTTGTAATGGTGCAAATTAATTATCCATAACCTTTCTAGGAAAAACTTGAGATGTTTAAGGAGAACTAGACCATACATAATTTTCTTTCCCATATGCAGCTGCATCAGAAAGATAATGCTTGACTATATTGTGAATTATAGTAAGGACTAGTTGAAGTGTTGATGGGGAATTTAGACCCCTCTTTTTGATGTATGAATCATGACAAACTGATCCCAGTTTCTGTGAAAATGTTATTTGTAACTATTTGCCAGATGGGCTGGACAATTTGACTTGACTAGTCACTGTGTTGATGGAATGTGATTGGTTATCCACTATATCATGTGGGATTACGTCTGTGCTCTGGTAGGATGGAACTTTTAACACAAAATGAATAGAAAATACTTTTGCTCACACATGCAACAATCTCCTGAGTCTAGGTGAATAAGGTCACTTGTATGAAGAAAAGTTCTTACCCAAAACATTAGCTCAGTCAAAAACTTGTTCACAAATGGCATAGTAAAGGGTGTGAACAATGCCAAACCAACTTGCAGTTTGGAATCTGGGTGAAAGTTTAAACACTCTTTTGGAATATTCACTTGAGTACAATTCTCTCTCCAGTTTAGTGTAGACTGTCAAGTTCAAAATGATAAACAGGTGAAGATACAATAATCACTTAAATAAAAATTGCTTTTTAGTGTTATGTATGAAACTCAAACTTTTTGATGAACTATTTGAGGGCAGAGAGGCTGCACATCTTACTTTAAAACAATCACACAAATATTCATGTTCGTTTCATGCATCAGAGGGGTTATTTCCAGAACTTGATGAAGCAACAGTAAAAATGACCAGATAAAGCAAAAAGGAATGATTTGTACACTCCATGCTACTGGACTCCATCTGAGAAGGACATCCTACTAACAGCTAAGAAAAGTCTGAAATATAGTAATATTTTGAAAAGGTCACTAGGTAAACTACTGTGCTGTATGACTGACTGCAGGCCTATAGCTGTGCACTCAGGCATAAGATTTTAAGAACTCACTTTCTAACTACTACAGTTTTTAGAACAGGCCTATGTGTGTTATGTAAACACTGGGCCAAATTTATTTTTTCTCTGGAATTACTGGCAAATCTAGCCTTAGTGTGTTGTGTATGGCACTAAGACTCTCTCAAATTAAGCCAAAAAGCCGACAAAGATTTCAGGTTTTGTTTTTTTTTTTTAAACAATCAGAGTACAGGGATAGTGTGCTCTACTGCTCCACAAAAGTTCACTGATTTCTCACATACATAATTCCCTGCTTGATAATAGGACTTTTTCCCCCCCCCTCAGGAACTGTACAATATCATGTAAATTCCTGTATTCTGACCAGGGGCCATAATTAGGTATTCCAAGTATAGGGATGCGATAGGAATTTCCTTACCCATCATGCAGTCTGAGCATGGGAGGCTGAAGTTGGCTGCCTGGCATTTAGAAATTAAGTGACTACTGATGCAGGAATATTCAGATATGATAATCTCTACCCTTTTAGCTTCCAGATAAATCAGTGAACAGAGTAGATTGTGTCTGGCTATAATATAAAAGCTGGGGTACAGAGTTGCATGATGGGGCTCAACCTGATGTTGAACATTCTCATGTGCCATCCTTTCACACTTCCCTCTCTGGCAAGTAGCCATGATAACAGTAATGTTAGCTTGATCTGTAGTGCAATTAAAAGTTCTGTCCATACAGAACCAGTACTGAATTTTTCATGCTGATAAAGTGCTTCTTTGGGCAAACCCAGAATTCATGCCTCAAGTCAACTGCATTACCTAGAAGTCTCATGAAATTGCACTATAAATCTGTTCCAAGCCATTGCACCCAATGGATGCCTGCACAATGCTAAAAATAGACCTAGACAAAACCAAGGCATTCATTCAGCTGATCAAGTTCACTTTGTCCTTTCACATGGCTTTAAAGGTACAAAGTTTTATGTGTTGGATGCACAAGGCAAGATTTTCTTCTGCACTCAGGCCACACTACTTAATTCCTGTTCTCCATGGATTTAACATATCTAGTACCTGAACATCTTGCATGAGGTGTTGCTAGGGGATGGTATTAGGCTAGTTTCCAGATGACTGATGCATGGTATTCATAGGTTCTTTTTGCTTACATTAGTCCAAATGGTTTTGCTGTCCTTGCTATACACTTCTGAAAAATTACCAGTGTATGAACTGGGACACTCACTATGCAGAAGAATATGTTTGTGCCACCCCAAAATTTCCTTTCTTCAAGTAGGAAGGGACACAGATCCTGTGCAAGCTTGGGTAAGGATCACCAATTTGGTAGACATGTGACGGCCTAATGCAGAACATGAAAACTTGGTTAGATTCATTGATGTTTTATGCAGGGCTTGGCTACACTTGCAAGTTAGAGTGCATTAAATCAGCCCCGGATGCCCTAACTCCTGAGGTGTCCACATTGGCAAAGCACTTAAGAGCACCTGGACTCTGCAGCTGGAGCACTCCTGGTAATCCTCCTCCACGAGAAGCATAAAGCTTGCTGTGCCCTGGCTGAAATGCCTGGGTGTCAGTGTGGACAACATGTTGCATTACTGCGCTGTGACTGGCCTGTGGAAATGTCGCATAATCTCCTGAAGGCAAGTGGCCATTCTCCTCGTTGTTTTGAGCTCAGCGGCAGGCATGCAGCTATCCCCTTTCAAAGCTCAATGTCCGACAGCCGGAATGCTTATCTGCTCCGGGACTAAGCAAATCAATACTGTAGAATAATGCTGCTGCCGCCGCCGCCAAGGCAGGAGGTGTGTGTGTGTGAGAGAGGCAGGGGTCTGCTGCTGTCTGAACTTACAAGACAGCATGCTGACACACTCTCTCTCCCCCCCCCCCCACATACACACAACACATTCCCTGTCACTGTCATCCCCCACCCCCCTTTTGAAAAGCATGCTGCAGCCATTTGCACACTGGGACAGCTACCACAATGCATTGCTCTCTGTGGAGTTGCAAGAACTGCTAATGTGGCCATGCCACTGCGCTTGCAGCTGACAGTGTAAAAACATGGCAGCATTTTCCCTGCTTCTGTCTCCGAAAGCTGGTTTAACTCCCAGCGTTCTACATCTGCAAGTGTAGCCAAGCCCTTATAAAAATATAGGTAAGGGACAGTTTATCAGTTATCTCAATTGGCAGGCGCTTCAGAAAGGAATGTATCCTTGAAACATCTATTGACAAGTCTGAATTCTGCCAACACCCTGAAAACCCATAGACCTTAGGTGAAGAAAAAGTGGAGGTAAGTGTACAAATTATGCCTGCAGAATCTATTTTGTAGAGAGCGCCTGTGTGTACAGAGCCCACATGTCAATTTGTCTACAGAATGAAGATGTGTGCAAATGTTATGAGTACAAGAACTAAAATTGGCTCCAGTAAAGTAAAAAGTGAGAATATGCAATGCATAAGTAGTTCTTATGCACAAGTCAAGTTCTAGAAATTGACTTATTTAACACAGTAATCAGCTTCTTTAACTTTTTTTATACAAAGTGACTTTTATTTTTAGTACAGAAAATCCAAGTCAGAACTGTACCTGTCTGTCTCAATTGTACCATTGGAGTCCAACTCTGACCTCAACTTAAAAAAAATATAATTGCTGTCCCTCAACATGTAAAGTATTTTTACCAGTAATTCATCAATATATTTCCTATATTTATTTTTTTTAAGTATTTTGAACTATAAAACAGAACTTAAAATTTAGGACCAAATTTTTCTTTGAAGAGCTGTACAAGAAGAATCCCTTTTTTAATTAAACTGCAAATAAAAGCAAAACTACACACTGTTGGGTAAAACTAAAAAATACTTCTTGCTACATAATGAAATGTTAGGAACAGTCACCGAGAAACAGTTCTACTTCAAAAGAACAACTGAAGTACAGCATCTACAAACATGACATACAGTTAGAGAGACAAAAACAAACTTTGTTAAGAACACAGACTCCGAAGTGCAAAAACAAAAAAGGAACTGATGCAATGGAGTTTGGTACAATGGGCACACAAGTCTTGTAACCAAAACTAAATGATTGCTTATTTGTTGACAGTGACAACACTAACAATTATGGTACCTCCCTACAGGCTTTTAATCAAAGCCCTAAAACTGTGACTGTTCTTATATTAAATAAAAATCTATGTGAATGCTACACACTGAAGTACAATGCTTAAGAATTACCCTGCAAATTGCACCAACATAAGCTTTCAATATTTACAGTCTCTAAAAGTGACAAACACAGCATGCTAGGCCTAGCTATTGACTCTCCCCCTCTCAACTTAATCCAGGCCCAACAACCAAAAATTATTTCTCAACACACTAAGTTCAGATTGATCAGATATATTATGATGTTTAAATATTCGCTCCATGCATAAAAACGAAAAACAGTATCTTTGACAGACAAGCATTTGTATTTTATCATCAGTGGTCTGCCCTGTAGAGGAGTGCACTTCGTTCTGAGCTCACTCCCAAAATGTACCGTTCACAAAACTCGTGTGATTACCAGGTAGTCATGTCAACAGTGTGCTCGGAAATGGTCAGAATTGCAAGGTAGAATCACACTGCCCACAACCATTCATTCATATGTAAAAACATCACTCCATTTTGGAGATATGCCTCATTTAGGGAAAGGAAAAACTTTAAAAAAAACAAAAAAAAACCCAAAAACATTCAAGTAAACATCAACAACCAAATACTTGGAAAAGGATTTTGTAAACTTGTCATTCTAAAGGGTTTTTGTTTCGCAGCATCACTAAATTAATCTTATGAAAAAGTACACCTACGTTATATCCCATCCTGTTTTGTATAAAAGCACACTGTAAAATACAAGTTTTTCTGATAAAGTGATCTCTCTCTCTTCCAGCATACCTTGTGGATGTTTTTTTTAATTCAGTGTATCAATCCCCTTCATGAAAATCAATTTTTATATCTCTAGAGATATAATGGCCAGTGTCCATTGGACAAAAAGAAAAGCCAACTGTTTAGTTACAGCTGTAGAAGAGTTTCACAGCAAGTATCTATAGCGGGCCAGCTGGAATCCACAGGACTTTATTTTGTTCTTGATCAACAGTTGTCATAATCTGAGTGCAAATGCTTGAAAGGGCTCCTCCCTGGACAATACCTACAAAAATAAAAATAAACACCGCAATCACACACATTAGGCACCGGAAAAAGCAATTCTTAGTCAGGTATTTTCCTACATAGTATTTGTCAACAGACCATGCATAAATTAACCACTTGGCTATCTGGCAGATACAAGAATGTGTATAAAACAATAACAAGGATAAATAGAGCTGAGAGGTTAAGTATTTAATATGCAGACTCTCCTGCTAACCCTTAAAATGACAAAGGAAGGTAGTCAGAGCCCTGGCTATAATCAACAAAGACAACTGTTTTGTTAGAGTCCTTTGCTTGCTATTTTCAGAAGCATGTGGCACAATTTGTTCATTATCCCTAAAAATGGCCAGAACCCCATTATATCATAATAAACCCATACTGTTGAGCAAGGGGTGGTCGAGGTTTAATATTTATATAGTAATACACACAGCAACTATAGCTGTAGCAACTAGGTGCTGTTTACAAATATTTAAAACTAATTGTATAGGGCTGAGCTAAATAAAACCACCATTGCTGCTACCACAAATTTATTAAGACAACTATGCGGGGGGGGGGGAGAGAAGAGAAGCAAATAGGCATAAATACACCTTGCATAGTGTTCATAGGCATGCCAAACTCAGACGACGGTGGAATGCCAAGCAGAACAAGTTCAAAAGGCAAAGGCCTTCTTGTTGAGACATCCCTGATATATCTGTCCTGGAGTGCTCAGTTTGAAGAACTAACAGCAGGAGTTTTGCATCATGGTGTTACCCACTAAAATAAACTTTGCCCAGGACCCTCAAACCATTCAAAATAACTAGTGCAGGCAGTTAGGAACAGGAAATGGGACTTAATCAAAATAATAATAATCATCCCCAAAGCTTGGGTCTTGCCTGTACTGACACCGTTCTTAATGTCTGCCTGCTATTCCTTGCTCTAGCAGTTGTTCAGCTGCAACAGCACTCATGTAGGAAAAAAAAAATCAGTGTAAACAAGGGAGAGCAGACCATAGGAGCTTTAAAACATTAGAGTGCCTTTCATATCTTAACAGCTGTGCCTGAAAAAGCCCTTGACCACAGCTAACAATTCTCTCGAGTAATAGGAAAAAATAGCAAGAGGCAGACTTTTTCCTCATCTGAACCGAGAGAATTGAATACCACTTAAACAGAAAGGTATTCTAATGGACACAGCACACTGTGCCGCACCAACACCATGAGAATTTGGAAGTAGAATGCACTGACGCAAAAAAGGACAAAAAGGGGCATTTAAAAGGCAATACAGATCAAACCAAGTGTGCAGTCTCTAAACTGAAGATGGCCTGAACGGGCTATTAGCCAAAAAAGTTGGTTACTGAAGCAGCCCCAGGGTTCAGATCTGTAGGTCTGCTGCACACCAGGGAGAAAAAGCTATTGCGTGCAAGATTATATATCACTCTATGCTTAAAACTACACATTTTTCTCAGAATCCTGCTATGTCAGTTAAGCACTGAATCTTAGCTTGGAATTTTTAGTATGTCAAAAGTATAATTCAGTTTCAACACAGCTGTTTTGGTTCTGTCTGTCTCAGTAGCATCAAATTGGGGCCTGCAAACTGCTAGGCACCGTACAGTGAGTCCATGCCTCAAAGAACTTACACTTTAAGGCCCCTCATCATGCGATGAGTCTCTGGTCACACACGGTTTGTTGCAGGATTGGGCCTCAATTAAGATAACATGCAACAAAGGGGTGCAAAACCCACATACAAGGAGCAGAGGATAGCATGCAGTTATATAAAAAACTAGTTATGTGCACATTTACAAGGTTCATGGTCACTTTGAAAATGGAGTACTTCTCTTATTTAATAAGCTAAAAAACTGCCATTGTTAATGATTTGTGACTTTTCTCAACAAGTAATAGGACCTTCTTATGGAGAGACAGACCTGTCCCTAAAGATACTGTATATTGTGTGTGTATGTAAAACCACTTCTGTAAAAATCGCAGTAGAATTTCTTCTAAATTAAAAGAAACATTAAGGACTATAGCTCTATATAAGGGCAAGGAATTATTAATATTGTTATAAGGACTTCATGCTGTGTTCCTAGGCACTGTTTGTGTAATGTTGGGGCCATTTGCTTCTGTAGTACTGAGATTTCAGCCTGAATGTTATGAGTTTATGCAGAAGAGTTTGGTGCTGAAATGAACTGAAGTATCTTTTAAGTACTGCAGCACTGTCTCGGGTAAAATATGTTTGAAAACATTCCTCAGATGTTCAGTGGCTCATATTATGAATTGTGCCATTAAAACAGACCTCTGATACGATTATGTATAATGGTTCCATTCCAATGACTGTGTACTCGCCTTCTTAAACCTCCCTGTAACATGTCATATCAATATGTATTATTGCAAAGCCATTAAATCCCAGTATAGCTTTCTTATATTAGAACTCTGAAATACACCACACTATGGCAGGAATAATAATAATAAAAAAAATCAGTGCATGTTGTAACATTATGACAGTCACATCATTCCCATCAATAACACTTACACTTGATATAGTTTCACCATAATGCTCCCAATAGTGGATCATTTGTGCCAAGCCATTTTGAAAGATGTCATTATACTATATATAGAAGATACTCTAAATCCTAAAACTAAACATGTTATAGACTAAGCAATTGTGATTTTTTTTTTTTTTAAAAAAAAGTGATACTCTCTTTAAAAAGAATCAGAGCACAAACATGACCAGAACCAAAGGAGAGAAAAAACACAAAAACCCTGCTATGTACGAAAGGCTCTTTTGAAACATAGTTTAGGTGGAACAACCTGAAACTGTGTTCTCACTAAAATGATGATTAAATACTAACCTGTGAAGTACTTGCTATATTCCTGTTCTATTTTTTGTGCTGTCTCAAATTGTTCTTTGGAATGTTTTTGTGTAACTTTGTCCCTCAGAAAGACTGGGTCTTTTTGCTCTCTGTAAGAAAAAAATAAAACGTCTGCTTAACAGTTATTCTTTCAACAGACTCTAGATGAATTACATACAGTTATGGTAATGTCCAAGCCTCTGATTAATTTTCAGGCATACAGAAAGCGCCATCTGGAGATTCAGTGTAATATTACCAGTAATATGAGGATTAAGTGATAGCCAAAGCATATGCTTTGCTGTAATAGGAAACACAGCATAACATTAGCCGAAATTCACTCAGTGAAAGCAAAGGAAAAAACCTCCAACTTCTCCAGTTTTAAAGGATATCTTCAGAAGTCTCAGGTCATCCTACACTTTGGAAAAAAAACACTTCTTTATCAAAAAAACACTAAAGAAATTGCTCTATCAAAGGACTTAAAATGTAAATGCATTTATTAAATTTTACAAATAAACAGAGAATCTTGTGATACAAATTGGGGGGGGAGGGGAGGCAGCTAGGGACAAGCCGTAAAGTCCTCCTCCAGATCAACATTTCTCCAGTACTTGGGAGCATTTAGATCCATGGATTTGGTTCAAGTCCATCTCTACAAAATGCTCTCATAAGTATGAAACCAAGATCCGATGTTTAGCTATCACACTTTGGATACTGTAGCAATTGGGCTAGATAGGTACAGAGCCCTAATGTAAACAGAGGCTCTTTGAAATGGGCCATCCTGATTATCACTATAAAAGTTTTTTTTCTCCTGCTGATAACAGCCCACCTTAATTGATTAGTCTCAGAGTTGGTATGGCAACACCCACGATATCTATATATCGTCCTACAGTATTTTCCACTGAATGCATCTGATGAAGTGAGTTTTTGCCCATGAAAGCTTATGCCCAAATAAATTTGTTAGTCTCTAGGGTGCCACAAGTAGTACTCCTAATTTTGATGAGCATTGAGAAATCAGGACTTCGTGTCAACAGTTCAATCTTTCACAATATTATATTTAAGTCGGTTTTCAAAAACAGTAGCTGTAACAGTGCTCAACAGTAGCAGTTTCTTTATATTTTGAAAATCTAGCCAATAGCTAGTACAGCTTTACAGAGAATATGAAGCGTACAGTGCTCACTTTATATTTTTAATTACAAATATTTGCATTGTAAAAAATGAAAAATAGTATTTCAATTCATCTCATACAAGTACTGAAAGTTGAATTTAGAAATGTAGAATTATGTAAAAAAAATAACGGCATTCAAAAATAAAAATGTAAAACTTTAGAGCCTAGAAAGTCCGCTCAGTCCTACTTTTTGTACAGCCAATTGCTCAGACAAACAAGTTTGTTTACATTTACAGGAGATAATGCTGCCCACTTCTTGTTTACAAAGTCATCTGAAAGTGAGAACAGGCATTTGTATGGCCCTGTTATAGCCAGTGTTGCAAGATATTTATGTATTAAATACGCTAAAGATTCGTATGTCCTGATGCATGTTCATTTTCATCATCTGAGTCAGATGCCACCAGCAGAAGGCTGAATTTCCTTTTTGGTGGTTTGGGTTCTGTAGTTTCTGCATCAGAGTGTTGCGCTTTTAAGACTTCTGAAAGCATGCTCCACAGATTTTGGAAAGCACTTAAGATTCTTAAACCTTGGGTCGAGTGCTGTAGCTATTTTTAGAAATTTCATATTAGTACCTTCTTTGCATTTTCTCAAATCTGCAGTGAAAGTGTTCTTAAAATGAACATATGCTGAGTCATCATCGGAGACTGCTATAACATGAAATATATTGCAGAATGTGGGTAAAACGCCAGGAAATATACAATTCTCCCCCAAGGAGTTTAGCGCTAAATTTAATTAATGCTTTTTTTTTTTTTTAAAACAAGAGTCATCAGAATAGTAGCATGTCCTCTGGACTGGTGGCCGATGCACGAAGGGGCATACAGATAGTTAGCATATCTGGCATGTAAATACCTTGCAATGTCAGCTACAAAAGTGCTGTGTGAAAGCCTGTTCTCACTTTCAGGCCTTGTCTATACTATGAAATTAGGTCAAATTTATAGAAGTTGGTTTTGCAGAAAGCGTTTTGATTCAGTCAATTGTCCCCACACAAATGCTCTAAGTGCATGTAATCAGCGGAGTGTGTTCACAGTACTGAGGCAATCGTCGACTTCTAGAGCGTTGCACTGTGGGTAGCTATCCCACAGTTCCTGCAGTCTCCGCCGCCCATTGGAATTCTGGGTAGAAATCTCAGTGCCTGATGGGGCTAAAACATCATCGCGGGTGGTTCTGGGTACATATTGTCAGGCCTTTCTCTCCCTCCGTGAAAGCAAGGGCAGACTATTGTTTTGCACCTTTTTTCTTGAGTTACCTGTGCAGACACCATACCATGGCAAGCATGGAGCCCGTTCAGCTCACCGTCACCTGAGTGCTGGCAGACGCGGTACTGCATTGCTACACAGCAGCAGTTTATTGCCTTTTGGCAGCAGACAGTACAGTATGACTGGTAGCCGTCATCGACATAGTCCAAGGTGCTCTTTTAACCGACCTCGATGAGATCAGGGCGCCTGACATGGGAGTGGCTCAGCCAGGTCATTTCCCTTTTAAATTTATCTCATGGCGATTCAGTCCTACCGGCAATGCACTGTCTTTTAATCTGCAGCCAGCAGAAGACGATGGCCAGTAGTCATACTGCACCATCTTCTGCCGAGCACCCAGGAGATGATGACGGCTAGCGGTCGTACTGCACAGTCTGCTGCCAGCAAGATGTATAAAGATAGATGAAGTAGCTCAAAACAAGAAATAAACCAGATTTGTTTTGAATTCATTTTCTCCTCCCTCCCTCCGTGAAATCAACGGCCTGCTAAACCCAGTTTTGAGTTCTGTCCTTGAGGGGACCATTCAGTTTCTCACAAAGCCACTCCCTTTGTTGATTTTAATTCCCTGTAAACCAACCCTGTAAGCAATGTTGTCAGTCGCCCCGCCCTCCGCCATAGCAACGGCAAACAATCGTTTCGCGCCCTTTTCCCTGGATTGCCCAAGCAGGAGCAGATGCCATAGCACAGCAAGCATGGAGCCCGTTTAGCTCACCACAGCAGTTATGACCATTGTAAACACCTCACACATTATCGTGCAGTGTATGCAGAACCAGAACCTGAAAAACCAGGCGAGGAGGCCATGGCAGCGCTGTGATGAGGACATGAACACATTTTTCTCTAAAACTGCGTTCCCCCGCAATTTGGAGATCATGGTGTTAATGGGGCAGGCTCATGCCGTGGAACGCCGATTCTGGGACCGGGAAACAAGCACAGAGTGGTGGGACCGCATAGTGTTGCGGGTGTGGGATGATTCCCAGTGGCTCCGAAACTTTCGCATGCGTAAGGGCACTTTCATGGAACTTTGACCTGTTTTCCCCTGCCTTGAAGCGCGAGAATACCAAGATGAGAGCAGCCCTCACAGTTCACAAGTGAGTGGCAATAGCCCTGTGGAAGCTTGCAACGCCAGACAGCTACCCGTCAGTCGGGAATTAATTTGGAGTGGGCAAGTCTACTGTGGGGGTTGCTGTGATGCAAGTAGCCAACGCAATAATTGAGCTGCTGCTATCAAAGGTAGTGACTCTGGGAAATGTGCAGGTCATACTAAATGGCTTTGCTGCAATGTGATTCCATAACTGTGGTGGGGCTATAGACGGAACGCATCTCTCTATCTTCGGACCAGACCACCAGGGCAGCCAGTACATAAACCGCACTGGGTACTTTTCAGTGGCGCTGCAAGCACTGATGGATCACAAGGGACTTTTCACCAACATCAATGTGGGATGGCCAGGAAAGATACATGACGCTCGCACTTTCAGGAACTCTGGTCTGTTTCAACAGCTCCAGCAAGGACTTACTTTCCAGACCAGAAAATAATCATTGGGGATGTTGAAATGCCTATAGTTATCCTTGGGGACCCAGCCTATCCCTTAATGTCATGGCTCATGAAGCCGTACACGGGCACCCTGGACAGTAGTCAGGAGCTGTTTAACTATAGGCTGAGCAAGTGCAGAATGGTGGTAGAGTGCGCATTTGGACGTTTAAAGGGTCACTGGCGCAGTTTAATGACTCGCTTAGATCTCAGCGAAACCAATATTCCCATAGTTATTGCTCCTTGTTGTTTGCTCCACAATCTCTGTGAGAGTAAGGGGGAGATGTTTATGGTGGGGTGGGAGGTTGATGTAAATCACCTGGCCGCTGAATACACGCAGCCAGACACCAGGGCAGTTAGAAGAGCACAGAAGGAAGCGGTGCGCATCAGAGAAGCTTTGAAAACCAGTTTTATGACTGGCCAGGGTACTGTGTGACACTTCTGTTTGTTCTCCTTGATGAAAACCTGCCTGCTTGGTTGACTCTAATTCCCTGTAAGCCACCCACCCTCCCGCCTTCGATCACAGCTTGCTTGCAAAGGAAATAAAGTCACTATCGTTTAAAAAACATGAATTCTTTATTAATTGATTATACAAATAGGGAGAAAGAAAAGGAGTACTTGTGGCACCTTAGAGACTAACAAATTTGAGCATCAGCTTTCGTGAGCTACAGTTTATGCCCAAATTTGTTAGTCTCTAAGGTGCCACAAATACTCCTTTTCTTTTTGCGGATACAGACAAACAGCTGCTACTCTGAAAAATAGGGAGATAACTCACAAGGTAGCCCGGGTGCGGTGTGGGAGGAGGGTAGGAGGGAAGGAAAAGGCCACTTTAAACTTGTTGAATGCCAGCCATCTGTTGCTTGGGCTGTCCACTGGAGTGAAGTGGTTGGGTGCCCGGAGCCTCCTCCCCCCACTGCGTTCTTGGGCATCTGGGTAAGGAGGCTATGGAACTTGGGGGGACGGAGGGCGGTTAAGCAAGGGCTGCAGCGGCAGTCTGTGATCCTGCTGCCGTTCACGAACCTCCACCAGACACCGGAGCATGTCCATTTGATCCCACAGTAGCCCCAGTGTTGCATCAAGCCTCCTCTGATATTCATGGCGCAACCTCTTCATCGGCCACCATCCTGTACTCTGCTATTGTGTCCCTCCACACAGCTCTGTCAGTGCCAGACGACTGCATGAGCTCAGAGAACATTTCATTGCGCATGCGTTTTTTTCGCCGCCTTATCTGAGATAGGGCCTTTGGGACAGAGGAGGGAGGCTTAAAAGATTTGCAGCTGCTGGAGGAAAAAAGGGAGTAAAGTATTTTAAAAGATACATTTTACAGAACAATGGCTATACTCTTTCACAGTGAATAACACTATTCACATTACATAGCACAGCACATGTGATTTTGGTACAAGGTCGCATTTTGCATCTTATATTAAGTGCCTGCGGCTTTGGTGTTAGAGATCACACACTCAGGGCTGGGCAACAGAATTCGGCTTGCAGGCGGCCATTGTAAGCCGTAGTCTTTTGGCTTCTGCAACCTTCATAACAGCAGCCCCCTCCTTTCCCATACCAAGCAAAGCCCGTTGAGTTGGCCATTTAGTGCTGCGGTTTTCCTATTAACGTGCAACAGCAGAAACCAAACTAACCCCCTCCCCCATCCAATTCTCTGGGATGATCGATTTTTCTCTCCCCCCACCACCTGGCTGGTATCAGGGAAGATCACTGCTAGCCTAATGCGAACAGCTCAGCGCCAATGCTCCCATCCCCCACACCGCGTGGCTAACTGCGGGGAGGATTTCTTTTCAGACACAGGCAAACAGCCCAGTACGAACGGGCACCTCTGAATGTCCCCTTAATCAAATTCCCTTATTTCAACCAGGTTACCATGAATGATATCACTCTCCTGAGGATAACACAGAGAGATAAAGAACGAATGTTGCTTGAATGCCAGCAAACACCGGGATCATACGCTGCCAGGCTTTGTCATGCAATGATACCAGATTACTTGCTAGTAGCATGGTGTGGTAAAGTGTCCTACCATGGAGGACAGAATAAGGCTGCTCTCCCCAGAAACCTTCTGCAAAGGCTTTTAGAGTACCTCCAGGAAAGCGTCATGGAGATGTCCCTGGAGGAGTTCTGCTCCATACCCAGATACGTTCACAGATTTTTCCAGTAGCTGTACTGGCCACGAATGCATCCCAAGTCCTCAGGGCTACTTAATCATTAAAAAATGCTTGCTTTTATAACATGTATTATATTTTAAAAGGTACACTCACCAGAGGTCCCTTCTCTGGCTTCGTTGGGTTGGGAGGGTATTTCAGGCAGGGTGATAAAAAGATCCTGGCTGTCGGGGAAAATGGTGTGCTGTGTGCTCTCCCTAAGCTCGTCGTCGTCCTCCTCATCTCCCCCACCTGCAAAATCCTCAGCCATGGCGGAGAGTACCCCATCATCCACGGACGGGGAGGGGTAGTGGTGGCGCCCCCCCCCCCCAGAATTGCATGCAGCTCAGCATAGAAGCGGCATGTCTGGGGCTCTGTCCCGGAGCATCAGTTTGATTCTTTGGTTTTCTGTTATGCTTGTCTGAGCTCCTTAAGTTTCACGCGGCACTGTGTTGTGTCCCTGCTGTAGCCTCTGTCCCTCATGGCTTCAGAGACTTTTTGAAATGTTTTGGCATTTTGTCTTTTGGAACGTAGTTCTCATAGCACAGATTCCTCTCCCCATACAGTGATCAGATCCAGTGCCTCCTGTTCGGTCCGTGCTGGAGCTCTTTTTCGATTCTGGGACTGCATGGTCACCTGTGCTGATAAGCTTGCCTGGCCAAACAGGAAATGAGATTCAAAAGTTCCCGAGACTTTTCCTGTATACCTGGCCAGTGCATCCGAGTTCAGAGTGCTGTCCAGAGCGGTCACAATGGTGCACTGTGGGATAGCTCCCGGAGGCCAATACCTTTGAATTGCATCCACACTAACTCTAATTCGAAATGGCGATGTCGATTTCAGCGCTAATCCCCTCATTGGGGAGGAGTACAGAAATCAGTTTTAAGGGCCCTTTATGTTGAAATAATGGCTTCGTTGGGTGGACGGATGCAGGGTTAATTCAGATTTAACGCTGCTAAATCAGACAAACTCGTAGTGTAGACCAGGCCTTAGGTGATGTAAATAAGAAGTGGGCAGCATTATCTCCCGTAAATGTAAATAAACTTATTTTTCTTACATCAGAGGGGTAGTCGTGTTAGTCTGGATCTGTAAAAGTGGCAAAGAGTCCTGTGGCACCTTATAGGCTAACAGATGTATTGGAGCAAAAAAACTTCAGGACCAGACTTCAAAGAGAAACTGCTGAGCTTCAGTTCATTTGCAAATTTGACACCATCAGCTCAGGATTAAACGAAGACTGTGAATGGCTAGCCAACTACAAAAGCAGTTTCTCCTCCCTTGGTGATCACATCTCAACTGCTAGAAGAGGGCCTCATCCTCCCTGATTGAACTAACCTCGTTATCCCTAGCCTGATTTTTGCTTGTATATTTATACCTGCCTCTGGAAATTTCCACTACATGCATCCGACAAAGTGGGTATTCACCCACGAAAGCTTATGCTCCAATACGTCTGTTAGTCTATAAGGTACCACAGGACTCTTTGCCGCTTTTATTTCTCTTAGCTATTGGCAGAACAAGAAGTAGGCCTGAGTAGACTTGGAGGCTCTAAAGTTTGCTTTGTTTTGGAATGCAGTTGTGTAACAAAAAAGAAAACTACATATGTAAGTTACACTTTCACGCTGAAGAGATCGCACTACAGTACTTGTATGTGGTGAATAGAAAAATACTATTTCTTTTGTTTATCATTTTACAGTGCAAATATTTGTAATAAAAATAATATAAAGTGAGCATGGTACACTTCGTATTCTGTGTTGTAATTGAAATCAATATATTTGAAAATGCAGAAAAAACATCCAAAATATTTAATAAATGGAAATTGGTATTCTATTGTTTAACAGTGTGATTAATCACAATTAATTTTTAAAATCGCAATTAATTGAGTTAATCATGTGAGTTAACTGCGATTAATAAACAGCACTACTTAATATACTTTCTATCAAAATATTATAAGTTACAGAAGTCCCTTCATTTTATCCCTCTGTTGCATGGTGATAAGTCTTCCTGTCTCACAAGAGAGTTGCAAGGCTTAACTGATTCACATTTAAAAAGGTTTTTTGAGATACTACAATGAAACAGGCTATATAAACTATTATTGTATAACAAAACAAGTGGCTGTAAGCTATATTTCTCACTTACTTGATTTGCTTAGCGTTTTTGTACCGAATGAAGATGACAATAGGGTAGATATGAACACTGTGAAGCCGTTCAATGGCATGAGGAGCAATGTCCAACAGACAATGACAGTCCTAAAAACAAATATTGGGGTAGAAAGCATAAGCAAACTTACATTTATATGACAGGCCATTCAGCATATTTTCAAAGCTTTTTACACATAAAATATGTTGTAGCAGTAACTACAAAGTGCATTGTATGTAAAGGATTTATCAATCCTCAGGATGACAAAAATACCTGAAACAATAAACCCTATTTAGAGTACAAAAAAAAAAAATCTATCAATAAGAAAGGCACTTATTTGAGGATATTTATATTAAATTGAAAATTTATCTTAAGACAGATGGAATCAACTAATCTCAAACCTATTGCAATAAAAGATTTAAGTATTCATTTATTTTTATCTTTAAGAACAGATTAATAGTCTTTCATATCTCCTAATGAGACCAAATATGCAGCTCTACTCCTTTAGCGGTAAGAGTATATATATCTGGTTTGACAGAACACATTTTAATTCTGTTAACATCAGTTTAGAGGTTTCTTTTTTGCAGTGTTTATGCACTGGCAATTTTCATGCACTCTGAGCAATGTCAAGAAACAAAGTACTTAACTTTTTATTTTTCAAAATATTTTTAATTCAAACTATGCAATGCACAGAATTTCTATTTTTAACTAATATTAAGATGACTTTAAAAAGAACCACTAACACAAACAATTTCTCTACATCTAGGATTATAAGAGGGTCTTTAAATAGCGACATGATATAACAAGGTAACAGCGTTTATATTAAATTACCTTGTTTTTCTCAATAAGAAAATGCCCTGGGAACAATTCTTTGATAATCTTTTGAAACAGAATACTAGTACAATTTTTTTCAGGAAACACATTATATAATAATTATCTGTACAGTGAACTGGAGAAGATACCATAAAGAGACAATCACCTTCTCTGTTATCTCTTTTATTGAAGCTACTGTTGTCACATCAAAATGTCCACTCCTTCGTTTGTAATCTATAAACAAACAGTCTTTCACTCCCCGTTCGATGGCTTGTTGGGAAGCTTTCATCACTTCTGTTGTTTCAAAGAACAAAAATTGATACTTTGTTCATTTATATTTCTTAACCACAGAACAAGATTTACAGGATATTATATAGAATTTCACGGTCCTGCTTTTTCCTACCCCTCCTAGAAACTTTGTGCTACCCTTTAATCTAGTTGTTAGGCCAGATTGTGTTATTTCTACAAGTACAAATAAACATTACATGGCAAAACACACAAAGTTGCTCTCAATCTTTGTACACTTACCAAGGGGACATCTGCAAAATTTTCCAGGAGATTCTTTGACTAACATGTCCTTCACAGCATCAGGTAATGGTCCTAGAATGAGTACGGGCCTGGGAGAGGTACAATCCACCTTCTGTACACGCTGATAAGCCAGACTCACAGAATCTAAAAACAAAAAAGTCACTTATGCACAATTTAAAATGTTTTTGCAGTATCGTTCAGATAATTAAAGGACACACATCTAATTACAAAAGGTTTGAACATAAATCTTTGGCAATGGACAAAGGGCCTGTAGTCCTGTTATGAGAAGCTGGAATTAAAGGATTTAAACCATGCTGGAGGCATAAATGTCAAAAGGCTCTTGGGGGGGGGGGGAGGGGAACCCTGCTTAAAAGGTTAAATTTAAATATTCATACGTCAGGGGATGGACTTTTTCTTTTTAAATTAATAAATTACAAGCACTAATTTGAGATGATGATCTGGTTTGTTATTTAATGCCTATGTTGGTGCCTGAGGACAATGAGTGTCACAGTACACAGATGATTCTCCAGTGTTTATATGTAGACCAAACAGAAAACCACACTTTTCTCAGGGGTTTTTCCATAGCCTTAAGAAAATTACATATAACAAAGGCACTTGCCATCCAAGAAAGGAATGGAGTCTGTACTGATTGTATCGAGAGCCAGTAAATCTTTTCCATCTTTGGAACCACTTCGCTTGTGTTTATGCTTTCTTCTAAAGAATGATCTTCGAGCTGCTGCTGACAGAGTCTTAGTGGAGCTGTTTTCATCTTTAGCCTCAGACATACTGTGTCTCCTATAGAACTCCTGGTCCATCCTACAGTGAAATGGGTTGAATAATTGTATTAGGTTAGTACCAACACATAGGGATTTTAAGAGCCATTCTTCACAAAAGAAAAGAAAAATATCTAACATCACTAAAGAAAACTTGTATAGGACAATTGCCAAATGATCTCAAGCAGCATCAACAGAATATCCATAATCTGAAAAGCTACCTGAAACTACTATTGATCAACATTGGAAGAATATATCCCATGTATTATATATCTTAAATCTGACTTTCTGGGCTTTTCTTCAGGAACACTAGTATGTGGGTAAACATAATAGCGCTGGAAAGAGATTGACAAGTTCTGGCTGAGAATTTTGGGGAAGATTTTTAAAGGTAATTAGGAACCCAATTCCCAGTGAAAGTCAATCTCCGCCTACATAGTCAGAATGGAAGGTACCACATTTTTGGTTATAAGATGCTGCACATTGTATTGCCATTATTGTTTCTGCAAACTAAGTGATTAGTTTTGTTTGACATTCTAACACAAAATTACTATCAAGCAGTTGTATTTAAAATGGAAGCAAACTTACTGCACACATAACAGGTATCTTTCTGTTTGCAAAGTGGGGTCAGTTCCTTACTTATCTCATAGGAACAATGTGAGGATAATTATGTCTATACTGTGTTTTCAAAATGTTATGTAACAGCTAGCCTACGTATTAGCATAGCTTCTATTGTCAAGAATTGCTTACAAGTTCTTATGAGGGAAGAAGAGAAAGGAAGTGCAGAAATAGCAGTGGTCTTAAAAAGGTGAGACTATTTGCCTGCTGAGTGATACTGAATGTGACTGCATTAAACAGCTGAAAATGTAATGGCTGAATAAAGATTATATTCTGCCCTTGATCTTGGTGAATATTTCCCTTTGGTAATAGTGGATTGTTTTGGGTACATAGTCCCCAATTTACACATATCATAATTCAAAAGGCAGTGACTGTCTAAAAATGTGTCTGACACCCCCAATTTAAATGATATTTCTGTGTAAAGTCACTTAGGTTACTGTCTGAATCTTCTTTCACAGCACAGTACTGTGTGTCCTTTCCACTTTTAGGAGGTTACTATTAGCAGCACTAAAAATGACTTGACAGAACGTCTTATTTAATTAGATGTTATTAAAACATGCCACCCCTAAAATAACCCTTCTAGGAAACTAATACCTCACCGGAATCATAAAGCTTTGAAGACTCAAACCTGGTTCTTTTTAGTTTACAGCTCATCATTCAGGAACTTTAAGAAGCAATTTTTCACTGAGGTCACTTACATATATTTGCTGGGAATCTGTCCTCTCTCTAGCTTTTGAGCATTCTCATCCAGCTGCCAAGCCATCCAGCAACCAAAGTTCCCCTGTGGTAGAGTATCATCAACATACAAAATGTCATCCTTCTTAAAGTTTAAATCCTGCTCCACTTCTGCCAGCCGATCATAAAGTGCTCTGCAAAGAGAGACATAAATAGAGTCTATAACTGAAGCTCCACCATCTCAAGTGAAGCAAGTGATGTAGACATTTAGGAAAAATAAATGACTCTACTGGAGTTGGCCTCTAACATTACTGAGTACATGGGCATTTGGAAAGTATGCAGTTACACTTGGGATACAGGTTGCACACTTTCAGCAATTGCCAAGAATCAAGGGCTAACTGAGATATGGCATTGTGATTTGAATTTCCAAAATACACCAAAAGACTGATTTGCTGCCTCTCTGATCCCTTGCATACAATGGTCAGCATACTATTCTAGCAGATTTGTATGGACCTTTACCTTGAAACTATTTGCAACTACATGTGATTCTTGCTGGCAAAATCTAAGCTATGTAATGGACATGTGAATACCTGATATAGAATCCATCTCCAGGTAACTCTTTAATCTTGTTGAATTCTTCTATTTTGTACTGAGTCTTTACTCTGATATTTTCTCCTGGCTTCAGCATTTCAAGGTAGGCTTCCTCAGCTGTTTTATTTCGCATATCAACAGATCCATACTGTAAAATACAGAAAAACCCAAAACTCATGAGGTCTCAGAGCTGATGCTGTGTCTTAATAGATTGTAGGATTAGACTGGAGCCTGAGGAAGCATGTGAAGTGGGAGTTTGGTTCTCCTAATGGCAGATGTGTGTAAAAGGAAAACTCACCACAGCATGATACAACACTAATATAGGCACCAGTTAAAATGTCCAGTACTGAGAGAGAGAGAAGGATTTAAAAATAATCCCTGAAGAAAACGCAGTGGATATACACAAGAAGGGAAAAAGGCACCATATTCCCTTAGCTGTTCTGGACACAAAAGCAGAAAATCACAAGATTCCAAGGAGATCTTATTTAGGATTCCTAGAGAGAAAAAGTGGGTGAAGTAGGCCTGATCTACACAACAGGGTTAGGTGCACCTTACATCAACCTAGCTATGGAAACATCTTTACTTAAATTTGGCTCCCGCTGACGTCAGCGCATCTCTACGCTGATTGTAACACCACCTACCCAAACAGCAGAGAGTCATGGTTGATGTAATTAGGTCGACACAGTGTCAGTGTATTGCTTATGTCGACTGTTATCGCTTTCAGGAGCCATCCCACAATGCGCTGGATGTATGTGTACAGGTTGACATAATCTTGTAGACAAAGCTGTAATCTCTTTTATTGCACCAACTTCGGTTGGTGAGAGAGACAAGCTTTTGAACCACACAGAGCTCTTCTTCAGGTCTGGGAAAGGTACTCCCAGAGTCGCAGCAAAATGCAGGGTGGAACAGATTGTTAGCATAAGTACAGGTTTCAGAGTGGCAGCCGTGTTAGTCTGTATCCGCAAAAAGAAAAGGAGTACTTGTGGCACCTTAGAGACTAACAAATTTATTTGAGCATAAGTTTTCATGAGCTACAGCTCACTTCATTGGATGCATGCATTTGTTTTAGCATAAGCAGTTAGCACATATTGTAAGGTACTATTCAAGGTTGAGTGACCTGTTAACACCCCTGCAGTCAGAGGACAAAAAGAGGGGGTTAATGGGGTACAGATTATTGTAATAAACCACAAAACCAGTGTTTCTGTTCAGTCGATGATTTTTATTTTAGGATTCCCTAGGCAGATCAAGTGGTCTGAATCAAGGCGTAAACTTAAAAACAAACCCTGCATACCTCCTACATGTGGACCAGTATCAAAGAGTAAGCAGGTACAATGGGAACATCTACCGAAGTACTCACCTGGACTCCATCACAGTAGTAACTAGGCATCTCACAATATATTTATCCTCCCAATACCCCTGTCAAGTAGGGAAATATCCCCATTTCACAGACGGAAAAACAAGGCACTGAAAGATTAAGGGGTTGCCCAAGGTCACCAGGGAAATCTGTGATACAAGACCAACCTTCACTGTAACATGGAACCTCCCTTCTTCTTGCTTCCATCACACGGGGAGAGGGCTTGCAGTCCATAGGGGCTATTGTATCCCATCTACAGAGTCTGGGCTCAAGATTTCCCAACTAGAGCCTACTACCCTCTAGAGCACTAATTCTCAACTCCTAGTACATGTACACCAACACTAGTACTTCAGGCTTGTGTGTGGTTTGTACTCTAAACTCCCTGTCTTTAGCAAAGATAAGCCTCCGTGTAATGCCAGTGATTACCAACTATTTAACTGTGAGAGTTAAAACCAAGGCCTTGAGTCCTCAGTGGTATATTAGGCCCAAGCTAATGGGCAGGGACTCCAGAATCATGGGGTACTCCCTCCCCTCCTCAACAGTCTGTTCCAATCACAACAGAGTTTTGTGCAATTTAGGATTTTCATACTAATCCAATTTTTTGTATGCTGCTGCAGTTGTTACTCTTTCAGCGTGCTGCAAATTTTTGTACTGACAAGGAGTAAGTGCAGAGTAGGTCATGGGACAGTTTTTGTTCTGGGAAGTGGATGACTCTCCTCAGAGCAGTCTAAGGTCTTCTCTGCACTGAGGGTTTGTCCTAATTACAGCCATCTGTGTGGCTGTATCACTGCAAACCCCTCCTGCAGACAGATGAAACTGTGGCTCATAGCAGTTTACCACATCTACACTAGGAATTATACATATGGCTGAAAGAGATTAATTTCCGATAATGGTAATTTCACATTTCCCAGCAACTAGTTGCCCCACAGCACCCTGTCCCAGTTGCCACTCCAGCCAACAATGAAATATAAGCACATTTCTACTAAAATGATCACCTTTGAAATAGTTCCTGTTAGCATTTAAACACTTATGAGACTTACATCTTAACACACCATTGAAATGATGGGGACAGTTCACAGATCTCAGAGCTCTTGTTTCAGACAGACTCAGAGTTCTCATATCATCACTTAGACATTTTTCACACTTGGAAGGGCCATCAGTCTGCACTAGGTTTTCCAGGCTTACTAATACTGGTGAAAATGAACCAGTCTTAGTCGGGGGGGGGGGGGACTTTTACCGAGTACCCCTAGTGTAAGCAAGGCCTAACATGAAGTGGAGAAAAGAATGCTTCAGGATAGAAACATAAAAGCGAACAATGTAGTTCCTACAGGCAACTGCATGTAGCTGTCAAACCTACCAGAAAGTGCCCTCCTGTAAGGAATCTAGTAGCAACAACCAATTTGTTGGACTACCATCAGGCATGCTCTCAAGCTACATGCTTTTTTAAAAATTTGAAAGGTTAGAAGGGAATATGTCTTCTATATTTTGTATCTTCACAGTTTACCTCAAGTATCATGTCTCCTGTTACTAGTCCATCAGGTCCTTTTGCTGGGCTATCATCTTCTATATCAGACACAAATATTCCATGCAGGTTTCCACCACATATCTGGATTCCAAGCTCCACTTGGGATTTTTTAATGACAACATTTCTTGGTTCAGGGGCCCTCTTGTTTGTGTCCACAGGGACCCTTTTTATAGCAATTTGAAAAAATTGTATTAGTTCCTCCATTTACCATTCAAGCGCAACTAGTCATCTGAACAAAAGCAGTCTATTTCCCTCCTTATTACATCTCTAGAGCATAAGCATCCCAGTTTTTAACTTCACCTTCATGCTTCCTATATTGTTTTTAATTAAACTAATCTTGTTGCTACATTTGTATTTGAAGTGCTTCTCAAATAGGTTTGCAAGAAACAAGGAAATTGTTTTATCTCAAGCCATGTGCTCCTGTCTATTGAAAAATGTCAGTGCACTTCAGGAAGCACATTTGATTTCCTGTCTTGTCCTCCCCCAATTTTGGAAAACAGAAAATGACAGACTACTAACCTCATGGAATTCCGGGGACTAGTTGTAGGTGTGGTTTGTTTGGATGGAGGTGTCATTGTTCCTTCATCCTGTTCACTCACAGTATCAATTATGGAATGATTGTCAGGGGTTGCAGCTCCACTGCCTTGAGGAGTGGAATGATTGCTCACTGGTTCTAAGCGAGAACTAAACAGAGAGTGAAAAATACACTGATAAATGTTAACAGTCCAACAAATACCAAACTAACTTCAGATATCAAGGAACATTCATAATTCAGATACTGGTTTTCCCTGGAATCTCAATCTGGGCTAAAATCAAGTTGAAATCAGATGAGAAATCTCAAAATAGTGCAACAGTATAAGCCTTCTAAATTTCTTTCTAGGCAAATTTGCATTACCGTTATAGTTAATGTCTTTGGGTTCTGTTCTGCAAGACTTCTCTGTGCAGATCTCCCAGTTAGGTCCTTGGTTTCTATAGGGAACTATACACCTCACTAGTATATTTTTGCTTTTTATTGCCATTTCTGAATAAGTACCGTATATACTCGTTGATTAGCCCATTTGTTTATAAGCCGGCCCCCCAAGATGGATAGGTAAAAACTGTATGACCCTTTCATAAGCTGACTCTATATTTCAGGGGTTGGCAAACTTTGGCTCCTGGCATATCAGGGTAAGCTGCTGGCGGGTTAGGATGTTTTATTTACCTGCAGTGTCTACAGGCATGGAGTTACCTAGCTAGCATTTATACTGAGGGTTTGTCTACACTTACCAGGGGACCGACGCGTGGTGATCGATGCATTGGTAGTCGGTCTATTTAGCGGGTCTAGTGAAGAGCGTAGTGTGGACCCCACAGTAAGTAGATCTAAGCTACGTCGATTTGAGTTACGCTATTCATGTAACACAAATTGCATGACTTAGATCGACTTCTCCCTGTAGCCTAGACAAGGCCTGAGCTTATCACAGTACGCACCTGCTACAAGCAGAGGACATCAGTAACAACTAAAGCTGACCAAGGAATGTGGCTGCTTAAATATTGAGGGTGTCATTAACTTGTTTTTTCCCTCTTAAGAACACTACAGTTCACCTCTATGAATGTCCAGGTAGTCTCTGCAGAGGGTAGATTTTTTTGCTTGGATCAAAAATCCAAGTGGATTCTTACAGAAACAGTCCCTTATTTTTTGATATATAGTCCGGAATATTTTAGATAAAAGTCCCCTTTTCAAAGGCCAGTAGGTTCTTTCCCCCACAACTCTGAGAAAATTCCTAAAAAAGCCTATATATAATTGCACAGACTTTGCAAAAAACAAAAAACAAACAAAAAAAACCCCAAAAATTTCAGTACTCTTTTGACAAAGTGTCAATGCTACTAGCGCTCCTAAAGCAAACCAATGTGTGATTACTGTGGTAGAAAAGAACACATTTTTTGTTTTTAGATTCATGTTTCTGAAAAGTAAATTTTTCCTTGTTTAGTCTTAAACAAAATAAAACAAATGCCTTGGTTTTAAAATGGATGCTATATACCTTGTTTTGTTTTTTCTAAGCACTCATTTTTTAAATCAAAACATCTTTAATAGTTTCAGTTTAGAATGTTTTTAGTATCTTGATAAATGACATAGACTTGACAATAGCATTTTCAAGGTCTAGCTACTTTTACCTCGATCGTGAGTGATTGCCAAGTTGATACATATGTGGGTTGTACTGAGCCAGAATAGTTATGGTGTCACATTGCTGTCCAATGATCAGTCGAGCCTGCTGCTCTGTAGCATTTCTCAGATTTATTCCATTAAACTAGAATGAATAAATAAGACATTAAACATCCAATTTTCAAAGGAAAACCGGCACAATCATTATAGGACTTACAGCATCCTGATTTGTTGATGCTGTTTTTTGAAATACGAGTCTCTCAATCTGTGGGATTGCTGCAAGATGGTTGTCTGAAGAAGGGGAAGAAAGAGCGGCTATAGAATTATTGGTTTTTCTTTTACTATTTAATTACTCCTTTGGAGGAATCAATACAACTTTAAAATTTGACAACTTGATGACAATCCTGAAATGCTTTTCTTTTTGGATGACAGATAGCATTCTACTGAAGTACTGCAAAGTTGTTTTTTTGTTTGAATATTTTCTAGTTTACATTACACCATGATAAACAGGGTTGCTAACCCGCCAGGACTGGCCTGGAGTCTCCATGAATCAAAGATTAATATTTAATTAAAGATTATGTCATGTGATGAAATCTCCAGGAATATATCCAACCAAAATTGGCAACCCTAATGAGAAATGATTTTAAGTACAGATGGGTTCAAGACACAAACTTTGGATCCAGCTTCGAATTTCGAACACCAGGTTTATGGTTGTTTGGCTCTATGGTTTTGCTTCAGATACATCTATCTTCCACAAACACTGCAGCAGAAGACTTGTCCCTTCTACACAGCCACCTTCAAAGCAGCATTATCCTTTATAAAAAACATACTTAGTAAAGTAAAAACTGATGAATAATTTGTGATGAAACTTCATATAGAATTAAAAAATTGTAATTTATGATCTGGAATATCCCTATTATTGTATCATTTATATTTTGAGAGACAGATTCTCATTCACAAGATATTTTGTATTATTTTTATATTCACACAACTGCATTTGTTTACTAAGTAGTAGAAATGTTAAGCAAACAAAATTACCTCCAGTAACTGATCACCATATTCAAGGCCAGCTTGATGGGCAATGCTCCCACCAGTTACTTTAGACACAAATATCCCACCGTTTTCTCCGCTCACAATGGAAATCCCTAGTGGCTCAGAACCCTTTTGTACTTTAACATGGCGTGGTTCTTCCATATATGGCCTTTAAGAGGAAATTGTTAAAAATTGATTTGGACAAAATGGCACTTGAAGCATAATATTGAAAAGCAACATGCATTATGTATCTGAAGTGGAATATTACGACTGGTTTAAAAAGCTACTAAAAATACTGTAAACGGCCTATGCATTCCTTAAACACCATGCAACGTATAGTGGTGCAACTAAATGTATATCAGACACACAATTATAGATACATGACTGCACAAAAAAAAGTTATGGAAAACGTGAATTATAAATACTAAGATGGTGAAATAGGTAGGAAATAAACCTGCACATTCATATTATATAAAAGTAAACCACTATATATAATATGCAATTTACAAACCATATTCCAGAAAGGTGCCTTTCAGTTTATAAATGCTAGGAATCTTAATATCCAGTGAAAATAAACATTGTAAATAATAAGGTGCTGAACCAAGAGAAGCCAATACACAATATCAGTTTTATACTTGTACACAGGGAAACGGAAATTAGTAATGACAATTAAGCAGTTGCAAACTCAAGCTTTAAGACAGCAGTTTGCATGGTAGCATTACAATTACCATGCAAATTCTCCTTGAGGGAAATTATCCAAACGTAAAATAGCACAAGGTGCACAATGCTGCTTGAGAAGGACAACCTTATATCAGGCCAACCTCAAACTCCTTAGTGATGAGAACCTAGGCCTAGGAGCCAGAGGGATTCTCAGAAAAGACCTATTACGGAACAGATATCTGAAAGATGCAGAAGATTTGAGAAGAAAAGAACACTTAGACACACAATAGTAACAGACACTAATATGTATAATGAGAGAATAGTCTATACACATTATTTTAGAAGGAAAGCCTGGTGCAGTTTCCTCCCCATCATTTCCTCCATTTACAGTACTGTTATCTGATTTGTATGTCTGTTTCTTGTTGAATAGCAGTGTTATAAAATGTTAGGTAAAGTCTTTCTGTGAGTTTCCTAGCAGAATGTGCAATTTCTACTCCTTGCTCCAAAAGGCAGAACAAATCACAACTGCCTGGGACCTATAATTTTTAATATGGTGCCCAATTCTAACCCCTTAAAAATGGCAGATCAAGACACACACTCCTGTACCACTGGGGACTTTCATGGTACATGCAAATAGAAACATTAACCTTCTAGAGAAGCAGTTCTCAACCTGCGGCCTGCTTACGGCCCAATCAGCAGTGTCTGGATACGGCCCCCATAACACAGAGAGCTGCATTTGTGGTCCACAATGGTAAATAGGTTGAGAACCACTGTTCTAGAGAGTGCTTATAAAATGGTGCTGCCGGCTCCCTGGGTAAAATTTTCAAACGCACCCAAGTGACTGACAGATAGCTTTGGAAAGGGGGAGGTTGGAGAACAAGGTGGACCTCTTTCCCCTTTATTATTGTAAAAACAACATTTATGGTTGTATTCTCTCTTTCAACATGTATTATTACAAGCACACTTAATCTACTTGAAACCAAAACCTAAATGTTCTTTTATATGCTGTTATATTAATTGAGATGTGCCAAGTGCCAGAAATCTGAAAATTTTTCCAAGACAGCATTTAAATGTCCACTTCTTTAGGACACTTAATCCATTCTGTAGACAGATGCAGCTTATCTCATATCATATTCTTAGGAATAGGGTGCAAATCACATATAATACGGCAATGCAAAATTTAGTAAATTGGATTCTCCCCCTAAAGCTCCAGTCATATCTTTGGCACCTTTATTTACTACCCCTTAACCTGTTCTCTAACCTGTTACTGCATGTATATATGAATTTCTCCATTGTGTGGGGGAAGGAGTGTTGCTGAAAACATATGGTTTTGCCCAAATTCCATGTTTTAAAATATATTTGGAGTGCATTTTCTTGGAAATGCAATCTGAACACTTCTATTCCAGTAAACAATTTTCAAACAGATAGAACTAGCATTATCTTGGGATTCTACTAAAAGCAGATGGAAATTAATTAGTAATGCACAGCTAGCAAAATATCTATAATAATAATGGAAAAATTATAATGTTTAAAAGTTATCTAACTTGATCAGTAATGTTATTAATCAAATGTAACACTTATTTCTGCTGTAACATTCACTTTATGAGGTTACAAGAATATTTTAAACTGATTGCTTCTTTTTGGTCTGCTTTTAAAAGTTAAATTGTTTTTCGTTAACATCATCGTAAATAACGTTGATATTTTTGATTCGTATTATCTCACCTTGAAAAAGTTACAGCGAGTTAACATTTTTGGGAGATCGGGGAGATGACTAAGTCTTCTAAAGCACACAAAACTTTTAGAAAAGTCCCATTTATTCAGGTCATCAGCTGTCCTCAGTAGGGATGCTTTCATGAACTGGGATCATAACGTGAAAAATAAAAACTGCACCTTCTTACTCCGCAGATCCTTACCCTACGTTTCTGCTTTTTCCACAAGCCCAGCAAAGTCAAAATGGCTAAAAGCGAGCAGGTTTTTACTCTTGCTTGTACATCAACAGAATTCTTTAAATTCCAAGCACTTATACCTGTGTAGCCCCATTAACAGGAATATGAGATTACACAGGTGTCACCGAACATATCATTTGTGCTGCCAAACTACTCTCTCCATTAGGTTATGTGCAAGAAGGGGAAAAACCCAGCTTGATCTTCAGCCCTGCAGGCTTACCATTGAATCTGACCATTAGCAGAAAGCATCTTTTTACTTGAAAACTGAATACAGTTGCGCTAATCCTGAATTTTAACCTTGTTGAAGAGATCTGCTTGGACTGAATCCTGCCAAATCAAATACAAAGCAAATACAAATGATGGTTAGGCCTGGTGGCCAGTCACATTAAAAAGTTTAGTATTAACCACAAACTACTTTTAGGGTCTTCATTTTGTTTTGACTCCTAGTGAAAAGAATCCACCAGGGACTGACATCTGAGCACACCTACCAGGAGGAGGAGCAGTCCATTTTAGGAGCTGTACCTTTTGATGAGGCCATTAATCTAACAGAAAATACCCTACCACACACATCAGTCTCAGTTTCTGGAAGCTTTAACACTACCCTAAAACTTCTGAAGAAAGAGCATGTTACACAAGCTTTTCACAACACATACATAATAATAATAAAAAAAGTAAATATTTAAAGTACACTTCAACACATATAATATACTCCTGATTTTGCACAGCCAATTGTTTACATTTCTTCACTCTAACTATCAAACAAGATGATCTCAGGTATATTTGTATGAAAGATGACGACAACTATCACCTTACCTATCTTTTCTACGTTCCCCAATTGATACTGGGCTAATAGAAATCCTAGGTAACGTAGAAAGGGAGTTCTGTGACTGGCTGCTGGCAAAAGATGATGTTTCCAGGTTCAGTGGTGACTGTGGAGGGGTTATCAGGCTAGGACTGCTACATTCAGAATGAGACAGTGAACCTGTAATAATACAAGAAAGAGATTCAGTTTTTGTATGTAATGCTTATTGTAAATGTCTTGCAATGGAGGAATCTGAAGACACACACACCCACAATACAAATGTGATACACAGTTTACATAAACATGAGAAGATATTTACACATGCAATATCCTTCCAAATGTGAGTTGATTTTACTGCTCTAGAAATTGAGAGCACTGGCTTGAAGCTATATCAGTGAGAACCGGTCACAGGCAAGCTCCTTCAACTGAATATATAAATGCATTTGAGTAATGGAAAGTCCTGACACCATAATGAAAAAGAAAATCGAGGTAAAAATGAAATAAAGATCTGAATGTTAGGGATAGTCTCAAAGGATCTGTATCTACTCTCCTGGGTTCTGGCTATAGAATGCCTTATGAAACGTTTCAAAACAACAACAGAGTGTAAGCAGCACAAGTCCATGCACATAACCTACAGGTCAAATAGTGAAAAAAATTATTTGTGAACATCTACAGTTTTAAATAAAATTTGCTTTGACTATTTTTTCTCCCCAGGAATATTTGACTGAACAAGCTGACCAGCAGATCAATCATTTGCTGCACCAGGGAATGTTGCAGATGGTAAATTTGAAATTAGTAATCACAAAAGAAACTTGTTTATAAGAGCCGTGTTCCTTCAGTCAGGGTACAGTAACATAACACATGACCTATATATGACCAATTAAAGCATCTTTAATATTTAATTATGTATACAAAATACTCAAAGCAATAATGGCAGTCAAGAACTTTCAAGCAATTTACAGGCTGAATTTTACTTGTGTAAAATATTCTCTGAAGAATTAAAATCTGTTCTGCTGTACAGTTCATTACCTAAAAAAAGGGTTAAATGAGAATAAATTGTTTCCTGAAAATAGTTTGAACAATTCTATACATTTCCAATAATTCAATAAATTTGTAAAATGTTTAAGTCCTCTAATGAAGAATGCTTTATGTAAGCAAAATATTAATATGTAAAATCCTTTGAACTGTAAATTCACATCTCGTTTAGAAAGACTTCAATTTGCCAAAGAATACAGTGTTCTAGAGCGAACAAAATTATGCATACATCTTTTATGAGTCATTTCACCGCCATTATAAAATTAGGAAATGACTTCATATGGGCCTAGAACTCTTACAGAGTGCTGTGTTGACACACTTTTATCAGGAGACTTGTGATAATTGATGTTTTCCAAGCTCCTGGAATCAAGTGCTTTCATTTGGAAAAGTTAAAAGGAACTTTCTACTCTTTGTAGTTATGAGAAAATCCTTGAAAAAAATAATTTTAAAATCCGATAATTTTTAAAACCATCTTTTGGAGACCTGACTCATGAATTTTTAATGTTCGGGGTTGGCAACAAATAAAAAGTTAAGAATAGAAGACTTTACCCCTGTCAGAGCCCAGGATGGACCTCGGATACCTTGGGGTTAAAGGGATCTTAATTCTTTCCGTCCTGTATTGCAAGTTGCTGGAAGAACCTATTTTATAACAAGAAAATGTCACAATTTATGACATATGTAAATGCAAATGGATAAAACACATTTAGGCTCTGATTCTTCAAAGACAAGCTAAATGGTCTCTATGTAGATGCAAGAGTCCAGTTCTCCTAGCAGAATCAAGGCATTACCAAAAAAAAAAAAAAAGTCCCTTTATAATCCCATTTTCATGGCTGGCAAGCTTCCGAGTTCACACAGCTAGTACAGCTATGGCATTGCTTAAAATGTACCATTACTGGGTACTACAAAATGACTGAGCTATTTAATACTTATTTGGGCACCAAAGAACGCTTTAAAATATTTTTTGGCCAATTTACATGACTGAGATGCAAGACAGGTCCTGATCATCTGTGGTCATTGAACTTCCACTGGCACATTCTGAAAGAATTTATTTGTATTCCAATTACCTACACTAGTTTCAATGGATAAGATATTTCACTTCCTGTCCTAAACTGACATGTAGTTTTTTGTTGTACTGCTAAACTGCTACCATGTTCTGCCAGAGACGTAGTTGTATTTCAGTGATGGATCATGAGATTCCTGTTTATACAGTTTAAAATATTTCAGAATTAAAAGGTCTATGTAACGTTAAAGACTATTGCCATGAAGTGTGTGTATATATTAGTTTTGCTGGAATAGATACAGACCCATACGTAAATATCAGAACTGTCTAAGGTGGACATAAAACAATTTAATACACTGTTATCTTTCCACAATGTAATACTTTGTTAGGTAAGCCCTACACAAGAATTTGATCAGTGATAACATCTATGCCTTCCTTCTGGAGCTACCTCCTTTCTCTCTTCCCATCTCACTTCCGAATCTCAAAATTATATTTGCGAAATCCTTCTAGCTGCTGACGACAGTCATCACACAACTGCCTTCCATACGGCAACAGCTGAAAGAAGTGTCTTGCACCACTCAGCTGTGACATACTAAGGAAAGGCAGACAGGTTGTAAAAGGGGTTTCACCGAAATCTTCTCAGTGAGGAGAATGGAAGCTTAAATTGTAAGAGCCAGAAACTTGAAACAAGGAAAAACAATGGACCCTTAAGGTTGACAGCTATGACGGATCCCTGAAGGATGCTTTGAGTAGGGTGGCATTTTCTCTGCTTTGTCTTAGATGTAAACAGAGTATTTTGCATGAACAAATTTGAAATGTTAATTACCAAGTCTTGCACTGGATGGTAATGAATTTGAACCATGTGATGCTCTCGTCCGTGAGTTTTCAGAATAATCACTGGAGTGTTTGTGACTTAGGTCCAAACTCAGGCGACCTTGGTGCTGAGCACTGCATCAAAAACAAAGTAGGTTATAGTGTCTTCAAAAAACACTCCCTTCAAAACTAACAGGAAGAAACCCAACCCCGCCGAGCAGTGAAAGACTACCTGAAAAGTGTATCTACAGCAGCACATTGTAGCTCAGTGCCATTGCTACTTTGCTTTAATTCTCTCATACTTATTTGGACAGCAATTTAATCCATTAACTTCACTGCAATATATCCTTAAAATCGCTGAGCCATAGCCAGCTGTATTCTACAAAGTATTCCATAAGAAGCACATTGAAGCACAATAAAGATACTTTTATTATTCAGAGAAAACATTTTGTTTTGAGAAGACATTCATACAGGCCAGTCCCAGACAATACATACCTAGGACTTCCTGACATAACACTGAATAAACGTTTGCCAATGTCAATATCAGCTACCTAGCATATTACTGTACACCACAGACTGCAATCTCCAAAAATTGTTCTTGAGACTGAGTTATGTATATTATGAGAAACATATCTCCTCTTCATGAAATATGCTAATAGATTCTTACTTAGATGGAAGTCAGAGTTCAGTGCTCATATATCAGATTCTTATAAAGACGGTGCACTGACTCTCAGTTCAACAGAAGTAATTTCTGTGGGCTTTAATTCAGCTCCCTATGCTTTCTACAGAATAGGTACTTCATGATAAATTCACTCTTTCTAGTAAGCTTATGGGTACAATTTTAAATATTTGCAAAATATATACTAATATAACCTAACCATGAATAAGGTGTTGGTTTAATAATTCAAGTAGAGAAACAGGAATTGGGTTTGATCTTTGACTTTGCCAACAAGAGCAGAGTTGGGCCCAAAAAATCCACAATAACGGTTAATAACTTTGCTCAATTATAATTCATCATCTTCAAACATAGGTAGGGTTCAAATTTTCAAAGCCATTTAACTATGGAAATTCCAAATGGATCAAAGAGTTGAGCCAGTGGGAGACAACAAAACATCAGTAAACGTTTCTGATCAGGGTAAGTTTTTAATTACCTTTAACTTGAAGAGCTGGCTGAATTTTCTACAGTCTTTGCGGTCACTTTCTCCTTTACTTTCAAAGTAAATCATTTTTAGGCAAAAATGTCCAAGCCAAAGTTGCAGGGCTCTCTCAGGGAAGCCCGTAGTAACATTACATGGGAAGAAGTCATTGCCTTTACATAATGATTGTAAAGTGCTTTGAGATTTTCAGATAAAAGGTACAACAGAACTATTATTTTACATTATGCTCCACTAGTATAGTGTTCTCCTCTGTGGGGACCAAAGTGCACAGCAAGAAGCAGCTTTCTCTTATTGATTTTATTTATAAATAAATTAAAGATCTAAGGTTGTGAAGTTCTGAATATATACCTGGGATGCAGGTGCTGATGGCAGATTTGGCTGGCAACAGATGGGCAATTGTTGGTGTGAACTCTGTGGCTCCAAGCAGTATAAACTGGATTTCTCATGACAGCAGTTACTGCAGGACATGGTGCTAAACTTCTTGGTACAGTACCTATTTTAAAGTGGACAAAATATATGGTACGAGTTTCTCCTAGTTAAATCCATACAAATATTCTAGGCATACTCAAGATGCTGGGATAGTCATTTGCCTGTAACAAATGTATGTTTATGTAAATCCCTAATAAAGTGGGAACCTGAATACCTAGCTCCAAGGCTCAAACCCAGATTGTTTTATTGAACAAAATCTACTTGCCCACCAAAAAGATGTCCTCTCCCTTCTCAAAGTCATGATAGTGTCAAACATGTAACTGAAATAGTTCCATACTTTTAGCTGAATAATAATTAGCAAGAGGTCCAATTTTAGTGTGGCGCACAAAAGATTGATCTCAGCTACAATTGTTCTTTTTCCTCTTCAGTGGGCTTGTGCACTTCCAACTTCTATAGCGTCCTATGACCTTGGACTTTAACAATTCACAACTCTGTGAAACTGATATTTATATGTGAATCTCACTATTTAGGATTTTTATAGAAAGTACACTCATACTTTACTATCAGACAAAATGTTGTTCAACAAAAGTTTTGGTATCATAGTTCACAGTTGCAGAAACATTTTGCAAGACAAAGAATGAATATTTACCGTCAGATATACTTTGATGAGGTTTGTTCTAAAATTAAGGGCACTATTATATAAAAATAAGGAAACTACTTTTTTAGTGAAAATACTTTCCAATAAAGTTGCAGTTATTAATTAATAATAGTTTTATTATTACATTTTACAATACTTTGGATGAGAGATGCTATAGGGATAAAAG
Organism: Dermochelys coriacea; assembly: GCF_009764565.3. Lineage (NCBI taxonomy): Eukaryota > Metazoa > Chordata > Testudines > Dermochelyidae > Dermochelys > Dermochelys coriacea. The sequence continues at coordinate 65,363,316 of NC_050074.1, forward strand.
AACTCTCAGTTTTACTCATTCATTAAATAATATCCTCATTTACAGGTGGGTACCTTGAGGCACAGAGGTTGAATGAGTTTTCTGCTGTCAGTCAGTAATTCAGTGACCATCAGGATGATAGCCAAAGAGGCTCCAACAAGAACTGTGAACAATATTCAAATTAAACTTCACACCTATTTGAGCTGGACCTTGGCTTTGAGAATTGCTGAATGGACATGCCTCAGACCCTGGCTCACTAAACTCAGGCAAATACGTATTGATACATTTTTTTTCTCCCAGATCCTCTATGCCAGTTCAAATGCAAACCATACTAAACCAGTATTTTGAAAGACACTGGGGAGATATTTCTACCTACCAACGGCCAGGGGGATGCTCCTGCTGGTCACCACATCAGCCAGTACCTCTACAGCAATTCTACAGTGTGGTTTTTGTTATTGTTGTTTTTTAAAAAGATAGGCAATGAAACTCAAATAGCTGCTTTTTAACATTTCCCGCAAGAAAACGCTCATTTTTGCTATTGATTTCACACAGTCGTCTCACACTGTTTTTTTCATAATTAAAGTAAACCTCTCGGATGAGCAGTTTCAATCTGATTGGAGAAGGCAGACAGTATTTATATTAAAATTGCACCCAGAGGCCCCCATGGGCTAGGCAAATATGAGCCGTGAAGACCTTACAGTGTAATTTGTCAGATCAAAGGGTGGGAAGTGAAAGAGGCACAGAAAGTGACTTGCTCAAGGCTATACAGCAAGTTAGTGGCAGTAACAAGATTAGAATCCAGATCTATTAAATGCCCACTCCAGCGCCGTATCCATGAGATTATGCTGCCTCTCCACTTAGCATGAAGACCTTTTCCGAGATCCTTGTCTGAGTCTCTAAATTCATGAGTTCTCTCAAAATAAACTCCGAGGTCTCTGGTTAGGTCTGAACAGTGCAACTTGAATCTTTTGTGATCTTTGGTGTATAGCACCCACCACAATGAAGTGCAGCTTAACGGAATGGCAAGACAGACAGGAATGCCCAAGGGACTGTCTGTGACTCCATGGTAAGACTGTTATAGTGGTTTAGGAGTTCACATTTGTTACTGGATTGGTGAAATCTAATTAAAAATCATACCACTAATTTAGACACCAAAGTGTCTAACCTGCTTTTCAGGCCCTCCCTGATTGAGCTAACCTCATTATCCCTAGCCTGATTCTTGCTTGCATAGTTATACCTGCCTCTGGAAATTTCATAGATTCATAGATACTAAGGTCAGAAGGGACCATTATGATAATTTAGTCTGACCTCCTGCACAACGCAGGCCACAGAATCTCACCCACCCACTCCTACGAAAAACCTCACCTATGTCTGAGCTATTGAAGTCCTCAAATCGTGGTTTAAAGACTTCAAGGAGCAGAGAAGCCTCCCTCGGGTGACCCGTGCCCCATGCTACAGAGGAAGGTGAAAAACCTCCAGGGCCTCTCCAATCTGCCCTGGCGGAAAATTCCTTCCCGACCCCAAATATGGCGATCAGCTAAACCCTGAGCATTTCCACTACATGCATTCGACAAAGTAGGTATTCACCCACGAAAGCTTATGCTCCAATATGTCTGTTAGTCTATAAGGTGCCACAGGACTCTTTGCCCCTTTAACCTAATTTTTGACAGTCTGCCCTGAGGTTGGCACTCATGGTCATGAACCACTCCAGACAGTGTGACAATCATAATGGTCACTTTTGGCCTTCACATCTACAAAGGAATTCTGCTTTGAACACAAAACGAGTAAGTCTAGCTTGCTGTCAGAACATTAAAAATGAAGAAAAATTATCGCTATGACATTACTGACATTACCGTTCAGGTCATAGTCACTAACCTGCCGACATGGCTCCAGTGTACAAGGAGGAAGACACAAAACCATCGCTGTGCCTAGTGGAACGTTTTGGTGAATATGGCGCCCACTCCTGGAGCTCCGGAGAGAGATGTTCTTCACTGGCTGGAGTGTATTTCGGTACCTGTAAGCAAAGTGCAGAATTCAATCTGCAACTAATCCAGAAAGCTTTGTATAAACTAGTACAAAAATAACTTGCTGGCTATCACTTGATGTTGATTATTATGCTTTGATCCCACCACTTCGCTGATATCACTCCCCTCCTTCATTATTCTTCACTGTTCTTTCATGCTGTCTTCATCTTCAAGCTCCTCTCTGCCTACATCTCAGCTCTCATTCTCTCCCATAGGACTCTCCCAATCTGTTACCTATGGCCCTCCAGTCCCTCTTGTGGACTCTTTGTCCTCCTCATGCCTTCTTCCCCCTTTACGGCCTTGATTCAGTAAGGTACTTTGGCATGTGTGTAACTTTGAGCATGTCAACAGGGGTGACTTCAAGGGGCTTGCTCAAACGCTTAAAAGTTATGCTCCTGGCAAATTATGTTGCTGAATTGAGACCTACGTTGGAACTCACTCCCTCTTCATGCATGCAAAACATCTACCCCTCTATTCAAATTCTTTCTTAAAATCCGTTGGTCCGACATGGTTTCAACAATAAACCCCTCCAAAAACAGATGTTTAAAAACAAATTCTACACTTGTTTTTTTCCCCTGGCCATTAGAGCACATGCCTGCCTAAAAAAAAGACTAGTTGCTGGGCCTGAAGGTATAGCACTCAGTCTCAGCTTTCAGGTTCAAGTGGAGCAACTCATTTTCTGGCTGCTTTAACAGGTCAGCTGAAAAAGCTGGTTTGGGCTGTGGATACACATTTCTACATTGTCTGCTTTACAAAGAGTGAACAGGCATGGGCGAGTGAGGAAATCTGATGTGCACTGAGATTTCATTAGCCAAGAATGCCAGTAACTGTAGGCAGCTGCAAGCACAGTTTTTTAAAAAAATGCATAGCCCTCACAATACTATTTTCAAGATAAACAGTACAGCATAAAACCCATGATATTAAAAACATAATATACCGAATGTGAATCACTAAAGGCTACTCGTATTTCTTCATGTGAAAGGAAAGTTGTGTTACATAGTGAGAGAGATGTAACACACACAGTCACACATTCTTACTGCCATGCCCTCCTTGCTGCATCAGCAGCAGACATGACTGTTACCCAACCATGAGAAAAGCCATTTGTTCATCTCTCTCTTTTCTTTTCTTCTCAGTCTTATTAAATTCTCTATTACACTCAGTCACCTTGATACCTGGGCACATTTCACAATAAAAAGCACAACAAATAAATATACCCATAAACTGTGTCACATTGCACACCCTGTATATTTTTTACATAAATTTAACATTAATAGATTCACATTTACATGTAGGGCAAGACTCTGTCTTTCAACTTGAGTAAGGGGTAGTGCATAACCTGCACCAGCATCAACCTAAGAGTAGCTCCAGAAGACATTGTTCTTGGTGACACTCCTTTGCTCACAATGCTTCCCTTGCTCCTTGGCATTTACCAGCTGATCGGTTCAAAGGCTCTGCTCACTTGTGGGGAGGTTGGGGGAGGTAGCTGGCACACAGCATCTGCACAGCTACCTAGTTCAATTTCCAATCTAGCCATCAGAACAGAAAAACATCCTCTACAATACTGCTATTAGCATTACTATGAAAACTAGAACATTTTCATTTCTGATTTTAAGTGTATAAATTTGTAACTTTAATGTAATTTTTTGTATTTTAAATATCTTCATTTTCCACCACTAACCCTTCTCAAAGAGCCCAATTTTAGCTTAAGTACAGCCCCTGCAATTATTTTAGCTATGATAGTGCATAAAAGGCACTGTTGTAAATGCAATTCTTTTTAAAAGACACTACACAAACCCGAATTTAAACCCTGCTCTGAACCTCACAGCTCAATTTACAAAACATTCCAGAGAGAAATGTGTGCACTCTTGCATCTTCAAGCCTGAAATTCTCTGACATGGGCATTACTCATTCAACATGTTCTTTAAGGTTGCAAATGAGTAAGTTGCAAAATTATGCTATGTTTTCATTATCTGAAAAATATTTGTTGGGGGTGCAGAAACTATAGATCTATATCTATATTGTAACTCCTAGACCCCGTGGAAAGTATTAATGACCAACCCTGACATATCCTGATAAGGTTCACCTGTTCCTATCTTGGTTGGTAACAAAGATATTGGCTTTCTATCCAGAAAATGCCCATGTCACAAATGAGAGTCCTTCAAATTTCTTGTATTAGCATAAAGATGACAGGCAACATTTGTTTAGACATTAAGGACAATATAAATGTGCTGCGCTTACAGTGACTGATGACTACCGTTCAAAGAATAAGCATACAAGTAACAGTGCACATGGATCAACTTGACATTCTATTTAAAGCAAATTCCTTGCACTCAAATGTGGAATGGTTTGCTTATATTTTGCTGGGTATGTGCCAAAAGGCAGCAGTAGCCTATATATTAGTGTCTTACAGTGCAATTCTGTTTTGAAAATGGCACCTTCTAACAGGCCACATCTGCTTCCTGTACTTATTCAGTAATAATCTGCTGACTTCAGTTACAACAGTAAGCTGTTATTACTTTTTTAATGCTGTCAGCACTACAGAGTTAGCTGGATTCTATTCGGGTTCAGATAGAATGTTTAATTAAAGGCCCAATACTGAACTCCCACTGAAGTCAAAGTAGGAGCGGAAGGAAGCAAAACTGGCAAAAATTGCTAAATTTTCATTGAGAAAAATTTTAATTAAAGTTTTCCCACCAGCTCTAATACCGAGCACCTTGCAGAATCAGGCCCCAAATCCTGCTCTCACTTATACCTTCTACTCCATTGCCTGCTCTCAGTTACATCTTTGCAAACCCACTGAAGACAGTGGGGCTGTTCATATGTAACGGAGGGAAAATCTGACCCACTGATGTGTAGGCCTTGGGAACACTAACTCTGCGGCCATTTTTACTTTATCTCCCAGTTAACATCCTATCGACCTTAATCAACCACCTGCAATCCTTCTTTTGTCTAGTTTGGTAACAAATTTCCCCAGTATCTCCATGGAGGGATTTTTCATACATGCCTTCTACCACAGCAAAACCAAGTGTTTTCAGGTCCATATCCTCCTAATAAATAGTGTCAACATTTACAGAGTATAACTGCACTTTAACCACTATCAACTTCAGACCATGTTTACAAAGGTAAACATTTAGGCACCTAAAGATGTAGATAGGCACCTAATAAGATTTACAAAACACCAAGTAATTCAGGAGCCCAACTCATTGACTTTCAATTGCTTTTGTGAATCCCACTAGTTGCCTATCTGCATCTTTGGTCACCTAAATACCTTTGTAAATTTGACCATCATAATTCAATTTTTCAATCAACATACACGAGAGAACCTAGAATTATTACTGAGAACATCTGACACTAAAGAGCCTAAACACCACGCAACGTTCATCAAGCGAGACACCGTTATCCCTCTTTGTAACCATCAGTGCCTTTTTGATACTGTAACTCTGAGAATTACTTTTGTAATTCAAGACACAAGAATTTTAATGAAGGCGTCAGGGGCCGATATTTTCATTACTATCAATTTTGGGCACCGAATCTGAGACACCCTGAAGGGCCCTGATTTTCAGAATGTGCCGAGTATCCATCCTCTGAAAATCAGGCCCCTTTGAAGTGTATCAAGCTGGGCATCCAAACTTGAGTCACTTTTGAAAATAATGGCCAGCATCCCTGCTTTGGTGCTTCCGTATGTTTAATTTCTACCTGAAGTGAAGGATTAGGAATGGGCACAGGGGTCAGTTTGTGTCTCAAAGCAGGTGCTGATTTTGGTCTTGGTCTTTTTATCTCTGGCTCTTCAACTCTTTGAAAGCCAATGTCATCTTCACAAGATTTTCTTGAAGATAGATGAGTGCAGTCGATCCCCTCCTCCCTGTAATAATGCCCAGCGTTCCTGCTGCGCCCCTTGTGAGTGTCTGAGTCCTGCTTAAGTGGGGGCTGGGAAGTAGCTGGGCTGGTAGGCGGGGATCCAGTCATAACAGTAGAGTCTGATGCAGAACTCGTCTGCTGTTTATGTTTAAATTTAATAGAGTCACTTCTCTTGGGAGGGGTTGGAGGAGTTGAAGCCACTTCAGCTTTTGAGGGCTGAGGTGAATGCGCTGACACCTGATTAGGGGAGAGATAGTCCATTTTGGGAGGAGTCTGTGGTCTTTTGAAAGTGTCAGGGTCGAAGATGGACTTCCTTTGTTTTGGCTTTTTGTACACAGAGAACTTTTCAGTTTCTGCTGTTGAAATATTGACCATCACTTTAGGCCACGTACCACCACTATGCTTAGCTCCTTGCCCTTTGTCTAGCATGGTCTCAACCATGATGCAGTCAGCTACCATGGGCTCAAACGGCAGCCTCCTGCGGTCCAAGTCAAGCAGTCCATAGCCTCGTTCTCCGAACGTTTCTGGACTGAAGGAACTAAGACTGTGTTCTGAATTACTGTGGTAGCCGTGCACAGCATTCCTGCGAGAGTCTGCCCGTAAAGCACAGCTGGAAGGGGGCTTGTGATCACAGAACGAACCACTCCCCTGGTCATTCTGGTCCTTCTTGCCATCCAGGAGGTCTGGATTGAAAATGTCTGTCTGTGTTGAACTGTTGTGTTTCAAGTTTCTTTTATTCTGAACTTGTATCTCTGATGTATGAACCCTGCAGTTCGATATTTTCTCTGAATCCTTCAGGTTTTCAAATATGTTCTGACCACTCCACGATGAGCTCTGAGGAAAAACCTAGGAGGAGAAAAATATTTAATCAACTCAAGATTGTAGCAGATTTGTGTTATGCACGTGACAGCCTCACTTCCCTCTCCTCCCCCCCAAGCTCCCAATTTACATGGAGATGAACATAAAGGAATAAGCCTATATTCTGGGGAAAACGATGGACAGCGTGTGGGTGGGTGGGGAGATTAAGGGGCAGTTTAACAAAATTTCACAGATTGCTGGTACAGAGAATCAGATTGAATAAAGATTGATAAAACAAACCTTTTCATTCTTTTAAAAATACTTTCACAGAGGCAGCATGGTTTAGTGGATAAGGCCCTGGACCAGGAGTCCAGAGTTCTAGATTCTGGTTCTGGATCTACCACCATGCTGAATGACACCAGGCAAGTCACCTTTATTGTCTCTGTTTTCCCCTCCCACCTTTTGTCTGTCCTGTCTATTTAGCCTGTCAGCTCTCTGGGGCAGGGACTCTTATGGTGTGTATGTGGCACACCTAGCATAATCGGCCCCTAACCTCAGTTGGGGTTTCTAGGAACAACCGCAGTATGAAATATAAATGTTTCTCTACTGACAGCCCTTCAGAATGAAGACTTCTGTTTAATCATTATCTGGGGCAGAGTCTGCTTTCCCACCAGTGACCCTCAGCCCTGACCCAGAGGGGACCCTTTCTGGAGGCAAGAGGACAGTTCAGTTTCCATGTGCATGCAAACTTCCTGCACTTGATGCTAATGAGGGGGCTATATTACCGGTTCGACTGATAGGTTTATTTTTTTATGTGAACAGCAATCTGCTGGGAACTGAACTGAGAGCAACCACTGAATTTCACATACTGTAGAATACCTAACAGCCATCCAAAGGTGGTAACTACCCACAGGGACCAATCACTACTACCTAGGGCAAAGCCATTTCATTTAGTTGAGTTTTCACATTACAGTATTCATTTTATCAATGTGCTCTTCTGTCCTTTACAATTACAAAAATATGTATCAACTGAAAAAAAAACCTCGCAGCTTTTGCTTCACTTCCTCCTTTCCTGTCCCCACACTCACCTTCATCAATGAGAGGGTAAGGGAATCCCTACAGTTTCGTAGCAAAGCTTCACATTCAGTCAGTGATTTATTATCTAGTGCAATGCCATTAATCTGCATAAAAACAAGGGGAAATTAGCAAAACAAACCTAGCAGCATGCAATTGTCTTAGTTTACCTTCTATGAGATAGGCGAATAGTGGTTACACCAACAAAAAAATTAAAGCAAAAAGGAAAATGTCAGTATCCTGGTAAATTGGATCATTTTTTGCATATCAGGGGAATGTGTCTTTTAGAGAGATTTGCTCTAACCAGAACTATAAATACAGACTTCCTAATTCACTGGAGCTGGCATTTAATGTATGATTTCTCCACTGCATACACCTCTATTTATCTTTATATATTTGCATGAATCTACCTTCCCTAAGATCCGTTCCTTTTAAAGATATTATTCAGCAGATCACACACCCCCAGCAGTTACCAGAAGAGATAAGTAGCATCCTGGAGGAGACAAGAATCTAACCAGTTTCTTTAACTTGGTTCTGGAAGAGCAGGTATATCAGAGGGAGAGTCTTCTTAAGTTCAGAGGAAGTCTGAAGGTAAAGACAGGCCTTCATGGGATTTTGCAAATTGCAGAAGCACTTGTAGTTTAATCAACACATCCAGAAATGGAATGGAGACATAGGTCCACTTTTAAAGGAAGAATAGGCATAAGGTCATCCCAGATCATTTCTATTTCTAAACTCTAATGGAGGTGTAAAGAAGATTCCTTGAACTGAAGTCCTCGTATTAAGTCGTCTTACCTATCGTTTATTGTGAAAAGGGAAGGCAGTGAGATTGTCCACAATATGTCTGAAGGATGAGTTACTGTAACCATACTTTCAAAACTTCACCAATGAAACTACTAAACGTGGCCCATATTTTCTATTACTCACCCAACCTACAAACACCAACATGTTTGTTTATTCATTAGATCATTAAATTTAAAACGGAGAAAAACATGTAAAATGAGTCAAATAAAAGGAAATTTCTTTTTCATACTACCTGTGGTATTGAAATTACATTTGTTCTTTAGACTTACGGCAATTATTCTATCTCCCACAGCAAGGGACCCATCTTTGGCAGCAGGGCTACCGGGCACAACAGCAGCAGCAAATACTCCATTTTCTAAACTAATTCCACTATCTGAAATCCATAAAGATAAAACATAAGTTCATTCCTGCAGTTCAAATAATTTAGAACATATCTGACTTACCTGCATGAAAAAGAACCACGTGTAATAAAAATGCAGTTGGAAATAAGTTAGCTTAACTTCTAATAAAGTTTAAAAAAAGACAACACACAAAAACAATGGGAAAAGGGTTACAGATAACGCAAAATTTAATATAGCCTTACAAGCACTTTCTAGTGGAGAAAAAGATTGTAGGGATTTGCAAGCTTATTCAGCTGAACTCCTATAAACTTCCTTATAGAGGACAAACTAGAGGTGAGAAATGATACATTAGCAGTATTCATGCAAGAAATCTATCCTTAAGTCACTACTACTTGTTCAGTTAAAAAAACAGCTAATGAGAACCCTTATCTAGTAAGTCAGAACAATTCAAGTGAGTGAACTAATAGCTTGCCCTGAGCATTCAAATGTAAATAATTACCTTTATGCCCAGCAAGATTGATGTGCAGAGGTGTTATCACTTTCCCGCCTAAGGACTTCCTTCTTCGAACCACCATGTTAATAACGCCTCCTCCATTAAGTACAGCTTTTATAACTTGCTTCTTATCCTTATTAGCTAGATCCACATCATTTATCTTCAGCAACCAATCATTCACTCTGGCAGTTAAAGGCATGGAAGTCCAAGTTATAAGAATACTTTGCTGCACATTGCAAATATGCAATAATTAATTAAAAGGACCATAATACCACTAGCACAACCTTGATATGTCACCCTCAATTGTTTAACAGTCCCCATTTCTGAAAAAGGATGATGTTTCCCAGCATCTCTTACTGACACTGAGTAAGACCCAGGTCTTCCTGGTTCCACTGCCATTGCTTACTCCACTAGCCCTCAGCATCTCCTAGTCAAGTTACTGATCCTTGGACAGCTCGTAACTAAAAATGTGGTGAGTGGCACTGCTGCGCAGATACATTAAGCATTAGCAACTCCATGTTAGAGCTGGTCTAACTAAACAAGATATTTCAAGCAATATTCATAAGAGGTAGGTACTCTTGTAAAGTGAATAACTCATGGTTATTATCTCAATAGTCAGGGATCTAGCACAGATTTTGGCCGTTAAAATTAAATTTGCCGTTCCTCTGTTACCGCAAATATTTCATTGTTCTTGAAAACTGTCTCGTGCATGAGCCAATCTCAAAAATCTACCTATGTTTCAAGTATTCTGATGTAATTTTGTTGGGCAGACATAGCATATCATTAGACACTTTCAAAAAATTTCCAATGGGAGCCCTTTAATATCAGAGAGTATTCCCTTAAGTTAAACAAAAACTTCACAGCGTTCCAGCTTTATTGAGACCTCAACTATAAAAATCTGAAAACGTGAGTTACAAGGTAGGTGAAAGCCAGCCTTATAACAGGACTGTGGCTGCAACTCTAACTATGGAGAAGCTTCTTTCCATAATAAACCCTACATACATCTGCAGAGCCTGGACAATAGCTCTGGTTCTACTGCTTCAAAACACAAGCCTCTACCACATATGCAAAAAGAAGGTCTCTTCTAGCTTTGTGGTACAGACAACACAATTTTCCGTGAGCTTGACCAATCAAGAGAGAGCCAGATGCTTGCATAATCCATGATTCTACTTCCACTTAAGTAAGAGGCAAAAAACTTGAATTGACACTATGGCACCAGGATTGGGTCACAAACTATCCATAATCTTCGCCCCCCCCCCCCCACTCCATGCCACTATAGCTTACCCACAAATTCTCAAGAAGATCTAAATAAATGGAAAGTTTGAAGAGACAAACAGGTTAAGTGTTGGAGGCAGACAAAGCAGCAACAGACAAATGTCTACATTGCAAATTGAGATTTTTTTTTTTTTAACATGACCTGTAAATCAAGCATAGCTAGATTTCCATAATGCTTTGCAGACACCTTATTGCAATTTTCAGATCAAACCAATTTTTCAAGCCTAAGTTATTAGGGAGCTAAAACAGAACCCACCTAAAGTATAAAGAGGTGACCAATCATCCATAATATTTTTAATTTTTTTTTCCTTTTACAACCAAAGCAAATTAAAATAAGTGTTTCCACGTGGCATGCAAATGATTTACCAGTTAACATTGTACCTTAATCGACCATCTGCAATACTTCCTTTGTCTACTTTGGTGACAAAAATCCCACAGTCTCCAGGGAGGTATGGTTCATTCACACCTTCTGCCACATCAAAACCAAGTGCTTTCAAGTCCATATCCTCCTAATAAACATTGTTAATGATACAAGCGATTCAACTGGAATTCAAACTAATTTGCATTTGTATGTACATAGAAATTGTAAACTGAGTGCTTTTACTATGCCCTTATTTTATATCTTTGGTGCTTTAACAATATCTCAGATGTATAAATTATTATACACAGATTTCAGTTCCTCCCCCAAGTATTAAATGTATTAATACAACCTTGTTCACGGTCTTATTATTAAGATTAGCATTAGGAATTAATCTCCTTGTTTTAAAAATTATTATATATATTTTTTGTTTATTTATTTAGATATTCACACACACACACACACACACACACACACACACACCATTTTTTTAATAAAGGTAACAGTTGTGTTGTTTACAAGATATGGCAAAATTATCTATGGTTTGTACTCCACAAAAGGGAGTAGATTTCCTGTAACAATGGTCTATTTTGATAATAGTCTATAGTGCTTTAATATGTTAGCTTTTCATATCTGACTGGTATGATATTTGTTGTAGATACTGCATTTATGGTATGTAACCACAATTAAAATTAATAATGTTTAAAAATACATATTCAACAATCAGCATTATTTTTATAACCCATTGTACAAGGGATGTAATGATGAAATATGAAACAATTCATGCATATAAAACACTAAAGTCTTCAATATATCTTGGGCTTACTCTGTCTTTTTCAAATTCCACCACTTCTGTTTCCCATTCCAGAGAATCTGTGTCTATGGCTGAATCATGAGAACTGTGGGCTATCAACTGCCGAAACCTGGCTTCCTTTTCCAACTGGTTCTCCATCTTCTCTCTATGGAATGAAAGACGTGTATTTATAGGTGATTCAGCAGCTCTCTTGTAAAGAAATGAATGAATGAGATTATGTACTTCACAGTTCCTTCTCCAATTTAGCAATACAATCTCTGCTCAGTCTATCCAATCCCACAATTTAAGTAGAAACCTGAACTTAATAACCTTCATATTGTAATAATCTTCCCTTACATTAACTGTAGGAAACTTACAAACAAAGTTCCATACATGAAGATATAGAAAATGCCTCTCAAGAAAGACAGCAGTAGATTTGTCCCCCCAGATAAGCTGCTCCTAATACTAGGGAAGAAGTGGATGCGATTTCGTACTGATAATAAGATATTCCTACCACTCTGAAAAATTATGTGATGCATGTTTTCTCTTCTTATTTATAATTCAGTGCGAATCTGGATGTAATGAACAAAGCTTTTGTGAAAGCGTGGCTTCAGTGCATTTCAACAGACACATTTAGTATGTAGACATGCTCAGAACATATTACACTTCTGACTGAACAGTCTAATCAGAATGGAGATTTTCTGTTTTCGTATTTCCTGGGGGGTAACATGACGAACCAACCAGCTCCTTTTGGCCTTTGTCAGACATTTTACACAATGCCAATCTATAAATTCATCTACACATGAATCCTGTTGTGTACAATAGATGTTTAAGATCCATTTAATCTTAACGGAAATGATGGGTATATTGCAGGCAAAAGCTTATGATAAGCTGGGGCACATAGTAATTATTTTGAAATCTATCTCACCAGTAGAAAACTTGAAATTCTCTTTTTCTAACTGAATAGCTTTTTTAAAAGCATTAGAACTAATACAGTTTCTTAAACCTCAAACTGCAATAGAGCTTTTGATTACGGTTTAAGCTGAGTAAGTTACTGAAGTTAGCTGAACCAGAACGAGCCCTGCTTTGTGTTGGGGCAGTGCATCTACACTAAGGGGTTTGTGTACTAGGGTTATCTTAGTCACATGAATGCAGACTTCGCTTAAGTAGACAGGCTTGAAGAATCTGTTAATTAAAGGTTTCTAGTATAAAAAGCATTCTATGCAATGAAATCATTTTATGACATACTTTAGTTCCTTCAGTTCACGCACAGCATCATTTTTTTGCTTTCTCATGTCATCGAGATTGCGAAGAGCCTCTGCCAAGTCACTCACAGCTCTGTCTCGCTCTCTCCTCAAGTTGTCACACAAAGTCCTTTGAAAATAACAGACGTTCAGGTAAAACTTTAAAGCTGCAACTTACATTTACTAACTTAAAGAACCCTGAATCCTTATACCCAGTCTTGTCCTTTAGCCACTACAAAATCCTTCCGTTAGAAATTCCAGTTTTGTACTTCGTGTTTATCTAGAACAAAAGAGGTATTAAGTGTTTTAAAGACAGTAAGATGATGACTAGATCCTCTGTAATCAGGCTTCAGATCCCTTGCTTTTTTAGACCATGGGTACTACAGAGTTGGCTACTATGTGTGGAGGAAGAGGTACCCTGTTACTACTCCAACCGCTGTGCTGATGGGCTCTGGAGGGATGTTTACCAGAGAGAAGTTAGTATGGTGATGAAGGGGAAGGTAGTTAAGAAGGATGTTTTGGAAGACCCTACCAAGTTAAAAAGGGGCATCCCTCCTATTACTTAAGTACACTGTGATAAAATCATGCATTGCCGCAAAAAAGTTAAGATGCGCTATCAAAAACTGTCAAACTCTGAAAGAGTCAGCTGCACTACAAGAACACCATTGCCATTTAGCCATTGAGATTATGAAGAGCACTAGCATGTCATCTAACATATTTACCGTATGCTCTCTCTTTCCGCAACTATCTTGTCCCGTTCTTGAAAGGCCCAATCTCTCCGACATTTGGCTACTTCTGCTTCCTGGACGGCTTCCTTTAGCTCCTGTGACATGGCCTCATATTGCTTCCGAAGCATTTCAATTTCTTTGTTAGCTCTTTCTATGTCCAATGAAGCAGAATCTTGTATCTATGAATTCAAATATACAGAAATATTTATTTTATGTACAATTCATAGAATAAATATGCACACTAGGTTTTGTAACCCTAACTGCAGGTTTGTTATACGAAGGGCTCAGTCCTGAAATCCTTCCACAAACTAAACTAGCATTCAGTGAGAATCCCAAAATCTGTGGGAACTTTGCCTGTGTAAAGGGTTCAGGGTTGGCTCCAAGTATTTTAGTCAATAGGAACAGAGGCCAGTCAGAAACTCATAGGACTGTGATATATGGTAGAAGATTCTTCATCTTAGAGCAAAATCAATATACACTTCATATTTCAGTGACACCTTGCTGATTCATTGATCTGTTTTAGCACACAGTCAGAAGATGTATAGGGACAGCTAGAAACAAGATAAACACAGTGAACAATCATGGAACAGACTGGCTGTTTTAGTGTCTACGACTGATCCTGTGACAGGCAGTAAAACCATCAGACATAATGTTTACAGTATGCCTACCCTTGTGATTCATAACCTCCAATGTCCAAAGGAGAATAATGGCTCTCCAAGCAGTTTTTGTTTCAATTCAATGTTTTAGAAAAGGTTTTATTTCTCCTTTAAAAAAAAATAATCCGCACCTCTCTACTGTTGCAGATTTCGAACACCAAATGAAATAATGACAATGACAACACTTCCATGTGTGCACACAAGAGAAACAAGCTTATTTTAACACAACCGCATTTCAAGCCCTAATCTTGCAGATAGTTACAAGTGAGCTTAACTTGACATGTGAGTAGTCCTGATGAACTCAAAGGGACCACTCTCTTGAGTAAAGTTAAGCAACTGTGTGTTGGCAGCAACAGAGACTAAATACACGTAGATGGGTCCTACCAGTGCTAGGAGAGTCAATACACCCAGGACACAATGCTTTTAGGGATGTATGCCTCCCCGAATGGTTTTAATTATAGCCATTCATGCTTAAAACCCCCAGCCACATTCCAATCCACCACTCCAAAAAGTGTAATATTAATTCATGAGAACTAGCAGAAGCCACAAAAATTCACATCTTGCCTTTTATTGTGCTATTTCCCTTCCCGCTCTTCTACCCCACTCCCCACCTCATCCCTCAAAACCCCCAAATCAACCCACAACAACTGAGATTTGACCCTATGTACCATGTATCCATCAATGATATCACAGATCTCCACTCCGCTTGTTCAGGATCCTCCACTCCCCTTCATAAAACAAAGATAGACCTTAAGAAATCACATTTCACTACTCTTGAGGATCTTGTGTTGGAGCCCTACAGTTCCTTCTCTGTGCCCTGGTATACACTTGGGGGGAAGTGGGGGGGGGAGAATCGATCTAAGTTGACTTCAGCTACGTGAATAACGTAGCTGAAGTCAACGTACTTAGATAGACTTACCGTGGTGTCTTCACTGTGGCGAGTCAACTGCTGCCGCTCCCCCGTCGACTCTGCCTGCGCCTCTCGCGGCGCTGGAGTACAGGAGTTGACGGGAGAGCACTCGGGGGTCGATTTATCGCATCTAGACTAGATGCGATAAATCAATCCCTGCTGGATTGATTGCTGCCCGCCAATCTGGCGGGTAGTGAAGACATACCCTAAATCTCCCCTGCTGTACAGGTCCTTAAAATCCGTTGTCACAGCCATCTCTCATTCAGCAGAGGATTTGGTAGGGCTCCTCCTTTGGAGTCCATCAAATGCAACTCTTTACCTATCTGGGAGGTGGGAGCACAGTGCTGAGTGACAGGTCCTGCCGGTCCTGCCTACATGAGGTATTCCCAAACTCACGCTGATCCTCTGAAGAAGGCTGCAAGTCAAGCCAAGGTCTCCCCATATCAGTGGCTTTTGATGTGGGGAGATGGAGGAAAGCTTTCTGCACAACCAGACAGAGGCATGATAGCCAACTGAAAATAAAATGGTTCTGCACAGTCCAGCTGAATTCCTAGTTTTATTGCTTACTCGGATGCTGGTTCAAGATTGACAAATATACATGGCATAGAAAGCTGAGGATGGGGGGAGTTTTTGTGGTAGAAAAAAAAAGTCTATTATGATCAAAGATTGATACTATAATGAAATTAGATAAATTAAAATATGCCTTTCTCACACACAAAAAAACCCTTCTGAAGGATCTTCTCTAATATAAATATTACTGTAAATCCTGTAGTTCTTTCTCAAGAAAGAGAAGCAGGGATAATGTAGGATTTTACATACTACTACATTACAGTATAATTATGTATGTAATGTATTACATACAATAGATCTACAAACACACAACACTGCAAGAATATTTTAACTCTTCTGTATAATCACTAACAGCCACATCTTGATGGACTCCATCCATCCCCTTTAATGATATGTATATCCTAGTGTGATTGAATGTAAAGAATTTATGCAGAACAGAGAATCTTTTTCGTCACACTTCATATTGTTTCATTTATAAATTGCTTTATAAAGGTTTAAATTGTTGGAACATATAATAAGCATGTTACAGACATAAGAAGCTATGTAACAGATATATACGAGCCCACCAGCAGAAGGTATTACAGATTGTTTTAAGTGACTGAGACGGAGCACAGGGGACCCATATCAGCAAAGAAGGGGTTAAGGAGTGCCTTTAGATCCAACTAGCCCCACCCTGTTAGACCTGCAGCCAATCCCAAGACAGGAGGGAGAATAAAAGACTACCACCTGGCTCAGTTCAGGGCTGACAGGCCAACAGCCAGACCCCAAGGAGCGAACAACACTCAAATAAGATACTAGTGGAGGAACCAAGCGCAACGGAAAGGGCCAGGATGCGCCGCCCTACCCTTCTTCCCACCAGAAGATTGTGGGACAGCCTAGTATTTGGGGACTTTTTGTTATTGAACATTTTAGGGTTTGAGCCCCTCAATTCTACCCAGAACTGGAATAAGACTGACAGGAAAACTAGCTGATGGAGCCTGCCTCAAATGGTGTCCTGGAACATCCACAAGAGGGCGATATTCCAGCCACACTACTACTGTAACCTGCTGAACTATTGGGCTATAACAATCCATTAACCCATATATTAAAAACATCTATTAACCCTTTATAAATGAAAACTTAAAAACTGTGACTGATTGATTTATCTTAAACAAGTAGCCTAGTCACTCCCCTCTTAAGGAGTGCATGCACGCATGCATATGAAGCATTCTTCATTGAATTGAGGGGGGGGGGGGAAAGCAGCTTTGTACCAAGACTTTTACAAGCACGCCGAATGGCATTTACTCTCTTCGATCTAAAAAGAAAAAGCTATCTACAAAGACAGCCAGTACCTGACGAGCTTGGTAATATTCCCTTAGCAGATGGTCTCTCTGGATGATAGCTTCTGTTCTCTCTTTCCTGGCAACATCTCTTTCTTCCTTCACTGTCTCTATATCCTTGCAAGCTTGATCAAGTTCCTTCTGGGCCTCAGCCTTGTCCTTCACTTCATGACAGTACTTTTCCAGCAACTCATTCCTCTCACAAATTGCTCGATCTCTTTCCACTAGAGCTGAGTTTAGCTCCTACAACGAGACCCATTGTTTGCAGGGTGTTAGGTACAGAGCAATATTTCTTCTTTCCAGTTGAATACACATAGACACCTTAAAAACTGGGGATATATAACGAACATTCTGCAAAATGGGGAACTGTACAGCTCTGTCTCCATATTAAATACAAAGAAAAAATAGCTAACAACATTCAGCAAAGTGTTAAAACTGCCATACCACCACCTTTAAACACCCTGCTGTCTGAATAATGAAGCACAATCTAGGAACACTCATGGTTCTGAGAAACCTGGAGAGAGCACATTTGTTGCAAGTCCTCAGGAGTCCTGGATAGCCACTCAGATTTAACACAAAACAATCATATTACATATTTTAAACATATTTTTATTCAATGTTGTAATTACATAGTTCTATACAGCTCTCCTTTGCAGAATGTGAGCACAAACCTTTCCCTTTTGTGTTATTTCAAAGCAATGTCCTGAATTATTGCATGGCTGAGATAATGTTTTCCAGCCCAAGTGAATGAGTGCCCTGAAGCTTCACATTCGTTTTAAAGGGACTTGAGAATCTTACAGCGTAAGATACCAATTGTGTGTACATGTACTGTGAAATGTTACAATTATAAATAAGGGTATGATGCGTCATAAAATACTGCAAACAATACATTATATCGAATGTAGCATACGAGTCAACTGCAAGATGTGAACATACTACTTCATGGGCCTGTGCGATACCATGAAGACAGTGTTATTCTTAGGAGACTTTAAATAGAACTGTTAAGATCTTAAAAAAATTCTGCTGTTATATTATACCAGAGATTTTTGTATAGTTGTTAGAGTAGGAGACTTGCATCAGGGCTCCTGGGTTCTATTCCCACCACTCATGCAGTCTGTGTGACTTTGAACAAATCACTTGTCCTAATTTTCTGAGGTGCTGACTTCAGTGGGAGCTGTGGTTGTTTAGAACCTCAGAAAAAAATCAGGCCCAGCACATCAGTTTGTAGCATGGCTTGAATAATTCCTCTGCAGAAAGTGTTTCGAAATCCTTGGATAAAGGTGATATAGAAGTAATAAAGGTTCATCAGTGTTCAACAGAGCCAAAAGGCCAACAAAGCACTGGGGCAGAGGAATAATTCCTGATAAGGTTTTTAAATATTAGAAAATCATACTTTAAAAAACTTTGGAAAAATTAGGCATTGCCATAATTTTCTGAGAGGTGCTCACACTGACATAAAATAAAGCAACTGGCTGATTTAGAACAGACATCTCTTCTCTTTAACAAATAGTACGGCCTGCTCTCCACTTTATTTGTTTTATGTGGTTTAGACGGAACAGCAACCTGACAATACAAGATCAAAACAATACCCGACAGAAAATGCAGCACTCTGGTCTGAAGAATCATTCTGCATGGCCCCAGCACGATGGCTGAATAGGGTAGAAGGGTTAAATTCCACACAATGCTGGGAAAGCAAGACTTCTGGATATAAGTAGGTGAAAACAGAGACTACCAGTGTGGAAGGGAAGATTGCTAACATGGATCACCAGAAAATTCTCTTCTCTTTAGCAAACAGAAATGGATGCTGTAAATATTAAAAAAAAAAAAAAAACTGGAACTTCAGTCCCAAATCCCAGCTGAAGAGTTTATACTATTCTCTTGGTAAACAAGAACTGCCATATTGCAACTATTATTTACAAAAGGTACTGCTACAACTTTTAGTGTGGGACAGTGCTAATAATGATTGGGCAAGTGTTGCTTATTCTTGCTCAATTTGCTACAGCATACAGGTATATAAAACTCAAATTACACTGTTTCATTGTTATATAATCAGATGGAGAATGTAGATAGTTTCCAGGCAGAAAGTGAACTGCTCTTTGCATCTGTGATAAAAACTCTTACTCTTGTAGGAAGTTTTCAAATGTGAATACATTTGTGATGAAGAGCCCTGTAAGATACAAGAGTGAAGACAACTTGTTCGGCAAAGGAAAAAGCCAACTGAATTGCTGAGATAAAGTATCATATACCCAGGTAGTTGCTTGTGCACCCCCATCCTAAAAGTAAAATGGTATGGCAGGCTACCTGAGCCTGCAAAAACAGACAAAAATCCCTTATTGAGAGCTCTGTGTATGGCTTAAATCACTGGGCTCTTGCCTGAAATTGTCCACAATAAGGAAGCTTAATTCAATTTTCCTAATTTTGATTTGTTCTATCACCTGTGTGCGCCATAGATTTCAGAAGTGTCTGGATATGCTTTAATCCATTTGCGTTTGAGCATGTAGGACCCCATGAAGATTTAGAAACTAGGGAGTAGCACTAGATCCGAGAGTTCATGGCTCATTTAATCTTTAAAAGCTACAATTATAAAAAAACAAACCCTAGCTTTGATAGTTTTTACATTTTAGAATAGCACAAAAACTGCATCACTATACACAGATGTACTGCAGAATGAACATTTAAGACAGTTTAAATTGATGCAGTGCTGTTTTAGACAAATAGCTATGACCATAATACATGACCGTCATAACTGCAACATATCACTAGGTGGAGCTACACACAATAGGCAGCAATTGCAGTACGAGATGTAGTCAAACTCGTTGATAGGACAATCCCGTTTACGTGTGATTCTCATGCATGGTACTCCAAGCGGAAGTGTCACTTGATCAATAAACCACCTGTATATCCCTCTCAAATTCCTACCCAGGTACTAGATCCAGTCAGAACTAGATAAATGCAAGTTCAGATGGTCAGCATTACATAACAAAGGAACACCCTGATCAGAGGCAGAATATCCTCATAATTATAAAGAAAAACTGAAGTGCCAACACAGTAATGTTATTTATATTAGTGGTTCTGAATTTTTTTTTTTTTTACTGGTGACCCCTTTCACATAGCAAGACTCCGAGTGAGACCCCCCCCCCATAAATTAAAAACTATTTTTTATATATTTAACACTATTATAAACGCTGGAGACAAAGCGGGGTTTGGGGTGGAGGTTGACCCCTCGCGACCTCCCATGTAATAACCTCATGACCCCGAGGGGTCCCGACCCCCAGTTTGAGAACCCCTGATTTATACAATTAAAAGAGCTGTTCAAGCAAAGGCTACAGCAGCAGCCTCACTATACAGACACAGGAGTTGTATCTGCCCTTAAAACAAAACATTCATAACATTTTATTTTAAAAAAACATGTCAGCAACTAGCATCTTGTTCATCAGGATTATCTCCTTCTTCCTGTCCCTATTCAACTACTCATCCAAGTGCTTTCAAGATTGTGATCTAACTCTCTGGGAATGCTTGTTTATTTTATTTTTAATCCTATGCTTAATAAGCACCCATGCAAATTGCTGTAGGAACTGTGTGGATTGTTAAAACAAATTATGAGCGTTCAGACAACTTTGGGTGAGATTTACAGAAGTTACCCTTACTCTGCTATCACTGACGTTAATGGTAAAACTACGATTGTCTTCAATGGGATCAGAGTTAGGCCAACACTGAGAGCTTCTGAAAACCCCACCTTTTAGCTATGTCTATGGTGCTGCAGCTGTGCCTCTGTAGAGCCGTAATACGGACCCTTCCCGTATCAATGGAAGGGGTTTTTCTATCAATGTAGTTAATCCACCTCTCTGAGTGGCGGTACCTAGGTCAACAGAAGAATCCTTCTATTTACCTCACCATATCCACACTGGGGGTAGGTTGACCTAACTATGGTGCTCAGGGTGCAAACATTTTCACAGCTGAGTGATATAGCTAGGTCAATTATTTATTTTATTTGTTTTTAAGTGTAGGCTAGGCCTTATTGATTTAGGTTCCAGACAGCTAGCACCTACCAAGTTCAACGGTTAGGCCAAAGTTTTTTTTTTAACTTGATTGTTTGAGTGTTGGCTACATAGCTTAACCCATATTTATGTACCTACGTAAGAGAGATCTGGTTTTCAGAAGTGCTGCAGTTAGATCATTTTATGTAAAGGATTATTTGTGATCAATGACAAGCGTGTGAAAGAAAAGCCAAAAAAAAAAAAAAAAAAAGGATTTATGGGCACTAGAAAAATATTTGGTCACATGTGAAACACCTAAGCAAAATATTTGAAAACTGAATGACCAAGTGAATATTATTTTACTATTTAGCAGCACGCTGCATTTGTAAATCCTACTAACAGCACTTGTGTTTTAAACATTAAGAACATATTGCTGAAGTAATACCGGTTTGGGATTAATATGATTTATAAAGCAGTGCCTGCATTTTTGTAAATCACAGTGCCAAATATCCTCTAATTTTGAGAGCTAAACGGAAAAGAACAGGGGGCATAATTGTAGTCTTTGAGCAGATGTTAAAATGAGGCTGAGAGTCTATTTTATAATGCTAGGTTTTTTTTCTTAATAGATAATACCCTAGATGTTTCTCTCTTAGCTACAAGTTAAAAATGAAAGAAAAAAATTATATATCTGAGTTCTATCTATTGTTATACAGTGCATCACTAGCTGGATACAAAAGGTTGGCTTGTTAAAATGAGGAATTTCAAGTGAACTGAACAGAACAAGTCAAGTGCATAACAGATTGCAGCTGACAGGTACTCGACTGTATTCAATAAAGAGTGCCGCCAGGAGAAAGTCAGCCAGGAATTTCCCTTTCACAATGAAGGCACGTTTCCCATGTATCGGGCACACTTTTTTTTTTTTTTGCACAGCTGCAAGAAGGCACTGGTAAAACCGCTTTATCCTCCCACACACAACAAAATGGTCCCTTGGTACCTGTCTTAAAGCTTCCATCTCTTCACTAGCCACTCTTTTCTCTGAGGAAGTGTTTTTCAGTTTGGACTCTGCAAGCTCTAGTTCAGTTTGAAGCTTATCCACCTCTTTGATCACTTGGTCTCTCTCACTCATTATGAGGCGATACTCATTGAAAACAGAGTCTCTCTCTTCCTTGTACTTCTCTGCATCCTTCAATGCCTTCAGCTGCATTGTTTTGAACCGCGTCACTTCTGACTGTAACCGCTCCATCTCTCTCTGCAACTCCTTGTTCTGCGCAGTTGCTTTGCTTAGCTCTTGCTGAATTGACTCAAACCTAAACAACAACAAAAAGAAACAAAGACGCTTCCATCATTCTGCATTTTCCTTTTATAGAGCTGTAGAAATGTAGGGCTGGAAGGGATTCAAGCAGTTATCAAGTCCAGCTCCTGGCACTGAGGCAGGGCCAAGTAAACCTAGATCATCCTTGACAGGTGTTTGTTCAACCTGTTCTTAAAAACTTCCAATGATGGGGACTCCACAACCTCCCTCGGAAGGTTATTCCAGAGTTTAACTACCTTATAATTAAAAAGTTTTTTCTAATGTCTAGCTTACATCTCTCTTGCTGCAGATTAAACCTATTACTTCTTTTCCCACTTTTAGTAGACATGGGGAAGAATTGATTATTATCCGCTTTGTAATAGCCCCTTCACTTATGTGAAGACTTACCAGCTTTTCTTTCTCAGGACTAAACATGACTTTTTTTTTTTAAAACCTTTCTTCATAGGTCTGGTTTTCTAAACCTTTTATCATTTTTGCTTCTCTCTTCTGGATAATCTTATTGTAGTGCGCATCTATACAACTAAATGCTTTCTACATATTCAAGAGTTTCCATTAAACAGTGCAGTAAATAGCAAAACTTTGCAGAACACTTTTTTTTTTTTTTTTTTTTTTTTTAAAGGGCATCCATCCACACTACAAACTTACAGCGGTATAACTGCGTCACTCAGGGTGTGAAAAATCCACACCCACGAGTGACACAATTATATCAACCTCACCCTGGCGTAAACTGTGAACATTGAAGGGAGAGCTTCTCCCATCAGCCTAGCCACTGCCTCTCACAGAGATGGATTAACTTCACCAACGAGAGAAGCTCTCCCATCAGCATAGTAGCATCTTCATTAAAGTGCTATAGCAGTGCTGTACGTGCAGACAAGCCCTTAGTGTACTAGTGCAGTCCTTTTCAACCATTTCTGCCCCAGAAGCACCCCCACCCCCCATCTCCAGAACTCCTGTCCCACCTGGCCAGAACCCATGAGAAGGCTGGGTGGTTGCAACTGAAGATTTGTAATTAAAACAGGAAAAAATGCACTTGATGCACAGAAGCAGTAAAAATAAAGCAAATAATTTTTTATAATGTATATAAAATGTGATCAATAATAATTCTGAAAATACACCATTACAGAAATTGATGATCTGTTTTTGCCTGAAATAATGTGTTCTGTTCTGGGCACTCCATCCTGGAAAGGATATAGCAAAGCCGGGGATGGGGGGAAGAAATGGGCATCAGAAATTACCAGTGCCATTGTTTAGAAAGGAATAAATTAGAGGTGTGGAAAATGTGGGGGATAAGGACAGTAAATTGGATGCTCCCCTTTGCCTTATTCTGATAAGAGAACAAAGGGTCACCAGCTAACTTAAGGACAACGAATTTAAATTTGATTTAAAAAAGTATTTCTTTTTAACATAACATGTAGTTAATATGTGAAGTTTATTGCCACAAGGTATAAGAGGCCAAGAGCTCAGTGAGATTCAGAAAAGACTTAAATGTCCATATGAATAATAAGAGCATCCACAGTTATATTGATAGAATTTATAAAATAATGAAGAATATAAATCCTCATGCTTCAGAGCATAAGCCAACCACTAACTGATGGGAGTTCGGAAGAAACTTCTCCTAGGAGCATATTCTTCCATAATTTTACACAAAGGGATTTCTTTGCACCTTTTTTCCTGAAGCATCTGATTACCACCAATGGCAGAAACAGGGTACCTGCCTTAATGGATCTAGTCTGATCCAGGATGGCAATTCCTATATGCCTCTGGCATATTTTGTATTCTCACACAAACACTTAGTATGATCTAGACATGGTTCTTGTGCAAGCCAGTATACCATGCTTTGACCCTGGAAACCAGAGCTGTAAGCCTGATTGTCAGGCTGTGCCAGGCTTTGGGTCTATCCAGTAAGCAGGGAATACTACCTAAGATACTTAGTTGAGGGCACCTGCAAATTTAAAGCATATCCATGCCATTAATGAGACATCTGTTAGTAATTTGCAAGCATCTCCCCTGCCATTAGTGCAGATTAAAGAATCTCCTTACAGATCACCAGTCTGTAGAGAACAGAAAAATCTACTGTTAAATGCTTTATTTTATTTTATTTTTCTTTTGGAGTTCTGGGCAAACCTGAGGATGAGACTGTACCTTACCAGGCATGGATAACACATTAAAAGCCTGTGAGAGACACATACGTGATATATAACCTTGTGGCCGTTTGCATTCCAAGCACCATTACGGTCACAGAGAAGGGAATGGGGAGAAAAATTAAATCAGCATCTGCCGAACGGAAACAGGGCATCAGCTATGAAGAGGCTACATGATATAAAGATTGTTTTTTTAAGCAGAAAAAAAAAAACTTGAGCCATCAGGAAGTATCTAAATGGGGGGGAGGAAAATCATATCTTCTGTAGAGGATTCTTCTATCTGTTAAACTATTATAATACAGATAGCTGAGTAGATATACAATGAAGTTTCATGTGGAAAACCTGGCTTCACAACTGATCTTGAGCTGACTGCTCTCTGCCTCCAAGGAGAAAAGAGCAAGAGACAGCTGGCATCACACTTTCACAGCTCAGAGGCTTCCTATTCTATCCACAGGTCAGTACTACCAGCCACGTTTTGTTAAACAAAAACAAAATGCAATTTAGACTCTGCTTAAACATGTTTTTAAACCAAACTGCAGTTAAAAAGTGCTGAAGTTTGCAAGTTTTGTAGCGAGTTAGTCCTTAACCTAAACTGCAGGTTTGGCACATTTGATACTCTGAAAAATGATTTTTGAAAAGAGCAATATTTCATCCTTAAAAACAATATACTGACCATGCACAAGGATTATTTTCAAGCTGTTTTTAATTATAAATTTACCATTCAGTTACATATATTTTTGATTGAATAGTTATGAAGAGGGAAAAAGAAGTCACAAGCAAAGAGCTAACAGGTTAAAACCCCATAACTATGCACTCACCAAAAAAAAAAAAACCAACAAAAAAAATCACCCAACAACAACAAGCCCCCCATACAAAATGAATAAAAAACACAATGAAATAAGTTCTTCAGTTCAATTAACTTGCTTTCTCATATGCTTCTGAGAAACAGGACTGCAGGTCCTCAAATTCCCCAGACTTCACATTCCAGTGCTACACTACAATGCCACACAACACAATAGATCTACTAAACAGACTTCATTTCTTCATGGGGACTCTTTCAGTGACTATACAGTACAAGCCTTGAGCAGAGTATTCCATATGCCTCGTTAAGAACCAGTATATTATGCAAATCCCCAAGCAAGTACATTCTAGAATTTAAATAGAAGTCTGCGTATAAAATTTACTTCCTCTCTAAAGAGGAATCCTATAGAACAGGACCATAACATCGGTCACCAAGGCTTTGTCAATACAACCAGAGTTCCCGCACTGCTCACGACCGCACATTAAGCTTTTGCACACTTCCAGAAGTCAACAAAGCAGGTGCAAAACGTTGCCAGTTTAAACTTCTGATGCATCACAGATACATAAATGGCAATGCAAATGTGTCCATGCCGCAGCCCTCATCCCAGCTAAGAGAGAGTTCTGTGTTCACAGGATGATGGGAGGAACTTGGAAAACAGTGAGAGAGAATTTTAGACTTTCAGCTCTGACCCTCATAAGGTTATCCCTAACTTATGGCCAGAAAAACCCACGGCACCCCCAGTGGCGGATTTAGAGTTAGTGTGACCCTGTGCTCAGCTTCATTTTTGGGGCCCCTCCTTGGGACCCAGCCAAGAAGAAGAACATTCTCACATATCTCCCCCCACCCCTGTTTTTCACTCTTTTTTTCTTCATTCTCCTCCTATAAGTAATAGGAAGTAAATGAAAATAAAGTGAGGTACCTTGATTGTTTTTGTAGTCTAACTTATTTTTCCACAGACCACTTGAAAATCACTGAGGGTCTCAGCAAACCACTTAATGATCTTTCCAAATATTGTTTGTACCATTAGCTTAATGATTTTGGAGGGGAGAAATATGTGCTGGGGAGGTGCAGGAGCCCCGCCTTTGCTCTGCCTTGCCCCAATTCTACCCCCTTCCCCAAGGCCCCGTCCCTGCCTCTTCTCTGCCTACTCCCCTGAGCGCATTGCAGCCCTGCTCCTCCCCTTCCCTCCAGGAGCGACCTGAGCACTGGCAAACAGCTGTTTGGCAGCAGGGAATGCACTGGGGGGGCGGTAACATGGCACGCTCAGGGGTGGAAGCGGGAGCTTGGCTGCCCGTGGGGTGGAGCCTGCAACAGGAGCCCCAGGAGCTGGCAGGACCAAGCTTCTGCCCCCACAGAGCCAGGCCCCGTGCCAGGGCACCCTGTGTTTCACTGTAAATCCACCTCTGGGCACCCCCAACTCACCCACACACATCCTTTTCAGGTCTTCTCCACACTTGTACATTTCTTACCCCCTTTTAAGCAGTGGTGTAAGCCATTCAAGATCTAATGTAAGCCATGCGCAGGGTAGAGTTAGATGATATGATGCTAAAAATGCCTGTGCCCACTCTGCTGGCATTTACCCAGCTGGTAGCCCTGCTAAAGAACAGGTCAGAAGTTTCCTTGTGAAGACACACCCTCACTGGCTTCTGTTCAGCAGACTGTAACCCATGATGCCGTCAGGTTGCAGCACCACTGGAGATCAGCATACAGTCTGATACCATACATGGCATACAGCATACCATTACAGCACCATGAAAGTTTTCTCTAGGCATGGGGCCCTCTTCATTAGCTAAAACTCCAGTCCCAGAACAAGAACTCTACCTGGCAGCCTATGTTTATTTTACAATGGATTCATCATCTATTGAGTCAAGTTCATTAAACCTGGCAAACAAAACCCCAAACCTTTCAGGTTTGACAACAACTAATGTACCCTTGAGTGTACATTTGACTCCCCTTAGATAGGAGTCAAGTACCGCTGAGAGGAAAGAATAAACCCCTATGAACCACAAGTTTTCTTAGATGAACTGAAGGACAGTTTTTACAGGATTTTACATAGATAAAAACATAATCCTGGGAAAGGTTGGGCAAGACAATAATTTCCTCTCCATGATTTTTAGTCTCTGAAGTTGTGTGGGTGTATGTGGAGTTCTTTTTGTTTTTTGCATACTCACTAAAGGTGTCTTCCACTGTAGATACACAAATGTTTAGAAAAATACTGGTTTATGTTGCCATCTCTTTAAAATGCCACTAAGCAGCACAACTGGTATCGCCTACACAATGTACATACAAGTCACCAAAAGCTGCCTATACCTTCTAAGAGAGGAGGAATACTGCTGCTGGACATGTATTGCTGTATCCCTCTGTTTCATTAACATGTCAATCTGCTTCTGAAGACGCCTGTTCTCCTCCTCAGTCTGTTCTAGCCGGCTAAGGTCTGTATTGTGGCTTGCTATCTTCTCATTGTACCGTTTCCTTAACGCATCATAATCCTTTTTCACAAATTCTAGCTTGTCCATTGCTGTATCATAGAGTTTATTTAGTATCTCTGAGGATCCATTCTGTTTCATAACCTAAGAAACAAACAAAAAGGATAATTTCAGTAAGAGGTACACATAAGAGACTTTTCCCTTGTTTTTAAATAGTATGAATATCTTAGGAGACCTGTTAATATATGAAAACTACTTAACATTTTTTGCTTACAGCTACTTTTCTCCTCAAACTCAATGTCCATGAAAAACATTTAAGTTGAATTAGGCCATTTTGAAAAGGAGATCTCTACATACAAGATTCTTAGCTTCAGGCTGATAATACTCACAATGAATACATTTAGATGGAAAAACATGACTATATCAATAGTCCTATAAAAATTGTTTTGCTATAGACAAGCAATCTAAATAAAAGGGCAAAAGAGGTACCAATAGTTAGTCTTAACACATGGGTCTTAAAAAAATAAATAAAAAACCACAACATTAGACAAGGAGGTATCTAACTTAGTTTACTATTACTAGTTGAACAAATACCGATAATAACTTTTCCACATTTCAGCTGCCAAATTATAAAGCACTCCCCCAAAACATAACTTTGGAAGCTGCGATAACAGTGATTAATACTTCATTTTACCAGTCTCACTCACAACGACACCTCAAACTCAAATAACTTAAGTTTCAAAAGATGAAAGGCTAGTCTCGGTAAGATTTACCTGCAGTCATGCATTTCAATATTCATCGTTATTCCATCTTAAAAACATCTAGTAAAGAAGCATTTGTTAATGCTACCCATAGTTAGATTGTTTTGCTCCCAAAAACATTGAGTTTTATGTTTAAAAGGGTCAAATCTAGCCTAAAGTTTAGATGCATCTGAGGAGGGTACTAGAGAAACTTAAAAGGAATACTTTCATAAAATACTTCCGGCAGCTCCCATCGGCTGGGAACAGCGAACCATGGCCACTAGGAGCTGCGGGCAGCCGTGTAAATGTAAACAAACTATCTGGTGGCCTGCCGGCAGATTACCCTGACAGGCTATGTGCGACCCCCAGGCTGCAGGTTGCCCACCACTACTCTAAGGAGAGCGTGCTGACAGTTTCATTGCAAGGACCACCAATACAGAGAGAAATCTTGTGGATCATTTCCCCTCCTGTTCATGATCACACAGACTACTAGTTACCATTTGCAATTTCCCAACACTTCCTTGGCAATTATAGTTAAGCTACGATTTAGTCATGAGTATTTTTTAGTAAGAGTCATGGACAGGTCGCAGGCAAAACGCACAAAAATTCACGGCCCTTGACCTGTCCTTAACTTTTACTAAAAATACCCATGACTAAATCTTGGGAAGGGAAGTGTCGCTGCCCAGGGGTGGGCAGTAGCACCAGCTGCCGGGGCTGATGAGTAGTGGCTATTCCAGCTTCCCCTGGGACCGCTGCTTAAGCGGTCCCCAGGGCCAGCTGCCCGGGGCCACCCAAGCAGCAACCGGAGCGGTTGGCTATGGGGCCGCCAGAGCATGTGGCTGCAGAGCTGCTCCAGCAGCAGCCGGTTTGGCTGTCCCTGGAGCCAGCTGCTTGGGAGGCCCTGGGGTCAGCCACACTGGCCGCTGCAGAAGTCACGAAGGCTGCGGAAAGTCACAGTATCCGTGATCTCTGTGACAGACACGGAGCCCTAATTATCATCATTGCTGGCTCCTTAATTCCTGCTGCTTCTACACACACTCAGGCTCTTCTTTACACTGAAAAGCCTAGACACTTGGAGAAGGAGCTGGAAATGAATAGCAGCTACCAACTTTATGTGACTGCCAGTTCTCTATAGATCACCAGTAACCAACAGACTGGATAAAGCTGATCTTATTCATCACAACCACATAGGTCAGAGCAAGGTTCCTAACAGTATGATTTTTATCCTGGACACTGTCCCCTTTAACAAAGCTAGCGGTACAAAAACCCAACTCTGAGCTGTTTGGTTCCAAGTCAACTTGACAATTTGGACATAACAGAGCCCCAGTTTAGCAATGACTTAATCAGGTGCCTAACTTCAAGCTTGTATGTTGTCCCATTCACTTCTGGGGCACTACTCATATGCTTGAAGTAGGCACATGATTCAGTGCCTTGCTGAACTGAGGCCTTAGGATGTGATTCAGGAAATAACATCAGCACGTTCTTTTGTCGATACATATTTAGGGGAGCACGCTTTTTAAATAGCAGACTTCAGCATGTGTTTAAAATTAAGCATGTGCTTAAGTACCATTACTGGGTAGGGATGGGGCCTTGACCATCACTGAACTGTCTAAGAAAAACAAAGTTTACTGAAAAAAAAAAAAAAAAAAAAGAAATGGTACTGAAACCAAACTTAGGAGCTTAATATCTGAAACTCTCAGACAGAAGCAAACATTTTCTCACAGCCTAAAATGTCTGGGGCCCCTTTTCACTGACAGTATCTTGAACAACTATCAGATTAAGTAAACTGAAAGAAAAAAAGACTAGACCAAAGACAGCAGGAGTTTGACTAAGTTTAAAATAAAGGCTCTAAAATGCAAATGGCGTTTGGAGGGAGGAAGGGAAGAAAAGAGAAAATGCCACAAACAGGAAGCATAGTAATAAGGAAAATCTCCCATCCAAATCCCCAATATGAGGAAGAGAAAATAGTCCAAGCTGGACCCAAGGGTACAGCCATGGCAACGAAAACCTCATATGTGAGCAATAGAAACTTAAAGGCCAGTCAGCTGCTGTACAGGAAATCAAGGACAATCCCACACAGTAGGAGTCATTTGATTAACAGTTTTGTTTCTCAAGCAGTTGGGCTACGTGTTTTGCTACAGTCTGGTGATAGCATGACACGTCAGAGACCATCAAAAATAGGTTTAGATTAATCCAGATTCAAAATGACAAAGACTAAGATAAGACTGCTGGCATTACTTCAGGACAACATGATTCACACTGACATACCAAGAAAAGGAGCCACGCACGTTTCTCATTGTCTGAATGTAACAAAATTTCCTTGAAAAGGGTAATGATGAAGTTCGCACAATATTAAATTATTTTGCAAAAACAGATAATAGCAATAACACTGACTTTATGCCTTGCTTCCTCTCAAAGAATCTCCAATTGCTGGACAAACATTAAAGCTGAATAGCATTCAGTGGTAGAAAGAAAACTTGTGGCACCTTAGGTTTCACATCACCATTTTACAGAGTGAGATACTAAGGCACAGAAAGGGTAAGTGACTTGACCAAACTCGCATAGCAAGTCTGTAGTATAGCAGAGCAGGGAATAAAAATCCAAACTTCTGCAGTCCTAGTTGTTTCACATATACAGATGTATAGGAGCACCCCTTCAAGTTAACATATCAGAAGAAATGAGCAAGACAAAATACCAAGTTAATAAAACAAAAACAAAAAACCCAACAAAGAAACAAAACAAAACAAAAACTAAAAACACTGTTAACACCTCAGTCTCTATAGCTTATTTTGACATTTACCCTTCAAGCCTGGCAAGTAATTATTTTTGTTTGTATCGACTTCGCTTCTGAAGCTTAACCATTTTACTTTAAAGGTGTCTCGTGAATCAACCCACAGAGTTAGGCAAACCTACCTATTTGGCCAATCCACATGTTACTGTAACTGTTCCAACTGAATGATCCCTTTTCTGTAAATGAACGGTGGACTCGCTGCCACTTCCAGGTTGTTTTTTTCTGCCAGCCCTCTTGCCTATTTTTATCCCTAGCGTGTGAACTTTATTACAATTAAAACACCAAGCACCTCGGTGTTGAGACTGCTTAATTGTTAGAAATATCCATTCTTTCATCCTTCCAAAGCTTTTTTTTTTAAGTTTGAAGTTTAAAAGCATTAATCAACCTGTAGCATTGTTCTAACTGAATAGTGTCTGTGAACCTAAATAACCAAACTTTGTTGAATCATTCCCCTAACCTTTAAAGGTGTTACTGGGAGAAAGAAAAACTGCCACTCATTTTTTGTGATACTTTCCAAATATAAACACAGGCTGGACTTTTGCATGCCCACAGCTATTCCTGTCCCAAGAAATACCTAAAGATCAAGGGACAAAAGCCATTCTTTTTTCATCATCATAAGCCTTTAAATTAGATTTAGCATGACTAAAAATTATAAATTATCCAGAGTTCTTTCTTCATATTAGGAAAGGGTCAACTCTGAACAATTTTATTTAAAAAAGCGCTCAACTGTATTTTCCACCAAATGCATCCGATGAAGTGAGCTGTAGCTCACGAAAGCTTATGCTCAAATAAATTTGTTAGTCTCTAAGGTGCCACAAGTACTCCTTTTCTTTTTGCGAATACAGACTAACACGGCTGCTACTCTGAAACTTTGTTACTATGAGTATGATGTGATGTTCAAGAACGATGAACAAACAAACAAAACAAACAATCAACAGTTAACTATTAACAATGTGCCCAAAATTATCAAGTCAGTGCAGATATGCTTTGATTCATTGTTTTTCTGGCAGAAAGCAATGCTGTAACTTGTGTTACGTTTTCATTGTAAACCCTTAAATTCAATAAGAAGTCTCTTAAGACTGAAATTTTGCCTAAGGGTTGAAATGAGGTTATGGTAACATTTATATATAAATTCCTATTCCAAAAAAAAAAAAAAAAAACAAAAAAAAAAAAAAAAAAAAAACCCCACACCAGACCAAACCAAAACACCTCCACCCAAAGTACTCATGTAGCCAAAAGTAGTCATATCCATTGTCTTTTCAGGATAGGCTGCAATCAGTATTTCCACTGACTCAAAGGGCTTTGGAACAGATGCACAGAGCTGAGTGCTCAGCAATTCTGAGAATTGGGCCTCTCTTATTTAGGGGCTTAAATACGAATTTAGGAGCCTAAGTTTAAGCACCCATTTTTAAAATATAGAAGTTTTAAAATGACCATGTCTCTTCAATGTATAAATCAGTGTTGAACTCAGACATTTGGGTCTGTTGATGTCAAACTTCCTTCTTTTTTAACAGTTTATGTAATCCCAATTCCTCTCTACGATTAATTGATGCTTCAAAAAAATTTCCTACCACTACAGATAAATTAACAGCCAGTGTTTTTTTAACCAAGATCCTAAGGGACAACTCCCTTTTATTTTACTGGCAAACAAGAAGGGGAACATAGAGAGCAATTATAAACAAGGTAAATCCACAACTCACTGGTAAACAGATTTTACACTGGATTCTAAGGCTACACAAAGAAAGGTACTTGTGAGGGGCATCCAATCTGTAAGAGCAAGGATAGGCTGGTAGGTGCAGACAAACAGGCACTCTGAGTAATGTCTCAAAGGTATATTTAATATATGCCTCTGGCTGACTGAGGGGAATTTAAAAGAATGTGGACTTTTTTTTAAACTGATAATAATCCATATATTCTATGTCTAGATCATCTGTGCATAGGAGAGAAAATATCTATTAAATGAAAAAAATGTCTTGGCAAGTGTTTTCATATGTTCCTTAAGTTGTCCCTCAGTCTAACTTGTCTGTAATGTGTAATAATGGATTCCCTTGCTTTCCTACTCTCCCTATTTCTCTCTTTGCACAGTGTTTTCTTCTTCCTATCCTCACAGTCTCTCCATTACAGAATAAATGCTACGGAGGGAGAGGAGTTAAAGTTAAGTGCCAATGTGGACACAGGAACAAATGGATATAAACTGGCCATCGAGTTTAGGCTGGAAATTAGATTAAGGTTTCTAACCATCAGAGGAGTGAAGTTCTGGAACAGCCTCCAAAGGGGAGCAGTAGGGGCAAAACACCTAACTGGCTTCAAGCCTGAGCTGGATAAGTTTATGGAGGGGATGGTCTGAGGAGACTGCCTACAGTGGCATGTACCAGTCTGCAACTGCTAACAGCAAATATCTTCAATGGCCCGTAATAGAACACTAGATGGGGAGGCTCGGAGTTACTACAGAGAATTCTTTCCCAGGTGTCTGGCTGGTGGGTCTTGCCCACATGCTCAGGATCTAACTGATCGCCAAATTTGGGGTCCGGAAGGAATTTCCCGTGGTCAGACTGGCAGAGATCCTGGGGTTTTGGTTTTTTTACCTCTGCAGCATGGAGCACGGATCACTTACAGGTTTAAAAACTGGTGTAAGTGGTGGATTCTCTGTAACTGAAAGTCTTTAAATCATGATTTGAGGACTTCAGTAGTTCCGCCAGAGGTTAGAGGTCTAATTCAGAAGTGAATGGGTGAGGTTCTGTGGCCTGCAATGTGCAAGTGGTCAGGCTATATGATCACGATGGTCCCTTCTGTCTTTAAAGTCTATGAGCCTATTCATCTCTTCTATTCCTTATTCCCCCTCACACACACACTGTTCTCTCCTTCCCCGCAAATCCACTCGTATATAACCTCAATCCACACCGATCCATACCCTTCCTCCCCCTTGCACGTCCCCTACCAAAATTCCCCCCCCCCACACACAGTCAATCCCAGCTGACGCTGCTAAACTACCGGAAAATAAGTAGTCTCCTTTTTGTTTTTTTGGGAGAGGTAAGTAGTACAACTCCTCATCCTACTAGATGCTGAAAGACATTTCATATTGCAGATCCAAATTTGCGGGGCTAGCAGGTTTTAAAAGTAACGAGACTTTTCTAACTAAAAGACATGAGATCCAGAGAGTCACTAAAACACAAGGAAGAAGGAAGCCCACACAAGGTCAATTTTAGAGTCACTTACCAGAGAACAACAATAATTAAATGCACACACTACCACTGTGTTTTAAATGGCAGTTTTGTGACTTGCACTGTCAGATATATGGTGTATAGGGAACATTACTCCAATTGGTTCAAAGGTAAAAAGAAAGGTAAGTGGTAGGCCAACCATGCAATGCTTTACATTCCATGAAAACATTAAACATTTGCTCATAGCATTCGTGCCAAGAGCTGCAGCCTACCTGCTGTTGCAGACTGCGTAGGTCTGTTATCTCTTTCTGATCCTCATCATGAAGTCGCTTCATTTCCTCACATGATTGCTGGAGATGGTTATGCTCTCGCACCAACTGTGTATTCTTCCTCTTCAAGGTATCCATGTCCTCCTTCAGCTGTGATTGGTCACTCAGCAGTCGACTATGCAAGGTACTAGAATGCCACAAAGAAAGAGCACTTAGATGCAAACTTTCCAGGAAGCCCTCTTCATGCCAATGCACTAATCCATATCAAATCAAAGTTTCAAATTAAAAAAGGCAGATGAAATTAACTGACTCATTTCTTGAGATCTGAATATTCCAAATGCCATGCGCCAGCTAAATCCTACTGAAGAAAGACAAGCAGCACAACCAGAGACCTTCTGGAGTTAAAAGCCCTGTGCAGCATTAAAACAGATATATTATAGATTTATGCAGAACAAGCAGCCCCCGCCCCTTGTAGACCATTTCAACAAGCAAACTGCTCAAGAGACACAGAAATTGTGTCACTGGGCATACAAGATCTTCTAGGCAAAATAAATTAGCAGCATATTTGAACAACACAATACAATAGAAGAAGATATCAATAGAGTAGAAAAAGCTTTCTGCTTGTTTGCTTTTTGTTTGCTTTTGTTTTTTTGTCATAAAGCTACCAGTTGTTATACCAAATTGGGTATATTGCTTGTAATAGTTGACAAGTGTATATTCACATTTAAAATCACAACCAAGTCACATTATTGAGGATATAATTCAAACTCTAATTCAGTGCAGCAGCCCAACTTTAGAGCAGATTGCTGTTGGAGCAGACCAAGAGATATAATTAAATGGTATTAAGTTGCAGTTTAGAGAAAAGAAGGACCATAGAATATGGCCAGGTTTTATTGTTGAAACAAAGTGATTCAGACCTAACTCTCACACCTACCAGGGAACTGTTCAAAGTCCCTGGAATAAAATTGCTGCTGCTTGTAGTTTCTCTTTAAAAAAAAAAAAAAAAAAAAAATTGGAATCAAATTTACAATTTAAAAAAAAAAAATCTGTAGCACTGTTCTATATTATAAGCGCACCTTGTACTCCCACTCCTTTCATAAGAAGTGAGCTACATTTCCTGTACAAAATTATCCAATGGAGAGCTTACAGAAATCAAATTAAAAAAATGTGGAAATAACTTGGGCAAAAAATTAAGCCTTTGGTAAATTATTTTTACAAGACTAAATATATGCAATCCTTACACCTGGGACTGACTGATCTCAGCATCTGCTATTCAGATTTTACTTGGATTGCAAGTTCTTTAGGGCAGGCTTGTTTTTTGTTCCGTATTTATACTCCACCTAGCAATGGGGTCCTGGACCATGACTGCGGCTCTGAGATGCTACCACAATTAATACAATGTTAAAATCAACCCCAACTAGAGAGCTCAACCTACTCTCTTCCAAAATAGCTTCAATAATAATTCATAGGAGAAACATGATTTTATGCATTGGCCTCAAAATTGTGCATCTTGGATTAGACATCCAAAATTACTAGTCACTTGAAAACACACACCAACTTGCATAAATGTTTTGTTGAAACCAGGGTAGTGCCAAACTTTCAAGGTTTTGGTTCAGCATCCAGAACTTGCTAAACTCAAAAGTTTGCAGGATACATACTAAGATAAATTCATAGAGCAGGTGTATCTATACTTGAGTAAGGCTTGGTTCTAAACTCAGTAAATTCCTTGGCAAGCCGTCGTTCCCTGAAACACCTATCCCTAACACCCTAATAACAGGCCTCTAACTCCCCACTAGTCTTCATTCAAACTTAGAGGAACCAGTCAAAAAGTGCTGAAGAGACATGGCAGACAAGATTCCTGCTGGGCCCTAGCTGCCATTGCACCCAAGATGTCTCACATTCCCCACTTGGGAAACACTGCTGAGCACACTCTATCCTGAAGTGTGAGATTTTTAAATGCAAAGAAACCAGGACCCAAAAACACCACAGGATTTGGTGGATCCCACAATTCTTATTCCAGTATTAATATCT
Source organism: Dermochelys coriacea (assembly GCF_009764565.3). Classification (NCBI taxonomy): domain Eukaryota; kingdom Metazoa; phylum Chordata; order Testudines; family Dermochelyidae; genus Dermochelys; species Dermochelys coriacea. The sequence continues at coordinate 65,400,190 of NC_050074.1, forward strand.
TCAAAGGAAGGAGACGTGCAAAGAGGCTGAAGGGAGCAGGAGGAAAAGAGATGAGATGAGATTGCAGAAAACATGCCCAAGGATGTGTTTTTAATTTGAGCTTCTATGCGGGGAGGGAGGGGAAACCCACAGGTCTATTTGAAGTGGCAGGTAAGGAGTCTACTTATCCAAATCTTAATAAAAGTTCATTTTGGGGAAAAGTGGGCTTACCTCTGAGACAATATGAAATGCTGTTTTTTTGCTGGCCAGATAGTCTCACAGAGTACCTAGTCTTATAGAATACTTAGTGCAAGCATAAAAGTTTGCTATTGCCTTGTATTTGTCTTATGTAAAAACCAAAATTGCTGTTCTTCAGAGAAATATTCTTAGTTGCTTGTGTACGTGAGTGCAATTACAATAGAATAATCACTCAACAATCTTTTGCCACCAACAAGTAAAATTTAAATCCTTAAAATCCCTTCATACAGATATAAAACAAAAACACCACAACATTATAATCACACAAATTATACAACTGTGGTTTGTAAATAAGGGAAATAAAACCCTACTATCACTTCAAGGAGTGCAAACATTTTACATTAGCCTTTCACATGCACAGAAAAAGCAGCTACGGGAATCTGACTAAAAATAAAGACATCTGTAGCTTCGTCTAGACTTTATTAGCAGGCAGAACAACTTGGAAAGAGCACTAAGGACAGAGTCTCAGGCTTGTGATCTCGTGGAACTGACATCTAATAAATAAGAAACAAACCACCTCTGAAGGATCCTGAGATAACAACAAAGGTATAAAAGGGTAAAATAGTGTGTTGCAAGGATCTTCTATTGTTCCTCCATAGCAAAATCTAGTGGACAGACAGGATCAACAAATCTCCCCGGCAAATAGCCATGCAGCTCTCTTAGTTTGCACATGGTGAATTTTCTTACTAACATTTTTTTTTTTTCAAATTTTGCCTGCTGATGGTGTAAGAACTACAGTACTAAGCTAGCCAAATCAGACATCATTCCCAGATTGTTACAAACTTGCCAATTGTGCATTGTGCGCCATTAGAGAACAGTAGCCTTAAAGCTACTTCCAATATTATATTTGCCTCATTTTTTTCTCTAAGCTTAATACCTTTCCAATTAATAAAAATTAGACTGGTCTAAGATCACGTACATGTCACATTCATTGTTGCACCAGTACCCAGTTTCAAGTCCAATATCTTGATCATCATCAGAGCTAGAAGCAAATGCTAACAACTTCTCCCCTCAACTTCACCACATTTTCACAAGTACTCATTGATGGTCTAACTCTGCTCTCAAAGTGTTAAAACTCCCACTGACTTCAATGGAAGCAGAGTCAGGCCAATGCAGAACCCATTTAAAAATCCCACCTTTTATTTCTAGACTGGCTGGGTCATGAAATATCCAATCTCAATCACACTTTAGTAACTAGTTTGCCTTGCTCCACACCACTAAACCACAATTCCATCATGGCTTCAGAAGTTGATACTAGAAGATCCCTAAAGATCAAAACCAATGCTTTTCCCCTTCTGAAATCACGGGAACTTAACTTTTCAATGTAGGTGAAATAAAATAATAAAAACCTTTGACTGTAGAAGTTCACAAAATGTTGCAATTAAAACAGAAAGAAAAGCAAGATGGTAACAAGAATGATGTAATTTAAAACTGCCATATTTTAAAAGATCCAATTATCTCATGATCAACCAGAGTGAAACACTTTTGGCAGACCAACACTAATACTTACAGCACTAGTAAACTTGTCTAAGCACCGCTGCTGAACCAGTGAGGAGAAAGAAAGTTTTCACCCCTACCTTTTGTGCGTTACTTACTGATAAAAATCTGCCTCTTTGGCTGCTTCTTCACATCTTTTTAGCGTCTTGGTATGTTGATTCTGTAGAGACTGTAGGTCCGACATGGCTTTCATACACTGGATCTTCAATCGTTCATAATCATGACTTGGTTTTGGACTAGGCCTGCCACGGAAGGGAAAAAAAAAAAGAGACTTCAATTATTACATCAGTGGAGATATTGTGAAGTGACTGTCCAGTTACTATTAGCAAGTAATCACTCCAAATCTTGAGATATTGCTTTAAGAATCTATTACAGCGACAAATCAATTATTCAAGACTGACCCTTGGTCAATATGCTGCAACTGAAAAAATGCAATTCTTCTGCACCATTAATTTCTGCATACAGAATACCATTACATGTTTAGATTTTGAAAGTGTGCTATCAGAAGTCCCTTAGGACATGCACGAAATTTTTTTTTTAATTGAACACAATTACAAATTGATTCAATGCTTCTTGCAGCAGTCACTTCTAAAACCCCACCCAGCCAACCCCCGGCCCTGGAAAAAATTAGGATAGCAACTTACCCTGAAAGCCACCAATTCTAGGGTTTGGTGCACTAGAGGGCGAGGTGTACACTTGGGACTGGAGTGCACCTCAGTTAAAACACCCTCTAGCAGCCCCATGTAAACCAGAGTTCAAATATCTCAAATACTGTGGAAACGTGAGTAAAGAGGCAGCCGCAAGAACGTAGGAAAGAATTAAAACAATTCAAGAAAGCAAGTGGTAGTCAGTATGGATCACAGAGGACAGGTTTAGTGAGCTTGCTATGGAATATCCCACTTAAAAAGCCAACTATCACATTGGCACAAGCTGTATTTTTGGGAAGGTTTATGGTTATAAGGTCCTACGAAGAACCGCAGCAAGATCTGCACCCTAGAAGAAAGAAGGTTCTTAAGTACTTATAATCCCATTTTACCATAATATTTAAACACCTCTCAGTCTTAATTTATTTATCCTCAATACCCCTGTAAGGTAGAAATACTTATCTCGGTTTTACAGATAGGAAATGGAAGCACAGAGATAACAAGGGCTTATGTACACTTACAGGGCTGCAGCTCCCTCAGAGGTGGTAGCTATGACGACAGGAGAAGCTCTTCTATCGACACCATAGCGATATCTACACTGGGAGTTGAGTCGGTAGAATTGCATTGCTCGGGGCATGCATTTTCTACACCCCATAGCGACGTAGTTATACGAACGAAAGTTCATAGTGTAGACCAAGGCCAAGTGACTTGCCCAAAGTCTCACAGGCTCTGTGGCAGAACAGGGACCTGAACTTGGCTCTGTAGAGTCTCAGACTGGCACCCTAACCACTACACAATCTTTCCTCGCTATAAAACAGTGCGAGAGAACGCGCGCACACACACACACACACACACACACAGTAAAGAGATGTAACTATTATAAACAGATTATTTTCTTTAACAAGAACTCAAAGTTATATTAACAACCCAGATACCTCTCCCAGAGACAACAGCATTATTTTACAGAATAAAAAAAACTTTCCTGCTACATAATTCAGTCAGTCACAGTTGACTCTGCTTTCCTGGATTAGCCTGCCAGCCCTGATCTCCTCAGTGAATTTCAAATGGGTAACAAGTGCATGCATCTGTGACAGGATAATTTATTCACTTCATGCTGCTAAATTCAACATCAGTCGAAGTGTTATGATCATATTTTATGATATTACAAATGAAGGATATAAAGATGTCAAAGTCTCAAATTTAAGTGTGTACATCAGATATGCTTCTACTAAATACTCCAGGAGTTTTATCTTATTCACATAAAATATCCACGATTATTTTTAAGAAAAAGACAGTTACCTTCTCCGTAACTGGTGTTTTCGAGATGTGTTGCTCAAGTCTATTCCACAATAGGTGTGCGTGTTCACCACGTGCACCGGTACCGGAAATTTCCCCCCTAGCAGTACCCATAGGGGGAGCACTCCAGCGATCCCTGGAGTGGCACCTCCATGGCGTGGTATAAGGGGAGCTGTATGCTCCCCCCACCCTCAGTTTCTTCTTGCCAGACAACTCCGACAGAGGGGAAGGAGGATGGGATATGGAATAGACATGAGTAACACATCTCAAAGAACACCAGTTATGGAAAAGGTAGCTGTCTTTTCTTCTTCGAGTGATTGCTCACGGGAATTCCACAATAGGTGATTCCAAGCTATATCTGTTGGAGGTGGGAGGAGTTCACAGAACCCCAGGGCCAAGTATGGCTCTGCTGAATCCGGTGTCATCCCTGGTTTGGGAGACAATCGCATAGCTTGAGGTAAACGTGTGAATCGAAGACCAAGAGGCGGCCCTACAAATATCCTGGATAGGGACGTGGGCCACAAAGACAGCCAACAAAGCCTGGGCCTGAGTCGAGTGTGCCTTTACAGTTGATGGCGGGGGAACACCCGCCAGATCATAACCGGTGCGAATGTACGAGGTGATCCAGTGGGAGAGGCACTGGGTGGAAATCGACCGACCCCGCATGTGTTCAGCTGAGGCAACGAACAGTTGAGAGGACTTCCTGAACAGCTTAGTTCGTCCCAGATAGAAGGCCAGCACCCTACACACGTCGAGCTTGGGGAGGCGACGTTCCTCACTGGACATGTGTGGCTTGGTGCAGAGGACAGGCAGAGACCACCTGGCCCAAGTGACAGGCAGAGACCACCTTAGGGAGGAACGCAGGGTGTGGGCGGAGCTGAACCTTATCCTTATGAAAAACTGTGTACAGGGGTTCAGAGGTCAGGGCCCTGAGTTCCGAGACCCGCCTGGCCGACATGATAGCAACCAGGAAGGCCACCTTCCACGAGAGGTGAGACCAGGAGCACATGGCCAGAGTTTCAAACGGGGGCTCTGTGAGACCCCCCCGTGAGACACCCCGTAATACCAAGTTCAGGTCCTACGGCGGGACAGAGGGCCTAACATATGGAAAAAGACGGTCCAATCCCTTAAGGAATCATCCAGTCATAGCAAGGGAGAACACTGTGTCCCTGCACCGGTGGATGGAAGGCTGATATGGCTGCAAGGTGCACCCTGACCAATGAGGGCGCCAGGCCCTAGGCTCTAAGGTGAAGGAGGTAGTCCAGGATAAGCTGGATTGGGGCGGTCACCGGGGAAACCTGCTCGACAGCCCATCTGGAGACCTAGGACCACTTTGCCAAGTAGGCACGGTGTGTGAAGGACCACCTACTTTCCAGAAGGACGCGCTGGACCCTCTCCGAACACATCCACTCATCCCCGCCTAGCCATTGAGCAGCCACACCGTGAGGCGGAGAGCTGCTAGGTTGGGATGGAGGCAGCAGCCCTGTTCCTGGGAGAACAGGTCCGGGCGGAGCAGCAACAGCTGCAGCAGAGCCACTGCCAGGCCCATGAGGGTCCCGTAACAATGCTGCCGCGGCAATCAGAAGAACCCGTGTCTTGTCCATTTTTACTTTCTCCAGGATCCTGCTGATGAGAGGAAATGGGGGGAAAGCATAGAGAAACTGGTCTGACCAGGACAGGAGGAAGGCATTGGAGATAGCGATCTTTCCCAGAACCCCCTGTAGCAGAGCCGGGGGCAGCGCCGGTTCTGTTTCGTTGTGAATAGGTCCACCTGGGGAGCTCCCCACACTCGGAAGAGCTGGTGAGCCACTTCTGGGTAGAGAGTCCACTCATGGTGGGAGGAGAAGGTGGAAGGCCCTCAGAGAGATGTCATGGGTTATGCAGAAGTCCCACAGTCTGAGGGCTTCGTGGCAGAGGGCGGAGGATCGGGCCCCACCTTGCCTGTTGATATAGATCATCATGGCCGTATTGTTCGGGAGGACCCTGACCACCTTGCCCTGCAAGTGCGAGTGGAAGGCCATGCACGCCAGACGCACTGCCCTGAATTCCTTGACATTTATGTGTAGGAATAGCTCCAGGCCGATCACAGCCCTTGGGTCTGAATGGTCCTCACATGGGCCCTTCAACTGAGGTCCAACGCATCGGACACCACCTCCAACGATGGAGCCCTGTCTCGAAAAGGGACCTCTTGGAACACGTTGTTCAGGGTGGACCACCACCGAAGGGAGGAGATCAACAACGGGCACAGTGAGGACCTTGTCCATCCTGTCCCAGGCCTAGAAGAATTCTGAGGCCAGCCAAAGCTGGAGGGGCCTCATTTGTAGCCTGGCGTGGCGGACCATATATGTGGACACCGACATGTGACTCAGGAGCTGGAGGCACGCTCTGGCCATTTTCACAGGGAACTTTGTGACTGTGTCAATGAGCCCTTTTAGGGTCTTGAATCTGTCCAGTGGGAGGGAAACCATGGCTGACGAGGCGTCCAGAAACTTTATGTGCTGGACTGGGACTAACATGGACTTGGTGTCATTTACTAACAGGTCCAAGGCAGCACACATGGATAGTAGAAGCGTCACGTGATCCTGCACCTGCGACCGGGAGCTGCCCTGGACCAACCAATCATCCAGGTAGGGAAAGATCTGGACCCCCCAGGCGCCTGAGGTAGGCTGCTACCACCGACATAAATTTTGTCAACACCCTTCGAGCAGTGGATAGGCCAAATGGGAGGACTGTAAATTGGTAGTGATTCTGTCCCATCAGGAAACGAAGGAAGCAACTGTGCCCCTTGAATACATGGATGTGGAAATAGGCATCCTGCAGATCCAGGGCGGCGTACCAATCCCCTGGATCCAGGGAGGGGATGATGGAGGCCATGAGAAACTTGAGTTTGACCGTAAACTGGTTCAGATCCCACAGGTCCAGGATGGCCTGAGTCCCCCTTTGGCCTTCTGGATAAGGAAATAGCGGGAGCAGAACCCCTTGCCTCTGAACTCCCTGGGACCATTGCCACTACTCCAAGTTCTAGGAACTGCCCAACCTCCTGCTCTAGCAGGGCTTCGTGCGAAGGATTCCCCCAGAAGGAACAAGGCTAGGGGATGGTTGGGCGGGGGTGAAACAAAATGCAGCATGTAGTCCCGGGAGACCATGTTGAGGACCCAGCGGGCCGAGGTTAGTCACGACCACTCTGGGAGGAAAGCACACAACCGATTGCAGAAAGGAAGCTTTATTGAGGGCGGATCCCCTTCAGGAACCGTCAGGGTCGGTCTCTCCCCTCCCCCTCGCAGCATCCCATCAAAACCGCCTTTTCCCCCTCCTGCTTGCCCTTGGAGGACCCAGGCTGCGGGGCAGGCCTTGACTGCTGCTGAGAGCACCTCTTAGCCCTGGTCTACACTACGAGTTTAGGTCGGATTTAGCAGCATTAGATCAGTTTAGCCCTGCACCCATCCACACTACAAAGCCATTTTTTCCGACTTTAAGAGCTCTTAAAAACAGTTTCTGTACTCCTCCCCGACGAGTGGATTAGCATGGAAATCGACCCTTCTGGGTCCAATTTGGGATAGTGTGGACACAATTCAACGGTACTGGCCTCCGGGAGCTATCCCAGAGTGCTCCATTGTGACCGCTCTGGACAACACTCTCTCAACTCAGATGCATTGGCCAGGTAGACAGGAAAAGCCCTGCGAACTTTTGAATTTCATTTCCTGTTTGGCCAGCGTGGCGAGCTGATCAGCACAGGTGACCATGCAGTCCCAGAATCGCAAAAGAGCTCCAGCAAGAACCGAAGGGGAGGTACTGGATCTGGTCACTGTATAGGGAGACGATCCGTGCGATCAGAACTCTGTTCGAAAAGACAAAATGCCAAAATATTTGGAAAAAAAAAAAATCTCCAAGGGCATGAAGTATAGAGGCTATAACAGGGACCTGCAGCAGTGCTGCATGAAAGTTAAGGTGCTCAGGCAAGCCTACAAGAGAGGCCAATGGCCGCTCCAGGTCAGAGCCGCAGACTTGCCGCTTCTATCATGAGCTGCATGCCATTCTAGGCGGTGCCCCTACAACTACCCCAGCCCTGTGTGTGGACTCCATCAATGGACTCTCACACAACAGGGATGCGGATTTTGGGGACGACGAAGAGGAGGTTGAAGCACAGCAAGCAAGCGGAGAAACTGTTTTCCCCAACAGCCAGGAACTGTTTTTCCCCCTGGATCTAGTACCTTCCCAATCCACCGAAGGCAGGCTCCCGGACCTAGAAGGCAGAGAAGGGACCACGGGTGAGTGTACCTTTGTAAATATTACACACGCTTGCTTTTAAACAGTGTATTATGATTAATTTGTCCTGAAGACTTGAGATGCATTCACGGCCAGTACAGCTACTGGAAAAGTCTATTAACGTGTATGGGGATGGAGCAGAAATCCTCCAGGGACATCTCCATGAAGCTCTCCTGAATGTACTCCCAAAGCCTTTGCAAAAGGTTTCTGGGGAGGGCAGCCTTATTCCGTCCTCCATGGTAGGACACTTTACCACGGCAGGCCAGCAGCTCATAGTCTTGAATCACTGCATGACAAAGCATGGCAGCGTATGGTCCCAGTGTTTGCTGGCATTCAAGCAACATCCATTCTTTATCTCACTGTGTTATCCTCAGGAGAGTGATATCATTCATGGTCACCTGGTTGAAATAGGGGAATTTTATTAAGGGGACATTCAGAGGTGGCCATTCCTGCTGGGCTGTTTGCCTGTGACTGAACAGAAACCATCCCCACTGTTAGGCACGCAGTGGGGGGAGGGGTATAGTGATCATCCCAGAGAATTGGGTGTGGGTGTGTGTGCAGGGGGGTAGGGGGGTTACTTGGGTTTGTGCTCCACATTAACCAGAAAACCAGAGCCCCTCCTTTTAAAGGGCCAACCCAAAGGGGGCTTGGTATGTGAAATGAGGGTGCTGCTGTTTGAAACCATTCCCACACGTTAAGAAGGTTAAAGAAGCCAAAAGACTGTGTTTTACCATATCTGCCTGCAAGCCGAATTCTGTTGCCCACCAGCCCTGCGTGTGTGATCTCTCACACCATACCGGCAGGCTCTTGATATAAGAGGCAAAATGCAACCTTCTAAAGAAACTACACATGCTATGTAATGTTAACAGCTTGCTTCACCATGAAAGAGTCTACCCATTGTTTTCCAAAATGTCTCTTTTTAAAGACTAATCTCCCTTTTTTCCCTCCCGCAGCTGCAAATGTTTCATCGCTCCACATATCTCCATCCCAGAGGCTATCAAAGATTAGAAGCCGAAAAAAAACGCACTCGCGATGAAATGTTCTCTGAGCTCATGCAGGCCTCCCATGGTGAAAGAGCCCAGCACAGTGAGTGGAGGGAGACAATGTCGGAGTCCAGGAAAGCACAAAATGAACGTGAGGACAAGAGGGACAAGCGAGAGGAGAGGAGGCATCAGCGTGATGAGAGGAGGCAGGATGCAATGCTGAGACTACTGAAGGATCAAACTGATATGCTCCGGCGTATGGTTGAGGTGCAGGAACGGCAGGAACACAGACCACTGCTGCAGCCCCTGTGTAACCAACTGCCCTCTTCCCCAAGTTCCATAGCCTCCTCACCCAGACGCCCAAGAACGCAGTGAGGGGCCTCCGAGCACCCAACCACTCCACCCCAGAGAGCTGCCCTATCAACAGAAAGCTGGCATTCAATAAGTTTTGAAGTGCAGTGTGGCCTTGTCCTTCCGTCCTCCTCTCCTCCACCACCCCACCTGGTACTTCGCTCCTTCCCCACCCCTCCCAGGCTACCGTGGCAGTTATCCCCCCATTTGTGTGACAAATTAATAAAGAATGCATGAATTTGAAACAACGACTTTATTGCCTATGCAAGCGGTGATCAAAGGTGGGGAAGGAAAGGGAGGGCGGCTGGCTTACAGGGAAGTAGAGTGAACCAAGGGGGCAGGTTTTCATCAAGGAGAAACTAACAGAACTGTCACACAGTAGCCTGGCCAGTCATGAAACTGGTTTTCAAAGCTTCTCTGATGTGCAGCGCGCCCTGCTGTGCTCTTCTAACCGCCCTGGTGTCTGGCTGCATGTAATCAGTGGCAAGGCGATTTGCCTCAACCTCCCACCCTGCCATAAACGTCTTCCCCTTACTCTCACAGAGAGTGTGGAGCACACAACAAGTAGCAATAACCATGGGAATATTGGTTTCACTGAGGTCTAACCGAGTCAGTAAACTGCGCCAGCGCACTCTTAAACATCCAAATGCACATTTTACCACCATTCTGCACTTGCTCAGCCTATGGTTGAACAGCTCTTGACTACTGTCCAGGGTGCCTGTGTATGGCTTCATGAGCCATGGCATTAAGGGGTAGGCTGGGTCCCCAAGGATAACTATAGGCATTTCAACATCCCCAACGGTTATTTTCTGGTCTGGAAAGCAAGTCCCTTCCCACAGACCAGAGTTCCTAAAGATGGGAGAGCCATGTACCTTTCCCGGCCATCCCACGTTGATGTTGATGAAACGTCCCTTGTGATCCACCAGTGCTTGCAGCATGCTTGAAAAGTACCCCTTTCGGTTTATGTACTGGCTGCCTTGTTGGTCCGGTCCCAAGTTAGACGGAACGCATATCCCTATCGCCCCACCACAGTTAGGGAATCCCATTGCAGCAAAGCTATCCACTATGACCTGCACAATTGCCAGAGTCACTACCCTTGATAGCAGCCGGTCAGTAATCAGGTTGGCTACTTGGATCACAGCAGCCCCCACAGTAGATTTGCCCACTCCAAATTGATTCCTGACTGACCGGTAGCTGTCTGGCGTTGCAAGCTTCCAGAGGGCTATCGCCACTCGCTTGTGAACTGTGAGAGCTGCTCTCATCTTGGTATTCTTGTGCTTCAGGGCAGGGAAAAGCAAGTCACAATTTTCCATGAAAGTGCCCTTACATATGTGAAAGTTTTGCAGCCATTGGGAATCATCCCAGACTTGCAACACTATGCGGTTCCACCAGTCTGTGCTTGTTTCCCAGGCCCAAAATCGGCATTCCACGGCATGAGCCTGCCCCATTGCCACCAGGATGGCCAAATTGCCGGGGCCTGTACTTTGAGAGAAGTCTGTATCCATGCCCTCCTCACTTACCTCACTTCGATGCCGTCGCCTACTCGCCTGCTTTTGCGGGTTCTGGTTCTGCATATATTGCTGTATAAAGCACGTGGTGTTTAGAGCAGTCACAACTACTGCAGTGATCTGAGTGGGCTCCATGCTTGCCGTGGTATGGCGTGAGCAGGAGAGCAGAATGCCAGCGGAAGCAGCGGGTGGATGACTATGCTAACAGCAATATGGCGCCGGCATGGAAAAAGGCGCGAAACGATTGTTGGCTGTTGCTTTCACGAAGGAAGGGGGGAGCAAGGGTGGCAAGGCTGGCAGCAGACTGCGCAGTACGACTGCTAGCCGTCGTCATCTCCTGGGTGCTCGCCAGCAGAGAGTGCAGTACGACTCCTAGCTGTCATTGTCTCCTTGGTGCTCGTGGTGCTGCTGGCTGGGAGAGCAGCCTGAGGCAGTGAACCCCACAAGCTGAATTCGTATCTGCCTAGGAGAGCCTGGTGGTTTGCCACCCGCAACTGGAAACTCGAGGATGAATAAACCTTTCTGCCAAAACAGTCCAACCTCCTTGAGTCTTTATTTTTCAGACTGAGGGTTGGTTGGCCCTGCCGCTCCCTGTGGTTGACCGACTTGACCACCAGGGAGTAGGGCGTTGCGTGGGTGTAGAGGTACTCGTGCCCCTTGGTGGGTACAAAGTACTTGCGTTCTGCCTTCTTTGAGATGGGGGCCAGGGAAGCCGGCACTCTGCCCGGTGCCGAAGATGACAGTACAGTGAACAGGGAGTCCAAGGACTCCTCCAGCTCCTCTGCCTGGAGGTGAAGGCTCGATGCCACCCATTTTAAAAGTTCTTGAAGTCTTCCGGCGGGGGGTGAGGGGGCGCGTGCTATCACCTCATCTGGGGAGGGCGAGGAAGCCAGTATAGTGCTCTGGATATCCGCCGGCACTAGAGGGTCCACCACTTGGTCGGTCTCTGGGCACAGTGCAGAGGACATATGTCCCACCAACCCTCTCCTCGGGGGCCTGGAGAGAGAGAGAGAGGCCAACAGCGTCTCTGAGGCTCTGGCTATCAAGCAGGTCCCCACTGGCCTGTGCCGGCCACTGGGCCCGGTGCCTCTGCACCTGCTGTGGCACAGACAGCCCCAGCTGCTTGGCCTGGCCCATGGAAGGGGTGTCGCCCACAGGACCGTGATCTCGACGCGGAGGACGAGTACTGCCTGTAGCTGCTGCTCCGCGATCTGCTCCAACGGGCGGACCCATGACGGCGTTGTGCCGGCGATCGGTTGCAGTAACCCCTGTGAGACGAGGGCCTCTGGCGATATCTGCCTTGGGCCCGTCAGTAATCGCTCCGTGGCGTGGAGTGGTGCCAGGAGTCCCGGTCAGACGGTACCCAACCAGATAGTCTGGTGGGAGTCAAGGATGAGCCATGTGGACTGCGTCCCGAATGGTCACTGGGCGGAGAACCGAATTGGGAACATTCCCACGACCGAGACAGGTGCCGCACCGGGGGCGACTGTGCAGAACCCAGTGGTGGCTTACCTCTGGAGTGGGGGACCGACACCGGCAGCGCTCCTGGTACTGGCATGGTCATGTCATCTCTGGCCGCCTGCAGGACCTCCAGTGTGGATGGCATCTGGACATCCGGGGAGGCCTGGTCCTATGTGGCTGGGCTACTCTGCTCAATGTGAGTTGGAGGCCTAGAGGTCGGAGGGGATCGAGGACTGCCCGACATGAGTCTAGTCTCTGCCCCGGTTTACCTCAGTGCTGCTGCGAAGAAGGCTCTTTCTTAGCCTTCTTATGCCCCATAGACGGGGAACGATGCCGACTAGTCAAAGGCACTGGGAGGTCACTACACACCGATGCCGCAGTGCCTGGTGCCGACTCGGAGCAGCGAACCGGAGCTGGGATCAGCACCGACTCCATGAGAATGGCCCGGAGCCTAATGTCTCTTTCTCTCTTAGTCAGAGGTTTAAATGACTTTCAAATTTTGCAACTATCACTGATATGGGTCTCACCTGAACAGTGTAGACAGTCAGTGTGGATCACTCCTTGGCACAGATCACCTAAAAGCGTCGCATGCCTTAAAACCCAGGGCGTGGGGCATGCCCCAGCCTGGGTACTCTAACTAAATGAACTAACTGTAACAGCTAACTAACTACAGGTACTAGCACTGAACGAACGAAAAAGTTCTGGGGATGAGCTACAGCAAAGCTGGAGCAGCACAGTTCCGATGCACCTTCACTCGGCAGCAAGAAGGAACTGAGAGTGGGGGAAGCACGCAGCTCCCCTTATACCGCACCATGGAAGCGCCACTCCAGAGGTCGCTGGGATGCTCCCCTACAGGTACTGCTGGGGGAAAACCTTCTGGCACCGGTGCACGTGGCGAGCACGCACACCTATTGTGGAATACACGAGTAATCACTCGAAGAACACCACACCACTAATAGCCTTTAATGAGATGTGCAAATTACAAGCCACTCTAAATCAACGATTACTTCAGAGACCGGAATTTAAAATGATATCAGAATGACTAGATAAAAACAACAACAACTAAAAACATCTACCTTGGCTGGCACTTGGACTATTTATCATGAACTCTCACACAACTCATTTACTGAGCTAAGGGGCGATAGGAAGTTTTTGTTAGGAAACCCTCTTGTTGTGTGAAACTACTAATTTTAGTGTTGGTAACAAACCAAACCAGCAGTATTTTGTCCTAATGTGTTTTTGGCCCACTAAACTTCCATAGAAACTCTAAATTAAACTCTTTGCTATCTCTGGATAGCCACAATGTGTTTTTTCAAACTGAGTTTTCTGGTTTCACAATGAAACATTTGATAGTCACATGACCTGTCTCCTGGGTCCCCTAAAAATGAAACTAACCAGACGACCAGCCTTTCCCAAACTGTGTTCCGCGGAACACTGGTATTCCACACCATGTGAATAGGTGTTCCATGAAAAAAATCTAGAATTTAATTTTGACTCTTGCACTTGATTTTTGTACTACTTTATACACGCTTTCCAGTTAGAAATTGTTAGTTCAAATTATTTTAAATTTGTATTTTTGCTTTGTTTTATAAAATAAAATATATTTGAGCATAAATAACGCAATTTTTAATTTGAAAACCAAACGACTACAAAATAATATAAGTGTTCAGTGGCCAAAAAAGTTTGGGAAATGCTGCAATAGGCAATGAAGGGAGCTGAGTGAAACTCACTGATTCTTTTGAACCCATTTAGTCTCCTATCAAATTTGCTCAGTTGCCAGTTTAGAGCACATTTCCCCACCCCTGAAATACCAGCACCGCAAGCTCAGCCTGAAAAGTAATCAGGATTCTTTCTGCTTCAGATATAAACAGCAGTAAGGATTCTGGAACTGAAATTTAGCTGGCAGTTCAATTGATGAGGAAGAATGGAAGTGGTCTTTGCACAGCTGCAGTGGTGAGAGTAGTAAAAATAAAATACTGATCACATAAGGTTCACAGACTAACAAGGAGTATGTGAGCAATACTAACATGCCTTTTTATTTTATTTGTTTATTTAAGGAATAGAGCTATATTTTGACTGAAGAACTCAAAGTGAGCAATTGTGTCTCAGCATCTAACTCCCCTCTCCGAACATGAAACTGGTCTTGGGAACAACCATCTTGCCTGACAAATCAGAACAGCATTTAAAACTCAACTTCACATTACAGATGAACTTCCAGTAACGAAGCCAGACTTTCACAAACACTATTTTTACATGTTCTCCCATCAAGAATGCCAAGCAGCAGAATACCCCTTTATTAATAGTGCTGTATGAGTTATCAGCATTATCAACTGTTAGAGAGTATTTCCTTTTCAAAATGTTAATCCAAGTTACCAAAAATAAAAGTCATTCTACATTTATCCACCACCCTGACAGAAGCATTCAGAACCCAAGTATGACTTAAATGAGGCTTTAGGGTGAAATTATTGAAAGCAGACAACATCTATCCAACAGAGTAATTAAAATGATGTTAATTGAAGCACAGTTTAAACCCCAGTGAATACACTATGCTTATTGAGTCCAACACACACATGCTCATATTAAGCTTGTAATCAGAAATGTACATTCGGCAAAATATTTCAGTGTGAGAGATTCAACAAAAAGGCAACTGATAAGCCTGTCTCAAAGGCAAACAAACATTTTTTTTCTGTAAAGTGAAGAAAGTGTCCAATGTCTCAAACTCCGCTGAAGTTAATATTTAGAATCCTTACCTTATAAAGTCTCAGCTGGAAATAAACACACAAATACTGCAGGTGTACACAATCTAATCTACCTACCCAAAGGTGGCGCTAACCGCAATAAGAAAAGGAGGACTTGTGGCAAATTTGTTAGTCTCTAAAGGTGCCACAAGTCCTCCTTTTCTTTTTGCAGATGCAGACTAACACGGCTGCTACTCTGCTAACTGCAATGATGCTGGTACTTGTATCCTAGATAGTTGGTCCAGATGTAAACAGAAGAATGTTCTATATTGCCATTTTAGAGGTTTAAGCCCCACCAACTGAAGGCAATGTGGAAATGCAGATGGAATTATATTGTAGATCAAAAAATCGAAGATCAAACTGTTACAGCAATACACATCCTTTTAAAACTATACAGCAGTCAGATCAGAGTTCAGATTTGGGCAATTTTACTTTGCCCCAAGTTGCAGAACTATGTTCCCTAGAGCAGAAGATTATTTTAATTAAAGAGATGTGTTATATTTTATAGAAATGTCAGGTTCAAAGAATATAAACAAATCTATAAATCCAAAGTGTAAGAATTACAGGTCAAATCCTGCTTTGACTCATATACAATAGAACCTCAGAGTTACGAACTGACCAGTCAACCACACACCTCATTTGGAACCGGAAGTACACAATCAGGCTGCAGCAGAGACCGGGGGGGGAGGAGGGGGTGCAGAGCAAGTACAGTACAGTACTGTGTTAAAAGTAAAATACTAAAAAAAATAAAGTTTAAAAAAAGATTTGACAAGGTAAGGAAACTGTTTCTGTGCTCGTTTCATTTAAATTAAGATGGTTAAAAGCAGCATTTTTCTTCTGCACAAGTTTCAAAGCTGTATTAAATCGATGTCCCGTTGTAAACTTTGAAAAGAACAGCCATAACATTTTGTTCAGAGTTACGAACATTTTAGAGTTACAAACAACCTCCATTCCCGAGGTGATCATAACTCTTAGGTTCTACTAAATAACCCCCACTGAAACTCCCACTGGATTCCAATTGGATTGCCTTCGGTATACATCACGGCAAGATTGGAATCTGGTCACATTAGCAAGGAAATACAAACTAAATTCAGCTAGCACTCGCTGGCATGGCAGCATGCACCCTACTTTTGAAACGACTCCCCTTTCCCAGCATACTCCACTCTGATAGAAGTGTTTTTAATCCCCCACATCATGACACGCCAGGATCTCAGTTTGTCAATACTACCTGTGTACACCCAGAAACAAAAGGAAAAAGCACAAGCCTTTAAGTATAATAAAAGCTAACAAAAAAAATTTAGAGCTGGGGGAAAGTTTAAGGACAAAACATTTTTTCATCAAACACGCACAGATGTGTTGACCAAAACATTTAAAGAATTTGACAAATTGTTTCTGTAAAAAAAAAAAAAATCTGAAAAATAAAATATTTTGTTTCAACCTTTTCAAAACAAAATGTTTTAACTTTTTCATTTGAAACGTACTTCAAATTTTTTAATAAAATCTAAAAAAAGAGGCTAAACTACAAAAACGCGTCCTTCCGGGTCAAACAAAATGTTATAATTTTTTACTTTTTCTTTTTGGTTTGGGCACCGAAGCCCGGGGGGAGGGGGGGACACGAGAGGAGAGATGTGTATATCTACACAGCTCTACTTACAATACCTGGGCCCAACCCTATGGTCCTACAGAGATCAATGGGGAAGGACTGCAAAATGGAAATTAAAAATAATATGAAAAAGTAATATCAAGGAGTTTATTTTTTAAAGAATGAAAGTGAAGTCAATTCAATCTATTCATTTTCTATTTCTAAAATCCCTCTAATCGTTTGGAAACTATCCCTCTTTAATATAGGCTGTTTAAACATTGGTCAACCACAATATTTATTTTCAAAAAGTTGTTCTTAAAAAACTGTAAAAAGCTTATAAATATATTTTCCATTGCTCACATTTCCTGCAGCAATAGCAGTGGATTGATCTCTTGTTCAAAGAAAAAAACTTGGCACTCTAAAAGCTCACCAGAACCTTATAATAATATCCTGATTTATGTTGCAAGAAATTATTATTATAAAATACTGGTAGCCAAGCAGCCAAATCCTTAAGTCAGGCAAACTCCGTCTGCTTCAAATGGGAGTTCTGCCTAAGTGAAAACTTAACAACTTCAGGATTTGGCCAAATGATGCACAAAAATGCTTCGGAGATCCTTTGATAGAATACGTGACAGAAGTTCAAAGGGTTTAATGCTCATTAAGTAAGTCTCACAGCACCCCTATGAGGTAGGTAGAATGGCTGGCTCAGTGATTGATCATGGCAAACACAGCCTTTCAACTCCAGTTCACTGGTTCAAATCCTGAAAACGTTCAGAGGGTCTGAAAGTTCATAGTTAACAGTCTTGCTTCTAATACTCAGGTTAGCAGAGACCCCATAACAATAGGCACCACTGACAAATGGGGAAACTGAGGTGCAGACCAAGAGTTGCCTCAGGCCTCCCCAGGAAGTCTGTGTTTTGTAAATGCATTTCAGCATCCAGTGGCCGTGGGACTAATTTACTCCGGGGCTCAACATATTTCCCTGACAAGTACTATGCCAACAACTGAGTCTACTAGCATTGGTAGAAAATACCTGTACTAGCATAGCCCCTCAAACCCATGTTTCTATAGGATCACATCCTCACTCCTCCAAAATAAACCAACCCTTTCCCCATCTCCACTCACCTCCCTTGGAGGCCCCCACACTCTGAATTAAAGCTTCCCACCTAACAGATTGCAAGGCAGCCCCTTCTTCAAATTAAAACAATGAATATTGGTGTTGCCCAGGCTTAGTTTATTGGGGGTGGCACTAATTATTTAAATTTGTGGGTGTCCAGCATTACTCAGTGGACAGTTGCACATTAATAGTGTGCAGCCTCCACAATCAGAATATGCTGTATCCCCAGTAAGTTAGTGCTGGGGAGCCCCCTTTTCCTACAAGACATTTTATGCTGGGCCATATCCCTATGCAGGGCTCTATTGCTGCTGCTAGTCCATTTGCTCTGCTCTCGCACAGAAAGCTGTTGGTCTCCTCTCTTATTCCCAAAGAGAAGTAGTTTGGAGCTTCCTCTGCTCCTTGGCTTCCTCTCCTTTGTAAACAGAAGCAGCTCTATCCATTCTGCTGACTGCCTTGCCTTCCCTTCCCTTCCCTTCCCCTCCCCTCCTCAATAACACTAGCCATGGCTTTTCCACCCCTCCTCTCCAAGGAAAGAGCCAATGACTTTCCAGCCCTAAGATACCCATTCACTGTGGGCAAGTGGGTTTTGCAAGTGTTTTATATACTCTCGCACCAGAACTCTTGGAGTGGAAGAGCTGTTCACCTCTCTCTTTCTAATCATTAGCTCAGAAACAATGGGCAGTAATAAGTGGCTCTTAATCCTACATGTGAATTAGTTTCAGTTTCCCCTGCGGATCCCAGGAAGAAGTTAGGAGAACACTGTTCCCCAAAAGACATAGGACCCTGTGATAGGTCTCAATCCCTCCAAAAACTCCAAAGGTAGGAGGAGACTCGGGTCTGCGGAGAATGCACTCATACCCAATGACAAATGAATTTCCATGGACTGGAGTGCTACCAATCCCCATTTGAGCCTAACAGCAAAGTGGGTTTGAAAAATGCTCTACTAAAGGAGACATTTGTCTTCTGTTGAGGTAACACCCAAGAACTACGAAGTTATATCTTATCAAACACATGAGTCAGCAACAAATATTAGTGCCAGGTGTATACATTCTGGGAATGGTATAAACATATTTTGCAATCTACTTGCTAACAGCTTTAGCTATGAGTGGCAATCCATGTAACTCATGAAAACCAAAATACATACAACACTCCTTACCCCTTAAAGACATATTCAAATATAATATAATATATCTATTTTTACCTGCAGTCATCAAAGGTTGATCCAGGAGATGAAAGTGCAAGACGCTTGCGTAACTCATCCCTCTCACGTGTAACCTGGCGGAGCTGGAATAAAATAGTCTCTAGTTTCTCATTCATCTGCCTTGTGTCTAAGACAGGTGGTGGAGATGATGCTTTGCCTGTCGTACCTAATAAGAATATAAATATTTGGATTAGATTGTCAGATAACTTCTCAAGACTTGAACGAATAATATATTTTCATTATAATTAGCCAGGCTAAATGGATAAAAACCATGCATAAGAATTTTGTTTAAAAAAAAAAAAACACCCAAGCTGCAGTCCTGTATGCTGCCTCATGAGGCTCCAATGAATTCACTCAGACTGTGACAGGGTGCAGCGATCTGACAATGCAGACTGGTTTGCAAGATCGAAGCCCTTACATACTTGTCAACCGAGTCAAGGTGCTAGAAGTGGAAGACATTTTATGAGAAATAAGTATCAGCAAATAGAGAGGCCTTTGTCTACACTGGATATTTGTCTCAATTACAGACATTGGTTGCCAGCTGCTACTGTGGCTTCAGTGTTGCAAATCCCTACTATGGGCAAAGCTGTTATTGACAATGGTGGAGCTTATTGCATGGATGAAACTGGAATAAGATCCATCAGTGCACGAAACAGCTTTGCTAGTCTACACCAGGAACAACAATGCAGCTGCTCCAGAATTCCGCCCCTCTTCCCCCAACACACACACACTTAACCTAACTATATACATTCACTGTTTTGCAAAGTATTACAATTGACTCTTTTTAAAATAACTTGACATTTAGTTAACTATTTGCCACCACAGATGATGCAGGATAAGCCCAGAATAAAACATGAAAAGCCTGAGACATTTTAAGACAGTCTCTCAAGCTTCACTAAATCAGCTGCCAGGATAGAATCCATGCCCAAACATTGTGGATCAAGATGGTACAAAAATTCATGAAGACATTAAATATCATGTAACAGCTTTGACATTCAAAAATAATCTGGAATGTAATACCTGTAATGAATGGCAAAACAATTCAATACCCCTTGACACATCACAACAGATCAATCCATTACATTTGAAATATGCCTTTTAAAAAAAAAAAATCAAAGGTACATATGAAAAGCATCTTGCATTACATTTTGAATATTATTTTCTAAAATGAGTTAATCACATTTATCAAGCTGAATTACACAACAGTCTCCTGAATGGGTTGTCACACATGAGGTTTATGTGGCTGAATCACTGTTTTTTAAATTTCAGCAGTGACTGATGGTGCACATTCCCTCAGACAGCTATAAACATCCATTCATCAGGTCACTGTAAGAAGAGGTTAACTTCCAGCCAAGACTTGTTAATTTGAAGTATTTTGTTTCAAAACATCCTGGCATTAAATCCAGTTGTAATTTTAGCTCTGCCAGCTAACTGTCAGATTCTAATCTTAGATGCAGGTCACAGAACAGAAGTTATAATCTAGATCTATGCTGAGATTTGTAATTCTGTAATTTTCTAATGCGGTTTTCCACAAGAAAAACAAAAACTGACAATTTGCCTGAGGTATAATTTTTTAAAACAACAACATAAAGATGAAGGATTTTAAAGTGAAGCCTTGTTAAGACGTGATTTTATTATAATCACACCTGCTTTCATCTAAGGCCCTCAAAGCACACTAACAAGGTAGATAGTTATCTCTATTTTAGGACAGGCAACCTGAGGCACAAGGATAGGTAACCTGAGGTGCAAAAACTTCAAAAATGCTACTGATTTTGGGTGCATTACTTGAGACATTAGATTTCCAAATTTTCAGAATTAACCACACAATTTCAAATGAATCAACTGACTCCCAGTACTTCTGAAAATTAAGCCCTACGTCTCTCAAATAAGGCGCACAAAAACTGAGGTAAGCAAAATCAACGGCAATTTGAAAATGTTGGTTTAGGTCAGTGGTTTTCAAACTGTGGTTCGCAGTGGGTCGTGGTGGATCTAGTCAGCAGTAAGGCAGTGGGTCATGGCAGATCTTGTCAGTATCGCCAACTGTGCCATTTAAAGTCCCGTCAGCAGTGCTGCCTGGCTAAGGCAGGTTAATCCAGCAGCAGGTCCACCTCCTAGGTGAGGACAGCTCCACATGCTTCCCCTGCCCCGAGAACCGGCTCCATACTCCCACTGGCCAGGAACCAGCCAATGGGAGCTAGGGGGGCAGTGCCTGTGGGCAAGAGGTGTGCAGAGATGCTTGCGCGCCTCCATCTAAGAGCCAGACCTGCTGCTGGCCGCTTCCAGGATGCAGCGCAGTCCACAGTGCCAGGACAGGCAGGAAGCCTGCCTTAGCACCCCCACTGCACCGCTGATGGGGAGCTGTCTGAGGTAAACCCATGACCCTATCCCCTGCCCCAGCTCTGAGCACCCCCCCAAACCCAAAGCCCCGGCCTCCATCCCAAACCCCTCATCACCAGCCCTACCCAAGAACCTGCACCCCCAGCTGAGTCCTGACCCCCTCCTGCACCCCAACCCCCTGCCCCAACCCTGAGCCCCCTCCTGCACCCCAAGCCCCTCACCTCCAGCCCCACCGCAGAGCCTGCACTTCCTGTCCAGAGCCCTGCACCCCAACCCCCTGCCCAGAGCCCCCTCCCATACCCTGAGCCCCTCATTCCCGCCCCCACCCTGCAGCCCTCACTCCCACACCCTAACCCTCTATCCAGACCCTGAGCCCCTCCCACACCCCAAACCCCCATCCCCAGCTCCGTTGGGTCGCAGGCATCAACAATTTTCTTCAACTGTGGCGCCAGAAAAAAAAGTTTGAAAACCACTGGCTTGGTGACTTACCCAACACAACATAAGAAACAGTTGAGAGCAGAATCAATACAGGCTTATACATAAAGAACAATCCCTTTTGGTGTTCAGTAAGAAAGCCTGTGCCTACCACAAGATAAACCATTACTTTTAAAAAAAAGTAAGAAGAAATCCAATGCACAGTAGGGTTTTGCTAGGTTAGAGATAATAAGAGGCAGATGTGTTTGGCTCTACATGAACCCACTGTGTCTTCTTTCTCTGATATTTTTAGGTCAGAGAGGCTACATATTCTAAGCCAGGGGTTCTCAAATTTCATTGCACTGCAACCCCCTTCTGAAAACAAAAATTACTACATGACCCCAAAAGGGGGGACCGAAGCCTGAGCCCTGCCACCCTGAGCTGGGGAGAGCCAAAGCCAAAGCCCGAACCCCACTGCCCTGGGCGGGGGGACCAAAGCCAAAACCAATGGCTTCAGTCCCAGGCAGGGGGTCTGTAACCGCTACCCAGGGCTGAAGTCCTCAGGCTTCAGCTTTGGCCCTAAAAGGTGGGGCTCGGGCTTCCGCCTCGGGCCCCAACAAATCTAAGCCAGCCTTGACAACCCCTGTAAAACATGATCATGTCCCACCTTGGGGTTCCAGCCCACAGTTTGAGAACTGCTGCCCTAGGCAAATGGACTGAACTGAATGCATGTCATTGTGGCCCATATTCCTATACTGCTAGGACTTCACCCATTGTCCCTGTGTATTGAGTATCTGATCCCCTTGTCTTTGATTACCAAACAGCTACGTCATGGGGAGTGGCAAAACAAGTAATATGCAAGTAACCGCTACAGAGGTCATTCCAACTAGGTTTTTAAAATATTGTAATAAACCAGTCAACTAATTTCATTGGACTGTGAACTCCCTGAGGTAGAGATCACCCTTCTGCTCTGTGGCGCAGATAGAGAAAGGTACCTAAATACATGTGTGACTTTACTACAGTGTGACAATTTACGCTTTGAGTTACGCATGCAGAAGGAACTTCCTGGATCAGGGCCTATGTTTGTACAGCACCTTGCTCAATCAGGTTCCTGTTATTGCTGATGTGTCTAGATGTTAATGCCGCTGCATGTTTATTAATATACGGCTAGTTCTTCAGTCTAAATATTTCAGGTAACGGTTTAGTATTATCACAACAAAAATGGAAGAACTAGTAACCATGAGAACTGTTCTGAAGTCAATCTAGGGCAGAAACAGATAGTCTAATGAGCATTCAGTTTAGGGGTATCTTCAACCTGATTTGCCAATGAGCTCCTTCACGTCCCTACCTCAACCCATAAGGTTTCCCCGATTCCTCTTCAATAAATTCACACGTCACCACTGAGTAAAATTAACGCCCATCTCCTTGAGATGGTTTTTCCAATCCGATGGAAAGTTCAGCATCATTTTGGTGAAGATAACTATTCATACACAATATTTTTTTTACTGGACCAACTTCTGTTGGTGGAAGGTGCAAGTGTCCAAGCTAAACAGAGCTCTACCTAAAAAGCTTGTACTATCCACCAGCAAAAGTTGGTCCAATAAAAGATATTATCTCACCAACCTTCTCTCTCATATCCTGGGACCAACACGGCTACACCAATATTGCAAACATGTATAAAGTAACAGTTGTAAACTGCATGCACACTGATGATGTGTAATACAAAGAAATGGTGGGGAACAGTATTTCAAGTTGGTGGTTTGCTTTAACTAGCAGCGGATACATAAAATGATCTAGATGGGATAAACAGAGATAAGTAGGAAAGGAGGAAAAAAAAGATCCGGAACTATTTCTTCTTTGTAATTATGTGGACATACGCTGAGAAGCAGCACTGTTTAATGGATAAGCACAGACCTAGAACAAACCTGCATTCTAATCCCATGCTACTGACTTGCTGCATGGTTTTTAGGCAACTCACGCTTTCTACAGCAGTCTACGTATCTGTCTCCACACTTGCACTGGAATATTAGAAGATCTATGGGAACTGTAACAATAATAACGTGACGGTCCTTGAACTGCTTGGTGACAAATGCTTACTCCAGAGGCGAAAAAAGGGAAAACCTGAGTGCTTGATGTTGATGAAAAGCCTGTTGGTCAAGAACAGTCCATTGTTGAGTAAACATTAACCCCTCTCCTACTTCAACAGCCAATTTTTGCTTGGGATATCAACTGTGTAATCTCTGAGCAAGCCCAGGAAGACTGCTCTGGGGACTTAAGCATATGAGATGTTGAGTTCTCTATTTCTTCACCTCATTTTTCTTGCCCCCTTTGTGACACAGCAATCAATGTCCCTGTGCCAGTCTCCTTTGACTAGAAGAATGTCCTTGTGCAGAGTCAAAAATCTAAGCCAAGGAACACAAGTTTCATCTAAGTAATGTGGTATAGTACCTAGCCTTATATGACAAGTTCTCATGATATGCAGCCTCAAAATTGGAAAGCAATTACTAATTTAGTAATTGGTCACTTCTACAAATACCTTCAGAATAAGAGTTTTGATCTCAGTGTTTTAAAATTAAATATACAGAATAAAACTATCCTGTTTTTCACATGGCTCAAATAACATCATTAATTTTGTCACAAGTATTTATAAAATAAAGGAAAAATGATCATAATGGAAAATCTAGATCAAAAATATGTATGCCCTTTGCCTTGGGTAAATGCATATTTATAATGCATACATCCCCTCCCATCCCTACAAAGTAGTAAAAAAACAAACACACACACACACACACACACACACACACCCACCCCTTGTATTTGCCCAATTTACTAACAACTTTACATTTTCAATAATGCTACGAGACCTTTTGTAGTATTATGTGTGACTTGTATATACTTCAAAATAACTCAAGTAAGCCTATAGCTCATAAGAAAAATTCAATACTCTTAATTTCCCTTAAAGGGAACTTTTCTAGCTGAATGCTAAATGTCTTGTATTTCATCCGACATCCTGACGTACTGTAAGGAAAGTGACCTGTGCTTACTGGTCTGTATTCTTTTTCCACCTGGCTGCACGCTTTACACAACAGTGTTTCCTTTCTGTACTTTAGGCAATCAAATTGGTTTTAACATGCACAAGTTTAAAGGCTAAAGCTCTATTATCTAAATAATGTTGCCTTTCAGTAACTTACCTGCTTTTTCAGATTAACCAGATTTGTCAAAAAATATTTATACAATTGCTGCCAAGTGCAACTTGTTTGTCTGCTTACATAAGCCTCACATCTAGCCTCAAGAACCAATGAATATGCTGGTCACCTTTTTTGGCCTATCTCCAGGTAAACTGTATTCCATTCTTACCACTGAAATAGCCATATTGTTCTACTAGGGAATAGTTTGTAAGCAAAATTAATTTTGCTTACGTTATACTACATACATAAAATCTACGTGACACATGAACACTAACACCATCAACATTACATTTTCACAAAACAATCACTCCATATCTGACCTTTCAGTCCTCATCCTCAAAGGAAACCTGCACAACACCTTCAAAAGATGAGCCTGGGAGCTTAAAAGCATAAATTTGTTAGAGACTAAAAATCATGGACTCAGTAAAGACACTGCTGTAATGAGCCATAAATCCAGTCTATCACCCACTTCATCCTACAACTGCAAACATAGCAACTGCACACTTCACATGTTAACATGTGAACTCCTTATGCTAAACAAACTGTTCCACCTTTTATTTAGTTGCGACACCCAAAGAACTCTGTGAATGAGACAAGCTTTCGAGCTTACAAACAGAAGTCGGTCCAATAAAAGATATTACCTCACCCACCTTTTAACATTAATATTTGAGCAGGAAAAGCAAAATTCAGATTTTGCAGGGTATCCTTCATAAATTCTTTTACAAAGAGTTGAAGTACTCACACTGTAAGTAATTAGACATCAAATGTTTGAGTTTACAAAAATCTGCAAAAATCCTTTCCTTTTACATGCAGAACATACAATCCCCAATGATTGATCAAATGACAGTAGTGCATGCTGACCTCAGAACTTTGCTCAAAGTTAGCTCCATAGATTGCATACTTTGATATTTCCTAAAATGACAATCTCTGATCACAGTTTTTAAACAAAAAAGAGGCCAACTGCATGAGTGAAGGATTGGAAAACAAACTGGCCAAGAAACGCCAGTCCTGGATAATTTTGCAGTGCAATTCTGAATGTAATTGATGGGTGAGGAAGAGTAAATCTAAGTGTTCCTGAAAATATATCAACTTATTACAAAATAGGACAAACCAGTCATTCACTCTATGGAGGTTACCTATCTGTATGGCATATTTGTGATATCACGAGGGACTGTGTGATCTAGCTAAAATATAATCTGAGGTCATCTAACAGAATGCACACTTCAGGTTTTACCACAAATTTATTATAAACAAGTGCCAGCTGTTACATGCAGATACCAAAACAAAAACAAAACAAAAAGCCTATTCAGCAAGTTTTACAAATGCTGTGCATCCTCTACTACCTGAATAACCACCAGGGGAACGCAGAATATCAGAATATTCTTATGGTCCTATGAATTATGACTTAGAACATTTCAAAGATTCTTGCCAAATGAAGACAAAAGACAAGAATCAGAAGTTATTAGTAGCCATTTATTTGTATAGTATTTGTTTTAAGAAAATGTTTACAACAAAACAGCAGTTCACTTCAGCAAGAGCGAAAGGAAACTCGGACCATATCCTAAAGACAAAGGACCATTTGAATGCATATATTAGTAGTAGTATAACAAGATGACAGCAGGCAAGCTGTGAGAAATATTCCAATAGAAAACTACTTTGAAGGTAAAGTAAAACATTATTAGTGGCAAGCAACAGTCCGTTAAAAAAAGTGAAAGTAAAAGGTACAATATTGAACTGTAGAGGCCATTTACTGTGACAGGCAGACCATAATGAGCTGTGAAAACAAGGAGGATCACGTAGTTTATGCACAAGACAAAAGAATGTGTGGCACCTGCGTGCTTGTAATGCACAGTGCAATGAACCAACATTACCATTGTGTAAAAAATTCCTTTAAACTCAACTGAAAATAACTAAACTTAACATTTCTGAAAAGCTAAAGGAGGGAGGGGAGGGGCTTTGGAAAGATCCATGCAAAGATAAACACTGTCTAAGCTCACTGACCTCATGCCCACAAAGGCCACGATGAAGAAATAGATCTGTCAGTCAGTCCAGAAAGAATTCCTAGATCCTTGCTAGCTATAATAAGCGGAGTAGAAGCAGGCTGTTTTGGAATGTGTGCAGCTGAAACTGGTGCTTCTGATTCTGTGGGATCTGACCGAAGGGGAAGACAATGCATGGCATTTTCCTGACCCTACAGCCCTGACCATGGGAAAGAAGCAGAGCACATACATAGATATCCCATACGAATTCAAGACCAAAGAGAATCAGTGATTCCTTTTGTAAAGTCTTTGAAACAGGGAGCCATAAAGCAAGAAAGCCCTGGGCACTAAGATAGATTCATCTACAAGAAAACAGCTGACAGCAAGAACGGTCACTAGGCATGTGAATAGTCAAGCTGACGGAGAAGTCTGGGGGAAAGAACTCTTCCAGAAACAACACTAAAGGTGAAAAAGATGGAGACACAAAGACCTTGGATCACTTGCCTTTATTCAAACCAAGGTAGAGAAGTTCTGTCTAGACCTGCAGATTAGACTTTCAGGGACACCAATGATGAGCTGCCAGAGGACACCAAGATACTAAATACGAGAAAGGGAAATGGAGGAACCAGAAAGGGATGAGCAGGGATCCTCGTTTTCCAGGATACAAAAACAAAAATCTACATTTTTCTGTAAATAAAATGAAACGCTGTTTCCCGCAGCTCCCATTGGCCTGGAACAGCGAACTGCACAGGGTCAACATCAGCAAAATGTCTCGCAGCCCGCAATCAGATTACCCTGATGGGCCGCATGCAGCCCACAGGCCGCAGATTGCCCACCACTACTCTATACGCTGGAAGTAGGTTATTGAAGTAGTGTTTTGCAATATAAATTTAAAGCGCATTCAAAAAAAAATCAGCCACAAGAGGGAAAGGTTGCGTGCATTGAGTAAGTGACACTGGTATTTTCAGTAACATTTAGTTAATAGTTAATATGGTTTTTATTTTTTCACAAAATGTAAAAATTAAACATCTGTAAAAACTAAATTCTGCATTTTTCCGTGGCAAATGAATTTCTAGGATCCCTGGTGATGAGACACCAATACTGATTGGAGTATGTTCTGAGACATACACTACAGACATAGATCTGAAATTAATGGGAATATACAAGGGGATAATTGGCACTCAAGGTACTACTTATGTGACAGGCCAAGGCAACTGAATCTGGCCTTTAAGGAACACAGTGGGAATGAGGCCAAGAAATAGAGAACTCATCCCAGAGAGGTCACAATGGTCTGTGACACAGTAGAGATCAAAACACTCCTAGGAGGCTGGGGGAACAGTGTTATTATACAAGTTAAAAAACACTTTTCGGTAAATTAGCCAAGTACCAGAGTGAAAGGCCAACAACCTGATGTTATTGTATTTGGCTATATAAGAAGTATTCTGATGTGGTATACTGTTAGCTTTCTTAATGACTAAATGGTTTCCCCATTCATTTGTGGGCTTTCAACAAGTAATGTAAATTTTAATACATGTTGACAAAGGAGCAAGTGACAAACGTGAGATAGCTTTACCAAATGTACATTTTGTCCTTGTGTTGCCATAAAAGAAAAAGATTCCCAGGGGCTGACCTGGAGAAAGAATGAGGATAGTTATTCTAAAAGCCAGAAACAAAGAACGTTTGCCCTTGATTGAAAAAACAAGTCTTGCAAAGCATGTTTATGGATCTGTTAGCACTAAATGTTCCAATGGATATACACTGGACCCTCACTAGAAAGCGCATCTATATACCGCCAATTCACATGTAACGCGGTCACGGCCATGGATCCCAAATTTAATTACTTTAATTGCAATACATTTTAACGCAGTCCCCGCGTTAATGCGGTACCGCGCATGGATCCCAAATCCCGTGTTCTAGCGAGGGTCCGGTGTAGAAACAAGTCACTCTACTATGCACAGATATAGAAATATTGAGGAAATAAAGTGAAATGAAATTGATTAAAAGATCACTGTTAAAAATAATGCATATAAGAACATAAGTAAGTTGGACACTGATAAATGTAGACTAAGATTGTGAAAAATAAATTATCTGATCTTTATTGGAAATAAAGTATTTATTACTTTGGAGTAACTAAGATTTAAGGGCCCAAAATTAAGCAGCCTCAATGAAAGACTCTCTCAAAGCACATCCTGTGGCAGGCTGGTTAAGTCCACAAAATGGTGGGCAGGGTAGCACTCACGATGGGAATCATGTAGTTTGGACAAGCCTGGTATCAGAAGGGAAAAGTCTTAAAATCATAGTGCCAGTCGTGGTGGTGGTGGTTGTTACAGAGTGGAATGACAATCGTGCTGAGAAAAGCCAGTACAATAAAGAGTGAGGAGAGAGGCACCTGTGGCCAAGGGAAATGGAGCCAGTTGTGAAGAAATTAGAGAATGTGAGCAATATAATGGAATGTAATTAATTGATAGATAAGGATGGCCACACAACAGGAAATGGAATAAAGGAACTGTGACACTATAGACAAGTCAGCATTCAAGATAAAGGAAGGAAGCAAAGATTTAAAATTTTATTAAAGCTAATGTTAAAAAAATTATATAATACATAGGTTGAGAAAAGAGTGTCTGTACATCTGCGTATAGTGCTTAGTTTATCCACAAACAGAGAGTTTGTTTTTGAAAGTCAGATGATGCATAATCAGCAATAACCCAAATTTAGGTCAATAGATTTAACAATACAATTTAGATATTAGAATCTGAATACTCAGGTACATCACTCATGAAAAGTTGTGCAGAGCAAAATATATGTGGAAAGCAAAATATATCAATGAGTGGAGATTGTCCATCAGTAATTGAGAATTAGGTAGGTTGTCCATTTAGAAAATACAATCCATGAGGAAAGTATGTGTTACTTTGACTGCTACTACATCAAGAAGGAATGACAAGGGACCCAGTGGAAGAGTGACAAGGTCAAAGTTGGCATACCATGTAAAGAAAATCTGAAAATAGGAAGAAATGGAGTTAAAAGCATGGGAGAATGTGTTTAATGCCATCATGTTAGAGTTTATTTTTATTCAGAAATCTCTTAAAATACTTACCAGCAGATTATCCTCAGAGTCAGTCACTGCCCTCTCTCTGTACATGAAATGCTGACTTATGTTAACTGGAGCTTCCATACAATGCTATGAAGAGGAGGAAACCAATCTCTCTACGCCCTGAAATACAGCCAAGATAACAGAGCTAGAGGCAGGTTCTGTAGCTATAGCAGGGTAGAATAGAGGAGGGCAGAGGGAAAGAGTGCCGGGCAAGTAAGTTATTGAAGAGTGTAAGGAGTCATAGGCCAGTGACCAGATAAGTCTTGAGACATAATGTGAACTGTCAGAGTTAATTAAGAATGACTATTTCAGAGGGTGTGGGGAGGGCAAAAGATCTACTCTATTTTGGAGAGACAGAAAGACATCTATTTTGGAAAAAGACTGAGAACAAAGTAGAGACTAAAAAGAGGAAAAGTGGGAAGAGAGAGAGTCTGATTATCAGAAGACAAGAAGCCAGTGAAAAATGGAAAACAGAGACACCGTGCTTCTGTTTCCAGAACAGAGAAAGAAGATACAACAGTGGTGGTTTAAAAGTAATGCATCTCAGAACAGGTAATATTTTGACAATGCAGATAGCACAATATAACATCTGATAAGGAGACACGCATATCATAGTATTCCAGGGAGCTACTACAAAGACAGGTTCTGGAATTCCACCTTAAAAAACAAACAAAAAAAACCCCACAACAACTTTGTTAAACCCCATAATTATGGGGGTTATCAAGGCTAGTTGGGGCAGAGGGAGTCCCTTTTGGCCACAGATGTGGTTGCTTCACGTTCTTTTGAATGCACCCCTTTCCTCCTACTTCCAGGTCCAGAATGGTAGCTATTGGGAGAGGAAATACTTTATCCGCAGCCCTTGTTAATGAGTGAAAATTACTAGTATCACATGATCCCAGCTAGCTCCAGAGGTAAAACATTTATCTGCACAAGTGCTGCCCTGTTCTTCCCCAGCAGCTTATTCCAGTTGTCCAGCAGAGGAGGCTAGCAACGTGGGGTGGAAAGCTGGGAGAATAGATAGTACCCCATTAAGGAGCATTCCACGTATGGTAATGGGGGAAGGGGAGAAACACCATGAAATTACTATTTTCAATCCTCTGGATAAGGAGGAAAGCACACATATGGTGATTTAATACCCTGACCCTGTAAACACAACTGTGTGTAACTTTATGCACTGGAGTAGTCCCAGTGAACTCTGTGAAACTGTGATTCTATGTAAAGTTCCTCAAGTGCACATGTGTTTACAGGAGTGGGCCCATGGATGAGTTACCATCCATAAGAGGAGCACCATTCACAAACCTAGTTAATGGTCTCAACATTTAGGACAGACACCAGGTGTCACATGGATTTGAATGGGTCCAGGATTTCACCCCTAGATTTTAGCCTGGCTACACAGATTCACTCAAGATGATCTTAATCTTGAAACTTTCAGATCAAGTTAAAGAGAATTTCCTTTCACTTTATTGAAGTAAGTATTAAAAGGTAAAAAATTCTTAAGTGGATCTCTCAATATGGCAACTTTTTTTTTTTAACTTGACCTTTAAAAATAGCTTTTAAAAATCTTCAGAGGGGTAGCCGTGTTAGTCTGGATCTGTAAAAGCAGCAAAGAGTTCTGTGGCACCTTATAGACTAACAGACATATTAGAGCACGAGCTTCCACTTCGTCAGATGCATCCCACAAAAGCTCATGCTCCAATACATCTGTCAGTCTACAAGGTGCCACAGGACTCTTTGCCGCTTTTAAAAAAATCTGTTTTTTAAAATATGTTCTCTCCCCCCGCCCCACCATATTCCATTCCTTGAACCAGCACCTCCTTTTTAAGTCCTTTTCCAAGTAATTTCTCTGGTCACTGTATCCCTTCCCTTTGGCGTACCTGCACGGGACATCCGCCCCGCATTTACAGAATGAGCTGCAACCTCTAGCCTAACTGCCTTCTCACCTCAATTAAAGCCCTCCCTGAACCCACTGTGGGAAAGGCAAAAAAAAAAAAAAAAAAAAAAAAAAAAACTAGCACCACTCCACCTAGGCCAATCTGGTGGTGAGGGAAAAATTCCCTCCCAGCCCCCTTAGAAAGGAGTGGCCATCACAAAGCCCACAGCAGGTCCTGAACAAACCTGGCATTTTGTCACCTCAAAGGTAAGGAGGGTGGAAAAAAGGACTTCTCATGCCCAAGCGTGCCCCTTTTCAACCCTTCTGTTCCCAATGAGTCAATGTCACAACATAGATCCACACCTCCATTTTTGCAGCAGCTTCTGACCTCTCTGCCTTCCTCCCTGCATCAGCTAAGCACTGTTACCTTTTCTTCTGCAAGTCAGACAAGGTTCTTCCACCCCGCCTTCCTGGCTTAAAAGGTCATTATCTGGACATTAATAAAAAGCATTTTCAGAAAAATTATGCTCTAGGAGTTATTCTTTTAAGAGAAGTTCTCTGGCCTGTGTTATACAAGAAATGAGACTATGTGAGTGGCTCTCAACCTTTCCAGACTATTGTACCCCTTTCAGGAGTCTGACATCTTGTGTACCCCCAAGTTTCACCTCACTTAAAAACGACTTGCTTACAAAATCAGACCTAAAAATACACGTGTCACAGAACACTATTACTGAAAAATATATACTACTTTCTCAGTATTACCTATAATTATAAAAATCAATCAATTGGAATAAAAATATTGTACTTACATTTCAGAGTATACTATATAAAATAGCATAAAAAAGTCATTGTATGACATTTTAGTTTGTACCAACTTTGCTAGTGCTTTTTATGTAGCCTGCTGTAAAGCTAGGCAAATATCTAGGTGAGCTGATGTACCCCCTGGGAGACCTCTGTGTATCCCAAGGGGGAAGCGTACCCCGGTTGAGAACCACTGGAGTACGTGATCACACTGGTGTTTAGCATAAGGAGTTCATATGTTAACATGGCCTTGGAATCTATGATCCTCAGATTGAACACACATTTTAACTATCCAGAATTATATAGAGCTGTAATTACTTCTTGAAAAGTTATCATTAAAATACAGTATTTCTATGAGCTCTCAATTTACTGCTAATCTGAACCAAAAGTTTACAGGTATTTCCTTTTTTCTGGGTTCATGACAATACAACTTAATGTGTCACGTTAGTGAGTTTCACTCTTCATGAAGACTTCCTTGCTTTCTCATTAAGGATCACATGATTTGCTATATTGCTATTTTAAAATATTCATTAACATGTAAATGTATAAATAATTCTTAATTGGCATAATCAGCATCAACACCCAATATAGCAAAATATTCAAAACATTTCAAAATTACATGCAAGAAAAAAACATGCTTAGTCTTTATTTAGTCTTTCATTCAGCTTGCTATGCCACACTATTAGGTCAGCTAAATGTTAACAGAACTTTTTCTTCAAGCATAGAAAGAATCAATTCCATTTAAGACAACCTATACACATATGTATATGAGAGAGAGAGAGAG
The DNA here is from genome assembly GCF_009764565.3 of Dermochelys coriacea. NCBI lineage: Eukaryota > Metazoa > Chordata > Testudines > Dermochelyidae > Dermochelys > Dermochelys coriacea. The sequence goes on from NC_050074.1 coordinate 65,433,535, forward strand.
AGAGACAGACAGACAGACAGACAGACACACACCCACCCACCAGCAGTTTTCATGTGTAAACATCTGCAAACTACTCCTGTAGTTGAAAAATAATCCGATTTGCATGACAAAGTGCTCAAAGCAATTAAATTGTCTAAACAAAATTATTTTAATAATCTGGAGAAACTGCTGCCTACAAGTTTCTAAAATCTTTTATCTGGAGCCTAAAAAAATATGCAGAAAATAGCATTCACTGTGAATACTAAACAATTCCCTCTGAAGTTGCTGGGGGAACTGTTCCCAGAATCAACAACTCCTTCTCCAAGCCATGTATTAACTTTTTGGATTTGATTATTTTCAGGCACTGCTACAAACCATGTACCCATACAGTTCAGTATATAAAACCTCCTGTGGCGAATCAGTAGAGGAAAAAAAAAATATTTAGACTAACATGTTCAAAATGCAATAATGAGAACAAATTTAGGGCTAGCTTTTAATTTTACAACCTGCCCTGAGTAAGGGGAAGCATACAGCTGCACCACCTCAGAAACACACATTCCCTATTAGTTTTCCCTCCACCCCCTTTGCTCTAGGGTTAAAATCTGCTGTGGCTTTCCAAAAGGAGTAGATTACTCACCCTTTTGTGCAGACTCAACTCTGCTAGCTGGCGTAACTGATTACGGGTGCGGAGCCAAGACTCCGACCACTTCTCACCCCTGCATGCCCACCAGTGCAGCAGTAGTGGCATCACAGAGCCTGCTCTGCTCATTGCTCCGGTGTCCACTTAATGGTAGTTCCATTGAGCCCACATTTCTCCAGCTTACTTATCAGAATGTCATGTGGGACTGTGTCAAAAGCCTTGATGACATCCAAGTACATTATGTCCACCACACACCCCTATCCACCAAACCAGTTACCCTGTCAAAGAAGGAAATCAAGCTGGTTTGGCATTATTTGTTATTAAATCTGTGCTGGCTGCTAGTGATTAACCCTTCATTCTGAAGGTATTCGCAAACTGAATGTTTTGTACATTGCTCTAGTAGCTTCCCAAGTACCTATAACAGGCTGACTGGTCTATAGTTCCCCAGCTCCTCCTTTCCCCCACTTTTAAAGATGGGCACTACATTAGCCCTTCTCCGGTCTTCCGGGATCTCTTCTGTCATCCATGAGTTTGCTAATATTATTGCCAGAGGCTCTGAGATTTCTTCAGCACCCTGAGGTGAATAGCATCAGAATTCATTCAAATTGGTCAGAAGATCTCTGATGCGTTCATTACTTATCCTGATCTGCATCCCTTCTCCTTCATTGTCTATGGTAAACTTTGCTAGTTGTACAGTCACATTTTTTGTGAGAAGACTGAAGCAAGTAGTCATTGAGGAGCTCTGCCTTCCTATCATCTTCTGTTACCACCTCACCTTCTTCACGGACCCCACCATCCCTAGTATTTTTTTTTGTCTGACATATTTGAAGAACCCCTTCTTGTTGTCCTCCTTTGCCTTGGCTTTCCCGATTTTGTCCCTACACACTTGCACTATTCCCATATTTACTTCCTTTCTAACATGCCCTTCCTTCCATTCCGTGTGGGTCCTTTTTAGTTTTTAGATAGCTAAAAAGTTCCTTGCGCAGCCACAGTAGCTTCCTGTGGCTCTTCTTATCTTTCCTCCGCATCGGAATAATTTGATACCGAGCCTCTAGTACTACATCTTTTATGAACTGCCATCCCCCTTTGACTCCTGTTCTTCCTAATTGACCTTTCCATGGGACCTTGCCTACCATTTCTCCGAGTTGGTTGAAATCTCCCTTTCTCAAGTCCAGTGTCCTTGTTTTGCTGTTCTCATGTCCTCCTTTCCTTAGGATCTTTAATTATGTCAGTTCATGATCACTTCCTCCCAACTTCCCGACCACCTTCGCGCTCGCAACTAATTCACCCTTGTTAGTGAAAACCTGATCCAAAAATGGGTAGCTTCCTAGTTCAGTGGTCCCCAAACTTTTCATGGTTGCACTCCCTGTTACCCGTTTGCCCCTGCCGCCCTCGGAAGTGGGCCACAGCTCCTGGGGGTGGGGGAACACAGGCAGGGGTAAGGGGGTTGAGGCTGGGGGCCAGGAGCACAGCTGTGGCCAAGAACAGGGAACATGGCTAGGGACAAGGGCTGAGCCAAGGTCGAAGCAGAGCTTGGGACAGAATGGGGCTGGGTGGTGCTCCCACCCCACCTCCTGTGGGGGCTAGCCCAGGCCTCGCAGCACCCCCACCCCTGCAAAGATTCCTTCACTTCACCCTAGGGGTTTTCAAAAGGAGGCTAGATGGTTTAGACCCAACAAATCCTGCATCTTGACAGAGGGTTAGACTACATCACCCTTACAGTTCCTTATAACCCTGTCGTTCCGTTCTATGATTACTATAGTAAAAACTCTGAACATTCAAAATGATATGAGCAAACAGAATTACAGGGCACAATCCAAGAACCATTCCAGAAGGATGCATAGCTTCTACCCAAACAGAAATGCGACATCAAACAGAAAAATATTTAAATCAATACTTCCTTAAAAATTAGTTGTGCCTACTTTGTTTCCTTCCCCCATCACTACTACCTGCCAACAGGAGAGGGTGACCAGAAACTGTTAGCTACATGCTCTGACACTGTTTTCTGCCCAGTTCTTCAGTGACGCAGCATGCTCAGTGCTTGGTGCATAAGCACTTATCTCCATAAAAATTACTCTGATGTCACAGAAGCTGAATTGTGGCTCCTTTGATTGATTCTGCCTGGTATGGGGAGCAGGCAGACGAAGGAACCTTCTATTCACACACAAATATCATTGTGATTAGCAGAGAATACTGAGAAAGGAAATACAGCAGGAGTATGACAGCTTAATGAGGAGTTGTTCTTTGGGGGCAGGGGGGACGGGTTTGAAGCACAGTGGTGGGTGCAGTGAAAAAAACTATTGCAGCTTGTATCACAACTATTCTATGGGTAACAGAGGATTTCTGCCACAAACACTGTCAAAACAACACCTTTCATGTGCACAGCACGAGCTTTATCACAAAAAAACAAAAAGAAAACAAAGAAGAAGAAATAAAATCATCTGCACAGGTTTGGTGTATAATGAGCACTTGTACAGTAAAATGTCTAAGGGATTAGTGACAGTAGCAGAACTACACAAGTAAATTTTGCATATATTTTATTTGCACACACGCACAGCCAGACTGTGACCCTTACTGCACACAGGGGAAGAAAAGGGGCAATAAAGAGCACCCATTCCTCCCCTAAGTATGCTACCCATATTGCTGGTAGCAGCACAGGTGGGAGAAAAGCAGCTGCCCAGTTGCTAATTCCCACTCTGCACAGCTTGGTAGGAGAACATGCAGGCAAGGTGGGGAAGTACACCACTAGAACACGTGTCTATATATAACGCGAATTTGCATATAATGCGGTCGCGGCCATGGATCCCAAATTTAATGACTTTAATTGCAATTCATTTTAACGCGGTACAGCGCATGGATCCCAAATCCCACGTTCTAGCGAGGGTCCGCTAAGGTACCACCAGCACAGGCAAGCCGGCATGGAAGGAAAGGTAATCTGTGCCAAGAAAAGGGCTGAGGCAGCTAATCATGGAGCTAGAGATAGGCAGGCTCTGAATTATTATGAGACACAATTCAGTCTGTACTCTGCTCCAGGGACAGCAGAATGATGTGCAGCCCTTCACTCAGGGAAGACTGTAAAACTGCAATTTAACTCACGCATATATCAATATATAAACATAAGCGAGGGGGGGAAACAATTCTTGAACTATTTCCCAGAAATATTATACATAAACTGGCTCTTTCCAAAGCCCCAGCTATTTATGTGCTTCAGTGGAGAAGCAGAAACCCTGGTACCCATTGACCAAGCTGCTCAGATAAAAGCTCATGTTTTTTGCATTTTACCCTGAAGGCCAGTGATGTCAAAGGCCTATTGCCGAAGGATAGCAGTTATCAAGCATGTGTCTAATCTGGATTAGAGAATTAACATGGAAAAGATCAAGGCAATTTTGACAAATTTCAGAAAATAGTCCAAACCTTGTAAAAAATCAAAATATGAGTACTCGGGTTCCTAGCTTTCTGAATAAGCTAATGTGTATTTACAAGCCAGGCCTATCATTCCCAAACAACAATAGCTACATTGCCTAATTTCATGGTTCACTGATATTTTCATGGTCAGGAGGGTCAGTTTAATTGTCCTGGGCTCCACAGCATTGATGTGCATGGATTTTTCTCACAGGGAGCACCTTGTTTGTACTGTTCTGTGCCCTACAGGCACGCCATTGGTGTAAATGGTCACATTAAGGGCCACGAAAACCCAGGCCAGCATCATCAAAACCTCCCAATGCCTAGAAGAAACCAACAGTTGTGCGAAGAGCAACTGGCTCACGCACAATGTAGGGAAGGAAAAGGTTATGTAGTAGGAAGGGAGGGGTGGGGAAATGAGGCCATTTGCTAATGCTCTATTCCTCACCAATGTTTGTGTCATAAATATAAAGGGAAGGGTAAACGCCTTTAAAATCCCTCCTGGCCAGAGGAAAAACCCTTTCACCTGTAAAGGGTTAAGAATCTAGGATAACCTCGCTGGCACCTGACCACAAATGACCAATGAGAAGACAAGATACTTTCAAAGCTGGAGGGGGGGAGAAACAAAACTTCTCTCGGTCCATGTGAGGCATGTGCCAGGAACAGAAAAGGAATGAAGTCTTAGAACTTAGTAAGTAATCTAGCTAGATATGCGTTAGATTCTGTTTTGTTTAAATGGCTGATAAAATAAGTTGTGCTGAATGGAACGTATATTCCTGTTTTTGTAATTTAAGGTTTTGCCTAGAGGGATTCTCTATGTTTTGAATCTGATTACCCTGTAAGGTATTTACCATCCTGATTTTACAGAGGCGATTCTTTTACTTTTTCTTCAATTAAAATTCTTCTTCTAAGAACCTGATTACTTTTTCATTGTTCTTAAGATCCAAGGGTTTGGTCTGTGTTCACCGATGTAAACTGGTGAAGATTTTTATCAAGCCTTCCCCAGGAAAGAGGGTGTAGGGCTTGGGAGGATTTTGGGGGCAGGGGAAAAGACATTTCCAAGCGGGCTCTTTCCCAGTTACATATTTGTTAGACACTTGGTGGTGGCAGCAATAAAGTCCAGGGGCAAAAGGTAAAATAGTTTGTACATTGGGGAAGTTTTAACCTAAGCTGATAAAAATATTCTTAGGGGGTTTTTCATGCAGGTCCCCACATCTGTACCCTAGAGTTCAGAGTGGGGAAGGAACCTTGACAGCTTGAGAACATCAGACCCCAGATCGTCAAAGGGTTATCGAGCTTTAGGATCATGCTAGACTCATTGCTACTTTTAGACATGCAGACTCCGATAGTGCCAATGACCTAGCCACAGCAATCCCTGCTTTCATCTCCTCCAGGTTAGCTTATTGCAGCTCACTCTACTTGAGGCTGAATACAACCAAAGCAGCTCAAGTTGATAAAGCATGTAATAGTGTGTCTCATAATGTGAATACATAATACCTGTGCATCCTAAACTCCACTGCCTCCAATTCATTCAACTGTGGAATTAAAAATCCTGGTCCCTATCTCCAAAGCCCTTAACAGACTGGGATCTAGCTGCCTCATCCTTCATAACCTTGCAATATAGCTACTCTTTTCACGGACGACACAGCAGGAGACACCCTGGCTAAGTCTACTAGCAACTGAAGGCAGAGCATTCGAGGCAGCAGAACCCAGGCTTTTGGACTCCTTGTCAAAAGAGATCAGTTTAAGTCTATGTTCAGATCAAAGTTCTTTTTCAGTAGACTCTTCCCCAGGAACAATGTCCATAAATAAAAACTAATTAAAAAAAGGCTTGTACATATAAATGCACACATCCCTGTAACCCCAGAGGAATGGATATTTTTTTCTCCTTCAAACTTAGTTCTGCATTTAGATATCAAGGTGACAGGCATCTTATAAATATAGATAATTCTCTTTCTCCTCCAGGTTCTGCTTTTCCTCTGAAAAATCTCACTGAAGACTTCTCCTCTGCTGAGGATTCCCAGAGCCTGGCAGGCTGCTCATGGCCTCGATACAAAGTGACATTGCATGCATCATTATGGAATGGAAAATCATTTAGGGCACCAGGTAGAGCAGAAATAGCCTGTTCTGAATCCCTACAGAGTGCCGCTTCACAGAGTGCCAAATGCCTTCCCCCTCCCCTCAGTTATTGTCCATCCAGAATGCCCATTGTCCTTCCCCAAGTCTCCTGGAAGAAACAAACAGTATTCTCCTCCCTTAAGTAAATTAAAAAAAAAACAAAACAAAACCCAGCTAAGCAACAAACCTGAAATAAAACAGAAATCTGTGGTAGAGGAAAGACATGTTCTCAGTGAAGGGACATCTGCCATGGGTAGGAGAGAACCACCAGGCAGTAACTGCAGATGAATAACTGAGAAGAAAGAGGTGGAAGCTCTTTCAGGAGACATAAAATTGATTTGTAGAGCTTTGCTACCATATTCCTGACAAAAAGGAGGAAGGGTTGAAATTTTCAGTCAGTACTGGTGACCAAGATTGCAGAGTATACACATTTATATACCAAGTTATATTTGGTTCTCTCCCTTCTCCCCACCAAGTATTTCCGGACAATCTGTTCATGCAGTTTGCAGAGAGATACAGCACGACTCAGCAATTACCAGCTCAGTTCCATTTGCACACAGATTGATGCTACTGCAATGCACATAATTAATATTACAATAAACTTCAGCCATCAACCAGGACCATATACTAGTCACTGTATGAACTCTCACCAAAAAAAAGACAATCCCTGCCCCAAAGTGCTTAAGCAGAATATTTATACTATCATCATCATGACTTGTAAAAAAAAAAAAAAAACTAAAATTTTGTAAAATATTGATAGAAACAGGTGGGTCACCTGAGATTATCCACAGGTGAACAAATGAGATGGATCCTAGGTGAACCTCTCTTTCCCACCATGAAAGAGAAACAGGTGGATTGAAGAAACATACAGAGACAGAGAGAGACACAGAGACATCCCCCCCCCCAAACGGATGCCAAAGTGGATCTGTTTGAATATTTACATTTCATCCAGAGGAAATTTCTAACAGATTACTTTTCCCTTTCTTCCATGCAAAAATTGTCAATTTCATTGCACAGAATCTTCTATTAGAGAAAATCTATTTCAGTATACATTTTTGCATGTAATTTCCGAAACATTGTGGCAACTTAGCAAACAGTTTCAGTTGTGATGGCTTGACACTCAACAAATCAGTGTTAAAAGAATCTGGCTGTAGTTGTGAGGTGACTTGCAAACAAAGAGTTTCCCCCCCCCATATGCTGGTTATTAAGAGTCAAAAATATCCACTGTTACTGGGTTCCATAAAAATACAATGAAAATATTAGAAGCCTTATTCTCTGCTTAGAGTGGGGAAAGTGACTGGATACAAATTACAGTTACATAATGAACAGAATGTTGTGCCCTACAGTCTGGCTGCAGAATTAACAAATGTGAGCTTCAAACAACAAAGTGAGTTCATTTACCTGTGCAGGTGCTATATACACTATTACTAAATTATTTCAAGGAAGCTGAACTCTGAAGAATCCTAAAACTACAAATATTGATCATTCAACATCCTTAATAGACCACCTTCAGTCCATGTTAAGAGATGTTCCATCATTGCCAATTCTTAACAGGATCGAGGCATCCCCTGAAGAGGTTTGTGTCCTTTAACTAAATAAACAATTAAAATTATCACAGAACAAAATGGACTTTAGTGTCATAATGAAAGTAGTTTGCAAGAACTCTGCATCAAGACCCTGGATCATATCTTGGACCACTGGATAGGTAAGGAAGATCTTGTCACATTCTGAAGAATTTTCCTCTGGATTTTGCAGAATTTAGGAACAATCCACTGTATTTTTAAAAGTAAGGCTCTGTTCCAAAGTACATTGAATTCAACAGAAAAACTCCCATTGAGTTCGACAGGCTTTGGATTGGGTCCTTAATTATTTATACTGCTGAGCTGTTTTACATATTAGCTTTATTTACCTATTCTTTTTTTAAATTCTTCCACCTAATGACCTCTTTCACTCTCCTTTCCCCCCCAAGATTTACCAGTTCCTACCTAATTCTACTCCCTCCACAGTGGGAGTGTGAACACACAAAATATTTAACAGACAATATGAGTATTTGTATCTAACATTTGCAGCCTCATTCTTGTGAAACTTCCTGTGAAATGTCTTGCAAATGAATCCAACCACATTGGGTAAAACTAAACAGCTGCTTAGTTCTGTTAAAAGCAAGCAAGCAACACAGTGAAATAATTAATATGTTGGCATATGAGATGCCACTATTAAGTTTCAGTGTTAACAATTGAAATGTGGCAGTTCATGACTCAGGACTATTGTTTGTGGTTAATTACAGACTTTAGATGACAGGACTACATTGGTCCATATTCAGCAGAAGTACATCTTTCTATCCAGAAGAGCTAGAAAAAAAAAATAATTTTTGAACATAAGCCTGAGTTCTGCAAAAAATATCGGAAAGACCTGAAGTCTACAGACATTCCCTAAATCTGCACTAAAGCCTGGAATTTCTGCAATGCATTTTAAAAGTGACAGTCAAATCCAAATAAAATGTGTTGAGTCACAACAAGATCACAAAGATCTCTTTACTGTAGGCACTGAGTTAGTGGCTGGAACAGTCATTTCAAAGGAAAACAGCTGTATTTCACAAAACACTTTCATATGATGATTGCCAGGTTTGTATGACAGTATAAACCACAAGATGACAAAATTATTTAGAACGGAAATGAAAAAAGAAAAGAAAAGATGTGGTTGCAGCTGCATCAAGGCCAGTCACACAAGTCTCCCCCCCCTGCATTTTCAGAAAATACGCACCTGACAGACAGGTCATAGGAAAATGGAAGGCACATTATCTATAGCTTTCAGGGATGCACTACTGGAGAAGGAGTGACATAAAATGTTTTTTTATTAAAAGACAACATTTAATCCACTTATCTCTTCTCTATCAATGATCAAAATTGCAAAAATTTAAATTCTATTCCAACCATTTAGTATGTCCATCTACAGTACTAAAAGGTCTCTTTTGCCAAGAAACAGGTTGAATATATGTTTTTCTTTTTAACTATAAACATGTATGCATCTTCCATATGCTGGCAGCCACCATACAAGTTTAGTCTTGAAAAAAATCTGCAGTGTCACATCTTTCCATTATTTCAGCAAATAGTTTTAGTCAAGACTGAAATCTTGTTCTTGCGTGTTGGAGTTAAAGTTCAACCCGATGTCTAAAGACATCCTTTAACAGGCAACTGACTTGTCTTGTGCTGTCAGAGAAATCCACAGATGTCTGATGCAACACTGGAACTTTAAAACGCAGGAGTCCATGACCTCTATTTAAGATTAATCACTTTTATGCAGATTACAAAAATTTTATTTGTATACGTGGAAAGCTGAATAAACTGGTAGCCAAGCTTGCTATTTCAGCTTGTTTTTATTTTAGACCACACCTCACGCCCTCCAACTTCCTAAATATCATCTTCACCCCCACTCTCTTAAAAACATACAAGAAAGTAGAGTAACCAATCTTATTAAGAACAAAAGGAATATTACAAGTCACTCCTGAAGTTCTGCAGCAACTGGACAAAGTTTAGAGTTGGATAAATAAACTATTTTTCATTCTCTTTTTTGGGGTTTTTGTATCTGATTATGACCTACAAGTTAAAATATACAGGTATCATTGTAACAATATTGCTGTTATTATGGTCATTTAATATATATAAACTTAGTTATATCATGTAACTCAGCGCACTTTAAACACAGATTTTATTGGCTGCTCATTGCTAAGCAATTACGTTTAGCCATAAAAATGTTTAGCCCTGCAATACAAATGAACCATATGCTTTATCATTGTGCAGTTCACTCTTATAGTTCAACCTACATTTACATTTGTTACTATGCAAAACCTGGAGGGATCCATTCATCCTTCCAATAGTGACTATTTAAAATGTATACCCCACTGAAAAGTGTACACATTAAACTCTTCAATATAATACTTTACTCACCAATGCTACTGAGAGAACTGCTACTTTCGGAATCAGATGGCATTATGGACAGCACACTGTAAGTGGACCCTGGAATAAAAAAACCCCAAAAAGTTAGTTTTCTTGCTTCGCTGCCCACCCCACAGCTTCCCTTCAATCCCTCAAGAAAGCATCTGTTCCAGTCTCTTAACAGGTCAAAGAGGTACAGAACAGAGGCATCTCTGCTGAGATCTGGAAGACAGTTTGTTATTTACCGAGGCACTTCTACAGCACATCACTAGAATGGTATCACAGTAATCAGAATACCTGTGGTCACTGGCTTCCTTTTTCATTATCCATTCTTATTCAGCTGCATTACCCCTAATCAAACAATTACTTCTCCCAGAACTTACGAGACAGTAATGTCCAGCATAGTTCAAGACTTCCAAAAGGAGGCTTACACTACAGGTACTTTCCTGTTTTTGAGACGCACCAGATCTTCTATCTGGTCATGGCTCTTAATTAGGATATGCTGACCCTCAAGAAGCCATTCCCAAGCTTAAAGGACTAATTTCACTGCCTGGGCTTCAATTAATCCCAGCTTCCATTTGCTTCTTTCAAGCAGCCACTCTTACAAGACGAGAGCCTCAACACTATTTTGCTGATATTGGAAGATACTGAAGGGTGGAATCTTTTATTATTATTATTATTATTATGAAGAAAGTAAGCTAGAATTTATTTACAACAACAGAAAGACAGGTCCTAATTGAAGAGCTGGCTATCAAATAGAACTCCATCTCCACCCCACTCGCCCCCCCAAAAAAAATCCACCACAGAAAAAAGAGTGAGGGAAGGGGGTTATCAATTATCAGATAAGTGGCACAACAAGGGAATTTCCACTGGGATATGAAGCCCATCCTCCAGGAACCTGCCCTTAGGCTGAACATGGCTGTGAAAGACTTCTCTTTTTTTAATTCTCCCAATTCTTTCCTCTCATGCTTTAAGGTTTGTTTCTTCTAGGTTCCTTGGGATTAACAGCTGAAGTACTGGAATCTATGTTTCCAGTACAGGAAGCAAAAAAAAGACTAGGAAATAAGAGAAAGTTGGAAGTCTCTTGCTTTCCATCCTTTCAGATATGTCTCAACCTACCCCCCACTCCACCCAAAAGACCAATTGGTTATTTGAAGGAGGAAAGAGAAGACATATGACAAACAACAGAAGCTTCCTCTGTCACATCTCTGTGCCCCCATCCCCACCTCACAGCACAAAATAAAATTAGTATCAAAAACGGAGGCCCAGATCTTCAGCTGGAATAAATTGGTGTAGCTTCATGGATTTCAATGCAGCTATGCCAATTTACACTAGCTGAGGATCTGGCCCTGAATTTGATAAAACAGGAACAAATGCTACAAAGATGAGAGCAATGTCAGAAAATATGGTGTTGCCACAATCAATCCTTTGAAGCAGACTCTCTAGCTTCAACAACAAAAAAAAAATACACATAAAAGAAACTGGGTTATTTTACCAGACAACTTTTTGCAAAGAAAGTTTCAAAACGCACTGGTTATTGAATAATTCTAATTCTATTATGTCACTTTGATATAATGTTTTCAGAGGACATTAGTTATCTTTTTCCGCCCCCACACACACACTGCAAGTTTTTGATTTGGTAAAATGAGTTTTGTTTTTTGTTACTGCTCATTAAAAGTAAGATGCTCTGAACACCCACTAGAATCAATCAATCAGCGTCTCTCGGCATAAACTTCTTCCACACCTCCATAATGACCTTCAGCGTGTCTTGTAGCTCAGATCTGGGGCATCTGAACAAAAATTGGCCAACACCTTATTACATTAAGTGGGAGCTTTTACAACCGACAATGTATACCAGGGTGAGATCAAACTAACATAGTACTTGAGAAGAATCTGAATGCATGTCTTTAAAAGTGAAAGCTAATCAATCACCTTACAAAATCACCTACCCTCATCACCTGTTTCCTTTTAGGAGTACAAGAAAAAAAAACACTTGTCACAGGCATTGAAAATGGCTTCTGGCCCTTTCCAAGAGTTCCTGATAAATTAAAATCCAGGAGTGCTCCAACTCCTAAAATTCAGATTTTTCTCTAGAAATCATTTCATTGCGGATTTGTAGATAGCTAAATTTACTACTCTACAACGTGTCACAGTGACACAAGGGACTGACTGGTAAGTGGAGAGAAAAGATGTTCTTGTGATTAAGGCTGCTGACTTGGACTCACAAGATCAGGGTTCTGTTCCCAGCTCTAACCATGGCAATCATTTATTTTCTGTAGCTCAATTTCCCAATCTATAAATATACTTCCCCAGGAAGGTTAATAGGATAAGTTAATAGATGATCATGAAGCACTCAGATATTACAATCATGAGCACTGTAGAGAAGTCAAAAAATAATAAAAATTAGCACAGACTTTTCTCCCTGTCACCCCAGTAGGACATCCTATCAACACTCTCACTTAATACTCAGCCTGAAATTTGTAACAGACACCAAAGACACCATGATTGTCCAGAATGTCACTTGTCTTGAGCTTTAAAAAAAAAAGCTGACCCCTTTAGATTTTGGCTGAGATTCAAACACTCCATCTTTCCTAGCTAATGATGGCTGACAGATTCGCATACAATGGATATGCTGTGGGAACATACCTTCAAGCAGCAGTCAAAAAGTGGATTATGGGTATAGCATTTATTATCACTTACATAGTGCTAAAAGCATGTTAGGGAATTTATGAAACGTGATGAGACAGGTCCCTTCCTTAACCAGCTGATAATATAAGGCCCCAAGCCTGCAAATGCACCATGGTACTGCATGTGCATAAGACTCTTCTTTTGCACATGCAGTACCAGGGCTTAAGTAAAGAAAAGAAACCATACATGGGAGAAAATGTTTGTACCCTGGTACATATCTTGCGGGTCCAAGATCATCATCATCATCTCCCGCTCCCCACATGCCCAACCAATATTTTTTCAGCAATAGAAATTTTGTTCTGCATCCCATCCATCTGCTGCAATCTCTCTCTCTAGAAGTGCAATCTTTAAAAGATGGGCATTTTTAAAGAGGTGCCCTTTGGTAGCTGTGGCGGTGCCCCCCATAAGGCTTTATGGAGCTATGTCATATATACATTCATAAGCATAACTAGAATATGTTTTATGCTACATATGCAATGTGACGTATCTCTGTAAAGGTTATGATCTACCGAATCTATTAATCCTATTTGTATGCATGTGTCATTTTTGTATTTGAAGTTCTGAATATTGGCTGTGTACTGGCTTGATTTTTAAGTAACCTTTGTAAAGCATTTGGTCAGCTTCTTGAGAAAGGAATGTGCAAATCAAGAAGTACTTAAAGTACAATGGATCTTAGAATACTCCAATCCACATAAGAAGTCTACTTGAGGACATTCAAGGTAGCATGTGACCCATGGCTGTTACCTGGTAAGAAACTGTGAGTCATGTATGGACATGTGACTTGCCCAGGTGACTCCAGAACTCCATCTTGGAGCTGGACTTTGCATATGAGAGAGGACGGGTCTCCACCCACAAGAGCAAATCTATTTAAGCCCATAGGAAACCCCCTCCATTTTGTCTTCAGGTGGCTAAGGAGATGGCCTCTCCACTCTCAAGGATACCAGTAAGAAACTGGAACAAAAGACAGTAACTACAGGGGGTGAGTGATTGCTGGACCCAGACTAGAAGGAGATTAATCTGTAAAAGGAAGATTACTGGAACTGGTGAGGTTTTGTCTGTATTCAGTTTTATTAGGCATAGGCTTGCAGGTTTTATTTTATTTTGCTTGGTAATTAACTTTGTTCTGGCTGTTACTACTTGGAACTACTTAAATCCTACTTTCTGTATTTAATAAAATCACTTTTTACTTATTAACCCAGAGTATGTATTAATACTGGGGGGGGGGGGGCAAACAGCTGTGCATATCAGTGTTATAGAGGGCAAACAATTTATGAGTTTACCCTGTATAAGCTTTATACAGGGTAAAATGGATTTATTCAGGATTTGGACCCCACCGGGAGTTGGGCATCTGAGTGTCAAAGACAGGAACACTTCTGTAAGCTACTTTCAATTGAGCCTACAGCTGTTAGGGGATGTGGTTCAGACCTGGGTCTGGGTTTGCAGCAGGCTAGCGGGTCTGACTCAAACCAGGCAGGGTGCTGGAGTCCTAAGCTGGCAAGGGCAGAAAAGCAGGAACAGAAGTAGTCTTGGCACATCAAGTGGCAGCTCCCAAGGGAGTTTCTGTGATCCAACCCGTCACAGTAGGTTTTATAGGAATGTACAACTAAACACAAAAGTAAAGCTCTTACTTTTGATATTGTAAGAATGTGACCAAAAAGTGAAAAATTTGGTCTGCTGTTGTTGAACTGATTTTAAACATTTTCAATAAGACAGTACAGGTTGTCTCTCAAAATCCACAGTAGATTCTTCAAGAATGGATAAAATCTCATTTTGTTAGATCACTGTTTTTATTCATCCTCAAAAGAGTTGAATTTGCTCGAAATAAGCAAGCCCAGTATTTAAAAAGGAGGCAAATTCTCTGTAATAGAATTAGAATTTCATTTTGTGAAATACACCAAGATGGTCTAGATAAGTAAAGCGTAACTTCTTCCTAGAGATAGTGGGAAGCTGCAGTATAGCTGCTGGTGAAAATTATAGGGGCAAAAATCTGACAGACGGCATACTGCTACCTGAACACCTACATCCAAGAGGAAGGGATAAGTATCTATTCATTCATAGCTCTCATCACACTGCTCCTCCCCCCCTTGCTTTTCTTCTTCATGACAATACCTAAGGAAAAGAGTTAGGCCTGGTCTACACTACAAACTTAGGTTGACATAAGTCACATTAAGTCTATCTAATAATGTTTGTGCACTACAGAGTCCCTTCCGCCGACCTAAGTGGCCTGTGAAGTGGACTTCTGTACTCCACTTCCACAAGAGGCATAGTGCTTGATTTGACATCCATGGGTCAACATGGGGATAGTGCAGACACTGTGTTGTGTAATTTGGCCTTCAGGAGGTGTCCCACAGTGTTCTCTAGAGTGGTCACAGCAGATCACTTTCAACTCCACTACACATCAGCCAAGTTCACAGGAAATAGCTGCTCCTCTGTTAAAGCCCCTGGGAACTTTTGAATTTTTATTTGCTGTTTGATCAGCACAGAGAGCTCACCAGCACAGCAGATCAGGGAGACAAAGCTGCAAACATGCTCCAGCATGGAGTACACAGGACGCGGTGGATTGGATTGCTGTGTGGGGAGAAAAGTCTGTGCAGGCAGAGCTCCGATCCAGCATAAGAAACACTAGCATCTATCTCAAGATCGTGCAGGGCATGGGGGAGAAGGGCTACTCCAGGGACACCCAGCAGCGCCACGTGAAAATAAAGGAGCTTCGGCAAGCATACCAGAAGACAAAGGGGGCAAACAGTCATTCTGGTTCTGTCCCACAGACATGCCACTTTCATGAAGAGCTGCATGCAATTCTCAGTGTTGACCCCACCATTATCCCTAAATGCTCTGTGGGTACCTGCCAGAAGCCCCTGGTGACCTCAAGCAACAACCAGGAGGACACTGTTGATGAGGAAGAGGAGAAGAATATGAGGCAGGCAAGCGGAGGATCCATTATGCCTGACAGCCAAGAACTAATTTTAACCCTGGAGCCCATCCCTTCAAAAGGCAGCGAAGCGTGATGCCAGGGAAGGCACCTCTGGTGAGTACACATTTGCAATCAAACTGTAGGGGTTACCTGCTGTTACGTTTAATCTGAACAAAAAAAGTAGGGGTAGTGGGTATCAGTGGCCACTCCAGCTACACAGAGAGTGCTCACCAAGAAAAAAAAAAAAAAACCTGTTTATGTGCATGGGGATGGCCCTGGAAGCCTCCATGGAGATCTCTAAGAAGCTTTCATGGAGGTACTCTGCAATCCTTTGCAAAAAGGTTTCTGGGAAGGACTGCCTTATTTCATCCACCACGGTAAGACACTTTCCCGCACCCCTCCAGTATTAACTCTGCTGGTATCATTGCAGCACACAGCATAGCAGCGTAAGGACCAGGTCTGTACCCAGATGCTTGCCGCATCTGCTCCCTTGCTGCCTCCGTTACCCTCAGGAGAGTGATATAGCATAATGTCACCTAGGGGAAATTGGGGAAAGTTTTGAATACTAGCCTTTAAACCGCCAACAATTCAACAAGTAATCCACCCCCCATTTGGGGATTTCTGGGTCACACAACCATGCTTTCCCAAAAGTGCCATGGTTGGAAGAGATCACAGTGTATTACAAGCAGCACTGAAAAAAAGGGGGGGTGGCAACTTCCTCTGTGTCTCCCACACACAACTTGGTGCTGCTTTTGTAAAAAAGAAACTATTTGCGGGGCTTTAAACACTGGTGCCTGTCCTCAAGGACAACCCAGGTTGCTGGGGGAAAAGGAGGCTTTTCTCAAGTTCCAACCTGAAATCCCAAGTATGTCTTCACAAAAGCAGCAACAGCACAAGACCTCTCGTCCATGCCTCGTGGCCTTACCATGGCTGGAGCAGCAAACTGACTCTTGCAATAGCCAGTGGTTGCGATTATGTTGTGGCTTGCAGTGAAGTGTATGGGGGAGGGGGGGAGAGAGGAGGTTATAAAAAAATTAATCTTGCACCAGAAACAATGTATGCACTGTCAATGCTACCCTTGTGCTTTGCATTCCTTGTAGCTGAAACCTTGTCCGTCGGCCCATTCTCTACACCAGGACAGAGATTTTCACAGAGTAGAAGGTGGAAAAAGACGACTGGTGAGCACATGTTCAGTGAGTTGATGCATGCCTCCTAGAGTGACAAGACTGAGATCAGAGCATGGAGTATTACACTGTCCGAGAACCTGGACTGGGAGGAGAGGAGAGCATGCAAGCAACAAGAGAATGTCACGCAGGAAGAGATGCTGCAGATTATGAAGGAGCAACCAGATATGCTGAGGCATCTGGTTGAGGTTCAAGAAAGGAAGCTGGATGCCAGAATCCCTCCACAGCCTATGCTGAACCTGCTGCCATCACCGTCCAGTTCTACATCTGCCTTCCCAAAACACCCTATGAAGGGGTGCAGGAAAGTTCAGTATCCCTTGCACTCAGCACCAGGGGAGGATACAAGGACCAGAAGGCACCCATTCCCACACCTTTGATTGTTACTGCAGTGCATCTGTAAGCAAGCTTTCCTAGTTTCTCCCCCCCACCCCGAGTGTTATCAGCCCTTTTGCCCCAAGTTATTTTATTTTTCTTTGCCGTCTCTGTTTGTGGGCATAATAAAACTTAACGGATTGAGGAGAAAAGGCTCTTTATTCATTCACCACACAATGGTTGATGAGGGTGGAGTTTACAGGGGAGAAAATGCAAAGGAGGGGACAGTTTAGTAAGGAACAACATAGATAAGTGTCACATTATTCTGGCTCATTGCTGAAACTGGTTTTCAGAATCTCATGGAGACACAGAACTCCTTGATGTGCTCTTATTGCCCGGGTGTCTGGCTGCTCAAAATTGGCTGACAGGCAATCTGCCTAAACTCCTCATCCCTGCCGGAAATGTTTCTCCCTTTGTTTCACAGATATTATGGAGCACACAGCAGGCAGCAACAACAATGGGGTTATTGCTTTCACTGAGGTCTAACGTAGTAAGCAAACACCACCAGCGACCTTTAAAACATGCAAAGGCATGTTCCACCACCATTCTGCACTTGCTCGGCCTATGGTTGAACCAGTCTTTACTGCTGTCCAGGCTGCCTGTGTACGGCTTCATGAGCCATGGCAGCAAGGGATATGCTGGATCTCCCAGGATCACGATTGGCATTTCAACATCACCAATGGTTATTTTGCAATCTGGAAAGAAAGTCCCTGCTTGCAGCTTTCTGAACAGACCTGCGTTCCTAAGGATGCATGCTTCATGCACTTTTCCCAACAATCTCACGTTGATGTCGGTGGAATGACCCCTGTGATCCACCAGGGCTTGCATCATCATTGAGAAGTACCCCTTTTGGTATGATTCCAAGATAGGGATGCCCCACATTGCCCCACTGCAGTTAGGGAACCCCATCGTAGCAAAATCATCCACTATGTCCTGCACATTGTGCAGAGTCACTACTCTTCTTAGCAGAAGTCTGTTAATGCCCTGCAAACTTGGATCACAACAGATCCCAATGTAGATTTACCCACTCCAAACTGATGCCCCACTGACCAGTGGCAGACTGGCTTTGCAAGCTTCCACAGAGCTACCACCACTCACTTCTCCACTGTCAGAGCAGCTTTCATTTTAGTGTTGCTGTGCTTCAGGGCAAGGAAAACTCTTTACACAGTTCCTGGGAAGTGGCCTTACACATTTGGAAGTTCTGCATCCACTGCTCATCATCCCATAGCTACATATTAATGCAGTCCCACCAATTCTGCATCCACTGCTTGCCATCCCATAGCTGCATAACAATGCCGTCCCACCAATCACTGCTTGTTCCCAGACCCAGAAAAGACAGTCAGCCGTGTCAAGGTGATGCATGACAGCCATCAACAACTCCTAATTGCTCCACTCTATACGTTTTCCAGCTGGGCTGTTTGCATGGCATTACATTGTTCCACGAGGTGGCTCCTGTATCGGCTGTGTAAATACTGCAAGATAAGGCGCGAGGTGTTTGCAATGCTCATGACAACAGTGTACAATTGAGCGGGGTCCATGCTTATGGTGCTATGACATCCGTTCAAGTAACCCAGGCTTACCAAAAAAAGGCACAAAAAAAAGCTTGGCTTATTTGCCGTTGATTTCAGGGAGGGAGGTAATTGCATCATGGGAAGCTAACTCCATGTTCCCATAACCACCTGCGCCAATATTTTGGTCCCATAAAGCATTGCAAGCCCAACCCCATGCGTACCTGATGGGTTTGGTTTAGTTTTAATGTACTGGAGGGGAAATTAGGCCATTGTCTGGAACTTATGTCATCTTAATATTCAGTATCAAAAATTGCTGGTTTGATAAGTGCTTCATGGTGTTGGAATTACCTCTATACCAGTGTTTACATATTGGCAAAATAGTGTCTTATGTGAAATACTGTACTCCTGTACCACTGCCTGAGACTAGTCAAAGTGATCCAGCGTTTAAGCTATTGTTCTAACCTGTTCCTATTTAATTAGCCTGGGAATAGAGTTGTACTGGAAAGGGGTGGGAAATGTAACAAAAGGCAAAACTACACAAATGCTGAATTTTTTGGCATTTTATCACTACTTCTAACAGATGTTTTGTAAAGTATTTGACAAAAAAGTGGTTCACTTTCCATAGCAAACAATTTCAAAATTACAATTTTCAGATTTTAAAAAATGGAAATGGCCACTTCATCAAATTTCACAGCAAATCTTAAATTAGAGGAACACAAAAGTCACCCAACTGGGAACAGGGAACATTTCATTAAAAAGATCACTACATTTTTCAACAAGTTGGCTCATGCAGTTCCATTTTCACACAGACCGATCAGATGGATGCAAATGCTGTTCTGATTCTTATGAGGAGTTTTGTTTTTTCAATAAAGACAGGAAGGATTATACTAACAAAATTCAAATAGGCACTCAAAATTTTGTTTTGAAAAATCGAATTGACATTTGCACTTTTGGAATCATCAACACGGCAAAAAGGTGGATTATTACCCAGAGCAACTCTGTGGTGTTAAGAGTTAAGTATATAATGTAAAAAAATTAATGAAATAAAGTGGTGATTAAAGAAGTTTATGCTATAATAAAGAAATACTGTACTCCACACTGTTACTTGTCTTTCAACAGGTCATTTTGTTTCCTTGTATTCCAAGATACAGTCCCTTAGTACAAAACTTTGTTACACTTCATTTCAAGCCACTGACTCAGAACAATAACCTTCCCTTTCAACAAATTTCAAGATTACATTTTGATAAACACAGTTCGAAATGAACAGTGACTTTTATATGCACACTCTCTCATGCATCCAATGAAGTGAGCTGTAGCTCATGAAACCTCATGCTCAAATAAATTTGTTAGTCTCTAAGGTACCACAAGTACTCCTTTTCTTTTTGCAGATACAGACTAACATGGCTGTTACTCTGAAATCTCTCACTTGTAGTTTTCGTAGCTGTATAAAGACAAACAAAGATGAAGACAAAATATCAGCCATTTTTTCCTCTGTTACACAGCAGGACTGATATATGGGGCAATTCTTATTTGCTATTCCATGTCATGATTTAGGCCCTAATCCTGCAATATCAGCCTGTACCAGCATTCACTGCACTTCCTATTTTATTAGGAATTTTAAAATGCTCATTTACAACTTGCTCCAATCATCAGATTTCCTTGAACAAATCTTATATTTATTGGTCTGGCAAAGCAGCGACTTAAGTACCTCAAATGCAGCTATGGATTTAGTCCCTGAACTCTGAGCCAACATAGAACAGGATTATACCATGATTTATTATCCTCAAAGAGCAAACCTGCGAGGTAGTGGACTCCCATTTCCTTCCTTCCCCTCCATAAACCTACAACATTGAGCCATTCATTTCCATTTGAGTTTAGTATGACTCGTTCTCCCAGTTTAGGAAAGATAAGGGGGGAGAGGGGAAGAAGAGTAATACATCCAAAGAGAATGCCAACTGTCAAATGCTGCTAATTCCTCATTAACAATGCCAAGTCACAGACCTAGCCACCAGGCAATGCAGTTCAGGCATGCAAGTACTCAGTACAAGCAGCTGATGCCACAAAACTCCATGTGGGAGATCAATGGAGGCAGTTGAAGAGGGTGGGGGGGAAAGACAGGGATGAGATTAGAAGATGGATCCCACAGTAATTAAATGAAAACATTTCTCTTCTTCTGTCTCTCTAACCACAAATCGTCAAGCACCACACAATACTAGGCATCAGCTGCATTTGGAATAGACATTAAAATAAAATAAATGAAAAGAAAGACAAACAAACCAACATTTTGCTGTGCCCAAACAGACATGATTAGATCTTTCAGCAAGAAAGTGAGCATACCGAGCCAAACCAGGGTACCCCTGCAACTGACTGCCAAGTAGCCAGTTGACCAAAAGTCTATCCACATTACACAATTTTGAAATAAGGAGGATTTCAAGGCTACTAGCTCCCCCACACACACATACACACCCGGCCACCTGTCATAACTACAACTCAAACTACCATCTTCACACCCACACACACACCCACACCCACGTCACATTGAACTGGGCCATGCTCACAAGTAGGTGTCTCCATTACACAGACTGGTAACTTAAGATACAGAGAGCTTAAGTAAACTGCCCAAACTCTGTCAATTCTACGTATGCTGCTAATGTCATTACTGTTGAAGGAATTTATTGCCACATGCTTTTTTATAGTCTTAAACATTCGTTCACAAAAGCACATTAAAACTCCAATTAAAATAATAGGTTTAAACCTGTAATTCAATTCAGAACCTCCAAATTAAATTCAAACCACTTATTAACTCTCACCCTCTCCAATTTCCTAAAATCTGCTGTAGCATCTGACAGTTATTTAGAACTTAAGAGGGCAAGCATTCTCAATTAGTAAGCTTTGCTTGATGAAATGAACATTTACTGTGGCATGCTCCTTTAACACAAGAGGTTCTGTTTGAATGAATCAGTTTGCTTCAGATGTAGGAATTTTGAACAACCAGATACGCACAAACATCTTCAGAGCTCTATTTGAACTTCAGAGATTCTAGGGGGTCAATCCTACAAGGTACTGAGCACTCTGGGCCAAGTCCTCCAATCCTTAGGTACACACCTAACTTTAAGCACGTAAGTAGTCTCAGGTTTAAAGTTAAGCATGTGATTAACTGCTTTACTGAATTGAAACCTGAGAGCTTAACACTTTACAGGACTGAGCCCAAAATGAGCAGCTACTTTTCATATACTCCTTTCACTACACTTCTGAACTACAGTGACATCAAGCAACTCTCTTTTCATACCCCCCTGCTGTGAATTTCCATGATTAAACTCCACTTTTCCCTGCACTGTGTCTGCTGCCCAATTCCCCACAGGCACCAGCTAATTCAACTTCTTGTCAGCAAACACTTTCTGACGGAGGCCCAATACGCAGGATGAGAAGGCAGTGTGACAAACATTTGTTTATCCACATCTCAGTGCACAAAACTAAACTGACTTTGGCAGGACTCCCACTTGCTGTGGGGGAGTTAAAAAGTTTGACTGAAACTGGAAATGACCCAGATTACCATGTTCCCTTTGCCTTTCATATTACAGGAAAAACTGACCAAGGAGCTGAAGAATCACATGGATCTGCCATGCTTTATCTCTGAGGCTATTCTTTTCTTAGAAGCCTGTGTGGTAAGGTTTGTCAGAAGCCGTAAAATATATAGTCATTCAAGTGCTAAGTTCTTCTTGTAAGTCATGCAATGCTTACACAAAGCTCTGAATGTACTGCACTAGTTCAACAGGAAGTTGGCTTCTGTCTGTGCCATCTTTATTTCAGGTGTTTCACAATCACTTCACGGCTGACTGGGATTCCTAATAAAAAGGCTAGAACTTGCCAGTGAAGGAAAGAAAAATCAGGTTTAATTATGCAAGTGAAGCTAACTTTCCTCCTCCCTCACCGCTCACACTTTTAAAAACAAACACTTTTACCCAAAATTTTAGTATGTAAAATAATTTCAGATTCCTTAACATTGTGCCTCACAGTATAAAATTCTAACGCAAAATAGAACACTAAATTACTTTATAAAGCACCAAATGACTATAATTACCTTCCAAGTGCTTTACAGACTTTAAACCCTCAGTGTTTCTGCGAGGTTGTTAAGAACATGGATTTCCCTTTTACAAGTTACATTATAATACTATAAAAATATAGGCTAGCTGCTTTCGGGCCGACAACATTCTTTAATTATTGGAGGTTAAAAAGTAAACTTTTCCTGGGGGCAGGAATTTCCATAACTCCAAAGTTTCTTGCACCTTCCTCAGAAATAGTAGAGATTGCTACTGGTGACTTCTGGTCCGATTCAGTATTGCAATTCCTATGTAACCTGGGACATAGAAGGGTTAAGGAATTTGCACAAGGCCAGAGAGATTAGTGCAAGAACCAGGATTCAGATTCTGGAGTTCCTAGCGCCCCATCGTGTACGCAGACACAGCATCTGATTGTGAAATGGTAAAAGGTAAAACACAAACATTTATCTGAGAAAGTGTTAATTTCCTAGTCACTTTTTATTGATGTAGTTGGGTGGAGGATGGGGAGCAATCAATAGACTGAATCAGGCAGGTACAAGGAAAAAAACCCAGGAACCTCTCAACTCTCCACAGCAACAACTGTGCTAGATCTATGGACTCTTCTGAAAGATTCAATTGCTGGTAGTGAGTTATATTGAAAAGATTTTTTACAAAAAAGCTTTCCAGAGGATCTGGGTCACTGGAATATTCTTGAGAATCATCTGAAGACCAGAAGGCAATAAAAAGCAAGGAGAGAGAATAGTAGAGAGAAAAAAATAAGGGGGGGGGGATAAGAGGGGGAAGATCGCTTCCTTTGCCTTTTGTGTAACATGATCTCTGTCATTAGGATACGCTTGCTATTATCCACATATTTTCTTATTATTTGTCCTTGTTTGTTGCATTCAGAACACTGGGCCAAACCATCCCCTTTTCATACAAAAGATGCATGGGGAAATTATGTAAAAAGCTCCACAAGTTAAAATTTACCAAGTTTCTGGCACCTCCTGTCCACAGGGTAGGAGGTTAGTGCCAGTGCTTAGACTGAGAGCATACAAGCAGTTCTGCCATAGCCTTGTTACTTTGTACTCTGGCTTAGATGGGTGGGTGGGAAAATTTTTTGTAAAAAGCTTAAGTTACTATAAATTTTGTAGGTATGCCACCGTTTTACCTACATTCATTTCAACCACCATTCATGCCAGGGGACGGAGTATCTTACATTTATGATCGCTAGACAAACATACATCAAGGCCTCCACACAGCAATGAAGTCCCCAGTGGCCATGATTCTCCACCACTTTTCTTTCCATTCCCTGGACAATTGATAGAATGACTCAGTGATCAGCCTTGTCCTCCGACTGTGTCAGTACTCAGTGCCCCTTGTGATGGGGCTTCACAAAGAGAAAGGGAGAAGTTAGTATTTCAAGCAACAATAACCTACGTAGTTATTACCTGTGCAGAAGAAAAAATCCTGCAACATTCCAAGTTTAGAATGGAGTATAGCACTGAAAAGCAACTACTTTTACCTTTGCCTACTTGCTGTTGGTTTGTGACCTTTTATTGTCTACTTTACTCAGTTCATTTTCTACTTGACAATCCGTAGGACTTTACACTACCATAACATTTCAACAGATGAGATCCTACCTTTATGACAAGACAGCTTTCCATCAGGAGTCTGATTTCCCAAGTGTGGGTGAGCTGACCTTTCTGAAAATCCTTTAAGGCTGGTTCCCAACATGAAAATACTGGCGTACATGCTGTGCTGTAATCTACCACATGTATGGTTGTATAACAAATTCCCGTACGATTTATAGCATGTGCTGCCTTAACTGGGTAATTTCTTACATAAAGAAACCATATTTTACAGGTATAAACTCAAAAGGGAAGAAATTAAGTAAAATTTTCAACCATATCCTAGCCTTTGAATGTTGATTCTTTAACCTTAATGATTGATTAACATGGGGGGGTTCCACTGAAAGCAACATGTATAGGATGTAACATGCGTTATGATTTACAAATGCCATGGACTACAAATTGAGACAGAATGCAATTTATGTAAATGCATATGGAAATTAAGTGTGGTCCTTGGAAAATCACTACTGCCCCTCTGTGCCGCAAAATAGTGCAACATTGGAAGTTAATATATCAGAAAAATATCCAAATCATTCTCCCTGGTGATTCCCTAGTGATTTTGAAGAATAAATTAAGTTTTAAATACTACTAGTCACCTTATTATGGGTAATCTTAATCTCCTGCCTGCTTGTAAAGTGTCTAGCAGGATTTCAGTGCTACATACACTTATCATAATTTTCATCACAGCACCCTTGATTTTCAGTGTTCATTACCACAACCTAAATTGTTTAAGATAATCAATTTTAAGTTTGTCAGCCACCATATTACCAAAAACAGAACATCTGTAGTATTGGTAATTATGGAGGTGGTCTAATGTCACATCAAATGCACTCCCGACTCATTCATGTTTTTAAATTGCTGTAAGTAGCAAGGATCTGACTAAATCAATGTTTAAATAAATGCTAAAATGTCTCAACGATAACCATATTCTAACTTCTTGCATTAAACTGTAGACACAAAGAGGTACGTTACAAAGGATGATATTTTAAACCAGTGTCAGGTCACTCCTCAGACATATGGGGGGATGCTGATTTAAGTTTTGTCTTTATTTTCAAATAAAACTCGGAGTTTATTTAGGGAAAATGTGTTTCACCATGTGAGCTTACAGAACATTACAATGACAAAAAAAAACAACAACAAGTGAGGATTTCTTTGAAAGCTTTCCAATATTCTTAACAGGAAAGCCTCCTTAGCTCCCACAGGAGGCTGGGAAGACTAACCCTCCTAGCATGCTGCAAGAACTGCTCTTAACCCTCTTAACATAAATCACATTGCACTCAATTTACCAGAGTAGCAAACACTGCTTGCCAGGTACATACAAGTAGCGATCATTTTCTGGAAAGCTTAAGAAATGAGGTCTTGTATGATGCAACTCATCAAGAACCATTATGTTTATTTACTGGATAATGCATGATAAGCCAAACCAAAGAAAGTAAATTTTTTTTTTAAACCAGCTTAAAATAGCGTTAAAGTAACTTCTCATGCATTAAGGACCAAAGTAACAGTGATCCCCCTAGGCTTTCAACAAGATGAAAAGTAAAAAGATATTTGCAAGTCAGTTTCTTCGCTACACAGATGAGATAACATACACTGTCAACTCTCTGGGGCAGGGTCTGACGTAAGATCCCTCTAAACTGCGTAGCAGGCTATTAAGGCCAGTGCAGGTGCACAGCAGGGAGAGGCTCCTCTCGCCAGGCACTGGCCCCGGCTCCACCGGAGCTGCTGCGGCTGGTGGAAAGGCTCCTCTTCCCCAGCCCCAGGCTGCTGCGGCGAGAGATGGCTAGAAGAGCCCTCTATCCCTGCCGCAGCCCCAGCCAGCCTGCATCCCAAACTCTTCATCCCTGGCCCCACCCCATAGCCCGCACTCCCAGCCAGAGCCCTCACCCCCCCCCTTGCATCCCAGCCCTGAGCCCCCCCACACTCCGAACCCCTCATCCCTGATCCAACCCCAGAAGCCGAATCCCCCCTGCATTCCAACCCTCTGCCCTAGCCCTGAGCCCCCTCCCATACTTTGAACACCTCAGCCTCACCACCGCCACACATCACCTCCATATTGGTGCACATAACAAAATTCATTCCACATATGGATGTAAAAAATTAAAGGGAAATTGGGTCTGACCCAATTTGTTATTTGTTTGTACAGCATTTGGCACAATGGGGCCCTAATCCTTGACTAAGCTTCCCAGGTACTACTGTTATAATAAATGTAATCCCTGGGAGGCGAGGGAGGGGATCCTTCCGCTCAGTATATTATAAGCAGCTGAAATCCTGGGGCAATGGAGACCCAACCCTTCAACACCCTGTTGTGTTTGTTCTAAACTGGTGGAGCTGGAGACTTAACACGTCCTTTAAATTAATACTGCTAAGTAAAAAGGGACTTCCTCCAAACAGACTCTTGGAGCACCCCTTTCTCTCAAGGTTAGAGGGGGCAAGACTGTACTCGACCTGGCTAATGCCTTTGGGTCCATGCCCCACCACCACATCTTTGCCACATTCCAGGAGTTTGGGATGCCAGAGATCCGAGAGGTGTACGAGGAATACGGCACCACCATTCGCTCGGTCGAAGGGGAGACTGCCGAGATCCCAATCCAGAGCAGAGTTAAGCAGAACTGTCCCCTCAGCCCCATTATCTTTAACCTCATCATGGAGCCGTTGATGCAAGCCATCTCCAATAGCACAGATGGCTTCAACCTCCACGGCGAGAGGGTGAGCATCCTGGCTTACACGGATGACCTGGTCCGGACTGCAGATGACCCAGAGAACCTCCAACGTATGCTAGATGCCACTAGTCGAGCTGCCGACTGGATGGGGCTCTGCTTCAATGCAAAGAAGTGCGCAACTCTCCACATCGACAGCAGCAAAAGGGACTCGGTGCAGATGACAGGTTCCAGATCCAGGGCGAGCCCATCATCTCCCTGGCAGAGGGGCAGGCGTACCAGCACCTCAGCACACTGATGGGTTTCCGTGTCCGGCAGACACCCGAGGACACCATCCAGGAGATCTTGCAGGATGCAGTCCAGATCGACGCCTCCCTGCTAGCACCTGTGGGATTGGTCGACGCTACACACGGCTCATGCGGTGCCTCATGGTCTCGGACACCATCTGATGGTCCAGGGACATCTACTTCGAACACAGCACCAGCCACTGACAGTACCAGGAGGTGTGAGTCGGTACGACATCATGCATCAACTATGGGAAAGAGACTGAGAAACTTTTTCCATTGGACCATATGAACTGGAACCATAAACTCACTGAACATTAAATCCCACCAAATGAGGTAGATCCATCCTCATCATCGTATCCACTCATTATATTCCACACCTGAACATAGCCATTATATGGACAACATACCCCCATATATCTCAATGTCTGTACTTTGCCCCGTTAAACTTTCACCCCCAATCGGGTAGATTGCAGATTATGTATTCCTTTGCCACCCATTCTAAACCAAATTTGGCACCCCTTAAAAATCTGTACCTTATTCCCTGATAACCAGAAACTTCTATGCTTCAACTCTGTACCGTTTTCTTTTTACTTCAACATTATCTTAATAAAATTATTAAAACCAGTGTTCTAGACCTTAACATAAAACCACCTTGGCCAAATGGTCCACACAGGACCTAAGCAAGAGATGCTTTCTGTTGAGGACTTGAATTAAAGCCTACAACCTTCTCAAACCATTGTCAAAGGGAAATCTCTTTTTCCAGTTGAACGCTGAGTTGGGGGAAGAGTTTTCAAATGAGCTCTCTGAGACTAAATGACCAAACCAGCATGCCAAACAGCATGCTCACAGACTTTTCTGCTTAGAGCGACTGGGCCCTGGTCAGTCAATGAAACCAAACATCACACCAAGAGTGCACTTCTTGAAGCAACTACTTGTCAGCTTGATGATTTGGGTATAGGTCATCAGGCCAAAGTGTAGTGTGGAACTGGAAGTTAAGGGACCCACAGTGAACCTTAGAAGCCTCTGGTGTCCTCAATATGCAGATGAACATCCTCAAAAGACAAGTTAGTAAGAAAATTGCCCAAGAAAAATGGCTGCTATCATTACAAGAATGATCTCCATTTCCAACAATAAGCACTTCTAACCCACCAAGGTTCAGCACCAGATTGTATTACAAAGAGGCAGCATCGAATTTCTTCGAGACCTGAATGGGAGGACTTGGGCAGCAGACCCTAAGGAATCACAGATGCAGCTTCTGAACACAGGTTCCTCCTGGGTCATAAGTGAAGGAGTGCAGTGCTCACTATTTTTGGAGCAGGAATGTGGAAATGAAAATTTGACAAGCAGCCTAGCAGTACCAATGAGACAGCATGCTTGTGTACTAACGTTGCCTCATTCCACCTGACCCAAGCCAGTCTCCTCATCTTCATTTCTCCCCACCCAGTAGCAGAAGATGCCAAAGGAACCTGAATCTAATCACTCCTTTGATTTCTGTTGCCAGGCAAGTAATTTATGAGCAAGGGTGCTCTGTCAAGTTGATATGGGTCTAAGACGACACTATGCAGGAAACAAGGATGTTCTCATTGGTTGCCAAGGACACATTTTTGATCACTAAAAGCTATCACCAACCAGAAAACAAGACAACCTCACCACTTGGGCTGCATCTTCTTTATGCAACATGCATTACATACAGCTTCTGCAGAAGCTAAGCTTTCATGTAAAAGAAAAATTAAGTTTCTAGCCTGCATAGTGGTACCGACACACACAAAAGAAAAAAAACCTGCCAAATGTGAACCAATGCAGTAGTTTCTTCCTTAGTTTGTAACGAGCGGCTCTGAGAAGTGTAAACTCTCCCCATTCATCTCACTGGGATGTTAAATTTAAAGTCTAATAATTTAAGTTTAAATATCCGCTTCTGATATTAAGGAGCAACAATATTTTGGCCCTATACATGTATTTTCAATCCACTGACATAAGGTTTAGAAAACATGCAGGTGTAAAAAATTCATAAACCAATATATCTAGATTCACCTACTTAGTTTAATATATGTTCACACCAAACAGTGTTTAATAGTATGTCGCTTCACTGAGAAACTACATTGAGTTAATGAGAACTTCAAATCAAGTAACAAGTTTGCCCTGAATTTCACTTAGTGCTAACTATAAAAATAAAAACATTTAGTTTTAAATCTTAATACAAAAATTAATTAAAGTCATATAGCAGTTTATCCTGTTCGTTGAGTTGCCATGCTACAATGTATAAACTAGATAGACAAACAAACGAAAGAGGCGATCCTGGCATTGAAATTGCAGACACTGACATTCAGGTGCTCAGAACTCTACTACGTAAGCAGAGAAAGTGAGCTTTAATTCCACGAGATTAGCCTTTTAAGGCATCCAGTCCTTTCATTAACTCACTAATGCTTGGAACTGGGCATTTCCCACTGCAAAACACACAAAGGGCATGCCTGTAACTGCTGGTAACAGGAGATTTATCACACATCTATTTTCTAGCAAATCAAAGTCCTTACTGAAGGAAGGAACGTTACAATTCAAACCTTGCCAGGTCACTCACTCAGATGTACATATCAACCAAACAAGTTTCTACATCCACATGTTCTTAGGCACCGTCTACACATACAAGCTATGCTGCTTTAACTATATTGGCACAGTTAAAACAGTACAATCCCCTTTTGTAGGGACAGTTATACACCAGTTTAAAGGGGCTTAATATCGGTACAGTTTATTCCCATACAGGAATGGGACTAAGCAGTACTGGTATAAGGCACATTTATACCAGTATAACTGCATCAACATTAAGGGTTGTTGTATTGCTATAACTTTTTTTTTTTGGACAAACTAATTACACATGTGCCCAATTCAGCCATACCAGTAATGACCAGGTCTGAGTGATCAGAAATAGAGTAGAAACTATTGGTTAACTTCCCAAAGTCCTTGTTAGGATGGCCCAGCATGACTGCATACAAGGAATTTTGGATATATGTTAATACATATGTCAATCGCCATGACCACGCCTTTGATAGACCTATCAGACTTCTATTAATAGCATAAAAACTCATTTGAACAAATAAATTCCCAAGGAAACTGCCTTAATTACACAGCAAATAAAAAACAGCTTCCTTTTGATAAATAGGATTATCTCCTTGCATGGCTGCTCTCCATATGAAACAGGGTGGATAAAAATCAATGATTTAAAAATTTTTTTTAAAAAATCGCGTTTTTTTTATTTAAATCAGATTTTTTTTGATAGAACTTGCCCTCAAAAAGCATTTTATCTAAAGATGGTTTTAATTAAGATACATTATAGCTCAAAGATATCTCATCATGGAATAGGGATTATAAATCCTAGTTCTATAGTATGAGACAATATATTCATGTTTAAGAATGTAATGTTTAAGAAAAAGTTCGTAATGAGATGCCATAGTTCATGGATTAGGGACCTAATTTTATGGAGTTCCAGGGGCTTCTGTATAGATTATTAAATTAATCTTTCTATCTACACAATGGGACTCCGTGCTCGTCTAGAGATACTATCAGAGATGCTTAGTTTTGCAATTCTCAAACTGTGGATTTGTGTCTCCAGAGATAACATGCTCATTAACAGCAAAAATGTTTTAAAATAAACAAACAAACAAACAAATAAATAAATAGAGAGAGAGAGAGATGAGAAATAGCAGACCTCAACTCTATTGTCGCTCTGCAAATTTGTGTACACCAAGTTAATCCCTTACCTCTCTCTAAACGTGCAAAGTTTCAAGAAGTTCAATAAATAGAAGATTGTTGGGGCCCAAATAGATCTGGACATGGAAAAGAAGTCTGGAGACAAATGTGAGAAGGGAGGGACAGGCAGTAGAAACAAAAGTGAAACCGTTTGAACAGCATGTTCCGGAAGTCTTGAGATCTTTCCAAGTGTAGCCTTCATTGATTTGAAATCTACCATACCATACTCTCACTAAAAAGGAAACCTATAATGGCAGGAGGCTATAAGAGAGACCCAGTTTGGCAATATTTTAATGACGTTCCTCTACCTGTGCGTAAGACAGGCATGTGTGCAAAATACAAACAGTGAAACAAAGAAATGCAAGGCCTGGTTGCCCAAATGAAATAACATCATGAGAAGCGTTCCTTCTCAGGAGGAAGCTGCATTGACTATGATGAAAGGAACATGTCTGAACATGCAGGATCTTCAGGTTGGTAAACTTTTTTTATTTCATATTTCTTTCTTAAGGACTGCCCATCTTCCTTGTGGATTATTCTTGAATTCTCATGTTTGAGCAAAAAAATATAGTTGTTACCCTATGGTACTATCACTTTAGTTGCAGTTGTGATAAAAAATAAATAGCTGAAATAGGCAGATCTTCCTTTTACAATTTCACCTTTAAAGTAGTACTACATGTCAATGAATGCAATGAGTAATATTAGATGAACAGTTTGGTAATAATAATTAAATAACTGCATTGACTTATTTTGTTTAGAAGAATCCATCCTCAATATACAAGATTCTGAAGACTATCCACCTTCAAGATCACCATCATTTTCTATAGTTTCAGAGTTACCTGCCAGTGATAGTGTTTCAGTCACATCATGTACCATCACATAGCCACAATACATCACCTGTAGCAAAAAGAAAAAAAAAAAACTCCATCATCCAGAAACAACCCTAGGTAAGTTTAGAGACTAACATATTTATTTGAGCATAAGCTTTCGTGAGCATCCAATGAAGTGAGCTGTAGCTCACGAAAGCTTATGCTCAAATAAATTTGTTAGTCTCTAAGGTGCCACAAGTACTCCTTTTCTTTTTGCGGATACAGACAAACACAGCTGCTACTCTGAAACCATAGATAAGTTTGTGATAAGAACCAGCAGATTACAAAAAGAGGTAATTGATGGGAAAATTGCCTGGTTTGTTTATGCAACAAACTTTCTATATGATCGAGAACCCACACTTCATTAACATGGTTCAGTCATTAAGACCAGAATACAGTCCACCCAACAGAGCAGATGTTGCGGGGGGGCGGCGGGTGAGGGGAGCTTGGCAGGCCACAGGAAATAACTCCATGGACCGCATGCCGCGTGTTTGAGACCCCTGGTCTAGAAGGTGAAATTGTTCACCTGAGTCTTGATGGGTGGAGCAATGTCCACAATGATCCTGTTGTACATGCTTGTGTGACAACAGAAGATGGGAATGTCTTCCTTACAGAAACAATTGATACATCAGGAAATGCACACACAGCAGAATACTTACAAGAAGTAGTAGCAAAGCTATCACAAACGGTGAAAAAAAATTCAAATGTCTAGTACGCAGCTTGGTCACAGACAATGCTGCAAATGAATCCAAGATGAGAAGAAATTATTTAGAAGAGAGTCCCACGCTAATAGCATACAGTTGAAGTACTCATTTGAAGCATCTCCTAGCCAAAGATTTCACTGTTCCAAAAATAAAGGCTAATGTTGTTGAAATTGCAAAATACTTCCATAACAAACACTTTGCAGCAGCTGCTCTGAAAAACGTGGGAGGAACCAAGCTAACTCTCCCACAAGACGTGCGATGGAACTCAGTAGTGGACTGTTTTGAGCACTGTATCAAGAACTGGCCTCTAATTGATTACAGTTGTGAACAAAACCATGAAAAAATTAGATGGCACTCTCACAGCCAAAGTTCTCAACATTGGGCTTAAGAGAAACGTTGAACACATGCTGAGTACCCTGAAGCCTATTTCTGTAGTCTTGAACAAAAGGCAGGGAAAAAGCTGTTTTATTGTTGACATTGTTGAAATTTGGAAAGAACTGAGTGAGATCTTAAAAAGAGAAATATGCAATGACAGAGTTAAATTACAAGCATTAAAAAAAACAAATGGAACAAGCACTATCTCCAGCTCATTTTTTTGCAAATATTCTCAATACTCGGTACCAGACTCAAAACCTTAACTGCTGAAAAAGAGGAGTTGGCTAGGACATGGACATTCAACAACAATCATCCCTCCATAATGCCAACTATAAAACTTCAGAGCGAAGGGTGAACCATTCAAGAACTATATGTTTGCTGATGAGGTTTTAAAGAAAATCATACCAGTGAACTGGTGGAAGTCACAAACTTTTGGATTCAGAGACTGTTGAAGTGATAATCTCACTTTTAACAACAGTAGCTTCTTCTACCAGTGTAGAAAGAATATTTTCTTCCTTTGGACTAATTCATTCCAAATTGAGAAATCGTTTGGGACCTGAAAAAGCAGGAAAGCTTGTTTTTCTTTTCCAGATTATGAACAGGAAAATGAAGGTGAAGATGACTGAGTTAGCTGCAGAAGCCAGTATTTTAAGTTTCTCATGTTGACCTGGCTGATATAGTCTAATTTTTGTTTTTTTAAAATATTTCATTTAACTATTTTAGTTAACACAATCTGAACAAAAACAAACCTGATTTTAAAATACTTGAATGTTTAAATTCAAAAATTCATATGGCTGTTTTGTTAAAATAGTCTATGTTTGCTGTTGAAGAAAAAAATCCAGAATATATAACGTTGTTCTAGTTAAATAAAACAATTTAAATGTCTGTCTGGTGATGTTCTCCTCCTAATACAGCATGGAAAGAAAATCCTCCAAATATTAATGATTAACCTGTTGAATTGGAGATAATCATGAAGTCAATGGGAGGTGAACTATCTGCTTCAATTACCTTTGGTAAATGAAACAACCAAACAATCATTCATTTTGTGATACAGCTGTAAAACTAATCTGAAAAGTTTTCAAAATAAATCACTTTAAAAATGTATAGCGTGTACCTTCTAAAAATGAAACCTACATCTATCTCTGAAGAATATGTATTAAGGTCATAACCAACAAGAACACACTTTTATGTAGAAATCCATGATTAAACCGAGTCTTCCTGACTAGTGATTTAAATCAAATTGATTTAAATCAAGTCCACACTGATATGAAAATGCTACAAATATCAAAAGATCTCATAGGGCTCCCTTTTTACTGAGCTTGGAAACTTTTCTAATAATTTCCTATATGACTTACAAATAATTTCAGTCCCACTGCTCATAAAGACCACTTCAGAAGAGGTAACAATAAAGTCACTAGGTTCAAATTAAGTGGGAGTTAATATTCCAGATACCTCTTTTGAAATTTAAGTGACATGACCAGACTGTACTCTTCTTAAAAACCTACCCTTTCCATCAAAGTCGGCACTTCTGAAAGAAAGTGATTCACATTTCCTGGCATAAAACTGAAGTAATTTCTTTCAGCCTTAAAATGACCTGCAGACGCCATCAACTAAGACCTGATAAAAGAATTCCCTATAGAGTAACATTCAGCCCACTGCATGCTTAAACAGGGAACTATTCCCAGGGATGATCACTTTCATTTAAATACATAAAAGTTGGGCTTTACATTTTATTTTTGTCTACTGATGGTGAGGAAACCTACAGACACAAATAGAGAATATGTACTCTTCCACCTACTAATCCAAATTAATTGAACTAATTTTTTTGAATTAGTAGTATTTAAATTGAACTAGTAACATTATAAAGATTTTGATATAATCCATACCACAGAATTAGTATTTTCCCCCTCTTACTTCTTTTCCCATCACCACCTGAGATTTTTTGCCAGCTCCCCAGGGCCTGTCCTAGGATTTCAGGGCTGGAAAGAGCAGTACTTGAATGTGTGAGTGGGGACTGGAACTGAGGCCTCTGGTTAGATGCTCCTGAGGTGAGTAGAGGCATGTTTGGATTTGAGTCCATTTTCCCCATTGCCTCCCTCCCCCACAGCTTCAGCAAGGATGAGTTTTGCTGAGCAGGGGCTTTAGCCCTAACCCCACATTTCTCCCCTTCTAGTTAGAACTGCGGGGGGAAGAGGGGTGGGCCACAGGAGTTGGGGGTGGGATGGAAGCTAGAGCCCAACTGACCCGCTTTCTTGTCAATTTCATGACACTACGTGACCCTAACTACACCAGCATAAGCCCTACATGGAGTTATGTTGGTGTAGTAGGGCAGTGGTTCTCAACCAGGGGTACACAGAGGTCTTCCAGGGAGTGCATCAATTCATCAAGCACAAACTAGTTTTACAACAGGCTACATAAAACACACTAGCAAAGTCAGTACAAACTAAAATTTCATATAGACAGTAACTTCATACTACTCTATATACTAGACACTGAAATGTAACTACAATATTTATATTCTAATTGATTTATTTTATATGGTAAAAATGAGAAACTAAGCAATTTTTCAGTAACAGCATGCTAACAGTTGTATTTTTAGGTCTGATTTTGTAAGCAACTCGTTTTTAAGTTAAGTGAAACTTGTGGGTACACAAGACAAATCAGACTCCAGAAAGGGGTACAGTAGTCTGGAAAGGTTGAGAGCCACTAGAGTAGGGCACTTACATCTCGGGGACAAGACTGTAATATAGTCACTGACATAACAGTGTAGTATAGACCAGGCCTAAGTAACTCCAGGCTCTGTCATAAAAACAACTGAGACACTTCTTTAAAATTAGACAATTTGGAACCAATTTTGTTAAGTTTTAAGAAACTTTCCAAAAATAGACAAACTTTTCATAAAAGTGACAGTTTTAACCAAACAAGTAAAATCCCCAAACTCAGAGGTAAAGGTAGTAATAGTCATCAACTAGGAACATACTGAAATGTCTGGTATCATGGACCAGAATTTTTCAATCTTGACAGTCAAATGGAGGATGAGACATGGCAGTTATAGCTCAAGTTTAAAGATCTGAAAAGAATATACCTAAGCCCTGATTTAGAGAAGTAGTTAAATGTGTGCCTATGTGCTTTACAGAATCAGGGTCTTACTGCAGAAATCAATCTGTTCATGAAAATTCCACAACAAGAATTTGTGGAAAAGTCTTCAAGGTTGAAAGAGAAAACTGACAAAATCACTGAATCAAGTGAACTCATTGTCTTCCACCACAGCAGAGAAAGTAACATGAATCACTATGTGCCAAAAAACCCCAACACCCTGTCAGCAGTGGGGCATTTACCAGGAACACAAAAACGATTTTCTACACAAACGCTCACTCTGCTCCCTGAGGAGTAACTTTGACAGGGCCTGGAGCAAAGGAGATTCCTTCTGGGATATGGGAGGGTGGATGAAATTTCAACTGGGAGCAGCAAAGGCAATGCGTCATATGCTCCCGTCTTCTCCCTCCCCTTGCCTTCAGGATGTGGGGGCTGATTCTTCCCTTCTCCCTTCCCTTCTTCGTATTCTCAGGGCCTATACAGGTGTTGGCAGGGCAGGGGAGGGGGGAGCACAGGGAAGCGCGTAGGGCTCTGGAGCTTGTCCCTCCCTCTACCACTGAGGCTGGGTGACTTGCTCCTGTTTGGTGATGGCGGAACGTGAGCATGGCTGACCATTTGCTGCCTAGCCACTATGAGATGCAAAAAGGGCATAGACTTCAATTCCAGGTTTACAGTACACTGGGGCAACTGGCTCCCATTGAGATTTGCGCATTCTCCTGGGGGTTACCCCAGTTAGGTGATAGTTTTTAATAAAATTGCAGCCACTGCATTTAACCATAATATGGTATCTGTCTCATTGTTTTCGGGTCTACAACCAAGGTAATGGTACAAATTTCACCTACAAGACTAAATGGATTTCAATTTTGGTTACATTTTTAGTTTTAAATAGGTTTTGGAAATATACTGTTTTTTCTCCTACTGAAGGTGATGTCACTGGGAACAGCTATCTGTTCTTGTATGCATCCCCTTTCACTAGTAGTGGCAACAATGAGCGCGAAGAGGGACAGAGAGAGATGCAGCAAACAGCATGAGCAGAATGCCAGTGCATTAAAAAAAAAATAAAGACATCCATTGTTCCATTCGTATTCATATTGCTGGCAACGCAGTGCAAAATGCTTTAACACAGAATTAAGAACTGATCAAGTTATGTCAAAGCTATGAATCTTCAAATATATGGAGAGAGGTACTTCTCCCCCCCAGAGATGTGGCTGCAGCACTAATGAGTCACAGTATTTCAATTACAAAGTGTGTGAAGTGAGTTTTAACGGAAGACTGAGTTCATCTAAAAAGAAAAGGAGTACTTGTGGCACCTTAGAGACTAACAAATTTATTAGAGCATAAGCTTTCGTGAGCTACAGCTCACTGAGCTGTAGCTCACGAAAGCTTATGCTCTATAAATTTGTTAGTCTCTAAGGTGCCACAAGTACTCCTTTTCTTTTTGCGAATACAGACTAACACGGCTGCTACTCTGAAACCTGAGTTCATCTAGTCAATTATACAGGAAAGGATTTTAAGATGTGCTTGTGTAACTATAACAGTTTAAGATGGATCAGAGTTTAGAAGTGAAAAGTCAAAAATATTCCTTGGCTGTCATGATTTATTTCAATCTCATGTAGTGCTGATCCTTCCTGCATGATAATTTTACTCTTCGTTTACCTTAATGTAGCACTGTATTGATTCCTGTTAATGCCAAAACAAATTTTTTAAACATGCTTCGAGTCTTAAATTTAGTGAAAAATAAATGTTAAAACCTTAAAATTCGCCCAATAACCTTAGCCCCCATCCTACAATATTTATATATGTACTTAACTTTATGCACCATGGTAGTCTCATTGGAAGCAATGGGATTATTCATGTATATAAAGTTATGCATGGGCAAAAGTGTTTGTAGGATCAGGGCCAAAGTCAGAGTGGATCCTACATCTCTGGTTGTTTGAGTTTAGCCTGTGCTGCTTTAACAGAAACCTCTTGGGACAAAATGTACCTTCTCTCTGCTTTCAGAGTGCCTATCAAAAATTTAAATAAAATAATTTGAGTCAGTTGGCTTAGTCAGGAAAAGATTAATGTGGATCTATTTGAAAATTGTGCACATTGCATGACAATCTTACTGCTGCGTTATGAATTTTATAAAAATGTGGTAAATGTGAACATGCATAACTTTTCAAAGAGTTTTTTGAAAATTATCTATTTATTATATTGGTAGGATGCTTCAGAGGCTGAAAGAGACCTCAGAGCAAACAGCCAAAATCATTGGAAAAGTTTTGGTTGAGAATAGGCTGTGTTGAAAAGGGAGCTGGCACAACGTAGGTCTTCTGAATTTTTGCTTCCCCCATGTGTACAGCTTTTTACCTTGCAGGAAAAAAAAAAAATAAAGATTCCCGCTCGTCATCACTAACGCTTTAAAAAAAAAAAAAAACACATCTTACAAGCCACAGAAACAAGATTTGATGTGAAACTAGTAAAATATGCACCAAAGCTATTAAAATTTAGAATAAATGTTGGGGAATTTTTGTGAGAGATTTAATAAATCAGTGCTCGATATGATTCTGTGGAAGTAAAAACTGTCAGTACTAAGGGCTTCTCTACATCAATGATTATTCCACAACAAGCTGGCATGCAAATCCACCCCACACTAGTCTGCTGTGGACTGTTTACATGGAACCTGCTGACGTGCATTAACAGCTCATTAATATATTCTAATTTAGTCCCACAAAGACAGACAATGTAGCTTTACAGCACAGAAAGGAAATAAATGTAAAATCAAGGAAGCAAAACCCAGATACTGGAAGTAAAAGATGAACCCTCACTTCAACAGCAGAAAGAAAAGGAGTACTTGTGGCACCTTAGAGACTAAAATTTATTTGAGCATAAGCTTTCGTGAGCTACAGCTCACTTCATCGGATGCATGAAGCTCACGAAAGCTTATGCTCAAATAAATTTGTTAGTCTCTAAGGTGCCACAAGTACTCCTTTTCTTTTTGCGAATACAGACTAACACAGCTGCTACTCTGAAACTTGTCATTCAACAGCAGAAATATTTTTAATAAGCTTTCAGGTTTCAGAGTAGCAGCCAGGCTAGTCTGTATCTGCAAAAAGAACAGGAGTACTTGTGTTTCCAGAGTTTCTGACCAAGGGAAAAAAGTTTGATAACCCAGTTATCACTGTTTCTCTCTCCCCACCCCCTTCTCTTGGGGGTCATGTTAATGTTACATAAGAGGAGACCTAAGGCACCTGAGATTCTTTTACAATTATTATTTTGAAATCAGCTACATGTTTTCAGTGTTTTACCCTGAGAGATGCAAGTCTGGATACTGTAAATTAGATACAGGGGTCTGAGTTATTTATTTTTCAAAATTATTCAGCACATTTCTC
This sequence comes from Dermochelys coriacea, assembly GCF_009764565.3. Taxonomy (NCBI): domain Eukaryota; kingdom Metazoa; phylum Chordata; order Testudines; family Dermochelyidae; genus Dermochelys; species Dermochelys coriacea. Next base: position 65,473,040 of record NC_050074.1, read on the forward strand.
CACATGTCCCTTGGCATATGATCAATGAAAAGGAACTTTACACCTCTAAATTAGTGTATTAAAAATATTAGCACTAAAAATCTAGCCTGCCTAACCAGAGATCTCTACTCAAATCTCCACCTCAAAGCAAAACTGATAAAGTAGAAGAGAAGATGTGTCTGTTAGGCCAAAGGGTGAAAGAGGAGAGTAAACTGAAAATGTCCTGTCATTATCTGTGCACACTCATTAATGGAGTAATTACTCATTACTCACACCTTCTTGTCAACTGTTGGAAATGGGCCATCCTGATTATCACTACAAAAGGTTTTTCTCCTGTTGATAATAGCTCACCTTAATTGATCACTCTCGTTATAGTATGTACGGCAACCCCCATTTTTTCATGTTTTCTGTGTGTAGGTACATTATATACATCTTCCTACTGTATTTTCCACTGCGTGCGTCCGATGAAGTGGGTTTTAGCCCACAAAAGCTTATGCTCAAATAAATTTGTTAGTTTCTAAGGTGTCACAAGTACTCCTTATTCTTTTGTAAGGCATTCAGATATCACAGTAATGAGTAAAGACAATTAACAGGTGGTTTGCCACCAACTCCAGATGTACAGAACACAGACTCACTGCTCAGCTTTTCCAACTGATCTCCAATAAGCTACAAAGAGGGGCAGCCACCACGGCATACAGGACACAAACCATGGAAGGATTCAGAGTTCAAAGCCAACTCTCAAACTGCACTCAGAATGAACGTGGAACCAGTGAGGTCTCTGGAAAACAGGCATCCTGCTCCCTGAAACTCCCCCATGTAAGTGGAGGCCGATGCTCTGTGCTAGCTGAAGTGTGAGTGCTCTTCAAGTGCAGTCCCAACTGAAGTGTTTTCTGGTAACACAATCTGGAGGTGGCAAATTTATGGAAAACGGTGGCATAAAAAGCATCCATTAGAGAAGGCTGTCAAACAAACGAATATAATCTTAGCAACTGGGCCCCTTTGGACAGCTGGAAGCAGCCTAGGGTCCGATAAGACTGCGACACTGCAAACCAGTGTTACCAAAAAGCAGACACACACACACACACACACACACACACACACCCTTGTTAACCAAAGAGAAATATTTTATTTCTGGTTACTTCCAACACCAATATCTTGCAGACTGAGTCTTAGACAGCACTCTTTTCCCTTAGTCCCCATAAGTGCAAATGCTGGAAAGGAACACTGCAGTTTTGGACACCAAATAGGTAAATCTCAATTTTACTAAGTTCTCTGAGGACATGCATGGAAGAAGGATGTGCTTGGAGTTAAGGAGATCTGGGCTACGGTCACAGGTCAGACAGACTTCCTATGTTACCTTGAGCAAGTAATTTACTCTCTTGGTACACACTCGTAAAATCAGGATATTACTTCCCTACCTGAAAGGGTCATCGCAAGGATTAATTCATTAATGACTGAGACACATACCTAGGTGGCAGAAGACTTCTAGCCTGCTAGCATGCCATGGACAATTTGCTACCATTTGAGGGAGTGGACTTGGAAGTCCATGCCTTAATGGCAATTACAGATACATCCCACCTGAAACGGGAAGCAGAGGCAGATTAACAACATCCAAGGAACATAGTCTTGTAAGAACAGCAACTGAATATGAATGCAGACCTGAATAATCTGAGGATGTTCAAAGATGTTCAACAAGAGGCTCTCTGGTTCAAGCAATCAGGCCACCATGTTCTATATAAAACACACAGAACCGCCAGAATTTGCCCTTGTGCTTTGGGAAGCCCTGCAGGTCCGCAATTCAGCAACATCCCACTAGACACTCCGAGCAACTACTTACCTAGCTGGCTAGAAAGTAACAGTTATAGACAGTCCAGGAAAATGTATACAAGTGACCCCTGGCCCAACAGGGAAGTGGATCTCATCTTTGAGGAGAAGGCACCTGACTCTCACCCTCATCAGCCACTGACAAAATTCATTTACCTTCCTCGTAACCAAGTTATCAACCACGCTCAGGAGAGAAGTGAAAGGCTCAGTGAGCCTAACAGCCCTCTATTGTCCAAGACAAATTTTATGCTACCATCATCTGACATCAGGCATAGAGTCTGATTACAGCTCACTGCACAGAACCAAGTCTACTCCTAAGTCAACATTGCCCTGATTCTCCCGCCCTCCAGGTATTTTATTTTGGAATCTGTTTACCTTCCTTACTGCACACAACTTCTCCCCCCCCCCCCGACATCTCTGGAGATTTTAGCATCCAAGAGTAATCATCTGTTGAGATGGGTGTCTTTCAAAACAAAATCCCTTTAACTGCTGTTCTCTGAAAACACACACCTCAAATTCTGAGGCAAGGAGTCCCAGACAAGCCCATATTTGAACCAAAGCAAAGCATGGTAATCTGTTAAGTATGTGCATCTGCAGAAAACAATTATCTTTCATGCAAGAAAGAAATGCTCCATTCCCTAATGCTGTAGTTATGGGTAATACCTTTTATTTTTGGATAAAAGTAATATTACCTGTTCTTGAAAGACACTAATTGAGAAGAACTTTACAACCAGCATTCAAACTGAAACACCAGTTTCAACTAATAAAGACAAGAAATCCTTGCCAACCACCTTAAAATATTCAATTGATCACATCAACTTTCTGGGAAATAACCCATCTAGCAACAGCACTTCGACTCTCTGCTTAGCTCTTGATTTATTTAATACCATCACCCAAGGGCATACAACTCCAGAGAAATAATGGAATTCTTAAAAGATAGTGAGTACTTAAATAACTCATAATTAATGACAGGAGGGTTCTTATTTGATTCAACTTCTGAGAGTGCACTCGATGTCATGAATTAAAAGATTCTATTTAATTCCACATACCTTCATTTTTCTCTAGTAAGGCTCGCGGCAAAACTGCAAAGGTGGCTGAATTAATTTCTTAGTCCCAAAGGTAACACACCTCGGTGTCATTGTTGATTAAACTAAATAGCTCATGTGTGCTTGTTTTCACCATGCCACAGAACAGCCAAATATGATCACTGCCCTCATTCTACGATCTTCTATACACAAATTCAACACTAAGTATAAACAGTAGCCTATATTATATAAAGCACATGTGTGAGAGTGTTTGGTGGTGGGGGGAGAAAATTTCATTTTTCTGAACTCATGGGAAGATTTCTGTGAGCACCCAGTACTGTCCATTCAGTGTGTACCAAGTCTGTTGCCCTTTCCATAAATGAACAATGGAATTTAAGAGGATAGAGTAAACTGTAATTTTAACTATCAGAAAGTTGCATTAAATAGAAATAGGCACCAACAGCTGTTTGGTTACCTGTGCATTTTCCTTTAATATAGTAGGAAATTTGAAATAATGTTCTGGAGAAGGAAGAACACTGGCTGAACAGCAAATAGAAAGCATTCTGCAGCGCATGGCAAACATGGTACCACTGCCATACATGGATGGCATTTCCCTATAGATGATTCTAAGTCTCAAAATCTTCCAGAGACTACCCTTTGCACGTAGAAAATCCCAGAGTGGCCAAGAATGTTTTCTGTCACTACAGGCAGTAGCATAAGAGGTTTTACTCTATCCTTAAAGATGTGAACCTGGCAGCAGCGGGAAATGCTCCAAGGAAGGGACTACCTGCAGCACAGTATACTTAGTGAGAACTCAAGGGACCGTGAAGGAACTCCAGCTCATAAAGACCACCTATTAAGCGGTACCAGTTGAGATGAATGCATCCCCCCTGCCAGTACACGGCTCTCTATACTTGCTTTTCAAAGAGTACCTAATTGGTATCAAGGCCCTGATTTTCCATCATCTTCTAGGACTAGAATAGGATTGACCCCAGTTACCTCAGAGACCACTTATCTCCAGAACCAGGATGTACCACCATAGCTGTGCTCAACACTATGAAACTACCGAAAAAGAGAGCAAAAGGACACATTGTCATGAAAGCTCAGAGCTCTGGAACTCCCTTTGGATCACAGATCTAGCCACCATTCAATCTTCACGTAAAACCCAGCGCTTTGACTTGGCATTTCCACCACAGTGAACAAGTGTAACATGTAATTACCTGTCCATGAGGCACATAGCTTACATGTGCAGGAGGTGCAAGCAACTCGCCCTGCAGAGAGAGAGTACAGGCTCTTGAGGCAAGAGTGGCTGAACTGGAGGAGCAAAGGGAATACAGAGGAGGCTTTCAGGGACACAGTTGTGTGGTCTCACCTCCTATCTGAGAGCCTCTGTGCTGTTGAGGAGAATGAATGCCTCAGGGCAGGAGAGCATCAAGATGGCACAAAGGGCAATGATCCCATAGTTGGAACCCACCTTCCAGGAGAGGTTATGTATCCCCTCACACTGAGGATATTCCTCTGCAGGCGGGCACCTCGGTTATTAGGATAATACAGGCAATAGTAGTGGGAGACAGAAATAGTTTGGCTTGTGATGATGGGGAGCATTGAATGGTGAATTGCCTGCTGGGTGCAAAGGCAACAGATCTCACATATTTAGACAGCCTTACAGGTACTGTTGTGGAGGAGCCAGTGATCATGGTATATGTACATACCAATGACATAGGGAAAGACAGGAGAGGTCCTGGAAGCCAAATTTAGGCTGCAGGATAAGAGATTGAAGACCAGAACCTCCTTGGTAGCATTCTCACATGCAGAACCAGTAAGAAAGGCAGAACTGCAAGATTTCAATGTATGGATAAAGATGATGTAGGAAAGAGGGATTTAAGTTTATTAGGAACTGGGCAACCTTTTGTGGGAAGGAGTGACCTACAGAGGATGGATGGGCTCCACCTAAACCAAACAGAACCAGACTGCTGGCAAGTAAAATTAAAAAGGTCATAGAAGATTTTTTTAAACTATGGGCTAGGGGAGAGCAGACAAGTGCAGATGAGCATGTGGTTAGAGAAGTGACATCCTTTAGGGATGAATTTATTAAAGGAGGAACTCTAACCTAGTAAAGAGGACAGGAAAGAAGTTGGTAAAGTACAACCAGGAGATAGTGACAAGTCAAATGAAATAAAGTCCAATTTAAATAGAACACAGGACGGCAAGCAACTGAATACACTAATAGAGCTGATCTAGAGTGTCTGGCATTAAATGAGGATATTGATATAATAGGCATCGTGGACACTTGGTGGAATGAGGATAAATCAATGGGACACCATCATACTAAGGTACAAATATACAGGAATGACACGATAGGTCGTGCTGGTCCGGGAGTGTCATATGTTAAAGAAAGAATAAAACTCAAATAATGTAAAAATCTTACATGAAACACACCATCATAGAAACTTTATGGATAGAAATTCCATGCTCAAATAAAAAGCGTATAGCAGTAGGTTTATACTACTGACCATCTGACCAAGATGGCGACAGTGACTGCAAAATGCTAGGGGAGTTTAAAGAAGCTATGAAGCAGAAAGCACAATAATGATGGGGGATTTTAACTATCCTCATATTGGCTGGGGTAAATGTCATCTCAAGGAATAATGCAGAGACAAAAGTCCTAGACACCATGACTACTTGGAGAAGCTATTCCTGGAACCAACAAGGGGAGAGGCAATTCTTGTTTTAATCCTTGGTGGAGCACAGGATCTGGTCCAAAAGGTAACTATAGTTGAACCGCTCAGAAATAGTACTCCTGAGAGTTCTACACCAAAAAATTTAACATTCTGTGCACAATATTTTAAAATTCTGCAAATTTCATTGGTCAATAAATAGATGTGGAGGCTCCAGCATGGCAGTGGGGAGCACAGGACACTGGCTGCACCGAGGTGGAAGACTACCCCCCACACCCTCTGAACAGGGACTCAGCAGTGAGACTGCATCCAACCCTGACACAGCTCAAGGGCTGAACCTGTCCCAGAAACACCCCCAGGTCTGCCCCTCCACACACGGAGCACCAGGTGTAGGCAGGCAGGCTCAGTGCAGCAGGATCCAAGCGTGGAGGGACTTAGTGTGGGGTGATCCAGGTGTGAGGGTTCTGGGTGCAGGGGCAAAGACCTCTGCAGGGGAGGATCTATTCTAGGTGAAGGTGGCTGGGGCTCGGCGGCAGGGTTCAGGTGCTGTGAGAGTGGGACTCAGTGGGGTGGGGGTCCAGGTGCATGGGAGGGGATTTGAGTGCTGGAGGCTCAGCAGGGAGTGGTCTCACCAGGGGGCGGGGGGGGTGATCTGGGTGCAAGCAGGTGGGGCTCAGCAGGTTGGGGGTTTGGGTGCAGGGAGGTCCAGATGCACAGGGATTGGGCAGACAGGGGAGCAGCTCCCTGTACAGTGACCCCTCTCCCCACAGCTGAGGAGCAATGGGGGCAGGAAGTGGGGGAAGGGGTGTAGAGCTGGGGGAGGTTTCTGGGGGTGGGTCTGATCCAGCCCAGCCACACCATGCAGAAGAAGTGCACTTCTCCACCACTCCCAGCCCAGCCAGGACTGGCTGTGTGTGTGGGGGGGGGGGGGGAACGACTTATATTTGGAGACTTTTTGCAGGTGTGATTAAGTGACACTGCAGCTGTCGAGTAGAGAGAACATTTTAAAAGAGGAATAAACCTCTGGACTAGAAGAAATCCTAAACAACCATCAGAAGCAAAATTTTAAGAGGCCTGCAGCTTCAGCTTGTAGCTATAATGGTCAGAAAAGCTGCCTGACTTCCCCATTGTTACTTAAAGGCAAATAGCGAAAACAAAATTAGAACAGGCAAACCTGCATACTCATGGCATGCTCTATACCTAGGGAGACAGCTAGTTCAATGTGGCACCCTCTTGGTAATTAAAGAAATGGTAATTAAAGAAATCTTGCCTCTGTTGGCAAGAGGAACGAGCACTGGGTTGGGGGGAAAGAGAATGCTATTAAGAAATTGGAGATTCATACCTCCTCCAAAATTAAGTAAAACCAGTGAGGCCTAATGGGACCAGTAACAACGCAAACTGTAGCTCTACAACTAAACATATCTATGTTAACTGTCTGCAACTGCACTGAGGTTTCAATCATAATTCAGCAGTAATGGAAAAAATATTTTTAAAAGTTATATATATATATATATATACACACACACATATATATATATATATACACACACACACACACACACACACACACACACACCCCCCATGCTACCCCACTCCACAAACACAATTAATTTGGTACACATCAAGAATGAAATCTACTTCACTCATAAAACACAGATCCTGAATAATTAAATACCATGAGTGGTGAACACCATCCCATCCCCAGCACCAACCCGCTCCACTGTCTGACATTATTCCAACCTATGGACTGAAGCAGAGGTTACAGACCCTCCAAGACACTAGCTCTACATACGTGTTGATATCACTGCCCCTCCACTGTCCTCTTCAGTGCCCTCTGCAGGGCTGGCGTAGGCACCCCGTTCATGACACGCAAGTGACGCACAGGCATTACTGACAGGTTTCAGAGTAGCAGCTGTGTTAGTCTGTATTCGCAAAAAGAAAAGGAGTACTTGTGGCACCTTAGAGACTAACAAATTTATTTGAGCATAAGCTTTCGTGAGCTACAGCTCACTTCATCCGATGAATGCATCCGATGAAGTGAGCTGTAGCTCATGAAAGCTTATGCTCTAATAAATTTGTTAGTCTCTAAGGTGCCACAAGTACAGGCATTACTGTCTGCCTGCTTCTCATCCCATTGAGCTTCCTCCCCTCTTCATGCAATACTTAAGCATAGATCGTCTTGCAATCTGGCACTCCACACTACTGGTGAATTTCATCCTAAGTCATTTTTCCCTTTTGGACAGAGAAATGGATATATGCAGGGTGAGATTAAGCATTTTTTTCATGTAGAATAATATTTACTGTAATATTGTGATTTGGCACTTATGGAATCTGTTCTCACTACTTGTACAATATCTACAGTAAATTTCAACTACAGACTGGATTGCTGACTAATAACTATTAATTACATTTAAAAAAAAATTAAAATGATTTAAAAGAACTTCTCTACCTAAATACCTGGTGATGCTAATATAGATGCATAACTCAACGAATTTGAGAAATATATCACTGAAATTTGTTTTTGTATCAAGTTATGTATTTTGTTTATTTATTTAAATATTTTCCAAGACAAGCTCTGCAATGGCATGAGCAGCATGTATTCTAAGCACACCAACATATGCTCTAAAAAATACAACTTTGGCAGCTGCAGCTTTTAATTCCACCTCTGGCTTCATTAATGAGCAAGACAAGCGCCAAAAACAACAAATTCAAGAATGCCCCACTTACACATTCAATTCAGAATTCTAAAAGGTTGAGAAGGGTTTCTCCTGAGCATGTGAATTTACAGACCAATACACACGTGAAAATAGGTTTTTAGAGTTAATATCCCTGTCAAGGTTCCTTCCCCATTCTGAACAGATGTGGGACCTGCATGAAAAACCCCCTAAGCTTATTTTTACCAGCTTAGGTTAAAGCTTCCCCAAGGACAAACTATTTTACCTTTTGCCCTGGACTTTATTGCTGCCACCACCAAGTGTCTAACAATATATAACAAGGAAAGAGCCAGCTTGGAAACATCTTTCACCCAAAAATCCTCCAAACCCTAACCCCCTTTCCTGGGAAGGCTTGATAAAAATCCTCACCAATTTGCATAGGTGAACACAGACCCAACCCTTGGATCTTAAGAACAATGAAAAGCAATCAGGTTCTTAAAAGAAGAATTTTAATTGAAGAAAAAGAATCACCTCTGTAAAATCAGGATGGTAAATACCTTACAGGGTAATCAGATTCAAAACAGAGAATCCCTCTAGGCAAAAACCTTAAGTTACAAAGAGACACAAAAACCGGAATATACATTCCATTCAGCACAGCTTATTTTAATCAGCCATTTAAATAAAACAGAATCTAAAGTATATCTAGCTAGATTACTAACTAAGTTCTAACAAATTTATTTGAGCATAAGCTTTCGTGAACTACATCCGATGAATGCATCACTGTATTTATGCTCAAATAAATTTGTTAGTCTCTAAGGTGCCAAAAGTACTCCTTTTCTTTTTGCGAATACAGACTAACGCGGCTGCTACTCTGTAACTAAGTTCTAAGACTCCATTCCTTTTCTGTTCCCAGCAAAAGCATTACAAAGACCAAGAGAAGCTTTGTTTCTCCCCTCCTCCAGTTTTGAAAGTATCTTGTCTCCTCATTGGTCATTTTGGTCAGGTGCCAGTGAGGTTATCCTGGCTTCTTAACCCTTTACAGGTGAAAAGGTTTTTCCTCTGGCCAGGAGGGATTTTAAAGGTGTTTACCCTTCCCTTTATATTTATGACAATCCCACTAAGAAGAACTAGGAAAAGCTCACATCTCAAGGACATTGTATTGAGCCTACAGACCAGAAACAACTGTGCATCTGTTTAGAACAGGAAGGTTAAACAGACAGAGGATAGGAAAACCAACGCAGACCAAGTTTCACTTGGCTCTGCGTTTGGTCCAAACGATTCCAAAGCCGCAAGCTCAAGACCTCAATCAATCAATCATATCTGAAGTTAGCTGAATACGATATTACCCATGAACGTTTTGTTCTTTTGTATTTCGAAAATGAAAGTGAAAAACTTTTTCTTCATGTCATTAAAGTTCTCATCCATTAGCAAACTTCCCTAACCAGAAAACTCATTCCTGGCTGTGAAGTACATAGGAGGTCAAAATTCAGATTGGTAATAGGTACTCACAGTCTCAGTCTCAACTAAGGAAAGACTACCGTCTCTGCATGAAAAAGCAAGGCAAAGGCTATCACCACAAGAAAAAACAAAAAATCAATACCATGAAAAATTCAACATCAGATCCATGAAGGCCCCATTTATATGTGATTAGCATCACCGGCAGGTGGTTAAAAATTCATGACATGTCTTTTCAATGAGACTTTTTTTTTTTAATTAGCAAATTGTCACTGGAAATCATTTGTAAATTACATGTGATTAATGTAGGAACTAACTATCACCTGAAATAACAGGCTACAGAAGACAGACATATATTAAGCCTGGTAAATGGCCCATTGAAGACAAGATACTCCATAAAAGTACACAGGCAAAGTCATTTATTTTATCCTCATACAATAACTTACTCCTGCAAACAAAAACACCTATCCAACTAATCAGCTCTGTTTCTCTTTGCAAAGCTCTTAAGTAGTCTCTAATCAACCACAGGAAGTCCTTGTGGTTGGGACTTTCACTGAAAGACTCATGTGCCACAGAGCACTATCAAAGGGAAGTGGGTTCGCAGACACATACAATCAAGCCGCAGAAAAGCCTAGTTTTAGCCTTAAAAGGTTTCCACTTCCTCACAATGAAAAAGTCTTGTGACTGAAATGGAATATGTCAACTTGAAAACAGTTAAGTCAGGGGTGGACAAACTTTTTGGCCCAAGGGCCACATCAGGATTGCAAAACTGTGTGGAGGACAGGGTAGGAAAGATAGTGCCTCACCAAACAGCCTGGGCCCTGCCCCCTATCCACCCCCCCACTCCTTGCCCTGACTGCCCCCCTCAGAACCCCTTGCCCCTAACCACCCCCCAGGAGCCCACCCCACATCCAACCCCACTTACTCCCTGTCCCATGACTGCCCCAACCCCTATTCACACATCGATCCCCTGACAGGCCCCTCAGGACTGCCACACCTATCCAACCCCACGTTCCCTGTCCCCTGACTGGCCGCCCTCCAGAACCTCCGCCCCATCCAACCGCCCCCTGCTCCCTGTCCCCTGACTACTCCTGGGACCCCCCAGCCCCTTATCATGCTGGAGCCAACCATGCCACCGCACCACCCGGCAGGAGCGGCGGGCCAGAGTGCTGGCGGCACAACGAGCTACGGCTGTGGGGGAGGGGGAAAATGGGGGGGGGGCTAGCCTCCCCGGTTGGGAGCTCAAGAGCCAGGCAGGATGGGCCGCGGGCCGTAGTTTGCCCACCTCTGAGTTAAATGATTTGCCAATAAAATTTTTTTTCCTCCTTTAATCCAGTTTTAACTACTTACTCAGTTTAGCTTTTACTTTTAAAAAACACTTAGTACTTTTATGGATAAATTATCAGTATTATAGCTGACTGAAGTATTTGAGAGTCAGTTTCTCCAAGATACAGATCAAGTTTAAATCAAAAGCAGGCTACATCAACCCCTTTCGGGAGGAAGGGAGGCAGGGAAGGAGGGGAGAAGCAAGGGGAAAAAATAGAGGAACAGGACCCCAAACTTCCACTTTCTCCATTCTCCCCTCCCAACCTGGGGAAGGAATTAGAAGCCACACAAACGATAGCTGAAAATCACCCCCCACTTTCTAATACCTTTCAAAGCATCTGTAGGACTAATGCATTGTCACTCTTCCCTCGATCTTTTTACTTATGTCATTGCTGTCTGTTGACTCCTGGGCCCACCCCCAAGGCTCTTTGGCTGTCTGTATGGACTGTTTGTCTTACCACCAGCCCCATTCCTCACTGTGACTAAGATTGCCAGGCATCCGGTTTTCACCAGAATGCCTGGTTGAAAAGGGACTCTGGCATCTCTGGTCAGCACTGCTGACTGGACCGCTAAAAGTCCAATTGGAAGCACAGTAGGGCTAAGGCAGGCTCCCTGACTCAACACTGCTCCCTGAAGCAGCCACATGTCCTATGGCTCCTACGTACAGGGACAGTCAGGGGGCTCCACACGCTGTCCCTGCCCCAAGCACCAGCTCTGCAGCTCCCATTGGCTGGGAACTGCAGCCAATGGTGGCGCCTGAGGTCAGAAGCGGCGTGCAGAGACACCTGGCCGTGCTTCTGCCTAGGAGCTGCCAGGAGGGACATGCTGGCCACTCCCCGGGAGCCACCTGAGGTAAGCACCACCCAGAGCCTGCATCCCAACCTCTGCCCCAGCCCTGAGCCCCCCCACCACACCCAATCCTCCCACAACCCACACTCCAACCCCTTGCCCCGCCCTGAGCCCCTCCCAAACTCCCTCCCAAGCCTGCACTTCCTCTTGCACCCCATTCCCCTGTCCCAGCTCTAAGCCTCTTCCCGCACCCAAAACTCCCCCACCAGAGCCCACACCCCCGTCGCACTCTGAACCCCTCCGGCCTCAGCCCTGAGCCCACTCCTGCACCCCGAACTCCTCATCCCCGGCCACATATCAGAGCCCGCATCCCCAACCAGAGCCTCATAATAACCCCCTACGAGAGCTGGGACCCCCTCCCACACTCTGAACCCCCTCATTTTGGCCCCAATGCAAAACCCATACCCCTCTCCTACAGCTCAACCCCCTCCTCAGCTGGGAGCCCGCTCCCCCATTCAGGCCCCATCCCAGATTCCGTAGCCCAGGCACATCAGAGGCCCTCAACCTTCCTCCTCTGGCCCCCCGCACCCCTCCCCACAGCGGGAGCCCCCCTCCAACATCTGAACCCTCACCCTATCCCCCCGCACAGAAGCCTACCTCCGAATCCCCAATCCGCATCCCCAGCCACACCCCACCAGAGCCATATCTTCCCAATCCACCAAGCCTCGCACCCCCAGCCTGGTGAAAAATGAACCAACGAGCAAGTATGGAAAGAGTAAGCGACCAAGGGAAAGGCTGGACTGAGCGGGAGGGATGCCCTCGGAGAAGGGGCGAGCAGGGGGTTCAGGTTTCCTGCATTAGGAAGTGGCAACCTTAACTCTGACAGATATGCAACCGCATGCAGTACTTTGGTGTCCAGTATGTATTAAGTTCTGGGCTAAGGAGTGTGTGTATGACTGTGGTCTACTCATGAGGGGAGGGTTTTACGGCTCCTCCTAGAGCCAAAAACAACACGGAGGGGAGTGATTAAGATTAGTTTTTAAAACACCTCCAGGAAGTACCACCCCTTGGAAGGTTTGCACATACTGGATTTTCTAGAGACCAACAAAGAAAAGGCTATTGGCATAAAAAGGCTGTGGGTTAGATAGACTGAGTCAGGGCCTTCTTTCTGATCCAGCAAGCAGTCAAAGGGAAAGGTTGAAAGACTTTGGCCTAATAGGGCTCCACAAGACTAAGGGGTGACTTGTCGTGTATTTATTGTATGTGTTTTTTGCAATTTTTACTTGAAGAATAAAAGTGCTTGCTTGGAAAGAGCTGTGTAGCAACTCGCGACTGCTGGCAGTTGCAATACATCATTCATAGCTTCCAAGAAAAAAAACAAAGTATAGGTGCTGGCCTTTAAGCAGACTGGCCTGCTAGGGAAGATCACAGTTGAAGGCAAGGAGCTGTGCATCCTTAAAATCCTGGTCAGGATCTCTCCACACGAGAGGGACAGCTGGGAGCCAGAAACCATGAGTGGGTGTCCTTGAGAGACCCTGAGGGGGAATACAGGTGTAGTTACCCTGAAACTGTGACACCACAAACTCTGGTAAGCAAGACTTAGTTGCCACGTTGTCCTTGGCTACCTCATTATAGCTATGCTTTGCACCCTTGTCTGTGACTGGTTGAAGTCACAGAAGTTCAGTTAATAGCCACAGTGACTATGCCCCAGCCTCAGTTTCCTACTGCGCAATTCATAATTTGCAGGATTTCTGCTATGTAATAAAATGTATTTGTTGCATTTCACAAAGAGAAAAATCTATTAATTATGTAACCTACATGGTCCATATGCCTTCTAGTAGTGGCTTCTGGGTGGTTGGGGCAGGAAAGCAAATGTTGACAGGGTGCATTGGACAAACCTTAAACCTGGATTAATATGACCTTCAAATGGACCCACTAAATTAGAAAATAAATATCAGAGAAGCAGCCTGGGGAAAAATAAGAGATGTGGTTTTTAAGGTATCCATACCACTTATCCCCAATGCCCTCTGCAGTTTGGAGCTTATAATACACATTCGGTGTTTCTAGTTTACTTGCTCTTTTCGCAGATTTTAAAAATTGTGAAAGTAATAATATTGGAAAACAATTTTAAAGCTATATTAATTATGCATACCGAGCAATTAAATAGCACTATCCTTGCCTCAACTGCACACTGCATATCCATTAAAATTACAAGAATTCATTAATCAGAATTACTAAGTGACCTCAAGGAGAGCATCTTTGAGCCAATGCAAGTTCAAATGTATTTATCTAGCAGATAAATCCTTAATAAATAACCCTTGCATGCAAATCAGCAGCATTTACATACAAACACCATTTCAAGGAACATATAAAACCAGCATGCTATATTTCTTTGTATAATAAATAATTGCTATAAAATCAAAATATAAGTCTTGGAAATACACAAGAGCTAGAGATTGTCAACAGTTTTCTTTCTAAAAATCAAATATCTTCTCAGTATGTCAGCATTTGTCTGTGCATCTGAAATTATATCTAACAAACCGTATACACAGTTTTATTGCAAAGTGGCTACAATACTAAAAATATTGGACATTAAAACAGCTAACTTACTCATGTAATTTAGTCCTTATTAGGGCTGTCAAGCAACTAAAACAATTAATCGTGATTAATCGCACAAATAAAAATTAATTGCATTGTTAAATAGAATACCATTTATTTAAATATTTTTTGATGTTTTCTACATTTTCAAATATACTGATTTCAGTAACAAATACAAAGTTTACAGTGCTCACCTTATATTTTTATGACAAATATTTGTGCTGTAAAAAACAAAATAGTATTTTTCGATTCACCTCACACAAGTATTGTAATGCAATCTCCATCATAAAAGTTGAATGTACAGATGTAGAATTTTGTATAAAAAATAACTGCATTCAAAAACATAATGTAAAACTTTAGAGCCTACAAGTCCACTCAGTCCTATTTCTTGTTCAGCCAATCACTAAGACAAACAAGGGTTTGTTTACATTTATGGGAGATACTGCTGCTCGCTTCCTATTTACAGTGTCACCTGAAAGTGAGAACAGGTGTTCGCATGGCACTGTTGTAGCCAGCATTGCAAGATATTTACATGCCAGATGTGCTAAAGATTCATACATCCCTTCATGCTTCAACCACCATTCCAGTGGACATGCATCCATGCTGACTGGTTCTCCTCAACAACAATCCAAAGCAGTGCAGACTGACGCACGTTCACTTTCATCATCATGAGTCAGATACCACCAGCCGAAGGTTGATTTTCTTTTTTGGTGGTTTGGGTTCTGTAGTTTCCACATCTGAGTGTTGCTCTTTTAAGACTTCTGAAAGCATGCTCCACACCTTGTCCTTCTCAGATTTTGGAAGGCACTTCAGAGTCTTAAACCTTGGGTCAAGTGCTGTAGCTATCTTTAGAAATCTTACATTGGTACCTTCTTTGCCTTTTGTCAAATCTGCATGAAAGTGTTCTTAAAACGAACATGTGCTGGGCCATCATCGGAGACTGCTATAACATAAAATACATGGCAAAACGCGCATAAAACAGCAGGAGACATACTATTTTCCCCCAAGGAGTTCA
Organism: Dermochelys coriacea; assembly: GCF_009764565.3. Lineage (NCBI taxonomy): Eukaryota > Metazoa > Chordata > Testudines > Dermochelyidae > Dermochelys > Dermochelys coriacea. The sequence goes on from NC_050074.1 coordinate 65,488,383, forward strand.
GTCAAAATTTAATTAACGCCTTGTTTAAAAAAGAAAAAAAAAAAGCGTCATCAGCATGGAACATGTCCTCTGGAATGGGTGCCGAAGCACGAAGGGGCATATGAATGTTTAGCCTATCTGGCATGTAAATACCTTGCAATACCAGCTACAAAAGTGCCATGCAAACACTTGTTCTCACTTTCAGGGGACATTGTAAATAAGAAGTGGGCAGCATTATCTCCTGTAAATGTAAACAAACTTGTTTGTCTTAGTGATTGACTGAATAAAAAAAAATAGTATATTATTTGTAATAAAAATAATATAAAGTGAGCACTGTACACTTTGTATTCCGTGTTTTAATTTAAATCAATATATTTGAAAAAGTAGAACATCCAAAAATATTTAATTTCACTTGATATTCTATTGTTTAACAGCATGATTAAAATTGTGATTAATATTTTTAATCACAATTTTTGAGTTAATCACATGAATTAACTGTGATTGACAGCCCTAGTCCTTATACAAGTAGTATATCTGAAAGAAGAAAAAGTCAGTACAAACTGCACAAATAAATGCTTGCTTGGTACCACCTCTTGCAAGAAATATTCTTAAAAAGGCACTCAAACATTGGTTTCACACACACACACACACACACACACACACACACACACACACACACACACACAGAAATAGTATACAGAACAATTATTCACTGTTTAAAATCCTCACAATGGATTCTATATATCTACTGTATTTTGTGCTATTAGTGCAGCGTAATACAAACGGCATGATTTATTGAAGCCTAAGTCACTGGGACACTAACTGACAGGTTCTACAATCAGACACAGAAACCTGCTGACAATGCACTTTGGACAGCCAAGCATACAACAAAAGACTGTTGTTCTAAGCTAGCACCAGCTCAGTGGCTCAACCAGTTGGCCCAGTACTGTATGCTGGTCTAAGTTACAACAAAGACTTGCTGTGACCTTACCAGACAATTAGTATGTTGGTGTAGAATTACAAAGTTCTACAAGGTCATTCACAGATAAATTTTAGTCCTGCAATGCAACTAGTGGGGGGGGGGTGGGTTTGTGTGGTGTTTGGTTTTTTTTTTTTGTTTGTTTTTTTTTTTAAAGACTTATGATTAGTTCCTTTACAAAGTAACTTTCAGGACCAAAAAAAAATTCTCAGGAACAAGTTATGCTACACTTGTATGAGCATAAATTATACTTCCTATACCATTTGAATGTCTGACTGATTTTTTAACATTATATAGTAATCATAGTTTACAATAGAGACATAATGGTCCGCACATGACAGCATGCATGTACAATGACAATGAAAAACATGTCCCCATCTCCCACAAATGTCTACCTTAAAGCTGGGGTTAAATTTGTTGGCCAAGCCAATATTAGCAAGGAAGAGTGCGGACAGCGCAGGATGAGAGAAGCAAAGAAAATAAACCCTTAGTTGTCAAAGCTGCTGGGACCACTGGCAATAAAATCTCTCTTTAAACAGGAAGATAAGAAGGGTGAGAATGGGAAACTCATGGGACAGGGAAGGCCCAACAGTCATAGGGCTGAGAGAGGAAGGACTGAAATAAGAAGGAGAACCTGTAAAAAGATTCTTGAACATCCTTAAAAAAAACAAACAAAAAAACCACCACACAGAACTCACACCTCACCTAGCAGAACTACTGTGTAATCACACACAGATTCACCTGCATCAGATGCACCAACAGAAGATTTTTAGGAATTATGATGCTATCTAGCAGACGCTTTACTCTACAATACTGATCCTTCCCAAATGATATATGGTCTCCGGAAGACATCCGATGAAATGAGCTGTAGCTCACAAAAGCTTATGCTCAAATAAATCTGTTAGTCTCTAAGGTGCCACAAGTACTCCTTTTCTTTTTGCGGATACAGACTAACACGGCTGCTACTCTGAAACCAGTCTCAATAATGTTATATTTAAATAGAGAGAAGGTAGGTGAGGCAATATATTTTATTGGACCAACATCTGTTGGTGAGAGATGCAAGCTTTTGGGCTACACAGAGTTCTTCTTCAGATCTGGTAACAGTACTAAGAGTATCACAGCTAAATATAAGATCAAACAGATACTTTAGTTATTACATAGTAAGGTGCACTGGCCTTGAATGGTCCCTTAGAATATGTGCTAACTACTTATGGTAAAGGTTTCAGAGTAGCAGCCGTGTTAGTCTGTATTCGCAAAAAGAAAAGAAGTACTTGTGGCACCTTAGAGACTAAAATTTATTTCGAGCTGTAGCTCACGAAAGCTTATGCTCTAATAAATTTGTTAGTCTCTAAGGTGCCACAAGTACTCCTTTTCTTTTTACTTATGGTAAAGTATCTGTTCCATCTTGTATTTAGCTGTGACTCTCTTAGGCCATTTCCACACTAGAGTTAAGTCAACTTAAGTTATGTCGATGATCTAAGTCACTTTAATAACATCGGTTCTGCATGTCCACACAATCGCCTTGTGTTGGTGAAGCACGTCCACAGCTGTCACTCTTGCATTAACAGAGAGCATTGCATTGTGGGTAGCTATCCCACTGCATAATTCACCACCTGCTGTCACCCTCCACCACTGGGAACAGATCGCAATGCATCATAGGGATGTGCCATGCCATCATTCCATGGGCTTCCTACTTCGATTAATAGGGTTTTTCAACTGCCCTTGTTAACTGTGCGCCTGCCATCTCTGCCTGACAGCATGGATCCTGAGCTGCTGACCAGTCTGGGGATGAGCTATAGGAACACACCTCAGTTGGCCCTCCAGTATTTTATGAGCTGCGAAACAGAGCATGAATCAGTGATGCCCGCCCTGCTGTCTGCCAAACAAATAATTCAAGACTGCTGCTGGCATTCACTGACCAGCTGGCCACGGTAGAGCATCAGTACTGGACTAAGGAAACAAGCACTGAGTGGTGGGATCGCATCGTGAGGCATGTATGGGATGATGAGTAGCGGCCACAGAACTTTTGGATGCAAAGATTCACCTTCATGGAATTGTGTGCAGAGCTCACACCAGCATTGCGGTGCAAGGACACCAGAATGAGACCTGCCTTTACTGTGGAAAAGCAAGTGACAATCACTGTGTGGGAACTGGCAATTCCACATGGCTACCAGTACGTTGAGAATCAGTTTGGGGCTGGAAAGTTCACTGTGGAGATTGCAGTGATGTAAATGTGTAGGGCCATTAATCGCCTCCTGCTACAAAGGACTGTGACTTTTGGTCATGTGCAGGAAATAATTGATGGCTTTGAGGCAATAGGATTCCCCAACTACAGCAGGTGACAGATTTAATTTCTATCCCAATTTTGGCCCCAGACCATCTTGCAACAGCGTACACCAACCAAAAGGGCTACTTCTCCATGGTCTTACAAGCACTGGTGGATCACCAGGGCTGTTTCACTGACATAAATGTAGGGTAGTCAGGGAAGGTGCATGATGCACACATCTTTCGGAACATTGGACTGTACAAAAAGCTGCACACTGGGACTTTCTTTCCAGACCAGAAAATTGCAGTGACAGATGTGCAAATGCCCATAGTGATCCTTGGAGACCCCGCCTACCCCTTTTTCCCTTGGATCATGAAGCCTTACACCGGGAACCTAGACAGCAGCAAGAGCACTTCAACAATAGGCTCAGCACGTGCTGAATGACCACTGAATGTGCCTTTATAGGGGCATAGATGGACAGGCTCCATTGTTAACTTCTGTCCCTTATCCCTCCTCTACCATATAACAAAGCACGAGAGCTCAATCTCCTCTCACTGTGCAGTATCAAAGAAAAATGAGGACTTACCGGAGCTCCCCTCTCCTGCTTCCTGCCAGAGAGTCAGAACGCTGGGATTGGCTAGACCCCTCCAGAGTGGAAAAGAGGTCCTGACTCGCCACACCACAAGATGACCTGCCGTTTGCTCCAAATCATCCTCCAGCTTCACTTCCTCATCAAGTTTGAGTCCGCTGCCTCCAGTCCTCCCTAGGGCTCTTGGAAGTGGAGGCGGAGTCACCACCGAGGATGGCATGCAGATCCTCATAGAAGCAGCACGTCTTCGGCGCCGTATCAAAGCGACTGTTGGCATCTCTTGCCTTCTGGTATGCCTGCCTCCCTCAGCTCCTTGATCTTGACACAGCACTGCTGGGTGTTCCTCTCCTACCCTCTCTCCTAACAATCAGCCCTTAGATATCAAAGTTGCTATCACTAGAGCCAAGCTACAACTACGCAACCTTCTCTCCCCATAGACTCAGAAGATCCAACAGCTCCCGTGTGCTTCATGTGGAGAGCGCCTGGTGCGGAAAGCGGGTATGGTCAGCTGGGAACATGGTGTGTGAATTATGCACACCAAGCAAACAGGAAAAGGAATTTCAAAAATTCCCAGGCCTTTAAATGGCAGAGGAGTGCATACCTGTTTACCTTTAGGAGAGCAGAGTTCAAACTGCTGACCAGAGCAGTCAGGATGGGCACTGTGGGAAACTTCCTGGAGGCCAGTTACAGCAACATAACCAAGCACAGCATCTAGACTGATGTTGCATTGCTCTCACCAAGTCGCAAAAAGCTCTATGCTGCTTGTTGAGGTAGTTTTATTATGTCAGGATAGCAGGGGAGTTACATCAGCAGGAGGAGCACTTCAGTTTGTACATCTCCAATGTTCGGTCGACGAGAGTTCGCTCTAGCTGACAGAACTGTGTAGTGTAGATAAGGCCTTAGTACCCTTCCTAGTCCTGAAGGAGAGCTCTGTGTAGCTCAAAAGCTTGTCTCTCTCACCAACAGAAGTTGGTCCAATAAAACCTTGCACCTTGTCTCTCATCTCCCGAGACCAACACAGCAACATTACCACTGCCTATTTAAACCGGCTGAGTTTCCCCTTTCAACCATCATTTATTAAGGCAACTTTGGAAGCATACTCAACAGTAGGACGAGACATGAAGCAAAGAAATTGGACGAAACCAAACACTAAGATTTTCAAAAGTGTGACAGTCTTAAATCGCAAGGGGGGGAAGTTCCTGATTCATAGGTGATGAGGGTGCACAGCTCATTTTAGATGCCCTAGTTCTCAATTTGCTGCCAGTATCCCTGCAGCGAGTTATTAGAATCATTCACCATATAGTGACTGGGCAAACCAAGTGTCAACCAATCAGAACTTCTATACACCAGTCACAGCATCCTGACAGATAACATTAGGAACAGAGGATCTGCCTTCATGAAACAAATTATTGATCTATCTAATCTGATAGTAGGATTCCATACAGGAGGACCGAGTACCAAATGCTTCATGGAACAGGTGACCTGTGGCCAGTTGTGTAATACTGAAACATAGAAGTAATTTGTTTTTGCCCAGCTAGTAATCAGTTTAAAGCCTGAAGCAAGAAGAGGAATTGGAGAAAGGCTCCCTAATTTTGCCTAATATAACATTGGGGGGGGGAAATGAGAGGGGTGTTATTCTATCCATGCTAAATCTTTGCGGAATATATATAACTCCTTGCCTCCACATGGCAATGATTGCCACAGATGTGTTACATCTTATTTTTTTAATGCAGTGTATGTTAAAGGTTAGAAGTTAAGGATGTTTGCGTGTTTTACAACAAAATTCTAAAATCTAAATATTGTGCTATTTTAATACATTAGAAAATGTAATATACTCCAATTCTTAGGTGCGAAGAATGACCCTACTCTTTCCTACTTTCCTCATCAAGATTTACAGTAGCTTTCAACCACACCATTTATATAGGGGTTTTTTAAAGAATAAATTACAGCAGTATTCCCTCTGACATCTGACTTTTTAAAAACTATGTTATAAATATTATGGGCTTTTGCAGGTACATAATGCTATTTTTTTGTTTTCAATAACTTTTAAAATGAAGTGAGGGTGGCCTATATAATAATATCAACCTTATCATAAGGTTTTGTACCCATTTAAGTTTATATTATTTATTTTGAAATAAGTGACAGTTTTATCCATTTCCTTTCAGTGAGAGCATTTAACTATAGTTTACCTATAATCAAGATTATTATCAGGCCCGTGATAACTTTAAATGCTTTAATAAATTTGCAAAATATATATTTATTTTCCCCCTAATTAGTATGTAAGAGTTGAAGTGGGCTTTGCCCCGCCCATTAACTGAAGTTCTCAATGTGCAGAGAAAAGAATGGCCAAGCTGATTATACAGAAGAAAAGTAATTTAAAATAGAAACAACTCTCATTTGTCAGCTATAACTCCAGTATTACAAACATCTTGCTGCTATACAGCTGTAATAGTTACATATTAAACTCAAGATGAGAAGAAGAGTTAAGCACAGATCAGATTTTCTAATTTTAATGAGCAGGCATCTGCATTTTAAAAAATTTATCAATAGATCACAACAACCACAACTTGCTTTTAAATATTTCACACATTTTTTTAATTATAGGTGGAGCCAATAGCTCTGCCTAAAGTTAAGATTGCCCTACACTTCGCATAATAAGATCCTGTTTTCAGTTAGTTATAACAACTTTGCCAAACTAACTGTTTGGGATGAAATTTTTCCATACCATGTCTGCCTATGGCTGAAATTTTTGGAATGTAGCAGCAAAAATGGTTCAGCCCTTTTGGAGAACGAGTTCATGGAAAAAAAATTTTAACATGGGCAAAATAATGTATTTCAACCATTTCACCAAGAACCTCTAGCACTTCCCTGCTTTGAAAGAGGGAACTGAAATCTGGCCCAGGAGTCACATTAATGTCTGCGATTTGTTTTTCCATTATCCCCTGAGAATTCGCTCAAAGTCTGGACTATTTATAAACGCCTGAAAAAAAAATCTTATTTTTTAAACGGTCCAGAATTGAGTTTGGCAGCTAATTTCCCCCAAAGATTTAATCTGAATAAACTATGCTCCATCCCTACACAGCTCCTCCATGCCAACTGGACTGTGCATGAATTATGTCCACACAGTGACTGAGCATGTTCCATCCCACAGCTCTAGGGGCTAAGCAAGACTTCTCCTGCAATTGATCTTCCCAAGTAGCTAATACCTGGGTAACCTTAAAATTTGGCTCCCTTGTATGCGCGCATCACAATTCAGTCTTCACATGCAAATATTTCACAGATCTGGTACCTCAAACGTAGAAAAGTGTTATTTTATCAACAAAAATCACTGTAGTGAAACTCATCTGCACTAATTTAAGGAAAATAAGCACCTTTTCTAACTTTCAAGCAGTGTTTTTCAAAGGGGAAAGGGTTCAATGATTGAGGCCCAAAACATTGGGGTTTTGTTTAACTAAACTTTTCACAAAACCTGTAATTGTAGAAATATGTTTTCAAAATTTTTCTTAATTCAATGAAAACGTCTGAATTTAAAACCATTTGCCTGTAGAGCTTACCATCCAAACATCAGGCCATAAAACTGGAAGGGTCTATTTTCAATGTGCAAGCTAAAGTGAAAAGACATAGCAAAAATGGTGTAAAGTTAATTTTTTTTTTTCAGTTGTCAATTTTAATAACTGGTTTAACAAGTTTCTTAGGCATATGCCCAATTTTAAGCACATGAGCAGTCCTACAGAAGTCAAAAGAACTACTTGTGCCTTTAAAGTTGGGCACATAAGTACTTTGCTGAACTAGAGCTTTAAAAGGGTTCATTACATACTAAGGAATTCTCTTTGCAGGTGAAGGTATTTTTGAGGGGTGAGGATATATTATTTAAACACATCAGTGTTCTACAAAGTTTGACTTAGTACTTCACTGTACTAAGAACTAAAACCATGTCTGCATTTCGCCCAAAGCATTAGACTTAAGGGACTAAAAATGCTGGTCAGTTTTGCAAACACAGCAATTTTTAAAAAAGATAAATGAACTAAGATACGAAGTACCCATGTCCTTCTCCCACACTTGACCTCTACCACACTTACATTAGATGGAATTTGTGCAAGTTCCAAAAAATTAAAAAATACATAAGCAGGCAATCATTCCTAAGTACACTATATATCCTGAATTTCTTAAATAGGGAAGGAATGATCCCTTTATACATCAAAAATCAAGTTACCATGCCACTGTTTCTAAAAACACTATTTAATCACAGCCAGCCACATACATATATATGCAGATTCAGGACTTGAAGCTTTTTGGTAAAAATGAAAGATATTTTAAAAAGTATCTGCAGTTTAATAATATTAAGTAAAACGCTATGAGCCCAATTCTACAGGCTTTACTCAGGCAGTTTCACCAACATCAGAGTTTTGCCTAGTTAAGAACTGAGAACCAAAACTCAACAGCACATTATTTTCCCCAACATTCAAACCTTTAAAATTTAAACTGCGATCACAGAAATGTAACTTTAATCATCAGAAAGAAGAAAATTGAATGAGAATGATAGGTTTGCAAGATTACAGAAGCTGCTAGCAAGATGAAAAGGGAAATAAGATGCGATGTCAAGTGAATTTTTTTTTAATAAAATTCATTTCTAACTTCTGAAAAATGAAGATCAAAATGTTTTGTTTTGCCCTGTAATCACTGAACTAGGACCCAGATTTTTCAGACATAACTTTCTCTGTAAAAGTAGATTTTACTTTCTAATTAAGATATTGCTATAAGCACCACCTCTGTTTCATACAATTAATTTTAACTCATCTCTCTAGCAGCATAGGATACAGAGGGAGTTAGACAAAGAAGTTTATAATGACCAAGTTTGATAGCAGTATCTCACTAGCAGTGGCTAAAGACTTTCGTGATTAATATTTGCTCTGGATTGTTTTTGTAGAAATTCATTAGGAAGGTTCAGATTATTTGGCAACAGCCCATCAAAACTTTCTGATTTTAGCTTATTTTCTTTATCTTTAAAATCCTTTCACATTAGACCCCTTTTTAAACAAAAACACGTATTGAATTTAAAAACAATGATACAAAACTATACGTTAGAATAAAGAAATGGAACATGCTAACCCATACATGTTTTACAAAGGTAAATTCTGACCTGTTTCACACCCACATTTGCTTCATCATCTCATGTGCACATGCTTTTTACTCTAGATAAATGCATTTTAGAAGAGTTGCTATTATCTTACAATTTTGACTTTGGAAAGTGGGACAAAACTTTTCCACCTAATGATAGCTTTTGGTTGTGCAAAGAAATTATCACCATTGATATATGTGTACACACTTAAGAAAACCTTCTCATTCCCATGTCTGAATAAAAATAATGCAGCACATGTAACTCTGACTCAGCCAGAGTCACAACCTCTTAAGACTGTTAAAGTAGTAACAACATTTAAACAAGCATATCTAATACGAGGACACTTGATATGTTACTTGTGATAAATGATAATATATGGGTAATGTTAATAGTTGGTATGCATACGTAGATATAAATGTGCATATAATATTATGTGTGTATGTATATATGTTTGTACCTTAACCAATTTTTATAGGACATATTTCATTCAACACACCTTACACTCCAACTATAATGAAACGCTTGAGGATACACAAATGAGTTGAAAACCTCAGGATAACCACCAGATAGACTACATTGGCACTGTGGTGTCATTTCTGGCCAGAAATGGGAAGGTGTACTGGTACAAGGTGAACACACCTATATAAAATTTCAGAACATTAAAAATTAAGCACCATTCCTGACACGAGCAAATGTTCAGGAACAATTTTGTTATTTTGGCCAAGGCAGTTCACTCATACTTAATGAAATCCCCCCTGAAACAAGTTAACAAGTTTAGAAGTATTTGTGCTGGTTTCTCCCAAATCTGGTTACAGTTTAAGACAAAAATCTTGTTTTTAAAATGAGTGTTTAAATAAGTTGGGAAAATTTCTAAAATCGCTATTAAACAGTAATTTCAATAAACAGCTCAGACAATTTTATCTTCAAAAAGATACAAGTATATATTTCCCATGATCCTTGCCATATATACTTATGTCAAGCTATTCGAGACCCCTAATAAAAAAAAAACGCTGGGGGAGACAGAGTTAATCCGCCTATATCAGTCATGTTCCTTACATGCTCAAAAACCGAGAATTTCTTTTGCCACAATCAGAAATCCCTTGTCAAAAGAGTGATGCTAAAGATATTTAGGCATTCAACCATTACTTGGCTGGATAATCTTAGTTAGAAAAATGTTTTGTTACAATTTCACAATACATGTGTGACAATCAGCTAGTGAAATTACATCCATTGCTAGTTCAAAGACATTTTACACATAGCGCACAGCTCAATAACTCTATCCTATGACCCGTAAACAACCTTGGCATTAGTGTTTCTTAACACATGCTCCATTTCCTTAGGCATCTCTGAATGTTCAAAACAAATAAATGCCTTTTAAAAAAAAGAAGGTTACGGATGCATGCAAACCTATTTATCCAAAATAATGCAAGAACAGCTACATCTTTCACACTTGTATCATGTTCTATACCTTCGATCCACAAGTCATTAGACTTTTGAAAGTAAACGTCTACTACGGATTTCCCTGTACCATTAATATGTTTCATGACCTAAACCAGGAGATTTACAGATATCGTTAACTAAATATCGTAAAGATATTGAGTGAAACAAAGATATGACCTGCCCTATAAACATTTCCTCATGTACCTTTTAATTTCTCTGCTCCCCACTTTGCAAGATTACTTATCAAGTACAGAAGTAAAGGTTCTGTAGTTTTTAAATTGAAGTCAATTTTTCACACGTTTAATTCAGTTTTTCCTCTGTACTTATTTTACTGTTACTGTAAAGCACTCTGGGGTGTTTGTATAAAGGGTGCCATATAAAATAAGTGCCTAGTAAATACTTTAATCCACTAAGCAACATAAGACTTAGGTACCTGGAGACCCTACTTTAGTCCTTAATGCTAAGTTTTGGGAGGATAAAGGGAAGAGGGTGCTTTTTTCTTAAAACCCTGTAGTTTTGTCCAGAACAAACAAGAAATTTTAAATCACATTTTTGGGTTACAAAAACAAAACTCCATTCCATATTTCTTTTTTAAATTAAACGCAAAAAGCTACAATAGAGGTCTCCTGCCACAAAGGACCCCTAGGGTTCACCTAAGGAAGAACTCTTTGGCAAGTTTGAAGCACTATACCTTTATGGAAATTTAAATCAGGGAAGCTAAGATGACATCTGCACAACAAGCTCACTGCTGCTTGAAAAAGTGATCCTGACATTGTGAAAATAGAGAGGAAAAGCAGAACAAAGTGATTGAGAACCCTTTCAGAAAAAAGAGTGCTTAATTTAAGAACGTAATTAAATCCTACTGACTTCAAATCAGACTTAAAAACATATAGTACTTAAAGTTAAATATGCGTTTAAATGCTTTCCTGAATCGGATCCTGGAAAGGGAATACCAGAAATCTTTAATACTAAAATAAGATTCCTAGTTAGAAATATTGGAATTACCCAACGCCTGATATTAGATAGGATTAAAACAACTGACAAGATTTCATCACTGACTTCCAAGGTTAGAATGGCTGAAGCATCGGTTCTAAAAGATATTTGTGACTACAGCTGAGTGAATAATTTAATTTTTTTGGTTCAGTGGCTGAATGAAAGATCCAAACAAAAACTCAATTTTTTTTGTTTTTTCTCAACAAAATGAAACAAAAAAATTCAGCCAGGTCAATTCAACATTTTCAAAATTAAGTGTCAACATTTCATTTCAAACTCAACATTTCATTTTTAAATGAAACATTTTCTATTGATTTAATTTAGAAAATGTTCAACCCCACCATTTTGACAAAATAATTCCTAATATTTTATTTGGCCAAAGCTATTTGCAGAATTTGACTCAAATTCATTAAATAGTTTTGGTCACCATAAAACTGAATAGTAAATTTGCCAAAAATGCAACCAAAAAATGTTGCCCTGACTATTTGTGACCCAGTATCATAATAATACAGGAAAGTTAACTACTAAGGAATTATTCATATAAAAGTTATTTACATGTTTGTAATACATGTTATAATACATTTTAGTAGGGGAGCACTCCCCTATAGTGTGGAATACACATTCTTTTCTCCTAACCCCTCCCTTTCCCTGGCTTTCTTTACCATCTCTCCACAGGCCAAGCTGACAATCTTAAGGTTGGATCTAGATGGATGATACAAAACTTGAGTTCAGTACATTAGACCATCATGCAGTTTTCAGGCTGCGGGAAGCACTCAAATGCATAAGTCGACAAAACATGACATCCTGGACTAGAAGGCGGCCAACAGTGCAACTTTGAGTAAATACAGAAGATGAGTGAAGAAAACCCTAATACACAAAACTATATGAGCCTGGGCTTTGTGAACTCCTAGACTTTTTCATATCTAGCTACTGCACACTAGTCACTGCAACAAGTACCCAGTTTTCTCATTCTCCTCTGAGATCAACAAACTTGCAGGGGATTGATGCCAAATGGCCGTCATCAAATGGCCATCTTCTGATGTTGATCCCATTCCCATGTAACTCTCTCGCTAGATACACTCACCCAAACAGATTCTGTTAAGGTTCAAAATTAACCTTCCTTTACGCACTATACCTGTTTGCACAGTTCATATTATTCATTTGTGGGAGTTTTCCCCATTAGCCCTCAAAAAACAAAAGCCACCACACAACAAAACCTTCACATTTTTTTCCAACTACTCTGAAACCTGTTTAAAACTGTAATTTCAGCAACCCATTGCCCACAGAGAGAGATGCATGAAAGATGGAAAAAGACTTTTTTGTGAGCAAACAAATGTTTCCATGCAGTTCTGAAAGCTACCTCAATGATGACTTTGCAGTTACTTTGCCAGAAGCTGTGCTAGCAGAGGATGTGGCATACCCTCAGCAATGCTAGGAGAATCAAAAACTTTTGCTGCAGGGTCCTCCTTGTAGCCACATCAATCAAGATTATTTTTTTTTAAATCTGCCAAAAACAAAAAGGTCATTTCTTCTGCAAAACAAGATATCGTGGCTAGCATTGGAGAGCTTGCATGGAGATATCCTCTCTCCACTGCTTATGTGCTAGTCACACCAGCAAGGAACATTGAACCTTAAAAAATCAGATTTTGGCTGGTGAACTGAGAGAAACCAAGTAATCCCAGTTCATGATTTTTCAGAAATACCGTTAAATATTTAAGACGGGTATGAAAGATAAAATTTAACAAACAGGAGATATAAAAACGGGACATTTTGTAAGGAAGCGATTCTGAATTAACACAATATGGTAGCATGGCATCCAAATGAAACCATGTTACATTATGACAGGTTCCAGAGTGGTAGCCGTGTTAGTCTGTATCAGCAAAAACAACAAGGAGTACTTGTGGCACCTTAGAAACTAACAAATTTATTTGAACATAAGCTTTTATGGGCTAAAACCCACTTCATCAGATGTTACATTAATTCATCTCATGTAGACTGCTGCTTTTCCATTGTCATCCTTAATTAGGACAGAATGATTAAAATGCCATTTGCTGAATGAGAGGATCTAGTCTTACTGCTCTTATGAAGCAGATTATGGCCCAAATTTCCAGAAGTGCCAACACCTGACTTGGGCATTAAACTCCCACTGCATAAGCACAAGATGAGAATGTGCATCTACTAGAGCTAGCTGGAAAATGGAGTGTTGTCTCCATCCCCTCTCCCCACAAAAATTTTGATGACAAATTTACATTGAAATTTCCCAGCAGAAAAAAAAATTGGCTTTCCAGTTTCTGATTCACAGAACATTACTGCTTTTCCAAAAATACTTTTCAAGTTAAGTAGTCAAAAACCCAATTTTCTGATGAAAGTAAATGTGAGAAAATTTTTGACTAGCGCTACTATGTGCTCAAACACCAGAGAAGCATATGCACTCAAAACACTGTGCCAAATTGACTACTGTTTTAAAGAGATTTAAATTGCAGTAAATGCATATCAGTGGCCAATAAATAGAACATAAAAACAGCAATATCTGAGGGTTCTCCACTTATTGTTCTAGATTTGTGAATTATACTAATTTTTCTACTAAAACTAAAACACTGAAAAATCTTGAGCGATGACAGCATTTCATTTCATGAGTTATCAAATATGATCTTAAATCACAGTGTACTATACTACGAAGGCTAGCTAGGTATTAGACATCATAGATAACATGACAACTCTTTTCAGTGATCCTCAGGTTTCTACTGCTCTGCTACTCCCATGCAGAATGGGGAATTGGCTATTTGTTCCCATGCAACATTTGGCTTTTCTTTTTTAATTCTCTCTCTTGTGTGTACATGTTTAAGTAACTTCATGGGATATTTTTCAATTATTTGATTAAAAGTTGTTTCTACAGTGTATAAAAATAATCCATTCCATTCCCCCCCCCCAAAAAAAAAGAAGGAATAAGTAAATTAAAATCTCACTTTCAGTGTAAGGACACATTACTTTGAGTCTCTTACTGTCAAACTTTTTTTTTTTTTTAAATATATAAAACCACCCATTTAATGAGGTGGATTCGGAGATCCACTACATCAGCTACTTCAAGCCTCAGATGTGAGCTCACATGCCCATGAGAAATCCAAACATATATTCAATTAAAAAAAAATGTAAACACTGTAGCCTTGTGTTACAGACTTCCAGGAAAATGAAGAGAATTTAACTCTCCCACGCAGTGAATGATACACCCATTCCTATATAACAAATCTCCTTATGAAATAGCATACAATGCGTTCAATACAGCCAGGAAACATTTAAATAATGGTCTTCACAACTCTGCCTTACTGGCATCCCAGTAAAGAAGTAAATAAGGGAGACTTATATGAGTTGAAACCAATTTTATGCTATAATCTTATTTTTCAACATCCTTGCTCTTTTCACAATATCTGGGGAGTGTACTTCTGGATCTATGCTAAACTGGCACTTAACACCTGGATAAAGAGGGGAAGGAGACAGAGCCATCTTGCAAGTGGAATACTGCATAAGTCATTTGCACAAAGCTTTCTCACTTAAATTTACAGGAGGAAAGAGCCACCACAGAAAGATAGGATGAAATTTAAAATATGAATCTAACTATACTCAATACAAAAGAACCGCCGATAAACTTGTTTGCCGAATGAAAGTTTCTCAATATGTAATTACTGAGTTTCATATTAAGTACATATCAGTACCTTCAATACCCTGCTATGCTCTAAAGAATACAAAAGGCCAATGAAGGTCCGCAGTTGAACAAAAAACAAAAAAAAGGAGCAAAGCATTTTAAGCCACATGGATTTAGGGGAAAATCATCTTTAACCTGAAAATGTGACACTGCTTCTTACTATCATCAATCAACATTCTCCCTCTCAGTCAAAACATTGTTGTGTCTGTGTCATTTTAATCTATACCGCAGAACAAAGTACTCCAGACTGCCGTAGAGATCCCAAAAAGTCAAATGAGGTTCGTGAAACAATAGAAGAATAAGCTTGGATTGTGAGACAATGCCATACATCTTTAAAACATTGGCCTAGATATTTTCGAGACCAGTAATTTGGAAAATAAACCACAGCACATAACTTGGGGCTCACTCCTATAATACAGACTCAAGCCAACTTCTCATGGATATTATTGAGATTTTTGCCTAATTAAGGGCTGAAGGAACAGTCCCAGACCCTTAATTTCTGGAATTCTGTTTCTTTGCCAAAAAAAAAAAAAAAAAAAAAAAAAAAAAAAAATTTAATACCCAAATCACCAAAACAGCAATAATTTTGGCCAGACATACTTTATTTTGGGTATCCATCCCCCCTCTGCCACAAACACTCGTCTCAGAAATATGTACGTCCCAGCCAACATCAAGGATGCTTGTGCACAGACAGAGCAACAAAGAAGTTGTAGCACAATAGTAAAGGAACAAAAACAGGTAGGGAATGCTATCTTCAGTCATTGCCAGAAGCATTTTCTTATTTACACACACACACACACACACACACACACACACACACACACAAAATCAAGACTATTTCTTTAAAAATAAAAGACCACAGCTCTTAAAAAGAATCAGTAAAAGGTAAAATAATAGTCTAAAGGTGTTTTCCTTCGTATGTGTCTCTCTCCTCCCAAAGAAAAGACCAATTCAAAAAACAAAAACAAAACAAAAAAAACGAACAAAACACACAAAATTCTGGTCATCTACCCTGTTTACTCTAGTGACTGGAGAATTGGAGTGTGACCCTGTCAGCATCAAGCAGTTGATCAATTGAGAGGGAAATTGTTTTTCCTTTTTCATTCAGACAATAAAAAGCTTTGGGTTTGTTTTTGTATTTTAACCACTCCTATCTAAATCAAATGCCCTATAAGCAGTTGGAAGAGCTAATCTGTTTATTAAAGAGGAAACACGCCCTGCTTCTTCAATTAAGAGTTGAGCAAGCTTCCAAATCACATCATAGTCCTCCCTGAAAATGCCCAGGAGGGAAGACCAACCTGGACATTCCTGATATTTTAAAGGTAAACAAGTGGCTTTACAACAATAAAAACTTCAGGCCGTCTTTAACTCCCAAAGTAAGCAGCAAGAAAAAAAAAAAAAAAAAAAAAAGGATATACAACCCAATTTTCCACACCACCACACACAGACCTTTGCACATCACCTCGGTCATAAATATGAAGGGAAGGCTAACCACCTTTAAATCCCTCCTGACCAGAGGAAAAACCCTTTCACCTGTAAAGGGTTAAGAAGCGAGGATAACCTCACTGGCACCTGACCAAAATGACCAATGAGGAGACAAGATACTTTCAAAGCTGTGGGGGGAGAGAAACAAAGGGCTCTCTCTGTCTGTGTGTTGCTTTTGCCAGGACCAGAGCAGGAATGCAGGTCAGAACTCCTGTAAAGGGCTACTAAGCAATCTAGTTAGATATACATTAGATTCTGTTTTGTTTAAATGGCTTAAATAAGCTGTGCTGAATGGAAAGTATATTCCGGTTTTTGTGTCTCTTTGTAATTTAAGGTTTTGCCTAGAGAGATTCTCTGTGTTTTCAGAGTAGCAGCCGTGTTAGTCTGTATTCGCAAAAAGAAAAGGAGTACTTGTGGCACCTTAGAGACTAACAAATTTATTAGAGCATAAGCTTTCGTGAGCTTCCGATGAAGTGAGCTGTAGCTCACGAAAGCTTATGCTCTAATAAATTTGTTAGTCTCTAAGGTGCCACAAGTACTCCTTTTCTCTGTGTTTTGAAACTGATTACCCTGTAAGGATTTACCATCCTGATTTTACAGAGGTGATTCTTTTACTTTTTCTTCAATTAAAATTCTTCTTTTAAGAACCTGATTGCTTTTTCATTGTTCTTAAGATCCAAGGGTTTGGGTCTGTGTTCACCTATGCAAATTGGTGAGGATTTTTATCAAGCCTTCCCAGGAAAGGGGGTGAAGGGTTTGGGAGGATGGGGGGGGGGGGGGGGAGAAGACGTTTCCAAGCAGGCTCTTTCCTTGTTATATATATTTTTAGACGCTTGATGGTGGCAGCAATAAAGTCCAGGGGCAAAAGGTAAAATAGTTTGTACCTTGGGGAAGTTTTAACCTAAGCTGGTAAAAATAAGCTTAGGGGGGTTTTCATGCAGGTCCCCACATCTGTACCCTAGAGTTCAGAGTGGGGAAGGAACCTTGACAACCTCTAAGACACAGCATTCTGTTCTGTAGGATCTTAGGGCGCGTCTACACTTACCTCCTGAGTGATCAATCCAGCGGGGATCGATTTAGATACATCAACCACTGAGCGCTCTCCCGTCGACTCTGGTGGAGTACCAGACCGAGAAGAGTAAGTGGAGTCGACAGGGGAGTGTCAGCAGTCCACCTACCGCAGTGAAAACACAGCAGTAAGTAGATCTAAGTAAGTCGACTTCAGCTACGTTATTCACGTCGCTGATGTTGCATAACTTAGATTGTACCCCCCCACACCCAGTATAGACCAGGCCTAACTGTTAATTAGTCTTTCTTGAAGACTAATTAACTAGTCTGTGCTTGTTTCATTTAAATTAAGATAGTTAAAAGCAGCATTTTTCTTCTGCACAGTAAAGTTTCAAAGCCTTATTAAGTCAACATTCAGTTGTCAGCTTTTGAAACAACCACCATAATGTTTTGTTCGGAGCTATAAACATTTCAGCATTACAAACAACCTTCATTCCTGAGGTGTTCATAACTGTGAGGTTCTACTGTACTGCAGTCCAAATACATAGCTTCACTACTTGCAATGGTCAAAGGTACAATAGGTGCTTCACTGAAGACACAGCCCATCCCAACAAGCTTACCATCCAGGGACCTGACACTGAAAACACTTGTGCACATGAATAAATTGGAACTACTGACACGAGTGAGGTTAAGTGCATGCATAAGTATCTGCAGGATAAGGGGTTAAGTTTTAGATGAGCCAATAAGCCAGGCTGGTGAACAGGAGAGAGTGGACAGACAGGGTGGGGGAGTGTTAGAGTCTCTCATTCATATGGCTATTCGGATTAACAACTCATGGTGGTTCAGTTAAGGTTTTTATATTAAGTTTGTATAAAAAAAAAAATCACAGACTAATAAATATGGTGAACATTCTCAACTGGCTAACTATGAAAGAGCCAGTTAGAATATGGCTTCAGAAGGCCCATTTGGGGATTTTCTGTTTTTGGTCATCTTACCTATAAAAGAAATCTCTCCCTATAAATCTAACAAGTGGGAATTTACAGCAGGTTTGTCAAAATTTGCCGGAGTAGGACCCTGGAACCTCTCCCTGTGCTGCCCTGCCAACAGAAATCTGTACTGTCTTTACTTTCTCCCCTGCTTTGTTTCCCTAGCTATAGATCTAGTTACATGCATGGAAAGCCTGCTGAATTAGACCATAATGTCTTACGTCAAATTCAGCTCTTTATCACCTGACTTTTTAAAAACAATTCAAGATTTCTAAAACAATCATAATTATCTAGAGGAAGTCAATTATGCTGCACATGAGTGAGTTACAGCAGAAGTCAAGCCTGGGTCCATTTCATTAACTTCTTAAAATATTAAATAATTTAAATGTATAGGGTCTGTTCTTTCCCTCACTCATCAACTGGAAATGAAAAGGGCATTTCAGATGTAATACTTTATCCTTTGCCTACCGTAGCTTAAACATTCATTTACAAGAGACAAAGCCTGCAAGAACTTCCACCCCAATTATTGGCCCCTCCACTCGATAGGCCCCTCTGCAAAAAGCAGCACATCTGTATGGGAGAAGGGTTGCAGGAATAAGAGATGCTGCTGGCTCTGCAGCCTATTGCCAACTGCTTTCCAATTCTGAAAATGTTCCTTTGCTCCCGGCATAGGGTATGACCATGGCCACAATATTGTAAACCATCCCTAGCTTGTGGTAATTCCCATTATGAAGCTGATGCTGAGAAGGGTTAGCAGTAACTAAGATACCACGCTAGGGTGGGACCTGGGATCAGTGTATAGCTGTCATTAGGC
Organism: Dermochelys coriacea; assembly: GCF_009764565.3. Lineage (NCBI taxonomy): Eukaryota > Metazoa > Chordata > Testudines > Dermochelyidae > Dermochelys > Dermochelys coriacea. The sequence goes on from NC_050074.1 coordinate 65,507,741, forward strand.
TTAGGAAGAGCATTGTACTACCTCAGATGCAGAAGCTCAATGAGCACAAACTTGCTGACTTCTTCTCCCCTGCATCAGAAAGATTCAGGCCTATCATCGAGGGCATTTACCAAAATAACCCCCCCCAACCTGCCAGCTGTATTTTGACTTTGAAAAGTGGGTCACACCTCGTGCTTCCAAATGATTACGATTAGTCATCATGGAAAATCCCAGAGTAGCCTAAAATAATGCTCAATCTTAATGTATTATTGAAGCTTTCATAACTATTTTTAACACGAGTAATCCCCATAGGTTTTATCATCAATACTGCAGAAAATCTGTACAAGGAAAGGATTCATAATAAAGCATACACCGTAATTATCAAGAGAGCATTTAGAGCAAAACTTGGCAATAGACTACTATTGTACTTTAGCAGCCAAAATGTGATACGCACTGTGTGGACATATAGGAAGAGACAAAATCCATGTCCCCAAGCGCTTACAGTATAACAGGTGAAAGAAGGAAAGGGAAAGAGGGATACAACATACAAGCAAATGCTCAGGATTATTGCCACGTCTAGTTAGCTTTTGGGTAAGTTGGGGATTTTTAAGTATGTCATAACAACATCAAGAAGCAAAAACAGAGTGAGGGGAAAGATGAAAATAGGAGCAAGGGAGTAGGAAGATTAATGGCCATAAAGGGAAGACAGAAACCGAAGGGGAACGGAGATTGAGGCTGGATAGTAGCTGAAGAGGTCAGAGCAGACAGCGGAGAGAAAAGAATACTTGGAGTTCAAACTGCAGAACTCAGTCTGCTGACATCCCTTGTACAGCCACTACTCCCAGGGGCTTGTTCTGATCCCATACTGTTCTCCACTAAGTCCAGAAGACCGGGAAAGGGGCTGAAACTATAGTCCGATACCGCTGGAACGAGAGTCGCCTGTCAGAGTCTAGGTCGGGCTGCAGGAGGGGCCACTGCAGCCTTTAATAAGTTTACATGAAAACACAATGTAACCCAGAGGAGTGAAGACATTCTAATATCTACATTATTGACTGAAAACCTAGGAAGGCAATCCTTACTTGCAACACAACCATCACAAATGGTTCCACAGGTGATTCATTTCCCTTACTGATTTGGAGCGTTCTTTTTAGAAACTGTGAATTTTCACTACGCATTCTAGGATGGTCACTGCTGGATAAGAATCACAGCAAATGCCCAGCTGCAAAGAAGCTTTCAACAATCTTATTAAACTTCTTAACTGTATTTTTACTTAGTGGTTCCCTAGGTATTTGTAAACTACTAAGTAGCAAATTTCCTTCTTTGAGCTTGGGAGACCACTTCCAAGCAGCTACAACTTTATATTTCTTTGGGGATACCCCATTTGGACATATTTCTTGCTTCTCTCAAAATATCTGTGTTATCTGAGCAGGCATTCAGAATTTGAGAACAGCAAGAAACCAGAAGGTTGCTACCAAGCTGGCTGGGAGATACCTGGCAAGTCTCACTCACCACTCAATAGAGCAAAGGGTCTCAGTGCCCACCACAAAGCAGTCTTTTCTGAATGCTGCCTAAGCAACTGTAGGAGTAACTGCGTGACTTCTGAGCTATGTAGTTTAAAGAATTCTGCAATAGGGTTTGTGGAGTTTATCTGATACCTACTACCTAGATGGAAAAACACCTGTGCTGCCCCACATATCCCACTCCTTCCATTTCCAGGGAATAAAAACATTATGCATTGTTTATTGTTACACTCAAATGTATTTAATTGCAACATACACTTCTAAACTTTATCTCTTCACTTCTCCACCTCTCTTTATTGTCACAGTGCACGTTTTCATCATCTGATGCTTCTTTCCTTCTCTCAGTCCACCCATCTTATCTCTTCCTCCTCCTTCCCCTACAGTATGTCCTCCACCACTTCCTTTTTGCCTATCCTCCCAAATCTCTCTCTGTCACTCCCTCTCAAATCTTCCACCCACATATTCACTTACCCATTCACTGGTTTCTCTGGTCCCCACTCTCCTTCCGGATAAAGGACGCTGACTTGGGGGTCTATCTCCAGCATCCCTTTGGGGAAGGAGTCAATCACTTCAGAGCTACTCTGTCCTCTCGTTTACCACTACCCTCTGGAGAAGTGGCTCCCAGCCCCTCTGCTCACTAACTCTATTCACAAAGCAGCAAGAGAGTGGAAAGACATTAAAAAAAATTACAGTAATCCACAAAAAGAACACTGGGTGGCTCAGAGTGAGAAGTTATTTTTTTAAATTAACTGCATTAAGTTGACAATGTCCCTCTAAAGCTAAAACAAGAAGTTTCCATTTTACCTCCATTTTTTGTACACTTATAGATTTCTAAATTTTACCTGTTGGATTGGATATTAACACTTGGTTTCTGCCCAAAGATTGTTAAAAAAAATTAATAATTCAACTCTGAGCAACTCTCTTCAGTTGTTTTTTGAATTAGGTTTACAAAATTATCCCCTATCCCATTAGAGGAACTCACAAATTAGTGAATGGTTGAATTTCACCCCAGTCCTGAAAACACTTAAATACATCCTGTCATTAAGCATATGTGTAACTTTACTTACACAACTAGTCCCACTGACTTTCAGTGCTTGCTAGTCTCAAGACTTGTTACATACAGGCCTTAATCAGTAGTATGAAACAGTACTGAAAGTGTGTACTAAAAACTTCCATACGTTATTAGCTGCGTAAACATAAACATAAAGATAGATGCATACACACTTCACCACCTAAAGCAGTTGTTTGGTTAAAAGAATTTACCAGTCCAGCTGCTAAAGGAAAAGGAAACTGTGAACTTGGCAAGCTTAATAGCTTTAAAGCCAGGTGTACTGGGGCTTTTAAATTTTAAATGGAGATTAGGGCACCTTTTAACTCTACAAGCCCATTAACTCAGCAGCAAAGAACTTACAAGCTGAGCAACCTAAATAGTTCTGAACAGTTTCCTTTTTCCCCCCTAGAAAACCATGGAAATGAAGCACAAATAACTGGCATTTATATATCAAGCACTCCAAAGCCAAGGAGTTCCACAAGGTATCCTTTCTCCCTCAGTGCTAACTTAGCAGCTACATTATTTGTAGTGTTTTTATTGCTATTTTGCTCGTTAGACTCAAATTTTCATATACTGTTTGCTATTAACATAAAATACATATGGATGTGTAACATATCCAAGAACATTGTTAAATAAACTTTTTGAAGTTTATCTGATTTCACAACATTAATGTTGTAACATTAATATTGCCCCAATTCACTAAGATACTTAAGCATGCAAGTAGTCTTGCACTTATTAAGCCATTTAATACCCCATTAAAAGGGAGAAAGCTATACTATTAAGATATGCAACTACTACATGATTAAAAGTGCCTTGCCAAGTCAGCTACTTAATTAAAACTCGTAAGTTCATAGAGGCAGATAAGAATGTGCAAAACTAAGGCAGAACAACTGATAAATAGCTTAAAAGAAAGAATTAGCACTCAAAGTTCAGTGTGGTTTTAAAATGAAAAAAAAAACAACACACACTGATTTTCAAATGGACATTTTCAAAAAGTTAACGTAAATAATTTGTTTAGTAACGATCCATCTGCCCAGATCTTTTAATTATCCTCTCCAGTCTTGGGAGGTACATTAAAATGTATAATATAATTTAGAAGCATTAATTGAAATCATTTATTAGCATATCTTAATACTGTAATTTTCTTCCTTTATTATCTTAAATTAATTTCTAAAGGGAGATACCATAAGAACTATATGGTGCCTGTACTATCACTAAGCAAAACAAAATATGTAGCACTGAGTTTGTGTTGATTTTGCTTTGTCAGAATATTATTTCTTGTCAGTTTGCAGTCAGTTTATTAACGTTGTCATGCACAATGCTCTAAAACTAAAACCATGCCCTAATATAACACAATATCACAATACTAAATTTAAAATAATCTGCACAGGGGACTTTTAAAAAAAATTAGAATGACCAATTATCATTCACAACATAAGATGTACATGTGGAACATGTATTCAAATCTTAATAGCTGCTGAGCTAGGAAAAATGCTATAAAGAAAAGCAAGCTCCTTGTAAAGCAAATACATCATGATCCATGTTAAAAGTCCTTTAGCAATTACTAGAACTCCCAATCTCTCCCTAAACCATTCAGAACAGCTATTTACTGGTCTGCAGACTATGTCTAAGGGGTCCACAAAAGGCTGTCGTTACCATAGAATGGTGGTTTTCCATCTGTGGACCTCTGGAGGTCCACAGACCATGCCTAAGATTTCCAAAGGTGTCCACACCTCCATTTGAAATATTTTAGGGTTTCACAAATGAAAAAATGTTGAAAGCCATTGCAATACACCAATAGATTAGTAATCATTGACACCGGGCAAGTGGGACTAGTGCCAGGTTTACAATGGTGCCAGTGGCGCCATGGTACTGGGTCCATGCTCAGAAGTGGCCCCAGACTGGTCCATTTGCACTGCGCCCCGAGATCCCACCAGCCTGCTGGCTCCCCCCAGCTCACCACTTGCTCCACTTGGCCTGCCCACAGGAAGGTCAAGGGCTCTTCTCCACCCCCTGGCCCCACCCGCCAGCTCCTCTCTGCCCCCTGGCTGGACCCAGTGCACCTCCTGCTCCGTGCAGTCTCTGCTTCCCAACGCCTGTGGGGCCCCACCCGTCTCCCTGGAGCTGAGCCATCTGGGACTGATGCAGAAGCCTGGACAGTCTCGGCCAGCTGGGGGGCTGGACAGCGTGGGGACCTTAGCTGGGCCCCTGCAGGCAAGTGGGTCCTGAGGGAGCCTAGCTGGGGCAGGCCTTGGCCTGCCAGATCACGCCACTCGAGGGGCCAGAGCCATCCCCTGCCCCTGGGACCAGCCCTGGCTGCACTGCTAGCTCAGGCTGGAAGACACAGTCACCTCCCAGCTGGTGAGTGTGGCCAAGAGGCAGGGCATGGGGGAGTGGGCTGTGAGGGGGCTGGGAAGATGTATGTGTTGGAGCACCAGGGAGTGGGGGCTCTGTGTGGGGTGCTGGGCTGTTGTGGTGGGGCTATGGGCAGGGGGGCGCTGGGCAGGGGTAGTGCAGGGTGCTGTGCATTTGTGGAGGGGATCTGGCAGGGGCACTGGGCATAGCAGGTCCAGAGGGCTCTGGCCACAGGGTATTGAGGAGGGGCGTTAGTGTTGGGCGGGGGGGGGAAGAGGGCAGCTGTGTGGCATGGCATGGGACCTCCATCCCCAGGTGAAGGGGCATGCTGGCAGCCCAGGTGGGCCGCAATGCGTCTGTCAACTCTCAGTTTGTAAACATTACCCTTGTACTGGGTGGATGGAGCGGGGCTGCCCCTGCCACGTCATGCCATGCCCCATTGCCCCTGGCTAGCCCCTCACTCTGGGGACTGATCTCCCCATGCCATGCTCCATTGCCTTATGGGGGGCCCACAAAAGGTTAATCTGGCCCTGAATGGGACAGATATGTCTAGAACTTCTATCAATATTGATGTACCTTACTTGCTTAAGACCCTCTCCTCACAAAGAAAGAGAATAGACCCCTAAATTTGTTAAGTGTAAGCAGTCTGCTGCATATTACTTTAACCTCCAACAAGCATTCAAGATATATACTGCAGATAAATCTTGTCTCTGCCAAACAAGCCTATAATTTAATTGTGCTTGTCCTAAATTCCTTCATTACCCAAACTCTAAATAGTAACTTCAAAAACTAATTCAGGAAGATGCCTTAGATTAAAATTAAAGGAACACTTAGCTTAGGCCCAGTAATTAGTTTTTACCTTACTTTTAAATATAAGCATTTTACAAAATGGATTAATAGAACTGTTTTCACTAATTACTTCTTAAATTTTGAACACTTTTGTTCAGATATAAACCATGCCTCCTTCAGTATTTGCTACCCAAACAGTGCAGCAACTCAACCTACATAAGAACAAGAAAATGAAACTGACTAGTCTATTTTCATTGTCCACAGCAGCAGAAGTGCAAAAAGTCAACTATGTAAATTGCGAAGTGTGAAGCAGATTCATTTCCAACTTAATATAAAATAAGGATCATATTAAAATTTTAAACACGGGACCAAACATGCCCCTTCCAGGTGGCAGCTATTAAAGATTAACTCCTTTTCTGTAATGTATTCAATATGCAAGTGAAAATTTAGGTCCTGATCCTGCAAAAATGTTTCTAAGCGCTTAACTTTATGCATGAGTTAGTCCCACTGACTCCAATAAGACTCTTCAAACATGCGCAGTTAAGCACACTCCAGGATCAGGACCTTAATCTTTTAACACACACTACAACAGTCTCTGTTAAAGTCACTTTAATAATCTCTTCTGTACTAACTTGTAAAAATGTTAGTTTCAATTAGATGAAAATTTTAATTCAAAAAAGGTATAATCCTTTACCTTCAAAAACTAAAATTTTTGATAAGTGTCTGTCAACCTGAAAATCTCATTTTACATACGAGGCGTACCAGGGGTATATTCTTACTAACATTAGCCTCATGAGTTCACATAGAAAGAAACTAATTACTTTTGCCCATTAATTTCAAATGCCTCCTCCCTTGGGATCTCAGTATTATGAGACTGCCTATATCTTACTTTCAGTTTATTAAGCACAAAGTATCATCACACAGAGTGGATACATCCACTCCATTTTAAAAATTTTGTTTTTAAGTCTAAGGAATTCCAATAGTCCAGTACCAGTTCAGTAAATGCAGCTTCCAAACAAGACCATATTCCTCACATATAATCAAATCATATAAAATATTATGGGTCCTATTCTGCAAAGCACTGCGTGCCCTCAACTCCCACCGATGTCAGACCACACAATATTAGGAGTCCTGAGATCCATTGTTCCTGTGAACAATGATATACATTCATTAGAGGAGACATATTATAATATATAGTGATGTTAAAAAAAGAAATCACATTTTCTATGTTTATAATAAACTCTTATGGCTGACTGAATTAAAAATAAAAGTGCGGTGTATATTATAAAGTGTGACTGTGTATATTGTAAAGGCACATCCATAAATACTTTCCAGGTGAAACAGGCAAGTTTAAAAGTCTGATTTTAAGACAGTTTGCTTCAATTTTCCTAAGAAAGTTATATGGTTTACATGAGCCAGGAAGCACCTCCCACGGATAGTTTCCTCACTGTAAACAGGTAACTCACCCTGGCAAAATCCACCTCTGATGTAAAAAAAGCTTTTCCTTATTGTCAAATGTTAACGACAGCCATTATAAAACAGCCTCAGCATATTACTCTAACAAAAGCATATTCTTTAAAGCAAATCTACAACACAGCCTTGAAATTTAGATAAACTGCAGTAGTGTTAATTTGGAGGAACAGCTGCATTCATAAGGCCTCAATAGTACCAACTTTATCTTTTTTTTCTTTTATTTTTTTGAAAAGAATCTCTGATATAGTCCTACTTGGGTTTTGTTGGTGGCTTTGATAAACTAGGAAGTTTACTCAAAATTCTCATCTCCACCTGGCTGAACAATAAAACTAGTTTTCTCTTTCCTCTCCCCCAACAAATACAAGTTACTATAATATAGACCCAAACTAATCTGTATTCAAATAGGATCACTAGTCAAAATATTTGCCACTCTCTTCAAACAGTAAATACAAAAAAATCTCCATGTTTTATTAGGCCAACACAGTTCAATCAATCTGCAACAGAAACAATTTCACAGCTGCAACTAGTCACAAACTTTAACTGTTTAACAACATTAACTTCAGTGGAGTTTACAAACAACAGACAGCGTACAAAACAACACTATGGAAACAGCTTAGTCTTCACTGATCCCAGGTTTCCAGAGACAAGAATAGTAATAATGAAAGCATGAACGAAATAATTATATAACAGCTTTGGGAAGGTAATGCAAGGTACTGTAAATGCTAACACTGTTACTTGGGAACAAGCAGCTGAAAGATGGGAAAAGAGGTTGGGAACAAAAAGACAGACCAAAATAAACCTTCAAACCTAAAGCCTGAAGAAAATATAAGCAATAAAAGACTAGGACCCAGATGCTCAAAAGGTATTTAGGCACTTAGCTCCCATTGATCCTAACTACCTTTAGTTATCCAGGCTTAGGTGTTTTCACCGTTTAATTAAGAGTGCTCTCTCCAAAAGTGCTCCTTGCAGACCTCCTTCTCCTCCCATTGATTAATCTTAGCAGTGTGGCCTTGTGGCCAAGAATTGGGCCGGGCTTCAGGAGACTTGGGTTTGATTTCCTGCTGTGCCACTGACTTGCTGGGCAAGTCGCTTTATCTCCCTGTCTATTTCCCCATCTGTAAAACGGGGATAAGAACTCCGAGGTCTCCGGATGAAGAGCACCACAGAATTATTACTATTGACTTAAAGGGGTGATAGAACTAGGCCAATACTGGGCATCTGCCTAAATCTCATCCTAAATGTTCTTCCTCCTGCCTTAAGAAAATCAGGATGGTGAAAGACAGAGCCTGGTTTCCACCCAAACCATTCGCCTATCCCCAGCCAAAAAAAATAAAGAAAGAAAAATGGTCATCCAGGTAGCAACCCCCCTCCCCTCCAGCCCTAAGAGGGCATCCAGAAAACACCCCCCCCCCCAAAAGGCACCCAGGCAACAAACCCCTTACCCGCTGGCCCCGAGAAGTACACCTGGGCACCGTCCGGCACACAACATAGGCGGGAAGCTCCGCTCCCTCGCCCTTCGGAAGTGCAGCGAGGCAGCAACCGCTCCCCGGGGCCGATGCCGGTGCCTCTCCCCCACCAGCGGACACTCACCGGCAGTTTCCCCGGGCGGCGCCCCCGCCACCCCGTTCAGGTAGAGGATCGAGAGCAGTTGAGGCTGCGTTTTCTCCAGGGCCACCCGCAGGTCTTGGAAATGATCCCGGTCCTTGGCCAGCAGCAGCTGGATGAGCAGGTCGGCCTTGCTGGCGACCCCCGTTCCCCCTCCGGCGGCTTCCTGCAGCTCGAGCAGGTCGCGGGGGCTCAAGGTGCCAGCAGCCTCCAGCAGCTCGATCACTTTGTCCACCTCGGTCATGGAGCGGGCCAGGCTCTGGCGGCACTGAGCGAGCAGCTCCTTGTGCTTGGGCTCCATGGCCGCTGCGGGCGAGGCAGGGCAGCCAGCCAGCCGCCAAACTTTGTCCTCCCCCCCCGCCCCGAGCTGCCCTCCCCCGCAGCGCAGCGGGCAAAGCCACCCGCGGCTCGGTGCGCCCGGGAAGATGCTGCTGCGGCGGCGGCGGCGGCGCCTCCCCCTTCCTGCCCCGGCGGGCACCCCCTGGGCAGCTCCGCGGCTCCCCCGCCTCTGACCGCTCCGCGGGTTGAGCGCCGGACGCAGGCTGCGGGCTCCTCACCCCCGGGACAGAGCCGGGCTCCCGCTCTTCTTCCCCCCCGCTACAGCTGACCCCCGCAGCGCCGCCCGGCCGCCCAACTTCCCCGCGGCCGCCTCCCTGCTCGCCGCTGGGGATAAAGGCGGCTGCTCCCCTTGCAGTGGCCACCCCCGAGTGTCCCGAGCCGCGGCTCGAACCGCTTCCCCTCCCCGTGACTACAGGCCGGGGGCCGCGGGGCGAGGAGGGGACTGCCGGGGGCCAGGCGGCTTCAGCGCCGAGCGCCTCCTCGCACCCGCAGCCATGTTGGTTGCGCGGGGCCGCTGGCCGCCCCACGGCAAGGCTGCAGCCATGCCTCTCCCCGCTCCCCCCAGCTCAGGCTCCTCGCCTCCCCCGCCGCCGCAGGAGAACGCGCCCCCGGGGCCCGGCCAGGCCAGCGGCGGCTGCTCCCTGCTGCGCTCCTCCCAGCCCGATGCTGGGCTCCCCGGCTAGGTTCCCCCCCCCCTCAGCTCCCCGCAGCCTCCTCCTCCGCCGCCATAGCCCGGCGGCAGCGGCTGCGCTCGCCTCCGCTCCGCGGCCTCCACCCGGCTGTCAATCAGGGGCTCCCCGCCAGGCCATGTACGGGCAGGGGAGGCGGGGCTCTGGCGGCAGCTTCTGCCTCTCCCCGGGGCGGGGCACCGAGCGCGGGGGAAAGGGCGGAGTCCTGCTGCTCACTCCTCTCCTTCCCCACCGCCAGGAGCCCAGATGCTGGGGAGCCTCGCTCCCCGCTGCTGAGAGAGTTCCCCAGCCTCGGGGACGGGAGACATTGAGCTTTCCCCCCCTTTTCCTCCTCTCTGGCTGGGGCATCGGTTCCTGAGGAAGGAGAACTAGACACCTCCCCTCTGGCTGGGAGACCAGCTCACCAGGGAGATTCAAACCTAAGTATTTTCCAGCGAATGCATCCGATGAAGTGAGCTGTAGCTCACGAAAGCTTGTGCTCAAATAAATGTGTTAGTCTCTAAGGTGCCACAAGTCCTCCTGTTCTTTTTGCGAATACAGACTAACACGGCTGCTACTGTGCAATCTATCACTAGGGAGAGAGGATCTGCTCCACAGACACACATGGCACCCCCCTCCCCCGCGCCCTGGGATCTCCTCTCATTGGGAGGAGAGGGGAAAAGCAGTCAGCTGAAGGGAGGGTGGGTTCTCTCTTTATCCCCTTGACCGGAGATGGGGTAGCAGGCATGGCTCACATAAGCAGGGAAGTATCAGGAAGTAGCCCTGTTAGTCTGTATCCACAAAAACAATAAGGAGTCCGGTGGAACCTTAAAGACTAACAGATTTATTTGGGCATAAGCTTTTGTGGGTAAAAGACCCACTTCTTCAGAAGCAGGGAATTCTGTTTCGCTGCCTGAGAGATTGGGGTGGGAGGGCCCTCATATTTTATTGTTTTTCCCCACACTGGAGCTAAATACAAACATGTAAATAATTTTTTTTTTTGTAATATGTATTAGTTAATATCATCTGGACAGATCCACATGGCCAGCTGGGATATTACAGTATGTCTTGGCCACTCAGAACTTCACAGTGACAGAGCAAACTGCTCCAACAGGCTAAGCTCCCCCTTACAATAAAGAAGAAACTCCATTAGCAGCTGACCAGCTCTTACTCTACATAGTAGAGGGGCACATGCCCACCCCTTCATTACAGTATAATTCTTGCTTTTTGTTTGGTCCTTCATTGAGAAGGAATCAGAAAGATTACATTTGGGAGGAGAAAAAAATCTTCCAATTCATTCCCTCCTGTTCCCCATTCCCACACCCCACAAAAAAAAAAAGGATGTAGAGAGAAGGTGGGGGGCAATACCAAAGTAAAAAAGATACAATGAAATAAACTGTCCATATACTTGAGATGAAAGAAAGGATTTGATTTGAAAAAGAAAAGGGAGTGTAGTCCTACATCCTGTAGTGAATACATTTCAAAAACGAATGACAGAGCAAAGCTGATTCAGGCACTCACAGGACAATGTATGAGATTGTGTGGATATGCCACTGCCATCTACTGGAAAGGCTATGTCACACCTGGTCATAGGCACAACTAACCCGATTTATTAGCCTATTTGGTGACACTGTTAATACTGAGAAGTGCAGGAACTGAATGTCTATTGTGAAAGAAATACTGTGATTACAGGATTTGTTGTTGCTCCAAGTCAGAATAAAACCAAAGATTGTTGAAGTTTCCTTGTAAGATAGCATACTCATCACCCATCACGCCCCCTTCTGTCAGCGTGCAATGGGCCCTTGCCTCTGGCACCTCCTGCAGGCCATCTCCCTCCACCTTGTCTTCTGTAGCCTGGCCCTTTGGCCAAGTGATATAAAGTTCCCAGGTAAGAAAAGTTACTTGGAAGTTTCGCTGGGACCTCTTCCACCCTCCTCGGGCTCTACTGCAGTGTTCTTACTGGCCCTCCCTCAGGGGCTCCCCCCAGGAGCCTTGTCTGCTCCTGCAGTTGGGCTTGCATTCTCCTTCCTCGGGCTGGTAGGGGAACCCAGGTCCACCAGCTGCTCTGAATTCTATCCCAGGGTCCCTGATTAAGCAGCTAGGTCTGCTTCTTCAGATGTGGTGCTGTTTGCCTAGGCCACTTCCTATCTCTAAGCCCACTTGTACTGCTTACGTGGAGCCTGTGCTTAACACGGCTTCCTTTTGGTTCTCAGGCCTCTGGCTTCCCCCTTCATCTCTGAACTAAGTAGTCTTCCACCCCTCTCAGGCTCCACGAAAGTGCTTTTATTAGCCCTACCTCAAGGCTTTCCCCACAGGACTCTGACCCCGGTCCCTGTGGGTTTTCCAACTGGCAAAAGAGTCCTTCCTTCTCTGCAATTTCTTTTCCTCTAGATTGAATTCTCCACTTTACTATGTAAGTAGTCCTTCCTGATTCCCAGCAGTTGGATTACTGTTCATCATTAAGTTGTCATATCACTAGGGCCAGTGATGAGCTGCCAAAATCTTAACAACCGGTTCCCTCCTTGCCCCACGAGGGGGTCATTGCCCACCCCCGCCCCCCTGGGACCGCTGCCCCATCAAACCCCCCGTGTTCCTTGACGCCCCCCCAGGACTCCTGCCCCATCCACCCTCCTCCCCTATCCCCTGACTGCCCCCAGAACTGGGCAGGAGGGTCTTGTGGCCCACCCAACCCCTAAGAGCCAGAGGGACCTGCCGGGGGGCGAGGTGGGGAGTCCCGGCAGTGCTTACCTGGGGCAGCTCCCAGGAAGCATCTGGCAGGTCCCTCTGGCTCCTAGGGGTGGGGGAGCATAGCTAGGGGAGGAGCAGGGGGAGCGGCTGCTCCCCCAATGATCACATCAAAAGTGGTGCCTTAGGCACCGACTCCATGGGTGCTCCGGGTCTGCAGCACCCATGGGGAAAATTTGGTGGGTGCAGAGCACCCATCAGCAGCTCCCCACGCCCGGCCCCAGCTTACCTCCGCTCTGCCTCCTCCCCGAATGCACCGCCCTGCTCTGCTTCTCCGCCCCCCCAGCTTTCCACGAATCAGCTGTTCGCACAGGAAGCCTGGGAGGGCTGAGAAGCAGGCGGCGGCTTCGTGCTCAGGCTGAGGGTGGGGGAGGCGAGCTGGGGCGGGGAGCGGTTCTCCTGCATACCCCCTGGGTTACCTGCTGCAGCACGGGTGGCTCTCCTCGCGCCCCCCTACCCCAGTTCACCTCTGGCTCCTTGGGCCTGAGCGCGAAGCCACCACTTGCTTCTCAGCCACCCCCCAGCTTCCCACGTAAACAGCTGATTCACGGGAAGCCAAGGGGGGGCGGCGGAGAAGCAGAGCAGGACGGCGCATTCAGGAGAGGAGGTGGAGCGGAGGTGAGCTGGGGCTGGGAGCTGCCGGTGGGTGCTCTCCACCCACCAAATTTTCTCCTTGGGTACTGCAGCCCCAGAGCACCCATGGAGTCGGCACCTAAGGCACCACTTTTGGCCAGTTGTTAAATTTAGAAGCCCTTTTAGAACTGGTTGTCCCTCATGAAACAACTGGTTCTAAAAGGGCTTCTAAATTTAACAACCGGTTCCAGCAAACTGGTGCGAACCAGCTCCAGCTCACCACTGACTAGGGCCCTACCAAATTCAGGGTTCACTTTGGTTAATTTCACGGTCACAGGATTTTAAAAATCGTAAATTTCATGATTTCAGCTATTTAAATCTGAAATTTCACAGTGTTGTAATCGTAGGGGTCTGGACCCAAAAAGGAGTTGTTGGGGGGGAGGTCACAAAGTTATTGTAGTGGTGGCTGCAGTACTGTTCCTTCAGAGCTGTGCAGCAACGGTGCAGAAATAAGGCTGTCATGATATGGTATTGTCACCCTTACTCCTGTGCTGCTGCTGGCGGGGCACAGCTGCCGCTCTCTAGCTACCCAGCTCTGAAGGCAACACCAAAGTAAGGGTGAAAATATCTCAAATCCCTAAAATAACCTTGCGACCCTCCCCCCTGCAATTCCCTTTTGGGTCAAGACCCCCAATTTGAGAAACACTGATCTCCCCCGTGAAATCTGTATAGTATAGGGTAAAAGCACACAGAAGACCAGATTTCATGATGGGGAACCAGATTTCACAGTCCATGACGCATTTTTCATGGCCGTGAATTTGGTAGGGCCCTACATATTGCCATCAGTTGGGGGCTAGCTGGTAAGCTGAGCCTGGCTTCTCTTAAAGGGCCAGGCTTCCTGTGACCTTCCTGCAAACCAAAATTTTCTATAAAAAGTTAATGTTTGGTCAATCTAAACATTTTGTTTTGGTAACATTGTTCAATTATTTTATTTTTATTTTATTTTATTAATTTTATATTATAGCTTATCATGTAAAATAATTACAACAAAAAGTTGTTTCAAACTGAAGCTCGAAAGGTCTTGTTCAGACCTCACCGATATATTTTTTTTCCAAAATGAAATTTCATTACATTTATGACATTCCTGGGGAGCATTTAGATGTAGGTGAATCTGTATTTTCAAATGGAAAAGCTTTCCATCACAAAATTTTCGACCAGCTCTAATTAATACCTTACATTTACATATTATCTTTCAACCCAATGTTGTTATCAATAACCTCCACATTGCAAGAAAAAAAAAAAAACCTGTGGCAGCAAGTCTCAGAGCCCAGGTCAACAGACTTGGAATCAGGCTACAGGGCTAAAAATAGAACTGTAAACATTTCTGTTTGGGCTCTGAAACCTAGAGAGGGAGGTGAGTCTCACAGCCCGAGCAGGAACACCTACACTGCTATTTTAAATCCTGTAATATGAGCCCAGTTGACCTGGACTCTGAGATTCACTGCTGGGAGAGGGGTTTGCACTGTAGATGTATCCATAGGGATCACTTCAGTCTTCCATAAAATGCTGCTTGCTGTCGGATGAAACAGCAGCTGTGTAACAGCAATAGTACACAGTACTTTAGCCCAAAAGGTGAAGAAATAACAACATCTCCAGTGGAAGTCCGGCAGAATATTATTAGGTTTCAGAGTAGCAGCTATGTTAGTCTGTATTCTCAAAAAGAAAAGGAGTACTTGTGGCACCTTAGAGACTAACAAATTTATTTGAGCATAAGCTTTCGTGAGCTACAGCTCACTCCATCGGATGCATTCAGTGGAAAATACAGTGGGGAGATTTATATACACAGAGAACATGAAACAATGGGTGTTACCATACACACTGTAAGGAGAGTGATCACTTAAGATGAGCTATTACCAGCAGGAGAGCGGGGGGGAGGGGGAAGAAAACCTTTTGTAGTGATAATCAAGGTGGGCCATTTCCAGCAGTTGACAAGAATGTCTGAGGAACAGTGGGGGGCGGGGGGGGAGAATAAACATGGGGAAATAATTTTACTTTGTGTAATGACCCATCCACTCCCAGTCTCTATTCAAGCCTAAGTTAATTGTATCCAGTTTGCAAATTAATTTCAATTCAGCAGTCTCTCATTGGAGTCTGTTTTTGAAGTTTTTTTGTTGAAGAATTGCCACTTTTAGGTCTGTAATCGAGTGACCAGAGAGATTGAAGTGTTCTCTGACTGGTTTTTGAATGTTATAGTTCTTGACGTCTGATTTGTGTCCATTTATTCTTTTACATAGAGACTTCAGTTTGACCAATGTACATGGCAGAGGGACATTGCTGATACATGATGGCATATATCACATTGGTAGATGCGCAAGTGAACGAGCCTCTGATAGTGTGGTTGATGTGATTAGGCCCTATGATGGTGTCCCCTGAATAGATATGTGGACAGAGTTGGCAACGGGCTTTGTTGCAAGGATAGGTTCCTGGGTTAGTGGTTCTGTTGTGTGGTGTGTGGTTGCTGGTGAGTATTTGCTTCAGGTTGGGGGGCTGTCTGTAAGCAAGGACTGGCCTGTCTCCCAAGATCTGTGAGAGTGATGGGTCATCCTTCAGGATAGGTTGTAGATCCTTGATGATGCACTGGAGGGGTTTTAGTTGGGGGCTGAAGGTGATAGCTAGTGGCGTTCTGTTATTTTCTTTGTTGGGCCTGTCCTGTAGTAGGTGACTTCTGGTACTCTTCTGGCTCTGTCAATCTGTTTCTTCACTTCAGCAGGTGGGTATTATAGTTGTAAGAATGCTTGATAGAGATCTTGTAAGTGTTTGTCTCTGTTTGAGGGGTTGGAGCAAATGCGGTTGTATCGTAGAGCTTGGCTGTAGACAGTGGATCCTCTGGTGTGATCTGGGTGAAAGCTGGAGGCACGTAGGTAGGAATAGTGGTCAGTAGGTTTCCGATATAGAGTGGTTTTATGTGACCATCGCTTATTAGCACCATAGTGTCCAGGAAGTGGATCTCTTGTGTGGTCTGGTCCAGGCTGAGGTTGATGGTGGGATGGAAATTTTTGAAATCATGGTGGAATTCCTCAAGGGCTTCTTTTCCATGGGTCCAGATGATGAAGATATCATCAATGTAGTGCAAGTAGAGTAGGGGCATTAGGGGACGAGAGCTGAGGAAGCGTTCTAAGTCAGCCATAAAAATGTTGGCATACTGTGGGGCCATGCGGGTACCCATAGCAATGCCGCTGATTTGAAGGTATGCATTGTCCCCAAATGTGAAATATTTCAGAGTAGCAGCCGTGTTAGTCTGTATTCGCAAAAAGAAAAGGAGTACTTGTGGCACCTTAGAGACTAACACATTTATTTGAGCATAAGCTTTCGTGAGCTACAGCTCACTTCTGAGGACAAAGACACAAAGTTCATCCACCAGGTTTGCCATGACATTACCACACAACACACAACATAACCACTAACCGAGGAACCTATCTTTGCAACAAAGCCCGTTGCCAAGTGTGTCCACATATCTATTCGGGGACACCATCATAGGGCCTAATCACATCAGCCACACTATCAGAGGCTCATTCACCTGCACATCTACCAATGTGATATATGCCATCATGTGCCAGCAATGCCCCTCTCTGCCACGTACATTGGTCAAACTGGACAGTCTCTACATAAAAGAATAAATGGACACAAATCAGACTTCAAGAATTATAACATTCAAAAACCAGTTGGGGAACACTTCAATCTCTCTGGTCACACGATTACAGACCTAAAAGTGGCAATTCTTCAACAAAAAAACTTCAAAAACAGACTCCAACGAGAGACTGCTGAATTGGAATTAATTTGCAAACTGGATACAATTAACTTAGGCTTGAATAGAGACTGGGAGTGGATGGGTCATTACACAAAGTAAAATTATTTCCCCATGTTTATTCCCCCCCTCGCCACCACTATTCCTCAAGCGTTCTTGTCAACTGCTGGAAATGGTCCACCTTGATTATCACACAAAAGGGTTATCATTACCCCGTCCCCCCGCTCTCCTGCTGGTAATAGCTCATCTTAAGTGATCACTCTCCTTACAGTGTGTATGGTAACACCCATTGTTTCAAGTTCTCTGTGGGTGTGTATAAATCTCTCCATTGTATTTTCCACCGAATGCATCCGATGAAGTGAGCTGTAGCTCACGAAAGCTTATGCTCAAATAAATTTGTTAGTCTCTAAGGTGCCACAAGTGCTCCTTTTCTTTTTGAGATTATTAGTTATTTAGGATTAGATTCTGACACCATCACTTGAACTAGTAGTACCTTACTTTGCAAAAGCAGCAAAGAGTCCTGTGGCACATAAAAGACTAACAGACGTATTTGAGCATAAGCTTCCGTGGGTAATACCCACTGCATCTGATGAAGTGGGTATTCACCCACGAAAACTTATGCTCCAATACGTCTGTTAGTCTATAAGGTGCCACAGGACTCTTTGCCGCTTTTACAGATCCAGACTAACACGGCTACCTCTCTGATACTTACTTTGCAAAAAGCTGAAACATGTCATGGGATCTCTAATGACCGTAAGTGGTCATGACCTGAGATTTATATTTTATCTGAAAGACAGCACCTTCCCCAGTGTAGTGCCCCTGACAGCATGCTATGACATTTTATGTAGTTTAGCAAATGGAAGTATTGTCTAATTATATAAAAACGGTATGACTTGTATTGCCCTTTGCTATACTTGAATTTGGGCAGATAGAAATGGATACAGAGATTGTGACATTTGTCTTGACTTAAAAGTGACAATGTAATCTTGCAGTATTTAAAAGGACATCCATGTGCTTTTAAATAGTTTCCATTCATGTTTGCGCCATTGTTTGTAATCTACATTTAGGAGTTTGAAAATAAAATGTTTTTCCTTTTCTGATTTAGTTTTCATTCTTAGCAAACATTTCTATGCTTAGCACATAGAAATGCACATGGTTGATTTTGTTTACTTCCTTGTTTATACTTCAGCATCTTGAATCATCCCTGATAATGGTGTTAATCCCCAAATAAAAAAATCTTTGTTTGCTAACAATTAAGGTTGTGAAGTGCTACTCCAAACATTACACATATTATTTAAAAGAAAACAAAATTAAAAGCTATGGGAAGTTGCCCAATAAGGTTAAACATGCAATTCTGACCCCAAACCTAATAACTGCATTCATTAACACACAAACTGCAAATTTCTATTGGTATAAAAACAAAAACAACATGGAGTCCGGTGGTACCTTAAAGAATAACAGATTTATTTGGGCATAAGCTTCAGAGGAAGTGGGTTTTTACCCACGAAAGCTTATGCCCAAATAAATGTGTTACTCTTTAAGATGCCACCGGACTCCTTGTTGTTTTTGTAGATACAGACTAACACAGCTACCCCCTGCTATAAAAGCAAAATAACCTTAACTCTGTCCCTGTAATGATGCCAGCCTACAAAATATATCCTTCCTTAATCCTTTCATACCTAGGGCCTGACCTTAAAAACAATTCATAATACAATTTAAGTTAGCAAGGTGAGGCACCCATATTGTAAGGTCAGTTACATTTTGATGACAGATTTCTTTTAAAGAGCTGTAAGGCTATAGTTGTGGTCAAATGGCATTTTAAAAAAGTTTTACCACTCCCATGCTTCTATCTCCCTTTCATTAGGAACAGTAGATGAAGCTAAGACATTATCTGTGATGGTTTCGTCTTAAATTTGTTACTCAAATTCTCTAAGTGATATTCATACAGTAAAAAGTTTCTTGATCCATTTGTATAAAAGTTGGACTTTGACCATGGCTAACATGTCTGCTATTACGAGCACACTGTAGAATCTCTCTCTATATATAAATCTCCCCATTGTATTTTCCACAGAATGCATCCGATGAAGTGAGCTGTAGCTCACGAAAGCTTATGCTCTAATAAATTTGTTAGTCTCTAAGGTGCCACAAGTTCTCCTTTTCTTTTTGTAGAATCTCTAATTACCAAAGGAGGTCATGATCTCAGATTTATATCTAATCTAAATCACACATCTTATCTCTCTCATCTCCATGGTGCCATTCAGATAAACTGGTCTCAGTAATGATATGGAAAGAAGACTGCCACTAGGCAGTCCATACTAGGTATGCTTATTGTAGGTCCTGACGTAATATTGTATTATTACTTTCTGATGACAGAGTAGTAGATGAACCACAGAAACTAATAGCCTGATTTTCAGAAGTGCTGGTCACCCACAAATCCAGTTGAAATCAATATGAACTAGAGACGCTCAACAAGTTTGACCACAGCTAATGTTTAGAATCTGGAAAAAACAATCACATTATGATGTTGCATTTGGGGCTTAAATTATTTTGACAGTCTCAAAAAATAAATAGATGTAAAGTCACAGTCATCAGTTGTTCTCACTGGAGAGTATTCTGATGTTAATATTACAAAACAACAATACAAATTAGGGTGAGGATCAGATTCAAATCAAAAAGAAAACTGTTGAGTTCCTGCTAAAAATTTGGGCTGGCTCATCCAGCTGAACCCCTTTTCAAGAGAGAGTATTGTGAGCTGAAAGTTGGCCTAGATATAACTTTGAAAATCACACCTTTTGTAAATGTCAATCAGACCTTTAACATTATTCTATCTATGATGATTAATTTCCTGATGTTTTTCTTTTTGCAATTTATAGAATCTGCCATACTTAGGGTTACTGGAAGACCAAATTTGCCAGGATTGTTTCACCTTAGAAGGGGAATGCCAGTTTCTTGGCCCACCAATCTGGCTGGCACTTAATCTGCAAGGAGGCTACATGCCTTTGGGATTTGCCATGATGATGATGATGCTGTTGTTGAAGATGGAGAGTTCCCAGCCCATTGGATTGAATCTGGTATTCTGTCCACATTTAAGTGAACTCCATGGTGTCTTGTCATTCCAAGGATCACCCACTTGTCTCTTCAATTAGTGCTTGTGCGCATGCCTTACATAATGGCCATCTATAAAACCAGGGAGAGGAGGTTGGCTGATGGAGACTTCTGTGACTGTGGGGCCTATTTCCGATCCTCCATCCGTTCACGCATCCGGGCAGAGTTCCTCTGGGCAGCATCCACTGACTTCCGTGATGCCTTTGAGGAGCAATGGGCACTGTCTGGGGTTCTCTGTTCAGCGTCCCCATCAGGTTCCCTTCGTTTGACCCTTTGACCACACTCCTGTTCCTGTTATTTTATTAGTTGTCCCCCGGAATCATTTGGTTTCCAGGTCCTGTGGATCCTCCCCTTAGGCTGGAAGGGGTTGGGCAGGGGGATCCTTTAGCAGTGGGCGGGCGGAGGATCCCAATAGGATAAGCCTCCAGGCTGCTCATTTACATTGATTACCAGTCACCACTAACTGCATGGAAATCACATCTACTCCTGGCTACAGCAGAAAGGCATAAGCACTGCAGTTAAACCTAGGGTGAAATCCTGGAGCTATTGAAATCAATGGGAGTTTTGCCATTGACTTCTATGAGGCCAAGATTTCAGGAACAGTTTCTTCAACTTTGTGATGTGGCAAGGGGAGTGAGAAGGGGATGGGTGTGAGATCTGGAATAGGAAGAGAGAATGATGGGAAAGGCTTGTTCTGCAGTCCTGGAATGTCCAGCAGTGGCAAGAGAATTTCAGGATGGGGAAGATAACCTTTTCGGAGATTGTGCTGAACTGACCCTTGAGCCACAGTGGCAGAGTACCAACATGTGGTGTCCCATATCCATGGACAAGTGGGTTGCAGTTGCCATCTGGAAGCTAGCCACCCCTGAATGCTGCCATCTGTAGCAAATCAACTTGACATGGGGCAATTGACTATTGAGACTATTGTCATGCAGATGTGTGCTACCATGGAAAAGGTACTGTTGCACTAGGTAATAAAGCTCGATAATACTCAGGATATTACTGATGGCTTTGCACACATGGGGTTGTCAAACTATATTGGGGCAACTGATAAGACCATGTGCCTCTTATTTGCTTCCCGCATCAGGGCTCAGAATTCATAAACAGAAAGGGTTATTTCTCTACAGTGCTCCAATGCTTTGTCAACCACTGTAGCAGACTTACAGACACAAATGCTGGATGGTCTGGAAGGGTCCATGATGCTGGGATCTTTTGGAATTCAGCTCTATTTAATTAGCAGAGAAAGGACTGTTTGCCCCTGGGAAACCAGGGACATTAATAGTGTGGAGATTGCTCCAGAGCTGGAGTATGGGAGGAGAATGACTTCTAGGAGCAGGGGTTACCACAGGGAGGAGTTGCTGTTGTTTGCAGTAGTCTATATTGCCCAGGGACTGCATAACATTGCCGGGGGCTGGTTTGCAGTACGGCATTGCCTGCTGCCCTAATAGCACCATGTGTTGCAACAAGGCATTTTGGCTTTGTACTGGCTCCAGGAGTTGCCTCTGCATTTCCCTGTCTTTTTTCCAAACTGTCTTTGGCCATGGCAATGCTTTCCCAGGCAATGGCCATGCTGTTCTTTGCCATTGCAAGCACCTCCATGGAAAATTCCTTCTCAAATTCCCTCTGTCAGATATTGCCTCCACTTCTCTATATTTTGGGTTTTGGGTTTTTTTGGTTTTTTTTTGAGGGGGCAGGCTGGACTTTAATAATTTCCATGAACATTTTGTCCAAGTTTTCCATTTTCTACCCCGTAGGATAGTCAGCCACTCCGCCATTGAAGGGCCCTGTCCTTGAGGTTCTGGCCAGTGCAGATGTCGTAGCTGTAGGGGGGTATTAAAAAAATTACAAGCAAATATTGTTTATGTTCTAGGAAGGCTGTGATAGCATTTTTGTACATGCATTTCTGCCTTTACCTTCCTGAGATTCTTCCCAGTCTTGGGGGATTCTCGCAGATGGTAAGTGGTGTATACACTGGGGTTTTTGTCTGTGCAGTCTATGTTGTGTGGCTTTTCCATCATACCTTGGAAGCCAGGGGAGATGGTGTTGGGAATTATGTTCCTGATCTGGCTTTGCAGTCTTACTGTGCCTTGGAGGTGCTCATATGGTGTCAGACGGGTTTGGGGTGTGGGGTAAATTTGAGGACAAAGTGGATAGTAATCCCCTCTGCATCTGTGTTAGGCTGTTCTGTTATACTGAGGCTGGTGACTAGGAGGCAAAGAATGGCCTTATTCAACAAGGCAAAGCATGGACCAGCAAGATACACTGTCAAGTAATCCCTCAAGATAATCCTTCCATACGTTCAGCAGGAGTAGAAAGGAGTTAATAGCTACACCGGTGGCAAAAGCCACGCAGCTTGTCCTCATAACCTCCAAACAAAACTGAGCCACTTCTCAACCTTGTATTTTGCTTTATTTCCCCCTCAGCCATGTTGAAAGTGCAGAGAGAAATAGATAAGGGTCTGCAATGATAGCCTGGAGCATTCCCTGTTACCAGTTTTTAAGCGTGCATACTACAGGGAAGCTGTATTCTTTTACAGTCATGCAATTTCCATGTCTCCATGTGTGCAGTGAGAATACCAAACACACTGCTTTTCCCATAACCATTGTCTCGTTAAACTTTTGTACAAAAGAATGTTTTCCTTATTCAAATCTACTGGGGGATGGGGAGGGTAGAGGCCGTGGCTACACCATGTTGCCAACCACCATTCTGAGGTGGTGAACCAGGATTTGGAGTGGGGTCAGGGTGGTGGTGTTTAATGGGCAGGAACAGTGAGGGAAGGGGAAAGGGAAGCACGCAGGCACATGGGCCTGTGCCTGAAAGCAGTTGGCAGCAAGGAGTTTAGTCCATGATTGCCCTGCCGGAGCAGCCACCATTTTGGAAAGGTGTGCGGGGAAGAGAGGGGGCACAAATAGACAGCATGGATCAATGGGAGGAGGAAGGCAGGGACCATGGACTCTGAAAGGTGTCTAGTTCACATCCACCTACAATGTCTGCATTGGGGCAACTGGAACAGAAGGCAGTACAGCATAGGAACAACAAATTAAAACAAACAGCATACTATTAAGCAAATAATAAAATTTACATGTGCAGGGCTGGTTGCTACAGGGCAGGAATTGGGCTTGCTTTCTATCTGGCCAGCATAAGAGTGCTCAGTCCCAAAGAGATCCAAGCTTTCCAGGGATATTTCTTTAGTGGCCTCCTTGTGTTCATCCCCTAATTAGTTTTACAGGTCATCATTTGGGTGTGAGGAATTGGAGGGGAGGGGGGAAGAAAGGCTCCAAGCCCATCTCCACATACCTGACTCAATCTCCTAGCCCAACCAGTCCCAATCTCTTCTGCCACCAACTCCCAATCCTTCTCTCCCCCTGCCAGTTCCAGTCTCCCCCGTCTTGGCTCTTGTCCCCTCTGCTTCCTCCTCCATGCTGCCTGGACCCAGCAGGGGATCATTAAGAGCACAGGAAAGACAGGCTCATTGCTCTCAGTTCTGGTGCCCAGTCTGACCTGGACCCAGCACAACCTGGAGTAGTAAATGCAGGGAAAATCCTGCTAAGCCCCAGGCTGGAACAGGCCCAATGTGAATGGACACTCTGTGGAATTAAACTGCAAAGCTCTAGCAAATCCCAACTGAGCATGTGCAAACTACAATGTGGTTGTATTTTCACAGGGACAACAGAGGCATGTCCCTGACAGAAAGGCCATTCCACATCTGCCAAATTCAGGTCCCTGATTCAAAGCATTGGGGCACTAGAGCTTCTCAAAGAAAAGATCACGAGAATTCTTTTAACATGGACAAAACAACATTTTCCTTAGACTCATTCTTGGAAACAGCTGGATCATTTTGGCTGAAATCCCCCTGTCCTCCTCCCCCTGACCAAAAAAGGAGAGAGCTGATGCAGATACCCAGTATGTAAAATTTCAGCCCAAATGGTTAGAATTTGACAGTCATAAGCATCTGAAAACAAGATCTTATAATAGGAAGTGTCAGGCTCCCTTAATAAAAAGGGGATAATAATCATGGTTTTCTTGTCTCCCTAACAACCTGGAGCAATTTGTGGTGCTCTGGAACAATGATTTTCTTGGGTTGGCTTTTTTCATGTTTTCCTTTTTCAGAAAGAAAAATAAAAGGGTTACACTAATGTTTCTATCTAGGTATTTATGAAGCTCCTCAAACTGTGGTCGCTGGATGTGAAATAAAGGGTTAAGGGATCACAATTAAAAAGAAATTGTGAAGGGCTTTGGGAAAGATTTTCAAAGACATCATTTACAGTTTGAAAATTATTGCAAAGACCCCTAATTACCATTTGTGCCTTTGAAAATACAAAGGGGGGGATTTAACACAGATATTATTGTAGCCTGATTATTAGTTATGCGATTATTTATTGGAGTACAACATGCATTTGTCACAGATGACATGTTCTTTTACAGGCTGCTACTTAGAGTAAATTGAGAAGACGGAGTTTGGTGAAGCACGCACAGAAACTTTATGATCTTTAGTTAATATAGACAAATATGTTTATTCTATTATTTCAATTATAATATACGTAAGTATAAGATCAGTACAGTAAAGTGTTTTCCTGCATTGTGCATATACACAACCTTGCATTGTGCATACGTACAACTTTCTGGAGACCACTGGAAACAAAGATGAAAGGAAAAGTAATTGGAGCCTATCAGAAGCAAGGTCCTGATTCAGTTTAAACCATCTCAGGGACTCAACAAACCTCATCTTTTACATCTCCGGCTTTATGTAACAAGTTAGCTACGCAACCATATTTAATCATCTTCCGTGACCGTAACAGATTATACCTGCCCATCATCCATAAGTGACATTCTGGGGTCCACAGCCACGCCTCTAATAATTAATATCAGTTATTTCTTAATAATTTCAGTAACCAGATTCCTAAAGCCCACTCCAAAAAAAACCACACCCTTTTTTTTTGGAAGAATTCTGCGGTGTACTGTACTGTTTGTAGTTGTTTGTCCAAATGAGAGTGCAGAATTTATGATCTGCAGTTATTTTCTTGGGTCTGCAAGAATTCAACCTTTTAGCACGACCACTCCCACAAGTCCTCATACTGATAAAACAGCCTATTTGCTGTTACAACTTTATAACTTTCATTAATATTTCTATATGCATGTTTAGCAAATAAATTAAATTATATTTTACCCAAAATTATAAATGCTCTGTGATCAGGTTGGAGGGTCAATGGTCAACATTATTGTAAAGTAATTTTTAAGCTCTTGTCCTGCAAAATGCTCTGGGATGATGCATTAAACACCCTATTAAAAATTGGAAGTTTGCAGGATAGAAGTGTCAGGCTCTGATCTTGCAGAATCTTAGGTACATCACGTATGTGCTTAACTATATGCACTATCAGCAGTCCCTTGACTTCAGTGAGACTAATAACAGTTTGCAAAGTTAAGTATATACATAAAGCTTTGCAGAAATTTGAATCTGATGACTCAAGGCCCAATCTTGCTCCTACTGAAATTACTGGGAGCAAAATCAGTCCTCAAGGTAATTGCCGATATGCAAACTTTTTGCTCTGCAACCACTATTGTTCCTGTGTGCACCTGCTCAGCAGAAAATGTTTTGAAATAAGATTCTGTCTCCCATGTTTAACAGATTCTGCTTAAATGCTAGAGATCAAAGGGAAGATTTAAATCTACAAGGCAGATGAAAATGTATAGCCTCACAGTCTATTGATAAAAAAAAATATAGCTGATGTGCAAACCAAGTCCCTTGGCAGTATGTTTTCCTCTCAGTAATTTATATGTTCAAGTCAATATACCAGCATAATTAATTATGATGCTGAAAGATATCCATATATCTAGGGAAAAACAGTACCCAATGCATGTATGGAACACCCACAGTTCACATTCAGAACAGGACATACTGTTCCTTTGAGGCTAGATCTTAAGAAGGTTCAAAACTTGGGCAGGAAGTAAAAATAAAAGCATTTGAACTTCCTTTTTTAATTGCATTAACATCCTAGTATATATTTATTGCCAAAACACAAGGTAATTAAGTCTATATTATAAACTAGTGACTAAGGACACAGCCTACTTGAATTTTTTTATATACGTTGACTTTTTTTTTTTAAACAGGGAACCCTTTAAACAGTATGCCCTGACATTTAAAAAAAAATTCCTTAAAAAAAAAATTATATTTGTTGACCTGCTGTGCTTCGCAGACCCAGAGACTAACTATGGTCCTTCAAGGATATCCTTTTCCTTTGTCAGCCACAGAGTTCCTCCTTTAAGCATTCAGTACTGTCCCCTTCCTGAGAGCAAGGACCCTCACTCCACCCAACCTTGTTACCAGGCTCTTTTGAATGAAGCTGGACCTTTCACTTTAGCATCTTCAGGAGATCACATTCTATGGTGGGCTTGGTTTCTTCCCCACTTGAAATGCAGCTTTCGAAACTCAAAGGGGGTGTTGCTTGAAGTTTGTTATGGGAATGTTTCCAGGCTGACAGGTCTGCTCTGGAGTTGAGCCCAGAGAGGCCATTTATACCAACCATTTGCTCTTACTTCTTTTAGTACTGATGGGAAATAGAAGCAAATGGCTGCCAAACATCTCATGGTGACTACTGGAATAGATACAATAACCAAAGGAGAGTAGTACAAGGCCATGAACGTACTGATAATTTAGGTGAAAGACAGACAAACAGGCACTTGAAAAAGGCAAGTATTTTAGTGGTTAAGATTCCTACCGTAAGCCACTAAATAGGTTTCCCAGAACCCTTACCAAATGGATTATTTTACTTTATGAAAAGGCTCTTTTTTTGGTTTTCATAGCAATATGTGTACTCAAGTTAGATTTAAGTCTAAGGAGTGCTGAAGACACAGATAGTTTATTATTTTTTCCTCAACTCCTTTTCACATTTGAAGTATCGCTCCTGCAAAGACTTAGCCACGTGCTTTCAATTTTACGCACTGTGACTAGTCCACCTGCTCTCCCAGGTAGCAGCAGAATTTATCCCCCTGACTCCAGCTGAACATGTGGGACAGTGGAAGAATGTTGGGCTAGATCCAAAGCCCCTTGAAGTCAATGGCAGTCCTGTCAGTGGTTCTGATAGACTTTGGACTAGGCCCGTAGCACATTATCTATCAGCTTATGAATTTTATTTTACCATTTTAAAAAGATGGATGGAGGATATGTTGTAAAAGAAAAATACAGAGAGAGATAGGGAGGCTGCTTTGATAGAGCATATAATCTTTACTGTTGAGTATAAGACACATAGGTTTGGGGAAAAATTAGGGATGAAAAATATGCAGATTTACAGAAGCACTTGTTTCATGAAATGTGGATGCAAACTCATGAATTTTAAGGCAGCAATTACTTTGCTGTATATTGAGTTGTTTCAGCATTCTGAAATCATACTTTTGTTTTGCTCTGTGTATTTATAAAATAGTATCTTGATTTTGTATGATTTTTACAAATGATGGTGAAAGCCAGATAAATAAATTAGTACTGATGTTAACAATTCTCCTCAATCCTTCACCTCCCGCAAGTCAGTGAGAGCCCTTTCATTGACAACGGGCTTTAGATCAAGCCCCAACTTTGTAATAAAAATGATGCACAACACAACTGAATGATGAAGTCTCCAAGAGTCCTAGGGATAGCTCTATAAAAGAATCAATCCATCTCAGTAGCAAAGCCATACACTCACAAACCATTCATACAAGCAGAGATTTTTTTCCGTCACATCCTCCATGACAGCTTTTCTCTAATACATGATGATAGCAAAGAGCTCCACTGCCAGCTTTGGCCCTGACCTAGTCCGTCTGACATCGATGAAGTCTTGAAAATGACTTCAACAGGCACAGGGTCAGGCTCTATACCTCTTTCTTGGGGAGGGGTAAAAAGAAGAACCACCCAGGACAAATGCTAGTTGCATCATTTATGCACTTTCGGAAGCTGCTCAGCCCATGATGATGGACATGATATAAGAATCTAAAGAAAAAAGGATATGCTCTTATCAATCCTACATGTCATTTATCTTATGTACTCACTTGATGCCAATCGCAAAATATGTGAGCACTCCATAATCTTTACACTAACCGTATGAAGAAGTATTATGATCACCATTTGACAGATGGGGAACTGAGGTACAAAGAGGCTAAGTGACTTTCTCAGGCTCATACAGGAAGTCTCTGGCAAGAGCAGGGACCTGAAGCTTGGTCTCCCAAATCCTAGGCTAGTGCCCTAACCACCAGACTACTCTTCCTTCCTATTGTGCTTAGCTCCTATTGAAATCAGAATTCAGTATGTGAAAGAACTGTAGAATCAGTTAAAGGGAAAGAGCACTGACAAGTAGGGAAGAAAATGTGTGCATTTTGGTAAGAATGAGATACAATCATCAAAGAAGAGAAAAGCAACACAAAAAGTTGACACAAAGTACAAACTCGCTTCTCTGTGTAATCATTATTTCTCCAGAAGTCACTCAAATCTAGAGTTGTAATTTTGATGGCAATAAATTTCCACATCTAGATGTGCCAGTGAAGTGTTTTTTCCTTCAGTGGTTTAATTGCTCTCAGGGGAAGAGTTCAGAGTAGCCTTGCACAGCTGAGTTAAAGCAAGCCAGTGGCACAATATGGTTTATGTAGCCTGTCACAGGGAAGTATTGTGACCACCAGTGACAGTCACTGCAGGCCCAGAGGGTGGAATGTCTATATGAGGAATGAGGACAGGGAGAAGAAACTAAATATAAGAAGAAATCACACAAGATGGGTAGCAGCAGATTCAGACAGAAGGATTAGAACAAATATATCCCGCTCCTTAAAATGAAAGGATTAAGGGCTTCCCATAAACAAAGAAAAAGCAACATTTCTGTAAGCAGCAAATCTCTTTAAGTATGGCTAATGGAAGCAGGGGATGGGGTTGGGGGGGGGATGATACAACCCTAAAGAATGTCCAGATAAAAAACACACAAGCCAAAAGCTTTTGCACTGGAAAGTGTGGGGGGATGCAATGTAGCGTGCCTTTTTCTCCACCCCAGTGCACCTTTGTGTGACAAGGGCACCATACCTAGTATTCCCTTTAGAGACAAGCCATCTTACCTGAACTCTAGTGTTCTATGGATCCAAAGAGATAAAATCAGCCTGCACGACTAGATTTGCCTTAATGCATTCTACTGTAAAAGGTCAGAGAACACTTAAGAGTACAATAGAAATGCTGCTAAGTTTACCTAGGTAAGAGGTTCTTAATCCAAGTCCATGAACTACCAGTAGTTGCACAGCTTTTCAAACTGGCCTGCAGGATGAACTATTTTGAGAAATGAAGAAATTACTATTACAGATGTAACAATATTTTAAAGATATATGTCAGTTCATGCTGCTACACCATGTTTCTCAGACAGCAGCTAGCAAAAGAATGAGAATATCAAAGCAGGACACTAGCATATTTTTAATCTCATTTCTGCTTAATTTTTGTGTTTCCTGGCATTCAGCGAGCTTAACTGTGCAATCCTGAAGTTGCATTTATAAAGCTTTTAGCATTTAATTTCCTTGTCTTTATTTACAGCTTGGTGAAAACTATACAATCAATATGACTTTTTAAAAGCATGTACATGGATAAACTAGCCATCACTAATAAAAGATGCAACAACTAATGGAAACACAAAAAAGAGGAAGGTACAGTTAACAAAAGATCCTTATATTTTGTAAAAAAAAGAGAATAAAATACCTGTATCTAATCAGGTGAGTACCTGAAGGTTGCTAAACAGTTTCCTACTTTTACAGCCAGTGCTGGGGTAGAAGAGATTAACTGAAAAAGCAGCACTGCCCAACCAGTCTCCTAGAGGTTGTCACAGCCAGCAACAGCATCCATTCAAGGGCCCTTGACATTTTTTGCCTCATCATCTTGACATCACTGCTTCCATTCCAGGACCTGATTGAGTACCGCCACCAATCTGCAATTGTCTCTAATGACAACTGTTTTCAAACACACACACACACACACACACACACACACACCCACCTCGCCATGTCATCTTCTTTGTTCTTCTGGTCCTAAGCAATTTTATTTCTATCCCCCTCCACCTTGCCTCCTCTCTCCGCATACCATAACCTCACCTCCCTGCATCCTCTCTGCTCTCACTTTCACTCCCTCCTCCAATCTCATCAGTTCTTTATTCCTGACCAAATATATTGGTGTAGAAACAAACCAGGCCAAAGTGTGCTTTAAAATGCGAAAATATTTTTGCAAGATTGTGAAATATGCACCCTTAACCTTCAAGGCATGAGTACGACTTACCTAAACTTCTTCACGGCCTAGCTCTCTCTCCTCACTTTGTTTGCTCCCCACTGTTTCATAGTGTTTTGTTTAAACTTTAGAATGCAAGTTCTCTCAGGCAGGGACCACGCATTTATATTATTCTGCATGGTACCTAGCACATTTTTGGACATTCAGAGAATAAGCAACAGTACTGTGTTAAAAAAAAAAAACCATGGATCAGCACCTCAAATCACAAGAAGCTTAAAAATCATTTTGGCAAATAATATGTATGGATGTATTTTTTTTTAACCTTCTTCTTTCTGAGCCTTTACAGTGCACTCTGTTCATATTTCAAGCTTTTCTCTGCAACCATGACGGCTAGAAGCTTTTTAAAAAAGCAGCAGCTGAGAGTCTCATGTCATCACATGACTCCAGAGCCTGGGGCTGTAAGAAAAATCATCAGATATCATGAGATTCTGGATGAAATTGCAAGTTGACTGACTAATAATCAACAGTTTGGTGCACAAAATGAAGACTATGTTCAATGTATACCACAGAGGAGGTCTTAGGCCGGAATAATGTATTCACAAGTACTAGAATTTGACTAGGGTTTCAACAAACCTATCCTTAGGATAAGTATTAGAGGGGTCTTTAATGACTGTTAGAGGTCAGGGTCTCATTATAATATCTCAGCCGGAAGATAGCAAATCCAGCAGGGACACCTAATACCATGTGGGGTAACTAAAAGAGAAGAGTGCACCTATTGAATCAATTCCTGCAGCACCTGTGTGCTCCCAGAGATCTGGTATGCAAATATTGAAACCCCTGAGGCCTGCTCACTTTATAAGCTCTGACGGGTTCACAGCACTTGGTGTTATGACTTGCCATCATATATCAGAAACAAAAGATTAGACCTAATTTTTGACTTCTATAAGGAATAGCTTTCTTCTCTTAATGGATTCTTCTTTTAATGGATTCTTGATCTAATCCTAATATGAAATGTTTCAGTTAGGCCTTTTTATTTAATGGGAGATAAATTCTAGCTACCTTATTCTAATTCATGATGGCGTTTCTATATGCTGCCCCAGCAGCAAGATTTACATTAAGATAAAGCTTCCTTGCAGTAAGGATTTTCCAAGATTGCTCATCATTTGTCTGTGCATGTCAACACTAGCAGGCTGCTTCTCAACAGTTGTCTACATTATTCCCCAGCCTCTCATTTAGCAGGTGGAAATGTGGACTGTACTAAAATCCAACAGAAGCAGCAGTTTTTGCCCTGCACTACAGACCGTCAAACATAGCAAATCATTTTTTGTTTTGGTTTTCATACAGCTGGTTGAATAAAGATTACAGACAAATTATTTATTTGATGACAGACGCAAACAATTCAACTCCATTATTCATCAATATTGTTGCATCGCCACCAGAGGCATTGTTTCAGAAAAATTCGGGGGGAGGCCCAGTTGCATCTGCACATAGAACGTTCTCTGACCCCAACAGCATCACCAATGAGAAGAACTAGGCAATTATTGCTTTCCTATTGACTGCGTCCAAAATCTGGGCTGGGGGCAAAAAGTGGAAGCTATAATGGAGCATGTTGACCTATGACAAGTCTGGACGGGGGGGGGGGGGGCAAAGCCAGGTTGGTGAAGGGTATGGACAGCTGACCCCCTTGCCCTATAGCAAATGACATTGATTGCCACCTTGTCACAGCATTTGTGTTTTTAAGAACCAGTGATCAGACCATAATCTCAGAATACTAAGTACCGGTGAGAGTGATCAAATGATAAGAGGAGGGTGCTAGGTATCAGATGCCTGTGTTCCATTCCCAGCTATGCCCCTGCCTCACTGGGACTCTGTAATGGTCCTCACTCGGGGTTTGTTTGGGGAGCATGGCCTAGTGGTAACAGCTGCAACCCCTGACTGCCAAGGGGGTTGTGGGGAGGGGAGTCCACGCCCTCTCACTCTACTGGGCTCCAACCCAGGGCCTTTTGGGCTACCAGTAGTCTGGCAACCAAGGCTGCCCTCTGGGCCAACGCTTAATCCAAGGCCTTCCCGGTGGGAAAATCCAAACCACAATAAGTAAGAGGAAGTTACCAATGTTCAGGATACTTCCCTCTCTGGTTGTCTCTGGGGTGTGTCTCTGAGGGCCTTCAGCCCAGCCCCAGCCCCAGCCCCAGCCCCAGCCCCAGCCCCGCTGGAGCTGCAGAGGTCTGCTCACCTCCAGCTCTGCCACCCAAATGAGCTAATTCTCTGTCTTTTAATTCCTCCAGCAGATGGAGCATTTGCTGCAGGTGTGTGTGTGTGGTGGTGGGGAGCTGGCTGAGCCCAAAATAATCCCTTAGCCCCTTGTTGCCCATTGTGGGGTTTTTACACCCCATCACAGACTCCTTGGGGAAATCACTAATATTCATGCCTCAGGCTACCTGCCTGGAAAGGATGTATTATCATACTTTTACTTACCTCTCTCTCAGGCGTGGCATGAGGCTGAGTTCATTCATATTTGTACATTGCTTTGAGATATTGCACTTCAAGTCTGCTCTAATTCCACACCCATCCCTTGCTTCTTACACTCTTCCCAGTCTTTTCACTAGGGCTGTCAAACTATTAAAAAAAATAATCGCAATTAATTGCGAGATTAAAAAAATAGTCATGATTAATTGCACTTTTAATCTCACTGTTAAACAATAATAGACTACCAATTTAAATGTATTATCAATATTTTTGGATTTTTTTTACCTTTTCAAATCTACTGTTTTCAATTACAACACAGAATACAAAGTATACAGTGCTCACTTTATATTATTTTTATTACAAATATTTGCACTGTAGAAAAGATAAACAAAATAAATACTATTTTTCAACTCATCTCATTCAAATCTCTATCATGAAAATCCAATTTACAATTTTTTTTTAGATAACTGCACTCAACCACAAATCAATGTAAACCTTTCAAACCTTCAAGTTCACTCAGTCCTACCTCTTGTTCAGCCAATCACTACGTCAAACAAGTTTGTTTACATTTATGGGAGGCAATGCTGCCCACTTCTTATTACAATGTCACCTGAAAGTGAGAACAGGCATTCGCATAACACAATTGTAATATAAAATATAGCACTGTACACTTTGTATTCTGTGTTATAATTGAAATAAATATATTTGAAAATGTAGAAAAACATCAAAAAATATTTACAATAAATTTAAATTGGTATTCTATTAACAACAGAGTGATTAAAACTGTGATTAATCTTGACTTTTTAATTGTTAATTTGTTTTGCATTAACTGCAATTAATTGACAGCCCTACTTTTCACTTTACTACTTCTTTTCCACCCTCACAACATAGTTCCCTCAGCAACCCTGCTCCCTCCACCTAGAAAAAAACATCTTATTCTTGTGCAAACCTTCCCCTTTATACTCCCCCACATCTCACTTCTCATGATCAGTTTTATTTTAATAATCTCTCCATCTCTCTGCTGCTAGCCTGTCATCTAGTGTCTCCTCGTATTTGTCTGGTTGAGTTTGGAGGCCAGTACTGAGATGTGGAGCACCCTCAGCAGCCATTGAGTGCAGTGGGAATAGTGGATGCTCAACACCTTGTAGGCTTGGGCCCATAGACTAAACTCTTTGGGGCGGGAAACATCTCTTACCCTGTTTGTTAAGCATTGTGTAAATTTAGTGCATTACATATGGAGATTTCAACATCTTAAACCGTTCCAGTTATGAAAAGCCTTTATCTCGAGCTGCTTTTCCTATCACCTCATCACATTTCTCTACTTCAAACTATACAGACTCTGTTCAAAATCTCAATTTACAAGTTTGACAAGTTGTGTTCATGAGGTAATGGCCTAACACGGTTAAATCTATTCTCAAAAAGAGGTCAGACATAACACAGGCATCTGAACAGATTGTGTTGTTTAACATGAGACGGGATCTGAATCATTCTGAGGTTAAGGTCAATAGTATCCCTGGCCATGATCAGTCAACAAGGGTCCTTCTTCAAAAGAGCACTGTGAAATAAGTGCTTGAAAGGAATTAACTGACTTGCGAGCATTCATTGAACTTGTGTTAGCTTTAAGGCAACCAAGCAGAATTAATCTCTTATTTACTTCTCTGTGTTTTCAGTTGTCTGTACTCACAGAAGACTACCTGCTTCATATTATTTTCAGTCCAAACAGTCAGTCACAGCAACATTGTCTTTAAACATCCATGGCTCTTCTAATCATTACCTTTATGTTACTGAAGCAGCTCAAATATCATGATGGTCACAAATCAGACGTCAAGAATTATAACGTTCAAAAACCAGTCGGAGAACACTTCAATCTCTCCGGTCACTCAATTACAGACC
This sequence comes from Dermochelys coriacea, assembly GCF_009764565.3. Lineage (NCBI taxonomy): Eukaryota > Metazoa > Chordata > Testudines > Dermochelyidae > Dermochelys > Dermochelys coriacea. Next base: position 65,542,317 of record NC_050074.1, read on the forward strand.
TGAGAGTGGCTATCCTTCAACAAAAAAACTTCAAAAACAGACTCCAACGAGAGACTGCTGAATTGGAATTAACTTGCAAACTGGATACAATTAACTTAGGCTTGAATAGAGACTGGGAGTGGATGAGTCATTACATAAAGTAAAACTATTTCCCCATGTTATTTCTCCCCCCACCCCACCCCCCACTGTTCCTCAGACATTCTTGTTAACTGCTGGAAATGGCCCACCTTGATTATCACCACAAAAGGTTTTCCTTCTTCCCCACCTCCTTCATGCTGGTAATAGCTCATCTTAAGTGATCACACTCCTTACAGTGTGTATGATAAAACCCATTGTTTCATTGTTCTCTGTGTGTGTATATAAATCTCCCCACTGTATTTTCCACCAAATGCATCCGATGAAGTGAGCTGTAGCTCATGAACGCGTACGCTCAAATAAATTTGTTAGTCTCTAAGGTGCCACAAGTACTCCTTTTCTTTTTGCGAATACAGACTAACACGGCTGCTACTCTGAAACCTGTTAAATATCATGATGGTTACTCGGCTGGGTGGCAAAACCTCATGCTTTGGAAAAGCTGTTGGAGCAATTATTTAAGTGCGTGCTACTAAGAATAAGCTAGTTTGTAACTTTCGATTAGCTGGGGGTTGGGGGGCAAGCAGGGGTACTCTACACACACTCTCTTATTTTCTTGGAAATTGGTCTCCCCCTTGTAAAGTATAATCCACTATGGATCCTGGGGAATGACCACATCCCTTCAGTCTTGGAGCCATCTCTTTGCTCACCCTTGCTCCCACCCAGACGGCCATAAAATCAGTGCCAATTTTCTGGCCAGAAGGAACAAGCATATTGTTTCTTCAAGACTCACTGGAGCTGGAGACTTGACACTTCATGATTTGGGTTTTCCCCAAAGTGCTCCCATCATCTTAATATTCTTTGTAATGTGAATAATTTTACCTTGTTATTTTTCTTCTCATAGATACGCTTCTGCTTCGACATTGCAAATGCAATCAAAGGATCATACACACAACAATTCCTCCTATATAACAAAAGATAACTATCCCAATCTTTTTCTTCTAAAAACTGAATGCTGCTCTCTCATGGTAATTGAGTATCTAACCTACTTGTTGTACTAAATGGAGAGCCATCATTAGAGGAATGCTTTTCTTGGGTTCATGAGGATGTATGGCAAAACTTTCTTTAGATCAGTTTGTATTACCACACAAGGTCAATCAGGTGCAGGAGACCTTTGCTTGTTTTCATGAGCATTCCCACAATGGAGTACCGCAGTTCTTTAAAACTGAAGGACAATGTCTATTCTTTCAATTTACCCCTCTAATTTTAAATGTGTGTTCTTCAAGATTAATCCTTAAAGTGGCAAAATCAATGCTGTGGTCACAGCTGAAGAACATGCCTATATATTTGTAGGTTATATAATAGCTTTCTGCATATTTGGCTCAGATGGCTAATGGTTCTAATTGATTCTATTCATGCATTGTACAAATACAAAGTAGCCCACTTAGGAAAGAACAATCAGATGCACATATACAAAATGGGAAATGACTGCCTAGGAAGGAGTACTGTGGAAATAGATCTGGGGGGCGGGAGGGGGTCATCGTGGATCACAAGCTAAATATGAGTCAACAGTGTAACTGTTGCAAAAAACCCCAAACATCATTCTGGGATGAATTAGTAGAAGTGTTGTAAGCAAGACACGAAATAATTCTTCCGCTCTACTCTGCGCTGATTAGGCCTCATCTGGAATATTGTGTCCAGTTCTGGGTGCCACATTTCAGGAAAGATGTGGACAATTTGGAGAAAGTCCAGAGAAGAGCAACAAAAATGATTAAAGGTCTAGAAAACATGACCTATGAGGGATGATTGAAAATATTGGGTTTGTTTAGTCTGGAAAAGAGAAGACTGAGAGGGGACATGATAACAGTTTTCAAGTACATAAAAGGAGGAGAGAGAAAAATGGTTCTCCTTAACCTCTGAGGATAGGACAAGAAGCAATGGGCTTAAATTGCAGCAAGGATGGTTTAGGTTGGACATTAGGAAAAACTTCCTGTCAGGGTGGTTAAACACTGGAATAAATTACCTGGGAAGGCTGTAGAATCTCCATCATTGAAGATTTTTAAGAGCAGGTTAGACAAACATCTGTCAGGGATGGTCTAGATCAGAGGTGGGCAAACTATGGCCCGCGGGCCACATCCGGCCTGCGGGACCAGCCTGGCTGGCCCTTGAGCTCCGGGCTGGGGAGGCTAGCCCCCGGCCCCTCCCCTGCTGTCCCCCTTTTCCCGCTGCCTTAGCTCTCCGTGTTGCCAGCGCTCTGGGCGGTGGGGCTGCAAGCTCCTGCCAGGCAGCACGGCGGCCATCCTGGCGCTCTGAGCAGCATGGTAAGGGGAGGAAGGGAGTTGGATAAGGGGGAGGGGGTCCCAGAGGGCACTCAGGGGACAGGGGGCGATTGTGAGACCTCATCTGGAATATTGTGTGCAGTTCTGGTCTCCCAAGTTTAAGAAGGATGAATTCAAACTGGAACAGGTACAGAAAAGGGCTACTAGGATGATACGAGAAATGGAAAACCTGTCTTATGAAAGGAGACTCAAAGAGCTTGGCTTGTATAGCCTAACCAAAAGAAGGTTGAGGAGAGATAGGATTGCTCTCTATAAATATATCAGAGGGATAAATACCAGGGGAGGGAGAGCAATTATTTAAGATCAGTACCAATGTGGACACAAGAAGAAATGGATATAAACTGGCCACCAGGAAGTTTAGACTTGAAATTAGATTAAGGTTTCTAACCATCAGAGGAGTGAAGTTCTGGAACAGCCTTCCAAGGGGAGCAGTGGGGGCAAAAGTCATATCTGGCTTCAAAACTAAGCTTGATAAATTTATGGAGGGGTTGGTATGATAGGATAGCTTAATTTTGGCAATTAATTGACCTTTGACTATTAGCAGTAAATATGCCCAATGGCCTGTGATGGGATGTTAGATGGGGTGGGATCTGAGTTACTATAGAGAATTCTTTCCTGGGTGTCTGACTGGTGAGTCATGCCCACATGCTCAGGCTTTTAGCTGATTGCCATATTTCAGGTCAGGAAGGAATTTTCCTCCAGGGCAGATTGGCAGAGGACCTGTGGTTTTTTTGCCTTCCTCTGCGGCGTGGGGCATGGGTCATTTGCTGGAGGATTCTCTGCACCTTGAAGTCTTTAAACCACAATTTGAGGACTTCAATAGCTCAGACATAGGTTAGGGGTTTGTTACAGGAGTGGGTGGGTGAGATTCTGTGGCCTGTGTTGTGCAGGAGGTCAGACTAGACAATCATAATGGTCCCTTCTGACCTTAAAGTCTATGATTCTATGATGGGGCGGAAGTTCGGGGAGCGGGGGCAGTCAGAGGACAGGGAATGGAGTGTGGGGGGGGTTGGATAGGCATGGGAGTCCCGGGGGGGCCTATCAGGAGGCGGGGGTGTGGGTAGGGAGCGGGGCAGTCAGGGGACAGGATGGGGGTGGCGTCCCAGGGCGGCTGTTAGGGGCAGGGGGTCTTGGGAGGGGGCGGTCAGGGGACAAGGAGAAGGGGGGTTGGATGGGTCGGGGGGTTCTGAGGGGGCAGTTAGGGGGTGGGAAGTGGCGGATAAGGGACAGGGGCCAAACTGTTTTGGGAAGCACACACACACACAAAAAAAAGCCTTCCCTACCTGGTCCTCCATACAGTTTCAGAACCCCAATGTGGCCCTCAGGCCAAAAAGTTTGCCCACCCTTGGTCTAGATAATACTTAGTCCTGCTTTGAGTGCAGGAGACTGCCTTAAAGACATCTCATGGTCGCTTCCCATCAGAGGCGATGTGTGGGTGGGTGAGGGGTCATGTTCCCCCTTTCCCCCCCCCATTTGCTGTTAGCTTGTGATGAGCATGCTCACACAGACTGAGCATATTCAACAACATTGCTAAAGCCGGCTGCCCTCACTCTGAACCCCCTCCCCACCCCACACCGGCAAGCACAGTTAATCTCTGCTTCCAGTCCTTTGATTCTGATTGTACTGCAGGAATTGAGCAGGTTGGGTTTTCTCTCTACAACTTTACCTACTGGCTACACTCACCAGGAGTTGAATATATAAGACTGTTAGCTAAGTGCTTTGAAGATGGAAATTATTATTTATCAAGTACATGCCAGGTCATTTCATTACAACTTACATGCAAATCCTATACAGAACTGTAGCTCACCCGCTGTAAGTTCTGAGGATGTCCCTGATCATAAGTACATTGCTTCACAATTAGCCATTAAGCTCATGGAAAAAGCATATGGTCTTGCTCCCTTAACTTCATCTTAAAGGTTGATGGGTGCTTGGGAATTGTAAGTAATACCTGGAAAAATCAGGAAATACTTTGCTGTATTTTAATTTGAGGTTGCACATTATAATACAAAAAGAAAAGGAGGACTTGTGGCACCTTAGAGACTAACAAATTTATTTGAGCGTAAGCGTTCGTGAGCTACAGCTCACTTCATCGGATGCAGCTCGCTAACATGGCTGCTACTCTGAAACCTGACATTATAATACAGTATCTGTTTGTTATATTGATTTTGTATTAATTATGAGGAAGATCGTATCATATTACATTAGTTTTCTTTAACTTAATGTAGGCAAGATGACATAGCTCTAGGTTTATTCCCAGCTTTGCCAACTCACTGACATCTCAGAAAAGTCTCTTATGTGCTTTGATTTTTCCATCTGCAAAATGTGAATGATACATTTGTGAAACAATTTCCAGAAAAAAAATGTTTTAAAGATTATACTTATTACATAGCACCTTCCCCGGAAAGTTTGGCTCTCTCTTCTGTAGTTTATTGTGGCACACAAGTTCCTTTTTCTTTGCACAATATTTTCACCCTAAATATTTTTTGTATTAAAAGCACAACTCAGGGAACAGACAGATAAGGCATATTTGTCAAGAATAAAGATTATGAAGTCTTATTCCACTGGTTTAAGTTATGAGCCTCTTCTGTAACCGTGATAATCTTGTCAGGTTTATATACACATCTGTCAGAACTATCTGGGGTACATACATTATTAAAGAAAGTAACGTAATACCGGCTTGCAACACTGTCAGGAACACTCACCAGGCCACCCTTAATACCAAACACCTGCAACCCTGCACACTCCACCCATACAACCACACACACAGGAGATTTAGTCACATCCCTCTGCATATTCTTAGTCCACTCCTTCAGCCCATATGCACAGATGTCATAGCTGCACACCTCACAGCAAGCCCTCAACTCTCCATGCCTACACCACTCTGCTCAGCTCCTCCACTTGACTTGTCCCATCACCCCCTCCACTCAGTCACCCTGCAGCCCCCGCAAGTCACTAACATTCTCCCACCACCACTGGATTCCCTGGCACATCTCTCCTCCCTAATCATCACCAACTCTGAAACTGCTGCTGAGAATAAATAATTACAACGATGGCCTGAGTACCTTCACATCTCTTCAGACCCCAATCTTCTCATCAGCTGCCTTATCTCTCTACTGCATGCAGCCTACTTTTCCAGCCACAGAGGGCCCAGTGATTCTGCTCTACCTAAAGTCCTATCTAAGGAACGGCCCCTAGAGCAGCTGGGGTCTTTGCCCCCTACTGTGTAGGTGATAAAGAAAGTAGGTTTCTTTCCCTAGGGAGGCAGATGGGTGGGGACAGTCTGGGACCGGCTGTGGGAGAACGGGGCAGGATGGCAGAGGAGAGGTACCCCGGGACAGGCCTCTACAATAGAGCAGGTTGGGAAATGTTTTCCCTCCCCGCCTCCCCAAACTTTAAATTAAAATGAATATAATCTTTGTCTAATTTTTCAATGAAACATTGATTTGGAAATCACAGTGCTTCATGCTCCCATTCTCCTCTTTAGGCCGGGCCACTTGTTCAGATTACATCTCCCACTTGCAGCACAGAAGGCATGGACCTGGGGAAGACTGGAAGTGACAGACTTCATGGAAGATGTAGTCTGGATGGGGAGCCCAGCCCACAAGGCAATGGGGACATGAAATAACTCAGCTACAGACCCATGAAGCAGTGTAGCAGGGTTTCCGAAATGAACAATTTGGTTTGACCAAAATGTTTTACGATAAAAAAAAAGAAGAACATTTCTGCAGAACAGACACTTGGTGCAGAAACTTTTAGTCAAAAAACCCAGTTTTCAAAATTTTCAGTTTTAGGCCAAAGGTAAATGATGGGAGAGAAGCCTGACCCAGAAAACGTACAGCCCAGGGCAACTGCTAGTCTTCAGTGTCCCTGTAAACAGGCCCAGAGTAGGGAAGAGTCCAGAAGTGCCAGAGGGGACCATTGCAGCTGCTTCTCCATTTACTCAGTTGCACGGCAAAAGCAGAGGCCCACATGGTTCCAAAGTGTCACCGTTTTACTACAGGTCTTGCAACATTTGGTGTTTTCCTTAATGCCCCAACTCCTGGAGACCGGTCATTACATGGGACTCCGCTTTCCAAGGAAATGTTCTAGTTAGGGTTGTGGAGAATTTTTTTTTTTTTTTGAAAACATGAACCCTAAAGGCTAAAAACTAGAAGGCAAACGTAAGAAACCCTTTTTTTTTTTTAAAGGATTTTAAAGACAGTCTCATGATTTTTAATGGTTGAGGTTGGCAATACTGAGGGAGGAGTTTCCCCTTCAGCCTGACAGTACAACAGCTGCAGTTGCTCTCAATGGCTTGGCTGCAGCAGCGTTGGTTACTTGTATCATATGTGCATCCAATGAAGTGAGCTGTAGCTCACGAAAGCTTATGCTCAAATAAATTTGTTAGTCTCGAAGGTGCCACCAGTCCTCCTTTTCTTTTTGCGAATACAGACTAACATGGCTGCTACTCTGAAAATTGTATCATATTTGAGATTCTTTTGTAATCATAGACCTTAAGTGCTTGTACTCTGCAGAAGCTGGATGCATTGGTCATACATATACAGGAAAGCTTCCTGTGCGTCTCTGGTGAACAAGATTCGCCAAGGCTATATATCTAATGAGCCCCCTGGCTCCGGGGTGGAAGCTATAGTATTGGAGCAATATTTTCACAGGTGTCCTTACTTAATCAGCACATAACCAATTCTGGGGTATTACAAATATACTTGCAATGATACTTTTGTAATCTGAAATGTTATGTTCTGGATTATTTGTTAACCAGGAACTCCTAAAGCTCATATCACAAAAGGAAATAATTTTTGAACGTTTAACTTAATGATCAGATGGTCCCATTGTTGGGACTTTCACTGGACAATTAAGTCAGCATTTGAAACAATTCCTTATTAGCTGGGTCTGATGTAAGTTGAGAAGAAAGAGCCTGCAACATCAACTTGGTTTAAAAAAAATGAAGTGAGAAATATGGATGGAGTCTAATCAGAATCTCATGAAGTATTTTAAATTTAGTTTGGTTTTACTAAATTGACCATTAAAAACTCCCCCAAATAACTGCCTAGGAGCAAAGCCAATACCATTAGCTTTATTTTGTTTACTTGACAAGATAGAAACCTAGTATAAGATTGATTAGCAAGTTTAATATTTTGGATTTTCCTTTGCTATTTTTATTTATATCAACATTCAATATCTTTTGGTTGAACAGATTGTCAAGTACACAGTCTGGTTAGGAGGGGCATTCAACATAAATTTGTGTTTAACTCAGTTTGTATCTGCTTTACAGAGCAGGAAACATCTGGATCTTGCACTACAGATCCACTTTGATCACTGTCTAAACCCAGATTACTTGAGAAGGCTTTCGTAGGGTTAGTTTCTCTTTAGTATTCATGAATTGACTTATAAGTTTTGCGTTGCAGACATGAATTCCCACGGACTGTACTTGCAAGATATCACAGAGAGCTTTGTTCAGTGGCACCTTACAAAAATAAGATGTGATTTTACATTAAAGATTAGCTGCGGAAATGCACTGCAGCAGGTTGAATTTAAAGGCCTGTAGCACCAAAATGTAGTACATTTTTTCCAGCCGTGAATCAATTGCAAGGAGTCATAAGAACATAAGAATGGGCATACTGGGTCAGACCAAAGATCCATCCAGCCCAGTATCCTGTCTACGAACAGTGGCCAATGCCAGAGGCTGTGAACCTAACAGGTAATGATCAAGTGATCTCTCTCCTGCCATTCATCTCCACCCTATGACAAACAGAGGCTAGGGACACCATTCCTTACCCCTCCTGGCTAATATCCATTAATGAACTTAACCTCCATGAATTTATCTAGTTCTCTTTTAAACCCTGTTGTAGTTCTAGCCTTCACAACCTCCTCAGGCAAGGAGTTCCACAGGTTGACTGTGTGCTGTTTGAAGAACTTCCTTTTATTTGTTTTAAACTTACTGCCCATTAATATCATTTGGTGGCCCCTAGTTCTTATATTATGGAAACAAGTAAATAACTTTTTCTTATTCACTTCCTCCACACCACTCATGATTTTATATACCTCTGTCATATTCCCCCTTAGTCTCCTCTTTTCCAAGCTGAAAAGTCCTAGCCTCTTTAATCTCTCCTCATATGGGACCTGTTCCAAACCCCTAATCATTTTAGTTGCTCTTCTCTGAACCTTTTCTAATGCCAGTATATCTTTTTTGAGATGAGGAGACCACATCTGTACCCAGTATCCAAGATGTGGGCATACTATGCATTTATAGAAAGGCAATAAGATATTCTCCGTCTTATTCTCTATCCCTTTTTTAATGATTCCTAACATCCCGTTTGTTTTTTTGACTGCCGCTGCACACTACGTGGACATCTTCAGAGAACTATCCACGATGACTCCAAGATCTTTTTCCTGATTAGTTGTAGCTAAATTAGCCCCCATCATACTGTATGTATAGTACAGTGAGTTGAATGAGTCCATTCATGTTTTCAATGTACGGAGCGCTACATATTCAACATCAACTGTAATTTTTTGTCAATGCAAGTATTTTTCTAGTAGTGAAACATTGTCTTCAAAATGATCCGTTTCCAGTTATTGGAAACCGATTAAAAAATATGAGATAATTCTAAGGCTATGTCTACGCTACAAAATTAGGTCAATTTTATAGAAGTCTATCTTTAGAAAGTGATTTTATACAGTCAATTGTGTATGTCCCCACTAAGCGCATTAAAATGGCGGAGTGCGTCCTCAATACCGTGGCTAGCATTGATTCACGTAATGGTGCACTGTAGGTAGCTATCCCACAGTCCCTGCAGTCTCCACTGCCCATTGGAATTCTGTGTTAAGCTCCCACTGCCTGATAGGGCAAAAATATTGACATGGGTGGTTTTGGGTACATGTCCTCAGTCTCCCCTCCCTCCCTCCATGAAAGCAATGGCAGACAATCATTTCATGCCTTTTATCCTGGGTCACCCGTGCAGAGGCCACGGCACGGAGCCTGCTCAGCTCAGCACTGCTGTTGTGAGCATTGTAAATACCTCGCGCATTATCTGGCAGAACCTGGGTAGGAAACGCCAGCACGAGGATGATTATGAGAGGACATGGAGACTGAAGTTCCTGAACGCATGGGATGTGGCAATTGGGACATCCTGGCAGCAGTAGGGCAGGTTGATACAGCGGAACACCAATTCTGGGCCTGGCAAACAAGCACAGAGACTGGTGGGATCGCATAGTGTTGTGTGTAGGGGATGATTCCCGGTGACCGCAAAACTTTTGCATGCATAAGGCCACTTTCCTGGAACTTTGTGAGTTGCTTTTCCCGGCCTGAAGGGCATGAATACCAAGATGAGAGCTGCCCTGACAGTTGAGAAGCGAGGGGCGATAGTCCTATGGAAGCTTGCAACGCCTGACTGCTACTGGTCAATCGGGAATCCATTTGGAAATAGGGGGAAATGAGCAAAGATACTAGGGGGTGGCTGTGATCCAAGTAGCCAATGCAATCACTGACCTTCTGCTAACAAGGGTAGTGACTCTGGGAAACGTGCAGGTTATAGTGGATGGCTTTGCTGCAATGGAGTTCCCTAACTGTGGTGGGGCAATAGAACGCATATCCCTATCTTGGCACTAGACCACCTGGCCAACCATTACATAAACTGCAAGAGGTACTTCTCAATGATGCTGCAGGCATTGGTGGATCACAAGGGACGTTTCACCGATGTCAACGTGGGATGGCCAGGAAAGGTGCATGATGCTCACATCTTTTGTTTGAACAGCGGCAAGAAGGGACTTACTTCCCAGGCCAGAAAATTACCGTTGGGGATGTTGAAATGCCAATCGTTATCCTTGGAGACCCAGCCTACCCCTTGGTCCTATGGCTCATGAAGCCATACACAGATAACCTGAACAGTAGTAAGGAGCAGTTCAACTGTAGGCTGAGCAAGTGCAGAATGGTGGTAGATGTGCCACTGGATGATTAAAAGCTTGCTGGCATGGTTTGCTGACTAGGTTAGATCTCAGCACAACCAATATTCCCATTGTTATTGCTGCTTGCTGTGTGCTCCATAATATCTGTGAGAGTAAGGGGGAAGACGTTTACGGAAGGGTGGGAGGTTGAGGCAAATTGCCTTGCTGCCGATTTTGAGCAGCCATACACCAGGGTGATTAGAAGAGCACAACTAAGTGCACTGTGCGTCAGAGAAGCTTTGAAAACCAGTTTCATGACTGGCCAGGCTATGGTGTGACAGTTGTCTGTGCTTCTCATTGATACAAAACCGCCCCCTTTCTTGAATTTACTTCCCTGTAAGTCAACCCCCCTCCCGCCTTTGACCACAGCTGCCAAAGGAAAGAAAGTTCCTCATGTTTTGAATACACACATTTTTTTTTTTATTAAATAAAGGGAGATCACTGACAAGGTAGCACGGATGGGGGAAGGGAGGAGGGAAAGACAAGGCCACATTGCTTATTATGGCCACACTAAAATCAAAGGTGTTTGAATGACAGCCTTCTGTTGCTTAGGCCATCCTCTGGAGTGGAATGGCTGGCTGGGTGCCTGGAGCCTCGCCTCCTCTCCCCTCCCCCCCGTCTTTTTGGGCATCTGGGTGAGGAGGATATGGAACTTGGCAAAGAGGGCAGACGGTTGCACAGTGGATGCAGCGGCACTCTGTGCTCTTATTGCCTTTCCTGCAGCTCCACCAGACGCCTGATCATGTCCGCTTGCTCCCCCCTTAGCTGCAGCATCACCTCCTGCTTATTCTGATCACGCTCACTGAATGCTTTCCTGGCCTCGGCCCCTGAATGCCTCCATGCATTCAGTTGTACCCTATCAGTGTAGGAGGACTGAATGAGCTCGGAAAACATGTCATCGCAAGTGCATTTTTTCCGCCTTCTAATCTGCGATAACCTCAGGGACGGAGATGACACAGGGAGCATAGAAACATTTGCACCTGCAGGGGGGATAAAAAGGGAGAGTAAAATGTAAGATGATACATTTCTGAGAACAAAAGAAATTCACAGCAGACAGCACATGTGCTTTAGGTACAAGGTCGCATTTTGCCTTTTACATTGAGCGACTGCAGGTATGGTGACACATCACACATGGCTGGGCAACAGAATTAGTTTCCCGGCAGCCATGGTAAGCCAAAGGGTTGGCTTTTTATGCCTTCATAACACGTAGGCATGGTTTCAAACTGCAGCGCCCTCCTTTGCCGTAGCAAGCAATGCTGGTTAGGTTTGCCATTTAAAAGGAGGGGCTACTGTTTTGGGGTAGATGTGGAGCACACCTCCCCCCTCCCCATTGTATGGCTATTCTCCAGGATGATCCCTTTTAGCCAAGCGCAAACAGCCCAGGATGACCGGGGTCCTTTTACTGTTCCCTTACAAAAATTCCCCTATTTCAACCAGGTGACCATGAATAATATCACTCTCCTGAGACTAACACAGAAAGATAAAGACTGAATGTTGCATGAATACGACCAAAACCCAGGACCATTCGCTGCCATGCTTTGTGCTGCAATGATTCCAGACTTCTTGCTAGTGACTTGGCATGGTAGAGTGTCCTACTGTGGAGGACAAAATAAGGCAGTCGTCCCCAGAAACCTTCTGCAAAGGCTTTCAGAGTACCTCCAGGAGCGCTTCATGGAGATGTCCCTGGAGGATTCCCGCTCCCATCCCCAGACACGTTAACGGACTTTTCCGGTAGCTGTGCTGGCCACAAATGCATCCCAATTATTCCTGGCAAATCAAACATTAAACACAATTGCTTTTAACCCCTGTAGTGTAGTTACAAAAGTGCATTCACCAGAGGTGCCTTCTCTGGTTTCAGGGTCCGGGAACCCGCCTTGGGAGGGTATTGGCTCCAGGGTGATGAAGAGGTCCTGGCTGCCGGGGAGAATGGATTCAGCGCTTGCCTGCTGCTCATTCTCCTCCTTTCCCTCATCCAGAAAATCCTCCTCCGTATTGCGTGAGACTTCCCCCTTGCAGGTATCCATGGTGGGGTAGTGGTAGGGTCCCCCACTGGAATGCCATGCAGCTGATCATAGAAGCGGCATGTATGGGGCTCTGACCCAGAGTGACTGTTTGTCTTTTGGTAGACTTGCCTGAGCTCCTTAACTTTCACACAGCACTACTGTGTTCCGCTGGTGTAGCCTCTCTCCATTGTGCCCTGTGCTATTTTGGCATATATATAATATTTATTAGAAATCTTCTTTTTGATCGGAGTTCTGCTTGCAGATTCTTCTCCCCATACAGCAATCAGATCCACTGTCTCCTGTTCGGTCCATGCTGCAGCTTGTTTGCGATTCTGGGGGAACTGCATGGTCACGTGTGCTGCTGAGCTCACCATGCTGACTAAACAGGAAATGAAATTCAAAAGTTCCCGGGGCTTTTCCTGTGTACCTGGCTAGTGCATCAGAGTTGAAAGTGCTGTCCAGAGCGGTCACATTGGAGCACTCTGTGATAGCTCCTGGAAGCCAATTCCGGCCAATTGCACAATGCTATGTCTGCACTACGACAACTCAGCAAGGTCGATTTTAGCACTACTCCCCTCGCCGGGGAGGAGTACAGCAGTCACTTTTAAGAGTCCTTTAGGTCGACGGAACAGGGTTGGTTGTGTAGACGCATTGCTTATAAAATTGACCTAAAGCGGCTAAATTTGACCTAACTTTGTAGTGTAGACCAGGGCTAAGATGCCTGAATTACTTTAAATAAATGAAGGAGAAAGCGGCCAGGTCATCATCAGTAACTGGCTCCCAAATTCATTTTGAACGTAACCACCAACGCATCAACAAGCAGACATAAAATTTCCACTTTTCCTTTGTTCCTTTTTCCTCTTCTCAGGATAAGCAACTAATAGATTTAATTTAGTGAAGATCATTAAGCATGCTTAAAACAGAGAAAAGTTTTTGTTAAATGTTTTATTATGTATATTTACAAAAAATTGAAGCAGTCACTTGCTCCAATGCAAGGCCCACCAAAATTACATCTTTAGAAAAATCTTTATATTTAGCAACACAGTACAGTACTAAAAGAATCTTCCATGCTACACTCAAGTATTTATCTACAGCAAGGAGGAGTTTATTATCCCTCAATTTGTGTCTTAATCACATGTTAACATAATAGCCCTCCCCCCAAATAATTTGACATAGATCTACTGGTCTGCAAGTGAACTGAAGTATGTAACTTTACTCTGCAGGTTGCATTTTGCTACTGCTTCCCAAAAATATTTAAGAGAGTGGCTTGTAATTAGTTTAGTACCAATTTCCACACTAGTGATTTGTAGGCCTCCAAATCTGTCCTCTTTTTACCTTGCCTGAGCCTACATTGGATACGTCTCAGCAGCTTACTCAAAAACCACAGATTCATATTTTAGGGTAGCAATATATAACATTTCATCTAGGTCTTTTCTTTTTTAATTCATCCTCCTCAATATACAGAAATCACTGCTTCATCTCAGATTCTACAGACAAAAGGGCTTATCTTCTTTTAACACAGCACTTTATCTTTCTATTGGCTATGAAATGTAATAAAAACCCAAGTGCACATGCACCCCGTCTCAGAGACCAAGTCACATTTGGATGCACCCAGGCACGCAGCAGGTTAGACATTGAGCTGGCTTCAGTTCATGATTATACAATCTTAGCCTTAGAAGTTAAGGAGTCTGCTCTGAAGGCTATCCTGTTCCTTTCCATTCTGACCCAAGTTATGAAGCTATTTGAAGCAAAATTGCTGTGCTTGCTTCCAGGCAATATTGCTTACCAAACAAACAAAAACCAAACAAAAAAGAGTACTTAAAAGTTATTTTTTCCCCCTGTATCACCAGTGTACATTCAGGAATATTGTACTTATATTGAACGGTTTTAGTGTATTTTCAGTCTGAAGATTACTCCAATGAGTTAAAGGGAGAGTAAAGGCATTGTTCTAACTAGTATTAAACAATAATATTTCAATTTTCATTACCAAAACATGAAAGATGACTTTTCTACTTCACTCATTAAAAAAAAAATTCAAAGAACCTTGGCTGACTTATGAGACATTTACAAAAATAAGGCTGCCACATGCTTACAATTTCAGCACTATACCACATGCTATACCATGAAAAAAAGTTAGCTGTGTATCATCCTTGTACACAAAAGCCTTCTCTCAAACTTTAATGCCAGCTTTGCTTCACATTTTGTAACTTCCATTAAATCTCACTGGAACAAAATCTTTAGGAGGAAAATACAGCACCAAATAATAATTTAGTATAAGGAGAGTTTATGGAAATGATAATACAAAAGGCACAGTTTTGCGCAGAAATCTGACAGCATTGTTTTCTATTAACAATGGCAATATTCAGTCACTCACATTACACAAGCAAAATAGAAGTGAGTTGGTCTTCTGGTATATGCCTCCCAAAGTCTGGTCCTCTTTTACTTTTACTAATACATATCTCTGCATTTGGGTGAGGAACAAGGTGGTGTGAATTGGGCATTCAATGCAACCTTCAAGTGCTCATTCCTCATCTTTAGGAACTGCAGATGTGACTTCTGCAGCTCCCATCAAAAGGCCATTTCCACATACACCTTGCCCATATTCACAGATCAGCGTGTTGAACAAATCTTTGTCAAATCTGAACAGAGAAAATAGCTCAGTCGTACTGATAAAAGCAAACTAAACCTTAGACAGCACTGCGAGAACATTCAAGGTACAATAGCCTGCCACACTGCAAGAATCTGAATGGTTATTCATATACTACAAAGCATCAGATTTCTGAGATGCACACTGTATAAAACTTATCTTCATCTAGATTTAGTACTACAACCTCACACACAGTGCATGTGTCTTATACACCCCTTTCTCATGTTCAGCTGCCCCCACTTTCTAAAAGTTAGGTGTGTAAACCGAGAGAAGTTATTCCGTTTATATTTATTTTCCTGATTACTCAGTGTTGTTACCAGGATTTTGCTTACAGGATGTCTTCATGTCTACAGACCAGCAGACCATGGATATACAGCAATAATCACCTGCTCTTTGCGGGGAAAAAAATCCCTGATTAAAGTAGTACCTTCTACTATCCCACAATGAAATCGACATCTACTGACAAACCATCACATGCTACTTGACTTTTCTTTAGCCTTGTCATGAGAACACCTGAAACAATGTTGCATCTCTTGTCAAGCTCCATAATGCAGTGATAAACCTTAAGGGAAAGAGACTGCAGAGATGATTTTCAGGCAAAAAGGAGGTATATTTCTGCCACTATTTAATAATGTCTTACTTCAGCATTTTGCTAATCTCAATTAGTAGGTTCAGCACAAAGGACATATTGTCTCCTTGAGCAAAAAGCTCTTTTCTTGTAAATTGCTTACGCTGCTTTTTCATGTTGCATGGACCAATACATCTTGTAAAACCTAATAGCAATTATATTTCTTTTGTAAAGAAATTATTAGATTGAAAGCTTGCCTTCCTCTGGTATCCTAATGCTTTAACATATAATTCTTAGCTGTAACCACCTTATGTGTGTCTTGTGTAGTCATTTAACCAGTTCTACTAGTGACCCTCTAGTGGTAGCAGTCCAAAAACTTCCAGTTCTAAAGGCACCAATGTCACTGCACCTGTGCTTTGTATTCAAAACACCTCAACTCCCAACACCAAGAAGTTGAGCGTATCTGTCAGAAAATAGATGTTTTTATTTGTGATGACATAGGAAATAGAAAGTCAATTCCTACAACACCGCATGCACCAAGCTTGGGAGTATTTATTTAAAGTAATGTAACAATTCCTCCAGTTGTCTTCCAGCCAGTGTGTTGCATCTTTTAATATTTGTAGCATGGAAAATCCTTGCATATTAGCAACTAAGCATAGTCAACCGACATTCATTTTAGACCAATTTCTACTTCAATGTATAGACGAGTATCTCTTTTAAAAGTCTGTATCAGCAACTAGTGAACAACTGCCCAACTCCTGTGACAATATTTCACTTACCAAGTCACAGCTCAAACTTATTTTGAGATGAGTGTAGTAAAAACACTAAGCTTTATACCATTGGTGTTGCCTAGCTCCTATGTGGTAAGTGGAATATGAAATTCGTTATCAAAAATAAGGGGCCTCCTAGGAGGGGTCGACTCCTTGTCTGCTTTGTGCAGCAGTTTGAAGAGTCCTGTTCCAATGTTCATCGGAATTCCCATGATGATACACTCAGAAACACCTAGAAGAGGAAAAAAACAGGGTTAAGTGACTAAAAGGTTTCCAAAATTACTTGTTCTGCTGATTCCCCTCTGTAGAAGTCCCCACAGCAAAACCTTGTTCAAACCTTACATATAAAGCCAAACATGTCAAAAGCTCTCTCCACCAGATACAGTTAAGCAAGATGCTCATCACAACCAATACTTTTTTTCCTCCTTGATAAACACGTTTGTCAACCATCAGCCGTGAAGGAGCTTCAGTTATAAAATGGATTTATAGCTTTCTGTTGACACTGGAATTTACCGTGGACAAGGCACTACCTATTGTTAGGTATGAACCAAACTCTGCTGGGAATTTATCCTGCATGTTGACTTGTCACAGCGGCAAGGCTTTTGTGCAGTCTGGTAAAGTTCTTTTTGGTTGATAGATTTTCAAATGAAATGAAGTCTGGAGTTTCTCACCACTTTAGCTGTTTTGATTAATTTTTTTTTTGCATTTTGATGACTAAGAAGTGCATGTGTTGAAAGTTATCAATCTTGCCATGGATTTAGCCCTCAAGTGAGCCCCAGTGCCTTTGATGTGTCAGTTAATATATGGTTTGGAAGTCCATGCAATGCATGCAATACATGTGTACATGCAAAAGGTTATTTCCTACCTTTTCAGCAATGTGCTGTATTACTGTGTTTTAGATATGTACTCCTAGAACACTGCTCTTCAATTACTATATGATCAAAGATTTCAGCTACTACACATGAAAATAAAAAGTGTAGTGTCTCTACTTGGATTATTGGCTCCTTGGAGCAGGAACTGTATTTTTGTTCTGAGTTTCTACAGCCTAACACTATGGGATTCTGGCTTATGACTGGAGACCCAACACACTACAATAATTCAAGTAAGTAATAATGCAGAGCAGTAACTTGTGCCCTTCGAACCAAAATGATGAAGTACCTATATTTCCTACTCATATGGACATGTGATTGTGCACAGCTTGCCTGTAAGAAAAACTGACAATACTACCTCTTTACATTTGGAAATAAGACAATTCTGTGTTTGTCAATCCCATTTCCTTATTTGAACTAAACTGTTACACAAAGAGGGCAGCGTGAAAAGGTTCTTAGTTGAGTTAATCTTAATTGAGGGAGAGGGCAACCAATTCAGTCAGAGGGGACTTGGAGCAAACGTTTCCTTTTCCATACCATTCAGGATGGAGCAAGTTCATCTTAAGACCTTTGCTTTAACCACAATCACAGCGAAGAAAAACTAACATTAGTAAAAGTCAATCACAAGGGAGGCACAGATGTCTAGAAAGAGACACAGAACTTAAAATATGGACTACCCATGCCAAGCTTTCCAAACGATCTCTACCTATTCACAAACATTTCTATCCACGAAGCAGTCAATGGATTCAGCTCTATATTTTCAACACATCCCAAATGAAGCCTCTGTTATATTAGTATTTTTATATTTCAGTAGCACCCGTTTGGGAGGCACACAGAAACCCCAATGAAGGATAACAGCTCCACTATGCTAGGCTCTGAACTAACATGTAGTCAAGATAACTAGAGTTGTAATGAAATCTGCCTGCCTCTTCAACTCCTTAGCTTAACTGAGTAGATAACTGTCCATTAAAAATATATAAATATATATTTTTTAATGTGAACTAAAATTGGATGGGGAAAACGAATGGGAATAAACAGATTTCTAATCATGTACAGAGTATGCATGAGAATTTAAAATTTAGGGATTAAAAGGATATACAATCAAATGACAAAACTCAAATATTTAACTATCAAGATACAGTTAATCTAGAAAATTGCATTAGCTTTTTTACATTTTAGTTTTAGTCAGTTTGTGCCTTTCATCTGTTCAGTGGAATAAGAGAAAGCTGCAACTGATATTAGTTCAGTAATTTATAAGCCTAGAAATATGCATGTACATTTTGAAGGTGAACTAAAAAGCTTTTATCGGTTTGTACAACAGTTCTCGCTAGAATTTTATACCTTGTTTATCCCCATGGCCTAAGAGTTCAAGCCCCTTGGCCTTCTGGGTTTTCTTGTTACAGTTGATAAAACCCATCATAATTATTCATTATTCAAAGTACCACAGATACGTTCAGCACTTTAAAGTACAAACAAAAAGCGAGACTAAAAACAAAACAGGGAATTATTTCCCTTATTCTGCTTTAGGTCTTAGTAATAGTCAACAAAACTTGTATAGTGAATACAAAAACACTGATCTTGTTAGGTAATTAAGGAGAGGGACTAATTTCCTGCCATTTCATTTAGTTAAGGGGAAAAAAATCCCAAGGGACAAATTTAATCCCCAGCAGCACAGGCAGGGCTCCAACTGATTAACATCTTTGGATGGGAACTGGATGTGGTCTCCAGGATAGTGTCTGTCAGACTTCTGGGAACAAGATGTTTTATCCAGCCCCATTTCTGAAGCATCTAGCATATGACCTAGATTCATTTTAGTATTTTGGGAGGCACACAGAAACCTTTGGCAGGCGGGCAACACACACACACACACACACACTTAAAGGGTGTTTTGCAGATAAGTGAATACTGCATGCTTCAGTCTAATCGACAATACCTACCACACACAGAATCCTTCTGCCCAAAGTAGGCAGCATCAAACAGATGGTCTGCAGTCTTTTCAAAAGAAGCCAGCATTAACACGCTTTCCTTCATTTTTGCCAGCCCAAACCTAGTAATGCCCAGGACTTCACCCTAGATCAATGCAGAAACATAAAAAGACAGTAATAGTACCAGGGGTTCAGTTAAATTTATTGAAGAATCAAAGTAAGTGGATATGACAAAATATATAGTTTATTTTAACAGTACTGAACAAAAGTCTACAGTCTGAAGTGTAGCCTCTGATCTGCTGCTTCATGCTTAAGTCTTTTGAAGGTTAAAGCTTTGGTAGTAATGAAAGTTTAAATAAAACCAAAAAACATTTATTCATAGGCTGTAGAATCAGCTATAAATCGCTTGAAACCTTATGATGTCAACGAAACTGGAAAAGATGTGAATCAAAAAAGGCATATGGATGACAGAAAAATGTTCAACTATTAATCAACCACTTCAAAACAAAACAAACCCCATCTTTGTGGAGGCTGTTAGAAGGCTGCTGTAAAGAACTTAGCGGAGACTGTCAATTATTGTTGGCCGATAAATCTGACTCCAAGTGTAAAATGACTGGATAATGCAAATCCTCCATTTTAGTCACCTTAGAAAATCCACTTGAATGTAAACATATTAGATCTAATCCTGTTTCTAACTCATGTCGCTACAGAGCACCTTGATGTAATAATGGAGCTAGTACAATTCTGATACATGGGGCAGAAGGGTAAGGGAAAGAAGTGGATGTTGGAATCCCGACAAGCTTATCAACACTGTAGTCTGTGCCCCTTCTCCAATGAAGTGGAAAGTGGGGCTGTGAGCTTGCTGCAGACAAAATTTTGGAAAGGTGCCACAATCAGCACAGAAGCTATTGCAGTCCCATAGGAGCAACAGTAACTGCCCTGCAGCTTCGGGAAACAAGGAAAAGCTACAATTCCTTAGCTGCTTTCCCTGAGGGCAAAGTTCCCCTGTGTTAAACTCCTGTACTCTAGCTTGACACATGGGAAAGGATTTGCTTCATTATGTACATTAACACAAATACAGCTTGGTTATAGTCAATATACATTATCATGGAGGTGAATAGCTATTTTCCTTCCCCGAGGAGTACTGACATTGCATCAAAATGGACAGTGCTAGAACCCTAGTCCATTATATAATCTGCTTCCATTTGCAAGGACTCTACCCTGCCCTCTGCTATGAAGCACAGCTGCTGTGCTTTCAAATATATGAACAGATATACACAGTGGTGTACATGCTTGGGTGCCCACCGAACCCTAGGCTCTTTATTGTAATGTGCCAATGAGTTGACCTCCAGGGTGAAATAAAGACACCCCCAACGTCTAAATGAAGCTCTTCAAACATGCTATTCTCCAGTTATGGATTAAGTCACCATTTAAATTTTAGATATCAACTTAGTCACGGGGCTTAATTAGTGTGATTAGCAGTTACTTCAGTATATAGCCTATTAATATTCCTCAGCTGAAAGCTCTTCTATTGACTCTATAAAAGTTAGTTTGGATAAAGAGACCAAAAAGAACACAGCACAAACCTTGTATGTCATCAGATCTGATAGCAGCATAACATGCCTCCTGTCAATGCTCATACCATGGTTTACCATAGTGTACTGAATCTCATTGATAATGGTTGTTCGAGCAGCTTCAATCCCTAGTGTTTTCTCTACCTAGGAGAGAGATCATGTTGGATAAAATGAAGAGGTGAAGTGCTTGGACCACTGAAACATTTCTTTGCTTGCACATGGGACTGAAGATTTTCTTAGTGATCTAACTAGAAAAATCTGAAGTGATTTTCCCGGGATGCATGTTCTACCAACCCACCACTTTTTTTTTTTTTTTTTTTTTTTTTTTTAAAAAAACAACAACCCTGAATTAATAAGAACATTTACTCATTATAAGTAACTGAAGTTGGCAGCTGAATTAGCCTTTTATGATAACACACACACTGACAGGTTACTTGTGAAAGTAGAAGTGGTCAGTTGTAAATTGCATTAACTGTCTGTAAATGAGCATAAGTAGGAATCAAGATGCAGCCAGAAGTAGTGATAACACACACTTCAGCACTACCTCATAAGTGTTGTTAGAAGTGGTCTTAGTTCCTTTGACTCCATGGGTGGCCATGACAGCTCGTAGGTTATCACCTTCCACCAGAAGTTTGTATTTCTCCTTGCCACTCTGCTCATCAATGTGAATGACAGCTCGAGACACCTCTGGGATACCTTGCACTACAATCTTTTCAAAATAAGAAATTGTATAAACTCAACTTGTCCTGTCCATGCAGCTTTAAATAGACAACGTGAGAACACTTACATCTAAGGCTTTAAATCAAGTCCTCAAAGCTATCTAAAAACTCCACTTTTATACAGTGGTCTGAACATTAAAAAATAAATATTAGTTTCTGATTTCTATTATGTGTTGAATGCTCCAGAGAGACAGACATGTAAGAGGGGCATTCACCACATTACTGTTTTATAACTAGTCTTCTGTGCCCCCACATCTAGGGGGTCCAGAAAAATCAGACGTACCACAGATATCTACCTCTTCCTCTATACGACACTCAGCATGCACCCTGTCAGTTACAGGTTTTTGTTTGCAACTATGTTTAAACCTGAACTAGACTTGATCCTCACACAAGCTTGGCAATGCATTTGACAGATTATGGGCTTCTTTCAAAACCTGTCCTATTTTTAAGTGGTAGAAAATTTGGTACTCATATAGCACTTTCCAGCTTGTAAATGTCTTATGATCAAACATACTTTGTAAGAAAAATATTACAATCTCCATTTTATATAGGGCGAGAGAGACAGGAAATGTTAAGCATTGCTGGCATTAAAACCGAGGAGTTCTGGACTCAGACAGCTAGACCATATTGACACTCGGTACAATCTAGAACACAAGTATTTTCCTCATACAAATTGAAGCAGTTACCAATTCCAAAAGAAAGATTTACTTACCTTTGGTAGCTCTTCTTTCAGGGATTGCAAGACATAATACATTGAACTCTTACTATTCTCACGAGGGGTCACACAGACAACTGCCTCTCCATGAACAGCAACATCCCCAGGCTTCACTCTTAGCTTAGATGTGCAGATAGAATATCGCACAGTCTCTGCATTCACCTGTGGCAAAATGATTCCTTGAATATTAAAATATGTCCTTTAACTATTTTAAATCTTTCAGCCATGCAGAAATCAGGTTTCTGCTCCACTAATCAACCAGGATACTATCACAGCTGCCTGAGGCTAACAAACGGAATGCTTGCAGACGATCACAAAATGGCTCTCAGTGAAATGTGCCCCTGTGCAGATGGTCCACACAGGCCCAGATGCCACTTCAGTCTCACTGAAGTGTTGTATAAGGATGGTGAACTTTTATTGAATATGACACAGAACTAAACTGTTTGTCGTATTATTGCAGTTGTATCGGTCCCAGGATATTAGACTCACAAGGTGGGTGAATAATAAAGATATTACTGTGATGCTGGTAAACCAACTGCCAGCTCTGGCCAAGGCTGTAGGCATTAGCTAAGAACTGACAAACTCATAGTTGGAAACCAAACCAGCTCACCTGTACGTTAATTTTGTTCAAAACAAGTCTTAGTCTTACCAGAATATATTTAGTGTTTAGACTCTAATGCATGCAGCAACTTGCAAGCATTTCATAGTCTCACTTGTAATGTCTGTACCCCATGCTATAAAGAAATATATACATATTGCTTTATAACTTTGAAAATGTTTGCTCTGAACTTGTGAACCCACGCATGGGAATCATCTCCCACACACAGTAAAGAGGCCTATCAAGGTTAAACGAGTCATTAAGAATCATCATAGTACCAAGGATTGGTCAATGGCCCTATCAAGACCTTGGAAATGCTATGATGAAGAGGGTTTGTCTCATGGACTGGAAGGCCAAATGCAAGAGATAAAACATGGTCACATGAAAATTTGTCATCTCTTTGCTGTTTTAACCACAGGGGCAGACACATTAAACAGAGGCAGAGATCCCCAGGGTCAACCCTGAAAGACATTTTGAATTGACAGATTATCACATCTGTATCATCTTTAGGAATCATGTTTCGGAACTCATTTGTGTATGTTTGCTTGCTTTAACTTGTAAACAACTTTTATTTCTTTTTCTAGTTAATAAACCTTTAGATAGTTTGTTACAGGACTGGCTACAGATGCTGTCTTGTGTAAGATCTCGGGTAAGTGACTGGTCTCTTGCAATTGGAAGCAACCTGAACAGTGTGTGATTTTTGGTGTACGTGACCATTTAAATCACTAAGTCCAGCTTGTAAAATCTAATTATAGAGCCTACCACCAGTTTGGGTTGTTCGCCCTGTTTTCGATCGTCTGCCCTGAGATAGGTAGTTGTCATGCTGTCTGTGAGAGTCTCATGCACCTTGTCTCAGAATTAAATTTGCATTCTGAAGGCCCCATAGCTCAACAGCCATTCACCTCAGAAGATCTGTTCAAAAGGCGAAAGGCTCAAGACAAAGTAATTTTAGCAATGGTCTACTTACAAGATGACCATAATTCTGTGAAACTTAGTTGTTCTATTGAATAAATCCTGAAGTTAAACAGGTCAGGAAACCTGAACACTGCTTGCTGTGCTATTCCCAGCTCTAGGCAATGTTCTGAAATGTCAACTTTGAGTACTAAATGGAGTTGTAAACCTTATATGGACATCCTGTGGATAGCACTTTCCATTTGCTCTTTAAACTACCTTGTTTCATTGACATCTCTGAAAAGGGCATCAACTGGTGTGGAGGACGGGACCACTGCTTGTTCTGGTTTTCCAAGTAGTACAATCAACAAGATCTGAAAAACTCACCTCTAGTCTCAGCAGTCTAATCCGCTCCAGAGAGAGCTTGACCAGTATAAAGCAATCATCAGGAAGAAACACTTCTTCAATGTACTCTGAAATCTGTAAGTTACAGATCAATATGGAATAGTTAGAATCTCCCTGAGAATGGTTACTGTCCACTACAAAAAGAGTCTGCAATAATATAGACTAAAGTTTTTAAATTTAATCTAGTACCAACAGTGAAGATTTTCCTACCTCTCCTAACAGGGTTTTCTCAATTCTTCCCTTAACCAGACGGGCAAAATCAGAATCATCATCCTTGTCCAAGTGTGCCGTGATAATAGGTGTGCTACGCAGAATAAGACACAGCTATAAAAATTTACTAGCTAGATTATAAAATAGCAGCTTTCTGTAAATCCTAGCCTCTGTGGACTGTCTCAACTACCATTCACTATAGGGACAAATAGGACAGGCTGTAAAAGACTGCTGCTTGCTAGGAAATAATAGTACCCCAAAATTGACAATCTCTAAGAAAATTATTCTTTAAATATCTCAAGTTTGAAGGAATAAGACAGTTATTGGAATTCAAACTCCAATGTACACATACTCCAAGAGGTTATAGAAAGTTTTTATGGCTTAGTCTACTGTAGCAGTGCTTAAATATGGCTCCAGTTGCACATCAGAAATATACAAGTATTTTAACTACTGCTTGAGCTAGACTCATCTGATGTAGACTAATCTCTTGACAGTTTGTAGTCTTTAAGTGAATGTTTCAAAGGAAATGAACACCTAACCTTGTGTTTTGGCCACTAGAAAAGTCATTATTTGGATGGAATGAAATATGTGATTTTCTGCCAATTAAGATACAAATTTGATGAGTAACCTAGTTCATCTTGTTTAGATATTTGACAGTGTAAGCCTCGCATATTCTTGTAAGGTAGATCCTACTTTGGGCTGCAGGTTAATCACTTCTCACTAAAGCAGAGAAATAAAAAAAAGGTTTCAGTACCTGATTGCTTTGGAGGCATTAATAATTTCTTTGATTCTAGGAACACCCAGAGTGATGTTCATTGAGGCAACACCAGCGAAGTGGAAGGTTTTCAGAGTCATCTGTGTGCCAGGCTCACCAATACTCTGAGCACACAGAGCTCCTACTGCAGAGCCAGGCTCCATCTGTGCCCTGAGAAGAAAGCCAGAGGTTAAAAAAAAAAAAAAACAAACCTCTGATCAAAAACACATATAAAACAAATTGCTCATTAAGACACTAAATCTACGCTGAGCAAAGTTAAGCATTATTCCAGGAGTGCTAATAAGAGTTTTTAAATTGTATTTTCTTTGCCAGCATTGGGGCTGGCAGGAAAATAGACAAACACCAATCTCATGCAATCTGAACAACTGCCAGGGGCATAGATAAATTCTTCTGCCCCAGATGTAAAACATTCCACAACTGCTCAGGTCAACTAAAAAAGTTCATCTTCTTCTGAAGTATTAGGTACTGGCCATTGCTCAGAATTTGTCATCAGATGGACTACGGGGAACCAACACACTGGCAATTCCCATATTCCAAATACAAATTCTCCATTATGGAATTGTTCTTGATGGGTTGACAAAGCTAGAAGATTGGATTTCAGTACATTATAGCAGCTCTTTTTTTGGCTTTTCAAGAGAAAAAGTTCTGTATCATGGGTCACCTTAGAGAAGTCTAGTATTTGAGAGAGGGAGAGCCTCTAATGAGAATAAAATCAGGTCATGTTATTGCTTTATTATAGCATCAATACATCAGCTATTCAAACAGATAAAAGCAACAGCACAGGAAGTGAAGTATCCCACCGTATGCAACATGAAGCTACAAAGGAGAAGAGAGGGTTTGATCAGAAGTTACATTTTAAACTGCAGTTTTGTCAGGACATTGGAATTAACACTTCTGTTTTTGCAAAGAGTGAAATGGGATCAGCACTCCAGGAACACATTTTCCCCTAACACCAAAGTCAAGGGAGAATGCCACCTGCTAAATCTTCAGTGCCACCTTCAGCATAACCCTGGGTTTTCCTTGGAGAATACCCTTTCCAATACAAACCAGGCCTTACAGTAGTTAGCCTGTGAGATTTGATGCAATCAACAACTAGGTTGTATGGCGGCAAACAACAGTTATTTAAATTAGGGCTGGTCTACACTCAAAACTTACATTGGTATAGCTACGTCTCTCTCTGACAGAGAGAGTATCTCAGTCTTGGTAGGAGTTCTCGGTGGTGCCACTCCTGCTCAAACTACAATGTAACTAAGCAAAGAAATGTTTCATAGCAAGTAAGTCCCTTCCAAAAACAAGGAGAAGATTACTACGTCAAAACCTTAATTAATACCAGAATTTACCAGTGTATCTCGAACACCATCCACGGCTGTACAAACACGTTAACACCAAAAAGGAAGCTGTGGAACAGGTAACATATGCTTTGCACTGAAGAATATTACCCACGTGAGCGTAAGCAAAGAAAACCAACATGTCAGTTAATTTACAGCAGACTTGTTAATTATCTTTAACATAAATCTAGTGCTTCTAGAACAGTGGTTTTCAACCGGGGGTCCACAGACTATATCTAAGATTTCCAAAGAGGTCTGCACCTCCATTTAAAATTTTTTAGGGGTCAGCAAATGAAAAAAGGTTGAAAACCACTGTTCTAGAAGCATTAAGCTTAGCAAGTAACCAATGCAGTGAGTGCATGTAGGAGACCAGAGGATAGCTATTACCCTCATTTATATCCCAATGAACCAATCCCAAGGCATTATGAACGTTTTCTGTACATATGAATCAACTCATAATGAACAACAGAGAGAAGAGCCTCCAGACTATCAGTGTTTTCTTACAGCACAGAAGCGGTCTCCCAGAAATGAGTGTCAGATTCTGGACCAATGTTGTGCAAAACTAAAGATAATGATTGTCTACAGTCTGTTTATAGATCAAGAGTAACAGTCAAGGTTGTAATGGCCTTCAAATTGACCTAACTTGAACAGTATCCCAACACTAAGGCCATGTCTACACTAACACTTTTGTCAGTATAACTTATGTTGCTCAGGGGTTTGGAAAAAAAAACCCACACCCCAGAGCGACATAAGTCACACCAACAGAAGCGACAGAAAGCACTATTGTAGCAACAATTACATTCTCAGATTTAAGTCAATCAGTTACAAGCCCTACCCCTAGCTTGTATAATAAATGGTGAACACTAGATTGATATAGGCCAATTAGAAGAAAACAAGACCTGAAACTTGTACCTCATGTATTTGTCCCTACAGGTCTCTAGAAACTTCTCTAGCTGCGTTGGGGTAATTCGATCCAACTGGTACAAGACACGTGGCTGAAGAGACAATGAGACAGAAATGTTAGAAATCCAATGGGCTATGAAGCTTTACTGTAAGTGCATTTGTTTTTACTCCTCTGAAAGCAGTTACCTCTGTTGTGCCATTGTCATTAATGCCATACTTATCCCTGGTTTTTTTGATCTTTTCAGAAATGCTTTTGATGAACTTTTTAATCTCCTGAAATTTAAAAAAAAAAAAAAAAAGTAATAATTATGCAATATCTGAGTCTCATACTCCAGGCCTTACTCTGGTAAATGCTATTTGGTTACAGATCTGAAAACTTTTTACAATACTAAATCAGAAATGCACACTATGAGAGGGAAGACACCAAAACCTAGGCACACAGTATGTGGGTACCACAAACCAAATTCACCCTTGGCATAACTGGAAAAAAAATCAACCACAGTACATCAGGAATTTGTACTAATACATATAAAGTATCCTTCCTCAGCATTCTCCTATAAAATGACAAAAATAGTTTTGACTTTGCTGACTTAAGATTTTCCACTTTGGAGTATCCCTCTGCTTCCCACTTACCCTCTTTTTCCTGCTCCCCAACTGTTGCGTTTTAGTTATGCAATGCCAATATTAGCGACAGGTTTGCCTGGTTATATTTTAAAAGTTAATGGTTCCTGCAGAGTTAAGTCCTCCATTTGCACACAGACAGGATCAGTATAAGCAGTAACAAAGAAACCTTCTCCAAACTCTGCTACCATGTCAATGTACCTCAACAGTGATTTGGGAGAACTATTTCTACAGCAGAGGACAATTCAGTTTTCAGAGTCCATTCAAATCCATGGCCTCTCTGCTGAGGCAGCCAATTGTTGTAGTGACTGTGTGACGTGGACACTTATCTACTAGGTATAGTACTAATCTCACCAATTCTCTGAGGTGATCAAAATCTGCAGAGCCATCCAATGTCGTCAGTAACTGGGCATTTAAAAGTTACTCCATCCACTACATAAATATCAGGATAAATAAATTCCTAGCCATTTCATAACCACAGCACTCACCACTAATAAAACACTGTCAGAGTATATTTGTCACAGCAGACTCTGCAGGTTGAATCCTAGATGTGGATGTTTTGCTCAACGTTCAAGACGTTTTTAGTTTAACAACAGTCCACTACTGTAAATCAGAATTTGCAGACAAGGTCAAAATGAAGGAGTTAGATAATAAAAGTATGCCACAGGAATTGCTTCAGTTTATCCCCATTTACAAGGTTACAAATGTAATAAGTTATTTCTGCCTATTTTCACCTTGCAACATACTTTTCTCCCTTTAATCACGTTCACTGAAAAGTATTCGTTTCACTTTTACAGATTATTCCACCAGACCATCTCAAACCTCAAGCATATGTTACTCCTTAACAGCTAAGTATTAAATAACCACATGGTAAGTAAGCATCATCTCCCTACTACAGATGAGCAAATGGAAAGGGAGATTAAATGATTTGGTAAGATTACATAGGAAACAGTACTTCCAACTCTAAGGTACCAAAAATCATGAGATGGTTTTTAACTATACAACTTCGTGAACTTTTTGAGCCACATTTCAATTGCTACTCTAACCGGGAGGGCTAGAAATTTACTTTTTAAAAAATGAAAGCCTAGATTTTTACCTAACCACATGCCTCCTAGAGTTGGGGCTATTTGAAAATAAATCAAGCATTCTAAGACTTGCAATGAAATGGCAAGAGTTAGCAACAGTGAGAGTCTTTGACAGAGACAGGATTAGGACCCAGACAAGCAAACTCATTTACTGACAAATCTGTTTGGTTTAATTGTTCCTGAATACCTAAACAGCTTTCAAAACAGGAATTGGAATGCTTCTGTATACAGGCATCTGAGCTGCAAATCCTAGGTGATCAAACTGGAAAATTACTCTGAACTCAACAAGATGAAATTCAATATGAGAAGTGCAAAGTACCTCACTTAGGAAGGAAAAAAAAAATCAAATGCACAACCACAAAACTGATGAATGAATAACTGATTTGGAGGTAATACTACTGTAAAGGATCTGGCTGCTACAGTGGATCATCAATTGAATACGAACCAACAATGTGATGCAGTTGTGAAAAATGCTAATATCACTCAGGTGTATTAACAGGAATATTGCATGTCAGATATGGGAGGTAACTGTTCTACTCTATTCATCACTGGGGAGGCCTCAGTTGGATACTATATCCAGTTTTAGGTGCCACACTTTAGGACAGACAATCTGGACAGAGTCCAAAGGAGAGCAACAAATACGCTTAGAAAACCTGACCTTTGAGGAAAGATTAAAAGAACTAGGCATACGTAGTTTAGAGAAAAGACAACCGGCGGGGGGGGGTGAAAGAGGAAGAGAACCTGATAACAGTCTACCAAAAATGTTAAGTACCTCCCACACAGAGGACTGTGATGAGCTGTTCCCCATGTCTACTGAAGGTAGGAAAAGTAGTATGGACATAATCAGCAGCAAGAACAATTAGGTTAGATATTAGGAAAAACTTTCTAACTATAAGGCTAATCATGCAGTCGAATAGGCTTCCGAGGGAGACTGTAAAATCCCAATCACTAGAAGTTTTTAACATGTTGGACAAATCTGTCAGAAATGGTCTAGGTTTACTTGGTCCAGCTCAGTGCAGGAAGCTAGACTTGACCTCTTGAGGTCCCTTCCAGACCTACATTTCTATGATTCTCAATTAAATGCTAGTTTTAGCTATCATAACAAAGAAATGATGGTACAGAATGCAAAGTGAAGCACTGGAGAGAGATTTATTCTTTTCAAGGGTCTTCCACATGCATGAGAAGAAGGGAAAATGACAACCAAAGTTCCAAAGACCTTTCCAAGTGTCAATGGAAAATGATGCTAAGTTACCTCCAATTGCCATATACTAGTACTTCTGAAACAAGCTGGAGTTTCAAACTATTAGACTGAGTTAATAACCTTAGTGGTTAAGATGACTGATATGAGAGAGCAAAGAAAAAAGTGGTGTGCCGAAATAAAACCTTAGCTGACTAATTCTTGGAATTTAGTTAGCAGGAACCTTCTCATCACATCTGAGCTTTGTTTTCATCCAAAAATGAAAAAAGATGCAGTGAATTAAGGCAGGAGACAACTTAATTATAAATTTTCCAGACAATAGTATATTGTCCCATTTGTTACTGTAAGATCTTGCACAAATATCTTAATAGCACTAACATTAATGCTCATACAGTGCACACGCATGCTATAATTACCTCATTATACTTTTCATAACCTGTCTCAGTTAATGCCTTCAAGAATGAATGGGGGGGAAAAAAAGAAAGGTAAAAGGACAGAAGAAAAAAGTAACAATGTCTTCATTTTACTGGTCGGAAAGAAATCTTTCAAAAAAGTTAATGCTAAGATGATGTAGCTATATCTACACATCTTAGTTGACTTCTGAAAGGAGCATTAAAATTTAGTGCAGTTCTAAAATCAAGGAAATTAACTTTGAACTTTATGACGCTATCAGATCAGAATTTCTGGGAGCTGTGAAGAAATTGTTTACCAGCCCATGAAGTTAAGATTTGTATACACTTCTATTTGTATCCACAGTAGTCTACTGATTCAGCACTGGCATTTGGATAGCAAATCATGTATATAAAGAACTGCTTACAAATCTTGTCACCTTCTGCTCTGGAGCAAAGTGACCCATCATAAATAGCAAAGAGCCACTAGAGCCAGTCACTGAAATTCATAGTCTCATCACTGATAACCCAGAGGCCATTTCAAGCTGCATCAGTCCAGGTTAACTCTTCATTTTTTTAGGACTCATCTATATTGCCCTGCAGTTTAGTCTATGGGGATGTGAACAGCAGAATGCACCAAAGTGCTGTGCTGTCACTCCCCTTTGTGAATGTCGCAGGCATGAACGAAAAGGTCCCTCTTCAGGATTATGTTAATATGAACTAAGAAGCTTTTAATTCATGCCTGCAGCATCCACATGGGGGGGAGTGACAGTGCAGCACTTCAGTGTGCATTGCTATATACACCTGAATAGTCCAAACTGCAGGGAAGTGTAGACATTAGCATTTGTCACTGAAGGATAAAATTCAAATTAGGAGACAGTATACATCTACTCATCTCTCTCAATATTTAAGTTACCTAGTACTTTTGTAACACTTGTACATTATATTTCGTGAAATCCTATTGCAAGCAGTCAAACCATTTTTTTTAGGAGTGTGGAGAAGCCTCAGGAAACAGGCCCCAGGATAGCAAAGCATATACTTGAAGTGCTTTGTTGGACTGGGAACCATAAGAAAATGAGTGTTTATGAAGGGAGCAGGGAAAATGATAAAAGATAGTTACACAAAAAATGGATAAAAGGGAAGAGCTCTTGATATTAGCACTTTCACAGTTATATGTCAAATATCACATTATTCCTTAACACTCCTCAGAGATAGCTAATTACTAGAACTATTTTGCAGATAGTAAAAATGAGGTATAGAGCAATCAAGAGATTTGATTAAGGTGTCTCAGCAGGTCAGTGGTTGGCCCCTGCTCAAACCACTAGACTTTCTTTCCTTTATAAAGTTATTGTAGCAAACACAGATTTACACAAGACAACAAAGGAAGAAATTAATTATCCATACTGAAGTGCTAGTATTACCCCATCGTGAATGCAATAATCAGAAATATCTTAAAGACAGAGTAGTACAGTAGGTGTTGCTGCTAGTAGTGGATAAAAAAAACTTGCCTTTTGAAAAGCTCTGCATCAGTGTTTAAATAAAAGCTAAACCATAGATTTATGAAGGAAGTGATATTTCTTTTTATTTCATGATTATTAAGATTAAAAAGTTACCTGTAGGAAACTATCTTGACAGCAAAGGAATTCAACTTTCTTCATGATGGACTCAGCAGTTAACACCAATTCATTTTTACTAAGAGCTGGTTCACTTTGACATGGATATACCGCCTTAAGCAATAACATAAAGAGTTATACTTCTACATATATAGAGACCACAGGGCCATTACATTAAACATGTTAGAGATTAGTTCTGAGTTCCACATGGAAATCAGAGTCCTTTAACACTTCACTGAATAGTGTCCCAAATATATGTACTTGGAAAAAATCAATCCATATGTTTTTGATTACACAAATCAAATCAAATCAGAGTCACTTAAGTCCAAATTGCCACCTCCACAGAAAACCTTTAGTCTTAGGCAAGATAAAATATGAACATTCTGAAAAGAGATGTTCAGCATGTATAGCATTCAAGTGTTTCATAATACCATGCTGGGCTTAGAGATAGCAAACAAGGCTCTCTTCCTGAGCTGAGAAATCCAGCAACCCAACACAGAAGAAGAATTTTCAAAACATTACTGTATGCAATAAGGGCCCAGTCAATCATCCAATTAAGTCAACAGTAGTCTAACCACTGACTTCAATGGGCTCTGGGTCAGGCACGAACATCTTAAAAAAACCCAAATGATAATCTAGTCACTCAATTTCAAAGAAATCCTTACATTAGAATGATGCTCCATGTTGTACCATGACACTTTTCTTCATGTCCCAAATAGTATTTCATGCCTCTGACAACTAGAGAGCCTAAATGTATTTCATAGATTCATAGATACTAAGGTCAGAAGGGACCATTCTGATCATCTAGTCCGATCTCCTGCACAGCGCAGGCCACAGAATCTCACCCACCCACTCCTATGAAAAACCTCACCCATGTCTGAGCTATTGAAGTCCTTAAATCATGGTTCAAAGACTTCAAGGAGCAGAGAAGCCTCCCTCAAGTCAACCATGCCCCATGCTATAGAGGAAGGCGAAAAACCTCCAGGGCCTCTCCAATCGGCCCTGGAGGAAAATTCCTTCCCGACCCCAAATATGGCAATCAGCTAAACCCTGAGCATATGGGCAAGATTTCAAAACAGATAATTTCAGAAAAATCTTACCCTGATGTTGTCCAGGACTCGCTTGAATTCCAAAGGTTCGTCTTTCCCTTCCATAGCAGCAGGATCTAAGCCATCTCCCCCATAAATGAACTGTATAATGTCACCAGTAGAACTTCTGACAGTGAGATCATATTGAGAGCAAAGATCTTCAAGAGATTTCACCAGCCGTCTCTGAAAAAAAGGAGGGGAAGTAAAGACAACTGGTTTTTAGGAATATCCATGCATTTGAGTTATAAAAACCTATGGAATGTGGACTGAGAAAGTAAAGCTTTTTAATTCATACACCGTCCATAAGATTTCATTTTATATTCCCCGAGAGGACCCAAAAAAAAAAAAATCAACCTCAGCAGCAATAAAAAATTCAAAGCAACTTGAAGGTCTGCAAGCTTTCCTTCCTGCACCTCATATCATTTGATTTTGGCACACACACATATACACACACAAATTTATCACCATTAGAACTTGATACAGCCCAATTTATCTGGATTTTAAAAATACAAAGATATTTTCAAGGAAATGCCTTTTCACTCACGTGGTTTCTCTAACCAGCTTTGCTTCCTTTTTTTTTTTTTTTTTTTTTAAAAAGCAAGAACACAGGAGACACATTACCACATATACTATCTTGTAGAGAGGAGAAGAAAAGAGCAGCGACAGTTAAAAATATCACCACTGAACATCAGCCTCTGAAGCTGACCTTTAAAAAAAAAATGTATAGTTTTCTAAATTTATGAGTTAGCTTTCAAGGTGCGTGGGGCACATGTTCAACCCACATAGCTGCGATTAGGCAGGACTGGACAAACAGGTCTCAAAGGAACATGTGTTTACTTCAATTTAGAAATAGTAACAAGGTCCTTGAAAACACAAATCTGCATTTTAAGCAAACAGCAGCAGACTAGGGACCGAGTGGCTAGGCAGCAGTTCTGCAGAAAAGGACCTAGGGGTTAGAGTGGACGAGAAGTTGGATATGAGTCAACAGTGTGCCCTTGTTGACAAGAAGGCTAACGGCATTTTGGGCTGTATAAGTAGGGGCACTGCCAGCTGATCGAGGGACGTGATCCCTCTATTCAGCACTGGTGAGGCCTCATCTGGAGTACTGTGTCCAGTTTTGGGCCCCACACCACAAGAAGGATGTGGAAAAATTGGGAAGAGTCCAGCGGAGGGCAACAAAAATGATTAGGGGGCTGGAACACATGACTTATGAGGAGAAGCTGAGGGAACTGGGTTTATTTAGTCTGCAGAAGAGAAGAGTGAGGGGGGATTTGATAGCTGCTTTCAACTACCTAAAAAGGGGGTTCCAAAGAGGATGGATCTAGACTATTCTCAGTGGTAGCAGATGACAGAACGAGGAGTAATGGTCTCAAGTTGCAGTGGGGGAGGTTTCAAGTTGGATATTAGAAAAAACTTTTTCACTAGGAGGGTGGTGAAGCACTGGAATGGGTTACCTAGGGAGGTGGTGGAATCTCCTTTCTTAGAGGTTTTTAAGGTCAGGCTTGACAAAGCCCTGGCTGGGATGATTTAGTTGGGAATTGGTCCTGCTTTGAGCAGGGGGTTGGACTAGGTGACCTCCTGAGGTCCCTTCCAACCCTAATATTCTATGATTCTAAGTTTAGAAAGCGTTTGATCTTTATTTCTCTTGTAACCATTTCTAACTTTAATGCCTTTCATTTGTACTGACTTAAAAATCTCTTTTTGTAGTTTTACAATCCGGTGTTGTCTTGAAACTGAACTGTGTGGGTAATTCCATTTATGGTAGCAAACTGTTGTATATTGAGCCCCTGGGAGGGGCAATGGACCTAATATAGCTTGATGTCTAGGAGAGGGCTGGACAGTGCAGAACACACTTTTTTGGGGAAAATCTGGGACTAGAAGTGGGTTGGGGGTCCCACTCCAAGTAGTTACCAAGGCTGCTGGAAGCCAGAGTGTGGCTGGTTTGCTGCCAGGCTTCTGGGGTGGACTTGGGCTATGGTGATACACAGACGTTCAGAGGGTGACCTGCATGCTGTCTGTGAGTTGCCTAGGTGGGAGCTACAGCAGCGAAGCTTTCTGAGGCACCCAAGGTTAGAGGGCCAGTGGTGTGACAGCCCCTCACTGGTCTGGACTGTACCCCAGAATGTTAAACCCTCTAATGGGGTCAGAGATTGCACCCAAATATATTAAATAAAGCCTCTACATAAGAGCATCAACACAATATTAAGTATTTAAGTATGTGAATTTCAAGAGCACTCACATTGGTCCTGCCCTCTGATTAAAATCAATGGGAGAATTCCTATTTACCTAAATAGAGCAAAAAGTTTTAGGCCAGACTTAAGCTACTTTTGAATAAGATCACACCACCTTAAAATAAGTTTTCATTCTTGAAGAAGGGGCAAAATTCTGCTTGCCTTACTTGAGTAGTCCCACTGAAGACCCTGAGATTGCTCACACAAGTAGCGCAAGCAAGTTTACCCCAGGACAGTCCATGCTTACATTTGGGTAATGGAGGCAACGTCCCTTTTGTTCTGATGGTTCAAACCAAGTGTTTAAAGTTTCACCGGTATTATCTTTGTTTTTTTACTGGAATGAAGGCTAAGTGACCAAAGCATCATCACAGGCGTGTGATTAAAAGACACTGTCAGCCTGATCCACTCAGATGCTCGATGCCCTCAGACCTTCATTAACTTCAAGAGAAATTGAAGGCACTTGCCACTTTGCAGGAGGTGCTCAGCAAATCGGGACACTTATGAACAAGGATTGGTCACTGTACTCAGAAGATACAAAGACAGTTACACTCCTGTGTCACTTAATGAAAGCCCACTTTAGAAGATGAATGATTGTACTTTCCAACATCCAGCAGTAGATCGATGAGGTCTAACAGCATCTCACATTCAACGATATGACTGACAACCATAACCCTCTTGCAACAGCAAGATTGTTATACATCTTTATACTCATTGTGCATTACCTGCATATATCCAGTTTCGGCTGTTTTTACAGCTGTATCAACTAGACCTTCCCGACCAGCCATTGTATGGAAGAAGAACTCAGTTGGAGTCAAGCCAGAATAGAAGCTATTGGCAACAAAACCTTTTGCAGCTGGAAGCTAGGGGGAAGGGAAAAAAGTTCTAAAGATATACTACACATTCTATAAGTCTGCAATAGAAAAATATTTACATATAGAAAAACATTTAGTCTCATAGGACTCTATGCACACTCTCCTGAGTTGCAACCTGGTTGGAGGACAATGGATACTCATTTTTGAGTGGGGTGGAGGAAGAATGACAGAGACATTACTTCTACTGGAATCTTCCAAACCTGGGCCTATAGAACATGGAGTATGGTATATGGTTGGAGCTCCTAAAAAGTTCTTTTGAATAGCTTGTTTTGGCCATTGATGAGTGGCTAGTTAATAGACTTTAAACAAACTGCTCAAAGCCAATTTACAAGTTTATTAAGCCAACTGAGTAACCAAATGCATCCGATGAAGTGAGCTGTAGCTCACGAAAGCTTATGCTCTAATAAATTTGTTAGTCTCTAAGGTGCCACAAGTACTCCTTTTCTTTTTGCGAATACAGACTAACACGGCTGCTACTCTGAAACTAGAGGATTGACTGAAACCCTCTCTATACTATTCCTAGTCCCATCACTAGCATCCAACCGAAAAGTCATTCCCATGTTCTGTGAAGCAGAACAGTGGATGGAGAGGGTAAAAGGCACTGACCCTTATAGCAGGCTACTTTGTACCATCATTTAACTAGTGACAGACAAGATGGACAAGGTTGGGAAATTAAACTTAGGACATTTTCTCTTGGTAAAGTTCATGGACAAATACACATGATATAAATTCCAATAAACAAAAATTACCTGGAGCATTTTCTTAATAAAAAGGGAACTGCAGGTTCAGGCTACTGAACAGCAGTAAGCAACTTTCTCTGTTAGTTCAGAAATTGCAGCCGACTCCTGGCAGGTAGTGATTCAGTTACCACTAGACAGGTATTCAGGGACCTGAATGACATGATCTGGTGAGCTTAGGGTGGTGTTTGAGGGTGGCTATATTGACACTTTTTTACTAGGAAATGAATACCATTTTTTTTTTTAACAGATAGGACTGTATTAACATGGAGACAGTTCTAGTCTTCTGACCCTGGAAACTTGTCCCTGCACAACAGAACTGAGAAACATTGATAAAGTTAGCAATACTATTTGTCATGCTGTATCTGTTCTATAGAGAATT
Organism: Dermochelys coriacea; assembly: GCF_009764565.3. Classification (NCBI taxonomy): domain Eukaryota; kingdom Metazoa; phylum Chordata; order Testudines; family Dermochelyidae; genus Dermochelys; species Dermochelys coriacea. Next base: position 65,579,785 of record NC_050074.1, read on the forward strand.
TCAGACTCCAGAGTGACCCAGCCGATATATTTTACATGCACTAAAATTCTTGAAATCCATCATAAAAACTAAACCAGCAGCATAGCACCCATGAGACACCTTAGTGCAGTGAATCAGTATTCAAAAGAAAGGAAAAAAGACAAAGATTAAGAGAACCTTATTGTTTGTAAGCAATATAACAACCATGAATGTATCCTCACTGTTATCTTAATGTTATTTCAACAAATATTAATTTAACATATTAAAATATTGTTTAAATAAAAGGAAAGGACTATTTGGCAGAAAAGGGCAACCAAAAGTTAAAAGTTTAGCTGTTAAGGTTCAGGCTAATGAAGTTACCTAAAAACAAATGAAGGCAAAGAGAATCAGCTCCTTGTCCCTACTTCCCCATTCAAAATGTTGTACTTGAACTTTATGGTGTTACCCTGATCCTTAGAGGTGGTCCTTCCATTAGTGAAGGATCTAGTAGTGACTCATCTGAACTTATTCCCAGTTCATGGATTAATTTCATTAAATCCTGTTTAGTGCAAGGCTACTGACCTTACAGTGCTTCTCGAAGTGAGGCAGAGACCTATTTTCAAATCCATCAGGCACGCGTGACCCACTGATAGCCTGCTGTCCTACACAGGCAATCATCTGGGATATGTTAATGAAGGAACCTGGAGAAACAGGAGACATCAAAATTAGTAATCCTCTGTGAAGGATGCTTGTTCAAACTGGAGATGAATGGTGCACCACTTACTAGGTCATAAAAAATTAGTCAATTAATTAAACTCTTCAGTTATTTCTCCTATTCAGTCAAAGTTACATTCACAGGCTGGAGATACCAATCAAAATTAAATAAATCATCCCTACAAGGAACTCCCCCTCTGTCAATCAATGAATCTAGTTTTCTGTGGATCATGGATCTTTTTGACATTCTTATTTGATTACAGATCTTAAGTTAACTTGTTTGGTATTTTTATTATATTATCTACAGCACATAATCCATGTCTGTTAATGTCATTTGTTATTATTTCATTGCTCAATATCTCTTTTGCTGTTGACAGATGCAATAGCAACTGCTTTAAAAACTCATCTTGAATTTAGAATCTTTAGTTTCTCTACAGACATAGCATCATTTGATTAATTCCTTCTGAAAACAAGCAGAACACCACAACTTGCTAGAGCTTTCACTTCAGGATCCCAAAGTGTTTTACAAATATTAAAAAAAACTTCACCTCTGTGAAGTATTACCCCTATCCAGTACAGATGGGGAAATGTAAGCAGAGAATGCAATTGACTTGCCCAAGGTCACACAGAAAATTAATGGCAAAGATCAGACAACCTCCAAACAAAAAAAAAAAAAGAGAAAATTATTCAATTGATCTTGTAGAAGTAGAGATCAGGAACACAGAACATGACATGGAATGACTTGATAATGGAAGTGGAAAGTCTTCCCAATTATTACTTTTTCTGACATACTTATATTTTTGCTGGGTTATTTCACCTTGGGGTAATTAACATGTCTTTTATTTGTGTATTTCTACAAGACTCCCCAGGATACCTAGAGTGCTGGATGGATGCTCTTATTGTAGAGTAATAAACATCTAAATAAATAAAACAAAAAGTGTGATTATTTATAAGTCAATTTAAAAAGAAGCTAGCTTTACCCTCTCAAAAGGAATTGATAGCAATGATACATGCTATGAATCCAATGCTTACACAACTGCATGTTTTACACAAAACAGACTACATAATGATTAGCACAAAAGCAGAACAAGTAATTAAGAGCAAATGATGTAGGCAGCAACTTCATGCAATTCCAAAACTCGACTAATCTTACCTTTAGAACCACAGAGAGCCATGATAAGGGGACTGTTACTCTTATCTAGTTCTCTGAGACAGGCACTGCCAGCATGGTCTCTGATCACAGAGAGTTCTTTAAGGATTAAGGCCTAGAATCAGAGAGTTTAGATATTTAGTATTAGTAACAGATAATATGCACATAGCAATATACTAAGGCTAGCCACCAAAAACCTTCAGTAATATGAAGTCTGAAATAGCATCAGAAAGGCCAACAAGAACATAGTTAAGAGTAAAAAGAAAATCTGCTTTTTGAAATGCACGAGATCTTAGTGAAATGAACTACAGAATGGGAGACCCACTATAGACTGGCCAATTGTCAATAAGACAGTAAGCAAATGTATTTAAAAGGTATTGCACCACAAAATGTACTTTGTTCATGTGTCAAGTCTATTTATGTATGTTCTATAAATGTATTTGGTGCAAGCATTAAATTTAGTAACAAGAGATCTTACTACTACTCTCTTCTTTGAGAAGTATGGTGAAACTACTGCTTTTCGTGACCAGCGTCAGACTTGATGACTACCAAAGTGAGATCCTATTTTAGTTTTATAGATCTTAAGAAAAACAGTAATTGAGCATTTCTAGAAATATACTAGATAAGAGGATAAAGGCTTGAAACTGTTAAAGATATGAGTCTACACAACTATCCAGGTGCTTCATGTTAGGCACATATTTAAGTACAATGATTCATTCCCCATAGTTTTCAGACACAGTCATATTTAGAATTCACTGCATATTTTACAATCTTTTAATCAAATCTCACTGATAACTACCTTGTAATAGGCTAGTATTTGACTTATTTTTAGTAGTTTTGTCTGTAAGTAAGGCTGGCTTTGGCCTAGTTTGCAGTTTGCCTGACATGAGCGAAATGTTGCTTTAAATGATCTTGTCATCAAATAAACTTGTTTCCAACAGCTATATAGGACAGAGGATGACATTTTTAAAACAGGATGTGCTTAAATTGAACAATAATATATCTATATATTCTGTTGTCAAAAGCAGTTAGAAAAATGGACTGGAAGGTCCCAAAAAACCCCTATGCAGAGAAACAGGTCAAAGTGACCCGGCCAAAATATGCACAATAGTGCACAATCAACCAGAGAAGAGACCACCACAAAAATGACAGCAGAAAGTTACTTGCCAATGAAAGTTCACGAGTATTGTACGAGTTACATAAGATACTTAACAGTCATGACACAACGGTGATTGGAAAGTAAGTAATGAATATGTAATATGGATGTGTAATAAAATGTGATAGGTTGTAAGGTGCAGTCAGAGCTTCATAGAAAAAATCCACTACGATAACTTAAGTCCCAGGAGAAGGTAACTATCCATGACATTTTACTGTACGTCTGCTGTTTTGTACTTGAGTAGTATTTGTAACAGCAAGGTATGCTTTTAGTTAAAATAAAGGTTTAATTTAATAAACCCAAGTGTCTTGGTCTGAGTGCATAACACTCATATTCAACACACGAAGTACCACTCACCTCTAATGTCTCTTCTGCGGTACAGCCAGGCTGCTGCTGCAGCTTACCAGTGTTCAAAGCTTCAATGTACTCATCACATTTCTTATAGCCATCATTCAGAAGTTCATATTTAGCCTTTAGCAACCCCTGTCCCGGAGTTACATCACCAATCCCAATTGAGAACCCACGGTTAGCTACAGTAAAAATTACAAAAAAATATATTGACATATAAAGAAGTTCAGTTCATTGAGTTCTATTCAGGTAACTATCACAGAATTTCTTTCCATTATATGGAATTTGCAAAAGCATCTCTTGAATTCAAGACAAAACTGTGAACAGATGCACTTTTCTCCATTTTCCATCAACTATGTATCTTATTGATTTTTCCTTGTCTAAATAGGCTACATTTTTATAGAAACATTCCTGCATAGTAACATTAGGTTACATTTTTACATTAAAATATTCTACAACAAAAGTCACCTCCCAGGTTACTTACAGAGGTAAACAGGAGCAAGTCTGGCTAGCCGTGACATAGCATCCGCAGCCTCAACCTGCCCCCAGTCTCTCAGCAGAATGTAAAAGATATTGTTCTTGGATCCAGATCCTAAGGTTCCTTTGTCCATACTGCCACTCATCAACTGGCTATTCTGGATTGTAACATCTGGAGGCACAAAGAAAAATACTGAAAGCCTGATATCCGAAGAGACCAAGAGCTTAAACTTAAACTCTATTAAATTACTAGTAACCGAACAGTGCGGGCTGTCAAAACAAAAAAGCCTCAAAACACACACATTTTGCCTGTAGAAGCGGAACACTGAATAAAGAGGATGCAGTGAAAGTGTCTCTAAAACAATCCTCACCCACAACTCCACATTTTCCAAACACTTTTAACTCTATTTCCCATCTTTTCCCCAGGTAAAAGCTTCAATTGCCAGATTTTCTTTTAAGAAACAGAAGTAGCCCATAACTCAAAGCAACCTTAACACTGAAAATTTTAATTTTCTAACTCCCACGAAAGAATTAAATGTGATAAAAAGCAATTTTAAATCTTCTGAATGATATCTTAAATTAGTCCATTTTTGTTCACATAGTTTAAAACACAGTAGGGCAAATCAGTGCAAGCAGTTTCCCAGCCAAAAGCCACACTTAACTTTGATAAAAATGTTAAGTGACTAGAGTAAGCAAAGGTTTCAGAGTAGCAGCCATGTTAGTCTGGATTCACAAAAAGAAAAGGAGTACTTGTGGCACCTTAGAGACTAACAAATTTATTTGAGCATAAGCTTTCGTGAGCTACAGCTCACTTCATCGGATGCATTCGGTGGAAAATACAAAGGAGAGATTTATACACACCCACAGAGAACTTGAAACAATGGGTTTTATCATACACACTGTAAGGAGAGTGATCACTTAAGATGAGCTATTACCAGCAGGAAGGAGGTGGGGAAGGAGGAAAACCTTTTGTGGTGATAATCAAGGTGGGCCATTTCCAGCAGTTAACAAGAACGTCTGAGGAACAGTGGGGGGTGGGAGAAATAACATGGGGAAATAGTTTTACTTTGTGTAATGACCCATACACTCCCAGTCTCTAGTCAAGCCTAAGTTAATTGTATCCAGTTTGCAAATTAATTCCAATTCAGCAGTCTCTCGTTGGAGTCTGTTTTTGAAGTATTTTTGTTGAAGAATAGCCACTCTCAGGTCTGTAATCGAGTGACCGGAGAGACTGAAGTGTTCTCCGACTGGTTTTTGAATATTATAATTCTTGACATCTGATTTGTGCCCATTTATTCTTTTACATAGAGACTGTCCAGTTTGACCAATGTACATGGCAGACGGGCATTGCTGGCACATGATGGCATATATCACATTGGTAGATGCGCAGGTGAACGAGCCTCTGATAGTGTGGCTGATGTGATTAGGCCCTATGATGGTGTCCCCTGAATAGATATGTGGACACAGTTGGTAATGGGCTTTGTTGCAAGGATAGGTTCCTAGGTTAGTGGTTCTGTTGTGTGGTTGCTGGTGAGTATTTGCTTCAGGTTGGGGGGCTGGCTGTCTCCAGGATAGGACTGGCCTGTCTCCCAAGATCTGTGAGAGTGATGGGTCGTCCTTCAGGATAGGCTGTATATCCTTGATGATGCGTTGGAGAGGTTTTAGTTGGGGGCTGAAGGTGATGGCTAGTAGCGTTCTGTTATTTTCTTTGTTGGGCCTGTCCTGTAGTAGGTGACTTCTGGGTACTCTTCTGGCTCTGTCAATCTGTTTCTTCACTTCAGCAGGTGGGTATTGTAGTTGTAAGAATGCATGATAGAGATCTTGTAGGTGTTTGTCCCTGTCTGAGGGGTTGGAGCAAATGCGGTTATATCGTAGAGCTTGGCTGTAGACAATGGATTGCGTGGTGTGATCTGGATGAAAGCTAGAGGCATGTAGGTAGGAATAGCGGTCAGTAGGTTTCCGATATAGGGTGGTGTTTATGTGACCATCGCTTATTAGCACCGTAGTGTCCAGGAAGTGGATCTCTTGTGTAGACTGGTCCAGGCTGAGGTTGATGGTGGGATGGAAATTGTTCAACAAAAAAAACTTCAGAAACAGACTCCAACGAGAGACTGCTGAATTGGAATTAATTTGCAAACTGGATACAATTAACTTAGGCTTGAATAGAGACTGGGAGTGGATGGGTCATGACACAAAGTAAAACTATTTCCCCATGTTATTTCTCCCCTCCACCCAACCCCCCACTGTTCCTCAGACGTTCTTGTTAACTGCTGGAAATGGCCCACCTTGATTATCACCATAAAAGGTTTTCCTCCCCCCCCTTCCTGCTAGTGATAGCTCATCTTAAGTGATCACTCTCCTTACAGTGTGTATGATAAAACCCATTGTTTCAAGTTCTCTGTGGGTGTGTATAAATCTCTCCATTGTATTTTCCACCGAATGCATCCGATGAAGTGAGCTGTAGCTCACGAAAGCTTATGCTCAAATAAATTTGTTAGTCTCTAAGGTGCCACAAGTACTCCTTTTCTTATAGTAAGCAAAGAATCTTTGAAGAGTTATTTTATTTAGGAATAAGTCAGTAATTGGGCATAATAGCACTAGAAAGTAAGCAACTTAATATGTGAGCACTCAAACTCCAATATGCTCCATTCAAGGAAGGCTTGGGTATATAGATGGACTTAAATCACTGCACTGTCTTTGCTCCAAAGGTACACCATAGTTACATGTACACTAGGAATTGATAAACCGGTCTATTAAGCGCTCCTAATGTGGACACAGCTGTATCTGCAAAGCTGTGCTCTGTACTGATATAGTAACCCCCTATAGTAACTGTCCTCCCTCCCTCCAGTCAAACAAGTTATACCAGTGAAAGCAGTTTTGCTTGAATAACTGCATCTTTACTAGGACTTATGCCAGCACAGCTATGTGGGTCAGGTACCACACTTCTCTTCCCCCAACTGACAGAGGTCTACCAACAGACCTGACTTGTTTTATTTATTTATTTATTTTTTAAAAGGATGGAAAAACCTACTTGCTGAACAGTAGGTAATAACCATTGATATTCATTAATGACTGAATACACTGCAAAAGGCATGTTGGGATTTCATGAGATCTTGCAGAAGACCTTTTCCAGATGAGACTGTTATTGCTTTACAAAAGAGCAGGTATGCCAGAGACTGCAACACTAGTTTCAGAGAAACTCAGAGGAATTGTCACTTGCACTGAGGCGGCCGACACCGAGAAACTGGGGTTTCCACCAGCACCTTCTGAGACCTGTTACATCCTGCTGCAATATCTTCATATTTCTTGGGTTTACACTGCTCTGCTCCCCTGCACCTAGTTCATGCTGAAGAAAAAGGTAGCAGGGGCATGGGATAAAAACCTCATTAAAAATGAGGAAGGATTTTTCTGGTTACAGAAATGGTTAGCTATGGACTGCTGGTTTAATAGCATCCCCCTGCAGTCAGACAGATATACTAGGCCCTGAGGAGGATAAAGAATTGATCCTCCACTCACCTGAGTCCCAGGCTTTTACAGAAGCCAAAGAGGATAAGGATGGAGAGTTTCTGTACCTCTAAGGACCACAGCGAGCTGATTACTCCTTCCAAAAACTCACGTTTATACCTAGTGACCCAACGTTGCAATCTTGGATCTAATCTTTGACTCTTCTCTTGCCTTCTCAATACCATGATTTCATCCAGTTTTGTCAGTTTCCCTACACATCCAATAGATCTCAGTCCCCACTGCCGAAGCCCTTTCACACCAAGATCCTCTCTTTGCCTGGGCTCCTACAGCCATCTCCTCCTTTCTAGCTTCCATGACTCTCCCTTTTGGGTAAGATGAGCAGTCAAATCCATCCTCCCTTTCTGCCAAAGCCCCTTTGCCAGCTCTGTGTGTTCCCACACAGGTATTCAATTCCCCCTCCGCAATTACAAGGCTCTTCAAGCCCTGCTCCTACCTTCCACCAGTCCCTTCACCACGGTGCTTTGTCATTTTCCACCCACACTTGCTGTGCCTTCCACCCCACCGCTCTCTATCAATGGACTGACATCCCAAGTGTTCACACTGTCACTTCAAAGACCACTTTTCTTCACTGCCTTGTACTTTGATCCCAATTTTGAAAATATCAGAGAATGTGTAATATACTCCCTTTATAGCAACTCTGTTTTTGCACCATCACCTTCCTTTGTCTAGCTTCAAGTTCCGCATTTGTCAAGTTTAAAATGCTAAGTTTTTTGGGGCAGAGACTGTTCTTTTTAAATCTCTGTAAGGTGTCATGACAGGTTAAGTGCTATATAAATGTTTTATTAATAAAATTCATGATTTTTCTGTAGTGTTTATGTCTGAGCAAACAGCAATTTTTGGGAAATTGCCTATTTTGTATGCAAATCAAATATTCATCACATTCTTGCATTTTTTACTCGCATTTTCATGTTTAACTGTGAAAAATAGCATTTAACAGCATTTTCTTCAGTCACATTTCCCTGCTGTGAACTCCATTACAGACTAGTAACAGAAACGTAGTCACCGGCACAGATTTGTTATGAACTCATAATTGAGGAGCAGTTGAGCAGGTAAGGTCACTCACAAGAATCATTGGCACACAGATCCTCTCCTCTGCCACAGTATTGTTTTCCTTTGGTTCGGAGATTGGCTTTCACAGCACAGTCATCGCTAGGTTTGAGAATGATGCTGAAGACCTGCTTTCCTGTCCACAGGGTTACAGGCTGAAGGCAACAAAGGGAAAGAATCAGAAACAGTCAGAATGTTTTCGATAGGGTTATAGTACCAAAACAGCCAACTTCAATATGCTGCTCTAAAACTGTGGTTAATATCTTGGTGGAACCACCTGTGACAGTCAGCTTGCTGAGATGGCTGCCATTATTCACTTAAGTGAGACCAGAAACCCCATTACCCGAGGAATCGGAACTTCAATATTTTTGGATGAAGGACAGAGGGCAGATGTCCCTCCACGCTGCCACTTCTCTAAGACACTGGTTGAAATAAAAGTAAAAAAGTTAAAATATAGATGACTGCTATCTCCACTTCATTCCCCACATTTACAGTGCTATTAATCTAATTTCTCTTGTTCAATATTCAGTGCTTTTGTGAATAAGTGTGCATTTGGCTTAGAGATCACATTATTGTGTACTTCAGCCACATGAAAAACACAGCTAGCCAATATAAGCAGTTGACACAAAACTAAATCTACTGTCATTTGGCAAAATGAAAACTGTTATTGTCAGACTCAGTGTCTTGTTACAAAGGAAAACCTTTACCTCACTTCAAAACTGACTGCCCATAAATGCTTTGGCCTTTGCTTTAGATGACTATTACCCTTTGATGCTCCAATTCCATTATCCTCTGAACACATTAATTACTACACTCTCCAGCACATGGATATTTATCAATTTTAAGATCACTCTAGGTATCAGTATACATGTTCATTTGCAAGTCATTTACTTAATATTTGATTCAGCATATAACCACAGTGCATACATCAAATTCCTCTACATCAAAATAGAAAGTGCATGACTATTTTCTCCGGACACATGTACACTGGTTATGTATAAACACCATGTTATAAACTTAATTATGTCATTAGAATGAAGATTGTGCAGCTGAATATGAAATAGAACCATAGGCAGCTATAGAGCAGAGCTCTTCCTTGCTCCACTTCTTCCATCCCAGATCCTACTCCCCAAGCTCAAGCTCCACTACCCTCAATAGTCCCCCATGATCCCTAGGACATTTTCTCTGTCTTAAATGCTCTAGACTCCCCATGGTACTTCTGTGTATTGTGGTATAGGAGCTGAGGAGAAGTCAGTAGGAATGTGAGGAGGGAGGCAGGAGATTGAATGGGAAAGTTGAGGATAAAGTTCCTTTTCACTAAACCATCTGTGTTGAACCCACAGGACTCCTCAATGCACAGAGGGGGCAGCAACTAAAGCATCAGTACCAGATGACCCATTCAAGTTCTGATGCAGCAATATGCAGCCCCCACCAACTCCTGCATCAAATCCCATCAGGACTGGGGTCAGTGAATATTGGAAAGTACAGGCTCTGAGGTGACAATCACCTGCATTCCAACTCCTCATATCTGTGGAGAACTTCACCAGCATCTATATTCCTGGTTTAAGAAGCTTGCTCAGGTATATCAGATTAGGGTTCCCCTCTTCCAAACCACAGTAGGTATGTGGAGGCAGCAGGACCATAAGGAACCATCAACATGCCAATATGCATAGCTGACTCAGCATAGTGGAGAGCCAAAGCACTGATGGTTTGGGGCAGATGGACTGCACACTGCACTATGACAGGTCGTTTGCAGTGCTCTAGTTACCTTCCCTAGATTCCACCACTTTTCTCTTCCCATGGCCCTAACTTATGACCCTCACAGCACTGCTGTCTGATCCATTGTGAAGTTAAAGCAGCATCTGCTTCTGTCTCCATCCCCATGCACAATAGGTTTACAGCACAAGTAACCACTCTAAGAACAACTGTTGCTAAAATTCTGTCTTTTGGTGGCTATGAGAATGGGTCAAGTATGCATAACATCCAAGAGAAATCATGGCCAAAAATCTTTACAACAGTTAAAAAAAAACTAAACAGGACCACACACCTTTAGGATTGCTGGGGGTGGAAGGCGAACTTTAATCTTCTCATCCTTGCCAACTAGGATAGAAGCAATAATTTGACAGGCTTTGGCTCGGTCAAAAAAGGTGTCTTTTAGTGTGAGAAGATAGGCACCTGGAACGTGAAAAAACGTTAACCTGACAGTAAACCTGAAGTAAAATTTCAAAATGATTGCATGTTAAGTATTACTCTAATGACGTGTTATCCACTTGATACAGATGACAGCAATGAAGATGTAATATTAGCTCTAAGTTCTTTCCCTGCACTTATAATTTTTAAATGAAGGCCTGTACCAGCAATTTATAAAAAGGAGAAAAAATAATTTTTCTCCAATTATATTTAAAGTCTAAAAGACCATCTGAGAATTGCTATCAAACATCCTCTTTCAAACATCCTCTTCCTTATGAAGTCTCTGGCCACTGATATGCCCACTGAACATTTCCTATAACATTAAATAATCTTGCAGACACAAGTGACACCATCAACTTAAAGAAAACATTTTTTTTAACCCTACTATTATTACAAGTAACCCCTTTAGGCCAAATCGTAACTGAAAAGCACTGTGTAGGATCAGTTTAATTGCTTCATAGTCAGGGAATCCATTTTGATATGTATTGCAACAGGGCAAAAGAAAAACAAAACACAAAACTCATGTATAAATTAACATGGGATATTATCGATTTAAAAAAAAAGGAAACAATTTTTAAGTCACACACATCTCTAAAATGAGCTTTACATACAGACCTGTAAGAAAATCTTGAATAGCAGCAATCAAAGGCTCTCCATTCCTTGGTGTTACCAAGTTCGCTTTGGTCTGTAAAACATAAGAATGAAAAATGAATACTACTTGAAATATTCTGTAGAGAAGATTAACTTAACATACATTACTATTGCAATATAATTGAAAGAACAAACCTTTAAAGACAGAGCTTGTAACACAGACATTAAGGGTCCAATCTCATAGTTTGTGTGTTAAGATTTACTCTAGTATGTAGGACAAACCCTAGTTCTAGACCCTATCCTATCTCTACAGCTAATACACCTACACATCTAAACTATGGATTAGGTAAGGAAAAGACGTGGCGAGATATGTACTCCCTTGCAAGCTGTGTGTTCAGCACCAGCCACCAGATCTGGGGAACCCGAGGGATGGCATATATACAAACAAGTTTTACTCATAAAAGAAAAATGGCAACCAAACCTGGCACGTTTGGGAGATTATTTTCCAATCATTTGTGGGACGGGGGAAAACCAAATGATGCTGGAAAGGTAGATTCCAAAACACACAAGTCAAACCTCAGAGAGAGAGTGACATTAATAACAAACCTTTATCACATGGCTGTTTAGCAAAACTGTTGAGTCTAATTGTAATAGATCTGTGGTCAGAGGAAGAGGAGTAGTTTCTACTGATGTAGTAGTTGAATTGATCGGTCAAGTTGTTAGTCACATTACAAGTACAAGGGATAGGATTGCTGGTGGCTCTTGTAAAGTTGTGAGTTTGGTGACCTGCCATTGATCTGACTTTCATCAAGTGCCTATATTGGTTACTTCCTCACTTCTTAAATCTGATTTGGGTCCTGTCCGACTGTAGTCGTGGCAGCCTGGAGATATTGGACACCTATACCTTCCATCCCCTAGTATGAGTAACTGCTAACCTGGAGGTGAAGCAGATGCCAGTGTTCTCCCATATATCTAGAGCCAGTGTCAGGGTACAGCACGAGTCTTCTCAGTAGGGTCTTATCAGATGCACTTTCCGCTGCTTTACATAAAACTCAATCAGCTCCTGAGGTCTGGTCTACACTCAAAATTTGGTGGAGATACCAACAGCCCTTGGGGTGAAAAATCCACACCTGAGCACCACAGCTATGCCAAGCTAATCCCCAGTGTAGACACAGATAAGTTGATGGAAGAATACATCCATCAACCTAGTTACTGTCACTCAGAGATATGGAGTTCTGAGTGACTAAAAATCCTCCCATACTGCTATAGTCTGCATCTACACTGGGGGTTTACAGCACCATAGCTATGCTGCTGTAGTTATGCTGCTGTAGGCCATGTCTACCCTATGGGTGTGAAGTCCCAACTTACTTTTGAAAAGGGAACTCACTGCCCCACTGTTGCCTTATCAATTGGGAGGGGAGATTATGTGTGGTGGCAAAAGGTAAAATACCCTACGTTCCACAGCAGAAGCCCCTCATTTCTGTAGCATGTCACTACAGGAAGACATGCACCCAGAACAAACCACATTTTCAGAGAATATTAAGTAGGTATCACCTTGTTTTCTGAACATGCCATAACACTAGCACCAAATATTCAGTTGGATGCAAAATTTAGCATTGGTCTCTTGAAACAGTCAAGTGGCCTATCTGAAGGATGCAGTTCTCACCAGCAACTGAAAAATACTGGTGCTGCTCAGACAGAAATGCAATATCACATTATCACAAGCCAGACAATAAGATATTCCATTTACCCCCATGAGAACCAGTGCTTCTGCTTTGGCCTCCTCCGTTTGAGGAAGATGAAGGTTCATTTCATCTCCATCAAAATCAGCATTGTACGGTGTACAGACACATTCATTAAACCTGAAGGTCCTGTGGGGCTTTACTCTCGCCTGCAAAAGAGATAAGAAGTGATGCCGCAGACACAATGAATCACATCACATTTACAAGGTTCCAGAATCTACAAGTTTTGAGAGTGGTTTCCTTGCAAACTGCATTTTTAAAAAATATAAAGACTCTTCAGATGCTACATCTAAATTACTTGTTTTAATTTACACAGAAACTGGTGAAGGCTCACCAAGTCACTCAACCAAAGTTGAGTGAATTTATTTACTAATCCCTTAACCTTGCAACATTACTTGCAAAGTACAAGATGCAGCATATTCTTAGGTATCAGGGTTCTTACTAACACTGCAGTTTTTTTTATTTTTACATCTAGCGCTATACATATATAATACACAAATGTAAAATTGGTGGAATTTGAACGAAAGACTGCTCAGTTTCCACTTTGATTCCTATGCACAAGCGTAAAACTATTTTGTTTGGATCATTTCCATGCAGCGTTGTTTTAAGACGCAAAAAAAATCAACACAGTTTGAGTGAGAGATTAACAAACAAAACTAAAGGTTAAAGTTGCAAGATAGCCAGATGCTAGGCCGTGTGTATACTCACTATGTGAGCCATGATGCTCAGCTTGTGCAGAGAGGGCTGTCGGTTGAACAGAACTATATCCCCATCTATGAGATGCCTCTCTACAATGTCACCATACTTAAGCTCCTGAGCCATCTTCTCACGGTTTCCATATTTCAAAAACCTTGAAATAAACGCGTCAATAGAGTCAAAATCTCATGGAAAATAAAAACAGAAAAATAGACAACTAAAGAGCATCCTCTTATTTGTTCTCTGGTTTCTTAAAGAGCCTCCAGTGACAGCCACTTTGAACCAGACATGCATTCTGCAAATGTATTAAATATTAACAGAGTGTCTCTGTCATTGAGTGGAACTGAGGGACAATGTTTTTCACAAAAGTTTTAGATAAGGACTGAGGTCAGTTTAATAACAAAAGATACAGTAGAGTTATGTTAACTAAACAATTAGCAAATAGCTACATCATTCTCCACTGCAAACGTAGAGCAGTTAGCAAACACCGCATATTCATGAAAAATAAAGGTTCTTAAAGAAAAATGTAAATTAGTTTTAAGTTATCAGGAAAGATGGCTATGTCATCCACATGTAGCAATCCAACTGTAGTTTACTAGCAATGACATTTCATCTATGCCTACCAAAATGTTCTAATAGAAAGATTTATCTATGTTCATGTTTGCTTGCACAAGCTACCTTTAGGTCATGGACTCCAGAGGAGTCCCTATGATGAATAATCTGCTGGATTTCTCTTCAGCAATAAGACCAGGTAGTGGTGGTAGGTGGAAAGTGAACCTTTGCAGATAAGTACCTTTTCATTTGTGTGTGCCTCTGTTGAATGAAATTGGCTCCAGGGTGAACTTCGGGACCGTTCCGTACAAGTTTTCTCATAAAATTTAGGTTAGCTTTATTCACCTGCAACATGACTGCATCAGTTAGAAAAAAGCAAGACATTTTAACACCACTTGCTATTCCTTGGGTTTGTGCTTTGGGATTTTCAGGCTCAATTTCAATGGTGGTTATTCCCTCATATTTTAAGCTGCTGGAGGAAGGGGAAGAGAAGAAAAATACAAGCTAATCTTGACCTTATGGAGGTAAGACTGTTGACTGAATTGGAATGAATTGCTTGCAGGCCAAATTCACATATAAAGGGAAGCTTGAGAAGCTCTCTAAAAATGTGTACAGTGCTCACTTTATATTTTTTTATTACTAATATTTGGACTGCGAAAAAAGTATTTTTCAATTCACCTAATACAAGTATAGTGCAATCTGTATCATGAACACTGAGCTTACAAATGTAGAATTATGTACAAAAAAATAACCACATTCAAAAATAAAATATAAAATTTTAAAGCCTACAAGTCCACTCAGTCCTACTTCTTATTCTGCCAATCATGTAAACAAATTTGTTTATATATGCAGGAGATAATGCTGCCCGCTTCTTGTTTACAATGTCACCTGAAAATGAAAACGGGCTTTCACCTGCCACCTTGTGCCCAGCATCGCAAGATATTTACGTGTCAGATGCACTAAAGATTCATATGTCCCTTCATGTTTCAACCACCATTCCAGAGGACAGGCGTCCACACTGATGATCGGTTCTGCTCAATAATGATCCAAAACAGAGTAGACCGACGCATGTTCATTTTCATCATTAGATGCCACCAGCGGAAGGCTGATTTTCTTTTTTGGTGGTTTGGGTTCTGTAGTTTCCACATCTGAGTGTTGCTCTTTTAAGACTTCTGAAAGCATGCTCCACACCTTGTCCTTCTCAGATTTTGGGACAGCACTTCAGATTCTTAAACCTTGGGTCAAGCGCTGTAGCTATTTTTAGAAATGTCACACTGGTACTTTCTTTGTGTTTTGTCAAATCTTTTGTGAAAGAAAAGTTTTTATAGTGAAAGTGTTCTTAAAATGAACATGTGCTGGGTCATCATCCGAAACTGCTATAACATGAAATATATGGCAGAATGTGGGTAAAACAGAACAAGAGACAATTCATAGATACTAAGGTCAGAAGGGACCATTCTGATCATCTAGTCCAACCTCCTGCACAGCGCAGGCCACAGAATCTCACCCATCCACTCCTATGAAAAACCTCACTTGGGTTCAACAGGTAGTGATCAACGGCTTGATGTCTAGCTGGCAGCTGGTATCAAGTGGAGTGCCCCGGGGCCGGTCTTGTTCAAGATCTTTATTAATGATCTGGATGATTGGATGGATTGGATCCTATCCCTACCCTCCAGCATATCTACCTCTCCCCCATCTTAGCGTCATCTGCAAACTTCCTGAGGGTGCAGAGTAACCTAGACAAATTGGAGGATTGGGCCAAAAGAAATCGGATGAGGTTCAACAAGGACAACTCTCCTCCAAGGAGTTCAGTCACAAATTTAATTAAGGCACTATTTTTTTTAACAAGCATCATCAGCATGGAAGCATGTCCTCTGGAATGGTGGCCGAAGTATGAAGGGGCATACGAGTGTTTAGCATATCTGGCATGTAAATACCTTGCAATGCCAGCTACAAGAGTGCCATGCAAACACTTATTCTCACTTTCAAGTGACACTGTAAATAAGAAGCAGGCAACAGTATCTGTTGTGTACATCCATAAATGTGAACAAACTTGTTTGTCTTAGCAATTGGCAGAATAAGAAGAAGGATTGAGTAGACTTGTAGGCTCTAAAGTTAGATATTGTTTTGTTTTTGAGTGCAGTTATGTAACAAAAAAATTTACATTTGTAAGCTACACTTTCACAATAAAGAGATTGCACTACAAGGGTGAATTACATATACGAGGTGAATTGAAAAAATAATATTTCTTGTTTATCATTTTTTAGTGAAAATATTTGTAATAAAAATATAAAGTGAGCACTGTACACTTTGTATTCTGTGTTGTAATAGAAATCAATATATTTGAAAATGTAGGAAAACCATCCAAAATATTTAATACATTTCAATTGGTATTCTATTGTTTAACAGTGGATTAATCGTGATTAATTTTTTAAATTGATATTAATTCTCTTGAATTAATAGCGCGAGTTAACTGCGATTAATCAACACAGCCCTAGTTAGAATGCAAAAAAGTCTATGTTAAACACAAAAGTAAAGTAATAAAATTAGAATTTTAAAGAAGAAATGTGAAGAGTTTTCTTTAGCAAAGCTGACTTAACCTCATTACACAGCTGGTCTATTTTGTGGTACACAAGGAACCAGAGCAATGAGAAAAGAAAGTACAGACAGGATCACAGAAAGAGTAAGATGTGAAAGGTGTGATTTTTTAGAAATACATTATAAATCCAGTTTTCACTGTGACACACAGTAACATATATGAAATTTATGTTACTTAAAATGGGTTGGGCAAAGCCAACTGTTTTTCATGATTGTCCCTTCAAGCCTCCCTCCTCACAGTCTACATCAAGCATTCCTATTGTCTTGCTCTGTGAAACAAGTCAGCTTTACAATGGACAATGATCCTATGCCACTATGACCTTCTGGGGCTGACTGAGGGCGCTGAGCATCTCAAGTTGCATGCCATTCTTCCCTTCTACATATGTATGAGCACGCGCATGCGCACGTGCGCGCACACACACACACACACTATTGACTCCCTTTTTCTCCAGTGATTTGAACACCACAATGCAGATGTCTGGAGAAAAATGCATGAGAAGAATTTCAGTCTTACACTACTTACTTTTTCAGGGAATGTTAATATTTTGGCAACATGAACAGGCACGGCCACTTCGTCTATTCGTAAGTTGGGATCAGGTGAAATGACTGTTCTGCCAGAGAAGTCCACTCGCTTTCCGGACAGATTGCCTCTAAACCGACCTAACAAATAAAGCAAGTTAAAACTATTTGGGAAAAGGATACCATTATACAAAATGGTACTTCAGAAAATGGTAAAGTGTTAATATAGCATAGTAGACACATCATACAGGGAAAGCCTTGCTAGCTTTCTACAGTCTACAAACACTGATCTGGTCACTATGCAATGGCAAACGTGGCTAAAAAAGCCAAACAAATGAAAAAAACAAAAAACACTTCAGGGAGGTGGAAAAGGAAGAGTTTAGACATACCTTGCTTCCCTTTGAGTCTTTGAACAAAACCTCTGGTCCATTTCTTGGGTGCCATATTAAGAGGAATTCCAGAGAGCTCACTGTTAATGTAGAGGGCACACTGTAGCTGTAGGAAGTCCCAGTCTTCCATAATCATCTGTGTTTTGGCTCCCGATATCCTATGCTAAACAAGACAATTACCTATTTCAGAAAACAAATGTAGTGACACACAAAATTGGCACGGTGCAATTTTTTCAGAAAGCTGTGCACCACACTAAATTGCAAAGGCAACAAGAGATTGCCACCTTCACCATAAGTAACAGCCGTAAGGGGGGGGCACATTCTGTTCATGCATGAATGCTGCACAGATTAACTGAGCAGAATCTGGCAAAACACAGTTTCCTTCTGGCAAGATCAGCTTCTGATTAATGACAAACTAAAGGATTTGTGCTTGTTTGATTATCTGACCATTTTAATACTTGAATGTATAATACAATGAGCATGCTGTGGAGACACATGATTCATTAAACATGATTAACTTATCAGAGTGGTGGCATATAAAATTCTATTGTGTTTAGCCTTTTCCTGGATAAAGACCTTCACTCAAGGTTTCACTCCTGCATCTCTGTGGCAGAAACTAAAACGGAACAGGTGAAGCCAATCTGAGGATATAGTTCTGTTGCAAAACATCTTGCAGAGAAGCAGGTTATAACCCAGTGCTAGTTTCTCTGCTTCCCAGGAGACAGCACACACGGCCTAGAGCAGCATTTCCCAATGTGGGAGAAAAATAGGAGACACAAAGGACTGGCTTTCGGGGTGGTGAACAAGCCTTCTCAATTGTTCTTCAGTTTTTGTTTAAAAAAAGTTTCTAGTGGTTACTGTTGCAAATACAACCTTGAAAGAATGACCTGAATGTAACTAGTGTCTGTCTGAGTTTGCAGAAAGCTGAAATAGCTCTAAGCTGGGAAGTGCCCCATTAATTTCAATGGGTGCTAATTCCCTTTATCTATGCAGTTTTTTTTTTTAAACAGATATAGTTGCATTGGCTTAAATCACTTATTCCCATTTAATTTAAACCTGTTCCTAATCAATTTAAGCTAAACCCAAGTAAATCTGGTTTAACCCAACACAGAATGTGCGCACACAATCTTTTGCAGTGGTTTAAAAATAAAATAAAATTGGTGAAACTGTACATGCAGACAAGCCCAATAAGCTGCTCATTTGGGTAGGCTTTTAAGACTACATGGAAGAGTTGGAAGGGCCTCTTGGCAGAGAGAGAGGTATAAAATAAGAAACCAGATGCGTAAAGAGGGGTGTGTGAATTTCTGGGCCTATGAACTATTATGTTCTTGTGCTTCCATCAAGTGCAACAGTCATCCCAAAACATGCTAAATGTAGTACAATATGAACTGAAATTGAGAAATACTTCAGGAAAAGCAATTAGTCCAGTCCACGTTTAGCAGGTTGCTAACACACTGGTGTAACACCAAGAGCCAAACAGAGAGCTCAATCTGAGTCCACCATTCCTATGCCATTTCACATAAAGCCAAATATTGCAGCTGTTTCTTACGCTGAAATCAGAATGAATGCAACATCAGGCCTTACAGCGACAAGTAAAACCAATTACCCCCCAAATTTAATCCAGCCTTTTATTTATTTATTTTTAAATAGAGCAGCAATTGCAAGCAGGCAGGCTTACCTTTTTGATTACATCATTGAGGAAAATTATCTCTGTAAGCTTCATTGTCAAGTCATCTTCGTTGGTGCCAGACTTCAAGTCGCTCACAACAGAGGGTCTGATGCACAATGGAGGTACCAGGAGTCGTGTCAGGATCAAGTCTGAAGGCTTTCCTGCTTCTGGATTCATCAGAAGCAGAGGTATATCTTCCGCTGGGATCCTTTTAAAGAGGTTCAACACCATTAAAGGAGTCAAGTTCTCCTAAAAAATTAAATGAAAAAAGTCATACTGCAACCTTCAAGGGCATAACAGCTCATTTTTGGCTACATCTTAATACTATTTACTTCATTTGCCACCCTTCTCTGCCAACTGTTCAAGTAAAAAGTCGATTTAAAACAAAAGCATATGTAGAAGAAGTTATTCTTAAAACAAACAAAAACAAATGTGTATTTTGGTTTATTTATTTAGAATTGCAGTCCCAGTAGACTCTGGCTCGTTGATTCTTTCCCCCAAGCTTCTCCTCTTACACTATTTTCAGTTTAGATTTCTCTCTTTAGATTAGCTGTTACAGTAGTCTGTTTTTTATAGCAATATAGATATTTCATAATTACTTGCCAAAGCAATGTAAACAGCTTATAACATGCTTGCAGTAAGGTATAATTACCACCAATTTCAATTACAAGAGTTCACATTACAGCATTATATCCTACATAATTTCATTAGGTTTAGCAAGTTGTTTTAAAATTTAACCTTTTTTTCCTGAATGACAAATATATTGCTGACATTTCACGATTCATCAATAAACCCAAAGTTTGCAAGATATGCCTGTCTTTATAAAGCTGATCTAATGCAATTGGAGAGACAAAATCTGCATCACAGTGTTTTCTATTGCATTTTCCAAACATCTATACCAAGAAGTGACTGATCTGTTAAAATCCAAGGAAAAATCCCCATACAAAAATGCAAAGCTCAGCAAAACCACGAAAAGTATATATATTCTTGTACTATACTTTGGTCACTCCTTCCTGTCCAGTTCTCAGTTCTTCCAATCATAGATAGGGTTTATGAGTATTACAAATATTCAAGACAGTGACTGAAGGTAACTGTCCCCAGAGATAGTCTCCAGTAGCCTAAATTTCTTCTCTGCTTCCTGTCACCATGATTTCACCACTAAGCTTTCTTCACTGACCGCCACTGATCCTATACCAGGGGTATCCCTATCCTTTGCATGCAGAAAACTGTGTACCACAATTACTTGACTGGTTAGAGTAAAGATGCTGCTCTTTGCAGAAACCATTAACATCTCCCTCAGCCACGTAGTATGATAATTGTTCTTCAAATTCTCCTCTCCACATATTCAAAGGCTGGACCAGCACCCATCCTTTACCCCTATACTAAATACTTCAGCTCATCATTCAGGAATTTATGCATCAAAATTAGCAGAAAATTCAAGCACCGGCAAAACAAGCACTGGTAGACACACTAATTCACCTGAGCTCTCCCCAGCAAGGATTCTACTTCTTTGTTATGTTCTATGGCAGTTTCAAAGGACTGAAGAAAACTTGATACTATTGGATCCACCACTTTCTTATTGGTCTTGTACTTCTCATGGATTATCTTCAATAAGCCACACTTCTTTACAGTACCTACAAGATGACAAATTTTGTTAAAAAAACCTCAACTCTTGAGCTATTCTTCTAAATTTTTAAAAAATCCTTTTTTGTGAATGTAGTATTAGGGAAAGGTGCTGACTCTGGTCACCTTTTGATACCCGATGCCTCTGTTCACAGAGCAGGAGGAGCAGCAGCCACAGCAATGAAAGTTTGCCCATGTTGCCTGTTCAGTGCACCTCAGCTGTGACCTGGACTACTTCTAAGGATTAGAGGGTGACTCACTCTGTGTGTCCATTCAACCTCTTCTCAACAGTGGTACAGGATTTTTGCAATGTACATGCTCTTGCACTAGGAACTGGACCAGAGTGCACCAACTCATTTCACTCATAAGTCATTCAGATAGTAACTTTTGATCTTTACTAACCCAGAGTGGATTTTAGCCAGTAACCTAAACTATGCAGGACATTATAACCATTATTTGTCCTTGAACCAGCTATCCTCTCAAATTGTGTTCTACTGCACTCATTGAAAATGTGGATAAACTGATTTAGAAAACAAAACAGAAAAATACCAAAAATAACTGCCAAATCAGTTTGATGCTGTATTAGCTGGAATAAGTTCAAAGAACAAAAAATCCCCCCATTAGCAAATTTCTACTTCTGACTCATGTAAGCATTTGACCCCAGAAGGGAAAAGACATCATATTAACCTATTTCTCCACTACTTCAATTAACCTCTCCAAACCTTCACAATGCAGATATGGTTTTTCTTTTCTTTTTAAAATGTTTTTGCATGTCCAGCAGATTGAGATTCTCATTTGATGAGCATTTCATCTTGTCAGAACCTGTTACTGTGTATGTGTTAAAGGAAATAGGTGATTCTGTAAGATGAGTAGCAATGTATTCGCAAAAAGAAAAGGAGTACTTGTGGCACCTTAGAGACTAACAAATTTTAGTAAGGTGCCAGAAGTACTCCTTTTCTTTTTGCGAATACAGACTAACACGGCTGCTACTCTGAAAACTGTAAGGAGAGTGATCACTTAAGATAAGCCATCACCAGCAGCGGGGGGCGGAAAGGAGGAAAACCTTTCATGGTGACAAGCAAGGTAGGCTATTTCCAGCAGTTAACAAGAATATCTTCGGAACAGTGGGGGGTGGGGTGGGGGGGGGGGAGAAATAACACGGGGAAATAGTTTTACTTTGTGTAATGACTCATCCATTCCCAGTCTCTATTCAAGCTTAAGTTAATTGTATCCAGTTTGCAAATTAATTCCAATTCAGCAGTCTCTCATTGGAGTCTGTTTTTGAAGCTTTTTTGTTGAAGGATAGCCACTCTTAGGTCTGTAAGCGAGTGACCGGAGAGATTGCAGTGTTCTCCGACTGGTTTTTGAATGTTATAATTCTTGACATCTGATTTCTGTCCATTCATTCTTTTATGTAGAGACTGTCCAGTTTGACCAATGTACATGGCAGAGGGGCATTGCTGGCATATGATGGCATATATCAGATTGGTAGATGCGCAGGTGAACGAGCCTCTGATAGTGTGGCTGATGTGATTAGGCCCTATGATGGTGTCCCCTGAATAGATATGTGGACACAGTTGGTAATGGGCTTTGTTGCAAGGATAGGTTCCTGGGTTAGTGGTTCTGTTGTGTGGTGTGTGGTTGCTGGTGAGTATTTGCTTCAGGTTGGGGGGCTGTCTGTAAGCAAGGACTGGCCTGTCTCCCAAGATCTGTGAGAGGGATGGGTCATCCTTCAGGATAGGTTGTAGATCCTTGATGATGCGTTGGAGAGGTTTTAGTTGGGGGCTGAAGGTGATGGCTAGTGGCGTTCTGTTATTTTCTTTGTTGGGCCTGTCCTGTAGTAGGTGACTTCTGGGTACTCTTCTGGCTCTGTCAGTCTGTTTCTTCACTTCAACAGGCAAGTATTGTAGTTCTAACAATGCATGATAGAGATCTTGTAGGTGTTGGTCTCTGTCTGAGGGGTTGGAGCAAATGCAGTTGTATCGTAGAGCTTGGCTGTAGACAATGGATCGTGTGGTGTGATCTGGGTGAAAGCTGGAGGCATGTAGGTAGGAATAGCAGTTAGTAGGTTTCCGGTATAGGGTGATGTTTATATGACCATCGCTTATTAGCACTGTAGTGTCCAGGAAGTGGATCTCTTGTGTGGACTGATCCAGGCTGAGGTTGATGGTGGGATGGAAATTGTTGAAATCATGGTGGAATTCCTCAAGGGCTTCTTTTCCATGGGTCCAGATGATGAAGATATCATCAATGTAGTGCAAGTAGAGTAGGGGCATTAGGGGACGAGAGCTGAGGAAGCATTGTTCTAAGTCAGTCATAAAAATGTTGGCATACTGTGGGGACCATGCAGGTTCCCATCGCAGTGCCGCTGATTTGAAGGTATACATTGTCCCCAAATGTGAAATAGTTATGGGTGAGGACAAAGTCACAACGTTCAGCCACCAGGTTAGCCGTGACATTATCGGGGATACTGTTCCTGACGGCTCGTAGTCCATCTTTGTGTGGAATGTTGGTGTAGAGGGCTTCTACATCCATAGTGCCTAGGATGGTGTTTTTAAGAAGATCACCAATGGATTGTAGCTTCCTCAGGAAGTCAGTGGTGTCTTGAAGATAGCTGGGAGTGCTGGTGGCGTAGGGCCGGAGGAGGGAGTCTACATAGCCAGACAATCCTGCTGTCAGGGTGCCAATGCCTGAGATGATGGGGCATCCAGAATTTCCAGGTTTATGGATCTTGGGTAGCAGATAGAATACCCCAGGTCGGGGTTCTAGGGGTGTGTCTGTGTGGATTTGTTCTTGTGCTTTTTCAGGAAGTTTCTCAGATATTCTTGTTAACTGCTGGAAATAGCCTACCTTGCTTGTCACCATGAAAGGTTTTCCTCCTTCCCCCCCCCTGCTGCTGGTGATGGCTTATCTTAAGTGATCACTCTCCTTACAGTGTGTATGATAAACCCATTGTTTCATGTTCTCTGTGTGTGTATATCCATCTCCCCTGTTTTTTCCACCAAATGCATCCGATGAAGTGAGCTGTAGCTCACGAAAGCTTATGCTCTAATAAATTTGTTAGTCTCTAAGGTGCCACAAGTACTCCTGTTCTTTTTGCGAATACAGACTAACACGGCTACTACTCTGAAACCTAGCAATGTATTGTGTCTCTGGATGACAGAATACACAACACAAAGGAATTTAAAAGATTACCTCAAGATTTGAGGGTTTTTTTAGGGCCATATCTAGCTTCAAAAACTGCAATGGACTCTATATATTGACTGATATAGGAAACCCCACCTATACACACCTGAAACCAGAATATGTCCTGATGTTTTTGAAATGTTGTAAAAACATTCCTTGCAACAACCTCAAGGCAAATATTACCTTCTTTTTAGAGGTGGGAAAATAGAGGCTCTAGAGTTTAGGTACAATTTCAGGGACTGATTTTTACTTGCACAAGGTGTGGGACTTAAATACAGCTAAAATGAGGGACAAGTAATAACATTAAGTCTAACATTGCATAAACTGCTATAGCTGAGATTGAATGCTTTATACTGCTGGAAAGCAAATATTTTGTTTTTCCAATAGCACAGGGTATTCATTTCTACCCTAGAAAACTGAGAGACACTAGACCTTAAAGAAATAAAAATCACATTCTGATTACTACCTTGCTCCCTCCCTTCCCAAGTTATTTCCAAAACAACTTTTAGAAGTCTTGGTTTTAGCAGGTCCTCAGAGAGCTTTGTATCATCTGAAAGCTTGGCTTAGAGACATAGCTTTTAATTCATGTAAATAACTTCTTTCTAACTTTAGACAGTCATGAAATATTAGTTTCCAAAAACCATACTGGATCTGAAGTGAAATTTTTAAAAAAAAAAAGATTTTAATGTCTTGTAGTGCCACTACTGGTAACGCATTCACAAACATCATGAATGCATTCATGACAAGAAGACCCACAGAATTAAATGCATGGATTGGAGTGCTCTTATTAAATCGCTGCCTTCCTATCCGTTTGTACAGTTCCTAGTATTATCAAGCCCAGTCCTCTAAGTGAGACCTTCAGTTATTACCGCAATGCAAATAGTGAGGCTTGCTGGACACGTTACATTAAAGAGAATATGTATGCTGACTATTCTAATCCAGATTGTCACTATAAAACTGCAAAGCTATAATACTATAGCAATATTAACAAAATAGTTAACAGCAATGTTAACGCAAAATAATGAGTAAGAGTAATCATAATACATTTTTTTCTAAAAAAATCAAGAAGTCGATCACATAAGGTTTTCTGGCCAATAACTGACCAATCAAATATCAGTATGATCCGCAATTATCACAACTCCATCTGGAACACTTATATGCTAAGTATTACTGATTTGTCGAACTCATGACTGCAGTTAATGGTCAATAGCATATTACTCTTCACAAAGATGACTAAGCATAATTATGAACAACAGGAGCTTGAGTTAGTCCCTATTTTGACCTATCAATCCTCATATTTGCAGGAATAAGATAATCATCAGGTAAATTCACGCCACTCCTTGTAACAAAGCTTTGAACAATTGTCTAGTCCACTCAAGAGGGTTTTTGGTTTTTAGCCTATGTTTACATGTCAGCTATAGGTTAAAATCTAAAAAAAACCATCAATGATTGTTGAATGATGAAGACAACACAACATTGTGTCTTCACGGGCTGGGCACTAGTGGGAAAAAAAAAATGCTAAATACCAACCACCATCTGCTAGTTTCCACACCCACCATTGAAAGCTCCACAATGAGGGCAGGTGTTTTTCTTTCTGCATTTTTCAGAGACTTTCTTTTTCAATCCCCGTTTCTGCAGGTAGGTCAGACCAGGCCTCTTCAGATAATCCAAAAACTGTTTCCTCTCCTCTGAAGACAACAGGATACGGCAACAGGTCTTGCAGATCATCTTAAACATAAACAATTGATTGTTCTTTTGTTAGTGAGAAATAAATGTCATTAGGGATGAATCATGATGAGGGATACCACAGTTCTTCACACACATGGAGTTTCATGGATGAAATGCTACTGCCTTAGTGGGGTAACCCAATTATTACACAGCACACTGCCCAACAAATATGAGCAAGTTGGGAAACTCTGGCCAACAGGACAAATCTTTGCTCTTCTTAAGAAAAGTTCAGCAGGAAATTAAATGTCCATGCAAAGAGACAACTTCGGTTTATTGGTATCACTGAAGAGACAAACTTTGAATAAATTTTGCAACTTGGAATGAGGTGACTCCATTAACATTCCAAATCTGGTACTTAGATCACTGGTACTTAGAGAGGTCCTAGAGGCCAAATTTAGGCTGCTACGCAAGAGATTAGCATTCTCTGGAATGCTTCCAGTTCCATACACAGGGCTAGTTAGACAGGCAGAACTGCAGGGTCTCAATGCGTGGATGAGACAATGGTGTAGTTAGGAGGGGTTTAGATTTATTAGGAAATGGGGAAACTTTTGGGAAAGGGGTAGCCGATACAGGAAGGATGGGCTCCACCTGAACCAAAATGGAACCAGGTTGCTGACTCTTAAAATTAAAAAGATCGTAGAGCAGTTTTTAAACTAAGGGCTGGGGGAAAGCTGACAGATATGGAGGAGCACGTGGTTTGGACAGAGATATTCCTTTGGGGGGGGAATCTATGAATGGAGATTCTCTAGTCCTAGTAAGGAGAAGAGGATAGAAGACGATAAAATACAGGTAGGATCTGATATGAAGCAGTCAAATGAAAAAGAGCCCCACTCAATTACATCATGTAATGGCAGACAGCTAAAAAGTGACAAGTTTTTAAAGTGCTTATATACAAATGCTATAAATTTAAATAATAAAATGGGTGAACTAGAGTGCCTCGTATTAAATGAGGTTATTGATATAATAGGCATCACAGAAACTTGGTGCAATGAGGATAATCAATGCGACACAGTAATACCAGGGTACAAAATATATCAGAAGGACAGAATACGTCCTGCTAGTGGGGAGTGGCACTATATGTGAAAGAAAGTGTAGAATCAAATGAAGTAAAAATCTTAAATGAACCAAACTGTACCACAGATCTCTATGGATAGTAATTCCACGCTCTAATAATAAGAATATTAGGGATACATTACTGACCACCTGACCAGGACGGTGATAGTGACTGTGAAATGCTCAGGGAGATTAGGGAGGCTATAAAAATAAAAAACCCCTCAATAATAATGGGGGATTTCAACAACTGAGTACATGTCACCTCAGGACAGGATGCAGAGATAAAGTTTCTTGACACATTAAATGACTGCTTCTTGGAGCAGCTAGTCCTGGAACCCATGAGAGGAGAGGCAATTCTTGATTTAATCCTAAATGAAGCATAAGATCTGGTCCAAGAGGTGAACATACTTGGATCACTTGGTAATAGTGATCGTAATATATTAAAATTTAATATCCCTATGGTGGAGAAAACACCACAGCAATGTAGCATTTAATTTCAGAAAGGGGGACTACACAAAAATGAGGAAGTTAGTTAAACAAAAAATAAAAGGTACAGTACCAAAAGTGAAATCCCTGCAAGCTGCATGGAAACTTTTTAAAGACACCATAATAGAGGCTCAACTTAAACGTATACCCAAATTAAAAAACAGCGTAAGAGAACGGAAAAAAAAATGCCATCATGGCTAAACAAAGTAAATGAAGCACTGAGAGACAAAAAGGCATCCTTTAAAAAGTGGAAGTTAAATCCTAATGATGAAAATAGAAAGGAGCATAAATTCTGGCAAATGAAATGTAAAAATATAATTAGGAAGGCCAAAAGAGAATTTGAAGAACAGCTAAACAAAGTTTTAAATAGCAATTTTTTTTTTTTTTTTTAAAGTACATCAAAAGCAGAAAGCCTGCTAAATAACCAGTAGGGCCACAAGACGATTGAGATTGTAAAGGAGCACTCAAGGATGATAAGGCCACTGGGAGAAACTAAATGAATTCTTTGCATCCATCTTCACAGCTAAGGATGTGAGGGAGATTCCCAAACCTGAGCCATTCTTTTTCGGTGACAAATCTGAGGAACTGTCCCAGATTGAGGTGTCAGAGGAGATTTTGGAACGAATTGATAAACTAAACAGTAATAAGTCCCCAAGACCAGATGATATTCACCAAAGAGTTCTGAAGGAATTCAAATGTGAAAATGCAGAACTAACAACTATGGTTTGTAACCTATCATTTAAATCAGCTTCTATACCAAATGACTGGAGAATAGCTAGTGTGACGCCAATTTTTAAAAAGGGCTCCAGAAGTGACGTCGGCAATTACAGGCCACTAAGCGTGATTTTAATACTGGGCAAACTGGTTGGAAATCATAGTAAAGAACAAAATTGTCAGACACATAGATGAACATAATTTGTTGGGGAAGAGTCAACCTGTTTTTTCGAAAGGGAAATCAAGCTCACCAATCTACTAGAATTCTTTGAGAGTGTCAACAAGCATTTGGACAATGGGGATACAGTGGATGTAATGTACTTAGATTTTCAGAAAGCCTTTGACAAGGTCCCTCACCAAAGGCTCTTAAGCAAAGTAAGCTGTCATGGGATACGAGGGAAGGTCCTCTCATGGACTGGTAACTGGTTAAAAGATAGGAAACAAAGGGTAGGAATAAATGGTCAGTTTTCAGAATGGAGAGAGGTAAATAGTGGTGTCCCCCAAGAGTCTGTACTGGGCGTAGTCCTATTCAATATATTCATAAATGATCTGGAAAATGGGATAGTGAGGTGAGGTGACAAAATTTGCAGATGATATAAAACTACTCAGGACAGTTAAGTCCCAAGCAGACTGAGAACAGCTACAAAAAGCTCTCTCAAAAGTGGGTGACTAGGCAACAAAATAGCAGATGAAAATCAATGTTGATAATTGCAAAGTAATGCACATTGGAAAACATAATCCCAACTATACATACAAAATAATGGAGTCTAAATTAGCTGCTACCACTTAAATAGATCTTGGAGTCACTATGGACTGTTCTCTTAAAACATCCACTCAATGTGCAGTGGCAGTCAAAAAAGCAAACAATGTTGGGAATCATTAAGAAAGGGATAGATAATAAGGAGGGCCCTACCAAATTCACTGTCCATTTGGTCAATTTCATGGTCATGTGATTTTAAAAAAAAATCATAAATGTCATGATTTCAGCTATTTAAATCTGAAATTTCGTGGTGTTGTAATTGTAGGGGTCCTGACCCAAAATGAGTTATGGGGGTGGGGTTGTGGGGGGGCAAGGTTATTGTGGAGGTGGTTGCAGTACTGCAACAAGACTATACCATGGCTGTACCATATCATGGCATCTTTACTTATCACTGCTGCTGATGTCAGCATAGCTTTCAGAGATGGGTGGCTGCTGGTTGGGAGCCCAGCTCTGAAGGCAGAGTTGCCGCCAACAGGAGCACAGAAGTAAGGTTGCCATGGTATGGTACTGCCACCCTTACGTCTCTGCTGCTGACTGCAGAGCTGAGTCCTCAGTCAGCAGCCACCACTCCCTGGCTGCCCAGCTCTGAAGACAGCAGCGCAGAAGTAAGGGTGGCATGGTATGGTATTGTCACCCTTATTTCTACACTACTGCTGGCGGGGCACTGCCTTCACAGCTGGACACCCAGCCAACAGTTGCCACTCTCTGGCCAACCAGCTCTGAAGGCAGTGCAAAAGTAAGGGTAGCAATACCACAACCCCCCTAAAATAACCTCGTGACCCCCCTGCAACTCCCTTTTGGGTCAGGACCCCAATTTGAGAAACACTGGTGTCCCCCATCAACTCTACATAGTATAGTGTAAAAGCACACAAAAGACTGTATTTCACAGGGGGAGACACATAGTCCATGATGCTTTTTACATGGCCATTAATAACATCATATTTCCTCTGTATAAAACCACAGTACACCCACATCTTCATTACTGCGTGCAGATGTGGTCATCCCATCTCAAAAAAAGATATATTGGAATTGGAAAAGGTTCAAAAAAGGGCAACAAAAATTATTAGGGATATGGAATGGCTACCATATGAGGAGAGATTAATAAGACTGGGACTTTTCAGCTTGGAAAAGAGATGACTAAGGGGGGTATGATAGAGGTCTATAAAATCATGACTGGTGTGGAGAAAGTAAATAAAGAAGGGTTATTTACTCCTTCTCATAAGACAAGAACTAGGGGTCACCAAATGAAATTAATAGGCAGCAAGTTTAAAACAAACAAATGGAACTATTTCTTCACACACCACACAGCCAGCTTGTGGAACTCCTTGCCAAAGGATGTTGTGAAGGCCAAGACTATAATAGGGTTCAAAAGGAACTAGACCTATCCTCCATGAACTTGCCTATCAGTGGCTATTAGCCTGGATTGGCAGGGATGGTGTCCCTAGCCTCCGTTTGCCAGAAGTTAGGAATGGATGACAGGGAATGAATCACTTGATCATTACGTGTTCTGTTCATTCCCTCTGGGACACCTGGCATTGGCCACTGTCAGAAGACAGGATACAGAGCTAGATGGACTTTTGGTCTGACCCAGTATGGCCATTCTTATGTTTACTAACCCTTCCCCTTTGATAGAATCCTGATGCAATACATAAAGCCATACAATACAAATACAAAGTGTTCTGCATAAACCACCACCATCTCTTTCATGGCTCCCAGAGGGATAATCCAAATGAAGTGACATTTTAGCTTTTCTGACCTCTCTCCCTCCTTAGGCTGGGTATAATAATTGCTGTCTCTCGCAATTAAGGAAAATTATTTTACCTGTAAGATGCCTATGACAGCTTTAAAGTACCCAACATGGAAACACGGCAGCTCCAAGTCAATGTAGCCATAATGCCCTAAACAGTCAGCTAGATTCTTCCCACAGGTTTCACATGGACGGTCCTTTTCACTGGTACCCTTTGAAAAAGACACAAAAACATTATAGCAGCAATTACCAAATTGCGGGAAACAAAAGAAGCTACCACAGCTGCTCTTAAATTAGTCAGCATGCCTGTGGACAGTACTCTGTACACTCGCATGAAAGACTTCTAGATTATTTCAACTCTGAACACTTGCTCTCAGTCAATAAGAGCTAGTAACACACAAAGCATCATACTCAAAATCCAATCCCCACAGAAACAGAGCATCTTGCATTGCTCCTGCTCATGCAAGTGCTGTTAACTCATTCAGCCCTTTTCACCTGGAAAGACTACTATAACGATGTGGTACTAACTCTATGTCCACACTACAACTGATGTGATTTGCAGTTTGTGTAGCTGTACCCACACTGGCTTTAATGCAGTTAGCTTGCTAACGGCAGAGTGAGGACACACTAGCATGGGTTTCAATGCAGGTTGCACAACCCCACCTTATCCCGCTGAGTACATACTTGCAGTGACAGCACATGCTGAAACCCATGCTGCTGTCTACACAAGCAACAAATCACACCCCACGCCCCCAGGTCCCATATTGGGATCCAGGAAGTGGGCGGGCGAAGCCGGTCCACTGCTAAAGGATCCCCCCCCAGCCTAAGAGGGGGGTCCACAGGACCCGGAAAGCCAAATAATTACAGGGGACAACTAATGAAACACAGGGACAAGGGTGCAGTTAAAGGGTCAAATGAAGGGAACCGGACGGGGACACCGAGCAGAGAACCCTGGACAGCGCCCACTGCTCCTCGAAGGTGTCAAGGGAGTCAGTGGACGCCGCCCAGAGGAACTCTGCCCAGAGGCGTGAACGGACAGAGGATTGGAAATAGGCCCCACAGTCACAGGAGACTCCATCGGCCAACCTCCTCACCCTGGTTTTATAGATGGCCACTTTAGCCAGGGCCACGAGGAGGTTGACCAGGAGGTCCCGTGACTTGGTGGGACCATGGACAGGGAGTACATAGTGAAGGGAAAAGTGCAACCAAAATCTTAACAAAATATTTGTGAGGAGCCGGAATAGGGGCTGCAGCCTGGCACACTCTAGATAGACGTGCGCCAGGGTTTCCCTCACGCCGCAAAAGGGGCAAGTGTCCGGGATTGGGGTGAACCGCACCAAGTACACGCCCATGCTCATGGCTTCGTGAAGGAGCCGCCAACTGATATCCCCGGCGGCAGACATTAAGGGTCCAATCCCATAGTTTGTGTGTTAAGATTTACTCTAGTATGTAGGACAAATCCTGTAAACTGGAGGAAACCCTAGTTCTAGACCCTATCCTATCCCTACAGCTAACACACCTTCACATCTAAACTATGGATTAGGTAAGGAAAAGACGTGGCGAGAAACGAAATCCCTTGCAAGCTGTGTGTTCAGCACCAGCCACCAGATCTGGGGAACCCAGATGCTGAGGGATGGCATATATACAAACAAGTTTTACTCATAAAAGAAAAATGGCTACCAAACCTGGCACGTTTGGGAGATTATTTTCCAATCATTTGTGGGACGGGGGAAAACCAAATGATGCTGGAAAGGTAGATTCCAGAACACACAAGTAAAACCTCAGAGAGAGAGCGACATTAATAACAAACCTTTATCACATGGCTGTTTAGCAAAACTGTTGAGTCTAATTGTAATAGATCTGTGGTCAGAGGAAGAGGAGTAGTTTCTACTGATGTAGTAGTTGAATTGATAGGTCAAGTTGTTAGTCACATTACAAGTACAAGGGATAGGATTGCTGGTGGCTCTTGTAAAGTTGTGAGTTTGGTGACCTGCCATTGATCTGACTTTCATCAAGTGCCTATATTGGTTACTTCCTCACTTCTTAAATCTGATTTGGGTCCTGTCCGACTGTAGTCGTGGCAGCCTGGAGATATTGGACACCTATACCTTCCATCCCCTAGTATGAGTAACTGCTAACCTGGAGGTGAAGCAGATGCCAGTGTTCTCCCATATATCTAGAGCCAGTGTCAGGGTACAGCACGAGTCTTCTCAGTAGGGTCTTATCAGATGCACTTTCCGCTGCTTTACATAAAACTCAATCAGCTCCTGAGGTCTGGTCTACACTCAAAATTTGGTGGAGATACCAACAGCCCTTGGGGTGAAAAATCCACACCTGTGCACCACAGCTATGCCAAGCTAATCCCCAGTGTAGACACAGATAAGTCGATGGAAGAATACATCCACCAACCTAGTTACTGTCACTCAGAGATATGGAGTTCCGAGTGACTAAAAATCCTCCCATACTGCTATAGTCTGCATCTACACTGGGGGTTTACAGCACCATAGCTATGCTGCTGTAGGCCATGTCTACCCTATGGGTGTGAAGTTCCAACTTACTTTTGAAAAGGGAACTCACTGCCCCACTGTTGCCTTATCAATTAGGAGGAGAGATTATGTGTGGCAGCAAAAGGTAAAATACCCTATGTTCCACAGCATGTCACTACAGGAAGACATGCACCCAGAACAAACCACATTTTCAGAGAATATTAAGTAGGTATCACTGTGATGCCTCTAATTCTGTTAAAAAAAAAAAAGAAAGAAAGAAACAAACCTTGTTTTCTGAACATGCCATAACACTAGCACCAAATATTCAGTTGGATGCAAAATTTAGCATTGGTCTTTTGAAACAGTCAAGTGGCCTATCTGAAGGATGCACATCTCACCAGCAACTGAAAAATACTGGTGCTGCTCAGACAGAAATGCAATATCACATTACCACAAGCCAGACAGTAAGATACTCCATTTACCCCCATGAGAATCAGTGCTTCTGCTTTGGCCTCCTCTGTTTGAGAAAGATGAAGGTTCATTTCATCTCCATCAAAATCAGCATTGTATGGTGTACAGACACATTCATTAAACCAGGTACAGGGCAGACATACCCAGCGAGGGTAGCTATTTTATGGTCATGTGAAAAGCATGAGGAGAAATTTGTGTCCAGCCTCAAAAGTGAGTCAGCCTGATCTGTCCAACAGCGTGAAATGGTTGATGTCACAAGTCATGTTCCAATTAAAGAGCTGCTTGTAACACAAGACATCATTGCCACTGGCAATTTCAACAGAAGAGCCAAGGACACATAACCACCTTATTTCTCTTCAGCTGATGTAGTTTAAGCGGAACGTTCCATGGGAACACCTGTACTGTGGCTGTATAGTGGACTTCAATTTTCATTTCAGCATTGTTCATACGCATTAAAAATATTTCCACTAAAAAAATCCAACAAAAAAACCCAACAATAGGATCCTTACCATACGATGGTCCAGCACGCCATACTGCAGTGGAGCATGGTGGTTGTCCTGGCTGTACAAGTTCTTACTAACCACCTGAATATGAGCTTGCTGGCGCATCTCTTCTGGAGATTTCATGCCAAAGCAGATGTGGCTTCTAGGAAAGGGAAAAATTACAATACTTGATTTTTAAAAAAGATACACAAGAAACTGATCTGAGTTACAATAAAGTCAAAGCAAAATTATACTTCCATCTCTGGGAAAAAAGCATGAATCTATGTATTTGATTTTTGCGTTACAGCTAATAATTATTTAAAAAAAACAAAAACATGAAGTCCGGTGGCACCTTAAAGACTAACAGATTTATTTGGGCATAAGCTTTCGTGAGTAAAAAGCCCACTTCTTCAGATGCAACTAAAGGTTATTTAAGGATCATCAGAATATAGAGCAGTAGTTCCCAAACTGTGAGGCACCCATAAGATCGTTCAGGGGATCACGATAGGGCCCGGGCCAGCCCTCACAGGAGCAGGGAAGCAGTGCCACTCAGCTCTGTTCTGTCCCCTGCTCCGCTCTGGCTCCCCCTCGTCCTGCCATGGCTCTGCCACCACCCCGGCTCCAGGCCTTGCTCCAACCGCAGCCCCAGCCTTGGACTGCAGCTTCTGTGGGGTGGGGGACAGACTTCATTACTGGGGGGGGGGGGGGGGAACAGAAAAACTTTGGGGACCACTGCTATAGAGTTTATCACAGGGATATACTCCGAATACAGACACTAAATACTAGCCTTTTCCAGCAGTATTAATGCAAAGGAATTACCAAGTCCATATAAGGTTAGCTTGCAGGAAACATGGGGGGGGATTCTAACAGTTAGAAAAGGGAAAGGTTGATTAGATTGAGTCCATCTATTCCACCGTAAAAGCAGCTGAATTCCGCTTCCAAGCAAGGAGGTTTTACATTAAACTGATACTATAGTCAATTTTAGACAAAACCCCTAGCCTTTCCCATTAGCTAACATTATCTATGACAGAAGGAGCGACAAAAGAAACGTTATGTCAACCAGTGTTTGGTTTCTTTTCTAACTAAACAAGACCACCTATATAAACCAGATTAAATGCAGATATATTATATAAAATAATTGAGAAACCACTGTGGCCACCAAGAACCAAAGGGTCAGGAGAGCTGATTCTAACTTTTGTGACGCTGATCCCAATGTCAGACTAAAAAAGAAAAGGAGTACTTGTGGCACCTTAGAGACTAACAAATTTATTTGAGCATAAGCTTTCGTGAACTACAGCTCACTTCATCGGATGCATGTAGCTGTAGCTCACGAAAGCTTATGCTCAAATAAATTTGTTAGTCTCTAAGGTGCCACAAATCCTCCTTTTCTTTTTTGCGAATACAGACTAATGTCAGACTAGACACATATACCAACGTACCAACACGGTTAGGTACCTGATATCAACTTTTTTAAAAATACAGATTTAAAAACACAAAAGTTAACGAGATTAAGCAGGTCTCCATGGTGAGGGCTGGTTTGTTTCAATTATGCATTAATGTTGCTGTATTTCTTAAGCACTGTCAAATGTGCTTGGAGCACAAAGACAGGTGCCCTTTAGAGAGCTTCCAGACATAAATCAGTCATTGCAGGTGGGCCGACTCCCCTCTGTCACCCAAACACTCCCCCGGAATCGCTGGGGGGGGGGTTGAATCCTTCCATCCCAACAGGGTCCCCTCCCTGGGTCTGACCCACGTCCCTGGGGCTGAACCTCCTCATCCAGCATCCGCCCCCCCAAACACAGGGCCCCCCTCCTACCTGGGTCTGACCCCGGGGCTGAACCCCCCCCCCATCCATCCAGCATCCCCACCTGGGGCACAGGCCCCCGCAACCAACTCTCCCCCTCAGGGGCAGCGGGGCTCTCGCCAAGGCCGCACAGCCTCCGCCACTCACATTTTCTTGGCCACGTCGGTCTCCCTGAACTGCTCCTTCACCATGATGGCGGCGGGGCGGGGGGGGAAGGGAGCCGGGGCCGCACGCCCCCACCACACTGCAGAACTCGCGGCACCGGCCGCCCACCGCCCACAACGAAAGGCACCGCCAGAGCCGGGCGGGGAGCTGGGGACCGGCACACAACGAGTCGCAGCGCTGCGGCCGCTCCCTGCAGCGGCACCTGCTGGCTGAAAGGGGCAGCCCCGCCCAGGCCGCTCGGGGCTGGCTCCGATGGGGTCAACTACTGTGGACCCCGAAATAATCCCCTCACCTCACCTCACCTCAATCCCTAGTGCAGCCCCAGGAAAACCCACAGCACCTCCCCGCGGTGCAGGCCCCAGAATAATCCCCAACGGCCCCCTACTGCATTTCCCAGGATAATCCTCAACACACCCCTCTAATGTGTCTGCCTTCCCCAGGATAACTCCCCAAACCCTCTCTAGTGCATCTCCCAGGATAACCCCCAACATCCCCAGTGCTTCCCCCAATAACCTCCGCATCTCCCTCTAGTGCAGCCCCTAGAATGACCCCCATCATTGTTGCTCAAGTGACGCACCCCAGAATAACCCTCATCACCTACCGCTAGTGCACTCCTTTCAAATAACTTATTTACCATATCTGCTTAGTACAGTCTCTCATAATTCCTCTCTCCCCTTCCCAACTCACATACTTAGTTGCTCTGAGAAGGTCTAAACAATGGTGTTTAAAATGCCACTGACAGCCAGTGGTACACCTACATAATTATATGTAATGATTAAGGCTAAAAGAAAAGGAGTACTTGTGGCACCTTAGAGACTAACAAATTTATTTGAGCATAAGCTTTTGTGAGCTACAGCTCACTTCATCGGATGCATGCAGTGGAAAATACAGTGGGGAGATTTATATACACAGACAGAGAACAAGAAAAAATGGGTTTTATCATACACACTATAAGGAGAGTGATCACTTAAGATGAGCTATTACCCTCAGGAAAGAGGGGCGGGGAGAAGGAATAAAAACTTTTGTAGTGATAATCAAGATTGGCCATTTCCAGCAGTTGACAAGAACGTCTGAGCAACAGCGGGGGATGGGAAGAAATAACATGGGGAAATAGTTTTACTTTGTGTAATGATCCATCCACTCCCAGTCTTTATTCAAGCCTAAGTTCATTGTATCCAGTTTGCAAATTAATTCCAATTCAGCAGTCTCTCATTGGAGTCTGTTTTTGAAGGTTTTTTGTTGAAGAATAGCCACTCTCAGGTCTGTAACCAAGTGACCGGAGAGATTGAAGTGTTCTCCGACTGGTTTTTGAATGTTATAATTCTTGACGTCTGATTTGTGTCCATTTATTCTTTTACGTAGAGACTGTCCAGTTTGACCAATGTACATGGCAGAGGGGCATTGCTGGCACATGATGGCATATATCACATTGGTAGATGCGCAGGTGAACGAGCCTCTGATAGTGTGGCTGATGTGATTAGGCCCTATGATGGTGTCCCCTGAATAGATATGTGGACACAGTTGGCAACGGGCTTTGTTGCAAGAATAGGTTCCTGGGTTAGTGGTTCTGTTGTGTGGTGTGTGGCTGCTGGTGAGTATTTGCTTCAGGTTGGGGGGCTGTCTGTAAGCAAGGACTGGCCTGTCTCCCAAGATCTGTGAGAGTGATGGGTCTTCCTTCAGGATAGGTTGTAGATCCTTGATGATGCGTTGGAGAGGTTTTAGTTGCGGGCTGAAGGTGATGGCTAGTGGCGTTCTGTTATTTTCTTTGTTGGGCCTGTCCTGTAGTAGGTGACTTCTGGGTACTCTTCTGGCTCTGTCAATCTGTTTCTTCACTTCAACAGGCGAGTATTGTAGTTGTAACAATGCATGATAGAGATCTTGTAGGTGTTGGTCTCTGTCTGAGGGATTGGAGCAAATGCAGTTGTATCGTAGAGCTTGGCTGTAGACAATGGATCGTGTGGTGTGATCTGGGTGAAAGCTGGAGGCATGTAGGTAGGAATAGCGGTTAGTAGGTTTCCGGTATAGGATGATGTTTATGTGACCATCGCTTATTAGCACCGTAGCGTCCAGGAAGTGGATCTCTTGTGTGGACTGATCCAGGCTGAGGTTGATGGTGGGATGGAAATTGTTGAAATCATGGAGGAATTCCTCAAGGGCTTCTTTTCCATGGGTCCAGATGATGAAGATGTCTTCAGTGTAGCACAAGTAGAGTAGGGGCATTAGGGGACGAGAGTTGAGGAAGCATTGTTCTAAGTCAGCCATAAAAATGTTGGCATACTGTGGGGCCATGCAGGTTCCCATCGCAGTGCCGCTGATTTGAAGGTATACATTGTCCCCAAATGTGAAATAGTTATGGGTGTACAAATACACAAATACTGTGCCTGATGGCTTGTAGTCCATCTTTGTGTGGAATGTTGGTGTAGAGGGCTTCTACATCCATAGTGCCTAGGATGGTGTTTTTAAGAAGATCACCAATGGATTGTAGTTTCCTCAGGAAGTCAGTGGTGTCTCAAAAATAGCTGGGAGTGCTGGTAGCATAGGGCCTGAGGAGGGAGTCTACATAGCCAGACAATCCTGCTGTCAGGGTGCCAATGCCTGAGATGATGGGGCATCCAGAATTTCCAGGTTTATGGATCTTGGGTAGCAGATAGAATACCCCAGGTCGGGGTTCCAGGGCTGTGTCTGTGCGGATTTGTTCTTGTGCTTTTTCAGGGAGTTTCTTGAGCAAATGCTGTAGTTTCTTTTGGTAACCCTCAGTGGGATCAGAGGGTAATGGCTTGTAAAAAGTGGTGTTGGAGAGCTGCCTAGTAGCCTCTTGTTCATATTCCGACCTATTCATGACGACGACAGCACCTCCTTTTTCAGCCTTTTTGATTACGATGTCAGAGTTGTTTCTGAGGCTGTGAATGGCATTGTGTTCTGCACAGCTGAGGTTATGGGCAAGTGATGCTGCTTTTCCACATTTTCAGCCCGTGCATGTCGGTGGAAGCACTTTATGTAGAAGTCCAGTCTGTTGTTTTGACCTTCAGGAGGAGTCCACCCAGAATCCTTCTTTTTGTAGTGTTGGTAGGAAGGTCTCGGTGGGTTAGTATGTTGTTCAGAGGTGTGTTGGAAATATTCCTTGAGTCGGAGACGTTGAAAATAGGATTCTAGGTCACCACAGAACTGTAGCATGTTCGTGTGGGTGGAGGGGCAAAAGGAGAGACGCCGAGATAGGACAGATTCTTCTGCTGGACTAAGAGTATAGTTGGATAGATTAACAATATTGCTGGGTGGGTTAAGGGAACCACTGTTGTGGCCCCTTGTGGCATGTAGTAGTTTAGATAGTTTAGTGTCCTTTTTCTTTTGTAGAGAAGCAAAGTGTGTGTTGTAAATGGCTTGTCTAGTTATTGTAAAGTCCAGCCACCAGGAAGTTTGTGTGGAAGTTTGGTTCTTTATGAGAGTATCCAGTTTTGAGAGCTCATTCTTAATCTTTCCCTGTTTGCTGTAGAAGATGTTGATCAGTTGGTTCCGCAGTTTCTTTGGGAATGGATGAGTCATTACACAAAGTAAAACTATTTCCCCATGTTATTTCTCCACCCCACCCCACACCCCACTGTTCCTCAGATATTCTTGTTAACTGCTGGAAATAGCCCACCTTGCTTGTCACCATGAAAGGTTTTCCTCCCCCCCCCCGCTGCTGGTGATGGCTTATCTTAAGTGATCACTCTCCTTACAGTAAAAAGAAAAGGAGTACTTGTGGCACCTTAGAGACTAACAAATTTATTTGAGCATAAGCTTTCGTGAGCTACAGCTCACTTCATCCGATGAAGTGAGCTGTAGCTCACGAAAGCTTATGCTCTAATAAATTTGTTAGTCTCTAAGGTGCCTCAAGTACTCCTTTTCTTTTTGCGAATACAGACTAACATGGCTGCTACTCTGAAACCTCTCCTTACAGTGTGTATGATAAACCCATTGTTTCATGTTCTCTGTGTGTGTATATAAATCTCCCCTCTGTTTTTTCCACCAAATGCATCCGATGAAGTGAGCTGTAGCTCACGAAAGCTTATGCTCTAATAAATTTGTTAGTCTCTAAGGTGCCTCAAGTACTCCTTTTCTTTTTGTGAATACAGACTAACACGGCTGCTACTCTGAAACCTTTGAGAGTGTGTGGCACAAGCTGTCAGCATAGTCTGTGTGGGATGTAGATTGTAATGGATTTTTTACCTTCAGTCCTTTTGGTATGATGTCCATCTGTTTGCATTTGGAGAGGAAGATGATGTCTGTCTGTATCTGTACGAGTTTTTTCATGAAGTTGATAGATTTCATGATTAAGGCTAAGATTTTGTCACACGTGTTTTTAGTAGAAGTCACGGACCGGGCAATAAAGAAAAATTCACAAAAGCCTGTGACCTGTCCGTGACTTTTACTAAAATATGCGTGACAAAATGGGGAGCTGTGGAGTTCCCACAGTGCCCGCAGCAGCTGCAGGGGCCTGGCTTGAAGGGCCCCCACCACCCTATGGTGGAACAAGTCAGGACATATGGAACAAAACCAATACCCTTGTTTAGACCGTGCCTAACTCTTATTGAATGAAGTAATTTTTTCTACAGTAATTATTATTTAACTGTGTGAAGGTTTTCAGATTGTGCAGAAGCTGGAGATGTAAACTCAGATTGTATTATCACTTGTCTTTCAGAGAAAAGACAATGCTGCAAGGTTCCATCACCTACCTCCTTGTACTTGACAATCTTTTTGGTGTGTGTTTGTATAGTGCCCTGGGGTCCTGGTCCATGACAGGGGCTTGTTGGTGCTACCATAATACAATTAAATAAGAAATAACTCATACTTTAATGGGGAATGTATAATATAATGGCGGGGCGTGGAAACTCCGAGAATTTCCTGTTCA
Source organism: Dermochelys coriacea (assembly GCF_009764565.3). NCBI lineage: Eukaryota > Metazoa > Chordata > Testudines > Dermochelyidae > Dermochelys > Dermochelys coriacea. The sequence goes on from NC_050074.1 coordinate 65,620,699, forward strand.
TAATCACCACTGCAGCCAACAAAAATGAATAAATGATTAAGTTTCTTTCCCCCTCCAGCCCCCAGGTTGGCAAAGTCCGGCCAAGCAGGACGCCCCAACCGTGTATTTTCAGTCAGGCGCTGGGCTGGTCGCCTCTCTCCTGCACCTTTACTCGGGCTCTGATGAGGCGCCTTCGCGTTCTGCCCCGCCCCCTCACTAAGCCCCCGGGCGCCGGGATATGATTGGCTGCGGCGGGGTCCTTCTTCCTTTCCTCGCTCCCTTGGAGAGAGACAACCGCCGAGATGGTGAGTGTCCCCGGAGCGACCCGTTTCTATCCGCCTTGCGCCGCTGCCATCCTGCCGCCGCGGGGCTCGCGGGACCCTGTGGCCTTTCCGGGCCCATTGGCTGGGGCGCCTGCGCGGGCATTGGCGAGCTCGGGCGGGAGTCAGGGTAGCGGCGGGGCCGCTTCATTCCCCCCCCCCCCCCCCCCCGCCCCCAGGCCTGGGATGCGGCTCCCTCAGCTCCCCCGGGCAGCGCTGGGCTCTGACTCCCCGCAGTGCTCGGCTCTTTCCAGCGCGGCTGCGGGCTCTCCCCAGCCTGGCCGGCGCGACGTGTGTGTGTGTGCGCGCGCGCGCGGAGTGGGGGGGGGAAACGTGACAAGCCGCCTGCTAGCAGCTCGGCGGGAGCCCCCCTGGGCTCTGCGCATCGCCCCTGCACGTGCATTGAGTCCCATTTCGCCTTCCGCTGGGGCGCTGCACCAAACCCAGCGCTGCCCGGGAGCTGGAACTAGGCACCACGACAGCGGCCGGGTGTGCTCAGGCGAGTGATTTGCACCCTAGCACACGAGTTAGTAGCCAGCTTTCGCTGCCGAGGCGTGTTCGTCCACAGGCTTCACGCAAAGTGTTGCTGTGTGACTGGTGGATGCACTTTGCTTTCATGTTTGAGGATTGTATTCACCTTAAACACGAGGTTTAAATTAGACTTTGGTACAAAAAATTCTTGGTCTACAGGTGGGTCAAATCTGAACTGGTCATGTAACGAACATGACTTGCATCCCAGTTAGTACCCCATAACCCAGGTTCAGTTTCCCATTTTTTGACAAATATTATTGCATATCGGTGGATGCTCAGTGTTGGACAGCTTGTGGACATTGTTTTGTGGGCTGCAAACTGCATGAATTCCATAACTATTATCATGACTTTTTTTTTTTTTCTGCATCCTTGGAATAGCTGTCCTAGCACAGGTTGGGGTTGTATTGTAGCAGAATCTTGCCATGAGTTTCAGACCATGTTTTTAATCCGTTTTTGCAAACCAGCTGATTAGTTATTTGAAGTATTGTGTAGATGGTGTGAAAGATCATGGAAGAACTCAAATGCATATTATTTGGTTTTCTGAATTATCTTGTAGAATGACACTGTGACCATCAGAACCAGGAAGTTCATGACTAATAGATTGCTTCAGCGTAAGCAGATGGTAAGATATATTGTGTACTACCTTAGTTTTCTGTATCTGTTTATGCTGGGTTATGTGTTTTATGTTACTGTATTTTTAATTCTTAAAGCTTAAAACTTTTACTCTTTAGAATAATCCTAGGTAAAAGACTTCTAGATAGGGTAGACTTTTTCAAGATATTCCTTCTTAGTGGGTAGGTTATCTATGGTTGCCATTTAAATTCATTTGTTGTAATGATTTGCTATACCGTTAGATGTGCACGAAGATTCTAGTTAGGGAATAGGACGTAAGTATTCTCTATGATCATTGTTAAAACTTGAAAATGCTAAACTGCCCGCTAATTGCTTTGCTTTACTTTATTCTGAAGATGTAGCCAAAGCTACTGTGAGTGATATGGGGAGAATAATAGGGGAGCAGAGCTTATGAGAACTGTTCAATGACAGTAGTTTTAACTTGATCTTTGACTCTTTAATTTTTGCTTGAATCTCTGTATAGTGAGAGATGCACCAAATAGGAACTGCTGGCCTCCGTTGTTGCTGTGATGTGTGTTTTAATTTAGGTGCCAAGTGTGGGTAGTGATATTTTCCTTATTAGCTGTTATAAGGCTGTTTAGATATCATTATGTATGGAATATCTTTATACTATTATAAAGAATGGATATTTCTAACTGGAAAAACTTGCATTTGTAGGTGATTGATGTTCTTCATCCTGGAAAGGCCACGGTTCCCAAAACTGAAATCAGGGAAAAGCTGGCAAAAATGTACAAAACAACGCCAGATGTAATTTTCGTCTTTGGCTTCAGAACCCATTTTGGTGGTGGCAAGACAACAGGCTTTGGCATGATTTATGATTCCCTGGACTATGCAAAGAAGAATGAACCAAAGCACAGACTGGCCAGGGTAAGTTTCTTGTTTGCAGTTTTTATAGTGCTAAGAAGGTTACTGTTTGTTGTAAAAGGCATCTTGCGTATAGTTAGTGTCCAAAACTTAAAACATTGCAGCAAAGTTAAATTATTAATTTAGTTTTTTATTGAGGTACAAAAATGAGATCTATAAATAGAAATCCCTTCTCTATATTCATGAATTTACAGAGTGGAAACAAGCTTTTTGTTGTAATGCAGATGAAGGGGGATGAAATGCTTTATGATAGAGCTGTGGGTTTTAGCAGTACAACATAATGGTTAATGGAAGGGGCACGAGATCGTGGGATGAGCATGTGTAGTATATCTGTTCTTAAATATACTCCACTTCCTCTCTACATTTTCAGCACATAAAGTTGCCTCACTTTTATATTAGGTACGCTATTAGCGGTTGCCTACAGAACTTTTAAATAACTTCTTAGGACTTACATTAGTAATTATACTTTCAGTTATTAAAGCTTTTGAAATTTCTAAATATTTAATATAGAAAGACTATAGATATTGAGTTCACTTTAGTAATTGTAGGCATAATTCTCTTACTACTAGCATGGCTTGTATGAAAAGAAGAAGACTTCGAGAAAACAGCGGAAGGAGCGTAAGAACAGAATGAAAAAAGTCAGAGGCACAGCTAAGGCAAACGTCGGTGCTGGCAAGAAGGTATGATGGAAACCTGCAGGCTAGAGCATAGATGCTGGATTTTAGTTTCTTTGCTAGACAGGTTTCTTCCTCAACAAAATATTTTCTTTAATTTTATTGGATAACAGAAGTTAACTTATGAGATCCTGCATAGTTTTAACTTGGTAGTTAGAGTAAAACCTCATGTTACAAACGGACCAGTCAACCGCACACACTTCATTTTGAACTAGAAGTATGAAATCAGGCAGGAACAGAGACCAAAAAACGCCACACCAAATACTGTGTCAAACATGAAGTACTTAAAAAAAGGAAAGCAGGTTTTTTTTTCTTCTGCATACTAAAGTTTCAAAGCTGTATTAAATCAATGTTCAGTTAGAAACTTTTGAAAGAACAGCCCTAATGTTTTGTTTAGAGTTGTGAACATTTCAGAGTAATGAACAGCCTCCATTCCCTAGATGTTTGTAACTCTGAGTTTCGAATATAGTTTTGCTCTCCTGGTTGCTGCTCAGTAGGTAGCTTAATGTGAAGATTTAAATGATAGCATATTTAATATTTCTTTAAGTCTTGTAAAACTGTACTTTGTTCCCATCAATGTAATGGATACTTCACTTGAATTACTAGATAACTCCGATGATAGACAATAAAACTTAAGTTCTCCCTGGACTTGAGTTTTGTTCATTAGATTCCCCCCATCATGATAGAGAACTCCAGCCAGCCTGGTTGGCTGCTGGTATTGTAGTATGCTCCCTCCCACAAAGGAACTTTAGAGTTAGGAGCCATGTGTTTGAGGCAGTGCCCTCCACCTCTGCAGGCTATGGGGAGATAGGATGTCTATCTGGCACTGTTGTTCTCTTCTGCCTGGTCAGTTACTGATGCTCAACTTCTGGTGGGAGCTGTTTGAATCCCTCAGAAGGGATGGCAAGCCAGCCTTTCATGAAGGTTGGAGGGGGACTTGAGATGTTCTCAAGCAGAATGGAAAAACTGACGTACAGTGTAGAAATGAAAGCTTAAAGACAAATAAGTGGTACTCAAGGGATTTGAGATGAAATATACTAAGCATACTTAAACAGTAAAATTTGATTTTTGCCCTGTTTTGAAGGTAGAGTGAAGGTGGTGGGTAATGGAAAAAGCTCATCTTTCTAGTAAATAGTTATAGTTGCTAAAATGCTATAAATAACCAAATAACCTTTCTTGAATCTTAGTAACCTTTCTTTACTTTAACCTTTTCTTACTTTCTTGGAATTCTTCAACAGAAGTGAAGTGACTAGCAGGTACTGAGTGAGCATGGATGTGGTGGTGGCTGTATGAATTATGCATCACTTACATGTTTGAGATGTGCTTAATAGAAACACCTTGTGTATTTCTTTGCATGCCTGTGCTCTCACTTTGAACCTGAATTCATTTTTGCCCTTCAGTATACAGTATTCTGCTACAGTCCAAATATTGCTACAGAAACAGGGGGTGGCTAACTTAAAACTAGTGCAGAAGTGAAATCTGGTTTTCTGTCACTGCTCATCCAAATACACCCAGTGGATCTTGACAAGCTCTTGTGCATATTGTTATGAAATACCAAGGAATGGGGTGAAGGATGATGCCTCGTCAGTATGCATTGAGGCATGAAGAGAAAAGCATTGGCCCAGTTTTTTTTAAAACTGCATACAACGAACCCTCGCTAGAACGCGCGTTTATATAGCGTAAATTCGCATATAACGCGGTCGTGGCCATGGATCCCAAATTTAATTATTTAATTACAATTCATTTTAACGTGGTATTGCGCATGGATACCAAAACCTGTGCTCTAGCGAGGGTCCGGTGTATTTAAAAAAAAAAAAAAAAATGCAGCTGCATGTATAACTTGTGCTTATCACAAATGCACCATGCTTTTCTGGATTTAAGCCATTCTTTTTGTTTAAACGCTGTAATATGCTGGTTAATAAAGATGCGTAATAAAGATGAAGGCACTTTAACAAGAGCTCTTAGTGGTTTGTAGTTTGAAAGCATGTCTTTAACCAACAGAAGTTGGTTCAATAAGATATTGCCTCACCCACTTTGTGTGCAAACTAAGTCAGTTTCAAGGGCGGAAGGAATTGAATCTGCAAGTTTAATCAGTGTATTCGTTGTATACTCATTGATTAAATTTGCTGACTAAATTCATTCCCTGCAAGCTCTGTGAAATTCTGTACTTTGCCATTTGCCCTCATGATTTTCCTCAAAACCCCCAAATGTCATGATTTACATAGGGCCCTACTTATAATGCATCTCAGTCTAGGTAGGACAAGTAGAGGATAAAATAGTTTAATGCTAATCTTTTGACAGACGTGCTAACTGTCTGAATAGTTCTGTGATGTGGTATATAATCCTTGAAATAAAGTAATTGTTCTCTTGCCTGATTTTATTCTCATTTGAGGTTGACCAGTGTTAAAAATTGGCTTGGGGGCATCATTTAACAGCAGTGATCAACCTATCAGGGTTGGAAGGGACCTCAGGAGGTCCATCTAGTCCAACCCCCTGCTCAAAGCAGGACCAATCCCCAATTTTTGCCCCAGATCCCTAAATGGCCCCCTCAAGGATTGAACTCAACCTTGGGTTTAGCAGGCCAATGCTCAAACCACTGAGCTATACAGGAGGGCCACACAAACCTAAGCACCGCCTTGTGAGGGCCAAACAGGTTATGTACAGTATTTTCTATTTAAAAACCAAGAGATCAGTGCATAAAATCTATATCAGAATGATAGAAAATGGGGGGGGGGAGTAGAGAACACATCACTAAATTAAGAATATATAAACATGATGACACAATGCTAATGAATCTGCCTTTAGTATATTGTGTTGAAGCAGGCCCTGGGCCTTATGGAATTCTCTAGTGGGCTGTAGGTTGGGTACCCCTGACTTAAAGGATCTAGGTCTGACTAATTTAATAGCGTAGTCCACATGGATTATTCTTTCTAATTTATAAAACACGTGGCCAATTTTTATTACTATGGGGTCTCTAAAGGCCATGATCAAGGCCCCACGGTGGTAGGTTATGCATACACTCTACTCCAAATAACATAATGACTTCTCAATTAAGGGATGGGTTTGAAGTGTACTACATTACTTAAAGCTTACATAATTTAAATAGACCGGGGTGGGCAAACTATGGCCTGGGGGCCCCATCTGGCCTTTCAGACGTTTTAAGCCAGCCCTAGAGCTCCCGCTGGGGAGCAGGGTCCAAGACTTGCCCTGCTTCCACTCATGCCATGGCTCTGTATGGCTCCCAGAAGCAGTGGCATGTCCCACCTCCAGCTCCTAGGCATGGGGGAGCCAGGGTGCAGTGCATGCACCCTGGCCAGGAATTGCGGCCAATGGGAGCTGCAGGGGCGGTGCCTGAGGATGGGGCAATGTGCAGAACTGCCTGGCTGCGCCTCTGCGTAGGAGCTGGGGGCAGGGGAAAGGGGGAACGTGCTTCAAGGAGTTACTTGAGGTAAGCACGGCCTGGAGCCTGCACTCCTGACCCTCTGCCCTAGCCCTGATCCCCCTCCTGCCCTCTGAGCCCTTCAGTCTCATTCCAGAGCACCCTCCTGCACCCTCAGCTGGAGCCTTCAAACCCTCCAACCCCCTGTCCAGAGCCCTCTCCCACATCCTGAACTCCCAATTTGTGAGCATTCATGGCCTGCCATACAATTTCCATACCCAGATGTGGCCCTCGGGCCAAAAAGTTTGCCCACCCTGAAATAGACCTAAATCTTTTTTTTTTTTTTTTTTTTTTAAATTAACTCCTAGAAAAACTGAAGTGTTGGTGATATTTCTGTATAACTTCTTTTGAGGAGGCTTATGAATGAAGTAATAACAAGAAATGAAGCACTGGGTAGAGAAGTAGATGTCTGCATCTTCATTTGGCTGCAGAGTTTTTAGGAGGAACAAAAAGCAGAGTGGAGTAGTCACTGTAATTGAAACATTAATGACTATAGGTGCATTGGTAACTAAAGGAAACTCTATTTCTGAGTAAGTCTTGTCACTTGTAATCTTAACTTGCATGGAAATAGAGTTGTTGCTAAATTAGTTCTTTGCCTTTGTATATACTTTACATTTCCATTTTGAAAATGCTTGTCTGAAATGTGTGAAGTATATCTGAAAATGTAAATCATATATACAATGAATTGCTATCATTTGCCCTTGTTGTGAACATAGGGTTCATACCATACTACTTTCTCTCACTTTTGGTTGTTTGAATTGGGGCGTCTGTGGTTTTTTCTGGGGCTGTACCATTATACATCCATTGTAAGGCCTTGTTTACACTGGGAAATAGTCTAGGTTTCAGACTTTGGTGATCGGACACTGGTGTGGCTGCACTAGGAAGAACTGCTGTTTGCACATATGGAGTTTACCACTTGAAAATGGGTTAAATACATCTATTATTGTAAACTTATAGCTGATCCTGTTGGCTCTGGTGCATCTATACTGTGGATGGCCACTGATGGCTGGAGTTTGGGGAAGGCTGTGCCATCTTCACTTGAAGTCTTAAGTCATGTCTATACTTACTGCTATAAGCTTGTACAGCTGTACCAATACAGCTGTGCTACTGTAAGATCAGTTGTGTAGTCGTGTTATGCTGATGGGAGAGAGCTCTCCTGTTGACTTAATAAAACCAGCTCAACAAGTGGTGGTAGCTATGTTGGTGGGAGTGCGTCTCCTACCAACATAGCACTGTGCACACAAGCAATTATGCTGCTAAAAAGTATGTCGCTCAAGAGTGTGAGAACTTTTGCTGACATAAGCGCTAATGTAGACATGGCCTTACTCTTGTTTCTGCATGACTAAGGCAGAAAGCTAAGTAACTGACAATGTAGCATGCTTTCCCTTGATGGGCATTTAACTCCTCACTTTTTGTTGCTTGACAGTTTCACACACAACCTCTGAACATCTAAAATCTTAATAGCAATTTACCTTTCCTTGCATTGTCACGTGACTATTTTTATTGCTCCTTACAGCACATAAATCTACCCCATCTCTGGGTATCAAAATGGTACCCTTATAGTAAAATTGCATTAACCACTCTTCTTGTATCTGATTTGAGTGCTTTTTTACATTGACAGCTTTCATTATGTTTTAAGATATTTGCTTGATTTTCATAACATGTAAATTAGCACTCGCATGAATGGCCTAACTAGCCATCTGTGTGGCAATACTCAGTTGTATAATTGTGAAAATTGGTCCCCTGATGTTTGTAACTAAACTGCAGAAGACTCTTGTAAGAAGCCTTATCAACCTGCCTTATCATACCTTTGACTATTTTTTAAGGAGTTGGCATTCAACCGTGACTCTCCTGTCCCACTCTTTTGCAGCCACTATCCTTCTGCAAAACCCTCCAAATCCATTTCTTTAACAATTTTTAAAGTGTCTTTTTTATGATATTCCCTTTTCTTACATCCTCCACCTTTTATTTCTTTTACTTGTATTCTTATTGTTAGTTGTCCATGATAGAGCTGCTTTTAGGTATGGACAGCACCTAGCATATTGTTTGCTGTTGGAATAAATAAATGTTAAACATTATTTCGGTCGTGGCAATACACAAGTCTTGTAAGTCCTTTATATGTGGCACTCTAGTTGACTGCAGTAGCTCTGAATGTGGAGGGCTTGCAGGATCATGGTTTTAAGCCTGCCGTAACCTTATTTTGCTATACATAATCCTACCAGGTATGTAAATCCTGATGTTTGCTCTTGAATGCAGATGCACTCAAGAAATAAAGCATGTAAAAATGGACACTTTAGTCACCTCCCTTCCCCTTCAATTGTTTGTATTCAAAGTTATATCTGATTGTATCTTTGACAAGTTTGGCTTTGGTTAGCTATATGGGCTCGACATGGCTATGAAGGAGAGTTTAATTCTTCTCTCTGGTTCATACATTGAATTGCCTCATTTCCATTTGCAGAATATCTTGAAGGTACAGGCATGTGTGAGTCAGAACACACTTTTGACTTGCCAGACCACAGTGGAGCCTGCAAAGCTGTCAGTTAAAGCAAGGTTCCTCCCTCCCCCACTTCTATATCTTACGAACAGGGTGAACTTTTTAGGAAACTTAGTGAAAATAAGCATGAAACCCAACAGTGCCAATAGCACTCTTTAGGGGACACTCACCCCAAACAGGTTGGATTTTCTAGGGTAACATGACTGTGTAATAATGACTGTAATTTGTGGGTGGTGGGTTTTTTCTTTCCCCCTTAAGCATTTACTGACTTTCTCTTTTCTTGTTGTTTCAGTGAGCTGTCAAATGGAAATAACAGGTATAACTTCTTAAATGTTTGGCATTCTGCTATGCTGGTGGTTTTGTTTTTCTCTAAGAATTAATCTTAATGAAATGACTTCACAATTTTATCGTGCTGTGGCCTTATGTTCAAAGTCAGGACAAGTAAGTTTTTTAACACAGGTTTTTTAATTTTAAGGGAACACTCCGTTTTTGCATACGGTATCAACTGCCAGTTTTTGTGAGTATATTCCCTGTGGCCTCACCCACACCTCCACTGTGTGGAAGACCCAGATAACAAGGAAATTATGTAACTTACCGTAAACAAAGTGGACTCTAATGCTTAGAGTAACACTGAAAATGTAGATTTCTTTTAATCTCTCATAATAGAAAAATTGTGACTTCTCAAAAATTGTCCTTTATATTTCATTAATAACTAATATAATGGGATGAGTATTTTTACTTCTGCTTAAATGACAAAAATATTTATCAGAATGCATCTCAAATAACAAAGCAGTATGTTTGTTTGTTTGTTTCACTGATAAGTTACGATTATAAAGCGGTCAATTTCCATCTTAATACCAGCAAGAAGTCTTTCAGGTGGATTGATGAGACTTAACTAAAAGGCTATCAAACATACTTTAAGTCCTGCAGTTTGTTCTCATTTCAGTACCAAGGCTGCTTAAATGAATGTGCTTTGTTGTGGTAGTTGGTGCAAAGCAAACCCAACCCTCTGCTATAGCTACTGGAGCAACTTTTTAAAAGCAGCCTGAGCAGTATGTATTTAAAACAAAGCAGAATTTAACTAAAACAAGAAATCTGCTATCTTTGGTCTTTATACTGCTTGAATATTCTGATCTTACTTAGCTGGCTGGCAAAGCAGTTGTTTCTCATTTTATGGCTTAACAATTGTTCATAGCATTTTTAAAGAATAGAGTGTCTGAAGCCCTGATCTTGCAGTGGCCTTTTTCTACACAGGATTAATTTTCACTTTTTTCTAAAGGCCCTTATCCTGCAATGTAAAATAAGCTGACTACATTACATTCCATTGCAAAGATATTACAGGGCTGACTTTTTTTTTTTTCCACCCTCCTTTTACAGAGACTAAATTATCCTGCAAAGGTAACAAGAGGAGGAGATGATGTATCAGAAGCTTGTCAAATAAACTATACAAACTGAAATGCTTTGTTCTCCTCCTCCTCCTCCCCCCCACCCCCCCGTTTAAATGTACAATAAAGATTTTATAAACTGAATTTGAAAGATCCAGAATTGTTCAGATCAGGTGCATTGTTTACACTGCATTAATAACCCTTTTGGTATAAGCATTGTTTCAACATCTCAATATTTTTACTTCAAGACAGTCACATCCAAATATTTTATTGATTCATAAACAGTAGGAACTAGATCAACATGCTTAATGAAGTGGTCTTTTATACTTGAAATGTTTTGAAAGCTGGTCTTTTGACAGCTGTGAAACTTACCAAGCTCTATTTTCAAGTGTTAAGTGGTAAAACTTAATTCCTGGGCTAGAACTTTGCAAGCAAGATTCATCTACTAGCCAGTTGCTGGACTTTATTAATAGGTGTTTAAGTATTTTTTGTTTATACTCAGGTCCGAGTTTAACATGTTTGCATAAATGTATAGATCACTGTATTGACAAATGACCTATTCTTGCCCCTCATGGAAGTCAACCATATTTTTGGACTTCTCTGTGAAGCAGACTAGAAGTGCGAGAGTGTGGGCTATCAATCAGGTCAGATCCAGCTTCCACCAAAACCTTATCCAGACTGTCTTGTAGCTCCTGTATAATACGTAATGGACTTTGAAAATTCAACACTTGAGTATCTATCCCAAGAAACGCACAACAAAGCTGAGGAACAAACATCTTGCTGCAGAGAAGACACTTGGCTGTTTGGAGGGGCTTGAAGAATATTGTGGTAACCCCACTGAGCTCAGACAATATGTACATTGGGAAAAAAAGCATAACATTGGGTTCTGGTGTGTAGGAAGAGGTGGCTGTTAAAGGCTAATTAATCTAGAAAGTAAGCAAACATTTTAGGTTAAACTTTGATGCATCTCTTTTTGGTAATTGCACTTAGGTGGTGACTGGCTCTCCTGTGCCAAGCATGTTTAGGGCTGATCAAAAGTTGGATTAGGGTTCTCCAAGGAAAACATGGATGCTAAAGTTAGTTGGAAGATGGTACTCTTCTCCCCCACCCACCAGTCCACAGTAGAGAACAAGCCCCCTGGTTTGGGGAAATGAGTGAAAGAACACTTGGAACAAAATTTCTTACAACTTGTAGCTTGGAAAAAGGGTCTATTTTCATGCTCTTAAGTCTAACCCATATGTTCCCAACTTATTCTTAAACTTCAATTGCATAGTGAAATCATCCTACGTAGGCAGAGGATGGAGAATGGGAGTAGTCTCTCCAAAGTAGCTGCATGTTAGCAAAATTTCTCTTCTGCTAGCCTGAATTCTGTCTGTAGATACAGTGAGATATATTCATCCAGGTAGCATTCCTCTGAAGGCTTTGGGTGCGCTGTCACTGCCTTCTCATGCTCCAAAGGTAGGTGGATTTTATTGTTGAGTACAGCAAGTTCTGTGCAGTGAAGTTTAGAAGTTTTGGGTTTCCCCAGAAAAATGAAGTAACTTGGTTCCTTAGTCTTGTTTTCAGTATATTTTTGTAATGATGGAAAAATACTCTTCTGATTAAAAATGTGTCTTGACCAGATAATACAGAATACATTTTGGTACACTACCTGGTACCATTTATTTAATCTACAATCCAGGGTACCTCCTCTCTGGCCATACTTAAGAGCTAAATCTATTCATTTCTGAAAACTCGTCATGAAACACTTAAAGCTGCTGCTGGTAGTACCCATCACTTTCTCCACACTGATTGGGATTGCTGTCTCAATGTGGCCATATGTCTTAAACAGGACTTCATGCTTTTCTGCAAGTTCCAGCCCATGCTCTTCATTCAGAGAGACACAAAATGAGCTTTATTTTTTGAAAGGATAGAGATGAAATTTTAAACCCATGTTCCATTCACTACAAGCGTAACTCAAGCCTAATTTTAAATAATTGTCTTTAAGATCTGTTGCCAGTGCTTTCAGATGGAAAAGCTGATGACTTAAGTCCTACTTTACATATTGAAAACACTGCTTGCTTTCTGTTCGGTTAGTGCTGCTAATAGTCTTTAGTGTGATTTATTAAAATATTGTAGCTGGCCTTTTTTTTTTTTTTTTTTTTTTTTTTTTTAAAAAAGGTCCACTATTGCTTAAAACCTTTGAATGTGAGGGTTATGATTCATTTGGTTCTCCTCCCCCTCCCCCAAAAAACTTGTCAGTCTTCAGCAACATTGATAAATATCCCACCTATAATAATCATTTGAAAAACCTCTGTATGCTTGATGCAATCTGCACTGACTGCTGCTGTGTCGATTTTGGAAGAGGGTGAAGAAATGTCCCTAAACTAGTTTATGTATTAACAGGAGATGGGCAGCTTCGATTAGTGGCTATGAGGTGGGTTGGGTTTTTTGGGCACTATTTTGCTGAAGTCACGGGGACCCTTTGTGCCTCAGTTTCCCCAATTGTAAAATAGGGCTTATATGGGCTTTCCTTTATAAAGTACCTTTATAAGTGTCAGTTTTTCACTTGTAGAGTGCAAAGGAGTAGTAGTCCCATTTTAAAAAGCCATACCCACTACTGTGACTACTGGGAAAGTTTAGCTATAAATGCAAATAGAGCTGCTCTCCCTCAGTTTCCAGGGCTGTGATCTAAGATTCTAGGTCCCAATACCTTTAAAGTTTGGATCCAGATTCATTTCTAAGGGCTTGTTTCCAGATGCAATTCAAAATGTTTTCAAGGTAACGATGTCCGAGGCAGCACCGTGATCGCCTGTATTTGTCGGCTGACCTCAAGTTTGGAAGGGTCTGTTGACAATTGTCTGGTTTAAATTTGAAGGTGACAGGAGGTTGACTCTTCTTGTACCTGCATTCTAGCATAACTTGATTAACTCCAGGGGTGGATGCTTGTCACTGGAATAAGGCCCTCATTCTCCTTGCATGGAGTTAATTGTGAATAGCTATTTGGAAATAATGCTTGCCTACAGCAGGAGTTAAGATACTCAGGTACAGGCTTTCAGACCTAATTTGAGTGCTGAGTGTGTGTGTGCAGTAGTTCTCCAAATGGAGATGAAGGCCCTGGCCTTACAGTGTTAAAATCTTGCTGTCTACTACCTACAATATTAGAATTCAAACACAATGAGATACCCCTGGAGTTAGGTGACCAGAGGATAGCAGCATCCTCGTGTTTTGTTCACTTCGGAAGATTTCTCTAAACCATCTTAACTGAACACTGCCTAATACATAAAATTAGCACTGTGTGGTTTCCTGTTAATGACTTCCCCCTCACATGTGCTCAGTTCACATGTAAAGCTTTTTTTTTTAATTAAACTACCAGCTCTGTAAATTAATGTTGGGGTCCTTCTCAGATTTTTAGGCTCAGGTTCCCAGTTGATCTGAGTTCTTAATTTCCCTGGATTTCCGGGGAAGCTGGTGCCTGAACATTTTCGTGGAGCTGGGCCTTATTCTTATCAGCCTCATTGGAAATAAGTAATAATGCTTCTGTAGCATAAACTAGGCCCCTTAGTTGTATTATCATTCTCTTTATTCCTTTTGCTACCATCTGTTTAAAAAACCCTTGCCAGCAGGGATAACAGATACTAAACTATGCTGATGCAATGGAGTCTGCAGCAGATAGAGAGTGAGTGACTCCCTTTATAGGTAAGGTGAGCAGATGTCCTAATTTTATAGGGGCAGTCCTGATTTTTTGGGTCGGTCTTATATAGGCTCCTATTTCTTCCTAGCCAAATTCTGATTTTTCACATTTGCTAACTGGTCACCCTACTTATCAGGACAAGGTGAGTGGAAAGCAGGGAAGCCTTTTTTTTTTTTTTTTTAAATCTGCTTTGGAGTGCACATCAAAATAAGGTGCCATTTTTACTTGTGCCACTCTGGCTTGGTAGGTACACAAAAAAGGGTGGTGGTGGTGGTTGGTGTCTTTTTTTTTTGTTTAAAATGTTTGCTTTAGGCTCATTTATAATATCACACATTAATATAAATGCTGTTTAATAAGAAATGTAATAAAGCCATTAAGATAATATGGAAAAAAATCTATGTAATTGAAGGTAATGGGTGTTACCTTTAATCAGTCTGGATGCCCTTTTTTTTTTTTTCCTATTTCACTGTTTGTGTAAGGCCGAACTACTGAATGATGGATGCATCTCGCCTGTTAAGCTGTATCCCCTTGTATGAGACTTCTTTGTGTGTATTAAGAGTGCCCTGCCTCAAGGCCTTGCAAACTTCTGTGAGAGAACCTCTTAAGAAAAGAGGAATGAGCAGGAGATGAGGGAGAAGAAAGTTTCATGAGTAGCAATGAAGAAAACATGGATTCAGGTGGATGTGGGTGCTATCTCTCTGCAATAAAAGGTGTGGGAATGGTATTGCATACACATTTAATTCCTTTCCTTGCCCTAGTGAATTTTGTAAGATGAAATAACGAGGGACTTTGTTTCCTCCTTATCAGAGAGCAAAGAACTGGAAAGGAGCCTCACCTAAAGCTTGTTCTAGTCATGGAATTACACCCATTAACTTCATTGGGCTTGGATTAGATATTATATTATGTATTGTAAAAGCTGTAAGGCTCCCTTCCTAAGCCTCCTTCCCTGGCCTCTTGTTTAGCACTATGAAGGAAAGAGGAGCCTTCCTATCAAATACATTAGAACCATCACTAGAGGGTAGTGTGAACACAGCAATACGAATACCTGAAAGGTTTCCTTAAAACAAAAACCTAAAAGAAGCTATATCTGCTGAACAGAAGACTGTAAACTCTTCATAAAAGCTTTACCGAAGTAAAGAAGAAAGCAGTAGTTGTGGGTGAGGGGTAATAAATCAGCAATCAGCCTTAACAGTGTTTCAAGAGAAGTATATGAAAAATAAAATGTACTAAGCAATCTAAATATTTAGATACCACTAGAGGATGGATGTAAATCTATATTGCTTATCCTGTTCTGACTCCTCCTCTTTTGTCTCCTTACTTTAGCTGTAAGAAAAAAAAAAAAGCTTTTTGTTAAAGGTGATTGTACAAATATTAACAAAAAAAACCCAACCTTTTGTAGTAGTGTAGCTGTCATTGTGGCAAAAATTCTCCTGTGACTTTTCTAGAAGAACAGAAGTTGCGCAAGGAATACATGTATAGTTCACAGCAGGCTTAAATCCAGAGTTTTAGGATGGCATCTTTCATTGAAAGAGCAGTTTGGTAATTTTTTTGTTTTTAAATTCTAGGATTTTTTTATGAAAAATAAAATTTCAAAGCAGGGCATGAGATGTGTGTGCGTGCCCGCATATATATAACTCTGTATGAACATTGTCTGCCATTTCTTTGGCTACCTATAGCTAGGGCCCTACCACATTCACAGTCCATTTTGGTCAATTTCATGGTCATAGGATTTAAAAAATAATAAATTTCATGATTTCACATATTTAAATCTGAAATTTCACTGTGTTGTAACTGTAGGGGTCCTGACCCAAAAGGAGCTGGGGGGAGGAGCAGTATTGCCACCCTTATTTCTGCGTTGCTCCCTTCTGAGCTGGGCCCTTAGCCAGCAGCTGCCACTCTCTGGCCACCCAGCTCTGAAGGGAGTGCAGAAATAAGGGTCGCAATACTGTGACCCCTCATAACCTTGTGACCCCCCCCACAACACCTTTTTGGGTCTGGACCCCCAATTTGAGAAATGCTGGTCTCCCTCGTGAAATCTGCTCTTTTGTGTACTTTTGCCCTTAACTAGACAGATTTCATGGGGAAAACAAGATTTCATGGTCTATGATGCATTTTTTCACTACCATTAATTTGGTAGGGCCCTATCTATAACCCAGCACCATTCCTCCAGCATACCTTGTGGTATGTATCTGTGATGTGCCAGTGTGACATATTCTGAGCTGTCACTACAGAGATGAGCTGGCCAGTGAATTCATGGGGAAACAGATTTTTTCCATCTAAAGGTTTTGTTTATAATCATTATTTGAAAATTATCCATCCGTTTGGGACACTAAGCATTTCCGATAGGCTCACCTTTAGGGAGAATATAGCAGGTCATTTTGAAGTACCGGTAGTTTGAAATGAACTTGCCATATCAGACTGATGACCTATCAGACTGTTACTTGAGTTTATCTTCAATTCTTTAGGGTCTTTTTTGAGCTGAAAATATGTGATCTGTGGGGATGTTCTCTGCCACCCACGGTGGAATATGGCAGGCAACTGATTTGTTAGCTGAAAACTTTGTTTCTAAATTCTTCAGAAATAAGCAGTGCTCTCCCTTTTTTTAAAATGTGATATTTTATTCTGGCAACATTTTTCCTCCCTGCAACACAATCTGAGCTAGGAGTAGCAGCTGTTCTGTAACTTGAAATTTAATGCACATGCACATGCGCTTCATGCTGTGATGATACTCTAAGGTGACTCCTTTTCTTATGGGAGGTAAAACAATTATTTAGAAGGCATAGATGGAGAGAGGAATCTTTATGCCATCCCTGCTGTGTACTGAAGACACCTTTGTGTGTCTCGAGCTGATCTTAATGTGTCCTGTCTTCTGTAGAAGCCACAGTTTTAGCAATAGCTTCCTGCTTTTGGACTCTCTTTTGCCCTGGCTTCAATATAATCTACCTAGTATTTTTTAAAGATAGGGGATTTCCTTAATAGGCCATCTTCAACCATGAGTATCTTTCTTATGACCATGGAGGCCAAATTAAAACCAATGAGAGATTTATGAGGTAGACACCTCTAAATTAAACTACCAGCTGATCAATAGTCCCAGTTTAGGTTGACTAGTACCATCTTCATTAACACATCACCATCATTTCAGACCCAGGAACAGCAGGAAATATGCTTTGGGGAGCAATCCTGTATGGTTGGGAGAGGGATAAAATGATGTGACATATCCCTTCTATTTCTAATTTGTAGTATTCTATGAATATACATAGGACACACTCAAATCTACTTCAGAGCAAACAATGAGCAGAAAAAAATCAGTCACTTCTCTAAGTAGCCTGATAGGGTAGTGTACAGCATTCTTCTTAATATAACCAGCGGCTTCTAGAAAAAAGGCTGGGATACAGAGCTTTGCACCAGGCTGGCTGATGCTAGGACAGGGTATATCCGAGTACGCAAAAGCTTTTGGGCTTGCGTTAAGGGCTTAACTGTCTTGCATTGGTAACACTTGGTGAGTCCCAGTGTGTGAACTCCAAAGTTGTCTTTTAAAAATAAAGCTTCAAATTCATATTCCCTGTGAATTTTACCCTCATTTGGAATTCACTAAGTTCCCTTTCTATTTTAGCTTTCACTCTCCAGAAGAGCTGTGGCTAATGAAACAGCTGCACAAGTAGCTAAAAGGCATTCTGAGCCCTAAAAGATAATTGTGTTTTTTCCAGGAGTTGGCCATTGGCAACAAATACTATAATAAGAAGAAAGAACCATCTTCCTTTTCAGATATTGCTATTCATACATATAGAAATCATAAACAGGGTCAAGTAGCAAGTTTTGGCAGAAGTACATTTCTCATACCCCGTCTTCTCTCAACAACTGTAGATGTTCTTACAATCGGAGGCAAAATGTACAAATCCATTCCTTGACTGGGCAGAGAAAGGTGTTTTATACTTGTGTTTGTTACGTTAAAATGCTATCTAAGGAGGCTGGCTAGAATTTAAACTGACCCAAGTTTCAAGAACCATGCTTTGTTTCGTTTCATGATGATCTGCTCTGATTGTACTGCCTGTCATAATTTTCTGTCCTTTTTGCTTGCCTGGTTGTTGACGTAGGCATCATGTACATTGGTCTGATAACAGGTTTTTAATCACTTTTCTACAACAGTCCTGACTGTAGGTAGGTAAAAGACTAGCTCGGATACTTTACTGTTCTAACATTTGCTCACTAATTTAAAGGGACGCAGTCAACTTAAAAATCACACTGAAAATTTATTTAATACTGTTACAAATAAAAGAAAAGAAGTATTCATTTTGTGAATTGGACAGCACTTTCTGTCAGTTTCATTGTTTCCCTGGTAGTTTGTGTGGATCTTTCAACAAAAGGGAGAGAAAAGCATTTTAAAAGAGTAGGAAAGTGTCATTATAAAAGAAAACGAAGAAAAAAAAATTGGCCAGTGGCTCAGGCAGATGCAGTAGTTCAAACTACTTCTGTTTTTTTTGTTGGGTTTTTTTGAATTGATTAGGTTTCAAGCTGACCATTTCCCTCTAACTAAATACTAAAGAGATGGTCAGTTTGATTTAGGCTCAATTTCAGTGTCTTGTAAAAGCCAGATTTTAGAAAATCTGAAAGTGTACAGAAATGTTCACATGAATTCTTTGAAAAAGGAAGTTTGGCATTGAACATTCCTCTCTCCTGTTTGTATCCTAAGCCCCTGAAGCAGCATATTAGTGCATAAAAAGTTGGAAAATACACTGACTATAAACAAAAACGAAACTGATTAGTGAAATTCCATTGTTCAACCAGAGAGAAACACAAAAAGTGAACAAACAGCATGTCTAGCTGCCACATTTCACCAACCCCACATTAACTCTATTAAAGATACAGAATAAATACCACTAGGTTTCTTAACTTAAAACAAATGTAAACAAACAACATGTGTTTGATAATGTAAATTCAGTGGCATGTGCTTGTATATAAGAACAGGAGCATGGTCCTGAAGGCACCTGCCTAATCAACACATCGCCCAGTCTCTCTGAGGTCTTTTCTTCAATTAATATGGAGTGCTAGCTGCCTTTAGAGTTATGTGAGCACTGCAGGGAGAGAACAGAGCCCAAAAAATCTCAGATGTAGTGACGTTTCCCCTTCTGACAACTCTCAGAGGGATCTATCTCAGCACCCTCTTTCCTTATCTGTTTGACCTCCTAAGCAACTGTCCTAGGAACTGAAACACAGCAGACTTGATAAAATACTTTCCCCAGAGCTTGCTGAGCAGTGAACATGTCTTGTCATAGATTGTAAATGGTTGTACAACCTCAAGAGCAAGCACTTCCCTTCCTGCTTTTTGGGGAAGATGCTCAAAAGAAACCAGATGGATTTTCCAAAAGCTGGTGCAAGGCAGCTGTTTAACCAGCAGAGGACTGTAGAGCCACATGGAACACGGTTACTGATGCAAAAAAGCTCTAATCACAAAGGACAGTAGAGTGAATAGATTCTATAAACCACAATAAAATCATGAAAAGTGAAAGCTGTCTTCCATGTTTGTTCCTTATTAAAGTATTTAATTTGCCCTAGCCTCCCCTCCCAATTGAAGATTTATGGGAATTTTGTTTACATTTTGAAGAGTGTCGTCAAGAGCACTTCACACGTGAAATATACCCAGCCCTTTGGGGGCTCACCACACCTCATTGATACAGAAATAGTGTTGCAATCCCTAAAGGAAAACATACTTCATTTGTAACAAACATTATGTCTGCAGAAACTAATGACACAACCTCCCATTCAATTGATGTAAAATAAAACAGGCCATATGTTGCTGCTTTTAAAGTTTGGGTGTTTAATTTAAATGTTGTTTAATGAATATTCAAGCCCATTTGCTCAAAACTTGTGCTCAATGTGGCTCCCCCGCAAATCTTACGTAGAGTATTAAGCCATTACAACAGAGTGTTGAAAACTAGGCATCTGTCTTCTAACTGAAATGTGGATATTAAAATGCTACAGCAGATGAGAGGGTAAATAAAGATATACAGTAAGAGGATCATATCTTTTTTGTTTTGTAATTAAGACTGAGAAGGGTTTGACATGCTTGCCACCCTTTAAGAAACAGGAACATTCGCGGTGGTATTACAACAGTTAGGGTTTTGGATACATTATAGTGGTGCATTCACTCCTCTCCCCACTGCTTCATCATCAACACTAGTGAGGCTACCTCTGAGTGGAATAGGAGCCCTGTATTGCACACTGGATGCCTGAGGCTCATGTTAATTTAGCCAGGGCCTGATTCAGGAAAGCACTTAAGCATATGCTTAAATCCATCCCTGTTTAAGAAAGTTTTTTTAACTTTAAGTACATGACTTAAGCATGTGCTTAAGCCGTTTCCTGAACTGGGGTCACCAGTCCAGAAATGAGGCACCCTACACTTTATTTTGAAATAGAATGAAAATGATCTCATTAGAAGACAGCTGGTACATAAAAGCAAATCACAATTTCCCTTCACGTTTTCATAAGGGTTCTTGAGCTTGTTTTTGCTGTACAAGTGCAATAATATTGTCAAAATACAGTGAAGCCACCTTAAGTGAATAACCGATACATCAATAAAATGTTTAAAACATTCCCCAGCACTGTGCCTGTTTATAAAAATCTGAGTGAGAGCTGTGATTACTGTGACAAAGTTCCTGCTCTACCTTGGTGGGTCTTGCACTTATTGGGGGATTTGCTTGCCTTGGAGCTTCACTGTAGCCCTCCGCTTGGCCGTTTTTCTGAACCCCCAGTCCAGGTCAACTCCTGTGTCTGACCAGGAGTTGGGAGAATTTGGGGGGAACCCGGGCCCGCCCTCTACTCCGGGTTCCAGCCCAGGGCCCTGTGGAATGCAGCTGTCTAGAGTGCCTCCTGGAACAGCTGTGCAACAGCTACAACTCCCTGGGCTACTTCCCTATTGCCTCCTCCCAACACCTTCTTTATCCTCACCATAGGACTTTCCTCCTGGTGTCTGATAATATTTGTACACCTCTGTCCTCCAACAGTTCACATTCTCAGTCAGCTCCTAGTGCCTCTTACTCCCAACTCCTCACACGCACACCACAAACTGAAGTTAGCTCCTTTTTAAAACTAAAAGGTTTTAGGTGAGGTTTTTTTGTAGGGGTGGGTGAGATTCTGTGGCCTGCGCTGTGCAGGAGGTCGGACTAGATGATCAGAATGGTCCCTTCTGACCTTAGTATCTATGAATCTATAAAACCCAGGTGCCCTGATTAGCCTGCCTTAATTGATTCTAGCAGCTTCTTGATTGGCTGCAGGTGTTCTAATCAGCCTGTCTGTCTTAATTGTCTCCAGAAGGTTCTGGAACCTTCCCTGTTCCCTTACCCAGGGAAAAGGGACATGCTTAACCTAAGATCAAGCGCTCTCTCTTTGATTGCTCTCCTGTAGCTCTCTGGCCTGGAGACAGAAGGCGGCGGCGGCGGCGGCGGCGGCGGCTGCTGCTGCTAGGCCCTGGGCTCTCGGCTCTCCCTGCTGCTGTTGCTACTACTCCAGCTGCTCCCTTGGCTAGGCCATATATCACCCCCTTCTCTGCTACCTGGTTGTTGGCCAGCTGCTGGATCTCCCCCCACCCCTTGTGTGCTGCTACTGCTCCAACTGCAGCCCGGGGGGGCAACTGGCCTACTTCCCAGAGCAGGTAGGAGTGAGGGACCCCAGCCCCAGCTGTTGCTGCTGTGGACATCCCCCCCCCCCCCCCCCCAGAGGGGTCCTTTCTGCCTGCCTGGACCACCACCTGGAGTTCCTGGAGCTGCTGCTGTGGAGTCTGCTGCCTGGAGCTGCTGAAGCCCTGAGGAGGAGAAGAAGAGGACCATCTACCCATGGGGGAGCACCTAGAGACTGCAGACCACTGTGGAGGGGGCCTTAAGACTGAGTAACTTTCAAACTGTGCTCTTGTGGTGGGGGTTTTGACTGTGTTTCTAGGGACACAGGGGGTGTGGTGTGGAGCTGCCCCCCGATCCATCTGTGTGTCCTCCCCAACCCCCACCACTACCACCACCACCGCTGCCCCCTCCACCACCCCCACTGGCTGTATACCATCTGCCTCAGCTCCTGCCTCTGGACTCAGCTGCTTGCTTGGCTTGCCACGCCCTATTTCCACCCTTTGGCCCAGAAGCAGCAACCAGCCTAAACAGACTTTGTGCACGTGCATGTGGGCACACATACCTCCCCCCCCCCCCGCCGGACTGCCTACGTCACAGCTTTGCCCTTGCAACCTGCCCCATTTGCCCTTTGCAGCTTTTGTCCCCCCTTATGCCCCAGCCCCACCTTACTAGCTTCAGTTTGTTTGCCTGCCCTGCCCATTTCCTTCTGCAGCCTTTGTTTGCCCTGCCCTAGGCTCTGAAGCTAGCCCCTTGGTTTCCCTGCCCTAATTCCAGCCCGCTTAGCCCCTTGCTCCGTGTGCCCGTGCCCCCTCCCATGTGCTTGTGCCACTCCCCATTTTAGTTTCAACCCTCTTCCCTGCACCTCCAATGTTGTTTTATCCCCCCCCTCCCCTAGTGCAGCTAGAGGAGCTGGAATTCCACCCTGTGTCGGCGACTGACCCCCTAACCCCTGATTGCCCCCACATCCACCCCACCCCTTTTGGCGCCCTCCTCCCCTGCCTGCAGCCTAGTGGGGAGGAGTGGTCGACCTCCTTCCCCTTTCCCCTCCTTCTTCTGGTATCTCTCCTTCCCTCCCTGCTCATGATGGTGGGGGACGAGATGGGTGGAGCCCCTCTAGCAGTCTCAGCTACCCCTCCCCTGCTTGCTCCTCCATCACCCCCCCAAACCTCTACCTCCGCTGCCAAACCATCTGCTACCACCTCCGCTGGGGCGCCAGCAGCGACGGGCACCAGGGTGACCTCCACTGCTGCCACGTCCTTCCCCCCCTTCAGAATCGGGGGGAGCCCCCCCAGCCGGCGGGAGGGGCCAGGGTAAGAAGAAGGGGAAGGGCCCCACTAAAAAGACCAGGCCCTCCATGGCAGGAGCTGCCCCCAATGCCACGGCCCCACCCCCAGCTGGGGTGTCCCTTCCTGTTGTTCCCTCCTCCAGCTCTGCAGGTGTCCCTCCCCTGGCCTCCAGGGCATACGCCCAGGTGGCAGCAGCCCCCCTGCCTGCCGCTACGTCATCTCTCCCATCCACCGCCTCTGCTACCATCTATAGTGGCCGGGGCCCCTTTCCCACCATGACCAGGAAGCACTGCGTCCGTTGCCTCCTGGTGCCTGCCTCGCCCCACATGGAGACGTACGTGAGGGTGGTGGAGCCCACGGCCATTGTGGCGGCCTCCAAAATGTACAGCAAGGTTGTCTTCTTCTTAGCATCGGAGGCCGCCGCCCAGGAGGCAGTGGAGAAGGGCCTGGCAGTAGGGGGCATGTTTGTCCCCTTAGAGCCGCTAGAGGACGTGGGCGTCCGCCTGGTGCTGACCTCCGTCCCTCCCTTTCTTCCCAATGCCTCCCTGTTACCCGCCCTCTCTACCCTGGGGAAACCCATCTCTGTCATCAGCCCTCTCCCGTTGGGCTGCAAAGACCCCGCCCTCCGTCACGTCCTCTCGTTCCGCTGGCAAATGCAGCTTCAACTGCCGCCGCCGGCATGTGACTGAGAGGCGCTGGAGGGGTCCTTCCTAGTCCCCTACCAGGGGGCCCATTACCGGGTGCATTACTCCACGGGGAGGCCCAGTGCTACCTCTGCCGGGCAATGGGGCATGTCTGGAGGGACTGTCCCTTGACCTGGCGAGGAGGGGCATCCGGGACCCCCGAGCCCTGGCAGGGCACTGGCTCTGTCATTGCCGGCACCCCTGGCTGCCCGGTCCCTGAAACCGCCCCTCCTCCTTCCCAGTCCACCATTGCTCCCACTCGGGCCCAAGGGGCACCTCCCCAACTATGCCCAGAAGAGCGGGAGAACCCCGCCCCCACTGCTTGCAATCTGGCAGGGCCTGTGAAGAAAGGTGCAGCAGGGACACCGCCGGGTATGGGAGAAGGCCCGCCCCAAGGGGAATCTTCCCTCCCTTGTGCTGCTCCACCGTTACCCCCTCGAGTCCCTGAGCCATCACTTCTACCCCCTGACACGACTCCTGCTAGCCAGCCCCTGGATGATGTCATGGAGGGCTGGGCCCTAGTCCAGGGGAAGCGGGGCAAGCGGAAGGCTCGAGCTCCGCTCCTGCCATCTGACGCGGAGGCCCCCCGGAAGACCAGGAAGGGGGGCACCGATGCCGAGCCTTCCGCTCTACCCACGGGTGTGTTCCATCCACCAGAGCCGGCTGGGGAAAACGTGGCAGCACTGGGAAGGCAGTATCTCCCCTCCACGGGAATCCCTCCACTCTGAGGCCCCTGAGGGAGCCCCCCTGCCCTGGCACCATCTGAAACCTCAGTGTGCCCCAAGGCGACTGTCACTTCAGGTGCCAGCGGGGAGAATCCAGGGGTGGCAGAATGATTTCCCGTCCATATATGAGGAGATTGAGGCCCTGGGTCTGACCCCAGTCACCCAGGGGGAGGACGACCCTATGCCAGCAGGCCTCGATCTAGGTGACTTCACTCCAGCCCCCCTTTCCTCATGCTCCCTCCCCCTAACCGTTGCTTCCACTCCCACCTCCTAGGAGCCCCTGGACTCCTCCATCCACCCGGCTGCAGATGGCACCCACCCCAAGCCTGATGAGGCGATGGCCAGTGCCACGCGGCCGGGACCCGAGCCACCAAGGGCACCCCTTTTTGGTGAGAAGCATTCAACTTCCTTCCCGGGAGGGGGCCCTACAGAAGAAAGTCCACCTCCTGATGCCGTGGCTGCCAAATCCACCATAGAGCCTGCGCCTGGCATCACTGAGAGCTCTCTCCCCACCCAGAATCTCTCCTTAACCCTGCCCCGTCCCTATCCCGCCCACCTCCCGAAATGTTATTGCCGCCCCTGGGGCTATGTCCTTCCCTTTTCCAATAGGTGACCCCCAGGGAGTGGTCTTTGTGTTTACCCATCCCGACCCACTAGGGGCTGCTATCCTCCCTCCGCTGCCCCCTATCGCCCCAGGGTTCGAGGCTGGTCTAGTGGCGCCAACCCATCAAGAGCCCCGTTGGGGGTCCGCACCCTGTCTGCCTTTCTCTGTGGGCCATGGGGCTCTACCAAGGGCCCCGTCGGGGAGTAACCATGAAACCGTAACCCCACCCCCCCATGCGCTGTGAGAGGAGATGCGGGAGTTTTTAGAAGACGTCCATGGCTCCCACAACAAAGTACAGCTTGCTCTCCAGCGATGGGGGGACTTTCATCAAATCCTCTGGGCCGCAAGGGCCCTCATGGGGGAGGGTAAAAGGACCGGGAAGCAGGGCGCCGCGGCCTATCAGTGGGTCCGCCTCTTCCGTGACTCCTTACTCACCTACGGTGTACGTCACGGACTACTGCGCAGCCCGTCGGGAGCCGCGAGCGTCCTTGATGGTGAGAATTCCCCCAGCCCTCCTCATGGCACCTCTTACCATCGCAACATTGAACACCTACAGCTGTAGGATGGGTCTCCACAGGTCCCAGGTGCTCCCCTTCCTTCGGGAGGGAGGTACTCTGTGGTTTTTCTGCAGGAGACCCATATGGATCCGACCGCCGAAGACAGCTGGCGGCTGGATTGGGGGGACAGGGTCTACTTTAGCCATCTCACAGTTCGTAGGGCTGGAGTGGCGACCCTGTTCTCCCCTGACGTATGGCCTGAGCTGCTGGGGGTCGCCGAGGCTGTGCCGGGCCGCCTGCTGCACCTTGGCCCGCATGTAGGGGCTCGTAGTCAACCTCGTTAACATCTATGCCCCGGCAGTGAGCCTAGAGCGACTGCAATTCTATCACCAGGCATCCGCCTTCCTTGGCACCTTGGATCCTCATGAGTGCCTGGTCCTGGGAGGGGACTTTAACATCACCCTCGAGGAGCGGGACCGCTCGGGGACCGAGCAGAGCACGGCTGCTGCTGCCGTCCTCCAGGAGATAGTCGAACACCACTCCCTGGTGGATGTCTGGCGCAACCACCACCCAGATGACACTTCCACGTTCATCTTTGTCCAGGTGGAGGCCCTTCGGTTGAGCCACTCCCGGTTGGACCGCATTTATTTATCACGCTTCCATCTTTCATGAGCCCACTCCTCCAGCATCCAGCCGACCCCATTTTCTGACCATCATTTAACCACCGTGACAGCCTCCCTCTGAGCAGAGAGACCGGGGCCGGACTATTGGCATTTCAACAACAACTTGCTGGAGAATGTGGGCTTCGTGGCGTCCTTCCAGGAGTTCTGGCTGGTCTGGTGAGGGCAGCTGTGTGCCTTTCCCTTGGTGCAGTGGTGGTGGGATCTAGGGAAGTTGCGTGCCCGGCTCTTCTGCTGTGACTACACCCGGGGCGCCAGCCGACGGAGGGATGTGGCAATAGAGCAGTTGGAACGGGAGGTCTTAGAGCTGGAGAGGCATCTGGCCACCAGCCCCGAGGATCTGCCCCTTTGTGGAGCATGCTGGGAGAAGTGGGAGGAGCTCCGGGCCCTCTAGGACCATCGGGCCTAGATCGGGCCTTTGTTCAATCCCGCATCAGTCTCCTTTGGGAGATGGATCGTGGCTCCCGCTTCTTCTACGCCCTGGAGAAAAAGAGGGGGGCCAAGAAACAGGTCACCTGCCTTCTGGCAGAAGACAGCACCCCCCTCACAGATCCGGTGGAGATGTGCAGGAGGGCGAGGGCCTTCTACACAAGCCTTTTCTCCCCGGATCCGACCAATCCTAACGCTTGCAGAGTGCTCTGGGAAGAGCTCCCTATGGTCAGCGCAAGCAACCGAGACCGGCTAGAGCTGCCTCTCACTCTGGCTGAGTTCTCGGAAGCCTTCCGTCGCATGCCTACCAATAAATCTCCGGGCATGGACGGGCTGACCGTGGAGTTCTACCGCATGTTCTGGGACGTCCTCTATCCAGACCTAGTCACCGTCTGGGCTGAGTCTTTGCAGAGCGGGGTTCTCCCTCTTTCGTGCAGGTGAGCCGTGTTCACCTTATTGCCGAAGAAGGGGGACCTCCGCTATTTACGAAATTGGCGTTCCGTCTCGCTCCTCAGCACGGACTACAAAGTCGTGGCAAAAGCAATCTTGCAGCAGCTAGGGTTTGTGCTGGTGGATGTGGTCCACCCAGACCAGACCTATACCGTCCCGGGCCGCAGCATCTTCGACAACCTATATCCAGTCTGGGACCTTTTTGGAACTCGGGTGTAGGGATGTCCTGTCCTTAGATCAGGAGAAGGCATTCGACATGGTGGATCACGGGTATCTCCTGAGCACTCTGCAAGCGTTTGGCTTCGGACCCCAGTTTGTGGGTTTTCTCCGGGTACTGTACACCTCCGCAGAGCGTCTGGTCAGGCTCAACTGGACCCTGACCAAACTGGTCAGCTTCGGGCAAGGATTACGGCAGTGGTGCCTCCTCTCGGGCCAGCTGTACGCTCTGGCGATCGAGCCCTTCCTCTGTCTCCTCCGAAGGAGGTTGACGGGGTTGGTGCTGCGGGAGCCGGAGCTGTGGCTGGTCCTGTTGGCGTATGCTGATGACATGCTCCTCGTGGTCCAGGACCCAGGCAACTTGGCGTGGGTGGAGGCTTGCCAGGCCATCTATTCGGCAGCCTCCTCTGCACGGGTCAACTGGATCAAGAGCTCTGGCCTGGTGGTCGGGGACAGCTGGCAGGCGAGCTCCCTCCCACCTGCGCTTCAGGCCATCCGGTGCAGCGTGGGTCTGCTGCTCTATCTGGGCGTTTACCTTTCTGCCATGCATCCCTCTCTGCTGGGGAACTGGCAAAATTTAGAGGGCGGGGTGATAGAGCAGCTCCAGAAATGAACAGGACTACTCCGGTGCCTCTCCCTTCGAGGGAGAGCGTTAGTGCTTAATCAACTAGTCCTGTCCATGCTCTGGTACCGGTTCAACACCCTGGTCCCAGCCCCGGGTTTCCTGGCCAACCTCTGGACATCGATTCTGGAGTTCTTTTGGTCAGGACTGCACTGGGTCCCTGCAGGGGTTCTCCATCTACCCCTGAAGGAGGGAGGGCAGGGCCTGAAGCGTCTGCACACTCAGATCCATGTCTTCCTCCTCCAGGCCCTGCAGAGGCTCCTTTATGGTGCTGGTAGTCTGGCATGGAGCATACTGGCGCACGCCTTCCTGCGCCGCTTGCTAGGGCTCAAGTCCGAGCTGCAGCCGGTTTGTTTCCAGACCGCACAAAGGAAACATCTATACCCGCTGGTGCTCCACACCCTTCATGCCCTCACCCTCGTGTTCTGCCCCAATACAAAATGGCGGGACCTCCCGCCACCTTTGGCGGGTGAGGAGCCCTGGTGGGCCAGCCTTTATTCCATCTTGGTCCCAAGGCCCACCGGAGATATCAGTTGGCGGCTCCTTTTTTACGGAGCCGTAAGCACAGGCGTATTCTTGGCACGGTTCACCTTTATCCCAGACACCTGCTCCTTTGGTGGTGTGAGGAAAACCCTGGCACGCATCTGGAGCATGCCAGGCTGCAGCCCCTATTCTGGCTCCTCACCAATATTTTATTTTTTTTTGGTTGCACTTTTCCCCTCACCTTCTTATTTATGCACTCCGTATCCGTGGCCCCACAAGGTCATGGGATCTCCTTGTCAACCTCCTCCTGGCCCTAGCTAAAATGGCCATCTATAAAACCAGAGTGAGGAGGTTGGCTGATGGAGTCTCCTGTGACTGTGGGGGCTATTTCCGATCCTTGGTTCGTTCACGTATCTGGGCAGAGTTCCTCTGGGCGGCGTCCACTGACTCCCTTGATGCCTTTGAGGAGTAGTGGGCGCTGTCCAGGGTTCTCTGCTCAGTGTCCCCATCACGTTTCCTTTGTTTGACCCTTTGACCACACTCCTGTCCCCGTTATTTCATTAGTTGTCCCCTGGATTTATTTGGTGTCCAGGTCCTGTGGATCCCCCTCTTAGGCTGGGGGGAGGGGATCCTTTAGCAGTGGACGGGCTTTACCCACCCACTTCCCAGATCCCAATAGGATTACTCTCCTATAGCCCGACCCTGTCACACTACTAAATGAGAAAAACTAACAACCCCCAAACAACTTCTGAAAAATCCTTTGTTATTCATTAAAACTTTTCAGTGCCTCACTAACTCTGACAGTACAATCTGACAGTCCAGTTAGCCAGGTTGTTATGCACCCATCAATGCTAAAACGGAATAAGAAATTACCTGTCCTACCACAGAGGTGTCACCTGAGCATAGTTAACACCTCAGCAGGTGGTATGGCCAAGTCTGTTGGGCATATAAATGTACTGTTTGTCAGTTGACTGCACCATTTCTCTAGCTCAGTAGGAGTATTCAAAAATGAATAAAAAATTAATACCATCATCTCTAGATATTGAACTTCCCGAATGAACCAATTTTGAACTTCTCCCAAACTTTTAGAAGGAGAAAGTGAGGCTGTAAGTTATGGAAAATTAATTTCCCCTAGATTTATGTTACAGTAGTGCTTAGTGACTCCAAGCATGATGGGGGCTCATTACTCTAGGTACTGTACAAACATAAAGTAGGAGACAGTGCTGATTCAGTTCTGGGTTGACCATTGTCCTTGATGACTTCTAAGCTCGATGGTATCACACACACAAGCAAACAAGTGAGTTATTGTTTCCTAAGTATGCTATAGTGTTATTAAGGAGACTTAATAGAGCTAATGAATTACTTTGTTTTAAAAATGTAGTTCTACACTAAAGCTACTTTTTAATTCAGAGATCTGCTCTTTGGGTGTATTCATAGTTCTGTCTGCTTACTGTAATAAAAAGAACCAGCTCTTCAAAGATATTTAGGTACCTAAATCCCATTGAAATCAATGACAGTTAGGCACTTAAATATCTTTTGATGATCTAGGCCAAAGTTCTTACTGCTCTTAACTCCTGGTAGCACTGCAGAGCCAACACAGTCAATGAAAGAAAGTGAGCTATCCCTTCTTGTTCACCACCAACAGAACTCTTTACTCAGTTGAAATCAGTGATGGCTGTGCAAGCCCGTTGAAGGTATGGGACTGCACAGGTTTGACTGAGGGCAAAACTGAGGAATGGGATGCTTTTTGCTGAGAAGCTGCACTTCAAGTGTGTTTATGGCATTTGTATGGGCTTTGCAACAGTGGAACCTGCAATTCTCCTTTTGTCCACGTAATTGATAGAGTGGACAACTTTAAGGAAACTTCCTCAAATTGTTCAGTTATTGTGGCTTAGCTCTGACATTGAATGACCGCCCTGGCAGGCTCTCAGTCCTTTGCCTCTCCACTGAAACTCCAACGCAGTGTCAATTACTGCTAGCAGTGAAGGTGTCTTTGTGATGTGGACACTTTTCTACTAGGAACTAGATGGAGACAATAAGCAGTCATTGGATGGTAACAAGCTAGTTTTGTATCTGTGTCTAATTCCCATTTTTGTCAAAGGGAGTGCCAGAAACCCACACTTTTTGGCATTATTCCTTTGGCTTGGATTAAGGTTTACTAGAGTTCTAAAGTA
Source organism: Dermochelys coriacea (assembly GCF_009764565.3). NCBI lineage: Eukaryota > Metazoa > Chordata > Testudines > Dermochelyidae > Dermochelys > Dermochelys coriacea. The sequence continues at coordinate 65,651,153 of NC_050074.1, forward strand.
TAACAAACGTGTTCTTTGGCTGGGTAGTTCCACTACCTTTTCATTTAAACATTTTCCACTGTCTGGTGAGGCATACTTGGCATACCATGTTTGCAAAGTTACACAGAGGAGAATGAGCGGACACGTTTTAGGAGAATGGGAGGAACGTCACGGCTGAATAATTTAAATGAAGCTTATGGAGGAACTTGTGTGGGTTATGTATGACCCCATTATAGCATTGACTATTGCATTCAGCTGGTGTTTCATCTCAGTCACCAGAATGAAAAAAAAAAACACTTCATATTTATATTCTTAGGGACGGTCCTATTGGGTAGACTCGACCAATAAATGGCTATAAATCCTATATATATCAGGGAGGGATTTGGAGATTTCACCAGTGGCAGTGTTCAGGTTGGCATATGTGGCTAAAATTGGAATTTTTCATGGCGCGTTGGTGTTTGCTTATGCACTGCAGGATTAGCCTTGCTGGAAAGGAAGAAGTCTGGCTTCATAAAAAACCATGCTGATCTTCTCAACTAGGTTGGGAAGGCATCAGGTGCCAGTTGATTAAGTTAAATGGATGTGGGAAAAGTTTGCTGAGGTCATATTTCCATGCAAAACTTCATTTTCAGAAAAGGCCTTTTCTCTTCACAAAGGTTTCTACTGAAAAATTTTGACTAGCTGTACTCATGAATCATCCCCTAGTAGTGGCAATAAAACTTTGCACTACACCACTGTTATTACCTCAACTCTGGCTGATATCCTATAGCCGAAAGAGCTTGTGTCAGGGGAACTCAAAGTGGCAGTTATGGCTATTAACTTTTGATTTTCCCCCTCTTTGATTTACTTCTCAGGTAGAGATGGTGCTTTCTTTTGTGCTAGTAGTCCATGGCAGGTGGCTGGTGAAGTGAGATTTCACTGAAATACTTTTTATGCAATAAAAAGAAAATATAAAGACAAATGGCTAGGCCTGCAATATACCAGAAAGAAAATGCTTCAAAACATTGTACTATAGACAGGACAATACTGAGCCTAAAGATAGACTCACCCAGAAAGACCAGCACCAGCAAATTCAATGTATGGATCCACCTTCCAAAACTGTATTTATTTAATTTATAATTTAGAGTAAATGTGACTTAGAATCACTAGCATATGGATTTTTAAGTCTCTCTTTCCTTGGATCTATGTATGAAGGGCTTCATCCAAAGCCCACTGAGATCACTGACAGTCCTTCCAATGACTTCAGTAAGCCTTGGGTCAGCCTTAAACTCCTGAAATCATCCTTACTTGGACAAAATTCATATTGTGTTGGGACTTCAGAATTTTGGCCACATTTCTATTCAGTTTCCCTCTCTCTGTTCCTCCCCCTAAATGCACACTCCCCCTTCATTCTCCTCCACACCCAGCTGGTATCAGATCTAAATTGCAAAGGCTAAACTAATTTCTAAATGTGAGGAAAAGACCCATTTAAAAGGATTGCTTTCTTTCTCTCCTGTGCTTCTAAACACAGATATCCTTTCTTCCTTTCCTTTCTCATTTCCAAATATAACAAACAAACTGACCCTAAGGAAAAAACAAACACTTCCTCTAGTAAGCAAACAATCTGAATACATGATATCAGTGCTCAGAGAGTGTTTCAGAACCAATTTAAAATCCAGTCTTCTGCACTGGATGTCATCTCTTCCTAGTCCTCTATCCAGCCTCTTCCAGGTTAGTTATATTAACCTAGATGCCAAAATATGCTCTACACCCTCTTTCCAATAGCATGTATGTTAAAACATTGAAAGCTTCCTTCATCTTCCTTAACACTATATAGGAAAGATAAAAGGGGCTTGGAGAACAATTGCATTGTACCAGCTCTCAGGATGGGGATGGTGTGGATGACAACCTGTTGAAACACTGAACTTCTGTTATTGTATGGATAAAAGAGAAAATGCAGATGGGGACTAAAGCAAACCCAATGCTTTGAGGTGAGCTTGGGGGATTTTCCAGCAGCAGAGTAATGAAGATCATTCAGGCCACTAGTGATTATCTGTGACTTCTACAGTATTCTGCTACTGTGGGGATCCAGCAATGCCTCTATACCATTTTCACTTCTTCCTAAAGATACTGCAGGAAAATAATTCCAGGCAGATTCTGCAAGTCCCAGTAGCAAGGCTTGCTTTATGACAGCCTTGGAAAAGGCTTTTAAACCCTAGAAAAGTTAATTCAGCCCTTTCATCTCCATTCCGGCCTTGTGTGCATGAAAAAAGATGCACTGAGTTAACTAAAAAGGGGTTGGGTTAGAACCAAATTTAGTTGTAAAGGTGCAGCTTCCCCATGCAGACATTCTTATTTTGGTTTAAGATAACCTTATATCAATTTAAGTGGTTAAATCAGTGCAACCCTCTCGTGGAGAGAAGATCTCCGATCATGGTACCTAACCTACCTTATGTGATTTACCATTGAAGGAAGTTACCAGCAAAATTCCCATTGACTACAGTGGGAGAAAGATTGCCACAATTTCTAAAAAATAAATATATATATCTCCATACTTCATAGCACATAAGGGGCCAATGGCATTTAATACCCAAGCCCCTTCTAAAAGGCAGCCTACAACTATTGTATGTACCAAGAAAGTCCCAGCCGGCAATTCCCAGAGCACATAAAGGTGGGGGTTGCAAGTTTTTTATCCCAGCCGTGCCATCTATTGTGCAGCTCAATGCATATATATTTATTCAATAGGGCAAACAGTGGATAGAATCAACATGAAGAGGAAGCCTGATTCTTTCCCTCTTCCAGGTAGGACATTAAAAAGAAATTGCATATGACAAACTGAGAGCAATCAGAGCAGTCTTTCTTGATTTATTGCTTCGTTCATTAATCCATACATAAAATGCAAGTTAGGATAAGGCTCAAATCATCACTCTGACATGGTCTCACATATTTGATAAACAATTTCATTGGAAGAGGCTTGAAGGGCATGAATTGTACCAAAATCTACTTTTCAAAACATTTTTACACTTTCATATCAAATTAGAGGCTACCCCTTAGATAAGAGTAAGCAATGGGGTTCCTATCACTTGGGTGCATGGCTCCTCGTTCACAAGAATGGAAGAGTGCACATTATCAGCACCACAGGAAAGGTTTTCTCGGGGTTTTCTTTCCCCAGGCTTTCTAAGTGTTACTGAGTGGTTTGAAGATTCTGAAAAAATTATTTTCTTCTGTATTTATTTACTGCAATGCTTTTTTTCCTCTGGAGTCCCAATTTGGATATTTTGGGCAGAACATGAATTCTTATTGAGAAGGTGGGAAAGTTAAGCAGGGTAACTTTATTACAGGCAGTACAAGGTAACACACAGGGATGGAACTCAGTGGAAATTATGTGCCCCAGAGACCACTTCCCTTGGACTACAGAGGATTAGAGGGCTGGCAGAAGGAGCTCCAGATCCCTGACCACAGTGCTAGGAGAAGCAGTCTCACCAATTCTGGAGCTCTTTCCTATCTCTTATAACTGGCTTTCATTGTCCCCGTGTAAGGCTTTTTTCTCCCTATCCACTCTATTTCCACTTCTTTTCCTTTCCCTTCCCCACCTCCATGCAAGACTCTCCTTCTACCATCTCCTTCCTTTCCCTTCTGCCCCAGTATGAGACTTTCTCTAGGTTCCACCACTGGACCTTAGGAGGTCCTCAGGAGGAGGTACTGGCATTACCATGGAATTTATGGGAGCAATAGCAAAGTGAGGCATTTGTTTCTACTCCAACAACCAAAGAGATGCCATTGTCAAATGAATGGATCCAGTCAACTTAATTATAGTTGTCTCCCACTTTCCAGTCTTTACCAAGCAAGGTAAAAAAAAAGGGGGGGGGGGTTTAAAATGTGATTTCCACATTTTAAAAAGTGTCTGATGTTACAAACAACTTACATCATTTTGATGGAGATTCCCTTTCCTCCTTCACATTGACAAACCTGCCTACCTCCTGGCAATTAGTTTATGCTAACACCTTGTCTTAACAAACAAAATTAGCAGAGCTGACAGACATCAGCAAGTGGTGCAGCTGGGCTGGTGCTGCCCAACATTTGACTCCAAGTGCCACTAATTATACCGAGCATGGATCCCTGCAAGGACATGAGTTGCAGTCATTTGCACACTTTTTATAACCTATACTCTGTTATTGCAAAGCAGTTAAATTCTTTCCTGAGTGCCGCTTAGCATAGCAAAGTAAGAAAAAGGGGTTCTGAAGAGACAATTATATCTCCCCAATAAGACTGTGGGCTTGTCTATGATAGCCCAAGCAATAGAGCAGCCTAGGGAGCAAACTCTGTGTGATACTAGTTCATCTGCAGACATCCACAGGTCATTTTGCAAGTATGTTTAAGACTTTTGAGATTCATCTCTGCAAAGAAAAAAGGCTAGAAACTTTTTTTAAATGAAAGCTTAGGTCTCCAGCAGACATTTGCTGCCATATTTTAAGCTCAGAGCCACTGAGCTATTCTGATATAACTATTTAATGTTTTAGCTTCTTAAAAAAAAAAAGTTGACTCAAATAATCTTGGAGCCTCTGTCTGAGTCTAGTAAGCACAGTTTTCTCTCTCTCCTTCCTTGGTTTATTCTTGCTTGCTAAAAAGTGACAGGTAAGTTAGGGGAATTCACTAGAATTCTAAGCTGGTCTTCTGTCTTTTTAAAGATATGACAATTCAAGAATGCTTTGTCTAATTCATTTGACTTAGAGGACAAAAATTCCATTGGGCCCCAGACATACCAGTCTAATTCAGGGACTGGTATGCCTTCATTTGTGGATTCTGAGTGTTGAAAGTCAGTTAAAACCTCAACCCTGAAGCAGCAACTACCATGTAACGAACATGGTATACTACAGATCTTAATCATGCATTTAAATGCTCTGTAGCTATATAGACTATTACTTCCATGCAAAGGAAACCTTTCTACCATCCTTGAGCAATATCCTTTAGCTTTATTCAGCCTGAAAATATTTATCTGAAAGTCAATACAGCTCTTTTGTTTGCACACAGCTTTAATTTTTCATATTTTAATGTTAGCACAGCATTAGCTTAATTAATCTAATGAATACATCCTTTAGATATTAACTAGCTAATTAACTTATGGGTCTAATATGTTAGGTCAAACCACCCCACATCACAAGCCAAAACTGTTCGAGGGAGGTGATTTTTTTTTTTTGATCCTTTGACCTATTGTTCTCTGGAGGAAAAAAAAAAGACAAACTAATTGTTGTGGGTCTTCTCATCAAAGCCTCTCTAAGCAGTGGAGTTTCCTAAACAGGACGCCACCCTTGCACCAACAGCCTCTTAGGCAAAAAATCTCTTTCCCAGTATAATTTGCCTAGCTCCATCCTGTAGAAAAGATGGGATGCTACTCAAGAATGGCAATTCCCACAAGGGGTGGTGATCAGTTTAATGAAATACTATGATGGGGCTTAAACCTTACCACCGGCAAGACCAGGGGAAAGAACCCTAATTAGTCATGTGCTACACCTGGGGAAGTGAGTAACCAAAGGTGGTGGAGAGAGGCCTTCTAAATAGACTGAGGGACCCCTGGTGTGCGGGAAGATTGTAGGGCAGAGACAGTCTTGACAGGTAGGGTTTAACCAGACAAGTAACAGCAAAGAAAGAATGCTATAGGAGCAGGTAGGGGAAAACCTTGAGGTAGAGCTAATAAGGGAACTATAGTGTGGCCTGAAAGGGGGAATAGTTATTAGTTTGAAGATATTTGGATTTTGGTTTGGTCTGGTTTGCCCTATCCTGGAAGGGGTTTAGATGTTTGTGACCTGACCAGAGAGCCAAGCTATAGAAGACAGAGACTCAGAAAGACCTTTTGTTAGTTCTGAGGGAGAAATTAATAGGGAGGTGCCACAGCTGATGCCTTCAGATGGGAGAGGGTACACTACAGATGAGGACCTCCACTTACAGACAACCAGGGGGTAACAAAGGGAAATTAAGAGGCAGCCCAACAGGAAATACACAAAGGGTTATGTTCTTTGTTCTAATTAGTCACTGGCAGAACTATTTACTTTAGATCTCAAAACAAAGTGACTGAATAATGAAGGAAAAAGCATATGTGAATGCTATCACTGTAGAATGAAGCAACATGGGTGTCTAGTTAGGCACATGAAGAAATACTGGTTATCTCTCTAATGTTGTTAGTGCTTGCTCCTTCCCTTCAGATCTCAGTTCTTCTTCTCCCAGGCCTCAAAGAATATTAATACTATTCTGAAGTATTTACACTGCCTTTCCAACTTGAAGCCCTTCATAAACTTAAATTACTTGGTGCTCCCAAAAGCCTGGGGGTAAGTAAGCAAGTATTGCTAGCTCTGTTTTCAACCATAGGGGAAATTTGGCTCCAGGTCAGTTCTCAAATTCTACTTACTTCATACCTTTATTAATAATAATTGACAGTGCCTTAGGAGGCATTACTTTCTCAGGGGCTAGCCCAAGTGTGTGGAATGCAGTTTCCCCTGGGGAAGAAAGGGCCATCACAAATCTTTGTCTCCTGCTTTAAGTTCAAAGGACATTTATTTGATATTCCCTTCTCTAACAAACATATAGCACTGAGTGTGGAAATCCAAAACAAGATGCTCCTCTTCATACATGGCTTCCCCCGGAGGAGAGGGTAAAAAAAAAACATCTGACAGATGTTAGTCACATCACTTAATGTATTACTGGAAGATGCTCTGATATTATGGTGATGAGCCCAGTATAAGAACCTATGTAGAATAGAATTAGTGGCCAAAATATAGTAAGCAATTTCTAAACGCAGGAAGATGTAACCGCTGTCCTGAAAAGCTTCTATGACATGGCAGCAATTGAAAATGGAAAACCTCATTGATACATACCTTTAAATAATTTAACCTGTATGTTTCCAAAACAGCTTACTCTGTGTTCAAACACAAAAGCTAGGGTGCAGTGGAAGATTCTTGCTGGTAGAGTCTAGTCCCTACTGAGTCATGGTCTAGTTTGGTCTGTATTGGTGAGGCTTCCCATCTTAACCCAGCTGGGGTTAGTTTATACTAATGAAGCTATTGGTCTCAAATTTATTGGGCAGCACAATAGTAGTATATCATCATGTTATACCTTCACCCTGCAATAGATCCTCAACACAATGTGGACATTTTCTGTGGCCACTTGTATGTGTGCCTTGCTTCACCACTGTTACAGAGTGCAGGGAACCAACATTTTGATGCCTATTAGTTCCCCTAGAGAAAGCTGACTGGGGTAATTAGAGATAATTTAGATAACCAGGCTGGTAGTCTGGGTGGGATAAAGAGCCAATTAGCCCATCAGACCAGAAGGATAAAGAGGCACAGGAAGGAAGTGTAGGAGAGGAAGAGGAACGGTGCTAGTCAAGTCTACTTTCCTTAGGAAAGGGAGACTACTGCTCTCCCTACCCCTCCTGTCCTGAGGAGACTGAAAAAAGCAGAGAGGCTATTATAAATAGACCTTTGCATGGGGACTGTAGTGGTATTGGTGGAGGGAACTCAGATAAATGATATTATGAATGCCCAACCTGTGCAGTTTCTTTGGGCCAAGAAGATGGGAGCAAAGGATCATGCCCTGATTCAACCACTGTGAGAAGTATATTGTTCTAAGAGAAAAAACATAAATCCGGAGAGGAAGTAGTGATGGGTGAGCCTCAATAGGTTCACATCAGGCCGGATGAGCAACCAGGAGCATGAGCACTTAACTGAAATGTGGGTGAATAATTTGAGAGAGTGAATTTGGGCTGGAAATCTTGTGAGAATGGACTTCCTTTAGTACTCTTGACTCAAGTAAGGACAAAAATACTAGGAAAATGTCCTTCGTAAGGGTACTGGAGCTTTGGCACTTCTGCTTTCATCCCATGACTGGAAATGTGTAGGATGAAGAGAAGGAAAATTTTACAACAATTTTATATCAATAAAATCCCATTGAAATCTGGACAATTGAGAATAATTGATAAGTTGTTTCTGGTATCACTTATGCCCTTAAATCCCATTGCCTGTTTTTGTGGTTTATATTTTTAAAAAATAGTTTCCTTTCCCCTATTTGTAGGTCAGAGGTCTAGGTAAACAGAGGCAATCATGAAATTGACTGTGTGCAAAGTGTGCTGCCAACTGTATAAGGGAACATACTGGGGAAAAAAATCGGAGCAATGTGTTCCTCCTCCTCAATTCACTTTGTTGTTTTCCTTTTATATGTTACCCAGAGCAGTGTTGGTGAAACATCTTAGAAGTGTTTTTTTTTAATTGATGTCCCTTTAAACATGCTTTTTTTTTTAAGATGCAAAATATTCAGTTGAGATTTGGCTCAAATTTAAAAGTATAGTTCCATCCTAAAAAGTGCATCCTATGGCTCTGTATTCTGAATACTGATTTGCATATTCAAATCTGCAGTGTGCAAATAAATATTTTCCTACCAACCACTCCATTTCATAATCTGCAATAATAAAGATTCTGAAGGCCACATTTTGCCTTCGTTTGGTGCAACCCCATTGCCTACAGATTGTATCCTCTGTGCAACTCACTTATGTCACTGAGGGCATAAATGAAATATGGGGCTCCACAGCTCAGGGCATAATTTGGCCTCCATAGCCTCTGTTACTGGTGGTGGTGGATGGAAAATCTCAGCTTCACTCTAAGTCCAGTGTGGTTTGTGTGGCAGATTAGAAATTATGGGGCAGTATCAGTATATGTTGAGCCAGGGAGGTTTTTAAGGGACTAGATAGTATTTTCATGTTTAGTCCAAATCTCCTCTCATTCTGACAATAAATTCAATTGATTTTACATGGCCTCCAATATTTTAATGTGCCCCAGATTTGTGCGTGGAAAATGTATAACTACGTTGTCGGAGCTGTTAATGGCTGTTGGGGTTTTAGGTACCCAGGGAAGCATGAGGAAGAGGAGTTTCGGTTCTTGGCTTTCAGAAAGCTGTTGACCCTTTGGGCAATAGGTAGGGGATGTATTTTCTCTTTCATGTTGCTTGCATCAGGGAGTCTTTAAATTGTTTCCTGGTGAAATTTACACTCATTTCCCTGCAAGCAGCTGACTCACTGCCTACCCCAGTGACTGCCAGCATATATAACAATGATGGAGAACAGGCAGGGGATGCTTCTGGTAAAATCACCAGCAATGGAATGATTAACAATGTTGACATCAAAATATTCATTGCTAGGCATCAGGGTTAACAGACAATTATGGGAAAGAGTAGCAGTTCAAGCCTCTCTGAGAGCTCTGCTTCAGGCTGTTTATGTACCAGTTCAGGGAGACAACCCTGCCTTGATTCATCTTTAGAAGGTTAGAGTGACAATTGGATTATTCTGCAGAATTCTGTAGCAGAGGGTGGATTCTGTACCAAAGGCCAGAGGATCAAAGGTATTAAGGCACCTAAAGATCAGATAGGTGCCTGGTGGGATTTTCAAACATGCTTAAACATGTTAGGTATCTACATGCTTTTGAAAATCCCAGTAGGTGGCACATATCTGCATCGTTTGGAACCTAAATACCCTTGAAAATCTGATCCCCTGTTCTGTGGATGTGGAAATGTTAAATCCACGGGAACCTTGGCATTAGTGAAACCTAATTCTTGTCTGAATTGCATAAAGAAGCTGATCTGAGAGGGGCCTTTGTCAATGTAAATTAAATCCCATTCTTGTTGCTCAAGAAAGAGGTGCATGCTGTACCTACCGGCATTGCAAATACCAGAAGGCCATTCTGATCAATACTTTGGGAGATTAGGTGCACTGAGAGTCCTAAAAGCACAGTCCAATCTGTACAATTATTGGAGTTGCCTTTTTGCAATATGGAAATGTATGTTTCAAATATAGGCATTCATCTGCTTCATTGTTTCCTCTCCCCTACTGAGCTGTGTGTAAAATGATTGTGCAATGCTGAAATAAGTTTGAATCCCACTTGGCAAATATTAATATGTGTTCATAAATCGGTCCCAACACTTCCTGTTATCTTATCTTGGTGCTTCAAGTGTTGTTAGAGTAATTTCTGATCTCTTTCACTGCATCAATATACATTCACATAAATTCGGGTGGCAGTTTAGAGCCAATTAAAATTTATAAGCCACAAGTAGTGAGTGAAATTCTAAGGATTAATTTACTCACTGGAGTATTAATCTGTGTAATGTAGTAGGTTATCCTTCAGTAAACTTGGCTATATGGGGATAGGGAGATGCATTTCCTTGCATGTTTTACTGTAAATGGAGTAATGAGTCCCACTGGGCCATCGAACTTGAACGGCTGCAGCCAGCACAGCCTTGGTTTGAACTCTGGGAAAAAGAACCCAATCAGCAATTTGAACTCCAGTTGTGTTTATCTAGCAGAATCCATTTCGCCTTCCCTGCTGCAAGTGTGAGATCAGGGAAGGGGAAAAGGTTTAAAAACTACTCTGATTATCAAAAGGTGGAACTCTTCTCTTCCCCTATTTGTCACTTGCCATGGGGGAGAATAAACATTGGCAAAAGGAACTTGGTAAATCAGGATTTACTAGTTAGAACCCTTCATGATTGCAATACTTAACGGATCAGCACTAATGAATCAATCCAGGTACTTAGATGGCCCTCATAAGTGTAGTGTTTGAATGACCTCACAGTCATTAATGGATGTTTATCCTCACAATGTTCCAGTGAGGTGGGGGAAGTATTATTCTCACTTCACCAAGAGGGAACAGAGAGGTTAAGACCCAGATTTAGGCATTGCTGTGCTCAGTAGTGCAACACTTAAATGACCAGAAGTAATGGGCATAATCTGGAGCAAGGGAGGTCTCCGTTAGATGTTAGAAATTTTTCTAACTCTAAGGCTAATTTAAGCTCTGGAATAGGCTTCCAAGGCAGGTTGTAGGTTCCCCATCATGGAGGGCTTTAAGAACCATTTGGACAAACACCTGTCAGGGATGGTCTAGATTTACTTGGTCCTGCCTCAACACAGGGGGCTGGATTTGCTGACCTCTCAGTCCCTAACAGCCCTACATTTCTATGATTTAGGAGCCTAGGTCTCATTTTCCAAATGGATTTAAGCATTTAGCAGCCCACATCTCGCTGACCTGTAAAAATCAGGAGTTAAGTGACTTGCCCAAGGTCACAGACAAAGCCCATGACTAACCTGAAAACAGAACCCACCTCTCCCAGACCTCAGGCCAGTGCCCCATCCATGAGATTGTCCTTCCTGTATAAAAGTTCTGTCCTGCCTCAGGATTAGTAGCCATGGACCACCCCTGCAAGCACACATTTGCCTGAGTAGTTCGGTTGAATCCACTCCTGGGAGTAAGATGAAAGGAATAATCCGAGAGAGCATTAGAAAAATACTTTTTGTTTTAGGAAGAGTGTTGGGGAAACCCACTAAAGAAAAAGCCAATAAAAAATCTCCTGCAGAAATCCACAGCTCTGAGATTTTAGGATGAGAGAGTTGCAATACAAATTCTCGTTAAAAAGAGAGGCATTAAACCTATTATTCAGCACTGGCTATTTGTTTTCATTGAGAGCACTGTGGTCATGGGTTGGGAAGCTAGCGTCTGTATTATCACCTCACATTATTGCATTTATCTATCATAGTTTCCCGCCATGGGAGGTGGTACTGGAAGGGCAGAACCTGCTGAGTTGCCTTTATTATTTGGATGACATAAGCATTATCCCTTCTGTGCTTTGCAGGGCTCCTTCTTTTGGTTTTATTTCCAGTGGACCATTCCCCCCTACGCTCCCCCTGTCCCCCAATACAAAGGAGGTAGTTACCAGGCAACCAGCTGCACAAAATACTTAGTGGTCTCCATGCTTCATGTTAGATTAAACAACTATTTAGGAAATGCAAAGGAAATCTTTCTAGGAAAGCTGGAGCTAAGGAGGAGGACCAGCAATTGAATATCTTTTATGGGGGTGCAAACTCCACCACTCATTTGTAGATACCGATGTGAAAAATATTTAGCCCATTAGCACACATGAAGTTTACTAAGTTATAAAATAATCTGGTGTCTCCTGTTTCATAGAAATAACCACCTGGCTCTAATCATTCGCGCTGTTCCTGAGCAGCACAGCTTTAGACATGCGGACCCAGATGTAGGCTGGTATGTGTCTTACAGTTGTAGCTGGAGGTGCCAACCATGCTTGGGATGCCATTGGGTTAGGTACTGTACAGACATGTAATGAACCTGTGCCTACCCAAAGAAGCTTGTAATCAAAATGCACAAGGTAGAACTATGTGATTTGGAGACAAATGTTGAGAGGGGAAACAGAGGCACAGTGTGGTGACGTAACTTGCCCTGGACACAGCAGGTGAATGGTAGAGCTGGGAATAGAATCCAGTCTCTCTCTTCTCCCAGTTTAGTGCTTTATCTAGTAGACTATGCTTCCTCCCCGAACTCACCTTTGTACCTTCTGAAGTCTGGATCCTGCCTAGGGACTATCTGGCTCCTGGCAAAATTTAGATGAGCTTTTCGGGTTGGGGGGCCTTGAGTGGTCACATCTGGGCTGCTCTGTGGGAGAGAATAACTCCTTCTACTCACTCTCATTCCCAGCTACATCCTATGCCTGGTGCTGGAACCAGACCCAGAATCAGGGCCAGAAGTCAGTTTGCAAAGCTTCCACTGACTAGAATGATAGCAGGATTGGGCACCATGAGTGCAACATGCTAATGTCTATACCATGGGCCTAATTCTGTCTGCACATACCTTGGTTTGATACAGGTGTAACTCCATTGACTGACTTACTCCTGTTTTATCCTGGGGTAAATGAAAGCAGAATCAGACCTCTTACATATAGGTTGTAAGCTTGAACGGCTTCATACAAATGAATTGTTCAGAGGAAGGGAGTGCATTTTCATTATACCAGGTTATACTTAAAATGAACTGAGAGTGGGATTAGCCCAGCCACAACCTTAACCCTAGCTCAGGGAGCCCTATTGGCACCAATCCTAATCCGAACCCAGGGAGAAAGAAGTTTACTAATCCCAGCCCTACCAGCCCTAACCCTACCTGTTTATCCCTAGCCCAGGGAGCCCTTCTGGGCCCAACCCTAACCTTAGCTCAGGGAACCCTACCCTTTGCAACACTAACCCTAACCTTAAAAGGCTCTAGCAGCCCCAACTTCAACTGTAGCCTGGGCAGCATGAAGCTTGGAGCATTTCTGAACTCAGCCCTAACCCTGAACTTAGCCCTGACCCAGGGAGCCCCCTGAACCCAGCCCTAAATTTCTCCCCCAAAATTGCAGCTTTGGGGTGACCAAAACTATTCACGAATTCAGGTCAAATTTGGTGAATAGTTTTGGCCAAATAAAAAATGAGGAAGAAAGCTTTGAAAAAGCCCCAGCAGTTTGTTTTGACATTTTAAAAATGAACCATTAACTCTGAATAAAATATTTTTAGTTTTTTTGTGTTGGTGAGAAAAAACTGGGAAAAAAAATTCGTTTCAGTTTGAATGGAGCCACTGAACTGGAAAATCTATTATCCTCAGTATCTCTCTATGTAAGTGTTCATATAATTAACGGGTTCTGAGTGCTTGACTTTGCAACCTTAATGTTCTTTTAACATATATTTATATTTGTGCAATAACTTATACAATAGAACGGAAAGGGAGATTCTGCTTTTCAAAGAATGGTTATTTGCCACTTTCCTGTCAGAGTTTCCTACAGCTGACATTTTGATTATGGTATCAAAGAGGAAGAAATGTAGGTAAAATTTCTAAGAGCTCCCCAGTTGTATTTTGAAAAGCACCAAAATCCCTAAATTTCAATGACCTTTCAATAGGACTTGGTGTCAGGTTGCTGGAAAAGGTAGGCAGGACTAGTGGCAGGAATGACCGCCAGGGTTTAGAATCAGTATCAGAGTCAATAGTGAGGTTGAGGATCAAGCCAAAGGGCAGTGCTGGAGACAGGTCAGGGCTCAGGTCAAGGGTCCATACCAGGTGTCACAGCCCAAGTGGGTGTTGTGGAGTTTGAGCAGTAGTCAAGGTCCAAGCCGAGGTCAATACCGGGAGTTCAGGAACAGAGAATGCATAGTGGTCAGGACAGCTAGCTAGTGAACCATATTATTTCCTGGCCATTTCCTGCAATGCCCCTTGGGTTTATATAGGGCAGGGAGCTAATCAGGCATCATGAGGTTGCTGTCTGTTGAACCCCTTGAGGTGGGACTTCCTGTGGTCAGTGTCCACTGCGGGTAATGGGTAGGGGAGCACTGGTTGGTTGGCAGTGTGTCTGTGCTCACTGCCTGGCAATTCTGCAGTCCTGGTTGGGCTCCTAAAGGGAAGATTGTCAAAAGGAGATCAGCACGTTGGGTAACAGCTCTTCTGAAAATCTGATCTGAAGTACTGCAGTGGGAACTGCAGGATGCTGAGCACTTTTGAAAGTCTGGCCCTTCATTAGGGGTATAAATGTGGGAGGAGCTCTTTTGAAAACCTGTCCAGGGGTGATTTAGGTATTTTTTGAAAACACTACTCCCAGGATCTGGTGAGAGGAGCAGAAATCACCTCTCAGATTTATACCTTTTGACACAATGGGTAACTTTCCTCTTTAAAATTAGCAGTTCTCTGTGGGGTCAGATCCATTCTGTCTAGCAAATGAAAACCTATCTTAGATGGGTTTTAACACTACCTATGCTTGCAACATCTGGAACTCGTTCACATAGGGGACTCCAAGTTTTTTCCTCCTCTATTATTTCTAAATTTCTTACACTATTTCTGTATTTATTTATTTTTATTGCTGGGATATTTCAAGGCTTGCACACATGCCACAGACAGACTTTCCTGTGCAAAACAATTCTCAAATATTGCGTTTATAGTGCCTATTATTTTCTTGGTGTTTTCAACTTCTTGTTTATTTTTAAGCCTTGTCACAGATAATATTAGTACTAATCATTTATAAAAAGTTGCAAAAGTAGCTGGTGCTTTATAAAACATACAACAAGGTACTCTCATAAAGTTGGGAGTATGCACAGAACTGCTTGATTTTTTTTTAAGTTTAAAATCTGCTTTGCCCTATTTCAAGATTGCAGATGGTTTTCGGCAAATAGATGTTTCATTGGTGCAGTTTTTTTTCCTGCCTAATTTTTCTTGTGGCTGGTTTGGGATCTTTCTTCCCCAAAGGTCATCATCTCATGATAGTCATGATTTGTTCTAACACTATTGTATCTCAGTCATTTCTTTGATTTCATTCCTTTGTGGCTCAACCTTGAAATAATTTTTGAGGACTTTTTTGAACTTAATATAAAATAAAGAGACCCTCACCTGTTGGAAATCGAACTTTGGAGTCATTTTAGGGGTAGGAATTCTGGATTTTAGGTTATATTTTTACTGTTGCAATCAATGTCAGTTTGTAGTTGGACAAATCCATGTTTACCTCCATGCCCTGAACTGAATTTTCCCACTCCTTGAAGTATTCAGGATTCATTTAGTATAAATGTACCTGTCAAATAAACATCTGATTAAAACCCGCCTGCACCTTAAAATTTAGATCTGGATCCAAAACTTCCAAAGTTCAGGTCATTTGGGTTTTGGTTTGTCTCAAATTCAATAAGTGCTTGAAGTTTGGAGCCATTTTTGACATTCCTGGAAGTTTCAGGAGCGTGGCTGGAGTCAGAGATTTGATTCAAATTCATCCCTGTTAATTTCCTATTCAGTGTTGCAAATGGTGCCACTCGCATGAATAAAGTTACTCGAATGTGGACATGTTTGTAACACTGTGCCTAATGTGGGTAAAATAGATACGAGTTTTGTAAAGCATTTCGGACTTGATCCAAAGTCCACTATAGTCCAAGGAATGACTTCAACTAACTTCAGTGGTCTTTGGATCAGACCTTTACCAAGTCTCACCTCTTTGGAGTGAAGGGAGGAAGATTGATTATTGCTTTCTGTCAACTGATATTTACTACTTATTGATTTTGCCATTGATTCCTCATTATGAAGAAGGGGAATGGCAAGTTAACAGGTGGATGAGACATTTCATTCAAGTCCGTTTGAATTGTGAGGTTATTGTAATTCATTTAGTGTCATGCTGCAGTTTTGGGGCGATTAGTGGTAAAATTATGCATTGAGTTATTTTCTTCTTTGTTTTGTAAGTGACCTGAATGTCAATTATAATTTTTGTCTTATTTCCTGGAATGTCTTTGAAATATTTATTCTTATTAGTGTATTCACTTTTTAAAATCACCATATGACACGCTCTCTTCCATCCTAATGCTACAGACCTTTGGCCATCCCTCTGCTGCTGTATCATTTAACATAGCACAAAGTGGCCTGTTGTTTGACAGAGATGGCAGCTGAGTTTATTGATCTTTGGCTGCACCTTTATTGAATTCCTTCAATGTCTCAGGATTTTCCTCAGCTCTTTGCTTTGCTCCTTTCCTCCACCCAGTGTAAACAACAGCTGTAAAACTATTCTCTGCTGATTAAAACGAAGAATGAGCAAACTGACATTGCTCTTAGCAAACATTACCCTAGCCATCGGGGCTGTGGGGAGGAAATGGAATAATCAGTTTTAATCTCTGCTAACAATACAAATGAGACATGCAAATTGGGTGGCTTCAATCATCAAATGCCTCTGATTTACCAACTCTCACCTCTTCGAAAAAGAAGGGTTGAAGACTGATCACTGCTGTCTATCCACTGATGTCGCCTTCTAATTTATTTTGCCCATGACATTTATCCCACATGAGCTTTATCACATGTAACAGACGCAAGTCTGTCACTTGCATGTCAAAGAACTGGCTTATGCAGTGTAGTTGTAGCTGTGTTGGTCCCAGGATATTAGTGAGACAAGGTAGCTGATCAGGGATTATTACTGGGCTACGGAATAGGCTCCCAACAGGAAAGGCAGAAGGACCAGTGCTTTGAGTCCTCTAGAAATGGACCGTACAAATCACTGGCCCATTCATAAGAGGGAACACTTCCGCACTAAAAGTAGGGACCAGATGACCTGCTCCATTTCTATTATTCTGTTATCATGCTAGAACTGCTTCTGTCCTGGGCTAGATCGTCAGCTGTTAAATATCAGCATAGTTCCATTGAGTCAAGAATGCTATGTGAGTTTACACCAGATGAAGATTTGCCCTCCTAACTGTATATTTGTTCCTGTTTATGTAGGTGACACATTATTAAAACCACTGCTGCTGGGTCAGCTTTAGAACTGCTTAGCAAATTAAATGCTAAAGTTTTGTTGACGATTCCCTCCCCCGCCCACATTTTTGATGAACTCTAGTCACTGGTCTCAGTTTTGACCTAGGCACTAGTGAAAACAAATGCAAACAAAAGGGAAAGAGCTATTTCCCACAGCTTGATGATGGTGCAGATGGATTATTGGGGGAGGTGCAAAGAACGGAAGCAGCAGGAAGTGTTTCTAAAGGTACAGTTTTGCGGGTGGGGGAGAGGGAGAATATGGAACAGATAGGAAAGAAGGAGAAAGTGATGAAGTAAAGGTGGCTAATATTATGAGCCATTTAGCCATGTCTCAGAACATGGACTTGTTTTCTTCTTTAAAAAATATTTTTGGGTGAATTATTGTTCATGAAAGTTAGGGACTAATAGGACAGGAGTAAGCTAGACCTAGAGCAGGCAACTTTCCTCACACATCTCTACCAGAGTTCTTCTCTGTTAATCTAATCCTTGAGCATCTCACGGGGGCAGCCTGGATCTCATTGATGACATAACCCCCTTCCCCCTTTTGTGCCTCCCTCTGGGCAGTAGGTTTAGTTAGCTGATTAGTAGCTGTATGGTAAAATTTTCAAGCCTGGTAATAATGCTTGGAATTCTTCTCCTCCTCCCTCCCCCCAATTTTATTTACTTTTAAAGAAGTTTGGTAGCTACAGGTGGCAGGTTGTGTCTCAGCTTCTAGAGGGCATCACCACAAACTCACTACTCTCTCCCTCCATAGCCTTCTTAGACAATCTTTGTCCTGAGTGTCTGAGATTCAAATCCAGTGCTCAGACACATTTCTAGCAGCCCTCTCCCATTATATTGCAGTATGCACCAGTGATGTAGGTGAAATGTGCCCTACGGCACTTGTAAACTACCCTTTTCTTTGTGTGATTTTCAAACATGCATAAAGGGAGCATCACACTTTTTTTCATTATACACAGGGCAAGGATATGCCACATCTAACACTCATGGCTTCATGCAAAGAATGGATGTTTACATCCCAAATGCAGTAATAACCTCTTACATTTGTTGTGAATACATGGCCCTAGTTTGCTTCTTTGTTGGAGTCAAGTCTACATGTGCTGAATGAATGAATGAATGTACTGCAGTGAGATCACCTCCAGAGTCCTAATAAAACCTTTCCTGTACTCATTGATGAGCACAACATGACCTATTCTGCTACAAGCCCTTAGATTCAGCCCTTTCCTTAATGATTCCAATATCTTATAGTAGTTGCCAGTTGGGTGCATCTACTGGTCTTTTTATTCCCATTTTGCATATACACCGTGCTTTGTTGCTATTGATAAGTGAGGGGAAAAATGGTAGGGCTTTGTTAGAACTGGCACTTCTTAGTCTTTTGCAGGGGCTTGGGTGTAGGGTTATTATAAGATGATTTGTGTTTTCTAGGTAAAATGTTGTGAAATTGGTCTACTATCAGGTTATAATAAAAATAAGGTCTGGTTCCATTGTCCTTCTATGTGGCCGCAGACCCAAGTCCACTAATTAAGAAGGCCAAGTCATCCAATTTGTGTGTGTGTGTGTGTGTGTGTGTGTGTGTGTGTGAGAGAGAGAGAGAGAGAGAGAGAGAGCGCGCACTTGCACATATATATTAGAGCGAGGTAGGCAGGAATTTGTTACTGGGAAGAATGCTCTGGGGAAAGACAGAGAAAGGATTTCAGTTTGTGGGGTTGCAGTTCCTAGCGCCTTTCACCTGCACTAAATCTACTTGAGCAGTAGCAGTGTCTGTGGTTTCTATATTTGAATGATTATTTATCACGAGAAAAGGAAGTTTCTGAATTTAAGCCATCACCACTTTAGCGACTTTTAGTCCTAAGTGCAGATTGGAGCCTATGGCTATCTTGACAACCCTCACTTTGAATATGCGCAAGCTATTCCAGAAGGGACGGGGAGAGAAGATGCAGCATCCAGGCATGATCCTCACCCTTGTGCTCCTGGCACAGAATGGCCAGAGGAGTTCAGTGCCAACAGCGTCAGTGTGGTGGGGACACTTTGGTTCGTGGTGTGGTCCCTAAATGCCAAGCCATGTGCCTGGAAGTAGAGAATCCCATTTGCCTTTCATGAGGCCCAAACCGCTTTTTCAACCTTGGAGGAGGCAGGAATTAACCCCAGCACTCCGAGAACCTGCCAGATGCCACTCGCTTTACCTGGGCAGGGGCAAACCTCAATTAATGCAAGACACCATCTGGGGACCCTACAGAGGTCACACGTTCACCCACCAAAATATTACAGTATGCTGGGTCCCCAGTGCTTAGTATAACTCTGTATATGTGGACCCTCAGTTGGGTAAGACCAGCCCCTGTCACCTAGGTTATGTCTACAAAGCTCACAGAAGGGAGTCTCCAAGCCCTGGTTGACAGAATGGAAGCCCATCCTCCTCCTTTGGCTTTAGGCCCAAAGCTCCAGCCAGAGCTAGAACCCAAAGTGCTGTCTAGACATCTATTTTTAGAACACTAGTGTAAGCCCAGCTAACCCAAGTCTGTCGACTCAGGCTGGAGGCTTGTTTTCATGGGCTGTGCAGACATACACCAAGTCCCCAGACTGGGTACCCCCAACCCTGTGCAGTGGTTGGTGAGGCTTTGGTGCAATGCAAGCTTGGAATGGTGAATTCCAGTCTCTGCTGTGTTGCCTCATGTCTGTCAATGTGCTAGTCAGGACTCCTCTGCAGGGCCTAGGCTGGAACAGGCCCAAACACAGCCTGTGTAGTGGTATTCCCTGCCTCCTATGGGAGGCAGGCTGGCTGCAGTCCTCCAGCCAAGCAGGGCTCTAGGGCCAGCTCCCCTTTCTTCCTGCCCCCAGCCAAGGAGTGCGAACCATCACATCCTGTGATTTATACTGGTGTAACAGAGCAGAATCTGTCCCATTTCACTTGCTCCAGGCACTGTTCTTCTGAGAATGAGTTGCTCTGCTACTCCTTTTTTCTCACATCACCTGATGTGGTACAGAGGCTTAAAGCCACACTCTTTTTCTGCCAAAGTAGCTGTACGCTCATGTGTACAGTAGCATAACTACTTCATACTGTCCTGTTCAAGGAAACCCAAATTCCATCAACTCAGTAGTTTTACCCTGGGCATGCTACAGTTTGTGAGCTGACAACAGTGGGCAACCAGCAATCTATTAGAGAAAAGAATCCATATGGTTTTACCCTTGATATATTAATTCTGCCAAATCCCAGCATCATATTGATCTGTCTGCTTAATTATCTTTTGTAAACAGCATGCAC
The DNA here is from genome assembly GCF_009764565.3 of Dermochelys coriacea. Classification (NCBI taxonomy): domain Eukaryota; kingdom Metazoa; phylum Chordata; order Testudines; family Dermochelyidae; genus Dermochelys; species Dermochelys coriacea. The sequence continues at coordinate 65,671,481 of NC_050074.1, forward strand.
AATAGAGAATTCCAAGTCATAGACTATAGAAGGGGTTATGCATGGAAACACATATGAATGTGCTGAAGCCTAGAGCTTAAGTTCGTTTAGGGAAACAAGGGTTGGCCAGTCTTAATCTATATGTATAAAAGACACTTCCTGTAGTCCTAATTCTCAGATTTATTATTGTTTTGGCATTATTAGTTAAGAGAGAGTAATTCATTTTTTGGAACAATCAGAGAGAATGCAGTTTAAATGTTAATAATTTTTTAACTTCACGTTATGTGATCAGTTAACATTAATATTTAATTTAATGCAGTCAAAAGATTAATGCCTGTGTTTATTTCTAAAAAAGGCAAAGATGCTGCAGGGTAACATCCAGCTCTGTTGTACTTTAGAAAACAGAGCTGAGGAAAATATATTCATGCTGCAATCATACAAATATCCCTTTCTCCCCACCTCCCACTGCCATCTCTCCCATTCTTTATTCCTAAAAATAAGCCATAGGGTTCTAATGGGGACACTGATTAAATATTCTGCACTGTAATTTATGCAAAAGCAAATCCCAACAGGAATCAGGGACTCTGAAAATCTGTTGTGAAATAATTATCCTGAATGACATTGTAGAAATGGTCCACGAGGATGATGTCAATAATACATTACACAAAATCTGTTTGAAATAAACCTTGAAAATTACATGATATTCACGGGAACCTGAAAGAATTATCAGTAAACAAATTTAATCAGCTTGATGTTATGCATACCACTCAACCTTTAATTATCTGATCATCTAGGTTTTAGAAGGCTATGGGGAATTGAATGACAACACCAAGATAGAGCTGTAGAAGCTTGTGTGGTGGTTGCTGGATGACCTGATTCTCTTAATCTTTGCTCATATCTCTCATTTGCATTCAGTTCTTTATGCCTTTTTTGTCTTCAGTGACACCCACTGATGGGGGCCTGGCTGGTTTATTGCTGCAGTCATTCCCTTAACAAGAAGGCACTTGTTAACAAAAGTATGAACTTGCTCAACAATGCAGTCATTCTAATTCTTACCATATAATGTGAGGTAGCCAAGCCCAGGTCAAGACATTTCTCATTGTGATATCCAAGGTGTACAGTGGAAACAGAAACCTCATCACAAAATCAAGTGTGGTAGAAAAGCAGTATTAAATCATTTCTAGCTTTGTTGACTCATCTTTCCCGAGACAGCGGAGAGTTGTGGCGCATGCCAACTGAACTCTCAATCTATATTCAGGATTATCACTCTGTCTGGCACTCTGCTGCCTAGAATGTCAGTAGAGTCAATGTTGAAGTGATGGAAAGAGCAAACAATTTGGTTGAGAGCTCTCTTTTGTTCAGAATATCACCAGGTTAAATCATTGCTGTGATCGCAGTCTGTTATCATCCAGTTGTTAAGTTCTCGGCCATTTGACTCTTACAAATTACCCCTATGCTACTTGGATGCCCTCTAGCCCACCTCAGCCACCAGGCATTGCACTCTGCTATTCAGGCTTTTTAATTTATTGGTGCCTTGGTTCTTCATCTGGCAAAAATGTGGGTTATGAGATTTTCCTATTGCACTGTGAGGGATAAGTTTATAAATGTTTGGAAGATGCTCATCTAGTATGGTGATGAGGGGCCATAGAAATACCTAGATAGGTCAAAAGTGTTACAGGAGTCTTTGGTTGCCTTCACTGAAGACTTTGGAAGTTTAAGGTTAAAGTATGATAAGCATTAAATCTGAATAGCAGACACCAATAATGAAAAGGGAACTTGACTGTGATGGCTGAGTTGTAGTTTCAGGGGCCTCTTGTCCCTCTAACCTACATAGGTTATGTCTATACTGCACACTACATCTGGGTCTGTAGGACCCAGACTTGTGGACTTGGTGTTTCTAGGCCTGTGCTTGAAAACCCACACTCTACTGTAAACCTGGGTTTACAATTGCTGGACCCAGGTAGCACAGCTGTGCTAACATGTCCATACTGCACCATGCTGACCTTCTGACTCGGGTCTGTGGCTTGACCTGTGACCACACTACAAATTGACAGGGCTTGGACCTGAGTCACAGTGGGACTCAGGCTCTGACCTGCCTCTCTAGTAAGGTCCAAGGACCTGGGTCCTCAGTGTTTGCTGAGCTGAGTCAGACTGATTTGCATGTGTACGGAAGAGGGGTTTGGGTTCAAAGCGAGCCAAAGCCTGGGCTTAGTGTGCAGTGAAAACAGATAGATCACATGGGAAATCATCATCTTCATCAGACTCTGCCTAATTCTACAACATCTCTCATTTACATGCACCTGGGGTTTCATGAAATTAAATAGCTAAAATCAACAATGCAGCAACAAAGGCATAAAATGCTGCATGACTTTTCAGTGCCACTGAGCTGTTGCTGAATGCTGAGAGCCAAAACTTCTATGGACTATTAGGCAACAAGGTCAGTATTGTTACATATCGTATAGCTGTTGGGACTGATTCTGGAACAATATACTAATCACCACCTTGTTTGTCTATTGATTTTTCCACAATATTTACCTGTAACTATTTATCTGGCAGTGGCATATAATAAGTTGGCTTCAGATACTGGTTGTTCAAAGTCATGTTCTAACTGGCCTGGTGAGCTCTTATGGTGCTCTCAAAGATATTTAGGTGTCTAACTCTCATTGATTTCAATAGGAATTGGGTGCCTAAGTACCTATGAGGATGGGGAAAAGGGATGACAATAAAATGAAGATAAAATTATTTTCTTTGGCCAAAGCTTATTGTTGTCTCTATGCCCCCATTCTTCTTATGGCCCCCAAAGTGCTGTGCTTAGCTGGAGTGCTCTAAAACTCCTCTATCCTCATGATAATGCTGATATTGGAAAAGCTAATGATATTTTATTCATTTAAAAAATACTCACCCCAGGCAGATGGGCAAGTGGAAATTTGTACCACTGACTCTATAGCTCATGTTACAAAGGTGGGATGCACAAACTATTTCCTCTGTGGGAAGAGGAAATGAGACTAAGCAACAGGAGTCAGGAGCAGGGGGAGGGGTGACATGACAAAGGTACTCTACTATTGTGAGTGAAACCCTGTTAAAAGTTATTTGCCTTTAAATAACATATCTCTCATTAGTTTACTATGAAACTTATTCCCTCACCTCCATTCAGCACCATACTCTTGCCAAAGGACTTACTAACAAAATATTCAAAACACAGATGACCTAGAGCTAGTCTGCACAGACTGGAGTTTAGCTAATTAAATGGGGGTTTTAATTCACAGATTTTAGTTATTTTGGCCCAAGTCTGTGTGTGAACATTCTTCTTTAAGAGAAAGAGTGTTTTATTTCAATTTAGCTTAAGTCAATAAAAGTACATTTCAGTTAAACTATAATAGGACACCCTTAATCCAAGATAGGGAGCCACACAGAGACGTGTTGCAAAAAAGAACTAAAGTTGTGAAATAAAAACCATTTAGTTAGTCTGTAGAATGTGACACTCCTACTTTTTGTTCTGATTTAACTTCATTTCCTGACACAAGTGAAATTACTAGAAACATTCAAGTTGATGCAAGCATATCCACACTAAAGGGTTGCACTGATTAACTCAATCACTGCATGAACTGTGCATAGACAAAGCCTTTAGTTCACCTGCCAAAATCTGCATGGCAAGGTAAACCTTCTCTAATCCCCTTTGACTCAACTCTTTTACTTGCCTCTTTGGCCAAGGCCTTTGATTTCTCTGGTGCCCTGGACTTTTCCATTTTGGGCAACATTTTCAGAAGTCCCTAAGTGATTTAGGGTCCCATATGCCATGAGACTTAAGCTCCTAAGTCATGATGGCTCTTCCAAATTTTTCTCATTAGCATCAACTTAAATGAATGATGCTCTGGGCTCTCAACACCTTTCAGGATTAGACTGTCCCAAACTCTCATTGCAATATATTTGCATGGGAATAATAAGAACAGGATTTAGCTCATTGTGATTTTATTTTATATTTTTATGGAGAAGTTTATTGACTAATTGATATTCATAAATGCCCCTGCTACTTAGATATGTTAGAAATGTTCTTATCTCACCACCTTTCAGCCTTCACGGTGGCACTGAATTCTGGTGCTGCTTAATGTAGAGTAATTCCTCTGCCTTGCAAGTTAGAATATAGGATTTTAAAGGTAAATTAATGGGGTGGAAATTATCACCCAAAAGTCATGTTTCAGTTGTTACAAAGATTCCAGCTCTTGGCTCTCTTCACTGAACACGTTGTAAAAACTTTGCATTGAATCACTTCATATTTTTTTGTACCTTGCTTGACTAGTTTAGTCATGGGGCTCCACTTCATGTTGATTTATGTATCCACATCCCAAAGTTACCAGCTCTTCACCTAGAAACTGTGATCTCCCCATATCCCTTCTGTGAGCTTGATAAACATTATTCCCACCACCCCAGAAGGCTTAAGGAGAGCAATGGGGGTACAAATGCCATACCGCAAAGGTCACGTGCTGTCTCACCACATGTTCTAGTCATTGGCAGTAGAAAGGTTTTATCTGGTTTTACCTCAGATATAAGCCTCTATCTATTTCTCTCTCTCTTGTTAGCTCGCATACTTTTCCATAAAGAAAATATAGAGAATACAACATCAAAAGCTGGATCCTCCATTTCTTCTGCAGCCAATATTTCCATTAAGTCAATGGGAATTAAGGGGGCATAAAGGGATACAGGATAGTGGCTTTAGATACTAGTGTATTACAGTAAGGTCATCGCATGCTAATATGTGTCACCCTCTGTGACGCATGGCCAGAAAGGGTTAAACATCCTGCAAAATAAATTACTCAAATTCAGCCCTTAAAGACGTGGGGAGACAACGTTTGTGTTTTTGTGCATTTACATATGTAGGGGTAGTGGTCAACAATGTAATCAACAGTCCCTGTCTATGCTGTATTCTGATAATTTAAAGATCAAAAGAACATCCTAACATTTAAATGAAGTGTAAACACAAGAGATCTCTCTATTAATCTCTCTTTGAAATGTATAGCAAATTATCGGTGAATGGTGGAGGAACAGGCGGTTGTCTTATGTTAATTTATATTTTATACTATAATTTATAATGTATAGCTAAGTATTAGTGATGGACGTACTTCAAAGATGCGCTGCTTACCTATTGTTCCCCGAGAGACTCCAACTTGTCAAAGAAGACCTGAAATTATATAAAAGATCCTTGGGTCCTAATCCTTTTTATATCAGATCTGCTTAAGCTTCATCAGGGGAAGCTTAAGCCATAAGATGAAATCTTAGTTAAGCTGGTACACCCTGAATATGATATTGGATATTGGACTATAACCTATGAACTAAAGTCTAAAGGAACTCTTTGCAACTACAAAGCTCTCCATCTCTGCTATGAATCTGAACCTCAAGAATTGAACTCATGTTTGTATGTACATTGATCTTTTAACCATACTCTCTCTTTGGTTTTTTAATAAATTTTAGTTTAGTTAATAAGAATTAGTGTGTATTTGGGTAAGATCTGGAATATTCATTAACCTGGGAGGTAATGTGTCCAATCCTTTGGGATTGGTAGAACCTTTTCTTTTATATGATGGAATAAGATTTTAAGAAATCTTCATCATATTTGACTTGGGTACCTGGATGGAGGCCTGAGGCTGGGTTACTTTAAGGGAACTGTGTTGGTTTCTGGGCAACCAGTGAGGTAATAAAGAAACTGTCTTATGCTGTCTTGGTAAATCTAAGTATTGAAAATATCCACCAGTTTTGGAGATTATTTGCCCCATTCTTTGCAGTTCACCGTAACTGAGTGACTTCAGCTGGCCCCCTCTGGGATTCCGGTCACACCCTCCTTAGTTGCACCTGATCTCATTCCAAGTAACTTTATAGCCAGTCTGCTAGTCTTTAAGGTGCCACTGGACACCTCGTTGTTTTTGTGGATACCGACTAACATGGCTACCCCTTTGATTCATAGCCATGTTGTCTGTCTTTCCCCATCTCTCTTCATTTTGCTATATTTCCTCCCGCCATATCAATAATATAAGCTCATAGGACCCTTTTCTGCCCTGTTACACCCAGTTCAACTCTACAGAAATCAGCGGGGCTTGCACTAGGTGTAAGTCAGGGCAGAATGTTGTCCTTCATACAGGTATTTTCCTACCAATGGGATTTTGTCATGTTTACATGTACCAGCCATTTTTTGTTCATCATACTGCATTTGATTCCTCAGCTAACATCTTTCTATATTTTACAAAGCATGTTCCATGTAAAATATGCTTTCAATTAGCTCTATTTAAGGGGAAGCTCAGATTGGGTATTTCCTATGGTTACACTCGCTCCTTAACTTAATGGACCAAATTCCTACCAGGTAGAACTCAGTGGAGTCCTGGATTTGACCCAATGTGTCTTGGTGCTGCCAGAGTCTCTGATCAGTCCATGCAGTTAGAGCTGAGTGTGGAAAAAGTCCCCCCTCGTGGAAAGTTTATGCGAAAATTATTTTTTTTTCAGTGAAAATTTTTGATTTACTGTCCAAAAACTGACATTTTCCAGCTTTTGGCAATCACAGAATTTTCAACCAACTTTTGTTTTTTGTTTTTCTGATGAAAATGTAGGGAAAGCAGATACTTTCAGAGAAAATATTTTAGATTAAAATCCAATTTCTCACTTTTTAAAAAAAAGATCCAGTCCTTCCTGCAGTACTCCTTACATTTAATTTACTTGGATGAAAATAAATTCATAATAATATGTGATGGATATTTCATAGCTATTTTAGAACAATGCTATAAACAGGCCAGATAATGGGCAGAGGCATGGGGAAAGGATTTGGATGGCTCAGGGACTGATACTGCAAAGCCTTCTGATTTTGAGCACCCTGTTGACTGTAAAGTGACTGGCCTAGCATGCTCAAAATTAGTTGGAACCCAGGTGGACAGCACGAGGCCCCTGTTCACATTGTGACTGGGAGGAGAGTGGAAGGTCCAGAGGAGAAAGAGTGGGGAGATGAAAGAGGCAGGGAGGAATGAATCCCATCTTAGTCATCTTTGACTCCCCAGTGTTAGAAGAAGAAGCCTGTACTCTCATCCACCTCTGGGTCAACCTGCTCCTTCTTTATTGCGATACTTGTTCCCCTTGACCCAATTGTCAAGTAAATACTGGATTAGTTACAGCATATTCTTTTTAAATCTAAATTAGTATGTAAATGCCTACATTTGCTTCAACATCTCCAAACCCCTTATTAAGTAATATGAACACCTATATTATGATTATACCCACCCCTATTTACTATTTACAGCATTACACATATTATACAGACATTTTTACCTTGAAAATACATTTTTGCAGTAATTGTAGCCACAAGTTCCCTTAATCAGCAGTTCACAGGGTGGGAGGAAGGAGCCATGATCCTGAGCTCATTTATGTACCTGGAAAAGGAAGGGAGGGGGATATAATACTGTTCTACACAAAAAGTATCTTTTATATCCCCACATTCCTTATGCAGTTGTGAGCTTATCTATCCCCAACAAGCTGAAAGGGAGGGCAAGGGATGACACTTATCTATCAAGGGAAGAAATGGTGCCTGCCTGCGACTTTATTCTCAAATACCATATCAGTGCACCAGCGGTTTCCCAGGTCTCTACTTAACCCTTACATATCCCAACACCCAGGTTAACAATATGCATCTACCACCAAATACAAGAGGTGCTTCCCAAACCCAAACTTCTGATGCCCCACCTTAAAGACGGTTGCATGTTGGTGATGGGAAGACCTTATTATATGCTTTTGATCTTAGAAGAGTTTGGTGTCCTTTTGTTTTAAGGAAAAGTGCTGTGTCAATGTAAGAACACAACACTGTTAGCTTTTACAAGTGAGATTCTCCTTTGGAAAAAGAAAAGGAGTACTTGTGGCACCTTAGAGACTAACAAATTTATTAGAGCATAAGCTTTCATGAGCTACAGCTCACTTCATCGGATGCATTTCCGAAAGCTTATGCTCTAATAAATTTGTTAGTCTCTAAGGTGCCACAAGTACTCCTTTTCTTTTTGCGAATACAGACTAACACGGCTGCTACTCTGAAACCTGTCCTTTGGAAAGTGATGCTGCAAAAATGACATCTTCTTACTCAATTGATCTCTTCCCCATGTGACTTCAGAGCCATGGTTGCTCACTATAGTGATGCGTGACTTCTTAAAAAATTCCTGCTGGTGCTGATAAACTAGCACAGTTCTAAGAGAAGGAGCTAGAATTTAGTCCTGCTCCTGCATAATCTCACAATTTTTAACCATGTTCTATTTATACCTGCATAGCCTTGCTGCTGCTGATAGGGTTGAACAGATGTCTTTGAGGGAAGACTATAGAGCTGCCCAGGTGGAATGAGGGCAGAATTTGCTATCAAGATCTTTATTTGGGTTTTGGATCCCAGGGTGAGATTACAGTTTTGGGGGAAAAAGCCAACTATCTTTTAATTTGCAGATTGAACACATTTGATGGGGAATCAATTCTGCCCACAGAGCTAAACGCATATTGTGAAGGCTCTCTGCAACAGAATAGATTAGAAACATGATTATCTTTAAAATTTAGATGCAACAGAAAGCAGCAACAGTCTTAGAAAGATCTTAAAATCACAGCGTGTGTTTTTTCTTGTCTACTGTTTTCCAGTGTTGCTGGTTTGGATGCTCTTCTCTTGTAGTGACAAGCCCCCCAAATTGACAGACAAAAGCTACTGGGGCAGCATGGGGGAAATTGGGAAAATCAAAATGCTCCAGAAATAGATTTTTGCAGCACTGATCTCTGAGATAGAAACTGAAACTGAATATTCTTTCACTTTGAAGAAAAAGATAGATACTACCAAAAAAAAAAAAAAAAAGAGGCAAGGAATACATTATCTTCCTGTTGTTGTAAAGAACTTGTAGTTTGTCTTGCAAAAACAAAAATCCAAAGTGATTACAAAACCCTAGCACCTGAAATGGATAATTTATTCCACCAAGTAAAGTGTATGTGTGTGTATGTGAATACATAGGTAGCTTTTAACTACTCTCAAGGAGCAGCTCTTCTGTAGAGAAGCTGGCAGAAAAGAGTTATGCTCTGTGCCAACAGAGTTATAGAAAAAACTTGTCCAACAAGTGTCCAGTGTGTCTGCTGTAGCCAGTACTGAATCTACTGTCTGGATTTTGGTATTCAGGGCTGTAGCACTAATTAGGCTCTGGGGGGACAGCTCTGTATCACATGTACAGGCAATCCAGTGTTTGACTGAATTTGAACTTAGGAAAACAATGCAGGTGACATTAATAGCATTTGACTGGTACTGAATTGATTTAATAAACAGATGTTAAGATTTAGCTGATAATGATGCATTACTATTCAGAACCCCCTTCCCCACCTCCACACTGATAGGGTCACAGTTATTCCAAGCATTAATTAGTTTACGCTTCATCATTCATACAGAGGAGAATGTAAATGGTGCTATTAACTGCAGAGTCTGTTATAAAATTAATTTGTTCTATTAAGCTATAACCCCCCCAAATCACACAGGCTAAGATAAAAAATAATTGCATTTTATATACAAGTGGAAATACAATCATTTGTGTTTTTTTTCTTCATACACTGGGAAATACTGTATTTAACATAGCACATGGTGGCTGGATATTTAAACATTTGGTCCTGGGTCAGCATCTTACCTGATGCTCTCATCTAAAGATACAGTCTTTGCTGCTGATCTCCTTTGAAACTTGTTGGATAAATACTACCCTCAGCTAACTCTGACAAGGGAAAGACTGTCTCTAGATATGTTGATGAACTAAAATAAATAGCTCGTCTATTTGACATTGTCCATGGCATGTTTTTCAGACTCAGGGTTCCCCCATTTATAGTTCATACAGAGTTCCCCCCGCTTCCTCAGTCACAGTGATATTTAATTGAAAGTTCCTATGACATATGTTGCACTTATTCTACCAATAAACTGTTTTTTCTTTCAGTTTTCTCTTTCCAGTCAGCATCTGCTCAGAAGGCAGTGGCACTAGAGGACTGAGTGTCAGGATTCCTGGGTTCTAATCCCAAATCTGCCAGTTGCTCATTGTATGACTGTAATTTTAGGAAAGTCGCTTACCCACTCTGTGCCTCAGTTTACCCATAATAATTTTGTGGCATGATACATTGCAGGGATGTCTTCATTATGTTTTGAAGTTCCTGAACCTAGTGAGGGCAAGACCTGTTCTATTATACACCCACTGTTGATCACTATCATGTCAGTTTCATGCACTGTTAATCCATTTTAAAAAGGTATGACTAAGCCTGTTCAGGTAAAATACCCAAGTACTTCAGAGAATGGGATCATTTTCACTTGGAGTCTGTATCAACACTTCTCTGGGTGGCCCCATCAGTTTCCACAAAATTTAAACATTCATAATGCTTCCTCCAAAACTAAGTTTCCGGCCCTTAGAGTTGCAAAGAGAGCATCTTGAATGTAAAATGAAGCAGCAGCATGTTACTGAGTCTGCAGATAGACTGACATAAATCAGCTTTCTGTCTCTGAAACCTCATGATTCCAGTTTAAGTGGCAACGTTGTTCAATACTTCTCTGCTGACCGTTTTAGCGCACACAAACAAAAATCCAGCTTCCTTGCCTGCCACTATGATCTCATCTTTCCCCTTCTTCATATTATCCACTGACTTCTGCATCAAGTTAAACTCTTTGTACTGACTGTTAAGTCACTCCACAGTTCTGTCCTGGACTAAATCTGTAATCCTGTCTCCTATCTCACCGTGTCATTCTCCAGTGAATACTGCCTCATCTCCATGAGCTACTCTTGTTTCCTAAGCTTGTTCCGTGCTGTGCTTTATGGCTGAATGACCATATTCATTCCACTGCAGCAAAACCCTCCTTAAAACTCACTTCTATGAAACAGAGCATCTTTCTAGGTCTCAGGCCAGAGAACAAATGAGACTGACTCTATAGCCTGGTGGTTAGGGCACTCAGTTGGGACCTGGGACACTTGGGTGCCAGTCTCTACTCTGAGTATTTAATTAGTTATTCAAGTGGAACAGCTTCCACAAAAGAGGTTCCCATTCCAGACTGTCCTATAGCTCTGTGCTTAAGGCACTTATCTGCAATGTGAGCAATCCAAGTTCAAATCCCTCCTCTGAGTTGAGCAGAGAAGAGAACAGAACCTGTATCTTCTATTTCCTGGGTGAGAGCTTTAATCACAGGGCTATAGAATACAAGGTGAGGGTGTCTGTATCCTCTTGATTTTGTGAATGGTGTGTAAGTCCCTTTGTGAATATAGCCTGAAAAAAATGGGCCAAAACTATTAAGTAAATTTGTGTTGGATTGATGAATAGTTTGTCAAACTGAAACTGCATTTTTTCATGAATAAATGCTGGGTCAAAAATTTTTTGCCCAGCAAATATGCAGGGAACACATACTATCATGCTGGAAATGAAACCCTTCCTCAGTCAGTGGGTCAGACTAGATTAACCTAATGGTCTCTCTTAGCCTTAATTGTTATGATTATATAATTTTCTGTTTCACAAACCACAAACTCTCCATTAGCCCATTAACTGTTGTCAGTTTCCACACTGCCAACCAAATGAACAATTAGCAGCATATGTGTATTATTATATATTTAAGTATGTCTAGGTGGAGGACTTTGTTCTGGAACTTGTTTGTCTCCTTGGTCTGACAGAGCTAGAATCCACTGACTGCGTTGGTGCTCTAGACAGAGCTAGAATCAACTGCCTTCCTTGTTGTCCCAACCTTTTGAGAAGGTGGTGGATTAGCCGGGCGGATGTGGTTTGGAAGTGCTGGCTATAGACAATCCTGCTTATAGACTGTCTTGGTTAATAGAGTAAGAGCATGTTGAGAGCTTCTTGTTGGCTTACTGTGTGTGATTTGTCATTGTTTTAGTTGTGTGTCTAAAACATGTGCTTATGTTTGTTTTACAAATTGCTAAATAAAGAAGCGAATACAAGAGATGAAGAGGTGCTGAACTCCGAGGTCTGAACCCTCTCCCCTTCAACAAGCTCCACAATGGACCAAGTTTTGTGGCTTGATCATATTCCTACAATGGGCTCAAGCTGGAACAATGAACCTAACCTACCTCCAATTCTCCATATTCATATTTGAGAATATGAATCCAAAACCATGGCTCAGATACCTCTCTAAGGGTTAAGTTCCAGTCTTTTATGCTTTTATTCCACATTTCTGTAGCGCCAATCAGATTACCTCACTCCAGCATACCAGCTATTTTTCTTCATTATTTTGTATCCTGCAGCAGCAGTGGAGCCTGATTGTAAGAACTGATTGACTTAGCTGGTGTCGTGGGATAACAAGCTAAAATTAGGGCCGGAAAAGGACAACTGATTTGAATACACATAAAGCAGTAAAGTCTGCCCAATTTTCAGTGTCTAAATCATTTGGTCAAACAGTGACTGCATTACATTTTCTGTGATCTGTCTAATCTATCTGGCCCCATACATACTACACTAGGAGATGTCTGGGTACCGTCGTAAGCCAAACACACATCAGCTTGTCAGCCAAACATGAAATAAAGATAAAGTACAGCTTGAAAATATTTCTTTTTCAAATCAAGGGATAAGACAAACCATTGTTTTTATACCCCAAAAGGAAGCAGGGAGGGCCAAGTGAGCAAGTGGAGTTCCCACATTGCTCTGGACAGAGTGCACAAACACTGAATATGGCTTGCAGTTGTCCCCATCATAGGGTCTAGCTTCATCATCGAATATCAGGGTTGGAAGGGACCTCAGGAGGTCATCTAGTCCAACCTCCTGCTCAAAGCAGGACCAATCCCCAACTAAATCATCCCAGCCAAGGCTTTGTCAAGCCTGACCTTAAAAACCTCAAAGGAAGAAGATTCCACTACCTCCCTAGGTAACGCATTCCAGTGCTTTACCACCCTCCTAGTGAAAAAGTTTTTCCTAATATCCAACCTAAACCTCCCCCACTGCCACTTGAGACCATTACTCCTTGTTCTGTCATCTGCTACCACTGAGAACAGTCTAGATCCATCCTCTTTGGAACCTCCTTTCAGGTAGTTGAAAGCAGCTATCAAATCCCCCCTCATTCTTCTCTTCCTCAGACTAAATAATCCCAGTTCCCTCAGCCTCTCCTCATAAGTCATGTGTTCCAGTCCCCTAATCATGTTTGTTGCCTTCCGCTGGACATTTTCAAATTTTTCACATCCTTCTTGTAGTGTGGGGCCCAAAACTGGATACAGTACTCCAGATGAGGCCTCACCAATAGAGGGGAATGATCACGTCCCTTGATCTGCTGGCAATGCCCCTACTTATACAGCCCAAAATGCCGTTAGCCTTCTTGGCAACAAGGGCACACTGTTGACTCGTATCCAGCTTCTCGTCCACTGTAACCCCTAGGTCCTTTTCTGCAGAACTGCAGCCTAGCCATTCGGTTCCTAGTCTGTAGCAGTGCATGGGATTCTTCGGTCCTAAGTGCAGGATTCTGCACTTGTCTTTGTTGGACCTCATCAGATTTCTTTTGGCTCAATCCTCTAATTTGTCTCGGTCCCTCTGTATCCTATTCCCACCCCTCAGCATATGTATCACTCCTCCCAGTTTAGTGTCATCTGCAAACTTGCTGAGGGTGCAGTCCACGCCATCATTCAGATCATTAATGAAGATATTGAACAAAATGTTAACTTAACTTACCACAACACATCAACCTCATGCTGGTTGTGTCTCTATACAGGATTGCAGCACCTGATATCCAGGTGACTCAGTAAGAGTATAATATTATGTAGGGGCTGAGAACCAGACATCCTGTTATAGTCTTTGTTAAAAAGTTTTGATAGGAACTTTTGAAAATTGCTTTTATAATAGTCAGGGAGGGTTTGGAATGTCTCCTACTCAGAAGGAAAGAGTTTTACACCCAGCTTTAAAAACAATAGTTTCCTTAACTGATTTTATTTCTTCTCTTCTTTATAAAGCATGGAGAAGCCCCTGCCCGCAGTGCACACTTTCCCCTGTCAGCGCTTCTGCTTTGGCAGGAGACAGGGAACAGGAAATCTTCAGGCATCCACTTCTTCTGCTCCTCAGTTTTCATAAGCATAAATGGGCCCTCTGGCTTGGGCACTAGGAAGACTGCAAGAGTGGAGGGGGAGTCCCTCTGTCCCACTCTGAGAGCCCCTGCCCCTCCTACCAGTCCCACCCTCCCAGAGCCCCGTTCCACTCCTCCACACACTCTTCTTACTGTACTCTCCCTGCTGACAAGCCCAAAGCTCTTGGCTTCCTGCTTTCCAGACCTGGCGGGTCCCTGGCACCAAGAGGAGCCTGCGCTGCAGTTTTGGTAGCCAACAGATGTGGGCCCAGCTGCTGGCATGTGGCTCAATGCAAAGTGGAACCCAGGTGCTGGCCAACTGGGCCAGGTCACAGTGCGCTCCCTCCCAGACCAATTTTAAAGCAGGGAGGGGACGGGACAATGGCCCTTCAGGCACTGGAACCTTTGTAGAAGTGGAGGGGCCAAAGTCAAAGTGGTGGAGGAATTAATACTTAAAATATCCCGCAGAGAGTGCCTATGTTTCTTTTGTTAAAAAGTGTGTGTGTGTTTGTGGGGGGGTGCCATGGCCCCTGATCCCCTGGTTCCAGCCTTGGTGCCCTCTGGCATTCCCACCCACTTCTGTCACACTCAATAGGCTGCCCCTCTGCCTCCTTCTCAATTACACTTCTTCAGCCTTTTCCCTCTTTGTGACCTTCATCTGTCTTCCTTAGAAGGTCTCCCTTTCCATGACGCTCCTGTGGGGGTGCACTGGTGTATCATCTGAGTGAGCAAACCACAGCTTTCCAGGGTTCATCCAACTCCAGGAAGATCATCTGTTCCCGTCTTCAGCCTACTTTCGGCCAAGCCGTCCTGTCAGCTTAGAAAAACTTGTAGGGTATCTGTGGCTCTTCTTACCGCTAACTTCACTTATGAAAATACAGCGACCAGAGCTCATCTCAAGCTGCAAAATTTGGATTCAGATATTGAGTGTCCCAAAGTTTGGAGGTGTTTGAATCTAGGGCTTTGATGTGTCCCATTGCAAAATTCAGCTCTGTGCTTGAATTTTAAATGACCATAGTTAGGAGGTGGGAATTGGATCTGGGAGTTTGTTTGGGCTTGAGGCTTACACATGACCCCAGGATGGTGGATTCAATATGTGTGTGTAATTGAAACTTCTAAAATTGTATGTGAAATAGGAATTGGCTCCATGCCTAATATCCTTAGCATCTCTTTTTTCATCAATCTGCTGGTGACAAACTGAAATGTACTGCTTTGATCATGACAGAGCCAGAGAGATTGTTGTCCCTCTCATTTGATTTATGTTAAGGCTCATATGAAGAGTAACAGTCTGACTAGTGTAAATCATCCATGCTGAGAAACCCACCAATGTCTAATAGTCAGTGTATGGCCTGCAGTAACTCTTTCAGTCCTGGTATTCTTCTACCCCTGCTGGACTGATTGAATTAATAGAAGCACTCACACAGGAGTGGGGCCAGATTGCACCAGACAGGCGCAAGTCTACAGCTCACTTCATCGGATGCATTATGCTCTAAAGCTTATGCTCTAATAAATTTGTTAGTCTCTAAGGTGCCACAAGTACTCCTTTTCTTTTTGCGAATACAGACTAACACGGCTGCTACTCTGAAACCTGGAGAATCACTGAGTCTGCCTTTCTTACTGCATTAATTATGCTGGAAGTGAATCGCCTGAGATTACTCCTATGTTGTTTTATCTATAACTTGGATAAGAGCAATATGCATTGACTATCTATAATTAGATTAATATTGTTGTTATACTGAAAGATGTTTATGGCTGTCATCAGGTGATGCAATCTCAGGCCTCTTTAAGGCCACTAGGTGTGTGCCAAGCACTCTTTCAGGCTAAACAGAACAAGTGAGCAGCCCCTTTATGTAAAAACAGCTGCAGAGAATAACTTGGCTGCATGGCAAGTTAAGGCTAACCCAGTAGGGTTTTCCCTGGAGCTAGGATATTGGCTGTGTGTGTTGCATGCAGAAAGCCAGAACTGGCAGAGTGTGACCCTGACAGAGAGAGATTTTCTTGGCTACAGATACATTCATAGAATTTAAATTGTAACAAGACAGAACTTTCCTTCCTATGACTGGAGAAGCGTTAATGGGCCACAGCACCTTGAATGGTCCCTTGAAATATGTGTTTACTACTTATGCTAAGCAATCTCTTCCACCTTGCACTTAGCAGTGATACTCTAAGATAGTTTCCCAGACCTGAAGAAGAGCTCAGAAGCTTGTGTCTCTCACCAGCTGAAGTTGGTCCAGTAAAATATATTATCTCACCCCTCTTGTCTCTCTGATATCCTGGGACTGACAAGGCTACAGGAACACTCTTTAAAATTAGTCATGTGTAATCACCAGTGAGCATCCCATTGTGAAAGGTGTCTCACAGGACAAGGCAGACAGACTCAAGATCTGCGTGTTCAGAGCCTGAAGGTGCCATCTTGTTATATATCTAATAAAGAGAGTTGCGGTTTAAACTTTGCAAAAAGAAAAGGAGTACTTGTGGCATCTTAGAGACTAACAAATTTATTAGAGCATAAGCTTTCGTGAGCTACAGCTCACTTCATCGGATGCTGTAGCTCACGAAAGCTTATGCTCTAATAAATTTGTTAGTCTCTAAGGTGCCACAAGTACTCCTTTTCTTTTTGCGAATACAGACTAACACGGCTGCTACTCTGAAACCGGTTTAAACTTTATAACCCCGGTCTCACTCTGGATTCCTGAAGTGCAGAGGCCGTAGCATACTAATAATGAAGATACTCTCAGCTGTGTGACCATGCTAGGAAACGTGACAATTTCTCCCTCTTTGCAATATACAGTAAGTAGCATAATGATGGCACATAGACAAAGAATAATAACTGGAGCTAGGTGCTTACTGCAAAAATAGTGTTTGTGAAAATTTGTTCAGTTTCTGAAAAACTTTTTGGTTGGACCATGTTTGTGTCCTTATTAGTGACGATTTACAAACACTTGCAAAAATGGGTTTTTGTTCAAACAAGTGTGTAGGGAATGGCAGTTCTTTGTATGAATTTCCTAATTTGTGTGCCAATAAGCATGTTTGCTACGTTACTCACTATTCATCATTTGTCTTAGAATCATAGAATAGAATCATAGAATATCAGGGTTGGAAGGGACCTCAGGAGATTATCTAGTCCAACCCCCTGCTCAAAGTCTTGCATTCTTCTCTCTTTGAAAATATCCAGTCATCTAATCAGGGAGCAAATACCAATACCATGTGACTTAGATGCCCAATTGCTGACTGTATTTCCACGAACTGCTAAAGTGAACTGCTGCAGTTTGCAGAAATTTGTTCACATAAACTATTCAGCAAAGTCTTATAACTAATATATTTGTGGAAAGTGGGATCAGCTTGCCAATGATCCATGAACAGGACAAGGGACTTAATTTGTTGAATACTTATTCATAATCAATTAATCGACCAGTTCAAATAATAATAGTACCTAAAAATTCCCTGGCAATTTTACAGTAGGCTCCTTCTTTTCCTGACCCAAATTATTTTGGAGTTGCTGTGTGGCTTTAAAAACTTGCTGTTTCCATCCCAGAGGTGACTGCATCTCAGGGGTGAGTATATGGTATGTATATATATATGGTCATGTAAAGGCTCAAGTCCTGCAAATAAGTATTCAGTTACTCATGTGCTTAATTTTATTGTTGTGAGTAGTCCTTTTGAGATAATTGAAATCATACTCGCTATAGTAACGTTAAATATGTGTATGAGGGTTTGGCAGGACCCAGTTTGTAGAAAATATTTAGGGACCTTTCAAGGCTGAGTGATGCTATACAATTTGCACATATCAGTTAATGTGGTATTAGGTCATTAGTATAATCATCATTACATGTTCTACTTTATAACTAATAAAGTATTTTGAGTACATATTTCCTTTTTAAGCCTTTCTTCATATGCACATCACATTTTTCTAAAAAAACACAGTATGAATAAGTAGTACAATGAAATGGAACTGATGGACTGTGACGATTGAACAGTGCCTGACACATTGGAAATGGGTTCAAATAACAACAGATCTATCTGAAACCTTGGGCGCTATGCAAGTGGTTAATATAGCAAAGATTGCAATATTTTATCCTTTTTTAGTTGGTCCTTTTATAAGAACAACTGTTATTGTCAATCTAACCATTATCATATTTTAATAAGAGGAGATGTTCGGAAGCACATCTGTGCTGCAACTAAGTAAACAAAGATATTTAGTACTCTCCTAATGGCAGTAACAATAACTATGTGAGAGCTCTTTGGGGAGGAGGGAGGTAACTTCCCATTCAAAATTGAATGAGTGTACATAGATTTATGGTGCTTTTTTCAAATGGAAGGGGGGGAATGTTTTGCTCTGGGAGATGAGAATTTACAAGTGGATTCAAGTGTATCTTTAGAGAAATACGATGGTGTTAGATGTGGCAATATCACAGTATTGTTTTTATTGGCAATTAGATTTCAAACTGGCAAGGATGTATGAAAATAAGCCTCAATTATGGGACTGTGGAGTTTCAGTGCCATCTGTCAACAGTTTGCTCCTTATGCCACAACATGTGTACCTTTGAAGGGGAAAAAAGGATTTAATAGCAGGAGTGAAGAAGTAAAATACACCAAATTGTACTTCAGTTTTTATAACTAATGCTTTCATTTATGGTATTTGATGTGGTACAAACAAATTTACATTTACTGTGACACACAAGCTGCCAGGTCTCCTGGTTCTTGTGATATATTGTAAAGAAAGCAATATATACTACTTTCAATCTTCTAGGAGTGCTTGCAAAATTGATATACATGCATAAAAAGGTGTCCCATAATTCCTTCCTGAATCATTGGCTGTTGTAAATAACCTGTCTTGTGAAAGAGATGAAAAAATTAGGGCCCTGCCAACTTGTGGACATTAAAGATTTTCAAGGAACTTTTTGTGAGGGTTCTGGTCAAATCCCAGCTCAGGTGACCATATTATGATTATTTATTATCATTTGATTCCGTTATTTATCAGTAGTACAAGTCATTCTAAGACACTAGCACCAGCTTGCTATTATTAGAGGCCCCAACCAACAGCAAGACCCCATTGGTCTAGTGGCTGCATGAACACACTGAGTATGTCTACAGAGCCTCTGGGACGTGAGTAGCTTGGGTAGACGTACATGTGCCAGCCCCACTCGAGAGCAGTGTGGCTGTGGTGGCACACAGCTTTGGGCTTGTCACCCAAGACCTGGGAATTATACCTCCCAGATGCTGTGTAGATTTGCTTGTAGTAAGAGACAGTTCCTGCCCTGAACGCTTTCCAGTCTAAATAGACAATATAGACAGAGAGTGGGAGAAGTGGATGCAACATACAAGAAGAAAACTAGTATTTTGAGACTAAGTCCCAGATCCACAAAGGGACTTAGGCACTGCAATCCTCAGAGTTGCAATACCTTTTAGGTGGCTGAAAAATCACTGGAACAACAATAATGGGATCCACAAAGGCTGAGTTAGATGCCCAGGCTTCCTTCAAAATGATTAATGTTTAAGTCTCTTTGTGGATCTGGCCCTAGAGGTCTTGTTCAAGGTCACAGAAGATGTCTTTAGAAGAACGAGGAAGTGAACTCAGATTGGCTTGAGTCCCAGGCTAGTGGCTGTCAGGAGGTCATCCTTCCCCCTGGAAGTATAACCAGAGAAAAGCACACTTTATTCCAGTCAAAAGAGAATCAGCATTCTCAGAATTCTCAGAATCAGAATTCAGCATTGGGAGAAGAAGTTGCTGAAATGACAGTGGCACAGATTGCTTAGGCTCTGATCCTGCAAAAACGTATGCACATTGTGATAAAGCAAAGAAACTGACCACCAGCACAGCAGGGATTAAAGAGAGCTACTGCTGCAACCATTAGACTTCCCTGTTACAAACATGCTTAAGTTTACTACTATGAATAGGGACTACTCACCATAGGTGTAGTTGATTTCTATATTTAGAGAGGCAGCTTCAGTCAGGTCAATGGGGCAGTGTGTGGGGGCAAATTCTGTGCTGGCCCAAGGCTTGCAGTTTAAGGGGTAGTGCCCCCAAACCACACAGATGAGTAAGTGTTAGCCTGTGGTTAATCCTGTACTTATAGATGATGAGCAGTACTTTGAAATTCACCCAGTGCATTCACCTGTGGCTTGGTTAAAAAATTTGAGTTCTGTCCAATTTCTATAACAGTCAAGCTGTTCTGATGAAGTGAGCTGTAGCTCATGAACGCTTATGTTCAAATAAATTTGTAGTCTCTAAGGTGCCACAAGTACTCCTTTTCTTTTAGTCAAGCTGGGTGGTTTCAACTTGTTTTGCAAGCTCACATCAGTTCAGTCTTTAAGTTTGAAAATCCAAAACCAGCCATGGTTCAGAGACAGGTTTTACTTTATCCAAACCAATGCTGGGGGATGGTTATTATTAATAATAATAATAATAATAATAATTAATAATAATATAATATGGTTTTGACTCATCTCTGTTCGGATTCTCTGCTTTTGCTCTTTCTTAATTAAAAATAAAATCATTTGGACAAAGTATAGGTTTGCTCTTGCTCTTTGCAAATAGTATGTATACATTGATTACATCAGTGATTATATCAATTGCAAGAGAGGGTACTATTTCAGAGGCACTTTGATTGTGACATTTGTAACAACATGTGAGCAGGTGGCATTTCCCCATTTTAAAATGCACTAGACAGATGCTGTGTGTGAACTTGTCCCCTTCCTGGGGTTTGGTTTTAGAAGAAATTCACACAACATGAACTCCAGCCCAAGCCTTCTCTCTGGCCCTGCTTGCTTCCAGGCTTCCTTCTTAAGATTACTCAACCCCAGAGTACATATTTCATCCTATGCTACTCCTACCTGCCAATGTATTCCTGGTTGAGTTAATTAGCTACAGCCCCTACTCCCGCTATAGTGAATCATCAGAAATCAATTGTCAATCTTCCTTGCCTGCAGGGCTAACAGAGTGGGATACCAGAAGGAACTAGGCAGCCTGTTTACAAACACTTGTGCAAAGGCTTCTGGATCAATCCAATCTGTCTATTCCCATGCTTACATTGAGATGCACAATCTAAACTAAGGTGTGTGTGTGTGTGTAAGTAATATATATAAAATATATTTTAGTTATGAATGATTTTTAAATCAGTTTGTTAAATATTTTTAATGAAGTCTGCACAGTCATCTGTTTCTGCTTAAGGAGCCCAGACGGGGGTCAAGACTGGGAAGTGTTGATAGCTGAGCTATCAATTTGTCTGGATTTTCTTTCATTCCCAGGTTGTGGAGCTTTTCTGGATTGCTCCAGGATTCCTACACATGAGATGTAATTTAAATTCCCCTAATGTGCCTGCAGAGGAAGGGATATGTAGGAGTAGGCCCTGGTCTACACTAGGGGGTTAGGTTGAATTTAGCCGTGTTACGTAGATTTTAAAATGAATGCGTTTACACAACCAACCCCTTTCCGTCGATCTAAAGGGCTCTTAAAATCAACTTCTGTACTCCCCAGTGAGGGGAGTAGCGCTAAATTTGACCTTGCTGGGTGCAGACTCAATTAGATGATATTGGCCTCTGGGAGCTATCCCAGAGTATTACAATGTGACCGCTCTGGACAGCACTTTGAAGTCCGATGCACTAGCCAGGTACACAGGAAAAGTCCCGGGAAATTTTGAACTTCATTTCCTGTTTGGTCAGTGTGGTGAGCTCAGCAGCACAGGTGACCATGCAGTCCCCCCAGAATCTCAAACGAGCTCCAGCATGGACCGAAAGGGAGACACTGGATCTGATTGATGTATGGAGAAAAGAATCTCCGATCAAAAAGAAGAAATGCTAATATATATGCCAAAATCGCACAGGGCATGGTGGAGAGAGGCTACAACAGGGACAAACAGCAGTGCCGTGCGAAAGTTAAGGACCTCAGGCAAGTCTACCAAAAGACAAAGGAGGCAAACAGTTGCTCCGGGTCAGAGGCCCATACATGCTGCTTCTATGATCAGCTGCATGGCATTCTGGGTGGGGGACCCTACCACTACCCCACCAGTGTCTGTGGACACCTACAAGGGGGAGTCTCACATAACAGGAAGGAGGATTTTGTGGATTAGGAAGAGGAGGAGGAGAATGCATAGCAGGCAAGCAGTGAATCCATTCTCCCCAGCAACCAGGATCTTTTCATCACACTGGAGTCAATACCCTCCCAAGGCAGGATCCCCATCCTGAAGCCAGAGAAGGCAGCTCTGGTGAGTGCACATTTGTAACTACAGTACAGGGTTTAAAAGCAATAGTATTTAATGTTTGATTTGCCCTGAAGAATTGGGATGCATTCACTGCCAGTACAGCTACTGGAAAAGTCTGTTAACGTGTCTGGGGATGGAGTGGGAATCCTCCAGGGACATCTCCATGAAGCTCTCCTGGAGGTACTCTGAAAGCCTTTGCAGAAGGTGTCTGGGGAGGCTGCCTTATTTTTTCCTCCATGGTAGGACACTTTACTACGCCAAGTCAGTAACAAATAGTCTGAAATCATTGCAGCACAAAGCATGGCAGCAAATGGTCCTGGGTTTTGGTCGCATTCAAGCAACATTTGGTCTTTATCTTTCTGTGTTAGCCTCAGGAGAGTGATATCATTCATGGTCACCTGGTTGAAATAAGGGAATTTTTGTAAAGGAACAGTAAAAGGACCCTGTTCGTGCTGGGTTGTTTGCACTTGGCTAAAAGGGATCATCCCGGAGAATAGCCACACAATGGGGTTGGGGGAGGTGTGTGCTGCACATCCACCCAGCCCTTCCTTTTAAATGGCAAACCCAACCAGCATTGCTTGCTATGGGAAAGGAAAGCTGCAGTTTGAAACCATTCCCACATGTTCTGAAGGCGTAAGAAGCCAACCCTGCATACCCGTTTATGATAAACTGCATGATCATGGGAGACTTTAACTTCCCAGATATAGACTGGAGGACCAGTGCTAGTAATAATAATAGGGCTCAGATTTTCCTAGATGCGATAGCTGATGGATTCCTTCATTAAGTAGTTGCTGAACTGACTAGAGGGGATGCCATTTTAGATTTAATTTTGGTGAGTAGCGAGGACCTCATAGAAGAAATGATTGTAGGGGACAATCTTGGCTCAAGTGATCATGAGCTAATTCAGTTCAAACTAAATGGAAGGATTAACAAAAATAAATCTGCAACTAGGGTTTTTGATTTCAAAAGGGCTGACTTTCAAAAATTAAGGAAATTAGTTAGGGAAGTGGATTGGACTGAAGAACTTATGGATCTAAAGGTAGAGGAGGCCTGGGATTACTTTAAATCAAAACTGCAGAAGCTATCGGAAGCCTGTATCCCAGAAAGGGGAAAAAATTCATAGGAAGGAGTTGTAGACCAAGCTGGATGAGCAAGCATCTTAGAGAGGTGATTAAGAAGAAGCAGAAAGCATACAGGGAGTGAAAGACGGGAGGGATCAGCAAGGAAAGCTACCTAATTGAGGTCAGAACATGTAGGGATAAAGTGAGACAGGCTAAAAGTCGAGTAGAGTTGGACCTTGCAAAGGGAATTAAAACCAATAGTAAAAGGTTCTATAGCCATATAAATAAGAAGAAAACTAAGAAGGAAGAAGTGGGGCCACTTAACACTGAGGATGGAGTGGAGGTTAAAGATAATCTAGGCATGGCCCAATATCTAAACAAATACTTTGCCTCAGTCTTTAATAAGGCTAAAGAGGATCTTGGGGATAATGGTAGCATGACAAATGGGAAGGAGGATATAGAGGTAGATATTACCATATCAGAGGTAGAAGCGAAACTGAAACAGCTTAATGGGACTAAATCGGAGGGCCCAGATAATCTTCATCCAAGAATATTAAAGGAATTGGCACCTGAAATTGCAAGCCCATTAGCAAGAATTTTTAATGAATCTGTAAACTCAGGAATAGTACCGAATGATTGGAGAATTGCTAATATAGTTCCTATTTTTAAGAAAGGAAAAAAAAGTGATCCGGGTAACTACAGGCCAGTTAGTTTGACATCTGTAGTATGCAAGGTCCTGGAAAAAATTTTGAAGGAGAAATTAGTTAAGGACATTGAAGTCAATGGTAAATGGGACAAAATACAACATGGTTTTACAAAAGGTAGATCGTGCCAAGCCAACCTAATCTCCTTTTTTGAAAAAGTAACAGATTTTTTAGATAAAGGAAATGCAGTGGATCTAATTTACCTAGATTTCAGTAAGGCATTTGATACCGTGCCACATGGGGAATTATTAGTTAAATTGGAGAAGATGGGGATCAATATGAACATCAAAAGGTGGATAAGGAATTGGTTAAAGGGGAGACTGCAACGGGTCCTACTGAAAGGCGAACTGTCAGGTTGGAGGGAGGTTACCAGTGGAGTTCCTCAGGGATTGGTTTTGGGACCAATCTTATTTAATCTTTTTATTATTGACCTTGGCACAAAAAGTGGGAGTGTGCTAATAAAGTTTGCAGATGATACAAAGCTGGGAGGTATTGCCAATTCGGAGAAGGATCGGGATATTATACAGGAGGATCTGGATTACCTTGTAAACTGGAGTAATAGTAATAGGATGAACTTTAATAGTGAGAAGTATAAGGTTATGCATTTAGGGATTAATAACAAGAATTTTAGTTATAAGTTGGGGATGCATCAATTAGAAGTAACGGAAGAGGAGAAGGACCTTGGAGTATTGGTTGATCATAGGATGACTATGAGCTGCCAATGTGATATGGCTGTGAAAAAAGCTAATGCGGTTTTTGGGATGCATCAGGAGAGGCATTTCCAGTAGGGATAAGGAGGTTTTAGTACCGTTATACAAGGCACTGGTGAGACCTCACCTAGAATACTGTGTGCAGTTCTGGTCTCCCATGTTTAAAAAGGATGAATTCAAACTGGAGCAGGTACAGAGAAGAGCTACTAGGATGATCCGAGGAATGGAAAACTTGTCTTATGAAAGGATACTTAAGGAGCTTGGCTTGTTTAGCCTAACTAAAAGAAGGTTGAGGGGAGATATGATTGCTCTCTATAAATATATCAGAGGGATAAATATAGGAGAGGGAGAGGAATTATTTCAGCTCAGCACCAATGTGGACACAAGAACAAATGGGTATAAACTGGCCACCAGGAAGTTTAGACTTGAAATCAGACGAAGGTTTTTAACCATCAGAGGAGTGAAGTTTTGGAATAGCCTTCCAAGGGAAGCAGTGGGGGCAAAAGATCTATCTGGCTTTAAGATTCTACTCGATAAGTTTATGGAGGAGATGGTATGATGGGATAATGGGATTTTGGTAAGTAATTGATCTTTAAATATTCAGGGTAAATAGGCCAAATCCCCTGAGATGGGATATTAGATGGATGGGATCTGAGTTACTATAGAAAATTCTTTCCTGGGTATTTGGCTGGTGAATCTTGCCCATATGCTCAGGGTTTAGCTGATTGCCATATTTGGGGTCGGGAAGGAATTTTCCTCCAGGGCAGATTGGAGAGGCCCTGGAGGTTTTTTGCCTTCCTCCGTAGCATGGGGCATGGTTGACTTGAGGGAGGCTTCTCTGCTCCTGGAAGTCTTTGAACCATGATTTAAGGACTTCAATAGCTCAGACATGGGTGAGGTTTTTCATAGGAGTGGGTGGGTGAGATTCTGTGGCCTGCGCTGTGCAGGAGGTCGGACTAGATGATCAGAATGGTCCCTTCTGACCTTAGTATCTATGAATCTATGATGTGTCACCATACAAGCAGGTGCTCAATATAAAAGGCAAAATGAGACCTTGTACCTAAAGCACATGTGCTGTCTGCTGTGAATTGCTTGATTCACTGTGAAAGAGCCTCCCTTTTGTTCTCAGAAATGTATCATCTTAAATTTTACTCTCCCTTTTTATCTCCCCCCAGGTGCAAATGTTTTTATGCTCCCCCTATCATCTCCATCCCTGAGGTTATCGCAGATTAGAAGGTGACGCCCAAGAACACAGGGGGGAGGCTCCGTGCACCCAGCCACACCACTCCAGAGGATGGCCCAAGGAACAGAAGGCTGTCATTCAAACACTTTCGATTTGTAGTGTGGCTATAATAAGAAATGTGGCTTTGTCCTTCCCTCCTCCCGCACCCCACCCCACTTGGGCTACCTTGTCAGTTATCTCAGTTTTTAAAAATTAATAAAGAAAGAATGAATGGTTTCAAAATGATAGTGACTTTATTTCCTTTGCCAGCTGTGATCGAAGGTGGGAGGTGGTTGGTTTATAGGGAATTAAAATCAACAAAGGGGGTGGGCTTGCAGCAAGGAGAAACATACACAACTGTCACATCGTAGCCTGGCCAGTCATGAAACTGGTTTTCAAAGCTTCTTTGATGTGCAGCATGCCTAGCTGTGATCTTCTAATCGCCCTGGTGTCTGGCTGCTCAAAATCGGCCACCAGACAATTTGCTTCAACCTCCCACCCCGCCATAAACATCTCCCCCTTACTCTCACAGATGTTATGGAGCACACAGCAAGCAGCAATAACAATGAGAATGTTGGTTGTGCTAAGGTCTAACCTAGTCAGCAAACAGTGCCACCGAGCTTTTAAATGTCCAAAGGCACATTCTACCACCATTCTGCACTTGCTCAGCCCATAGTTGAACTGCTCCTTACTACTGTCCAGGTTGCCTGTGTACGGCTTCATGAACCATGGGAACAAGGGGTAGGCTGGGTCCCCAAGGATAACTATTGGCATTTCAACATCCGCAACAGTAATTTTCTGGTCTGGGAAATAAGTCCCTTCTTGCAACTGCTCGAACAGCCCAGAGTTCCTAAAGATGTGAGCATCATGCACCTTTCCCGGCCATCCCACATTGATGTTGGTGAAACGTCCCTTGTGATCCACCAGTGCTTGCAGCACCATTGAAAAGTACCCCTGGCAGTTTGTGTACTGGTTGACAACGTGGTCCTGTGCCAAGATAGGGATATGCGTTCCGTCTATTGCCCCACTGCAGTTAGGGAACCCCATTGCAGCAAAGCCATCCACTACAGCTTGTACATTTCCCAGAGTCACTGCCTCTGATAGCAGAACATCAGTGATTGCTTTGGCTACTGGGATCACAGCAGTCCCAGCAGTAGATTTGCCCACTCCAAATTGATTCCCGACTGACTGGTAGCAGTCAGGCATTACAAGCTTCCACAGGGCTTTTGCCACTCGCTTCTCAACTGTCAGGGCAGCTCTCATCTTGGTATTCCTGCATTTCAGGGCAGGGGAAAGCAACTCACAAAGTTCAAGGAAAGTGGCCTTACACATGTGAAAGTTTCACAGCCAGTGTGAATCTTCCCATATCTGCAACACTATGCAGTCCCACCAGTCTGTGCTTGTTTGCCGGGCCCAGAATTGCTGTTCCACTGTATCAGCCAGCCCCACTGCTGCCATAATGTCCCAGTTGGCACAGCCTGTGCTTTCAGAAACATCTGTGTCCAAGTCCTCATCACAATCGTCCTTCTGCTGGCATCTCTTAGCCCGGTTCTGCACATATTCCAGGATAATGTGCAAAGTGTTTACAGTGCTCACAACAGCAACGATGAGCTGAGTGGGCTCCATGCTTGCCGTGGTATGGTGGCTGCATGGGTAACCCAGGAAAAAAGATGCGAAACGATTGTCTGCCATTGCTTTCACGGAGGGAGGGAGGGGCGACTGATGATGTACCCAAAACCACCCTCGACAATGTTTTTGCCCCATCAGGCATTGGGAGCTTAACCCAGAATTCCATTGGGCAACAGAGACTGCGGGAACTGTGGGATAGCTACCCACAGTGCACCACTATGTAAGTCAATGTTAGCCACGGTATTGAGGACACGCTCCCCCGACTTAATGCGCTTAGTGGGGACATACACAACTGACTGTATAAACTCGATTTCTAAAAATCGACTTCTATAAAATCGACCTAATTTCATAGTGTAGACATACCCCTATTTTTCTCTTACACTAGACTAAATGAGGAGTAACTCCACAGAGTTCAAAGGAATTACATGAGTGTAAAACCAATGCGTGGGTGAGAAGAAAATTAGATTCCTTGTGTTCAGTGCTTAGCTCCTTGTACATGAACACTGATCATTACTGATTTAGGTGGCTTCCTTTTCTCTTCTCGCAGGTAGCACCATGGAATGCTTTCCCTGCTTTTTGAGGAGCCTGGGGAGAGGAAAGAAGCAGTAAAGAGTTGGCAACAGCAGTAGCTTCAGGCACAAGCCTTGTAAAAAGAGAGTCCCTGCATAGCATGTACAGGCTGAGATGAATGGCGGGGGTGGGGGCAGTATTAAGGTCCACATCTGGAGACAAGAATCTGGATGCGAAGGATAAATGGTGAGTAAACAGATAAAGAAATAAACTGAGCTAAAGTAAAAATATGGAAAGAGGCCAAAACAGCAGGAGCCAGAACAAAAAAGAAGGGCAAGAGACAAGAGAGAATTACAGGAGAAGGGATGAGAAAAAGATGGTGTTCGGCAAAAAGAAACAGGTACACAAAACTAGGTATTTGAAAAATTATTCAAGATAAGTACAAAAGAAGAAAGAGGAAGGAAAAAAGACTTACTAAGAGGTGACCCGATTTCTTGTAAATAAGAGTAGAGTTTGGCCAGTGTTATCAGTCCAGTTGCTTAATCACTTCTAGTGTAGTTTCTGATACATGATTTTATTTTATGCACATTGAAAATCGGTGTCAAACATTTTGGACACTTTCCCACATTGTGTTATGTCCCAGCTGGTTCAGTTGCTGAGAACAGCTCTGGTTGAAATTTTATAAAAAATGTCCCCACTTCTTGACCAACTAGAAGAGTGGGTGTCCCCTTTTTTTAATAGTGAAAAGAACTTTGAAGTGTGTGTTCTGAAATTTTCTAAAATAATATTAAAAGGAAAATGCGTTAACTTTTTTTTCTGTGTAATTCCCCCTCCCCCCCCGTTTTTTGACCTGCTCTAGTTAACAGGGATATGGATCCTAGACCTGCCAGGAGAAGCTCTTTCAGATATGCATGGTTCTAGCAATACTTTCAGTCCCTCATTTAGACCCAATTTAGCATGTAGTTAGCTTTGAGCATCTGAATGGTTCCACTGAAGTCAATGAGACTCTTCAGGTGCTTAAAGTTATGCATGTCTTTAAGTATCTTGCTGAACTTTGATAAACTAAAATCTACCCACAAGTTATTTAAAAAAACAACAAAAATCCATACTTGAGTTAAATGGAATGTTTGTAATAAGAAAAGATATTGCCATTTAGTGGTGAATTACAACATAGCTAGTTTTGATATATACCTGTTCCTTTTGTTAATAAATCTTTTATTGCTCACTGAGAGTAAAAAGCTAAATGACTCTGTTTCCCCCCTGAGTGCTAGCTATTCAAACTTGCTCAGTTTTTACTCCACAGATGATGAAAGCTCATGAGCCTCACACAAGTGCAGTGAAAGTCAATGAAGAAACAAAAGTGGGAGACTGTTGGGGCAACCCCTCTGCCAAAATTAGAAGATTCATCTGCCAGAACCCTTGGCACACAGCCCTTGAATGCTGCAACTCCATGCAGAGCAGGGTCGTGGTGGTATTAGGTGCCTGAAAACCCCCCTCCCCTTCCATGCTGAATGCTCATGGAGCCCCAGCAGTGGGTGGTTCTTGCTCCGGAGAAGACATAGCCAAAGCAATTTGTCTTCTATGGCCAGAAAGATGTCTGTACATACACTGTAATCAGGAGACCATGCTCCCTTGAGATTGGTGGCACTGGCCAGAAAGGCAGCTAGGATTTCACCCCTCCAAACAGCCTTGGTGTAAGTAGTCTCCTTCAATGGAAGTTGCACCTTCTTATACCCCTGCCAATACTGGGACTGAATATAGCTCTTAAACACTAAACAATAGATCATGCTGTGCTGTTTGATTGGGGCTGGGCAAGGTGGCACAGTGGAGGGCAGGATCTAACACTTATTGGGCTGATAAACTTTAAAAAAATGTATTTATACCAAGCACCTAGCAACCTCAGACACCAGAGTTCCTAGCTCCATGCTGCAGGAAAAGCACATACTCTGAGGACTGCCCTTAAATTGAATTTAAATATCTAGAAAAAGCAGGGAAGTGTCAGAACCATAGGGTTAGGAGGGACTGCAAGGGTCATCTAGTCTAACCCCCTGCCAAGATGCAGAATTTGTGGTGTCTAAATCATCCAAGACAGATGGCTATCCAGCCTCATCTCCTGTTCCTCAAAGGAGTCCTCCTGGTGGCGGGGGGAGACTGATGTGGAAGATCTGGAGAAATAGACAGTTACTGTGGGCTTATAGCTAGGATCAATAGAACCAAACAATGGACAACAGGTTGAACGACCAGGCAAAATAGGTTGATTAGCTCCAACACTAGAGTCATTATTGCCTATAATAATAATGCTCCTGGAGGAAAAAATATCTTTTTAAAAAAGCTCCTATGAAAAAAACAGAGAATTGAATTGCCAATAGATCATAGCACCACAATACCTGAGAATATGATGATTAAAGATATGAATACTGTGTTATCTCTATGAAGCATAATGACTGAGATTCCCTCTTGCCCCTTCAAGATCAGGTTTGATTCACGCAGGTGGGATATTCAGTGTTGTGTGTTACAACTTTATCATGAGTCTTCTGATATCTGAAGTTTGTCTTAAAAACCTGATTCAGGAGCTAGGACTCCTGCCTAAGAAACTCAGCTTTCCGTCTAAAATATTTTTTTCTCACTGGTGTGGAGAAAAGCTTGAAAACGGGAAGCCTAAGGCCTGATCTACGCTAGAAAATTAAGTCATTTTAACTACGTTGATCAAGGGTATGAAAAATTCCCACCCCTGAGCAGCATAGTGAAGTCGAACTAAATCCCCATGCTAGCTTGATGGAAGAATTCTTCTGTCAACCTAGTTACCACTACTCAGGGAGGTGGATTACCTATGCCGACAGGAGAACTCTCCCATTGGTCTATATTGAAGCACTATAGCAGCTCAGCTGTGCTGCTGTAGCGTTTCAAGTGTAAGTAAGCCCTAAGTGCTCCAGTACTAGAAGGTGAATAAAAAGGTGAAATGTATTATTTAACTCAATCTATTGATTTGAGGCATGACTTCTGAGGTCTGAACTCTGAGACCTGACAATACGGGGTTCTGTGGTTTGGAATCCTGTTGACCGCATGGCCCTTGGTATTGACAACAAACAGAACATATGGGTCTTTCTTTGGGGCTGTCGATCAAACAAAATGAAATCACAAGAGAGAAACTAAACACAGAAAGCATTCATGATTAGAGTAATCCTCCCCCATCACCACTTAATACCTACATGTCACATGTCATAGGAAGTGCTGTAATAGTCATATGTATTTACACTGGTCTGGAATAATCATTGTGCAAATAGACCCAACCAAAAATTACTCTTCTGCCATAATGACCTTTGTGTAATGTAATTTTTTCCTGCAAATTAAAGAATTACTTGTTCTTAAGTGAACATATGAGTAAAACCTTGAAGGCCAATGTCTATGCACTTACTATAGTTTGTGGCATGTATGTACTTGTTTTAGGTACTACTTTACATCCTGTGTTTGGAAGAGTCTGATTCTCAGCCTTCAAAGTAGAGATTACTTTTGTCAGTGGGAGCAGGATTGAGACCCAAATATTAAGGTAACTCATTAATACAATTTTTTGTATGAAACAGTGTCTTCTACGTCCCCTGTCACCAACACAAATTTTCAGGATAAATTTCAAGTTAATATTGCTGTTTTGTGGCTCACAAGGCAACCTTCCCTGGAAATCTGACATGGTGAAAGTGCTGCGAATCTGCTGACAAATAGTGTGTGGGATTTCTTTAAACAAAAACATATAGGCTGGATTCAGAACAATCCCAGGTGACCACCTCTTCTTGCAGAAGTTCCACTGCTCAGGTGGTCTGTTTGCCATTCTCAAGCAGTCAGATAGGGAGGGATCAGTAATTTCATTGCCAACCCAATCTGGGCCTTGTGGGCAAACATAGGCCTGGGTGCCTGGAGTCAGCAGGCACATCTCCAGAGGCTTGTTTGCCAGAGTAAGCATTTCAAGAAAGCAGCACAAATCACTAATAGAGAAGCTGACATTGAACAATGGAGATTGAAGGGCCTGATCTGATTCCTGATGAAGTCAATGAGAGTCTTTTCATTGCCTTCAGTGGGAGGTGGATCAAGCCCTAAAATAAAATGTCACTTTAAGCAAACCCAATCCACAATTCTGTTAGTTCCAGAGGGTTTTACTTACTGATGTTTTCCACAAGCAAGGTAAGGATTGTGGGAAGGGGAACAAGAAGAAAAGAGAGAAAAAATGAAAAAAAGAAAAAGCTCTAAGTGGCTCCTGACAGATGGTGCTAGAAAATGAGTATCTCTTTGGCACTGTGAATGCTCCCTCTGGGGTTCCTCATTCTCTGATATTCTCTCTCTCTCTTTCTTATTTTCCCTTCACTTGCTCTCTGACACTTGCCTTCATTTGCTGTAATTTAAATGAGAGCGCAGAAAAGGGATATTCAATTTTAATCTGTAAAGAGCTACTCCTGGGTTTGAAGCAGTCATTTAACATGCAGGATGAGTGAAAAGAGGAATGAGACCAGGGCTGCTGGCTGTCAGTTTCTGCCAGAGCAGTTGCTGCCATTCCTTGGCTGCTATCAAAGATTCATCAGGGGGAAGTGTCTGCTTTGCAGACAAAAATAACAGATGGTCGTTCATGTTTGCCTTACTCCAGGGGCCTTGCCACAGTGAGCAAGGTCCAAGAGAATTTGAATAACTGGGGGTGTTCTTTTGTGTGTGCATTCATGCGTATTTGAGATGTATTTTTTTGTTTTTGTCTTTGGATTTTTATAAACTTGCTAACGAATTTAATGATGAACCTATAGATTTCCTGAGATGCTTTCAGGACGCATTTGTTTTGAAGTGAGTTTTAATTAAATTTTCCAGCTCTCATCCAGCATTTAGGACTGTTCTGTTGCAAAACAAGCAGCTTACCGCAGGTGGCAGGGCATTGATGTAGCTTTAAAAAATCTTTTCCTGCTGCCAACCTAAATAAACACGGGTCTCTCTGGAAAAATACCCATAATGTTATCCCCACCGCCCCTTCAGCAAACTAAATACCATGTAAGCAAAATAAATACGTGTGTCAATCACAGAGAGTTTGAGCAGAATAAAATAATAAGTTTCAACATTTCTCTGTATTTTTAGTTCATTTGAGTTATATCTCCTGCAACTCGGATAGTTTTTAGACTAGCTGATTCATCTTTACAGTTACCTAAAACTCATCAGCAGTCTGTCTGATTTCAGACATCTATTAAATATCAGATGTAACAAAAAAGGGACCTTTTTTTGCCTGCCTTGCCTTTTTTGCTCTATTGCTAACAAATGCCTAGACTGTTATTCATACATTGTGCAGTTGAAACTCATTGCCAGCTAGTGAAGAATGTACATAAGAAGAAATTAGGTTGTAATGAAGCAAAGTTACATACGATTTTCCCTCTGCTTTTTCCTTTGTGTTTACAATTTTTCCTTCCTCTAAGTGGCCATTATTTCCCAAAACTTCAAACAGGGCTGAAGCTACCCTATGGAATTGAGGCTTCTCATGCCTTCAGTAATGATGGCTACTATTTCACAGGGAGTGCAGACAAAGGCTAGGAAGTATGTTTTGAAGGGGGGGGTGAGGTCCACTGCAGCAGCCACTCTGGTCCCTCTGGGTCCCATTTTTGCCTCTATCCTCCAGTGAATGTGTGCAAGGGAGAGGGAGTGACACGCAGGGGCAGAAACATAGATCAGCCCCCACAGTATTTCCCTTGTGGGGATGCCAGCTTCCATTGCTCCTGTGTGCAGGGGTCTGCCCCTAGTAAAGAAGTTTCCCATTGTTTTCAGTGGAAGAAAAGCCCCAGGTTGCTCCCAGAGGAGACAGACGCCATGTCACAACAGCCATTGAATTTCTCAGTCTCCAGACCTGCCTGTGTGTGACACAAGCAATCAAAATGTATGAAATGTGGAACACGGGGGTTTTGTTGCCTGCTGCACCCTGAGTGACAGATTATAATGGGTTTTAAGTATAACACCCATTTAAGGCTATTTTCTCATTATATGAATGAAATAAGAGGTTCTTAAAAAGAAAACGGGACAAATAAATTGTGGCATGTGTGACCATAAGGATTCTCCATGCAGGCTGTCAGCAGGCTTTGGACCCTAGATATTCAGTTCCACAGCCCAGATCTCCACCATTTGAGCTAAAGTTTATCCTTTATGTGGAGTAGATATTAGAGGGGATTGCAACACACTCTTGACCAAAGGATTACACCACTATTTGCTAGACAGCCATAGAAAGTTGGGGAGCAGGACTCCTGGGTCCTCTTCCTGGCTCTGTGTAGGAAATGTGGTCTGATGACTATGGCAGTGGTTACAGACAAGATAGCCAAGCCCAGAGATTTGTCATACACTGTCCTGTTCTCCATTCCATCACAAGTGACCCCATGCAACCTCTTACTTGTTTATAAGATGGGGAAATGTAACTTGCCTGGCTCCAGGTCAGGGTACGACACCTTGCTCAGTAAGGAGGTATTAAGCGAACAGAAATGTAAACAGCAAGTGAGTGGAAGAGGTGAGATTTAAACTAACTCTCCTGACTCCCAACTAAGTGCACTTTCCCCAGCCCAAAGATAGTTTGGTGTGAATGCTTTCGCTCTGCCCAGCCATGCAATGGTAGTGAGCAACGTGTAGTAGTGGCTGGCACTTTTGAAGCATGGACCTTTTTCACCCGGACTGTGATCCTGAAATTGGGGCAGAGGAACACAGTGCAGTCCTCTGGTGGATTCAATGTGGCTGTGATGAGGCATCCTCTTCAGACGGGGAAATAAGGAGAAGCAGCAGGCACTGGGATTGGGGCCTTGACAGCTGTAGCGTTTGGAGGCTGTGGGTTTTGAGTGCTGGTGCAGGAGGAACTGAAATGACTGTTGTAGAGTCAAAACATTATACACGTCTTTCACAGTTGGACACACAACCTTAATTATGACTTCAAACATATGCCATGCACATAACCTCTGCACAAGTGTCAATGCTGAATGTTTGCTGAGGTGGTGATTAGATTGTTTGTTACACTGTGAGGGAGATTAGTGTTTGTTTCCTGATCTGTTGGAGGCCAAAGGAAGTTCTTTGTGAAGATGAGGAGTCAGTTATCTTAAGTGAAAAATGTGTTGTGTGGGCATTGGGGAACCTATTAAGAGGTGTCCCATAACTTATTTCCATGTTATTAGGGCGAATGTGATACTTACCTAACTATAATCCTTTAAAAAACATTTTTGGCTTTGGAATGCGATATATTATAACCTCTACCCCAGGGGTGGGCAAACGTTTTGGAGGGCCGGGTAGGGAAGGCTGTGCCTCCCCAAACAGCCTGGCCCCTGTCCCTTCCCCCTATTTGCCCCCTCCCACTTCCTGCCCCCTGACTGTCCCCCTCAGAACTCCCGACCCAGCCAGCCCCCGTGCTCCTTGTCCCCGACCGCCCCCTCCTGGGACTGCCCCCCCAGGATCCCACTCCCTAGCCAACCTCCTCCTGTCCCCTGATGCCCCGACCCCTATCACACCACCACCCACTGACAGGCCCCCTGGGACTCCCATGCCCTATCCAACCCCCCCATTCCCTGACCCCTGAGTGCCCCAGAACCTCCGCCACATCCAACCGCCCCCTGCTCCCTGTCCCCTCACTGCCCCCTGGGAACCTCTACCCAATCCTCTTACTGCTGCGTGTGCCGTCGCTGCTGCCCCCTTACCATGCTGCTAAGAGCAACAGGAGCTCACAGCCCCGCTGCCCGCACAGCGGCGTAACTGTGTGGGATGGGGAACAGCAGGGGAGGGGCTGGGGATTAGCCTCTCAGTCCAGGAGCTCAGCGGCCAGGCAGGACGGTCCCGTGGGCTGGATGTGGCCCACGGGCTGTAGTTTGTAGGTAGTCCCAGTGCACAAAGCCATGAGATGGGATGTGCTTTCCCACTGAGCAGAACCAACACGCACGCCCACCATCCACTTGCCAATGCTTGCTGCTTTTGGCAGCATGTGTGTTAGTGGTTCAGGAGACTGAACCATGCCCCAATCCACAGATCATACCCCTTATGGGTGTGGTCCGTGGGATGGTGGTTTAGGTAGGCATGTCCCCTGATACAGTCCTGTGCCCTGCAGAGTCCTTCTGCAGCATTGTTTTAGCTCAGTGGGGAGTTCTGTGTAAAGCTTGATGGTGGGTTATGTCCCAGAATAAGGTCCACAGTGCTGAGAATTCATAATAACCTTAACTGCAAAGAATTGTGGGGAAGGGTTTTGTGACTGAGCTCTCTCTCTCACTTACTTTCTCAGGACTCTAAGCCACAAGATATTCGTGGAAGGTCTGGATCTTAGCTTGGTTGCTTTTAGAGAACTTATTTTACATCTCAGAACCCTTCTGTTGCAGCATTCTTTCATCTTGTGATCTCAAAGCACTTCCATTAAGTCTCACAACACCCCTCTGAGGAAGGGAAGTTACTATCATCCCCATTTTACAGATAAGGAAACTGAGGCACAGAGACATGTAATGACTCATCCAAGTCATTGCTGCAAGTCAGTGGAAGAGACCTGACAAATGCTCCAACCACCATATACTCCTGCTTGCTTGACAAATAGGGCTTGGCAAACCGGGCAAGAAAAAGGGAACCAAGCAGAATTTCCACCCAAAATTCACACTGAAATTGATCTGAGCCTCCTTGAGGTCCAGAAGGTATGTGAATATTATAAAATTACTGTTCATATTTTAATCTGCTTCTGTCTTTCCATTTCTAGCTCATACCCCAAATCCTGTGAGAAACTCTGTTTTCTTGGTATTTCTAGCTCAGCCAGAAGCAGGAAGTACCAAAACTCTCTCAGGATGGTAGAGAGCTAGATGAAAACTTCAAAGTTTTGATGCAGAATGGAAACAAGCTTTTCTTGATATTTTTGATGGCAAATGCTCTCCCTCTTTCACCAAG
Organism: Dermochelys coriacea; assembly: GCF_009764565.3. Classification (NCBI taxonomy): domain Eukaryota; kingdom Metazoa; phylum Chordata; order Testudines; family Dermochelyidae; genus Dermochelys; species Dermochelys coriacea. Next base: position 65,708,439 of record NC_050074.1, read on the forward strand.
CTTGCCTAGATAGCCTATTCTTGAGAGATTTCCAGTACAATACTGCACACTCAAGTGGTTTAGAGAATCTAAGCTTTAGATACTGCACTTGCAGGAATATAATACAATTGAGCTCCATACAGGAGTAATTGGATGAAATTCTATGCCCTGTGATGTACAAGACATCACACTAAAAGATCTTCTGGTGTTAAAGTCTATAAAGAAGCAGCCAAATTTTTATTCAAACCTACAAATAGTTTCAAAATTTGCTCATAATTAGCTCTGAAGCTTTTAAAAATAGGTTTTAGCCCAGCATTATTGACAGACTTGTAAGTACATCAGCATTGTTAGGTTTAGGTATCAATTCCTCACAGTGAGAACAGTCTCCATATAATACATTATTTAATGTCATCAGCTAATTTATCTGTTTACTGAGTCCAAACAGCCTGACTAATGTAGTGAAATGTGTTTCACTAGTTGACCATACTTCTGTGTATCTAAAAATAAAGCCTAATGGGTTTTGCTGATAGATGATCTTGGACTTCATTATAATGATTGCCTTGGAGCTACAGTAGCGTTCTCCTTCTGATAGTAAAAAGTTTACTGAGCTGAAAATTACTGTAACGATTTTCGCTTACTGTATATATGTCAAAGCACAAGTCTTTGCTTTGTTGTACTTTACGATAAAAGAACCAGATCGTACAGTCTTAGTTTAGCAAAATCACACTGAAGTCAATAACCCACATCTAAGATTCTCACCGGGTTTACACTTATTTTCCAGTCAATTTTGTATATAGATTGCACCAGCCTGGATTCTCTCTTAGGCTCAAGTAAACTGACTACCACCCCATGAACCACTGTTGTGTCATTTACCCATCTTTATACAACAACTCTGTATTTAGCTAGCTGAGGCCAAACTGGTTTGTCTTACATGCAGAAAGGCCAGAAGAGAAGCATGTTAGCAGGATGTGAGTAGAGCTGGTGGAAAATGGTTTTCCTGTCCTGTGAGAATTTTAGACATTTTGAAAAAAATTCCCAACCTGAATTGTGATGAAAAGTCAAAATCTCAAATTTTTGTGAACACAAAAGTGGAAAAAAATAATTGGATCAGCCAATCAAAATGCATGATTTCAATCATTTTGAAATGTTTTGTTTTGTTTGCAACCTTTATTTTATCTACTTAAAATTACCTTTAACTATAAATTAAAACATTTTCAACAAAAAGTTGTTTGGAACCAAAAAATTATTGTTTTTTCATTTAGAAAACGTTGAGACTGGTTGTTTGGATAATGATTTTTTTTCATAATTTTTCGAAATGGGAAATTTGTTGCAACAGGTGTTTTCCCACATATAGCTTCAGTTTTGAAAAAGCTGCATTTTCTGACCAAAAAACATTTGACTGAAATTTCCGAACAAGCTCTAGGTCTGAGTAGTTGTAAGTCAGGGTTTTAAATCAAGTTACAATTACTCATAGAACCTTCTCAAAATGATTCCAAGATGTAGATACATTTTCTAAAAGTAGTCAGGTGATATGCAGTTAAGATCCATCACCTTCTGCTGCTACCTTGTGTTTCAGAGAGCCCTGAGATCAAGTCTTTGCAGTTAGTAGTTATAATATACATTTTCAGCACAGTGGGCTCTATTCTGGGATATAACATAATTCACATATATAAAATAACATAATTGCCATTTTTAACAGGGCCAAATAGATAAAACTTGGCTGGGATGTCCTCAGAATTCACAGAGTTGCTGTAGTTCCCTCAGGAGCAGCCAAAATAGGTTAAATCTCTTAGTACATGATAAGTATTGTAAACAGACATTCTGTCTTATTCTTGTTCAGAAGTATGATCTTTGTGGTCATTAAATGTACAATAGATTATTCAGAAGTTGAAGTTCCAACTGTCTTGAGTCCCCAGTGACTGTAAATAGCCAGACCATTTTGTAGTGTACATACCTGATGAATAGGCTATACATTTTAGAGTAAATATTTTATTGTGGCTGATGTCACATTTTGTGACCATACTGTTGTTGGTTAGGAGGTCTTGTTAACTATAGTGCAGCCCTATTTCACAGTCCTATGCTGCATCCTGACAATGATGTGGTGACTTCCATTTGTTCTATTAATGGACTGGGTTAAGCACAAGCCTCTACAAAGATACATTTTTAAATTCTATCTCTACCAGACCTATGATACAAAAGGGGTGGGCTTTTGACTAAGGCACAGGCCAGGCCAAGAGACACATGTTCTACCACAGACTGCTTGTGTGACCTCAGGCAAATCCCTTAACCTCTCTGTGCCTCTGTTTCCTCATCTATAAAATCTGTAGTTATTGTGAGGATTGATTAACTGTTTGTAAAATGCCTCTACATCCTTGGAAGGAAGGCACAGAAGAATTATTATAATGTAATAACTGGAGACAGATATACACAGCCCGGGTCCCAATCCAGTTCCCACTTCAGTCAATGCTGCTTTAGGAGTTGGATTAGGCCCCTGGAGATCATAGCTGAATGAAAACAACAAATAATTTGACACAACTCATATCTTTCTGTGACACTATCTGTGAACAGATTGAAAAATTGCAATGAATTTATTCATTGCAAAATCATTCCATAATTGTTCTTCAGCTCATTTGCTAAATATTTCTTGAAAATATTTGTGTTGTGTAACATACCAGTAAGTCATGTGGGTACAGTTTCTGTTTTCTGGTTGGATGGCTTGTGTACTGAATAGAAAGTGAATGACAAATATAATGAAATATATAATTCAAAATTCAGGCTGCGTCAATTAGATGAATCATCCAGTCAGGGAACTGAAACTCTACCACTGTATGCTATGTTGACTAAATACGTATACTCCAAATTGTGCAGTAAATTAGAATATGCAAATTGACAGTGTTGGTTAGTTACATAAGTCATGTGGCATTGCTTCTGTCCCCTATTGGAGGACTTATGTAACTAACACACACAATTGTGAACTGAGAATTTTATAATCATGGAGGCAACTAAAAATTCGCTTTCAGCAAGTATTTGATCTAAAAATTCATTTTTTGCAATATTCATGGTAATAATCCTTGAGTGCTTGAATATTTATGAAACAAATAACAAAATTCACTGCAGTGTGAATGTATAGAGACAATTTTTTTCTTCTAGGATCTCAGCTCTACTGACAACACCCTGGCACCTAGACAGGATAAATCTGTATTTGTATTTGATCCAATGGAGGACTACTACTTATTTTTTGTGTCTCCCCCCTCTGTTGAGGGGGGTAGGATACATAAGGACCACCCTATGAAAGAACATTGAGTCTGGGTTACAGATATTTGCAGTACTTAACCTTTGTCTTCTATTTTTTTAAAATAAAAAAGCCATTTGTGAGTGGTAAAAGGGACAACTCTTGTTTGTGCATGTGAGCAACATCAACTCTACTTTGTTAATCCACCGAGGATAAAGTAAAATGATAGCCCATGCACCAACATTGACTATATATGGAGCTTCACCAAGTAACTGTTTTATAAGACGTCATAACTACTGTTAAAAGAGTATAACCATCCATCATAGTTACTTGACAGAAAGCTGCCAGTCACAGGACACTGCGCAGGCAAAAAAAAAAGCCACAAATCATCCCCTGGAAAAGAAAAAGGTCAAATGATATTAATTAATTAATTTGATATGAATTAATTAATTCATTGGATTTAAAAAGCATATTCTTAAATAGCTTCTTGATTGAGAATAAACACCTCATTAATCTTAGACCTATTGGACTGGGATCAGTAGAACAGCCAAACAAAATAATGACCGACAGTATAACATACACCATGCAGCATTGAATTCATTCCTAAAAATATGCTCTTAGGGTCAATATCAGGAACTTACACAAGAGAGAAAACTGAAAGAGATGAGATTTCCCAGTACACACTGTGCAAGGGACAGTAGGAGGTGCATGCTGAACAAAATGGTGTAACACCACTAACTGCTATACTACCTTGGAGCCTGATGGACCAGAAGAGGTGTGACCAGAGGAAGTGGGCATGCTCAGTTGCAAAATTTCTACTTCACATGATATAAACTGAGCATAAAGTAAAGCAGCACGAGGTTGTCATCCCTGCCACTTATCACTGATTTCAGAGTAGCAGCCGTGTTAGTCTGTATTCGCAAAAAGGAGTACTTGTGACACCTTAGAGACTAACAAATTTATTTGAGCATAAGCTTTCGTGAGCTACAGCTCACTTCATCAGATGCATCCTTTTCTTTTTACTTATCACTGAGGTATTCAACTAGTTTGTTTGTTTGTTGTTACTGGTTATATGGCAGTAGTGCTTACGAGCCCCAGTCATGGACCAGGATTCCATGGTGCTTGGTTTTCTAAACAAACAATATAGCTAGTACTCAGTAACTGTGTGGCAGCTAATAGTTAATAGCAGTTCCAACCTTGCCAGTGGCTTAGTGATTCACATGGTTTATCCTGTAACCACCTCATTACTTTCTGGGCAGTTTAGCTGCCCTCCTTTCCCTCCTCAAACGTTACCTTTGTAAGCCAGTATGGTCTAATTCTTCTCAGCTCTCCTGGAGTGCATTCCCCAATGTGCATAACCTCTATAACTGCTCAGATTTTGCCAAAAAGCATCATACAAGCACAGTTAGGAACCTAGGAATTGCCAGACTGAATCAGATCCATGGACCATCAAGCCCAATATCCTATCTGACCATGGGCAGCACCAGAAGCATCAGAGGCTACGTATACTCTATGAACTAGGGGTGTGATTCCTAGCTTGCGTAGACATATTTGTGCTAGCTCTTATCTGAGCTACCATGCTGAAAACAGTAGTGTGGCCCTGGAAGCACAGACAACAATGGAATGTGCTAGCTGCTTTGAGCACAAACCCGCCCGAATCCTGTGCGTATGTACTTGGGGCTGCTAGTGTGTGCCACTGTGCCTGTGCTATTGTGGCTACACTACTATTTTTAGTGCATAAGCTCATGAGAACTAGCCTGTTGTGTCTATGTGAGCTGGGCATCATACCCCCAGATCATAGCATAGAGGTAGCCAGAGAAGCAAGTTACCCTACAGTAGGCAAATGTGGGATAGTCTGTCGCCTGGTAAGTGTGGACTCACTTAATTGTATTGTGGAAAAAGCTGTTGTGCAAACACAAGTCAACCAGGTTTATTCTAAGCTGGTCAGAGAGGAGTGTCACAAAACCATGGTTGCACTTAGGAACAGACTGGGCCTTGGCGGTAAAACAAAACAGTATTTAAATAAAACAAGTTCTTATCTGCAGAGTTGTAGAAGGATTTCAAAAGCAAGGAAAAACAAAATGGACCAGGTTCTGCTCTCCTTTACCGTAGGGGTAATCTGGAGTAACTCTGAAGCTACTGGTATTACTCTAGGTATATGTGTAGCATTATCTCTGTGCAATTTGAAATAGAATTTAACTAATCTGCTATTTGTATCTGGATGTTAATTTGCAGAGAGGTTGATCATGTTGCCTAGAATGCGCCCCTCCCCATTCTCCACCTCTACTCCCTTCCTATTTCATGATCATGGTCTTTGCCTGTTTTTTGTATGATCTCTTGAGTACAGGAAACTTTTGCAGAGGTTTAGATGTGCTTACTTGCATCTCAGCAGCTTTTCTCTGTATTTACATTCCCCATTGTTCTGTATAGTTCCTGGGTGGAAGTAGATGCATAGAAACTATGATTTTATGGCCACTTTATGGTTTACCTTTTAAATGCCCCCACCCCAAAAACAAAACGAACCAACCAGCCAAACAAAAACAAACCCCTTATGATAGTCTATAGTAATGTTCCAAAATGCTATTAACATTTACAAACTGTAGAATAGTGTAGTATTTGATAGCAGTTTGTAGGGCTGCAATAAGCATTCAGAATACTTTGAGCATACAGAGAGTTAAATGTGGGGGTGGGGACTGGAAAATTAGATAGAAAGGAAATTGCTAAATCTATTGCAACGTTGCCAGGATCCATCTCCGAAATTATTTATCTCCTTTTCGTAGTCATTGGAGACAGCTATGGAAGATAACCAGATGTTCAAGCATTTCTCTCTCTTTTTTAATCACATTCAAAGGACCTGTGTCTTAGCAACAACAACAGTCAATGTTTAAAAACCCTTTGCTGGCCCAAATCAAGGCAAAGTGTTTATATGTGCAAACAAATCCAAAACTACATAGAAAGTTCTTGTGGTTTGAGGCGATGGCATAGGAAAATGCACAAAGTGCAGTTAAAGGTGAAAATCCCTGTAGACCAGCTCTATTAGAAACAAGCCTTTAGCAAGCCTGTAAAGTTCTCTGCCATTTCAAGAATAGCCTGTAATGTAAATAAGGAAGATGCCAATGAAATGAGGAAGCTGCTATTATAAATGAAGTGCGCATGGTGTGAATTTTCCATTTCTTTTAGATTAACATGAACACCTTTTCCCCAGTGTTTTCAAATATAACTTCAATTGCTCTCTGAGGCTCCTCTTTATGAGGAATAGACTCCCCCCACCTCCTGTGGAAAACAATAGCAAAATAGTGTCAAAAAGTAGCTGTTTGAGTTAATTAGAATGACAACATTAAATAGTTTTCTCATCTGAAATGAATTTCTTCTAGAAAACATTACTGGAAGGGAAAGATCTGTCTGGATTACACCACAACTGCAACCTATTGGCAGTCTGAATAGAGAGGATAAAAATTGCATAGCTCTGAAGACTGAACAACTTTGTCAACCTTAGAACAGGGTTGAGGCAAACTGATCAGACAGTGGGAGGATGCTTACACTAGTGCTATCCACATTCTAGAGTTACTATTTATTGAAATTACAGTAGTGCTTAGAGCAGTGGCTCTCAACCTTTCCAGACTACTGAACCTCTTTGAGGAGTCTGATTTGTCTTGCATACCCCCAAGTTTCACCTCACTTAAAAAGAACTTGCTTCCAAAATCAGAAAAAAGTGTCCCAGCACACAAGTACTGAAAAAATTTCTTCTTTTCTCATTTTTACCATATAATTATAAAGGAAATCAATTGGAATATAAATATTGTACTCTACATTTCAGTGTATAGTTTATATAGAGCAATCTAAAAAAGTCATTGTCTGTATGAAATTTTAGTTTGTCTAATACTTTTTATGTAGCCTGTTAAACTAGGCAAATATCTAGATGAGTTGATGTACCCCGTGGAAGACCTCTGTGTACCCCCAGGGGTATGTGTAACTCTGGTTAAGAACACTGGCTTAGAGGCACCAACTGAGATCAGACCCCCCCTCACCCCATTGTGGTAGGCACTGTTCACACCCAGACCTGACTCTGTCCCCAAAGAGCTTACAAACTAAAAAGACAGGACAATGGGTGAGGGGGAAATGGAAACACAGAGAGGTTTGTTGTTTATAGGGATAGCGAGATTGAGTTATAAGAGTAAATGTTGGAAGAACAGTAGTAAATATAAGAATAAAGGAGGTTTTTGGAAGAGATGTAAACCCTCAAACTTCAGAGAATAAATCAACCTCTTACTGCTGGAGCTCTTCTCTGGGGACAGAGAGGCAAGGTGGGTGAGGTAATCTCTTTTATTGGATCAGCTTCCGTTGGTGAGAAAGAACCATTCCAGCTACCCAGAATTCTTTTTCAGGTCTGGGAAGAGTGTCACAGGTAAATTGGAGATCAAACAGATAGTTTAGCACAAGTACTTAGCAGGTATTCTAAGGCAGTGGCTTTCAACCAGGGGTATGCAGAGGTCTTCCAGGGGCACATCAACTCATCTAAATATTTGCTTAGTTTTACAACAGGCTACATAAAAAGCACTAGTGCAGTCAGTGCAAACTAAATTTCATACAGCCAAAATGAGAAAGCAAGCATTTAGAAATAGTCTGCGGTGACACTTTTGTATTTTTATGTCTGATTTTGTAAGCAAATAATTTTTAAGTGAGGTGAAACTTGGGGTACACAAGACAAATCAACCGAAAGGGGTACAGTACTCTGGAAATGTTGAGAGCCACTGTTCTAAGGGACCATTCAAGCTGCAGTGGGTCATTAAAATCTCTGTAGTCATCGGACAAAAAAGGGGTTAGTGGGTTACATATTGTTGTAATAAGCCATAAATACAATGTCTTTTTTAAGACCTGGTCTACACTACATGGTTAGGTCAATGTAAACTGTCTTGAATCGATCACCATTTTTAGTGTCTAGCAAAGTTATGAATTTAAGCTCCCAGGCTTGTCTTTGTAAAGTGTGGTGCAGATTTCCTTTGAGGATGAGGACTGAGAGATCAGATATAGAGGGATCGCTTTGTGAAAAGTAAAAATGAAGAGTCCTTGTGGCACCTTAGAGATTAACAAATTTATTTGGGCATAAGCTTTCGTGGGCTAAAACCCACTTCATCAGATGCAACTTCATCTGATGAAGTGGGTTTTAGCCCACGAAAGCTTATGCCCAAATAAATTTGTTAGTCTCGAAGGTGCCACTAGGACTCCTCATTGTTTTTGCTGATACCGACTAACACAGCTACCACTCTGAAATTTGTGAAAAGTGTTCACCAACTGGTGATGTGGTGTTTTTAACTTTTATCATTTTCCTGTGCGAGTTCATTGGAGAGTGCGGTGATTGTCTGGTTTCACCCACATAATTGTTATTGGGGCATTTAATACACTGAATGTAGTACGCCACATGTTGTGATAGGCATATGTGGGACCCATGGATCTTGAAAGGTGTGTGGTGGGGGCTGTTGATTTCATAAAAGCCCACTTTGTGTTTTCTTACACTTTACTCTGAAGCGTTTGATAGTAGCTACTGTTGGTGACAGGTGTTTGACTATATGGTCAGTGGTCTGATCCACTATGGCATTCCTTATGTAACTGTCACATATTTTCTGTATACTACAAATTTAAATTTCAGAGAGTCTGCTCTTTGCAGGTGTAGCTGCTGTTACAATAGAGAGCTTCCCAATAAGGGGTGTGATACTATGATAATGTGTAGGGTATGTATAGGAATTGAGTATATGTCCTGAAAATAGAATTCTCTGTGTGCAGTGGCTGTCAAAAAAGCGAGCAATGTTAGGAACCATTAGGAAAGGGATTGATAATAAGACAGTAAAATCATAATTCTAATATATAAATCTATGGTAAGCCTACATCTTGAACACTGTGTGCTGTTCTGGTTGCGCCATCTCAAAAAAGATATTTTAGAATTGGAAAAGGTACAGAGAGAGGCAACCAAAATGATTAAGAATATGGATCTGCTTTCATATGAGGAGAGATTAAGAAGACTGGGACTGTTCAGAATGGAAAAGAAATGTCTAAGCAAGGATATGCTAGAAGTCTATAAAATCATTACTGATGTGGAGAAAGTGAATAAGGAAGTGTTATTTACTCCTTCACATAACACAAGAACCAGGGGTTACCCAATGAAATTAATAGGCAGCAGGTTTAAAAAAAACAAAACTTCTTCACACAACACACAGTCAACCTGTGGAACTTGTTGCCAGGAGATGTTGTGAAGGCCAAAACTATAATAGGGTTCAAAAAAGAACTAGATAAGTTAATGGAGGCTAGGTCCATCAATGAGTATTAGACAAGACGGTCAAGGATGCAACCCATGCTCTTGGTGTCCCTAGCCTCTGAATGCCAGATCCTGGGAGTGGATGATAGGGGATGGATCACTTAGTAATTGCCCTGTTCTGTTCATTCCCTCTGAAACACCTGGCACTGGCCACTGTCCAGAGACAGGACACTGGAGCTAGAAGGACCATTGATCTGACCCAATATGGCTGTTCTTATGTTCTTATGCATGGTGAGAGCAGACAGTATGTGTAGAGGAAGGAATGAAGTAGGTATATTGCATTGTCTTGGCCTTCTCTTTTTATGCTTGCACAGAGAGCATGGTGTCAGCAATGAGTTGGCTCTTGTAGATATCTGAAACCAGAAACTAAGTCTCTCTCTCTCTCTCACAAACACACACACACACACACACACGCAAAACCAATAATAATAGCAGCATACCAGATTCCTGTCCCAACGCAGCAACTGGACATTCTTTAGATCACAGTGGGAAAACTATACAATTTCAATAAGGCGGGATAAAAAGGAAAACAAATTAAGGGTGGCCATGTGTGATGAGGTGTCCACACCATACAAGGCTAGATGGGGTTTAGGTGGCCAGGTGGGCCAATTAAATGCCTAGGCTGCACCTGGAGGAGGAGCCAGGGAGCAAGGACTAATTAGAAATGAGGCTCAGCTGGACAGAAACAGGAGGGGCCTGTATAAAGCCCAGTGGCTGAGAGCAGCTGAGGGGCTGCAGAGAGTGAGGCTGTAGTTACTCTCAGGGTGAGGGAAGGGAAGATAGGAAACAGCCCAGGGATATAACAGTAAGGTTCAGGACTATGCAGACCTTGACTGCTTGTTGTAGGGTCCTTGGGCTAGAACCCACTGCAGAGGGTGGGCCAGGGTTCCCCTACCAGCTGTTGGAGAAGTAGCACTGTTAAGGGGCAGTGAAAGAGAAGCCTGCCTGGGACAGTGGGTCACGAGAGATTTTGAGACTGCAACCCGCAGCCCCCTGCCATGGAAGGGGAAACTACAGTGACCTGGTACGAGGGACAAACCACAAAGTGACAGCAGTTGCATCCCGAGAAAGCAAGACACAGAGAGAGTGATGGAGGGCAACTGCAGGAAGGGATGTCAACCTGGCAGAGCAAATCCCCAAACATGGCCAGTAAGACCACACTATCAGTTGTGGTGGGCAAAGGCTGCCACATGCTCCAGCAGTATCTGGATATGTCAGCAGCCCACCAGTAGGATCCAGGTAAAATCCTAGAAGTGCTCCAAAAACATTTTCAGCCTCCCTTCCCCCTCAAAGCAGTCATGTACAAAACATGTCTTTTCAACAAGGTTAATGAAGAATCTGGAGAAACAATAGATCAATATATTGCCAAACTGTGCAATATGGCCGGTATTGCCATTCCCAAATGTTCAAAAATCATGAATCAGCTTCACCAAAAACCATGAGATTGGTTTTAAAATAATGAGATTATGTAAAAATAATAGATTCAGGGTTTTTATTTGCCTTCTTCTATTGAGCCTTTAGGGTGCATTGGGGTCATATTTTGAAGCTTTCTCCATAGCCATGAGGGCTAGAAACTTACTCTTTTTTTTAACAATAAAGGCTGAAATAATCACATATCCACTTGACTCCAGGAGCTGGGGCTTTAAGGAAAACAATAATTATCGTGAGACTCGTGTCAAAATCATGAGAGTTGGCAACGCCGGCAGACTCATGCAATTATCTTAAAAGATGAACTAATTTGTGATTAGTACTAAAGGTGAAAGATGCAGGAGCTGGAATGACAATGCATCAAGAGCTCACTCTAATTCTACCAAGAGATATAGATGTGCAAAGTGAGGTCTGTTGGGGACTGTGTTTGAATTGTATGCTCTCACTTTAAGAGTAGGAGTGGGGAGTTTCCTGGGCCTGTTTGCAGGTTGGAGAGCTCTGTGGGGAAGTGTTCAATCAGGTTAAGTCTGCAGGCAGCAGCCTAAACAAGGTGGGGCAAATTGTGTGTCTGCTTTAAGGAGTAGCCTGCTTTGTGTCTCTCTGTTTGGGGGTTCTTGTGTGTTATCATTCTGAATTCTAAGAAATAAAGTAGTGTTCCATTGCATCTATCAAGGTGTTTTCATCTAACTTCTCTGTATGTCATGAAACATAACACAAAATTAGTGAACAATTAGTGAACATATCCAAGTGCAGAGAATAAGTGGAGTAGACACAGAGATATTTCACCAAGTGATGTAAGTAATACGTGAAAACCTAAGACTAAACTACAATTTGTGCAAAAGCAAATTTACAAATAAAAGCAGAGGAGACCAACAAAATGCAAAGCAAGACCTATGACTACTGTGGAGAAATGTGATGATGGAAAATGTGCTGCATATGGGGTCATATGCAATAGTTGCGGCAAGAGAAATTATTATGCCAAAGCTTGCTGACAAGAAAAGAAAAGAAGAAAATGCACTGTATCAAGGAAGCAAGCAGTGACTTGGAGGATGAGATTTTGCATGTATGTGATATCAGTGTAGGGCAAAACTAAATGTCTTGTCAAGTTCAAACTACCAACAGATGCAAAGAGAAGCCAGCAGCACACAAACAAACAGGAAATTGTATGCCAAATAAACAGCAGGGCATCAGTGAATGTACTAAGTTACAAAGGCTTCCTCAGCATTTTGCCAAAGAAGAAAGTGAAATTGCAACCTGGCAAAGCCAAATAAAATTATACAGTGGCACAATCATAATATGCTAGAAGAATGTAAACTAAAGGTAAAATTTCAGGTACAAACACAGAAGATACCCCCACAAGGAGATGAATTCAGTTCAGAGACTATTAGGATTTGTAAACTTCCAAGCTGCTTGGATGTGTGCAGACCCTTGAGGCAACTACTGGACAAAGATGCAACATACACAGTTACCTCAACACAATGCAGCCTGCTGGTGACCAGCTATCTGATAAACATATAGAAAGCATCAATAAGTCAGTTATGTGCCAGTTAAATGGCAGGGGTTGGAAAGAATCTGAGAACAAATTGAAAAAGACAAAGATTTACAAATGCTCATGTCCATCCAATTGTCAGGATGGTCAGAACTCCAGGGAGAAGTCCCACTGCCTCCTAAGAATACTGTAATTGTCAAGATGAGATGAGTGTACAAGATAACATCAGACTTAAATGACAGGTTTCAGAGTAGCAGCCGTGTTAGTCTGTATTCGCAAAAAGAAAAGGAGTACTTGTGGCACCTTAGAGACTAATTAGACTAATGCTCTAATAAATTTGTTAGTCTCTAAGGTGCCACAAGTACTCCTTTTCTTTTTGCATCAGACTTAAAGTCAATCAAACCATAATATCCAGACTATTGAGAACAGAAACTCAAGAATACATCTGAGCCATTCTGGAAGAGAGGCCTGTGTCTGGAAAGCCTGAAATGCTGTATATTGGCCAAACATGACCAAAGATATTTGAGCCCTAGATAGCTGTTGTGCTCTTGTGGGAAATGCAGGCCAAAAGAGTTAACAAAAATACACTGCAGACTTTTGAGCAAGGTACGCATGGACCTCTTCATCTTAAAGTACCTCATGATTGTAGATGACTACACAGAATTTTAGGAACTGGATGAACTATCGGATACTACTGCATTGACCATTCTAGACAAAGTAATGAAACACTTCAGCAGGTACAGTATGCCAAACTGAGCCATTTCAGACAATTAACTTCCAGTTCCCTTGCAGTGAATTTGTGTAGTTTACCTGGGAATGGTAAATCAGTCATATCACAAAGTCACCATCCTATAGCCAGTCAAATGGCAAAGCTAAATTCACAGGTAAAATTGCCAAGACTATTGAAGAAAGCCACAAAAAGCAAAGAAAATATATTGCAAGCCTTTCTTGGATGGAGTAACATGGCCACAAAAGGCATTAATGGCAGACTGGTATACAATAAGTGATGTAATGACAAATGCATAACTTGGTGCATTTAGCCACAATGTTACTACAACCGGCAGCGATGGTAGGAATAACAGACAAATCCTATAAAGGCCAAAGTCTACTATGACTGACAAATTAAAGACCTCACATAATTACAAATAGGAAAGCCTCTCAGGATCAAGTTATATCCTTAGGAAAAATCATGTCCTTGGAAGCAAGCTATATGTGTTACTGAGAAATCCTCATTCATATGATTGCAGTGGATGAGTATATAGTTCACTGAAACCACAAATATGTTCATCCACTGTAAGCACAAGACAAACATAGTTGTAGAGGATAGTGAGACTTGATCAGCAGGACATGGAAGGAACACAGGCTGACAAGCAATTGATAGCTATCAGACCAGAGTCTGGAAACACCACATCACCAAATGAACCAAGTGCAGTGCAGTCTTCTGTCATCACCAGAAATACTTGCACTTGCTCCAACATCAGTCCTCTTGCAAGGTATGCACAAGACTTTGTACAATACGAAGGTGTGAAAGAACAAACCTACCAAACCCAGAGAAAAATTACCATAGTTGCCAAGCAAGTGTAGTTGTCTCCTCCAAAAAAAGAGTTGCTGTTAAGTTATATGTATGATGATATAAACTTTGAGAGTAGAATGGAATGTTAAGTATGTGAGCTGGTTGTTTAATTTTGCTGTCTCAAGTGCAGCAAAAGAGATGTTCTGATAGTTCCCCACTAGGGGGTGATATAGTGTGCACATTGTTAAGATAATGTCTATGAATTTAAAAGAACTACTTTCAGGAAGTGCTTGATGAGAGTGGACAGCATAGATGGAGGAAGGATTAAACCTGAAAATTGCACTGTTTTGCTATATTTTTTCTCTTTATGCTGGTACATGGAAGAGCTGTCATTCTGTGAGGCAGAATTGATACAACATATATTACCCAGGAGAGACAGTCTTGCAAATCTTGCAAACTGGAGGCATAACATTTCACTTCAGTTGATTGCGCCTCCATTAGAGTAACCACTTCTAATTGTACCTGAAGCATCGTCTTCCAGCTACATATAAAAGTAATGCTCCTCAACGAGTCAGTATGCAATATGAAACATTGTAGCTTCCTGTTGCACGTGCTCCTGCACTGTTTTAAACAACCTTTTTTCATTTGTGACAAAATGCAATACAACCAGGTACATGTTTTTACCCAATTGCATGCTCCTGTTGAAAATGTATTTCATGTCTTCATTCAACCTGGGCAACTTTTAAGCTGCATCATTCCCTATTGACTCAGTCCCAGGTGTCTCCCTGCTGACAAAATGAAGAACCAAGAGTTACATGTTCAAAGCACTGAACAAAATTAACTCACCCTTGCATGTCACTGTAATGTATATAGTCATGTATTATTACTGCATGCAATTGGATCCACATGGGTGGACCTGTACAGAGACCCATTGACTTCAGTAGGACTCCTTGTGGGTGTAGGGTGTGCCAGCTATGGATCTGACTTCAGAATTGAAGCCTAGAATTGTTGTGAGATCTATGGATATAGATTAATTTTAAATCTCCCATAGTTGCCGGAGACTACTGCTTCAAACTCTGCACTGTAAACTAAGGCTGAAATAACAAACCATCAGCTTTTTGGCAATTCCTTTACAGTGAGAGCAGTTTTGTGCATCAGCTTATTCTCTAACTCACCCACCATACGATGCTCCTCCTCTAAACTGGCCTGGCCTCTCTCTACATCATATACCGAGGCCTGCATGCAGTGGGGCCCAATTCACTACTGCCCTGCTCCTTGTGTCATCATTTACACCAAAGTGAATGCAAAGGGAGTGTAAAACTCTACTAAATCACAATGGTAGCATTTGGCACTGGTGTAAATAACTAGGAGCAGTGAGTGGGACTTGCTGTGCACACGGGAAACAAGAAAAGTCACCTCTATTAAGAAATGTTTAAAAAATAAAAAACAAAACAAAAAACCATTGAATTGCCATTGATGAAAGCTGAGGATAAATGGCAGCAGGTGAATCCAAGGGAAGGAGCATTGTAAGCTTTCCCGCCCAACACTGAGGGAGTTATTTGAATCAGCCTCTCTTACTCAAGATGGACTGTTCTCATAGCAGCCCAGTTGGCCAATCCATGCACTGGACAGACTCACCTCCCATGCTAGTGAGTGAAGTGTCAGGGAATTTGCTTTTGACTGGGGGAAGAGTTTGAAAAGACTGGGGAGAAAGAGGAAAATCCATATCTCCAACTCTACAAAAAGACAGCCTTTTTGTACTGTACAGCACCTAGCACAGTAGGGCCCAGTCTATGATTTGGCTGCTCCGATAACTCAAATAACAATAAAGAAAATTGGGGACACCAGATCTCCAGTACCAAATGTACGGACCACAATTCAGCTGCTGTACTGTAAATTCCCCTGCTGCAGGGGCATAGGAATGCACCGGCTGTCATAATGGCCCTGTGCCTGTTGCTATCCCAGTTCTGTCATATGAGCATGACAGGGTATACCTGGGAGCAAGAAAGAGCTTGTTGGAGCAAGCAGAGGGGTGGCAGCTGTGCACTGCACTCCAGCTATTCTAGGTTGCTGGAGGTTCCTTGGGGACCTCTCTTGTTTACACCACGGCTGAACTTTTTATGCCATACACTTCTGTGTAATATCTGAGCTCCTGATTTACTCTCATTTATTTGGCCACTGTACTTATTCTGCTGTTGGAAGCCATTGGCAAATTAATTTAAAAGATGCATGAGAATCTCAACTGGCCAGTCCAAATCTAAAACTAGAGATAAATAGTCAGAGGGTAGGCTACCTTTTGTAAGCAAAACCAAGCTGTGTCTGCAACAGGGTTAAAACTGAACTACGAACCAGAGCAAATGTTTGTTCTTATAAATATACAGCTGTGCATAATTAGGAAAAAAATGTATAGCTCTGTTTACATTACATGAAAAATAAAGGTAGGGGCCTAAGATTGAGCTGTGAAAGGCAAGGAAAGGTTGTGTTCAGGCGGACATGCTGTCCTCTGCAGCATCAGTGGGTGTGATTTTCAAAGCCGCAGCACTTAATGATAATTGTGTCCAGATCTCCTAGGCAGCAGTGTGGGTCCTACGCTGTGGTATAAATAGAAGAGCCTAAATTGCTGCAGAGTAGCATTTTGTAGAATGTTGATGGTTTGTAGCAGCATAAATCTCCTCTGCTTTCATGTATCCTTATGAACTCAAAATTCCAACAAAAGGCTTACCAGTTCTCATCAGATTTTGGAGCAAGTCTGAGCCAGTGATCGTTCCGGAACGAAAACCCAGGCAGTATGAATCCAAAGAAAATGTTTGTACAAAGCCATCTGAAGCATAACCACTGAGTTTTGCACAGTGGTAGAGCCAACTGCCAGTGTGTAGAGTGGCTCATGCAGTGGGAGGAAATTCCATAAAATTCCTGTTGATTAGGGAAATATTTAGACACCTAGAAAATCCTTCTCCCATTTGCTGAGGATTGACTAGCTTTCGGCTGTTGTCCATGTATGTAAGACTGCTCATACAAGAACCTGCAGTTTTCAGGGAGAAGGATGGTCATGAGCTAAGGATGTGATCTGCATTCTACTCGTGGCTCTGAAACGGACTTTTTTGTGACGTAGGGCAAATCACATAACTCCTCCCTATCTCAATTTCCCCATCTATAAAAGTGGGGATAATGCTTGCTTCACAGATAACCTTACAAAAAGCACTTGTTCACTTGCTTGTGGTGAGTAATGTAACTATCTGATTTGATGGTGCAGGAATGCTGTTGCTTTTCAAAGCTGTTAGACTGCAGGTGGCTTTCTGCCCTACCAAGGCTACAACTAGATCCTCCCACATAATCTCTTTAAATGAGGCTTACCAAGATAGTTACTCATCTTGGCATTGTTTGATGTCTTATTGGCTGACAATATGGCATCAGTGACTTTTGTTCCCAGTTGTAAGGCTCAATGCACTAATGTTCATAAAGAACTTGGAGAGTCACAGAATAATTATTAAACGTTCTATTCGCTCAGTGCTTTTCTCTAATTGTGGATTTCACCCCTTGCCTGTGTCTAGGGTGACCAGACAGCAAGTGTGAAAAATCAGGAAAGGGGGTTGAGGTTAATAGGAGCCTATATAAGACCCAAAAATCGGGACTGTCCCTATAAAATAGGGACATCTGGTCACCCTACCTGTGTCTTTTGTCACTACCAATGACCATGTTGTGCTTTGTGCACTTTCTAAATGTAACACTGCTTCTCCTCTTGCAAACCCTCTGAGTTTTCTCTAGGGAAGGTGGGGCAGATCTTTGTATCTCCATTTTAATGTGCCTCATTCATGCAGGGATCTCTGAGCAGACACAAATTGTTAACTCCAGTTGGATTTGTCCCTGGTGTCTCAGGGAATCAGAACTACCATACAGATAAACTAAGTTCAAAGAAAAGGAGTACTTGTGGCACCTTAGAGACTAAGGTGCCACAAGTACTCCTTTTCTTTTTGCGAATACAGACTAACACGGCTGCTACTCTGAAACTAAGTTCAGTATATCTTCTTTTTGGGTTACAGAGCACAGTGTTTGCGTGACTTCTTTCTCCACCATTCCCCCTCATGTACTCCCCTTTCTGCCTCTTGTGTTCACCGTCTATCCAATTAACATTGTCTGGACTTGTTAACCTTCACACCTCTGGTGGCTTTAACTGCAAATGACTGCACCTGAGTTACTATCACTCCAAATTTCAAGGAAGATGGCAGGTGCAGGCAGGAGTAGCCATGGAGGATAGTTCTTTCTGTCCTGGCTGCAGATTTCAAATAAACTTTACGTTTTAGTTATGGAGTTTGTTGAGGGTTAAATCAAGAAATTATCAAC
The DNA here is from genome assembly GCF_009764565.3 of Dermochelys coriacea. NCBI lineage: Eukaryota > Metazoa > Chordata > Testudines > Dermochelyidae > Dermochelys > Dermochelys coriacea. The sequence goes on from NC_050074.1 coordinate 65,726,731, forward strand.
TGGGGTCAGTAGGCCTGCTGCCCCCTTTAGAATAACTAATTGACTCTTTTATGTCCCAAGGTGTTACCTTGTGCTGTTAATGGCCTACTCTAGTGTCAAGTACACAATTTCCCCCAATTATTTTGCAGGAAGGATTAGCAACATCTGGGCACAGGTATCCTCTGGTGGTTTCCCTATTCTTGCTTTTTCATTTGGCTCAATCTGTCCATTTTTTATGGTACCCCTCTCTGAGTTTGCTCAGTAAACTAGTCAGGAGATTAAATGGGGTTATCCAGAAGCTGCATCCAGCCATCTGTTCAATAGATCCCTGGCCCACTGGGTTGCTTATTTGGCCTCTTTTTTTTGTAAATACATTTTATTTTATGCTAACAAATAGAAGGTTACAGATAACTGACATTCCCATGCCCTGCCATATTGTTACTGGTGGAGATTGTTACTGTTACCATATTGTTACATGGTGGAGACTGTCCAGTAGCAGATAAAAGAATGGAATAATTGAAGCAGCACATGCAACTGCCCATGAAAGCTTGAGAGAAGCAGAAGAGGTGGGAAAAAATTGAATAGCATTTCTTCATTAGTCAGGGTCTTGTTAGTACAGCAGAGTGATGGGAAGGGTATGTGGCCTAGTTCCCATCAAGGGGAAGAAGGAGTTAATCTCTTTCCTTGGAAGGAAAGAGAAATCGCTACCATATCTTGCAGCTGCCTATCCTTGTTAGGGTTGTAAGCCTTGAAGAGAAGTTTGAACCTTTGCTCTTAGAGCCCCTAATTTAAGGTTGTACCCCTTACTCAGGAAAGTGATATATAATATATATCTTGATTTTAGTGAGGCTTCAGTGAGGCTCTGACATAGCCCCACATGACATTCTCATAAGCAAACTAGGGAAGTGCAGTCTAGATGAAATTACTGTGAGGTGGGTGCACAACTACTTGACAGACCATACTCAGAAAGTACTTAGCAATGGTTTGCTGCAAAACTGGGAGGACATATCTAGTGGGGTCCCACCAGGATCAGTTCTGGATCCGGAACTCTTCAACATTTTCATTAATGACTTGGATAATGAAACAGAGTATGCTTATAAAATTTGCAGATGACACCAAGCTGAGAGGGGTTGCAAGCACTTTGGAATACTGGATTAGAATTCAAAATGACCACGACAAATTGGAGAATTGGTCTGAACTCAACAAGATGAAATTCAATAAGAACAAGTACAAATTACTTCATTTATGAAGGAAAAAAATCAAACTGAACTACAAAATGGGAAATAACTGGCTAGGTGGTAGTACTGCTGAAAAGGATCTGGAGCTTATACTGGATCACAAATCTGATAAGTCAACAATGTGATGCAGTCATGAGAAAAGTGAATATTGTGGAGTATATTAACAGGAGTGTATGTAAGACAAAGGAGGTAATTGTCCTACTCTACTCAGTACTGGTGAGACCTCAGCTGCAGTACTGTGAGTACTGGAGAGAGTCCAGAGGACAGCAACAAAAATGATAAAAGGTTGAGAAAACCCTGACCTAAAAACTGGGCATGTTCAGTCTTGAGAAAAGAAGTCTGAGGAAGGATCCAATGACAATTTTCAAATACATTAAGGGCTGTTATGAAGAGGACAGTGATCAATTGTTTTCCATGTCCTCTGAAGGTAGGACAAGAAGTAATGGGCTTAATCTGCAGCAAGGGAGATTTAGGTTAGATATTAGGAAAATCTTTCTAACTATAAGAGAAGTTCCAGATTAAACTAACTTTAAGACTCATAAATGCTGCGTCTCTTGGGATTTGAATCCTGAATTCCAGCAGTCCCGTCTCAATTAAAAAAAAAAAAGTTCCACAATTTCATGTCTCTCTTTTATCTGTGGTATTTAGTATGGTAAGGGGGGCATATCACTAAGCACCTTACAATCTTTAATGAATTTACCCCGCACAACAGCCCTGTGTGGTAAGTCACTGCTATGATCTCCACTTTACAGATGGGGAGCTGATGCACAGCGTGACTAAGTGACATGCTCAAGGTCCCACAAGAAGTCTGTTGAACTGGATCAGACCATTCTTGCAGGTTTGAGTAACCCTGGTTTAGAGTGAAATTCCCCCAGTTCTCATAGGAATGACGGGGTTGATGGTGGCAAACAGGACACGCAAAATCCATCTAGCAAGCAGAGTGCATCTCAACATCTTCTGTTAGATCTTGCAAAGCCCTGCTTCTGTCATAGCTAGCACTGGGATGCCTCACAAAAGACCCCTTTGTGGAAAAGTAGGCCACTGTGCTAACATATGCCAAATTTCTGATTACCTTAATCAGACTGGTTACATCATCTTTCCAAATGTTGCTGTCCTGAGTGATTGTAAATCACCTCTCTTTGTTCAGAAACTATGTTGCTATGTCAGGTTTCAGAGTAGCAGCCGTGTTAGTCTGTATTCGCAAAAAGAAAAGGAGTACTTGTGGCACCTTAGAGACTAACAAATTTATTAGAGCATAAGCTTTCGTGAGCTAATGCATCCGATGAAGTGAGCTGTAGCTCACGAAAGCTTATGCTCTAATAAATTTGTTAGTTTCTAAGGTGCCACAAGTACTCCTTTTCTTTTTATGTTGCTATGTGTGACATAAACACCAGTGCTAGACACTGGGCTCAGCCCTGTCTACTTACGTGTTTCCAAAGGGTACATCTTACAATACCCAATGATGCTGGGTGATTTACCTGATCAAAGAGAACCCTGGATTTGGCCGTCTTATTATTTTTTATTTGTTTCTGAAAGTACCTATGATATTCTTGGAGTACCAAGACATACGAGAAGGAATGGGGATGGTCTCTGCCCCAAGATGCTCACAGTGCAAGGACAGACAGAGGTCAGGAAAGGGGAACCACCTCACAAATTAACAACATTCACTGGATGCCCTGATGATGCATGACATCTCATGTGTAACAGCCGAGTTTTATCTAGAGGTCAAACTAGTGCTTCATCTTAGTTTGTGGAACAACAAGGCCTTTTTACAAAACAGATAGGGAAGTGCAGCATGGCCTTGTGGACAGGGCACTAGACTAGCAGTCAAGAGATAGATAGATCTTCAGGTGCTGTGAATTTTCATAACTCCACTGACTTTGCTGGAGATATGGCCTGTGGATTCTAGTGTAATCTAGCTCTTCACTCACCTGTTGTGTGACCTTGAGAGAATCATATCATATGTCTCTGTGCCTCCGTGTCCCTTACGGCTCTGTGTCTCTTGTCTATTTAGATAATAAACTCTTTGAGACAGGGACTGTCTCTCACTGTCTGTAACTGCAGCACTGAGCACAATGCGTCTTTGGCTGCGACCTCCAGGCCTTACTGCAATAAAAAGATTAGCGGTGGAAGAAAATGGCAGTTATTTTCCATGAACAATTTCAAAAGAAACAAAACTATTTTCATTTTGTTTGATTGAAAAACAACACAATTCAGTATCAATAAAGCACACGTTACGTGGCGTCAGAGCTGGCTGACTGACAGATATCAACAAGTAGTTGTCAATGGGGAATCATCATTGATTGGGAGTGTTTCCAGTGGGATTCAGCAGCAGTCAGTACGTGGCTTGAACAATGACCTGGAAGTAACTATACAATCACAGCTGATAAAATTTGCAGATGACTCAGAGGTTGGCAGAGTGGTAAATGGTGATGAGGACCAGGCAGTCATACAGAGGGATCTGGATTTCTTAGTTCCACAGGCCCCAAAATGTGTTTTAATACAGCCAAATGCAAGGTCACACATCTAGGAACAAAGAATGCAGGCCATGGGGGACTGTATCCTGGACAGCAAGGACTCTGAAAAGAATTAGGGGTCACAGTGGACAAGCAACTCCACATGAACTCCCAGTGTAGTTTTGCAGCAAAGAGTGTTGTTATAATACAATCCTTGGATGTAGAAACAGTGAATAGAAGTGGGGAGGTGATTTTACCTCTGTATACAGCATTGGTGAGATTAGCACTGGAGCATTGAGTGCCGGTCTAGTGTCCACAATGTGAAAAGGATATTAAAAATTGGAGAGGGTGCGAAAAGAGCCACAAAAATGACTTGAGTGTTGGAGAAAATGCCTTGCAGGGAGAGATTTAAAGAGTTCAGTTTGCTTATTTTATAAAAAAAGAAAACTGAGAGGTGACATGATTATGATGTATAAGTTACATTCACTGAGAGAAAATTCTAGGTACTAAATAACTAACGACTCTTTAATCTATATAGAAAGGCATAACAAGAACCAGTGGCTGTAAGCTGAAGCTATGGAACTTCAAATGGGAAATAAGGCACACATTTTTAATGCTGCGGGTGATATACCATTGGAATAAACCACTAAGGGAAGTGGGGGATATTCCAGATGTCTTCAAATCAAGACTGGATGCCTTTCTGGAAGATGCTCTAGTCAAATAGATGATACTGGGCTCAATGCACACATAACTGGCTGAAATTCTGATCTAAAGGTAGTCTGACTAGATGATCTAATTGTCCCTTCTGGCCTTAACATCTGTGAATCCATGAATACTTTTGCGGAATTTTATGATTTTTTAATCTTCGAATGTTTTCATTTGAATTTGAAACAAACTTCCCTTTCACCAGTGGAAAGGGGAAAACAACAAATTGAAAACCAAACATGTTTTTTCATTTTGATCAAAATTAAATGCATTTTTTCTGATTGGTGAAAAATCAGCACATTTTGAATGATATCAAGACATTCACAATGGCTGAGAAGCTGGTTTTGTTTTAAAAAAAACATTTTGGACAAAATAATTTCAATCAGCTCTACTGATGATTATAATGGAGTGCTTAGCCTGCACCTGTGTATCAGGAAGCGATCAGCTGAGGGAGGGGTGGGTCTGGGCTTTGTTTACCACCTACAGATGTTTTTCCCCATTGAAGCAAATGTATGAGCAAAATGTTCTCAAGGGACATTTTTTAAACTATGCTGGGAGTCTGTCAGCCACTGCAGGGTTTTATGTGCATTCTGGTGAATTTCAAGTTAATTTCCTCTGCCTTTTCCCATCACCCTTCTAAAATGAAAATAATCTGAAATTCACCAGAATGCACAGACAGTTATCCAGCAGCTGGGGGCCTGGCAGCCCGTAGACCTTGGTTCATGATGAGAATTGTCCCTGGCAAAATTCTTCACACATTGGGGAACCAGGCTCATGCTGTCTCGCTGGGATACTGAGAGGCTCTTACATGCCTTTATCGAATCCCTGCTAGATAATTGTTGCTTGTAATTGGAAAGTCTAATTTTTCTGCAGAACTCTGCTATTAGAAAGTTTAATCAAAGACAGAGTCTCTGTAGCAATTTAAACTTCTTTTGCATGCGTATCCTTCAGCCTCTGCCTCACCTTGATCCTTCATTTCTGAAAGAGCTTTGATGGTACTCCCAAATGTACAACCTCCATCCTAACACTGAAGAATGGGTGAGTCGGGGGAGCGGGGTGGGGAGAAAAAACAAACAATTTTTAATATTAACCATTTTGGTTTTGTGAACATTTTCTGTCTGTGTCTGAGTTGAATACAAGACCAAATGGGAGGAAGAATGATGATCTTGTGGACCAGGCACTGGTCTGGGACTCAGGGGCCCTGGGTTCAGTTTCTGGCTCAGCTATAGACACCTGGTGAGACTTTGGGCAAATCACTTTAATTAACCAGGTGTGTCAGTTGCCCTTCTGTAAAAAGAGGGATGATACCTCCCTACCTTGCACATATGCTAGAAAGATAAAATTTGTTAGTGGATAATGATACTTACTTCCTTGTATAATGCTTTTCATCATTAGATTTCAAAGCACTATACAAAGAAGAGCTATGTGATATTGTGATGCAATCAGGTGATGGGATCCTTATATATACAAGGATAGTATAGAATAAAACTGGAGTGATGGCCAAATACTGGGTGGGCAGTGGATTTTTTTTCTCCATTTGGTGCATTTATAATCTAAAATGATTCCAAAACATCTTTACATCCAATTAATATAAAATGAAGAAAAGACAGTTATTTTTTTTAAAAGAGTGTCTTGTCTGTTACTTTTCTCCTGGAAACAGATACTGTTCTGCTAGAGAAGTCACATTTTTTAAAGTTATTAAAACCGAAAACAATGATATTTTTGGATTAAAAGTTTGTACTGTCACTGATTTTATTTCAGTTAGAGGTAGCAAAATCACAAGTCTCTAGTGCGAGATACAATCCTGTATTAGTTCAGTGGGAAGGACTAGATGACCCAGGAGGCCCTTAGGAAGGAAAATACATTTATTTAAAATGTTTTTTTGTATCTACACAGCCACATACCACTATTATACACTAACTGACTTACATCCTAGCAACACAAATGGCACTAACAGTAAAGAAGCTACGTCTCCTTAATGCAAAGTCAAATAGTAATTTATGCTTAGTGTTCTCTCCAGGCAAATGACGCTCACATTTCATGAAACTGCATCACACTTCGTGTATGGATGTGTGTATTCTATTACTCACTGGAGTCTTGTCTCTTTTGCATATTGCCATAGGCTTCAAGGCTGCAAAACAGGTTGGTCTCCAATGTATCAAACCTCAGGAAATAGGTAAAATTGCATGCACAAAAATGGAGAGCTAGAACTCTGAAAGGCACTGTGTGTTTCCCTGATGCTTCCTGAAGCACCCGATGGAGTGGTGTGGCTCTGTCCCACATGTTGTGCAGGGCCACATCCTGCTCCCAGCCACGTTAATGGCAAAACTCTCATGGATTTTCACAGGGCAGGGGCAGACCATTCAAGTCTTCACTGCAGCTGAATGAAGCCTGTTGTGGAAGAGTATTGGTATCTGGGGGTAACTCTCCCTCTCTCCTTAAAACACTTAAATAAAAGGTATCCACTGGAAAGCTAGTGAAATACAAGCTGAAAACACTTGTGTGACTGATCTGCACAACAGTGAGCGCTGCAATTGAAGAATATGTCTTTTGGTTGTTTGAGTGGGTTGTGTGCGGAAGTGCACTAAAGGAAGGGCTCAAAACACCCTGGGCCTCATTAACCATTGCCCTGGACCCTGAGTAGTCCAGGTATACCTCTGCGAAGTGTGTGACATCACTCCAAACTATGGAACTGATTCAGTGGGACTTGCCCACATGCTCCAAGTTTGGAACAAATGTAAGTACCTTATTGAATCAGTGCCCTATTCCGTTCATACAGATGCTCTGCATATTTCTCTTTGTAGTTCTCCGTCTGACTTTACATTTCCTGTTGTGTCTTGTCCAATAAGGAGTCAATTCAGCAACCTCCACTCATACTGAGTATCACATGTTGTCCACAGTAGACAATCAGCTACTCTCAAGAGTTTGCGCTTGTCTATGTGACTAATAAGTAAGTAATAAGTAGGTTTCATTTTCATTGGTAGATCCCAAAGTGCTTGACCAAAAAGATCAGTATCATTATCCCCATTTTACAGGTCAGCAACTGGAGCATAGGGAAGTGAAGTGACTTGCTCACTGTCACCCAGTGGCAAGACAGGAATAGAACCCATGTTCTAAGTCCCACGCCTCAGTTCTATCCTTTGGGTCACAGAGTGAGAGTAAGGATTATGGCATTAGGCTGTTCTGTGCATATAAAGAAAAATATGAGCCCTTGTTTATCTGACACTGATAACACATGAATGATTAACTAAATGCAAACAGGGAACAAGTTTCAGCCTTCCACAGTGGCAAGAGGACATAAAAAACCCAGATATCCTGGGCAGTGCAATATCTATTGAGAGTTTAAATACTCATGTCAGGGCGCTACTGCACAGTTTGATGCAGTACCAAATTCATCACGGAAGCACATTGATCCACTAGGATGGTTTGGTCCTTCAGCTACTGCATGAGTTTTAATCTTGTACTTGTCCATATGAATTTGACAGTTGTGTGATATTTAATGTCACAAGCGTCAACTAGACACCTGTTGGAGGCTCAAGCAGTATCAGCCAGCCTCCAATGTCATGCTTCATGAAGCAGCTAACACCTCTATTGGTCTGTTACTTTTTCACTACATTTGTTTTGTTATAATATACCAGCAGCAACAACTTCAACAGGCCCTCCGAAATGTCAAGCTTTGCAAAAGTACTGGGGCAAAAACACAGTAGCATGTCATATTAGTCCAGTCACAAAAATTGCACAGAACGTTAAATACACAAAAGTATGTAGGAAAAACATTAGAGCCATCAAAAGCAGGTGATTAGAGGTATTGCAGTTTGTTATTAATTCTCCCCATGTTTTGTTCTAAAGATCCACACCCCTCTAGACCTCACACAATCTCAGATCTCTGCAATACTCAATCCCAAGGGAATGTCCTCACTTTTGAGGATTAAGTCAGAATTTTAAGGCCACACTTTCAAGAAGTGACATCTAAGCTGCACCTGTGAGATGAGAATGCATACTTGTGCCTGCAAATCCTATGTATGTGTGCACAAACAAGCATTTGTGCACCAAAGTAGAGTAGTTGCATGAGCAAATGGATGTGTATTTAGGCATGTACAATTGCATGGTTTGCAGGTAGGTAGGGCCATGCACGTTTTGCAGGCAGAAATTTGGTACATACATTTCATAATTTGGCTCTTAATATTAATTCAGGATTAAGATTTTTCTTCTTCTATTAAAAAAGAATTAAGTTGCATTTAATATACTATAGGTGACAGCGCATAGGTATGGGCCAGGGGTAATCAATTATTTTTTGTCAAGGTCCAAATTTCTTGGTCAAGGTATAGTCAAAGTCTAGACTCCAGAGAAAAATAATAAAAAAGTAATAACAATAATGATAATGATAATAAAGACATAAAAATAATAAAAAAGCATCTGGTGGTTCCGATTTGGCCCATGGTCCATGTATTGACTACCCTGGCATAGACATTTCTTCCATTATAAGACTACACCTGAGCTGGTGCATCAAACCTCAATGGCACCCTCTGTTGCACAGTGCCTTGAATTGAAGGTTATAGCACAGTCTAAAAATAGTCTGGTGACTCATTACCCATAGATCAGTCACTAGGTGTAGGTCTACACAGCAATTAGACACTCGCAGAGGGCCTGTGCCAGCTGATTCAAGCTTGTGGGGCTCAGGCTAAGGGGCTGTTTAATTGCAGTGTAGGTTTCTGGGCTTGACCTGGAGTCTGAGCTCTAAGACCCTGCAAGGTGGGAGCGTCCAAGAGTTTGGGTTGCTGACTGAGCCCAGAAGTCTACACAGGGATGAAATACTGGGCTGGCCTTATCATGAGGTGAACTGAGGCAGCCGCCTCAGGTGCCAGACTGTGGGGCAGGGCACCACTAGGACCCAGAGTGTAGAAAATTGTGTCTGCTGCTGGTGCATATGTATTCTCTCTGATCGCGATGAACAGAGATGCTGGAGTGCTGGGCTGGAGGAAGGAGGGCACAAGAGACATAACAAGCAGGCAGGAGAAAAGGTGAGAGGGAATAACAGAAAGCAGCAGGAGCTGCAGGGAGAGAGAGGAGGAGGAGCCTCTTATGTACCTTCTGTCGCACCCCCGGGAGCCTGGACTGATTAAATTAGCTTCTCAGGGAGCTTCCTGTTTCCTGCTCTTCTCACTTGAGGAGAACAGGCAGTCAACTGTAGGAGCCAGTTAGGCCCTTAAGACGCTGATATCTTCCCTCACTTAGGCCCTGCTACAAGCTTCCTTATTTGTCCCCTTCAACTGAGTGTTGAGAGCCACTATAGCTGGCACAGAACAGTAGTCATGAGTGAAAGAAGAAAATGCCCCTCTGGGGCAGCATTCAGAAAAAGAAAGAAAGAAAGCAAAGGAAGCTTTTCTATCTAAGCAGGAAGGAGCTCTCCTGAGATACATAGACACAAATGTTCATGGTGAGCCTTCTGGCCCCATGAGGATGTGAGTGGTGAGGAGATCTTCCAGTTAGTCAGAGTGCAGCTGACCTAGCAGTTATGGCAGCATCCATATCTCCATCTCAAATGGATGCAACCATTCACATTCCTGAAGAAAAGTGTAGATCAGAGAAGAGTGTGGTGGAGGCACAAGAAACAGCTGCTGCTGAGTTTAGTTCCTTGAGTCTAGATGAGTGGTTCTCAAAGCCAGTCTGCTGCTTGTTCAGGGAAAGCCTCTGCCGGGCCGGACCGGTTTGTTTACGTGCCGTGACTGCAGGTTCAGCCAATCGCGGCTCCCACTGGCCGCGGTTTGCCGCTCCAGGCCAATGGGGGCTGCAGGAATGGCAGCCAGCACATCTCTTGGCCCGCACCACTTCCCGCAGCCCCCACTGGCCTGGAGTGGTGAACAGTGGCCAGTGGATCCAGGACTGGGGACCCACCTTCCTTGTACTGCATGGGCCACAGCAAGTGAAAAACTTCATGTTCCCCAAAGACAATGAAAATAGAAGTTTCCATCCAACACATTACTGGCGTGAAATTCCCAATGGTGACAAAGTGGAGAGACCGTGGCTTATGTACTCAAAAACCCAGAATGCTGCATACTGCTTTTGTTGCAAACTCTTCCAGTCTAGTGTTCCAGCCACATTGAATTCTACAGGAACAAAGGACTGGAAAAATCTGGCTAGAAATCTCTCATGCCATGTGAAGGCAGCAAATCACCAGAGAGCATTCCATACATGGAAAGAGCTTGAGATGAGACTAAGGTTAAAGGCCACCACAGATGATCAGCATCAAGAGAAGATTGCATCAGAGTCTCTTTACTGGCCAAATGTTCTGAAAAGGCTCATTGCCATTGTGAGAATACTTACTACCCAAAACCTAGCACTGCATGGCACTTCAGATCAGCTGTATGTGCCAAACAATGGAAACTTCCTTAAAATTGTGGAGCTGATGGCTGAGTTTGATGCTGTACTTCAGGAACATCAAAGAAGAGTCACCACCCAAGAAATGTACACACACCACTACCTTGGAAAAACAATCCAAAATGAGATCATACAGTTACTGGCAAAAAAAGTCAAATAGAAGATTGTGGCAGATCTGAAGTCAGCAAGATATTACTCTGTTATTCTGGACTGCACACCTGACATCAGCCATACGGAACAAATGACTTTAATGGTGCGTTTTGTAACAATAACAGAACCTAGTGAAAATGTCCCTGCAATGGTGACTGTCAAAGAGCATTTTCTAGAATTTAATGACCATTTATTGATGATACTACAGGAGCTGGTATGACAAATGTGCTTCTTAAAAAGCTGGAAGATATGGGAATTGCGATAGCTACAAGAGAGGTCAGGGCTACGATAATGGTGCCAACATGAGAGGAAAGAACAGAGGAGTGCAGACAGGGATCCGAGAGTTAAACCCTCGAGCTTTTTTTGTCCCATGCAGTTCTCATTCATTGAACTTGGTGGTCAGTGATGCAGCATCAGCTTCTAATGAGGCTGCTGAATTTTTTAATGTAATTCAAAGCATCTATGTATTTTTCTCTGCATCAACTCATCGATGGCAAATTTTGAAGCAACATCTGGGAACATCCTCTCTGACACTGAAACCACTGAGTGCCGCACAATGGGAAAGTCGAGTGGAGGCGATAAAGCCTATCAAACACCAGATTGGGAAGATAGATGATGCCATAGTTGCCATTATGGAGGAGAATGCTATGACAGGAATTGTTTGTGGGAGAACAGTGGCAGGGGGAAATGGAATCACCAGAAACATATATAACTTAAAATTTCTGTGTGGCTTAGTGTTGTGGCATGACATACTGTTTGAAATAAATGTTGTAAACAAGACACTCTAAAGTGTTGACCTGGATATATTTGGAACAATGGAACAACTGGACAAAGCAAAATCATACCTACAGTCTTACCGGTCAGATGAGGGATTTCAAAAATGTTCTGAAGAGTGCACAAAAATTGGCAGAGGAATTTCACACTGAAGCTATTTTCCCACCCATTCAAGAATACAAGAGTCACCGAAGAAGAAGACATTTTGATTTTGAGGAATGGGATAATCCCATAAGAGACCCCAAAGTCGAATGATTTAACCAGGTGCTAGATTGTGCAATATAGTCAGTTGAAGGACGTTTCATGCAGTTCAAGGAACACAGCAGTATATTTGGTACGTTGTATGATATTCCAAAACTCCTCACTATACCTGAAGAAGACCCACTCCAGCAATTCAGGGCACTAGAGACAGTGTTGACACATGATGACATGCGCGATATTGATGCGAGTGATTTAGGTGATGAACTGAAAGCCCTTTCAAGATACATTTCAGCAGGATCAACTCCAAAGGCTTTTCTGGAATATATGTTGTGACAAAACTCTGTCCTTGCCTCCCTGGGTCCCATGTTTCCTGGCGGATTTTGCTAGCCTCAGAGGCTCACCGTGACCCTGTACGTAACCCTTCTCTCTCTAGAGACAAACGTCACAGTCTACTGAGCCATTTTCATCATAAGCTAGCGAGGGAAGTGAGGAGAAGTTATCCTTCCTTGCACAGTCTCTGTTGTCTCCCAGTCTCAGTGATTAATCAGGGGGAAAGGTGTGTGTGTGTGTGGGGGGGAGCCCAGGGTCACCCTCTACTCCGGGCTCCAGCCCAGGGACCCTAATAGTATCAGCTATGGTAGCTGACCTTTTAGAAACATAACATACAATTCCCTGGGCTACTTCCCCCACAGCAGCCCTCACTTCCTCAAGCTCCACTTCACCCATACCTCAAGGCCTCCTTCCTTGTGCCTGATATGGTGTGTAATACTCAGTCTCTCCAACAGCGCAACTTCCTCCCACAGCTCCTGACATGCACACCCACCTGACTGACTGGGAGGCTTTTAACTAGTTTCAGCCAGTCCCTGATTGCTTCAGGTGTCCCAATCAATCTAGCCTTCTCCCTGCCTTCTGGAAAGTTCTTAATTGGCCCCACGTGTCTTAATTGACCTGGAGCAGCTGCCATTTCACTTATCCTGGTACCAGGGATTTGTTTAGCCTGGAGCGAATCTCTCTCCCTCCCACTGCTCTTCCATAGCCGCCTAGCTTGGAGGGAGGTGGGAAGCTGCTACTCCTGCTGCTGGGCCCTAAGCTATCCCTGCTGCTCCAGCTGCTCCCCTGGCTGGGCCAGACACCACCACCCCCCGTTCTCTGCTATCTGGTTGCTGGACCCCCCACTCTCAGGTGCTGCTACTGCTCCAACTGCAGCCCCGGGGGGGGCTGCTAGCCCACTCCCCAGAGAGGAGGAGTGAGGGACCCCAGCCACTGCTGTTGTGGATACCACCACCAGCACCACCACCACCTGAGAGGGGTCCTTTCTGCCTGCCTGGACCACCACCTGGAGTTCCTGGAGCTGCTGCTGCTGTGGAGTCTGCTGGCTGGAGCTGCTGAAGCCCCGAGGAGGAGAAGGAGAGGACCATCTGCCAGTGGGGCAGCACTTAGAGACTTTGCAGACCACCGTGGAGGGGGCCCTAAGACTGAGTAATTTTCAAACTGTGCTCTTGTGGTGGGGGTTTTGACTGTGTTTGTAGGTACACAGGGGGTGTGGCATGGAGCTGCCCCCCGATCCATCTGTGTGTCCCCCCGAACCCCCATCACTATTACCACCACCGCTGCCCCCTCCACCACCCCCACTGGCTGTATACCATCTGCCTCAGCTCCTGCCTCTGGACTCAGCTGCTTGCTTGGCTTGCCACGCCCTATTTCCACCCTTTGGGCCAGAAGCAGCAGCCAGCTAAAAAAGACTTGTGCAAGTGCACATGGGCACATGTGCCCCCCCCGGACTGCCTACCCCCCAGCTTTGCCCTTTACTACCTGCCCCATTTGCCACTTGCTTTGCCTCCTCTTTTGCTCCAGCCCCCCTTACTAGCTTCAGTTTGTTTGCCTGCCCCGCCCATTTCCTTCTGCAGCCTTTGTTTGTTTGCCCTGCCCCAGCCTCTGAAGCTAGCCCCTTGGTTTCCCTGTTGTACCTCCAGACCGTTTAGCCCCTCGCTCCGTGTGCCCATGCCCCCTCCCATGCGCTTGTGCAATTCCCCATTTTAGTTGCAACCCCCTTCACTGCACCCTCAATGTTGTAATATCCCCCCCTCCCCTAGTGCACCAAGAGGAGCCTGAATTCCACCTTGTGTCGGTGACTGACCCCTAACCCCTGATTGCCCCCCATCCAGCCCACCCCTTTTTTGCGCCCTCCTCCCCTGCCTGCAGCCTAGCGGGGAGGAGTGGTCGACCTGCTTCCCCTCTCCCCTCCTCCTTTTGATGTCCCCCCTTTCCTCCTTGCTCATGATAGCGGGGGATGAGACAGGTGAGACACCTCCAGCAGCCCTAGCTCCCCCTCCCCGCCTACCCCTCCGTCACCCCCCCAAGCTTCTACCTCCGCTGCCGAACCATCTGCCACCGCCCCCACTGGGGCACCAGCAGCCACGGGCACCGGGGTGACCTCCACTGCTGCCATGTCTCTCACCCCCTCAGATTCGGGGGGAGTCCCCCCAGCCGGTGGGAAAGGCCAGGGGAAGAAGAAGGGGAAGGGCCCCGCTAAAAAGACCAGGCCCTTCATGGCAAGGGCTGCCCCCAATGCCCCGGCCCCATCTCCAGTTGGGGCGCCCCTACCCGCTGTTCCCTCCACCAGCTCTGCAGGTGTCCCTCCCCCGGCCCCCAGAGCATACGCCCAGGTGGCGGCAGCCCCCCTGCCTGCCACTACGTCATTTCTGCAGCCCACCGCCTCCACTACCATCTATAGCGGCCGGGGCCCCTTTCCCACCATGACCAGGAAGCATGGCGTTCGTTGCCTCCTGGTGCCCGCCTCACCCCACCTGGAGACCTATGTGTGGGCGTTGGCGAGGGTGGTGGGGCCCACGGCCATTGTGGCGGCCTCCAAAATGTATGGCAAGGTCGTTTTCTTTTTAACATCGGAGGCCGCCGCCCAGGAGGCGGTAGAGAAGGGCCTGGAGGTAGGGGGCGTTTTTGTCCCCCTAGAGCCGCTAGAGGACCTGGGCGTCCGCCTGGTCCTGACCTCCGTCCCTCCCTTTCTCCCTAATGACGCCCTCTTACCCGCCCTTTCTACCTTGGGAAAGCCCATCTCTGTCATCAGCCCTCTCCCGTTGGGCTGCAAAGACCCTGCCCTCCGTCACGTCCTCTCGTTCCGCCGGCAAGTGCAGCTTCAACTGCCGCCGGCGGCGCGCGACGGAGAGTCACTCGAGGGGTCCTTCCTAGTCCCCTACCAGGGGACCCATTACAGGGTGCATTACTCCACTGGGGAGGCCCGGTGCTACCTCTGCCGGGCGATGGGGCACGTCCGGAAGGACTTCCCCCTGGCCCGGGAAGGAGGGGCATCCAGGACCCCCGAGCCCCGGCAGGGCACCGGCCCCGTCATCGCCGACACCCCTGGCTGCCCGGCGCCCGAAACCACCCCTCCTCCTTCCCAGTCCACCATTGCTCCCGCTCAGGCCCCAGGGGCACCTCCCCAACTATGCCCAGATGAGCAGGAGAACCCCGCCCCCGCTGTTTGCAATCTGGCGGGGCCTGTGGAGGAGGGTGCGGCAGGGACACCGCCAAGCATGGGAGAGGGCCCACCCCAAGGGGGATCTTCCCTTCCTTGTGCTGCCCCACCGTTACCCCCTCGAGTCCCTGAGCCATCGCCTCTGCCCCCTGACACAACCCCTGCTAGCCAGCCCCTGGATGATGCCATGGAGGGCTGGGCCCTAGTCCAGAGGAAGCAGGGCAAGCAGAAGGCTTGAGCTCTGCTCCTGCCATCTGACGCGGAGGCCCCCCAGAAGACCAGGAAGGGGGGCACTGATGCCGAGCCTTCCGCTCTACCCATGGGTGTCTTCCATCCACCAGAGCTGGCTGGGGAAGACGTGGCAGCATTGGAAGGCAGGATCTCCCCTCCACGGGAGTCCCTCCCCTCCAAGACCCCCGAGGCACCATCTGAAACCCCAGTGTGCCCCGAAGTAACCGTCGCGTCAGGGGAGAATCCCGGGGTAGCGGAAAACAATTTCCCATCTATATATGAGGAGATCGAGGCCCTGGGTCTGACCCCGGTCACCCAGGGGGAGGACGATCCTATGCCAGCGGGCCTCGATCTGGGCGACTTCACTCCAGCCCCCCTTTCCCCATGTTCCCTCCCCCTAACCGTTGCTTCTGCTCCCACCTCTGAGGAGCCCCTGGATTCCTCCATCAACCCGGCTGCAGAGGGCACCCCGCTGAGAGCCGCCGAGCCAGTTGAGGCGACGGCCAGTGCCACACGGCTGGAACCTGAGCCACCAGGGGCATCCCTCGCTGGTGAGGAGCATTCGACCTCCTTCCCGGGAGAGGACCCTACAGAAGAAAGTCCACCTCCTGATGCCGTGGCTGCCAAATCCACCAGAGAGCTTGCACCCGGCATCAGTGAGAGCCCTCTCCCGACCCAGACTCTCACCTCTACCCCTGCCCCTGCCCTTATCCCGCCCACCTCCCGAGATATTATTGCCACCCCTGGGACTGTCTCCTTCCCCTTTCCGACAGATGACTCCCAGGGAGTGGCTTTTGTGTTTGCCCGTCCCGACCCACCAGGGGCTGCTATCCTCCCTCCGCCGCCCCCTATCGCCCCAGCATTCAGATCAACCCATCAAGAGCCCCGTCGGGGGTCCGCACCCTGTCTGTCCGTCCCGCTGGGCCAGGGGGCTGTACCAAGGGCCCCATCGGGAAGCAACCAGACCATAACCCCAGCCCCCCATGCGCTGCGAGAGGAGTTGCGGGAGTTCCTAGAAGACGTCCGTGGCTCCCGCAACAAAGTCCAGCTTGCCCTCCAGCGATGGGGGGACTTTAATCAAATCCTCCGGGCCACAAGGGCCCTCATGGGGGAGGGGAAAAGGACCGGGAGACAGGGCGCCGCGGCCTACCAGCGGGTCCGCCACTTCCGTGACTCCTTACTCACCTACGGGGTGGGTCACGGACTGCTACGCGGCCCGCCGGGAGCCACGAGCATTCCTGCCGGCGAGGATCCCCCCCAGCCCTCCTCATGGCACCCTTTACCATCGCAACATTGAACACCCGTGGCTGTAAGACGGGTCTCCGCAGGTCCCAGGTGCTCTCCTTCCTTCGAGAGGGGAGGTACTCTGTGGTTTTCCTGCAGGAGACCCATACGGATCCGACCGCCGAAGACAGCTGGCGGCTGGATTGGGGAGACAGGGTCTACTTTAGCCACCTCACAGTACATACGGGTGGAGTGGTGACCCTGTTCTCCCCCGACCTACGGCCCGAGGTGCTGGGGGTCGCCGAGGCTGTGCCGGGTCGCTTGCTGCACCTCCGGGTCCAAATGGAGGGGCTCGTAGTCAACCTCGTCAACATCTATGCCCCAGCAGCGAGCCCAGAGAGGCTGCAATTCTATCAGCAGGCATCCGCCTTCCTCGGCACCTTGGATCCTCAGGAGTGCCTGGTCCTGGGAGGGGACTTTAACATCACCCTTGAGGAACGGGACCGCTCGGGAACCGAGAAGAGCCCGGCCGCCGTCGCCGTCCTCCAGGAGATAGTCGAACACCACTCCCTGGTGGACGTCTGGCGCGACCACCACCCGGATGACACTTCCACGTTCACCTTTGTCCGGGTGGAGGCCCATCGGTCGCGCCACTCCCGGTTGGACCGCATTTATTTATCACGCTTTCATCTTACACGAGCCCACTCCTCCAGCATCCGGCCGGCCCCATTTTCTGACCATCACATAGCCACCGTGACAGCCTCCCTCTGCGCGGAGAGGCCGGGGCCGGCCTATTGGCATTTTAACAACAGCTTGCTGGAGGATGCGGGCTTCGTGGCGTCCTTCCGGGAGTTCTGGCTGGCCTGGCGAGGGCAGCAGCGTGCCTTTCCCTCGGCACGGCGGTGGTGGGACGTAGGGAAGGTGCGCGCCCGGCTCTTCTGCCGTGACTACACCCGGGGCACCAGCCGACGGAGGGATGCAGCGATAGAGCAGTTGGAACGGGAGGTCTTAGAGCTGGAGAGGCGTCTGGCCGCCAGCCCCGAGGATCCACCCCTCTGCGGAGCGTGCCGGGAGAAGCGTGAGGAGCTCCGGACACTCGAGAACCATCGGGCCCGGGGTGCCTTTGTTTGATCCCCCATCCATCTCCTTTGGGAGATGGATTGCGGCTCCCGCTTCGTCTACGCCCTGGAGAAAAAGAGGGGGGCTAAGAAACATATCATCTGCCTACTGGCAGAAGATGGCACCCCCCTCATGGATCCGGTGGAGATGTGCGAGAGGGCGAGAGCCTTCTACGCAAGCCTTTTCTCCCCGCATCCGACCGATCCTAACGCTTGCAGAGTGCTTTGGGAGGAGCTCGGTCAGCGTGGGCGACCGAGACTGGCTAGAGCTGCCTCTCACTCTGGCCGAGTTCTCGGAATCCCTCCGTCGCATGCCCACCAATAAATCTCCGGGCATGGACGGGCTGACCGTGGAGTTCTACCGCGTGTTCTGGGACGTCCTGGGCCCAGACCTAGTCACCGTCTGGGCCGAGTCTTTGCAGAGCGGGGTCCTCCCGCTTTTGTGCAGGCGAGCCGTGCTGGCCTTATTGCCGAAGAAGGGGGACCTCCGCGATTTACGAAATTGGCGTCCCATCTCGCTCCTCAGCACGGACTACAAAATCGTGGCAAAAGCCATCTCCCTGAGGCTAGGGTCCGTGCTGGCGGACGTGGTCCACCCAGACCACACCTACACCGTCCCGGGCCGCAGCATCTTCGACAACCTATATCTGGTCCGGGACCTATTGGAACTTGGGTGTAGGGATGGTCTGTCGTTCGCCCTCCTGTCCTTAGATCAGGAGAAGGCGTTCGACAGGGTGGATCACGGGTATCTCCTGAGCACTCTGCAGGCGTTTGGATTCGGACGCAGGTTTGTGAATTTTCTCCGGGTGCTGTACGCTTCCACAGAGTGTCTGGTAAGGCTCAACTGGACCCTGACCGAACCAGTCAGCTTCGGGCGAGGAGTACGGCAGGGGTGCCCCCTCTCAGGCCAGCTGTACGCTCTGGCGATCGAGCCCTTCCTCTGTCTCCTCCGAAGGAGGTTGACAGGGTTGGTGCTGCGGGAGCCGGGGCTGCGGCTGGTCCTGTTGGCGTATGCTGATGATGTGCTCCTCGTGGTACAGGACCCGGGCGACTTGGTGCGGGTGGAGGCTTGGCAAGCCATCTATTCAGCAGCCTCTTCTGCGCGGGTCAACTGGGTCAAGAGCTCTGGCTTGGTGGTAGGGAACTGGTGGCAGGCGAGCTCCCTCCCACCCGTGCTTCAGGCCATCCGGTGGAGCACGGGTCCGGTGCTCTATCTGGGCGTTTACCTTTCTGCCACGCATCCCTCTCCGCCGGAGAACTGGCAGAATTTAGAGGGCGGGGTGATAGAGCGGCTCCGGAAATGGACAGGACTACTCCGGTGCCTCTCCCTTCGAGGGAGAGCGTTAGTGCTTAATCAACTAGTCCTGTCCATGCTCTGGTACTGGCTCAACACCCTGGTCCCGGCCCCGGCTTTCCTGACCAACCTCCGGATATCGATTCTGGAGTTCTTTTGGTCTGGACTGCACTGGGTCCCTGCAGGGGTTCTCCATCTACCTCTGGAGGAGGGAGGGCAGGGCCTAAAATGTCTGCTTACTCAGGTCCATGTCTTACGCCTCCAGACCCTGTATAGCCTCCTTTATGGTGCAGGTAATCCGGCATGCAGCATACTGGCGCACGCCTTCCTGCGTCGCTTCCGAGGGCTCCGATACGACTGGCAGCTCCTTTATCTCCATCCGAGAGGTCTTCCGCGAGACCTCTCCGGGCTGCCGGTCTTCTAGCAGGACCTCCTCCGGACCTGGAAACTCTTTACAACGACCAGGTCTGTGGCGGCCACTGAGGGGGCAGATCTCCTCACGGAGCCCCTGCTACACAACCCTCAGCTCCGTGTGCAGGTGGCGGAGTCCTGCTCGGTGCGCCAGAGTTTGGTCCTGGCAGAGGTCACAAGAGTCGGAGACCTCCTGGACTATGACCGGGGAGACTGGCTGGATCCCCTAACCTTCGCTCAGCGCATGGGGCTTTCCAGACCTTGTACTCCCCGGCGCATACTTCAGGAGGTGAAGGCCGCTTTGCCGCCCACTGCTCGGGTTTATCTCAACCGGGTCCTGCACGAGAGCATGCTCCGCCCACCCGCTACCCCAGGCCCGCCGGACCTTTTAATTGGACCTCTGCCCCGT
Organism: Dermochelys coriacea; assembly: GCF_009764565.3. Lineage (NCBI taxonomy): Eukaryota > Metazoa > Chordata > Testudines > Dermochelyidae > Dermochelys > Dermochelys coriacea. The sequence continues at coordinate 65,746,792 of NC_050074.1, forward strand.
GGACCCAACTGACTCCTTCACCCCTTCACTAGAAGCCGGCTGCACGAGATGCAGCCGGTCTGCTTTCAAACTGTGCCGAGAAAACATCTCTACACGCTCGTGCTCCACACCCTTCACGCCCGCACCCTCGTGTACCGCCCCGATACAAAATGGCGGGACCTCCTGCCACCTTTGGAGGGTGAGGAGCCCCGGTGGGCCAGCCTATATTCCACCTTAATCTCAAGGCCCGCCGGGGATGTCAGTTGGCGGCTCCTTCACGGAGCCGTGAGCATGGGTGTGTACTTGGCGCGGTTCACTTCAATTCCAGACACCTGTCCCTTTTGCGGCGTGAGGGATACCCTGGCACATGTCTACCTGGAGTGTGCCAGGCTGCAGCCCCTATTCCGGCTCCTCACCAATATTTTATTATGTTTTTGTTTGCACTTCTCCCCTCACCTTCTCATTTATGCACTCCCTATCCATGGCCCCACAAAGTCCCGGGATCTCCTGGTCAACCTCCTCCTGGCCCTAGCTAAAATGGCCATCTACAAAACCAGAGTGAGGAGGTTGGCCGATGGAGTCTCCTGTGACTGTGGGGCCTATTTCCGATCCTCGGTCCGTTCACGTATCCGGGCAGAGTTCCTCTGGGCGGCGTCCTCTGACTCCCTTGACGCCTTTGAGGAGCAGTGGGCGCTGTCCGGGGTTCTCTGCTCAGTGTCCCCATCCGGTTCCCTTCGTTTGACCCTTTGACCGCACTCCTATCCCTCTTATTTTATTAGTTGTCCCCCGGAATTTTTTGGGCATCTAGGTCCTGTGGATCCCCCTTTTACGCTGCGGGGGATCCTTTAGCAGTGGACGGGCTTCGCCCGCCCACTTCCCGGATCCCAATAAGACTACTTTTCTATAGCCATCTGGCCTTGCCCCGTCACAATGTGTAGAAATAAGATGACCACCTTCTTTCCAAATGCTTTTGTTGCTCTGCACATACTTCTAACACTTCCTGTAACAATTGCCAGTGGAGAACGCAACTTCTGCAAACTGAAGTTAATAAAAACACATCTATGCTCCACAATGACACAGGAGAGTCTGGTCGGCCTTGCAGCCATCTCAATAGAGCATGAGCTGGCCCAGACTGTGCACCTTCTGGAGGAATCAGTTCAAATCTTTGCAACCAAGAAGGCATGGAAAACACCACTTTGATTATTCAAACAGATAAAAATGCCATTGTTTACTATTCAGACAAGAAAAGTTACATTTGCTGTTCAGGCATTTGAAAGTTAAGTGTTATTTAAAATTTTTGAACAAGGCATTTTAAGTTGTTAGTTCTCCTTTATTGGGGAATGTAGCAGAGCAGTACCATGAGAGGAGTAGAACAGGAGGAAGGCAGAATTGAGACTTTTCAAAGTTTTGGGCCAAGTGAGGAGGCCTGGGGCCGTCATTTGAGTTCCCCGCCTCACGTGCCAAAATGTTGTGGTTGGCCCTGATAGCCCCGCAGTCCGAGCCCTGGGAGCCTGACTTAGATGGCATAGGCCAGCTGTGGGTTTTTTCTTTGCTGTGTAGACATATACCCTGTTTTGGTATACAATTTTGTGTTGTTTCAGTCCATTAAGAGGGATTGATGATATGATACCAAGCATCCGAAGTGACGGCTGGACATCAGAGCAATCTCTGTGTTTGTTTTGTACAAAGACATCTGGAGGGGAATAACTGGGGTCACTTTAGTTGTAGGAACTAAGGAGATTTTTCTGAATGGGAAAACTGGGAACAAAACACCAAAAATACAACAGATAAACAGGGGAGCTCTTTCAGACTCTGTGTCCTTGAATCTTCCATCTATAGTTTTACTGCAGTAGATCTAATTAGTTGGTTGTTAAATATAATGATATTCATAAAGCTTGTGTGTGATCTGTCTTTTCCTGTAGCCTATCCTTCCACCTGAAATAGGGTGACCAGATGTCCCAGTATTAGGGGCTTTGTCCAATATAGGACCCTATTGTCCCACGCAGCCCCCGCATCCCGATTGTTTCACACTTGCTATCTGGTCACCCTAACCTGAAACAGAGAGTTTCCACAATACTGTAATCTTAAGACCTCATAAAGAAACTGTAAAATATTGAATCAGGCATGTCTACTCTTGTGGTGGATTTCCCTCGTAGCAGCAGTCTTGTTTTGGGGAATAACCAAAGCTTCACAGTTACCTGGTATAGGTGACACACTGCTGCAAGAGAAGCACCTCTCACTGCTCATACAGCTCTAAGAAAGGCTCAGGACTTGAATAGCAGGTGTAATGGCAGGCCAGGGTTAAGGTGCACCGCAGACCTGCATTGGAAAGCTTGCCTAGTGCTGTATGTCAGAAATGGGCCCATACTAAGATACCAGATCCCGCCTCCCTCTGCTTCTGAGAAAGCTTGGATCTGAAGACTATCTCCACTGCCCTCACTATGTCCAGCTAACCTCAGGATTATTACTCCATCGCTGTCATGAGCACCACATCCACCACAGCCATGTCACACTAATGTATTCATATTTTATTTAGCATGCTGGGCATGGCCATTTCATCTTAATCTCTTGCTGACGAAGGCCAATGCCTACCATTCCTACTCTTAGGTCATAGTAAGATGCCTGAACTCAGTTTGCACGAACATCTGGAGATATATGATGGTTTGACAGTGGCAACAGGAATGGCTGTTGCTGCAGACTCAGGAAGGTGTAGAATAAGCCATCATGTCTGCCTTCCAGGCCCTGACATCCTCAGAACAATGGTACTTAATGATTAAGTGATTGCCCCTTGCCTGCCTTCTGCTCATTGGTAAATGCCAGGCATATTTGAATAGCTGCCATTTTACCTTCCATATGGACCCCCCCGGCTTTAACAACACTTTTGGCTACAAGAGGGTCAGGCCATCAACCTCTCTTGGTTTATCAGAGGGTCCAGTTGGTTGGCACAGTAAAACTTTTGAGTCCAGTGTACGAAATGGCATTAAAAATCAAAGAGCAGATTTTCTTGTTTAGATTTCTTGCTCTCAGACACAATGGAAATCCCTGGGGTTCCTTAGAACGAGACCTCCTCCATATGCTTTCACTGGCTGCAAGAGCCAGATTTGCAGTGAGGGGGCTGTGTTAATGACTGGGGACCCAGATGGAGTACCAAGAGGCAGCAGCTACTACTGCAATCATTGTCAGTTTGGACAGAAAAATTTGGATCAGTGCTTTTCCTGCTTCAGGACAGCTTCAGACTATCATTTTTTGGAAACACTGGTTCCAGGAATTCTGGGAGACTATGCACAAGGAACCCAGGAATAATTGGGATGATAGTGTGGAGGAGAGAGTGGGGAGTGAGATAATACTAGGACAGGAACCCTGACGTGAAGGTCTGATGCATCAGTATCAGTGGTTGGCTTGACTTAAGGACTGTGGTACCCCATTTATAGCTTACTGTAGATCAGAGGAAGGGAGGCATCCATAGTGAGGAGCAGATCAGAGATTGGAGTCCATTCCAGGAGAAGGAACTGGGGAGCAAGGATGATTACCTGCATTGTGTGTTCTAAAGTAAAACAACATTTTTCAGTGTGTCTGAATCAGGTTGATTTCTGATAAAGTTGTGTACATATAAAAGCTTAATTATTTTGCGTGGCCTGGCAGTATACCTTAATGTTCTAATTATAAAGGGCAAATTATAAAGTATTGAGAGAAATAAAAATAACATTTTGCACTTTTCATTTTTTATCTGCGCATCCAACATCTAGATATCAAAGACATCTACCCTTGCAGATACCACTTTATTGTTTAAATCTCATAGGACTGCTGTGAGTTAGGTAAGTAATAGGATCAGTCCATTTACAGATGGGCAAACTAAGGCTCAGAGGGTAACATTTTCAAAAGCTCCTCTTAAGTGAACTACGAACCCAAGTCCTATTTTAAAAAAAGTATCTTAGGTACTTAGTTTCCTTTGAGTTTTGGTGGGAATTAAGCTTCTAAGCAAAGCTGGTTGTGAATTTTTCAATGAAATGCCATGTTTTTGAAGCCAAAACTTTTCATGGGAAAGAGTCTGTTTAAACAAATTTCTCAACTCAAAAATGTTTTGGAAAAAACAAAAGGTTTAAAATTGTCAAAATCTCATTTCAGTATTTGCAAAAAGAAACATTCCAGTTTCCTGAATCAATGTGAATTTTTGTTTAGAAATGTAAGTGAGAGTAAAAAAATCCTTCTTTTTAAAAAAGGTCAACACTGACATGAAACATTTCAAAATAATGAAAATGAAGCATTTGGATTGACCCAAGCTGAATTTTTTTTTAATTATTTTTTTTATTTTATATTTTTATTTTTTTTGTTCATGGAAATTTTAGAGATTTCAACTTTTTGTTCTGATTCAAGATGGAAATTTTTTTTCAAAACTGTTTCACACCCCGTTCTCTTCTTAAGGCAGCTAAGTGCTTTTGAAGATGTTTCTCAAGGCCTGATTTTTATAGGTGATGAGCATCAGCTCCTACTAATTTCAGAGGGAGTTAAAGTTCTACAGTGCCACAGATGCCAGGGTCATCAGTGATTTGCCCGGGGTCACACCATGAATTAATGGCAGACTTGGGAAAAGAACTCAGAACTTCTAACTACAAATCCCATGCTCTAATTACTAGCTCACACTCCTGTGTGTCCTGAGCTAGGTGAGTTATCCTATCCCTCAAACATCAGAGAACCTTCTAAGTGGTTAAAGAATTCCTGTCTTGTCTTCTCCATAGCTTTTCTCTTCTGTTTACAGAGTATGTTCATAGTCTGAGGAGAGGAGGTGTTACATACAGAGAGAGAAGGCTTCATTACTGGAATATTTTAAAGAGCGAAAGCAGTTTTGCTGATTATCTTTTTTTCTTTTGATGAGACATTTTCTCCACACTGCATTTGTTGCCTCTAAACCCCCAAGGCATCCGGTAAAACTGAGATGCTTGCCTGTGGGCTGTGAATTGACTTCTGCCAACAGAGACTTCATTACTGGCACTTAGGAAGCCATTTACTTAATAATGTGGTATAACTGGGAAGATGTAAATCAAAGCTGTTTTCAAACGGCTTCATCCACCCCTGCAAGTGAAATATAGGAGGCTTAGTCATTCCTGTCTCTTCAAGTCCCTTTCTGCTGTCCTTGGCACTCTGATTGGGGTACGTGGGAGATTTATTACCCGGATCACTTTAAAATAAATAATCTCTTTAGTTTTGCAGAAAGACACACAAACTAGAGTTTGGATTCTTCTGCTGCTCCTCTGCCTGTATCTTGTTTGAATGCATAAGGCATGCAAAATCGTCTTTACTGATCCTTTTGCAAACGTGTACATATCATAGATGCCAAACATACTGGGAAACTGGCTTGTTCTTAGCACTGGATGCCGACTTTCATATAGATGCAGTCACCTGCCTGGTGTGTCTGTGGATTAGGGCCTGATTCTCTCCTCTGTTACACTGATTTCATACTGCTGTTACTTCATGGATTTCAATACATGTAAAACTGGCATCACAGAGTGGAGAATCAGACCTTATGCCTTGTATTTGCTTGTGCCAATATCTCTACTCTTGAACCTATATTATCTGTTGTCCTGCCAAATCTTGTCTCAGGAATGGAGACCAGAGGAGCTTCTTCCTGTGTAACGGGAAGTCTGACTGATTGAGCCGATATTGATATCTTTGGTCTGCTATATTAAGATCAATTTAAAAATAATACTACATGAAAGGAAACTTTTTCCATTGGGAGAGGAGCATTCACTACTGTAGGTTACTTCATGGTAATGAAAGGAAAGGGATTTCAAATATATCTTCCACAGTAGGGCGCCCTCAGTGAGCTTGAATTAGCATAACTGTAAGGATAAATTAATCACCAGCCCCTGCCTAAAACAAAAGGGTTATGTGAACCTACCCAGAAATTATGGATTAGATGTGGGGAGGGCTTTTGCTGAGTATCATTTTGAGTAATGTGCAGAGGTGCCAACTTCCCCAGTTCCCAGGGGAGAAGAGGGGCTTGACCCCTGCTGCGCCCAGGCCCAACCCCCACTCCACCCCTTCTCCCAAGCTCCTGCCCTGCTTTGTCCCTACCCCGTTCTGCCCCCTCCCCCTCTCTTCCTGCTACTGCTCCTCACCATCCCCCCCAGCACCTCCTGAATGCTGCTGAACAGCTGATCCATGGCCTGTGGGTGGCGCTGGGAGGGGAGGAGCTTATCGATGGGGCAGCCAGTGGGTGCTGGGGTTTTTTTAAAATATTTTATATTTTTAATTTTTTATGTGGGTGCTCCAGGCCTGGAGCACCCACAGAGTCAGTGCCTTTGGTAATGTGTGAGTGTGTGAGGGAAGGGAGAACAGCAAAGAGACAGACTCAGAGGCAAAAAAACAAGAAAGCCAAGCAGCAGCCTATGAGCACAGTATGTGAGAGCTTTTGGGACTAGGTTTGGGACTGTAAGCTAAGAAACAATTCTTTTCCTCCTGTGTATGGAGAAGGAGGATCTTGCACATTCCTTTTAAATAAACAAGTTTGCAACAAAGAAAATACCAGATTTCATCCTCAGTTTCTATCCCCATCTAAAACATCACCAGGACCTTGAATGTTGACCAGGTGCTTGGGTTCAAAAGGGGCAACAACATCATACATACAACTTGCAAATCCTTTTCAGGAGGGGAAATCTTTGTGCCGCAGCATGTGTAGTGTTTTGGTTTCTGCTCTAGATTTGTTCCTGTTTGCTGGGGGCTGGTAGGTTGCAGTATCTCCTATAACTCCTATGGAATCTGTCATTGGAAGGCACAATGTGCATTTCTACTATTCCACATGGAACACTTAATTGTAACCAACCTCAGCTGAAAGGGAGGGAGGGGGAGATCTTGCTCTTACCCAACTTGCCCTTTTCCTAATAAAAGGATGGGCATAGTGTTCTCTCTCTCTAGATTTCTCTGTGTTTACTTAATAGCAAAATTGCCTTGTTGCCGTGTGCACAATAAGGCCAAGTTGGAGCCTTGCTTTGCGGGAATGCTCTTTGAACTAATTATGAATGCTCTCATTGTGTAGCGTTTGCTTTACTGAAAATCTTCATCTTGTGGGGGACATGACTGGGATTTAACTTGGATCAGAGTGAAGCACAACTGGAATGTCATTGGGCTGCTTTCTTAAAGGTCCTCCAAGGTTGTATTATACCTGTTTTCAAAGACTTATTTTGGCTTCCAATAAAGTCACTTATTGATTTCAAGGTTCTTTCATTTACTTTTAAGGGTCTGAATGGGCTTTTTCCATCCTAACTGTTTGATCATCTTTCCATTTATATTTTGCATCACCCTTTAAAATTTTGAACGGGCCAGCTATTTATTTTGTCCTGAACTGAATCTAATGACAATGGAGAACCATTCTGTATTTATGCTCTTAGCACCATATCCTCAGCCACTGTAAACTGGTGTAGCTCAGTTGAATTCAACTGCCCTTAACTCTGAAGTAGCTATGTTTAAATGCCTATGCTTATTATTATGTGTCATATTACAATTATGGCTAGAGACCCCAAACTGAATTGGGCTGCCATTAGGCTAGCTCTTGCAATGATAGCATCAAGCACTAGAGGTGGTTGAAACATTTTTTGACCAAAAAATGGCTTTTCAGTTGAAATAAAAATTTTCATAGTAATTTGGATTTTCTTGTTTATTATTTGCATTACAAAAATTATTGTTGAATCTTTTCATTTTTGACAAAAACTGAACTTTTGTTTAGCTTTTGACAACCAAAAAGTCTCCCTCCCTCTGCCATTCTTTTTCTTTTCCTGAGGGGAAACCACAAACGTTTAACTGAGTTTCTACTGGAAACAAAAACAATACTTCATTTCATTTTGTTGAAAAATAGCCCCAAAAATTCTGTGGAAAAATCTGAACGAAATGATTTTTTTTTAACTCGTTGAATGTAAAACAGCATTTTGAACAGCCTGACTGAGCACCTTCTTTTATCCATTAGATTCTGTATCTGTATTTAGGTGTAGCCTGAAAAGAACTGTAGTTTGCTGCTGCTTTGATTTGTTATTTATTCTGTTATTTGTATTGAAGGTGCATACAGCACTTTGGGAATGTTGTGTGGGATGATACAGCAGTGCTGTTTTGTTGTTGAGCTACATCAGGGAAAAAAAACCCCTCTGTATATAAACTTAGGTAATTATTATCATCATGTTTTTTTAAGCATTTGTGTAATTTACAGATAACACAGTGCTCAAAGGCAAACTCTATAGAAAAATGACATAGTAAGCATAGGCACCTACACAGAGAGAAACGCTAATGTCTGCCAAATGGCACAGGAAGGTATACTGATTACAGACAAAAAACAAACAACTTTCTGTTTTTTCTGTGTCTCTCAGCAATTAGACAAATCTTTACGCAGTGGCAAAGATGAAAGGAGAATAGATGAAAGGAGAATAGATCACTTATAGTAAGAAACAGTGCCACATCACTGAAAAGGAATTAGCTGCTTAGTGATTAAATTGTATTTTTTCCTGTCTCCCCACATCTATTTCCCCCGCTGCCCCTGCCCCACTCCTGCCGTTCCTCACACCACCCTGGCTATTCTTTATGTATTTACACAGTGCCATTGTTCTGCCAGAGGCTACAAGATGGAATGTAGATACACTGCATACCTGCAAGAGGAGCGAGAGACTGGAAAGTTCCAGCTCGAAAACAGCATCTGTGTAATAAAGACAGGCTCCTACATCTTCTGGCCCTGGTGTCCTTGTTATTTGCATCAAGGCACCAGCATGAATCAGTGCACTGCGGCAGCAGTCCAGCTGATGTGACTTGCATTATTATCAGGTACCTGATTGCAGTCCCTGGATGGATGGAGGACTGGATGTGACTAGCATATCAAACCATGTGGTGCTGCTGCGGTGTGATAGTAATCTGTAATGAGGACAGAAGCCCACTTAGCCCTGCAGAAAAGTTGGGTGTTCTGTAAGGACACAATCAGCTCCTTCTTGTGAAACCTTGATCAGTCACAAAGATTTAGTTCTGCCTTTGACATGCCACCAGCCTGTCTAGAAAATGCCTTGACAAACCCCTTTAGGCTCTATGAAAACAAAGAGGAAAGCTACTGCACATGGCTCAGATTCTGCAATTTCAGATGCTTGATTTTGACGTACAATTAACTTCAAAAATGGCTGAAATGGATCCCGACCAGACAGGTCCAGAAGCTGGTTTCCAGCATGATACGTTACTATCCTCCTGTCAAATGTCATACTTCACATCGATAATATGACTTTGTCACTTCACAAGGCTTTGGGATGATGCTCATGATTTTTGCACACTATGATAAGCAACTAAAACACACAGTGCTTGAACTCACTTATCCCAGTTTCACTGCAGTGTAATTCCACTGACTTCAGTTGAACAACTCCTGATTTTAAGTGAGAACCAGGCCCATTCTGTTTGCAGATTGCACAATGTGGCATAAACCACACTCCCCCTCCATCTTCCCTAAATTGTGGTGATTATCAGCAGCTGGTAACAGAATTTTGCCTTTTGGATTTCCTGTAAGATAGAACAAGAAGAGACCCAAAGCCTTTTTTTCTTGAAAGCCCTTTTGAAAATTGAGACTTGTTAACAAAATGAAATGAGCAACGTATGAAAGAGATGGGAGAAATATATTAAGAAAATAAACTTTGGCTCTGAACATGAAGGCGAAAAGCAGCTTTTCAGATATGAAAAAGCACATGTACAGCAGTAGATGAATGTCTCTTAAACTCAAAGAACTAGGCTCCTCACACAGTACCAACAGAGTTCTGTACTTATTGCAATGACCCCTCAGAGCCAGTCACTGAAAGATATTGCTTACTTTTAAACCAACTCTCCAATCAGCTATTTAAATAGGAAATGTGATGTTATTGAACAGAGAAAGAAGATAATCAGAAAGACTTATATTTATAAAGCACTTGAAGGAGCTCCCTGAGCTACCAGCTTATCATAGGCAACCAGCTCTTCTCTTTACCGTATGAACAAAAATTAAAAAAAATGGTTAGATATTTGATATCCGAAACAATGGAGACATTTAATGGAAACAAATAGGATTTTTGCACATTTTATTCCCTGTTTTATGCTTCTGCAAGTTGTTGAGACACATATTTAATCCTTCATGGACAATGTCCATGTCTGTCTGCATATCTATCAGCATTTATTCAATGCTTCTTAGAATATTATCTAAGCATTACAGGTGGATTAAAAAAATCCCTCAGAGGGTTGTTTGTGGGTCACTTCTCCACTGAGTTTGTAAATAGTGAGATATCAATTCTCAGGCCTGCCTTAGGTTGAATCTTGGGCTGTTATTTTGGAACACATTGAGGAATGCTGATGCTAAGAGATGCCATAGCCCATGGCCTGAAGATAATAAAGAAAGTAAAGTCCTTCCCTTGTCAAGACATAATTAGTCATAGGAAGGTGCTGCCATATATTCAGCAGCAGAACTTGTTTGGAGAGTTGCTAGTAGCTTCAATAATAGACAACAGACACTGCACATAATACAACGTTGTTAGCAGGCTTCTGTCAAACCACAGGTAATTTAGTGAAGTGATAGGGTTGGATATGTTATTGGTATAATAATTGCTAGTACTGAGAAGTTAACGGCACAGTCACTTGACACACTATTCCTTATCCTTATTTGACTCCCCCCAAAAAAGGCTCCTAGAAGGGCTTTATTGCTGTGATAAGCTTGTTTGTAACTAAATTTCTGCCAGCAATATTTGTTCCATTAGCAATATTGGTTCCTCACCAGTGTTTTCAGCTAACTGTAGCAGATCTCTGTCTTTACATAAGCAACTGATAAAACCACTGGGTTGATGTCCCTGTGATCCAATGGCTTTATAATTCTCTGTTTCCCTGATGGAGGCTCAGCAGTTGGAGCTTCATTAATGTAATCTGACATCCCCAAAATAGCAAAGGAAGTTTGGCCTGCAATGGAAGAGAAAAAGGAGAAAGCAGCAATGAAAGGAGGCGTCCCTAGTATTCTGGGTAAGACTGGTTACTTCTGGAAAACATCCTGTGAAGCCAGAGCAGCCAGTGGGCTGGGCTACTCTCAAAAGTTGTACAGGCAAAACTCTCCACTTGTCCACCCAGCCAGGCAGTTGTCCACACTTAATTTTGTCCCTTACCAACAAAACCCTCCATGCAAGTTGGAAGTTATTCACCTTTTCAGAGTATTTATCACACTCTGGGTTTCAGTTTTCTGGCCTATAATTTAACTTTGCATCCTGCATACAGTCTAACCCTGTAATTATAAAGTTACCACTGACTTTCTGGCTGTCTGCATGGGCAACCTTAATTTTGGCATTTCCTAACTTTAGAGAGCTTGTCTTTAAAAACCAAACCAAACCAAACCAAACCAAACCAAACCACGATGTTAAAAGACCATTACTAGGGTTGCAAAATGTAATTTCCTATGTATTTTTTTAAAAACAAAAATGCAATCATGTGGAACCATGATGATCTCACATAGGTCATCAGCAGAGCTGGGATGTTTAGATCCACAGTACAGTTCCCTACCACTTGAGCTAAAGGAGTATCTGATAGTAGAAGCTATCTATGAAGACCTGCCTATAGAGGACGATGGAGACACACACTTTGCCTCACCCATAACTATTTCACATTTGGGGACAATGTATACCTTCAAATCAGCAGCACTGCGATGGGTACCTGCATGGCCCCACAGTATGCCAAAATTTTTATGGCTGACTTAGAACAACGCTTTCTCAGCTCTCGTCCCCTAATGCCCCTATTCAACTTGCGCTACATTGATGACATCTTCATCATCTGGACCCATGGAAAAGAAGCCTTTGAGGAATTCCACCATGATTTCAACAATTTCCATCCCACCATCAACCTCAGCCTGGACCAGTCCACACAAGAGATCCACTTCCTGGACACTACGGTGCTAATACGCGATGGTCACATAAACACCACCCTATATCGGAAACCTACTGACTGCTATTCCTATCTACATGCCTCTAGCTTTCACCCAGATCACACCACACAATCCATTGTCTACAGCCAAGCTCTATGATATAACTGCATTTCCTCCAACCCCTCAGACAGAGACAAACACCTACAAGATCTCTATCATGCATTCTTACAACTACAATACCTACCTGCTGAAGTGAAGAAACAGATTGACAGAGCCAGAAGAGTACCCAGAAGTCACCTACTACAGGACAGGCCCAACAAAGAAAATAACAGAACGCCACTAGCCATCACCTTCAGCCCCCAACTAAAACCTCTCCAACGCATCATCAAGGATCTACAACCTATCCTGAAGGACGACCCATCACTCTCACAGATCTTGGGAGACAGGCCAGTCCTTGCTTACAGACAGCCCCCCAACCTGAAGCAAATACTCACCAGCAACCACACGCCACTCAACAGAACCACTAACCCAGGAACCTATCCTTGCAACAAAGCCCGTTGCCAACTCTGTCCACATATCTATTCAGGGGACACCATCATAGGGCCTAATCACATCAGCCACACTATCAGAGGCTCGTTCACCTGCGCATCTACCAATGTGATATATGCCATCATGTGCCAGCAATGCCACTCTGCCATGTACATTGGTCAAACTGGACAGTCTCTACATAAAAGAATGAATGGACACAAATCAGACGTCAAGAATTATAACATTCAAAAACCAGTCGGAGAACACTTCAATCTCTCCAGTCTCTCGATTACAGACCTGAGGGTGGCTATCCTTCAGCAAAAAAGCTTCAAAAACAGACTCCAACGAGAGACTGCTGAATTGGAATTAATTTGCAGACTGGATACAATTAACTTAGGCTTGAATAGAGACTGGGATAGGATGGGTCATTACACAAAGTAAAACTATTTCCCCATGTTATTTCTCCCCCCCCACCCCACCCCCCACTGTTCCTCAGATATTCTTGTTAACTGATGGAAATAGCCTACCTTGCTTGTCACCATGAAAGGTTTTCCTTCTTTCCCCCCCCCCCCCTGCTGCTGGTGATGGCTCATCTTAAGTGATCACTCTCCTTACAGTGTGTATGATAAAACCCATTGTTTCATGTTCTCTGTGAGTGTATATAAATCTCCCCACTGTATTTTCCACCAAATGCATCTGATGAAGTGAGTTGTAGCTCACAAAAGCTTATGCTCAAATAAATTTATTAGTCTCTAAGGTGCCACAAGTACACTTTGCCAGCGGCTTTCATGGCTGTTTGACAGACAGTAAAAGAATGTTAAGACCCAGGGATAATGGGTTCGTTCCAGTTCTGGAGGGGAATATGCCGAGAGATTACTGATCTTTTTGACTCCCCAGCCTCTGTCCCCTACTGCTATTATCACGCTATCTCCTGCTTGACTACAATCCCTGTCTCACTTCCTCCCTGTTCCTATTGCCATCCCATTCCCTCTGCTACTCCACCTGTCCCCTGCTCCTGACCTTCTTTCATCTTCTGTCTTTTTAGCTCCTACCCCCTTAACTCCCACCCTTCCAGACTCTTTATCCATTTCCTCCCTGAGATCCTGCCTCTGTCCACCGACCTTCCATCTTTCCCTCACCCCTCTCTGTTCCTCCCCACTCTGCATTCCAGAGGTTGCTTCTTTCTTCTCCCCCACATTGCCTGGGCTCCATCAGGAGTAGCGTTGAGAGCACAGGAGAGACAGACTCCTTGCTCTCAGTTCCACGGCTTCTGGAAGCTCTGGGCCACAGTATACTCAGTCACCCTGTGGGAATGTCACAGATATAGTCTGGTTGACACATAGAAGCTGTTAGGGAGTGGAGCAGGCTCAGTGCAGAAAGAATCTTCCAAGAATTTAGCTGCCAAACTCTCACAAGTCTTGACTGAACATGAGGGAAATGAGATTTTTATAAGGGTTGGTCGATCACTGGCTATCTGAACCCATTGTATTAATTTCCTAGGAATGTGCAACTCCTTGTCACCAGATCACACCAAAATAAGCTTTTTAAAAACACTAAATAAGAGAGATTACATTAAGCAGTAACTGTGGGCCAAATTCTGAAGTCATTGTATAGGCAAAACTCCCATTGATAAATAATAGGTGTGAAAAACAGATTTTGAAAGTGTTGATTGATGTAAATGGGAGCTTTTTCTGTGCATGGATAGCAGGATTGGAGGCTAAGGTGCTTTTTGAACCTGGCTTTCTACATGCATAATATTTTGTGCCCAGGGTTTGGCAAATATAGTCACTCAGATTGGCATACACAAATTGCATACAGAATTGAGTAGGTAGATGACTAATTACCCAACTTGATCTGTGCAAATGTGATTGATACCTACCAGCCTGAGTATTTTGCATGCTCAAAACTTGTATGTGAAAATTACATATGAGGAACAAGATATGGATGCGAAAACTTCTGGGCACAAGTATAAAATCCTGGTTTCAAAGGTCCTTTCCCTGTGAGATTTGTAGCCCAGTTTTTTAGACTAAGAAGGTTTGCAATAGAGATGGGCCTTAGCCCCCCAAATTTTGGAGACGTTTAGTTCTGAATCCATACTTCATTTCAGGTTTATATACTGTGACGGGGCAAGGCCAGATGGCTATAGAAAAGTAGTCTTATTGGGATCTGGGAAGTGGGCGGGCTAAGTTTAGAAGTGTGTGCAACAAGAGTGATGTCATGGTGGGAGTCTGCTATAGACCACCGGACCAGGGGGATGAGGTGGATGAGGCTTTCTTCCGGCAACTCACGGAAGCTACTAGATCGCATGCCCTGATTCTCATGGGTGACTTTAATTTTCCTGATATCTGCTGGGAGAGCAATACAGCGGTGCATAGACAATCCAGAAAGTTTTTGGAAAGCGTAGGGGACAATTTCCTGGTGCAAGTGCTAGGGGAGCCAACTAGGGGGAGCGCTTTTCTTGACCTGCTGCTCACAAACCGGGTAGAATTAGTGGGGGAAGCAAAAGTGGATGGGAATCTGGGAGGCAGTGACCATGAGTTGGTTGAGTTCAGGATCCTGACGCAGGGAAGAAAGGTAAGCAGCAGGATACGGACCCTGGACTTCAGGAAAGCAGACTTTGACTCCCTCAGGGAACAGATGGCCAGGATCCCCTGGGGGACTAACATGAAAGGGAAGGGAGTCCAGGAGAGCTGGCTGTATTTCAAGGAATCCCTGTTGAGGTTACAGGGACAAACCATCCCGATGAGTCGAAAGAATAGTAAATATGGCAGGCGACCAGCTTGGCTTAATGGTGAAATCCTAGCGGATCTTAAACATAAAAAAGAAGCTTACAAGAAGTGGAAGGTTGGACATATGACCAGGGAAGAGTATAAAAATATTGCTCGGGCATGTAGGAAAGATATCAGGAGGGCCAAATCGCACCTGGAGCTGCAGCTAGCAAGAGATGTCAAGAGTAACAAGAAGGGTTTCTTCAGGTATGTTGGCAACAAGAAGAAAGCCAAGGAAAGTGTGGGCCCCTTACTGAATGAGGGAGGCAAGCTAGTGACAGAGGATGTGGAAAAAGCTAATGTACTCAATGCTTTTTTTGCCTCTGTTTTCACTAACAAGGTCAGCTCCCAGACTGCTGTGCTGGGCATCACAAAATGGGGAAGAGATGGCCAGCCCTCTGTAGAGATAGAGGTGGTTAGGGACTATTTAGAAAAGCTGGACGTGCACAAGTCCATGGGGCCGGACGAATTGCATCCGAGAGTGCTGAAGGAATTGGCGGCTGTGATTGCAGAGCCCTTGGCCATTATCTTTGAAAACTCGTGGCGAACGGGGGAAGTCCCGGATGACTGGAAAAAGGCTAATGTAGTGCCCATCTTTAAAAAAGGGAAGAAGGAGGATCCTGGGAACTACAGGCCAGTCAGCCTCACCTCAGTCCCTGGAAAAATCATGGAGCAGGTCCTCAAAGAATCAATCCTGAAGCACTTAGAGGAGAGGAAAGTGATCAGGAACAGTCAGCATGGATTCACCAAGGGAAGGTCATGCCTGACTAATCTAATCGCCTTTTATGATGAGATTACTGGTTCTGTGGATGAAGGGAAAGCAGTGGATGTATTGTTTCTTGACTTTAGCAAAGCTTTTGACACGGTCTCCCACAGCATTCTTGTCAGCAAGTTAAGGAAGTATGGGCCGGATGAATGCACTATAAGGTGGGTAGAAAGCTGGCTAGATTGTCGGGCTCAACGGGTAGTGATCAATGGCTCCATGTCTAGTTGGCAGCCGGTGTCAAGTGGAGTGCCCCAGGGGTCGGTCCTGGGGCCCGTTTTGTTCAATATCTTCATAAATGATCTGGAGGATGGTGTGGATTGCACTCTCAGCAAATTTGCGGATGATACTAAACTGGGAGGAGTGGTAGATACGCTGGAGGGGAGGGATAGGATACAGAAGGACCTAGACAAATTGGAGGATTGGGCCAAAAGAAATCTAATGAGGTTCAATAAGGATAAGTGCAGGGTTCTGCACTTAGGATGGAAGAATCCAATGCACCGCTACAGACTAGGGACCGAATGGCTCGGCAGCAGTTCTGCGGAAAAGGACCTAGGGGTGACAGTGGACGAGAAGCTGGATATGAGTCAGCAGTGTGCCCTTGTTGCCAAGAAGGCCAATGGCATTTTGGGATGTATAAGTAGGGGCATAGCGAGCAGATCGAGGGACGTGATCGTTCCCCTCTATTCGACACTGGTGAGGCCTCATCTGGAGTACTGTGTCCAGTTTTGGGCCCCACACTACAAGAAGGATGTGGATAAATTGGAAAGAGTACAGCGAAGGGCAACAAAAATGATTAGGGGTCTAGAGCACATGACTTATGAGGAGAGGCTGAGGGAGCTGGGATTGTTTAGTCTGCAGAAGAGAAGAATGAGGGGGGATTTGATAGCTGCTTTCAACTACCTGAAAGGGGGTTTCAAAGAGGATGGCTCTAGACTGTTCTCAATGGTAGCAGATGACAGAACGAGGAGTAATGGTCTCAAGTTGCAATGGGGGAGGTTTAGATTGGATATTAGGAAAAACTTTTTCACTAAGAGGGTGGTGAAACACTGGAATGCGTTACCTAGGGAGGTGGTAGAATCTCCTTCCTTAGAGGTTTTTAAGGTCAGGCTTGACAAAGCCCTGGCTAGGATGATTTAACTGGGACTTGGTCCTGCTTTGAGCAGGGGGTTGGACTAGATGACCTTCTGGGGTCCCTTCCAACCCTGATATTCTATGATTCTATGATTCTATGATTCTATGATCCCCCCCAGCCTAAAAGGGGGATCCACAGGACCTAGATGCCCAAAAAATTCCGGGGGACAACTAATAAAATAAGAGGGATAGGAGTGCGGTCAAAGGGTCAAATGAAGGGAACCGGACGGGGACACCGAGCAGAGAACCCCGGACAGCGCCCACTGCTCCTCAAAGGCGTCAAGGGAGTCAGAGGACGCCGCCCAGAGGAACTCTGCCCGGATACGTGAACGGACCGAGGATCGGAAATAGGCCCCACAGTCACAGGAGACTCCATCGGCCAACCTCCTCACTCTGGTTTTGTAGATGGCCATTTTAGCTAGGGCCAGGAGGAGGTTGACCAGGAGATCCCGCGACTTTGTGGGGCCACGGATAGGGAGTGCATAAATGAGAAGGTGAGGGGAGAAGTGCAACCAAAAACGTAATAAAATATTGGTGAGGAGCCGGAATAGGGGCTGCAGCCTGGCACACTCCAGGTAGACATGTGCCAGGGTATCCCTCACGCCGCAAAAGGGGCAGGGTCTGGGATTGAAGTGAACCGCGCCAAGTACACGCCCGTGCTCACGGCTCCGTGAAGGAGCCGCCAACTGACATCCCCGGCGGGCCTTGGGACTAAGGTGGAATATAGGCTGGCCCACCGGGGCTCCTCATGCTCCAAAGGTGGCAGGAGGTCCCACCATTTTGTATCGGGGCGGTACACGAGGGTGCGGGCGTGAAGAGTGTGGAGCACGAGCGTGTAGAGATGTTTTCTTGGCGCGGTTTGAAAGCAGACCGGCTGCATCTCGTGCAGCTGGCTTCGAGTGAAGGGGTGAAGGAGTCGGTTGGGTCCACGGGGCAGGGGTCCAATTAAAAGGTCCGGCGGGCCTGGGGTAGCGGGTGGGCGGAGCGTGCCCTCGTGCAGGACCCGGTCGAGATAAACCCGAGCAGCGGGCGGCAAAGCGGCCTTCACCTCCTGAAGTATGCGCCGGGGAGTACAAGGTCTGGAAAGCCCCATGCACTGAGCGAAGGTTAGGGGATCCAGCCAGTCTCCCCGGTCATAGTCCAGGAGGTCTCCGACTCTTGTGACCTCTGCCAGGACCAAACTCTGGCGCACCGAGCAGGACTCCGCCACCTGCACACGGAGCTGAGGTTTGTGTAGCAGGGGCTCCGTGAGGAGATCTGCCTCCTCGGTGGCCGCCACAGACTTGCTCGTTGTAAAGAGTTTCCAGGTCCGGAGGAGGTCCTGGTAGAAGACCGGCAGCCCAGAGAGATCTCGCGGAAGACCTCTCGGATGGAGATAAAGGAGCTGCCAGTCGTATCGGAGCCCTCGGAAGCGACGCAGGAAGGCGTGCGCCAGTATGCTGCATGCCGGATTACCTGCACCATAAAGGAGGCTATACAGGGTCTGGAGGCGTAAGACATGGACCTGAGTAAGCAGACATTTTAGGCCCTGCCCTCCCTCCTCCAGGGGTAGATGGAGAACCCCTGCAGGGACCCAGTGCAGTCCTGACCAAAAGAACTCCAGAATCAATGTCCGGAGGTTGGTCAGGAAAGCCGGGGCCGGGACCAGGGTGTTGAGCCGGTACCAGAGCATGGACAGGACTAGTTGATTAAGCACTAGCACTCTCCCTCGAAGGGAGAGGCACCGGAGTAGTCCTGTCCATTTCCGGAGCCGCTCTATCACCCCGCTCTCTAAATTCTGCCAGTTCTCCAGCAGAGAGGGATGCGTGGCAGAAAGGTAAACGCCCAGATAGAGCAGTGGACCCGTGCGCCACCGGATGGCCTGAAGCGCAGGTGGGAGGGAGCTCGCCTGCCGCCAGTCCCCTACCACCAAGTCAGAGCTCTTGACCCAGTTGACACGCGCGGAGGAGGCTGCTGAATAGATGGCCTAGCAAGCCTCCACCCGCACCAACTTGCCCGGGTCCTTGACCACGAGGAGCACGTCATCAGCGTACGCGGACAGGACCAGCCGCAGCTCCGACTCCCGAAGCACCAACCCTGTAAACCTTCTTCGGAGGAGACAGAGGAAGGGCTCGATCGCCAGAGCGTACAGCTGGCCTGAGAGGGGGCACCCCTGCCGTACTCCTCGCCCGAAGCTGACCGGTTCGGTCAGGGTCCAGTTGAGCCTTACCAGACACTCTGCGGAAGCGTACAGCACCCGGAGAAAATTCACAAACCTGGGTCCGAATCCAAACGCCTGCAG
Source organism: Dermochelys coriacea (assembly GCF_009764565.3). Lineage (NCBI taxonomy): Eukaryota > Metazoa > Chordata > Testudines > Dermochelyidae > Dermochelys > Dermochelys coriacea. Next base: position 65,766,120 of record NC_050074.1, read on the forward strand.
AGTGCTCAGGAGATACCCGTGATCCATCCTGTCGAACGCCTTCTCCTGATCTAAGGACAGGAGGGCGAACGACAGACCATCCCTGCACCCAAGTTCCAATAGGTCCCGGACCAGATATAGGTTGTCGAAGATGCTGCGGCCCGGGACGGTGTATGTCTGGTCTGGGTAGATCACATCCAACCAGCACGGACCCTAGCCGCAGGGAGATGGCTTTTGCTACAATTTTGTAGTCCGTGCTGAGGAGCGAGACGGGACGCCAATTTGGTAAATCGCAGAGGTCCCCCTTCTTCGGCAATAAGGCGAGCACGGCTCGCCTGCACGAAAGAGGGAGGACCCCGCTCTGCAAAGACTCGGCCCAGACGGTGACTAGGTCTGGGCCCAGGACGTCCCAGAACACGCGGTAGAACTCCACGGTCAGCCCGTCCATGCCCGGACATTTATTGGTGGGCATGCGACGGAGGGCTTCCGAGAACTCGGCCAGAGTGAGAGGCAGCTCTAGCCGGTCTCGGTCGCCCACGCTGACCGTCGGGAGCTCCTCCCACAGCGCTCTGCAAGCGTTAGGATCGGTCGGCTCCGGGGAGAAAAGGCTTGCGTAGAAGGCTCTCGCCCTCTCGCACATCTCCACCGGATCCGTGAGGGGGGTGCCATCCTCACTCAGTAGGCAGATGATATGTTTCTTAGCCCCCCTCTTTTTTTCCAGGGCGTAGAAGAAGCGGGAGCCGCAATCCATCTCCCGAAGGAGACGGATGCGGGATCGAACAAAGGCACCCCGGGCCCGATGGTCCTCGAGGCTCCGGAGCTCCTCCCGCTTCTCCCGGCACGCTCCGCAGAGGGGTGGATCCTCGGGGCTGGCGGCCAGACGCCTCTCCAGCACTAAGACCTCCCATTCCAACTGCTCTATCGCTGCATCCCTCCGTCGGCTGGTGCCCCGGGTGTAGTCACGGCAGAAGAGCCGGGCGCGCACCTTCCCTACGTCCCACCACCGCCGTGCCGAGGGAAAGGCATGCCGCTGCCCTCGCCAGGCCAGCCAGAACTCCCGGAAGGACGCCACGAAGCCCGCATCCTCCAGCAAGCTGTTGTTAAAATGCCAATAGGCCGGCCCCGGCCTCTCCGCGCAGAGGGAGGCTGTCACGGTGGCTATGTGATGGTCAGAAAATGGGGCCGGCCGGATGCTGGAGGAGTGGGCTCGTGTAAGATGAAAGCGTGATAAATAAATGCGGTCCAACCGGGAGTGGCGCGACCGATGGGCCTCCACCCAGACAAAGGTGAACGTGGAAGTGTCATCCGGGTGGTGGTCGCGCCAGACGTCCACCACGGAGTGGTGTTCGACTATCTCCTGGAGGACGGTGACGGCGGCCGGGCTCTGCTCGGTCCCCGAGCGGTCCCGCTCCTCAAGGGTGATGTTAAAGTCCCCTCCCAGGACCAGGCACTCCTGTGGATCCAAGATGCCGAGGAAGGTGGATGCCTGCTGATAGAATTGCAGCCGCTCCGGGCTCGCTGCTGGGGCATAGATGTTGACGAGGTTGACAACGAGCCCCTCCAAGATTCCCCTTGGGGCAGGCCCTCTCCCATGCCCGGAGGTGTCCCTGCCGCACCCTCCTCCACAGGCCTCGCCAGATTGCAAACAGTGGGGGCGGGGTTCTCCCGCTCATCTGGGCATAGTGGGGGAGGTGCCCCTTGGGCCTGAGCGGGAGCAACGGTGGACTGGGAAGGAGGAGGGGCGGTTTTGGGCGCCGGGCAGCCAGGGGCGTCGGCGATGACGGGGCCGGTGCCCTGCCGGGGCTCGGGGGTCCTGGATGCCCCTCCTTCCCGGGCCAGGGGGCAGTCCCTCCGGACGTGCCCCATCGCCCGGCAGAGGTAGCACCGGGCCTCCCCGTGGAGTAATGCACCCTGTAATGGGTCCCCTGGTAGGGGACTAGGAAGGACCCCTCGAGTGCCTCTCCGTCGCGCGCCGCCGGCGGCAGTTGAAGCTGCACTTGCCGGCGGAACGAGAGGACGTGACGGAGGGCAGGGTCTTTGCAGCCCAACGGGAGAGGGCTGATGACAGAGATGGGCTTCCCCAAGGTAGAAAGGGCGGGTAACAGGGCGGCATTGGGGAGAAAGGGAGGGACGGAGGTCAGGACCAGGCGGACGCCCAGGTCCTCTAGTGGCTCTAAGGGGACGAACATGCCCCCCACCGCCAGGCCCTTCTCCACCGCCTCCTGGGCGGCGGCCTCCGATGCTAAGAAGAAGACGACCTTGCCATACATTTTGGAGGCCGCCACAATGGCCGTGGGCCCCACCACCCTCGCCAATGCCCGCACATAGGTCTCCACGTGGGATGAGGCGGGCACCAGGAGGCAACGGACGCCGTGCTTCCTGATCATGGTGGGAAAGGGGCCCCAGCCGCTATAGATGGTAGCGGAGGCGGTGGGCTGGAGAAATGATGTAGCGGCAGGCGGGGGGCTGCCGCCACCTGGGCGTATGCTCTGGGGGCCGGGGGAGGGACACCTGCAGAGCTGGTGAAGGGAACAGCGGGGAGGGGCACCCCAGCTGGAGATGGGGCCGGGGCATTGGGGGCAGCCCCTGCCATGGAGGACCTGGTCTTTTTAGCAAGGCCCTTCTCCTTCTTCTTCCCCTGGCCCTTCCTGCCGGCTGGGGGGCTCCCCCCAAATCTGAGGGGGTGATAGACGTGGCAGCAGTGGACGTCACCCCGGTGCCTGTCGCTGCTGGTGCCCCAGCGGGGGCGATGGCAGATGGTTTGGCAGCGGAGGTAGAAGCTTGGGGGGGTGGCAGAGGGGTAGGTGGGGGAGGGGGAGCTCGGGCTGCTGGAGGGGTCTCCCCCGTCTCATCCCCCGCCATCATGAGCAAGGAGGAAAGGGGGGACACCAAAAGGAGGAGGGGAGAGGGGAAGCAGGTCGACCACTCCTCCCCGCTAGGCTGCAGGCAGGGGAGGAGGGCGCCAAAAGGGGTGGGCTGGACGGGGGGCAATCAGGGGTTAGGGGTCAGTCATCGACACAAGGTGGAAATTCCGGCTCCTCTTGGTGCACTACGGGGGGGGGGGATTCAACAACATTGAGGGTGCAGTGAAGAGGATTGCAACTAAAATGGGGAATTGCACAAGCGCATGGGAGGGGGCATGGGCACACGGAGTGAGGGGCTAAGCGGTCTGGGGGTAGAACAGGGAAACCAAGGGGCTAGCTTCAGAGGCTGGGGCGGGGCAAACAAACAAAGGCTGCAGAGGGAAATGGGCAGGGCAGGCAAACAAACTGAAGCTAGTAAGGGGGGCTGGAGCAAAAGAGGAGGCAAAGCAAGTGGCAAATGGGGCAGGTAGTAAAGGGCAAAGCTGGGGAGTGGGCAGTCCGGGGGGGGCACATGTGCCCATGTGCACTTGCACAAGTCTTTTTTAGCTGGCTGCTGCTTCTGGCCCAAAGGGTGGAAATAGGGCGTGGCAAGCCAAGCAAGCAGCTGAGTCCAGAGGCAGGAGCTGAGGCAGATGGTATACAGCCAGTAGGGGTGGTGGAGGGGGCAGTGGTGGTGGTAGTAGTGGTGGGGGTTGGGGGGACACACAGATGGATGGGGGGCAGCTCCACGCCACACCCCGTGTCCCTGTAAACACAGTCAAAACCCCCACCACAAGAGCACAGTTTGAAAATCTTAGGGCCCCCTCCACGGTGGTCTGCAAAGTCTCTAGGTGCTGCCCCACTGGCAGATGATCCTCTTCTTCTCCTCCTCGGGCTTCAGCAGCTCCAGGCAGCAGACTCCACAGCAGCAGCAGCAGCAGCTCCAGGAACTCCAGGTGGTGGTCCAGGCAGGCAGAGAGGACCCCTCTCAGGTGGCGGTGCTGGTATACACAACAGCAGTGGCTGGGGTCCCTCACTTCTCCTCTCTGGGGAGTGGGCTAGCAGCCCCCCCCCGGGGTTGCAGTTGGAGCAGTAGCAGCACCTGAGAGTGGGGGGTCCAGCAGCCAAGTAGCAGAGAAGGGGGGGTGTCTGGCCCAGCCAGGGGAGCAGCTGGAGCAGCAGGGAGAGCTTAGCGCCTAGGAGTAGCAGCTTCCCACCTCCCTCCAAGCTGGAAGGCTATGGGAGAGCAGTGGGAGGGAGCGAGATTCGCTCCAGGCTACACCAATCCCTGGTACCATGATAAGTGAAATGGCAGCTGCTCCAGGTCAATTAAGACACCTGGGGCCAATTAAGAACTTTCCAGAAGGCAGAGAGAAGGCTAGGTTGATTGGGACACCTGAAGCCAATCAGGGGCTGGCTGAAACTAGTTAAAAGCCTCCCAGTTAGTCAGGTGGGTGGTGCATGTCAGGAGCTGTGGGAGGAAGTTGTGCTGTTGGAGAGGCTGAGTAGTACACACCATATCAGGCACAAGGAAGGAGGCCCTGAGGTAAGGGTGAAGTGGAGCTTGAGGAAGTGAGGGCTGCTGTGGGGGAAGTAGCCCAGGGAACTGTACATGTTATGTTTCTAAAAGGTCAGCTACCATAGCTGATACTATTAGGGTCCCTGGGCTGGAGCCCGGAGTAGAGGGTGGGCGTGGGCTCCCCCGCCCTTTGCCTTCTGATTAATCACTGAGACTGGGAGACAACAGAGACTGTGCAAGGAAGGATAACTTCTCCTCACCTCCCTCGCTGGCTTATGAGGAAAACGGTTCAGTAGACTGTGACCTTTGTCTCTAGAGAGAGAAGGGTTACGTACAGGGTCATGATGAGCCTCTGAGGCTAGCGAAATCTGCCAGGAAACGCGGGACCCACGGAGGCAAGGATAGAGCTTTGTCACACTGGTGTCAGGAGTGGGATTTCATTCACAGCGTGGCGGAAGAAAGAGTTTTTTTTTTTTTTTTTAAAAAGTGCACTGGGATTTTGGATTTTGTTTGTTCGTTTTGGTTTGTTTGTTTACTTTGTACCACAATGGAGGAGGTGCTAAGAGCTCTCGTACAAGCCACGGCAGCCCAGCAGGAGGCCACGCTGGTTCAAGCAATGGCACAACAGGAGTCTATGTGGCTACATCAGGAAACCAATCAATTATTGATGAGCCAGGTGACCCAAGGTCATGCCCTCTTGAGAGAGGTGGTGGACCAGCTGAAGATCCTCCCCACCCAGGCCCAGGGGTCCGACGGGATGTGAACCCTGAGGGCCAGTGGTTGTCTGCCAATGATGACGTCAGAAGATGACGTAGAGGCATATCTCCTCTCATTCGAAATGACTGCTCAGAATGAGGTGTGGTCCCAGGAGCAGTGGGCCAGCATTCTCACCGCTTTTTTGTGTGGAGAGGCCCAGAAGGCCTGCTTTGACTTGCCTGCCATGGATGCCACTGACTATACCCATCTGAAGGCAGAGACCCTAGCACAATCAGGGGTAATGGCAGCGGTAAGGGCCCAGAGGTTCCATGAGTGGAAATACTAGGAGAACAAACCCCCTAGGTCCCAGCTATTCGACCTCATACACCTCGTGCGGAAGTGGTTACAGCCTGAGGTGTGGAGGCCAGAGGAAATTTTGGAGACCCTGGTCATAGACTATTACATGCGGGGACTGCTGCCAGATCTCTGCAAATGGGTAGGCCAGAACAATCCATTCACATACGACAAGATGATCACGCTGGTAGAAAGACGGATGACAGCCAGGGAACTGACCCGACTACCCAAGGAAGGCCCCTTTGAAGCAAGCACCCGACCCCAACACTGGAAGGTTGGGCAGCCAAACCTCTGGGGAGTCCTAGGTGGAAGAAGCGGGGGGAGGGGAAACCAGTGGGGACCCCCGAAGGAAGGGATTGGCCTGAGTGGGGGGAACCCTGGGACTAAACCCCCTAACCCCCGTGATATGGGAGTGATTAAAAGCAATTATAGACGTTATGCATGTGGGGAGTGGGGAGACATAGCAGCACAGTATGCCAGCACCGAGGAGCCTATGCAATGTAACTTTGAGAAGTGGGAGGTCCCATGCTCCCTTATCCAACTCGCGAGGGTTGCATTAGCCCCGCATAATTACACCAGGCCAGTGAGGATAAATGGAGCAGAGACTACAGCGCTTGTGGACTCTGGGAGTGCTATCACCCTCATATCGGGTAAGCTGGTAAAAAGTAGTCAGCTGCTACAAGCCAAATGCGTAGCAGTGACATGCATGCATGGGGCCATGAGCCATTACCCCACCATCCCAGTGGAGACAGAGCTTCAGGGAAACCCCATTGAGGTGACCGTGGGCGTAGTTCCTAAACTCCCATATCCTGTAGTCATTGGGAGGGACTATCCAGGTTTTGATAATTTACTTCCCCGGAAAACCTGGAGGGAGGTGGGGACCCTGAGGACAGCGACTCATCACCGGGGGAATGTCAACCCCTGATGTTCAGTGAGATTTCTCATGATCTGTTCTCAGCCCCCTGAAAAACCCGGAAGACAAAAAAAGAGAGGAAGACTGCGAAGGCCTTGGGAACCCGGATCCTGACCAGGGCCAGAAGACCTTCCTAGTAGGCAGATGGACATGAGCAGCCAACAGAGAAACTTCCACCACAGAAGGTGAGCCAGAGGCTGCCCCTAGCCATGATGGCGAGGAGCCATTGGAAGAAGCAGAAGCCGGCCCCTGGGAGCTTGGGCAGGTAAGTCCTAGGAGACAGACTTTTGGGTGGGACCAGGCGGAGGACCCCAGATATAATAATGCCAGGAAAGAGGTGGCCAAGATCGTTGGGATACCCGTGGATGGGAAGGTCCGGGGTCCTGGACCTTACTTTATAGTAAAGAAAGATCTCCTATACCACGTGGTGCAAATGCAGGAGCAAGAGATACAACAACTTCTGGTGCCACGAAAACATCAAAAAGCCATATTGAGTCTCGCCCACAGTCACTGTTTGGAGGACACCTAGGGGTAGAGAAAACCCAGACACGGATCCTGTGGAGGTTCTTCTGGCCAGGAGTACATGAAGATGTCCGGCGATACTGCACCTCTTGTCCAGAGTGTCAGTTACATAGCCCTTGCCCGCACTTGTGGGCTCCTTTGATACATCTTCCAATAATAGAGGTTCCTTTTGAACGGATAGCCATGGATCTGGTAGGGCCCCTAGAGAAGACAGCTCGGGGCCACCAACATGTGCTTGTTGTATTGGACTATGCAACCTGGTACCCGGAAGCTGTTCCCCTATGCAACACAGCTTCCAAGACAATAGCTAAGAAGCTAGTACAGATCTTTGCCCGGGTTGGGCTACCCAAGGAGATATTGACTAATCAAGGGACACCTTTCGTGTCTAAGTTGATGAAAGATCTCTGTTCATTGCTCCATGTACAAGCCCTACGGACCTCTGTATACCACCCGCAAACAGATGGCTTTGAGGAAAGGTTCAATAGGACCCTCAAAGCCATGATCAGGAAAGTGATGAGCCGGAATGGGTAAGATTGGATAACCCTATTGCCTTATCTCATGTTCGCCATCCGGGAGGTTCCGCAAGCCTCCATGGATTTTTCTCCATTCGAATTACTATATGGGTGCCACCCTCGGGGCATATTGGATATAGCCAGAGAAGCCTGGGAAGAGGAGCCAAATCCCGGAAGGAACATAGTTGAGCATGTACTGCAGATGAGAGATCAGATAACCCGAGTTATGCCCGTTGTACGGGAACACTTGGAGAGGAGACCCAACGAACCCATTATAATCACCAAGAGAAACTTCGACAGTTCCAACCAGGGGATCGGGTGATGGTACTGGTGCCCACAGCAGAGAGTAAACTGTTGGCCCAGTTGCAGGGACCCTACGAAGTAATCGAAGCCGTGGGAGAGGTGAACTATAAGGTGTGGCAGCCAGGCCGCCAGAAATCGAAGCATATTTACCACATCAATCTTCTAAAACCTTGGCAAAATTGAGAGGCATGCTTAGTCATGCAGGAGACCCTTCCCCAGGAGGATAACTTACACGAGCAAGTGAGGATATCATCCGACTTCACGCCGATCCAAAAGATCGAGGCAGCTGACATGATTAATCGTAACCGAGATATGTTCTCTACAAAACCAGGGCGGATGACTGAGACCTATCATCATATCCACACGATCCCTGGAGCCAAGGTAACATTGAGACCCTACCGAATCCCAGCAGCCAAAAGAGAAGAAATCAAGGCTGAACTAAAGAAAATGTTAGAATTAGGGGTTATTGAAGAATCTTACAGTCAGTGATCCAGTCCAATTGTTCTAGTGCCTAAATCTGACGGTACCATGAGATTCTGTAATGACTTTCGCCCACTGAATGAAATATCCCAGTTTGATGCATACCCCACCACGCATCGACGAACTGGTTGACAGACTGGGTAATGCCCGATTCTTGACTACACTGGATCTGACAAAAGGGTACTGGTAGATTCCTCTGACCAAAGAAGCTAAAGAAAAGACAGCATTCTCCACCCCGGATGGGCTATTCCAGTACACGGTCCTTCCTTTTGGGCTACATGGGGCCCCAGCCACATTCCAGTGCCTCATGGATAAGCTGCTGCGCCCCTATACTAGTTATGCAGCTGCATAGCTAGATGATGTCATCATCCATATGCCAGACGGGAACCCACTTGGAGAAAGTTGAGGCAGTACTGCGCACCTTAAAGCGGGCTGGCCTCACTGCTAATCCCGCTAAATGTGCCATAGGGCTAGCAGAGGCTAGGTACCTGGGATATATTGTGGGAAGGGGCATAGTGAAGCCCCAAACGAATAAGCTAGAGGCCGACCCAAAAGAAGCAGGTCCATGCATTCCTAGGCGTGGTAGGCTACTACCGACGTTTTATTCCCCACTTCGCCACTAGGGCAAGTCCCGTAACAGACCTGGTGAAGGCCCGAGGTCCAGACATGGTAAAGTGGACCGTCGCAGCAGAGGGGGCATTTACAGACCTTCGGATGGCCCTCTGTAATGACCCCGTACTCTCAGCCCCGGACTTTAACAGGGAATTTATTTTACAAACTTACGCTTCCAAGGTGGGGTTGGGGGCAGTTCTGTCGCAAATGGTGGGAGAAGTGGAACACCCTATCCTCTACCTAAGCAGAAAGCTTCTCCCAAGAGAACAGAAATACGCGGTAGTCGAGAGAGAATGCCTTGCTGTCAAATGGGCTATGGAGACACTTTGTTATTACTTCTTAGGCCAGCTATTTACTCTTGTGACGGACCCCTCCAGTGGACGTAGTGGAATAAGGAAAAGAATGCAAGGGTCACCAGGTGGTTCTTATCCCTCCAACCAGTCCACTTCCGCATACGGCACAGGGCTGGATGCCACCATGGCAACGCTGATGATCTGTCACGAGCATACTGCCTGGCGTCCCAAGTAGCCCAACTCTACGGTGTTGAGCGGGGGGGGGGGGGGGGGAATATGTGATGGGGCAAGGCCAGATGGCTATAGAAAATTAGTGGGAGATAGATATATTAGCTCCAGGGTAAACAAATCCCTGGTACCAGGATAAGTGAAATGGCAGCTGCTCCAGGTCAATTAAGACACCTGGGGCCAATTAAGAACTTTCCAGAAGGCAGAGAGAAGGCTAGGTTGATTGGGACACCAGAAGCCAATCAGGGGCTGGCTGAAACTAGTTAAAAGCCTCCCAGTCAGTCAGGTGGGTGGTGCATGTCAGGAGCTGTGGGAAGAAGTTGCGTGGTTGGAGAGGCTGAGTAGTACACACCATATCAGGCACAAGGAAGGAGGCCTTGAGGTAAGGGTGAAGTGGAGCGTGAGGAAGTGAGGGCTGCTGTGGGGGAAGTAGCCCAGGGAATTCTACATGTCATGTTTCTAAAAGGTCAGATACCATAGCTAATACTATTAGGGTCCCTGGGCTGGAGCCCGGAGTAGAGGGTGGGCCCAGGCTCCCCCTCCCCCCACCCGTTGCCACCTGATAAATCACTGAGACTGGGAGACAACAGAGACTGTGCAAGGAAGGATAACTTCTCCTCACCTCCCTCGCTGTCTTATAATGAAAATGGCTCAGTAGACTGTGATGTTTGTCTCTAGAGAGAGAAGGGTTACGTGTAGGGTCACGGTGAGCCTCTGAGGCTAGCGAAATCCGCCAGGAAATGCGGGACCCACGGAGGCAAGGACAGAGCTTTGTCACAATACCCATAAAGGGCTAAATCAGAAGCCTGTTTCTGGACACTCCTTAGCGTGCTCAGACCCATCTCTACCTAAGACAGTTTGGACAATAATCCAAAAGTTTTGGTTATTTGTTAAACAGAAGCACTACACCTTTCCTGCTAGTAAACGTACAGTGTGTTGCAATGTGCTGCTTGTATTGCCCATCCTGTGAACTAGTCTTTGTTAGCTGCTTTCTGAGCCTTTGCTGAATTATTTATGTTTCCATTTCAGCAACCCCATTAGATGGTTCACTGCAAACTCCAGGACTCATATCATCACAGGCAACATATGACCAGGCAGGACAAAAAACCTGAGGTTTACATAGTGCAATGCTAATTTATGATACAGCAGAGAAAAGAGAAATATTTTTTCACCAGGGTTATGAGGGAGAAAGTCACATTCATATGGAGGTAGGGGTTTTAATTTCTGTGCAGATGACAGGCCCCTAGAAGAGGTTTATAAAATCATTTCAGTTTAGTTTGCAAAGGTTGGGGAGGGTTTTTAATTTTAATGGAGTGTCTCTCACTCACAGGTGGAATCAGGCAACCGTTCACTCAAAGCATATGAATGCTTGGTTCTTCCCACCCCACTGCTCACCGGATGGGCTATTCCTGATTGGCCTCGCTGTGTCCCTTAGGCTATGTCTACTCTGCACATCTTACAACGGTACGGCTGTGCCGTTGTAGCTGCGCTGTTGTAAGGTGCTCTGTGTAGCTGCTCTTTATTGTTGGGAGAGAGCTCTCCTGGTGACAAAATAAAACCATCTCCAATCAGGGGCAGTAGCTTTGCCTCTGGGAATGTGGCTCCCACCACCTAAGCGCTGTCCACATGGGCGCTTTTTGTCGTTAAACATTTTATCATTCAGGGGAGTGTATTTTCACACCCCGAACGACAAAAAATTTAACAACCAAAGTGCCAAGGTAAACAAAGCCTTAGACTCATTGTGAAGCATAAGAGAGTCTGAATTTTAAATCTGAGCATTTGAGATTTTGTCTACACTGGCACTTTCATCATTAAAACTTTTGTTCCAGGATAGATTTGATCAGGTTAGATTGGAACAAACATTTGTGGGGTATCACACACAAACCTGTTGTGTAATTAGAGACAGCAATCTATTAATTCAAAATTTTGTCTTCACTAGGAAAACAGGTTTGATTTTACACGTGTTAGCTACATGTTAAAATCCTCATACAGACAAAACAACTGTAGTTCTAACACAGTTACCTGGTTGAGATAAACCCTATGCTTTGAGTACCACTTCCACTATATCGATTTGAAAGTGGTAGTGTTAAAATGGTATGGCTCCCTAGTGTGGACACAGTTACACCAGTATAAAAGGCACCTTATCCTGGTATAGGTTGTGTTCCTTTTGAACTCTACAGGTTAGAGCATCTTTTTACATCAGTATAACTGAGTCCACTTTAAGGGGTGATGTACTGCCTTAACTATAAGTAACAAATCACCCACCTAAATGAAACAGTTAAATCTGTACAAATCTGTGCACAGACCAGGACACTAACTTGACCAGTTTAGAACATGCAGAAGTACAGTTGTTTTGTTTTGACTCAAGTACTGGAAGGAATTAATTTAGGTCAAGCTTGTTAACTAACATCATACCCTTAAATCCTAGTCTTGACAAGGCCCTAAATGTCAGAAGACATGAGAGAAACAAAAGAAAGAGGATTCCTAAACACAAAACTCTGACATGCTTTCCTCACTGCTGCCTACTCAAGATACCCCAGATTCACCTAACCACAATCTTTTCCCTTGTGTAGATGCATCGTAACACCTTTTACCTCAATTTAGCTGGTTGACTCTGGGATGAGCCTATGGTCAATTTTGACCAGTTAAAACCAAGTTAAAATGTTATCCTGTATATCTACACTGGAGAAAGATCATAGACAGGTCAGGGTTAGCTAACGTGTACTAGTTAACCCTGACCTCCTTCCCCAGTCTGGAATCCTAGCCCCACTGAGAGTCCAGTACCTTTGCTGGGTGCTAGTTACACTGCACCGTTCTATTTTTCCTCATTGGTAGAGACCTTGTGGGTCCAATGGCTCTGAAAAATTGTAAATGGCTTGTGTAAACTCCATAATCCAGCTCCCTAGTGCACTTGCAAGTCACAGAAGCCCTTGCCCCAGCTCTTGTGTACTCCAGTCTGTCATTGTAATTGAGAATTTAACTCCAACTTCACTGACCTGAGCATGTGCCCTCAGCCAGCCGACTTGGGCATTACTCTTGAACTTGTGCTGATGTGTGCAGGAGGGCCCCTCTCCTGTACATCTTACAAACCTGACTGAAATGTTTACTTCTTACCTTGCATTCCTTACAAGGTGCAAAGGAGTCTTTACTTTAACCCCAGCATTACGTGACTACCCACTGCAGAGCAAATTATTCCTTACATGACAACATAGTAGCCTTGAAAAATCTAGTGTTTAAAAAAACAACCAACCAACCAAACAAAAAACTGCTGCACATGCTCAGAATCTGATATTCAAATATATATATATATATAAAGTTAGCCAAATAAAAACCAATTCCCTTTGAGGATGATCACTCCTGTCCATGTGCCTGGTGAATGTAAAACAGAGGAATAAGAAAATATTCTGTCCTTTATACTAGATATTACTCTTAAGTGAGATCTTCAATAGGCTAGTTTCATGGAGGACTTTTACATCAGATCCCTGACAGAATTGGATACCCTTGCTCACACTACTACTTTACTCTGCAAGTAGTCCATTTAAGTAACTAAGAGCACTCTGGAGCAAGATGCTGTTTAGTATGAGTAAGGGCATCAGAATCAGACCCATCTGGCTTGTTCTAAAGCCCATTACACTCAATGGAAGGACTCATTTAGCTTCAATGGGCTTTGAAGTGGTCGTTGCAAGTAAAGCTCTCATTGAATTCAGTGGGAGTTGTAACATCACAAGGACTATGGCATTTGGACGTTAATGTTTGGTAAGATAAAAGAACTGATGGCTTAAAAATAGTCTTGCATTCAGTGTGCTTTAGGCCAGTAATTGTCTAACATCTTTATACTACAGTCCACTTCTCCCTGTCTGGAGTGGCTCTTGACCATAAGTGCCTATCTCAGGGAGGACTGTCAAAAACAGGGCAGACTCTCCAACTGGTGATGTGTTTTATAATTAGATTTCACCAAGTCAGTGACAAATGTGAACTCTTGAATCACTGTACCAGTCTTAGCATGGAGTCACAGACTGTCCCTTGAGACACTCAGTTTATCTTGCCACCCGTACAAACTGGACTTAGTGATAAATGGTCACTTACACCAAAAGTCACACCATATTCAGGTTGCTTCCAGTCCTAAGAGACCCAGATCAATTAGTACCCTAGATCTTACACCAAAGACTATGCCTGTAGCCAACCCTATAATAACTATCTAAAGCCTATAAGTTACAGACATTTCATAGAGTCTAATAACTAAATACATTCTTATAAGACTAATACGTATTTTGAACAAAACTAATATACAGGTGTCCTGGTCTGGTCTCCAGCTACTAGGTTGCCAGTTCTTAGCTAATGCCTGCAGCCAGGGCAAGAGCTGGATCCAGTATGGCAATTGGCCTTTTATTTTCATAGGAACTCAGACCATTTCTGGGTGAAATGTATGGATTCTGTAAGGTATAAAATGAAGTGCATTCCCAACAATAAACTGAAACTGATTTAGCTGTAGATCAAAAACACTTTGTTGTACCAAACTGTGTCCATCCACTTCCATTCTGCTCTACCAAGTTCCTTTTTCACAATATATTAACTGCAGATAGTTATCTCAGACAAAGAACATATGATGGAAAGTGGAAGTAATGTCTTCATAAGATATAAGCTAAACAAATGTGGAATATTCAGAATTGCGAATGCATAAAAAATGAATAGCTAAAACAGTCGGAAGAGACTTTAGAAAACATTAATGAAGCCTCGAGGGATAATAACTTAAAACAGACCAAATTTGGTTGAATTAAGTGTTTCCTTACTTGTGTGATATGTTTAAAGAAACCATCACCAGGTCTTTGCAACAAACACCTTATCTTCCTTTTTCACACCATAGGAGAGTTGGCCAAATCTGTTATTTGGGGAGAAATTTTTTTAATGTTGCAGTAGTACCTAGAGGTTCCAAGTGAGATCAGGGCCTCCTTCTTCTAGGCATTGGATGTATATGGAGTAAGAGAGTAGTGATGTAAAGAGCTAACCTAAATAGATAGGACAGACAATGGGCAGGAGAAAGGAAATATCCCTTTTCTACTGATGGGGAACTGTGGTACAGAGAGATGCTCATTATGACCAGCAAGAGATTGAGCTAATCACTTGAGTGCACATTTAACGTGAAATCAGTAGTACTCACACATGTGCGTAGCTGAATCAAAACCGTATTGCTTTTTCCCATGGTCACACAAGAAATCCATGGTAGAGCTGGGAACCGAAGCCAGACTTCCTAAATCTCAATCCAGTGCCTCAACCACAAGACTTGAGAAATTCCGTAGCCGAAGAGCACAGTACCCCTTGCAGACTGTCAGCCTGCCTCTGTGGATCTTCTGTGATTTGGCTCCTGGTAAGGTCGCACAGTCAAAAATCCCTTTCAGGGTATAAAAAATGCAAAGTAGAGGCAGTTCCTTTCCCTTCAGGGCTAATTATAAGCAAAATAATCTCTCACCCTGATGGGTTAAATTCTCTCTATCAGTATGTCTATGCCTGCTGACTCGGGGCCACATGGCTCAGCCTAAGGGGCTGTTTAACTGTGGTGTAGATATTGGGGCCCGGGCTCTAGGACCCTGTGAGGTGGGAGGGTCCTAGAGGTCAGGCTGCAACCCGAGGCTGAACAACTACACTGAAATTAACCAGTCCCTTAGCCTGAGCCCCACAAGTCTGAGTCAGCTGGCACGGGGAGCTGCTAGTGTCCAATTGCAGCGTAGATATACTCTTTGGAATTAAAACAGCAGTGTTCCCTCTGAGCGCCTGCTCCTGACTGTGACGAGCAATGGGCCCAGCTGACAGCAAGCAGTTCCTTTTATTTCAGCCTGCTGGGCCTTGATTGGCTGTTGCTGGTCCACAGCCCTTCTGGCCATTGAAGTATCAGATCTCAATGGTTCCCAAAATGGCTGCTCTTTTCCTCACAGAGAAGTGTTTTCTGGGGTGCGGTGCAGTAGAACAGCCAGTAGGGGGCCACGAAGACCAGTTACACCCCATCACAAAGTAATAGCACAGGGTCGGCCAAACAGTGAAGCAATAAGATGGCTTATTGAGCATATGCACAGGGTTGAACTGGAAATAAAGCTCACATCAAAGTTCTATTATTGTTTGTATTTGGTGTGCAAATGCATCCTGACTCTCTGAGAGTGGACTTCAGATAAGAGCCCAGAAAGAGATATAATACAATGCAGCATACTACTACTTTATTTGGCAAAGTGTCTTTCATACAAATGGGGTCCCAAAAAGCTTCACAGAGTTAGATAATACGGATACAGAGTTAAATAATAGCAGAAGGAGAGAGAAATTAAGTGGTCTAAGCAAGGGGGACAAGATTTGTTACCAGATGAGATTTGAAGAGAGATGGCAAATCAATGAAACAGAGATATAGGAAGGCTGTTCTAAGTGGTAGGCGCCGCAGAGAAGTCTCTGCAACAGCCTGGATGAATAGTGGAAAAGTGCATGCACAAACATATTGGCGAAATTGGTCTCTGTTTGATCAGGCCCATCTCTGGGACTATTTTTGTTTGCACAAATATCTGAGCCCAGACTCTGATTCAATTTGCTTGCACTAGTTTAACCCAACTGAAATTATTCCTGATGAAAGTAAGCTTAAATCAAGCCCTTGCAGAGGAGCTTTCACTCCTGCTCATAGAGGTATTCGTGTACTAATTCGGTTCAGAGGTGAGCCTTGCCTTTGCCCTTTTCCTCCATGGATAGCCTGTCCAAGTAATAGGCTTATACCTGCACTTTTCTGAGTGGAATCCTGTAAGGGTATGTATACTCTATGAAATTAGGTCGAATTTATAGAAGTCGGTTTTGTAGAAAGCGTTTTTATACAGTCGAGTGTGTGTGCCCCCACACAAATGCTCTAAGTGCATGTAGTCGGCGGACTGTATCCACAGTACCGAGGCAACAATTGACTTCCGGAACTTTGCACTGTGGGTAGCTATCCCACAGTTCCTGCAGTCTCCACTGCCCATTTGAATTCTGGGTAGAAATCCGAGTGCCTGATGGGGCTAAAACATTGTCGCGGGTGGTTCCGGGTACATATCAACAGGCCTCCGTTCCCTCCCTCCCTCCGTAAAAGCAAGGGCAGACAATCGTTTTGCGCCTTTTTTCTTGAGTTACCTATGCAGACGTCATACCATGGCAAGCATGGAGCCCGCTCAGCTAACCGTCACCATATGTCTCCTGGGTGCTGGCGGACATGGTACTGAATTGCTACACAGCAGCGGTTTATTGCCTTTTGGCAGCAGACAGTGCAGTATGACTCGTAGCCGTCGTCGACGTAATCCTGGATGCTCTTTTAACCGGGCGCCTGGGCAAACATGGGAGTGACTCAGCCAGGTCATTTCCCTTGTTTTATCTCATGGCGATTGAGTCCTACCAGCAGTACACTGTCTTTTAATTTGAAGAAAGCAGAAGACGATGGCCAGTAGTCATACTGCACCGTCTTCTGCCGAGCATCCAGGAGGTGACGATGGCTAGCGGTTGTACTGCACAGTGTGCTGCCAGCATGATGTATAAAGATAGATGAAGTGGCTCAAAACAAGAAATAGACCAGATTTGTTTTGTATTCATTTTCTCCTGCCTCCCTCTGTAAAATCAACGGCCTGCTAAACCCAGTTTTGAGTTCTATCCTTGAGGTTTTGAGTTCTATCCTTGAGGCGGCCATTCAGTTTCTCGCAAAGCCACCCCCTTTGTTGATTTTAATTCCCTGTAAACCAGTCCTGTAAGCCATGTCATCAGTTGCCCCTCCCTCTGTCAGGGCAACAGCAGACAATCGTTCCGCGCCTTTTTTCTCTGCAGACGCCATACCACAGCAAGCATGGAGCCCGCTCAGTTCACTTTGTCAATTGAGCACATTAAACACACACGCATTATCCAGCAGTATATGCAGCACCAGAACCTGGCAAAGTGAAACCGGGCGAGTAGGCGACATGAGTGCGGTGACGAGAGTCCATGGACACAGACTTCTCTCAAACCACAGGCCCTGCCAATGTGGGCATCATGGTGCTAATGGGGCAGGTTCATGCGGTGGAACGCCGATTCTGGGTTCGGGAAACAAGCACAGACTGGTGGGACCGCATAGTGTTGCGGGTCTGGGACGATTCCCAGTGGCTGCGAAACTTTCGCATGCATAAGGGCACTTTCATGGAACTTTGTGACTTGCTTTCCCCTGCCCTGAGGCGCAAGAATACCAAGATGAGAGCAGCCCTCACAGTTGAGAAGTGAGTGGCAATAGGCCAGTGGAAGCTTGCAACGCCAGACAGCTACCCGTCATTCGGGAATCAATTTGGAGTGGGCAAATCTACCGTGGGGGCTCCTGTGATGCAAGTAGCCAATGGAATCAAAGATCTTCTGATATCAAGGGTAGTGACCCTGGGAAATGTGCAGGTCATAGTGGATGGCTTTGCTGAAATGGGATTCCCTAACTGTGGTGGGGCCATAGATGGAACCCATACCCCTATCTTGGCACCGGAGCACCAAGCCAGCGAGTACATAAACTGCAAGGGGTACTTTTCAATAGTGCACTGGTCACAAGGGACATTTCACCAACATCAACGTGGGATGGACGGGAAAGGTACATGACACTTGCATCTTCAGGAACTCTGGTCTGTTTCAAAAGCTGCAGGAAAGGACTTTCTTCCCAGACCGTTGAGGATGTTGAAATGCCTATAGTTATCCGTGGGAACCCAGCCTACCCCTTAATGCCATGGCTCATGAAGCCATACATAGGCAGCCTGGAGAGTAGTCAGGATCTGTTCAACTACAGGCTGAGCAAGTGCAGAATGGTGGTAGAATATGCATTTGGACGTTTAAAAGCGCTCTGGCGCAGTTTACTGACTCGTTTAGACCTCAGCAAAACCTATATTCCCACTATTATTACTGCTTGCTGTGCGCTCCACAATATCTGTGAGAGTAAGGGGAAGACTCTATGGCAGAGTGGGAGGTTGAGGCAAATTGCCTGGCTGCTGGTTACGCACAGCCAGACACCAGAGTGGTTAGAAGAGCACAGGAGAGTGCGGTGCGCATCAGAGAAGCTTTGAAAACCAGTTTCATGACTGGCCAGGCTACGGTTTGAAAGTTCTGTTTGTTTCTCCTTGATGAAACCTCCCACCCCTTGGTTCACTCTACTTCCCTTTAAGCTAACCACCCTCCCCACCTCCCTTCGATCACTGCTTGCGGAGGCAATAAAGTCATTGTTGCTTCACATTCATGCATTCTTTATTAATTCATCACACAAATAGGGGGATAATTACCAAGGTAGCCCAGGAGGGGTGGTGGAGGAGGGAAGGACAAGGCCACACAGCACTTTAAAAGTTTAAAACTTACTGAATGCCAGCCTTCTGTTATTTGGGCAATCCTCTGGGGTGGAGTGGCTGGGTGGCCGGAGGCCCCCCCAAAGCGTTCTTGGGCGTCTGGGTGAGGAGGCTATGGAACTTGGGGAGGAGGGCGATTGGTTACACAGAGGCTATAGCGGCGGTCTGTGCTCCTGCTGCCTTTCTGCAGCTCAACCATACGCTAGAGCATATTAGTTTGATCTTCCAGCAGCCTCAGCATTGAATCCTGCCTCCTCTCATCACGCTGCCGCCACCTTTCAGCTTCAGCCCTCTCTTCAGCCCACTACTTACTCTCTTCAGCCCACCACCTCTCCTCCCGGTCATTTTGTGCTTTCCTGCACTCTGACATTGTCTGCCTCCATGCATTCATCTGTGCTCTGTCAGTGTGGGAGGACAGCATGAGCTCAGAGAACATTTCATCGCGAGTGCGTTTTTTCCCCTTCTAATCTTCGCTAGCCTATGGGAAGGAGAAGATCCTGTGATCCTTGAAGCACATGCAGCTTGTGGAGAAAAAAAAAAGGGACAGTGGTATTTGAAAAGACACATTTTATAGAACAATGGGTACACTCTTTCATGGTAAACCTTGCTGTTAACACTACATACATAGCACATGTGCTTTCGTTACAAGGTCGCATTTTGCCTCCTTCCCCCCCCGCGTGGCTAACAGCGGGGAACATTTCTGTTCAGCCATAGGCAAACAGCCCAGCAGGAACGGGCACCTCTGAATGTCCCCTTAAGAAAAGCACCCTATTTCAACCAGGTGACCATGAATGATATCACTCTCCTGAGGATAACACAGAGAGATAAAGAACGGATGTTGTTTGAACATCAGCAAACATACACTGCAATGCTTTGTTCTACAATGATTCCTGAGTACATGCTACTGGCCTGGATGGTAAAGTGTCCTACCATGGTGGATGGAATAAGGCTGCCCTCCTCAGAAACCTTTTCCAAAGGCTTTGGGAGTATATCCAGGAGAGCCACAAATGCCAGGGCAAATTAATCATTAAACATGCTGGCTTTTAAACCTTGTATAGTATTTTAAAAGGTACACTCACCAGAGGTCCCTTCTCCGCCTGGTGGGTCCAGGAGGCAGCCTTGGGTAGGTTCGGGGGGTACTGGCTCCAGGTCCAGGGTGAGAAACCGTTCCTGGCTGTCAGGAAAACTGGTTTCTCCACTTGTTTGCTGTGAGCTATCTACAGCCTCCTCCTCATCGTCTTCCTCGTCCCCAAAACCTGCTTCCGTGTTGCCTCCATCTCCATTGAAGGAGTCAAACAACATGGCTGGGATAGTGGTGGCTGAACCCCCTAAAATGGCATGCAGCTTATCATAGAAGCGGCATGTTTGGGGCTCTGACATGGAGCGGCCATTCGCCTCTCTGGTTTTCTGGTAGGCTTGCCTCAGCTCCTTAAGTTTCACTCGGCTCTGCTTCGGGTCCCTGTTATGGCCTCTGTCCTTCATGCCCTGGGAGATTTTCACAAATGTTTTGGCATTTCGAAAACTGGAACGGAGTTCTGATAGCACAGATTCCTCTCTCCATACAGCGATCAGATCCCGTACCTCCCGTTCGGTCCATGCTGGAGCTCTTTTGCGATTCTGGGACTCCATCATGTTCACCTCTGCTGATGAGCTCTGCATGGTCACCTGCAGCTTGCCACACTGGCCAAACAGGAAATTGAAATTCAAAAGTTGGTGGGCCTTTTCCTGTCTACCTGGTAGGTGCATCTGAGTTGAGAGTGCTGTCCAGAGTGGTCACAATGGAGCACTCTGGGATAGCTCCCGGAGGCCAATACCATCTAATTGTGTCCAGAGTACCCCAAATTCGACCCAGCAAAACCGATTTCAGTGCTAATCCCCTTGTCGGGGGTGGAGTAAGGAAATCGATTTTAAGAGCCCTTTAAGTCGAAAAAAAGAGCTTCGTCATGTGGATGGGTGCAGGGTTACATCGATTTAACGCTGCTAAGTTCGACCTCAACACCTAGTGTAGACCAGGGCTAATTCACCTCACTGTTAGAATGGACTGACCAGACTATAGCACATCTGCTTACCAACCATGTCACCTCCAGTGAGCCCAACTCGCTTTGCCCCTGCTACAGATTTCTCTCTAGGAGTTTGTGACCGATTTGAAATTGCAGTGGCTCAGGCCCATTTCTCCAAAACAAGTATTATTTATTTGTCCAAAGTGGCACAGAGAGCAAAGGCTTAAAATAACAGCCTATCTGAAGATTGTCTTACCTAAACTTAGCCTTTACTTGCCAATTGAAATAGATTCCTCGGGAACTGGCCACCCCCCAGCATTGCAGACTGCACCCCTGCAACTTCTGTCTTTCTGACAGTCTGATCCCCGGTCAGCTGTCTTTTAGCCATTTCAAATTTCCTTTGTTCAGGAGTACCCACCCAATGATATTCTAAAATTTCTAGCAGGGCTCCTAAGCCTGGGCAAGCTGGTTTACGCATTTCCCCAGAGGGGATCGGAGGTAGTCTTCCAACACTGGATTCACTGTATTGTCCATTTTGAGCCCCAGACAGTTGAATAGGAGTAAGTGCCAGGTTCCTGGGGAAAACGCCAGTTGGAATTAACCCTCAAGATTCCATAGAGCCAGACACACCACAATAACCATATAACCCTCATCTCTCTCTCTCTATTTATATACCTATATAACATTTATAAAACTAATACAGACATTGTCCACATTCTTCGCAGGCACCAACAAACATATTCATGGTGCAAAGGAATATATGTGCCAGGCCACCCTGTATAGGCACACAATAGTTTGGTGGGAATGTAATAAGGAAAGTGAATGTAAATTGTGCTAGACAGTCAATAAATCTAGCTTACATTTTCTCCCTCCCTTAATGAGGAAGAAACACAGCTGTTTTTAAAACACTAGGGTCCACAGAATAAGCCTGTCATATTGCTCATCCTTGGAAAAAGATTCAGAATGTTCTAGACATGGTCATCTTCTGCTTTTCCCTAGCATTCTCCCCACCCTGTCCCGGAGAGATTCCACACCTAATATTTTCTTCAGGCACTGCTTCTGTTTGTAAAAATGTCAGGCCATCCACTTGGGGAACCAAAACCTTACCATGTGACTAAGGTGACCAGTGATAGAGACCAAATATTGAATACTTGCAGACACATGTAATATGGGCAGATTACAAGAGCCCACAGTCCCAAATATGTTCATAAAACAATCCTCCTATGAGTTACAAATAACAGACATATTAATAACAACTCTGATGTGTTTGCAAATAATTTGCAAAGAAGGACTAAACCCAATGAACAAATTGTGTGCAACAAACCATTCAGCTAGCTCTACTATGCGTCATCTGCTTCTAGACTGTGTGAAGGGACAGAGAAGAATCCAGTATTAAAAGGGTGAAGGAAAGTGGGAGGCAATTACTAGAAATACAACCCATCTCTTCTGACTTCTAATCCTGCATTCTAAACAGTAGCCCATACTGCCTCGTTAAGTTGAGTCCTACAGTATGTTTGAAAATCTGGGCCCTAGATTTTGAGTAATTCTGGTGGTTTCTTTCCAGTTCCTTTTCTTTATAGAAAAGCATCGTTCCTTAAAACTCCCTTTCCTTTCATTAAAATATTTTGGGGAGTTTTTCAAAGGTTCATATTATTGTGAGTTAAGCACCCTATGCTTTGTGCCTGTGAAAACAATCCTTTTCATGTTTACTTTAGAAAATACTTACGTTTTTATTGCTGGTTTGAAACAAAAAATATTACACCTCCTTCTACCACATAGCTAGCCACATAGCTGTAGAGTCAAGTCTGCCTTGTATAACACCTTCATGCTTAAGAACTACTCTTAGGAGAGTGACCATGGAAAAATCAGAACATGTAAGGAATATTGTTATGATGTTAAGGAGATGATTCCAGCAGGTGTTATTAATAGCTCTGTTTCTTGCAGCTTTTTTCCCCTTTGCCCATCTATGTGAGAATAAGATTGAATTTTCTAGGTTGGGTTACTAAACTTTCAGCTCCTGGAATTGCAGTTATTCATCAGCTGTCATGGCACACCATAAAGAAGCGGCTTTAAAAAACATGTTTGTTTTTTAGGCTGATCATACTAAGAGGTGAAGCAGGGAGAGTGATGCATAATGCACACATTTTAATGTGCCTATGATGGTGCCACAATCTTTAGTTTGAATGATTTGGTTTAATTTTCAAAATAAATATCTGAGAAGATTTGCCAACAAAACTGATTAATACTTTTCTCCCAATGGATGACTTAATTTTTATAGTTTAGACTAATAGATTTGCCACGGCCTCATTTAGAGAGGGTTGTCATTGCTGGTTTTTTGGTTACCTTTTAATCACTGGTTAATATATGTTATGAAGCAACAGATAAGAATGCAAGGATTTGCTTGACATGAAAGAGCCACTTGGACCAAAATGCAAGAAGGGAAAGAGTTCCTCTTGAATTTCCCCAGGCCTCATCTGCAGTGGGATGTTCAACTAGCTGTGCAGCTGCACCCATGATAACTCTGGTGCACAGGGGAAAAATTGTTCTAAGCCACAATTGTCATCAGTGCACTTGATCCCTGCTCAAAACAGGTACAATAGCATCTTTGCCTGTCTACACTAGGTGTTAGCACTGGTGCAGCTACTGGCTGAAAATAAGACAAATCTTCAGAGTACTGAAGGCCTCATTTTCAATACTAAAGCCTCCCACCTTTGACGTGAATTTAGTGATAGGATTTGGCTTGTCAGCCTTGGGAATTGGAGTCCTCCATTTATCCACAAAACAGCTACAGCAAAGGCAGCAGCAGTGACAGTGCCTCCCTAATGTGCCTCAGCCAAAGCAAGTGCCTTGACTCTCTCTGCCTCAGTTCCCCAAATATAAGATTGGGATGACACGGCTTCCTTTCTCTCACTCTTTGTTTTTTTAGAGCGTGCGCTCTTTACGGCAGGGACTCTCTCTCCTTGTGTGTTTGCACAATGTCTACCACAATTAAACCCTGATCTCAGCTGAAGTCTCTAGTTGCTGCTGGAATATGAGGAAAAAAACCCCTAAGCATTCTCCTCTCAATGTAGGGCCTGATCCAAAGCCCACTGAAGTCAATGTGACTGGTTAAGACTGAACCAGGTATCCCAGTCCCCATGTATGACATTGTTAATATGCACCGTTTGCATTCTCAGTTGGGTTTATTTCCTTTTTGGGGTGGAAACAATGCTGATTAGGGAAGGAGTTATACTCATAATGTGTAAGCTTCTATACCCTGATCCAAATCCCACTAAAACCAATGGGAACCCTTCCATTGACTTCATTAGACTTTGGATTGGGACCCTAGTTGCTAAAGGCTCATAGGAAACACTTTTCTCAGATAGCCTTGTTGAGTAGTTGCTCATTTCTTCAGATTTGACCAGCATATTTCTTTATGGGTGCAATGGGACTCTAAGAACCTGAAGGCTGGGAGGGTTTCCATGTGATTTAGTGGTAGTAAGAGTACACTGTACTCAAAGCAAGGGTGATTGAAAGGAAATGAGTCTCTGTGCTATTTTAAGCACTGGAACCATACTGTTGTGCTATTAGAAAGCTGTAAATCATTTTAAATAGCCATGGACACACATTATTTCACATGTAGCTATTTCCAAATAATTCACACTTATCTCAGCCTCATTTTTGACCAGCTTGGATGGTCTCTTGGATATTAAAGGGGTACCATTTTTTGTTCTCCTGTGTTATAGTAAAAGTACAATTGGAGGTTTTTTAAAAAAGAAAATGTTTCATTTTTTACTATCTTGTGTGACCCTACAATAAAATGGTCTTGATTTTGAAATGTATAGCATACTGTAAAAATTTAAATGATTATTAAAACATTTTTCCTTCCACAATTTATTTGCAAGAATAAAAGCTGGGGATAATGGTGAGGATAATCTTTAATGACAAATGGATAGAAATGTCAGCAAGGTCTTATCATTAAAAGATATATATTCAAGGTCTAACTATAAATCTTTAGTACTCCTGGGCTCTTTTCAGGAATTCAGCCATTAATGCTGTCCAAGCATTAACATTTTTGCAGTTCAGAAATGCAGAATCAGGTGAAAGATGATTCTCGACAATAGAAAATGAAGATGGTGACTGAGAAATCATTACTGAAGTATTAGGACATCAGTGGCTTGGGACACATTGCTACTCTGAATGTTTTACATTTTACAAACAAGAGGTGAGGTCTCAGATGTGCTAACAAAATATCAGTGGGCAAATGGGGAAAGTGACATGCCTGTTAACACCTGAATGAGCATGGTTTGGATTTCTGAGCCCTCTGAAGTCCCCCCAAATACCATTAAAAGTATTGGTATACTTCTCTTAATGACTCTTCTCCTTCCAGTGTGACCTTGCCTATGTGGAGAATTTTGAGAAAACTTCTCTCTGTTGCACTTGCACTCAAACACTAGGATTGACACAAGTGCAAGGGCAGACCAGTTTCTGGCCTTTTTACCATCATGTCATCAGGACCCTTTTTTGAACATGGTTGTGCAATGTGGCAGTGAAAATGTCTGTGCCCAGTCTACTACAAGAGTGCGCGCAGCTCGCCAGCACTGATGAAGCGGCAATGATGCTAGTGCAACAATGCAAGGTGTCAGCATCGATGGAGCCTAAGAGGTTAGACTGGAATACATTTATAGAGGTCTGTAGAGGGCAGTCATTTAAGTTACATATTTTGTTCATTTGATGTCTTTATATGTTTTAGGGTGGGATTGTCCAAAGTATTCAGTATTGGCCTAACTTCTCTCTTATTTGAAGGAAATGGGAGTTTTACCATTGACTTCAACAGCAACAGAGTTAGATCAATGCTGAATTCTCTGGAAAATCCATCCTTCACATCTTATGGCGTAAAGCATATGATAGTAATAAGTCTGAGCCTGATTCTGTTCACTCTGACTCTAGGGTAAATCATAGAAGTCAGTGGAATGACAGGTATTTAATGTGGTTTAACTAATCCTCAAATTCACACCTTTAGTTAATTTGGATTAATTTTCCTGTATGGCCTCGTGTAGACAAGTCCTAAAAGTGATGAATAAAAGTCTCCATCTAAATATTAAAGTTAATTTTACACATTTTAACAAGGACCAAAGAGTGCTGGATTAAGGTACCTGGAAGGATTGTGCACTTTAAAATGATATGCTACACTTTTATATTAAACTAATAATCAGATATATAGATAGTGTTCTTCAAACTTAGTCACTGTGGAAATGTATGATCAGCACTTTTAGTATGAGTAATTCTTTCATGTTATCTATCTTTTTTAAAAAATATACTGGCTGAATTGTAATTCTCATTGACTTAATGTCTTCATCTGAAGAAAATCTAAATCTGAATCTGCATCTGAAGAAAATAGGTTAAGTGTACCACAAACATTCCTATTGTCCAATTTGGTGAACAATCCACTAATGACTCCAGAAAGAGCATGTTTGTGAATTAAGATTGTACAGAAAACAAATATTAATAATTCTGACTGCATGATATAAGTAGGGAAAGGGCTAGTTAGCATTATGCCTCCAGACAGACACACGAATTCAAAGTCTTGCATTAGGATCACAAAAACAGATTGAAAAACAAAGTTCATAACTTTATTCCAAATCACTTGCAAGCAAATGAAACAAAGTCCTAATGGATATAAAAGAATAAAATGCCCCCCAAGGAGAAAGCCAGGAAAAGAAAAAAAGAGACTGAGGGGAGACACATTGAAACAGATTGTGGAGAGACATTTGCTAAGAGAATGGAATGGAAAAATTTGATCATGAAGAAGATAAGAAATACCAAAAACAAGTGCATGCTAAGTGATCCCACAGAGAAAGATTGGCTTCCAGTGCAGGTGTACTGACTAGAACAGGTTTGCCTATAATAAGCAGATAGGGCACTGTCAGAGTAGCTTGGCTATACATTATTTCCATCATATCATTCACTGTTCCCCCTAATAAATTAAATTAATGATGGTTGGCTGACATAAGCCTTGCAGTTATAAAACTCAAGATCCACCCTTAATAGGCAGATGAGGGACTCAAAAGCGGCATGCAGCTCATCTCCATTTTTGACCTTGTGCCTAAACAGAGACCTGTCTAAAAGGAGGAGGGGAG
This sequence comes from Dermochelys coriacea, assembly GCF_009764565.3. Taxonomy (NCBI): domain Eukaryota; kingdom Metazoa; phylum Chordata; order Testudines; family Dermochelyidae; genus Dermochelys; species Dermochelys coriacea. Next base: position 65,792,819 of record NC_050074.1, read on the forward strand.
CAGGAACTCTGGAACACTAATTCAACTTAATGCTAAATATGATTGAAACTGTCTCTGTAGGCAGTAAAGTATACATTCCATAAGGTCTAGGAATAATGACATGCTGTAAATTCATTTAATTTTAATTTTAAAAGCTTGCTCAAAGGTAGGATTACTGGAAGAGCTTCAGCTTTACTGGGGAGCTGTGGTTTTTTGTTTTTAAATCTCTGGCTTCTCTAGGCTGCTTTTATTCAATTACAGCTAGAGCTCTAACCATCCAATAATCTGGGTGCAGATTGTATTACTATTACAATACCATTCACATTAAGGGTCAACTAAATTGTTCTAGCAGTGTGTAGGTTGTTTCCCTCCCTCCCCCCATCATGACAAGCCTCATATAAAGTACTAGGAGACAAGACATACCAGATCTTACAAAGGGTGTACTGTGTGTTTGCATTTGTACACTCTGTGGGCTGAATTCTGTCACCGACACAATGGGCCTGCATGGGGTTAACGGAAAACAGAATAGTGCCCATTAAATTGTAGTAGACTTATGTTTGCAGCCCAAATAATTAACAGTCTGGAGGCAACTTAGAAAAATAACAGAGTGAACTTCAGTCCCACAGGTCTCCAGCCGAATTTTGAGTGACAGCATGCTCTAGGAATCGAACACCACTTAGGAGCACCACAACATCAGAACATACTCTCAGGGGCTGATTTTACCCTTAGGGCAGGGCATTGTTTGTAGCTGTTTGTGGAAACAGCAGACTTCCACAAATTAACCACTTAGTGGGGTCCTCGCCAATTCACCACTGTACTGTATTCTCTCACAGTGAATCTCCAGTCAGATCAGCATTGTATGACTTGTTATTACTAGTGAGTATGATTTGCCTTTCTAAATCAGCCATCACCATAGTGCCTCAGAACAGACTAGAACCCTACATATTATTAATCATGCTTTATTTTCACCCTGGAGAATCCCCCAAGTCTTTCTATGCATTTTTCTGCTTTGCTCCCACTACTTGCAAGGCATTGCATCATGATAGCTGTCCTGCTGGTCAAGAAGGGAGTCCATGGGGCCTGCTCTTGTACCAGCTAGAGGGGTTGCCAAAGAGTGACACAGAGTGGCAGCCACGTAAGGCAGGCTTCCTCTACATTGTTTTGATTCAGACATGTAGTGATCTGTACTCAATACTTTACACTGCCTTCAGGCAAGGCACTTATGCATTAGATTTACTTATCAACTTCCAGTGATCACTAGCCTTCACTGGTGACATGAAGCAATCCATTTCCACGCCATTGGGGGATGTGACATTCTGCTTCTGCAATGCTCCCAGGTCTTGCCAGTGCAGGAATGAAGGGCTTTGATGGAATATTGCTGCTGTCTATTTGTGAGCTGGCCAGATGGAACTTTGGAAAACTGCATTTCCAAATGCAATAAAGCTGTGCAAGAAAGTGCATGATGTTATAGTGTGCCTGTTCATTTGGTTTTTTAAAAACTCTCTTTCCACAGTGTTTTCTACCCTGTACACCCCATTGAACTGGAGAAATTGTGGCTAAGAAAATGTTGTTCTCCAGTGAAAGCAGATGTACTTTCATGCATTTATCTGTGAGTGCATTCTGTGAAATGAGTTCCCAGAGTGGTATTCATTCCCATTTTTAAATGAATTCAGTCAGATGGAATTTGTGACCATCTTGTGGTCACTTGGTGGGAAGATCCTTTAGTAAATGAGTTTGCCAGCAGGAATGTTTGTTGAAAAGGTGAATTTGAAGTAAATGTCAGAATGCAAATTTGTGTTTATATATCAAATATCCAAACAGAAACCTGATTCTTAGAGTTAATCATCTGATAACATAATCAATGCCATGTGACCTGTGTATCCAATCAAAGCAGGTCACATTTCAAATACTTGCAACAAACCTACAGGCTATTTTGCAGAAATTATTCAACAAAAAATTGTAACAGCTCTTGTGTGTTTGTGCAGTGCTTACCACGATGGGGTCCTTTACCATGATCGAGGCTTCCAGGGCTTACTGCAATACTACTACTACTAGTACTACTAATTAAATACATTTGAGAAAATAACAATATCTTAGCAGACAGTATGGGAGCAGGAAATTAGTGAAATTTGTCCTAAATTAAATGATTAATTATGAGTTATTCACCAACTGCTGATACACAATAGTCCTGTAGCAATGAAGGGGTTAATACACAGTCCAGACATGGCCTTATAGGTTGGAAATTTTCCATTGTGAGGTTTCTTGATTGTTTCATTTGATGCTACCACTGGGTGAATACTACAAATACTGCATGATTTACACACACTCACTGCAGTGAAACCTGCATTTGATTCAGTGGTTTTCAATGACCTTTTTATTCTGTTTTCCGACAAATGTAAGAGCCAATTTTTGTTACTAAACGTATAAGCAGAAAGAGAGAGTTTCCTGAATGCTCTTGTGAATTTGCATTTTTATTTCATATGCAGCTATCATGTAATTCTTTGTGAATTTGGGAGTCATCTAATACGGGAATAGAATCAATGTCATATGCTTTAGATAACCAGTGCCACAGGATTGCTAGCAAATACTCAAAAGTGTTGATCATGGCAAATAATGCATGAGCAATCCATAGGCTGAAATATATTTGCATCAACTAGTCATCAAACAGTGAACACACTCCTACAAAATAAAGAGAATTCACAAACAAACAAAAGGTGTGGGCGGGGGGGACAGGAGGAAGGGGCTAAAGTCATTGGATAAATTATTTGCTGTGCATAGTTTGCCCAGCTTTATTTGGTCTGGAGGTGATATTTTATGGTCCTGGTGTGCAAGATCATAAATCTGGCCACAGCACTAGCTGTGTTGTTAACCTCCACCCTTCTTCAGTTTGGGACCAAGCTTACGAAGCTGTTTACGCACTTTATGCAGATTCACTTATCTGAAAATTCAAACTTTATCAGCTACATGAGCCAGCAGAGGCATAGGGAGTTCTGTTCTTAGGGGACAGATAGCATTGAAATCTCTTTTAAACTGCATCCATCTCATGAAGACACAGGTAATTTCAAACCCTATATCAGAAACTTGAAAAGCCAGAAAGAGAGAGAGCCACAGCTGCAGCAGGATTAGGAAATGAGAGTTTAAATGATGTGTCGGAAGTAAGGATGGTCAGAGTGATTCAGGCATGGAGTGAACAATCCCAAGAGAGGAGTACCTCATGAAAAACAGTGTTAAAGGTGGCATAAATCCATTGTAAGAAAAGACTAATGAACAATTGGCTAGGAAGCTGCTGTCTTGATGTGAGAATAGGCCTTTGTCTATATTACCTCTGTGTTTGACACTGGTGCGACCACTACAGCAATACTGTGTCCTGTTCTGATGTTCACCATTCAAGAAGGATATTGGTGAATTGGAGAGGGTTTAAACAATAGCCACGAGAATAATTTAAGAATTGGGATACATGCCTTTTAGTGAGAGTCTAAAGGAGCTTGTTCTGTTTAGTTTAAGTCCACAAGTATCTACATGGGACCAGAAATTTGAGAATAGAGGGCATTTCATTCTAGCAGTCAAAGCTATAACAAGATCCCGTGACTGGAAGCTGAAGCTAGACAAATTCAGACTAGAAATGTAGTGCAAATTTTTAACAGGGAGGGTAATTAACCATTGGATCAACTTAACACGATCTGTGGTGGATTTTCCATCACTGGACATATTAAAATCAAGATTTAAATAAAAATTGTTGTGTAGCTCAAATCAGAATTAATTCAGGGAAGTCCTATGGTCTGTGTTATGCAGGATGTCAGACTTGATAATTCCAGGGTCCTTTCTGGCCTTGTATCTATGAATCTACATTAAAGAAATTCACATGCATGTAACTAAATGTAGTTATCCCCAGTGCAACAACCTAATGTGAATGCACTGCAGAGGTACATGTGAGGCATACCGTGGTGCATCTTAATCAAACTGGAAAATAAAGTGCACTGCTTTGCACCAGTGCACTGATGTCATTAAGCATGAATTTCTTTAATAGAGATAGGGCCAAATAACTCATCTTACCTTTGAATGCATGAGAAAGCAGAGACTTTCAAAGCTGGTGCAGAATAGGTTTTGTTATTTTTCTAAAAAATAACACTGGGCCTTACAACTTGCAAAGTCTTTGGCTCTTTCTTGCATTCCAGAGGGAGCCACATTTCTACTTTGCATCATCAGATTGAACCTGCTGCTGGGGGTACCAGCAGCACAATGGTGGCTTCCAATGAAAGACCATTTACACCAAATGGAGGTAGGTGTGTAACAGGTGTTCTGGACATTCTTTTTGAAGAATATATATTTGGTGTATATTTTTTATTTCTGTTTCTACACAGCTTTTCATTTAAAAGAACCTTTGGAACTACTGGCTCTGCAAATCACGTCATTTTCAATTTCATGAAAAGGGAAAAAAAGCTCTGTGCTTCTGTGTAAAGCAAGTTTAATTTAACCAAGAGCAAATTAGTATGCTTGGATTGCCCTAAGTGCAATAATTAATTACATGGGTATTGCTGGAAAGATGCAGTACACTTCACTAACAAAAAATAACCTCTTATATATTTGGAAATGAGTCATTTATAATCGAGATCTAAGGGGAATCAATATTGAACAAGTTTGTCTTTTTTCCTTTTTCCCTTTTTTTTTTGGTTCTATCTGAATAGCCATAGAGAGCAAGCACACCTACACCATTCCACAGACTGTCTTCAGAGAAGTGGCTCAGCAGGAATGTTCTATCCTGTTTGACCTCTGACAATCTCTTAAACTCTCGTAAAGGCAGAAAATCCCCTAATATGAACATTCTTGTGGTGGATTCTTTTTTTTTTTAAACTGCTACTCTACATGTTTCAAAATGGTAAGTTCAGTTCTTAATTCTAAGGAGAGGATCAAGTGACAAGAGAAGTGAACTCTGTGCTTAACTTAGAGCTACTTTCTGGAATAGTTTTTTCCACAGCTTGACATTTTGCACATTGCAGAGTATATCACTCCCCATGCATTAGGTTGTTTTAATTTCAGAAGCTTGCCAGGTTTGGCATTTTGTAAATCCATCTACATGTGTAATCCCTTCCTATTACTCATATAAATACATTGACTACTCTGCTATGAACCAGAGAACTGGGGGCAAATGCATCAGTTCTCTTTGGGGAAGAGGGTAAAACTACATCTCTATTTGTGTATCTATGTAATAAAGAGCCTTCCAAGTCTATTAAAGCAACCTGACTTTCAACACTCAGCAACGAGCTTTTTTAACAGAGCTGAACAAAAATAAGATGTTTCATTAAAAAAACTCAACAGAAAAAAACACCGGGTCATGCAACGTCTACACTGTGAGCTACAGATGTGATCCCCAGCTTGTGTACACGTGCTCTCACGAGCTTGAGGAGAGCTAGTGCCAGTATAAATAGTAGTAGCTGCGGTAGTACGGGGAGCGGCAGCAGCAGCATGGCTTAGTCATGCGGAGTACAAACCTGCAGGTACGTACTTGACACAGCAGAGCTGTGCTTCTGCCAGTGCTACACTGCTATTGATACTTGCGCTAGCTTTCATCAGGCTAGCATGAGTATGTCTATGTGAGCTGGGAATCACAGCCCTAGCGTAGTAAAACTTATGCACAGAACCCTTTGTTCTGCCTTCAGTGGACATGTGGGCTTAACTGTACAGATCTATGCTGCACTATACTCAAACTTTGTCCCAGAGCCAGGTTCATGGTTTCAAAGCACAGCAGAGAAGATGTTTTCAGAAACATGCACCAGACTTAAGCTTTTTAATGTCTTACAGAAGAGTTGGAATGACAATCAGACTCACAATGTATTGCTGAAGCCTGATGTAACACTACATTGTGGTAAACTGCAAACAGGTTGCCCCCTTTCCCATTTCTATTTGCTTAACTGGTTTCATATGTCTCTAAAACTTACATGACAATGGAAGGGCAGCAGTGAGCTTTGGATTACATCAAAAAGTCTGTTCCATTCAAATGATGTAAAAATGTATGCTGCTCTCAGAAACTATAATAAAATAGAAAACTATTGCAATAGTAATAATACAAATATTTATAGATCCCGACTCTCTCAGTGCACCTACAGAGAGCATCATGGAGCCTTGGTACCAACATAAGTTAGAGCAGCCTAGGGACTGCTCTAACTTAAAACATCTGGCTGTGATCCCTAAGTGACCCTATGCCAGGTGTGAACTGGTGTAGTGGAGCAGACCTTTGCTCCACATTCTGCCTAGCCACATAGTACACAGTTTCCCATATCCCTTATACTGGATTGGGGTGGTGGTCGACATAGGAGCCATATCTACCAGCTTTATGGCAGGTGAGAATTTCTCTTTGCCAGGGGAATTCTCACCTTGGCAGCTGCAGCTGGACTCTGACCCATAGCATTTTTCATCTCCCAAGGTCTTTACAAATTTCTTAACTACTTAATCCTCTCAAAGAGACCTGTAGTATAAGTACCTATTAGTAGTATTAGTAATAAGGGTGTATTCAATGCAAAAGCCTCAACATTTGTGAAAATGAGCTCATTTTGCACAAAACCTGAAATTTTAGTTTTTTGCGGGAAAACAGAACCATTTCCGAGTGAAAATGGCATGTCCAAAACTGCAGAGGGAGCCACTGTCAACTGTTAGACCCTCATTCTGCAAACGTATGCACTCTGCAAGGTGACAATAGTCAATAGAACTTCAGTGGAATGACTCATGTGCATAGTTCAGCATGTGGACAGGTGTCTGCAGGATTGATGCCATAGACGGGGTTACACTTCAGTCCACACAGTGCTCAGACCATATAGCTCTCTTCATAATAATCTGGGATGGAAGATAATTTGTACAGTCCTTAGCACAATGGGGTCCTGCTCATGCTCCTAGATGATGATGATAATAATTAGTTAATAATATCAAGGGTTTATTCTGGCTCTCCTTAGTCACACGAGTTGCCACATTAACTTCAAAGGGGCAGCTTTCCTGAGTAAAATGAACACGGTTTGCCTCACTCTGCCTTGGTTTTAGCCTTCTGGTGTCCAGTGAAGAGTCAATCCAGCCTAAATTGAGAGGACAAACAAAAAGTGGGTGGGGACACAGAGGCCCAGAGAAGAACGAGTGGTTCAGCAATTGAGTGCTAGTCTGGTAGTTGTGAGACCTAAGTGCAATTCCCCGCTTTGATACATCCTTTCTGTGTGACATGAGGCCTTAGTCTCTATGCCTTTGTTCACCATCTATACAACGAAGATAACTCTGCTGCCCTACTTAAAGGGGTAGTGTGACTATGAACACATTAAAAGGATTGTGAGGAGCTCAGATACTATGGTAATGGAGACCTCAGAGCAAGGAATGACTTGCTCAAAGTTAATGGAGGAGTAGGGAATAGACTCCAGGTCTCCTGACTCCCCATCTAGGGCCCTGCCCACTAGACAACACTGCCTAAAGCTGAGTCATATAATCAGGAGTATGCCCGTGTGCTGTAGTATATCCAGGGGCACATTTCAATATAAGGTTCTCCTCTGTGTCACTTTTTAAAAACTAGTATTTATTTATTTAGGAAACAAAATAAAAGCTTGTTAAGTTTGGCTGGGGGAAGGGGAGAATATAATTTTGCTGGTGTAGCCTTTTATTTTATTTAAAGTGAATTTTGTAATGTGGTATTACACCACCGTGGGTTCGGCTCTGCCGGCTACAGTTTCAAGCTTAATAGAGTGAAAGTCACCTCTGCTATTTGCTTCAGAGTTAGTATCTAGGAACAGATAAAGACCAAAGGTAGTGACCACACAGACCAGTACAAGGTCTAGACTGTTTAACAATTTTTATTAAAGTTACAATTAAAGTTATGATTACCCAAGCATATAGAAATTCTATACAGACCTATGCACAAGTTACATATATAGTATACTCACATCCTTAATAACAGTGTTATGGTCTGATGGGTCTTTCATGACTTGATCATCAGTAGAGGGATGGTTCCTGTGGGAGCCTCCCATAGGGAGTTCAATTTTCCCATTCTGGGCATCCTCTTTTTATAATAAGAAAAGGAGTACTTGTGGCACCTTAGAGACTAACAAATTTATTAGAGCATAAGCTTTCGTGAGCTACAGCTCACTTCATCGGATGCATTAAATTTGTTAGTCTCTAAGGTGCCACAAGTACTCCTTTTCTTTTTGCGAATACAGACTAACACGGCTGCTACTCTGAAACCTCTTTTTATAATGTGATTCTGTTTATACCTACATTCTCTGCATGTTCATAAAAGTGTCAATCCTCTTTTCTCTTATTGATCTGTGTCTCCTGGAAACTTAAGGGACCCCAATTTTCTATAGGCTGTGCATGTTCCCTTTATTCTCATTAGCATTTACGCATAACCTGTATCCCATGGTTAAGACATGTCCGAGACAGCTGCGCCTTTACAGTATTTTTATGATCTAATATTAATCTTCTAGGTAATTTTGCACAATATTCCCACTTGGTACGTCTTTTCCTATAATCTTATGGCATTGGGTTATTTTCCAGTCACTTACGTCATCATTTCTTGTCTCCAAGGCCTAAAATAGCTAAGCTAAAGTCTTGCAGGCCTCAACCTACAGATTCTTGCGTTTCAGCTTGTCTTACTCATGTCTAATATTTGGTTCCTCTAAATACTGATTGATCTTATACTTTTATAATCCTACAAATTAATTCTAATTAACATACAATGAATATCTATAATGTAATATATTGATTAATCATAACATCACACAATAAATGGATAATAAACTAAAATAATTGGCTACACTGGAAAATGAAACATTTCCACTCCTTCTCAGGTGTTATAAACTGAAGAAAGCATGAAAATAAATGTAGGTGTTTCTCTGTATTGAGAAGGCACGGCATTCTTGCCAAAAGGTGCTCCTTCTTTAGTCAACCTCCTATGCGTCAAACTGACCGTAATTAGGATTGCTGTAATAAAGGGGACCCTGAAGAATATCACAATGAAGCCTGTGCTAAAATATGTCTAAGCTTTATAGATTAGACCTAGCATTTTGAATATCCTTTTGGAATGAGGAACAGCCTGAAATATAGAAAACGTCAGATTTAAATAAAAACCCTTTGGGGAAGGACGATATTTGGATGACATGATTTTGATTTCCATAAGGGCAAACACTGCTGGCAAATATGGAATCAGAACTGCAGTAAAAATTACATTGCTCTGTCAAACTGAAAAGCTAAGCTTTTGCCTTTAACTGTTTTGTCCCAAATTACTAATAGGAGAGGCTGATGTGAAAAGTGAACTTTCCCCCTCCTTAAACTATCCTTGTACATTCAGTAAATGGGAAGAGAGGAATGAAAATTTCACAAATAAATAAGATGTAGCCATGTCACAAGAGAATAATTCAGCCCGATATTGTGAGCATTATATCCTCACAAATGAGAATTAAACATTGATGCTTCTATCTGGCTTATATTCTCCAATGGAGGGATGACTTTTTATTTGATTATTTCCCATCCCTGAGGTCTAAGTATGGGAAAACCTCCCAAGATGAAGGAGTCAAAAAACTTTATTTCTGGTCCCTGTTATTTTATTAGTCTTCTCTAAGGCCCCAATTCAGCAAAATATTTAAGCAAATGCTTAAGTCCATTCCTATTCAGCAAAACACTTAACCACATGCTTAACATCAATAGGATTGAGGTGCCTTTGGAAATCTGGCTCGCAGTGCTTTGTTGAATAGAGATAGAGTGTTAAACTGGGGCCTAAGATATCCAGTCTACTGTGTGAGCTATTTAGCTACTTCATATTTCCTAAATCAACAGCTTAAAACTGGCAATGATCTTGAAGATATTACATTGATTTCTATCCATTATTTAAACCATTAGGTGTATCCTCAACTTGTGTAAATCCACATAGCTCCATTGAAGTCAATGGTGCTATGCTGATTTCTACCAGCTGGGATTTGGTCCTAGAGGCTTCCCAGAAAACAGAAAATATTTTTCATCACAATGTTCATCATTTCTTTCCCCAACCTTGTTTTTGTGCCGAACTTAATTTTGGGAGAAAATTTCCCACCAGCTGTAATTAAAGATTTAAAAATAAAAGGAAAGCTTTGGTTTGCTTTCAAGGTAAAACAGTGTTCAGTAGATTATGAATAATGGTGGGTTTTTTTCATTACTTGAAATCAAATCTTCTCAACATTGAGGTAGGCTCACTAAAGTCAGATTCCGTCCTACCCCATATTTGTTAAAGCTAGTTTTGTCAAATGTGCATTCTGATCTAACAGCAGTAATTGTAAATATTGGGCTTCTCCAAACACTTATATTAAATGATGCTATTTGTGCTTCAAAATTTTGTTCTCAAACAGATTTTGTGTAAGCACCAAAAGCTTTTTTTCCTACTGATAGCAATATAACTCATTGATCTAATAGTTGCAACAGTTTATTATTTGCTGATTTGCCTGAGTCAAGTTTTTGGTTGAAAATAGTCTTTGCCAATGCCAAGTTGGGCCATTTCAAGATAAAGTGTTGTTTATCATTGTAAAAGAACAATTTTAATGCTTGCGTTTGCCTTATGGTACAAACAGTAAACTTGATTTAGGACTCAATATACCTTCTGAAATTGCTTTCATTGGCTTGATGCCAACGTAAGCTACACTGGTGTAATCAGGAATAACTTCATTGAAGTTTCCATTGTCAAATTCCTGTAAGTGAGATCAGAATCAAGCCCACAATGTTCAGTGGTGTCATTCCCACCCTCCCCCACATCCCGACTATTCCCAGTGAAAGTGGCTTTTCAGGTTATTGTATAAAATATTGCAAGTGTGCAGATTTGCATGTCATCATTTCCAGTATGCACATCTGCACATTTTCTAGCTTGAAGATCTGTGCTAGCATTGACTGTAGGAACAAACTGAAGGAGTGCAAATGTAATAAAAGTGGAATGGTGATGGGTTTTTGACACTTGCCACCACATCTACTGTGAGTTTAATCAAAATCATCTGTACAATAAATAGGCAAGATTTGTGTGCCTCCTTCAACCTCCCACAATGTTTGTGTATAATGCTGCCCTCTGCTGAATGGAGGGTGTGTCTATGTGCGGTGCCGCCTACAGAGGATATAAAAGCCCTGTTACAAATGAGCTAAAGAGAACCAAGAGGAAAAGGAGTGGGGATGAATAAGAGGGGAAGGCAGAAAGAGAGGAGGACAGGAGAAGGGAAAGAGCCTCAGATGGGATGGGGTGGATATAAAGAAGAGTATAGGAAGAAAAAACAAGGAGAGAAAGCAGAAGCAGGAGAAAAGAGAGAGAAGAAAAGAAGGAAAGGGGGGGGAGGAGCAGAGAACGACAGAAGGGGGAATGGAGAGGAAGCAGGGAAGGGAGTAGAGGAGGAGGGAGAGAGAGGGAAAGGGTTGAGGAATGGAGAGTTCATTTTAATAGGCCAGAGTATCACATGTTTTTATCCAGTGTTACCCTTCATAACTTGGAGCAGGGAGTCAGGGATTGGAAGTGCAGTGACTATGCAGGCAAATGAAGCACTTGCTACACAGTCTGACAACAGATTGCATGTAGTCTTGGTCCCCTGAATCTGAAAGGTCCCCTGAATCTTAAAGGCTGGAATCCACAGAATATCTCCTGCTCCCTTCTGAGAGAGCCAGGTGAGTTTCAACCTCAGCCTGGAAGCTGGTAATACTCCGTTCCCCTTTTTGGTGGTGCTATGGAGTGTGGGGTGGGAGATCATTGGCAGATGATGCCCGAGGGATGAACTAATTAAACAATTCTTATCCAGGACTTCCTCCTTTACCAGGGCCGCCTGGGGGGCAAGTGGGGTAATTTTTCCCAGGCTCGGGCCCTGCAGGAGCCCCCAGGCGAGTTTTCATGGGTCCCCAGGAGAATTTTCAGCTGCACTTTGGCGGCGGATCCTTCAGTGCTGCCGAACACACCGGGAGTGAAGGACCCGCCACCACTTCTTCTGCTCTGAGTCTTTGGCAGCAATTCGGTGGCAGGTGAAGGACTCCCTCTACAGATTGGTAAGCTGCTTTGTGGCTTGGGGCTCCTGTTGAACTCCTCATTGCAACTGGATGCCCAAATAGCCAAGGCAGCAGAAAATGCTATCTCTCTGTTGCTAACCAGAAATATGTATCCCATCCTATCAGCTCAGACCTGGCCTCAGTGATCCACATATTAGAGATCTCAGAGCTCAATAACTGAGGCTCATTGTGTCTAGGACTGAAACCACTCCTCCTGAGAAAGCCCTGGCCAGTACAGAATGCAGCAGCCTGTTTTCTAAGTAATACAGGTCAATGCAAACACCTTTTTGCAGTGTTCTCTTCTTTGCATTGGCTCCCCACTGAATATGGAGGTCTCCAGCCAGATACTCAAAGCCCTCAAGATAGCTGGCTCTAGCAAGTTGAGACATTGCCTCTCTCTCCATGACCAAGATCTTCCCTGACAGCTACTGACCAATAGGGGGAGGCTTGTGAGTGCAGGAGACAGAACTTTCATAGAGCTGTTCACTGCAAATGCAAATCTTATCTCTTTGGCTCAACTTCCCCATAGGCATTTCTACTCACAGACAAACCTAAAGAAAACCTCCTATATATATATATTAACCAAGCTACTTCTCTTACAGGCTGGAAGTTTGAAGGAGAGAGAGAGAGAGAGATTGTTACTGTTGTTCCTGTTTACTTGGGAGGCATGTGGGAGGTGATTGACACCATAGAGTGTAATATATGCACATCTGTGTTTCAGTATAGAAAACCATTACATTTTTAATGTGGACTAAGCAGAAAGAAAGACTTCCATATGGAATTTGCAGAGGTTGAGTAAAATCCTTTTTAATGGCATTTAGATTCTAGATATTGGGCAGTTACTCCAAAGAACTTGCTTGCTAACACCGTTGCAATCATTAATTGAATCTAAGAAAGAGGCAATAGCATTACAATTTATAGCAACTGCAGAGCTTTCTGCATCTTTGGCACATACATTGATCACACTGTGTGTAAGCTGCTGTTGTTTCTTTGCCATCAACAGATCTTACACAGAAGGAGCAGGCTTTGGAAACTCCCAGTGGTGGAAGCTTTTTCACAGCTCATGAAATCCTAAGCAGTTTTCCATTTTGTCCAATAAGCATGTATCTGTGCAAACAATATACACACATTTCCTCATGTCTGTAATTAGGATGTTCTGGAAAACTGACTTCCGCATGGTTTGGGCTGCAATCCCATTCCTTATACTTGTGCCTCTCTGAAGAGCAACTGTTTTGTAATTGAGAAGTTCCCTTCTTGGTCTTCTCCCTGAAGGTGGAGTTGAACTAGGTCCTTCCTTGGTATTTCCTGTTTAACATGAGCTTTAACATGAGTTTAACCTTTGTATATAGTCACATGAAAACAGTCCTCAAAGTTAGGTAATTGCCTCATTTCAAAGAAGAAAAGAAAAAACGGTTGAAATAAATAATTAATTCGAAATTTTAAGATCACACCCTGTGATATCTGTCTACAATAATTGGACAGGAATTTTCTGTTTAAATTCAGTATTTTAATACTGTTTATGGCTAGAAACTATCTGTCACTGTTAAATTGGTTTCTTTCAACTGCTACTTACTATTAAAATGCACATTTTAAACAATTAAATTAACAGTGCAAATCATAAACTTGATTTATGGCTTAAACTGTTAATTTACTGTGGTTGATTGTGCACCCTAGCTGCCAATTATCCGTCTGTAAATTTACAGGATTTCATATTTATTTTTCAAACAGCGCATTGGCACCGAGAGAAAAAGCTGAGCCACAAACAAATTAAGCAGACAGAGCTTGAGAGACAAGTTGTGCATTTGTCATGATAAGAGCCACTAGGGGCAACTGACCAACCAAAGGTCCCAGTTCTTTTGGACCTGTCAAATGCCTTTGATACTATTGTATTAGTGAAAGTCAGGACACCTGTTGTGGGAAGAGTGTGTGTTGGTGCAAGGGGATGATTTTGATAGGCACCAGGAAAGTGAGTATGGAAAAAAGGTGAAAGAGAAAAGGGGGTCAAATTCCCTGCTGGTGTGACTCCACAGGGAAAATTTTCTATGTAGAGCTTATGAATTCTGCTTGATACTGAGGGCTCCTTATATGTATTGGTGTCAGACTGCAAATTCCATTTTGAATGTCGAGCTTGCTGCCTTCTCTGGCTTTTTATATCTATGTTGGATTGAAATTCCAAGGGATGGTGGCACAAGGCCACCAACAGAGGGTCAATAAACCCCAATGGTACTCTATTCAAATAGGACTACCTCTGTCCGAAGAACCAGTCTGCTCAGGATGTTGTAACTAAGAAATGGATCACTTGGTGAGGGACTTTGATCACCTGATGAGGCTGACTGGGAGTCATTTGATAAACAGGATCGAAGGTTATAAAAAAAAAGGCTCTCGCTTGCCATTTTAGAGAAATTTTATGCACAGCGAGAGAGATGTCATGATTCCGCAGAGGAGGCATGTTAAGGAGAAAGACCCTGGACTCAGGTGAAGGAGAAAGACCCTGGACCCTGTAAGACTGCCCTAATCCTGAAGAGGGGGGTGAGGAAACCGGGCATGGAAATGCATACAGGTGTGTTTGTCATTTTGTTTAGGTCTGCGTGTTTCTCATGTCACCTGAGTAAATAAGGAAGGTGTTTAGAATCCTGTGCAAAGTCTGTCTTTGTGTCGATTTGCTTTACTTATAAAATGCCCACTGGAGAATCAAACTGTAAATCCAGACACCCACACAGCTGGGGTTCTGAGAGAAGGTTTTGTTTGACCTAAGAGGAATTCTTACTTCCTGGAGAGCACCTTTACGAGGAGGTTCACCATGCACTGGCCTGGTGAATTGGGAAGGCATGGTCTTTGACGGGACAATCCATTCCGTGAATAAAAAGAAGACTTCAGGGCTCATTTATAGTACAACCCCTTTACACAGCTCTGGCAGAGTAGGCATAAATACCATTTACACTTGCTTTAACATCCCTTTACTCTGTCAGAGCAGTGTGATTGGACCCTTGTCCAGAGAATCAGGCCTTCTAGTCTACAGTGCTGTCAGACCAGCACCATTCCTAAGAACGGAGTTCACACTAGAGGAGAACAGTATGGATGTGTAAAAGTGTGGCACGGTAAATGCAAAAGTAATTAAGATGGGTACTTTTTCATTCCTGTCACAGTCTCTTTGGCTTTTAATAGAGCTTCACCTGTGACATGACGTTTTTCACTTCAATTTCATTGTGAATTAAAAAATGTAAATCAATCTGTATTTACATAACCTGTTTTTACAAAAGTAAAAGTCGCGTGGCCATGTGAGTGAAAAATTGCCAAGAGATGTGGTAGCATCAAAATCCCCTCATCCCTGGGAATAACAACCATTTATATTTATATAGCGCCTCTCCTCCCAAAGGATAACAGTGTTTCATGAACTACCATATGTACTTACTGTACCACTGAACTGCAGCCACCTGGGAGGTACAGGTGGCAACCGGCTGGCATACAGAACACCGCAGAACAGGAAAGGGGGAGAAGGAAAGTTTGGCACTGGGAAATAGATCCAAACCCCCAGTCTTATGAAAAGTGCTGCAGAATCTTTAGTGTCTATCTAGAGCAGATAGGATCTAGGTCTGATGCAAAAAGCATCCATTCAATTAACTAATGCAATTTGTGTAGCTTGAAAAAAGATGAGTCTTCCCTGATGGGAATCGAACCTGTGGCATCAGTTGTGGCACTGTGGGGGGAGTTAGGAGATGTGAGTTCTGTTCCTAGCTTTGTTATGGACTCATTGGGTCACTTGGGAAAGTCATTTAATCATCATCATCCCTAGCTCTTATGTAGCATGTTTCATCTATAGAGCTCAAAGTACTTTACAAAGGAGGTCAGTATCATTAAACCCATTTTATAGATTGGGAAACGGAGACATAAAGCTGTGATTTGCCCCAGCTCTGCCCACAAGACAGTAGCAGAGCTGGGAACAGAACTCTGGCCCCCTAAGTCCCAGTCTAGTGCTCCATCCATTAGGCTGTACTGCCTCACTCACATTTTCAAAAGCAGCCTGTAATTTTTGGATGCCAGAAGTGTTGGTTGCCCAGCTTGGGTCCTACTAAACCACTGGGAGCTGATTTTCAGAGTAAATGAGTGACTGCTGCTCCTGTTGACTTGCTACTGAGTTGTGTGTGCATCAGCTCTGAAAATCAAGGTACCTCAAATTGGGCACTCAATAATTATGTCACCTAAAATTTGTGAATATTTAAAAAAATGTGGAGGGCCTTAACCTCTCTGTGCCTCATTCTTATGATTACTTTTTCTTGTTCTTATCACCACAGTAGCTGGGGAATCAAAATAAGACACTTCTGTACAGTTTGCCAAGGATATGTGTCCTCTTGGTTTCTAACCCCTGTGATAGCATCAGTATGGTATGAAAGTACATCTCCTGAACTGAAGTACCAAAGACATGTTCAGTCCAAATAGGCTCATGATCATGGAAATGGGAGATTCAACTATAAGGACCTCTTTGTACAAACTCTTAAAGCATTTATGGGACTAATCCTCAATGTAAATACCTTTGGAGTCCAACTGTTACAGTAGGAATGACATGAGGAGTCATGGTTGGATTTATGAATTTATTTTAGACCATGGGTTCTCTACCTGGGACTTACTAAGAGGTCTTGGGAGGGTTGCAACCACCCTGCTCTGGGTTGCTAAATGGGTGGGAATTCAAGGCTAGGGCTTGCTAGATGGGAGGCAGGTCCTGGTGTGAGAAAGACTGAGAACAACTGCCCTGAAGTAGTAGTCTGATCCTTTATACACTGCAGGACTTTGTGTTTTTTGCCATTGACTTCTATGGGAGCTGGATGGTGCTGGCCTGATCTGTTCTGATTCCTCAACTGCAAAGCCTTTAATCTGGTAACCAGAGAGATCTCCTCTTCCAGTCTCAGTTGGAGCATTTCCCTTGTATTAATTAGCTGATCATGAACTACAGTCCTCTAGGCATTTACTTGGAGTATACATAGCTATGTTTGCATTTTGATTTCTGTATGCAGACTGTTGCTTGTTCAAAGGTCCAGGACACACTACAACAGCAAAAAGGCACAATAGACTTTATACCTTTCTGATTCCAGCAGAGATCAATTAAATAATGTTTCTTTGTTCTTTTCATCTCCATATAGTTCTTCAGTTTCTAATTTGAATGAATTGGTTTAGCTACGTAATATTTTAACCTGTGAATTTAAGGTAATTGAGAATTGCAAAGCATGGGGCTACAAAGCAGTAATGTTCAGTCTACAGCAGGTGGCACTGTTTGGTGACTTTTGCTTTAAGTCATTTTTATTATTTAAATATATGTGAATGTATTGATATTTGATGATTTCTCTATTGGCCTTCTCCTGGAAATGTTAAACAAGCTACATAGTATAAACAGGAATATGCATAAATACCTAATACATAATAACAATTGTACTTGGCCTTCCTAGATAAACACATACATACTCTATTGGAGACTGGTGTACCTTCTATTATATTAATAGTGGGTTAGCCTTGCTTTGTTAATCATTGGAATGATGATGCTTCGACTGGAGTAGGATTAACATCTGACTTCACAGTGAGGCTTAATTAATGTTTCCCAAAGTGCTTTGAGATGGCTACACAAAAAAATTTTGTTTAAAGGCTCAGTTTTATTATAATTCCCTCCTTACTGTTGTCACTGTCTTTTAACAGTGACACTGAAAATGAGAGAGCAGACATCGCTTAGATGAGATTCTGTTTATAGTGTTTTTGCCTTCAGACAATATCCCAATTTTGCAGTACTCTTTCAGAATGGTAACTTGTACAATTATTGCATGTTCCATTAAACAGTCATGAATAAATGCTTGTTTGTTTGTATATGAGTGTGTGTGTGTGAAAAAATATATATATTCTGCCTGATTCGTCACTCAGACTAGTTTAGCCTAATGTAACCTCATCAAGTTATTCCAGATTTACACTGTGAGGGCAGAATTAAGCTCACTACACACACAGAAGTGTGTGCACACAGTCTATCAGTCTCATCTTTCACATATATAATATTGCTGTTGAACAGCTGTGGTTACCCTAGAGAAGTCTGCAACACCATAGATAAAATGCTGCCCTCTTTAAAAAAAAAATGCTTGCACATACTGGTTTCTTCTGCTGCTCCTTTTCTAATGTAACACTGAGTTATTTTTAGCAGTAGAATGTGAAAAACATGTTTAAGAGAAGTAGAGTGGAAAATGTGACATGCATAACCCATCTTTGTGGGTGGACGAGGTTTCTCTATAAGGTCTGCTCTGTTTGGTCTCATTTGCATCCTCTTGCTGAGTGCCATGCTCCTCTGAATTAAAGATGTGTTACCTGGTTTAGAAACTATCC
Source organism: Dermochelys coriacea (assembly GCF_009764565.3). Lineage (NCBI taxonomy): Eukaryota > Metazoa > Chordata > Testudines > Dermochelyidae > Dermochelys > Dermochelys coriacea. The sequence continues at coordinate 65,811,152 of NC_050074.1, forward strand.
GAGCTCATCTCAGTAAGGTTGGGAAAATATATTTAAATGTTATAACATCAAGGCTATTGATGTAATTATAATCAAATTGGGAAGAAATCATTCTTGACACTTTGACTCAATGTTTTCACTTTGTATTTACCATCCTAAGACTAATAAGGAGTTAGAGCATGGCGTTAGTATACATTAAAGCGGCTTTATATTACATAGGAGTAGGGGAAAGACAAGTGCTCTAGGCTTCTTATCAACTATGAGTGGTGTGCTATTGGATAGGACACTGGAGAGGAACTTAAGAACCTGTTCCGGTTTCTGTACTGGCTCTATTCCTGGCTCAGACACAGGCTGCTTGATGATCTTAGACAAGTCACTTCACTTCATTGTGCCTCATTTTCCCCAGCTATCGAATAGGGATAACAGTACTTGCTTTCTTTTGTAAAGCTAGAGTCATAGTGCTATATAAGTGCAAGGTATTACTTATTAATTGCCACTACCTGCATCTACCCATCCAATGTAATGTGCGTATGTCCACTTATCTGCTCATTTGAAGGGATGGGTCCAAACTGCAAAGGACTGCATTAGGACTTTGGGAGTGTTCAGATTTGGCAGTTTGGGTGATGCCCACCTCTACCAATTTGACATCATCCCTAGAACAGCCATCTCTGCAAGACGGTACACACCACTACTTTAGAGCCAATGGTGGACAAACACTGGACAATAGCTGATCTGGACACTACACTCTGAAGGGCTCTACAAGTTTTTGGTACCCAGTTCTCCCTGCCCCTGCCATGACACTGAAGAGACCCATCTATATCTGTGCTGGAAGCTTCAGTCCGCTTAGTCTTGCCAGACAGATGAAATCTTCCTTTCCAAATAAACATTGCTTTCCTCTGCAAATTTCTGACCACTGCCCCAAACTCCCTCTCAATCTGCCATTGACAGGGCAGACCCATGTGTCACCAGGAAGAAAATCAGCTCCTGTCTCTGTTGTGAAAACTACATGGCCTCTTCCTTCCCCCTCCAAGTTTACGGTTCCTGATGTCTCTTTATCTCCTATTTTTCATATGAAGAGACTGTCAGGTTTCAGATGTTTGAAATCAACCTTGGTCACTGGTAACCTTAATGCATCCGATCACAGTGCCAAGCACCTGAGCATTTCCAGTCCCATCACATCCCTCTCAAATGTGTTGTCATATGCAATTGACTTTACAGAGAATGACATTCTTAAAGCCAGGATGTTTCCCTTCCCACCCAATTTCCCTTAGGTTCCGAGGGCCTGTTGCAAGAGGGGTGCATGGACAGACACCAAATCCTGATCTGAAAAGCAAAAATGCTGATGCTATCTTAATCTTAGTCAACTCTCAAGAGAGAAAAATACGTTCTCATGAAATCTATCAAAGCCATTGTGTTTTTTCTCGCAGATAGGAAGGTGACATTGAGCTGTGCTTCCCTGTGTTGGGAACACAGATGTTTTACCATATTGATAGTTTAAAAAAAAAGAGAGTAAAAGCCTATCCATTAAAAGTATTTGTTCCGTCCACACCTCCTGTCCTTGCAGCTGACTCACAGGACCTCTAAAGGTTTTTCTGGTAAAGAAAATTGGTGCCACAATCCCCATTAACAGATCAGTCACTTCCCACCTAGAATCTTGTCATTCTTTTACTTTGATACTGTGTCTCTGGACTTGAATGCAAAACATAAAATGATATAATGAACATAAGATTTGCTATATTGGTACTGACTGTTGATCATTCAGGCCTTGTGTCCTGTCTCCAGCCTTGGCTGATCCTAGTGGTTGCACAGAAAAAGCACAACCGAGCCCATTGCTGTTTATATTGGGGTTCTCATTAGCTTGATAATAAGCTAAGCAGGCCTGGGCTGGATCAATACTTGGATAGAAAACCTCCAAGGACAGGAAGTGGTGTTGCTAAGTCAATAGGTACTCTCCTCTTGTGGAGAACTAGAGAACTGAACTATTGCTCACAGATATGGTTAGGAAATGCTGTTCTGTTGAAAGTTTCTTCTTTTAGATGCAGTGTAAAACTTAAGATTCTGCTTACTTGATTTTTCTAAATGGTGACTGCCTTTGTAACAGGTTGAACTAAAGCCATGGATCTGAAAACCTTTCAATTTTGGGCTGCTCGGAATCTGGATCTGAATTTTGAAGCTCAAGTTAATCTCTAACATATAGAAACACCAGCACCTATGCGTACGCTTGCCAGGTATAGAACGTTACACAGTTGTGTAAATCTAATCTGATATTTCTCTTTAAGGGCAACTTTTGGCACAAGGGAAGTAGTAGCTGTCATCGGGTTCCCATGGGGTCAGAAGGTGAAAGAAGAAAAATAACCTAAACCTTGTTTTGTATTTGTGTACAGGACCACTCTGATTATTTGAACCTTAGTTATCCAAAACTTTGTTTGCAAAACAGGGTTATGCCCCCCTCCCCCGACATCTATTAATTATGCTGAAAATATCTTTGATTACCTGAAATCCTGCTGATATTCACTGGCCCCAATGACTTTCAGCTAATCAAGGTTGTAAGCTATGTGCAAATTAGAAACCAAGCACTTGGGGTCATTCTTTGTGGCACCTCAGGGTCTTTGCCATAGAAAAGTGTTAAGGGGGTTGAATGAGATGGCAGGAGAGCATGTGCAGCATTCATTACAAAAACCCTGGTTCAGATACCGAGGCACCATTCTAAGTGGGTGGGCAAAGCCACTGGAATGGTCTCCCGAGGATGGATGACAGTGTTCTCAGAAGGCAGGCAGCCGGAGTGCCATTATCAGCCATTAAAATTTGAGGGGAATCAATATTTTCTGTTAGCTTCCCATCCAGCAATCCTCTTCCATGCCACCAACTCTGCACTTAGTGCAGTTGTATTAGCTAAGAAGGGAACAAGAGAAATAACAGCCAGGATGAACCCTTGGAAGTTATAAATGAGAGGTCTTAAATCAACCACACACTTTTGTTTAGAAATGACAAGCACAATCCCTACCTTAGACATTAGTCCATCCCAATGCTGCACATTGGGCTGCCTGCATTTGCCATCCTTGCCTGTCAACTGCCATTCTCTCCAAATGTTGAGGTGCTGGATGTAATTCAGAGCTGTTCATTTCCATGTTATTAGTGGTCTTCCTCTTTTTCTTCTTGCGTTTTCTGGCTTTCATTCAAGGGCAGCATTTGGTAAGTGTTCTTTTTCTATTCACAGCACATGTCCCAGCCACTGATGTCTTCTTTTGTAGATTATTTGTGAGAGGGTGCCTTGTCCAATCATTTTTCTGACTTCATTTGTCTTCCTAGCTCTATATGTCATTCCCAATATTCTTCGCAGACATTTGCGGTGAAATGCATCCAGCTTTTGCGTTTCTTTCTTGGTAAGTTGCCATGTCTCACGGCTATATGTTGTGATGGCAATAACAATTGCTTTGTACCCATTCAGTTTTGTCTTGAGGGAGATGTTTTTGCATCACCAGATGTTTCTGAGTCTTCCAAATGCAGTGTTTGCTTCCCGATTCTTCTTCTTATTTCCTCGGAACCAGTCCACCTTCTCCAAAAAGAAAAGGAGTACTTGTGGCACCTTAGAGACTAACAAATTTATTTGAGCATAAGCTTTCGTGAGCTACGGCTCACTTCATCGGATGCATCGGATGCATCTTCTCCAGTTTCTCTTCTTCAATTTAGTCCCTGTCAAGGTTCCTTCCCCACTCTGAACTCTAGGGTACAGATGTGGGGACCTGCATGAAAAACTCCTAAACTTACTTTTACCAGCTTAGGTTAAAACTTCCCCAAGGTACAAACTATTTTACCTTTTGCCCTTGGACTTTATTGCTGCCACCACCAAATGTCTAACCGGGTTTTTTTCTTAGGAAAGAGCCTTTGGAAACATCTTTCCCCCCAAAAATCCTCACCAAAACCTTGCACCCCACTTCCTGGGGAAGGTTTGGTAAAAAACCTCACCAATTTGCATAGGTGACCACAGACCCAAACTCTTGGATCTTAAGAACAATGAAAAAGCATTCAGTTTTCTTAAAAGAAGAATTTTAATAGAAGAAAAGGTAAAAATAATCACCTCTGTAAAATCAGGATAGTAAATACCTTACAGGGTAATTAGATTCAAAACATAGAAAATCCCTCTAGGCAAAACCTTAAATTACAAAAGGACACAAAAAACAGGAATATCCATTCTATTCAGCACAGCTTATTTTCTCAGCCATTTAAAGAAGCCATAATCTAACGCATATCTAGCTAGATTACTTACTAAGTTCTAAGTCTCCATTCCTGTTCTGTCCCTGGCAAAAGCATCACCCAGACAGACCCAGACCCTTTGTTTCTTCCCCCATCCAGCTTTGAAAGTATCTTGTCTCCTCATTGGTCATTGTGGTCAGGTGCCAGTGAGGTTATCCTAGCTTTTTAACCCTTTACAGGTGAAAGGGTTTTTCCTCTGGCCAGGAGGGATTTTAAAGGTGTTTACCCTTCCCTTTATATTTATGACATGCCGCCCCCCCCCCAAATCACAGATAGGGTGAAACGCTGGCTGGGATTTCTTCCTGGAGCTCTAGGAAAAAACATAGGCAGGGCAGGTTATCTGTTGGGAGTGGCAAGGAGCTTGGTAAGAAAAGTTTGGATGAGCCTAGGCAGCCTTGTGAGCTGATGGCTTTATCTAGTCAGCAGGGTGGGAAGGCGAGGAGAGTGGAAGATGAGTGTCCCTATACCTTACCTGTTAGCTGGGTGGAGAATTGTGACAGTGAAGGAAATGTGCCTGTGTCTGTCAGGGGTATTGACTTGCCTATGGAGAGAGCTACCTTGATCTCCAAGCAGTTGTCTGTGAACAGCCTTGTGTGCTGGGACAAGGGGATTGAGATCCCAAGCTGTGTCTGGTAAAGGAGAAAGTGTGTCCGGCTCTTCTTTGTCTGTGGAGCAGATAGAAGGGGCCTTTCAGCCTATGTTGATTGAGAATAGTGCAGTTGTCTCAGAGTTGGTTCTGGATTCAGCTAAAGCCCAGGAAGGGAATGGTCCTAAGTTTGTGTCTGCTAGGAAGAATGGTGCTGTAACTAGGTCACATCCAGTTAGTGTCTATGGGTATGTCTACACTATGAAATTAGATTGAATTTTTAGAAGTCGGTTTTGTAAAAAGCGTTTTTTACAGTTTATACAGTTGAGTGTGTGTGTCCCCACACAAATGCTCTAAGTGCATGTAGTCGGTGGACTGTGTCCACAGTACCGAGGCAACCGTCGACTTCCGGAGTTTTGCACTGTGGGTAGCTATCCCGCAGTTCCCCCAGTCTCCACCGCCCATTTGAATTCTGCGTAGACATCCCAGTGCCTGATGGGGCTAAAACATTGTCGTGGGTGGTTCTGGGTACATATCGTCAGGCCTCCGTTCCCTCCCTCCTTCCGTAAAAGTAAGGGCAGACAATCATTTTGAGCCTTTTTTCTTGAGTTACCTGTGCAGACGCCATACCACGGCAAGCATGGAGCCCGCTCAGCTAACCGTCACCGTATGCCTCCTGGGTGCTGGCAGACGTGGTACTGCATTGCTACACAGCAGCAGTTTATTGCCTTTAGGCAGCAGACAGTGCAGTATGACTGGTAGCCGTCATCGACGTAGTCCTGGGTGCTCTTTTAACCGGGCGCCTGGGCAAACATGGGAGTGACTCAGCCAGATCATTTCCCTTGTTTTGTCTCATGGTGATTGAGTCCTACCAGCAGTGCACTGTCTTTTAATCTGCAGCCAGCAGAAGACGATGGCCAGCAGTCATACTGCACCGTCTTCTGCCGAGCACCCAGGAGGTGACAATGGCTAGCGGTCGTACTGCACAGTCTGCTGCCAGCAAGATGTATAAAGATAGATGAAGTGCCTCAAAACAAGAAATAGACCAGATTTGTTTTGTATTCATTTTCTCCTCCCTCCCTCCCTATGTGAAATCAACGGCCTGCTAAACCGAGTTTTGAGTTCTATCCTTGAGGCGGACATTCAGTTTCTCGCAAAGCCACCCCATTTGTTGATTTTAATTCCCTGTAAGCCAACCCTGTAAGCCATGTCGTCAGTCACCCCTCCCTCAGTCAGGGCATCAGCAGACAATCATTCCGCGCCTTTTTTCTGTGCAAACACCATACCACGGCAAGCATGGAGCCCGCTCAGATTACTTTGGCAATTAGGAGCACATTAAACACCACACGCATTATCCAGCAGTATATGCAGCACCAGAACCTGGCAAAGCGAAACCGGGCGAGTAGGCGACGTCAGCGCGGTTACGAGAGTGATGAGGACATGGACACAGACTTCTCTCAAACCACGGGCCCTGCCAATGTGGGCATCATGGTGCTAATGGGGCAGGTTCATGCCGTGGAACGCTGATTCTGGGCCCGGAAAACAAGCACAGACTGGTGGGACCGCATAGTGTTGCAGGTCTGGGACGATTCCCAGTGGCTGCGAAACTTTCACATGCATAAGGGCACTTTCATGGAACTTTGTGACTTGCTTTCCCCTGCCCTGAGGCGCAAGATACCAAGATGAGAGCAGCCCTCACAGTTGAGAAGCGAGTGACAATAGCCCTGTGGAAGCTTGCAACGCCAGACAGCTACTGGTCAGTCAGGAATCAATTTGGAGTGGGCAAATCTACTGTGGGGGTTGCTGTGATGCAAGTAGGCAACACAATCAAAGATCTGCTGATATCAAGGGTAGTGACTCTGGGAAATGTGCAGGTCATAGTGGATGGCTTTGCTGCAATGGGATTCCCTAACTGTGGTGGGGCCATAGATGGAACCCATACCCCTATCTTGGCACCGGAGCACCAAGCCAGTGAGTACATAAACCGCAAGGGGTACTTTTCAATAGTGCTGCAAGCACTGATGGATCACAAGGGATGTTTCACCAACATCAACGTGAGATGGGCGGGAAAGGTACATGATGCTCGCATGTTCAGGAACTCTGGTCTGTTTCAAAAGATGCAGGAAGGGACTTTCTTCCCAGACCAGAAAATAACCGTTGGGGATGTTGAAATGCCTATAGTTATCCTTGGGGACCCAGCCTACCTCTTAATGCCATGGCTTATGTAGCCATACATAGGCAGCCTGGAGAGTAGTCAGGAGCTGTTCAACTACAGGCTGAGCAAGTGCAGAATGGTGGTAAAATGTGCATTTGGACATTTAAAAGCGCGCTGGCACAGTTTACTGACTCGGTTAGACCTCAGCAAAACCAATATTCCCACTGTTATTACTGCTTGCTGTGCGCTCCACAATATCTGTGAGAGTAAGGGGGAGACGTTTATGGTGGGGTGGGAGGTTGAGGCAAATCGCCTGGCTTCTGATTACGCACAACCAGACACCAGGGCGGTTAGAAGAGCACAGGAAGGTGTGGTGCGCATCAGAGAAGCTTTGAAAACCAGTTTCATGACTGGCCAGGCTACGGTTTGAAAGTTCTGTTTGTTTCTCCTTGATGAAACCCCCCGCCCCTTGGTTCACTCTACTTCCCTGTAAGCTAACCACCCTCCCCACCTCCCTTCGATCACTGCTTGCGGAGGCAATAAAGTCATTGTTGCTTCACATTCATGCATTCTTTATTAATTCATCACACAAATAGGGGGATAATTACCAAGGTAGCCCAGGAGGGGTGGTGGAGGAGGGAAGGACAAGGCCACACAGCACTTTAAAAGTTTAAAATTTATTGAATGTCAGCCTTCTGTTACTTGGGCAATCCTTTGGGTGGAGTGGCTGGGTGACCGGAGGCCCCCCAACGTGTTCTTGGGCATCTGGGTGAGGAGGCTATGGAACTTGGGGAGGAGGGCGGTTGGTTACACAGGGGCTGTAACGGCGGTCTGTGCTCCTGCTGCCATTCCTGCAGCTCAACCATACTCTGGAGTATATTAGTTTGATCCTCCAGCAGCCTCAGCATTGAATCCTGCATCCTCTCATCACGCTGCCGCCTTTCAGCTACAACCCTCTCTTCAGCCCGCCATTTACTCTCTTCAGCCCGCCACCTCTCCTCCTGGTCATTTTGTGCTTTCCTGCACTCTGACATTGTCTGCCTCCATGCATTTGTCTGTGCTTTGTCAGTGTGGGAGGACAGCATGAGCTCAAAGAAAATTTCATCGCAAGTGCATTTTTTTTGCCTTCTAATCTTCGCTAGCCTCTGGGAAGGAAAAGATCCTGTGATCCTTGAAACACATGCAGCTTGTGGAGAAAAAAAAAGGGACAGTGGTATTTAAAAAGACACATTTTATAGAACAATGGGTACACTCTTTCACGGTAAACCTTGCTGTTAACATTACATACCTACCACATGTGCTTTCATTACAAGGTTGCATTTTGCCTCCCCCCATCGCGTGGCTAACAGTGGAGAACATTTCTGTTCAGCCATAGGCAAACAGCCCAGCAGGAACGGGCATCTCTGAATGTCCCCTTAAGAAAAGCACCCTATTTCAACCAGGTGACCATGAATGATATCACTGTCCTGAGGATAACACAGAGAGATAAAGAACGGATGTTGTTTGAATGCCAGTAAACATACACTGCAATGATTTGTTCTACAATGATTCCCGAGTACATGCTACTGGCCTGGAGTGGTAAAGTGTCCTACCATGGTGGATGGAATAAGGCTGCCCTCCTCAGAAACCTTTTCCAAAGGCTTTGGGAGTATATCCAGGAGAGCCGCGAATGCCAGGGCAAATTAATCATTAAACATGCTGGCTTTTAAACCTTGTATAGTATTTTAAAAGGTACACTCACCAGAGGTCCCTTCTCCGCCTGGAGGGTCGGGGAGGCAGCCTTGGGTGGGTTTGGGGGATACTGGCTCCAGGTCCAGGGTGAGAAACCGTTCCTGGCTGTTGGGAAAACCGGTTTCTCCACTTGTTTGCTGTGACCTAGCTACAGCCTCCTCCTCATTGTCTTCCTCATCCCCAAAACCTGCTTCCGTGTTGCCTCCATCTCCATTGAAGGAGTCAAACAACATGGCTGGGGTAGTGGTGGCTGAACCCCCTAAAATGGCATGCAGCTCATCATAGAAGTGGCATGTTTGGGGCTCTGACCCGGAGTGGCCGTTCGCCTCTCTGGTTTTCTGGTAGGCTTGCCTCAGCTCCTTAAGTTTCATGCGGCACTGCTTCAGGTCCCTGTTATGGCCTTTGTCCTTCATACCCTGGGAGATTTTCACAAATGTTTTGGCATTTCGAAAACTGGAACGGAATTCTGATAGTACAGATTCCTCTCCCCATACAGCGATCAGATCCCATACCTCCTGTTCGGTCCATGCTGGAGCTCTTTTGCGATTCTGGGACTCCATCATGGTCACCTCAGCTGATGAGCTCTGCATGGTCACCTGCAGCTTGCCACACTAGCCAAACAGGAAATTGAAATTTAAAAGTTTGCGGGCCTTTTCCTGTCTACTTGGCCAGTGCATCTGAGTTGAGAGTGCTGTCCAGAGCGGTCACAATGGAGTACTCTGGGATAGCTCCCGGAGGCCAATACCATCTAACTGCGTCCACAGTACCCCAAATTCGACCCAGCAAAACCGATTTCAGCGCTAATCCCCTTGTCGGGGTGGAGTAAGGAAATCGATTTTAAGAGCCCTTTAAGTAAAAAAAAAGGGCTTCGTCATGTGGATGGGTGCACGGTTAAATCGAATTAACGCTGCTAAATTCGACCTCAACGCCTAGTGTAGACCAAGGCTATGTAAAATCCCAGACACCAGACAATTCTGGTGCTTGTATTTTGCCTTTTGCTAGTGTGTTGTTGGGAAAGGATGTAGCAACTCTGTCTAATCAGGGCAACATCCTAGCCAGGGCACAAGGAGAGCATAACGGTGATTTGATTGTGTTACCTACTGATGGTGTGGAAACCTGTAGCAAGAAGGAAAAGGTTCCTCAACTTGTGTGTGGCAAAGGGAAGGAGAATGCTTCTAACCTTTTATCTAGGAAGTCTGTAAGTTTGCCTGAAAGGGGATTGTATAGGAATCCGCCTGATGGGCCAGAGGTAATTCTGGATGTAAGTGAGACCCAGAAAGAGTCTGTTGTTGCTCAGGAAAGTGTTCCTCTAGACCAAGCCCTAGGTAAAGAGAGTAAGGGCAGAATTTCTGTGAAGGGTGAATTGTTGCATAGAAAAGCCCTAGGGAAAGGAATCCTCGTGGTAGTCTTTGCAAGCAGTTTATTGCAACTGAAGGGTGTGAAAGTGATTTAATCAAGAAAGTTTCAGTTCCTGACAGCCAGAAATTTTCTGTTGTGAATGAAGCCACTGACTTTCCTATTGAAAGATCCAGTGTGGATAGCTTTGAGAAGGTCTCAGATGGAGTGAAAGCTGTTAAGAAAATTAAACAGTCCTATAACCAAGTGGCTGTGTTTGGCCAGTTTGTTGGGGAGACAAGTTTGTTGAGAAAGGAATGTCTCCATGCTAGTTCTGTAAGTGAACAGTATGTGGCCCAGATCAAGATGGGGGCTCTTAACCAAGAGAGCCCAAATTGCAGCCCTCCAGACAGGAGCGCTGGGAGAAGACCCAATCCCAGTTTGACCCCCGGAGGTTTCGGGGTGGCAAAAGGGCACGGGTCACATAAACCTTCCCACATGCGGCATGCGAGTGTTATCAACCACCCCCGACCTAAGGGAGGGCGTGAAACTGAAAGGGCCCGGTGTAACTCCCACCAAGAAACGGGAGAGATGCTGGGGCATCCATGGGAACGTTGGTGGCTTCGAACTTCCCCAGGTCGCCAGCTAAAGTGACCCCGCTCAGTTTGGTCTTGAAGGGGGGAGAGATGTGATGAAGCGGGACTGTTCTTAAGGTTTCCTCTGAATATTGTGGGGGTGCCTCAGTTTCCCCTATGCAGTTCTTAAGTCTCTAGGTGGTGGGATAAGGGTGTATGATCCTTGCAGACCCCTAGAGGGCAGGTGTGTGCAGAGGTCTGGACACAGAGAATGGCCGACACCTTGTTTCCTGGCAACTGATGGCCTGGCCCTTCCCCCCTGCAAGGTGAGAGCTAACAGGTTAGAGAAAAAAGGAATCAAGTGACCTCCTAGCCTGGGAAAGGGACAAAGCCCAGAGGAAGAGGGGCTGGAGAGAGTTTCAGTTTGGGGCTGACTGGGGACATGGAGTGAAGTGCAGACGTGGTTGTCTGGCTCTCTGCCCCCGCAAAATGGACCCAGCTGAGGGGTCCTGTTCTACGCACCAGAAGCTCTGTTTTAGACCATGTTCCTGTCATCTAATAAACCTTCTGTTTTACTGGCTGGCTGAGAGTCACTTCTGACTGTGAAGTTGGGGTGCAGGACCCTCTGGCTTCCCCAGGAGCCCTGCCTGAGCAGACTCACTGTGGGAAGCGCATGGAAGAGCAGAGGATGCTGAATGCTCCAAGGTCAGACCCAAGAAGGTGGAAGCTGTGTGAGCTGTTTGCCCTGCAGACAGTCTGATCACAGAAAGGAGACTTCCCCAGAGTCCTGACTGGCTTCATGGGGAGCAGTTCCAGAGCATCGCCTGGGACTCTGTGAGAACTGGTGGCAGAGGTGGGATGTACTGCATCCCATGGATGGTGCTTCCTGCAGTAAGTGACTGGGGAGCAGTAAAACGAAGGGAGATTGATGAGGACCAGGCGTGCTGAAGGCTCAGAGAGGAGCGGTTTCAGGGGGCGGTTAACCCCTGGGAATATGTGACCAGCGAGAAGGACTGTGCAGTAATGGGGTCCCCCTGGGGACTGTGGTGAGCACTCTCAGGGGCCGAGGAGCCTGCGACTTGGCCCTGGGAGAGAGAAGGACTTTTGCAGTAACAGGGTTCCCCTGGGGATTGCAGCGAGCTGTCCAAGGGGCGGAGGAGTCTGCAGCTCAATCCTGGCAAAGAGGTGGTGACCTTTAGAAGGGCTGGCACATTAGGGGTTCTCCCTGGAATCCAGGGGGAGCTGAGAGCACACAGGCCTGTGAGTCCACAACAACTTGGGAAGAGCGGAGTGATAGCCTGTCACTATCTCCTTACCCCTAACCCTAACCCTAACCCTGTGCAAAAAGAGAGGGTTGCGCATTGGAAAGTTCACCAAAGCACAGTTAATCGTGCAGCTGGAGGAAGATGATCACTCTAAGGAGCAGATTCCTGACCCCAGATGGGGCTATAGCAGGATCTGGGAGCAGCTGGAGTGGTAGCCAGGCATTCCCAAGACTCCTGTCCCCGACCAGACGAGGGTCTTCACCATTGGGTTCCCCATCAGGGGATTGGAGATGGATGGGATTGGAGCTGAGTCCGAGAGAGCAAGAGGATTGTGAGAGACAGCGAGAGTCCAAGAAAGAGCTGCAGAAGCAGCAGCAGCACGAACTGGCGATGGGGGAGCGGAGAGGCATAGGGGACCTCCCAAGGGTGAGTGGGAATAGACCCCGGGGTGCCAGTTCTGCAGGGAACCTCGAGACTAAATCGCTGCCCCTGGTTAAGGGGGGGGGATGTGGATCCTACCGCTGCCAACATGTCAAGGTTCCTTCCCCACTCTGAACTCTAGGGTACAGATGTGGGGACCTGCATGAAAACCTCCTAAGCTTACTTTTACCAGCTTAGGTTAAAACGTCCCCAAGGTACAAACTATTTTACCTTTTGCCCTTGGACTTTCGCTGCCACCACCAAATGTCTAACCGGGTTTTTTTATTAGGAAAGAGCCGTTTGGAAAAGTCTTTCCCCCCAAAATCCTCACCAAGACCTTGCACCCCCCTTCCTGGGGAGGGTCCGGTAAAAAAACCTCACCAATTTGCATAGGTGACCACAGTCCCAAACTCTTGGATCTTAAGAACAATGAAAAAGCATTCAGTTTTCTTAAAAGAAGAATTTTAATAGAAGAAAAGGTAAAAATAATCACCTCTGCAAAATCAGGATGGTAAATACCTTACAGGGTAATTAGATTCAAAACATAGAGAATCCCTCTAGGCAAAACCTTAAGTTACAAAAAGACACAAAAACAGGAATATCCATTCTATTCAGCACAGCTTATTTTCTCAGCCATTTAAAGAAACGATAATCTAATGCATATCTATCTAGATTATTTACTAAATTCTAAGACTCCATTCCTGTTCTGTCCCAGGCAAAAGCATTACCCAGAAAGACACAGACCCTTTGTTTCTCCCCCTCTTCAGCTTTGAAAGTATCTTGTCTCCTCATTGGTCATTGTGGTCAGGTGCCAGCGAGGTTATCCTAGCTTCTTACCCTTTACAGGTGAAAGGGTTTTTCCTCTGGCCAGGAGGGATTTTAAAGGTGTTTACCCTTCCCTTTATATTTATGACAGTCCCCATTAACATGACTTTAGATTTCTTTGCATTGTATCTCAATGTACAATATCCTGCCCATATTATATGGCTCTGTTGAAGCTCTGACATTTTCAAAAGATTTGGGTGCCCAACCTGAGACCTCTTATAGGTCCCTGATTTTCCTAAGATCAGGCATTCAGCATGTGCTGAAAAAAACAGCCCCCTTTACATCGTCTCCAGATGGGCTCCCAAAATTTAAAGGTCCCCAAATCCACTTTTGAATGTTCAGACTGTGCATTTTTGACATCATATTACATTGCTCACTGTACCATATTCCCCTTTTTGTTTTAACTTCTTCTATGAGAATATGAATGAATGAAGTTCAGAGGGGTAGGCACAAGGCAAATGAAAAAACAGAGGCTAATTATCCTAGTCGGAACCATTTGTAAAATAACCACTTTGCAAGGATTTGCAGTTTGCATAGCACTGTGAATATTGGTATGAATTTCTCTTTGCTCCTCCAGGTGCTGGTTTCCACAGGCAAATATAACCTCCAGTTCCCAGCACAATGATCTGTCTAAACACAATTTGACATACGTTACTATTAGCTTAGCACCTTATCAAATAATGTGCCCTGATAGAGATAAAAGGTTTTACAACCTTGCCGCCTTTGTTTCTGTGTGCGTTCACCCACAGAGACAGGTCTGCAGCCACTAATAATTAACACAAAAGACAAAGACAAATCTATATGGCTCAGTGTTGGAGACTCCAATGTGCATGTTAAGTAGTTGAGGAAGTGAAATCTACTACATGGGGTCTAAAATGGGATCTTCAAACAAGTCTTTAAAATGAATTGAGGTTGGTCTTTATTAAGTCTGGTTTTTACATGATGGAGCAGATGTCAGCTTACTGGAAATCGGCACAGTTCTGCATGTCAGAGCATTTACTCAAGTCTTCAGAGAAGCTTTCACTGCTTGCTGGTAGTAACCCTGTGTTGAATTGCCAAATGTAAGGGAAAGAATTTGAGATGTGGATTTAAGTGTGAAAAGAAAATCAGGCAAGGAAATAATGTGGAATATACCCTATAGTGAATCCTCCCTTCCTGCTTCCCAACTCATTTAAGGGTATGTTAGATACATCTGAAAAGCCCATTAGGCACCTATGTGCATCTTTAAGTACCTAAATACTTTTCAACACCTAACCCCACAGCTGCTTTTTGAAAATTTAGCCCCTGGTATCTAAATATGGATCTAGGAGTTTAATATTATGCTCCCATTTTTGAAAAAAGTTGCCTCCGTTTCTAAACTATCCAAGCAGGAAAGAGAGATTAAAGCATGAAGATCTTGCAAAGGGCTGGAAGAACTCCAGAAAAGTCATCTGAGAAGCTCCTAGTGATAGGGAAACATTGACAACTGTGTTTTTTTTGTCCAGCTAAAGGAATTGGTGACACTTCAGCTCCGTTGCCCACTCATCCACCCAAAATTCAAAGTATTTCCTCTATCAAAATAATAATAAAATAAAGTTTCCAGATCTAATTGTGCTGAAGCTCCAGATTCCAAAAGAACCAGCAGCAAGAGTAAGCTCTGTAGGGAACAAGGAACTTGGAAGTTTCAACGTTTCTACAGAACACAAGGCAATATGTATTACTGCTGTACAGAAAGTTATGACATCACAACACTCTCAACATTCGCATCAGGCTTTTGTAAACGTACATTAGCTGGGATCATCAAATCTCATTGAGTTTCAGTGGGAATTGGACAACTTCCACTCCTTTGAAAATCTCACCCATTATTATTATTACTATGATTTATTATTTGATTTTTCTTGAGGCCTGTGTTAAATGCAGTTCTGACAACCTGGCTGTAGTAAACTTACGCAGTGACAATGTTGTCAGAAAATGCTTTTGCCTAGAAGCTAGTGTGGGATAACCTACTGCTCCAGTTAAAGAGGTATCCCATTATATACCTTAGCCACTTTCTTTTTCCTTCCAAGGGCCAGTATTGCTGCAAATGTGTTCTGTGTGCTATGGTAATGTAATACGAGGCCATTAAAACTAGCCTCCTCTGCGGGGCTGCCAAATGTGCAATGGAAGCACGTTGCCTGATTAAATCTTTGGTTTTGCTGTTGGCATATAATATGACAAACTTGGTATTAAAGCAGTGCTGCCAAGCCTCATAAATTCACCATATGACCAAGGCCAACGGTTGTCTATTTATTAACAGAACTAGGCACCTAAGCCAGGAGGGGTGTGAAATGCATCCTTCTTACCAAATTCTTTGCAATCTTCAGTGAGGGATTCCTTTTACCCCTTAAAACTGTATTTTAATCTACTGAGTGGGATCTTCAGTTTTCAAGAGGTTACACCCCACAGCAAAAACCTCACATTAATCTTGCCAGTGTGGGAAAAATGAATTTGTAATGACTCAATCCTATATAGAGAAATATAATTTAGGGTGTGTTCAGGGTGAATGCACTGTAATTTTTCTATGATGAGGAGGTGGTCCCTCTCTTCAGAGGGAGCAGAAGTGTCAGCTGAAGAAGAGAGGGACAGTGGAGAGACAGAGGAAGGCAGCAGAGAGCCGAAGAGAGAGAAATGGAGAGAAATAGAGTCTCGGAGAAAACGGAGAGAAACAGGAGGAGGGAAAGAGAGAAACTGGGACTGAGAGAAACCAAGAATAAGTGGTGAGACTGAGGTTGAGCAGGACAGACACTTTTGCACTTTCTGTAGTCCGTTGGTTCGACGATGACATTTTCATGCTATCTCTTATTGTGAATTCTAGAGTGACTCTGAAGTCCAAAGCGTGATGCGCATACTTGTGAGCAGATTAAGCCGACAAAGTCATTGGTGAACAGCTTGGTAGCAATAGCAGTGGTATGACACTTTTCCCTTGCAGCTAACAGTTGATTATTTCTGTCCTCTTCAAAGGTTTGGAAAGCTCTGAGTGTTGTGTGTCACCATGCTGATCTATTGGATGCAGCCTTCTCGAAATCGTCTGCTTTTATTGCAACGAAGTGTATGTTGTTCTTGATGCTGTCATTGTGGAGCTTTCTGGAACAACCTTGATTCCGGTGTCCTTGTGCCAATTCTCCATAGAAAATTTTTCTGGGGAGTCAATGTTCAGGCATCCTAATGATATATCCAGCCCAACGTAGTTTGGCTTTTATCAGCACGGCCTTGATGCTTGTGGCATCTGACTTTTGGATAACCTCCAGGTTGGTAATTTTGTCTTGCCAGCAGATCCATCCATCATGGGAGATGTTGCTGCTGAGATAGATAGAATTGTCAATTTGCTTTAGTTGAGTTCCACTCATGGAGATGCGAGGGGATAGGGCACGGAGCAGTGAAGATGACTGATGCAACGCCACAGTTTTCTCCAGGCTGATTGTGAAGCCAAACAATTTCAATGCTTCAGCAGAATAAGGTCTCTTTGGTTTAAACCTGGCTGTTCAAGTCAGTTCATGTTTGATCGTGTTTTCCTGATCATACATTCCTGTTTGTTCCTGATCATTAGTTCTGGTTGTCTCCTATCATTGACTCTTGTGGTCCTGGAGATCTGAAACAGGAGAACCCCAGTTCCTGTGGGTCTAGTCTAATGTGAAGCCCCACAAGCAAGCATCACTGGAGTTGAGGTCATCCCTTCAGGAAATCATGAGAAGCACCTGAAGCTCAAAAACTGACTTGGGCATTAGACAGCATCCAGTGAGAGCTTTTTGGGAACTGATGATAATAATAATAGCCTGTGCATACTGAGATAGGTATAGATATATTTATTTAGAAGATTATATTTAGTTAAGTAAATTTAGTATTAAGTTATTATGTGTGTGTGTGTGTGTGTGTATTTGAACCATTATAAATTATTTTATTCTATATATTCATCTATTTAATGTTACCATAGGTAGCTGGAATCCAGTTCTGGTTTAAATAAAGTCTCTGTTATGTTGGGGTTTTTTTTTGGACAACTGGTAGTCATATTGGCTATCATTAAATAACATTTTATCAGGGTGTAACAGCCATCCCAGCTCTCTCCTAATGGCTAAATTATATCACCACTGTGTGGGCGATTATTAAATCTTGGTCAGTGGTTTTGGGTGACCCTCTGTGATGGGATGTGAGGTTAAGGTGGCTAGGTGAGTTAAGGTAGGCTGCATCTAGGAAAGAGCCAGGGGCTGAAGGACTGATTGAAGATGGATCCCAGCTGGGGAGGAACAGGCAGGGCTAGTATAAAGTCAGTAAGTTGACAGCAGAAAGGGGGCTGCAAGAGAAGTAGGTTACAGTAGGGAGATGTGTTTGAGGCTACAGAGTTCAGCTGTCTGCAGTTACTCCCTGGGAGGAGGGAGTTTGAGCTGGTAAACCCAGAGAAGTGGGGGAGATAGAAACTGTAGGAAGGAGTCCAGAGTCTGAGGGGAAGCAGACCACAGTGGCCAGGTATAGGATCCCTGGATTGGAATCTGGAGTAGTGGGTGGGCTACCATGTTCCCCAACCAGCTGCTACCAAAGTGGCACCAGGTAGTGAAGAGCAGACTGCCTCAGATGCTTGTCCAGTGGGACTTTAATACCTCAGAAGGAGAGGACTATAGTGACCTGGCTGGAGGGCTAAGACATGAAGAAGGAGCACCCTGTGTCCCAGAGAAAGAGAAGCCATTAGGCAAGGAAAGGGGCGTCGGACCTGAATGGAGCTAATCTCCAGACACGGACCCAAAGAGGCGCCCTAGAGGTGAGTGGACCTTGTAATGCCCTCAGACGCATGATAACACAAGAACTGAGAAGTCTGTTTACAAATGATAACTTGGAGTTCTTCCCTACCTGGTGCCCATGATTTGCTGATGAAGCAGCTGCTTTCCCTCAAGCACTAAAAATGCCAGAGTGGCTTCCCTTTAGCTTTTGAGCTTCCAGACTCTTCCTCCAAGGCTCTGTGTAACTATGTCTATACCACTGCTCACATTTCCTCTTGTGCTCATTGCTCCATCTGCCTAACAACTCCCTTTGTAGTCATCTTCCACTGTGCCCTTTGTGCCTGCTTCCACTGGCCCTTTACTGCCTGAAAATATCTCCCACCACTTGTGCACCAGTTGACCATTCTCTCTTTATTCAGATCCTTTCTTCCACAAAGCTTTTCAGTGACTGACCCTAGTTATGTCAGGTGCATGTGCTGCAAAACCAATTATACAACAACAACTACATGTAACAAGGCCATTCCATGCAAAACCATCTTCCCTTCCATCTCATTGTCTAGAATCAGATATGAGAGCAATGTTTTATAGAGACAACAAAGGTTTCCAAGGAAAAAGATGGTGATAAGAGCAGGTAACAACTGCAGGATCTCTGTGGCTATACTTGGCCTGGACATAGCTACTTTACAAGGTTGTGGTCAGGGTCCCTCCCATGGACATACTAAAGCTGTTAAGGTGTTCATAAAAGAGCATATGGCTACCCAAAACAAAACAGCCTTAGCAGTACTGTCTCTAGGTAAAGCTGTTTTTGATGCCTAAACTCTCCAAGATTATAACATCCCTTTCCTTTGGTTGTTGACATTTCACCCTTTCTGTCAAGGGCAGGAATGTATATCCTGGGTGTCTGAAAAATGTGACTCTCTCTTAAACTCCTTCAGCAAGAGGCCTGCCAAAAAAACCTGCCAAAGCTCCTTCACAAAACCAGAAAGACAACTGTCTAGGTATGGGAGGAGGACCTGGACTTTTGGAGGAATTTTTAGTTCAGTTAGGAGCCAGTCAAAAGATGTACATACCTCCTGGAACTATTGTTATCAAGACTGATTCTGCTGATCTACTGAATAGAAAATATTTTAAATTAAAATAGCATGAACTATTGCTATTGTTGGGTGGTGCCTGGTATATTTTCAGTCACAATTCTGAACCATCAAAGTACATGGCATGGAAATGGAAACCCTTTCCATATGCTGGACCCTGTAAACATGTAAGTACCAGATTAATTTTACATATGTGAGTAAAGCAACTTATATATTTTAGTGTTTGCATGATAAGGCTATTGGAGCCTACTCCTGCTTCCATTGAAGTCAGTGGTAAAACACTCCCAGAGACATGAGGGTCAGGACTTCATGGAGATCCATTATTAGATTATTAAGTGCAAGATTGTGCCCGGGCCCTATGCAGCTACACAGGAGACAAAGGAGGATGAATCCAGCCACATCTCTGCCTGGTTGTGTAGGACCCTTGCTGATGGAAGTTTAGGCAGTGGGGTGAGAAATGGCTGTGCATCTGATATCTTCTTGAAACAAGTAGAGGGAGTGAAGGGAAGAAGGATAGTAAGATACTCACGGAAAGGGATGTCACAACTTTTTCCCCTTCAGAGCAAGAAGGAAGCAGGGAAGGAATTGTCACTCACCCAGAGCTCCTCCTTGAGTGGGACAGCCATGCATCCTGAAACTGAAGGATCCCTCTTTCCCATTGAACTCACTGAGAGCTGGATCTGGGCCCAAGTGGATAGAAAGAGCTGGGTGGGAAACCAGTGAGTTTGTTCTAGATCCCCTTGAGATCAGTGGGAGTTGGACTGGGCCCCTAACATGCTGTCTCCCTATACTCTGTGAAGCTATAGTAGCATTTTGCTTCCACAACCATTCAAATTTCCCAAGGTGAATAGAAACCAAGTATCTGGAGCTCAAACTGCTCTATTATTTGCTGTCAGTTGCTTCATTTTTAAACAGAAGGCTAACAGGCTGACATCCTCTTTTAAAAATCATTTCATTAATATTCATTCAAAAGAATGGTAAGCATCTAAAAATCATTTTTTATTAAGATGACATATTTGTGTTTTAATATTTTCTTTCCTATGAGCCGGTGACAAACTGTGAGATTTACCATTTGTGCCATTACCCTCCTCATCTTTCTCCTGGATTTACAATTTGCAGAAAGAGTTGTGATTTATCTTCCCACTGACCCCCATCCTGCAATTTAGCTTTGTTTCAAGGCTTTTTATTTTGTGTGTGTGGCTTGTTGGGCAGGATGCTAACAAGCCACAGAGTCAAAAATTCTCATAGCTCAAGTAATTCCCTTACACGATTTCATACTGTGGGTCTGACCACTTTATGGGAAGCCAGGCACTGAAGAGACTCTGCACATGGATTATTAATTCCTATTATTTATTTGCATGGCTGATGCTCAGAGGGCCCCACGCAGGGATTGAGGGCCTATTTTGCTAGAAACCGTACACACTTCTTTTGGTGAAAAGATGGTCCCATCCACAAAGATGGTCCCGTCCACTAAGTACACGAGGAGGGACAACAGGTGGATACAACAGACAGATGGGGAGCACAGGTTAATAGCAGCATGATTATGGTTAGCGTAATAAGTACTGGTCGCAGCCCATCAGCTGCCTAGTGAGTATCTGATAGTAATGGATTAAAATAAGAGCTCCTTAGATTGGGTGCTAACACAGCAATCGAATTCAGAGGCAGTGTTGAAACCTCCTTCTTTGTCCGTGTCACTGTCCCTCTTGGAAGGTGTATACCAACCCTTTACCCCCCCTCAACACTGAGCAATAGTCGGGAATGTTAATGCAGCCTGCAGAGCACCTCAGTGCTTTGGCACCACTTTAAAAAGGTGTTGGGAGAAGACCCAGTCTGGGTAGTATTATGACCCATGGATTGCAAACCTGGGTTATGGGCACAGCTGTGCTCCAACTTTCCACCTGCAGCCTGCTGGCAATAGCTTACCTGAGACCCATGAAGCCCAGCCCCTATGTGAGGCTCCATCCCTCGGATCCAATTGTGGAGTCCCAAAGTGGCTGATTGGTCCCCTGGCCCTACTTAAACCAGCAGCAGGAACAGGAAGCTGTTTCAACATCTGGGCTCTGGACCGTGTGCTTTGTGTGTCCCACAACTACTCTTGCTCTCCAGGCTTGACTCCTGGTATCTGACTTGTGGTTCTTGACCTCTGGTTTGTCTTCTGCTACTCACCCGCTTTGTATCCTGACCTGGCCTAATTCTAGTTCCTGACTTGTGGTTTTGATCTCCAGTGTGTCTCCTGCTTCTGACCTCATGGTATCCAGGCCCAGCTGACTCTTAACTCTGGTCTCATGACTGTGGATTCTGCCTCTGACTATTAGGTCTGGCTAACCATGATCTGGCTGTGACAGGGAGTTGCTTGGCTAATGGCTCCTCATCTTCAAGAGACCTGATGAGGAGAACAAGGACCCCAAAGTCACTATAGAGGCACAGGGCCTCCCCATAAGAGACCCTCTGTCTTAAGTTGTTCCCTCAAGTTCTTTATGGCTCTTCAAGACAACCCCCCTGCAGATTCTGTGGGCATGGAGAAAGGGGAAATTCTGGTGTCCTCATTGGAAAAATCTGGGGAAGACACCATGAGGGGAACCTCAAACTTTTCCTCCTTCCCTGAGCCTTGTCATGGGTTTTCGCACATTATTATGGGATTGATCTAGTGGGCTATCTGGTAAATGTCCTTAGATGCACAAGAGGGAGGTCAGACATGTAACTGCACTCATCTGATACATGGGCCAAAGGTGAAATAGTAGAAGTTAATGATAACTCTGTAACTCAGGGATATTTCTGTGAATTTTTAAAAGCTAATACATGGAGAAAATAAGCTATGATGGTCATTGCTTTTGATTAAATTGCAAAAGACATGATCTCTCTGCAAATGTCATGATTTCTGTGTTTCAGATCAAGTTAATTCATTTTTATGATAGCTCTCCCTTCAGAGTCTTGGAGTTTCAGAGACAGTTTTGTGACCATTTGCATAATTATCTAACTGGACCACTCTTTGTCATCCATCATACCTTTTCTCCCTCAGGACCCTGTAGTTTTCTCTGCAATCTTTTGAAGTTCAACCCACAATTTCTGGGGTGTAGGTATTGGTTTGATTAACTTCAAAGAGACGCACCACTGACTATCACATCAGCCTGTCAGTTGGCCTCCAGCAGACATTATGATTGTGAAAGGAACTGAGTGATTGTACCGTAGGTATCTTTTTCTGAGCAATGGCGAAATAATTAAAGATGAAGGTTAAACAATGTCATTTAAAAATGTGTTGCGTTGCTAACTTATAGTATCTGCTGTAGCTTTAAATGGAGTGACAGGGAAGAAATTCAAGCCATTTTCAGTGTATGCAGTACCTCCATTACACACTATTTAACTATTCCTGGGTCAGTGTTGGAGATGGAACAGAATTACAATCATTCTTTTAAATCCCTCTTCAGAACTTTGGAAGTTTGGATAAAATGGGATCTGGAATTGTACTGTCCCTTGGTTTTGTTACACCAAAATTGACTGAAGAGTTTTTGTAAACCCCAAACCACCCAGTGTTCCCCACTTCTAAGGACTAAAGGAGAAACCCACTTTCCCTTTTTCATACTGGAAAAATTATAAATGTATCCCCTGCTTATTAGTAATTTTCCCCAGGCAATTTTTCTAGGAGAGATCTGAAGACAGCAGCTGGTCCAGCAGAGAGCACCAGAACTATTTACCTGTGGGATAGAAGCAATGATTGAGGTAATGTTGGAAGAGGGAGGATTTAAAGGAAAAAGGAGGAGAGTATTTTCTGAACTTCTCCAAATCTTAATGTAGGCTTATTTTCACATTCTAGTGTTTAGGTTCATATTTGAGCTGGTTCTTATTCCCCTCTCCCCACGAATCAGTCTCTAATTTCTATCAACCAGGGACAAACAGATCTTGCACACCTTGCAAATTGAACCTGATTCTATTTTAAGTTTCAGATTGGTTTGGCTAAACCTTCCCCATAAAAAAGGCGATACTTATGGTCAATGTAGGGAGATGGGCATTAGTCTCAATGGGACTTACGTATGGGCACTGTGGGAGAATGTGCATAGCTCTCAGCAGATAATAAATGAGCAGTGTGGAGAGACTATATGTTTGTGCTAACGTGAGATGGATTATTTGGGGAGACCAGACATTGACACTTATGATAGGTGTGCATGGGCAGCTCAGGGAAAATAAAGGTTAGTGCTAATGGGAGATACACATGGGCATAGTCATTGGGCTATTTCCCTAGTGACATGAACTGAATGGAATACAAGCTTCTTAATGAGAAAGCACCATAACTGGAAATGAGGCTGGAATTCTGAATATCCACTGAATTAACCAAATTGTGACCATACTAGTCACAGACTGTCTAATGACTTCTACCAAATTGAATTCATAGGTCTTGATAGAACTGTATTTTAGATACAAACATAGGATGTTTCCCTGAATCGCCTATTGGTTGTTTAGCACATTTCAGTTGCCTCTGTTATTTAAGATCTCAGAGTGCATTACAGCATGGCCACTGTACAAATCAATTTGCTGCCATACAACTTCATATAGGGTCTCTTGTACGAGCAGTATCCTACAATGCTTTAGAGGGTTACGTGATACAATTACAAAGTTAAAAGAAGATACAATGGCAAAAAGAGTGAGAAATTAACTATTCAAGTCAATGGAACTACTTATGTGTCAAGTTAAGCATCTATATAACTATTTGCAGAATTAGGGCCTATTTTTAAAACAGTCAAATCATTGAGTGGAATATATTTTGGTAACAATTCAAACAGACTTTCCTTTGCTCCCAGAGTGGATATATTTAAATCACTGATTTTAATAGTAATTTAAACTAACAAGCAGGAAACCTTGATTTAAATAATTGCTTTTTAATCTTGTTTTGCATTTGTACTTTAGCTGTTTCCCCTAAAGAAAGGTTCACTCTCATTGGCTGTTAACCATTAAAACATGTTGACTAGCAACCAAATATGGCCTTTGCACTAAATTTGGTGGTATTTTTTGCTAACCAGGACGATACACTGTGCGTATACACATTTATTTAAGCAATTGTAGCTTAACATATGTTTATTCAGAGTCTTAAATTTCACCAGAGATGAGTGAATAATAATTGGGTTTTTTTGGGTTTGGTGGCAGAATGAAAAAGTCCCCTCTCCCTTTATTCCACCCCCCCACCCAAAAAAAGGTTTGTTTCAAATCAAAACTGATTTTTTTTCTCATTGAAATGACCCCCCCACACACACACACACAATTTTTGTTTGGATTGAAAGAAAACTTTGTATGTTCATTTGAAACAACATTTTTGACATTTTTTGTTTAGAAAATGTCATTTCCATTTGACTTTCCATTCAAATGTCATTTTGAAATGACATTTTTCAAAATGTTTTTTTAGTTTTTCTAAATGAACTATTTGAAATTTTTGCTTTTTTCCGACAAAGCTGTTCACCAAATTTGAGCCAAATGCATGAATTGTTTCAGTGCCAAGAAAAATTCATTTTGATGTATTTTTTTACTGAAAATATTTCACTTAGCTCTAATTTTTACACTTAAATTTTTGTTATTTAAATAACACTAATTTGAATACATAAAGGAATAAAGTAAGTTTATCAAAACATACCTTACATTTAAAAGTAACTGATTTAATAACCAAAGTAAATAACTCTAGTTAGTGAAAAAGAAAAGGAGTACTTGTGGCACCTTAGAGACTAACAAATTTATTTAATTTTTTAGTCTCTAAGGTGCCACAAGTACTCCTTTTCTTTTTTGCGAATACAGACTAACACGGCTGCTACTCTGAAATCTAGTTAGTGAATTGATGGATTGTTTCTGGTCACCATGGGCCAGAATTTCAGAGGTATTTGGGCACATAAAGCTACAGCTATCAGCCTGGTGGGGATTTCAAAAGGGCTTGAGTCTTAAACCTTGCTGCCCTTTCCCTGAGTTTAAGACTGTGTAGATATTGGCTGCTGATTAAAACATCCCTGACCTGCAATCATGAGTAGAGGGCGGGTCTGGATTCCCCTGCCAGCCAGTGGGGAAGTGGCTGGAGTTGCAGAAAATGGGGAGGGGAGGAGAGGGGGAAGGCAGGAGGGTGTGCAGAGAGCAGCAGAAGGGGGTGCAGACCTGGAAAAAGATAATCCTAAGAGCGACCAGGTGGAGGCAGCCTAGTGGTAAAGGAACCCTGTGACACTCCCATTTACATCAATGGGAGTTAGGCACCTAACCTGCTTACAAATGAAGAAACTATTCTCTCTGGGCCTGCTAGCAAACCTGACACCCAAAGTGCTTAAGACAAAAGCTTTTGTGCACAACAGCAATTGCCAATACAATATTGACATTTGTGGGGAACAAAATCAGTATTTGGTCCATTGTAAAGACTGAAAATAATATAGATACTTACTTAATGCTCTACATGACCTTGTGACATGTTAATAAAGCTTGAGTTGACCTCAAAAGTTAAAGACATTTTCTGTATGTAACTAGTTCTGTATATAACGAATTCTGTTTTTAACTAATGAAGCCATACCCTTTAATTCTCTAAAATTTGATACAGGATATTTATTTAAATTATTATGGTAAATTTAGGCCTTAATATAGATTATCTTAATTTCAAATTTAATTTTAAATAGGTTTATTTTTAAAAAAATGTATTTAATTTAAATACAATTTCCAATGTAAGTGAAAAATATGATTAAAAAAATTCTGATTTTTATCATCCTGGCTCATAGAACCTACTGCATAAAACTGAAACTGATAGACAAAAATGCATTCTAGAAAGTTGTTATGCTCTATTTGATCAATGACCCTTGAACTAAAAAAAATACTATAAACAGGCTTTCATACAATCAGCTCTCAAAAAGCTATTATGGACAATCCAGTAAATAATACACTGCATGAAAAGATTGTAATTACAGTTTAGTGAGTAAATAATACTTTCTTCATAAGGTCTGTAATTATGTATTTATCTGACCTGTAATTAAGGAGTTTTTTTAAATGTGTATCATACATTAGGTAACCTATAAATAAAACACACACACATACACAAAAGCACAATGAAATGCAGATACAAAACTTATGTCTATGTAGGATTAAATGTTAGACTTAAACTACTCAAGCAAGAGTAGAGAGTTAGAGTTAAAAACCAGGCTAACTGTATCTCTAATTCACACAGCATTCTCTCTGTGAGGTATTTGCAGCAAATGTGATGGAAATCATGGAAGAGTATGAGATGCTGGATTCAACTCTATGCAATAACTAGACACAATGCTATTAATTACAGCCTGAATTGTGACTCTGAAATGGCAGGTTTCATGCTTTGTTAGATCCTCAATGGAAAGGAACTTTTTATAGCAACTTTTTGTTTTGTTTTTTCCACAGAACAAATTCATGATGATCTGATCGTAAGGTCTGCCTGAGGCTGCGCTATACATGGGACCCAAACAAAATGCTGATGGCTCTAATCCCTCCTTTTGCTCCCCTCACCCTCAACATGGAGCTGTGCTGGTTAATATCCCAGAGTGTGCTAGAGCAGCCTAATTTATGGCTGCCTGCAGTGGTGTCTAAGAGGCTGTTTTAGAAGCCTGGGATCAGTGGAGCGCAGTGTACTTGAGACACATTGTTTCCCTCCCCCCACACCCACCTTGGCATGCCCTTTATGCTGGGAGTTCTTAAAGGTGAGGATGAAGAAATTCCTAAGCCAGCTCTAAATCATCAGGTATGGGAATCCCAGTTGGCCACTTAGGCAAGCAATAAGGCTCCTTTATGCCACATGAGCATCACAAAGCAACCATGTCAGGATCTGACCTGACAAGTCTATGTAAGCAGTGTCTGAATGAAGGAGGCCACAGGAGCAGACAGTGTTTGCGCGTGCACACTCACACACACACACACACACCCCTCCTTTGCCTAGGTGATCCCTCTGTAGTGGCAGCAGTGCCTTTCTGCAGAGGCTACTCTACCTTAATTGTTGGAGTTGACTTTGCAGTCTGATGGTGAGGTTCTTTGCTGCATCTGCCCAGTAGCTGGGAGGTGTAATTCCCAGGGCAGATAGGCATACACTTGCTAGCTTAGCACGTAAAAATAGAAGTATGGCCATGGTAGCATAGGTACCTATCCAGCAGGATTGTACACGGGTGGCTAGCCTGAGCCTCCGCCTTGCTGCCGCAGCCACACTGCTGTTTTTACCACTCTAGCTTGAGCAGAGTTAGGACACATATGTCCACCTTCACTAGGAATTACAATCCCAGCTACTGTATAGACATACCCTAATGGGCGCAGCACAGAACCCCACTCAGGGAGGTGTGCTAAAGTGGCTTTAACTCACCTATGCACCCTCCAGATCCTGGAATACGGCCGGGGTTGGGGAGGCCCCTAGCATAACTAAGAAAGCCTTGGGGGCCTATTTAAGTTACAGTGACCTGCTAGAGTTGTCCCGGGAGCTGTCTGGAATCTCTGCATGGTATGGTCCCACTTCTGGACACCTCTCATGCCCGGGGCATGCCCTCTGAGCCAGGGCTTGTGAGGGGGTCCTTGAAAAGCAGCCGTATAGCTGTTGTCAGCAGTGCCTGTCCTGGAGGAAATTCTTCTCTGTCTAGATACACAGCTTTTAGAGCCACTTTGTGGCACTTCAAGTGGCAAAGTGGGTGTAGCTGGGATGACCATCTCACCCCTAGATTGCCGCCCCATTTCCACTCCTCTTTGAACCATGCTGTCCTGTCCTGCCCAAGCTTGTCTCCTGGCTCCATGCAAGGAGCAAGGAGATGTGCTGCATCAGGGCTACGCACCTGCCCAGGCTGGCTCAGCAAAACTGTACCAGTTCCACTCCAAGAAAGTCCATGGAGGAGGTAGGATTTGCTTCAACAGAAGTGCCATTTTTTCCATGATAATGAACTGGAATAATTTGGGATTTTCATTCTACTTCACTGTAAGAGGAGTTTCCTTAGAAGCCAGTCCAGGTGTTGGTATTGATCTGAACAGAATTGCATTATTGTGATTTAGGAAGAAATGCAAATGAGCAGTTTCAGCGCTAAGAGATTGGGAATGCATTTAGCTGTCATGACAGATCAAAATTCATGAGGCTGGGCTGTCACCATGTGAGGCAGTATAATAGAATATGGCATCACTCCTCAGAGTTTCTGTTTTCTTCCCTCCCACATGACATTTTATCTATTAAATAGGGTTAAGGGCCCTCTTGTTACAAGGATTAATACAGAAAATCTACATCAAAGAGGCCTTTGCCCTTTTATTTCTTGGAAAGTTTCTCTCAGTGTGGTTTAGAAGTGAAGCAGAAGAAAGTGGTGTAAAGAAACAGAGAGGCCTACGAAGGGGCAGAACTTCAGTAATGATGTTCCAGGATGGAAAATAGACACAGTGGATTATTCAGCTCTCACATGAATTTGGCAGCACTTGTCTCCCCTGCTGATCTAACAGAGAGAGTTCAGGCCCTGGGCCTGGATCAGCTATCTAGTGGTAGAGGCTACTATCACTACAGGCCACAAGTTGGGTACCCCTATAATGTTCTTGAATGTTTTCTTTTTCCCTTGAGCATCTCAGTAGCCAAATGATTCAATTTACATTAATGCCTCTCTCTCTCTCTCTCTCTTTTCAGGCTTCCCAGACTGAGCTTCATCCCCCAGGAAGGTTACCCCACAAGCTCCTGTAGTCTTAATCAACATAAACCTTCAGCCCAGCAGCCAGGTGCCACAGTACGGTTCGTTTACAAGGTAAGTACATATGAGAAGTGACAAGTCCAGAATTAGTAATGCAATTCTTCTGTCATTTTTATCATTGGACCCTGCGGGGAGGATCTGATTAAATGGATATTCAACTCTGCATTAATGTGCACCCAATTTTAATTTGCATTTCATTAACAGCACAAAAAGCTTAATTTTATTATTTGCTGTTGGAAAGCAGATCTCTGCTAACAAGCAGCTACACATAGTTGCTAAAATATGATATGAGTGGCTTTATCTGGCATCTCTCTTCTTTTCTTTCTTTTCCCTTTCTCCCCCAGTATTTAACTTCAGTTTTTATTCTGCTTGTCATAAAGTGCAACATCTAAGTCATCTCCTAAACTAATTTACTTCACATATTGTTTTGTCTTCTAGAGCCTTCATGCAAGAATAATGGACCCTGAGCCTAAGTGATCTCTAAATGCCTCATGTAGTTTCAGTTAAACACAAAGTAGATCATGTTTAGAAGTAAAAGGTCCAAACTGGATATAGCTGTTTCTGGGGGATGGAGCACTGATTATGATTCAGAAGACCCGAATTCCTATTCTTTCCCAACCTTTGTCTGTCTTGTCCATTTACACTGTGAGCTCTTTGAGACAGGGACTGTCTCTGACAATATGTTTGTGCGGCACATGGCACAATGGGGCTTTGATCTTGGTTGGAGCCTCTAGTTGCTTCAGTAACACAAAAATAAATAGTATTTCAGGAGTTCAGCCAAACCTAATAAATTAATCCACAAAACAAATTCTATTATGAGATTTAGAATTATATGTTTAATCACCCCCAAATAAGGAAATGACAGTGCAAGTACCCATTACAAGACACATCTTATATACATGATCTCATTTCTCAAACAGTGCAATATAATACAATATTGTTTTGTTTATTTTCTGGTCTTACATACACACTGGGAGCATTCTGTTTTCTCTTTCTTATATGCTAATATGATTGTCATTATTATAATGGTCCAGAAGGTCTGAGAATTTTATTATCCCTTTGGAACTGGGGTAAGTATTTTAATAATTTATGGCATTTAACCACTGGCTAAATGTGTTGCATAAGAGTGCTGATAAAAGACTGCTCTTAATTTCCTGGTCCCAGTCATGTGACTAGGGCTAGGGTTACAAAAGGCTAACCCATGTCATATGGCAGGGATTGCTATTTACTGACTTTGGTGGATACTCCTACAGGTTAAAATCATTGAAATGGAAATTGGGTTTACCTGTCAAACTTTATGTGCCTAGCACTCGGTGCATTATAGTTTCCATATAAACAGATGGGAGCCATGCATTGTTGAAAACTGAGTCCAGCCAGAATGCCCACCGGAACTCAGATGTAGCTGAGCAATATTTAGTCCAAACACCATAAATATACACTGATGGTGGGAGGGGGGGTGAGTCTGTGTGTCAAGCCTGTAGTTTTATTTTATGTTCATCTTAAGACTTAAATAAAGGTTTTCTTGCAGTACACATAGAGGGAACCTTAAACTGGAAACCCCATGGAGTGAGATGTCTTACAACATAAAGAAAGGACTCCAGTGTTTCAAAGTCCTTGAATTATTTAAAATGCAGAAGACAAAAAGTGGGGATTAAGAAGATCTGATACACTCTCCAGACTGCAATATCAATTATACATACTTAAACTCTTCAAACCTTGTTTGTAAGATTAAGAATTTACCATCGAACTAAAACATTAATTACAAGGTTTTCCCATTAAGACTCATAGGTCTTTTTGGTTTTATTATTACTTGATCTTTTCTCATTCTACTGGAATCCTAACGTCTTGAAAGCATTCTCCCAAGGGCTGGCCTGCTGAAGTGATTTTGGTAGTAATATCCCCTTTACTGGCACCAAAAAGCTTATATTAGGGGGGGTCTATAGGGAAGATCTTCTGTATAACAAAAAACAAACAAACAAAAAAACCCAATAGATATAAAGTATTCATTTTCATAACATGTTATCTAAAGTAAGCATGTTGGCTTACAGAGGGAGATTAGATAAGGAGCAATGTGGTGGGTATTTTTAATACAGTAATCTATTGTACAATACAGTACAGTAATCTATTGTACTTATTTTTAAAATGTAGTGAGTGCAATATGAGCTATATAGTATCTAAATGGCCTAATTCTTCACTGAACCTTGCTTTGTCATTTATACATGAGCAAAGTGGGTGCACAATGATGACAAATTACTGCCCTTCATATCCAACAGCAGCAATGAGATTGGGCCCCCATTGTGCTAGGTGCTGTACAAACAGATAGTGATATACAGTCCCTGCCCTGACTTGATCATCTAAATAGACAAGAGGGACAAGAGGTGAGAAAGGAAATGAGTGATGAAGTGATTTCCCAGCTGTCATACAGCAGGTCAGAGGCAGGGCTGAGAAACTTCTGAGTCCCAGTTCAGTGCCTTACCCTTTAGACCACACTACCTGGAATACTACCACAATGCACAAAGTACCAGGCAGTGGAGAATCAGCCTGAGATGTAATACAATAATTATAGTGTTTACAGTGTGGCCAAGAAGTGACTGTTAGGATGGAGATAAAAAAGGGACTTATTATCCTCTATGTATATCTGTGGGGAGTAACACCAACAGTTCAGGTTTCAGAGTAGCAGCCGCGTTAGTCTGTATTCGCAAAAAGAAAAGGAGTACTTGTGGCACCTTAGAGACTAACAAATTTATTAGAGCATAAGCTTTCGTGAGCTACAGCTCACTTCATCAGATGCATTTGGTGGAAAAAAAAAAAGTTAAGTGGAATTATTTATGCAGCACAAGAGGGTAGAGCCAGGAGTAATGGGATGAAATAAAAAAAAAAGGAAAATTTAGGCTGAAGCCCAGAGAATCCTCCTAGATGTAAGGTGATGGTATCCCATTGCTTGCTTCATGTAACAGTAAGCTGGAGAAAGCACTAAATAATATTGTAGGGATTGATTCAGCAGTTGCAAAGGGATGACAGAGAATCAATCTGATATTAGCAAAACTGATATTTGTTATGTTAACCTATTGCATAACTATTTTAAAACAACTAACTCTCTCTCTCACCCTCCTGCTCCCCTCCCCCCAGTATATGAGTAGCATGTATCATATATGAGGCAAAGACAGAATAGCTTGGCCATGTGCAGATGGAATGCACTCTTACAAATAAATTGCATATATTACAAAGGATAGGTAGAAACCTTCAATATGCAAACATGCTACATGTGACTCCGATAATTGCTAGATCAGTGACATTCACCTGTCTGTTAATGAATGCATATCGCTTGTAGTTATAACTTCTAAACATATCACCAGCCATTCAGCTAACTGCTCTCTTCCTACTCTTTTCTGCCATAAAGCTGAACTGCAAAGCTAACATGAATTGAGCTGGTTGAAAACTGGAATTTCCATTCCACAGGAAAAATTTAAAAAAACAACTGAATTGGAAGAAAATTTCTGATAGAATGAAAATTCTGAAAAATTGTGATTCAGAACAATCAAAAGTTTTCATTTAGAAAATATTAAACTGTTTTGCTTCAAGAACATTGAACTGTTTCATTTAGAATTTTTATATTCTATTCAATAGAATATAAAATTAATAGTTTAATATAATATAAAAGTTAACACAAAATGCATCAAAACAAAGTTGGAATGAAAACCTTTGACATTACATACATGAAATCATTTGATGTTATTTAAATAAGCAAGAAAATCAAAATGAGTCACTTTAAGTTTTTCTCATCAAAAATGTCATCAAAATTGGAAACATTCCTGCAAATTGCTTCAGTGTCAAGGAAATTGTGTTTTCATATGGAAAAGTGTTCTGTTGAAAAGTTTTAAACCAGCTCTAAACATCAACACTGAGTTAATCCTGGATGCATATGCCGAATGCTTCCACTAGTCGGACTATGGGGGCAATTAAGCACATAAACAAGTTTTAATTAAATTGTAGTAGGGTGTAGACACCCAATACCAGGATTGGCAGAGCAGTCTCCGTGACTACAACAAAGCCCAATGCAGACTTGTTCAGGAAGCCATGAGGGACCAACTCTGGTGATTTAAATAATTTCCTAAACAAAGGCTCTTTTATGAGGCATTTAGGCTGGCTAGCTTTAGAAGCTATTTCTTTTCAGAGAAGGAATAGAGATGGAATGAGGACGATATTGTCTGGAAAACATCTCTTTCTGAAGTGTAAACCAGAAGCAATGTTCTGAAGTTGGAATGGTGTTGGTATAAAGGAGACCAGAATCATTCTCATAGTCTTTAGTGTTGCGCTGCCCTTTTGAACAGTACAGTGTCCTGTTCATATTTTCACTCAGGAATAGTGTTTTGTTCTTTGGTAGAAATTGTTGACCTATTACGTTTCCAGTTATTCTCTGTGGAACTGGCAAAAAGAATGTGCTCATGAAATAAATACAGGTTGAGAATTATTGCGTAGCATATTAAATAGAACATTGGGACATCAACAAAAGTAGAAAACAGAAATGTAAGGCCATTTCTAATAAACTAGTTGAATATAAAAATAAGTGTTAAAAACTACTTTAAGCACAATTCATGGAGATAAATTCCTCCTCTCAGGTACCGTGGTGGGTGTAAAAAGAGAAGAGGATTGCTTCAGTAGTTATAAGCAAAGCAAGATCAGAAATTAGGATATTCAAAGCTGAGTCCAGCTACCCCCTCCATAAGCACTAATTGAGTTTCAGAGGCTTTCTTAGTACCAATATGTTATTAAAATGGAAGACCTATGAATTCCAAAGCACATTTACCAAAGAATGCTGTTTCACAGCTGGTGATCACCAAAAGCTTCAGTGGCATGAAAAGAGGGTCAGTGATGGACATAAACGGAATATCCAGGTAGACCACCTTAAAGACCTAGCCTGAGATCAATCCAAATGGTGCTCAGTCTCCAAGGAAGCAATGACCTTTTGGGATTTGCCATGATGATGACGACAACAGGGAATCTAGAACCTGGGGATGTATTTTCAACTCTTCCACTAATTTGCTGTTTGACCTTGGATAAACAAATTGGTGTGTATTAATGCTACTTAACTAGGTTACAGTGGGGCTTTGAGGGTTAATTAGTGTTGCAAAGCTATATTAAATCCTTAGATGAAAAGCACAGTATATGTGTAAAATAAATAAAAAGCACAAACAGTATGCAGTTTTATGGTTGGGCAGCTTTTTCTGCTACCATATGATTACATCAAATGTTGATCGTATATACAAACATTGGTACTTCTGATTTTCAGGCTGGTGGAAGCTAATAGCTATTAATGTACTTAAAATTTCTATGTAGTATATGGGTAGGAAGAGATTCTCTGAAGAGCTTTTAAGATGAATTAACAGCTGTTGCTTTTACAGTTCTACCAGAAAGCTGGCACTAATTATTCTGTTGAACATGGAACTTCATCTTAGTCTCAATTGCATTGGTTATTGTAAGTGACAGTCTATAGTAGCCCCCAGGATTTCTTTGACCTACAGAGACCTTTAAAATCTTGATCTGAGCTGTTGCTTTCAGATTTTGTTACCCTGTATACCTTCCTTTCGTAAGCATATGGTCAACTTATATAGCCTGTGTCCCATATCCTACTGTGCCTCAAATGTGCCAGCAGACTTGTTGCTGCATTCTGTGCAATCTACAACCAGCAGATGAGCACTCGTGGATGAAAATTACAGTAATTGAGCCTCGTAGTCACAAAGGGTTAACTCTGGGTTAAATGGCATAATAATAGTTAGTCTGATCAGGTAAATACACTGGCAAAATAAGATTTATAAATGGTTTCTAATTGATGAAAAATTGGAAATAAGAAAGTCTTAAACTGATACTTACTGTACATTCACACATCATCCTTGCGAAATTTTATGCTTGTTTCGCAAAATCTGATGGCATTGTATGCTGCCAACTGAACTCTGGGAGTGAGCAACCCAGACTTGTTTCAGGGGAGAAAACAAGGCTGCAGCTTTATCAAGAATGAACAACCCGGCAGGCATATGGGACAGGCAGGCTGTTACCGCTGAGCATGGTTCCCTTTAAATTGGTGGAGGCTCAGAGGCTTCACCTTCTCCATTCAGGCATCAAGGCCTCAAAATGAGCCCCAGTACAACCCTCCCTCCCTGCATAGGTGGCAAGGCCTCATCAGAGACAACATCTTCTTTACTTCACTAAAGTCTGATTATTAGTGCCATCTCTAGTGTGGCCTGACCACAGGGAACACCATCTCCACAGAGGTACCAAGATCCACTTCAGATAACATCATCTTTGTTGAGGTACCAAAGTGTATTACAGGCAATACTCTCTCTGCTGAGGCCTCCTTGCCATGACCACTCCCTGTACATAGGACTCCCATGGGCACTTGCCCACACTGAGGTTCTCTTATGTAAGAGCTATGACATCAGGCTGGTGCACCTCCTACACATCTGCGGATGGAGCTCTTCCCCAGGCCTACATAGTAACTCCATGAAGCTAGAGGGGGCTAGCCACATCCTGCCCACTCCACCCTCAAAGTGGATACTCTGGGCTGCATGGGGATCTGCCTGCAGCTCATTATTGCAGTAATCTTTATAAATCGGTGTGCGTTTTTTCCTTATGTTTAAGCCCCCTAGCTGGTGTGTCTTTGAGTTGTCTAAGGGCCACGGCTGGACACAATGATCCTCTGTCTGTCTAGCTATGATATGAAATAACAAAGCAGTTAAAACATGTCTCAGGCTTATCTAACTCATAATTAGGATGATTCTGTCACCATGATTTTGTGACTAAAACTTATTAATAATCATTAATAATTAGCATATTATAATTGTATTCATAAAGCATCTCCCTCCCAAGACACTTGGGATGCTGTAGAACATAATGAAAGCAACTTACAATACAATAAACAATTAAGGTAAAAATCTAAATCTGGCAATTAAGTTAAAAGACGTAACCCTGTTATTCCTTTGTCCATCAACAAATCAAGCTGGTCAGAACGTACATGCTAATATGGTACTTTAACACGTCCATGAATGAATGAGAGCATCATAAATAATGTGAGATTATCATAGCTGCTTTTTATATCATACAAAACAGAAGCAGGATTATCGTAAGTAATTTACATGATCATAAGATGAAAGCATTAATACAAATTTTAGTGAATTGATGCCTATAGTTGGTTTCTAACATAGTAACCTCAAATCTGTCCTGAGGAAGGGGCAGATCATAGTTACACTGTTCCAGGAGCACAATGGGGAATGAATTCTGTGACTGTAAGAGGCATAAATTCATTCCTTGGTTACCATCTTGCTCCAAGGGATCAGTAATTAGCTACTGCCCTTGGTCAGCAGTAGACTACGCCCTGTGGCCAGCACTCTGGAGGGGTGGAATCAAGGATCCTTCTCTTCCCCACTCTCTCTTTCCCCACTTGCATTGTATCTGTTTATCTTACCTTATTCTGTCTAGGTGGTTGAGTTAGGAGAGGAACAACCTTAGGATATTCAAAAGCACCTAAGTGACTTGGGAGCACAAGCTGACTTTGATTTGGATTTCTGCTCCTGAACCACTTAGGTGCTTTTGAAAAGCTTACCCATAATTGCTTTAAAATACATCTCTCTATAGTATATTCATGTTAAATGCATCTTTATATTTAGGAGTGTTTTGCCAATAAACCTTTCAAAGGAAGTAAAGTTTATTTTTAAATATATTGCAATGTATGGTCTGGGTTAATAATTAATAATAATAACAATAATAATTAAAAATAAAAAGTAGAGTATGGAGGGAAGCTCATTGTGTCTAAATACATTTGCAACTTTATTTGGATTAGAGAAAAAAAAGAGTTGAATTAAGAAATCAATAGAACACGAGTGCTACAAGATTGGGTGCGACTTACAATTTTGAGATAAACCAAGCATGGATTAACTACAGCAAGGCTAAGATTCTGAAAACATGGGAATTAAATATAATAATTTATTTTGCAAGTAAGACTGAAAAATATACTTTCTCCAATATTCAGTGTTCTAATTTAGCAAAGGAAGGCTTTTACATGGTTGTCGTTGCCAAGGTAACCACTGCCTTCATATCCATGTGTTCAGCATATGTGTATCACTTTATCTTTTAGCTCTCAGAGTCAATATCATGGCACTGCATTTGGGAAATGATTTTAAAAAAAGCGTATAAAACCTCTTAACATCTAGAAGATTCATTAAATGATCTCACTCAAGAGAAGCTTAAATTGTTCTTTTTGGGCTCTTTTATGCTGAGGCTGTGAATGTGACTGAGTCCTTGTTATCTCTTCAAGCTCAGCATCCGGCTGTAAAAGGGAAAAAATGAAAGAAATAAACAAATCAATATAAATATATTTTTCAATGTGTGTGCATAATTTTTATATATTATAAAATTGTGTGTGGTCCCTCATAGATATACAGATGGTTTTATATGTACACACATGTGTGTGTATGTATAGCTTGGACTGGCAAAACAAATCCATTTGGTTGACCTAAATGGTCTTACACCTTTGATCGCTGCACTGGCTAAATACACTGTAATCCCAAATTCTATTGACTGCCCAGGCACTGACTGAAGCCAGGTCACATGATCCTGTGATTTAAAACAAAGAAACCACCATGATAGGTTAATTCTGATACTGTTGCACATTGGGGAAACAAAAGATTCAAGCCTTCGTCCATTCAGCAATGAGTGAAAATTTTGCGTTTATGCATGGGCACAAGAAAGGCTAAAAGCCAAAGTGTCTAAAATGACCATTAGTTTTGGCCATGCCTTTGCTTTTGGGTGCCCAACTTGAGACACCCTAGGCCTAATTTTTAGGGACGCCAAGCACCTGCAGCTCTTATTGGCTTCAGTTGGATTTGTGGGTGCATGGAACTTCTAGAAATCATCTCCCAGGTGTCTACGGTTCACCCCCAAAGTGAAACACTCCAAATTAGCCAACTCTTGAAAATTTTATTGTAGTCTTCTGCACTGGATGGAAGTAAGTTTTAGGCCCCCTCTGCACTATATTCTTACTGTCCAATACACTGGGTAAAAAGGTGTGTGCACTGAACATGGACATGTCTGACTTTACATCTCATTGCACCTTTCGTTCAGCATTCGGGGCATTATTATTTTACTTGCTGCTTTTGAGGTTTCTGAGCATTCCCTGTAAAAAAGAAATAATTGCAGAGAAATAAAAGTATAACAGTTCAAAGTGTCTTTATGTTTTATAGTTATAGCTGCAAAATTGTTTCCATTATAATTCTGTTCTGCCCCATCCGACATTTTCAAAGTACTCACCTGTTGGTATGTAACTTTCTAGACAGGGTCCAGTTTTTTTCAGTCTTTTTTTTGCCCTACAGCCTGTGCAAAACTTGGGCCAGCCACATGCTTCTTGAAGCTAATGGAAAGACCCCTGATTGACTTCAGAAGTCATTAGATCAGACCCATTATGAGTTAAGTCTGAATGAACAATAATTACACTTTCCCCCATATTTAGAAAAAAATGCTAAGTTGCTTTTTTTCCCTAACTTGGTTACCTGGAAAATGGTGGAAGTGTGAAAGCTAGCATCAATCAGTGATTAGCTCACATGGAGGAACAGTGCAAAGGGTGAAACAAATGTTTTTGAGTTAACTAGTAACATATGGAAATTGCATAGTGAACATGTCCAATCCATAATTTTTAAAGTCTAGGGCCTTCTCCAAAGCCCATGGAAATTAATAGAAAGAATCTCAAGTATTTCAGTGGGCTCTTGGTCTGACCCCTAGAGGTGCACACTTTTAGCTAGGTTAATAGCATACATGTGGGGTCCTTGGATATAGTCACTTATTAACACTCAAACTTAACATTGGTGAGCCTGCTGCATTGCAGATAAAGTTTATCTGAATGTGTGATTGCTATTCAGATTTCCACAACTCACTGCCTTAAAAGTCAGGGACATTTTAAAGGATGAGTGAGTGACAGAATTTGGGACTGGACGACAGGGGATGGGTCACTGAAAAATTGCCCTGTTCTGTTCATTTCCTCTGAAGCATCTGGCCCTGACCACTGTCAGAAGACAGGATACCAGGCTAGTTGGACCATTGGTCTGACCCAGCATGGCCATTCTTATGTACTTCCTAGCAGCCATTTCTTTGACCTTCTCTACCCCAGTTGGACAGTAGATCCTAAGGCCAATGAATTCCCCATTTTTCACAGGAGAATTGATTGAAGGTCATCTGCCTGCTCTGAAACTCCATCTGGAACACAGGTGAAGTTGGTTTCTTATCTGACTATGATTGGTGCATATCAAGAGTAACTCCCTTGGAGGCAGTTTGGTGACATGAGCATAAATGGGATCAGAACGGGACCCATGGCTGGAGTTATTCCTCATGTGCACTGAAGTAACAGAAAAAAATATGACTGTGGAAGGGTGGCATTGGCTTGTTAAGAGGGAAAGAGTGTACCTGAGACTAGTCAGCTGAGCCCCTGTTGGGCTTAAGAGAAGACACATGGGCCCCAGAGGGAAGGAGACTGGGTGAGTCAAGTCTGAGAGTTAGTCAGGAAAGAGGCAGAGAGCGCACAGATATGGGGCTCTCACAGCCTGAGAGTGAGCAAGGAATAAGGAGACAGGCCAGAAGCCAGAAGGCCTGAGTAGTGGGAGGAGTCATCTTTGGTGCAAGGGGAAGGCCAAGGGGAGCACTCCGTGATCCCTGTACCATACTAGGGGCAGGGAGATGGAAAGTACCCAGCAGGAATGTGAGCCTTTCATCAAGCCTGGGAGGAGTGGATGCTGTTTGCATTATTGCTTTGTTTGAACTTTTGAACTCTGGGAGCGGACTCTGGGGGAGAGCCTGAAAGCCATCTGAAGGTTGCTTGAGAAGACAAAAAGCCTGGAGTCACAGGAGAAAATGGAGCCTGAATCTTTTCAATTATGGTATTGAGCTTTGTGTTGTGATTTGAGGTGTGATATTAATAAATTACCCTGCAAAATGCAAGGTATTAGCCTAAGAGTGTTGGAGAAATAGTCATGAGGAGCTCTGAGCAGGGGAAACTGAGGATGGGTTACTTGCAGAGCCACCCCATGCTGTGAGAGGGTGCTCTGAGATGGTGACCCCCTGAGAAAGGCCAATTATTATTTTGCTGTTTGTGTCTGTTACTTATATATAGGCTCTGTACACACAGAGTTCTTTTGTATAACTCATATTTATTAAGCTCTCAGACTTATGCCCTAAAAACTTTCAAGGGCTAGTCTACGCTGGCAACACTAAAATGCTGCTGTGGCAACTCTACTGTGGCAGTACTTTAACATGCCTTGTGTGGTCACAGCACAGTGATGGGAGAGAGCTCTCCCAGTGCTTTGTTGTGTTAGCAAAATTTGAAAGTGCGTGAGGTTTATTAGGTCCTTTTATTACTATTTGAGATATCAAGTATGCCAAGCCCCAAAGAGGAGATAAATTTGAAGTTGACAGACACTTTGTAAGGTTATTTGAAATAGGGTGGGAATGCCACTTGCTCTTAGTCATCATAATGGAAAAATCAAGCTATAATGAGGTACAGAATACACAGTGAAAACAGAGTTAGGAGAAAATATTTACAGAGTTTCCTGTATTAGCCTTTTGCTGCATTCGTCTATTTATTTGATTTTCAGTATAATCATCTTTAGCCCAAATTTTTACACTCCCTTTCTGTCAGTTGTGCTACCAAGTGCAACTGAGCATCAGCATTAATTAGCAGTGAGTAGGGGCTGATTTAAAATCCAGGTGCTGAGCAATTTAAGAAGCATCAGTTCCCTGCAGTGAAGCAATTAGTCCCTGGAGTTTCTTTTTGTCCTTATGATGCCATGAATTCTGCTCAAGTTAAGTGTACACACACTACTGCTTATTACCTAGATGTAAGCAGAGTCTGAATGAGCTCTCCCCTGACATCTAGTGGTGAGCTGTGGAAAAGGATTTCAAGAGCTGATCTTGTTTGCTTGGACACAGCCACCCTGCCTAGGTGCTCAGCATGATGGGATTGCTTGCCCAAGTGATCACTTGTGGCTGGTATTGGATCCCAGTCTCCTTTTGCTCATTGGGTCAGGAATAATAAAGGATTGTTATCCTTATTGTGTGAACCGAAGGCAGCAGAACTGTACCTGGCATACCCCAATGGAGAGACTCACCCTCAACAGAATGGCACTTGCTAGGCAGCGGACATGGGTTCCAAAGCCTATGAGTTGAGAGACAGAGTGGGGGCAGATAGTTGGTGGTGTGGGCCTGGTTTAAGGGCCAGAGACACAATTTGACCCTTCCTCTCTCCATGGTATGATAAAAGAGCTAATTTAGACTCAATTAAGAGCCTTGTTACATACTGCAGAGACTTAGTAGTATTAGACTTACTTTGGAACAGTGTCTCTATTGCAAGAGACTGCTCAGTGTGCACCAGCAGTGAGGCTCCCCCACTAACAGTTGAAATCACTGACAGTGTGCTCAGTGGTGGGCCCTGAAGACATCTTGGCTGGTGGAGAGGTGCAGCAAGTGGCCAGTAGGGCCACTGGCGGAGAGGTGTGGTGAGCAGCCAGGAGGGTGGCTGTGGAGAGGGCCAGAGCAGAATCCCACAGAGAGGCTGATGGGATGATGAGCAAGTGCCCGAGCAGTGGAGTGTGGAAGGTGGCTCCTTACCCCACCTTCCGCCCAAAGTGAGAGGTGAACTCTGCGGATGAACCTCAGAACTCTGGGGCTGCACTGGCCAAGGACAGCAACTGTGAGTGGGGTGCAGAGAAGGGACGTGCACATTAAAGGGACTTTTTGTTTTTTGGACTTAAGACCCTGAGGGGAAAAGGACACTGCCCAACTTACTTGGGGGTGGGTCTTTTGCTCATGGTTTGTGTTTATGAACCCTAGTTGCTGTGTTTTCGCAAATTAATGCTGAGTTAATTCCATGCTTTTATTAAACATTTTTGCTACACTCAGACTTTGTGCTTGTGAGAGGGGAAGTATTGTCCCTTAGAGGCACCTAGGGGGTGGTGTGTAATTGTCCCAGGTCACTGGGCGGGGACTCGAGCAGGTTTTGTGTTGTATTGGTGAAAAGGAACCCCATGATACTGAACCCAGCCATTGTTGCTGCTGGCTCCACCTGGCAAAAGGGTAACATAAACCAACCAAACCCAGCTTTCCCTGCTGCAAAACTTCAAAGGAGAGACAGAAACTTTCCTTTACATTTTTATTTTTAAAGAATTTGAGGTTTTACTTCCCACTCCATCTTCAGACTAGTTTTCTC
This sequence comes from Dermochelys coriacea, assembly GCF_009764565.3. Taxonomy (NCBI): domain Eukaryota; kingdom Metazoa; phylum Chordata; order Testudines; family Dermochelyidae; genus Dermochelys; species Dermochelys coriacea. Next base: position 65,853,003 of record NC_050074.1, read on the forward strand.
AGGCATAAGACACAGGTGTATTGTGGCAGCACACTTGTTGTAAAGAAAGTTTGTAAATGGAAATATATATTTTAGAGCAAAATGTTTAAATACTTTGCTCTGTACAGGTGAACCCCAGCCTTTGGGATCCTAAATAATCACGAGTTTCCATGTTGTCTGGAATTGGTTTTTGTTTTTACAAATTTGATGTTTATGAAGGTTTTCACTGTACTTCAAGACATTGTAAAATTGGGGTTTAACTCTGCTAATGCATAGATCTAAATATGCTAAATAATGTAAGGTTATAGATCACAGTGCCATTTGCCGCCTGTTCTAGAAGCTCTCTAAAATTATGCCTGAGCTGCTGTCTGTGGATGATATTCCTATTGCTTTCTTAGGTGTTGTTTCTTTCTCTTTGTACTGTAGGCTCTCAATGTTTTTCTGAGGAGAACATTCAATTTAATGGATTTCTTCTTCTGGCCACTCTATTCCCTCAGCTAGTCTCTACATGTAAACTGCATTTCTGATAATAGAGGCCCAAACTGGTGAAGCCATCAGGTTTCATTTGCATAAGTGGGTGGGCACACAGGAGAATTCCATACTACTATGCTTAGTGAAGATAAGGTCTAGGCTAGATCTATGTAGGCTGATATGTGGAAAGGAGTAAGGATAAAAACATAAAATTGGCCATACTGGGTCAGACCAAAGGTCCATCTAGCTCAGTATCAGGTCTTCTGACAGTGACCAATGCCAGGTGCCCCAGAGAGAATAAACAGAACAGGTAATCATCAAGTGATCCATCCCCTGTCGCCCATTCCCAGCTTCCGGCAAACAGTGGCTAGGGACACCATCCCTGCCCATCTTGGCTAATAGCCATTGATAGACTTATCCTCCATGAATTTATCTAGTTCTGTTTTGTTATAGTCTTGGCCTTCACAACATCCTCTGGCAAAGAGTTCCACAGGCTGTGTGTTGTGTGAAGAAATACTTCCTTTTGTTTGTTTTAAAACCTGCTGCCTTTTAATTTCATTTGGTGACCCCTAGTTCGTATGTTATGAGAGGGAGTAAATAACTCTTCTTTATTTAATTTCTCCACACCAGTCATGATTGTATAGACCTCTATTATATGCCCCCTTAGCCATCTCTTTTCCAAGCTGAAAAGTCCTAATATCATTAATCTCTCCTCATACGAAAGCTGTTCCATATCCCTAATCATTTTTGTTGCCCTTTTCTGAACCTTTTCCGATTCCAATATATCTTTTTTGAGATGGGGTGACTACATCTGCACACAGTATTCAAGATGTGGGAGTACCATGGATTTATATAGAGACAATATGATATTTTCTGTCTTATTATCTATCTCTTTCTTAATGATTCCCAACGTTCTGTTCACTTTTTTGACTGCCACTGCACATTGAGTGGATGTTTTCAGAGAACTATCGACAATGACTCCAAGATCTCTTTCTTGAGTGGTAATAGCTAATTTAGACCCCTCATTTTATATGTATAGTTGGGATTATGTTTTCCAATGTGCATTACTTTGGATTTATCAACATTAAATTTCATCTGCCATTTTGTTGCAGAGTCACCCAGTTTTATGAGATCCCTTTGTAGCTCTTTGCAGTCTGCTTTGGATTTAATTATCCTGAGTAGTTTCATATCGTCTGCAAATTTTGCCACCTCACTGTTTACCCCTTTTTCCAGATCATTTATGAATATGTTGAATAGGACTGGTCCCAGTACAGACCCCTGGGGGACACCACACTTTACCTCTCTCCATTCTGAAAACTGACCATTTATTCCTACGCTTTATTTCCTATCTTTTAACCAGTTACTGACCCATGAGAGGACCTTCCCTTTTATACCTGACTGCTTACTTTGCTTATGAGCCTTTGGTGAGAGACCATGTCAAAGGCTTTCTGAAAATCTAAGTACACTATATCCACTGGATCCCCCTTGTCCACATGCCTGTTGACCCTCTCAGAGAATTCTACTAGATCGGTGAGGCATGATTTCCCTTTACAAAAACCATGTTGACTCTTCTCCAACAAATTATGTTCATCAATGTGTCTGACAATTTTGTTCTTAGTTTCAACCAGTTTGCCAAGTACTGAAGTCAGGCTTACTGGCCTGTAATTGCTGGGATCACCTCTGGAGCCCTTTTTAAAAACTGGCATCACATTAGCTATTCTTCAGTCATGTGGAACAGAAGCTGATTTAAATGATAGGTTACACACTATAATTAGTAGTTCTGCAATTTCACATTTGAGTTCCTTTAGAACTCTTGGGTGAATACCATCTGGTACTGGTGACTTATTACTGTTTAATTTATCAGTTTGTTCCCAAACCTCCGCTAATGACACCTCAATCTGGGACAGTTCCTCAGATTTGTCACCAAAAAAGAATGGCTCAGGTTTGGGAATCTCCCTCACATCCTCAGTCATGAAGACTGATGCAAAGAATTCATTTAGTTTCTCCACAATGGTCTTATCATCCTTGAGTGCTCTTTTACCACCTTGATCGTCCAGTGGCCCCACTAGTTGTTTAGCAAGCTTCCTGCTTCTGATGTACTTAATTTTTTTTGCTATTACTTTTTGTCTTTGGCTAGCTGTTCTTCAAATTCTTTTTTGGCCTTCCTAATTATATATTTACACTTAATTTGCCAGAGTTTATGCTTCTTTCTATTTTCCTCTCTTCCACTTTTTAAAGGATGCCTTTTTGCCTCTTACTGTTTCTTTTACTTTGTTTTTTATCCATGGAACTTTTTTGGTTCTCTTACTATGTTTTTTAATTTGGGGTATACATTTAAGTTAAGCATCTATTAGGGTGTCTTTTAAAAAGTTTCCATGCAGCTTGCAGGGATTTCACTTTTGGCATGATGCCTTTTACTTTTTGTTTACCTGCTACCGTGTTGGGTTGCTGTGGAGTTTTCCCTGCAACAGGGATATTAAATTTAATTATGTTATGGTCACTATTACCAAGCAGTCCAGCTATATTCACCTCTTGGACCAGATCCTGTGCTCCACTTAGGACTAAATCAATAATTGCCTCTTCTCTTGTGGGTTCCAGGACTAGCTGCTTCAAGAAGCAGTCATTTAAAGTGTCAAGAAACTTTATCTCTGCATCCTGTTCTGAGGTGACATGTATCCAGTCAATATGGGGATAGTTGAAATCCCCCATTATTACTTAGTTTGTTATTTTTATAGACTCTCTAATCTCCCTGAGCGTTTCACAATCACTATCACCATCCTGGTCAGGTGGTCGGTACTACTGCTATATTCTTATTCTTAGAGCATGGAATTACTATCCATAGAGATTCTATGGCACAGTTTGATAAATTTGATTCTACGCTTTCTTTCACATATAGTGCCACTGCCCCACCAGCACGACCTGTTCTGTTCTTCCGATATATTTTGTACCCTAGTATTTCTGTGTTGCATTGATTATCCTCATTGCACCAAGTTTCTGTGATAACTATTATATCAATATCCTCATTTAATAAGAGGTACATTAGTTCATCCATCTTATTATTTAGACTTCTAGTATTAGTATATAAGCACTTTAAAAATGGTCAATTTTTAGCTGTCTCCCATTACATGATGTAATTGAATGGGATTCTTTTTCATTTGACTGTTTCTCATCAGATCCTACCTGTATTTTATCATCTTGCATCCTCTCCTCCTTCTGGGACATAGAGACTGTCCATTAATAGATCCTCCCCTAAGGGATGTCTCTGTCCAAACCATGTAATCCTCCACACCTGTCAGCTTTCCTCCAGCCCTTTAAAAACTACTCTACAACCTTTTAAATTTCAAGTGCCAGCAATCTGGTTTCATTTTGGTTTAGGTGGGGGCCCATCCTTCCTGTATAGGCTCCCCCATCCAAAAAATTTCCCCAGTTCCTAATAAATCGAAACTCCTCCTCCCTACACCATCATCTCATCCATGTATTGAGATTCTGCAGTTCTGCTTGTCTAATTGGCCCTACATGTGGAACTGGAAGCATTTCAGAGAATGCTACCATGGAGATCCTGGACTTCTCTTACCTACCAGCCTAGATTTGGCCTCCAGGACCTCTCTCTGATCCTTCCCTATGTCATTGGTACCTACATGTACCATGACCACTAGCTCCTCCCCAGCACTATACATAAATCTATCTAAATGTCTCAAGAGATCCACAACGTTAGCATCAGGCAAGTCACCATGTGTTTCTCCTGCTCATCGCAAACCCAACTATCTATGTTTCTAATGATCGAATCCCTTGGATGCAGGAGTAATAGGTACAAGGACAATAGTCCCTGACAAATTATACCATGCTGTTAACTAAATGATTTGTTTTTTGTCAGATAAGGCTGTCATTATCTTTGAGTATTCAAACCTGGTGCTAATTCTGCATGCCTTACTCATGAAAGTAGTTGCATTGACATCATTGGGACAATTTAGCTGAGTAAGGGGAATGAGATTTACCTAACTGTGAGGTTCAAGCTGGATGCTTCTACCTAGAGGCCCTGGTTCAGCAAATCACTTAGGCATGTGCTTAAATGCTTTACTGGATTGGGGCTATAATGGACAATAATAGGCTATGAATAGAATAATAATTATGGTTGAAGGAAAATCTCAAATCCTTAATCTCTGTTCAGGTAATGGTTTATTTTATGCTGTATTTGTAATCTGAGATAATACTATACAGCAGTATGATCCTGAAGGTCAGACTGAGTCAAAGACTCTGAAACCTCTTTTATGGCTAAAAACAAACTAGTATTATACCATTATTAAGAGAAAACAAGCTACTGTGTGTTAATTCATTTCCAGGAAGGCAGCTATGCACAGTGTGTCTGAAAATGGGTGAAATCTTCATAGTTTTCAGTGTGTTGATATCATGTTGGGTATGAGTTTCTCAAATCATTTTTTTTTTTGCAGGCTAGTCATGGTGTAAGCTATATGTTTTCTGAGCATATAATTATGCATTCAGCCATTAATTAAAAAGGCTATTTCAGTTTTGAATAATAGTAAATCAGCAATTTAATTCCTTGGCTTACCTGGAAAGAATTGATGCACCCTATTAAATTCCACTGAGTGGGCTGTTCATTTCCACTCTCACTCATGAGTAAGGACAGTTTTCCAACTTAGGTAAACAGAACAAAAATTGTTATTTTAAGTAAACTCAGACAAATAGATACTATATTTAGTGGGAACTGAAATCTCTATGATTGGGAGAAAGTAACAGGGTCTCTGCTACAAAACTGTGACTTTTAAATGGTTGTATTCTTGTTTTTCCTTTGCAATATTCCCTTTAAATATTGCTACAGTCTAAGAATCTCATATGCATTAATTGGAGAGGTTAGATTTGTACCTGCATACTTCATTAACAGCTGTTACTAATTAGTGGAGCTTAGTCACTGAGGAACCTGCTGGGGTTTGGAGTTGAGTAGCTTTATATTTTTTTCATGGCATTTAAGCACACAATACATTTGCGAGTCAAAGAGTTTCATGGAGGAGTGCTGAGGTTTAGAGCAATTAGCATATCCATGTGGCTGTAAAGCAACAGCCCTGCAATAGAGCAGGTACAAAGGCTCACTGATCCAGTAGTTGCTCCTGGAGGGTTAATTCAGAGCAGCCTTCTGGAACTGAGCTGATGTAGTGGACAAGAGACTGTGGGGAGGCTGGCAAACAGTCCTTCCACTCATGGGGCTAGACTGTGCAATTTACACACAGCCCTGTGTAGGGAATGACGTTGAACCACATCACTTCTGAGGGTGCAATAGGAAGGATGGTTCCTCAGCAGACTCAGGCTTTGCCTGGGCTGCTCAGGGCACATGATGGGGCACACTTTCCATGAGGATAGTGCAGATTGTTCTTTTTGGCCCACTATCTTTGCTTGGTAGTACAAGACCTTGGTCCATCTTCCTGTGCTCAGGAAAAGCTATTGTGATCAGCCCTTACACTGGCTTCACAGAGGCAGGAGGCATTTACTGCACACATCTCTGCTGTGCTCTTACGAAAAGTCTGGTCAGAATCTGTCTAGCAAAGTGCAAGGACTAGGATTGTGACTAGCTCCTCTGTGGGGGAGAGAGATGAAGGAAGAAGGCTTCTTGTGCCCTATCCTCTCTCTTGAGCACCTGCCTAGGACAAGTCACAAACTCCTAGACTTAAGGTTAATATTAAAAATGCCTTCTTAGGTTGTTTTTATAACGACATCTTAGTTCAGTGCATTGGTAATATAACACTGGGGAGTTAATCAGAAGGTGCTATTCCACATGGTCTTGCTAGATCTGTCTGAATGTATAGGAGTTGGATCCTAGAGAAATGCTTACTGTGTGTTGTGGTGTGCTTCTTAAGGATGGTGAGATGTCACCAGCTTAGTCTCCTCCTGATGAAGAACAAAAAGTAACATTACAGGTAAAAGTTTTGTATTGTAATTTTACGAGAGTGATAGAGGAAAATTGATGTTTGTTCCAGATAGCAGTCTTACCGATTGTACGTGGAGACAATCAAAACCAGAGATGATCAAGTAACCAGATTTGTCTAGTGACCCCAAGAAGTGCTGCAGACAACAACTGAGGAATTGGCATATCACTGGTATGCTGCCTCTATTAATAAAGGAAGCCCCAAAAATTTTTTTTCCTCTGAGCCTGTTGTAAAACTTGTTGTGGGATCTGTGTCTGCAGACAGGGTGGGCTAGAGATTGGTGAGTCTATTCATTTATTTCCCCATTTGAATGAAGATGCTTTCTGTTTACTGTAAGCCAGTAACAAAAAGAGAAGCGACATCCCTTGGCATATAACTTACCTGAAGAACATTCACTCTGCTGTATTTCAACTTTTATTGTTGAAAACTATAGTGGGCATATTGATGGTATAGGAGTCTTTAGTTTGCACAACTCACATTTGGAGGTGAAGTCTTTGTCAGAGAAGGATGGGACCCTTCCCTTGGGTGATGATCTAAATATATTTCCTATTTGGTACAATCTGGTTATTCCAAAGACAAAAACAACCCTTGCTTTTCAGAAGTATTTTTGAGCCCCAGAAATAAGTGATCTCTGGCAGAGATTCATAGATTCATAGATACTAAGGTCAGAAGGGACCATTCTGATCATCTAGTCCAACCTCCTGCACAGCGCAGGCCACAGAATCTCACCCACCCACTCCTATGAAAAACCTCACCCATGTCTGAGCTATTGAAGTCCTTAAATCATGGTTCAAAGACTTCAAGGAGCAGAGAAGCCTCCCTCAAGTCAACCATGCCCCATGCTACAGAGGAAGGTGAAAAACCTCCAGGCCTCTCCAATCTGCCCTGGAGGAAAATTCCTTCCCAACCCCAAATATGGCAATCAGCTAAACCCTGAGCATATGGGCAAGATTCACCAGCCAGATACCCAGGAAAGAATTTTCTATAGTAACTCAGATCCCATCCATCTAATATCCCATCTCAGGGGATTTGGCCTATTTACCCTGAATATTTAAAGATCAAATATGATGATTTTAGCAATATCCAGAGAGAACTAGAATTGCATCAGAGTCAGGGAAAAAAACTCCAATACATAGTCAGCACCTAATCAATAATAATTCCTCATTTCTCAGCATGCCTACAGAATTTTAACAAAGGGTTTCTAGGAGCCCTTGAGATCCTCCTCCAGCACATTGCTGCTGACAGGCCATTGCTGCATTAGGATATCTCATTAGCATGCACAATTGCTGCCACAGAATGGAGGAGGAGAAGAAACGCTGAAAACAAAGAGGTTATATAATGAGAACAAGAAGGAAAATAGGCATCTAATCCATGATCTGTCTGTCAAAGGAATTGCCTCTCAAACCACTCTTAGCATTTGGCCTCTGGTATGCTGCAAACATGGATCAGCCGCCTGACAAGTACACCAGTGCATATCAAGCACACCAGAGTTCTCTCACTAGATTGATTTGTTGATCAAGCCGTCAGTCTGTTCCATCCCCTTGATGCCACTAGGAGCTGGAAAGCTGCTGGTTTACCCAGCTGGAAGATTTGGGAGTCCCATTTGGTGTGCAGCCAGTATAGCCAGTGCCGCCCTCCTTCAACATCCACTCTGAGCCTCTATGTAACTCTGTATTTACACCCTATACGTTACCTCAATGATGTGTGTACAAATTATGCTTTGTAAAGCATCATCTGAAAATTACTGACCATTAATATAATTGTAAAGTGCATGTGATAATTTTTTATGTGAAGTTATGAGTTCTCTCTGCATAATGTTACTAGAACATGCTTAAGAAAGACAGCATAGCCTAGGTAAAGGTGATAAACAGGTCCATCCTAGACAAAGGAATGTGGGTTTACCTCGATTTACACATTAGACATAAACAAAGCTATCCTGCATAGCAGCAGGTGTTGTCTTGAACCTGAACTCAAGAGACAGAGAATTAACATTGCTCCTGCACCACGAAGAAACACAGGAGACTGAATCTCCAGGAGGCCTTTCTAACTTTGAGAACAAAGACAATTTTTTGGTAATATGAGGGATGTAGAGAGAATCCATCTTTATCTTTCACATAAGACAACAAAGAAAACCAGCACTTTGTACTTCTGTGAAAGATTCGGACTGAGAAGGAGTCAGTCATGCTGGACAAAGAATAATTGGTGAGAGAAATCATCTTAAACAAAGACCATACCTTGCTAGATTCAGTTTCAGACTTTTAGATGTGTCTGTCACTTTATTTCTTTTACTTGGCATCACTTCACCTATGTCCTATTGTTAATAAACTTGTTTTATTTGAATCTAAACCAACCCAGTGCTGTGTCTGAATTGAAGTAATTGTGAACTCCAGTTGATGTGGCAAGCTGCTGGGTATTGTCTTTTCAAAGGAACAACTGAACTGTATTCTGTCTCTGAGTGGTCCTGGAGAGGGCTGGACATTTCAGGGCAGATAGTTTTGGGGGAATTTGGGACTTGGAAGTATGTTGAGGCCTCTTGGCTAGTAGTAAGCCAGGCTGATGGAGACCAGAGTGCGGCTGTGGTATAACAAGCAGAGAAACAGCATCTCCTCTGACATCCATAGATCCTCTGCCAGGTTAGAAGCAGCTTGAGCTAGCCTGGTGGAAAATACTGCCACACTTTAGGGGGATCAGAGGATCTTCACCTACTATCTAGCTCTTACAAATGTCAAGTGTTGCCATATTGGAAATACTCATATTTCCCTTTTCTAAAGTATCTTTATTTCCAGGGTTTTTAAAATTGTGTAAAGGTAACACGCCATTAGCTTCCCCAAAGGTGTTTGCTTTTATATTAATAATTCTTCAAAGAAAACACATTTTTCTGATTGCTTTATAATTTGACTCCTGCCTCCTAACGTGATCTTTAGAACATTTAAAAGCAATATTAACCCGTCATCAATCATGTCTGTGGAACATTGCCATGTGATCATTGAAAACACACTGGCTGCTTTGTGGCTCCTTCATTGACATTTCAAGCATATGAATGTTACAGAATCCAAATAATACCATTCCAAGAGTAAATTTATTCCTTGTAGTATTTCCCCCCATTTTTCTTACAGCAACAACATTGTAAATAAAAAATAACTTTCACATCAGATAGCTGCTGACCTTTTTGAAAAGGAAGTTTGCCTTCATGGCAGAGTTGAAAAAGTGAATTGAGTGCTCATGAAATGTGTATGATTGACTGCCTTGGAAACCAAACTCCTGTAACCACAGAAGAGATGTATCAGCAATGAAAGCAACCCTATTATCACCTTGCTTCAGCCTGACCTGGAGCGACAGTCTCTTTGGAAGAGAGAGAGGCTCATTTTCCATTCTGGTTCATTTCCTTGGTCTCTCTGCTGAAATTGCCAGGAAGGGTGGCCTCTAGTGGCAGTTCTGATAGGTCAAAGATTCCCATTGACTGCAATGGGCCTTTGGCCAGGCCTGAAGAGCTACAGTGGTCACCCATACAGCTTTGCCTTTGTAGGTAAATAATGATACTGTACTATTTGTGATACTCTCAATGCTCAATACAGTGGGTGCAGTTCAAGTTCACTCAATTTTGAGTGATCAGATTCTAAATACTATAGTTAACATTGGAAATAACTCTGGAACTGTGTACACCTTTAAATCAGAACGAACTTTGAAAGTTCACTGTATTAACTATAGGGAACACTTAAAAAATACGGTGAATAGTGGAGTAATGTTATGAGGGCAGTGTCGACACTTCAGACTATTTCCAACATAATTATGTCAGTGAGGGATGTGATCTCTGAGTGACATAACTGTGCAAGCACAAGCACCTAATGTAGACGCAGTTATATTGGCAGAACTGCACTTCTAGTGGCATAGGTATATTCAGTTTTGTTCAAGAGTTGTGGAATAAGCTATACCAGTAAAAAATGTAGATTTGCCGGTATAATTATGGCCACACTAGGTGTGATTTACTTTAACATACAGGTATTTCTATACAAATAAAGAGTAAATAGTGTAGACATAGCCTAATTTGCAAAGGCAAAGCTTTAACATTTTTAGATGCTACCACAGTAGTGCTTTAAGCCATTTGGTATAGGCCACCGAACAACGGTCAATAATTTAAGATCATCATATACTTAGGTTGAAGTCCTGGCCCCATTTGAGTCAGAGTTGTTGCCATTGACTTGAATGTGGCCAGAATTTCACATCTGGATGGGAGTTTAGCCAGTGATCTAGAAATAAGAGACTTCAAATTCCCTGAGCCATCCAGTTCTCCACATTCAGCATGCAGAACTGGTGAAGGATATGAGTTGGAAGATGGTGAAACTGATTTAGCTTGTGACACCCCAGTACTGTACATGATTTGATTTTTTTCCTGGGTACCTTTCTACAAAAGTGGAGGGTTCTTTGAGGACAGAATATGGCTCTTGATGTGAAATCAGTATTCAGTCAAGGGAGCTTGTGGAGTTTTGAGGTTTTTGCAAATGTCTTAGACTATCTTTTGGGTTTGGAAGGTTCACAACCTATTTGAATTCCCAACTTTTTAAGCCTGAAAAGAAAAACTCATGGGCTAAATTGAAAGGATCATATGGGTTATAAAAGCCTAGAGGAGGGGAAGACTCAGCTTGTTCGGCTAGATGCAAGATTTCTCAGTGTGGGGGCATGAATAGACGTCAGAACCACCCAATCCTTCCATATTGCTAAATGAGAGGAGTACAGAAAATGGTTAGAAGCACTGAGGCCCCCCCCACCAAAAAAAAAGTGTAGGGTTTCATCAGAATCAAAGGAATCCTATCTTCATTAAAAATACTGGGCCAAATATTGCATTCCTTAATCAAATTACTATCAATGTAACTGATGCAAGCTCCGTTGTGCAGTACGCTTAATAAAAGTTCTGCAGATTAAGGGCTGCAGAGTTAGGTCTTTTGGATTTGATTATCGAGCAGCTTCATTTTTTACTAGGATATTTGCTCTTTCCCCCTCTGCACTTTTTTTTAGCTGAATACCGTCCCAATAATGTTCTAGTGCAGTCTGAATTTGGGAACCCACAATATTGGAATGCATGTGAAATTAGCTAGAATGAGTTCACCCACCTCGAGTGAAGATGAATGCCCTCTTCTACTAACAGTGACTTTAGTGGAACTCCAGACCTTTACACCAGCTGAGAATCTGGCCCAGTAATTTTGAACAGTGCTCTGAAAAACTTTTACATTTTTTCTCCTAAGTAATTGCTAGAGAAACCCTCTGTTATGGCTGTGACTGGTTTTGGTTTTTGTAATCATATTCTGTGTGCATTCGACTGGACACTTGACACTTCTTATTATGAAAATCTTAATACAATAATAATACACCCCCCCACGTGCTGTGGGTGCCACAGATCAAAGGCTGCACTAATGAGGAGTCTTGACACTTTCTGAAAGAATCGTTACAATGTGTTATAGATATAATCTGAAAAACATGTAACAAGAAAAAGACATGGATTATTAACAATATGGTGCTTGGATGGCTCAAAGGAATGAGGTGATAATGAGAAGGAGGTTGTGGGACCTGATTAATATAAAATAGCAACATGGATTCATCAGTTAGAAGGCCAGAAGGGACTACCATCTAGTCTGACCTCTGGTATGACACATGCCATAGAATTGCACCCCAGAAGTCCAGCATGAAGGCCAACACCTTGAGTTGAACAAGAGCATCTGTTTCAGAAAGACCTCACATCTTGTTTTAAAGACTCCAAATGATGGAGATTTACTTCATCTTCTGGCCATCTGTGCTAATGGGCAGCTATTTTTACTGTTAAAAATGTGTCTTATTTCCAGTTTGAGCTCTGTTGACACCAACTTCCAGCCACTGGATCTTGTTATGTGTTTGGGCTTGTCCACACTTAAAATGCTACAGTGGCACAGTTGTGCGGCTATAGTTGAGTTGCTGTAGCGCTTCAGTGTAGATGCTACCTGCAGTGATAGGTGTTCTCTGTCGGTAATCCATCTTCCCGAGAGGAGATAGTTAGCTCAATGGAAGAATTCTTCTGTCGACCTAGCACTGTCTTCATGGAGACTTAGGCTAATGCCGTTGCTCAGAGGTATGAATTTTTCACACCGCCGAGCAACATAGGGCTTGGCTACACTTGCGAGTTAGAGCACATAAAAGGAGCCCCGGGCGCACTAGCTCACTACCTGTCCACACTGGCAAGGCACTTAGAGCGCTCCTGGTACTCCATCTTGGCAAGTGGAATAACATTTGGTGTGCACCCGCTGGAGAGCTGCAGCGCCAGTGTGGACACCCTAGTCTGTTAGTGCACTCTGATCGGCCTCCAGAAGATTGCCTGTTCTAGCCACTCTGGTTATCACTTTGAACTCTACTGCCCTACCCCCAGGTGACCAACCATCAGACCTGCCCTTTAAATTCTCTGGGAATTTTGAAAATTCCCTTTCTGTTTGCTCAGCCAGGTGCGGAGTGCTCTCAGCGAATCTTTCCAGGTGACCATGCTTCCATTCGCCAGACGATCCCCAGTATGAAGCAATAGCGATATGCTGGACTTCATCGGTGTTTGGGGGGAGGAAGCTGTCCAGTCCCAGCTGCACTCCAGCCATAGGAATTATGATACCTTCGGGCACATATCAAGGGACATGATGGAAAGGGGCCATGACTGGGACACACTGCAGTGCAGGGTTAAAGTGAAGGAGCAGCAGAATGCCGAACACAAAGCCCAGGAGGCAAACAGTCGCTCCGGTGCTGCCCCTGTGACCTGCCGTTTCTACAAAGAGCTGGATGCGATACTTGGGGGCGACCCCACCTCCACTCCCGAGTACCACCATGGACACTTCAGAGCTCACTTCAACAAGGCAAGAGGAGGAGCAAAGCAGGAGCAAGGGTGCTGAGGCGGAGGAAGACACCCCGGAATCCCTAGATGCAGGCAGCCAGGAGCTGTTCTCAAGGAAGGTAGCCAGTCATGATGGCCGGTGCTTGGGGAAGGACGAACACCAGAGGAGGTTCCTGGTAAGCGGCTTCTATTTTGGGAAGGAAGTTATTCGGTGCTGGCTCTTAGGGTGAGGAGGGTTAGGGCTGCATGCATGCCGAGATGCAGAATAGGGCATTGATGTGCTCTCTCACATCGCGGTAATTGGCCTCAATGATCTCTTCAAAGGTCTCATCTAGAACTTGGGCAATGCGCTTGTGCGGGTTTCTCAGGAGAGCCACTGTGGTCCTTGTTCCAGTAAGGCTAACTTGTCCACGCCACTGTGCCGTGAGGGGTGGACGGACTATTGCTGCACACAGGCAAGCTGCATATGGGCCAGGGCGGAAGCTGCATTGCAGTAGAAGACCCTCCCCCTTGCTTCCCAGGTCACCCTCAGCAGCGGGATATATTCCAGGACAAACTCCTGTGGAAAATGTGGGGACAGTGTTCAGTATAGGGGCCTCCTGCCACTGTTGGCTCTCCCCAAGGCACAGAAACCCAGAGGACAGTACAGCCATGAAACAATCAGTCACATTTGACCCTGTGCTTACTCACCATTTTGGGCTCCCATGGGTTATATGCGCTCACTTTGGGATGGGCAAATTATGCTATTGTGTAGACTGTGCTTGCCCTTAAGTATGGGGGAATCATTGCTCTGTCTGGTGTGAACAATGCTGCCTCTGTTAAGTGTTGCATTTTGCCTTTACAGATGCAACCTTGAGATCTCAGCTGTCCGTGTTATCACCGGCTGAAAGACTCCAAAGAATCAGAAAGAGGCCATGTAGAAGCAAGGAAGACATGTTGCATGAAGTCATGCAGCATTCAAGTAATGAAAATCAAAAAGTGCAGGAGTGGCGGGACAATGAAAGGAGGATCTGCCAGCAGAATGAGGAGTGCTGGCACAAAAGCACGGTGCTCCAGCAGCAAAGTACGGATTGGCTGATAAGCATAATGGAGCACCAAGCGGACTCTATCCAGGTGCTCATAGCCATGCAGGCAAGCACTACCGCACCCCTCCACCCCCGCAGCCCTTGTCCCAAAACTCTTTCCCTTGTGCCCCCATGTCACCTCCAACCCACTTTCCCCAACATCCAGGTTCTTACTGCCTTCAGCTGCCTCCAACACCTGTAGCTTCACCACCCACCCCTGAAAATGACGACCCTAACCCACTGCACTCAACCCCCATCACCATGCAGTATAGCCATCCTGAAGTGCAGCATTCATTGCACAGCACTCTAGATAAGAAGGCTGAGTATAATAACAGGACATATGTAAATCTGTGATTGTACCGTTCCCCACCACATCCCCTTGCTCTTTCGGTTTCCCAAGCAGTTGTTTCTTTTCAATAAATGGATTTTTTGGCTTTGAAAACATTCTTTATGATTGCATAAAGTAAAAGATACCTTAGCCCAGGAAAGAAACAGGCACTGCAAGTCAGCTCAGCAAACACAGATTCCTGCTAACATTGGAACCGCTGCACTTCACTCCCATGCAGGGCATCAGACATTACTGGTGGCTTTCAGCCTCAAATTGCTCCCTCAAGGCATCCTTTATCTTTGCAGCCCTGTGCTGGGCCCCTCTAATAGCCCTTATCTCTGGCTGTTCAAATTCAGCCTCCGGGTGTTGAACCTCCAAGTTCCATGCCTAAGTGAATTGTTCCCCCATCCCTTCACAAATTTTATGGAGGGTACAGCACGTGGATATAACTGCAGAGATGCTGTCATTGGCCAGGTCCAGCTTCCCATACAGAGAGCCTGCAGCCCTTTAAATAGCCAAAAGCACACTCCACAGTCATTCTGCACTGGCTCAGCCTCTCCTTGCTGCTGTCAAGGCTCCCTGTGTAGGGTTTCATGAGCCATGGCATTAAAGTGTAAGTGGGGTCTCCAAGGATCACCGTGGGCATTTTGACTTTCCCTACAGTGGTCTTCTGGTCTGGGAAAACAGTGCCAGCTTGCAGCTTCCTGAACAGGCCAGTGTTCTGAAAGATGCATGCATCATGCACCTCTTTGGGCCAATCTGCATTAATGTCAATGAAACACCCATGGTGATCCACAAGCGCCTGGAGAACCATAGAGAAATACCCCTTCCGATTAACGTACTCGGAAACTAGGTGGGCTGGTGCCAGAATTGGAATATGCGTGCCATCTATTGCTCCTCCACAGTTAGGGAAACCCATTTGTGCAAAGCCATCCACAATGTCATGCACGTTACCCAGAGTCATGGTTCTTCTGAGCAGGATGCAATTAATGGCCCTGCAAACTTGCATCAACATGATTCCAACAATCTACTCTCCCACTACAAACTGGTTAGCGACCAGATTGCAATCACCACCTGCTTCTCCACCATCAGGGAAGCTCTCAATCTCTTGTCCTTGAGCCACAGGGTGGAGGCGAGCTCATCACACAGTCTCATGAAAGTGGCTTTTCTCATCCGAAAGTTCTGTATCCACTGCTCATCATCCCAGACTTGCATGATGATGTGATCCCACCACTCAGTGCTTGTTTCCTGAGCACAAAAGCGGCGTTACACAGTGGTGAGCATGTCCATGAATGCCACAAGCAAACTTGTGTCATTTGCATTACTCGAGTCGATATCGTCGGAGCCCTCACTGTCACTTCGGATCATAAGGAATAAATCGACTGCCAAATGTGATGTGCTGGAAAGACTCGTCAGCATACTCCTTAGCACTTTGGGCTCCATTTTCGCAGACAGAAAGGAAAGACAGAGCGTGCAGTGCAAAAAACATTGAAAGATGGTGCTGAATGTGGACGGAAGCACAGGGATTGCCGATGCATCATAGGGCGTTGAGATAGGACCCAGAATGCCTGGCACCCCCCACACCTTTCCCACAAGCCACAGCGCCAGAATGGGAAGAGATGTTCTGTGGGATAGTTGCCCATAATGCACCGCTCCCAATGCCGCTGCAAGTGTCGCAAATGTGGCCACGCCAGTGTGCTTGCAGCTGTCAGTGTGGACAGACTGCAGCGCTTTCCCTACTGTGCTCTCCGAAGGCGGGTTTAACTCAAAGTGCTCTACGTCTGCAAGTGT
Source organism: Dermochelys coriacea (assembly GCF_009764565.3). Taxonomy (NCBI): domain Eukaryota; kingdom Metazoa; phylum Chordata; order Testudines; family Dermochelyidae; genus Dermochelys; species Dermochelys coriacea. The sequence goes on from NC_050074.1 coordinate 65,869,410, forward strand.
AGCCATGCCCATAGTTAAACTGACTTACTTTTCCAGGCCTTTGTTTACTAGATTAACCCCTGCCCCAATCCCCACACACGTACCAGTATCAGATAACAGACAACACTGTGCAACAATGTAGTGCAGGATATGAGAAAGAATATATCCAACTAAAACCTCACAATAAAACTTTCTTAATTCTTTCTGAGCAATTCTGTTGATGTTTTGGACGAAGTTTCTTTTTGGAACATTACTTTTAAGAATAAGAGGGGTAGCCATGTTAGTCTGGATCTGTAAAAGCGGCAAAGAGTCCCGTGTCACCTTATAGACTAACAAACTTATTGGAGCATAAGCTTTTGTGGGTGAATACCCACTTCGTCGGATGCATGTAGTGGAAATTTCCAGAGGCAGGTATAAATATACAAACAAGAATCAGGCTAGGGATAATGAGGTTAGTGCAATCAGGGAGGATGACTAAAAAAACAAAAAGAGGAATGATTACCCTTAAATCAAGCAACATCATAAAGATACCATTAAGACAATATAAATCACAGCTAATATGAACTCTTGTGAGGGGAGAGAAGAATTGAATGCAGCCAAACACACACAGAAAAATGTTTATCATCATGGCAAACTTTATGAAGAGTTTTTTCCTTCTTTTCTTTTGTAACAACAGTGCCTTTTTTGCTCACTGTGCAGTGTGTACCCATTAATGCCAGGACTCTAATCCTGTTGCAGAATTTCTAATCTCCTTCTTGAAGAAGTTTCTTTGTGTAACAATGATTGCGTTAAGAACTACAAAACTCCTAATTTTTCCCATTTTCTCTGATTGGTTGGTATCTCCTCCCTCACAAAAACAATGTCCTGGGTTTAGCTGAACTGAATAATTAATCCAGAGATAAGAGTGAGGTAATCATAGAATCATAGAATATCAGGGTTGGAAGGGACCCCAGAAGGTCATCTAGTCCAACCCCCTGCTCAAAGCAGGACCAAGTCCCAGTTAAATCATCCTAGCCAGGGCTTTGTCAAGCCTGACCTTAAAAACCTCTAAGGAAGGAGATTCTACCACCTCCCTAGGTAACGCATTCCAGTGTTTCACCACCCTCTTAGTGAAAAAGTTTTTCCTAATATCCAATCTAAACCTCCCACATTGCAACTTGAGACCATTACTCCTCGTTCTGTCATCTGCTACCATTGAGAACAGTCTAGAGCCATCCTCTTTGAAACCCCCTTTCAGGTAGTTGAAAGCAGCTATCAAATCCCCCCTCATTCTTCTCTTCTGCAGACTAAACAATCCCAGCTCCCTCAGCCTCTCCTCGTAAGTCATGTGCTCTAGACCCCTAATCATTTTTGTTGCCCTTCGCTGTACTCTTTCCAATTTATCCACATCCTTCTTGTAGTGTGGGGCCCAAAACTGGACACAGTACTCCAGATGAGGCCTCACCAGTGTCGAATAGAGGGGAACGATCACATCCCTCGATCTGCTCGCTATGCCCCTACTTATACATCCCAAAATGCCATTGGCCTTCTTGGCAACAAGGGCACACTGCTGACTCATATCCAGCTTCTCGTCCACTGTCACCCCTAGGTCCTTTTCCGCAGAACTGCTGCCGAGCCATTCGGTCCCTAGTCTGTAGCGGTGCATTGGATTCTTCCATCCTAAGTGCAGGACCCTGCACTTATCCTTATTGAACCTCATTAGATTTCTTTTGGCCCAATCTTCCAATTTGTCTAGGTCCTTCTGTATCCTATCCCTCCCCTCCAGCGTATCTACCACTCCTCCCAGTTTAGTATCATCCGCAAATTTGCTGAGAGTGCAATCCACACCATCCTCCAGATCATTTATGAAGATATTGAACAAAACGGGCCCCAGGACCGACCCCTGGGGCACTCCACTTGACACCGGCTGCCAACTAGACATGGAGCCATTGATCACTACCCGTTGAGCCCGACAATCTAGCCAGCTTTCTACCCACCTTATAGTGCATTCATCCAGCCCATACTTCCTTAACTTGCTGACAAGAATGCTGTGGGAGACCGTGTCAAAAGCTTTGCTAAAGTCAAGAAACAATACATCCACTGCTTTCCCTTCATCCACAGAACCAGTAATCTCATCATAAAAGGCGATTAGATTAGTCAGGCATGACCTTCCCTTGGTGAATCCATGCTGACTGTTCCTGATCACTTTCCTCTCCTCTAAGTGCTTCAGGATTGATTCTTTGAGGACCTGCTCCATGATTTTTCCAGGGACTGAGGTGAGGCTGACCGGCCTGTAGTTCCCAGGATCCTCCTTCTTCCCTTTTTTAAAGATGGGCACTACATTAGCCTTTTTCCAGTCATCCGGGACTTCCCCCGTTCGCCACGAGTTTTCAAAGATAATGGCCAAGGGCTCTGCAATCACAGCCGCCAATTCCCTCAGCACTCTCGGATGCAATTCGTCCGGCCCCATGGACTTGTGCACGTCCAGCTTTTCTAAATAGTCCCTAACCACCTCTATCTCTACAGAGGGCTGGCCATCTCTTCCCCATTTTGTGATGCCCAGCACAGCAGTCTGGGAGCTGACCTTGTTAGTGAAAACAGAGGCAAAAAAAGCATTGAGTACATTAGCTTTTTCCACATCCTCTGTCACTAGCTTGCCTCCCTCATTCAGTAAGGGGCCCACACTTTCCTTGGCTTTCTTCTTGTTGCCAACATACCTGAAGAAACCCTTCTTGTTACTCTTGACATCTCTTGCTAGCTGCAGCTCCAGGTGCGATTTGGCCCTCCTGATATCTTTCCTACATGCCCGAGCAATATTTTTATACTCTTCCCTGGTCATATGTCCAACCTTCCACTTCTTGTAAGCTTCTTTTTTATGTTTAAGATCCGCTAAGATTTCACCATTAAGCCAAGCTGGTCGCCTGCCATATTTACTATTCTTTCGACTCATCGGGATGGTTTGTCCCTGTAACCTCAACAGGGATTCCTTGAAATACAGCCAGCTCTCCTGGACTCCCTTCCCTTTCATGTTAGTCCCCCAGGGGATCCTGGCCATCTGTTCCCTGAGGGAGTCAAAGTCTGCTTTCCTGAAGTCCAGGGTCCGTATCCTGCTGCTTACCTTTCTTCCCTGCGTCAGGATCCTGAACTCAACCAACTCATGGTCACTGCCTCCCAGATTCCCATCCACTTTTGCTTCCCCCACTAATTCTACCCACTAATCCTCACTTCAGGTCACTTTTTCTATTAGGTATTGAAAGTAGACTACTGAGTCCCTGGTTTTATCTAGAAAGTGAAAAATTAGTAGTAAGCAGCATGTATAAAGTTATTTACCGCAGTGTTATTGTTCTGGTTATATATAATACATTGACCTACACCTTTAAAAAAAAAGAGCAGTTACTGAGATCCTAAGATCTCTCTTTCTCTGTCATTTTACAATATTTGTAGTCTGCCTGCCTGTCAGTTAAGTTATTTCACACATTGTTAATATAGAAATTAATAGAAATCTGTTAAAATACAATATATGGCCCTGATCCTACAAAGACTTATGCATGTGCATAAGTTTACATGCATGAAATTGCCTTCAGTGAAACTGTTCATCTGTGAAGCTAAGCATGTGCATAAATCTTTGCAGGATTGAGGCTATCATTACCTCCATGTGAATAGCAAAAGAATTAGTCATGATTTGTGCTGTTGCATTGAAGACTAAAGTCAGGCATAACAAATACATCTGTGTGCACCTATTCCAGATATAGAATGATTGTCAAATTTACTGGTCATTTAAAAATGAATAATGAAAGCTCCACATTAATATATATCTCTGCGTCCATTTGGATCTCAAATTACTTCACACAGTCAGGCCCAAACTGAGACTTGTGGTAAGCATGTGCAGTGGGAATTGTTCCAAGACACATCAGGGATGAAATTAGTCTCCACCATCTCTCTATTTGTCTTGCTTTCCTACCTAACTACAATGTTGGAAAACAAAGGCTGCCTAACAGGGCTGTTATTCATGCCCTTGAGGGGGAAAAGAATGAGCAACAGCCTGGGATCCCAACAGTTCCAAGTGCAGGGAGGCTGTTTAATTTGCAGTCTCCCACAAATGGTTAAAAATTCCCAGGAGATGGCTTCCCTTTATTCTCGATCTTGTGCTTTCATTTCTGAAGGTTTATTGAAATAAGCTAAGAATGAAATACCACCTGCTCCTACCAGATGGTCAGTTAAAGGGACTTTATCAGATGCTGAAGCTGCCTCAGTGTTTCGTATATACAAGAAGAGGGGATGATCAGTTCTACTCCCAATCTTCTCCCTTCTACACTAATGATACACAGAGGTTCAGCGGCTTGTTAAGTGGACACAAAGCTCATCAAATGATCTGGCATTCATTCCCCAAGTCAATAATAGAACATCAGGGTAAAAGGCTTCTTTGGTGCCCAATCTCTCAGTTTTATGCATATAAATCTTCATGGATATGAGGGGTTTCGTTCTACTAGGACACATCCTTATGTTACATATAATTTCTATTCCTTTCTCAACACAGGTATATGGAATAACTTTAGACACTTTAGATTATTAGCAATGATCACACTTTGCTGGAAGGCTCGTGTTTCCAGCACCTTGTTTGAAGCAATACTTTCTTTGTAACATTCACATTCCTCTCCCCATCCATCATGTTGTATTACATGAATCTGTTCTTGTGAGGGAGTTCATACCCTATATAGATCTTGGCTACAATTACAGCTCCCATGCGTGGTTCACTGGAAAATATTTTGCTCACTGGACTGCCATTTATGTTAGGAAATGAATAATGGGTAGAACTGGGCAAGTCATGAGCAAATTAGTAGATTCCATATTGTATTTGAGGGTGTACCATTTTTAATAGCTTCTCTGTATACATTTGTGCATGTGATGCTGTTGTTGTTGTTCATATGAATGTTTGGACTGGAGACTGTATTTGTGCAAATATACTTGTTTACTCTAGTAGGCATATTTGCTCCAGAAGTGTTCAACTGGAAATCCTGTAGAAATATTTCTGGGGTGTGAAGGAAGTAAACAGATTGTCTAGGAGAGAAATCATCTGATTTGTACAACATAAATCCAGTCATCTGTCCTCCAATCAGAAAAAGAAAACATTAGATCATCAGTCATTCAGAAGAGCATATTTTAAATGTTGAATCCCCTAAGGGTCGGTTCCAAGCCTGTTAAAATCATTAGGAATTTTCTCTTGACTTCATTGGGCTTTGGAACAGGATCAAGTGAGTAGTCTGAGAACAACCCATAGCCTGAAATGCCTTCACACAGAATATTTTTGAATAACAAATTCCTAAATACCATGATGTAATATGGAGAGCTCAGAAAAAGAAAAAGGGCTAGGTTTATTGGATGAAATATTTGCCCCAGAGAGTTCAAACTATCCTAAATAACAGCCAATCCTCTTTTGTGGAGGCATCTTACATCCCTATACCTCTTATTATAGAAACCTGGGGGCAGATCCTTAACTAGTGTAAATTGTCATAGTGCCATTGGAGTCAGTGACTGACAGTTTACATAAGCTGAGAATCTACCACCATATACTGATGTGGAAGTTCCATGCCACAGAAGAGGAAGGAATCATGCATTAGACGTATGCAACCCTCATGACTGTGCCTTCTTTATTTATTTGAGGGTGGCTGCGATGGCCATCCAAAATATGCTATGCTATTTGGAGAGTCATTCAGGATGTTCTCAGAAAATGAACAGCTTTGAATAAAACTTAGGAGTTTCCATCAAGAAGCCAAAGACCATTTAAAAAAAATGAAAATGAAATGACGACAACGGAAATACAAAGGTTTCTATATTAAATGATGACTCTGTTTGTATGTCATATAAATGTTTACATTTCATTTTAATTCACCATCATGTTTAACAAATTAAATATAAGAAGGTGACTCCTAGCAAGATCTGCTGAAAGCATTATGAAGTGATCTTCATTAAAGGTAATATTCTCCTCTCCTGGGCAGTTCTCCTGATTGGTTGCAGTTCTCTGCTCTTGAGCTGCACAGAGGGCATCAGTGTGAATTCTTCCGTTCCTGCAATGCAGGTTTTGCAGGGTTGATTGCTTTGGTGGGAGGAGAGCATCATTGGATGGGATGAGTTTCCAGATGAGCATTTTTCAGGCACAGAAGAACTATTCACACAGAGTAAAACACTAAAATATTTCAATGAAGCACTCAAATTTCTCAAGTAGAGATCAGCCTTATTGATCTCACTGGAGAATATGGCTCTTAGGGGAAATAGCTACATTTCTAATGGTTCTGCTCAGAAAAAAAATAGAGCCTGGTTCCAGTTCAGATAAGTACCTAGCAGTTCAGAGTTGAAATCCTGGCCCCACTGAAGTCAAAGCTCCCACTGATTTAAATGGAAACAGGATTTCACTACAACTGCTTATCCAAATGTTATCTGAACCCTTTGGACAGCCAAAATAGTCTGTGAACCTTACAAGAACCGAGTTTCTTCTCACATTTCTGCTCTTCCTCTGCTACTCCTTGGTAGATCCCAGAAAGACACAAAAGTGAAGGGGGGAAAAATCAACCCCTTTTTAGAACCTCAGGGAAGTCTTGTTCCACTTCTGTGTGTGTTTTATATTATCTATATTAGATTGTCCCTCCCCAACACTGACTATTTTAAAATGCTTAATGAGGTTAGTGTTGCCTCTTTACATTTAACACTCCATTGCTGTTCATTTGATTTTTTTTTAATTTTATTTTAGAGCTTATGAACCTACTAGACTGATAATTCTGAAGACTAATGTTGTCTTGTCAGCCACACAAAGGATAAAGAAAAGAGTTGGCCATGTGTGTGGCTGCTATACTGCTTTATCTGTGTGCACCAAACTGATCTGGAGAGACCATTTCTAGGAGTCAAAGGGTAATTCAATTTTTCTACCCATTCAGTCCTTCCACTTCCTGCTGAGTCTGCCAACAAAGTTCCCATTAGCGGTGGGTTTTGTGATGTAGACGCTTAGGCACAGATTTCTAAAGCTATTTAGGTATTTGCTAATCAGTGGCACAATACGTAATTCATATCCCTTGGACAGTCAATGGGATTTAGACTCCCAAGTTTCTAAATCCCTTTTGAAAATGAGATTTAGGTCCCTGAGGCTTTGTGACACTGAGTGCAGCAATGCCCCAAACCTGAATCCTCAAAGGTATTTAGGCATTTAATGCCCATTGAAATCAGTGGGAGTGAGGTGCCTAAATTTCTGAGGATCTGAGCCTTAGAGACTTTAGAACAGAACCAAGGCCACCAACACAACCCTGAGATGTTGTAATCGTTGGGGCTCTATCAAGCTGGGCTGGATTCAAACTGGGATCCTAGATGTGAAAGGCTGCCTCGACCAGTCCCCTACACCATCCAGCTCCCATTTTTTCCCCTTGTTTCTACATTATACAAAAGTGGAGGTGGAGAAGAGAAGAAAAATATATAGCGGAAGGGATGAAAAATAGAGGTAAAGCATAAATAACAGCATCTAGTATTCAAATGAATAATTTGCTTGCCCTAGAGCTCAAGTACATTTTAGAAATAAAAACTCCTCTAACACTTTTTTTACTGCAGTAGTACAAAAAAGTAATATAGTTCATTCCACACTGGTTCAAGACATGATATTCTCACCCTCTTCACCCTCAAGGAACTCCTTAAATTTTCAAAACCAGGAGTAAAATTACTTTATGGTGATCTCATTTTTTTTCTCTGCATGAGGTTATGAAGTTTCTAATCCAGGCTTTTATCTTGAATCCACAATTATAATGTCAAGATTGAATAATCTGCCTTTATCTCCAGGGTGACAGCTATGTAGAGACTTCAAAAGGGACAGTTTTGCCAGCATCTAATGGCTCTTGTTAATTACTATATCGTGAAGAAAAGTGAAATGGAGGAGGAAGAAAAATGGTATTTCTCTTTGACAGCCGTGTAAAAATATCAGTGATGAAACAGCACATCTTAAGTACTTTAACAATGCATTTAACTGAGATCAAGGCCATTCCTATCATGGTATGAGTTACCATAATAATGTGCTCTAGAAACTATACTATAGAGAGATATACATATACATTGTGGATGGCTCAGGGGCTGACTAATGGGTTCTCAAGCATTTTACTTTCACTTTGCCAGTTCAAATCCAGCTCAGGTAAATTACCATCTATTTGTATAACATCAACAGTGTTTTGTGTGTCTAGGAGGGGGTGTTCACTTCACCCCTCACCTGAAAGGGTTAAGGTAGCTGGGAAGGGGCTAATTAACCTGATAGACTATGCCTGAGGGAAAATTAGTCTGGCTAGGCAAGCCCTAATAGAAGATGAAGCCCAGCTGGACAGAAACAGGTTGAGCTGGTCAAAAACTAGGAATGGAGGGGGCTGTAGTGTAGATATCTGCAATCATTTCTAGCTTTAGAGAATGAAAGGAGGAAATAAGGGAGAGACTAGAATTCCTGGGGGGAAACATGTACCCAGATGAGGGTTGAAAAAGAGCATGATAGAGGCAAAGTAGAAAGCAGCCCAGGGAAACAGAAGCAGGGTTTGGGACAGTGCAGACCTTGGCTGTGGAATATAGGGTCTCTGTGTTGGGGAAGTGGCGCAGAGAAGCCAGAAGACTGCCTAGGACAGTTTCATAGATTCATAGATTCATAGATACTAAGGTCAGAAGGGACCATTCTGATCATCTAGTCTGACCTCCTGCACAGCGCAGGCCACAGAATCTCACCCACCCACTCCTATGAAAAACCTCACCCATGTCTGAGCTATTGAAGTCCTTAAATCATGGTTTAAAGACTTCAAGGAGCAGAGAAGCCTCCCTCAAGTCAACCATGCCCCATGCTACAGAGGAAGGCGAAAAACCTCCAGGGCCTCTCCAATCTGCCCTGGAGGAAAATTCCTTCCCGACCCCAAATATGGCGATCAGCTAAACCCTGAGCATATGGGCAAGATTCACCAGCCAGATACTACAGAAAATTCTTTCCTGGGTACTCAGATCCCATCCATCTAATATCCCATCTCAGGGGATTAGTCCTATTTACCCTGAATACTTAAAGATCAATTACTTACCAAAATCCCATTATCCCATCATACCATCTCCTCCATAAACTTATCAAGTAGAATCTTAAAACCAGATAGATCTTTTGCCCCCACTGCTTCCCTTGGAAGGCTATTCCAAAACTTCACTCCTCCGATGGTTAAAAACCTTCGTCTGATTTCAAGTCTAAACTTCCTGGTGGCCAGTGTATATCCATTTGTTCTTGTGTCCACATTGGTGCTGAGCTGAAATAATTCCTCTCCCTCTCCTGTATTTATCCCTCTGATATATTTATAGAGGGCAATCATATCTCCCCTCAACCTTCTTTTAGTTAGGCTAAACAAGCCAAGCTCCTTGAGTCTCCTTTCATAAGACAAGTTTTCCATTCCTCGGATCATCCTAGTAGCCCTTCTCTGTACCTGCTCCAGTTTGAATTCATCCTTTTTAAACATGGGAGACCAGAACTGCACACAGTATTCTAGGTGAGGTCTCACCAGTGCCTTGTATAACGGTACTAAAACCTCCTTATCCCTACTGGAAATGCCTCTCCTGATGCATCCCAAAACCGCATTAGCTTTTTTCACAGCCATATCACATTGGCAGCTCATAGTCATCCTATGATCAACCAATACTCCAAGGTCCTTCTCCTGTTTCATTACTTCTAATTGATGTGTCCCCAACTTATAACTAAAATTGTTGTTATTAATCCCTAAATGCATAACCTTACACTTCTCACTATTAAATTTCATCCTATTACTATTACTCCAGTTTACAAGGTCATCCAGATCCTCCTGTATAATATCCCGATCCTTCTCTGAATTGGCAATACCTCCCAGCTTTGTATCATCTGCAAACTTTATTAGCACACTCCCACTTTTTGTGTCAAGGTCAGTAATAAAAAGATTAAATAAGATTGGTCCCAAAACCGATCCCTGAGGAACTCCACTGGTAACCTCTCTCCAACCTGACAGTTCGCCTTTTAGTAGGACCTGTTGCAGTCTCCCCTTTAATCAATTCCTTATCCACCTTTTGATGTTCATATTGATCCCCATCTTCTCCAATTTAACTAATAATTCCCCATGTGGCACGGTATCAAATGCCTTACTGAAATCTAGGTAAATTAGATCCACTGCATTTCCTTTATCTAAAAAATCTGTTACCTTTTCAAAAAAGGAGATTAGGTTGGTTTGGCACGATCTACCTTTTGTAAAACCATGTTGTATTTTGTCCCATTTACCATTGACTTCAATGTCCTTAACTAATTTCTCCTTCAAAACTTTTTCCAGGACCTTGCATACTACAGATGTCAAACTGACTGACCTGTAGTTACCCAGATCCAGTTACCTGGAGTTTGAGTGGGAGTTCTGTTGGAGGAGAAGGTAGTTGTACTTGGTTTTGTATTTTTAGTATTTGTGTGTGTGTAGGGGCTTTGTGCTGGGAGAGCAGCTGAGCCCTGATTAGGGGGTGGGGCTTCTGACTAGGGGTCCAGTTGCCCTGTGGAACATTGGTGCCCCCATGGGGGAGGACTATAGTGACTTTGCTGGATGGCCAAGCCATGAAGAGAGACTACATGAGCTGCAGAGAGAGAAAGACATGGCAAGGTGCAAGAATGAACAGCAGAAGGGGGTGTTGGACCTAGAAGGAGCTAATCCCCAAAGCAGCTAGGAGGAGGTGCCCCAGCAATACCTTACAAACAGGTATGAATACAATGTCTCTCTGCCCCAAAAAGCTTAAAAACTGGGGTTGCTTCTCCAGTGATTTATGTATATACCTTACTTTATACCCTGAGACTTACTGTTACAGGGGACTCCTTATAGTGTATTAAATTAAGCATGTGATCTTTGCAGGATCAAAGATTAAGGTTCAGCAGTTCAGCATCATGATGCTCATTGCAGTCAGGATCCAAGAGTGAAAGTGTTTGAAATGTAGGATGGACAAAATCCTCCTTGAGATCTACTGTCTTTATGCACTTTGGAAAGTGGTATTAGTTTTGATTAAGCACAGTCTTGATCATCTGAACTTGATCACCTTGGGACTACAGATACTTCTTTAAATACAGATGCACTGTGCGTGTGTGCATGCAGCAAGTCAAGTGTGAATCTCCTTGTTCACCTTCCATGCATAGACAATCCAATTGAGTTCAGTGGTACCATTCAGTTCCGTAAATTGAGCAGGATTTGGTCTATAGGTTATAAGCTTCACAAGCTCAAACGCTCCGTAGCAAGGAGCTCGCTGATCAAGCCAGTGGAGCTTGTAAGCTACACAACGAAACACTGTTGGATATTATCTTTTCCTTTTCAATTTTTTTTTACTCTTTCTGTAGGCAGTCTTAGAAAGCTAAATGCAAACAAAACCACTACATGTGTTAAAGCAAAGTTAAGGTTCTACAATTAAAATGACCCCAAAGTTGGAAATGCACTAGTCAGAATTTTCAACTGCAAGACTAACTTGCACATATGTACTATTTTCTGTTTTTTTTTTTCCTGGTTCCATGTGTAGCACAACATGTCACCATTCATGTCATAAAATACTATAAAATTAAAATACTATAAAAGGAAGTTCAGTTAGGCTGAATTCCTGTTGTTCTTAGAACCTTATCACTTCCATTTTCTCATTGCTTTCAGGGAATAACCCAGGTTTTGAAACAAAATAAGCATCATATCAGGCTATGGGTCCATTTATTCCAATAGCCTGACTCCAGTAGTGGGCAGTACATAATGCTTTTGAGAAAGGTGCCATCACATGTGTGTAAAAAAACCAGACCACTAGGGAATACTGTACACGCAGGGGAAAACATTCCCCTTTGATTGTTTATGCCCTAACGCATGAATCTTGATAAGTATTCTTCATAGTTTTCTTCCTGGAGCTTACTATAACATTTACTGTTCAAGACATGGGATTCCTCATGGCATATCTTGGCAAACCACCTGCATCCTCTTATTAGGCAAAACCAGTGACTTATGCCAAGATCTAACTTCATTATGCTGTTAAACTGAAGGGGTTTCTCCGAGTGGAAATAAGGTGTAAATTTTTAATAGTGAGAGTAATTAACCGTTGGAACAATTTACCAAGTGTTGTGGTGGATTTTCCATCACTGACCATTTAAATATCAACACTGGATGATATTTAAATATCAACATTTCTAAAAGATACCCTACGAATTATTTTGGGAAAGTTCTATGGCAGGGTTGGCAACCTTCGGCACACAGCCCATCAAAGTAAACTGCTGGCAGGCTGTGAGACATTTTGTTTACGTTGACCATCTGCAGGCATGCCCCGGCCTCCGCAGCTCCCAGTGGCCGGAAATGGTGAACCACATCCACTGGTAGCTGTGGGGGCCGTGCCTGTGGACAGTCAATGTAAACAAAATGCCTCGTGACCCGTAAGCCTATTACCCTGATGCGCTGCGTGCCAAAGGTTGTCAGCCACTGTTATGTGGCCTCTATTGTATAAGCCAGTGGTTCTCAACCAAGGGTATGTGTACCCCTGAGGGTATGCAGAGGTCTTGTAGGGAATACATCAACTCATCCAGATATTGGCCTAGTTTTACATCAGGCTACATAAAAAGCTCTAGCGAAGTCAGTACAAACTAAAATTTCATACAGACAATGACTTGTTTATACTGCTCTGTATACTATACGCTGGAATTTAATTACAAATATTTATATTCCCATCGATTTGATAATTATATGGTAAAAATGAGTCCGCCATGTTTCAGTAATAGTGTGCTGTGACACTTTTGTATTTTATGTCTGATTTTTATAAGCAAGTAATTTTTAAGTGAGATGAAACTTTGATTTATTTTGCATACCCAGAGTCCTGAAAGGGGTACAGTAGTCTGGAAAAATTGAGAACCATTGGTATAGGCAGTCAGACTAGATGATTAGTGGTCCCTTCAGGCCTTGGAATTTATGAATCTACATTTGTTGGCTTTATTGGATGTGATGATATAAGCAGCATCTTTGGAAAAAATAAAAGCAAGTCTAAATACTAAAGCAACCTTCTTTACTCTCTCCTGGCTTTGTAGAATCAAAAATAACTTTCAGTATATTAAAATAGCCTTGCAGTACTCTGAGTCAGAATTGCAGATATAAAATCTCCATCTAGCCTGAGAGTCTCCAAGGCTCTCCTCTTGGAATGGAATGTCAAGTGTCTAACTGCCCTGTCTAGGAGTAATGACTCTTACCTACCGCATGAGAGATTGACAGCAGAATTCTTTAAACTGTCAGAAAAAGAAACCCTTTGTTTTATCACACTTCTTTCAGATGAACCATAGCAATTACTACCTGAATTACTGAATTACTACCTGAGTAATTACCTTACTACCTGAAAGGGGGTTTCAAAGAGGATGGCTCTAGACTGTTCTCAATGGTAGCAGATGACAGAACGAGGAGTAATGGTCTCAAGTTGCAATGGGGGAGGTTTAGATTGGATATTAGGAAAAACTTTTTCACTAAGAGGGTGGTGAAACACTGGAATGCGTTACCTAGGGAGGTGGTAGAATCTCCTTCCTTAGAGGTTTTTAAGGTCAGGCTTGACAAAGCCCTGGCTAGGATGATTTAACTGGGACTTGGTCCTGCTTTGAGCAGGGGGTTGGACTAGATGACCTTCTGGGGTCCCTTCCAACCCTGATATTCTATGATTCTATGATTCTATGAAAAGAAGGCCATCTTTGGAAGTCTTTACAAGCGAAATCCTTGGAAGCACATGGCTATGAAGAATGTCATGAAGAGATATTAAATAGAACAGAGTTTGAAAACCTAACCCTCCCTAAAACTTTTGCCTGGGCATGTGGTGGAGTTGAGTGGGAGTAAATTTGGTGAGACAGCTGTTTACCAATTATGTAAATATGGTAAATATCTCAAAGCATATTTATAATTCTTGTGGTTAATGTATGTATTTTATTATTTGTATAGAGTAGTGCTTAAGAGTCCAAGTCAGGACCAGAATCCTATTATGCTAGGGAGTGTACAAACACAGAACAAAAGGATGGTCCCTGCCCCAAAGAGCTGGCAATCAGAGTTGGTTGGAAGTTTTCCAATAAAACATTTTTATTGAGACTAACAAGTCATCAAAATCTAAACTTCTTGCAGGAAAGGGTTGACAATTTTTTGACTAGAAAAAACGTTGAATTTTTTTTTGGAATTTTCCAAATGAAAAATTCAGGTTTTTCTGGTTCAAAACAATTAGTTTCAAAATGTATGCTAATTAAAATAAATTATAACTAGTCAATATTACAAAGATTTAAAAATTATCTAAATGTTTTTATTGAACTGAATTTTATTTATTTTTGGATTTTTGTTTTTGCAACAATCTTTGACTTTTCATTTTTATTGAGATGGGAAAACTTTTCAATATCTAATATTTTTGAGGGATGGGGAAACTATTTTCTACCCCACTCTCCTTATAATCTATTGGTGCTACTAATTGTCTGCAGACTCACCTCATTGTTGTACTATCTCATCAGTTTTCATAAACTATGCTGGGTTAGGCTGAGCAGGGTCAGTATTCAGATAAGTGACCTCCCAATAATTACCTAGGTGTAGAGTTGAGTGACTAACTGGAAGTGAGGAAGGGGACAGCGTTGTTTTTGTTGTTCAGCTTTTTTATTTTATTTTGTTTTCTTAGAAGGCTGAGACAAAAAAATTGCAACTTTTAGTTTTTTATTTTGAAACATTTGGGTCAAACAAGATGACATTTTCTAAATGAAATCTCCCTTCAAAATGAAACTTTCTAAATGAGCCCTTTTGATTTTTAATTTTTCCCCTCATTCCTTATTTGGCTGAAACTATTTGCCAAATTTGAGCCATGTATCTCTCCACTTTAATGTTGGATACACTTTATTTATTTATTTGCCAAGAGGGCCACTAGCATATTTCCTCTGCTACAAAGCACCTCTCAAATCTTTTTAAAAGGACTAATGAATTCCCCACATCCATCCCCAAGAATTTCAAAGGAATTCCCTCTTCCTCTACCAGTGTCTTTCTTTATCCCAAGATTCTGATGATCTTAGTTGTAGCTTGTGGTTGCCGACAAAATAAAATGGCTTCCAGAGGCACCAGTGTGTAAATCATATATGATACAGGAATGTGCTTGGGATCCATTGTCGAAGCTGTAGAACTGGCATTCCCTCAGTGCTGATAGTTTGAATTATACAGGCAATAAAATGGGTTGTTAATATCATAAAAATATCACACAGCGGATGAATATCACTAATATATTTTTATTACAATTATCTTAATATGCTAGAGCCATATTATTCCCTACTTGCCTGGACATGTTAGAGTAAATTTAATTTGTGCTGAAGAGATCAACATAAAAGGAGTTTAAAAACATATCAAATATGGCAATTTCATGTATTGCAGCACTTGCTTTTGCATATTAGTTTCTCCATATCTGCAGTGGCCTAAACTTTTCCAAACTGGTTCTGTCAACTACACAGAACATGCTTACAGAGGGCCTGGTTCAAAGCCTGTTGAAGAGAATGGCTTCAGTGGGGTCTGGCCTTGAGTTAGTGAGGAGAGTATGACATAGTTACAGTAGTCTGGGGGAGGGAAGAAAGACTGAATGCAGATTGATGTAAGGGGACTGTTGCCCCCTTACTAACATTTAGTGGGGGTGTTTTAGTTGGCTAGCTCCCGATATTAAAAGGGGAAGACTGACAGTCCCCAGGAACAATGCAGAGAGACCAATGCTCCAGGTCAGCCTGAATGACAGGGCGGGCAGGCTAATTAGGGAGTCAGGAGGCCATGGAGGTCCCATCCTCCATGTGAGCTGGAATTGCCTGGATCAGACAGAGTGGGGCCGAGCTAAGGAGAAAGCAGGGGCACAAGCTGAGCTGGGGAGCAGAGCTGTGCCAGATCCAGAGAGAGCAGGCCCTGTCCTGGGAGCAGAGCTGCAGCCCCAAAGCCAGAGGCACAGCCCAGAGAGAGCAGACTTGCCCTGGGAGCAGAGGTGCAGCAACCAGAGCCAGAGGGACCAGAAAAGCAGCCCAGGAAGCAGGTCAGTGCTGGGAGCAGACTCACAGAAGCAGCCTGCAGAACAGATCTGTCCTGGGAGCAGAGCCAGAGGGGCCAAAGAAGCAGCCCAGGGAGCTGGAGGCAGAGCAGGAGCAGCAGCAGTGCAGAGACAGAGTGGTGGAGTTGGGGCTGGAGCAGTCCGGAGCTGGGTGCGATGAACAGCTGGAGAGAACAAGGGGGACCCTGGGCAGCGGGCCCAGCACAGGGAGACGCCTCAGCTAAAAGGCTCTGCAGGCCAGGCTTGGATCGTAACCCTGACAGGGTGGGGGTGACACTGGGAAGAAGGGTCCTACCACTTAGAGCCTGTGGCCACCACCAGAGCAAGTGTCCAACCCACAGCATCCCTGCAGCACAGCCAGGGCCCGAGAAGGCGGCCTGGGACTTACAAGAAACAGACTGTGAACTGCCCTGACATACCAGAGACACTGTTTGTGATGTTCCCTGCCACAGAGCAGGTTGATGTTTCCTTTAACCTTTCCCATTTTTCCTTATTCTTTTAAAAAATTAATTGTTAATTAAAGCAAATGCAAGTTATTTAATTTGTATATAATGATCAATGGGTCAGAGAAGTGCCCAGTGCAGAGAGAGTACCCCGGAGTGGGGACACCCTAGCCCCTGTCTTAGGTGACCACAGCAGGGAGGCTGCTGGGTAAAGGAAGTGGGAGCGAGAACTCAGATCCTTTCGCTAGCCCACCGGGGTAGTGTACTCACCGGGGTAGTGTAGAAGCCAGGAATGTTCCCCACAATAGCTGGACTATTCCCCCGCTTACATTGAGAAACCATCTGATGAATCCCACTAATGATCAAAATGGAAATAATTCTAAATGCCTGTAAACAAGCAATTGCCAGTGTGCCATGTTTCCACAAACATTCTGTGCATTCAAATGTATTATGAAAGTAGCCATATAATGTTGTACAAATCATTCATTGAAGTAAATCATAGAAAAGAAAATCATTGCAATATTTTGTAGCCATTGTTCAGTCCAGCTGTTTTCTCTCTTAGCCAATGAATGTTTGCTAAATATTTCAGGAATTCAAATACTGCAAGCTAAACTAAATCAGTTTTATATATAATGAAATAGTCTGCTCTATGTTTTAGCAATAATATCTTGTTACTTCATTATACTGATTCAGAACTTTGAGATGTATAACAAGTTACTGGAATAACTAGCTATTGTGCTCGTGGGCCACTTGTGGGATCTGGCAGGCGTAAGCAGAATTATTCAAAGTTCCTTCTCTTATTACTCCTCTGTTCCTCTCTTCTAAGGCTAGCTCATAGAATCATAGGGTTAGAAATGACCACATGGGGTCATCTAGTCTAACCCACTGCCAAGATGTAGGATTTGTTGCGTCTAAACCATCCAAGACAGCCTCCCTTTGAAAACCTCCAGTGAAAGAGCTTCCACAACCTTCTTAGGCAGTCTGTTCCATTGTCCTACTGTTTTACAGTTAAGAAGGGTTTGTTTGTTTTTAAATCTAAATCTGTTATGCTGTAGTTTGAACCCATTGCTTCTTGTCCTGTCTTATGGCAAGAGAGCAACTTTTCTCTCTTTTTTTTTCTTTTTTTTTTTAATGGAAGCCTTTCAAGTATTTGAAGACTGCTATCGTAGCCCACCTTAATCTTCTCTTTTCCAAGTTCCTTCAGCCTTTGCTCATATGGCATGCATTCCATCCCTTTCATCATCTTTGTTACTCACCTCTGGATCCTTTTCAGTTTCTCTACATCCTTTCTATACTTTGGTGAGCAAAATTGGACGTAGTACTCCAGCTGTAGAATGGTAGTATCACCTCCCATGACTTGCATGCTATGCCTCTGTTAATGTGCTAGCCTATAAAAGGTTAATAGGACCCTAGGGAAGCTATGCAGGAGACAGCCAATTGGAGAGGGCTAAGAGGAGCAGCCAATCAGGGCTGGGCAGGCCCATATAAGAAGAGCTGCAGGGCAGAGCAGTTTAGTCACTCCCTGGAGCATGAGAAGGGAGGAGGACTGGCTGCCTTGCAGATGGAGGGCAGCAAGCACCCTGGACAGAACAGTGTTTCAGGCAGAGATCCAGACAGCTAAAGGCAGCAAGGATCTGCAGACTGAGGACCTGAAGCAAGGGCACAGAACATGATGGAGCCATGTGGGAAGTGACTAGACTGTGGACTGCAGCTTGCCATTGAAGGTAGTGGCTGGACAGTAGACTGCAAGTCTCCCTGGAAGTGGGGAACATGGAGTGTAGCACACCTGGAGGGCAGAGCCACTAAAGAGGACACCATGGTCCTGGGAGTGATATGGCCTGAGAACAGAGGTGACAGCAGGCGAGACACCACCAGAAGAGGGCGCAGCACTAATTCCCTGGACAGCCAGCAGGAGGTGCCACAGTGATGAGTAGTGCCATGTCACATAATACAACCTAATATTTGTGTGGGGTTGGTTGTTTGTGGTGTGTGGGTTGTTTTTGCAACAGTATTGCATTACTGACTCCTGTTGAGGTTGTGATCCATCACAACTCCCAGATCTGTTTTAGCAGTGCTGCTGCCAACCAGTTTTACTACA
Organism: Dermochelys coriacea; assembly: GCF_009764565.3. NCBI lineage: Eukaryota > Metazoa > Chordata > Testudines > Dermochelyidae > Dermochelys > Dermochelys coriacea. The sequence goes on from NC_050074.1 coordinate 65,887,968, forward strand.
TTCTGTATTTGTGCATTTGTTTTTTCTTCCCTAAGTGTAGCACCTTATGTTTCTTTATTGAATTTCATCTTGTTGTCTAGTACCCAGTTCTCCAGTTTATCAAGATCTCTCAGAATTTTAGCTCTATCCGCCAAAGTGAGTGGTGGTTGTGGGGGGGGGATCTCCAATACTGAGCAATGTAGTTAAGATGACCTTACCCCCAGTGTAGACACTGGTAGGCCAATGGAAGAATTCTTATTTTCACCTAGCTACCACTTTTCAGGGAGGTGAACTAACTATGATAAAGGGAGAACCCCTTGGGATGCTGGCAGACCAGGTGCCAGCTCGTGCCCAGGCTTTACTGACATGCATAGCTAGAAACCAGTCTGGTTTGCTCATGTTAGTATATTTAAAATAGATATTAGTCATAAGAATGTTTAGTGTTTATATTTCAAGAAATGCTTGTATGTTGTTGCATGTATTAATCTTGTAACATCTGTACCCTATGTTACAAGATAATTAAGTGTTTGATCTGTAACTATAAAAGTGTTTGCTAAGACTGTAAACCCCCACAGTCAGAAGAGAAGCATTACCAGTTGTGAAATACTAGCTGACCACAAGAGGTGTCATCTCCTCTTCCACAAAAGAAGGCCCATAGACACCAGACAAACCACTGTGGGACATCAGTGGACAAAAGACTTGGTTGATTGCTCTCTCTTCTCCCCTCCCCCTGCCCCCGCCCCCGCCACGAGGAAGGTGTGTGCACAGGCTCTCATCCCACTACAGCTTGAATGCTCGGGGAAGGGAATACAAATTCCTGTTCAGGAGAAATCATTACTAGGCTGCTTTGAATTTGGAGAGGGCAATATTTCTAAGCTTACCTTGGGTTAGTCCTAAAGGACATAGGTACTATATATGTAAGCTCTCTGTCCTCATCTTTTGGAATCTGAGAGTATCTCACATGTGTGTATGTTTAATTGCTTTACCCTTGTAATTAACTTCTTTTCTTAGTTAATAAATCTTTAGTTAGTTTATTACAGGTTTGGCTACAAGCCTTGTATTTGGCAACTCAGCAAGAGATGTGGGGTAAGAGACTAGTTCTTTGGGATTGGGGGTAACCTGAATACTATTTTGTGATTTTTGGCATAAAGGACCATCTATCACAAAGACAGGCTTGCCTGGGTGGCATGATGGACTAGAATGTCTCGGGGGACTGCCTCTGACTCCATGGTAAGGCTATTGTAGTGCTTGAGGAGTTCACACTTATTACTTGGTTGATGAAATCTAAGTATAGAACATACAACCAATTTGGAGTTTGTGCCCTGCTTCTTGACAGTCTGCCCTGAGGTTGACACTGAGGTTGAGGGCATGTCTACACTTACCTCTGGAGTGATTGATCCAGCAGGGGTTGATTTATCGTGTCTAGTGAAGATGTGATAAATCTACTGCCGAGCATTCTCCCGTCGACTCCAATACTGGAGCAAGAGGCGCAGGTGGAGTCGACGGGGAAGCGTGGACAGTCGACCCACTGCAGTGAAGACACTGTGGTAAGTAGATCTAAATACGTCGACTTCCACTACATTATTCACATAGCTGAAATTGCGGAACTTAGATTGGTCCCCCGCCCAGTGCCCTCCAGTATAGATCAGGCCTGAGCCTCTCAAGACAGCTTGACACCCCTCCCATGAGCATAGAGAGAGTCTTCATTGAAGCACTACAGTGGTGAAGGTGCAGCTGTGCCACGGAAGTATTTCAAATGTAGACAAGCCTTAAGAGGCCTTAGAAAAAGATGTTGGATAGAGCTTGTCAGAAAATGCACAAAAATTTTGTTATTGTTGCAAAATTTGGTCCACTCTGTAAGCTGGTCTGACTTGTTTTTGTAGAAGCTCTTCATCACTGTTTTCGCACACTGGTTGCGGGTCCCAAAGGGAAGCCTTGTGGCTTGAGCCCAGGTGGGCTTGCTGAGGAATCACTGTTGGTATGCAGGGTGCTATAGCCCAGGGACCCAGTCTGAGAGTAGAAGAATTGTGGGACTCCACCCCAGGAGAGGTGAAGGTAAGAGACCGGTCACCTGGAGGAGGTGCATTCAGAGAATTGTGGTGTCTAGAGTTCAGCTAGATGATGGGACATCACACTGGCAGGTGTGAAACAGAGCTGGCAGACTGATGCCAAAATTCCCACAGGGGGAATGTTTTTTATCATTCATGTAGATTTTTTTTTTATGCATTCTCAACTTGATGCTGTTTCCTTTTCCTTAAAAGTTTTCTGTTTCATACACAGACTCCACTCTTGTGAGTGGAGACACACTATGTATTAAAGTGTTAATGACCCAGAAATTTTGGGTGCATGCTCAAGATGGTGTTTGTTCTAATAGGGACCCCAACTATTTGAACCCAGCGCTTGTTGTGTTGAGAAAGAATATTCTATCTGAAGCTGAGTCTCTGTATCTCAAAACTATATTTACACACCCATTATATGTATATTCACTCATAGCTCCATTTAGTGCAGCTGCTTGGCATCTGCAAAGACAATGAGTATGGTTAGTCTTCTGCTGCTCCTTCTAACATGGCTCCAGCATTCTTTGGCTTCAGTTAAAAATCAGAAGGCTGTTCAATGCACAGATTGTTCTGTTGCTCTGCAGTCTCTTTATTCCTGTCCCACTTTTCTCTGCCCCTCACTCTCAAGTTGTCTCCATTCCTATTAATATTGCTCTTCCTCCGTGAGGTTTATTGTCCTCTTGAATGACACATTACTGTATTCCTGTAACAGGGATAGGCCTTGTCCTGGGTGGTGTCCTGACTTTTCCTCTCCAATGGGTTACCAGAAAATTCCCAAGCACAGAACAAGGAGTGTGATGGTACAATTCAATATAAAGCGTGCTGAAATGAAGGCCTGATGAGTATGAAGATGTTGACCTGACCAAACCCAAATCCAGAATTAACAGCTTCTTGAAACAGAATGGAAGAAAAAATAAATGATAGTTTTACTTTGATCCAAAGACATCAGGAAGCACAGATTGCTCCTGCATTCATGATTGAGCTTTTGTGTCAGTGATGGCAAAATTCACCCAAATGAGGCTGGCACCACTTGATCCTATGGCAGCTGGGGCAATACATTAGTGATGCGGCATGTGAATTCAGCTTCAAAACACTGCATATCAGCTGCATGGGGGAAGCCTGCAAAACGGAGCATATTCTGCAATGAAATCATGCATTTCTACCTGGCTATAACAGTATCACATCAGCTTCCCTGGCATCAAACTGTAGAGCACGTTCCAAAAACCTGTGAACATTTTGTAAGTTTTGGGGGAACCACTTTTTGGAATCTATATGTTCTGCTCTATGCTTAATTGGAGATTTACCTGTATATCTCGCTTAAAGTAATACCACTATTTCTCTTGCTTTTTTTTTATTTAATTGGTTTTGGTTTAAACAACAAAAGGAAAAAAGACCTAAATGAGATCAAAATCTTGTTCAGCTTCACAGGGCAGATGAGGATAGTTCTGCTAAATGTCCCATAATTCCTATTGATTACACAGGGAGTTCCTTGCATGCAAAGAAAGCAGAATACTAGAGCTCAAATGGATTTGAGTAGAATTTCATCCTAATATATTTACCGAAGCTGGGTCCATAGCGCACACCCTGCATATTTTATTTTATTTATTTTTGGTTGGGAAAGGGGAAATTTTTGCTTTGGTATAATAAAATACCTCCAATTAATATAGGCTAGTTTAATAAAATATTAATGGATAATAACTTATACTTTCAGAGTCATGGGCAAACATTAACTAAACTAAGATTAATTTGACATAAGTTAGATGCTGCCTGCTTCTGGGGATAAACTCTTGTCTTGTTATATACTTGGATAGTAAGTAAATGAGCTGGAACAAAAGATCCCTTTGGAGAGAAGTTGCACTGAGATTTGGTAGTGTTATTTCATGTCACCTTTTGTTATCAAGTGCAGAAGGCTCTCCCAGAAAGGGTACCCCATCAAACAGCATTTAGATGTAACAGCAGAGACTCATGGTAAAAATGCAAGTGAACTGTTTGTCCACCTGCAAGAATGAGCTGAAATTCTTCTAGGGAAAAATTAGAGCAGTTTATTTTAGGGTGTTTTGTGTTTTGTGTTTTGTGTTTTGGTATAAAGGCTCAAAACAACTCTTTTGCAGTGTAGGTCTGACCTTTTCATATACCCAACTAAAGCAGTCAGAGAAATCGGGTTTCCTGTCAGGTCTTGCTATCTGCTGATTCTCTCCTTTCTCTTGTGGTCAAAACTTGGCTGTTCTCTAAAGCCTTAGTGGGGATATTGTTGTTTCAGTTAGACCATAAAGACCCTCACCTGCCACTGTCAACATGTTTCCTAGCAGAAATAGATTAGTTCAAATGACAGGATCCAGCCAAAAGTTCAGCTCTTATGTCTGACACCTTATCGAAAACTAGCAGCGTGTGCTACATGGCTTAGCCACACTGTGCTATCAATATGTTCCTTAGTGAAGGTGATTTGTTTGTTTTTATTTATTTAAATGCAGAGATATAATAGAAGGGAGTTAGTGGAGGGGGGTAAGTATTGTGTCTCTGGCTGGCTGCAAAATGAGATGACCAGAAAAGGCAGATGCAAAGCATAGGAGAATAACAGACAATATTAGAAGTGAACAAGATCAATTAAGCGCATCAGCCTGATTTGCAAAATTGATTAAATTAGAAAAATATCCAAGTCCTTAAGGAATATTATTTACTGAGGCTGATTTATAGGAGCTTGGACAACTGGGAGACTCATCTACCCCTTTTTTAATTGGTAAAGCTCTTAAGTTAAAACCTTAACAATTATCTGACAGAAATGAAGAAAGGGGGATGGCTCCTCACTTGAAATGACTTGCTGTTAATGTCGTCACTGGTAGGTGGCTAAAAGCAAAGGCTTAGTTTCCAAACTCTAATTAAACCTGTTCTAACAGCAATGGTACAAATACGAATAAACACACACACAGGGACCAGCCCTTGGAAACAGCCCTGACTGTTAACATGTCTATTGTGATCTGCAGCTCCTCCTCCCCTCTGCGACACTAATTAATTTAAGAGAATTAACTACTATGTTGCATTGTTGGCATAAATGCTGGTAATGAGACACTGCACATACAAAGAATGAGGCTCAAAAAGATATTCTACCCTGTCTATACTAGCCACCCCCACCTTCCGCCACCCTGCAGAAAATAAACATTAGGGAAGGCTTAGTCAGGGCTGGCTAGAAGGATGGGGAGAGGAAAGTGGAGTCAATGTTGGAATGTTAAAACAGTGCAGATGGTGGAGAGCTGGGAAATCCTGGCATGACTTGGGAGCACTGTGAGGCACAGGACAAAAAGCTTTATTCTCTTTTAATTTCCTTACTTTCTGAGTTTTGGGAGAACATGGCGCTGTATGTCCAGGAAAAAAGCACCTGCCAACCCTTGTGGAGCATCAGGGCCCCATTCTGGTAGGCACTGTACAAACTAGTCACAAGGAACACGGCCTGGATCCACAAAGAAACTTAAGTGTTGCAATGCTCAGGCACCTTCAAAACCACTGGGATCCACCAAGCCTGAGCTGGGTGCCCAGGTTCCCTCTTCATAAATGGGAGGAGAGGCACCTAAGAATGGGATCAATACAAACCTGCATGTCAGGTCCCTCACCCAACTCCACAAAAAAGAGCCAGAGGAGGCCTCCCTTTATAACCTTTAGCTTAGTAGTTAGACTACCCACTTGGGATGTAGAGACCCCAGTTCAATTCCCCCCTCTGCCTGATGAGGGGAGAGGGTTTGAATAGAGGTTTCTCACCTCTCAGGTAGGTGCCTTTAACCACTGGACTGTACAGTGGTTCTCACTCTCTGGTCCAATTAATATTTAATTAAAGGGAACTGGCCTCAACAGAGTTCCACATCAGAACATCACCTTGTCCAGTGACTAGGATGCTCGCCTGATATGTGGGAGATCCCTACTCAAATCCCTTCTCCTCCTTGGGGTGGGGGGCTGAATCAGGGTTTCCCACATCCCAGGTGAGTACCCTAACCACAGGGCTAAAGTTTAGAGCCCCCTGCCCCTGCCAGTTTGTGGGGAGCATGCCTAGCAGATCAGCCCTACAGAGAAGACAGGCATTCCCCCACCTAGCTTACCCTGGTTTGAGGATAGTCCTGGGTTTAGCAGTGAAATAGTTGTCCAGAAGCCTGCCTGAGGCAGCAGTGCACGTGCTCAGAGACGGAAACATAAGGGACTTTTACAGTGGAAAATTTAGGCCCCAAGTGAGTTTATGCTCCTATAGGGCTAGGTGGCAGCTGAGCAGGGGTTTTGTATATTACAGTAGTGCCTAAAACCAGGACTTAGGCACCTACATCAGGCTTGAGGAGCCTATGTTCCTTTATGGATCCTGACAACAGCCTTCCTCAGGGGGTTTACAGTCTAGGTATCGGACAGGACAAAAAACAAATGGGGTGGGATGGGAATGAGGTAACAATGGAACAAACCTATTTTGTGACTTTGTTTTCACACTGTAGTAGGGATGGGAGAAACAAACAAAAACCACTGTTTAGAGAGGGACAAATAAGAAGCAAACCTGGTCAGGGTTCAGTGCCGTTTAAGTGTATCCATCTCTGTCATCCGACACCGCATAACATGCTGTCAGATGGCAATGCTACCCTAAGACACTGGTCAAAAACTACAATGGTGTAATATGGAGAGAGTTTGGGAGTGGCCTGCCAAAGCAGCGAAGGCCTCAGGCTGGAAGGTCTAGGAGGAGGAAGATGGTTTGTTTGGACTTCAATTTGGGACCTTGAGGTTTTTTTCTTCTGTGGATAAACCCAGTCCCCAAAGGTGGTGGTGGGTGGTATTCTGACTACAGAAAACATGTGTGGAGACTGTAAGGGGCCCAGAAGAGGGGAGAAAGTGATAGCAAGGCATTGCAGAGGCACCTCTGGCCCCAAGGGGGCACTCAGGAGCCAGCTAACCCTATTACAAGCCACATGAGGGGCCTGCTCCTGCTCCTAGTTAACTCGCTGAGAGACTGGGCTCAAGAGGTATACGAGGCCCCTACAATCACAGTGATTGGTGTGCTTATTGCCTTGAATTTTTCACTGACTTTTTAATGATTATTTTGACAGTCTGATGCGAATAGCTGAAATCAAATATGTTACCATCTGGTGGCCCTGTTTGTGAAATGAGCCCAGCCCCATTCCGACTGGACAGGCATCCCCTTTACTGGAGCATCAGAACATAACTGGCTTCTAGCATCCTTTTTGACAGTGTGGGCTGAGAAGCCATAGGTACAAGGAAGGCCAAACTCCGCTCTTGCCCTCAGAGGTGGCCCTGACATCTTGATATGGATGAGATGAGCTGGGGAAGAACGCATTGCTGCTGCCTGTGTTGTACATAATTCGAAGCAGCAGAGAAGGGTAGGTGGTCTCCAGGGCTATCTATCAGGCACAGGTCATTTAGCATTAAATTCACAAAGAAAAGAGAAAATACAGAAGGGAAATTTGCATGATGCAGGGGAAAGATGGCAGGGATGATCCAGAGTGAAGAAGAATTTGACTTTGAAAAGATCCCCTAATAACAAACAAATGTACAGGACTATTTTATTATAGGGATATCAGTGGCAGCAGTTCGAGGCAGCAGCACTGTTTTGAATGCTGCGTTCCTTTCTTTAGAGTGAAATTGACTGGTGATTGCTTCTTGTTTCCCTTCCCCTTGTTTTTTATATTGCACCGCTGTAGTCATTTGTCACTGACAACCTGCTGCAACTGTAGGAGGATCAGCAAGAGGCCAGGTCAAGGATATGAACAACTAGACTACTCCACAGAGACAGCATGGAGCAGCTGAAAGACCCAGGCAGTAAGTGTAAAGATGCTGCAAAGGAAGGTTATGCAGCATCTAAATGCATTGCATTGGGTCTCATGTGAGAGCCAAGATGTGCTTGTACCATCCTCCAGGCAGTGCTGCATGCCTTGACTGTTGCTTCTAGCATGTGCTCTTTTGTGAGCAGAACAGCTGGTCTGTGGAGGAACCTCCAGAGGATAAGCAGAGGAACACTGAGCTTCTCTTCAGGATGGGTAATATCTGTCCTTCCCTGAGGATAGTGTATGAGCTTGAGGGAGCAGATGAGAGCTAGGCCCTGTGAGGTCAGAAGTCCTGTCAAAGACTGTGGATGGGTTGAGGAAGGCCCCTTAGTTCCAGCTTGCTGCGCACACTGAATTAGAAAAGTCATCTATAGGACCTAGGTTTGGACTACACCAAGGATGAGGGACTCTGGACCCAATTCTGTTCTTGATACATGGGTGTCTAACCTTCCATTGTCTTCAATGGGAGCAGAATGGAGCCTTTAGTCTACTATGGATGCATAAGACTGTGTTGACCTTTGGGTTAACCACATAAGGAAGGATCTAGAATAAAATCCTGTGCTGTGCCTACACCTGAAAGCTGCTCTCCATTGGCCATTCTATCTGGCCGTCATTTTAACCCTGGCAGAAGAAAAGAGATGCCCGCATGGCAGACAGAGAAGGGATGGCTCTCCTTATTCCCATACGGACCCTTTGTAGTGAGCTGCTTCAGCACCGAGGATGCCTCAAATTGGCTGTGTCAGACACTGTTTTATTTCCCTGTCCATGCTGGCCAAAGTGACGTCTGGCAGACTATAGTGCTTTTTGAAACCAAAATCTAATTATTTGCTCACTCTTTTCCCCCCTTCCCTTAGCCTAGGGAGATTTTATTTGACTGTCTTTCTCCCATCTTTTGTCGGCATTGCCTATTTAGACTGTAAACTATTAAGGGCAAAGGGCTGTCTGTCACTATGTGTATGTACAGTGCCTAGCACAATAGCCCCTGTCCATGACAGGGATCTCTTGGAACATGAATAATATTTAATACCAATATTACAAAATAGGTAGACATTGTAAACCCATTCTAGCACTATGGGGTTGATTCAAAGCCAACAGAGAGGTTCCCATTGACTTCAATGGGTTTTGGATTACGCCTTATATTTGCAGAACTGTCCTACAGTGTGCTAATTACTCTGCATTTTTCCAGCTCCCTATTTCTTCATTACCTAGTACAGAAGCTTCCCCTTGTATTCCTTGCCAGAAGGCTTATCTAAGGAATTAAAAAGTGAACAAGGCTGCATTCTTCTCATTGATCACTACCCAATCTCTGACCATGCTCTACTGACCATCTGTATGGGACAAGACTCTGTCTGATTGGCTAGTCATTGTCTATACCAAAATGCTGCTAGATTTAATCAGGAATGAAATTGTATTATAATCAGGAATCCTAGAAATCCATTTGTGATGAGGAAAAAATGTGGAATTTGCATTTTATAGAGACAATCTTAAGTTTTTTTCACAATTTTACTGAAAGTACCAGTGTCGCTTATTCAGTGCGCGCAACCTCCTGTTCTTGTGGTTCATTTTTGAATGCACTTTAAATTTACATTGCTAAACATACACCAATAAACTGCTTCTAGCATATATCAGTTACTCAACAGCATAAAGGGGTTTGTGTTTTAATGCACCTCAAATTTCACTTCAGCCTCCAGATGAGAGTAATTAGTTATGAAAAGATACCAAAAACTTTAAAAAAATCACTCCTAAATACCGTATCATTGAGTTTGGCAAGGATAAATTTAACGTTGATGGTAGTGTGTTGTTCTGTATTGTGTGCAGCAAGACTGTAGATGATGTTCAAAGGCAGACCATTGTAGAACATGTGGAAAACGCTAAACACAAACTGAATGGGGAAAAAAACAGAAACAAGAGGTTGAAACAGCAGAGCGAGCAACAACACTAAGGAAACAATGCATTGTGACTGGATCATTCCAGTGTTTTACAACTGTAAATGTATCACTAAAACATTGTGTTCAATTGATACCTATATTTATTGTGGCTAGGGATGCTCAAGTTTCACATTTCATTTTAATCGTGGAAAAAATGTGGATTTTTTTTAAATCACAGAAAACTAGGATCGCTGACTATGACCTCTGTCACACACCCCTATGAAACCACAGCAGCGAAGACGTAAGACAAGCCTCATATATTTACACTGCTGTTAATCAGGAGTAACTCTGTTGGAGCCTATGCTTTTGCACTAGTGTAGAATTGGTGTGTGAGAATGGCTTTGTGATTTTTAAAAAAGCCTGTGACTTCTAACAAGCCAGTTATCAGGCAAGGCATATGAGGAAATACTATCTAAGAGACAAAACCATCTATGCTGACTGGCTGTCATTAACCTTCTCCCAGACTGAAGAAGTCCTCATGGATAAGATATCACATGCAGGGTCAGACCTTATTTACTATTCCTGATGAGAATGGATGTTTTCCTATTATGAGTCAATTTGCTCATCCTTAATTTGTTTATAAAGAACCGGGATGGAACGTTCTGCAGTGTCTGCTAAATATTAACCATTTTTTCCCAGTGACATCATTACTGGATAGCATGTCGCTTTTATGGTAGAGGTACCGGTATGCAAATTGCTGACCAAAGGAAGAGGTGGCTTTTATAGCCTGAATTTTTCCAAAGGACTTGGACAATGCTCGTATGTAATCTTCAATTAAATTTAAAAATTATTACGTTTTCAAAAATACTGCAAACAATAGACCAGTTGTGCCCTCAACTGCATGTCTGTATGCCTTTTATGCCCTGCCACTGGTAGCCTGGGCCTGGGGTCCAGGACAAGAGTGGGCATAGCAGAGAGGGGGGCAGTGCTTGAGCTCATAGAAACATTCCGAATGGTTATCTAAAACACAATAAATCTCGGCCATCGCTGGGAGTCGACCGGGTTAATTTTGCGGCCAGCACGTATGGCTGGATTGTTGCCTTGCAGTACAACGCAAGTAAGGGGCAGCATGTAGTTGTATTGCCCCAGGAGCACAGCTGGAACTAAATTGTGACTTGAGAGATTGTGCCTCTCTGACACAATTTGGTTCCTGCTTTGTGCTTTGCTCTCAGGAGGAAGAAAGTTGCATCATCCCTGTTGCTGGCACACATTATGTCTCTCTCTTGTGCTCAGTTTGGTATGCAGAGGAGCCAGAGCTCTACCCATTCCTCACCCATGACTGTTCACTTCCTGCCTACCTCCATGGGGTGGGGAATGGCCACTTGATGGTGGCTGCTCTCCCCATGGTCTGGTGATACAGGAGCCCATTCAGGGGAGCTAGGGGGCTCCTAATCCCCTTGCATAGGCATGCAGCCAGGTTCACGATTGAGCCTCCGGGGAACCGAGCCACATATAGCACAGGAGTACTCAAGAACCAGCAATATTGTGTCACATTAGTTGCATCGTTTTGTCTCCCAGTGTAAAAATCCTTCCTTTTCAGTACTGCATGACACAATGGAGTGGGCCAGCGGGGATAGAAAAATGACCCAACCAAACAGATGTTCACTGAAGCCTCTGAACCTTTTCCCATTCAAAGCTATCAGATTCTCAAAGATACCTTAGCTAGGCTTTTCTGTAGCTATCTTGTCTCAAGTCCGTTGTGTGGCAGTAAAACTACTGATTGGTGGTTAAGTACAAAGGTAATGAGCTCTTTACTTACAAAACCAAGACATCATTTATTTTTTTTGGCTGTGCCAATGGAAATTCTACTGGTTTTTGGCAAATAAAACTACCCACGATTTAGGCCATTTTAAGATGTAATCATATCTAATATATGTGAGCATGTAGCTTCATATAATATACTATTGCACATTTGTGTGTTAACAAAGTAATGGATCTTACAGAACAGGAAGTAATGCACACCAGGCTTTCTGATGTTAAAAATTAATTGTTTAGACTCTCAGTCAATGCCAAATTCAGATCCCACAGCAATGGGTGCCATAGGAAAACCTATCTAAGCTAAAAGAAAAGGACTTGTGGCACCTTAGAGACTAACACATTTATTTGAGTATAAGCTTTCGTGAGCTACAGCTCACTTCAGCGGATGCATTCAGTGGAAAATACAGTGGGGAGATTTATATACATAGAGAACACGAAACTATGGGTGGTGTTCCTCAGACATTCTTGTCAACTGCTGGAAATGGCCCACCTTGATTATCACTACAAAAAGTTTCTTTCCCCCCCCCCCCCCCCCGTTCTCCTGGTGGTAATAGCTCACCTCACCTGATCACTCTCATTACAGTGTGAATGGTAACACCCATTGTTTCATGTTCTCTGTGTATATAAACCTCCCCACTATATTTTCCACTGAACGCATCTAATGAAGTGAGCTGTCGCTCATGAAACCTTATGCTCAAATAAATTTGTTAGTCTCTAAGGTGCCACAAGTCCTCCTTTTTCTTTTTGCGGATACAGACTAACACGGCTGATACTCTGAAACCTATCTAAGCTAGTCTCCCTTACAAGATATTGGAAGCAAAATCACTGCATATCTCAAAAAAACAAAACAATAAAATCCCACCCCCAAACTCTTCAGCACCTATGTAAACAGGCATCATAAAAGGTATTTTGAGGCAATCATCGATGTATATCAGCCATCCCTGTTAAGCTTTGACTGTCTGCATAGTGGAGAGACTCAATGAATGGGACAGAATTTGAAGGAAAGAAACAAATGACTTTACTGCCTGGAGAAATAGAGTTTTGAGGAAAGACTTAGAAAAGTAGACATGTAGTGTGCAGCTTGGCCAAAAAATGACTATGCAGATGTAATAACTACACAGGTATATAAAGGCTGTAGGCACCAAGTTGGGTGACAATGTAGTGTGGTCCGAGGAGGTTGTAGAACTAGGAATGATGGAGACTTTCCCAATTCTATAGTAGCTCTTGGCTGATACTCGCGTGTTCTTTTATCATGTCTTGTTAGCTATAAATCAATATCATCTCTCCCAAATGGGTAATTCAGTTGTTTGTTTGGCTTATAAAAGTTGACAAGACAGCAGCAAACATGCAGTGTTGGCTGGTTTATATGATGTCATGAAGTAAAAAATATGCCATGCTTCTTGCTTTTGTTTTTATAGGGGGAAAAAAAAAGACCTACTGAGTGTTGTTCTGTTACTGAAACTGATAGAGAGAGAGAGAGAGAGAGTAAAGATTGTGATGTGCTCAGATACTAGCCAGGACAGGGTAGGAGGGGAATGGTGTTTATAAAGTGCCACACATACCTATGATGCTATTGTCCACCGTGTATATAAAGGTATGAGAATCTGAGTTGAGTTTGAGGCAAACGACAGCAGCTGTATTTCAAGCAGGTCTCTACCATATTTTTGGGTATATACAAATAATATGTGAAGAATAATAAGGGGCAAATGTTCAGTTATGTGAGTGCGCTCTGCATATGTACATTTCTGCAATATATACTGATGAGCCACTAATTCATAATGCAAGGATCACTAAACTTTCTGTTACTGTTGATTTAGGTTGGATTCAAATAACCCACAAAGGGCCCAGTCATTAAAATTAACTTTTAAGCTAAACAGAATGTTGGAAAATATATTCCACATTTTGATTGGCTACTATATTGGGTATCATTTCTGAAGGAGTGCCTGGCCACCACACCATAAGTGACTTCACATGTACGAAATGGGAAAGAAATGCAGCAAAAATGCCCTTGATGAGGCCCTGGAAATGCATCTGTAAATTAAATATTTTAGTTTATAATAGCAATAATGACCTTGATGCCAAGTCTTTCCTAGAGATTAATGAGCAGCTGAGGTTAATGGAATCAACTCCTCCCAACCAGTCATTAATTCACTGCAAATGCCCCAGACTTTGATCATTAGTGCTAAAAACAAAATCAATTTTACATGGTTTTGGGCACCTTTTGACCAGCAAAAGCAACAATAAAGGGACTTAATTTTGAAAATGACCTTGTTAGTCTCACTTATCAGCTAGATTTTTCTCTGTGTGTTTCCTTCCTCTGCCCCTTAAATAGCTTCCAGGTGCAAAATTAGCATGCCAAGTTTTAGCATGCTATGTTTTGAAAGATCTGGTTTATTAAATCTTGAAAATGGAGTTTTATAATGAAAACTTAACAGCCTTTTACATGGAGCATTCACAGGTTCCAGAGCTGTAGGGATGACGGTCCTAAATGGCTTTAGAGATTAAATGATTAACATTGCTAGTCTCAAGTGGCTTTGAATGAATTGGATTAATTTCTGAAAAGTCGTCATTATTGTGCATGCCCTGCAGCTGTTTCACAAACAAGTGCAGGTAGATGATTCTCAGACTCGGCAAACACTTTAGCCCATGAGCGTCACGCTGTCTGGAGTGGCTCATGACCATAAGTGCCAGCCTCAGGAAAGACTGTCAAGAAGTAGAGGAGAGACCCCAAACTTAGTTGAATGTTCTATCATTAGATTTTACCAACCCAGTAACAAATGTGAATTCCTAAAGCACTATAGCAATTTTACCATGGAGTGACAGACTGTCCTCTTCCAGTCTATCTTGCCACCCAGGCAAGCTGGACTATGTGATAGTTGGTTCCTATGTATTGAAGACGATAAAATATTCAGGTTGCTCCCAGTCTCAAGAGACTAGTCACTTACCCCAGGTCAATTTGTACCTTAGATCTCTCATCACAGACAATGCTCGTAGCCAATCCTGTAACTAACTAAAGATTTATTAACCAAGAAGAGAACTGAAAGTTATTACAAGGTTAAAGCAGGCAAATGTGTATATACACAAATGATTTAGTCTATGGTTTTAAAAGGTGAACGTTGTAGAAATCAGTCAGCTCTGAATGTCTTTTAGGGCTAATCCTGGTTGATTCGGGGGATCTCTGCTTCTGTTTCGTAAGCTCCAGCCCTATCAGAGTCCAAGCAGCAAAAGAGATGAAACATTTTCTTGTCAGCTGTTTATTTCCTTCTTCCAGAATTCAAGCTGAGGGACAAACCCTTTTGCGCATAGCCTCTTCATGATCTGAGGGGGCAATTACAAAGTCTCTGTATTGTGATATTCCACAATGGTCCATCTAATTTTGATAGATGGGCATGAGACAGTCCATCCATCCTGACTGGGTTTACAGTTTCAGAGCATACATTTGTTAGTTATAAAGCAAAAAATAAATGTTAAGCGATAAAGATATTATAAGTGAGATGATTAATGCATAAAGCAATTTACAAGCATTTCATAAAGTCTAAACACATTTTTACAAGTTCAATAACTATCTTAACCATACTAATACACAGGTGAAACAGAATGGTATCCAGCAATGAATTTGTCAGCGCTCATGAAGCCTAAAGCCTTGGCAAGAGCTGGCATCTGGTCTGCCAGCGTCACAATGAGTGTGGGATCAGGTCTTAAGCTTCCTCAAACACAGCTCTGTCAATGCATTACATCTTGATCCAACAGCAAGAGACCTGCGATGGTAGAAAGGATGTTCTTGTGCTTAAGGCACAGGTCTAGGACTCAGGAGACCTCAGGCTAAATTTCTAGTGTTCCCTAGGAACACTTGAGACCCCTAGGGCCTGATTTTTCAGAGGTGCTGAACACACACATCCCAGTTGATTTGAAAGCATTTGGAATTAGGGGATACTTTGGACAAATTTGGGATAGGCCTCATGAAGTGTGACTAGAAGTGAAAGAACACCTCAGTATAGCAACATAAAGTTAAGGATCTGTATGGCTGTACTCATATCCACATCTCGTGTGTTCTCTTGTGGCAGTATAGGCTGATCGTGAGGAGCAAGACTATGAATAAGTGGTCATGGGAATATGTAGGCTCTCACAGAAAACTTGGCATGATGCTTGGCCTTTTTTCAGTCAGTTTTACGTATCTGTTTTTCTCAAGTGTTTGCAATCTTATTGATAGTTTGGTGTCCATTCAGCTCTGTCCTTGATGATGTCTTCAAAGTTATCAGTATTTCTGCCACATGATCTGAGATTCTGCTTTAGGTGTCTTGAAGCATTTACTTTGAGTGACCTTTCTGAGTTCAGCTCTCCATAGAGGAATACCCCCCCACCTTATGAGAACATGATTTGTCCATCTATGCTGAAATTTGATAATCATGGCCTTGATGCTAGTTCTTTTTGATCTTTCAAGGAAGTTAACATTTGTCACTTTGCCTTGCCAGCAGACCATCAAAGAGGGTACAGACAAAGCATGTAAAATGTTTCAAGTTGCTTGGTGTTTGCTCCATGTTTCACACTCATATTAAAGAGATGCTATCCCCATTACATTTTATATCATTAGTTTTGTTGACAGTTGGATGGTGTGCTGGTTGAGTATCCTAGGGCGAAGTCTTCTGAAAGTCTCCTTTTTGTATTCTGTTGGATATTTCTTGATCCAAGGAACTGTCCACCACCTGTCACTTGAGGTGGTGCTGCCAAAGTCTGTGAAGTGACTGACGTTCTTTAGTTTTGTACCATCAGTGGTGGTGATTCGCTCAGTGGTAGTGGCTGATGGTGCTGGTTGAGAGAAGACTTCATTTTTCCAGACCAATGGTGAATCCAAACTGTTTAGTTGCCTCTGAGAACCTGTCAAGGATAAGCTGTACATCAGTTTCACTGTGACTCAAAGCCCCATGATCCACAAAAAAGGCTTCACATATGAGTTTCACTAGGACTTCTTCTGTCTTTATAGTAAGCATTCAGGGACTGAAGAATTTTTCCATCAGTTCTGTATCTTATGTAGATGCCCTTTTGAAGGTTGTCAGTCGTGTAATTCAGAACAGCAGTGAAGAAGAGACCAAAGAGGACTGGTGCCAGCACACTCTCTTGTTTTACCCTATTAGGTATGGGGAATGGCTTAGAGAGGCCATAATCTGGGAGTACTTGTCCAGTCATGTCTTTGTGGAATTGACATATGACGTTAACAAATTTGGTGAGGCAGCTAGAATTTTCTAGAGGCCAGTTCTGCCCAAGTTTCAAACACTTTCTTTAGATCAATAAAGACACCATATGGTTCCATGTTTTCTTAATGCATTTTTCCTGAATCTGTCTCTCAACAAACATCATGATTGTGGTGCTCCAAACTGATCTAAATCCACACTGATTCTCTGGTAGAAAGTCTCTGATACTCTGATACAAGCCAATTAAGCAAGATACAAGTGAAGATTTTGCTACCTACAGATAGCAAGGAGATGCTCCAGAAGTTGCCACAATAAGTCTTGTTTTATTTTTGTATAGTGTAACTTTGACTAGATCTTTGAAATCCAGAGGAATATTCTCAGTTCTCCAGATGTTCTTAATAATTTCTTATGGACCGTTGACCGTTTTGGGATCTTCAAACTGCAAGATTACAGCTAGCATTCTGTCTTTGCCTGGTGATTTATATGACATCATTTATTTTATTTGATAGCTTTTTATACTTCCTCAACAATAGGTAACTGAGCAATTGCTTCATGTCTGGGGTGCTGGGTTAGTTCTTGGGGGGATGGGGGGTAGAAGAAGAGGTAGTACCCCTGACAGCCAGGGACAGTCACGCTTTTTTCAGTGTTCTTTCATTGGTCTTCCCTTTGCCCTCAGCTCTTACCTGTGTCTCCAAGTAACTGCTGTTACACCACAAGGGCTGTACACTGGGACACTGCTTCAGCTGGCAGGCTAAACCAGGTAAAGGATAGCCATGAGCAGAAATGCCTATGCCCAGTGCATTAGGACTATATAGTGACCCTGTGGAATCACTGTAAAAAGTTGGGATGATAACATCAAATGATTGCATTACACTTTCAAAGCACTCATATCAACATTCATTTTTAAAATATATTTAGTGCCTCTGTCAGGAAGGTAAGGAAGCAGTAGTATTCACATTTTACAGAGCATAGCCTGAGCTGGAAGGGGAGGGATAGCTCAGTGGTTTGAGCATTGGCCTGCTAAACCCAGGATTGTGAGTTCAATCCTTGAAGGGGCCATTTAGGGATTTGGGACAAAAAAAATTGGAGATTGGTCCTGCTTTGAGCAGGGGGTTGGACTAGATCTCCTGAAGTCCCTTCCCACTCTGATATTCTATGAGAAAGAGCAGCTCTCCAGTGCACAAGAGAATACAGATGATGCATTATTTCCTGTGCATGTTAGCCCACATCAATAGTCTTCTGAGTGGCCTGGGCATTGGATGCTGCAGCAGTCTCTCCCCTTCAGGGAAAAAGCTATTCTGTTGTATATACTTAGATGTACTGTTCCAGTTCCATGGTGAGGTAGATGGTGTGCTGCCCCAGGAGAGCAGAGCTGTGTAAATAAGCCCTCTCCTACCTGCAGTCTGGTAAGTCCTGACTCTTGCAGCGTCACTCTTATTGGACAGGGAATTGTTGGGTATGGTTAGGTATCCCCTGCAAACAAAAATCTCACTCCAGATACAATTTTTTTAATATGAGGAGCTCTAGTTTCCAAAATGAGCATCTTAATAGTTGGTCGCAATCCTTTGTGTCCCAGTGCTGCAAGCTGTCTGATCTCATGTGGAGAACTGCATGAAGCCACAATGGGAAGTGGCAGGATTGAGTCCTGTGAAATTCTGTTAAGATGCCCGCATTTGAAAATTGTGCTCTGTATCTTATCTTAAACTTGAATATGTAGGACATTTAAAAAACTGGTCAAAATTTCAAATAACATTTCTCCATATTAAGAATTAATTGCCTGTGATATTTCACTTATTAAAATCAAAGCCTTCATAAAAAAACCCACTCCTTTATTAATAGGTAAAAAATCTATTTCATTGCAAAGTAGTCTTATGCTTAAATGTTTCATACTATTTTCTTGAAAAAGATTATGGGTGAAATCTTGTGTCCATTGAAGTCAATAGCAAAACATTCATTGACTGCAATGGGATCAGGATTTTTGCACTACATATGAGAGACACTATGTACTGTTTCAGCGTAATGTGATCTGAAACATCCACAAATTTAATTAAATGTGTGGAGTGAATCCCTCAGTAGCAATACTACAGTACTGGTCCAAATCACAATATAGTAACATTGCTGTATTTAGGGACATTTTTATCCTCTTTCTTATAAGAACAGAACCTGGTATGAAAGCTGCACCCATCTAGCTCAGCCTAGGGTTTTTTTTTTATTTTTTAATGTAAAGTATACTATATAGTGTACTTTAGAATACTTTATAGTATTCTCTTCAAAGAGCTAATTCTGCCACTCCATTTCCCCCATAAAATACTATGAAAATCTTATACTAGTAACTGCTTGGCTCTTTGTAATGAATGCAGCTCTGGATACACTAGGTGATGATATGAAAGAAAGCACTGATGTGGAGAATGTGCCTATGCAGTGTGAAGTACCCTCTACAGTGTATTTTTCAAACCCATAAACAACTTGCTAACAAATGCCAGAGAATGGTTGCGGCCACAATTGGGATTCCACACTCAATTTTCCAGCAATCAAGCTGGGATTTAAAGATGGATGTCTTTAAAATCTGGCAGTTCGATACAGCATTTCTAGGGGCAAACAAATAATTTTGTGGTGATCTACTGCACCATTTTAATAACGTTTTTTGACACGTAGCAGAAAATGAAATAAATTCAGCAAATGCAGAAGTCAATTCAGAGGCTGATATTTTCTTTAATGAATAAAATCAATTAAATCTTTGGAGCAGAGGGGTTTCTTAGAAAAACAACCCACTGTGCTGCTCATGGGGAAAAACATCTCACGATGCATATGTTTCCTTGTGGAGCTGTAGGTGTCAGTATAAACATGGCTTTGAGGTCAGGTGTTGTGGATGTCATTCTAACCCATTGAGCTGTCCACATTATTGAATGAGTCGGCATTCAGATGTTCAGCATGCATGGGACATTGTCTGCCTGGCTGTTTGAAGCACTGGCAGCAGAAGGTGACATCTGGTGACTAATGGGCTCAGATGTGAAAGCCGTTCCCACAGTTCTTTGGGCTGCAGCTGTTCTGCAACCGCATAAGACGCAGGAAACGGAGGGAAGAGTATCAGTAGAAAAAATCAATACCTTCTGATTTCAGAGGAAGTAAAACATGGCCTCAGCTGCAGACATTTTCTCATCCCAAGACTTCTGATAAATGAAAAGACCACATAGCTAAACAGGGCAGTTTATTTTGTCTCTAGTTTTGCCTACTTAAATTGATCAACCTTAAATGAAATGACTGCAGCTTATGCAACAAAGAGAACCTTTCCAGACAAGATTCCTTCCTCTTTCTCTTACTCTAGCAGTGCTTTTACACACACACACACACACACACACACACACACACACACACACACACACCACCCCAGCAGTGCTTTTTACACACGCATGTGTGCACGTGTACCCTCCCACCCTAGCAGTGCTTTTACACACACACACACACACACACACACACACACACACACAGCAGTGCTTTTAAACCCTCCCCACATCTAGCAGTGCTTTTACACACACACTTACACTCTAACAGTATTCATTCTCACGCACGGACACTCACACCTGCTTTCTAGTGGCAGTTACACACGTGCGTGCATGCACACCAACTCGCCCCCACTCTCTATTGGTGGTTACAGACATGCGTGCATGTGTATACAGTCGCACCCATCCTCCAGCGGCACACACACATGTGCGCACACACCCTCATCCTCTACTGTGGGAAATTATCTATGAGGAGAAAACTCATCTGTCACTTTAGCGCTCTGAAACAAAGATGAAGGTGTAGCGTGATGAGCAAATATTTCAAGTTTGATCAGTGATTTATATGTGAAATTCCTATAGGATGGCAGGGGGGTAACCCCAGAAAACTCTCAGTGCTGCAAATGACAGTAAATAGTGTGTCATTAGCAAATGATAGTGCAAACCACAGAGAAATAGAGAGAGGATGGAGCAAATACATTCCTGGCTGCAAGTTAGTGAGTGATTAGAGCAGAACCAGAGGGTGTTTGTGGTTTTTTGAGGGGAGTGGGGATATTTCTAGGGCTGTCATGCTCTCCCCCTATAAATAAATCAGTGTAGGTGGTCAAGGAGTCCTAGAAAACCGCTAACAGTAAAGAAACAGAACAGTAGGAAACTGTGAAAAGAGAAGTGTTTTCCTGTGCATTCACATGCAGGCACACACACAATCACATGATTTTTTTAACGTCCAAGCCTCTAGTGTGACAGAGGGAGGGAGAATAGTCGCACGCATCAGCCTCATGGAATCTGCAAAGGCACCACTCTTGATTCAGCCATCAGCAGCTCCCAGACCTCACACAGAGAATTAGAGTGAAATTCTATTCTCAGACCGACATCCCTAATGCTGCTGTGTCTTTATGTTTACTTCAGTTAACTGTCATCTCTTATAAAGTGAACTGTACCACAGCTACTGCTAAAGAAAAAGAAATAACCCTTTGCAGTGCTATGGCGTGATATTTGAGAGAAATATAAATAGAAGTATCTGGGGAAATAAAAGAGACCTGCACGATGCAAAGCTCAAAAACGGGCTCATTCAGCTCTTGTTTTCAGCACAGTTCTTGGTTTTAGCCATGGCTGATAAAATATTTAACAGCCATCTTAGCACTCAGCATACCAATAATCACAGAACATCCAGTGCTCTCAGCCTCCGCTGAGACAGAAATCCATTGACGTGAAGTTTTCTTCTTTTCCCTGCAGATATTACATGCCATCTATCTTACCTCCAGTCTTAATGTTTGTCCCTAGACAAGTCCTTATTTCAGCATGCCTCTTTAGCGTCACAAACATCCACACCTCTGGAAACTACCAGCCAGAGAACTTCCCTAGTGCCAGTGTTGGTTTTTTTTTTTTTGAAGTCACTCACTGTGTCTACCTGCTTGCAGAAATACAAAATAAAAATTAATTAATTTGTATTATTGTAATGTCACGAGGCCCAGGTGCTCCATTATGCTAGGTGCTGTTCATACACTTAGTAAGAGACAATCCCTGCCCCTCAGAGTTTATGATCTTAATAGACAAGACGAGGGAGAAAAAAAGGAAATTATTCTTTTCATTTTATACATGCGGGGAACTGAGGCACAAAGATTGTGATTGTGACACCTTTGGCAAGTCAATCTGTGGCAGAGGCAGGAATTGAACAAAGGACTTGTGTCTCAGTCCAGGTCTTAACCACAATATCAGCTTTCCTCTCTTTCTGTGTCATTTCATATAGACATATAATATATGAATAGGCTGATGATGGTTTAATAGAAGGGGCTGATTTTCAGAATTGCTATACAACCAAAACTCTGGATCTGTGGGACCAGTGGCTGTTCAGCAGCGCTGCAGATCAGGCACTCTTGTCATCTCACAACGTTTGGTGCTTTTTCTAAAGCCACAGCTGTTAGAATCAACAAATTGCATGAGAATCTCTGCCTTTTTTTTTTTTTAGGTATTGAGCTGTAGAGAACAGCTTGAAAATGTGATGCTAGTGCATCCTAAAGGTTCAAACCACTAGACAAATTAAGAGCCCAAGATTGATTTGTTTTAAATACTTATGATTTTAAGCCTCTTGTCATTTTGGGGCGGGCTAAGGCTGACTCATGACTTTTGAACACTGGGATTCATGAAATGGGTCCTGGTTTTTATTACAGACAGAGCTGGAAGTGATACCTATAGGTAAGGTTGCCTAACTCTTCCCATTATAAGGCCCTGTTTTCAATTGTATACAACTTTCCTAAACTTCAACTGTTTGGGTTACAATTTTCCATGCTGGGGGTCTGTCTCTGACATTATTATTATGTGTGAAGTTTCAACTAAAACAGTTAAGTCTTTCTTCAGAATGAAAGTAGGAAAACATTCTTATAACCATTTCACTGAGAAACTCTAGCATCTCCATACTTTGGAGCGGGGACTTTACATTTGTCAGGAGGGTTGTCCTGGTATCAGAAATATGCCTTTGGCCCCTCCCGTGAGAACCAACAGTCATGGTTCAGGGATGAGCTACACCTCTGACCTGTCTGTGGTCACTCTTTCCAAGTGACCCCTACCTGAATCCTAGAATTTTTGAAAAGATTTTTGAATTTAAGTCCTGTTTCCTCCACAAACTTCCAAAAAACTTTTTCCTTTGGGGCCTCTCACCCTTACCCTGCAGATCTTGCAGTGAAAAGAAAATGATACCGGTTCCTATTAAAACTAATATTCTGTATGGGATGGGAGCCCTAAATATCTTTTTCTCTCTGGATACCAGCTGGCTGTGCCTTTCTGAGAGAAAAGAATTTCCCACTGGTTAGAGCAAGGAACTGGTGATCAGCAGGCTTGAGTTGGGTTCCTTCCTCTACCACTGACCTATGGTTTGACCTTGGAGAAGTGATTAAAACTGTGTGCCCCAGCAGACGTCCAACATGGAAAACTGCCTCAGTTTCCCCATCTCCAAAATAGGGATAATACATACTAAGTAAATCACCCTGAGATTGAGAGAAACAGCTCTCAATCCGCTACATAGGTACAAAACAGCTACATGGGTACAGCATTTTTATTACAGTGAGTCCCCCTGAATAACTCTAGCTTTTTGGGCCTGTTTTCATCCTATACAGCAGCAGTGACCAAACTCTGGCTTGTAAGCCACATGCTGCTCTTTTACAGTTAAAGTGTGGCTTGCATAGCCCCCCTCACCACTCACCCCAATTCTCCAACTAGCAGATGGGGTAGGAAGGAAAGAAGATTGGGGCTTCTACCTTGTAGTGGGGCTCCTTCTGCCTAGTAGGGAGAGGGGTCTTGAGGCTCCAGCCCCATGGGGCATGCTCAGGGCTTCAAGAAGAGTGGGGCTTCAGCCCCGAGACCTAGCAGGCACCTCCCGCAGGGCTGAAGCCCTGAGACCTGGCAGACATGCCCCAGCTCTTGAACTTCTGAAGGTTGTCATACGCAGCTCAGAGTGTAGGTAAGTTTGGCCACCCCTGCTATACATGTTAAAAGGAGAAGTCTTGTTTGTTTGAAATGATTTTCCTGCCAAAACATGGCTCTTTCTTCAAACCAGAAATTGCCTTAGGAAATGTTAATATTTTTGGGGGGTGTGGAGAGGGAGGGTTTAATTGAAAAACAGGGGGTTTTTTGTTTTGTTTTTTCCCCAGCAACATGGGGTGAAAATTTTCTGTAAAACTAGAACCTTTGCCCAAATAGCTAACTTTGTTTTCTTTTTGTTATTTTTGGTTGCAGAAAACTGAAAATGTTTCTGTTCTTGATGAAAGTCTCGAAACTTTTGTAGAAAAATTTCATAGTTTATTGAAAATTTTTTGCAGGGAAGAAAACCTTTTCTAATCAGCTGTCTAACGACAAGTTCCTCATGTAACACTGTGCCAGCATCTGTGTTCTCTCTCTCCTGTGAAAAAGGTTCTACTGATGCTGGAGCAGCAATTTCTTTAAAGGCAATCTTCAAAAGTTAACATTGCTATTGAGCATAGTGCTGATGCATTAGGTGGCAATCCATTGAGGTGTCTTTTGTATTCTGTTGAACCTTGATCCATTGCCACTGTGTGGTTGGGTGAATTCCTAAATTCTGACTCTAATAATATGGAAGCAGCTCTGCAACAGAGCTGAGGAAATCTTTTCCTTAATTTCCACAAAAAAAATTCAAAAGTTTGTTTTCATTTTGCATGATTTGTTGGCCATGTTTGCTTTTGGTAAAGCATATTTCAATAAATAAAACATTTTGGAAATGTCAATTTTCATGAAAAGTTTGGTTTAAAAAAATGGCTTCCATATCAGCATGTCTGATTACAAGAGCAGTGTTCAGATCATATTGTGATAGGCACTGTAGGAAACCCTGTGAAACGGATTACTAGCCTTACCGTATTGAGTCATAGATTCATAGATATTAAGGTTAGAAGAGACCATTATGATAATTTAGTCTGACCTCCTGCACAACACAGGCGACAGAATCTCACCCACCCACTCTTGCAAAAAACCTCTCACCTATGTCTGAGCTATTGAAGTCCTCAAATGGTGGTTTAAAGACTTCAAGGAGCAGAGAATCCTCCAGCAAGTGACCTGTGCCCCATGCTACAGAGGAAGGCGAAAAAACCTCAGGGCTTCTTCCAATCTGCCCTGGAGGAAATTCCTTCCCGACCCCAAATATGGCGATCAGCTAAACCCTGAGCATATGAGCAAGATTCAGCAACCACATACCCAGGAAAGAATTCTCTGTAGTAACTCAGATCCCACCTCATCTAACATCCCATCAGGCCTATTTACCATGAATATTTAAAGGTCAATTAATTGCCAAAATCATATTATCCCATCATACCATCTCCTCCATAAACAAGAGTCCTCTTGTAACAATGGATAAATCATTTAAATTTAATGTCAGATTAAACCAGGCTCTTCTGGTAGCATCAACCACAGCAAGATATGGAAAAGAAGCGTGTAGTCCCTTATCTTTATACTGCAGATTCTGATATATCCTGGTACCACTAGGAGATGGGTCCTGTAACAGGGTCCATGACCCACCCCCTTTCCTAGGGCCCGCTTGCTGCCCCCCAATCAGTCTCAGAAAGGCTTCAGGGTTGTGAAACACCCATGTCTGTATTTACTAAAAGTTATCCCACCACCAGTGTCCATCTATATACAGCTTTACAGGATTAATCTCCTCCTTTACAGGCAGAGTCAGCCTTCAGCTAGGAGGCCTCCAGTTCCCTCCCTGGCTCCCTCCCAGCCTTTATAGCCCTTGGCTTGTCAGGCCAGCAGGTGTTGCCAATCCTCAGGCCAGCATCAGCCCCAATCTGTTTCCCCTAATTGGAGCTGACTGGGCAGGGGCTAATTAAGGGTCCTTTTGCACCAGCACCGTGCTACAGGTCCCAAGAAAAAAGCATTGAGAGACATTCCAGTACTGAGAAATCAGAATTTCCTCTCTCTATCCTTGGTAGGGAGGTTTAGTTGTATTCCTTGTGCCCATTTGCATGCAAGGAATACTAAAGGACTAGCACCATAGTGACTCTAGCCACCTGTACAAGAGGGGAAGGAGTTTAAGCCCTGGCTCCACTTCCCACAGCACTGATTGCTAGAGAACCATGGAGGAGACTACATGCTTCAGCCTATTAAATGGTTGCATTTCTTGTATTCACTAGAGAACTTAGGAAGCCATTGTGCCCTCCGAGACATGTCTCTTTGAGGCAGCCACTGGGGTGGTAAGCTGGGAAACTTCTGCACTACCCCCAACATGGACCTGTGCCTTCAAAGCAGAGTAGAGCCCATAAAGGGACCCCGTCAGTTTAAAGTCATGTATTGTGGATGCATTTCCGTATCTGTGATGCTAATAACATCTAAAAATAAAAGAACTGTAAAAATCCAATGAAATTGTCGCTTGATTTTGAGTAGTGGAATCACTCCTACAGCCACTCCCATAGCTGGCATTAATCAGCAACTTTGTCGGCAATCTCAGTCAGATAAAATGCATGAGGGTAAAATGGCTATTGAGACTGACTTATTCTTTCACTCCTACAGGTGCTGCACATAGGACAAGTTTGAAGCCCATTGTTTAGGCAGTCTAGGGGAGCTCACACGACCTTGTTGGTTTAGCTGAGACACTATTTACTTTAGTCTGACATAGGCTTATTGCTTAAGGGCAGGTTTGAAAGAGCTCCTCTGTCTATGTTATGGCTGCTGAGCTGTTAAGTTTTGTTTTCCTGCTAGTGCTTTGGAGTCCCACTCAGGAGTGTGATTTTCCCTGTGAAAGAGTTAGTCTGCTGAACCGACAGCTGTGAAGGGTGCATTGAATTGGGATGACAGTACAATTCTTTTACCTGATTTTCTTTTCACATTTTTCTGGAGTCTCTTAGTCCTACCATCACAAGTGCTGCAACTGCTCTCAAGTTTAAAAACTGGCAATTCAAGTTTCATAAGAACTACATTCATTTATAAAAAAAATAAAGTGAAAAGACTTGAAATACTCAGTAATTGGGGCCTTTTAAGGATTGCCCATCACTTAACACTTACTAGACTCACAATCTCTCTAATACAAGTAACTCTGCCTAAGTGAAGTATATGAGCTGGATTTTTTTCTTCAGTAACAACCACAGAACTCCCATCATGCAACCTGAATTGAAACCAATGGGCATTGCATGCGTCTAACAGAGCAGATTTGGTTCTGTTTTTCCATTTACATTACATGGTGTTCAATTCTAAGGGTTAAAAAATATGTTTATCAGACAAGAAGCATGCGTTCAAAGTCATCTGAATCCTGGCATTAATTGTCCTAGATAGGCAGTGGAATTTCATACTCTATTTTTGGAAGTTATCTTTGTTGGTAAACAGACCCATATTTCAGTATTAGCTTTGATTCTAGGCATGCATGACACAGAGGATACTAATAAGCTCTCCTAGCGTTAATATCCTGAGGAAAACAACTGCAGAAAACAGCATGCCTGTGATGCTACAGTGCATCACCCAAACATTCTTTCATACACAAAGCAATATTAAGCAGGTCTGAATTTAACCCCTAAATTGTGAAATAACTATATCCTTTGTCTTTATGGAATCAGGTCTGCTCTGAACACTTTGCTAGAATTCATTTCTAACAAATTTGTTGTGGGAGATCTCCACTTTTTTTGTTTGTATCTTTCCTTCTTTGTTATAATTCCTGAGTGACAAATTTACCTGGAGATAGCTGAGATGTGAATGCCTCAATGTGTCTCCAGAAATGATTAGATTAGTTTGCAGTTATTAATATTCCACTGTTTTTCTAGAGAAATGAACACAGTCAATGTTACAATGATAAGACATCACTGTTTACAAACCTCCGCCCCCGCCACCACACTCAACCCGCCCCCCCCCCTTTGGATCTTGTATGTCTGCGTATTTATTTGGATATCAGTATTTTCACAGCTGCAAAATACAGATGGCATATGATGTTGGTGAATGAGTTTGGTGAATGACATGTTTTCCAAAGGCAGAAAAATGAAGTCAACGTCACATGACTAATTGACAATCATTAGTGGGTTGATCTTTTGCACCAATTGTTAAATCAACAATTGGTGCAAAAGATCAACCCACTAATAATTGTCAATTAGTCGTGTGACTGTTGACTTAAATCAAGGCTTGAAAAATCTATCGATATCCCTGACAGCAAAAATTAGTCTGAGATTCCAGCTCTCAATTGACTAATTAACCTCTCTAATGCTGATAGACTTCCATCAGGTACATCCAGGAAATACACTTATTCAGTCTAAGTACCCTGAGATGTTTCGTTTCATTTGAATGGACATTCCATTGGGAACTACAACTCCAGAAGGTGTAGGAACAAACCATCAGCAGCGAAAGCTTTAAAGTAAAGAGAACACTTTCATGGTTGCATTAGAGAAGAAGCTGGTCATGCCCAAGCTAAAATATCTTTTTTTCAGGGTTTCCTTATCAAAGGATCAGAAACTGGCTTCTAGATTAGGGTGCTAGATTGCAATATCTTAAAACTATACACAGTTCTGTAGATGCTTCTGACTGAAATTTGCCCTTGTAGGAACTGCCAACTAGGACTAACACCACGTGCAATATTCATATGAGGGTAAAAATTATTTAAGCAAAATATAGTGAATCTGCAGAATTTGTGTTTCACATGCGAGTGTGAATCTGCAATCCTCTACCAGGAAAATATTGTTGAAATATATCTGTTATGCTGTACATTGTGAGCTGAACAACAAGACTCTTAAAGGAAAAGAAAGTGACTGACCATAAGTAAGAGTTGAGGTAAATATAGGAATAATCACTGATATCAAATGAATTTTCTCAACACTATTACTGTGTGTGTGTATATATACACACACACACACACACACACACACACACACACAAGTATTTGTGAATATTGGTGTTTATTTAAGTGGTTGCTGCCATTTGATTGATATTTCCTAGGAAGAATTTCAGTCCAATGATAAAAAAGAATGAGGAGTACTTGTGGCACCTTAGAGACTAACAAGTAGTCCTCATTCTTTTTGCTGATACAGACTAACACGGCTACCACTCTGAAGTCTAATGATGAACTTTGTTGGGCAGAGACTAACGTTTATAAACTATATTGTGACATAATATAAATGGTAATAAAAATAATAAATGATGTAGAAAGAGATACAAGAAATACTCCTTAACACGTGAAGACATAAGAGACTTTCCAAGTACTTGAAGTTCTATTTTTCAGATTTTCTTTTGGTTCTGTGGCTAAACCAAGATGGTCTTGAAATTGACTGACTTTCAAAATACAACCAAGTATGATGATTTACACTGAGCTCCCTGCCACACTTTGTTATTGGAACACTAAAATGGCTTTGTGTTCTAATCTGTTAATATCATAGGTTTTGTGGGGAGGGAGGGTGCTGGTGAGTTACCTTCACATGTCTGGCTTTATTTTTTACATAGTCTGCATAGACTATACTTGAAGTCAAGGGTGAGTTCTTGACTCTGCACCTTCACATTACTTATCTTTTTTTTGGAAGTGGTATGAACAGAAATATTGGTTGTGTCATGTTCATGCATGTTACTACTGTTGATGATGGTTTAACAAAGATGTTCATCTGATGGGCCAGGTTATCAAGTGCTTACTCCAACCCATGGGTTAAGGGATAACCACCTAAAGCTGAAGCGCTGGCATCATTGTGTATATTCTTGTGACATTTCTGTGCAAACCACTTAGCTGTAAATGAGCTCAGGATTTAGCCCTATTTAACCAAATTATACAGACAGGAGAGAGGTAAATAGTGGTGTCCCCCAGGGGTCTGTATTTGGACAAGTGCTGTTCAACATATTCATGGAGCTGGGAAAAGGGATAACGGTGAGGTGTCAAACTGTGTAGATGATACAGAATTACTGAAACTAGTTAAGTCCAAAGCAGACTACAAAGAGTTACAAAGGAATCAAAAAACTGGGTGACTGGGCAACAAAATGACAGATGAAATCCAATGTTGATAAATGCAAAGTAATGCACATTGGGAACATCCCAACTATACAGACAAAATGATGGTGTCTAAATTAACTGTTACCACTCAAGAGAGAGATTGTGGAGTCGCCCTAGATAGTTCTCTGAAAAGATCCATTCAGTGTGCAGCGGGAGTCAAAAGTGATCAATATTAGGAAACATTTGGAAAGGGATAGATAAATCAGAAAATATCAGAACACTATGTAAATCCATAATATGCTCACACCTTGAATACTGTGTATGATTTTAAAAGAAATGTAAGGTTAAAGAAGACTCGTGTCTAATCCTGCTTTCATGACTCTAATTGAAGCAGGATGAAGGCCTCAGGATTGTGTGTTCCCTTAATTTGACTACATGACCAGCATTACTGAGTGACTTAACCTGCACTGGTCATCTTTTCAGGTATTCATATTGCTTTTTGGAGCAAGAAAAATCATGACTGAGTCCCAGTAACTTCTCTTAAATTATTGTAAGCACTACACCAGATCTTGCTCCAGAGCCAGGAGGTCCTGAATTCTAAACCTCTCGACCACTGACTCACTTTGGATCCATGAGAAAGTCACATCTGCCTTCAGTTTCTCCATCAGCAACATAAGGATAATAATACCTACCCACCTACCTCATATGAGTGCTGCGAGGGTTCATGAGATGTCTCTGTGATCTGAACATTTAAAGCGTTAATTTTTTTTGGTGGTATTTTATTTTAAGATTGGAATCATGTGTGTATCCAGAACATAATGCCTCTTATTACCTATACATACAATATGGGTCAACCTCACCCATGCCTTTTTTCCCTTCAAGTTAATTTCCTTTCTCCAAGTGTGCTGTTTTAAAATTTACCTAATTATCTGTAAACAAAAGGAAATGTGTTAATAGTAGAATTTAATTTTTACTAATCTAATTGAATAATAATAAGGCTTAGCAATGGGCACACAGAGTAAGTATCATAGAAAACATGAATACATTTAGCCAATGTAAAACATCTTGAACCATTTTCACTTCCACCATGCATTATGTATTTTTTTTTAAATGAAGAAAATCAGACACGGGAGAATTAATTTTAACTTCATTGCTTATGAATAATTAATTTTATCTGACTTTGGAATTATTTAATAGTAAACTAGTTAGGTGAAGAACAATTAGAAGGGAGTAGTTGTCTCACAAACTTAAAATTAAAGATGCCAAAACACAGGAATGTTGCTAAAAGAAGGGATAGCTGATTTGGTTTGATGGCTACATCACCATCAGGTTTCCCATGTGAATACATATGTGCTGTTAAATGTATTTCTGTAAAGCCAGTGATGTGCTTTTATAGCTGCCTCTCAATCGCCCACCCTCATTACCTTAGTCATTTTGTATTTTTAACTATATCTTGTGCATGTCCTCCTGAATGTTCCATCACCTCAAACTCAACCGGACTCAAACATTGAACTTCAATTTCCCATCCAGATACCACTATCCTTTTTGTCTTCAAAGCTGGTAACTTCTGCTAGTCAGACTGGATCATATCCATTCTTGCCTCCTTCCATTGACTTCCTATCTCTTAGCTTGTAAGAGTCAAACTACTTGTCATCTCCAAGACCCTATGATGCTCTTGCTCCCACCTACTCCTCTGTTCTAATTTTCTCCTTCTCACCCCTAAACTCCTCCCATTTGTCTGTGCTTACTGCACCTCTTAGCACCTTCTACCCCTCTTGACCCTTGGCCACTGCCTGCAACGTCTGAAGAAATTAGGCCAGGCTAGGTTACTATCAGGGAAAAGCGAGTGGTTGCGGGATAGCTACATCCCATCATGGGGTGTCTGGTCACAAGCAAGCAAAGAGGCTGTACCTCAGGTGGTTTGATCCAGTGCTAATGACCCTTACTATGAAACCAGGTAATATGGCCTAGTGGCCAGAGTCCATAAAGCAGCCCTCCTGCCTAGGGCTGCAGAGCCCCATGGGCAGAGTCCATAAAGTCACACCCCTCTATGGCATTGTGTGGCCTATTTTCCTGCTGGAGTAGTGGGGCACCACTCAGAGATGTGTGGCACCCAGGGTAGGTGGACTTGGGCTTGTTCCTCTGAGCCCTAGCCCAGGGCCCTGGCAGTGGCAGGGTTACTCACCACTGAGTCAGTGGGAATCCTCCCAAAACACACTGACTGAGTCCCCTGTTCATCCACTGGGGCAAAGTCTAAGTCCCTGGGCTACTTCCTACCCTGTCATCACCAGTGAGGGTCCCTGGGGTCCACAGGCAGTAGAGCTCCAGATGGCACTACCTCCTTTCTGGGTTTTTCAGGAAGCCTGGAATCCATCTGGGGCTCTGCGTGCCTTGACTCTGAGGTCAGGGCTTGTAGTAGCTCCTTGGAGAGAACTTGTATTCTGCAACCTCTCCCTTCAGTAGTCTGCCCAGACTGAGCTGGGCTGCTTCTTTTTATACCTTGCCTCCAGGTGGAGCATGCCCAGCAGAGGTGAAGGAGCATGGCTTCTTCAGCCTGCAATGCACAGTTAACCCCTGCAGAGCCAAGGCAGGGTAGCTACACCCTGTCACACAAGCCTTTTGTGTAGCTAGACATGCATGTAGACTGTTTTTGTTTTAAAATCCTTTTTCTCTACATGCTTTGTTCCCTCTGTTAAAATAACTTTTTTGTTAAGAAGGCTGACTAGTCACTGAATACTTGTGACTCTCAAAGGGAAGAACTGCAGGTATCAAAACTCATTTGGACCTGCTAGGTAAACATGACTGATGTACATGGTTTTATAGCCCTGGGACTGGTCTAGAAGTGGGAAAATTGAGAATTCTACCCCATGATAGGAAAAAACGTGAGGTCAGGCACCTCACAGGGTGCTCTCTCCAAGAGAGCAGGAAGGGGACAAAGGGCCAGCTAGCCCTGTAACTATAAATCTTTCCTACATTATTCTCTCCTCCAAACCCTCCTTTGTGGGAATTGCCCATGACTTACTGGGATTTATTTTTTTGTTAGTCCCCAGTATTGCAAATACTTACGTGCGTGCTAAAAATTAAAATTCAACATGTGCCTAAGTCTTAGTGTTTTATATTTTGCCTTTCAGTCTCCAAGTCCAGCAGTAGTTCAGCATCCATGTAGGCCAACACAGTAGCCGTTATGCAATGTGCAAATGGCCAGCATAAGTTCTAGCCATTTTGCTGCCCCAGCCACAGTTGCAAAGGCCTGCCTATAGGTGAACACTAGATACTGTCTGTAGAAAGCTTGCTTGCACTCCTCAGCTATAGCTCATACAAAGCCTAGGACATTCACATTTGTTTTTAATGAGAAGGGAAGTTGGCCAAAAGACTAGGGTTAGACTAAGTGCCACGTGGTCTTTGACTTGCACATAGACATCTTCAGAAGAGGGCAGAAGGGACACTGCAAATTCCTATGTATAAACATAAGTCCCATCTGTGAGACTTTAGCCCACAGTCTTTGGTCTTCTGTCCCAGAAACAAGTCTGTTATCATGTGAGGCTTTAGTGCTATGAAAGTTTATACTTGGAGATCGCTGTTAAAAAGGTTTGAAATGCCATTCTAGAATTCTACTAAATTGCAGGAGAAATATGATAAACTTGCATATTACTCTCTGCTTAATGCTAGATGGATTCATGTTACCATAATGAATGCCCAAGAAATTAAACATGATTTGTCGCTTGTTGCAAAGTGCTGCACAGAATGGTAATCCATTGTCACTTTCCATGAAAGAAGCTTGATCTGTGAATGAGATCTCAGGCAGTGATTGTAGTATTTTCAGAAAAATGCCTTTTGGTACTAAACATAAATGTTCTAATAATATCAAAACCAACAAAGTCCTAGCAGTTTAGCTGGAGAAGATTGAGGACCTAAACTGGATTTTTAATGAGGTGTTCCGAAGATCACATAGGCTTACATTCTCTCACAATGGGTTAAGTCTGCTGCCTTGCATCCTAGTTAGTCATGCATGACTATTCTGTTCTTCCCTGCAGTGTCCAATGAGCAGATGGAATGGTCAGGAGGTCACAGTATGACATGCTGAAAAGATCAAAATGCTACAGGATGCCACTGTCTGTCTCTGTCTTATAATGATATCTTGTTCTGGTAGCAAAAGTCATAATGAAGACAGTAATTAATACAACTTAAATCTATTCGTCTCATCCAGATACTGAAAAACAAGGATTGGGTGAATTCATATGAATAAAGGACCAGATCCTCCAATCTTTAGTCACATGAGCTGAGCAACTCTATCTCAGTCAGTCTCGTTGATTTCAGAGGATTCCTCAGATGAGTGAGGGTTGCAGGACTGAGTCCAAAATAAGAATTAACTTGAAACTTCATCCAGAACTTGATCTAAATCTTCACTTGGAATATTTTTTATGGTCCAAGGATGGTCTTCTGGTTAGGATGTTGGACTGCAACTCAGGAGATATGGGTTTAATTCCTAGCTCTGTCAGAGACTTTGTGTGTCTTTGGGTAAGTGAGATCCAAAGTCCACTTATGACAATGGAAGTCATTTCATTAATTTCAGTGGATAGTAGATCAGGCCTTCTGCATGCCATTTCCCTATATGTAAAATGGGATAACACTTCCCTGCCTCACAGGTGTGTTACTCTTTAATGTATGGGTTGCTGGGATACTAGATGAGTACTCATGAGTACCGCAACCCAGCAGCAATCTCCCTAATGGCTGTCTATGATGTGATCTGGAGAATCTCGTATGCAGTCTCAATGGAGGCATTTGAAACAGGCAAAGCAGACCACAACTTGGAGACAGTGTCATTAAAGTTTTGAATTTTCCTCAA
The DNA here is from genome assembly GCF_009764565.3 of Dermochelys coriacea. Taxonomy (NCBI): domain Eukaryota; kingdom Metazoa; phylum Chordata; order Testudines; family Dermochelyidae; genus Dermochelys; species Dermochelys coriacea. The sequence continues at coordinate 65,922,414 of NC_050074.1, forward strand.
GCTCTTATGCCATCATCAGTATTCGTATCTGAATTATGCTGACATTTAGGGATCCCAACCGAGTCTGGTATCCTATTGTATTAGGCAACATACAAACAGTGCCCTGCCCTAGAAACACATACAAAGCGAAGGATAACCAGGGAAACAAGCTTAGAGAGGTAAAGTGACTTTGTCAAGGTTCCACAGCCACTGACAGGCAGAAGCAGGATTAGAATCTAGATCTCTTGACTCTCAGTCCAGCACCCTATCCATTACACCCTACTGCCTCTTGCTGAAGGCCATAGAGGTATGCTGAGTTACAACAGCTGAGGATCTTGCTCAGTGTTACGCTGTCTTCTCTAATTATTCCTACTGACACTCTGTATTTTCGTCAGTGGCATTCTTGTCATTTATAGAAAAGCAGCATTGAAAGATTGAAAAGTCTATGTATTTAAGAGTAACATGGATCACGAGATTCACAGCACACTAAGCATTTTACATAAGAAAATAGAGAAAGCAATTACTTTTAGTGGGGAAAACGCTGGTGTCTGTATACAAGGAGTATATGTTACACTACATTTGATACTGGCTGCTTTCTGTACAGATCACTTCAGCCAATTATCTCATGCCTCACAACTAGTGTAGCTGTATAAGGGGCTGATCCTGCTCACCTGGACTTCAGTGATGCAGGATCAGACCGTAGCTAGTGAAAACTGGTTAAGTATGGTTATGGGGAGGAAACCCATGTTGGTTTTAATTTGAATCTTAGAGGGAGCGTTAGAATGATAACACAGTCATGGGTGGGGGGAAAAAAGTTCTTGAGTATTTGTTCCCAGGAAATTGCTTCCAAAAAAAAAAAGCTGGTCTCATGTTGGGGTAGTAGTAGTTTTAATATTCATAAAACATCATAGAAGATGAAAGCATATTACATAATCCAATCCACTGCCCTGCCAATGCACGATTGTAACAGTCAGTATAATTTCTAGTGCTTTGTCCACCCTATTTGTAGCTTTAAATGACCCAAATGATGGGGCTTTCACCACTTTTGGGAGACTCGACAGTGGTTCTCAAACTTTAGACTGTGGAGCCCTTAGGTTTGCAGGGATGATGCACTTTGAGAGCCAACCAGAGTGAGGATTGGGCTATGGGAAAGAGATCTCTGAGAGGGTCGTTCAAGGTGGTCCATAGAAATAAACTGCTGGAGAATTCTCGGCCTAGTATAGTTCAGTCATGGGAAGCTTTTCCTGATCTAACATTGAAATTTTTCCTGATCTAACACAAATCCTGTTTTTATGGATAAAACTTTTGCTTTTCACTTTGAAAAATGTTCACTGCAAAACTGACTCCTTTTCTTTACCTGTTTTGTAAGAGCCAGTTTCTGATACCTTTGCTCATATTGTATTACTCTTTCTACATGTTTACTTGAGGAGTAGTTCCCATTGATTCACTGTGGCTCTATTGACTTGAATTATTAGGGAATTAGATTCTCCTCCTCATTGTTTTTGCTGTATACAATTTCACCAGTTGAGACAACTGTGCATTCAGCATTGCTCTGTGAAGTGAGCAGATATTTCAGTAGCAGTATGTAGTGCTTTTTGGAGACATTGTCAACATTTCAATGTTTGCAAAGAACAAAAATCTCAAGAAGTTGCACAGGCAAAATTGATGTGTTTTGTTATTAGGCCTATACAGTGTGTATTTCTGGCTCTGCAACTCACTGGAGGGAAAATGATGGACAGTGATGTCTCTGTTGCTGATATATTTCTCCCACTTTTTAGGAAATGGCCATTATATTGGAATTCATGCTCATGTTTTATCGTCCACCAGCTGAATCTCTATGATCATATATTAAATTCCTCAGTCTTTTACTCATCTATCAAAACCTTGCTTCTGAATCAGAATGTGTTTTCATATTTCCTACAGTACGTCTAGAGGGCAGTGGAGAGAAACTTTCCATTGACTTAAGCGGGCTTTGGATCAAGTATATAATCACCTTTTAAAGCTATACATATGGAGGATCTGAAGGTGAGGAAGAACTTGAATACATAAGCCAAAAAAGCCACAAATACCAGAGTTAGCTGAAATTTTCTGAATTTTGAATTTTCAAGTAAATTTTTTGTCAGTTGATTTTTGATTAAATATGCTCCCTACTCCCAATAGTTTGTTGTGGTGTGTTTTTTGTTTTGTTGGGGTTTTGGTTTTTTTTTTGGTCCACTGATAATTTTTGGTTTTTTTTGGGCTAGCTCTGCACAATACAGTTCAAAAGCATCTGTTATGGATGCAAAACTAAGTAACTTGGGCAATGTATGTGTTACAAAGATATCATATGCCACTAAATTATAAGAACATGAAAACTTTCTGAGTTTGGGACTGCTTAGTTAGAAATCTCCCTTTTTTTCATTGCTGTGTCAATTTAAGCCTTTGAAAAAATAAACAGCAATCCAGGCTGATATTTGAGAATGTTTTATCCTGACGGGGGTGACAACAAAATTGCTAAGGCCTCAGTCCTGCAATGACTCTGTGAGTAGACCCCATTGCAGGATTGAGAACCAAGTTTGTCTGATCCCTGGAAAGCAGGGCATATAGTCCAAAAAGCAAATCAGTTAAATTAAAGTGCTGCCATAATAAACTCCAGCAGAAAGCATGTATAACGTGTAGGGTCAGTTATTTACCTAGTCATTTGAGTGTTCATTAATACATTAAATGGTGTGGGGGGGGAAGGGTGGAATAGCAATATGATCCTGGTCAGAGAATGAATTTCCATGTAGCTTTCCCAAGTTACAATAATTCCGTTTGCTGTCTTACAGGTATGGGAGTATTAGAGGGAAGGTTTCATGCTAATGAAAGGGTTGTTTTATTAGGTTACAGTGTTGCTGTAAATGTTCTCTAATTACCTATGTTATGGTAAGAATCTGAAAAAGTATAAATTGAGTGCCTTACATAATTTATAAAAGCTGAATGTTTCCTAATTAGTTCTGTTAGGTTAATGATATTGCAGCCTCATTTTTCCATGGCCCTAGGCAATGACCTTTACCCTCCCCAATTTTAACACTTTCTTTTAGTTCAAAACCATGTGGTGACCTTTGCCATCTTGAGCAGTATTTAGGTGACATAGTGCCTTGGAAAATGTTACAAATCCCTTCTCCCCCCACCCCTTTAAAGTAAAGAAATGGTCCGCTTTATACAGGCGGAGTAAAAGACTGATTTATACAGATCCTCTGAAGAATGCTGGTGAAGTGCATTCCTTCAGTGTTTTCATAGAAACTGATGTGAGCTGCATTAGCAGAAGATGTGCAAAAGGTGCGGTGGGAGGGAGAGAAAAGCCTCTCTCAAAAGAATTCTAAAATAACATTTTGCATCCTCGAGTAATTCCCAGCTCTCCCTGGCAACCATTCATTTCTTCCGAACAGCAGAAATTTGCAATATGAAAGTGGATTGGCTTGCTTTTCCCATGGGGTCCTGCATCTCTTCATCCACCGCCTAGGGTAAAAAGCAATGCATACGTTTACAATATAAATGTGATTTAATCGACCTCCCTGTCAGCAAGAAATGGCAAGCATATCAAACAAGCCCAAGATGCTAGGAAGAAAAAAATCATAAATTATTCTAGTGATGAGTTTCTGAGCTGCACTTTGGACTACTAGATGATTCGATGTAAGACTGTTCCTTGAAACAATAATTAAGATAATTCTCTATGACAAGGAGAAAAATGTTCAGCTTTATATGAGATGTGCTTTCTGTTTAGCAAGCTGAATGCTCTCTATATTGATTCGAATTCCCCTTAGCCACTGCAATGCAAAGCTGAAATTAATTCAACGATGCACCATCTTCCCTTACTTACTATATCCTGTGCAAAGAGGGTTGCCTTCCAAGTCAGGAAATTGAGGGGGAAGGGGAGGTGTGTGTGTGTATCTAAATGTCTCCAATAATAGCATTTTTATGAGCACTGAATGTTCATCTGTATAGATGTTGAGAAGTTCTATTGGTTCTGAAGGCATTTGTTAGAAACAGAAGCTGACCATCATGAGTAAATTAAATAAAGCAATCAATCCACTGAAGAAACCTTTCCTTAAGTGTTCAGATTTGTTCATTACTGAAAATGGTTTCTGTGAAAGAGTCCCTACTAATCACTTTCTAGTTTTAGGCAGAACTGAGAAATTCCTAATTTTCCTCTAAATTGACAAAAAGAAAGCGGTATATGTGGATTTGTCCCTTAATCTCAGCACCAGTTTTTTCCTCAAAATAATTGGCTGCATCCTTTTTTCAGATGGTTTAGCTAGAGCCTGCTCTAAAAGCCACTGAAGTGGCAGGTGTCTTGGTACTGATGGGCTATGGATCAGTCCCCAAGGGCCTTAGTATAGTAATCCTGCTTGCTTTGCTGTACTGGCTCATTCAGATCTTCATCCACCTAATATCTTGTATTCTCTAGGTAGGATAAATATAGGGACCATATTTTATTAATCTTATATCTACTATTAGTTGTATTCCTACTAAGGTACCAGTCCTGAAAACACCTAAGCAGGAGAGTAACTTTACCTCTGCAAGTAATGCAACTAATTTCATTGGGAAACTTGCATGCATAAAACCCTTTACATGCTTAAGTGTGTGCAGAACTGGGGCCCAAGTTTGTATATTTCAGACATATCATGACTGCACTAAACCATTCCAGCAAGACAGGTTCCACAGGCCATTTCCACTGGTTACATTCTTTTTATATATTATGTTTTTATTTCCGCAATACCAACTTAGTGCAGCGCCAGGGTTTATCGAGGAGATGCTTAAGTGGAGACAGGGCTGCCTTGTAGATGGAGTGTTGGACTGGGACTTAGGAGACCTGGGCTCAATTTGTGGCTCTACCACTGGCCTGCTGAGTGACCTTGGGTGAGCCACTTTCACTTTTCCCATCTGCAAAATGGGGATAGTGATACTGACCTCCTTTGTGAAGTGCTTTGAGAGCTATGGCAAAAAAGGCCTATGTAAGAACTCAGCCCAGTCACCAATCTGTGCTTTACCTGACAGTGAACAGCTCCCGTTGTTCTTCTGCACTGTTTGATACACCCTCCTCCATGCCTTTTTGCAACCTGCTTGTTTGTGTTGTGCTCCTGCTGCTGTTGCTTTTCACTGTTTTTTTTCTATATTCTATCCTTCAACTAGGCCTGAACCTTTCAGTGTTTAATTTGTACATCACACGTTTTGGCTATTTATCTTTCCCTGCATCCAGGGCATGAGAGTTTATTTACTACCTTATTCCAGCCTGGTCAGCTCCACATTCCCATGCCACAGACTAAGGTTTGAGTTGCAAACAATTACAATCTGATGGTTTTTTGTTTTTTTTTTTTATAAATCAGCCACTACATTTTTATGTTTTGACCTGGTGAAATGTATTTCTTTCAAATTCCTCTGACAGAATGTGTCATTTGTGAACTTTACACTTGGCTTCTTGGCTCTGACACACTTTGAGTTACAGTGTTTCTCCCCCTCTCTTGAATAAATAATTGTTCCCACCTCTTAGAGGACTGCCATATGTCTCCTTCCCTGACCTCCTCTTTTAATTCACTTGAAAACTTCTTGTTATTTAACTTAACCTCTTGTGCAGCTTTCCTTGCTGCCTGTGTGGTGACTTCTTTTTATACTTTTTCGGAACTTCAATGTATAATCTTCCCCGTCCTCTTCTGCACCTGATGTTTTACCTCATCCCAGACCTTTAGAGCAGAGGTGATATCTCAAGTATCCTCGTCTCCCTAAATTCTCCTTGCCCTTTCAATTGAATATAGTTCTTCTTCACTTCCTGCTCTCAGCTATTGTGTGCACTGCTAAGCAGTCTCTATTTCACCCCAGAGCTATCTTGCATTATTTGCCTATCTGCTATGCTTTGGGATGAAAGGTAAATGTAAGGTAGTATTTATCATTATTTTAACATTTGTATGTGCTTTTTTTATTTTACATGGCTTACAATGACTTTCCATTAAATGCTTTCCATTCCTCTTCTGTGGATTTCATACATTATTTTATCCTACAGGATATCCCCTAGCACTTGCTTCCTACTTTCAAAACAAGTTCTTTTAAGATACAGTGCCCTCACTTTACCTCCTTTTGGCCTTAGGTTTGTCCTATCATTGATATCGATCACATGTATTTTCTCTCCAGTCTTGTTTTATGCTTTAAACCCAAGCTGAGCAGAGACGTCTCTTTCCAGAGAAGTGCCGTGTGTTTGAAAATGAGTCTTCATGGATTGTGTTCTCAAATGTCTTTCCTGCCTTTATTCTTCATTGTGTATGCCTCGCTGATGTCCACATGGTTAGAATGTCCCAAAACTCTTAGGCTCAGATTAGCTCAGGCTCTAGGCCAAGTGGACTGGGCTTATGATCAGGTGCATATAGTCCTTGATATGCATGCACAATCCACAATGATATCTGCTGGAAGATGCACTGAGGGGAATTTTGTTGGGTTCACTGCTTGAAGGAATTCGCTACAGTAGTAAGCAGCCAACATCATGTTTGTTTAAAATTTAAATAAAAAAGATGCACCCAATTCATATACAGCATTCTTCCTCCTTAAAAATAGTCAGTGATTGCCAGTCATGTTGTGTTCTACACTGCTCATCTAAGGATTTTCAGGATGTTGAATCGTACATCAAAACTCATCTTACTGTTGAAATGTGGTAGATCCTTGGGCTTAAAATTTTGATTGGGGCATCCATCGTCATTCAGCATGCTTTGAGAAGTGTTTGCGGGATCAAGCAACAGCTTTGTGATGCCTTTTGTTGGGTCCTTTCCTACCAAGATGTTGTATGTCCCATACAATTCTTTTTCAGAAATGACATCCAATACCATGCCTTCACTGCCATGTAAATAGTCTGGCCCTTCTCTCCTGGTCAGGTTAGGCTCAATGAAGAGCTGCATGGGTTGACTTGAAGTGCAACTGCTGCTCCACCAGAGCAGTCAAGGTGGCCATGCAGCTACCCAAGCCCACCAGCCGTGGTGCTGTGGAGGTGACCAGTCAGCAAGGCTCTTTTTATCTTTGTTCATCTTCCTGTTCTCATTCCTGTTGCCCCCAAACAAAGAATTTCCTTGGTGCCATGATGGGAACAGGGTTCTATTGTCTGGGGCAGATCAGAGTAGATTGGAAGGTCAGAACCAGCTGGAAGATGCACAGCCAGAGGGAGGGCATCATGTAGCTCTCAGCTTCTGGGCCAGATTCCCTGCTTCATTCAGCTTCCATTAGGCACAGAATCGGGTTCAGACAGGGACCTGCCTTAGGAGAGATTGTTTCTGTGGGTCTTTGCTTCAAACCTGGTCCTTGGTGCAGTCCTGGAGGCTGCTCTGATCTGTGCCAGCTGTCTACTCACTGGGGCAATGCATGGAGGAAGGTGGAAGAGGAAGCTCTACTAGATTTGTGCCCAGAAGGGGACTTGCAGCCACTATTTACTCTCTGTGTGCAAAGGGAGCAGAGAAGGGCAGAGAATCTGTACTCCACTTTCAACTGCAGAGCTCCCCTTTTACTTCATTTGTAAGTGTGTGGGGTGGGGGTGGGGAGTGGACATGTACTACCTGCAATAAGGTTTGAATTGTCTTCTACAGAAGACTAGTGCTGTTTCTAAAACACACACTCCTGAAAGTACTATTGCTTGCAGATCTGCATGCACCAGGGGACATCAAGAGACATTTCATTGAAGTGAACAGAGTGACACCAATGTGAGATCAGAATCAGGGCCATGGTATGGGTCCCTCTCAAAAGGAGGCTGCTGCTGCTTCACACTGTGAGTTTGGTGTCACTGCAGGAAGAGCATTGCGGGATTCACTCTTCCTGAGCCTTGAATCACATCTTTAGTGGCAAGTTACTTCAAATTTCTCACTAAAATGTACAGTATTGTAGTTATGGCAAACAGGTATCGGGGGCTCCTGATGTAACTACCTTCACTGAAATTTCACCCAGGATGAATTTAGCCCAAAGACTGCACTGGGATCAATATATCAGGCAATGCTGGGGATTAGCCATTGTGTGTCTGCATCACTGATTAGATTACACAATAAAACCTTGATGTGCAATATGTATGGTTTAACAGTCTGGTTAGGAGCTTTGGAGCAATCCAACCTCTATTTAGCTGTATGGGAAACCAGAATGCAGTGGGGGGTTTTCCCCAATCCAAAATTTTAATTGCTGTGATATATAAAAGCTCTGAGAGACAGTCTGATTGCAAAATGCTTCCCTTATAGAGACATAGGGCATGATCCAAAGTCCAGTGAAATCAATAGACTCCCATTAACATGAATGGACTTTGGAGCAGGCCCACGTTCAATAAAAATGTCGTGGGGCTTCCCCACACAAACCCCGTGAGCTTGATAATTCAGGATTTTCACCCTTTCATTGTCCTGAAAATTAGAGTTTTTTAACTGGTTGTGGCTGTTGGCATTTATTATTGAATTTCTCTTAGCCTATAATATTTTTCAGATGAACAAAGATGATTGCTTTAGCTTCTGTTAACGTCATCAGACCCTGGTGCCGGGAGTCTAATGCTGGGACTAGATCACGTAGGGTTTTGAAGAGCAACGTATATAATTAAATGAAAGCAATAAAATACAGCATAATCATAGAAACAATCTAGTTAAACTGTAGGCATGAAAGCGTTTTTGTGAATTTGATGCAGATCAGTGTGGCCGTCAGGGTGTGTGCTTTGAGACTGATTCAAGAAGAATGACTGAAGTCTTAGAGAGATGCGAACCAGCATGTGGGAGAACACTTAGTAGCAAGTGGAAATAAAATACACTGTGGGGAAATGCTTGTTTCTCTGCCTAGGGGGATTATTCACACATTCAAATCTAGATGTAGATCCTTCCCTTATTCAGTAAATTAGCAGTAGCCAACAGTCACTGCACCAAAATTAGTGGTACAGAGGAGTCGTTTAATGTTTTGTTTTGTTTTGTTTTTTCCTCCCTTTTTCATAAAAACAGTGCTGGAGAGAGAGGTTACAAATCAGCATTAAGGGGTAGGAAAGCAATCTATGCCTTGAACAATAAACACTGTAGCACTACTGAATTGTACACTTAGAAACCTGGTGCATTGTGGATATTGCTGTGAGCAGATGGACCATAAGAGTATTGACTGCCAAACCTTCTTAAACCCCACAAACTAGACATGGCAGCATGTCTGGAAGTGTGAAGGAGAAGCAATTTGCTAATTTTTCCCTTTTCCATCCTCTGTTTTAGAGTGAAATAAGTGATTTTCCCCCCTCCCATTGCCTTGAAAATGAGAGTATTGATGACAATCTTGCTTTTATACAGCTGCTTTCCTCTAGACAGTATCCAGCAACTTGACAAACATTACTGACTGTGCAGACTATGGCCCAAATCCTGTCCTGTCACAGTGGTAGTCATTGTGACTTCTGCCTCACACATTCTGCCAGTTGGGGCAGGATTCCAAGCAGAAGGCCTAAGCATCGTCACATGGGTGCAGAAGGAGCAATGTGCATGCCTTCCGGGGGATGGCAGGTGGCAGCATCAGCCCCGAGACCAGTGTTTCTAGACCAGTGTGTCACAATGCCCAAAGGGGTCGTGAACGCCAATTTGTGGAGGAGGGATAGGCATTGAAAATTTCATTGCAATCTAAAGCAAAGAAAATCTTGCTCCCCCACTCCTTTCACCGTCACTCTTCAAGAATTCTTTGTCAGCCCCCAAAGCGCACGCATACACTTGCATAAATACATTCGATAAGCATTGTGATCCTGGATATTTTTTTTTTTACTCTTACAATAAATGTAAGGGAGACATGAAAATATTTGACTTGAGATAAAGGTTAGTCTCTGTGAAAAGGTTTAGAAACACTGTACTAGGCAATTGGAGGGCCTAAGTACGCTCCCTGACACAGACCATTTAGTGATGTGATCTGTAGGCCTCTCCAGTATATTACAGAGGAATCCTTCCTTCCCCTTTGGTAGGGTGAGACAGGGAAAGAAGCTCCTTATGATCACCCTGCACACCATGGTAGGATTTAGTTACGTACATTTATACAAAATTACTGTGACATTAGCGTTGAAAGATATGGCAAGAAATGCAGTTATGACTGAAAAGTCCATCTTAATTCCACCCTCTCTTAAAATTTGGGTTCTGCACATTCTTCATCTCAAAACATCCATGGAGATAACTCACTTTGCTAATACCAATTACACTTTGTCAGTTTTCTTCTGGCCTAACATCCACATGCACAATGTTTGTATCTCTTACCTGAGAACACTATGAAGGACTGGATAGAACGTATTTCATCAGGAATTACAAGATGGGGCCTTGGGCTCATGCTAATTGTGAGGTATGTTGGGGTGTATAGACCCCCACATGGCAGTGGACACTAAAGAGTTAGCCTGTATCCCAAGAAAGGGGAAAAAATTCATAGGAAGGAGTTGTAGACCAAGCTGGATGAGCAAGCATCTTAGAGAGGTGATTATGAAGAAGCAGAAAGCATACAGGGAGTGGAAGATGGGAGGGATCAGCAAGGAAAGCTACCTAATTGAGGTCAGAAGATGTAGGGATAAAGTCAGAGAGGCTAAAAGTCGAGTAGAGTTGGACCTTGCAAAGGGAATTAAAACCAAGAGTAAAAGGTTCTATAGCCATATAAATAAGAAGAAAACTAAGAAGGAAGAAGTGGGGCCGCTTAACACTGAGGATGGAGCGGAGGTTAAAGATAATCTAGGCATGGCCCAATATCTAAACAAATACTTTGCCTCAGTCTTTAATAAGGCTAAAGAGGATCTTGGGGATAATGGTAGCATGACAAATGGGAAGGAGGATATAGAGGTAGATATTACCATATCAGAGGTAGAAGCAAAACTGAAACAGCTTAATGGGACTAAATCGGGGGGCCCAGATAATCTTCATCCAAGAATATTAAAGGAATTGGCACCTGAAATTGCAAGCCCATTAGCAAGAATTTTTAATGAATCTGTAAACTCAGGAATAGTACCGAATGATTGGAGAATTGCTAATATAGTTCCTATTTTTAAGAAAGGAAAAAAAAGTGATCCAGGTAACTACAGGCCAGTTAGTTTGACATCTGTAGTATGCAAGGTCCTGGAAAAAATTTTGAAGGAGAAATTAGTTAAGGACATTGAAGTCAATGGTAAATGGGACAAAATACAACATGGTTTTACAAAAGGTAGATCGTGCCAAACCAACCTAATCTCCTTTTTTGAAAAAGTAACAGATTTTTTAGACAAAGGAAATGCAGTGGATCTAATTTACCTAGATTTCAGTAAGGCATTTGATACCGTGCCACATGGGGAATTATTAGTTAAATTGGAGAAGATGGGGATCAATATGAACATCAGAAGGTGGATAAGGAATTGGTTAAAGGGGAGACTGCAACGGGTCCTACTGAAAGGCGAACTGTCAGGTTGGAGGGAGGTTACCAGTGGAGTTCCTCAGGGATCGGTTTTGGGACCAATCTTATTTAATCTTTTTGTTACTGACCTTGGCACAAAAAGTGGGAGTGTGCTAATAAAGTTTGCAGATGATACAAAGCTGGGAGGTATTGCCAATTCGGAGAAGGATCGGGATATTATACAGGAGGATCTGGATGACCTTGTAAACTGGAGTAATAGTAATAGGATGAAATTGAATAGTGAGAAGTGTAAGGTTATGCATTTAGGGATTAATAACAAGAATTTTAGTTATAAGTTGGGGACGCATCAATTAGAAGTAACGGAAGAGGAGAAGGACCTTGGAGTATTGGTTGATCATAGGATGACTATGAGCTGCCAATGTGATATGGCTGTGAAAAAAGCTAATGCGGTTTTGGGATGCATCAGGAGAGGCATTTCCAGTAGGGATAAGGAGGTTTTAGTACCGTTATACAAGGCACTGGTGAGACCTCACCTAGAATACTGTGTGCAGTTCTGGTCTCCCATGTTTAAAAAGGATGAATTCAAACTGGAGCAGGTACAGAGAAGGGCTACTAGGATGATCCGAGGAATGGAAAACTTGTCTTATGAAAGGAGACTTAAGGAGCTTGGCTTGTTTAGCCTAACTAAAAGAAGGTTGAGGGGGGATATGATTGCTCTCTATAAATATATCAGAGGGATAAATATAGGAGAGGGAGAGGAATTATTTAAGCTCAGCACCAATGTGGACACAAGAACAAATGGGTATAAACTGGCCACCAGGAAGTTTAGACTTGAAATTAGATGAAGGTTTCTAACAATTAGAGGAGTGAAGTTTTGGAATAACCTTCCAAGGGAAGCAGTGGGGCAAAAGATCTATCTGGTTTTAAGATTCTACTCGATAAGTTTATGGAGGAGATGGTATGATGGGATAATGGGATTTTGGTAAGTAATTGATCTTTAAATATTCAGGGTAAATATGCCAAATCCCCTGAGATGGGATATTAGATGGATGGGATCTGATTTACTATAGAAAATTCTTTTCTGGGTATCTGGCTGGTGAATCTTGCCCATGTGCTCAGGGTTTGGCTGATTGCCATGTTTGGGGTCGGGAGGGAGTTTTCCTCCAGGGCAGATTGGAGAGGCCCTGGAGGTTTTTTTGCCTTCCTCTGTAGCATGGGGCATGGTTGACTGGAGGGAGGCTTCTCTGCTCCTTGAAGTTTTGAACCATGATTTGAGGACTTCAATAGCTCAGACATGGGTGAGGTTTTTCATAGGAGTGGTGGGTGACATTCTGTGGCCTGCGCTGTGCAGGAGGTCGGACTAGATGATCAGAGTGGTCCCTTCTGACCTTAGTATCTATGAATCTATGAATCTATAAGAAAGTAATTCCTCCCCCAACAGCAGCAACAGATGGGATAAAAAGCTGCAACCCAGACAGAGCAGGGCGGCTGCGACAGAAGCTGAGAATCCTAGCTGAACAGCTCCACAGCATCAGGGAAAAGCCACTGAGAAAGACCAGTTTACTGTCAGAAGGGTGCAGGGAACGTTTGCCATACAGAAGGTGCCTGCAAAGGCCATAGGTAGTAAGTAGTCCCAGAGGCAGCAGGAGACCTAAGCAATTAGCTCACGACTGGCTAATACAGAGGCTGCAGGGGTGAGATCCAGGATGACCCAGGCCCACCCTCTCCTCTATCACCCCCACCCCTGCAAGGGAAGACAGGCAGCAGGGTTGCCACCAGTATCTGTTTTCCTGGGACTGTTTCCCCCACCCCACCCCCTTTTAAAATTTTTTGGTAGTTGTTCAAGTCCCGTGTTTGGTCAATCATGCTCCTGTGGGATCCCCCAGTCCTTAATGACTGCGGGGTTGTGGGGAGGAGTTCTGAGCAGTATCTGAGCAGAAGGAGCTCTGGCTCTGGAGTGTCTGGGAACGATGGGGAAGGAAGGGCTCAGGAGCAGTGAGCACAACAGAGCAAGCTTGGGGCTGACAGAGCCCACTGCGTAGGTGCTATCTGCAGGGGTCACTATTGGATGGGAGAGGTTCTGCTTAGTGAGGTTGGTGCCTGGGGCAGTCATGGGGGCTGATGCCCTGTCCTGCAGGTAGGATGAGGAGAATGTGCCATGCCATGATAAAGGGAGAGGGAGATATCCAGCCCTGGGACTAGTGATTGGAGGCCAATCACAGGACCTTTGGGAGGTTGGGGTGAGACCCCCTTTCAAGCCCGAAAGAGGAGAAGGAGAGCTAAAGTCATAAGAAGAGGCCAAGTACTATAGGCCATATTTCTGAACTGATACAGAGGTAAACTGAGACAAGGCTGCTGTTACCAAATGCCTAGCCCTGAGAGAGTGTATTAATGGGTGAGGGGCCAAGCCACAGAGAAATGTAATCTTATGGGTTCTTTTAGTGATGTTTGGGTGGGATTGCTTCAAAATTCAAAGTGTTTGGAGAATTAATATAACACTTTGTGGAGTGCTATGGGTAAAGCAATTGCTTTAATGCTCACTGGGTTACTCGTTGATATCGGACCAGGTACTGGCCCTAGGTTTGGCTGCTTTGGGCCCCTCCAGTGATGGAAAGTGACCAGAAATCCAATTAAAGAGGCTACTAGGAGATTTCTTGCCTGTTCTATGCCATGCCCCCTCATGACATTGGGGACATATTAGAGGAAGGGGTAAAGTCTGTGCTCTGTCACTGGTTGCTGAAATGACCCCTTGGGCTGCTTTGACTTACCTCAGGGACAGGTCTGCTAAGGTGTCATAAAACCCCTTTGCTTCTAATGCCTAGCACTGTTCAGCCACCCCAAAGAATCTTGCCTACAGGCATATCTTTCAACTGTCCTTTATTTCAGGGGATGCTGATAATTTTACCCCAAAACTACATATGTTCAAGACAAATTTGATGCGGCTTCACTTCTATTGTTGGAAAACTAATTGCAACAGAAGGCAGAACCATGGAACTGAGGTTACAGACAGTTATTCACACTGAAGGGATGAGTCCTACTACAGTATAAGTTTCCTATATGTATATGTGAAGAGCTGGGTGAATAAATATATTTTTTGATGAATAGTAAATGTACTATTTGGGGGCACCAAAACTAATAACTAGTATGGTCTTTTTTTTAAAAAAAAAGCACCCTCCCGCCCAGCCAACATATTCTGGAAGTGTTGAAATATTTTGTTTCAACATTTTCTAAATGAAGAATTTTGACATTTAGCATGAAATCAACATTTTAAAAATGAAATGTCATTGGAATCAAAATTTTCTAAACAAAATGTTAATTCAAGTGACTTTATTTTTTATTTTTTTATTTTGTTTTGTTTCAGCAAGAAAAAAAATCAGTTTGTTTTTAAAACTGATTTTTCCCCTGGAATTTTTGATTCAGTCATTGAACTGAAAAATCAATTCTTTGCTCAACTCTAAATAGGTGTCCACTCTTTGCAGCCTTTGTTACACATAGCATCCCCCACTTGGGCCTTGACAGGTTGAGAAAGGTGCCTGTAGATTACAACTCGTATAGGAAAAACTTCTTAAGTTCCTCCTCTTGGTTGCCCAAATTGTTGTAGCTGTGAAATGATAGCACTTACAACCATCTACAATGGAGAAACTGATTTAAGAAAATCTAGGAAATGATCATTTTTTCCAGGGACAATCTTAAAAAGCACTCCATCCTACAATGGCTACCTGACTTCCTGTAGCATCCTTTCATTCCATACACAAAAAGAATAGTATGGCTGAGAGAACTGCTTCCCTGAAAAACTTCTGACCTCAATGACAACCTTGAAGTTGGACTCTCCCTAAATCTGCAGTTTTTTAAAATTACTGCTGCCCGTCCGTAGGAGATGGGTTTAATTTGCCCCCTAATTCAATATAATGCATATTATTCCCATGCATTTCATTTCCCCCTGTTCATAGTTTTTTCTCCATTCTTGTTTAGAGAACCAGAGTCTAGTCCAAGAGGCTCCTGAGGAAATGGGTGTCTTTTCATTGACTTCAGTGGGCTTTTAAGAGCTTTTGGTCTATGTAGATGTGACATGACAAAGTGATACGAAGATAAACCTCAGTTGAAATAGTGAAAGCACCATACCAGCGGAATGTGCAAAGCATACAAGATTGTGTCTGACTAGAAAAAGGCATGAAGTGTAAATCATAAAGACTCCAGAGAGCACTGGCTGCAAGTGGAAGAGCAGGTGGCAAAACAAGTGGGGATATATAAATAAGTGCTGGTCTGCTATCGTGGTGTACGCTCACCTAATTCAAGCACTGCTTTCCCTATTAAATATCTCTATAATATACAGAATGCAGAACTGCTTTGTTGATTAGTGTATATAGCTGTAAAAAGAGATTAACCAGAGACACTTACAATGTTCTATTTGCTCTTAGTATTTGGGATCGGTTCATCACATGATGTCAGATTTACAGCTACCCTCTTTTCATCAATACTGGCAAATAATTCTTTAGACATTTATCATTTTAAAGTGTCACAGTCCAGTGCTTTTTCCGAGGACCAAAATCAATACTGATCTTCGTTTGAATACTTTTCTGACAAGGTTCTTATTTGTAGATTCACAAGTAGAACTAATGTGTGTTAAAGCTATTCAGCTTGTCATTTTGCAGCCTCATTGACATATTAAATATGGGCATTCACCATGACTATTAACCTTACAACTATTAAGTAATAAAAATCCTGCATACATATTTATTAGCTGAATATTATACTGATGTATTACAGAAGAGAAATTACAGCATGGAGAGAGATACCTTTGAAGACTGGACTCACAATTGTTTTACTTTATATGTACGAGAACATAATGGATTTAGGAGCTTTGTAATATTTGGAGCTCTGTGGGAGTTAAGGGCCAGATACTGATCACTAAATGGGAAGATCAGGCTAATGGATGTTTTACTTTAAATCCACTACAGTAGAAGAGAGCATTAAATTTACTCTGACTACCTTCCTAGAAATTAAAAGGAAGATGACAATAAAAGGCAGGGGTACTGGAACAATTTGTATATTGGAGGTGCTGAGAGTCATTGAACCAAACTGTAAACCCTGTATATGATGGAAACCAGTTCAAGCCAGGAGGTGCGGCAGCACCTGTAATTCCAGCAACTATGGTAAGATGTCTTTTGAGACCTAGGAAGGGCAAATTCCCACACTCCTGTATGGGATGGTCAAGAGAGCTACCCAACACTGTCGTTTAGGAGAAGACTTTGATCAATCAATAGCATCAGTGGAGAGAATATATTCAGATTCAGGGCCCAATCCTATGCCCATTAGAGTCAAAATTCCTCCATTGATTTCAGTGGCTATTTGATCAAGCCCTTTGAGCTGATTTTGAATGGATATTATTGTGCACATCTCTAAGGCACCCATCACCTCATGTCTATCTAGGTTCCCTTAAATATATCAAGGGGTATATCAAGTTACTTAACAAAAAGAGCCAAAGTTCATGGTGGCCTCCCAGTTCATTACTAAAGTCATTAAGGAATATGCTGGTGGAGCATGGTAAACACACAGGATCTGTTATGTAGACAGACTCCATTTTAAACCACATAGTCTGCTCCTCCTCCACAGCCGCTTTTCTCTTTCCTTCCTTTTAGGGCTTGTCCTTGTGCAGTATAGGTGTGGAATCATGGGTTGCTGATGAAAATATTCTTGGCGGGAAGGAATGGGATGATCCCACCCTGTCATACCCCACAGGGACAGCTCCTGTCCTGTGGAGCTGGGCCTGACTCCCCATTATAGCTTACTGGCTCTCACCACTCACAGATTTGGAGAAACCTGCCACAGTGTCAATTGATGTGTGTTTTGCACAAGCAAGGCCTCCCCCCATGATACCCTTCCCCCCTCCTGGCCAGGAGCTTATGGGGCACAGGAGCTAATAAGGGGGTGCAAGGGACTGATGGGATGAGGGGGGCAAGGGAGCAGGGGGACTGATGGGGCAGGAGGAAGTGAAGGGGATAGTGGGGCATCATTATTCATCATATCTATTAATGTGCCACTTCTTCTGAAGGGGAGCCTCCCCATAGAGCTGTCCCCTCCTCTCCACAGAGGAGTCGAGAAGGGGAACCCCCTACCCCACCCCCCATAGAGTAATCAGGAAGAAGATTGCCCTGCCCACACACATTGGGAGCCTATTGGCCCCTCTCAGTCGCTCCAGAGAATGTGGAGGGGAAGGAAGAGTGATGTTCAATCTTTTAAGTTGTTCCTCTAGCCCTGCTGTTTACTTTGCTGGCAAGTTAGCGTGAGTGGGAGGGAAAATCATCTCTGGGCTCAGCTGTACATGCACATGTTGTGGGGAGCCAACAGTTTCTCAGGAGCTGGTGTGTAGCTCAAGCCTGGATTACAGGTACTGGATTGATGCTCTGGCAGCATGACACCCCTGAGGCAGAGGTAGATTTAGAGGGGCCAAGCCCCCATCTCGCCCTAGCCACCCATGTGTGGAATGTTGCATGTACAAGCACAAGGTACAAAGTGATCAGCAGGACAGCTAGCACTGGGGGAACCTAATCCTGCCTTATGCTGATTCAGGGCCACCCAATTATTCCTGATTCATAGCGGGGATAAATTTTATGAAGGGAACACGTAACGCAGCACCTCATTACTGAGATGATGGTTCCACTTAAGGTTGTCTCCTTCATCATTCCAGTTCTTCGACCACAAACCACCTCTGTTTTATCTGTGCACTTGAAAGCAAGGGAGCTACTGCCCAAGGGTTCATGAGTTAAGGCTTAATCCAAGGCCCACTGAAGTCAGTGGAAACCTTTCCACTGCTTCTGCTCAACCTTACCCTGGAGCGCAGCGCTGTCAGAGCTTGCTGCACGCTGAGAAGAGGCTTACAGGAGCAAGGCTCTACTGTTTAATTTTATCACAATTTTAGTATTTTGAAAGGCTCTGGACTGAGAGCCCTGGAGACCGAGTCCTCTGTCTGTAGAATAAACACCGCAGTGGCAACTGCAGTGTAAACTTCCCCAAATCACCTCACCCAAGTACTTCATTGGTAACCAGTAACCTGGGACCCCATTTATGGAGAAGTTCCATTCCTTTTTGGTTTTTGGTTCACTGCTGATACTTCCATCCAATAAGCCAAATTGGACCAGCTGTCATGGTGACTTTTTCCCATTACCAGTCCCTGGAGTGATTCTTGCCCATTCTTCTTTTGTTCCTGTTTTTTGTGATTTTTTTTTCTTTTCTTTATTATTCCTTGGTTACCAGGATCACCCCATGATTATGTGAGTCTTGGCCCATATCTGATGCTTTTTGCATTTATAGAGCTCTGCGTTAACCAAGCTGAGTAAACATTATTTCTCCATTTTACAAGTGGTGTAAGTGATGCAGAGTTTAAATGACCTACCCAGTGTCACACAGTGAGGCAATAACAGAACCCTGATGTCCTGGCTCTCGATTTCGTGCTCAAACCCCTAGATCACAACTTCTATATTAACACATTCTGAATGTCAGTTTGTTGTTTCTGAGCCCAAATACATATCTTGTTTTGTAGGAACTACTGAAGGAGTGTACTATCCCTTTAAGACACAGCAAACCAGTATGGGTGTAATCAAGGAGGCTGGCTCCACCACTTTGGTGCTGAGCTATTTAACAGGAAAAGGAAGCTGAGATGGGGAGAGGGGTTTAAGAGTCATGGAGGCAGGCTGTGATTTGTTAGGATCCGGGGGGCTAGTTTGCCAGGGCCCAGAGACTTTGTTAATGCCAATTTGGGAGCCCTGGGTCAGAGTTCTGAGGTAAGGACCTTGTGAATGTTAAGACTTCTTCCCTGAGACCTCCTTAAAGGGGTCACTTGTTTTGTTTGTTAGTCTTGGCTTCCCCTTGCTTAGACTTTCTACAAAGCTACACAAACCTTTCTTTATGAGACACAACTCTCCTTGTTTCAGTTTTTGTTCCATCCCAAGTTCGTTGAAAAGCTGCTGTATTGATCTCTTAAGTAGAATGAGACCTATATATGTCTGTGTCAAATCCACAAGGAGCTTTTTCCCATCAGTCAACATGTTGATGAAGCCCCAGCTGAGCCAAGCTAATGGATTCTCACCACTATCCAGCAGGCTGCCACCTCAGTGAACACTTCCTCACAAAAAAAGACATGCCAAAGTAGGGGTAGGTAATGTGCCCCCCTCCTCCATCAGCTCTCCCCCCAGAATTGGAGGTCAAGTTGTCTCTACTTGCTCCTAAGAGAGCAACTGAGGTATATTTGTGCTCTTTTAGGGCTAGATTGAAGATAAACCAGAGTGCTAAGCACACAATGACCTGGGAGCACTCTGTAGCTGTACCTTGTGACCCTACCCTTGCTCTGTAGACCTGCCCACCACTTGGAGTAGTGAGAGGCCCCCTCCCATCCCAGAGAGGCATCTTTCACCCTGCCCCAAAGCAGCAGGGTAGCCCTCTAATCTTACCCAGCATTTGGGGTATATCTGCCTGTGAGGGTGGGCAGCTCAGGGCCACAGCACTCTTCCACTCCTACCACGCGCACACATACACACTCCTCTATTGGGGTGATGTCTGCAGGGAACCTGAGAGCTTGGTGTTAACAGTCCATTGAGAGCCATAGGGCTCTTCATCCCTGTCAGAGCTATTGTTTCAGGTTGTTTACAGACACAGGTAGGCTCTGCTACATTAGTTACACTTGGGCCATATTTTTTAGCTTTTTCTCTGCAACCATGAAGGCTAGAAACCTTCTTTTAGCTGAAAAGTTGAGATTCTTCTGTAACCCCATGACTCAAGAACCTGGGGCCCAAAACCCACAGGCCTATAGTGTCTAAGCCCTAATCTGGCCCTGTTTGTGCCTAGAGCAGTCCCCACTTCTCTTCTCCTTCCTGCCTTGTCTCATCATCCAGTCTGTCTCAAAACAGGCTTTCTTGGCTTAGTCCCTTCACCCTGAATATGGGTACAAGCCTGAAAGCAACTCTGTTAATCACAGCTCCCCAGCCCACCTCTATGAATTCCCCCAACCCTAAGACACCTTAAGGAATCAGATTCTGTATTGTTTAAGGGAAAAATTACAGCCAAAAAGGGAAATTCCCCTCAGCAACTTCCCAAGGGGAATGGCCCTTTGAAGGGGCAAAGCAAAGTTCCTCAGTAACTCTACCAAGAGACTCCTCACAAGTGAAAAGAGAAATATAATTATTTCCAACTCCTCTTCCTCCTTTAGAAAATACAGAAGCAGACAAGTCCCTCCCAACAGATTCCCAAGTCTGTCTCCCTGTCAGAATTGCGTGACCCCAAGTACATAAAAACCTTAGTGTTAGAACTGAGTGAATAATTCATAACAAATAGTTTATTTGATGAATTACTGAAGCCCCTTTTCCTGTTCATATGGAAAGTCTCTAAGAAGATGACAATTTTGTTCAACATATGCACTATTCAAATGTACTCAGCCAATTTTTGGTGAGTCTTTTAAAAGTGTTGCCAATAACTTTCTAGTATTGAGTAGTAACAAATATTTGAAAATGGTGCTGGGCTGATGGTACTTGAGATTGGTCACTGAAGTCACATGGGA
Organism: Dermochelys coriacea; assembly: GCF_009764565.3. Taxonomy (NCBI): domain Eukaryota; kingdom Metazoa; phylum Chordata; order Testudines; family Dermochelyidae; genus Dermochelys; species Dermochelys coriacea. The sequence goes on from NC_050074.1 coordinate 65,943,274, forward strand.
TTGTTTCTGTTCCCTGACTCAAGGAGTATAATCCTGATAGTGAGAAAAAGGGCTCAAAAATGAAGGTGACACTCAGACTTTGAATGTCACGTGGAGAGGAAGCAATTGATTAGGGAATGATAGAGAATTTCAAACCTTTTCCTTTCAGCGTTGTGCAGACATTGTGTGAGATGTCATTCTAATTAATAAAAGGCTAATGTAAGATTTATTGCTTGCATGGAGAGTGCAGATTTAAATTTCTCCTGTCTCATTCAAACAGAGTAATTGCCTATGCATTCACAGCCTTTGTAGTGAAGGGTGCAGTCAGAGCCGTCTCTGGTGCATTTAATTGTTTTCATACTGGGACTGTAGAGGAGTGGCAACTCATCTGTAGAGGGCTTTAGAATCATAGAATATCAGGGTTGAAAGTGACCCAGGAGGTCATCTAGTCCAACCCTCTGCTCAAAACAGGACCATCCCTAACTAAATCATCCCAGCCAGGGCTTTGTCAAGCCTGACCTTAAAAACCTCTAAGGAAGGAGATTCCACCACCTCCCTAGGTAACGCATTCCAGTGCTTCACCACCCTCCTAATGGAAAAGTTTTTCTTAATATTCAACCTAAACCTCCCCCACTGCCACTTGAGATCATTACTGCTTGTTCTGTCATCTGCTACCACTGAGAACAGTCTAGATCCATCCTCTTTGGAACCCCCTTTCAGGTAAGTTGAAAGCAGCTATCAAATCCCCTTCATTCTTCTCTTCTGCAGACTAAACATCCCAGTTCTCTCAGCCTCTCCTCATAAGTCATGTGTTCCAGTCCCCTAATCATTTTTGTTGCCCTCCACTAGACGCTTTCCACTTTTTTCACATCCTTCTTGTAGTGTGGGGCCCAAAACTGGACACAGTACTCCAGATGAGGCCACACGAATGTTGAATAGAGGGGAACAATCATGTCCCTTGATCTGCTGGCAATGCCCCTACTTAGACAGCCCAAAATGCCATTATCCTCCTTGTCAACAAGGGCACACTGTTGACTCATATCCAGCTTCCCATCCAGTTTTGCTTCTCCTACTAATTTGTCCCAGTTTGTGAGCAGCAGGTCAAGAAGAGCTCTGCCCCTAGTTTGTTCCTCCAGCACTTGCACCAGAAAATTGTCCCCTACACTTTTCAAAAACTTCTAGGATTGTCTGTGCACCGCTGTATTGCTCTCCCAGCAGATATCAGGGTGATTGAAGTCTCCCATGAGAACTAGGGCCTGCGATCTAGTAACTTCGATCAGTTGCCAGAAGAAAACCTCGTCCCCTCATCCCCTCTGGTCTGGTGGTCTACAGCAGACTCCCACCACAGCATCACCCTTGTTGATCACACTTCTAAACTTAATCCAAAAAGAAAAGCAGTACTTGTGGCACCTTAGAGACTAACAAATTTATTAGAGCATAAGCTTTTGTGAGCTACAGCTCACTTTATCGGATGCATCCGATGAAGTGAGCTGTAGCTCACGAAAGCTTATGCTCTAATAAATTTGTTAGTCTCTAAGGTGCCACAAGTACAGCTTTTCTTTTTGCGAATACAGACTAACACGGCTGCTACTCTGAAACTTAATCCAGAGACTCTCAGGTTTTTCTGCAGTTTTATACCGGAGCTCTGAGCAGTCATACTGCTCTCTTACATACAATGCAACTCCCCCACCTTTTCTGCCCTGCCTGTCCTTCCTAAACAGTTTATATCCATCTATGACAGTACTCCAGTCATGTGAGTTATCCCACCAAGTCTCTGTTGTTCCAATCACATCATCATTCCTTGACTGTGCCAGGACTTCCAGTTCTCCCTGATTGTTTCCCAGGCTTCTTGCATTTGTGTATAGACACAAGATAACTCGCTGATCGTCCCGCTTTCTCAGTATGAGGCAGGAGCCCTCCCCTTTTGTGCTCTCCTGCTCATGCTTCCTCCTGGTATCCCACTTACCTCAGGGCTTTGGTTTCCTTCCCCCAGCGAAACTAGTTTAAAGCCCTCCTCACTAGGTTAGCCAGCCTGCTTGCAAAGATGCTCTTCCCTCTTTTTGTTAGGTGGAGCCCATCTCTGCCGAGCACTCCTCCTTCTTGGAACACCATCCCATGGCCAAAGAATCCAAAGCCTTCTCTCCGACATCACCTGCATAGCCATTCAGTGGTCTCTAATTGGGCCTTTTCCTTCCACAGGGAGGATGGACGAGAACACCACTTGAACCTCAAATTTCTTTATCCTTCTTCCCAGAGCCATCTAGTCTGCAGTGATCCGCTCAAGGTCATTCTTGGCAGTATCATTGGTGCCCACATGGAGAAACAGGAAGGGGTAGTGATCCGAGGGCTTGATGAGTCTCGGCAGTCTCTTCATCACATCATGAATCCTAGCTCTAGGGAAGCGGCAGACTTCTCGGTTTTCCTGGTCGGGACAGCAGATAGATGACTCAGTCCCCCTGAGGAGGAAGTCCCTGACCACCACCACCCGCCTCCTTCTCTTGGGAGTGGTGGTTGTGGAACTCCCTTCCCTAAGACAGTGCATCTCATGCCTTCCAATCAGCAGAGTCTCCTTCTGCTCCTTTCCCTCAGATGTATCATCTATTCCACTCTTGGCATTAGTACCTGTGGAGAGAACATGAAAATGGTTGCTTAACTGTATCTGCATTGCTGGTACATGGACACTCCCCTTTCTTCTTCCGGAGGTCACATGCTGCCAGATTTCTTCATCGTCCTTTTGTCCCCACTGCGCAGCCTGCTCTGAATCTTCAGAATGTTGTGCCCATAGAAGCATATCCTGATGTCTGTCCAGGAAATCTTCAGTTTCTCTTATGCAACCCAGGGTCGATACTTGTTTCTCCAGATCTTGAACCTTTTCTTCCAATATGGAGACCAGCTTGCACTTTGTACAGACAAAGTCTCTTCTGTCCCGTGGAAGAAAGACAAACATGGCACATTGGGGCAATGTGGCACCAAAGCAAAGTACACATCTTTTAAACTTTTCTACCCACTCATCAGTCCATTCTTTCCAGCGTTTGCCTTCCTTCGCCTATGCAAACTCCTGCCTTCCACTGCTTTGTCCCCCGATAGTCTGTGTGACTAAATATGGATAGTGAACCCATCAAACTTACTGGGTTCTTGATTTGTATTTACTAGCAGCGCTTTCGCCTCCACCACCTCTGTGGCATGTGAACACTTCTGACTTCAAGGTCACATGAGACAAAGCTGCAGTGATTTGAAGTGAGGTTTGGGGTGCTGGATTCACCACCCAAACCTCAGGCTGCTGTGACTGAAGAGCCCCTAGGAGTGTGTCAGGGAAGCTACTGGTGCTAGGATTGGCTCGGGTGATGGGCTCTTGTTCTCTCTCTCTTTGACTCTGCTGACTGGGGCTGCAGTGCAGAAGGAGGTGGCAGTGGAGAGAGGGAATGCAACAGAGGAAGAAAAGGAGAATCCTGGGAAGAAAGTCCAAGCCAACCCCGGACTGGCCAAGGTAATTAAGGGCCCTAGGCAGCCTAGGAGGGCAACTTTTCTATGGCTGATCCTCCCCTTCTCTGTGTTTGGGGCTTGGGATGATGCCATGAGGGCAAATGGGCATGACTTTTCTTTTTCTGCCTCTCACTGAAGTCCATTTGATCTAAGTTCTGGCATGTGTGCTGTAGGCAACTTTCGTATGCTAGATACTGGCTCTGGATGGTCTACTGTGCATGAGACCTAGTAGGAGCTGTGGCTAGGCTGATACAGCCTATTCCTCCAAGGTGGCAGTAGACTTGGGAGGTGGTAGAGAAAGAATTGTGTGGTCTGGGAATGGAGGGGTTCCAGGATGGTGTAAGGGAGTGGCTGCTGGAGTACAATAAGAATAGCGGGTGATCCAGGAAGCAGGTTTGGTAGTTGATGCTGGAGTAGGGGAAGAGAAGATGGATGTGACAGCCATTTGAGGTCAGTTTGTTGGAGAGCTTTGGGCGATGGGGTCTGTCTTTCTAGATGGACAGTGACATTGGAGAGGGCTCAGAAGCTGTCCTAAAGGGTGGTGGCATAGAGTTGGCAGCAACTACTCTAGCAAATGTTTCTCTCGAGTCACCCCTCCTGCCCCACACAAGGAAAGGAGCTTGGCCATTCAATGTTCTACCCCATGGAAACCAAGGAGTAAAGTGGATTGTGGGTTAATGGTCTCAGTTCAGAAGAAAACTTCTTTTAAAGTGAAGGGCCCTATGGAAGGAGGCTTTTCTGACAGGGGTGTGTGTTTCTTTAATCTCAGACATGTGGGGCTTGTTAGTGGAATTCCATGGTGTATGTATGAAGAAGAAACAATTCAGGACATAGTATCCTGATGGCCCCCTTCTGATATGAGGGACCAGGCGAGGAGCTGGATGGTGCAAGAGGAGTGCAAATATTAAATTGGACAGATGGGAGAACTATTTAAATCTCCTCTTATTTGGAGGATGTTGGTCAGTACAGGGTTGCTTAAATGGTAACATTAGCCTGGCAGATGACACCTTTCCTTTCTTTGGTCAACATGAAAATTAAAATGATGTGTACCCAAGACAACCTGCTGTTGTTCCCGCTCAGTTCTCAGGGAGTTGCATAGACTCTCCTATGAAGCAGGCATCTCATTTAGTAGAAATATCCTATGATCCCATCCTTCCCCCTTCAGCATATACAGTTGTGATCAGAAATCTGGGTTATGTATTCAGGTTATGTATGTATTATGTATGTAATTTAATGAAGGCAAGAGGAAAAATTGGTACTGTCAGTTCATACATGGAACATATGTGCAGCTAAGAAAAGAATTGATACATAGGATTGGACAAGTTAAGGGTGCCATTTCAACACGATAGCCAACCTGTGTCACAAGAAATTATTTTGGGTTTTACTTGACTTATCCACTCTGATTTCCTTGAGAAAATGAATTGTTACCATAGTAACTGCCACATTACATGGTTCTGTACTTATGATACCTCTGAGATACAGACCAGCTCCACAAAGAAATATATTTCTCAATGTCATGTAAAAATCCTCTACTGTTTAGTAAAAGAAAACCTGCTTTATTATAACATGACAGTTTTCTGAGGTTTCCAGACTGGTTATTTTTGTTTACATTCTGTTGCTTTGTGTTTTCCTTTTTATAGGCAGGGCTGGTAGCACCATCTATTACTAACGTTGGCTGACACGTTCCATCATAAGACCTTCTTTTCAATTGCTTATAACTTTGCTGAACTTCATGAGACATGCTGAGTAGCTGCATCTGTCTGAATCTTTTTGGAAAATTTGCCTTTGGAGATTGTGGGAGTACAGGGCCGGGGAGATGGATCAGCTTATAAGTGTACACATTTCAGATGGCTAGGTATGCCATGGGGATGTCCTACTTGCTGTGCCTTAAATATAAACTTGTATGTTTGTTTTTCTCTCTGTTCACCTCCCTAACAATAGCCAACATGCAGGACTAAATTCTCCCAAGTAACACTCTTGTATAGTCAGTGTAACTCCATTGATCCTGTCTTCATTAGTTTACCCACTTTCCTTCCTGCAGTCTGGACTTCCCCTTCTGGGGAATGGGAAAAAAGGTACGTTTCTCCTGGGCAAGCAGCTGACAGGGGAATGAACATAGGAGCTGTGCTGGCAAGTGGCCTTTGGAAGACAGAGTAGAGATGCAAGGCCTGTGCAGATCCATACATGAAGCTTGGGGGTCCTTTGGTCTTGGTAGTCAAAACTCCCTGCTACTTCCACAGGTGTGCAAAGGAAATGGAAGCTAAGTGGAAGCTCATGAAATTTCCTTTTCCCTTTATAGGAGTAGCTTTGTAGGGGATGATAGTCTTAAGGAAAGCCCTGAGGCCAGGGCTGCTAGTGAAAGAAATAAAATGCCTATTTCTTACACTGCCAACTGTCTTGAGATTTGCCTATAGCTCCTCTTTTTCTACTAACTTGCTCTTTAATCTAACACAAAAAGCTATAAAGAGAACCACTGGCTGGAAGATAAAGCTAGACAAATTCAGACTAGAACTAAGATGCAAATTTTTAACCAGTATGGATAATTAATAATTGGAACAACTTAACTAGGGATGAGGTGGCTTCACCATCACTTACAATTTTTAAGTCCAGATTGGATCTCTTTCCAAAAGATAGGCGGTAACTCAAATGGAAGTTATGGGCTTGATGAAGGAATTATGAAGTTCTATGGCTTGTATTATGCAGGAGTTGACACTGGATAATCATAAGTCCCTTCTGGCCTTAAAATCCATACCTTTATTTCTCTTGATCAGTTACTGTACTACAGCGGTTCTCAACCGGGGGGGGGGGAGCACACCCCCACCCATCAAACATTCTGGGAGGGGTACAGTACACCTTCTAATTATTCATTAATGATAGTAGGGGGTACAAGCGCCAGGTTGCAATGCCACTTGCTCTGATTTGCACCCACCCCACTTGACTTGCATTTTGATTAAATTGCCAGTATCTCTTGAACAAATGCCTTAGCAACACAAGGTGGCCATATCCTTCTTGCTATCGTAAAGGGGTGGGGGGCTTGAAGTTTAAATAAAAAGCTAATGTGGGGTGTGGTTCAGAAGAAGTTGAGAATCCCCGCTGTACTTTAACATTTGATTTATTTTTACATGAACAAGACATAAAAAAACCACTGTTACACTCTGATCTTTGTTTTCAAGTAAAACTACCTATAAATACAATGACACATATTTTCACATACACTTCAAAGTCTTAACGTTAGTAAATTATCTGCTAATAAAACAGTTGCCTATATAAACAACAACATACGGTGTCAAAGTAAATGCAGGCAGTGGCATCAATGCAGATTTTTTGTGAGGAGGGGCTTCAAATTCTGGTTCTGGTTCTTGCTCATCCCCTTCCTCCTCCTATCAGGACTCCCTGTCTGACCCACACAGTGCATGAGCTGGTGCTACCAGTGGACTCCCCAGAGCTCTGCGGTACAGGAACAGGCTCCCAGCATGCTAGTCGATAGTACTATTTGGCTTGGCCTCCCCTGTGTCCAGACTAGACGTGTGCCAGGTCACAATTTTGCCCTTCCTTCTGTACGGAGGGGTGGCCAGGTCAAACTTCAGTGCTGCTGTGGCCACACAGCTGGAGCGATGTTCCAGATCATTCCCAGCAGCAGCTGCCATTTTGGTAAGTAATTGATCTTGAAATATTCAGGGTAAATAGGCCAAATCCCCTGAGATGGGATATTAGATGGATGGGATCTGAGTTACTATAGAAAATTCTTTCCTGGGTATCTGGCTGGTGAATCTTGCCCATATGCTCAGGGTTTAGCTGATTGCCATATTTGGGGTCGGGAAGGAATTTTCCTCCAGGGCAGATTGGAGAGGCCCTGGAGGTTTTTCGCCTTCCTCTGTAGCATGGGGCATGGTTGACTTGAGGGAGGCTTCTCTGCTCCTTGAAGTCTTTGAACCATGATTTAAGGACTTCAATAGCTCAGACATGGGTGAGGTTTTTCATAGGAGTGGGTGGGTGAGATTCTGTGGCCTGCGCTGTGCAGGAGGTCGGACTAGATGATCAGAATGGTCCCTTCTGACCTTAGTATCTATGAATCTATGAATCTATATTGATTAATATTGGATTATTGCTTGACCATGGTTGAGCCATGGCCCTCCATCACCTATGGAACTTTGTGCAAATGCAAAAATCTTACTCCCCGCCCCTCCCTCCGTCCCCACAGCCCCACTAATTGGTGCCACCGAATACATGACCACATTTTCAAACCTAGACTCTGATTGTGAAATCAGATTTGGGTATGTCTACACTGCAATTAAAAACCTATACCTGGCCCATGCTAACTGACTTGAGCTAAGGGGTTGTTTAATTGCAGTGTAGATATCTGGACTCGGGTTGGAGCCCGGGCTGTAGGATCCTGCGAGGTGGAAGAGTCACAGAACTTGGGCCGCAGCCTGAGCCCGCAAATCTAAGTTGTGATGAAGCAGTCCTTCAGCCTGAGCCCTGCAAGCCCAAGTCAGTTGGCATGGGCCAGCAGTGTTTAATTGTAGTGTGAACATATCCGTTGATTACAAGGGTCCACCCATGTGGGTCTGTTTGCAGGATCAGGCCCCTGGTTTTCTTCAAAATTCTGAGAGTATTATCACAAACGACAGAATTTGTATCTGAAGTGGCATTTTAGGATGGAGTGAAAATAAATAGGGGTGTGGGGGGGCAGATCCTTAGCTCACGCAAATCAGTATACTTCCATTTCAGACAAGAACTATGGAGACTTAAACCAGCTGAGGATCTGCACCGTAATATATGTACATATAATTTACACTTATAGATATGTAAAATACACATACAATTGAAGATAACTATATTAATATACAGCAAAAATAAGTTTTAATATTTGTTACACTGCTTATTTCTGGATTAAGCCTCTTTAGGTGACACTAGTCAATTATTTTTTGTATTTAAGTTGTATACATGTACCCAGAGAAGGACACATTTAACGATTGTAGTGAAAAAATAAAAGCACATGTAATGTCTATGAAGTGTACACACAAGTGAAAGTGTACACAGTCTTACAAATGCTTAATTAGGGGGCCAGATCCTCAGATAGTATACATTGTTGTAGCTCCATTGATCTCAACAGCATGATGCAAGTTTACATCAGCTGAGTATCTGGGCCCAAAAGTGGAAGTTTGGTGAATGGTTACAGTATATCATTTCAACAGGCTACTAAATAAAGGAAAGAAAAAGCACTAAAATAAAGGAAAGAGGGGAGAGATAGCTCAGTGGTTTGAGCATTGGCCTGTTAAATCCAGGGTTGTGAGTTCAATCCTTGAGGGGGCCATTTAGGGATCTGGGGCAAAAATTGTGGATTGGTCCTGCTTTGAGCAGGGGGTTGGACTAGATGATCTCCTGAGGTTCATTTCAACCCTGATATTCATATGATTCATAAGAGGAAGAAAAAAAGTCTCTGGTCAATTGAACTACTCTCATAAGTAAAGACTTCCTATGTGATTAAGGGTTTCAAGATTATGTCCAATATCTATATTTATAGTCTCTATTCATTCCTCAGTCCAGCATTGTATGGTTACCAGTGTACATATGGCATATTGATATCACATGAGGGTCATGCCCACTTTAACTCTTCATAGTTTAATTTTGGCAGTGATTCCCAGCTGAGGTCAGACTGTATTTATCCAATTTATTTATATGAAATAAGAGAATTATCTCACATTTAGCCATATCCAGAAAGAAAAACATAGCTGCATTTTTAGCTCTGTAAAAGTTTTTTGGATACACCATGTATGAGAGACAAAGCAAGGGAAAGAGCCTGCAAACATTTTTTTGGGGAATCATTCTTATTTAAATTAGTAATCCCCAATGAGCACTAAGGAGTGTGGGTAAGATATAGCGTTCCCATCCTGCAGTCTGATCTATGTAGGTGGACTCTTGACTTTGATGGGGCCTCATGCAGGCACAAGGGGCTGCCTGTTTGTGGAGCCCCTTGGAAATCAAGGATCCACCTGTATTATAGATCAGTTTGCAGGTTTGGAGACTTCATCAGTGGATCTATGGGGTTCGCAGGGTTAGGTTCCGAATGTGATTCTAAATCACTGTGAATACTTACTTATTATTTGTGTTCTGTAGCATGTAGAGCACGAGTTGTGGTCCAGAACCCCGTTGTGCTTGGCACTGTACAAATATAGAACAAAAGATGGTCCCTGTCCTGAGGCACTTACAATCCAAGTGTGACACTGCACCCCATATTCTTCATAGAAATATTGTTATAATATGATGATAGCATAACTGATATGTTTTGTGCAAGGCATGTAAGATATCATTGGAAAGGTTATGATTTGCTGAATATGATTATCCTAATTTTATGCATGTTTCATTTTTGTATGTAAAGTTAGGAAATATTGACTATGCATCTGTACTACAAAAGTTTTGCACCTGGGGAGCACCCACCAGACAGAATGCAATCAGTCTGGCTGACTAACTGGGGACAAGTCAATAGACCACTAGGGAGAACAATAGGTCTTTGAAGATGCTAATCTCCCACCTTCCTAGGATGCTACAAATGGCCTTTGACTCATGGCTGCTTTGACTCTGCAGGGTCATGTGATCCAGTCACCTGGTATTGGACTCCATGATAGAATACCAGTATTTTTCCACTGAGGGGGTGGGGGAACCACCCTGGAAAACCTATTTAAGGCAGGGGAAGGACATACTCAGTGGTCGTTGTTCACTGAATCCCAGAATGACTGCTGTGAATATTTAAGAAACAAAGACAAAGGGGGCAGGGAGGAGTGAACCCAGGCTGTGAAGGTGTCTGGCCTGTGAAAGAAATACCTGGAATATTAAACTGCAAGCAAGAGCAGCTTGCCTGCAATCTGCCTAAAATAACATTTAGGGTGAGAAATTACTACTTGTAACCAGTTTTTTAGTATCTTAAGCGTATATTGCGTTTGTTTTATTTGCTGAGTAATCTGCTTTGATCTGTTTACAATCTCTTAAATCTATCTTTTATAGTCAAACTTGTTTTTGTTTTCTCTAAAACCAGTTTGTGGAACTTAAACTGGGGTGTGTGGGAAAGCTGTATATGTTCCTCCGCATTGAGGGAGGGAGCAAATTTCATGAGCTTATGTGGTACAGTTTTCTGTGCATTGCAAAATGGTATAATTCTGGTGTTGTACCACAGAGTGAGGTGTTGTCAAGGTTCCTTCCCCATTCTGAACTCCAGGGTACAGATGTGGGGACCTGCATGAAAGACCCCCTAAGCTTTTTCTTACCAGCTTAGGTTAAAAACTTCCCCAAGGTACAAACTTTGCCTTGTTCCTGAACCCTATGCAGCCACCACCAAGTGTGTTAAACAAAGAATAGGGAAAGAGCCCACTTGGACCAGTCTTCCCCCAAAATATCCCCCCAAGCCCTACACCCCCTTTCCTGGGGAAGGCTTGATAAAAATCCTCACCAATTTGTACAGGTGAACACAGACCCAAACCCTTGGATCTTAAGAACAATGAAAAAGCAATCAGGTTCTTAAAAGAAGAATTTTAATTAAAGAAAAGGTAAAAGAATCACCTCTGTAAAATCAGGATGGTAAATACCTCACAGGGCAATCAGATTCAAAACATAAAGAATCCCTCTGGGCAAAACCTTAAGTTACAAAAAGACACAAAAACAGGAATATACATTCCATTCAGCACAGCGTATTTTACCAGCCATTTAACAAAAGGAAATCTAACGCATTTTCAACTAGATTACTTACTAATTTAACAGAGTTTCTGAGCCTGCATTCCTGATCGGTTCCCAGCAAAAGCAACACACAGGCAGACCCTTTGTTCCGCCCCCCCAGCTTTGAAAGTATCTTGTCTCCTCACTGGTACTTTTGGTGAGGTGCCAGCGAGGGTTATCTTAGATTCTTAACCCTTTACAGGTGAAAGGGTTTTGCCTCTGGCCGGGAGGGATTTTATAGCACTTTATACAGAAAGGTGGTTATCCTTCCCTTTATTTTTATGACAAGTTTGCACTTGAATATTGGGCAATTTGTTAGCTGAAGCCTTCCCAGGCAGTGCTGATTTCAGTGTTGTGTGTTTTTGCAGTTTAGTGTGTCCCTACCTGTGTGTGTGCTGGAGAAGGCTTGAGGGTCTGGCTCAGCAGAACAGTATAAGGGAGCACAGGCTGGTGGAACAGGTGAGCTCAGTGGTACCCCAGTATATCAGGTGGCATCCTGGAGTGGGGGGTAACCCATCACACCAAGTATAAGGCAAGAGACAACAGAGGGATACACAGAGATGGTGGAGTACAAGGGAGCAATAAAGACAATATTGTTCAGCACGATAGGCAGTGGTATCACCACACCAGGGTCTTGTTAAGTTTTTGAAGATGTCATGGAAAAAGAGAGTTTGAAGGGGATGATGCAGAAGTTTTGTGGACAGAGAACACCTCCCAAGTGTGAGGGGAAGCATGGGTGAAACATGAAGGTACTTGTTTGAAAATATTACAGAAAAAACATAACTTTGAGGGGAAGAAATCTAGAACTGTCTTTTTTCTTAGTGCACAAGAAGCAGTTGCCAGAACTCCTTGTCTAGGTATTTGGACAAGACTTAGCCTTGCAGAATCCTGAGGAGAGTTCTGTGCTAACAGGCTTATGGTCCACTATATCCACTAGCACGTGTCACTGTGAGAACTAGGATGACAGAGCTGGAGCTCCTCCTTCTGGCTGAGTCTGGGGATTAGCTCTGCCAGGCCTATGCGCCTTTCTGCAGTTGCACTCCATAGCTCTCTCTGTGTTGATCTCTCAGGACTCAACTGCTGCCGCTTCATGGCTTAGCCGTCCAGTCAGGTTACAGTTTCCCTCTGTGTGTGTGTGTGTTCTCAGTCTCCGCTGTCCCAGGAATTCTTCTCTTTCACTGCAGCTTAGGGTTGCCAACTTTCTAACCAAACACTATTTCTCCACTCCTTCTCCAAGGCCCCACCCCGCTCACTCCATCCCCCCTCTTTCCGTTGCTTTCTCTCCCCCACCCTCACTCACTCATTTTCACCGTGCTGGGGAGGGTCCCTCTTCGACTGGGTGTTGTGTGCCACTTCTCCAATGGCTGGTAGGGGAACCCAGGCCCACCCTCTATGTTGGGTTCTAGCCCAGTGTTCCTACAACAAGCAGTCAAGGTCTTCACAGTCCTAAACCTCATTGCTGTGTCCCTGGGCTGCTTCCTACCTTCTGTACCATCACTCTCTGCAGCCCACTTTTACACCCAGCTACTAGGCTTTATATAGGCCCCTCCTGTTCCTGTCCAGCTGAGCTTCCTTAAATTAACTCTCATTACTTCCTGGCTCCTCCTCCAGGTGCAGTCGAGACCACCCTGGCTCACCTGGCCAGCTTAATGAGTTCAAGCCTTGTGTCAGGTGGACATCCCCATCACATAGCGCAAAGGAGTCTAATCTGAAAAGTAAGACAGAAAGCCATAGACTGAGAGGGGAAAATGGAGGGAAAGGAAATAATTACAATTACAAAAGAAATTGGAGCAAATGTTTGTGTCTCATCCCCCACACCACTAACCTTTCTTCACCGATAAATATCTTCGATTGGTGAGCTTGGCTGTAGCATTTTCACTTGGGTACAGTGGGTCTTAAAAGGACTGTTGTCTCCTTTTCCGTTAGTGTTTCCATGCAATGTGAAGTCCCATTGTATTTTTTGTTCATCGGGAAGATACCCAGATGCCATATTTTAAAGTCCATGCTGTTGCACGGCTGTAATTCATAAAGTCATGTGTTTAAAAAAAGCCGAAATGGGTTGGTAACAGACTATGAATCCCAGTGATGATTGAACCAGGTGATATTCAAAACAAAAAGAGCTCTCAGCCATGCTTGTAGCTGTTTCCGTTGCTTTACACTGACTCAGACATTCTAGGCTCTAAAGTGAAGTTTGGGGTTATTGTTTTGTGATGGTTGTGTTGCTGTGTGGGTGGTTGTATTGATTTGTTTCTAAAGGGTTTGAGCTGGGAGATTTGTGTTAATTTGTACAAGTGGCCATTGGGTCAAGTAACACACAATCTGAGCAGTCTCCCTCATGCAACTAATAAAACTGTTGCATCCAAATTAGCTGAAGAATAAGGATGGTGATTGGTTGAGGTTCCTCTGATATCAAAATGGTCTAGGACTCTCAGCATAACATAGATATGTCTTACTGTAGCTGTATACTGCATGGGTGTAATTCATAAAGTCAAAATGGACCAGGACTTAAAAATTGGGTGGTAACAGACCATGAAACACAGTGATGATTCAACCTGGAGATATTCTGTACAAAAAGAGCTCTCAACCAGGGTTGTAGTTTTTTCTATCATTTCACACTGACTCAACAGATATTTTAGTCTTCAGAGTGACATTCTCAGAATCTTATCATGTGAATGGATCCAAATTAGAACTCTGAAGACTTAATGCAAATATGTTGAGAGAAACAGAAGGTAAACATGAATGCTTATTTTCCCCTAATCAAAGCAACATGCCATTTTCTGTGAAATGTAAATAGGCTCTAAATTGCATTTAAAATGAAGAGCTGTGTCCCTTAGATGCTAAATTAGATCATTCCTGTTAAGCACACTAACACTATTTTTCCAGAAATGTTTACCGTGCTTTCTTATGTGTCGTCCAAGCTTTATGCCTACTTATGCTAAAGTACAGTACCACTTATGGTCTGATCCAAAGCCTCTTGAAATCAATGGAAAGACTCTAACTTCACTGGGATTCAGATCAGGCTCTTAATGACTGTTTTTGCTAATTTCAGATATAATATTCAGTAGCTCTTTTGTATAGAACGTTTCCTTCGTACAAGTCAGTGCACACTACAAATAAGAGAAATATCACTATCCCTATTTTATATATGGGCAAACTGATGAAGAGATAAAGTGACTAGCCCAAGGTCATTCAGCATGCCAGTGGCAGAGGCAGTTATAGAAACTAAGATTTCCAGACTCCCAGTTTGATGCCCTATCCAGTAGAATACATTGCCTCCTACAGGACAAGATTTAGTTAATTCTGGCATGAATTTTCTAAATACACCCTTGATTATCCACTAACACATTCCATAGCAGAAGTATGCCACTAAGTTGAGAGATATTACAATGTTTTCATTTCAGCCACCAAAATTAGCACTTAAAACAATATGTAGCTCTCAGTAGGGGTACATCATCTTGATGCTCCTCCTGGCAAAAATGCATAGAATAGCATTCACCAAGGCAATGGTGGTAGTCACTAGCTTTTAATGACAATGGCAGATAAAGTGTTATGTTTCACATCACTGACTAGAATCAATGATGAGTGGCTCTGCAATCTACTTGTATGCATTGTCTGCACCTGTCTCATCAATTATTATCCTATGCAAAAGGCCAGTGAATTATCAGGAAGAATATGTTGTACAATTCCACTTGTCTAGTTCTCGTGCTACTTTATAAAGAAACCCCCACAGAAAGTAGGGCAGTCATTATTTCTCATAATTTTTTAAATGTTTTTTTAAAATATGCAGTGGCTTAGAAGAACCCCTTGAAACTGACAATGGTTTCCTCTCTATGCTTTCTCCCCTCTCAGTCTGCTCCCTGGTTTGTTATTACCTAGCTGCTGTCATTGTTTTTTAAATGTATAGAATTAAAGGATTGAAACATTTGAAGGGTGTGTGGGGGGGGGAATAAATAATTAAGGACTCTGACACTGAGATGACTGGGGTCCTGTTTATCCACAGAGCAGGTACTAGCTGGGCACCATCTGTACAAGCTTCCCCACCGCCAGAGCTCCTTATTTTTGATCTGGAGATGCCACCTGTATGGGAAGATGACCACTTACTATCCATGAATATACAACTTTTGGCCTCAGTGCTTTACTGTCAACAACCTTGCCATGTTGTGCCCATTGTGGGACAGGTTTCTGTTGCATGAAAAATTGTTCACTGAGAACCAGCTGGAGACCACCATCCCCTGAAACAGCAGTTCCCCAACATGTGGTCCATGTGGTCTGGGAGTATCTGCTGGTTGACTGTAGAGAGCTGACTGGACACATGGTGCTGGCTGCTTCTCCTTATTTCAACCAATTAAGTTACAAATACTAACTTTCCATGTCAGCAATTGCTGTAAGTGCCACCGAAATATTACTTGCTCATCAGTTGGAAGAGAGGTGGTCCATGAAGTCATAAATAGAAGAAGTGGTCCACAAGCCAACATATCTACTGAGGTGTGGTCCATGCTCTGAACCTTTTAGGGAACTGCCTGCCAAAAGTCCCAAATAGTTACAAACATTTGGAACCATGCCTGCTTGCACAGGCCGAGCATCTGGCCTGCCTGTGTTTGCATGGGTGTTCATAAAATACTTTAGTGGGAAAGAGAGTTTAGCTGCAGATGCTTTGCCCTTAAGTTTTCAAAGTGATGTTGGGAGAGTTTTAGCCACATAGCTTCTGTTAAAGTCAATGGGAGTTCTGCTGTTAATATACTGAGTAACAGGTTTCAGAGTAGCAGCCGTGTTAGTCTGTATTCGCAAAAAGAAAAGGAGTACTTGTGGCACCTTAGAGACTAACAAATTTATTAGAGCATAAGCTTTCGTGAGCTACAGCTCACTTCATCGGATGCACCGATGCATCGGATGCATCCGATGAAGTGAGCTGTAGCTCACGAAAGCTTATGCTCTAATAAATTTGTTAGTCTCTAAGGTGCCACAAGTACTCCTTTTCTTTATACTGAGTAAAACACTGACAATATTGGTTACTGCACAATGCAGTTCTGCACAGCCCATATTTGGTTGTTCAATCGTCACTTTTGAGAAGCAGCTAGCTAAAGGTAATGCACAGTCATAAAGTCATGCTGCTCTCAGGAGAACAAGCTGGTGTCAATCAGCACAGTATGTTCAAAAACTGACACTTACTAGGATTGTATTTACCATAGGGAATAGTCCCATTCATCCATGTTAGATTTCCGTATTACACTTTTAAACTGGGCTTTGGAGTGGAGCCCGGAGCTGGAGTGCAGAGCAGCAGGTTTTTGCCTGTAGCTAGAGTGGACCCGGAGCACAGCTCCAAAGCCCTGTTTTTAAAGAATGGCTTGATCAATTGATCAATGTTTATTTCTGTTGCAACACTATGTTAAGGACCAAATTCTGGCCAGACTCTGATGTCGCAGAGACTACTGAAGATATAAGTCAGGGCAGAAATTTACCCTGACTGTAGAATCCAGCTCTAAAGCCCTAAATGAAACTTGCATTCAGTTTACAATGATAGTGATAGCTGATAGAATGCTGTTAACGCTGCTGATGCACTGGGAACACTGTTCCCTTTTTATTTGCATACTACATCACAATTAAGCAGACCTATTCTTCTTTCTGCTTTCCCCTCCACCATATGAACAACTAAAGACCCAAGCTACTTATTTCTTTAGTAAATAGATTGGAAAGAACATGCACACACATGCAGCTCTGGTGTTAGCCTTAGGTTATCTTTCAATCCTCACAACACACTTTAGTCGAGTAAAACAATTAGGGATTACAGGAAGTGAAACTGAACTGGGAAGACAGATGTTGCAGAAAAGAAAGTTGCAGCAAATCTTAGTCTCATGATGGCACATCAGGCCCCTACTACAGTAAGTACAGCCATCACAAAGCAGAGCTGGAGGCTAGGCTGGGAAAACTAGTGATAAACTCTGAAACACATCAGAGGCCCAGAGCCCTAGCTGCCTCCCTCCCAACTGAATCACCTTCCCTAAAAAGACCAGAACTGACTGACAACATCAATTATTGCTTTACGAATGTTTGCATATGACAGGTGATACGTTCACTATGTCCACCAACAAGTTTTCTTGGTGGAAACAGGGATGTTCCACCTTCTGGATAAAATGGATCAGGCCCCAAAGCTAATTTTTCCAAGATAGATTCAAGACCTATTGAAGTCAATGAAAGTCATTCCATGGCATCAACGGCATCGGATTAGGTCCTAATTTCACAATAATGTAGGCATCCAAAATTACTAGTTGCTTTTGAAAGTCTTAGCCATAGTATCAGGAAAAAAGGAGATGTCCTTTCAAACCTTCAAAGAGTATTAGACCCGTATTTGCCTTAGGCCACCTGACAGTAGACTAGTTTTCCAAGAAGCATCACATACTGTAGGATCAGAAGTACCACTGGAATGTACAGGAGTAAAATGCAGCTGGGCTTTCCAAGCATCTTATGTCTATTTCTTTTTGTCTATCACTTATCAAAGGGATAGCTCAGAAAATACAGTTCATAGGAATATGGCGAGTTTAAGGCTCAACTGGTATTAATTCCTGTGCATTTCTCCATTGTTACTTATTCTGTAGTGGCAATCTTTTTGTTTAGGGAAATCAGAAGTGACAACAGCAGCGGATAGATGTCTAAGAACAGAGTCCAGGGTCTTTGTAAGAACTGTATCCCGCTCTTGTATTCTGAGGCAGGGAAAAGGTGGTGTGAATCTCTTCCTAGTTGTTCCTCTTGTGCTAACAGTGGCACTGCAAGCTCTGTTATAAAGTGGTGGCACCAAAGAACTAGAGTGTATAGATTGCACAGAAGGGAATGGAACCCAGCTACCTGGACGCTAAATCCCCTATTCTAGCCACTAGCCCAGACTCCATCCTAAGGCTTTGCAGATGCTAAGTAGTTATTCGTAAGGGAAATAAGAGGCAACAACTATACTTACATTGCAGTTTATCAACTCTGTAATCTCTTGGCACTATTGACTGATTAACTAATTGCTGGTCCCATTGCACATGCTGACAAGACTGATGTTTAGATATATATGATTTGGGGGGTTTTCAGACCAAAGGGGAGTGCAGCCTTCAGATCTGATTTATCCTTTTGGCCCTGAACTCTAACTGCAGATTCATGGAGTGGGAGCCTCATCTCCCAGAAGCAAGAGGCTTGGAAGATATGGGGCATAGAGAAGAGATGTGACCTCCAGCTTATTTTGTTTGTAAACACCTGTACAAAACAATAGGTAAACTATCCCAAGTCAATAGAACCGTTAGCCATTGTCTAACAATGGGCCATCAATTCCGAAGTGTTTTTTTAAAAAAAACTTTTCAGTGTTGGGAACAAAAGATAATTATTTCTGTCAAAAGCCATGTTAGGCTGATAATAAAATATGATCAAATGGAACAGGCTTTTAAGTGTACACAGCACTGTTCAATACATCTGCCCTTCAGCTAGGCAGGCTTCTTAAATTTCTGATGTGACAGTTGTGTGATAACTGTTGGATTGCTACAAGCTGGAGGGGGCGGGGGGAAGAAGGGAATACTTGCAGCACAGATCTATATGTGGCAAGCATTCCAGCTCCATGACCTGTAACCAGAAAGGTAGTTAAATGACTACCTTGAGTGTCTGGATCATACAGTGTTTTTTCTCCCATCCACTGCCATATTAAAAGAGCACAAAGGACAGATGCAAGGAAATTTTCCCACTCTGTTCCACAGTTGACCATACTATGCAGTTGGTCACAGTGTGTCAGAGCACACCCACACAAGACCATGACTGTTTTTTGGAATCTTTAAAATGGCTAGTGTAAAGTGGGCATTCTGGAGCCTTTCTGCTGCACAGGGATGCACTAAATCACCCCCTACGTTATAGATAATATATCCTGAAGGTCACATTCAGCCCCCTCTTGCTCACATAGAGTAGCACCTTGCTCCCCGAGTGATCCCATTGATTTCAACAAGCCTCTTGTAGAGTAAGGTGTTATTCAGAGTGAGTAAGCTTAGCTGAATCTGCTTGGTAGAATACTCAGTAACTGTATAATACAGAGCCATTGCTAAACAGTCATAGGTAATAGGACCAGAGAAGATTAAGGTGATCCTGGACTTTTGCATATTACAGCACTCTACTACTGGGCCAGGACACTCTCACTCTCACTGGGCCAAACTGTGAACCCCTTAATTCCACTGGTGAGCAGTTACTCACATGAGCACTCCTATTGTCTTCAGTGGGGACAGTCATTCAAATGGCTGCTCAGCATTGAGAATACAGGGTTTACAATCTGCCCCATGTCTCTTCCATTTCCTGGCATTCTGCACCCAGAATAGGTGAGATTTCCAAAAGCGTGCAGCATTTACCACCCTGACTCTGTTCCTATTTAAATAAAAAGTAAATCTCACACATTGACTTTAACAGGAGCAGAGCTATGCCATTGCCAAGTGCTTAGGAAAATCCCACACCATTGGACTTTGGTATTAGGGCATCAGGAAAGTAAATTAATTACTTTTAAGGATTACAGAAATTCGAGACAGTCACATTCGTTTTAATCCTTTTTCCTGCCAATGCAAGATATATAGTCCCCATATCACCTATCAAACTGATACTACACTTGATCACAACCAAAAGGCCAAAACCAAGATAGCTCATCCCCATACATTCTTTAAATGTTAGAGTTGGATTTGCCCTATGCATCTGCACATGGGATTAAGGGGACAATCTCTTCCCCCACCACCACCTTGAAACACAGGAGAGTGCGGAGTGGGCAGAGCCCTAGCTCCACATTTCCCAGTGTGAGGGCAGAGCAGGAGATGGACAAGTAATCAGTGCTTAGTAATATGATGGCAGACATAACTCTTCCCCACCCCGGGGAAAACAGAGACTCAAGGAAGAAAGTTTGACTTTTGGAGCCTGAGTTCCTTCTCTTCTAGGACTGTGCAGCTGTGTCCCACTAAAGTCCTGTTCAGTGTACAGGCTAATTCTGGCCCTACATACACAAAATTGCTTTAGAGAGTTCTGAAATAAATTGTATGATAGTATTTTTTTCTATCCTTCTCCCTGTAAAACCAGATTCCTCTATAAAATATTTGGCTTAATTCATGGATACATACTACCTGTGTTAAATACAGGGATTGAGGGTAAGTATATAAACTGGAACGGGGGGGCGGGGAGTTCCAACCTATTTTTCAACAAAACCTTTCAGGAGAAATCTGCTCCGGAGCAGAGAATTTACATGCCCAGCTTCATCTTAATGTGAATTTTAAGGTATCTTCTAAAAAAAGTGTTTATAATGAAGAGCTGATAGATCTTCAACTTCAATAGTTCTTGCCAGACACACCTACAATTTTAGTTATTACGAGAGATTTCTCTTTTGGAAAAATTTGCTTGATCAAATAATATAACTATTCCCAATGTCTGATGATGATAAAACTGAAAGCATTAATTACTGTTTGCTTTTCATCATTTACGCTAGTCCCCTTTTTTCCTTCACTTATTTCATTTTTGCATTTAACTGGACTGTAAAGCTACGGTGATCAGTTTCCAGTTAGTTTCACTTCTTGGTTCTCATGAACTAGCACAATTCTTCAAGTATGGTCTATATTCTTCAAGTGTGGTCCACCCTCACTGTCCCTCCAAAAAGAGAGAGAGAGGGAGAGAGAGAGAGAGAAAAAAGAAACTTTTATTACATTTTAAAAATAAAGCCTTCCTGGTTCATCAGTATTAGGTTTGCAAATTTGATTTATTTCAAAGCTTAAGGCTCCAATCCTGCAAAGACTCAATCTTAAATATATACACTATGAATAGTAATAATACCTCGCTCTTATGTAATGCTTTTTCATTGGTGGATTGAAAAGGTCTTTACAAAGGGGGTCAGTATCATTATCCCCATTTTACAGATGGGGAAACTGAGACAGAGATGAAGTGACTTGCCCATCATCACCCAGAAGGACAGAGGCTGAGGCTGAAATATAGGCAGCTCCCTGAGTCCAATCTAGTGCTCTATCCACTGGGCCACACTGTCTCCTATTTGACTTCCATGGGACTACTCGCAGAGCATGAAGATAAGCAGATGCATACATCTTTGCAAAATTGGGACTAAAATTTGTGATATAAACTATCCAACATTAAGCGTCCCTTTAAAAACATTTCTTTTAACTAATTGAATGGTATTTTGAAATCTGCTTCTAAACTAATCACCATTATTTTGGCAAATGTCGCATGGGGGGCAGAACTGCCACTTTTGCAAAAGTTTATTCCTTTTTATAAGTACATGCCAAGTCTTAAATTTCTCCCAATCTCTCTGTACAAATCAGTTAATCTATCTCTTATTAACCAGCCTTTAGGTTGGTATCTAATGGTGGGGGATGGGGAGGAGAAAGAATTCTGTGTGTTAAACTCTTACTTTGATGCAGTAGTTGTAGGCATTATCATATGTTGACATTCAGTGCAAACTGTGTGTTAGAGTGTGTTCTAGTAGTTAGAGTTGGGATTGGGAGTCAAAATGCCTCTGGATTCTGTCCTTAATTTGGCATTAGTAGGACCTTGGACAAATCAACCTAATCTCTGAGCCTCGGTTGTTTCTTCTTCAACGCTTAGTTGAATGGTTGTCCATAGTGATTGTTCACCATTTGGTCCATTCCTGTGTGTCTGCAAGGGCTTGACTGGCTGAAAGTCCAATGCTGGAACACACCTGCACCCCTGTAATAGGGGGTCTGTTTCTAGGCCGCCTCCATCCATTGGATGGTGGAATTTTATTCCGTATGTTACAAGGCACCCTGAGAACAGGATTCACCAGAAAGTCTTGTGGCATTCTCACATTCTCTGAAAAGTGTAAGACGCCGGCTGTGGACAATGGCCCCAGTAGTCTGTAGACCGGAGCGACCATAAACATCTGTGTTATAAATGAAGTCATTCCACTTTGTGCCCAATATATGACATTGGTATTTTGTGTGGAAAGCTTCCAGCTTTGCCTAGTCTGAGTGGCACAATGTCCATGTTTTGCAACTGTACAGCAGTATGGACAGGATTCAGCTTGAATAGATTCTGATCCTTGGTGGTTGTGCTGAGATGATGTTGGTTCCATATTCATTGTAAATGACCCATGGCAGACACTGTGATCCAATCCAGTAGAGAACCTCCATGTGAGAGTTGTAGGAACTGGTGAGTATAGAACTCAAATAGCAAAAGCTGGAGACTTTGACAGCTTCATTATTCAAAGATATTGGAGTTGTGGGTGGACCTGATCCTAGGTTTTGCAGCTTTGTCTTTGACCACAAAATATAGAGGCCAATGTTAGCTGCTGACTCTCCATTTGCTGGAGTGCCTTGCAAAACCTATGTGCTTCAGTTTACTCAGGCCTATTTGATATGGGCATAATAAAATTACCTCTCAGGATCTGGTGAAGCTTCATCAATCAATGTTTGTAAAGGACTTTGAAATTCTTGAACAAAAGGCACCAAGTTCTATAAATGTAAAGTATCATATCCTAAGTGTTGGACGGTAAGGAAGGTATTTAGAACTCTTACTGATGGATGCTAGCCATCACGCTGACATATTTTAGTGAAGTCATCTTTCTTAGTCAAAACACCTGTGAGATTGGCTGGTTAATGAAAAAAGGGGGGGGAAGATCATTTATTAGGGATACTGAATCTGTTTTTTTAAAAAGTTTTGCTTTGAGATAAAAGAAGATAGCTACAGGGGAATGCAGGGATTTTCTAGATAGCTTGAGACCAAAGTGAGTGTATTTTGTCCTAGTTAGATGGTGCTGCATACATGTCCACCTCTATGAATAACAAATAACACCGAGGGACAGGTGTTGCTTACTTAATTAAATATAAATATTTAAGATATTCCATTTTGGGGGAGTGGGGAGAGGAGATTGTGTTCAAGCAGCAAGCCAAGGCATTCCTGGGCATGCTTTGAAGTCTTTGGCACTGAGTGAGCCCAAGGCTGATGTCCAGGAAACCAAACACGTGAAAGAGTCTGCATAACTCCTTTGTAGCAGGAGATCTTAGAGTATAGACTACATTTTGAGAGCAAGAGTTCATCTCTTGAAGACTTCCCCTCTCAATCTCTTAGTCACAAGCTTATTTTCAGTCTCGCTGTATCCTACAGCAACTGCTTATATGAAAAATATTGAGAGTATTTTGCCCTTTTTGAAACAGCAATTGCCCTCTCTCCTGTCCCCTAGATGCTTTTCCTAGTAGTAATTGATAGCTCCAGTCCTATGAACAACCAAGACAGGTTGCTCCTTATTGTTTGTTATTGTAGTGCCTAAGAGACAACCAAGAGTCGGGACCTAGGATGCTTGGACAAACACAGAATAGTAGATGGTCCCTGCCCTGAAGAATTTACAATCTAAATGGACAAGAGAGGGTGGGGAAAGGA
Source organism: Dermochelys coriacea (assembly GCF_009764565.3). NCBI lineage: Eukaryota > Metazoa > Chordata > Testudines > Dermochelyidae > Dermochelys > Dermochelys coriacea. The sequence goes on from NC_050074.1 coordinate 65,966,830, forward strand.
GTAGAACACACCAGCAGAGTGAACAATATGGTGGATGCCAATGTCCTGATAGTTCCACTGTGTGTGTGTGTGTGTGTGTGTTGTTTTGTTTCTGGAGTGGGTTTAATTAAGAGGGGATCAGCTATATGGAAAGAAAGGTAAGGAGGACAGGGAAGGGGAAGCTGAGGTTAAGAGGCTAAAGGAAGTGGGGGGATGGTTGGAGCAAACAGCCAATCAGCTCAGAGCAAAGAAAGTTTGAACATTTTAAAGGTTTGACTGGACTGTCCAGAGGTCCCTGCTTTGACTGCTCCTGCGGCTTGAGTCTGTGGCTGGCTGCCCTTTGCAGTTTGTACTGCCTATCTTGGATATCTGCAGAAGCAGCTGGAGACAAGGAGAAGTCAACTTGATGTGACCGTCCATCCCTCCACAGATAAGCAATAAGTGCTCCCGAGCCCCCAGGGACCAAATGGAAAATAACTCCTTTATAATGCCCCACACAATAAAAGATGGATCCATGTAAATTGGCCCAGAGGTCTTCTAGTTTGTTTGGACCTGCAACCTCCAGAGTGAAAACTCTTCTGTTTGAGATTAGTCCATGCTCAGCTGAACCTTCTTCACAATTCTTCAGAACTCCCAACTTCTCTGTCTACTTATTTTTGTTAATTCCCCAAGGCTTTCTACTGGTGGATCTAAAGTTCTTTGAGCCTTTCATATCTTACCATTTGACTAGTATATTAAAAAACCTACCTAAAAACCTCTTGCACGTAATCTGAATGTTCATATAATTGTTGGTGTAGGTAATCCACTTCCCCTAGAGTCAGTATCTAGGTCAATAGAAGAATTCTCCCATTGACCTAGCACTGTCTACACTGGTGGTTAGGTTGGGTTAACTGTGTCCCTCAGGGATGTGGATTTTTTCACACACCTGAGCGACGTTGTTATACTGACCTAATTTCCTAATGTAGACCAGGCCTAAGACAGACAAAAGTAATTAGTACTTCATACAGTCCATAGTAAGCCTGTGAAATTCATTGCTCCAGGAGACCATTGAGGCCAAGTAGGAAATAAGATGAGATATTTATTTGGCTAAAAAGAGTTACGGTATAAATCTTCAATAATAATTAGTGAGATGTGCTGGTTCAGTGTATGTCCCATGCAGCCTTCTTTGGAGCCCTGACCAAAATTTAAAGTGGTTCGCCTCTGGCACAATCACTGATGGTATGACTACACTGCACACTAAGCCCAGTTTGGGACCCGAGCTTGTGGACTAGGTCGGTATCAGTTTCCAAAACCGTGCTTGAGCATTCACACTACATATGTAAACCTGGGGTTACAATGACTGGTCCAGGGACTCTCAGCCATGCTAACAAGACCATACTGCACTACACAAACCTTCTGACTCAGGTCTGTGGCTTCATCTGCATCTATGCTGCAAAAAGACAGGGCTTAGACTCAAGCCACAGTGGGACTCTGGTTCTGACACACCTGAGTCTAGCATGCAGATCTTGAGTGCTTGCTGACTGATTTGTGTGTGGAAAGTAGGGGAGCTTGGCCTCAAACCTGAGACAGAGCCTGGGCTTAGTGTGCACTGTAGGCATACCCTGACAGGCTAATGGTTTAACCCCACCTGTCCCATACCTATTCTGGTGCACCATTGAAACTGACACACCAACACCCTCATGCGAGTGGCGGTATGGTACTACCGAAGTACCAGTGCTACTGATATCAATAAATATACTGCCCATGCCAGTAAGCAAACACCTCTCACACATCTTGCAGTGGTGTCAGGGTGAATTAGCTTTTAATCAGTTGGCTGAAAAGGGACAAGACTGATGTAGGGGGAAAGGCTTCCTCTTTCTCAGGAACACCGTTGATTGGAGATAAATAGATAAGAGTGTTTTCCTGGCTGTAATGTGCTAGGGTAGTACACAAATGGCTGGTGGTGCCTCACTGAGAGTAGAATTTGCTCCTTCGTGATTAAGTGTGACAGGGGAAAAAAATGAGATACATTTTTTTAAATGAACTGTCACAAAGTACATACATTGTAAAAATTACTAGGCTAAACATTCCCAAAACACACACAGTCTATCTGGTCTCACTGGACTCAGTACCTGCTTAACCAGATTGTTATAAATCCCACCTGGTTTTGAGATCCTCAGGTAAAAGGTGCCATGGATATGCAGTTTTATTTAGGTAGGCACATAAGTCTATTCTCAGTCAGTCTCCTCTTCATTCCAAGTGTATTAGTACAGCAGAGATAAACTTAACACAGCCCTTGAGTTATGTCTGGTAAACAAGAGAAGTGTGGGACCAGGAATCAATGAACTAAAACTGGTGTGTTGGAAATTAGGCCAAATTAGGTCACATACTATTCATTTTTGGAGTCTTCAAGAAGAGGAAAAGTAATGAAGGCAAAGCAAACTGTGATGCTGTCCCGACTGTAGGGGCAGGAGTGAGCTTCTCCATCATGGCTGCCTCACTACCATCTCCTGGGAACCGACATCATCTTCATCCTAATCCTGAGTGATATTCTGAGCTGACCACACCAGAGAGAGGGAGCCAGATGACACCACCACCTCCACCAGCTCTGGCTAAATCCGAAACACCACTTGGGATGTGAGACACTTTTATTTCCCATCCACACCTTTCTTGTCTTTCCTATCTCTCTCTCAGTTTGCCTTCTGTTTAATAAGAAGTTGCTTTAGCCAGCCAGTACTGTATATTTTGCAACACTGCTGTAAGCCTGTGGCCAGCAAGGCAACTAAAAGCAATGCCCCAAACAGCCTGATGCTGGTACAAGTTTGCCAGGTCTCAGAGTGGCTAATAAGACAATGTGCTGTGACACTTTTTTTCCAAATATGGAGGTTACACGTGAAAGTCAACATGACTGACAGGAACTGCGTTTTCTATCTTCGCTCTTCCTTTCCCCCCCCCTCCTCTTTTGTGTGTTTTGTTTTGTCTTCTTTTTTTAGGAAATGGGATTGGACTTTAACAATGACAGGTCCAGCCCATCTCCACTAACTTCTCTTTTCCCCAAAAGGGTAGTTATCACCATCTTTAATACCATCTAAGAGACTGTCAAATGGGGTATTTTCCTTCTAAAACCTCCTTGTGGTTAAAGGGAACAAGGGATGTTGTAAAAATGAAAGCCATATTTAATACTTCACATTTCAGATGCTTTAACAGTTTTTTCTTTATTTTTTCTGTATCTTTAATGAAAGACTGAAAAGATTTTTAATGGTGTGTTTGCCATGGTACTAAGCAGGTTGAGGTTCCAAACTAAGTTAAAACTGTTGCATGTTGGACGGTGCAAGGCTTTTGTTAACACCTCTAACTCTTTGGGCCCATATATTCCATCTAAATTAACACAACAGCCCACAAGGGAGCCTCCTTCTGATCCACTCCCAGAAGCTCCTGCCTCCCCCATCCTGTTCCGTGCCCCTCCCTGCTGCCTCAGGTCTGTCCTGTGTCCCGCTCCCTGGTGGCGAGAGGAGCTGCTGTATGTTGCAGCAGATTGAAAGCTTGGCACATGGAGTGTGACCTGGGTGCTAGCCTCATTCCTAGTCATGTGTTATGTGCAGTGGATACAAGTTTGAAGCATGGCCGTGCATGCACACAGCTTACAGGGAACATTGCCCATTACTCTATTTGAAGGCAATGGGACTTGAAGGAGCTGAGTTCCTCTGAAAATCAGACTCCTTAAGTGACTTGCCCAAGGTCACCAACAGAGTCTGTGTCAGAGGAAGGATGATAATTTGAGTCTTTCGTTGACTTCAAAAGGCATTGGATCGGGCCTGGGGAGTATTAGACCATCTTGAGGTTTATGGAGGCAACTCATCTGTTCTTTGCAGGCTTAATAGCCTGAAGGTAGAAGAAACACTGAAAAACAAGACAGCAGTTTAAGGGAAAAATAGATATTATCTATAGAAAAGAAAATAGGATAAGATATGAAAGTCTTCAGAATTAGGTCCATACAAGGGCTCATAAATCCAAAGTTATAAAGAAAATAGGAAATTGTAGAGAGACCTGGTTCTGATTAAATGCAAGGAATAAAAACTGAAGGAAAACAGACCTCTCCCAGTAGATTCAGAGTATGGCTATTGAAAGGAATTTAGTTTTTTCTTATTGTAACTTGAGCATTTATCCAAATCCATTTGTTCTGAATTGATTAGAATTATTCTGCTTGAATATGGTGTATGGTAGGAGCTATGTAGAGGAAGTATAGTCTAATGGTTATAGCACAGGACTGGGGAGTCAAGTGATTGGGATTATATTCCCTGTCACTGATTTACTGTATGACCATGGACCACTCCATGTGGTCTCTCAGTGCCTTATTTTCCTCATATGTAACAAATGGGGTTATAACTGTGACCTAAAAACCTTTTGATGCCAACTAGCAGAGGGCACAGGAGTATAGAGGGGTGCAGGGATTCTCTGTGTTCAGCAAAAGAATGTCTTGTAAAGTCTCTACTGAAAGCTAGTGTCATACTGGTCATCATAATCATTATGAGATGTATACATGGAAAATAGAAGAGGAATTATGAGTATTTATTAAAATTATGTTCTCTAGGTCTCTAGTTAAAAGCCAGTCACTCGAAGGTAGCATATCTTGAGACAAACTTCTCCAGACAGAGGGTGAGATATGACATCATGGATATAATTGTATTGGGTGTTGTATGTCATACTGTAGAATTCTATTAGCATTGTAAGTTGAAAGCTAATAAAGAGTTAGCAGGGACTTCAGAAGGAAATTAACATGAAGAGGTAAACAGCAGGGAGGGGGAACATCCTGTATTATGTAAACATCAGTGGTCTGTTCTGGTATATGTAGGGATGCAGAGCCAGAAGAGTACCCAGAAGTTACCTACTACAGGATAGGCCCAAAAAAGAAAATAACAGAACGCCACTAGCCATCACCTTCAGCCCCCAACCAAAACCTCTCCAACACATCATCAAGGATCTACAACCTATCCTGAAGGATGACCCATCACTCTCACAGATCTTGGGAGATAGGCCAGTCCTTGCTTACAGACAGCCCCCCAACCTGAAGCAAATACTCGCCAGCAACCACACACCACACAACAAAAACACTAACCCAAAAACCTATCCTTTCAACAAAGCCCATTGCCAACTCTGTCCACATATCTATTCAGGGGACACCATCATAGGGCCTAATCACATCAGCCACATTATCAGAGGCTCGTTCACCTGCACATCTACCAGTGTGATATATGCCATCATGTGCCAGCAATGCCCCTCTGCCATGTACATTGGTCAAACTGGACAGTCTCTACGTAAAAGACTAAATGGACACAAATCAGACGTCAAGAATTATAACATTCAAAAACCAGTGGGAGAACACTTCAGTCTCTCCGGTCACTCGATTACAGACCTAAAAGTGGCAATTCTTCAACAAAAAAACTTCAAAAACAGACTCCAATGAGAGACTGCTGAATTGGAATTAATTTGCAAACTGGATACAATGAACTTAGGCTTGAATAAAGACTGGGAGTGGATGTGTCATTAACAAAGTAAAACTATTTCCTCTTGTTTATTTCCCCCCTACTGTTTCTCACACATTCTTGTCAACTGCTGGATATGGCCCACCTTGATTATCACTACAAAAGGTTCCCCCCACCGCTCCCCACCCACCCTGCTCTCCTTCTGGTAATAGCTCACCTTTCCTGATCACTCTTGTTACAGTCTGTATGGTAACACACATTGTTTCATGTTCTTTGTGTATATAAAATCCCCCCACTGTATTTTCCACTGTATGTAGTTGATGAAGTGAGCTGTAGCTCACAAAAGCTTATGCTCAAATAACCTGGTATCCCTCAGAAAGCAGTAACCTGACAGCAGATTTGCTTAATGAAAAGGGATTCTTAGTCAGGCTTGATTGAAAATTCTGGGAATGGCTCTGGGAGAGATAAGGGTCTTTAGACAGAAGGATAACTGGGCAGTGAAGTTTAGGCTTTAGAATGTGTGTTATGATGCTGTTTTATTTGTTCCCATCATTCTCACTGGTTTTTATTTGAATCTCTATAGTTTCTTAAACAAGTTCCCTTTAGCTTGATAATTGAAGTCAAGCGCCGTGCATAACATAGTGGTAATGGTTAAGATAAAGCTGGTACACTGAGGTACACTATTCATTTGTGAATGGAGGATCTGGGATCTCTGTGGGTATCAAGTGAGCAGGGACTGGATACCACCAGGAGACATTTTAAAGGGACTTGGCATCTGGGATGCATCTGCATCTGCAGGGGCAAAGACAGGGCTGGTGTAGCCCAAAAGAGAGTTCTTGAGTGGCTAACAGAATGATTGTCATGGGTCATGTACTCCCTGTCCCCTTTTGGGGTGGGGCATGGGTCATTGTAGGCTGTGGTTAAGTCTGCACGACCCCTCTGGGTCTCGAAGTAATGTGGCCTAACAGCCAAAGTCAGTCTACTCACCCTCTCTATCACGGCATGGTGGTCTATCAGTCAGAGTCCCAATTGCCACCCTCTCTCAGGGCTGTGCGGCCTACTGGCCAGAGTAAGTAGAGCTGGTGAGGCGGGCTGCCACTCCAGGGTGGGCAGCGGCCAGGATAGGGGGACCCGGGCCCTCCCTCTCCACCAGGTCCCAACCCAGGGCCCTGTCAGTGGCAGGGTTGCCCACCACCAGCTCTACAGAGTTCTGGCTGAAACACACCAAGCTATTCTCCAGTTCTCCAACCACCTCCCTGCAAAGACTCACTGGGTTACTTCCGACCTGCTTCTCCATAGCTTATGGTCTCCTGGTTGCCCCGATCTCTCTTCCCTTTGTGGGGTCCAGAGCCTGGGTGGTGTTCATAGCTGCTGGCTGGCTAGCCTCTGAGTCATGAAGTGCCAGCAGTTCTTCAGCAGGAGTCTGCAGTACACCTTCCTCTCCAGCGGTCAGTCCCAAATGAACTGGGCTGCTCCCTTTTATACCTGGCCTTCAGCCACAGCATGCCCAGCAGGGTCAGGGGTGTATGGTCTCCTTGGGCCAAAGAGAGGAATTAACCCTTGCAGAACTAGTTCAGGGCATGCACACCCCGTCACACCATGTCTACACTACAAAATTAAGTCAACTAACACCCAGCTGGCATAGGCAAGACTCCCTTTCACTGAAAGCAGATGTAACAAGGTGATTCGCCGCCCTATGTTCCCTGAGATGCACCAGAGTCATATTTATCTACCACATAAATGTTGTGAACTTGATTAACAAATATCTGCCCTCTGGCTTTGAGATCCTCAAGTTAAAGGTGCCATGGAGATGCTGACTTTTATTTAGGTAGACATCTGTCAATTTCCAGGCACTCTCCTCTTCATTCCAAGTGTATTAGCACAGTCGATTGAAGGAAGCCTTCGCTTCACTGCACAGCTGTGGATTGCGTAGCGTAGATTCTGCACGTTAAACGGAAAAAGGAATCCTTGTGATAGTGCTAGATTCATTATAAATTGGATTTCTTTTCCTCCCACTAGAAAAGAATTCTTGCTATGGCTCCTTCACTGTGAAACTGAAAGGCATAGCTATTTTAATTTTCCTAAATCATTCCATACGAGGGTTTATTGTCAAGTAGTGAGACAAACCAAAATGTTCTGAAGTCAAATCTGTCAGCAACCTTTCCAGTGTATTGACTCTGGTTGAAGATTGTTCATATTCAGTGATTGTATGATACTTGCATAAGCACTAGGCCACGGGGTTGTACTGTGGCTTAAAGCCACAGCTAACATTGTGTGTTTAGATTTCATGGAGGTATTTGTGGATGACCCAGCCAGAATACCACAGGCATCTTAGAGAGCAGATATGCAAGCTGCAACGTCCTTCAAGAGCAAGCACTCCCCCTGCACCCGGCTCTGCTGGGTAATGGTACGTTGTAATTGATTCTAATTGATTCTACTAAATTTGGGTTTGTTTTTGCCTCATACAGTACTTAAGGTTTTAGGCTTAATTTTGGTATTTTGCAGGAGTGGTTCTAAAAATGACAGGTTACAATAATGAACAGTAGTGATTTTGTACTACCATTGTGAAATACTGTCATATTTTTAGGTTTCAGAGTAGCAGCCGTGTTAGTCTGTATTCTCAAAAAGAAAAGGAGTACTTGTGGCACCTTAGAGACTAACAAATTTATTAGAGCATAAGCTTTCGTGAGCTACAGCTCACTTCATCGGATGCATTTGGTGGAAAAAAAAAAAAAACTCCGATGAAGTGAGCTGTAGCTCACGAAAGCTTATGCTCTAATAAATTTGTTAGTCTCTAAGGTGCCACAAGTACTCCTTTTCTTTTTGTCATATTTTTCTAAGGGAAAAGTTGGATAGTTCTGTCCCTTGCAGTATTGCACAGAGTTAGCTACTGAGAGAATTTTCTCTGGTAACATGAAAAGTTTGTATTCTATATGTGGCTGGGCAAAGTGAGTCAGATAAGTTAGAACGGTCCCGAACTGTCACCTCAAACCCAAAATGAACTTGAGGTTCAAAAAATGTGAATAACTTTTTGATTTGACTCTTACATATTTTCATTGTCTGGTTTTTAAGCCAAAGGGAAAATTTCTGATATTTCCAGTTGAGTTAGAAATGCCACATGTTTCTCAAGCTTTTTTCTCAGAATTTTCCCAAGCTTGGTCCCAAAGCTGTATAGTTCTGTGTGTTTAATGGAACTGAACCTCTATCATTTTGGAGGCTTGCCATTCACAATTTGTATATTGAAAGTATAAACAAGGCATTGACAATTTTTAGTTTTCATGTGATCTTAGATCACAGGATAATGCTTCTGGCAGGAAAATTATTTTATACGAAGCACTTTCCTCTTATGTACTGTAGCATGTTACCATTAAGAAATGCACTTGTTCTGCCAGGAGAATGAAAATGAGAGATCTTAAAGCATCACTGCCTATGTTTTCTTAGCCCTCCTCCCTTAGTCAATGTACCGATTTTGACTGGTTTCTAAGCCATCTTACTCCTCTGTCTGAGTGTTCCTGTAAAGCTTGGAAACCTACCGTATTGGCTCTGCATTTGACTTCTGCTACCTGAGACACTTGGCTGATTTTTCCACATGCAAAAACAACAAACCAATTCTATCCCCAATCCACCCTTTTAAAAAAGTGTTAAATAAAATGCACAGTGGGTTCCACCTCCAATTCCCCAGTCTGGTGTTGCAAAATCCCTGCACTTCCAGAGTCATAGCCTATTTTAGGACAAATCAGTGGGGAGATTATTAAATAACTGAGCATTTCCATTTGGCATGCTTTGCCTCTGAGGCAGTTTTTAGTTTCACCTGACTTTGTCAACGCTAAAGTTATTAATATTTACTCAAAAATAAAGGGAGTGAGACAATATTTCCCTTCTGTGGGATAATTGCAAAACTGTCTCACTGTTGCAAACCCTTGCTAAGGGGCAGATGGAAAAATCACTGCTGTCCATTCATTAATGTAAACTCCCCACCCCACCTCCCACTCTTTGAAGGAAGATTTCAGCCCTGGCTTCTAACTGTAGCCTAAACAGTTTGCCTTTGGTCTCTCCTTACTGCATAGACTGTTAATATTCCTAGTTGCTCTTCCTCCCTTTTAGTGAATATAATGCTGGTGATAGGCTGGGTGGCAGCCCTGGGGTCTGATGCAATCACTCTCAGCATAGTTCAGCACAGGTATTTTAAGTGCTACTATCTTTTTCCTGCTACTTCACCAATGATCTTCTCACTGTTGAGCTGGAGGGATCCATTTTAGAGCTGAGGGAAATTCAGTCTCTATGTCCATTCCATCCTTGGTTTCTCCATTGAGACTGACAGGTGCCAGTTAGCGCATGTGTGTGTGTGTGTGTGTGTGTGTGTGTGAATTATGATGTGGGTCAGGATGGAATCATCTACTCATTCCACATACTTCACCAAACAGCCATCAAATGGCTCCATCGCTGGTAATGGCTTTTGGCAATGGCCGACCCAAGCTGGATTCCCACCAGCAACCTCACAGTGAAAGGCTGTATATCCAATTAACAATCCCCTGTGTACTTTATGTGCACGGTTACTCATATGGGTAAGATCTTTGTACTTCCTTGTTTAATAATTGTTCACAGGTTTTTATGTTTTTTAACAGTTGGATAATTGCTTTTTCTGGGAAGCACGGCATCAGTAACATTAAGCTCTTGAAGACTGTCCCTGAATATATCACAGTCTGTGTCTGTTCTGGTATTCTAAAAAATCAGATCCCATCCTGTTTCACCCAGCAGTTATTTAATGAGAGGGTGTGCTGTTCACTTTTGTCTGCCTTTTTCTTTTCTTTTTTTACTATGGCTGTAACTTTAGAAGTTCATAATCAACCAGGAAAGAATAAAAGCAGGGAAATCTAGGTACATCAGCTAGTCCTGATGGCACCAAAGGCTCAGAACAATTTGGGTGGAGCAGCTATTTTGTTGCACTCCTGCCTTCAGAACTGTGGGTGTCACTAGAATTTTGCTTCTCCTGAAATGTACTGCCACTGAAAGCAGTGCTTCTCAAAAAAGGTGTTGTAGCTGTGAGAGGTGGGGTAGGTGATCAGTCACATTCTTTAGGGCACAGTCACTAGACAGCAAAAAGTCGGCAGAAGTGATATTCTGCCAAAAATTTAACAAGAGACACCACATCAGTTGTTTTTTTCTTGTATATAGTGTTGGGTATGTGATAGGAGAGCAAGATCATCTGCGAAGTCCAGGTCTTCAAGGATGAAATGGTGTCCATTTAATGCCTGTTGGCATGTCTTCTGTTGTATACTGCATTACTCAGTCAATGGCAATCTCCTATCACATACCCAACACCATATACAAGAAAAAACAACTTGACTCAACGTATTCAGACAGCAAATTGGACTGAAAATCAATTGCAATAAGACAGATATCATGACCTTTAATAATGCCTCACCATCACCAATACGGATAGAGTATTATGTTCTCACCAATGTAGAAACATTCACATACGTGAGCAGCACCATCAGCCAGGATGGTGGAACAAGCCAGGACATCCAGAACAAAATCAATAAAGCCAGGAACACCTTCAGGAGCTTAAATACAGTCTGGAAATCATCAAAATACACCACCAAAACCAAACTCAATATTTATCAGAGCTGCGTACTTTCAACATTACTTTATAGTGCAGAATGCTGGGGAATTAGAAAGTATGACTTGTCCAAACTGTCTTCATTCCATAGAACCTGCCTCAGAAAAATCCTCCGTATCTTTTGGCTCAGAACAGTCTCAAACCAAGATCTATTGACAGAATGCAGCCAAGAGGATCTGAGCACCATCATTGACAGGAGGCGTTGGAGATGGATGGGCCATGTGCTTCGGATGGAAACTGATTCTATCACCAGAATAGCAATAAGATGGACACTTGAAGGCAAGTGAAAATGAGGCCGCCCAAAAACAGCATGGTGAAGAGCTATGGAAGCCAAGCTGAAAAATCTGGGGCACAGCTGGGGACCCATTGAAAGACTTGCCAGGAACAGACAGAAGTGGAGGAGCTTCATCACTGTCCTAAACGCCAAAGGTGTAATGAGAACATGATGATGACTACATCATTAGGCAAAGCACATGACATGTCTCGAGTAAAATAGTTTTTTTCCCCCAATGCCCCAGTTGGTACTATATCCCCAGCCACCAAATGTATTGATCCCAAATAATCATCAGTTCTACATCCCCCTTTATATACATTCTATTCTGCTTCCTCCCCAAAATCACCCATCTCAGCCCAGTACCTCTTCATCCACCATGCTTCCCTCAGCCCATCCTGGAAGATCCTCTAGGTGGCTCCCCTTCTTAGTTATCGGGAACTGCCCATCACAGCCTCAAAAGGGGTGGGAGGTCTGTTGTCTTACAGACTTCATCTCTTTTGTAGCTGGTTATATGGTTAAGTGAGTCCTTTCTACAGTCTGGATGGGAAATGTGACCACTTTGGTTCCTGAAGTAGATGGGTCTCTCCAGCTTGTGTGGGTTGACTAAAAGAGTGGATCTCCTCTGATTGCTGGCTGATGGAGCAGGTCGCTGAGGTAGGCCTGGTCACTGGGGCAGAGTCAGGCTACAATGGTTGCAGGACTCTCACTCAGTTGCAGCACCAGGTTGGCCCAGCTTCTCCTTCTGATGCACTGCTGGTATGGCCAACCGGGACTACCTGATGCTCTCCCAGGTGAGAACATAAAATGGTTGTTTCCTTTGCAGCAAGTGCCACTATTGTGGGAGTTGCCAGAGGCGAGCAGCAGCTCACTCAATTCTAATCCCTGAGAGGGCTAGGAATATGAATGAGCAAAGTTGACCTCAGCATATATGGGTTGACTTCCATCTTGTCTACTGTCATCACACCAGTTTGCATGGGACTGTCCTGAGGATATTTGGGGGGTGGGGGTGGGAGAGGAGGGCTAGCAAGATGATCATTTGGGATATGCAGCAAACTTAACTCTAATTTTATGTAAAAGGAGTGGGAGGGAACTGTAGATTCTTCTCGGCCTCCTGCTGCAGGAATGCAGCTGCTTGTTCCATTCTAACCTGGCATTCTGATTGTTTGTTTTCAAAGCTATCTTTGAAAGGTAAAATTCTAGAAACTTAGTTTTGAAAAAAGAAAATCTCAGTTTACTCCTTTTCATGGGGCCCAAAGGCAACCTCTGTTAACGAGGAACATGAGTATCTGAGAGTCCCTTCCAGAACAACAATGGTGGCCGAGGGTATGTCATAAGTGGTGTCACTTCTAACTATGTATCTCCAGAGACAACTCCACACAGCATTTCAGGGTGCCCAGGGGTGTGTATATTTTAGGAATCCTCAGATATTACCAGGTGACAGCTGTTTGTCTTCTGACCCATCTTAGGAGGTACAACTTAATTTCTTTATATACATTCATCTTTCTCTATTCTACTTTTGTTTTCTCTTTCATTTCAATAAATGTTGTTTTCTATGAAAACATCCACTCAATGTGCAGTGGCAGTCAAAAAAGTGAACAGAATGTTGGGAATCATTAAGAAAGGGATGGATAATAGGACAGAAAATATTATGTTGCCTCTATATAAATCCATGGTACGCCCATATCTTGAATACTGTGTGCAGATGTGGTTGCCCCATCTCAAAAAAGATATATTGGAATTGGAAAAGGTTCAGAAAAGGGCAACAAAAATGATTAGGAGTATGAACAACTTCCATATGAGGAGAGATTAATAAGACTGGGACTTTTCAGCTTGGAAAAAAGACAGCTAATGGGAGGTATGATTGAGGTCTATAAAATCATGACTGGTGTAGAGAAAGTAGATAAGGAAGTGTTGTTTACTACTTCTCATAACACAAGAACTAAGGGTCACCAAATGAAATTAATAGACAGCAGGTTTAAAACAAATAAAAGGAAGTATTTCTTCACATGACGCACAGTCAATCTGTGGAACGCCTTGTCAGAGGATGTTGTGAAGGCCAAGACCATAACAGGGTTCAAAAAAGAACTAGATAAATTCATGGAGGATAGGTCTATCAATGGCTATTAGGCAGGATGGGCAGGAATGGTGTCCCTACCCTCCATTTGCCAGAAGCTAGGAATGAGCAACAGCGGATGGATCACTTGATGATTACCTGTTCTGTTCATTCCCTCTGGGACAACTGGCACTGGCTGCTGTTGGAAGACATGATACTGGACTAGGTGGACCTTTGGACTGACCCAGTAGCACTGTTCTTATGTTCTTGTAGGTGTTATTAGTCAACATAGGAATATTTGTTTTTTTCCTGTAAATTCTCCTTTACTGAAATCCTTCATCCATAAATCTTCTTATTCTCTTATTATTCACTTATAGCTTCAGTGAATTCTCTTTTCTGCTCTTGACTTCATTGTTGTCTTTCCTGTAACTGAAAAAGAAAATAGCTGCTTATAAAAGTACCAGTAAAACAAAACTGGACCGTGAAATAAATGGCAGCAAAGGTTAGGATTGTGCAGATTTTTGAAGAATGGGAACAAAGACTCAGGTATCTATTGAATAAGAGTGAAACAGGGAGCTCTATATGCACACACAGTTGTTTAATATGCACACACAGTTGTCTCTATTTGTATTCCTCTGTACTAGCTGCTAAATGTTTGTGAAGTACAAATTGTCCTGAATGAGCATATGTTTTGCTTTTGTCAGCACAGTCTTGAAAAATCCCTGAAGACCTGCTGCCTACAGGTCCTGTCTTGGCAAAGCATTTCCTTCTGATTTTTGCTGAAATATCTGCTAGCAAGGATCTCCATTCTGATTTTTAAAACAGGACTCTGCCCCATACTTCAGGTACAAAACAAGAAGCGGGGTGGGGAAAATCCCTTCAGGGAAATAGAATATTCTTTTTCAATCTCCTGACAGTAAAGATACGTTTTAGATATGTCTACACCAATTCCACACATTTCTGATTAGGACAGCTTGTCAAGACATGGATGATTGAAAAATGACCTGTGCCTTGAAATTGTAGCTGTCCACTAATTAAGCCCTTGGTTTTCCTTTCAGATCCCTGCAGATAATTGAAATGTACCACTTGATAATTAAACATTCAATTATTGGAAGCTTTCTTCTTTTGAAAGGTCGAGCAGAATAGCGAAAGGACTCTTATAGCAGTGCTAACGTTGCTGGTATGGGGGGAAGAGGTGAGCATCTGCATGGTGAAGGCATACACAGTTCTAGTGTGATTTAGCAAAACATTTTAGGCTAAAGAGGTTTGTTTTTTTTTTATTTCCAGCTTTCTTACGGCCTGATCTAAAGCCTATTGAAATCAATGGGAGTCACTCCACTGCCTTCACTGGGCTTTGAATCCTGTCCCTATACACGTGCTTAATTTTAAATCAGTGGGAGTACTCTTGTGCTTAGAGTTAAGCATGTACATGAAAGCTGTACAGGATCAGGCCGTTGGAAAGTATGGCAAGAACAGGAGTGCTATGCACTAGAAAAGGCTTTGGAACATGTGTCGCCTAAATGCTATTAACTCCATAGTTTACATTGATGGAAGATGTTTATACCCACAAATATGTCACATGGAGTATATGGTACTGGCACTACTGCTGGGTGCAATTTTAATGTCTGGCTTGGAAATTCTAGAAGAAGCACTTCACTTCTGGCCTGTCTAAAAGTACTGTGGCTAATCCTCAAAACACACACGTGAGCTGGTTAAATACAATTATCCAGGTATTAATCACCCTGTATTTATAACTCAGGGAACTGGCATGTGCTGTATAGAAAATTAGTAGTAATAAAATTCAGAATTGATGAAGTACATATGGAAGTGTGGTAATTATCATTAGAAATCTGTTTAAAATCTATAGTCATGAATATGAACAATTTGTCTAATAAATAAAACAGTGTGTGACTTGGAGAACAGACACATGCTTTAGGGTGGCCTTGTTAATTAAAGTGGCTTGCCTTAGTTACTAAAGAAATAATGGAGTGCGCTAGTTTACACCAGCAGAGAATCTGGCCCAATATGTTTTCATACACGCTGGAAAATCATAGTGATTTAGGGCTTTAGCTCTGGATGCTTTTGTGTTGAAAAAGGCTTAATGAACAGGAATGTGGGGAGGCGGGGGGACAATTTGGGAACTAACTATAACAAGACTAGATCTAGGCTCAGGATGGAATCAGGGACAAGTTTAGAGGTGAGCAGAATCAAAGGTTTGGAAAAAAAATCAAGGCATTGTACTAGTGACTGTGAGTATGATATTATTTATATTAAAGTTGTGTTAGAACTTGTATTGCCAAGTCTTGCAATTTTATCCCACGTCTTGTAAAATCTGGTGCTTTTCTTAAAGCCCCATCTCCTGGAATAATCTCTCTCTCTTCTAAATATACTTTGGGGCAAAATCATCATAACATATCAATGGGGCATCCATAAAGACATTACCTGTCCCATGCATATACCCCTCCACTGAACTTTGCCTTGGTCATTGTGTTTAGTAGGGACTCAGGGAGCAGATTTTTTTTTTTCTGTCACAGCGATTTTGTAAAATGTCTCAAAAGATGCATTTTCCTTCACAAAGATGCTATAGAAATCTTAATATACTGAAAGGACTATGGATTCCAATAGCTTCAACCCAACATCTACACATCTCATTACTCTGCTACCTGCTTAATCTACTCTGCTCACCTACTGAATATTCTGCTCATATCAAGTATTGTCATTAAAATATATGTAGCTTGTGTGATGCATGTACCCAAGACATAATTGTTATCAGAAAGCTCCTTTACTCAGATATAGGTATCTTTAAGATACTTTTCTGCCAATGGAACTAGCAAGGTACAAATGACCACCATCCTTCTGGGTGGAGGGAATTCACAGTAGCAGTAAGTGGCTGACTATAATAGAATTGCATAAATGTTGATGCTACAATGTAACTGGAAAAATGAACTGAGTAAAGGAAGTTTCAGAGTAGCAGTCGTGTTAGTTTGTATTCGCAAAAAGAAAAGGGGTACTTGTGGCACCTTAGAGACTAACAAATTTATTTGAGCATAAGCTTTCGTGAGCTACAGCTCACTTCATCGAATGCATCCGATGAAGTGAGCTGTAGCTCACGAAAGCTTATGCTCAAATAAATTTGTTAGTCTCTAAGGTGCCACAAGTACTCCTTTTCTTTTTGAGTAAAGGAGCTTTCTGATAACAATTATGACTTGGGTACATGCATCACACAAGCTACATATATTTTAATGACAATACTTGATATGAGCAGAATATTCAGTAGGTGAGCAGAGTGGATTAAGCAGGTAGCAGAGTAACGAGATGCGTAGATGTTGGGTTGAAGCTATTGGAATCCATAGTCCTTTCATTATATTACCTCTTGCAGTTATGTGAGTTCTGTTGAAGTGTGTGTGTAATTCTTTACCTTGATATCTCTATTTCACAGCAGAGCCATGTGTGGGCAAAACCACCATTCTCAGTGGCAGCAAGAGCTATATTCCCAGCATTACTCTTTCTTAAAGATCTAAAAGAGGGTCAGCCACACATTTTTTTGTCACGTTAACTACTAAGTGATCTTTATCACACATTGCAATGAAAAGAGCAGCCTGTCTTCAAACTTGCTTAGGGGCAGTAGGGAGGAACAGAAGCAAAAGACACACTTCTAAATGGAAACCAGTTAACTGTAACAATCATGTTGTTGATGGTTTGACTACTGGTCCACATGTCTGTTGTAATATGTACTTCCTGCCCTGAACCTCCTTGCAGGCCTAGTTAACCTTTAGTTTCAGAGCATCAGACAGTTTAGGAATGTTATCAGGGAAAAATAGTTCACTAAATGTTTGATCATTGGGAACTGCATAGATGTATGTGTATAAAATGCCATGTGAGTTCCTACCACTCAATAGATGTGTTTTGAATGGCATAAACAACAGTAGTAATTTGCAGTCATTTCAGAATTTGTTTTTCTCACTCCTAATTGTTAGCTATATAATAAGAAGCAGATTTTTTTCCCCTGCAATTCAAATGTCTCCTTTAATATGTTTTGTATCTTGATGGACAAAAGAGTGTATTAGCTCTTCTGCTTGCTTGAATGCTTTTAGGGAGGGGAAAAAATTCTCAGCTTTGATGTATTGTGAATAGGCTGGTGTGAGTTTGGAGGATTATGAGTTGCTGGGCTCACCATCTGGGAGAATAATTTAATTAATTAATATTTTAAAAATGAACTTGGAAGTCCCGAGGTCAGCAGGGCTTGACAGAATATTCACCAGGAATCCAAGTTGAAAGTACTTCATTGGCATTCTAGTTTTATTTACTGGTGGGAGTGTTTCCAAATCTAACGTAGCAGCATCCAGATTCACTGCCTATATATGCTTACTATAGTTAACAATATTTCAAGTCTCTAAATCAGACAATGTAAAATATACAGTATAAGTTCTTGCTTCTCAGAGCTCAGTGTCCTGGCTTCTAGACAGCAGGAGTTTCTCAAGAGAGGACCTCTTGTTCTCTTCTATGTCTTCCTTCTGGGCTTGTTTAAATGTAATGAGGCCAGCTGTCTTTTGTAGCTCAACCAGCCCTAATGTTTAGCTCTTTTCTTTTTAGCCAGATACCAGAGAGAGAAATTCCCTCCTGCTCATCAGGAGTTCTGCTTCCAAAGAATTATGAAAACCAATTAGTATCTGGATCACAGTTCAGTATAGATACACTGGTAACTGGCTTCCTGGGCAGCAAGTGTGCTGGCTTGTAAAAGCACTGCATTGATTACATGGCTCATGGGGTTTTATTCTGATGTACCAAATGGGACAGGGTTCTTCCAGCCCAAGAGCATTCCCTGAAAGAATCCCAAGGGGGCCTATACACCCTGTCAGAAAGACTTACTGAGTTGTTTATTTTCCTGCTTTATCAAATGTTGTTTTCCCCAGTTCAAAAACATGACTTGTTCATATTACTATGTGATGAGCCTTACTAAGGACTTAGAGGAATGGGGATTCCTTCTTATGGTATCCTAACTCATTCAACTCAATGGTAATATATTAGACCATGGTGAAATTAATTACTGAGCTTGTGTGGTTAGTTCAAACACTCTCCAGCTGGGAATGAGCCATATAACATTCTTGCAGCATCAGTTGAAAAGGCTGGGTCACATGTTAAGTATTATCTGCTTTTACACTCCAAGACAAAAGGAAAATAAACAAAACAAGGGACATATGCACATGCTGACATGATACTAAAGGTTTTTGATTGTGTTGGTACACCAGTTTGCCTGCCCATAGATCATACCAGGATAGAGAAGGGAGTACCTGGATTCACTGCAGCTTTAGAGGAATGTTCAGAAATTTCACTGCAAACACAGGGGCATTACACCAACCTGGCAAGGAGCTGTAGAAAGGCAATGCCAAGTTGTGTAGTATTTGCTAGTGAGGATACTATCAGTTGTTTTTCCTCTGACAGCCAAGTTTGTAAATGTTGAATTTGATGACAAGATAAAGCCAAGTTTCTCTCTGTTCCTCTGTTTCTTCAAGTATGTGGAAGGGCAGTGCAAGGTCTTCCATCTCTCTTGCACACTAACTACCTCTATAATTCTGCTCTCAGCCTTTACTGCATAGGATGTGAAGGACCAGAGTGGGGAGTAAAATCTGCTCCTCATATGGGCAACATGGAGGATAGGCCTATGACACAGTGCTTGAGCCCAGAGCTGAACAACATTCTGGTCACTAATGTACTGGGTATTTCCCTCCCACAGTGGATTTAATTGGGGCTTAATTAGACAGGACACTGACCAGCCCATCAGGTGGGAAGAGTGAAAGGTCAGGAAGGAGGTGCAAAGGGGAAGGATGGCAGGGACCAAGGGTACAGGATCTCAGGTTGGGGAGATCTTGCCTTCTCCTTCCCCAGAGAGTGGGCTAAGGCTGAAGTTTACTTCCAGTTGTATGTTGCTGCACAACACTGTACTGGTGAACAATAAATAACACATGGGTGTTTATAAACTTGAAAGTGTCCACTTGGTGGTGGTGGTGGTCCAAAGTGTGGAATAGGAAACCTGTTACAAGGCTGCAGGACAACCAGCGTGTCCTACCTTGCACCATTTTGTTGAATAACAGCCCTTAACCATCTACTTATTTTGCTGGATTGTCTTTCTTTGGAATAACACAAGATGGACACTTCAGGTCTTCTCCAGTGTCCTAGAAAGGGTTGCTGGAATTATAGCTAATGTGGAATCCACATTATAGGTAGCTGCTATAAATTGGCCTTTGCTCAGTTAGAGACAGGTACATTTATACTGGGTTTTTAAGAACCATTGGAGGCAAATCTTTCCTTCGGATTCTTATTCACTGCAAATAAAGCATGCTGAAAGCGGCATTTCTAACATATTGACTTCCAGGCATCTTTATAAAACATTGTAGAATGTATGTTTATCAATGTTACACAGTATAAAAAAGGAGTTATTGTATGGAGATGAGGACTCTGAAAATGACTTCAGTGGTAGTACTACTCAATCCATGACACCGAAGCCCCCACCTAACTCTCTGGGGCTCTACTCCTGTGTTTTGTGGAGTCCATGTACTTGATTGGTACTAATCTCCCATAAACATGGAGACAGGTGACATTGAGCAGACAAGATGGAAAAGATCAGATGATCGTGAATGAAAGAAGAAGAGAGTAAATACCATAGTACTGAATAATCTCAGGATGGCACAAAATAATCACGATACTGCTATAATGCAAGCATAATGGTGCTACATTAACATGAGTAGCCATGTTGCAGTGCCATGATACAAACATCACAGCAGTGTCAAAATGTCCTTCTCTGGTTATTTTTGGCGCTTTGCAATTCTGTGTGAGTAAATGGCTCTCCCAGGCTATCACTGCTTTAGTGTATAGCCCCAGAGACTAGAAAGCTAATAATGCTAACTGTGAGCTGTAGCTCACGAAAGCTTATGCTCTAATAAATTTGTTAGTCTCTAAGGTGCCCCAAGTACTCCTTTTCTTTTTGCGAATACAGACTAACACGGCTGCTACTCTGAAACCTGTGCTAGGAATATCTGTTACTGTAGAGTTGCCTTTGTGTGGTTAACAACTTCTTAACTGTACTTTAAAGTACAATAAAAACAGAGATATTTAATAAGTGCCTTTCAGAAAAAAATATAGTTAATGGTATTTTTACACATTTAATCACAACATCAATTAGTGGAGTCAATTAAGAATTAAAGAGAAATTATCCCATTCAGTATCACAGCAAAATAGTTTTGACTGAACGATCCAGTCTTTGACATGACATTAAAATATTGCTCTCTGTTGTGTTTGTACTGATCTATTTTATATCATGTCATTATCCAACCAACAAAACATCCTGTCCATCAGAGACAGTGCGTCCCTGGAAGAGTTTTACTGCTTTGCTATATAAAGTGAGTAATTTGTTAAGCGTTCAGTCTGTATTTACGGTATCAGCTAAGGGAGCTATCAGAACCATTGTGTGTAATGGATTTGGTCTAAACCTGAATTTACCAGTGGATGGCTTTTTGAACAGTCTGCTATAATAATTCATTTTTGGCAAAGAGGTCCCAGTAATGATAGATCTTAAAATATTTCCAATGAAATATCATGGAACAATCTGGTCACTGATTCCTTGCATAGGAAGACCATCAAAAAATAGGTGGGAAGAAAAAAAAAGATTTTAGAGAAAAATGGTGATTAATGGAGAGGAAAAGCAGGAAGCAAGGGAAAAATGGAATGGAGAGAAAGAGAAAAGCAAATGGCGAGAGAAATACAGAGGGACAAAACTAGGAAGACATAAACAGAGGAAATGAAGCTAATTAATCCAGGCATCAGGAGAAAGAAGAACAAAGAACAGAAGAATAAGCTAAATACAGACTACAAAAGGAGGAGGAAAAACAAGGAAACAAAAGGAAGAGAACAAAAGGAAAAATGTGGAAGTGAAGAAAAGTGGAGGATGGCTGGCGAGGGAGATGAAGAGTGATAGACATAGAGGGAAAGGAGTACTTGTGGGCACCTTAGAGACTATCAAATTTATTTGAGCATAAGCTTTCGTGAGCTACAGCTCACTTCATCGGATGCATTTGGTGGAAAAAGCAGAGGAGAGATTTATATACATACACACACAGAGAACATGAAACAATGGGTTTATCATACACACTGTAAGGAGAGTGATCACTTAAGATGAGCCATCACCAGCAGCGGGGGAGAGGGGGAAGGAGGAAAACCTTTCATGGTGACAAGCAAGGTAGGCCATTTCCAGCAGTTAACAAGAAAATCTGAGGAACAGTGGGGGGTGAGGTGTGTGGGGGGGAAGAAATAACATGGGGAAATAGTTTTACTTTGTGTAATGACTCATCCATTCCCAGTCTCTATTCAAGCCTAAGTTAATTGTATCCAGTTTGCAAATTAATTCCAATTCAGCAGTCTCTCGTTGGAGTCTGTCTTTGAAGTTTTTTGTTGAAGGATAGCCACTCTCAGGTCTGTAATCGAGTGACCGGAGAGACTGAAGTGTTCTCCGACTGGTTTTTGAATGTTATAATTCTTGACATCTGATTTGTGTCCATTCATTCTTTTACGTAGAGACTGTCCAGTTTGGTCAATGTACATGGCAGAGGGGCATTGCTGGCACATGATGGCATACATCACATTGGTAGATGCGCAGGTGAATGAGCCTCTGATAGTGTGGCTGATGTGATTAGGCCCTATGATGGGGTCCCCTGAATAGATATGTGGACAGAGTTGGCAACGGGCTTTGTTGCAAGGATAGGTTTCTGGGTTAGTGGTTCTGTTGTGTGGTGTGTGGTTGCTGGTGAGTATTTGCTTCAGGTTGGGGGGCTGTCTGTAAGCAAGGACTGGCCTGTCTCCCAAGATCTGTGAGAGTGATGGGTCGTCCTTCAGGGTTGGTTGTAGATCCTTGATGATGATCCTTGGAGAGGTTTTAGTTGGGGGCTGAAGGTGATGGCTAGTGGCGTTCTGTTATTTTCTTTGTTGGGCCTGTCCCGTAGTAGGTGACTTCTGGATACTCTTCTGGCTCTGTCAATCTGTTTCTTCACTTCAGCAGGTGGGTATTGTAGTTGTAAGAATGCGTGATAGAGATCTTGTAGGTGTTTGTCTCTGTCTGAGGAGTTAGAGCAAATGCGGTTATATCGTAGAGCTTGGCTGTAGACAATGGATCGTGTGGTATGATCTGGATGAAAGCTAGAGGCATGTAGGTAGGAATAGCGGTCAGTAGGTTTCCGGTATAGGGTGGTGTTTATGTGACCATCGCGTATTAGCACCATAGTGTCCAGGAAGTGGATCTCGTGTGGACTGGTCCAGGCTGAAGTTGATGGTGGGATGGAAATTGTGGAAATCATGGCAGAATTCCTCAAGGGCTTCTTTTCCATGGGTCCAGATGATGAAGATGTCATCAATGTAGCACAAGTAGAGTAGGGGCATTAGGGGATGAGAGCTCAGGAAGCGTTGTTCTAAGTCAGCCATAAAAATGTTGGCATACTGCAGGGCCATATGGGTACCCATCGCAATGCCGCTGATTTGAAGGTATACATTGTCCCCAAATCTCATCTTAAGTGATCACTCTCCTTACAGTTTTCAGAGTAGCAGCCGTGTTAGTCTGTATTCGCAAAAAGAAAAGGAGTACTTGTGGCACCTTAGAGACTAACAAATTTAGGCTAATTCCTTGCTTGTCACCATGAAAGGTTTTCCTCCTTTGCCCCCCCTACTGCTGGTGATGGCTTATCTTAAGTGATCACTCTCCTTACCCATTGATAAACCCATTGTTTCATGTTCTCTGTGTGTGTGTGTATATAAATCTCTCCTCTGCTTTTTCCACGAAATGCATCCGATGAAGTGAGCTGTAGCTCACAAAAGCTTATGCTCTAATAAATTTGTTAGTCTCTAAGGTGCCACAAGTACTCCTTTTCTTTCTCCTTACAGTGTGTATGATAAAATCCATTGTTTCATGTTCTCTGTGTGTGTATATAAATCTCCCCAGTGTATTTTCCATCAAATGCATCCGATGAAGTGAGCTGTAGCTCACAAAAGCTTATGCTCAAATAAATTTGTTAGTCTCTAAGGTGCCACAAGTACTCCTTTTCTTTCTCCTTACAGTGTGTATGATAAAATCCATTGTTTCATG
Organism: Dermochelys coriacea; assembly: GCF_009764565.3. NCBI lineage: Eukaryota > Metazoa > Chordata > Testudines > Dermochelyidae > Dermochelys > Dermochelys coriacea. The sequence continues at coordinate 65,990,344 of NC_050074.1, forward strand.
TTCTCTGTGTGTGTATATAAATCTCCCCAGTGTATTTTCCATCAAATGCATCCGATGAAGTGAGCTGTAGCTCACGAAAGCTTATGCTCAAATAAATTTGTTAGTTTCTAAGGTGCCACAAGTACTCCTTTTCTTTTTGCGAATACAGACTAACACGGCTGCTACTCTGAAACCAGACATAGAGGGCCATATCTTCAACCGGTGTATAATGAATGGTAAAGCAGCATAGACTTTTAAAGAGCTGTGATAATTAACATAAGCTGAGGATCTGGTCTGGTGTCTCAGTTTACTGGGAGAGCTTCTTGAAAGAATGCTGTAAGATAAAAAAGCCAAATTTTCAAATTCCACATATGAGCACTCAAATTGCCACATCCAGTGACTAAAGCAGATATTTGGGTTTGGGCACTTGGTGTAAACAAGCATGTTTGAAAATCAGGCACCCTGCTGACTTTGCCCACATTGCACAAGCATTTACACTGGACTAAATTAAAAAAAAATCAAATTGCAGTCAGACTATGCATTATACCTATTTCAAAACCTGGGATTAATTCTGTGAGATTGTTCCAAAACTCTGGTCAGCAATCTGGAAGGGATCTTCCCAGAGCATTGCAACAGATACAAAAATAACGAGAGAAAAATGAGGAAAAGGAAGGCAGATGGCAAAAAGGAAAGGAAAGGCAGAATAACAAGTTAGACAAATGTTTACTCCATAGAATGAGCCTATGGAAATGACTAATGTCCACACGGAATGTCAGTGTTTTACCATGCATTGGCAAATGGGAAAAGAAACTACCCTCTTTTCTGAGTATTATGATACATTTGTCATATATTCCTGCTGTTTTATGAATGGATCCATACAACCCCAGCCTGGGCTAGGAAATTTTGATGCTTTTCTGGCACACAAAAACATAGTGAATATGATTTGCCTCGATTGCACTTTTGGTATGAAGCCTAGAATGAACAAGAAGTCTGTTTTATTGAAGAGGTTGTTTTGCTCAAGGATAGTAACTCCTATAATAAGAGAGCTGAAAAATGTATTTAATCTCTTCTGCAAAAGACCATGTGGGGTTTTCCCCTGAGTAGAAATATACTTTTCCCCCCTCAAAGAGACCCTCACAAAATCTAAACCCACAAATAATTATATGCTTGTCTGACTATATTTTTGATCAGGTTCCATCCTTCCATTCAAGCATTAAACAGACACTGTAGTGTGAACGATTGCATGCAGTTAGAAGCTCCATCTCCATGTCAAGAGCTGCACAGAGGAAGCCATTTGCAATGCTCAGAAAGTTTTATTCATCTTACCAAACCCAGGAACTATGCTACATATTCTTCCACCATCTTTTGGCACCTTATCCATTAACTAACTGTGACAGATATTCCAATGTCTTTTGGGAGATCTCACCGAATTAAGTTTATGTATCACTGGGGGCCAGGGATTGCAGGTAATTCCATGGGGTAGGGTAAGCATAGTCTCTCCAGGAACTAAGAACAGTAGGGGATGCTTATGCAAATTCACTCAGGTTGTAACACCTTCAAAGGTACCACCTCTTGAAGACTTTCAGCTATACATGTTCAAAGTGAATTCTCCAGGGGCCAACGGACAAAGAAAGGACTTGTGGATAAACAGCCTGAGGTTAAACTGATTCAGGGCCTTCCATCTGATCCAGCAAACAGATGGGACCTTCTGACCTAGAGAAAGGTCCCAATCCTTAGAGAAGGGTTGGAAGGACTGACACCAACCAGATCCCTTGTAGAGATGGGGGAGGGGGTGATCTCTGGTAAGCTTATTCACATGCATTTGGATTTTTATTGTTTTAAATATGTTTTCTCTGTAAGAATAAATGTGTTTGCTTAGGAAAAGCTGGGTAATAACTTAACTTAACTATTTATATCCTCTGAAGAGAAAAGCAAAGTAGGCCTCCTTTGGGGAGTCTGCCTTACTGGGGAACTCGCACTGTAGGCAGAGAACTCTGCTACTTGGAAATACCCGGTCAGGAGGGAGAGAAATGCACATCTCCTCACAAGACAGGTGATGGCTGATGAGCCAAGAGCCTTGAGTGGGTGTGCTTGCTGGACCATGAGGAGGAAATACAGGTACAGTCGACCTGAACTGTGACAATAACTGTGACATATTGGATGTGCTACAAACAGAAGCATGGCACTTCTGGAAGCATTCCTAATTGGGCTGCATATATATGAGTCGTGGAAGGAGGGGACCAGCTAGCTGGGATTTAGCCATGACTCCATCTCCACTATGCACTGATCTTTAGAAGCAGAACAGCTCTGGGAAGGGCTGAGTAGCGAATAGCATATAGCAAGTGCCATGGCAATTGTGTGCAGGCCAGCACAGCCTTGGAGGTATTATATCTGTTCCTTCTATAGGCAAAGACAACTGCACTTCTTCCCCACTGTACTGTATCTTGCAGAGCCTTAGTTATGGGCTGTAGGATGTGAAGAGAAGTGTTTGAAACTCCATCACTAGGGGACTTCTTAAAATTTGTCTGGACAAAATATCAGAATGTAATATAAAGAAAAATCCTATATTGCCAGGAAGATAGACCTCTTCATTCATCCAGTCTATCTCCTGTCTGTAGTTGTGGCTTCCACAAATTCCTTTCATTGGCACCATTTGAAGCGTTGAAATATAGGTAAGAAGACTATCTATACAGATATATCACTGAAATATAAATTACACTTTAAAAGCACAGAAGATGGGACTGTTGAACAAACATTTGTTTTGCTGAGTAATTGAAGCTCATTGTCAATCTTTAGGAAGTGAAGGCTTGTGTGTCATGTTTTTCTTTCTTCTTTTTGGCACACAACTTTGTATTTCTAAAGAAGAAAAGTTTGCCTGATATATCAACATAAACTTATCCATTTAGGTGTCTGACAATGGTGAATAAGAAGCAAATTTTTCTCTGCTTTTCTGTCTTCTAATACTGAACAAGGAATTTTATCAGAAAATTGTGTTTTCATGAAAACTATTTTGTCTCCTTTTGTAATATACGTCACTGTAGTATGTCTGCCTCAGACCTGTCCTGACTGGGTTTCTGCTACAGATTTAAAGAACAGTATGCACTTCCTCATATATTTCAATCCTTAATTTATTGTAAAATTTTATTATGGCCTGATTCTGAGAATGGGAGGCCTAATGAGAAAAGCAGCTTTTTCAGTAACGCTTATGACATGTGGAACTGTACTTCCATTGCAGCAGTCGGAGTAGAAATTATTTGTATCTAGGTTTGTATTTTAAGAAGCTTGCTTTTCAGCTATTCCAATCCTTAATTTTACCTTCTCACCCTAGACATTCCTGAAGTAAGCCTTATGGGCCGAAAGGTAAGATTATGGGTTGGAATGGGTGAAGAGTACAAAGATTATCTCCCACTGTAAAACTGGGAGTGTAGTTCTGTTATAGAATGAACATATCCCTGATATCTGTCTCAGAAATTTCTAATGCAAATTTGCCTGGATTAGAGCACAGGAAATGCTACTGCTGTGATGTTTCCTATTTACTTACATTCTAATGAGGAATGCCTGCCGTACATATTCTTAACATATGTTAACCTCTTTGCCTCAGTTCTTGCCAAGAAACTGTCACAAAGGTATTTAACAGAAACCACATAGGAAGTATTCCCGTTGTACTGGAGTGCATGATGTAACTAATTGGGCATGTACAATAGGAGGGTGAAGATATACAGTCCTCCATTTGTCTAATGTTTAAGTAAAGTATGTGATAGTTTGCACCATAATCATAGTCCTTTCAGGTGTAGACATGAATCAAATAAATAGTTGATTTCCAGCAAGACAATAATAATATTAATAAAAATGAAACCAAACAAGCCAATACAAAATATAATCCAGCGTGAGACCGTACGCAAGCCAACACCATCACCACAGTGCAGATTTTCACAGGGCCACATTGTCAACATGCAAAGCAAGCACAATTAATATCGTCCATTTTTTTTCTGAGGGTCTCAGTTAAAGCCATAACTGCTTTTGAAAACAGAGGTGTGTTTTAAATGTCTTCAGACAAAGGAAATCATTGTGGGTCTGATCCAGCTCCCTTGAAATTGATGGGATGTTTGAGCATCCAGTTCAGTGGAAACAGGATGGGGCCTATATGTTCTGAGAAGCTGAGAAACTCTATCTTTTAATGGAAGAGTGTGTGTGTGTGTGTGTGTGTGTGTGTGAGTGTGTGTGGGCTGGGGGGGGGGGAAAGTGGGGAGGAGTGCTTTTTGAATGGCCTGAATGGGATCTTTTAACATTAGCATCTGTTTTCAGAAGCCTGCAACAATGTGCTGTACAAAAATATTTGCTTTGTGGGGCAAACCAAAGCAAAAAGAGGAGATCAACATACATCACAGGAACTGTGTTTCAGATTGAATATATAGAGAGCGAGATTGGGCAGGAAGTATCAGATCTTGCCATTTTCTTTTGGTAAACAAGTTAGTGTTAGCTGGTAAATGATTTTTTTTTTCTGGGTTACACCCTCTTCTAGATCTGAGTCTTTTTTGAATGTCAACAAGTTATCCCAGCTCAGGAATGTGGACAACTACAAGAAGCCAGTTATAGTCCAGAGTGGATCAGATGAAACCCTCTTTTAGTTGGTAAGGAGTGACTGATCAGACTATTCTTGAGGAAATTGGCACTGAGGGGATGTTTCTGAAAAGATGTAAAGATTTTTGAGCACCCCATTGCATTGCACCTTGTGTTGTTGTGCACACCAGTGTAAAGTGAATGGAGAGTGGTGTGAAACACTACTAGATCACTACGCCCACTTTTCATTCTCTTTACACGAGTATACATGATTTCACAAAGTGCAGTACAACAGAATCAGGCCCTTTGTTTTTACTTTTATGCTTATAGTAACATAAGGGGTTTATTATAATGGTACATTTTAATCCAAAATAATATAAAAACTATAGCTGCACACATTTCAGTTACACCGTACATTACTGAGGCAATATCTTTTCTTGGACCAATTTCTGTTGGTGAGAGAGACAAACTTTCAATCTTACACAGAGCTTATAGGTTCATAGATTCATAGATACTAAGGTCAGAAGGGACCATTCTGATCATCTAGTCTGACCTCCTGCACAGAGCAGGCCACAGAATCTCACCCACCCTCTCCTACGAAAAACCTCACCTATGTCTGAGCTATTGAAGTCCTCAAATCATGGTTTAAAGACTTCAAGGAGCAGAGAAGCCTCCCTCAAGTCACACATGCCCCATGCTACAGAGGAAGGCGAAAAACCTCCAGGGCCTCTCCAATCTGCCCTGAAGGAAAATTCCTTCCCGACCCCAAATACGACGATCAGCTAAACCCTGAGCATATGGGCAAGATTCACCAGCCAGATACTACAGAAAATTCTTTCCTGGGTAACTCAGATCCCATCCATCTAATATCCCATCTCAGGGGATTAGTCCTATTTACCCTGAATATTTAAAGAACAATTAGTTACCAAAAATCACATTATCCCATCATACCATCTCCTCCATAAACTTACCGAGTAGAATCTTAAAACCAGATAGATCTTTTGCCCCCCACTGCTTCCCTTGGAAGGCTATTCCAAAACTTCACTCCTCTGATGGTTAGAAACCTTCATCTAATTTCAAGTCTAAACTTCCTGGTGGCCAGTTTATACCCATTTGTTCTTGTGTCCACATTGGTGCTGAGCTGAAATAATTCCTCTCCCTCTCCTGTATTTATCCCTCTGATATATTTATAGAGAGCAATCATATCTCCCCTCAACCTTCTTTTAGTTAGGCTAAACAAACCAAGCTCCTTAAGTCTCCTTTCATAAGACAAGTTTTCCATTCTTCGGATCATCCTAGTAGCCCTTCTCTGTACCTGCTCCAGTTTGAATTCATCCTTTTTAAACATGGGAGACCAGAACTGCACACAGTATTCTAGGTGAGGTCTCACCAGTGCCTTGTATAATGGTACTAAAACCTCCTTATCCCTACTGGAAATGCCTCTCCTGATGCATCCCAAAACCGCATTAGCTTTTTTCACAGCCATATCACATTGGCAGCTCATAGTCATCCTATGATCAACCAATACTCCAAGGTCCTTCTCTTTTTCCGTTACTTCTAATTGATGCGTCCCCAACTTATAACTAAAATTCTTGTTATTAATCCCTAAATGCATAACCTTACACTTCTCACTATTCAATTTCATCCTATTACTATTACTCCAGTTTACAAGGTAATCCAGATCCTCCTGTATAATATCCCGATCCTTCTCTGAATTGGCAATACCTCCCAGCTTTGTATCATCTGCAAACTTTATTAGCACACTCCCACTTTTTGTGCCAAGGTCAGTAATAAAAAGATTAAATAAGATTGGTCCCAAAACCGATCCCTGAGGAACTCCACTGGTAACCTCCCTCCAACCTGACAGTTTGCCTTTCAGTAGGACCCGTTGCAGTCTCCCCTTTAACCAATTCCTTATCCACCTTTTGATGTTCATATTGATCCCCATCTTCTCCAATTTAACTAATAATTCCCCATGTGGCACGGTATCAAATGCCTTACTGAAATCTAGGTAAATTAGATCCACTGTGTTTCCTTTATCTAAAAAATCTGTTACTTTTTCAAAAAAGGAGATCTGGTTGGTTTGGCACGATCTACCTTTTGTAAAACCATGTTGCATTTTGTCCCATTTACCATTGACTTCAATGTCCTTAATTAATTTCTCCTTCAAAATTTTTTCCAGGACCTTGCATACTACAGATGTCAAACTAACTGGCCTGTAGTTACCCGGATCACTTTTTTAAAAATAGGAACTATATTAGCAATTCTCCAATCATTCGGTACTACTCCTGAGTTTACAGATTCATTAAAAATTCTTGCTAATGGGCTTGCAATTTCAGGTGCCAATTCCTTTAATATTCTTGGATGAAGATTATCTGGGCCCCCCGATTTAGTCCCATTAAGCTGTTTGAGTTTTGCTTCTACCTCAGATATGGTAATATCTACCTCCATATCCTCATTCCCATTTGTCATGCTACCATTATCCCTAAGATCCTCTTTAGCCTTATTAAAGACTGAGGCAAAGTATTTGTTTAGATATTGGGCCATGCCTAGATTATCTTTAACCTCCATTCCATCCTCAGTGTTTAGCGGCCCCACTTCTTTTTTCTTAGTTTTCTTCTTATTTGTATGGCTATAGAACCTTTTACTATTGGTTTTAATTCCCTTTGCAAGGTCCAACTCGACTCGACTTTTAGCCTGTCTCACTTGATCCCTACATGTTCTGACCTCAATTAGGTAGCTTTCCTTGCTGATCCCTCCTATCTTCCACTCCCTGTATGCTTTCTGCTTCTTCTTAATCACCTCTCTAAGATGCTTGCTCATCCAGCTTGGTCTACAACTCCTTCCTATGGATTTTTCCCCTTTCTTGGGATACAGGCTTCCGATAGCTTCTGCAGCTTTGATTTAAAGTAATCCCAGGCCTCCTCTACCTTTAGATCCGTAAGTTCTTCAGTCCAATCCACTTCCCTAACTAATTTCCTTAATTTTTGAAAGTCAGCCCTTTTGAAATCAAAAACTCTAGTTGCAGATTTATTTTTGTTAATCCTTCCGTTCAGTTTGAACTGAATTAGCTCATGATCAGTTGAGCCAAGATTGTTCCCTACAACCATTTCTTCTATGAGGTCCTCGCTACTCACCAAAATTAAATCTAAAATGGCATCCCCCTAGTCGGTTCAGCAACTACTTGATGAAGGAATCCATCAGCTATTGCATCTAGGAAAATCTGAGCCCTATTATTATTACTAGCACTGGTCCTCCAGTCTATATCTGGGAAGTTAAAGTCTCCCATGATCACGCAGTTTCCATTATTATTTACTTTATTAAATACATTAAAAAGGGCTCTATCCATATCCAAATTAGATCCCGGAGGTCTATAGCACACCCCAAGCACTATCGTAGGAGAGGCTTTACTAGTTATCTTCCCCAATGTAATTTTTGCCCAGACGGACTCTGTCTTATCCATTGCATCGCTTCCTATTGTCTCTCTCACCGACAGAAGATGGACCAATAAAAGATATTACCTCACCCACCTTGGGTCTCTGATATCCTGGGACCAACACAGCTACAACAACATTGCACACCATGAATTATTGTTAATATGACACTTCTTACAAAATAACAATAATGATCATAAGAAAAATAAAACAAAGATTAAGTCACAAATGTTAATCAAGCAATAATTTCAGTTTGTCTAAATCAGCATAGCTCTATTTAAGTTAGTGTAGCTATGGAGCTGCATTTGCTACACACAAAGTTGCAACTAGATACTTGGCTTTACAATTTATAGCCATTTGAGAGAATAGTGAAGAAGTTGTATTTGGAAGAGAGCTGGCTGCTGACAAGGATAAACTAACCTGAAGCCTACAAAACAAATGGCAAGACTACATAGTTATATGGATTGTTTATTCATATATCCTAATCCTAAAGCTGGAAGACTTAATATTTATATCTTTTGTTTAAAGGCTGGGGGAGGGGCTGTAGAGAATAATAACTTGTAGAATCTTCAGTTTACATTGGAATAAAGGGAATGACTTGAGCCATATGTGATTAGTTAGGGTTAGACTGTTCCTAACTCTGGTAGAGCTGTGCAGGGAATAGTGGGGAGTATGGTCACTTATAGTAGCAATGGGACATAGGTCTGCACAACAACATTTAGCTCCATATCGAAAGTTCAGGACCGTTTGGCTCTGAGATTTTGGTTTGGCCAAGTGCTGAGTTAAGAGTTGTATCTAGGTTTCCACTTTAATACCAAACTTAACCTCAGTTTCACTGCCTTCCATTGCTCTCTAAACTTTGGAAACCCTCACTTTATGTATATAAAGGTAGCTGCAGAAGCTTTACATTATGAATGTACATCTGATGGCAGAAGATCAACTCTTAAGTCTTGTGGCTAGCTCATATATTCTATGGTAATGCTTAAAATGGTGTTGCCTGACTATACAGATCCACAGAGGTTTCCTTTACATTCCTGTAACATAAGTTTCCAGAACTGGAATGTTGCTAACCTTCGAACAGTACTTGAAATATCTTAAATAATATTTTAAACAAAATCTATTAGGTTAAATTTCCTGCGTATCCTTCATATATGGGTTTTCACAGAAAGACTCTCCTTACTGTATATATGTAATATTTGCAACAAATTTAGGGGCTCACCATAACATTTGCACTCCTTTTGTACACACATTTTTTCTTCTCTGAAATTCAGAGGTGATTTCTTAATCTACAGACTGGCCCTAAATGTCTTGTGTGCAGTGTTGCCAATTCTTGCGATTTTATCATGAGTCTTGAGATATTTGGTGTGGGTTTATTTTTCCTTACAGCACTTGGAATTCTGTGATTAGGTAAAAAGCTCATCTTGCCTTTATGTGTGTGTATGTGTGTATTATTACTCCTGGGGGGCATTCTGCACCAAAAAATTAAAATTCTGCACACACAATATTTTAAAATTCTTCAAATTTTATTTGTCAAAATAACACTACATAATCACGCCAGTTTCAATTATTTTGGTAATTTATTTCAAAATACCTGTCAGCAAGTACATCTGTAACAATACAGACACGCGCACACATTCCTGCAGGAGTAGAGAGTTACAGAAATCCCTATGACAATCCAGTTCCTGTTTCCCTGCCCAAGCCCAGCTAGAGGCCAGACACCCACAACCCCTCCCCCTCAGAGACCAGGGATCCAGAGGGAGAAACAACCTGATACTTGGTCCCAGGCTTGCATGGAGTTTTCTGCACACCATGCTCTTCTTCCCTCAGGGCATGCTGGGAACTGCAGCTTCCAGGAACCCTCTAGCTCCCTCTACCTCCCCCAGGCAGTGTCTTCTATACGCAAGCTGAGCTCGGATGGGTCCAGTGGTCCCTAGTGGCAGCTAGCAGCACTGCAGTCCATTTCTGTGGGGGAAAGGAAATTCTGCGCAAACGTTAATTTCTGTTTCAGAGTAGCAGCCGTGTTAGTCTGTATTCGCAAAAAGAAAAGGAGTACTTGTGGCACCTTAGAGACTAACAAATTTATTAGAGCATAAGCTTTCGTGAGCCACAGCTCACTTCATCGGATGCATTTGGTGGAAAAAACAGAGGAGAGATTTATATACACACACACACAGAGAACATGAAACAATGGGTTTATCATACACACTGTAAGGAGAGTGATCACTTAAGATAAGCCATCACCAGCAGCAGGGGGTGGGGAAAGGAGGAAAACCTTTCATGGTGACAAGCAAGGTAGGCTAATTCCAGCAGTTAACAAGAATATCAGAGGAACAGTGGGGGGTGGGGTGGGGGGGGGAGAAATACCATGGGGAAATAGTTTTACTTTGTGTAATGACTCATCCATTCCCAGTCTCTATTCAAGCCTAAGTTAATTGTATCCAGTTTGCAAATTAATTCCAATTCAGCAGTCTCTCGTTGGAGTCTGTTTTTGAAGCTTTTTTTGTTGAAGTATAGCCACTCTTAGGTCTGTGATCGAGTGACCAGAGAGATCATCAAGGATCTACAACCTATCCTGAAGGACGACCCATCACTCTCACAGATCTTGGGAGACAGACCAGTCCTTGCTTACAGACAGCCCCCCAATCTGAAGCAAATACTCACCAGCAACCACACACCACACAACAGAACCACTAACCCAGGAACCTATCCTTGCAACAAAGCCCGTTGCCAACTCTGTCCACATATCTATTCAGGGGATACCATCATAGGGCCTAATCACATCAGCCACACTATCAGAGGCTCGTTCACCTGCGCATCTACCAATGTGATATATGCCACCATGTGCCAGCAATGCCCCTCTGCCATGTACATTGGCCAAACTGGACAGTCTCTACGTAAAAGAATGAATGGACACAAATCAGACGTCAAGAATTATAACATTCAAAAACCAGTTGTAGAACACTTCAATCTCTCTGGTCACTCGATTACAGACCTAAGAGTGGCTATCCTTCAACAAAAAAGCTTCAAAAACAGACTCCAACGAGAGACTGCCGAATTGGAATTAATTTGCAAACTGGATACAATTAACTTAGGCTTGAATAGAGACTGGGAATGGATGAGTCATTACACAAAGTAAAACTATTTCCCCATGGTATTTCTCCCTCCCACCCCACCCCCCACTGTTCCTCTGATATTCTTGTTAACTGCTGGAATTAGCCTACCTTGCTTGTCACCATGAAAGGTTTTCCTCCTTTCCCCCCGCTGCTGCTGGTGATGGCTTATCTTAAGTGATCACTCTCCTTACAGTGTGTATGATAAACCCATTGTTTCATGTTCTCTGTGTGTGTATATGAATCTCTCCTCTGTTTTTTCCACAAATGCATCCAATGAAGTGAGCTGTAGCTCACGAAAGCTTATGCTCTAATAAATTTGTTAAGTCTCTAAGGTGCCACAAGTACTCCTTTTCTTTTTGTTAATTTCTGTAAAATTCTGCACTGTGTGGTGGTGCAGAATTCCCCCAGGAGTATACATTCTCTTCTGTCTGAGAAGAGAGACCCTGCCCCACTCCTACCTCCTCAGAAACACCCCGATCCCTGCCCCTCCATGCCAAGCGTGCCGCAATAGCGAGCAAGAGGGACCAAGTATCACTCTCTCACATGTATGACTTCCCACCCCCACCCCAGCAGTGATTTACCTTTCTACCAGCTGCTCCAGGCACCCAAAACGATCTTCCTGTGCTGCCAGGGAGGGACATGTGAAAACTCTTGCAGCTTTCCTTTGCTTCCCCATCAGAAGTAATTTTTCTGTGGGGCAGAAAAAAAATCTGTGGGAGACATGAATTCTGTGCACATGCAGTGACATAGAATTCCCCTAGAAGTAATATCTATCAATCTATCATTTTAAAAGGTAAGATTCGGGCTCTCTTAGTTGTGGAGAAAAGGTTGAAAATGTGACTTAGGTGTCCCCAAAGCACTCAAAACACCAGGTAAATAAAAATAATACCATTTTTAAAAAATTACAATATTTAAGCCAAAATCCCAGGAACCTTTGGGGGCCTGCCTCATGATTTTTGACCACTTGGGGTTTTCATTTTTGTGTGTGCGTCTCATTTGAATTCTTCCAAATTGGAATGAAAACTCCACAGATCTCTCTCTCTCCACATCCAAACACTGCTTTCATGCTAACTCTGCAGATCCTTCTAGCTAGCAGCTCTCACTCCTCTTTTAATAGTTGATTCACTGTCCTTAAGCCCTGATCCTACAATTGACTGTACAGGCACACCTCTTGGGGACCCTCATTGTAGCCAATGGGGCTATGCATGAATGTGGGAGTGGGTCCACACACAGTCAGTTGCAGGACTGGGGTATTGATTTAACTGGTCAAATTAAAAAAAATCTTGCTGGATTCCAACATGTTTCAGGTTTCAGACTCAGCCAAGTTGTCTTAGCCTTCCATCTTTTGCCATCTGGCTGAATCCAATAAAAACTCCCCTCAGATCTTTTATATATATATATGAATTCTGGTTGGCTCAGATCCTGGGCTGAAATTGTAAGAGACATACAGAGAGGCCATACTCTTAAAGGTAGCTTCTTCCCTGGCTTTGAGCAGCTTGTGAGTCTGTTCAGTAACTACCAACACCATTTTTCATTCCTCTGGGTGCTTGTAGCTGTGTTCTCTGCACATGCACAGAAATGCATATGATTGAAACAAATCCCTTCTCCTTTCCACTGCCACTTCCCTTTCTCTAGATTGAACTATAGCAACTTTTTTTAAAAAGTAGGTTAGCTGTAGAAGCAATTGTGGGTGCAATTTTATAGGCTTATTTATTTATTTATTTATTTATTTTACGAAATTCTTTGGTAGCATGAAGATTCCAAATGAGATTACTGCTACTGGTAACAGTGAAGTTGTGATACAGCTGTAAATGCCTGCACAAGGCCAGCCAACTTCCTGTGTGTTAACTATTAATTGATCTCTGTCATAGTCTTCTGTGCACTGTAACTATTTGCGTGCATGCAGCTCAAGCTGATATTGGAATCTCTGCTTACCTTCTCAGCTGAAACCCTGTTCTTAGGTTCTGAATAGGATATTTTGTGTGATTTTTGAAGCTGTATTCTGGTCTGTTACTTCATCTTCTTATGGAATTGGCTGGCATTCCTGGGTCTGGGAGCTATGCATCTTAACTGTCATGCCATCAGGAGATCCATGCACATTCTGCCCTAAACTGTCTCTGCAGGATGTGAAGATTAAGTGAACTTTGGTTTTTAGCTAGCCAAGCTTACAGTGAGGTTCAAATGAACAGAGGGGATGGGGATGATGGAGAAAAGCAGGACAATCTGGAAAGCTCTGTGTAACTGGAATATCTCTGGCTTTATGTATTTGGCCATTCTTTATGGGGGTTTGAGCATATTCCAGTAATCTTGCTTTTGTACATGTTAATATATATGTGGCATATCCATATATAAAATATATATTTTAAGTACTTGTTACATACTTCACAACCTAGAGGTGAAATAATTGTGGGGTTGGGGGGTAAGGGGGAGGGAGATGATGTCCACAAACTTGAATTTGATTCTTCTGCGTTCAGAGCCTTTTCCTGTTTACTTTCCAATGAACAGTCACAGATTAGAACTTTGTTTCTTGTATCTGAGTTAGTGAATTCTAAACTGTGTATCTGAATGGAACAGGTAATACTGATAATGCATGCTGTGCGGCTTGGTTACTTGCAAGTATGATCCAAAGTCCATTGAAATCAAAGGACAGACTCCCACTGATTTCACTGGACTTTGCATTGGACCCAAAAGTATACAATCAGATTGACTAGCAGTACATGATTTAGTTAACTGAACTCGGTGCATTTTAAATAGCCACAACAGACTTCAAGATGATCACATAGGGCCAAATCCAGAGCCCAGTGCACAGCCTAAGTTACTGAAGTGGGAACTGGGCAGATGTTAAAGAGGCTGGGAGCAGAGAAACCCCTAATCTCAAACCATGGAGCTGCTCTATATAGGGTTCTTCAGCTCAGTGGATGAAGTAGCCTTCATAGGATATTGTGCAGCTCCTCTACAGCAGTTGCACCTGCACAGCCATGGAGTCTGTTTTCCCTCATGACCCTCATTTAGCCCTTCCATGTCTTGTTCCCCCATCTGCCCCTGTGCATGATGGTGATCTAGCCCCATCTGGGTGCCCTATCACATGAACAGCTCAGTCAAATCTGTCTCGCTGACAAAGGGATCTGTGTGGCCAGGGAGGAAGAGGCAGATTTACCACATGGTGGGGAAAGAATATTTTGCAAAGAAATATTTGAAAGATAATTTAGAATAAATATGAGACTTTTTCACAATTTGCTCGCAAACATTTCACAGGCATGGTAGTGAAATTCTTCACTCTGGGCTAGTCATGATACCAGCACTGACCACTGTAACATGCCACAGAAATAAATAATTCCAGTAACTGAATTTGAATAATAAAATGAGCTGCTGTAAACATGTGAAATCACTCCAATTCCTGGATTCCTGCTGGAAGCATTGCAGTGTCCAGTGTCACCTTGTACTTGCTACACTAACAGAGTAAGTTTGGTTTCTCCTGTCCACCGGTGACAGATTTATGTTACCAACCTGCCTGAGGAAACAGGTTATCAGGCTGAGGCCGCAGGATCATTAGGGGAGGAGATGACGGAGCACACCAAGTGACTGAGTTCAAAGCTTTATTAATAAAATAAAGTAAAATAACAGTGGAGAGTGCTGGGGGTTCTCCATGTCACTCCAAGGAAGGAAGAAAGTGTTAGTGCCCCAAGCCCTAACCCACTTTCATACTCAAACGCACGACCCGAGGCTGGCCAAGCCTGGGTGTAACATAAGAAGAAGAGGGGGAGAGGTGGATGGGAGTTCTGTCCTGTGCACAGGTTGTCCAAGGTCCATTGTTGATCTCCGACTTGCTTCAGCTCTCGGGAGGGTTTTAAGTCCTGGGTTCTTCTGGGGGCATTTTGTCCAGGGACCTTTGTCCCCCTTGCTCTTTGTACCAGTCCAAACCGGCCTTCTGAGGCTTCCTTGGCTTCCCCAAAAACATCAGTTTCAGGGTTATGTTCCCATTTGCCGACCTTCACATTCTCACTAGTTTTTGCAATGCAGTCTTGTTCAGTTTACTGATCTGATCTCACGGCTGATCAGGGTTGGAATCCAGGCCCCTGTCTTTCTTGGCATCAGAGAGTCTGCTTGGGTGTGTTGGCCTTGGGTGGCTGGAGTCAGCTTCTGATCTTCAGACCTAGCTGGATCATCAAGTTAACCCGTTCCTTTCTCCTTTCCTCCCTTTTTGGCCTCTCGCAACCTGCAAAGGAATCTTTCACTCCACACTCGCACCTTCAACCCCTCCCAAAATCCTTTCCCATGCATATGCCTATATAGGCGTCAGTGATATACAGTACTGGTGCTTACCCAGGGGACCCCAGAGGGGGGCGATTTTACCATAATGGGGACGTTCCTATGGGGCTATTTTATTGTGACTGTGACACACACCCCACCCCCAAACTCCATTTCTGAAGCCTCTTTTCAACTTGAATCCCATGTCCGTTGGTGCTAGAATTTTAACTCTGAGTATCTGGAAGTAGAATTAACATAAGAATTGTGTTTGTGTGGGTGTGAGTGTACATAATGTGTGTGATTCTAGTCATAAAAAATGATTGATGTAAAACATAATTGTTTTTTAAAAAAATCTGTTCAGAATCTATGTATTTTTGACTTGGGCTGAAGCTACTTTTTACACAAAGATGCTAGCTGATTGACAAAGAAAAGCTTTTTTAGCTTGTATCCTTAGCCACAAACAGATTACCAAGGTTATATTTTAAAGCATCAAGCCCTCTGGGTTAATAGCGGTTTTTAACTTGTGCCTTTGCTCATTCAAAATAAGCAGAGACCAAGGTTCAAGCAGACATGTGTAGTTGTTTTCCCATAATCGCAGATCCTGTGTTTCCCTTATCCTGGCTGTAATGAACTCCATCCCCTCAACTTCCTGCATTTAAAAATATCACATTGTTGTGGCTGGTTTTTCCTTTTAAAAGCTGAGAGTAGTTATAGAGTGACACAGTAAGATTCTGACCTGAATTTACTGATGTAAATCCAGAATTACTCCACATCAGTGAAATGACTCCAAATTTACTATGCTGTAAATCAGATAAGGAACTAGTTCACTGATGTTAACAGTTAATATCCTGAACTTGTTTGTTTCTTTGTTGCACACCAATGTTTCAGGAGTGTATGCCAAAAGGCTTGAGCCTAAACATTACTGTGTACTTGTCCCTGGATACAGCAAAGCACTCAAGCAACAAGCTGGACTACTCACACTCTTAGAGGATGGATGGTCCAGTGGTCAGGTCATTAACTGGTTATCTGGGTGCAGATCCCTGATCTGCCACAGACTTCCTGTATGACCTTGGGCAAGCCTCTCTGCTCTTCCATTCCCCATCTTTACAATGGGGATAATAGCAATGTCCTACCTCCCAGGCATGTGGTGAGGCTAAATACCTTAAAGATTGTGAAGCACTTTGAAATCTAGTGATGGAAAAGTGCTGCCTAAGAGCTAGGTATTATTAAAATTAAGCAAGTTCTTAAGAGCTTTGCTGGATCAGGGCCTGCGTGCATGGCCCCTTGTAGGATAAAGTCCCAAGCTATATTAAATTGTTTTTTTTATTTAACTCTCCATTCTTACTATTATTCTGAGGTACATTTTGGCGTCTTTAAACTGGAAAACTGCAGAGTGAAACCTGTAGCATTCTCAGCATTCTATGAAAACCATGACTGGTAACTCTTCTGTGTAATTAGTCATATACAGTTCCATTCAGAAACTTCGTGTCAGGGAAGTGGTATACTTAAGAGCTCTGCAGCATCCCTACTACTTTGTGATAAAAGCCCCTTGCTGCACTCTTAAACTAAGGAGATGAATTGATTTGCTCTCTAACTGTATGTTAATGGATTCATTTACACCTATTTCCATGTGTGAAGCATCATTATATGGGGAAAGCAAGCTTTGTGCAGCCAATCTCATTCATATTAAAGATTGTCTTCCCTTCTAAGGCACTCTATTGTGCTAGCTTTGCCTGTTGGCTGTTCTCCCATGTCTGAAAGGCAATGCCCAGCAATTTTAATTACAGGCCCCCTGCACTAGCTATTTTTAAAGAAATCATTGTCAGGAGCAATGTTAAAAATTCATTTACTTGATTTAAACATTTATGATACAAC
The DNA here is from genome assembly GCF_009764565.3 of Dermochelys coriacea. NCBI lineage: Eukaryota > Metazoa > Chordata > Testudines > Dermochelyidae > Dermochelys > Dermochelys coriacea. Next base: position 66,007,553 of record NC_050074.1, read on the forward strand.
CATTTGGGAGTGTAACAAACTGCTTCAGTTTAGATGCCAAGGAACCATAAGGCTAGAACCACACAACAGCGGTAACAATTTATTTATGGAATTTCACTAGAAAATGGTCTCCATTTCTTTTTTTGAAATCTTGAAATTTCACTTTTCCATGAATTTTGAGGCATTGGTTATTTTTTGGCTTTGACAACTTGATTGTGTGACACGCTCTCCTTCTCCCCTCCCCTTTCTCCCCATTTCACTAGGAATATCAGGCTGGGTAAATGTTGAGTGGCTGTGGTATAGAAGCCATTTTGTGTGTGTATGTAGCAAGTTGAGAGGGTGAAAAATAAAGGAAGAGTGGGAGAGAGATATGTGACAAACTACTGAGAGAAGTGATGGAGTCTCCATCTTTTGATGTCTTCAAATCCAGAACTGGGTGCCTTTCTGGAAGGTATGCTTTAGTCAAAACAAGTTATTGGGCTCAATTAAGGGGTGACTTGGTGAATGGCCTATTAACTAGCAGGTCAGGCTAGATGATCTAATAGTCCCTCTTAGCCCTGAAATCTCTGAAAGGCTATGAAATATAAAATGTTGCTCTCTGCCATCTCCCTATCCACTATTCCTTTCCTAAAGCTGATCTATGGAGCTTCATAAAATCTGGCTACTGATCTGGGTGAGCTGTGTTACCCGCACAACTCCCATGTAAACAAATGAGAAAAACAGTAAATCAAGTGTCAGCCCCCCCCTTTTTTTGGAGGGGTTGGGGGCGGGGGGTTGCACTAAGCAAGAGGAACATGAGATATGTACAGTGGAATTCATACCAGATAGACTGAAGATCAGCAGCAAGCCCAGGAGCAGAACTGAAAGAACAAGGCAGTGTTTAAATAAGAAAGTATATTCAAAATTGTGCACCTGGAGTGGCATCTCACTCAGCAGCAGCAATGGCAGAGAGCCAGTGTGCCCAAAGCATTACTCTCTGACCCTTGCAGTTGATTGCCTAAGCTGTGAATAATCCTTGGTATTTTAGACTGACTCTTTAGTCGATACGTGTTATTACTCTTCATTAAAATTACCCATCCCTTTGTAAAATCCAGCCACTACTAGTGTAAGAGAATTCAGCTGGTTGATTCTCTGCACTATGTCAGGCAAAATTTCCTTTTATTGGCTCTAAATTTATTGCCCTTTAATTTAATGGCATGTCCCATTGGTCTTAGATAATGGGACAGAGTTAAAAAGAAGACACTGTTCAGTTTCCACTATTCCCTTCATGTTTTTTGCATATACTAAGGCTTTTAATTTTAAACCCTAAAAGCAGCTTTACAAATGTGGGTTTTTAATGTACCAGTTGGCACATCACAGTGGCTTCTATTAGTTACATGAACATAACTGGTAACCCTGGGTGTAAAGGAATGCGACAGATACATCCTGATGTGTGGTGAGTCAGAAGTAAATTGAAAATATCTCACTTCCATTGATTGCTAATATGTCCAATAGGAGATTAAATTCAGGACATAATTGTCCTGTGACCCTATTAGGAAAAAAGAGCTTTTTTTTCCCAAATAGGTATGCACCTGTGGCAGGTGTTCATGTTAGCGGTGTGCACATATACGTGGGGTTGGTGTATGTAATTCAGGTGTGGGCACATTTTGGCTTGGATTTTCAACAGAGCCTAAAGAAGTTAGGCACCCAGCTCACCTACTTGAAAGTTTGGGCCAAAGTGACTGCTGAATAGAGGAGGATTCCATGAAGGATGTAAGCACATACTTTCTTCAGAGGAAAAAAAAACAAACAGCAAGAAGATGACCATTAATTTCCTGAGATCTGTAACATTTCTCACCTCCTTTTATGTATGGGCTGAGGTGTACATTTCCAGAATGAGGAAAGGAAGGTACTGTACTTTAGTTTATGTACTAGGGGCAAATTGTGCGTCTGTTTTGCTGCCAAGGAGATCCTCAGATACAATGGAGCTGATATTGTTCAACTGCACAGGAAGGAGGGGGCAGAATTAATAGTCCTCAGAGGGGTCTACAGTCCATGCCCCCAAATGGCACATACAATCATAGAAGAGTAGGGTTGGAAGAGACCTCAGGAGGTCATCCAGTCCACTCCCTGCTCAAAGCAGGACCAACCTCAGTTAAATCATCCCAGCCAGGGCTTTGTCAAGCCTGGCCCTAAAAACCTCAAAGGATGGAAATTCCACCATTTCCCTAGAAAGAAAAGCAGTACTTGTGGCAGCTTAGAGACTAACAAATTTATTAGAGCATAAGCTTTCGTGAGCTACAGCTCACTAATGCATCCGATGAAGTGAGCTGTAGCTCACGAAAGCTTATGCTCTAATAAATTTGTTAGTGTCTAAGCTGCCACAAGTACTGCTTTTCTTTTTGCGAATACAGACTAACACGGCTGCTACTCTGAAACCTGTCATTTCCCTAGGTAACCCATTCCAGTGCTTCACCACCCTCCTAGTAAAATAGTGTTTCCTAATATCCAACCTAAGCCTCCCCCACTGCAACTTGAGACCATTGCTCCTTGTTCTGTCATCTGCCACCACTGAGCACAGCCGAGTTCCATCCTTTTTGGACCCCCTTCTCAGGTAGTTGAAGGCTGCTGTAAGATCCCCCCCTCACTCTTCTCTCCTGCAGACTAAATAAGCCCATTTCCCTCAGCCTCTCCTTGTAAGTCATGTGCCCCAGCCTCCTAATAATTTTCATTGACCTCCGCTGGACTCTCCAATTTGTCCACATCCCTTCTGTACTTGGGGGCCCCAAAACTGGATGTAATACTCCAGATGTGGCCTCATCAGTGCCGAATAGAGCAGAATAATCACTTCTCTCTATCTGCTGGCAGTGCTCCTGCTAATGCAGCCCAATATGCTGTTAGCCTTCTTGGCAACAAGGGCACACTGCTGACTCATATCCAGCTTCTCATCCGCTACAATCCCCAAGTCCTTTTCTGCAGAACTGCTGCTTAGGCAGTCAGTCCCCAGCCTGTAGCGGTGCATGGGATTCTTCCGTTCTAAGTGCAGTACTCTGCATTTGTCCTTGTTGAACCTCATCAGATTTCTTTTGGCCCAATCCCCCAATTTGTATAGGTCACTCTGGACCCTATCCCTACCCTCCAGCTTAATGTCACCCATGAACTTGCTGATAGTGCAATTCATCCCATCATCCAGATCATTAATGAAGATGTTGAACAAAACCGGCCTCAAGTCCGACCCCTGGGTCACTCTGCTTGACACTGGCTGCCAAAACTAGACATTGAGCCGTTGATCACTACCCATTGAGCCCGACGATCTAGCCAATTTTCTATCCACCTTATAGTCCATTCATCCAATCCATACTTTTTTAACTTGCTGGCAAGAATACTGTGGGAGACTGTATCAAAAGCTTTGCTGACTTCAAGATATATTATGTCCACTGCTTTCCCCATATCCACAGAGCCAGTTCTCATCATAGAAGGCAATCAGATTGGTCAGGAATGACTTGCCCTTGGTGAATCCATGCTGACTGTTCTTGATCACCTTCCTCTTCTCCACGTGCTTCAAAATAGAGTCCTTGAGGACCTGCTCCATGACTTTTCCAGGGACTGAGGTGAGGCTGTAGTTCTCCAGATTCTCCTTCCCTTTTTAAAAGATGAGCACTATATTTGCCTCTTTCCAATCATTCAGGACCTCCCTCGGTTGCCATGAGTTTTCAAAGATAATGGCCAATAGCTCTGCAATCACATCAGCCAACTCCCTCGGCACTCTCGGATGCATTAGATCCGGACCCATGGACTTGTACATGTCCAGCTTTTCTAAATAGTCCTTAACCTGTTCTTTCGCCACTGAGGGCTGCTCACCTCTTCCCCATACTGTGCTGCCCATAACTGACGGAACATAGCAGCTGCTTAACAGGGCAGAGCAAGTGTGGACCAGTGGAGGAGGTTAATGAAGGGCAATACCGGAAATCAAATTCCATCTGCTTCAGAAACCAAAACCAGCCTGAATCCACAACCTGGGCTTTCTTACCAAAGCTCATGAAAATGAATAAACAACTCATCTGCAATTTGAGTTTAAAGTGTCATCTGGCTACTAGCACCCTTCAGAGAGTAATTTCTTTGAGTAACATGGTATATACGTAGTATTGCTTTTATTTCTTATTATTTAAGTGCATTGGTGCATAGTATATATAATGGATTGGAGTACACCAGTGCACCAATAATATTAATTAGAAAACAAAAATGATATGTTATCTGTGCCTTCTTCAAGGCTCTATACAAGATCATCTTGGTGACTGCCATGCTCCACCCTAGAGGTGGCTGAATTTCAGTGGTGGGTAAAATGACTCTTAATTTTTGAAAGCACGAAAGTGACTTAGGAGCACAAGTCTCAATGAAAGTCAATGAGAAGTCTTTACCAAATCCCAATCTTATTTTGCAAAGCATTTTGCTCTCATTTGGGACAAAAAGGTTATATGTAGTCACAAGATTATTTTTGATCATTATTTTTATTTGGAATAGTTAAGTGCTTGAGTGGGTTGTGTGCCATCTCGTTGTCACGGTATCTGCAAACTTCATTGCATATGTTGGTTTAGTTTAGCAGTTCTTGCCCTCTTGAACCAACTCTTACTGGTCTAGTTATTGGTTCTTTTGGCTGATAAAATATCCTGCAACATATGCCATAAAAATCGAGAATATTGGAAAAAGATGATCACCCCACCCCATTTTCCCCCTAGCTCCATGCTGGCTAGACCTTAGAGCTGCTAAATACATAAAAAGAGAAGAAATAGCTTTCAGAGTGAAGTGTAGGTAGTAAATGATTGGAAGTCATAATAGCATTCTTGGCATCTGCTTGGCAATTTTATATAATCAGATGCCTCCTTTTAGTTAGCAGTTTGTTAAATCACTGGTTTATAGATTTTTAAATGTTTCTCTCCATCTCTGTGCATCTCCAAGTCTCAGTCTTATTGTCCTGGAATTCAGAGTAGCAGCCGTGTTAGTCTGTATTCGCAAAAAGAAAAGGAGTACTTGTGGCACCTTAAAGACTAACAAATTTATTAGAGCATAAGCTTTCGTGAGCTACAGCTCACTTCATCGGATGCATTTGGTGGAAAAAACAGAGGAGAGATTTATATACACACACACAGAGAACATGAAACAATGGGTTTATCATACACACTGTAAGGAGAGTGATCACTTAAGATAAGCCATCACCAACAGCAGGGGGGGGAAGGAGGAAAACCTTTCATGGTGACAAGCAGGTAGGCTAATTCCAGCAGTTAACAAGAATATCAGAGGAACAGTGGGGGGTGGGGTGGGAGGGAGAAATACCATGGGGAAATAGTTTTACTTTGTGTAATGACTCATCCATTCCCAGTCTCTATTCAAGCCTAAGTTAATTGTATCCAGTTTGCAAATTAATTCCAATTCAGCAGTCTCTCGTTGGAGTCTGTTTTTGAAGCTTTTTTGTTGAAGTATAGCCACTCTTAGGTCTGTGATCGAGTGACCAGAGAGATTGAAGTGTTCTACAACTGGTTTTTGAATGTTATAATTCTTGACGTCTGATTTGTGTCCATTCATTCTTTTACGTAGAGACTGTCCAGTTTGGCCAATGTACATGGCAGAGGGGCATTGCTGGCACATGATGGCATATATCACATTGGTAGATGCGCAGGTGAACGAGCCTTTGATAGTGTGGCTGATGTGATTAGGCCCTATGATGGTATCCCCTGAATAGATATGTGGACAGAGTTGGCAACGGGCTTTGTTGCAAGGATAGGTTCCTGGGTTAGTGGTTCTGTTGTGTGGTGTGTGGTTGCTGGTGAGTATTTGCTTCAGATTGGGGGGCTGTCTGTAAGCAAGGACTGGTCTGTCTCCCAAGATCTGAGAGAGCGATGGCTCGTCCTTCAGGATAGGTTGTAGATCCTTGATGATGCGTTGGAGGGGTTTTAGTTGGGGGCTGAAGGTGATGGCTAGTGGCGTTCTGTTGTTTTCTTTGTTGGGCCTGTCCTGTAGTAGGTGACTTCTGGGTACTCTTCTGGCTCTGTCAATCTGTTTCTTCACTTCAGCAGGTGGGTACTGTAGTTGTAGGAATGCATGATAGAGATCTTGTAGGTGTTTGTCTCTGTCTGAGGGGTTGGAGCAAATGCGGTTATATCGTAGCGCTTGGCTGTAGACAATGGATCGAGTGGTATGATCTGGATGAAAGCTAGAGGCATGTAGGTAGGAATAGCGGTCAGTAGGTTTCCGATATAGGGTGGTGTTAATGTGACCATCGCTTATTAGCACCGTAGTGTCCAGGAAGTGGATCTCTTGTGTGGACTGGTCCAGGCTGAGGTTGATGGTGGGATGGAAATTGTTGAAATCATGGTGGAATTCCTCAAGAGCTTCTTTTCCATGGGTCCAGATGATGAAGATGTCATCAATGTAGCGCAAGTAGAGTAGGGGCATTAGGGAACGAGAGCTGAGGAAGCGTTGTTCTAAGTCAGCCATAAAAATGTTGGCATACTGTGGGGCCATGCGGGTACCCATCGCAGTGCCGCTGATTTGAAGGTATACATTGTCACCAAATGTGAAATAGTTATGGGTCAGGACAAAGTCACAAAGTTCTGCCACCAGGTTAGCCGTGACAGTATCGGGGATACTGTTCCTGACGGCTTGTAGTCCATCTTTGTGTGGAATGTTGGTGTAGAGGGCTTCTACATCCATAGTGGCTAGGATGGTGTTTTTAGGAAGATCACCAATGGACTGTAGTTTCCTCAGGAAATCGGTGGTGTCTCGAAGATAGCTGGGAGTGCTGGTAACGAAGGGCCTGAGGAGGGAGTCTACATAGCCAGACAATCCTGCTGTCAGGGTGCCAATGCCTGAGATGATGGGGCGTCCAGGATTTCCAGGTTTATGGATCTTGGGTAGCAGATAGAATACCCCAGGTCCTGGCTCCAGGGGTGTGTCTGTGCGGATTTGTTCTTGTGCTTTTTCAGGGAGTTTCTTGAGCAAATGTTGTAGTTTCTTTTGGTAACTCTCAGTGGGATCAGAGGGTAATGGCTTGTAGAAAGTGGTGTTGGAGAGCTGCCTAGTAGCCTCTTGTTCATACTCTGACCTATTCATGATGACGACAGCACCTCCTTTGTCAGCCTTTTTGATTATGATGTCAGAGTTGTTTCTGAGGCTGTGGATGGCACTGTGTTCTGCATGGCTGAGGTTATGGGGTAAGCGATGCTGCTTTTCCACAATTTCAGCTCGTGCACGTCGGCGGAAGCAGTCTATGTAGAAATCCAGGCTGCTGTTTCGACCTTCAGGAGGAGTCCACCTAGAATCCTTCTTTTTTGAAATTGATGATCTGGAAGGCATGCTTTTTTATTGCATGTTTTAACCTTTGCTTTGTAAAAGTTATTTGTGGAAAGGGGAGCGTAAATTTATGAGCAGCATTCTTATTTCAGTGTAATAAAGGCACTAAGCAGAAGCATTAGATGGTTATATCACAACAAAGAGCCCTGAAATTCAGAGGGTTTGAAGGGTCCCATGTGAAGATTTGGGAGTACTGAGTCCCAGAGGGCCATGTTTAGAGAGACACTGTTTTAGTAATCAACAAATCATTGCCCAGCTGCAGAGAGTTCAATTAGTAAATTATCATCTGAACTGGGACCCTATCAACTACTTTCTCATGGGGTGCTGTACCATGATCAGTGAAGCTGGAGTCAAAGGTCCCATGTTCTTTGGAGGGGCTGTTACTGAGGAGATGCAGGGGAACAAGGAATGGGTGGAGTTTGACTAGAAGCAACTCAGCGACTTGGAAAGGGGAGTGCACAGGGTTTAATAAAGATACACTTGTTTCACTTAACTTTCATTCAACTTCACTCTTTGCTAATGATACGGACACCAAAATAGCTGTCAGATAGTATGGCTTTCAGTCATTAGAGATCTAGTCTGGTTTTGAACAAGTGACCTAGAAATCAAATTCTCTATATGGCCATTGCTAGGGCTGTTTGCTGCAAATAAATGATGTGACAGATTGAGCCATCTTTTCTGTTCATGAATTGTTTGAAAACTAGACTGAATTCTGTGAACGTACTCATTGCCTCTACCTATTCATATTACAATTTGGACATGGGATGTTCAACCTGTGGGTTCTCCAAAAACTGCACACTTTGACTATTCACTACTCTTGATGTGTGATTAGTAACTGAAGTCACATGATACTGTTTCTGTTCCCTAACTGCACAACCAGAACATTTTAAACAGGAGAATAACAGAAAATTAGTGGGATAGACTGAGACTTGGACTCTACACCTGGCACAATGGAGAAAAGGGGAGTAAGAACTCCCCTTATGCCCCTCTACTGGCTACCCAGACCTTAGCCCTGGGCATGAAGGACCCAAGTAGGTGCTTCATGCCTGATTCCACCCCCCCCCATCAGAATAGGTGGACAGGAGAATGGGCAGGGAGAGGTGGAGAAGGGATGGAGTCTTGATTTGTTGGTACAGGCCAACTGCCCATTTCCCTCAAGAGTGAGAAGAATGCAGGGAGGGAATTATGCCTCAAAGGGATGTCTCTGAGACACAATGCCTCCTGAGGCAACTTCTGGGCTTGTGCAGTTTATATGTCTTCCTGCCCTGTGCCCAGGTCAGTGCCAAAAGGCACAACTTCTCCCATGGATGAACACTCATTGAACACACTTTTTCATAACCAGGTACTCTTGTTGGTACAATCTACTATTGTAGGGGTCTCAAGGGGGTAAAAAAATGGCACAGTTCATTTGCAATAATTTTTAATGTGGCCAGTTCCATCTTTTTCCTAAACTCTCTTTACACTGCTTCATTACATGAATTTGCCAGAGCTAATAAAGAAGGCAAACTAACTGCATCTTTAATTACCTTCTCTGGCCTCTGCCACTGAAGCAGTTTTCAAAACAAATGGAACTTCAAGGCAACAAAAGCACAGAAGGATGGTCAGTGACCATTATATGACTCCATGAGGACAGGCAGCATGCTGGCGTTCATAAGGAGTCTTTCTAACGTCTGGATATGAGTCATTGTATGCTAATTTTATAATGTCAAATGTTCAACGCCATTAGAAGGGCAGTGGGATTATTGGAGCTGAGGTTGCTACAACAAATACTAGTAACTCCACTGACTTCATTACAATTGAAAAGACAGCACTCTAGTTTCTCGCTCATGGAGAGTCATGGGGCATGTCTCCACAAAGCGGAGGAAAACCCGCAGCAGTGAGTCTCAGAGCCTGGGTCACCTGCCTCAGGCTTGCCAGGCTCAAGCTGTGGGGCTAAAAATAGCAGTGTAACTGATCTCACTTGGGTTGGGGCCTGGCCTCTGAGACATGGCGGGGAGGGGCAGGTCTTGGAGGCTGGGAACCAACCCGAGCCTGAAGGTCTACACTGCTAGTGTTAGTCCCGCAGCACGAGCCCCCTGAACCTGAGTCAGTTGACCTGGGCTCTGAGATTTGCTACTGTGGAGTTATTTAATATGTATACGAACCCACAATGAGCTGCTACCCAGCTTAAGAGTATGTCTGCATTGCAGCTGGGAGCAGGCCACCTAGCCTGGGTGGACAGACTTGCGCTAACTCTTCTTGAGCTAGGGTGCTAAAAATAGCAGTGTGGATGTTGCAGCATGGCCAGTTTCTCTGGTTATTCACCCAAGCCTCAGCTTGCACTCTAACCATGACTCCATTGTGCGAGGTGCTATTTAAGCACATACCTAAAGTCACACATTTGAAATCTGCACTCACAGGCCTGAGTGGATTTGGAGGGAGTGCTATGTCCCATTGGAACGGGGGACTTCCCCTTCTCCAGTGGCATAAACCTCATTGGCTGATTTTCAGAGATGTATAAAGAAGCTGTTACTGGCCCAGGACTGAATGTTGTCCTTCCTGGGCTCTGGGTTGGGATAATTTTGTGGTGAAATTCTACATTCCAGGGGGCAAAAGAAGAAACATTTATCTGAAACGTCCATCTAAAAATAATAGCTGTTGCATGAAGTTGCTCAGCGTTTTGTAATTGTTATGGCAAGCATCACCATGTGGCCCTGTTATGTACAGTTTTAAAGTTCTTTTTCCTAATGTGCAAGCAAGTTTTTAGTCTTGGCAGAAAATACCATGGTATTCTTTTGTGATGTCTTTTCTTTGGGGGTTCTGTGGCAAGCAGCAAGGGAGTTTGCTCTCTGCCTTGGTCTGACTAACTAAGGTAAATTCTAGGGCAGAGTTGCTCCTAGGGAGCTTAGCAATGGTGTTCTTGCTGGGAATCCTGAAAGATGGGATTTCTTGTGTACTGTTGGTAACCATCTTTCTTCTAGGACTGGTGTAATTAAAATAAGTTGCACTAAGAATATACCTTAACTCTACATCACTGATTTCTTCTCAGCAGGAAACTGAATTGCAGGGCCCCCACATCCACAACATCTTAGCAGTGAGGCAACAAATGGTTAAAATAAGTCCTAGGAAAAGTGATTGATGAGCAGACAGCAGCTGAAGTGGTTAACTAAATGTAGACATAAGATATGGCTGTCCAGTTCCTACTCAAATGAATGGGGGATCACCACATTGCCTAACCGGGATTGAATATCTTACTATATTCATTACATGGCTCTGCAGCTTACCATGTGCATTGCCCAGAAGTAGTTACTATGTGCAAATTTACTCTCTGTGTGTGTGTGTGTGTGTGTGTGTGTTTAATTTTATTTATATAATAGTCACACAGAAAGTATTGGTTAGATTCTGATCTTCTGTTTATAGTAACTGCATTGAACGTAGTAGAGTTGGATTTACCCTGGTATAAATGAGCTCAAAATCTGGCTCCTACTTCATGTGTATTTTTTATTCATGTATACCCGCACAGAGTTTTGCCTACTTATGTGGTGTGGTTTTATTGTATACATGAAACACATTGGTGTGTATGTTATGTTTACCTACAGAGTGTGTGCGTGTGTGTGTGTATGTGTGTATACGTACACACGCGCACACACACACACACACACACACACACACAAAATAAATGCTATTATTGACACATATATATACTGTCAACCTCCATAACCCTTTGAAATGATTTTTCTTGGTTCTTTTATTACTCTTTCTCTAAAAAATGTTATGCATTTAAAGCTGCGCAAGCACTGAAATCCATTATATTGAACCATCTGTGAATAACAAGTACAGTCTGACCCACTTCTGCTGCATATCCAATCTGCTAATTACCTACAAAAATTTGGATGGGTCGCCTGCTGTCCAAATTGTTACCGTGCACCAGAAGTAATTCTCAGTAGTAAGCAGGAAATGACTTGGAAAACATTATTAGAGTCAGATACTTAAAAAGGTCTTCAGGTACTTGATCCTTAGCTGAATGAGAAGATGACATGAACCAAGAAAATCCATGTGTATGCAAGTTACTTACATGGAAGAACATAAAAATAGGGTGAGAAGGATGTGAGGCAAGCACAGCAGCAAATTATGTTTTAAAATAGATAACATAATTCCGACTATGGGGTTACCTGTTGCTTTACAAGCACAGCTCGTATTTAATAGTGATGGGCAAAATTCCAAGGGGTTTGTTTTACTACGCCGAACTTGGCTTGCTTGTCTGAACTTGATCCAAACTGTGTAAATGTACAGCTGGGCTGGAAACTGTGCGAAATCTCGATTGTGAGATTTCATAACCTGATTCCGGTCAATTCAGACACCCCATGAGAGCACAGCCTTTCTTGCTGTATTTAGATGAATTCATTTCTGGCCAGAGTCTAGTGATATAGGAAAACATGAAACAAATCAACAATTAAAATTGGTGTGGAGATTATAGATCTGAGTCATTATCCTCTGAAGTCTGTGGGAATCTTTCCATTGACTTCAAAGGGCTTTCCTGCCACAAACTTTATCTAAACACCAATATTTAAATTCAGGAATGGTTTGAAGTTTGTAGAGCTGGGAGAGTACTGCCAAAAAAAAAAAAAGAAGTCGGTGAATATTTTTAGACATTTAAATGAATTTGCTTCAGCCATTTTCATACCCTCCTCCTATTCATTTTCCATGAACATTTATGCAGTCAAATTTGATTAGTATGAAGACTCTCAGAATGCAAAATTTGAGCTCACATGCTCAGATATGTGTAGGAAGACGAATTTTAAATTTTCTTGCCTGGAGCTTTTGCACCAAAATAGTGATGATTAATTATGCTTGGCCTAACTGAAAAGAGAAAGTACCGTGTGACTTAAGAGACCAGTCACAGGTAAGGTCTGGCCTACACTTAAGTTTTGTTGGCATAGCTGTGCCAATTAGGGGTGTGATTTTTGTCTGACATACATGAGCCAGCTAAAGCCCGAGCGTAGAAGCAGTCATTTATACTGGCAAAAAAGTGATATAAGCCAGTGTTTCTCAAACTGGGGTCTGCTAGCCCCGCTGATCATCTCCTCCTCCTCTTGCCTCCCTTAACTCCTTTCCCTCCCTCTCAGCACCTCCTGCACGCTGAGGAACAGCTGTTCAGTGGCATGCAGGAGGCCCTGGGAGGGAGGGGGAAGAGTGGGAACCAGGCATACTTGGGGGAGGGTGTGGAATCATGTCCGGGGAAGCCGACGCTGCTGATCAACTTCTCCGTCTCCATCCCAGTGTCTCCTACACGCTGTGGAACAGTTGTTCCCTGGTGCGCGGGAGATGCTGGGAGGGAGGGAAAGGAGCAGGGATGGGGCGTGCTCAGGGGAGGGGGAGAAGGAGAGGGGCAGGAAGAGGTAGGGTAGGGTCCTGGGGCTTTCAGGGGGTTTGGGGTTCTGCAAAAAATTTTTAAATCAAAATGGAGGTCCTTGGGTTGCTAAAGTTTGAGAACCACTGACATAAGCTATACCAGTAAATATATTTTTTCTTTTTCCTGGTACAAACAGCAACTACACTAGGAGGGTTTGCTGGTACAACTCTACACGGAAATCTTTTTAGTGTTAAGGCCTGAGCAACACTGCCATTACATGCATGTGCAAAACTGTGCATTTGCTCATACAGCCTGGGTAGGTTTCTATAACCTGCACCTAGCGGCAGTGGCCCCCAGGAGCATCAAAGCTCAGCAACACTCCCCCTTCTGCACTACAAAGCCGACATTTCACCAGTGTGAGGAGGCTGAAGAGTATGAGAGAGAGAAAGGAGCCTGGTGTAGCACTAAGTGAATACCACCCAAGGATTCCCTTGCTGGCCAGATTCACTTGCTTTCCTGAAGATCTGTATCACTGGGGCAGTGTGACGCACTCCAGATTGGAGTGGACTGGTGAGATAGTGGGGGTTCATATCTGGCTTAGGCATGATCACTCCGAATGCTGTAGAGTTTTGTTCAATCTAAATGGTACATGGCACTTCTAATAGGGTTTTCACCACTTCCATTAGGCGACTGTTCCTGAGTTGATTTGATCTTACAGACTTCAGTTCATGCCCTCTCCTTCAACAGCACCTCCAGCAGCTTTGCACTAGTGGACATGGAGATTCTGTGCCTTTGAGCTGGCTGCAGCTCTCCCCGCCCAGCTTCTTCACAGTGGAGCATCAGTGGAACTGCGTTGCCCGTCCTTTTCCCCACTAACTGCTACTTCCGGAACACACACTGTCCCTCGAGGCACCTGGACAAAGGTGATGTCCTGTTCCTATTCAGAAGCAAAAACATTGGGCAGCTTTGTGTAATGCCCCACCCATGTCTTTCTCTTCCCTTCTCTGCCTCTACCCTTTCCCATGCCTGCTGGGTCTCCGGAGGTAGGCACAGACTGCCTGGTGCCTTGGAGGTGTCTGGCTCCTTTTCCACAGAGAAGAGAAGAGACCTACATATGGAAAGGTCTATCCCACATGTCCTAGGTGTGATGACTTAGCTTGCTGCTAGGGACTTTTCCCCTGACATTCGGTCTAAAAGTTTCTTTGATCTGTTTTTTCAGTTGTTCTTAGACTCTAAGTTACATTCCATTGGACAATCCTAAACAATTCCTCTCTGCTCTTTGTGTTTACATTCTTCAGATACTTGTGGACTGTTATTCCAGGCCCCTGTTGCCTTTGCTATGTGGATCATTCAGCACACAGCCTTATCTTTATGCTCATCTTTTAAACAAGAACTGCAGATGCCCCCATTAAGTTTACAAAAACACATGGTTCTCTTTGTTCCACACTCCCCCCCCAACCCTTAATATTAAACATCCTCCCAAGTGAGGGATAAAGGCCAAATAGCTTGAATCATTAAAAAATGACAGTGAATATAAACAACATGGCTACTATGTGCAATGCACAAAGGGCTAGATTATTACCGCCTTTCCTCTTACTCTGCCACATAGTGGGGTGAGTCAAGGTCCTCTTAGGGCCTTGCTCAGTCTAACCCTGGTGCTGGTGTCGAGAAAGCACTACTTGACTGACAAGTGGGGAAGGAGGAGATGGGAATGGAGGAGCTTTAGCTCTGCCCTCTTACCTGCCATCTAGATTAGCTAGTCAGGTGCACAAGTGGTGGTAAGAGGCCCTTTGAAAAGAGGGGTGAGAGTAGAGAACGAGAGGTGAACAGAGGAAGGGATTCTGACTCCTAAGTAACGTGTTCTCTCTATGCACCACCCCTTACTGTGGGCATATTGTAAAATTACAGTCTAGCTTTAAATTAGTATCCAATCCTGTAGGCTTTTTACTAGGGTAAAACTTCCATTCAGTTCAATGATAATTTTACCTATGTAAGGATTGCAGGATTCAGGGCTGCCCACAATTCCAGCTAAAGACAATTGTGGAATTGCACTGCTCAGCACCTCTGCCAATCAGCCTGATAAGCTTTAATATCCCCTTTCCCCCTTGAAAGGAGAAGTGGAAGCAGGGGCAGTACAGCATTGCCTTGTGCTTCATTCTTGCTTGCGGGACATGCACTCAAATCACTGATCAAGGTCAAAGCTTAATATCTCACTTCATTACCTTGTTCCTGGAGGTGTCCAAACTATCAATCATACCTACCCTTCTGCCTACAAATCTAAGTACTGCTGCCCACTAAGCAAGCAATGGGGTAAAGCCAAAAAACAGCAGCAGGACTGCGAAGGTGAATGTGGTGGCACTTTGGAGATGGCTAATTAAAGAGTGGCTCAAATTTAAAACAAAACAAAACAAAACAGCTTTATTATGCAGAATGGGGTGTGCATGTTTTTCTTCACAATGGACCTTTAAGGAACACATTAACTTTGTTTAGCTTAAAATTTAGGGTTTGTGTAAAAAGAGAACCTGCTGTAGTCTGAACATCCTCTGAATTATTTTATAAAGCTTGTTTAAAATGAATATGTTTTTAAAAACTAACATTCCCCTACAGGGAACCCTGCATTCTAGGTACTGCAATTAGCTGTATGCATGAGAACCAGAAGATGAAATTTGATGAGAAATTGACTAGAAAACCAAAAACTCTTTCAATGTCCAAGCAGAAATATAAACCAATTGCACAAAACAATTTAGAGACCTGATTTTCCTGTCATTTGATTTAGATGTAACTCCATTGGAGCCAAAAAGGTTATTATGTGGCTATAAAAATTTCAGTGAAACGTTGTTTTTTGGTCAAAAAATACAGTGTAGTCGAAACCAGAATATTTAATGGGAGTGTGTTGATTCCAATCAAACAATTCAATGGGAAAATTTTTAAGTATTTTGTTTTAACTTTTATATTTAAAATATTAATTTTAACACTATGTTGTATATTTAATATTGTATAAATATAATAGTCAAAATGAAATGAATCAAAATGACATTATCAAAATGAAATTCATTGCTAGTCTTGAACTGAAGTTTTTTAGAGCCTTGGTTTCACAGGAAACTTCAAACTTTTGGCTTTCATTCCAGTTTGGAACACATTTTTTAAAAACCAAAATGTGAGACTTTCCCATGGAACAGAAATTCTGGTTCTTCACCATCTGTAGTTACCCCAGAGTCAAAATGGTGTTATGAAACCTTAGAACTCTTTTTTTAATAATCTAATGTGGTGTTCTTCATAATATCAGAAAACGACCAAATTCACTGCTATGATCCAACCGCTTTGGGTTGCTCTGGTGCTGCAAAACAATTACGCTAAATTGGATTTATCACTGTTTACGTATGGCACAAGTTAGAGCATACTTTTGAATCTGGCTTAATATTTTCATCTCAAAAATTTAATATACAAAATTTCATTCAGGAAAATTCTTTTGACATAAAACACAAGCACTGAGAGAGAGAGAAGTTAAAACAAAAAACCCCCTTTTTTTGTTAATCTAGGCAGTGTTTCCAGTTCATAGGTTTACTGCGAATCTTGTGTTGTTTGGTATTTTTCTTAAAGCCCAACTTCCTAGATACAGGTGAATATGTGAGGATCTCTGCTTTCATTTAAAACAAACAAATTAATAATAATTTTTTTAAAAAAATTGGGTTTCTTGCCTTCATAACCTCAGAGAAAATACAGTCTAGGTGAGCTAGTATGAATGCGGCCCCAGCCTGCAATGAGATCCACATGGGTGGAACTCTGCCTGCATGGAACTCTGCCCACTAATTTCACTGGGGTTCTGTGTGAGCACAGGGTGTTGGTATGGACCACAATGTTTGTATGGAGCTCTTTTTAGGATCAGGGCTGTTTGATTCATTTTGCCTAGCGGCACGAGTAAACTTTTTTTCACGGGCTCAAGTGCATGTGTGCAGAAATATACATACACGTTTGTCTTGGTTTTGTGGGAGGGTCAAAAGCTGACCCCAGAGGACCCCTCTTGTGCTAGCTACTGAGCTGTTCAGCTATAGAGTAGTTTTGTTGTTGTGAATCTAGGCCTGTTTGCACGCCTGACATTGGTGAATGGAACCCTATGGGGGGGGGGTTGTTTGTTTGTTACAGTTCAAATCTCTGATGAACAGATCACTGCGGCTGTGCCTAAGAGCCTCTGCTTGTGGAGGAAGATGGAAAACTAAGATTGGCATAAGGATGTGGATTTTTTTTCAAAGCAAAGCTGAAAGAAATATGTGCAGTCAAGTGTGTGTGTGTGGGCATGTGTGTGTGGGTGGGGGGAGAACAAACTGAACTCTGTATTCCTTCTAGCCATTTCAGAGCACTAGATTACACTTTCCTGGCAAATTTGTGCTCTTCATGCAAGGAAGGGAATACCTTCACTCTCTCATCTTTGTGGTAAATTAAATAATATTTTATTAAAAAGAAAAAAAAGCTGCATGAAAATAAATATTTTACTCTTCAGGGTGAATACATCCTCACAAAACTGCTCTTTGGGGGGTCACCACACTGGTCAGCCTCTGCCCCCCACTTCCATTGCCTCCTTTGCATGCAGAACAATGAATCTGTGTAAGCACCGCCGCTCAGTTGTAGTGAGATGATTCACCTGCACATGAACCCATGGAAGCTGCAGAAAGCTTTCAGGCAAAGGTGCAGCAGTATAAATATTTTAAATCTTACTGTGAGCTGGGAAAAGTGACATATGTTTTACATTTCAGCGCCTGCCATAGGACCATTATTTTAGAACCTGTCGCCTTTTGTAGGCTATGCACTCATAGACAAATGCCATCACTTCAAAACCAATAGCTAAGCGGCCTCTTTTCATACCCATTCCTTTTCGTTTCAGCTGACAGTTTGGAAATGTTCCCCCCTTCTACACCCCCTCCCCATTATAAGATGATCTGACCTAAAAATAAATAGACTGCAATAGATGGCTGAGATTTAAAATAAAACACAAACATTTCTACTGAAACTTGTAACCTCTGACTTTGTTGGGGCCACAGTGACAGGTGAGATAAAATCATTCCACCTGATAGCGGAATTGAGCAGTACAGCAGGGTTAAAATATAGATTTTTTTTTTAAGCTCTGGAAATGAGAGTTAAAATCTGGCTCATGTGAAAATAAATGTTGTTCCTAGCCAAACCGCCACACAATTTGTCCTGACTGGGAATCCTTGCTCAAGAGTGGCCTTAGGACTGAAATATGAGTAAGCTAGTATAGGGTAAGACAGAGTTGTGTGAGGAAGCTTTCAACTACCAATAGTTGGGCAAGATTCAGAAACCACTAGGTGAAATCTATGGCCTGTGTTAAGCAGGAGGTCAGATTAGATGATTGTAATTGTTCTATCTAGCTTTAAACTATGCATTAGTTTAAAATCTCAATATTTCACACAGATCAGTGTTTGCAGCAAAAGTTTGTCAAGGTGAAAAGTGTTAGCCTGGCAGCTCAAGCTCTTAGATAAGAGGTTTGTTTTCAGGAATTTTTCCTTAGAATACTGGTGGTTTTTAGACTTTCAGCCAAATTGATACTTTAGACAGCTGTCTGAGAGTTTTAACTGACTGTCAGGAAAAAAAAAAGGTCTACTAGTCTGAGAAGCAGTCCTTTATATAAAGTGATGTTTTATGTACCCCGTGTTGGGTAAGAATGTGAGGACTCCATGCTTGTAAAACTGTCTCTTTATTAATTTACAGAGATGCTGCCATTGCAGCTAGCATTCTAGTCATATGCACACAGACTGACTTCAGAGGGAGTCTTCCCACTGACTACAGTGGGGTTTGAATGAGAGCCTTGATGAGCTAGTTGTTCTCTGCCAGTTTTGATTTCGGTTGCTTTATGGAAAGAAGCATGCCATATTATATCAGCCTGCCAAGCAGTTAAGGCTTAACTGTTGATTT
This sequence comes from Dermochelys coriacea, assembly GCF_009764565.3. Taxonomy (NCBI): domain Eukaryota; kingdom Metazoa; phylum Chordata; order Testudines; family Dermochelyidae; genus Dermochelys; species Dermochelys coriacea. Next base: position 66,026,118 of record NC_050074.1, read on the forward strand.
TAACACTATTTTGCTTTATAAATTAAATCACAAAAAAGGTTTGCTAAAATGTGGATGGCACATTGAAATGTAAACAAAGCTTGTCAGGGGATTTTATAAAGCTCCTTGTTGAGACTAAACAACTCTACATGTTCAATGATCTGATTAGGAAAAATGGAGGGGGCTGTCATGAATAAATAATCCATAATAACTATGCTGATAAAAGGCCCAACTGAAAAGAATTAATAATATCTTGTTTTTAAATAGTACCCCATCACAGAGGATTTTTCTAGCTGCGACCTAGAGTTACAAAATTTAGACATTGATATATTGGCAAAAATGAACAAAGGTTGAGAAGCAGGAGTTCTCCTGGGTCTGATAGAAATCTTACTGAACTGCTTTAAAAAAAATACCAACTAACAAGGCTATTTGACAGCAAATTCTTCCACGGTTTGGATGTATCTGGTGAATTGGTCTTGGAAACTGTGTAGCTTTAAGAATTTGCATCTTTGGAGACTGTTATTAGAAAAAGTAGTTTAGCAAATTTTGTTGAAATTCTTTGAAGAATCAGCGTGAGAGTAAAACCTATGAAATCTCAGAGGAACAGCTGGATAGATTGTGTCCAGTTTTAGACTCTAAGTAGATGCTCTAGACTCTTACTAGCTGTCAAGGTTCCTTCCCCACTCTGAACTCTAGGGTACAGAGGTGGGCACCTGCATGAAAGACCCCCTAAGCTTATTCTTACCAGCTTAGGTTAAAAACTTCCCCCAGGTACAAACTTTGTCTTGTCCTTGAATCCTATGTTGCCACCACCAAGCATGTTAAACAAAGAACAGGGAAAGAGCCCACTTGGAGACATTCCCCCACCCCAAATATCCCCCCAAGCTCTACACCCCCTTTCCAATTTGTACAGGTGAACACAGACCCAAACCCTTGGATCTTAAGAACAATGAAAAATCAATCAGGTTCTTAAAAGAAGAATTTTAATTAAAGAAAAGGTAAGAGAATCACCTTTGTAAAATCAGGATGGTAAATACCTTACAGGGTAATCAGATTCAAAACATAGAGAATCCCTCTAGGCAAAACCATAAGTTACAAAAAGACACAAAACCAGGAATATATATTCCATTCAGCACAGCGTATTTTACCAGCCGTTTAACAAAAGGAAATCTAACGCATTTCTATCTAGATTACTTACTAACTTTACAGAAGTTCTGAGTCAGCATTCTGCATCTGTTCCTGGCAAAAGCATCACACAGACAGACAGACGCTTTGTTTCCCCCCACCTCCTGATTTGAAAGTATCTTGTCTCCTCGTTGGTCCTTTTGGTGAGGTGCCAGCGAGGTTATCTTAGCTTCTTAACCCTTTACAGGTGAAAGGGTTTTTCCTCTGGCTAGGAGGGATTTTATAGCACTGTATACAGAAAGGTGGTTACCCTTTTCTTTATTTTTATGACACTAGCAGAGGAAACTTTTGAGATAATTTGGTTTTAATAAACAATGCACCGTATGTTCAAACCAAATACATCTGACTCAGGCGTCAAGGTTTATAGATTTTGCTTGAATGTCTTCAAAATAAATGTGGACTCAAGGATTCTGTTGTGACACATTTTAAAAATGCCAGTGCTTTGGAACCGGAGGAGGTACCATAATTTCAGCATCAAGCTATATCAGAGCAGAGATGCCTTCATGAAAAAGGATCTGGTAATATTTATCAAAAAAGCAAGGTGGCCTTGGAGCACAGCAATACAGGTAAAGAGAACAGATAACATTTTCAGAAGTGATTGAGCAACCTAGGTACTGAAGTCCCATTTGTACCCAATCTATTCAGAGGATTGACTTCTAAGGGAACAGACCCAATGGCAAGACTCTCATTGACTTCAGTGGGAGCAATATCATATCCAAAGAAAGACACTGACTGTTGGAATAAGAAGGCACAGTTCCACTGACATCAGTGGAGTTGTGGAATGAAATCCTGGCCCAATTAAAGTCAATGAGAGTTTTGCCGTTGACTTCAGTGCAATCAGGATTTCACTCCTGGTTGCTTAAAGCAATGGTAAATATGACCCAAATTATAGGTCAGACTTCTGGATCAGATACATACGTCATGCATCCGATGAAGTGGGTATTCACCCACGAAAGCTCATGCTCCAATACGTCTGTTAGTCTATAAGGTGTCGCAGGACTCTTTGCCGCTTTTACAGATCCAGACTAACACGGCTACCTCTCTGAAGCTTGATACCTAAGTAGAAATCAGGAATATCTATACTGAAGTCAATGGAGCTACTCCTGAGATGAGAATCTGGGCCGCCTATTCCAGTTTCAAAATCTATTCCAAAGGAGTAAATGGGGAACATGCATGCTGGTATGTTAACCCACCAGTGAGTATCAGTATGTTGTTCCCATCATATCTGTGTAGTCTTGGTTAATGGTCAAGCCAGCCACTTTATTGTTTTTATTATTTATCTCAACACAGCTTGGCCATAAGCAGAGCTGTGCAAAACCCTCAAAATGAAAGGTAAAACCATGTCATCTTTGCCTGCTTCCACACCCTCTGGAAAACCAACCTAAGTTCCCACAACCTTTATTGCTTTCTTTAGCAAGAGATTTGCCCAAAACACTTTCATTATGAAAAACACACCAATGTCAGAGTCAAACATGCAATGGATCCTATTAAATTTCTCCAGTTTCTTCTGTGCTTCATTCATACAAACTTCAGATTCAAGCTAAAACTATGGACTTGGGAAGACCGGCAAACTAAATCCACCAGCATGGTTACACAAAAGTAGTGCAAATGGAAACTATTGTAATCCTAAAGAATTGTTCAAGAAGAAATAGGTGGTCATAATGCTAGAATAATCTGATGTACTGACTCAAAGTTGCCTCTATCTCCAGAGCACCCCTCTAAAAATCTTAAGCTTCATTCATATTTTAAGGATTTGGGGATCTCCCCCCCCCCCGATGCTAATTGTATAGCAGGGTCTTACTATTACAACAGCTTTGAAGGGTCTGTCATTGGGGTGTATGCACCCCACACTGGCAGTGTAAAAGTTAAATGGAGCTAGAGAGGCACTTGAAGGCACCTGGAGGGTATGTCAGATTTAATTCAGTGTAAGACCCAAATGGAGAGGAGCTGCGTGGCTGATTTAAGTGGAGGAGCTGTCAGAGAGAGCAGGTACCCTGGGACTGGTCCTGAAGGGAGAAGCACAGCAGATATGAAATAGACTCCTGAGGCAGTCCTGGGATAAGGAGTCCAGGAAAGAAGTCTTGAGGGTCAACGGCTTAGGAGGAACTGGGCTCTTGTAGCAAATCAGGAAAGAACTTTGCAGAGCCTGGGAGGGTGGCAAAGAGTTTGCTTAAGGAAGGAAGCCCAGACATAGAGTAGGTCTTGGGGCCTTCTTCTGAGAAGAGGACTCTGGAAATAGCCAGGAGAGATACTGGAAAGACACAGGAGTTGAACAAGTTCCTGTCACAATCACTAACAAAAGAGGCAGGAATTAGACCTCCAGGGAGAAAACCCTAGGAGGTCTTGCTCGCTACAAGAGATGGAAAGAACGCTGAGGAGACTGGAAAGGGAACTAGGGAAAAAGTCTTAGAGAGAGGCCACAATAGGAACTAGTTTAGGGAGGCAGTATGGAGTCGGAGGCTCCTCACTGCAGGTTTCCTGGATTGGAACCCAGAGGAAAGTGAGGACCTGGGTTCCCCTACCAGCTATCAAGGGAGGGAGCATAAAACCTCCCTGATATAAGAGGTTAGGACTATTGGAAGCCCTGAGAGAAGGGACATAGAGTCCAGAATTAGGGGACGAAGACCTGACACAAGGTCACTGGACTATTTGTTTGCAGGATTCTGTTAACTTGGCACTGGCGGGACTGAATGTGACTTGGCCGGAAGGCTGAGTCATGAGAAGAAACAGATGACCAAGAGGCCAGTGCAGTTGTTGGCAGGGGGCGCCCAAGGAGGAGAGTCTTCTCTGCCATTTCCAGCCATGAGGGGGCATGCAAGCTGGTGAGTCACTCTTCTATAGGGTCATTGTAGAATAATTCCATGATTATCTCATATAGTGCCACTGAAATCTATTTGAGATACAAGTTCACCTACTCCAAAGTGCAATATTCTCATCAGAGATAGGGACTTATGCGTTCTGAGAACAATTATTTAAGGGCAGGGAAAAGGCTTGGGGGGAGCTGTATTACCATGTGGGCAGCAAATGGAACAAAAATATTAACTTTAGATAGGAGTGGAAAGTTAAGTTAGAAATGATGTTTTGACCAGGACATTTCTTTTTAGAAATTGTAAAAGTTTAGAAACAATTGTAAAGGCCAAAGTAGAGCTCGTGTTAGATGTGTAAGGAAGTGATTTCTGTGTCGTGAGATGCAGCATAGAAGACTATGGGGACAGAAGAGGTGGGAAAAAGATGGTTTTTACCATCTTTGTGCATATTGGATTCTCGCTTTCTGCAGAGGCTGAAAAGGTCCCTTGAATAAGGCAGAGCTGCCCTGGGAGCTGTTCTAAATTATGGCAGCCTCCCCAGGGCTGTTGGTGTGTTGCTCTGCAACCTATAATCTCCATAGCATGAAGCACTACAGATACTGTCCCTAACAAGCTTCTTTCCATCCCTGGGGCTTGCACAGGGGGTGTCATATTGGCTATGTTGCTCCTGCATTAAGGTTAATTCTACCCTGGCCCCATGCAGCATCAGGGCCTGGAGGAGAGGTCAAGTTGGCTTCTGAGCTTTTCATCCTGCACTCCATGAAGATGAATGAAACAGTGTTTTATTTTATTATTTTTGATGTTGATATTGTGTTTTGTTTTTTATACAATTTTCAAAACACCCTTAAAACCTGTCACTTGAAATTTTAAGAGGTTTCCTGGCCCTGCTTGCAGGCTAGGGGATTTTGTTTGGGAAGTCTTCAATCTGGACTTGGCAGAGTCAGTCTGGAAAGAGCCAGGCTGGAACAAGGTGGGGTGGGTTGTGCCTCTCTGCCTTTGGGAGCAGCCTGCTTTGTCTCTCTCTTTCTGGTTATTGTGTGTTATCACTCCGGATTCTCTAAGACTAAAAGTAGTGTTATGCTGCAACTTTCCAGCTGGAGTATGTTATAGTTATGTAATTTCTGTGTGTGTTATGCTGTGAACATGAGACACATAATCAGACTTTTAGAAGTTAGAGATAGAAAACATCTATTAGGTCACCTTCTCTGTTTCACTTAGGGGTGTTCCCCGTGCCTTGTCAAGGTTAGATTTCAGTGGTGCTGAGGAGATGGAAGGATAGCAAGTGCTGAATGAAATGTGCATGCAGTGATGTTCAGAGATGTGGGAGAAGGCCAATAAGTAAAGTTGTGGATGCATTGTTGCTTCTTCAATTAGAAGGTTAGATTCATTCTTGCTGGCTCAGGAATGTACACATTGCATCTCTTGGCCCTTTATGTCCCTGAGGATGTTAATCAGAGGGAGAGCAGTCAGTGATACTTCCACTTACCCTCCCTTGGTGTTTCTATCCCAAAGGGTAACTTTAATCTTTAGTAGGTATATTCTAGGAGCTCTGTGGTGCTGCAGCAGCACTATGCATGATCACCATGACTACATCCTTGCCTGCTTTGGTAACTGTGTTCGCTGCCTGTAGGTCTCCGGGGAGGGTGAGGACATTGTGGGTGGAACTCTCACCATCATGGGCCTTATGTAAGGTCCCTAAGAAGTCAAACAAAGTAAAAACTGAAGGGACAAAGTAGAAGTAAAAGTAAAGTAGCTAGGAGAATAAGTCAAACAGAGGTCAGCGTTTTATATAGGTTACTGGGAAAATATTCTATTCCCTTGGTAATGCAACCCATCTCTTATATACAACTCAGCTTAATTTATGAAGCTTAAATGGCACATGTCACATTTGAACCATCAGTGTTTGGGAGCAGGGGAAGGAAGAAAAACTAATAAACATTGCATTTTTTTCAAACTGGAGTTGAAAGATACCATTCTGAGAGCATCTTTATTTTTCTTTAGCCAGAGCTGCACATAAACAGCACTCAGATATCTGCACACAGTTTGCTTAGTTATTTGCCAGTAGATGGAGTAGTTAAGTCATCTGTCTCTCTATCATCTAACTAGCTGATCAGTTTCTAATCTGACAATCTCCATAGTTTCTAGGTGCCATTAAACCCTCACCTCTGTCTTCACAGGACCACGACAGCCACCTCGTCATTGCTTGTAGGGAATGCTAGCTGCATTTCCTATAGTGACAAATAGGATGGTTTCTTACTCATCATCTAAAACAAAGAGTTTCACTTTATGGACATCAGAGATTTATCTGCACAAGTTTCTGTTCATTTTCCCTTCATACTTTTTAGGAACTTATTTTTCTCAACAGGAGAAGATATAAAAGTGCATTCAACAGTGACCCGGATGCTGATGTGTAATAAAGAAAGTGAGGCCATTCTTCAAGGGAAGACCATATTTTAGGCTGTTTATTTTGTCTTATGTTTATGAAATAGTATAGGCTTTACCCTTCCACTAGGAGACACAGGAGGGTTGAATTTCTATGTGGTTCATATTGTATAGCTAGGAGTGATGTGATGCATACCATGGAAAACATCCTAGTAGAGTCTTGTCATTAGATTAATGTGGAGCAGGCTCCCGAGGGCAGTGTCAGAAGCTAGAACTCTGCCAGATATTCACATTAACCTCACAAACTCAAACTGAGGCTATGTCTACACTACCGCCAGATGGATGCTTCGGTGATCGATGCACCGGGGTTGATTTAGCAGGTCTAAATCAATGGCAGAGCACTTTCCCGTTGACTCTGGTACTCCACCCAGAATGAGAAGAGTAAAGTAAGTCGATGGGAGATTCTCTCCTGTCAACCCAGCATGGTGTAGACATCACAGTAAGTCGACCTAAGCTACATTGACTCCAGCTATGTTATTCATGTAGCTGGAGTTGTGTAATTTAGGTTGACTTACCACGGTAGTGTAGACATAGCCTGAAACACAGACTTTTAGGACTTCATTTCTAAAATTGAACCCATGTCTGCTGAAATTCACAAGCTTGGCCATATGTGGTTAGCATAAGTGCAAAGCTCATTTCTTTTCTCCTGATATATACTTCCTAAGCTTCCAGGATCTGGGGTGCTGGGCTCCTCCAGTACTTCCATGGTATGACCTCCTCTTTCCAAAGAGGGTCTTCACTTCGGCAAAAAATATAGGCCACTGTATCCACAATTCTTAAAGGGCCTTCTGGTAGGGGTTGGATATGCCACCAACTGTGCAGAAGTAGCAGGCCTGACCTCTCCCACTGTTGCCAACCTCGCCAGAGCTTTCACTGAGACAAGGTCGATATATTTTGGTGTGTGTGGGCTAAGACATTTCTGGGCAGCAACTGCATATTAGGGTTTATTAGCCTCTCTCCTGTTGCTAGTGTTCGTTGCTAGTGAATATGAGACTTCTTTCTGCCTTGTTGCAGTAGAAATAGCTGGCAAAGGGAATGGTTGGATTTTCCAGCTCATGTCCTGCCAAAAGAAACAATTTAAGACTTGTGAAAGCAGAGGCCCCATAAAGACCTTGATGGAAAGAGGTGCCGCCAAAGACACACTGAAGGCAGAGAAAGGGAGCCACCTAGGTCTCCTGATGAAAGAGTACACTGGGGGGCAGGAGGGCTTGCCAGTGGTCCTATCCAACAATATCTGAAGCATGAAGAGAAGAGGTCCCAGGTTGGTACAGGTGGAGAGCAGGGTAGAGAGGCATATGGGGTGAGGTTAGCAGTAGTGGGAGGAAGAGGGAGCCAGCTCTGGGGAGTTCTCCCTTCAGTGCATAAGTTTGTGAATATTTGTCAAAAAGAAATTTGCAATTGCCTGGTTAGGTTATATTACCCTACATAAAAGAATTATTTTACAGCATAACTCCACAACTGCATAGTAGCCAGATTTAAAACAGCAGTCTTCGATTTTTGTTTATATAAAATCATTTTTTAAACAACAACTGTCATGTATCTGTCAAAGATTTCATTGTGTGAGATAAGCACTGAACGTGAATTGCCAGTAGCTTCAATCTTTTTTTTTATGTACAGCTGGTTGAATTATATTTTATGACTATGATCTCTGATAAATTTAGACTCGTTCAGTTTGTGAATCCTTCACAAATCAAAACTGATGTCAGCATTTGGTATTTGCTGAGCCTTTGAACACATTTCAGCCTATGAGGTTGCACACGAACTGTATACTTTGACTACTTGCTATTCATTATTGTTGGCATGTGATTGGTTATTTAAATAACATGGTAAATTTTCTGCCCCTTGATTGGATGAAGAGAATAATGAGTAACAAACACTGAATAGAAAATAACTAGAATTCTGAACAACAAATACTCCCATTTGTGTGAAAATAACCTTGATTTTAATGCTAATATGGCCTTTCCCCAAACATAAGTGAATGAAAACTAATTTGTGCATTATAGATAATGTGGTCTACAAACCAAACAGCACTTTGGAATTCTTCTGAATACTTTCAAACAGTATTTGGATAGCTGTAGGATTTTTTTGATATTTCTGAATATAAAATCTGCAGTTTTAGAAATAAAAAGAAAAGGCTCTGAACTGAAAGTTCATAAGCCAAACTCAGCTCACAGTGAATTCCTGTCACCTAATTATAAAGACCTGAGTATATAGAATGGAATTATAAATCCCATCTAAATGTAATGGGAATGCTGGCATATCTTTAACTTTAGCAGTGCAAATGGTGACACTTTAACAAGCCATTGGCGTGGTGACTAGAATGTATAATTAGAGGTGTAGGTTAACAAATGACTAAAAACTATCACATATTTCTGAACATTGGAGGCCCTGGACTTGTTATATACACTCTCAATGATTAGTATATCAGCTTCTGTGAAGTTACACCAGGGATGAATTTGGCTTAATGCATTTGCTAATGATTTTGAAGCAAATTTGCAATGTTCACTTCATACCAACTGTGTCACAATCTGAACCAGAAAAGAATATACATACAACTGCCACTCTGTATCCAAACTCCTGCACCACACTCTTATGATACGCATATCAATGAACACGTACTGGCGCTTTGTGCAAAAAACCCATTCAGACGATAATAGAAAATCATCCAATCTTAGGGCAAGTGTCAGCTGTCCCGTGAAAAAAAGAAAGAAAAAGGCAGGAGAATGTATACTGGCAAAATGAGTGCTCTTAAAACATCCAGGAAGAACAGAGAAAGATAAAAGTGCAGGATCAAAAGTTTCAAAGGGCTGCTCGCAATTGAAATGTGAACATCAGACAATTTCAAACGCCCTTCGAATAGATTTCAGCACTAGATCCTTGTGCTTGTTGCCCTGTTCCTAAAGTTTTGTTTGAAGATAAACCTTTCAAGCTCAAATGGATACTCTATTCATTGCATCGAGTAACTTCTAAACAGAACCAGACATACAATCCTTGTCTCCTCCTTTATACACGACAGGTCAGTGAACTCCTTTTGGTGTGTGGCTCCACCAGAAATATGTTAGCCACCTACATATTTCATTGAAGCAGGAGCCACCAAAGGACAGTCACTTTGATACATGACGAATACAATGCATTCTCTCCCACCCCCAAGGGACATCTCCCAGAAAGTTGGTATTCACTATCATAGAATCATAGAATATTAGGGTTGGAAGGGACCTCAGGAGGTCATCTAGTCCAACCCCCTGCTCAAAGCAGGACCAATTTCCAACTAAATCATCCCAGCCAGGGCTTTGTCAAGCCTGACCTTAAAAACCTCTAAGGAAGGAGATTCTACCACCTCCCTAGGTAATGCATTCCAGTGCTTCACCACACTCCTAGTGAAAAAGTTTTCCTAATATCCAACCTAAACCTCCCCCACTGCAACTTGAGACCATTACCCCTCGTTCTGTCATCTGCTACCACTGAGAACAGTCTAGATCCATCCTCTTTGGAACCCCCCCCTTCAGGTAGTTGAAAGCAGCTATCAAATCCCCCCTCCTTCTTCTCTTCTGCAGACTAAACAATCCCAGTTCCCTCAGCCTCTCCTCATAAGTCATGTGTTCCAGTCCCCTAATAATTTTTGTTGACCTCCGCTGGACGTTTTCCAATTTTTTCACATCCTTCTTGTAGTGTGGGGCCCAAAACTGGACACAGATGTGGCCTCACCAATATCGAATAGAGGGGAACGATCACGTCCCTCGATCTGCTGGCAATGCCCCTATTTATACATCCCAAAATGCCATTGGCCTTCTTGGCAACAACGGCACACTGTTGATCCATATCCAGCTTCTCATCCACTGTAACCCCTGGGTCCTTTTCTGCAGAACTGCTGCCTAGCCATTCGGTCCCTAGTATGTAGTGGTGCATGGGATTCTTCCGTCCTAAGTGCAGGTCCAACTGGTCTTGTTGGACCTCATCAAATTTCTTTTGGCCCAATGCTCTAATTTGTCTAGGTCCCTCTGAATCCTATCCCTACACTCCAGCGTATCTACCTCTCCTCCCAGTTTAGTGTCATCTGCAAACTTGCTGAGGGTGCAATCCATGCCATCCTCCAGATCATTAATGAAGATATTGAACAAAACCAGCCTCAGGACCGACCCTTGGGGCACTCCACTTGGTACTGGCTGCCAACTAGACATGGAGCCAATGATCACTACCTGTTGAGCCCAACAATCTAGCCAGCTTTCTATCCACGTTGTAGTCCATTCATCCAGCCCATACTACTTTAACTTGCTGGCAAGAATACTGTGGGATTCAGTGCTATATTGTTGAACTGTCCCTCCAAGGAAGGAGCAAAAATTGTTTGTGCATTCAAGGGATCCATTGTAGGTTTCTCAGAAAGAAAACATAATATGCTGTATTTGAGATCACTTCTAATAGAAGGTGTTAAAGAAATGTGAAGTATATTTATACAATATACTACTATTGGCTTGATTCCACCGGTGAAATTCTGGCCCACTGAAGTCAATGGGGCCCAAATGCTTATGTTCCCATATAAAAAGTCCTACCACTGCCTCATGTACTCTCTAGCAAATGGAACTTTAAACTCTGTGACATGGCATCTGGATTTGGAAATGCTCTGGTGGAATGCTAGGAAATATGTGCTGGTTTCAGAAAAAAATTAAAACCTGAGGATTTAACTGAATTAAATATAAAAATGAATGGTAAAATCAGTCCAATGTTTTATTTTGGGACTGTGGTTAAGCTAATTAGCTGGGTGTTTCAATGCTCAGCCATGAAATGACTAATGATATTGATAGTGACTTTAGGTTTTAGGTCTTTTCATCTTTAGGTTTTATTGTTAACACTCCATTGCAGTGACTGGGATAGTTCACCCCTGTGAGAGTTATTGCTTCAGGGTTTCCCCAGACTTATAGTATGTCTACACTGCAGTCAGAGGGGTGACTGCAGCACATGTAGACATAATGTACAAGCTCACTTGGGACCTGAGATATGTCCTCAGGCAGCTAGCCCGTGCCACTACTCGCACTGCTGTGGCTTCAGTTCTCTTGTTGTTTGAGATCGCTAGGTAAAAGCTAGCTGGGGTATATCTACATGTGCTGCAGTTACACTTCCTGATTGCTGATTCACTGCAACAGAAAAGGCATGCTTTTAACTCTGATGGACACAAAGCACAAGTACATCTACCTTGTCCTATACCTCCAAGCTAGGGTTTACCCAGACTAGCTACATCAAGGTAAAGACCACCAGGGCCTGGTCTCCTCTAGGTTATCTCCAACGTAATTGATTGCAAATTAACTTGAGGTTACATAACATTAGTAGAAGTTAGCAAGGAAACTCTCATTTTTGTCCAAGGCTACTACCATTTGGTTATTACTATACTGCAGCAACAGTCCAAAAGAATCCATCTCACAATAGCTATTGTGGTGGCTTGGATTATCACTGTGGAATATTGCTGTACTGTGCATTGTTCCTACCTTATAACCTCCAAACAAGAGTTTCCTACCAGCTGGGATTCTTTCTCTTCCTGCACAGCTGCTTAGGGCAAGAGAATAAGGCAGGATTGTAAACTGAAAAATAATCAGTCAGACTGCACAGCGGGAAGGCTGGAGATATCTTCAGAGCAGAGAGAAGGTTGGGACAATGGCTTTAACACAGAGTACTCCTCGTCCAGTCACAACTTTTCTGTTTATTGTTAATAGCCATTTGTCTTGTTGTAATTATTGACCTCTGAGTGTCCTGAGGAACAGGGAACCTCAAACAGGAACACGACTTGCCTTTGGTTTGCTCTTCTATTTGGTGATCACCATTCTCCTTGCTTTCTGCATTTGTTTAGACCATCTCAGAAGACCTCAACAGGCATTGCAAAGTCTGTACTGGACTCATTTTACCCATCACTGAAAGACAGTGACATCTTAGGTAGAATGTGTTCTCTGTTTATCACCCTCACAAAGCAACATTAGACATGTTTAAGACAGGAAGCAAAGATGATATCCTTTTACTTATTTTGGCATAAAACTAGTGTAACTCTTGGGTTCATCCTGATCTGCAGCAATGCGAAATTAGACCCTGGTCCATATTGTGTCATCTGATAAGCAGAGCTGGAGAAAGAAGATCAGGTTTTCTGAGCATCCAGAGCATTAGGAATGCCAGCCTCAGGATGTACCATTGCCTTCTCACCATGTTTAATAAAGTGTTCTTTCTTACTACTCTGCCTGCATCACTTACTACTAATTAAACCAATATCTTTTCCAAGTGATACTGTAGTGGGCATTTAGATAGACAGAATGAAGCTGCCCAAACTGGAATTTGGTTAGGACACCAGGACTAAAAAATGGACTATTGTGAATAGATCATTTTAGGGGTTGCAAAACTTGAAGTAAAACTGTGAAGTAAGTGTGTGTGTGTGTGTGTGTGTGTGTGTGTGTGTGTGTACACACATGGGATAGGAAGGGGTGTGAGGGGAAATACTGAGACTTGTTGGGAGGAGAGCTGCTGGCTTCAGGCTCAGAGGAGGGTCCTGGGGGTTCCTGCCTACTCCAGCCCCTGCAAGTCCCTCTCCCTGGCCCTATCCTTGGTGCTGCCATGGCTGCTCCAGCCCCTCTGGTTCCCATTCGCATCTCCATACTCCCCCCTCCACACACACACACACACACACACACCCTGGCATGTGCATTGTACATGAGGGTGGATCCCCCCAATAATATTTCCCTGAGGGGCTGCTAGTCCTCCCTGTTCCCATCAGCTGTGGTTCCTGTATTGACCTCCCACCTTAGTATCTTTGTTCAGTCATTTGAAAGACAGCATATCCAGCTAACGGTGCTTCCTAATATCATGTTGGGGCATTGGAGGGCAACTACCTATGGAATAATCGAATAGTACCAAGGTCTGGCTCTCCTTACTGCTTGAGTTCACAGCCTGAGGTGGAATAATGGCTGCAGACAGTCACTGAAGAGCGTCTCCTTTTTGCGGTGAATTATTAGATTTACCATCTCCTCCTATTCCACTGGACAGATTAAAGATCTCACCCTGCTGCACTCTAGGGCTAAATGAACATTACCAATGAGTCCTTGTTATGTTTTATCTTTCAGACAGAGTGACTACAGCTTTGTGGATGTGCTTGTTCTATGTTTGGAAGTCTCATGCTGGCAGAAAAATCTCTTGGCTAATACTATAGTTATCACTGAGAAAATGTCGAACGTATATCCAGACATTTTAAAAAAGCTCTTAAAGAAGACTGTTCAATTATACTTTTTCTAGATAGTCATGTGTGTATAGCACTACAAAACAAGGCAGGCGTCATTGCTGACACATTGCTGGAAATAGAGTTGATTGAATGTCACTCAGTCCCTCGGTCGCATTGTCCAATTCATCAGTGTATGCACGGCAGGCTCATTGATTATATGTAAGACTAGCAGGAATGCTAGGCTTGCTTCACAGAGCTGCCTGCGTTCAGCTATTATAAACTCCCTCTTCTATGAAGTAAATGTAAATAAGTGTATGTAAATAAGTTTGGGCTTCACGAATTTGACAGCACAGCCAAGTTTTGGGGTTTTTTGTTTTATTTTTACATATATAAAAAGAAGAAATGCAGACACAGCTATTTTCATGAGGAAGCCTGATGCATCCAGAACTTAGATGATTAAACCCTTTAAATCACCAACCAATATACCCTACTAAATTCATAACCAGAAGACTCTGCATACTGACCAGCCAAGTTACCAGAAGAGAGAGAGAAGTAAAAATATATCCATGAAAATGATCTTCCTTTTATCAAATCTGTTTATATTCCACATACAGTCGGAATGAAAGGGTGCTTCAAGAGACTGTCCACATGGATTCCACTCTTGGTGTGCCTGGGCCCCATGTATGTGAGATCGGATTCTTTTGGCCTACAGTACCTGTTGGGGTCACACCTGCATACTAGAAGTCTTCATTCTCCATTCTCCCAAGCTAAGGACAGAGTGGGCCTAGCTATCCTGCAGTTCCCTTTGACTGCATGTGGCAGTGAGATGGAACCCCGTAAGTGTCTGCTTGCTTCTCTGCACCACATGCTAGTTTACTCAGTGGTTAGTCTTGTTGCCTGTGGGTGAAAAAAAAATTGCTTGTTGTAGTCAGAACACCCCTCTCTGTACAGGGACTCTAGCCAAATGGCAAAAGTGAAATCTCTGGAGTTTAAAACCAGCACCTCACATGAAGCTACAATGCCACTTAATGATGGACACTTGAGCTGCCTATTTTGTTGAGGAGAGGGACCTATTCCTGAGCAATGTACCATATGTGACTCCTTCTCTAAGTGTATTCAAAAAGCTAGAAATGCTTGCTTAGAATAGTTTCTCCTAGAGTGCTATGTGAGTCTTTTTGGACACCAAAAGAAGGATTCAGCTAGACATCATTTCTTCTTTCAGTCCCCCTCCATAAGCACCCTGGTGAGATGAGATTACACCCTGAGCTCCTAGGTTAACTTGACAAAGAAGCTATAATCATCTGCCTGCATTGTGACTTCAATGACCTTTGATGGGTAGGAAGGAACACTGCTCCAGAGCTGAGGTGCAGCATAGGTCACTTTCTCCAGTGCCTACTGAGCTGAGACACAAGGCTTTTAAGTCTGACTCATCTTGGCTCACTGGGCTTGGCCTGAGTAGGGCCCTCCTGCTACTCTCTCCATTAAGAGAGCCACTAAGCCTGCAGACCAAATCTTTCTTGGTACCAGTTTCGGTTTTCAGCAGCTTAGCTCTCAGCACTTGCGTACCGGCAACCTCAGAACCATGTTCTTTGGTGCCCAGTGCCTTTGGTACCTAATGTGTCCATGTCTACGGCATGTACAGTACTAACTGCTTTATCTGTGGGCCTAGCACCAGAGTCTCCTTATCTCCTTGAGAGGTTGAGGGTGGTGATAACTAAGCTACCAGCTAACAAGGCATCAGTATGGCAGGTAAAGGGGATATCTTGGGTTTAGACTTCACCCATTTAGGTAGAACACAGTAGAGTCAGGACACTCCAGACAAGATGGTCGAGTGACAAACTATACCCCTATATTCACCCCTTCCACACTATTGTTGTAATCTTTATACAAAGTATGCCTTGTGAGGTATCATTTGAAAACTCATAATTTATTGGTCATTATTGTCCTGGTAAAATGTGTGGCAACAATATATATAAAGTTATACAATTGCAATGTATGGTGTTACTAAGACATTTGCCAAATCTAGGGAGTGGCAAAACCAGTTCCTCAGAGACACACGCTGATGCCTCAGCCAGGTGTAAACAAGGTCAATGGGCCATTACAAGCTAAGTGGCTATTCATCGGCAGAAAAACAGGCCTGGACAATAAATCTACATCTTAGCAAAGAAACAGCTTGGGGTTCTTGTCCACACAGTCTGCCTGTCCCCATGCTTCCAGCTGGAGATGCCCCTCAAAGAAGGGAGAAGACTATAAAAAGAGAGGAGAGACACCCCCAGAAACTTCCTCCTCTTTGCTCTCTCTGTCCATTGTCTGACTACACCAGAAGGAACAAAGGAAGCATCCATTAATCGGAAGAAGGCATCCTGGCCTAAGAAGTTTGTCCAGTAAGACTGTTGAAAGCATGTGGAGAGAAAAACTTTACTTTGAATTTAACAGAGCTGTGATGTAGGCAGCGTAATCATGATTTATCGCCAGGAGCGCTCCCTCTGGTGATAAATCATGATTACACTGCCCACAAAGTGCCATCTATACTGTCACTTTTCAGCGCTAAAAGTGTTGTTGCTCAGGGTGAGGGGTTCACACCCCTAAATAACTAAAGTTTTAGCACTGAAAGTGGCAATGTAGACACAGCCTCAGATTCTGATAAGGCAGCAGGAGGAAAGTGATGAGGAACAGCATGCACAAAAAGTACAGCTTGTCGCCACTGTGATTTTCTTGTCTTCTCCCAATGATGCAATAAATCTCTTCAGTCAATGACTTCACGGCACTCCAGGACCTCATTAAGCACATGGCAGGGACCCTAGATGTACCTCTGAAAGTGGTGCAGGAGAAACCTCACAAACTCCTGCACACTTTGCTATCTTTCCATGTCCAGCAGGCTCACCATACCTAAAATCAGGGACTCTTGGAAACTGCAAAAGAACAGTGGTTCATGTTGTTAGGAAGTACCAAATCCCTTCCAAGGGAACTGTGTATTTTATTCCCAGTCAGTACCAGTGCTGTTTGGAGTCCAAGAGATCAAAGCAGCAGGGACTTCCCAAATCTTCACCTAGGGAGATTTACAGAGAGGCTAGACCTGTTCAGATGTAAAGTCTGCCCATCTGCCAGCCTTCAGATGAGCCCAGTTAATTACCAAGCACCGTCGAATCTATGATTATTTGAATTGGAACAAATTGCTTCAAGTCTGTGGTCAGATTTCCAAAAGAACACCAAGAGGCACTAAAGTCCATCGTGTCTAAAGTACAGCTGCTAGTCCACACATCTTTTCAGGCCTAACACAGCAGTGTGTGCTATGGCCAGGAAAAGCTCTTCCTGCCTCCAATCTTCTGGGATTTTCCGGGAAGTCCAAACGATTGAGGACCTTCCCTTGGAGGGCAATTAACTTTTAAATTCCAAGATGGATGAGGCCCTCCCGTCCTTAAAAGTGTGTCAATTCTGGTTGCTATATACTGAATATTAGACATTTTGCAGAGTACTTTGATAATTTTTCAGTGACAGACTTTTTCTCATTTCCCTTTATAGGAGAGTTTTCTTTATCCATATTGGTTCATATGATCCTAGTGATAAGGAGCAAGGCATCTCTGGAAGGAGAAAGAGGCTAATGATTTGAGGAAAAATGGCTGAATGTACAAAATGACTTACATGTTCCACATAACAGTGTGTGCTATTGCTCTTTACACTGGTCATTGGTTTGTTTACGTATCTTGATTTTACTCTCCCTGATCAACTTCTTATTCATTGTTTCCTGCGTACTAGTTTCAGTGCTTCCCACATGAATAAGCAATTCAATCAGCAAATGGAGTTTCCAGAACAGACTGTACACCCCTAACTTTTATGCTGCCAAGAGGCAGGCTGTGACCAAAGGAACTGCCCTTCCACTTTTCATTTTAAATAGTGAATCATCAGCTCTTGGAAATCAGAAAGTTCCCAGACCCCACGTAGCTGAGGGAATGTTTGTTTTTTCATGAATGTCAAAAGGTGTGTTCTGGTTAACTAATTGGGGTCTCACTATATTGTCTTGCTCACTGTGCAATCCTAACACAATAAATGCATGCAAGAACTTCCAATTGTTTCCCAGAAGGGTTCTATCAGCAGTCATGCTGTCAAGACAGCAAAACTGTTCTTTCATGCACTCTGCTCATTGTCCTGTGATTAAATGCAAAGACAGTGCAGCTAAAGATGTATTACTTGAGCTAATATGAAAATAATTTCTAAACCATCTAATGTCCAGCATATATGCCGTGGACTGGTGCAACTAAGCAATCTTCCTCTATCATGAGACCAATCTTCAGTTAGTGTACGTCAGTGTAGTTCCATTGTCTTTAGATAAGGATCTGGCCCCATATTTGCAATTTAAGCTCAATAATCTGTCACTCTGCAGACTTCTATTGTTTTAAGAACATAAAACTGCCCTTCTGAAACAATCCTTAGTCCATTTAGCCCAGTATTCTGGGAAGTGGCAGAAAGGAAATCATAATATGCAATGCTGTACTATTGAACTGAAAGGAGACCTTTTCTTAAAAAAAAAAAAAAAAAACTCCTAGTTCATGATGCACTTATGCCTAGAAGCATAAAAATTGATCACTCTTATAATTTTTTTCCCATCTGGTTTAACTGTACGTATACTCCTATAACTTAATGATACCATGCAGCAGTAAATTCCACAGGTTGATTATACATTGTGTCTAAAACAGTTTTTGTATCCATTTTAAATGTGCAGCCTTGTAATGTAATTAAGTGTCTTTCTATTTATTTGAATTATGGTAGTTCTTAGAGCCCTCAACTGAAATCGGGACCCATTGTACTTGGTGCTGTACATAGACAGTAAGAAACAGTCTCTCTTTGTTATTCTATTATGAGGATGAATAAATAAAAGTATTTAACTGGTGTTTCTTTCTGCATCACAGACTTTCCTTAATGAGGGGACTGTTGTCTTATTCATCTTGGAAGAATTTCATTTGACATCTTCAACCTTCATACATATGAGAGTATTTGCTACTCTTCTAGCATTTCATCTTTATGTCACCCATTGCTTTCAGCTAAATGAGCTACAAGAAAGAATTAGATAATTTCATGGAGGATAGGTACATCAGTGGCTGTTAGCCAAGATGGTCAGGGATGCAACTACATGCTCTGGGTGTTCCTAATCCTCTGACTGCCAGAAGCTGAGATTGGACAATGGGATGGATCGCTTGATGATTGTCCTGTTCTGTTCATTCCTCTTAAGCAGCTGGCATTGGCCACTGTCAGAAGACAAGATACTGGAATAGATGGACGATTGGTCTGACCCAGTATGACTGTTATATTTTTATGTATGTGAGCAGCCATCAAAAACCATTTCTTCTTTTTTGCAGTCCTTTTTTTGTCTCTGAGTTCTCCTGTACTTGTAACCCTTCTGCCCATCACAGTTGGCAGCAATAAGGGCCGGGTTCAGTATCTAGGGGTTCCATTCCAATAACACAATGCAAAACCGGCTCGAGCTCCCACCCAGTGACCTGGGACAAATATATACCACCCCTGCTGGGAGCCTCCAAGAGGCAATACTTCCCCTCTCGCAAGCACATAGCCTGAGTGTAGCAAAAAGCCTTTTAATAACAGAGAGAAACAATGCGGCATTATGTTGGGGAAACACAACCAACAGGATTCATAACACAACCCATGAGCAAAAAACCCACCCCAAGCAAATTGGGCGTGTCCTTTCCCTTTGGTTCTTGAGTCCAGCAACCCAAAATCACCCAAAGTCCCAAAAGTCCAACGACCCAAAGTCTCTGACCCTGGTCAGGGCTGCCCCAGAGTTTGAAAGTTTATCTGCAAAGTTTTGCCTCCCAACTTGGGTGGAGATGGGGGGGGGTTTAAGGGGCACCTTCCATCATCCAAAGCTGATTGCCCCACTTCTCCATGGGGCTCCGCTGTGCCAGCCACCCCCATGAGCTGCTCCAGGCATCCGACAAACTGCTCTCTACCAGCTGCTCTGCCATATATCTTCAGGCTCCCCCACTACTTAACACAATACTCAGTGATTTTAGCTCTTAGTAAGTTTAGCTCTTTTGTGATTTCAGCTTGTAGTAGGGGAACCTCAGTGCTGGTACACTATTAGCCCAAAGTGAATTCAGCTCAGCAGCCTGTAACTAGACTCCTAATAGAATCAAAATTAGCTCTGATATGCTACAATGGAGAGAGGAGAAATTGCAATTAGCATGTAAAGCCCTCACCAGGGGACCCATGCCACCAAGTATTAATACCTGTCTCCAGCCTCTCTCTATTCACTGGGTTTTGGAACCCATGACCCTTGCCTAGCGAGTACTGCTTAGTTGATGGTGAGTCCCTCCATCATAACAAAAGGCCAAGTACAGTTCCACTGTCCTTGATTCACATAATCAAGATAATAACAGTTTATTCCTGCCCCAATAACAGAAAAACTGGGGCTCCTACAGCAGCCAAAGTGACCATCTAGTCAGGGTGGGTGTGCCTATGCAAATGAGATCAGCCCCTGAAGTTCTTTTCCACAACCCACCATGACTCACCACCAGATGTCAGGGTAGAGCTCATCCTGACTCTGCTAACATCCTGGTATCATTGCTCCTATTGCTCAATGAGATTTTTGACTGAAGGATATTTAGAATTTGAGCTGGCTGAATTTTCAATTACATGAGGGTTTGTTTTGTTTTGTTTTTTGTTTGGTTTTGCAAATGAATTGTTGCTATTTTTGTTACCAGTTTACAGAGTGGAGACATTTTTTGAAAATCCATATTTCAGTTTTATCAAGAAAAATTTCAAATGTTTCCACAAAAAACCCCAATTGTGTTTATTTTTTTACCAGCTCTGCTTATAATTCTTTACTGTCTGGAGTTCAAGTAGCCATAGAGCAAGAATACTTTTTCACAACCATCCTCATTATTGTTCTTCACTTAGCTCAGATTTTGATATCCTTAAATTAATCAGACTCACCTTGATTAAGGGTATTAGACTCTGATCACTACATTATTTAGAATTGAGTCTAGCTTGTCTACACTACAGGTTGTAAGTATAACTTATGTCACTCAGGAATAGGAATAAGCACCCCCGTGAGCGACATGAGTTACCACCGACCTAAGTTACAGTATGGACAACACTATGTCAGTGGGAGAGATTCTGCTGATGACACAGCTACAGCCTCTCAGGGAGATGATTTTATTGTGCTGACAGGAGAGCGTTCTCATGTCAGCAGAGAGCTTCTTCATTAGACGCACTACAGCAGCAGCCCTGAGTCAGTCAAACTACTGTGCAAAGAATAGGATCTCTGGACTGAGGAGTTCACAAATAAATGGTGATATCCTGGCTCCACTGAAGTCATTGGGAGTCTTGCTATTGACTTCAATGGAGCCAGGATTTCACCCTAAAAGTATAAGAAGAATAATACAATGCAAACACGCTTAACTCTGGAGCCGAACACTGAGTGGTGCACAATTGCTGAAGCTAGAAAGTTTGGCAGAATAGAAGGGTTTTCAGAAGTTTCTTGAGGAATAAGTTTTCATTAAATTAATATTCTTGCTGTTGGCAAATTTTCTTTTTTCTTCCATGGGTTTTATGGGAAACATTTTTATATGTCTACAAAGTACTTTGTAGGCTTGCATATCGTGGGATTGAATTTACTCTTTGCACACTTAAAACTTTGACCTTAGGAGTTGGGGTGTGTAAGTCATACAGGGAATGGGCTCTTAATATTTCTTCTTTCGAAGGAGGAACTTTAGTCCTTAATGAAGACTTATTTAGTTACCATTATTTGGTGAATTAAAAAGAAATAATGTTTATAAAATGAGACCATGCTAAATCAAAATAGCACAGACATCTGAATACATCAAACTGCTATATATATATATATATATTTCTGAAATCAATGGATACTTCCCTTTATCTTTTTGGGCAAAAAGAGGTGAAAGGACAAGGGGGATGGGTATGTGTCTGGATCTAAATATAAAGTGGTCTAACCATCCTTAATCACCCGTAGAGATGAGTGGTATGAAATAAGCATCCTAATTCCACTAATAACCTTTATCCATTCTCAAAACCAAATGCAACCTTCGAGGTTCTGAAACATTCAGATGACTTTTTCTGTTATTCCCACATCTTCTTATTTCTGGGTTCTAGGTAGGGATGGTAGTAGAACACTCCAAATGCCTTTTAGATGTGCTGTTTTCACTGTATTTCCATCAAAAATTGGAAATGCCAGAAATCTCAAGAGATTTTTTCTTGCTCACATAGAAATCCAAATTTTGCAGAAGCAAAGGCAAGGTTCAAAGAATACTCTGAACTTCTGGGTGTCTAGCATCAAACCACTTGGAGGTTCCCTCATTACCCACATCCCCAAACAAAGTGTTGCTACCTTTCTCTTCCATAAAGAAAAGGCCTGAAATTAAAACAAATTAAGCAGTGCCCAGTAGAAATGAGAAGTTGAGTTACTGAACATGTACAATTGTTTGACCTGGGTATGCGGGGTGCCTTGAGAATGATTTAGGTCACAATCTTCAGGAAGCAATTTGTTGTCATGGCTTCAGATTTCTCTCTAGTGTTCACTTTGTAGTGGCAGGAGGATTAAGAGTTTATAGCAAGGACTTGAAACTGTGAATATGTCCAGGGATGGAGAAGAGGGCTTGAGAGCAATTTGTGTTGGCTGTTTTCCAGTAGAGGTTATGCATAATAATAAAAGATATCATAATTGAGAATGCAGAGGAATTCTTTAGATGCCTAAAATATATCCATGCTACAAAACAGCTAGGGGAAAGGTTTGTAAAGGTAAGCTTTTTATTTTATTGTTACATGTTTCAGGCTTCTCAGTTTCCAGGAAAGCAGATAAGTGACAATATTAATTGTTTGAACGATCACTGAATATGGTGGCAATATGCATCTGATAGAAATTGATAAAATAAATTTAGCCTCTTTCCTTCATGCTTTTCACTAGAGTATCATAGATTATTGCAATGAGAATGTGGCGCAGTTAAAGTGCTGACATTAAACAAAGCCAGATGTACCTAAGTAGCAAAATATCCAGAAGAAGCAATGATTTAGCATATAAAGTATGTGTGGATTACAAAACCCCCCAAACGTAACAACCCTTGGAATCTGGGCCTCGTAGCCCAACCTATCACTACAAACCAATTTATAAATGGTTTTGGCAGGAATGATCCCAAATCTACATCCACTCAGTTTGTCTTTCTGCCATAGACGTAAGCTAGCTTGTATCCACAACTAAAAAGTTCCCTATCGGTATCTGAATGTAATGTTTTCTTCCTCTTCCTGGAATAAAGAGGTAAGGTCATCATTTCACTGCTGCTTTTGCCACTTTCTCTAATGTACAGTAGAGAAGACAAAATACTTCGAGTAGTGGAGTGTTTATAGTCAGGTTTATGAAATCCTCTTTTCTTAACCTCAGGTCATAAGAATCTAAACAATTTGGCCCCTTTCCATTTGCTCAGAAAGAGAGTATTACATATCTCAGATCACATTTAATTACACTTCAGATTATATCTTTTCTTTAAAAAATCGTGTTTCATAAGATAAGCTATCCTTAACGGTTCACAGTGGATAGCAGTGCAGGCTTAGAGAGAAGGGAAGCCCACCACATTGCCTTTCTGTGATTTCAGCTACAAGGAGGGTAAAGAAATGGTCAAACTTTGAAGCTATACTTGGAGAAATATTTATAGATGTGTATGTCCCATTTTTAGTTGCATGGAGCTACTCAAATGAGATTTCTGCAGTGGTCAGTGTGACCTCCTCTTGTAATTCATTAAGCCTGCAGAGAACTTCTCTGTACATTTTAATATCCGGAACTTTGCATGATGAGTCCCAGATGCTCAAAAGAGAACACCGTGCAGACTGTGTTCGATTAAAAGATTACAAGGGGAGACAAAATGTGTAGTGTTTTTTTGTTTTTAAGAGCGAAGAGATCCAATTTATTTGGGCTACTTGAGTTAGATGTCAGGAAAGATACTTGACTGCTAAATATGTAGAAGGACCAGTAGCCTCCAAAACAGATGATGTATTGTTCTTTAAAGGAGTTACAGGTTATATACACAACTTTGTCTTCTTGGTTTAATGTAATTGGCCACACTTTCTGCTGTCACCAGAATTAAATGTTTCTTTAATACATAGATATCCCTGTAACCTTTGTAAGATTCATTTTTGTCCTAAATTGCCTCTCCTTAGTTTAATCAAACAAAACTACCTCTGCTAATTGGGTTCTCATTCTGCAGGTGGATTGTAGCTTCCTTTTCCACCAGGATCTACCACTTGCTTTCAGCCTCTGTGTACTGATTTCATAGTCATTAGTGCTTTTACTTCTGGAAGAGGAGGCTGATGATACATCTCCATTAATGGACTGAAGGTGGCCTTGTCATTATGGAATATTAACTCATAGGTCATGTCTTATTAAATTGATTAGTGGAGGTGCCAGCTGTGTGCAAAGTCAGAAGTGGAGGGAAATGCTGTAATGCTGCAGCACAGGATTGAATGGAGAGGTCTATGGTAAAACAGCCATGAACACTGCGGAATAGTTCCAGTCGCGCCATCTGGCTTTCTTTCTTTCTTTCTTTCTTTCTTTTTCTTCTTTTTCTTTCTTTTCTTTTCTTCTTTTCTTTCTTTCTTCTTTTTCTCTTTCTTTCTTTCTTTCTTTCTTTCTTTCTTTCTTTCTTTCTTTCTTTCTTTCTTTCTTTTCCCCGCAGGTGAACAAGAACAACTTCTCCTTAATCAAGGTGACTGCCGGTGCTAGACTCCTGCTAGCAAAAATAAATAAATAACGAGGTCTGGGCTCCACTCCTATGCTCTCCTGATTACTTTGCACTTTCTGGTGCCAGTAAGCGGGATATTGGATCCCAGTGTAATTCTCCTGTACAAATGCATTTGAACAACTAATTAAGAGGAGAAAATTATGACATGAATTTGTGTACAGCAGGGAGAAGGAGGGAGGGAGGCTGGCTGCAAATATTAGAGCACATCATTTAAAAGGAATAACTAGGAAAGAGCTAGTGACTGATTTAAAATGTTGTGATCCCTGCTGTGTCTCATTTCCTAAAACCAGGATATGCTGTCTGGTGTAACATCTGGTTTTTCTATTTCTCTGTGCTATGCAAAGATCCTATAGCTGGTTTTGATTTTTTTGGACTTCGTTTAAATTTACACTTTAGTTATGGTTTATGCTCAGTGATGTCATGCTTTGGTGTCCATTGGAATCAAAGACACCCAAACTTTTGATTTTTATAGCATTTCACTGGCATTTGAACTTAAAAACCTAAATGTGAGAGAGAGTTAAACTTCAAAGGGTTTCTTGACTGTATTTCTGCCTAGTGCAGCTTCAGAAGTAAAATGGTAAAGGTGGCCACAAGCTGCATGTAGGGAGTTTTCTTTTTGTCTTTAGCAAAATGAAAGATGGAGAAAAGGCATAGACTTTTCCTATAAAGGGTTTCTGAAATACACTACTTTTAGTTTAAAATCCAGCAGCAAATGGTTAGCTAGAAGGGCACAAACAATAAAGAAAAACTCATTTTTTCTCTGAAGTCTCTCCACCTACTGCAACATAAGAGCTTTAGGCAGCATGTAAATTGGAAAAACAAACAAGCCCAAAGGTTTTCTTGAACAACTACAGTTTTTGGCAGGAGAGGGTGCTTCCATATTTATTCAGGGTCAGATTCTGTCAGCCCCAACTTATATAGAGTAGCTCCTTCTTCTGTTAGTTGCCCCATTGGTTGCTGGCAGGATGTGGTCCAAAGTATAGCATATCATTCATCTTCATTTCAGAGTAAAGTAGGTTAAAAAAAAGGCTTCAGGACAAACTTAAACCAAGAAAGGGATGACATCTCCAAGGATGAAAAGGCCATCTTGTTATGATCATATTAGAAGTCCTCACCCCTTGCTTTTCAGGGTGTTTAATTACTATTGAGGAAAATAGAGGGTATTCTCAATCCCTGGAGATTTTGAGCCTGATTTTCCATTGCCCTGCACCTAGTCATTTACACCTAAGCAAAGTAGGTGCAAAACCACAACCATTCTGACTGGGTAGTGTTTAAATTCACTGTGTACTCCATTTGCACTGGTTAAGTAACTGCACAAGGTGAAGACCAGTATCTGACTCTTAGGTTCCTGATCTAGTTTATTTTATTTCTTGGCTTTTGTATACTAAAGCACTTATACTTGTATTCAAAACCTCTCATATAATCATGTTTACAGCTATAAGGCTAGGTCCACAGCTGGCGTAAAGTAGCATAGCTAGCTCCATTGACGTCTAAGCACAGGAGTAACAAATAGAATAATCGTGTCCATTATTGAAACATAATTACTTTTTAGGGTTGTCTCCACATACTCAAGATTCCATGTCAAATATTCTCTGCCCAAACATATGTTCACAGCCCCTCTATCCCTCAAATTTCTATTCTAAAAAATCCAGAGTTAACAGAAATTTTTATTTCCCTATTTTTTCTTGTACTCTTGCAATGGATTATATTTGTTTCTATTTGTTATGCTAATGTTTATTAAACATAATATCGCAGAACAAAATTGCTTCAATGTCATAATCAGCCTTGAGTTATGATAATTAGTTTGTTTTAGGTCTACACTCTGCCCTCAGTTACCCTGTTTACTTCAGTGCATGTAAACTGAGAGCAGAATTTGATCCTGGGTTACTGACAGTTCAATCTCTGTGAAAAGTGCCATCAATATTCATGCCATAACATGACTTGACATTGGTTTCAAGAATCACAGAGCACAAAGAAAAATCTGAAAAAAAAGAGGGAGAAGTGTGTATATATTAACAGTGACAGTGATTAAAAATATGTTAAGTTGCCACACAGTAAGCAAATGCCTTTTAATGAACATTTGTATGCATGTTTGGTAAGTCACTGTGAGGCAAATAAAAGCTTTCCAGTAACGGCCATGCTAAGCTTATGTGTATATATAATGCCATTTATAACAAAAGTGCAAGCAGAGAAATAAGACTTCTAGGGGCCCAATCCAAAGCATTTCAACACACGATTGACTTGACTCCCATCGCTGTAAAATGGGACTAGGCAGGAGTAAAGTTACTCACACATTGAAATATTTGCAGGTCTGGGTTCTAGCACTTTAATGCCACATGTATGTCTTGTTTCTTTGATTGAATCTAAAATATTGCCATGCTAGCTTTACTTTTTGTTGTTTGGGACAGAACAATGAAGGAACAGGCCACAGGAGCAGGGAGAATGTTATTTCTTCTCCACACTGGCTGTAGGAGTATGCAGGGGAGCTAGTCAAGGACAGACGGACAGGAAAAAGACAGTCTATGTTCCTTAGAGCTCACAGTTCAGGCTCAGGTGAATGAGACCAAAAGGCAGAGATGGTGATGAAAAGAAGGACCAGGTAATAGTAAACTGAGCAAGTGATCACACTTTATACAGAGATCTCAGAATACTTGCTCAGGGTGCTACAGTATTAAAAAAAAAAAGACAAGGTAACCACAAACTAGAGGCGGACTGTTTGTTTCTTTTCTGTAATGAATGATGCAAAGTAGTGACCTAAAATGAAGATATTTCTGATTTGCGTCACACGTGTAGTTAGTTTCACAGTGTCTCTCAGGCTGTCTACACTGCACACTCGTGGTGGCAGCGTGTAAGATTTGTGCAGCTACACACCATGGTGAAAAGCAGGCTGGGTCCACACTGTAGTGTGTAGCCAGGAGCTTCTGGAGCCTTTCTCCACTGCCTACCCCCGGACAGAGTCTTTCCCTGCTGCTGGAGCCTTTCCCAGTGGCAGAGCAAGGGTAAGGCAGTGGGACACTACACTGCTAAAAATAGCAGTGTAGACATGTGAAGCACTGCTTGGGTGTGTATAGAGCCATGTAGGGTATATACCCTAAGGTTGTGGCTTGTCTTTATTCACATAGGCAGTGCCTCCCCATCTTCACTGCTATTTATTTCCCTGCTGGGGGTGGGGGTTCAGTGTATATACTCTACATGCTGCAGTAAGGAAGTGTGCAATGTAGACGTGCCCCCAGGGAATGAAATAGTCTGGATTTAAGGATTATTTCCATTTCCATCTGAAGTGGATTTTCTGAGTTACATCTGGGGCTGGACAAAGCCATCTGGAAGCATCAAGCAGCAAAGAAGTCTTTAAATACAACTTTAAAAAACAAATTTTCTATTGACTGGACCATTAAAAAGTCACCCAGATGGAAAACTCATGCTGAGATTGCAGAAATTCATGAGAGGTCAGACTTCAAAAATCGATATAGTGAATTTCATACAGTCATACTGGTAAAGCTGTGACAGGTCAGTAACTAGAGAAAGTACATCAAAATTAGGAAGAGGTAGACCTCAGAAAGTTTCCAGGTTAGGGCTTATCTTGGATAAGTGTTCAAAGATTGGGACGCTTATTCAAACTTTTTGGAGTCCTGCTCTCTAGTCTCCAACTACATTACCTTCTCTCCTCTCTCTCCATACATCTTTACTGCTGACTGGAACCTAGCTCTTTCTTGACACATTGGTCTTCTTGGGTCTATGCTCGTGTAGCTGCAGTCTCTGGAACCCACATCCTTGGCTTGGCCCCGCTCTCATTGTGGCTGAGCCACCTAGAGAAGTGTATGAGTTTGCTAAAGCCTTGGCTAATAGAAGTGGTTCTTCTAGCTCAGGCAGTAAAGGCTCATGCTTATAGATTCAAAGATCCCAAGTTTCATCCTTGCTGCTGATCACTCATTCTCACTGAGTTTTTAGGGGGTTGTCAGATTGCCTTATCTCCTAATTCCTCTTCAGGAATGGGTTGCTGTTGGTGTCTTGTTTATTTTTATGGAGGCATCTGTCCTGTAGGTCTGTTCTACTCTAACCACTTGTTGCAGCCCCTTATCTGTTCTTAGCAGAGGAAACAAGGAGCACTTCTGCTTCTAGCCCTTAAAACTTTACAGCCATCTGCACCTAAGACACACCAGAGAGATTACCAACATGTATGGAAAGACTGCAGTGAAGATGACTGCACAAGCTGTATGAGTGCTTTTCATCAGAAGAGTCAAAAAGAATAAGGAATATAAGGACATAGAATCTGAATGATTAACAAAAGGGAAAATCTTTCCTGAAAAGTAACAAAAGATGATGATGCAGCACTAGGCCAACATGTTGATCCAGAAAAGCAAGAATGCAGCCAGCAAATACCCACTGAAGTCTCTAACAGGGGTCTATGCTACCTCATACAGAATATCCTTCAGAAGAAATCACCTTGACTATAATTCTAAAATGATTAGCAAAAGGCAAATATAAGAACCAAGACCAAGATGTTTGGCTTTACAGTCTAGAAATTTTATTTCTGTTACAACTTTCAAATTGTAAATACTCTGTAAGAAGATAAACTCGTTGACTTGTGGTAAATTTGCTTTACTTGATAAATGCTTGCAGACTATGAATGCACATGTTCACTGTAAAGCATTAGCTCTCACCGGCACCCTAACAGGGAACTTTTAAAGGAGTTACATATAAAATTTAAATTCCAATCAGAAAAATATAAATTCAATTAAACTGTGCATCATAAATAGCTCTGGTCTTATGGTGCTGAGAAACATCCTGCCTGCAGCTGAGCTCTCCAGGAGATCAGTGAACGTAGATTCAGAGGGATCTATTCAGAGGTGATGCGTAAATTACATGTCAGTAGATGGGGCTACTGTTTATGTAGCTGAAAACACTTTGCCCTGGTCTACACTAGGCGTTGAGGTCGAATTTAGCAGCGTTAAATCGATATAAACCTGCACCCGTCCACATGACGAAGCCCTTTTTTTCAACTTAAAGGGCTCTTAAAATCAATTTCCTTACTCCACCCCCGACAAGGGGATTAGCGCTGAAATTGGTTTTGCTGGGTCGAATTTGGGGTACTGTGGATGCAATTAGATGGTATTGGCCTCCGGGAGCTATCCCAGAGTGCTCCATTGTGACCGCTCTGGACAGCACTCTCAACTCAGATGCACTGACCACGTAGACAGGAAAAGGCCCACAAACTTTTGAATTTCAATTTCCTGTTTGGCCAGTGTGGCAAGCTGCAGGTGACCATGCAGAGCTTATCAGCAGAGGTGACCATGATGGAGTCCCAGAATCGCAAAAGAGCGCCAGCATGGACCGAAAGGGAGGTACGGGATCTGATCGCTGTATGGGGAGAGGAAACCATGCTATCAGAACTACATTCCAGTTTTCAAAATTCCAAAACATTTGTGAAAATCTCCCAGGGCATGAAGGACAGAGGCCATAACAGGGACCCGAAGCAGTGCCGTGTGAAACTTAAGAAGCTGAGGCAAGCCTACCAGAAAACCAGAGAGGCGATCGGCCGCTCCGGGTTAGATCCCCAAACATGCCGCTTCTATGATGAGCTGCATACCATTTTAGGGGGTTCAGCCACCACTACCCCAGCCGTGTTGTTTGACTCCTTCAATGGAGATGGAGGCAACATGGAAGCAGGTTTTGGGGACGAGGAAGACGATGAGGAGGAGGTTGTAGATAGCTCACAGCAAACAAGCGGAGAAACCGGTTTTCCCAACAGCCAGGAACTGTTTCTCACCCTGGACCTGGAGCCAGTACCCCCCAAACCCACCCAAGGCTGCCTCCCGGACCCACCAGGCGGAGAAGAGACCTCTGGTGAGTGCACCTTTTAAAATACTATACAAGGTTTAAAAGCCAGCATGTTTAATGATTAATTTGCCCTGGCATTCGTGGCTCTCCTGGATATACTGCCAAAGCCTTTGGAAAAGGTTTCTGGGGAGGGCAGCCTTATTCCATCCACCATGATAGGACACTTTACCACTCCAGGCCAGAACATGTACTCGGGAATCATTGTAGAGCAAAGCATTGCAGTGTATGTTTGCCGGCGTTCAAACAACATCCGTTCTTTATCTTTCTTTGTTATTCTCAGGAGAGTGATCTCATTCATGGTCACCTGGTTGAAATAGGGTGCTTTTCTTAAGGGGACATTCAGAGGTGTCCGTTTCTGCTGGGCTGTTTGCCTATGGCTGAACAGAAATGTTCCCGCTGTTAGCCACGCGGTGGAGGGAGGCAAAATGCGACCTTGTAATGAAAGCACATGTGCTATGTATGTAGTGTTAACAGCAAGGTTTACCATGAAAGAGTGTACCCATTGTTCTATAAAATGTGTCTTTTCAAATACCACTGTCTTTTTTTTTCTCCACCAGCTGCATGTGTTTCAAGGATCACAGGATCTTCTCCTTCCCAGAGGCTAGCAAGGATTAGAAGGCGAAAAAAATGCACTTGTGATGAAATGTTCTCTGAGCTCATGCTGTCCTCCCACACTGACAGTGCACAGATGAATGCGTGGGGGCAGACAATGTTAGAGTGCAGGAAAGCACAAAATGACTGGGAGGAGAGGTGGCGGGGTGAAGAGAGTAAGTGGCGGGCTGAAGAGAGGGCTGAAGCTGAAAGTTGGCGGCAGCATGATGAGAGGAGGCAGGATTCAATGCTGAGGCTGCTGGAGGATCAAACTAATATGCTCCAGCGTATGGTTGAGCTGCAGGAAAGACAGCAGGAGCACAGACTGCCGCTACAGCCCCTGTGTAATCAACCGCCCTCCTCCCCAAGTTCCATAGCCTCCTCACCCAGACGCCCAAGAATGTGGTGGAGGGGCCTCCGGCCACCCAGCCACTCCACCCCAGAGGATTGCCCAAGTAACAGAAGGCTGGCATTCAATAAGTTTTAAACTTTTAAAGTGCTATGTGGCCTTCTCCTTCCCTCCTCCACCACCCCTCCTGGGCTACCTTGGTAATTATCCCCCTATTTGTGTGATGAATTAATAAAGAATGCATGAATGTGAAGCAACAATGACTTTATTGCCTCTGCAAGCAGTGATCGAAGGGAGGTGGGGAGGGTGGTTAGCTTACAGGGAAGTAGAGTGGACCAAGGGGCGGGGGGTTTCATCAAGGAGAAACAAACAGAACTTTCACACCATAGCCTGGCCAGTCATGAAACTGGTTTTCAAAGCTTCTCTGATGCGCACCGCACCCTCCTGTGCTCTTCTAACCACCCTAGTGTCTGGCTGTGCGTAACCAGCAGCCAGGCAATTTGCCTCAACCTTCCACCCTGCCATAAACGTCTCCCCCTTATTCTCACAGATATTGTGAAGCGCACAGCAAGCAGTAATAACAGTGGGGATATTGGTTTCGCTGAGGTCTAACCGAGTCAGTAAACTGCACCAGTGTGCCTTTAAACGTCCAAATGCACATTCTACCACCATTCTGCACTTGCTCAGCCTGTAGTTGAACAGCTCCTGACTACTCTCCAGGCTGCCTATGTATGGCTTCATGAGCCATGGCATAAAGGGGTAAGCTGGGTCCCCAAGGATAACTATAGGCATTTCAACATCCCCAACGGTTATTTTCTGGTCTGGGAAGAAAGTGCCTTCCTGCAGCTTTTGAAACCGACCGAGTTCCTGACGATGCGAGCGTCATGTACTTTTCCCGGCCATCCCACGTTGATGTTGGTGAAACGTCCCTTGTGATCCACCAGTGCTTGCAGAACTATTGAAAAGTACCCCTTGCGTTTATGTACTCGCTGGCTTGGTGCTCCGGTGCCAAGATAGGGATATGGGTTCCATCTATGGCCCCACCACAGTTAGGGAATCCCATTGCAGCAAAGGAATCTACTATGACCTGCACATTTCCCAGGGTCACTACCCTTGATATCAGCAGATATTTGATTGCGTTGGCTACTTGCATCACAGCAGCCCCCACAGTAGATTTGCCCACTCCAAATTGATTCCCGACTCACCAGTAGCTGTCTGGCATGGCAAGCTTCCACATGGCTATTGCCACTCGCTTCTCAACTGTGAGGGCTACTCTCATCTTGGTATTCTTGCGTCTCAGGGCAGGGGAAAGCAAGTCACAAAGTTCCATAAAAGTGCCCTTACGCATGCGAAAGTTTTGCAGCCACTGGGAATCATCCCAGACCTGCAACACTATGCGGTCCCACCAGTCTGTGCTTGTTTCCCAAGCCCAGAATCGGCATTCCACGGCATGAACCTGCCCCATTAGCACCATGATGCCTACATTGGCAGGGCCCGTGCCTTGAGAGAAGTCTGTGTCCATATCCTCATCACTCTCGTCACCGTGCTAATGTCGCCTACTCACCCAGTTTCGCTTTGCAAGGTTCTGGTGTTGCATATACTGCTGGAAAATGTGTGTGATGTTTAATGTGCTCCTAATTGCCAATTGATCTGAGCGGGCTGCATGCTTGCCGTGGTATGGCGTCTGCAGAGAAAAAAGGCGCGGAACGATTGTCTGCTGTTGCCCTGACAGAGGGAGGGGCGACTGACAACATGGCTTACAGGGCTGGCTTACAGGTAATTAAAATCAACAAAGGGGGTGGCTTTGCGAGAAACTGAATGGCTGCCTCAAGGATAGAACTCAAAACCTCAAGGATAGAACTCAAAACTGGGTTTAGCAGGCCGTTGATTTCACAGAGGGAGGGAGGAGAAAATGAATACAAAACAAATCTGGTCTATTTCTTGTTTTGAGCCACTTCATCTATCTTTATACATCTTGCTGGCAGCAGACTGTGCAGTATGACCACTAGCCATCGTCACCTCCTGGTACTCTGCAGAAGACGGTGCAGTATGACTACTGTCCATCATTTTCTGCTAGCTGCAGATTAAAAGACAGTGCATTGCCGGTAGGACTCAATCGCCATGAGACGAAACAAGGGAAATGACCTGGCTGAGTCACTCCCATGTTTGCCCAGGCACCCGGTTAAAAGAGCACCCAGGACTACGTCGACAACGGCTACCAGTCATACTGCACTGTCTGCTGCCAAAAGGCAATAAACCGATGCTGCGTAGCAATGCAGTACCATGTCCGCCAGCACCCAGGAGACATACGGAGATGGTTAGCTGAGCGGGCTCCATGCTTGCCATGGTATGATGTCTGCACAGGTAACTCAAGAAAAAAGGCCCAAAATGATTGTCTGCCCTTGCTTTTACGGAGGGAGGGAGGGAACGGGGGCCTGATGATATGTACCCAGAACCACTCGCGACAATGTTTTAGCCCTATCAGGCACTGGGATTTCTACCCAGAATTCAAATGGGTGGTGGAGACTGCGGGAACTGTGGGATAGCTACACACAGTGCAAAGCTCCAGAAGTCGACTGTTGCTTCGGTACTGTGGACACAGTCTGCCGACTACATGCACTTAGAGCATTTGTGTGGGGACACACACACTCAACTGTATAAAAACGCTTTTTACAAAACCGACTTCTATAAATTCGACCTAATTTCGTAGTGTAGACATACCCTTAAGGCTTGAAAAAGGTGCAAGTACATTAACTTAGACTCATCTCTGAACTTCTTTCTGAGACAGAATAATGCTGGTATATGAGCCCCTCTAAAGAAGTTCTCAAAAGCCTTTACACTGAATAAGACAAAGCTTCAAATTACTGGCTTTAATTAACCCTCTGAAGTACCAGTGAACTTAAAGTCTTGTCTATAAATCAGACATTCCCCAGGCGGATCATTCTATACAGAAGCTAGTTTATTGGCCTCTGTAATAACTATCATTACTGTTATTAAATACTGTGGTTAGTTCCAGGACACCCAGGTCGAGGTTCTGTGAGCACTCACATCATGAGATAATAGAAAATGTAAATGCACATGGTGTCATATGCTTAGTGATTTAACCAACATTTTTGTTCAAGAAGCTCTCTTTACATCTCTCCAGGGACCCCTGACATGGCTTCCATATGAAATAAGTGAAAAGACAGAATTTCTGATGAACCAAACTTCAGGGACAGAAAAATATATACCTTTTTTCTTCTTGATACAAGGGCAAACTTTACTAAGATTTTTTTCACACTACAACTGACAATGTTGTTTAAAGAGAGTATGTAAAGATAAGTGAACCTGCTTTTTTTTTTAAGTTTGCCTAGGAACAACATGTTCAGTACTAAAATATAAGTGGTTTGTATTTCAGCCTTTTTAAAATAACTGATAACTAAATGAATTGCCCTATTGACCAACAGCCATGCCTGAAGTCTGTTTGTTGAAGAGGGAGGTAGTCACTGCCAATCCCTGGTAATAAATACCCCCATGCTGTAGGTCCACTTCCTAACATTTGCACTACCCCATCAAGAGTACCCGCTACCTATTTCTATATGTTTATCTCTTACTGTGTAAGTATAGGGTACACTAGGACAATCAGAGGAATTTCATCTTTTCCACCAGGCTGTACTTGGCGGGAATAAAAAGGTATCAGTTTTGCTTCTTCATCCAACCTCCTCAATAAATTTCTTCTGAACTGTGCATTATTGGTTAAGAAGTTTAGAATTATTTATTGCTGCTAACTTTCACTTGCATCTGCTGCTGTAATGTATCTAAAAATCCCAGCTCCACGTTCCACGCTAAATGGAAGTGGGCTTTAGTGTTAGGGCTAATAGGGAAATAGATGACATCCTTAGCTTTCTCCCTTGCATGTTAATACTGTGGTTGGTCATTGTAACTTTAGAGACTTTTCCCCATAGCTTCCTGGGACTCATCTTAGCAATGGAAAGGAGAACCTGCTGTGACTGCTGCTACACATGATTTTTGTTAAGTAGCATGGTCTGGCCTTTGGAAAAGAGATGCACTGGTTTGATTCCCGCCACGGTTGCAGGCATGTGCAACCCACATTGATGTTACTGGGAGCGAATGACTGCAAATGCACAGGTACATCTCAGAACTGGGTCTCAGGTGGGGTTTGTAGCCCTGTGCTTTTCATTTTTTGCTAATTATCTTTTATTTACAATAGTTTTGGATCCTGTCATAGAAATTTACCAGACTTGGCAAAAAATAGACCTGCCTTTACCGTGGCCATGATGATGATGCTATTTAATGTGTTTTATTTGCCTGTTTAAAAGAAAAAAATAAAAATTACTTGCCCCTGAGCAAGTTTGATTTAAAATAACTTCCGCTCTTATGTGCAAGGGAACCTGTCAGTGATAGATTCTGGGGCTGTTAGCTCATCATTTATTTGGAGACTCATCTTGCTCATGATCCATGTCCCCAAAAGAGATACTGAGTTTAAACTCAGAGGCAATAGTCTATTCATAGCCAGTGCTACAAGCAGTAGATGAAGGTGCCAGTGGTGGCAGGAAGGAGGAGAAATAAGCACAACAGTCAGGAAAAATAACCAGACCTTCTTTCTATTGCAGCTGTCATCGAAGTACCCTTCTTGGTCTTCTCCTCTTCCTGAGCAGGTGCTGCCCTGTCACACTCCACAGAGACACCTCCCTTCCAGTCAGAGCCTCCATTGAGTAGGTGACTAAGACACAGCTTGCTTGGCCCCATCTGAGATGAGACCAAGCAGAATGAGCGAGGTTAAGTTAAATGCACATAACCTGGCAACCCAGCACAATGGAGGGGAGATGATCGTCTCCTCCCTTTGAGTAAATGGAGATAGGTATCAGGTAGAAAAAAGGCCCTGGCAGAAGCGGCTAGACCAAGGGTATTTCTACACTGCAAGGAAAGGTGCCATTTTAGCAAGGGTAAGCATACCCATGCAAAGCTTTAATTTAGCTAGCACAGGTAAAAGGTGGCCCAGGCTAGCAACTGGAATACATACCCAGGCTCCCTGGTTGGCTTGTTCTGTGGTTGCTAGTCTGCCAAAGCCCATGGCACCACATCTACATGAGTTGTATTGTTACCTGTGCTTGTTAGATTAAAGCTAGGTAGTGTTTGCCTAGCATGCTACAATCACACCTTCACTTGTAGCGTAGACAATGAAAGAGTGAGCACATACAGTTCTCGATGGACAGAAAGAAATTTAAATCAAAGTGCATTGTTGAATAATGTGAACTTGAGGAATCCAGCCAGCCCCAAGGGGGCAGTCTGAGGCTGAGAACTTGTTTCATGATTTCTGAAACCTTTTTTTTTCTCCTACCAAATGTAAACCAATCTGTTTAGGTAAGAGGCTGGAGCATATTTGTATTGCAATCTTCTAGTCGCAAATTAGGCCATAATTTAACATGAGAAAGTCTTTGTTAATGAGACATCTTTTAAACCTCCCAGTGATGTAAAACAAATATAACCTAACCTGAAAATCCAATCACGCTTTTGGCAGGCTCTGTTGGGTTAATATTTGCTGTAAGCGAGAAATTTGCATTATCTATGTAAAGTTTCAAATAAAGATAAATCTATCTCAAGCACCTCTCCATGGAATAAAACAAATAAAGTTCACCAGTCTGCGGGCCTCTGCTTGCAGTTGGAGTTTATGGCTTGCACATGTGAAAATTGGCTTGGGAATTTGCACATTTCAATTTTTGCTTCTACTAAATATCAACTTACATCTTAACAGAACATAAATTTTTTTTAAAGAGGCAAATCACACAAAGGCCTCTGGTTTTGAAGTGGCCTGTGAAAGAACTCGAATGAATTCCTGCTTTTGAGTAGCTGTTTTTTCCCCTTGCAGAGGAACTTATTGGGAATTCAGGCCTCTGAGTCGCTACATTCCCACTCCATATCCTGAAGCAGCAGCGGCTGTGTTGCAGGTGATTAGGGAATGTTTATTCCCCAAGAGACAGGCACTTGAGGGGAATTAGTTATGGGTGCTCATATGTTTGCATGTAGTGCTGTTGAACTTGAACTGAGTTCTTTCATTTCATTGCTTAGTCAGGGTTTAACAGCTACAAAACATAAGTTATAGTAGCTATAGCCAGGACTAATTATTTGTACAGTTTTTTTTAAATATGGACTAGGACAGCTAAATCTCATTATATATGAATGCAAACAATAACCTTGCTGATGATCTAAGGAGTAATGTGATTTTTTTTTCCTTTGCATTCAGAAGTTAAAATATTGGCAATCCAACCTAGGCCAGTAGTGACTGAATGTTCCTACCATCTAATGGCTGGGAATTGACCTCTATGTGCCATTTGCTGAGTGGGGCATTATGCAGGACATGTCTGAGACCAATAATCTGAAAGCTGAACTGGCTTTGGATAGATTTCCATGTGGAGTTGACTATTTGGGGCCCCAATCCATTCATGTTCTGCATAACTTTAATCTCCTGATTGTGGGCATTAATGTTCCAGATTGTGTCAACTGTCCATTTTGCATGTGCAAATTGTGTCTGCACCAGGGGCTGCTGGCCTATACACTTTCAGCATAAAGGCTTCAGCCCTTACTCTTATGAATAGTCCTTCTGTGTCCCCTTGAAGTCAATGTCTTATGCAATGTCTCCCCTTACCTGCAATGCAATGAAAATGCAAACATTTTCTAATTGTCTAGTACATTCAGTACTGATCCTAACTGGAAATCCTGTCATGCTGGAAATGATGTTGCGTGGAATAAATTTTGCAGTGAAATACCAAGTCACGATGACTGAATTGTCACGTGGTGTAATGTAGGATTACTTTTAAAGTAATCTAATTTTTTGTAAGATCCTTTGCTTGCTGTAAATTTCTATTGCCAGTTACCTTGCCTATTGGAGAAAAGTACAAAATAAGAAAGTCATGAGTAAAATACAGATTTGGCATATGATTAAAATGTTAATTATTACACTGGTAAATAATATTATGCTGTTTGTAAGGGAGATTTCTCTGTCAGGAGCAAGAAACAATTCCAAATAATAAAATGCTTCAAAATGTGCTACAGCCCGCTGTTAGGCATACACCTGAATGTGAACTCTTCCTGATAAGTTCAGACGGTATGACTATCATAATCATTTCTCCATGGTACAGGAAGTGAGATAAGAAAGCCATTGTTCATATTACTATTATTTTCACCTTAAGGAAATCAATCCTGCAGAGCAACAACTGAGTCTGGTCAAACAGTTTACCAGTGGTGTGGGTAGAGTCAACCTGGGGCACCTTTAGGGCCACAGGTAAATCCAGACACTTACTTCTCTAGCTGTATAAGACGCAGATGAGGCACCATAAAACTTATTTAAACAAACACCTAATGGAAGCACCTGATAAACTAAGCCCTGAAAATCCCATGTGTGATGGGAAACTGCTTAAATAAACATAGGCAGAGTGGGTAGAGAATACCTGCAACTTCTATCGTCTTGTAGAATGAAGGAAATAGAATTTTCCTTGATCAAATATGCAGGATTTCAAAGCTGCTGTCTGGTGGAGTGTCAGGGCCATATTCGCTCTTCGTGTTAGCAGGTGTAATTCTGTAGTCTTCAGTGGAGTTGTGCCCTATGACACTGGGCCCATGCTTAGCAACATGAGCCTATGTGCAAGGTTTGGGTGCTGGAAAGAATTAATGTGCAGCAGGGAGATTGCTACAGGGGAGAATATTTTAAAGGAATTTTTGGGTGTGTTGGCAGTATGTAACAGGACTGCCATTTATTGAGCAGTCCCTTTTGCAGAAGTCTCCCTCCTCAGGGTCCCTTACAGTTCCCTCCCCCCGACCCAGCCTTTCTTATAAGTCCTTCTGCCCTCCGCTTGTGGCTGTGTCAATGACCTCAAACAGTACCACCAATAAAGAACCATCACTGCAATCCAAAAGCTCACACGTACCATCTACAAGGAGCTCTTCCTCTGTCATAGCCTGCTTTGCGCAGGATTACTTTTCATAGCTGTCTCTCCTGGGAGTTTAGCCTTCTGGCTTCCTTCTTGTCTCCTCTGTTCGAAGAAAGAAGGCAGTCTATAAATAGTGTTCTTCTCCAGA
Organism: Dermochelys coriacea; assembly: GCF_009764565.3. Lineage (NCBI taxonomy): Eukaryota > Metazoa > Chordata > Testudines > Dermochelyidae > Dermochelys > Dermochelys coriacea. Next base: position 66,065,334 of record NC_050074.1, read on the forward strand.
GAGTTCCTCCCAATTGGCTGGAAGAGAGGGGTGTATATAGACTGCCTCCATTGCAAATGGGCTGCCATGGCTGTGAGTAAAGAGGTCAGAGGGAACACAGGAAATTGCCATAGTAGATCTGACCCAGGTCTATCGAGTCCAGTACCTTGTCTCTTACAATGGCTAGTGCCAGATGCTTTAGAGGAAGGTATAAGAACCCTGCAGTAGGCAGATGAGGGATAATTTGACCCAGGAATTAGATTTTAACTTGATCTCTAATAGCTGGAGATCTTGCACCCTGAAACATGAGGTTTAATATCTCTCCCAAAAGTTTTGCAATAATTAATTATGAGTGGATATTCTTGTTATCCATATACATGTCTGACCCCTTTTTTGATCTTGCTAAATTCTTGGCCTCAGCAGTGTCCTATGGCAATGAGGCTCTTTGAAAGGTCCCCTGTAACGTTTCTGTAACATGCAAGCAGAAGCTCTGCCCTTGAAGTGGCTCAGTCAGAGATACTGAGTCAGGAAGTTAACTGTGCTGAAGCATGAACTGTAAATGTTAACATCTTTTATTACTTTCAAAAGAACTGCACCATAATTAACTCCGCAGAATATCTCTTATGACCTTACTGTCTTCACATTCAGATAAACAGTACTCATGCAAAGAGCTGATTGAAAATTTTCAAATCCCACTTCAATGACATTTTTGTTGGATTTTTGACCAAAAACAAGGGTTAGAATTTTTGACAGAAATTTTTGTGAAAATATCCTCCCATTTTTTGACCAGTTCTGCTGGTTAAGACTGTTGTAATAGCGCTGTCTGGTGAATCTCAATAATTTTACAGCCCTGCACTCTGAGCAGCGCTGCTTTATCTGATGAATGGGAAAATAGGGTGGGGAGCCAGTAATATATAAAAAATCTCTATGACTAAAACATCAAGGGGGAGGGAAAGGAGAGAGAAAATACATGGTTCCAAGGGCTTCTGTGGTGGTTGTGTGCCTGGGGAAACATGGGTAGCAAGAAAATAGAGAACAAAGACAGAAAAGGATGGTGGAAGAGGATAAGAGAGAGAATGGACCGAAACTAAAGTGGTGACAGTGACTGTGTTTTTGGTATGGCATGAATAAAAGGTCAAAGGGTGCAAGACCACCCCGATTGCAGAGCTGAGGCTCTCATCTAAAAGGTCAGGAAATACCCTTTGAACTCTTAAACAAGTCAACTTGTCTCCAGCTTCTCTTCCTTCCCCATCACTGCTTCCCCTTGCTCAAGCCCCTGAACATGAAAGGCCTTTCACTTCATATTCCACCCACCAGAAGTTTTCCTTTTTTCATACAGCCTCACATGCCTTGTCTGAGCTCTCCCTGTTGTTGGCCTACCTCTCTGTTCTTCGTCCATTGCCAGCTTCCATTCTGGCTCCTTCCCTCCCCAGCCCTGACATTTCTAAGGTTCTCTGCCTCACCCTCTGCTGGTTCCCACTCCAGAGATGGGGTTGGAAACCAGCAGCAGGGAAAAGTGAATCATATTGGTAGCATGGGCCAGGGGAGGAGATGGGTGGGTACATGGGGGTTTACAAGGTAGGGCAGGTATTAGTCCATTTTTCCTCCAAGGTTTATGATGGTTTCCCATGCAGAATGGAATCAGTTGTGTCACATTTTCGTATGGGTGAAGAAATGCTGCTTGTGAAAAATTGGCAGTGAAATATGAGCTATTCCTTCCCTCCCAACCACTTCACGCACATGCGCGCACATGCACACACAGTGTAATGCGCTATAGGTTAGCAATATGCTGAGGAAATGTAATGGGTTTTCATATGCCTGTGTTGTTTTTCACTGTTAGTAGTGCATACAGTGATCTTTGGAAAATGTCTCTTCACCAATACAGTCTTGTTAGCACCCAGAAAAGTAAGAACTGTCACTTTTATACATGCACTCTTCTGTTTAGTAGCTGTTCTGAAAATGAATGAAAAGACAATTGTAAGCAAAGCAGTATCCATCCCTTTGGAACATTCCACTGATGCTGGGCAGAACTTACAGTCTATGGTTTTGAGGCTGCTTCCAGCAAGGCCACCTTTGGTTTAAATTTAATTTGCATTTTTCTCTAATAGCCACAGATGCTGAATCTTTTCTGACCCTGTTATACTGTGAGTTTGACACTCCAGGCTCGAACTTTCCATTTGCTCGGCAGTGTGGGTGCAGCTCCACTTTGGAGGGGTTTTTTTTGCTGTGTGTGTATGTATGGTGCCACATGGCTGCTTCATCCCTTTTAAATTTCTTGATGTTCTGGGCAGATAACCCTTACTGTCAGGCCTGGACAAGAGAGAAAGTGAAGAGAAAGCTCAGAGTAGGTTAGCACAGTGCTTGGAGCTTAACAGCATGTTGTAGAAGCATCATACTTAGCCCAATCATTATAATTTATTTGCATTATGACAGTGACTAGAGATCCCAATTGAGATCGGATCCATATCATGCTATGCCCTGTACACATACAGTCAGAATCCCTGCCCCCATGAGTGCAAATCGAAATAGCAGTGACATATGCAGGATTGGAGAAAGTACTGTTATTCCCCATTTTACTGATGGGGAAGGCAAGCGCAGAGGGCTATGTTGTCACAGCCCATATTGGGCCACACCCTTCACTGCCCAGCAAGGCTTCTCCCACGTGTGGAAGTAGGCAGGAGAGACATGGTGGGAAGGAGGAACCCTGGATCCCCTCCCCTCACTGGCTGGCTAGAGTAGCTTCCAGGTACACATGGGGATACAAGCTTCTCCATGGAATGGGAGAAGTAACTTACCCCCTCCCCACAAGCGAGGTAGCACTTCATTTTCTACTTGTTTCTTGTGTGCGAAAATGGTCAGTTCATATACTCCCAATTCCAAAGCCCAGATGGAGCTCAAGCTCTCTGGTTTCTCTTTACAGGCATTCATGGGAGGAGGCACTGATAAAAAAACCTCCCTCCCAAATACACCTTAACCACAGTCAGCCAAGTGCTGTAAAGGAGGAAGAAGTGAAGGACATATGTTGGCAGCAGATCCCAGGAAGTGTTTCTTCTGTTCCCTTCCCACTCAGGACCACATATTTCATTGTCAGAATCAGGTTAGAAGAAGGTTGGGCAAAGGAACAAGAGATCCCCAAACAATGATGAAATAGGGACATCTCTCAGTCCGTCGTCTTATTGCATCTGATGCACCATTTGACTGGACCTGAATGGTGAGAAGTTCCTGTTTAGCTTCAGGATCAATATAATAAATGCCTACCCTCTTTTAACTGAGCTGAATGTTTCCTTGTCCTTACTTGCACCACTGCTGCAGAGAACTCCCTTGCAAAGCTAGCTAATAACCATTATTGCAAGGGAATGCAACAGCAGAATTTCTAGCAACTTCACAGGAAAGCATATATGTTGGTAGAATCAACCTTCTTGTCCATTCTGCCACATTCTTTCTCCATGTTCTAGTGCAGACTGAATGCTTTTCAATGCTACATTCCTGTAAACATCTGCAAAGCTATCTCTTTGTCCTCCTTCAAATCCCTCCTTAAGACTCTCCTTTTCTGTGATGCTCATGACAAACTCAACAAGATTGGGCAGACGATGTGATGGCACTTCCACTTTTCACTCTGACTGGTATTGTTTCATTGTGCTCCCCCATCTGCTTGTTGTATCTGTCTGTTGTCATGTGTCCTAGATTGCGATCTCTTTTGGCAGGGGCTGTCTTTTTGTTATGGGTTTGTACAGTGCCTACCATGATTATGTCCTGGTCTATGATAGGGTGCTACCTCAATACAAATAATTAGTAATAGGAATTTATATCAGGTTCACTTGCTTGGGCAAGCAGAGGATTCTGGTATTTTTATAATAACTTTCCCCCTATTAGAAGTTTAGGTAAGCATGAACCCGTTGAAGAGAAACAGGCAATAAAAAACAAAGTGCTTTCTAAAAAGCCCTAAATCATGACCTCATAGACTAGGAAGAGAGTAAAACTGTGAGTTGGTAGAAACCTATGTAATTGTACTGAGGGGACAATATGTGTTCCCTCAATGGCAAATAATAATATTGAAACTTGTAAGAGGACAGACTTCCCATTTACAGCCAGGTTTCAGGTTTTTATTTTCCACCGAATGCATCCGATGAAGTGAGCTGTAGCTCACGAAAGCTTATGCTCAAATAAATTTGTTAGTCTCTAAGGTGCCACAAGTACTCCTTTTCTTTTTTGCATTTACAGCCAGTTGGTGATGTCTTCATTTTCTGATATGGTTAATTTTATCAAGTAAGATTGAAAAACACATCATTTAAAAAAATGTTGATGTCTGTTGAGTTTTTTTTAAAGGTCAGCTCTTGCATCAGTGTTTTAATGTCAAATATTTTATATAAAATATAAACCTTTATTTACTTAATGTTTTAATATACTAATAAATTTTTATTTATTTATTTTAAAATGTATTTCATAGTGTTTACTACGGTAAAGCTGTTAATTAAACCCAATCTGGTATAATGCCAAATGGTTAGGGTACTTGGGGCAAGAAGAATCACTAATTTCAATGAGTGAAGCTGTAATTGGCTATTTATAGCAGAGCTTCTGGCACCACATGTTCTTGTTCTAGTTAAAGGAAGCACTTCAATTACTAAAATATCTGAGCATTACAATTTTATGTTTGAGGAAAGTTTTAAGCCCCATATAGACAGAGAGATACACACGCACAATCTGCATCAGACATTCTGTATAATTCACATTGAGAGCGACCACATATGCATGGTTGATGTTATGATCTATTCCTTACTTGTAAGACTGTTACTGAAGTTAAAGGAATGATTCATATGCAAAATGCTTATGGAGGAGCTTCCATGGGTGTAGAGCCTGGGTCTTAAATTGGGGGTCATGACCACTATGCGTCTCTTTATGGCTAGATGGGAGGGGAGTCTTGCCTTTTTTGGACGTAGCATGGAGTCATGGTATGGAAAAGGTTCAGAGCCAGTGGTTTAGAGTAAAGGCGAACAATGCTATGGAAATGCCACCATTTCCTTTCAGTGCCCTGAATTTGGGATCTGATGAATTCCAGCCATGTCTGCCAGTATAGACAGGGGGATGGTAGAGCCCTTTGTCACTGACAGCTGATTGAGTGCTCCAGACGACTGAAGGATATACTGTAACACCATTTCACAAAATAACGGAAAACATGAAAATGTTTCTTAATGGAACTCTGTAGAACCAATCATTTTCTCTCCAGGTTCTGTCCTACATCCAATTTGGTTTCAGTGAGCGGTTCATCCACACAGATTATACACTGTCAGCTGCTGTTAAAATTGTGGCTAATTGTTAATCAGATCAGGACCTTTTGACATAAAAGGGGAGGAAGAATGAAAGCAAAGACAAGATGTATTTTCCCTTTGAAGAAACTAGTAATGTGTTTAGAGTGGCAGCATCTCATCTGAGCCTTTCAAGACGTTGGCTTTAAAACATCAACATTTATGAAAATGCCAAAATACATTTTACACTTTCTTTTCCTTTTTTCTTTCTTCTTTATGATCATTATTCTTTTAAATAAATTTTCTGCTAGGGTTGACATTTCCCCACTGCATGACTTCAGTTCCTGCTAGTTTACTATGTGATCTCATAGCTACAGCTGTATAAGCTTTTAAAATGTTACCTTGACTTCAACTCCTGATTCTATCTTTCAAAAATTCCATTAAGCTCTAATTTAGCAAAAGAGGGGGAAAAATAAGCAGAGGTTTGTATCAAAGCACTCTTGGAAGTTTAAGGAGGCAGGAAAGCAAGCCCATGACTATTACATGTACAGGGGGAAATTCATATTTCTCTGTACAAGGCAGAAGTAATCAGGCTTTGTGCAAGGAATTCTGTGGGGTTTAGGGGAAGGACTCCATCCTGCAACACACAAACAGACTCTGAGGCTGCATTATATACCTGCATAGCTGCTATTCAAAGCTAGGATAGTCGCAGCTGTCGAGTCCCTGCCTCGCCATATGCAAAACTTTGAGGTTACCGGTTCAGCCCTAATCTCTGTACCTAGGATTTACACCTATCTTACTTTGCATATTCTGGAATCACTGACTCCTACTTAGCTTTCATGCATGAACATTTCCACCCTTCTTGCATCTTCATCTCTCAATTAGACCCACTTTGCCCAATTCGGACCTGGAATGAAATTTTCAAATGTGCTTCAATCTCATTTTCAAAAGTGACATAGATACCAACGGTCTAAATCACTTTTAAAAAATTGGTGCATTTGAAATTTTTACTCTTGGTGTTAAAGTCAAAGAGTTTAAAATCTAAATAGATACACCCGGAAAAGGATAGGAGAAAGGAATTATTATCATCCCCACTTTATCAATGGGGAAGTGAGGCTACCTTGTCACACACTCATTACTTCATGGCAAAGCTTGTGGCTCCAGCTGCTGTGGAGAGAACTGAGGCATCTCACTTGATATTCTCCGATGTGAGGGGAGGCAATGGAGTCCCATGAATAGGGTGTTGGACTAGCACTATGGATAGGCAGGTTCTATTCCTGGCTTTCCTGAAGACTTGCTGTGTGGCCTTGAGCTAGTCATTATGTTTGATGCTTCAGTTTCCCTATCTGGAAAATGGGCACTGTGGGAGTTAGGGGTCTAGCTGGGCAAACTCTTTACTCATAGAATTAGCCCTTAGCCCCTTTGAAGCCAATAAACTGGGTTTGTGCATAAAGACTTTACAATGAATAAGGGATGGAAGGGTTGGAGCCTAGGTTGCTTGTTCTTCTTTTCTCTCTTTTTCAAGTGTTGTCGTTGCTAAAAAGCCTCATCAAGAAGAGTTCTGCCAGTCTGTTCTAATACAGTTTTTCTGATCTAACCTGACACTTCTGATGACTAGAAGGTTAAGTGTGAAATGTCTTGAGAATGTGAAGGGATTTTACTTCCTCCCACCAATCAAGGCACAGGTTTTTTCCTTTTGATGCCAGGATGTGAACTTGCCGGTTTTAATTCACATCTCCTGACCATAGGGAAATGATCACTGGCACAATTAGGTCACAGATGCTGGAAATATGAGTGTGGAACACAGCCAAAGTCAGACTCTCTCAGTTTGCATCAGTTTGCATCCTAAGTGGTGGTGTGCATCTGTCTGCATCTCCCCTGGAAGTAACTGAGTGTTGCAAGTGTTGAGGACGTTTCAGACTCAGGCTCTGCATGTCGAACTCCTCCCTCTTATTTTTGAAGCATATTTTCTAACATGCAAGTAAAACAGACATAAGCCTTGATTTCAGTAAAACAAATTTTACTACCCACCAAGCTATACATGTCCTTTTAAAGTTGTGTAACAAACCAGGAGAAAAAAGCATAGCTGAGAATGAAGGGAGCTCTGAAGCATTGTGAAGAAGGATGGTCTTGTGGTTTAGGCACTAGATTGGAACTTGAGTGATCTAGGTCCAATTCCAGGCTATGCCATAGACTTCCTGTGTGACCCTGGGCAAGCTGCTTTGGCTTCAGTTCAGCAAAGTACTTAAGCAGATGCCTAACTGTCATTGTTGTCACTGTGATACGTGCATTTGCTTAAAGATAAACAAGCGCTTTGCTGAATCAGGAGCACATATCTCTCTGTGCAAATAGAGATAATAATGCCTCCCTAGCTTCCAAGGGGGGTTGTGAGGTGCTGGGATACTCTAGTGACAGGGGCTAGATAGACTTGTAAAAATGATTGTTTCTGTCTTTCCTAAGACAATAGTGTCTTGACTTCAGGCTCCCACACAATTCTAGTTTTATCCTTGCCCAGCTTTCTGCTCATGTGCCAAGGCTCACAATTACAGTGAATGGCACTTTCAAGGGGATGCATCTTATCTGTATGGCAGTTCAGCACTGAGCTTAATATACGTGTTCTCTTATCTCCCTAAATCCAGTGCTTTGGTGGAGGAAAATGGAATGTAACTGTAGTTTGTCCAACCAATATATTTGCTTTCCATTTGGAACTGAAACAAAGATGACTGTCAGCTGCTCAAATAGAAAGTTTCTCTTTGCAGAAATAAACAAATCCTGTGGCATACATCTCTTGAAAACACCTAACCAACCAACCCAAACAGTATTACAGTTCAGCGCAAATGTGTGTACGATATATAGAGCCGTTCACATATAAATGTCCGATGTCTTTTTCCAATAAAACAAATAGAGGACAAACTAAGACCCATTGACTAAATACTAGATTCAACAGTAGAGATGAACTAATAAACCTTGGATCCAAACACCACTGAACTTTGTCAGGGGAGGATCCAAATCCAAATCCCAGAGCCCAGTTCCACCAATTCTGCCCTCAGTTACACAGACGTGGTGCTCATTGATGTCAACTGAATTGAGGTATATGTGCCTGATTCACAACTGCCTTGTTCCTGTGCTAGGAGCTACCCAACAACTATAGTAAGGTTTTATGTGGAGTCTGCAGCTCGCTTTTCACAAATGTAACTGACTCTCTGTTGCTTTGCACTTTGTATAATCAGGCCTGAGGTCTTTAATTCATCCTTAGTAACAGAAACCATTTCAGAATTCCAGCTACTGAAGAGCAGAAAGAGGAATCAGCATCCCCAAAGGAATTTTAGCTTAGTGAGGGAAGTGGTAACATCTCTTGCTTGGAAGATCATGTTTGACATAATAGATTATATAGAATAATTAACTACAAAATATATGTATGATGGACCTAGTCTATGAAATGCTTGACTTATTTTACCAGGCACACACTTACATTATACTGTGATTTAAATGGAGTTTTGAGGCAACCATTAAATACATAGGCAGTACAAAATCTTAAAATGGGGTTAAAGCCAAAAGAAAGATCCTGAAGTCAATACAGAAAACTATTGGAAACCAATGCAAAGATTCCAAGGGTGGGATGACCTGGCTAACGAACTGGGAATAACCAAACTGCATGCATATATAATACTTCAAATGGCTAACTGTATATATTCATCTATGAACCAAAGCCATAGTTACAGAATAGGAGACTCTACCCTGGGAAGCAGTGACTCTGAAAAAAGATGTGGGGAGGGGGGTGATGGTAGAGAATCAGGTGAACTTGAGCTCTCGGTGTGAAGCTGTGGTCAAAAGAGTTAATGCAATCCTTGGGTGCATAAACTGGGGAATCTCAAGCAGGTTTAGGGAGATTATTTTACCTCTGGATTTGGCACAGGTGTGACCACTGCTGGAACACTGTGTCCAGTTTCATGTCCACAATACAAGAAGGATGTTGATCAATTGGAAAGGGGTCATAGAAGAGCCATGAGAATGATTAAAGGGTTAGAAAATCTGCTTTATAGCAATAGACTCAAGGAGCTCAATTAATTTAGCTTAACAAACAGAAGGTTCAGGGGTGATTTGATCACAGTCCATAAGTACCTATATGGGGAACAAATATTTAATAATGGGCTGCTCCATCTAGCAGAGAAAGGTCTGAGATGATCCAATGGCTGGAAATTGAAGCTAGAGAAATTCAGACTTGAAAATAAGGGGGAAATTTTTGACAGTGAGGGTAATTAAACCATTTACCAAGCTTTGTGGTGGATTCTCCACCACTGACAATGTTTAAATCAAGATTAGATCTTTTGGTAAAAGATTTGTTCTAGCAATTATTTTTGGGAAGATCTCTGGTCTGCATTTTGCAGGAGGTCAGACTAGATGATCACAATGGCCCCTACTAGCCTTGGTATCTATAGGAAGAAAGACCTGATGACAGAACTTACTTTAAGATAAAAGTGAAGAGTTGTGTAACTTCCCTTTGAGCCTGTAGTATCACAATCCAACTGACTTGCTTTGTCAAACCCTAAAATTAGGAACATATTAATGGTCTTGACCCAGGAATTGTATTTTAATCTTTCACAATTTTAGAGCACAAAAAAGTCTAACAGTCAAGACCGCCATGAGTTAGAGATGGAAAAGGCCAAACAAACTGGATCATACATGTTATGGCTGCATAACATTAGCCACAGATACACCAGATGTAGCAGCTTCATGTTAATAAACCGTATTAGATGTAAATGCATTTGTCAGTCATGTGTTCCTGCGGAGGCCATTTACTAAGACCATTGGATATTGGATGGCAGTCCTTTCTTCCCAATTAGAAGCGGATTGGACTTAAAAAAGAATTAAATCTATAAAAGAAGAAGGCTAGATAAAAAGAATTAAAGATGCTTGATACAGGGAAGGTAACGTATAAAGGAAGAAAAATGGATAAGGACTCCTCCAGTTCCCCCAATTTTTCTAGCATATAAGATTTACACTTGGATTTCAGCAGAATTAAGCAGGTTTTGCTTCAGTTACCTGGATTCAGTGGTCTAGAGAGAATGTGGAGTAGTGGCAGCTGCTATCCCAACAAATGGGATATTCTGTAGCCTTTGGACTATTGCTAAACAGCTGCAGATTTCTGCAACCTGTCTGTGGGTTAGAGAACAAATTTCATTCCTCCTGAAAAGCATGGGTTTTTCTGCCTTATTTTAGCCCTATGGTAGCTTTTGACATTGGAAGGTATAATCTGTGGGTCATCGCTGGTCACTGGATTAGAGTCAGACTGTTGTTTAAAGGTAGTGATATTGTTCTAAATAGAGGCTGCTAATCGCTGAGATCTTTTGAAAATCTTGCCACTTCATAGAGGGCTTAAATAGGAACAACGCTGTCTTGAAAAACAGGCCCTGTTTGTGGGTGCTGAGCATTTTAGGACATCTGTCCCTTAATGTCTGTTTGCGTTTATTTGCACAGATAATAAACTGCTTGAGTCTGCCCCATCCTCTATAAAGCCAAACCTAACAGACTGTTAAATCAACCAAAATGGCTTTAAATAAACTGTTCCTATTTGGTTCTCTTAGCTACCATCTCTAAGTGTAGAAATATTATGTACAGTAATTCCATTTCTAAAATTAGAAAATTACTCCTGGATTCAAATTGGATGGGTTTTTAAATAGTCAATCAATGTGGGTACCATGGAATGCTGTAAGAATTGGTGATAACGGGGGCTGGGCTAACATGAGCTAGGATTTGTGTACATGGCGGTTCAGGGTTCATGTTATTTAGTGATGTTTTGAAGAAGACAACTCTGTTGTAATTGCATTAGCTGTATTTTGCCCTCAGTGAAACTGCTCTAATTTTTGTTGAAATCAGTGGGAATTACACCCTGGTAAAGGAGAGCAGACCTGGGCCTAGAATGTGGAATCTTCATTCAAGCACACTGAGCATGCTTCTATCAGCATAAACATTATTACATTATTTCATTGTTTTCTCCTCTCCTGGGCCTACTGTCTGCTCCATTCCTTTTCAATGTTTCTGCAGTTTCTCATTATTTGAGCACAAAGCAAGTAATGTTAGAGTTGGACTTCAGAACCTGCTATATTTGAGTGGGTATGAAATTAGCCAACATATGTTGACTCATCCTTGGCTAAAAAGGGCTACCCAGCAGCAGTGCTGAAAAGTCAGAGAGAACTCATCTCAGAGAGACTCTTCTTTCTGAGAGAAATAGCAGTCTTCAGTAGAGACAAATTCTTTTAGGTTCAAACTTCTTGACAGGCGGGTGATGGGTTGTTAGTGAAATATTAGGGATGGGTCAAATCGATGATACAAAATCAGGGCAAAATTAAGTCTTCACCCGAACATGCATTAAAATCTGAATCTTGTAAATGTTGTTTGTTTTAAATGCTTGTCTGTCTGTACGCTTCCAGGTTGCAGCCAGGACAAGTAGTGAAAATATCAAAAAAGCAACCAAACACTCCCTCTGCCCTAGCCCACTCTGCTCCCACTATTTTTTGGTGTTATTTTTGACATATTTGGCTGTAGGGACACTTCAGATATTTCGAGGCTGATTCTCAGATGAAAGGGGTTCAGATGGGCATCTGAATCTAAATGAAATGAATTTCTGAATCTTGGGAGCACCATCCATCATTGCAAAACCGTTGCTGTCAGAGCCATGCTTAGGCATGTATAAGGTATTACAAAACTTGGGTGCCTCATGAGTAGCACCACATTTATCATTTCAACACCCCTGTAAGATAGGGAAGTATCATTACCCCTGTTTGTAGTTGCAGAACTGAAGCACAGGGATATTATGAGACAAGAAGTCTCTGGCAGATCTAGCAAGTGAACCCAGACCTCACCCATTTCAGCCCACTGTTTTAAATAGAAGGCTATACCTCCTCTGCAAATCCCAGAGCCCCTTCATTAGAACAGTAAAGGGTGCATTACTGTCACCATCTTGAAGTGGCTGCAAAGACCACTGTTCAGACATTGGCAGGCTGCCTCACCTGACCCAAAGCCACCCCAGCTCATTCTACCCTGGGTTGGATGGGTAGGCAAGGCACCCTATGTCTGGAGGAATCTAAATTTGTCAAATCCATTCAGCCCATGGGTTAGCCTTGCTCTGTGCTGAATTATTGGAGGCTTTTGTCTGGCTTAGAGATGCAGTTGCTCCCCCAGATTGTTCTCAGTGGAATGTAGTTTAGCTTGGCAGCTCTGATCTAACCCTCTGCCTTCCAGGGCATGGTTCTCTTGAAATTCAGATTGAACATGGTTCACAGCACCCTTTCAAAAATCTTGTTGGCAGCTCTTTGAAGTCCTGTGTTTTTTGCCTGGCTTATTATTTACACTGCTTCGGAGAGAGCAATGAAGAAAACCCTATTGCCAAAGCTCTCGGTTGGTTTTTCTTTTATATATTTGATCATCCATGCTGGTTGTTGATGGCTACTCATAATCCTTGCCCCCATCCTCTTTGCCCATTCCCCCACCTCAAAGTGAATGAGAACTCAGTGAAGAGGGCACTTTTATAGAAACTTCACTATAAATGATACCAAATAATAGATATAAGCAAGTTAAAAAGAGCAATGTTACCAGTGACTGGTACTGGAGCCTTAGTAAATGCTAAACAGCAAAAAAAAGAAGCCTTCAGTACTATGCAAAAATTGCATTTAAAATGTAAACATGCAGCCCTGTTCTATAGAATAAGGGTTTTGTAGATGAAAGACTAATTAGTCTGTCAAACTATTCTGGCTCAGTTGTTACAAAAGTGCCTAAAATGTACAGTACATCTGTGGAATGCAACAGAATGTCATTACGGTGGAAATGGTGCCACGCAGCATGAAATTAATGTTGATGTGAGTGTTAACTTATGTCCAAACACAGAACATTAAAGTAATCTTCAAGAAGCTCTTAAGTTCTGAGCCTCTGGGTAATGAAAAGATCTTTGATGGCAAAAGCCCTGTTAAGGGTGAAATCCTGCAAGATGCTGTGCATCCCATAGCAGGTGCTCAGAACTTCCACTGACGGCATGGGAGGTTGTGATTGCTGAGCATTGCTCAGGAGATGCTCATCATTCCATAGAGAGACCCTTAAAGGAACACCAGTGAAGGTTGGGTTCTTGGGGATCACTCTGCAAGCTGAATCCACTTGGCTCCTGCCCTCCCCATTCCACTCCCAAAATTCCCCTCCACAATAAACCATGTGTGATGGCTTTCTATTATATAAATGTAGCTAGCCAAGGCAGCTTGCAGATAAAGTATTTATGCCAAGGAGCTGAATGTGAGGCTGCAAGAACAAGGTGGTCAACTTTCCTAAAACCAGCTGCAAACTTGAAACTCATTTGTGGCTGAAAACTAAAAAATACCCAATGGTGCAGATTAGGATTCTATAGCCCTGTCCATTGTAAATAATCTCTGAGATACTACTTAGGCAGAGATGTAAAATGGCAAATTAAAAAAAGAAAAAGAAACATGATATGATCTGTATTAAATGTTAATGTGTGCTGTTTGCCAAGCACAGATTGCTAGGAGAGTTGGTGGTGTAGACTGATTTGATTACTGTAAATGTAATACAGACATTAAGGAGCTCTGACAGACCTTTCTGGGTTTACTTACAAGAAGGCACATTGTTACTTCAGACAAAATACTGAAAAAAGGGAACACAAATGCATCTTGATGTGTGATTTTAATTTTTTGTTAAGTAGTTTGTGGGTTGATTTACTCTTTGCATTCCATGCAGCAGGTTTCAGGTGCATTTATAAACCACAGCCATGCTAAAACCAATTTTTCAATCAAGTCCCCCACAAAAATCTTTAACTGAGAGCTAAGGATGCTTAAATACCTTTCCTGCCAATACATTCTCTAAAAATCAAGGAAATCACCGGTTAAGGTAAGATTAGCATGCAGAAAAAGTCATTTTTTGGCCCTTGTTTCAAAAGTGTGTCTGGACTTAGCACCACACAGGTGAGGAGGATGGTGATAGAAGGATCCTCGTATTTTCTGCTACTCTGCATGGGGTAGGGGGAAAGTAGTTGCCATTGGGCTGTAAATCTTTCTCCTGTACAGGTGTGAGGAGCCTTGGCTTTGACTCTCCCTCTCCCTCAGTGCTAATGCACTGGCCAGCACAGCTGAGCTGGCATGGAGGGGAGATAAGCTGTGCTAGAAAAAGGGTTGGTGAACTTGATATAAAATACATGGGGCAAGAAAGACTGAATTGGGACTCATAGAATAGTAAGGTTATAGTCTAGCCCATTGTTCTCTTTATATACCATTAAATATTCCTCACCTTTACAACAAACTTCCTGTCATTTTTAACATACAGCTGCCCCAATACATGCATCTACTCCTCTAAATCACAGATTTATAACCTTAACTCTGACTTCAGTGAGCTAATGATATTCTTACGAACAGACATTTTTGCACTACAAAAGTCTAGATTGTTTTATTATTACTTAAAGAAATCTGAGTTCAGAATTATGGTTATATGTTTGAGGGAAGGGCAGAGGAATGGGACACTGGGTTATGTATGTTTCCTTCCTTGCTAGGCAACCACTGGTGTGCATCACATTAGTGGCTGCAAAAGTAAATTACAGGGTTCAGTGATAGGTCACTTACTCATATTAACAGGTTTCAGAGTAGCAGCCTTGTTAGTCTGTATCCACAAAAAGAAAAGGAGTACTTGTGGTACCTTAGAAACTAACAAATTTATTAGAGCATAAGCTTTCGTGAGCTACAGCTCACTTCATCGGATGCATACAATGGAAAATACAGTGGGGAGATTTTATATATACAGAGAACATGAAACAATGGGTGTTACCATACAGACTGTAACAAGAGTAATCAGGAAAGGTGAGCTATTACCTGCAGGAGAGCGGGCTGGGCGGGGAGCGGTGGGGGAACCTTTTGTAGTGATAATCAAGGTGGGCCATATCCAGCAGTTGACAGGAAAGTGTGAGAACAGTGTGTGGGGGGGAATAAACAAGGGGAAATAGTTTTACTTTGTATAATGACACATCCACTCCCAGTCTTTATTCAAGCCTAAGTTAATTGTATCCAGTTTGCAAATTAATTCCAATTCAGCAGTCTCTCCTTGGAGTCTGTTTCTGAAGATTTTTGTTGAAGGATAGCCACCCTCAGGTCTGTAATCGAGTGACCGGAGAGACTGAAGTGTTCTCCGACTGGTTTTTTAATGTTATAATTCTTGACGTCTGATTTGTGTCCATTTATTCTTTTACATAGAGACTGTCCAGTTTGACCAATGTACATGGCAGAAGGGCATTGCTGGCACATTATGGCATATATCACATTGGTAGATGCGCAGGTGAATGAGCCTCTGATAGTGTGGCTGATGTGATTAGGCCCTATGATGGTGTCCCCTGAATAGATATGTGGATACAGTTGGCAACGGGCTTTGTTGCAAGGATAGGTTCCTGGGTTAGTGGTTCTGTTGTGTGGCGTGTGGTTGCTGGTGAGTATTTGCTTCAGGTTGGGGGGGCTGTCTGTAAGCAAGGATTGGCCTGTCTCCCAAGATCTGTGAGAGTGATGGGTCGTCCTTCAGGATAGGTTGTAGATCCTTGATGATGCGTTGGAGAGGTTTTAGTTGGGGGCTGAAGGTGATGGCTAGTGGCGTTCTGTTATTTTCTTTTTTGGGCCTATCCTGTAGTAGGTAACTTCTGGGTACTCTTCTGGCTCTGTCAATCTCATATTATTCACATTTGGGCCTGTTATGGAACAGATTCTCAATTGGTGTAGATCAGCTTAGCTTTATTGACTTCAATTTAACTATGATGATTTATACTAGCTGAGAAAATGGTCCCATATATCTAGCTTTTAAAAAACAACAAACAAAAACAAGCATTCCCACACAAAAAATCCCCAATAGTTTAGGATGTGCAAAAACTTGTGTAAGGGACCAGCAAAAATTGGTAGCTTAGCTAAACTCGTGGGTAACTAAAGATGAAACCTACATTTCACTGGAAACCTTGGAAATACAATTTTTCAAAGTGATTCTTCCCATCTCTGCCAGAGATATGGTTCAATTAAAGATGGCTTGGGGAGTGTAATGTATAGCTGTGGGCAACTGGAATTGAAGGCCTTTGAGCATTCTGAAATATCTTATTTCACTATAGATTCAGGAAGGAAAACTTGCATAGCTTTTGCTTCTCTAGCCATGCAAATCACAGCATGAGAAATAGTTTCCATGCCTCTTCTATAATGTGACTTCATTGCACCTGAAATTACATTGCAGAAATACTATTTTGAACTCCAGTTTCCCAGTGGAAAGCTTAGGTCAGGCAAAAGTAGCCTGGAGAGATACATTTGCCTGATTAAATTTGATATATTCTATGCAACTTTCCTAGCTTCCAGCCTTCGCATAGTACATTTATTCTACAAGCACTAAGCCAGTAATCAACTTCAGCCCCACCTATTAGAATTATTATTTTACAATATATAACTTCTTACCCATGGACCATGCTGTTTGTTTCATATAAACATAAACTGAAACAGTGAAATGTGTGCCTGATCACTGCATGAGATCAACTGCATTGCATCTGTCTACAAAGGCAGCTTAAGATTTTGTGTTGCCTTTCCAAATTAATGCCTATTAGAAAAATGAATAATTCTCATCCAAGTCACAAAACATCCAATAATAACAAAGAAAGCTGGACAAAATGTTTCAAATGTAAAGGACTTTATATTTGAAAAATTGCCTTTTTTAATGCAATTTTTCATGAAAACTAGTTGATTTTCTCAAGATATTTCATTTTTTCATGAGTCTATTTGGGATATTTTTGGTAGAAAACTTAATCAAAAACATTATTGAGGTCATTATGGACATTTTGAAGTCATTATGAACATTTTTATGCTTACTAAAAAAACTTTTGGCAAATAAACTTTTTGATAACATCTTCATAAAAATTGCAACAAAAATTTCTATTAAAATTGATCTGTTTCAAATCCTATAAAATATTAGCAACTTTGAAATTTTGATTTTTTTCATGGCAAATGTATTTCATTTGTTGAAGAACCCTGTAAACCAGTAACCTCCCTGTTATTACAGCATTAAGACCTGATCCAATACCCAGTGACTTCAACGGGCTTTGGACTGGGTCTTTTGACTCACTCTCAGAGGAAAAGTCCAAAAAAGTTCAAGACTCGGATAGATAAATCACCTGTTTCTCATATTTAGCTGCTGCATGTAGAAATGGATGAATTATCTTGATTCTGTGCTTTGTGTGTGTGTATAAACAAAAAAGACATTCATTCAGTTACACCAGGTATTGCATATTTTGGCAACATTTTGCAAAATCTTGTTAATTGTGGATCAAACACTGCTTGTTATAGTCATGCACAAAGTCTTACTGAGTAACCCAACCAGGGTTTGGCACAGAGCTATCTATGCTGCATTGTTCGCTGATCCAAACTGACTTTTACTATGTTAAAAACCCTCCAAATCTGTGCAAGCAAAAATTGCCATTCCACCTCTTCCATTCATAGATTTTTTACAAAATACTCTTGAAGAGAAATCTGCAAGTGTTCCTTAAAAGAAGCTTCTTTTTTGAACTTGTCTATTAGCAAATAGAGCATCTGAGGTGAAAATCTATGAATGGTGAGAATGACAGACCAGATTTTAAAAGCTATTTAGCCTCCTAAAGATACAGATAGACACCTGGGATGAGTTTTAAAGGTGCCTAAGCATGTTAATTGCCTGACTCCCATTAATTTCAATGGGATTTAGGTGCCTAAAATGATTAGGTGCTTTTGAAAATCTCACTAAGTGCCTGTCTTTGTGTTTAGGCACCTAAATAGCTTTGAAAAGCTGGCCCTACACATATTCTATAAAGATAAGTTTGTCAAAATGGGTGACTCTATGGTGTTAAAGTGGTATCATTTCAACAGTTGGTTGAAAATATAAAAATATAATCTGATCTTATTTTTCTTTTGCCTGTGCCTGTTGACATGATGCCCTCATTACTTTTTGGGTAGCCTTAAAACTTGGGTTGGTTTCCTAAACTTCTACAGTCAGCAAGCAATTTGCCACATCTCTTGCTATGAGACACAGTAATTTTAATTAGTCGCTGCATAAATCTGTTAATCTATTGAAGTGCACCCACCTGTTGTTTTGTTTTTAATGCCAAGCTCACTATAATTAACAGGCAGGCTTGATATACAGGCTACGTCACAGGTCCATATAGGCGTCCTTCGCTGGAGTGACAATAAACCATGTAGCACAGCCCAGGGCCCACACAAGACTAAAACAGGACATTGCTTCTGTTGTAAGCTGCAAACAATAGATAACATGCTTGAAGCATCTTAACAAGAGTCTTGAACAAAGTACCTACTTTATATTTAATAAAGCATTTGTTGTATGTTGACTATTCATGGATTGTAAAAGCAGCACCTATTGAAGTTTAATTAGCATAAAAGGTTGGTGTAATTAACTGCAGATTACATATTCAAATCAATAAATTTGCTAGTGGGATGCTGCAAACTCACTGAGTATTTAGCCATGTAGTCATTAGTTAGCCAGATACAGTAGCTGTATCAAATTAGTTAGACATCAATTAACTTGTGAAATACCTGTTTATATTTTAGGTGATATCAAATAAGTGACATATAAGCAATAGGTACAGAACCTTTTGTTTAGTGGGTGTGATAAATGCTGGTTCAGGGCTTGATTCTCAATTTACCCTGAGGCCCCTCTACACAGTTCTGGTCATATAATAGGGTTTTAAGATGAGCATAAATTACATTTAACTTTAAGGCAATGCGATCAAAAGGGTCCTTAGTGTAAATGAGCTAGGCTTTCAGTCCTTTAAAACTTCAGGCCCTATCTTGAAGTGAATGGGATTAATCACTTATGTGTTGTAAATTGCACAATCATCCCTTGATTTATTGGGATTGGCTAACGGTAATAATGAATAAACTGATGATAAACACACTATTAGGCGAGCAGTACATGTTATTTCCACAGGTCAGGCCAGGAACTATGTTCAAAGTGTGATTTCAAAAGTTAAATAATAATTAATAATACCTAGCTCTTATATAGTGCTTTTCATCAGTATATCTGAAAGTGCTTCACAATCTGTAATGTATTTATCCTTGCATCACTCCTGTGAGGTAGGGAAGTGCTATTATCCCCATACAGATAGGGAACTGAGTAGTGGAGAGACTAAGTAATTTTTCATAGATTCCAAGGCCAGAAGGGCTTATTGTAATCATCTAGTCTGACCTCCTATATAACACCCTCACTGTCAACAATTTACACTTTCTTTCCAGTTTGAATTTGTCTAGCATCAGCTGCCAGCCTTTGAATCATCTCATACCTTTCTCTGCTATATTGAAGAGCCTATTATTTGTTCCCCATATAGATGCTGATAGATTGTGATCAAGTTACCCCAACCCTTCTCTTTGTTAAGCTAAATTGATTGAGCTCCTGGAATCTATCACTATAAAGCAGGTTTTCTAATCATTCTCATGGCTCTTCTCTGAACCCTCTCCAATTAATCAATGTGTTTCTTAAATTGTGGAAACCAAAACTAGAGCCAATATTGCAACAGCAGTCACATGAGTGCCAAATACAGAAATAACATTACCTCTCTACTCCGACTAAAGATTTCCCTGTCTATACATGCCAGGATCACATTAACTCTTTGGGTCAAGTGTCACACTGAGGGTTCATGTTCAGCTGATTATCCATCATGAGCCCCAAATTTTTTCCAGAGTTACTGCTTCCCAGGATAGAGTCCTCCATTCTGTAAGTATGGCCTACATTCATTGTTCCTAGATGTATACATTTAGCTGTAGTAAACCAATGAACAGTCCTAAGGCAATTGCATCATCAAGCATAGCTATAAATATGATTGTGCACCAGTACAGTGGAACAGCAGACTGCCAACACTGAGCGATTACATCCTCCTGAAGAGCAAATATTTGTTGAAAATATCCTGATGTTCTTAAATTCTACGGTTGCAATCAGTGTTGTCTCAGCCCTGTTCTTTATGTCTTAAGCTGCATATCTCACATTGGCTATACTTTTCAGATTACTAAGGATAAAGATTTAATAAATTGAATGGAATGGTATTACTCAAATGCATGAGGAATTTCTTTTAATTTTTCATCTGTGAAATGGAGACAAATAATTACAGGAAGAAGAAGTGAAATATTATGCATTCATGACTAGAGAAACATGGCAGTTCTGGGAATAAATCTAATTCACACAGTTGTTTTTTAAAAAAAACCTAGCATCTTCCTTTTCCAACCACTAGTGTAAGTGGGAAAACACCATACCCAATAAAGGCACAAGGATTTGGAACTCTGCAGCAATTATTGTTTTTCTTCTGTTCATCAGTAGATAAATTTTGGGGTGGCTTTTGATTTACAGGTTGAAATGCACCATGTGATTCAGTATTTTTTTCTCACTGTGTAGCAGTTGGAAAAATGCTGTCTTTACATATGGTTTTGTATAGCAGGAGTTTAGTTCAGTAATGGCTATGAGAAAGGAAGGATGGTTCAGTGGTTAGGGCATTAGCCTCAGATTTGGAAGATGTGGGTTCAAATTCTGCTCTACCTTCTGAGACTTTGGACAAGTTGCTTAGTCACTGTCCCCAGTTACCCATCTTCAAAAGGATGTGGGGACAGTGTTGCAGTGAAAGACAATGCAGAGAATGATGCAGTAGCACTGAGGTTCCCTACTACACAGTGAAATCACCTAAAACTGGGCTATGTGTTTGAACCTCAGAACACAGCATCACAGCTAGAGGCAGTAGCGGTGACGAGCCACAGCGAGCAGAAAGTGGTGGCAGAAACTGCAGTAAGAAAAAGGGTCAGCAACAGAGGCATTGCTCAACCTCCGCCCACCCCTCCAGGGATGGGAGGCAAACCTTAAATTCTGGGACTTTGCTGACTTTGGACAACCAACTGTAAATGGGGTGCAGTGGAGGAAAAGGGGAGTGGTGTATTTAAAAGACATTCATCTGTCAGACTTTCAAACCACAAGGTGCAAAACTGAGGCAAAGGACTACTGCCTAAGGTTCTGTGTGGCAGGTGTTTACTTAGGGTTTGCATACTTAGAAATCCTTGTTATGGTGTTTTCCCAACTTAATGCTGAATTCCCTTTTCCTTTTAATAGAAGTTTTTTTTGTTATACGCACTCAGTGCTTGCATGTGACGAAGTATTGCTTCTTAGAGGCACCTGGGATGCTGGTTGGTTTTCCCAGATTTCTGGGTGGGGGCTCAAACTGGTTCTTTTTTTTTTTAAACGATAAGAGGAATCCTTAGGTATTGAACCCAGCTCTTGTTGTTGTCAGAACCACCTGGCAGAAGGGTTACATGTACTTACTACTAGGAAAATTTCCGTGCAACAGAACAACAAGTTATACTAAAAACTAGCGCACGTTTAGCCACGCAGCAGAATTTTGGACAATTTGCTATTAATATTCTGGTATAATGCAATAAGGTACTTCAGGAAGACCTTTATAATGCAGGTGACACTGATTTACTGCTATGTTCTATGAAGTAATGGGAAGCCTTTCATTGTTAGAAGTCAATTGACAATTCTGGGCAGGAATAACAAGAATCTAGATTGCTCATGCTTCTAGCTGATTGAGTATCCTGAAAGCTGAAAATCAAGGTGAGCCCAAGGTAAATAATCCAAGCCCAGTTTCCATTATAAAAACTCTAATTCTCCTACCAAATCATCAGTTGTTGTTGTTTTTTTTTGTTCTGACAAGTGGCAGTTATTTGTCAAGTGGTTAAGAATGTCATGGGGTACAGTACATATCTGAAATGAGGTTGTCCTTGATTGATCAAGAGAGGGTTTAAAAGTACAGGTTTCCTCCATTGTTTTGTTTCTGGGACTATTCAGTAACAAGAAGCAACCCATGTGTTTTGTCCATAGCTAGATAGGGCCAAATAAGATTACAGAGAAAGTTCTTTCCTTAAAGGAAATACCTGCTGTGCATGAGAAATACAGCCAAAGTTCCATATGCATTGTGTGTGATTTTTTTTTAAATTCATATGCGGAAAAAATGTAGGGCGGGAATAATAACACTGCAAACACCACTTGATAGAAGCAGACTTAGTATAAGCAAAAGCAATGCAAGCTTCCCACACTTCCCTGCCTGAATGCTCACCTGCAATACCCCTTTTCATTCAAGTTCTAGCTCCCTTTGAGCACAGACTGCCAATCACAGCTGACAAAGCCTGAGTGTGCAGCAGTTGTGTGGTGTGCACACGTACAGAGAAGGACAAGACCCCCAAACTAATCGTAACTTGTGACCTAATCAAGAATCTGAACCCAAGTCTCCTGAGATGAAAGGCTATTGCACTTATTTTTCATCTAAAAAGCCATTTGGAGTGCATATAGACCATTCCCCTGGAGAGAAAGTGTCAGACTGATATACTACAGCACAAAATGGGAGTGTAAATGTATGTGATGTTCATACACTAGTGAATGGGGCTAGTTTACTATTAAATGAATTTCTAGCAAAGCAAATGGCCAGCTCCAACCCCAGACTTTCTTATTTAAAGATGATGTTAGCAAAGCTCAAAGAGGTGTTGATTCTGGCATGTTTCTGAAGATACTGTCATTTCAAAGAAAGTTTAAGTATGAAAATTTGTTCTCATTTTTATTTTTAATTTATAGGGACAGAAAAAGTAGCTTAAGAGGAATTACAGAAATGGAAATGTCTTATTGCTATCTTGTCATAATGGTAAAAATTCATTTGTTCAAGGGCTCCTTGGTTAATATAGGTATGCTTGAAATTAACCAACTTTCATATTGAATAATCAGACTTACTGAGCCTGCTCTATTTCACAAAAATGCAAATAAGCAGTCGGTTTTATTGCATGAGGATTAGTGAGTCAAGGCAAATTGCATGGTGAGGATTTTGTTGCTCATGCTAGTTCAGAAATATAGGCTGGAATTTTTCAAAGGACCCCAAGGGAGTTAGGCACCCAAATCTTTCTTCATTTCATTGGGGGCCTGTAATCCTTAGGCTCCTTTGAAATTCCACGCCACTGAGGCTAGACCAGCAGTCTATGATTTTGATTCTTTTTCCCTGGAAAGGCTCTAGGTTCAAGGCCAAGTTTCTGTTTTCAGCAGGAGATGGGCTTACCAATTTATTCAATTTCTGGAGAGAGGCCCTTGCAATGCTGTTGAAAGACATCTTCTGGTTCATTTGGGATCAGGGCTGACAGGATCTGAAAGGAGCAATGTGCTGCTAGGGCTGGTTCTACCCTACAGGCAGATCAGGCAGTTGCTGAGGCCAGGAAAAATTTAGCAAATGTTAGTGTGTGGAGGGTGTACATATTTGTTTGATTAGGGCAGCAAATATCTGAGTCCAGTGAGGTTTGCCCAAGTGGATTGCTCAACAAGAGGTCATTGAGGGGGGAAATTGATGAGAAATGAACAGGGAGAATCTCAAAAGAATCCTTTCTCATTCCCAGTAAAATCCATGAAGAGCTGATGCTCATGTTATAAAAACTAGTCTGGTAAATTCATGATCTTAAAAATCCTGTTCTTTGTATTACAGTAGCAGCTAGAGAAGCCCCAACTAAGATTGAGGCACCATTTTGCTAGGCATTGTACAAACACAGAAGTCTTCCCAGCTACATCAGGATCTACAGTCACTGGTAGATTTAGTTATTTTCAGTGATAAGTGAACTTCAAATGAAAGTACATTTTGGAAAAGACTCCCAGGAACTGAGGGGAGATTCTGTAAGTGTTCCAATCGCAGACCACCCATTGTTTTTGGTCTGTTGAAAAATGTAGAGACATTGGAAGGATTCAGATAAGGAAGTGAAATGAAACTCTCACAGAAGAATGTTCAAAACCTCCTGGCAAATGTCAGATGTAGCAACCTAAAGAGAGTTTTGGAATGTGTGTTTACTCCAGATCCAGTTAATTAGTAAAATCACTGATTCATTTTTTGATCCCAAAATTGCTTCAAAAATCCTCCTCTGGTTAGGAAGCCATATTTAATCTGCATTTTCTACACAGTCAATAGAAAATAGTGTGATCCATATAGCTAAAAACAAAAAAACCTGCAATGGTGATTTCCATTTGTGTATTAAGTTTTGCTCACATTTTAGAGAAGTGACATTAATTAGTGTCAGATTACATGATATATTTACATTACTATCAAAAGAATATGCTTTGATTAAAGTTCGTAAAATGAAGAGAAAAAAAGAGAGAGAGATTAGATTTGGCACTTGCTGCCAAAAAATTGCAATGAGAATAGTGTTAAATTGGAAAAAAAAATTGGAAGAATCAACAGCAAATGGGAGTAGCAGAATCAGAAGAAAAAGTTACACCCTGAATAGAAACATTGATATGATTTACTGTCTCTCTTATACTGAAAATACCAGCCTCTTTGGCGAAGCTACAGTGCCAACTGTACACTGAAATTAAGTTGGGTACCCTGTGTCATATTATATTTGACTAAGCAAAGTTCCTTGGGGTAATTTGGTCTGAGGGATTTATACAACAAACCAGTTACATGAACCTTCCAATATTTACAGGACGTTTCCTCAGCAGAGCAATGCAGTATATTTCTCTGTGGATTGTTATATAATGACATTTGGAAAATGGGTCATTTTGACTTATATTGAAAATGCTGGATCAAGTCCTGAGGTTTAATGCCACTCTTAACTGGGATTTAGTCCATCACCTGTCTGCATGTAAATGAAGCGATCACTAGCTTTACCTCTCATGAAGAACCCAACTTTTTTGTATGGGAAAGAAATATATATTATAGCTATAGAGTATAATATAATGTGAAAATTGATACAGATATTGTATGTGTAAATTTAAATTAATCTATAATGTGCATAGGGAATGTGTGATGGGATGGTATAAAGACTGCAGGTAGTTGGGAATGGTTGGATTATTTGTGATTGAATTTTGGATTGAACAGTAGAGGTGATTCCAGATAAAAGCAGCTAAAAACTTTATATCCCAATATTGACTAAAATATATAATCAATTAATTGACCATGACACG
This sequence comes from Dermochelys coriacea, assembly GCF_009764565.3. Taxonomy (NCBI): domain Eukaryota; kingdom Metazoa; phylum Chordata; order Testudines; family Dermochelyidae; genus Dermochelys; species Dermochelys coriacea. The sequence goes on from NC_050074.1 coordinate 66,090,560, forward strand.
ATATTAAGAATGTTCAAGAAACCAAATAACCAAGTTCAGCCAAATTTCTTGCCTAAAGACAAAGCAATATAGGAAAGAGTTAATGCATCATCAGTCCTTCCCAGAAGCAAAGTCTTGCAGCATATTCAGTTCACCTTACACAGAAGATGCCCCCTTAAACTGTCTTAAATGCCCCCTTAAACTGGCTGTTCACAAATTACAAAGCACAGTTCATGTCACTTAAAGTTGAAGTTTAACTAGCCAACTTGTGGCAGCTTTGTCTTGGGTGCCACCCTGTACTTTTTCATCTTTCATTTGAATAGTAAATTCAAAATGTTAAGGGGCGGGGCATGAAGATGGTCCCTCATACAAAGCATTCATACATCGCACATCATTTCCTTGTGCCCCATTGCATCTTTATTACATAATGCCTGACTGTCTAGCTTTTGACAGTGTTTGTTTGCTTAAGCCAAGTGCTGAGTTATACTTGTTCCAGGGCATTGTGGGATATATGACTTAGCATAAGTGAGCAACAATTAGCATAGTACTATTTAACATGATTATCCAACACAAACATACATACACTACCATGTCCATAATCCCTATTAATGTGGAGTGTTTATGAATATAACCCATTTGCATTGGCTAACAATGTTATCTATTCTTCACTTGCTCTATGAGTTCCAGGAGGGAGTTAAAAAAACCCAATAACCCTATTTTAACAATGTGTTCACAGTTTCAGTAACATTTATTGGGACTATTTGTTGTCTCCCTTCCTAGGTGTCTTAGTTTACTATGAATCCCAACTGTGAAGGCCTCAGTGGGAGAGAAATTTAAAAATAATGAATGTAAGACACCTGCAAGAATGACCTAACATAGCTTTTCTATATATAAAAATATCATGGCTTTAAAGCCCAATACCTGTTATGGCTATTGGTGAGTGCTGTGTCTCTCACTGGGATTCTGGGGATCTTCCTTCCCAATGGTTCCTCTCTTTAGCCATGTCGGGCCCTGAGATATCAGCCGTAAAAGCCATTATAGTGTTACGGATGAAAAAAATTGTTGTCTGCCTGGGACTGAATCTTCTCCATTCTAGGCCTTGGGTAGGTGTGATTTGGAGTGGAACATTCCATAGTTTAGGGGAGGAGGAGGAAACACTTCTGTGGCAGGCTGACATTTTAAAATAAAATAGTGCTTTTCATTCAAAAATCTCAAAGTGCTTTACAAGGGAGGCCAGTCTCATTATTCCCATTTTACAGATTGGGACACTGAGGCACAAAGGTCAAGTGATTTGCCCAATGTCACCCAACAGGCCAGTGGCAGAGCTAGGAATAGAAAGCAGATCTCCTGAGTCCCCATCCAGCATTCTGTGTGCTGGGCCAAAATGGCATCTGTTCGATGAGGCTTAAGGTTTGGAAGTCTTAAAAAGATCTTGTATTTAATATTTCATAGTCATATTTATATCTATAGTCAGGTATTTATCAATGTTTTAATAATAACTCTTTTCACTCTGTTTTTTTTCATCTGATAATGGCAGAGAGTTATGTGATGAATAGCCCAGTCCCATGGCAAGTCAATGGCAGGATCAGGAACAGCACTGAAGGATCCTGAATTCTTCCCCCAACACACACACTTCTCTAATCACAGAGTGTACACTAGTGCATGATGGATAAAACTCTGCTCTGCTTTCATCAGTGGGGCTGTAAAATATGAAAGTGAGGAGAGCTTTTGATCCTACTTGTCTGCTTCAAAGGCACTTAAATATTAATATCATCAGGTTTCAGAGTAGCAGCCGTGTTAGTCTGTATTCGCAAAAAGAAAAGGAGTATTTGTGGCACCTTAGAGACTAACAAATTTATTTGAGCATAAGCTTTCGTGAGCTACAGCTCACTTCATCGGATGCATTTGGTGGAAAATACAGTGGGGAGATTTATATACACACACAGAGAACATGAAACAATGGGTTTTATCATACACACTGTAAGGAGAGTGATCACTTAAGATGAGCCAACACCAGCAGCGGGGGGGGGGGGGGGAGGAGGAAAACCTTTCATGGTGACAAGCAAGGTAGGCCATTTCCAGCAGTTAACAAGAACATCTGAGGAACAGTGGGGGGTGAGGTGGGGGAGAAATAACATGGGGAAATAGTTTTACTTTGTGTAATGACTCATCCATTCCCAGTCTCTATTCCAGCCTAAGTTAATTGTATCCAGTTTGCAAATTAATTCCAATTCAGCAGTCTCTCCTTGGAGTCTGTTTTTGAAGTTTTTTTGTTGAAGGATAGCGAACCTCAGGTCTGTAATCAAGTGACCGGAGAGATTGAAGTGTTCTCCGACTGGTTTTTGAATGTTATAATTCTTGACGTCTGATTTGTGTCCATTCATTCTTTTACGTAGAGACTGTCCAGTTTGGCCAATGTACATGGCAGAGGGGCATTGCTGGCACATGATGGCATATATCACATTGGTAGATGCGTAGGTGAACGAGCCTCTGATAGTGTGGCTGATGTGATTAGGCCCTATGATGGTGTCCCCTGAATAGATATATGGACAGAGTTGGCAATGGGCTTTGTTGCAAGGATAGGTTCCTGGGTTAGTGGTTCTGTTGTGTGGCGTGTGGTTGCTGGTGAGTATTTGCTTCAGGTTGGGGGGCTGTCTGTAAGCAAGGACTGGCCTGTCTCCCAAGATCTGTGAGAGTGATGGGTCGTCCTTCAGGATAGGTTGTAGATCCTTGATGATGCGTTGGAGAGGTTTTAGTTGGGGGCTGAAGGTGATGGCTAGTGGCGTTCTGTTATTTTCTTTGTTGGGCCTGTCCTGTAGTAGGTGACTTCTGGGTACTCTTCTGGCTCTGTCAATCTGTTTCTTCACTTCAGCAGGTGGGTATTGTAGTCGTAAGAATGCATGATAGAGATCTTGTAGGTGTTTGTCTCTGTCTGAGGGGTTGGAGCAAATGCGATTATATCGTAGAGCTTGGCTGTAGACAATGGATCGTGTGGTATGATCTGGATGAAAGCTAGAGGCATGCAGGTAGGACTAGCGGTCAGTAAGTTTCCGATATAGGATGGTGTTTATGTGACCATCGCATATTAGCACCGTAGTGTCCAGGAAGTGGATCTCTTGTGTGGACTGGTCCAGGCTGAGGTTGCTTCATCATCTGGACCCATGGAAAAGTAGCCCTTGAGGAATTCCACCATGATTTCAACAATTTCCAACCCACCACCAACCTCAGCCTGGACCAGTCCACCTGCTGAAGTGAAGAAACAGATTGACAGAGCCAGAAGAGTACTCAGAAGTCATCTACTACAGGACGGGCCCAACATAGAAAATAACAGAACGCCACTAGCACTAATATCATCACAACTGTTTTACCTTCCATTCTTGCTGCACCTCATTTGCTTTACTTAAAATTATTGCCCTTCTTTAAATAACTTGGGTTCATAATAATAGTTATTTTCCAACTTGCCTCCAGACTCTTTAATATTATTACTCAAACACAGCACGCCCAAGGCAACAGTGCATGGCCCTGACGTGGTATGCCTTCCACACATTGCATCCCCAGCTTGCAAACTGTCCTCCATCATCAGAACGCCTATATTAAAGAGCTGGCAGTACCTCTCCACAGGGATAGACATCAGCATGGGCCTGGATCATGGAATTTGAACCCTCTGTGCACATCAGAGTGGATCTGATCCAAAGTTTGACTAAATTCCATGTCACACTTAATAAGAAAATGTTGGCTTCATCGGAGTTAAAAAATAAATGTTACACCATTAGGAGAAAAGGAAGCTTGTGTAAATGGAGGTGAGAAGGCAGGGGGTCCTAAGGAAGAGAATGTGTTTGCATAATTCTTTAGAACGTGACTATGACTAGTAATGATATTTGATGGTAAATTGGATTTATGGCATGTCTGTAACTTGCTGTGCCCAAAATGACATGGGTACTTTTTAATCTTGACTGAATCATTAAGGTTTTTCTCTCTCTCTCTCTCTCTCTCTCTCTCTCTCTCCCTGTCCCTTTTTTGCAGAGATGGATACAAGTGGGTGCCTCTATATATTTCTCACATTGTCTGATTTCCTTTGTTACAATTACATTTTCTTTAAAGGATCAAAACAAATATATTTCTAAAGACTCGGGGGAAAATATGCATTGTCTTAATGGACTGGGGAGAATTAGAGCACTTCACATTTTCTTCAGCTATTTAGGCATATGGTATAAAGTTTGCCTTTAAATTTGGTCAATAATTACTATTAACACCTTCAGGTATTAAAATTGAACCTTAAATATCTCAGATATTTTTAGTTTTTGTGTTGTTTATTCTTTGCCTTTCTCACAGTGAAAAAAGACCCGTGGTTTTCACTACAGTGTTAACAGTGTAAACATTACAAGTGCAAGTTCATTTCCTCATTTTTTAAATTGGAATTAAAAATACTACTAAAAATATTTCTGTTAGTCACAAATTCCATAAAAGTTTATTTTTACATAACCTTAATTCTGGATCTGACAGTGTCCCTTTAACTGAGATAGAAAATGCCAAAATCAGTAGGTTCCTGTTTCAAGCAGAATCTTTTGAGCCTGTTCAAATTGGCTGAGAGAAGGATCAGAGCAGAGAGCTCAGTGAAAATGTGAGCAGTTTCTCAGTTACAGCCAGCTTCAACAGTCAAATGAACTTGGCAAAAGAGCAAACTGAGCCAGGTGCAAACCTATTGAACTAGCAGGTGAATTTAACCTGCTTTCTCCTGTGGGCGTATGTGCAGCCCTGTTTGGCATGGCCTGAACCTCTGATGAAAAGCTTCCCATAGCTCTGAAAAGCATCATCACTTCCACAGATGATTCTATTTATTATCTAAGATAGTTTAGCTTGTCTTCAGCAAAGCTGTGGAGATAACATGTGCGAGACAGTATGTTGCTCAGGTTTTGGTGACACTCCATTGAGAATTAACCTGAGATCACCAATCTCATTTCAGTTAATACTTAAAATTGAACTAATTCCTTCTAGTCTTGTATGGCGTGTAGTTGTAGCTGTGTTGGTCCCAGAATACTAGAGAGACAGGGTGAGGAAACTGGTTCAATAAAAGATATTACCTCACCCACCTTGTCTCCTTCAAGTCTTAGGGCTGGTCTACACTATTGCAATACATCAATCTAACTTACGCATCTTCAGGTATGTGAATAACGTAACTGAAATCAGGTTTCAGAGTAGTAGCCATGTTGGTCTGTATCAGCAAAAACAACAAGGAGTCCTTGTGGCACCTTAGAAACTAACAAATTTATTTGGGCATAAACTTTCATGGGCTTATAAATAAATTTATAAATTTCATGGGTGAAATAAATTTAATTAATATCTGTTTTAATAAGGACTCCCTTGTTTCTGTTGTAATTGAAGTCAACATAGTTAGATCCACTTACCGCAGTGGCTACACTGCACTGTGTCAATGGGAGAGCATCTCCCGTCAACTTCCCTTATGCTTCTTGGGGAGGTGGAGTACACAAATTGATGGGAGAGTGCTCTCCCATTGATTTAACGTGTCTTCACCAGACCCACTAAATCGACACTTGCTGCATTGATTACAGCAGTGCTGATCTATCGGTAAATGTAGACATGCCCTTAGTGGTCAAAAAAACCAGTGTTTAATGCTAAGTAACTCAGCTTTTCAACTGTATGAGCTGTATGACTTAATGGGAATTACAGCCATAACCTTTCAAAGATGTTTCCTAGAGGAGCCTTATTCTACCAAAGTGCCGATATCACATGGTATACACCCAGAATAGCACGAGGGGCTTCTCCTTGGTCTTCCTTCTGCTGTTTTCCACTGTGCAGCAGGTACAAGAAACGTCCCCTCGGTCTCTTGTTATGTTAGGCTCACAGGGTATGTCTACTCAACAACTGGACACCCGCGGCTGGCCATGCCAGCTGTCTTGGGCTCTCAGGGCTCAGGCTGCAGGGCTGTTTCATTGCTGGATAGGCAGCTGGGCTCAGGCTGGAGCCCAGGCTCTAGGACCCTGAGAGGTTGGAGGATTCCAAAGCCTGGACTCCAGAATGAGCTCAGAAGTCTACACAGTAATGAAACAACCCTGCAGCCCAAGTCAGCTGGCACAGGCCAGCAGTGAGTTTTTCTCGGCTATGTACACATACCCAGATTCTTCTTGCTGAGGGTTCGGGGAGATAAGAAAATAGAATAAGTCTGGAACTGGTTGAAAATTCCCTGAGAGAGACCAATGTTCTGTCAAAACTTCCATACAACAGAAATCTTCCACAGGAATATGTTGATGTCATCAAAGCTTTCAGCAGAAACCAGCCAGGGAGGCAGGTTATCCTGTACCTCTGCCTGATTACCTACCATCCTGCCTGTTGGCAGCACGCCTGGTCTGCCCATCTGGCAGGCTGCTGGGCTCCCAGTCTATCTGTCTGCTCATCTGATTGGCTACTAGACTCCCCGGGATTCCTAGCTCCCTGGTTTCCCTCCTGGTGGGCTGCTTTGGAGCTGGGAGGTCCCCAGGTATACAGACTTTCCCTGGCTCTATGTCAGCTCGCATAATGGGGAGACTGGGAGCCAGGCATTGTGGAAAAGCAACTGCGGCCAGGGAAGGAGTGAGGAGATGCCCCACGCCACGATAACCACATTAAAAGGGGTGTAAGGTTGGAAGGCTGAGTCTCTGCAGAAGCAAATCACACCATTTTATAAGGAAACTGATTTTTAGCTGTAAACAAGGCACGTTTCCCCAGGTCTGTAGCAAAGGATTGGGATGGCAGGCAGAGAGAATATTTCAGAAATCCTTAGGAGCACATGGAGATCTTTGAAAACTCATGGCGATCGGGAGAGGTCTCGGATGACTGGAAAAAGGCTAATGTAGTGCCCATCTTTAAAAAAGGGAAGGAGGAGGATTCGGGGAACTACAGGACAATCAGCCTCACCTCAGTCCCTGGAAAAATCATGGAGCAGGTTCTCAAGGAATCAATTTTGAAGCACTTTGAGGAGAGGAAAGTGATCAGGAACAGTCAGCACGGATTCACCAAGGGCAAGTCATACCTGACTAACCTAATTGCCTTCTATGATGAGATGACTGGCTCTGTGAGTGAGGGGAAAGCAGTAGATGTCTTATTCCTTGACTTGAGCAAAAGCAAAGCTTTTGATACGGTCTCCCAAAGTATTCTTGCCAGCAAGTTAAAGGGCTGGATGAATGGACTATAAGGTGCATAGAAAGCTGGCTAGATCATCGGGGTCAACGGATAGTGATCAATGGCTCCATGTCTACTTGGCAGCCGGTATCAAGTGGAGAGCCCCAAGGGTCGGTCCTGGGGCAGATTTTATTCAATATCTTCATTAATGCTCTGCAGGACGGCATGGATTGCAAACTCAGCAAGTTTGCAGATGACACTAAACTGGGAGAGTGGTAGATATGCTGGAGGGTAGAGGTAGGATAGAGAGGGACCTAGACAAATTAGAGAATTGGGCCAAAAGAAATCTGATGAGGTTCAACAAGGATAAGTGCAGAGTCCTGAACTTAGGACAGAAGAATCCTATGCACTGCTACAGACTAGGGACCGAGTGGCTAGGCAGCAGTTCTGCAGAAAAGGACCTAAGGGTTACAGTGGATGCGAAGCTGAATATGAGACCACAGTGTGCCCTTGTTGCCAAGAAGGCCAACTGCATTTTGGGCTATATAAGTAGGAGCATTGCCAGCAGATTGAGGGACGTGATCATTCCCTCTATTCAGCATTGGTGAGGCCTCATCTGGAGTATTGTGTCCAGTTTTGGGCCCCACACTACAAGAAGGATGTGGAAAAATTGGAAAGAGTCCAGCAAAGGGCAACAAAAATGATTGGGAGGTTGGAGCACATGGCTTATGCAGAGAGGCTGAGAGAACAGGGATTATTTAGTCTGCAGAAGAGACGAATGAGCGGGGATTTGATAGCTGCTTTCAACTACCTGAAGGGGGGGGTTCCATAGAGGATGAATCTAAGGTGTTTTCAGTGGTAGAACCTGACAGAACAAGGAGTAATGGTCTCAAGTGGCAGTGGGGGAGGTTTAGGTTGGTTATTAGGAAAAACTTTTTCACTAGGAGGGTGGTGAAGCACTGGAATGGGTTACCTAGGGAGGTGGTGGAATCTCCTTCCTTAGAGGTTCTTAAGGTCAGGCTTGACAAAGCCCTGGCTCGATGATTTAGTTGGGGATTGGTCCTGCTTTGAGCAGGGGGTTGGACTAGATGACCTCCTGAGTCCTGATATTCTATGATTCTATCCCCTTAGGTATCCCAGTCTGAACACTCATGAATAGAAAACAGCTCTTCCTCAAATTAAGGGTGGTGGAAAAAGTTCAGATAAAATAAAATCTGTCCCAGATCATCTCACACACCCTGAAATGACCCAGAACTGGACACTTTTTAGCAGAGAAGGCTAAAGCTGCAGATTTGGAAATAGCAAAACTTCCTTGGGGGAAAGATTCAGTTCCAAGTTTTGATATGGGCCAGATTGTCATTTGTGTGGGTGCTCGCAGGTGGCAGAGGGCGCAAGGAGCCAGCCCTTACACATGGCCTCTGAACAGGAGACAGACACAATTTCAGTCCCTGGGTGAGATCCTGGCACCACTGAAATCAGTGGGAGTTCTGCCATTCACTTCAATGGAGCCAGGATTTCACCCCATGTTCTCCAGAGGGCAGTGATTGCTCCTAAAAGGTCCCTGTTGTAAAAACCATCTCAAAAGGGGAGGGAGGAAGTGGGCCTAGAAGGGAGAGCATGCTGCATATTCTGAAGGATCTACAGCTTTGTGGCTGTGCTCCTCTGTAAACATACTGGGTAATTTTCAAAGGCACTAAGGGCAGTTAGGTACCCAACTCCTATTCAAATTCAAGGGGAGTTAGTCACCTCCAACTCCCAGTTGTTCCTCTCAAGATCTCCCCTCATAGATATAATTTGGATCCAAGCTTGGATTTCCATCACCACAAAATTCAGGACTGTCTGGGCATGTGGATGTGGTTTGGGTCCATCTCCAACTTCTGCAGGTTCCATATTTTAAGTTTCGCTTTCTTTTACTTTTGCCTGGGCGTATTCAAGTTTCAGAATTTTGAACTGAACTTAACTTCCAGCCTTTTTAAGGCTCACCCATTGTTACTTCAAATGCCTCTTGTCACCTAAGGGTATGTCTACACTACGAAATTAGGTCAAATTTATAAAAGTCGGTTTTGAAGAAAGCGTTTTTATACAGTCGAGTGTGTGTGTCCCCACACAAATGCTCTAAGTGCATGTAGTCGGCGGACTGTGTCCACAGTACCGAGGCAACAGTCGACTTCCGGAGCTTTGCACTGTGGGTAGTTATCCCACAGTTCCCGCAATCTCCACCACCCATTTGAATTCTGGGTCGAAATCCCAGTGCCTGATAGGGCTAAAACATTGTCACGTGTGGTTCTGGGTACATATCGTCAGGCCCCCGTTCCCTCCCTCCTTCCCTCCGTAAAAGCAAGGGCAGACAATCGTTTTGCGCCTTTTTTCTTTCTATCCTTGAGGTGGCCATTCAGTTTCTTGCAAAGCCACCCCCTTTGTTGATTTTAATTCCCTGTAAGCTAACCCTATAAGCCATGTTGTCAGTCGCCCCTCCCTCCGTCAGGGCAACAGCAGGCAATCGTTCCGCGCCTTTTTTCTGTGCAGACGCCATACCATGGCAAGCATGGAGCCCACTCAGATCACTTTGGCAATTACGAACACATTAAACACCACACGCATTATCCAGCAGTATATGCAGCACCAGATCCTGGCAAAGCGAAACTGGGTGAGTAGGCGACATCAGCGCGGTGACGAGAGTGATGAGGACATGGACACAGACGTCTCTCAAAGCACGGACCCTGCCAATGTGGGCATAATGGTGCTAATGGGGCAGGTTCATGTGATGGAAAGCCGATTCTGGGCTTGAGAAACAAGCACAGACTGGTGGGACCACATAGCGTTGCAGGTCTGGGACAATTCCCAGTGGCTGTGAAACTTTCGCATGCGTAAGGGCACTTTCATGGAACTTTGTGACTTGCTTTCCCCTGCCCTGAGGCGCGAGAATACCAAGATGAGAGCAGCCCTCACAGTTGACAAGCGAATGGCAATAGCCCTGTGGAAGCTTGCAACACCAGACAGCTACCGGTCAGTCGGGAATCAATTTGGAGTGGGCAAATCTACTGTGGGGGCTGCTGTGATGCAAGTAGCCAACGCAATCAAAGATCTGCTGATATCAAGGGTAGTGACCCTGGGAAATGTGCAGGTCATAGTAGATTCCTTTGCTGCAATGGGATTCCCTAACTGTGGTGGGGCCATAGACGGAACCCATATTCTATCTTGGCACCGGAGCACCAAGCCAGCGAGTACATAAACGCAAGGGGTACTTTTCAATAGTTCTGCAAGCACTGGTGGATCACAAGGGACATTTCACCAACATCAACGTGGGATAGCCAGGAAAGGTACATGACGCTCGCATCTTCAGGAACTCTGGTCTGTTTGAAAAGCTGCAGGAAGGGACTTTCTTCCCAGACCAGAAAATAATCGTTGGGGATGTTGAAATGCCTATAGTTGTCCTTGAGGATCCTTAATGCTATGGCTCATGAAGCCATACATAGGCAGCATGGAGAGTAGTCAGGAGCTGTTCAACTACAGGCTGAGCAAGTGCAGAATGGTGGTAGAATGTGCATTTGGACATTTAAAACCATGCTGGCGCAGTTTACTGACTTGGTTAGACCTCAGCGAAACCAATATTCCCACTGTTATTACTGCTTGCTGTGCGCTACATCTAATATCTGTGCGCTAATATCTGTGAGAGTAAGGCGGAGACGTTTATGGCAGGGTGGGAGGTTGAGGCAAATCGCCTGGCTGTTGGTTACGCACAGCCAGATAGCAGGTGGTTAGAAGAGCACAGGAGGGTGCAGTGAACATCAGAGAAGCTTTGAAAACCAGTTTCATGACTAGCCAGGCTACGGTGTGAAAGTTCTGTTTGTTTCTCCTTGATGAAATCCCCCGCCCCTTGGTTCACTCTACTTCCCTGTAAGCTAACCACCCTCCCACCTCCCTTCGATCACTGCTTGCAGAGGCAATAAAGTCATTGTTGCTTCATATTCATGCATTCTTTACTAATTCATCACACAAATAGGGGGATAATTACCAAGGTAGCTCAGGAGGGGTGCTGGAGGAGGGAAGGACAAGGACACACAGCACTTTAAAAGTTTAAAACTTATTGAATGCCAGCCTTCTGTTACTTGGGCAATCCTCTGGGGTGGAGTGGCTGGGTGGCCGGAGGCCCCCCCAACTGTTCTTGGGCGTCTGGGTGAGGAGGCTATGGAACTTGGGGAGGAGGGCAGTCGGTTATACAGGGGCTGTAGTGGCGGTCTGTGCTCCTGCTGCCTTTCCTGAAGCTCAACCATACGCTGGAGCATATTAGTTTGATCCTCCAACAGCCTCAGCATTGAATCCTGCCTCCTCCCATCACGCTGCTGCCACCTTTCAGCTTCAGCCCTCTCTTCAGCTGACCACTTACTCTCTTCAGTCTGCCACCTCTCCTCCCGGTCATTTTGTGCTTTCCTGCACTCTGACATTGTCTGCCTCCATGCATTCATCTGTGCTCTGTCAGTGTGGGAGGACAGCATGAGCTCAGAGACCATTTCATCACGAGTGCTTTTTTTTTCCTTCTAATCTTCACTAGCCTCTGGGAAGGAGAAGATCCTGTGATCCTTGAAACACATGCAGCTGGTGGAGAAAAAAAATGGGACAGTGGTATTTGAAAAGACATTTTATAGAACAATGGGTACACTCTTTCACAGTAAACCTTGCTGTTAACGTTACATACATAGCACATGTGCTTTCATTACAAGGTCGCATTTTGCCTCCCCCCACCGCATGGCTAACAGTGGGGAACATTTCTGTTCCACCATAGGCAAACAGCCCAGCAGGAACGAGCACCTCTGAATGTCCCCTTAAGAAAAGCACCCTATTTCAACCAGGTGACCATGAATGATATCACTCTCCTGAGGATAACACAGAGAGATAAAGAACGGATGTTGTTTGAATTCCAGCAAACATACACTGCAATGCTTTGTCCTACAATAATTCCCGAGTATGTGCTACTGGCCTGGAGTGGTAAAGTGTCCTATCATGGTGGATGGAATAAGGCTGCCCTCCCCAGAAACCTTTTGCTAAGGCTTTGGGAGTATATCCAGGAGAGCCATGAATGACAGGGCAAATTAATCATTAAACATGCTGGCTTTTAAATCTTTTATAGTATTTTAAAAGGTATACTCACCAGAGGTCTCTTCTCCGCCTGGTTGGTCCGGGAGGCAGCCTTGGGTGGGTTCGGGGGGTACTAGTTCCAGGTCCATGGTGAGAAACAGTTCCTGGCTGTCGGGAAAACCAGTTTCTCTGCTTGTTTGCTGTGAGCTATCTACAGCCTCCTCATCATTGTCTTCCTCGTCCCCAAAACCTGCTTCCGTGTTGCCTCCATCTCCATTGAAGGAGTCAAACAACACGGCTGGGGTAGTGGTGGCTGAACCCCCTAAAATGGCATGCAGCTCATCATAGAAGTGGCATGTTTGGGGGTCTGACCCGGAGCGGCCATTTGCCTCTCTGGTTTTCTGGTAGGCTTGCCTCAGCTCCTTAAGTTTCACGTGGCACTGCTTCGGGTCCCTTGAATGGCCTCTGTCCTTCATGCCCTGGGAGATTTTCACAAATGTCTTGGCATTTTGAAAACTGGAACGTAGTTCTGATAGCACGGATTCCTCTCCCCATACAGCGATCAGATCCCGTACCTCCCTTTCGGTCCATGCTGGAGCTCTTTTGCGATTCTGGGACTCCATCATGGTCACCTCAGCTGATGAGCTCTGCATGGTCACCTGCAGCTTGCCACACTGGCCAAACAGGAAATTGAAATTCAAAAGTTGGCGGGCTTTTTCCTGTCTACCTGGTCAGTGCATCTGAGTTGAGAGTGCTGTCCAGAGCGGTCACAATGGAGCACTCTGGGATAGCTCCCGGAGGCCAATACCATCTAATTGCGTCCACAGTACCCCAAATTCGACCCAGCAAAACCAATTTCAGCGCTAATCCCCTTGTCGGGGGTGGAGTAAGGAAATTGATTTTAAGAGCCCTTTAAGTCAAAAAAAAGGGCTTCGTCATGTGGATGGGTGCAGGGTTACATCGATTTAACGCTGCTAAATTCGACCTCAACGCCTAGTGTAGACCAGGGCTAAAAGTCCTTGCAAAGAAAGCAGCTTCATTGTTAATTAAAAATGCTACCATGTACAGTATGTCTTCTCAGTTTCACTGATGAAAACTTGCCATACCCTCTGCCTAATTCCTGTAGTCCAGGTTGATACGGTAAACTAGAAGTCATCTGCCTGCTTATGACACTGATTGCAGCATTCTTTCTTAGAGGGTGAATCTGCCTTAATAGCAGACAGGACAACAGAAACAAAAGTTTTCTCTGTCAATTGCAATCAAAGAAGCTTGTTTGAAGACCCTTGGATTGATTGATTGCTTTACATGCAATGATCCCATGTTAATTAACATGGGATTAACATTAACAGGGAGTGGAAGATGGGAGGGATCAGCAAGGAAACCTACCTAATTGAGGTCAGAAGATGTAGGGATAAAGTCAGAGAGGCTAAAAGTCGAGTAGAGTTGGACCTTGCAAAGGGAATTAAAACCAATAGTAAAAGGTTCTATAGCCATATAAATAAGAAGAAAACTAAGAAGGAAGAAGTGGGGCCGCTTAACACTGAGGATGGAGCGGAGGTTAAAGATAATCTAGGCATGGCCCAATATCTAAACAAATACTTTGCCTCAGTCTTTAATAAGGCTAAAGAGGATCTTGGGGATAATGGTAGCATGACAAATGGGAAGGAGGATATAGAGGTAGATATTACCATATCGGAGGTAGAAGCGAAACTGAAACAGCTTAATGGGACTAAATCGGGGGGCCCAGATAATTTTCATCCAAGAATATTAAAGGAATTGGCACCTGAAATTGCAAGCCCATTAGCAAGAATTTTTAATGAATCTGTAAACTCAGGAATAGTACCGAATGATTGGAGAATTGCTAATATAGTTCCTATTTTTAAGAAAGGAAAAAAAAGTGATCCAGGTAACTACAGGCCAGTTAGTTTGACATCTGTAGTATGCAAGGTCCTGGAAAAAATTTTGAAGGAGAAATTAGTTAAGGACATTGAAGTCAATGGTAAATGGGACAAAATACAACATGGTTTTACAAAAGGTAGATCGTGCCAAACCAATCTAATCTCCTTTTTTGAAAAAGTAACAGATTTTTTAGATAAAGGAAATGCAGTGGATCTAATTTACCTAGATTTCAGTAAGGCATTTGATACCGTGCCACATGGGGAATTATTAGTTAAATTGGAGAAGATGGGGATCAATATGAACATCAGAAGGTGGATAAGGAATTGGTTAAAGGGGAGACTGCAACGGGTCCTACTGAAAGGCGAACTGTCAGGTTGGAGGGAGGTTACCAGTGGAGTTCCTCAGGGATCGGTTTTGGGACCAATCTTATTTAATCTTTTTGTTACTGACCTTGGCACAAAAGTGGGAGTGTGCTAATAAAGTTTGCAGATGATACAAAGCTGGGAGGTATTGCCAATTCGGAGAAGGATCGGGATATTATACAGGAGGATCTGGATGACCTTGTAAACTGGAGTAATAGTAATAGGATGAAATTTAATAGTGAGAAGTGTAAGGTTATGCATTTAGGGATTAATAACAAGAATTTTAGTTATAAGCTGGGGACGCATCAATTAGAAGTAACGGAAGAGGAGAAGGACCTTGGAGTATTGGTTGATCATAGGATGACTATGAGCTGCCAATGTGATATGGCTGTGAAAAAAGCTAATGCGGTTTTGGGATGCATCAGGAGAGGCATTTCCAGTAGGGATAAGGAGGTTTTAGTACCGTTATACAAGGCACTGGTGAGACCTCACCTAGAATACTGTGTGCAGTTCTGGTCTCCCATGTTTAAAAAGGATGAATTCAAACTGGAGCAGGTACAGAGAAGGGCTACTAGGATGATCCGAGGAATGGAAAACTTGTCTTATGAAAGGAGACTTAAGGAGCTTGGCTTGTTTAGCCTAACTAAAAGAAGGTTGAGGGGAGATATGATTGCTCTCTATAAATATATCAGAGGGATAAATATAGGAGAGGGAGAGGAATTATTTAAGCTCAGCACCAATGTGGACACAAGAACAAATGGGTATAAACTGGCCACCAGGAAGTTTAGACTTGAAATCAGACGAAGGTTTTTAACCATCAGAGGAGTGAAGTTTTGGAATAACCTTCCAAGGGAAGCAGTGGGGGCAAAAGATCTATCTGGTTTTAAGATTCTACTCGATAAGTTTATGGAGGGATAATGGGATTTTGGTAAGTAACTGATCTTTAAATATTCAGGGTAAATAGGCCAAATCCCCTGAGATGGGATATTAGATGGATGGGATCTGAGTTACTATAGAAAATTCTTTCCTGGGTATCTGGCTGGTGAATCTTGCCCATATGCTCAGGGTTTAGCTGATTGCCATATTTGGGGTCGGGAAGGAATTTTCCTCCAGGGCAGATTGGAGAGGCCCTGGAGGTTTTTCGCCTTCCTCTGTAGCATGGGGCATGGTTGACTGGAGGGAGGCTTCTCTGCTCCTTGAAGTTTTGAACCATGATTTGAGGACTTCAATAGCTCAGACATGGGTGAGGTTTTTCATAGGAGTGGTGGGTGACATTCTGTGGCCTGCGCTGTGCAGGAGGTCGGACTAGATGATCAGAGTGGTCCCTTCTGACCTTAGTATCTATGAATCTATGAATCTATGAACATATTATGCCCCCTCATCCTAAACCTAACATCCTGCAGAAGTAACTGTTTCATGAAAATTCTGCCATCTCTTACTTTTTCAATTTAAGCTTGGCAAGGTATAGAGATGATGCAGCTTTTCCATGTGCTGTCTAAAATTAGTAACTATTTTAATATGATTTGAAGATCTGTCCTGTGGCAGGAGGGGAAAGAGATGTGAAAATGGAGTAATAATATATATATAAAAGTGAATAGAACAGAACCATTTATTAGAGGAGATAGAGCCAAAAAGAGAGAAATGTTTTGTAAAGAATTGTGGTGCATAAATCTAGATAGAAGCAGAGACCTTACAGGTGACCTTTGGGGTTTGGAAGTAAAAATGTAGCCCAGATCCAACCCTGCATGATTTTGCTTTTGCAAATCCAAAACACCGGGCTCCTACTAATATGGCAACCTTTCATTAGCAGGGTTCCTGTTTCCCTGGCCCCAATGAATCCCACTGAAAAGTGCATGTTGTATGACTGTGCGAAATGTTTGTGCCCCAGCATCTGTGGGGAATATGTAATAGCCCCATGCAATGGTTGGCATTGCTGAAAGGTGCTATTTTACTGGCAGGGGTGGGGACAACCAAAATTAAAATTTGGAAATGGTAAATAAAGGAGTATAATTCTCCCTCATAGTCTCACGCTGTCATATTAAACATGATAAATCCTATCCTATAATACAAATGCATTAATATGATAGCAACATTATCTCCTTTTTAGATGTAACTTGCCATCAGGTTCCTTTTCCTGCTAATTACATATTGAGGGAAGTTTTGATGATGACTCTTTCTAAACTAGCAATCCAGGGATTCTGCTCCACAGATTTATGCTTGTACAATTGACACAAATATAACCACCTACTTTGCCATGGCACATTTTCTTCTGGCACTCCCATTAATTTGCTTTGAGTTTTTCGCAATCCTTAGAATTTTCCAACCTGCCAAGTTGGATTCTGCTGTGGATGTACAAATGGTGTATATTATTAATATTGTTACAAGAGAAACCAGTTCTGTAGCACCACTTGGGCCATTCAGCAGTAGGGGAATCAACAAAAGCAGGCCTATGATGGCTAGTCTTTGTAGAAGATTTTGCTGCTGTAGGTTTTTACCGTGAAGTGATTGCTTGGTTGGTATTGTATGGAGAGGAACAGGAGGTCTGGATGTTGTAGAGCAGAGTGTGAAATGTATTGGGTAAGTGTGTGTCATGTCTCTCTCCTAAAGCTGGTTTCTATTAATGTTGTATCTGGGTGGTCCTACTTTTAGCTCAGAAGCCTGTGCTTTTGAAACTAGCAAGGTCCTGGATTCTGTCACTGTCACTTCCACATCTGTGCAGCTTAACTGGCAACTGTTTTTCTGCTCTTTATACCAATGGTATGGTTACAAACGGATGCCGGGATGTTGGAACTCATTTCCCACGAACCTCCAGTGCTCAGGATGAGCTTTGTCTAACTCAGGAAGGGAGGTTTGTAACTCCCTCTTTTATTTTTTCTGACTCTGACTGAGATTTCAGGATCATATCTTCCTACTCGAGTATCCAACATGTTATTCTGTGTGGGGTTTAATATGGTACTGAAGATGCTTTGTCCTTTACAACCTGGCCCGAAGAACTGTCATTGTACAGGCAGCTGCACCCTTTTGATGCCCACCATATTGCAGGAAAGAAAAGCTGTTTGGTGGTGGTGAAGTTTGCCACTGTTCCTAACTTAGTCACAGAGAGTGTCACTGACTTCGCACCAATTATCAAATCCTTATTGGATAATTTGTCTGGGCCTCTACTAGCTCAGCTTTCTGCAGTCAAGTAGGTAGTTTTCCAGGAGCCAAGAGAGCCAGGAAGGTAGTATAGCTATGTCTGTGTTGTTTACAAGAACTGCATCCTTAGACTGGACTAAAACTGGACTTAGCTGAATGTGCCCATTTAGTGTGACAGTCCCAGCATTGGGTTAAATTTGGGTACAGGCTGACCACCTGATCCTCAGATTTCTTAGCAGGAGTAGGTGAAGCCATGCTTCTGTGATGCTGAACCATAACCATCTGTCTTGAGTGATATCTCATTCCCAGTACCACAAGACTCCATGGTGCCAGACACAACTCCTTTTCTTCAGGCATATGAGGTTGTGGCAGGATGTAATGAGATGCTTTAGGCCAGCATTTCTCAAACTGGGGTCCACGTACCCTTTGGGGTCACCGAGGGAACTCCAGGGGGTCTGCAGACCCCGCTGATCAACTCCTCTCTGGCCCTCCCTAAACTCCTTCCCTTCCCTCTATCTCCCGGAGGCTACTGAAGCCAAACTGGGAGATTTTAGGCACTAAAAGTCAGCGCTGGAGCGGGGCTAAGGCAGGCTCCCTGCCTACCCTGGCTCCAAGACTCTCCTGGAAGCAGCCAGCATGTCCCTGCTGCCCTAGGGGGGCAGGACGTCGCCGTGTGCTGTCCCCACACTGAGTGCTGACTCTGCAGCTCCCTTTGGCCGGGAACAGTGGCCAATGGGAGCTGCAGGGGCAGTGCACAGAGCCCCCTGGCCGTCCCGCCTAGGAGCTGCTGCCAGAGGGATGTGCCAGTCGCTTTCGGGAACTGCCCAAGGAAATCACCACCCAGCTGGAGCCTGCACCCCTCACCCCCCCCAGCGCCCCAACCCCCTGCCCCAGCCCAGAGCCCGCATAGGTGACCAGGTATCTGGTTTTCAGCTGGAACACCCAGTTGAAAAGGCATCCTGGTGGCTCCGGTCAGCTCTGCTGACTGGGCCGTTAACTGTCCAGGTGGCGGAGCTGAGCAGCAGGGCTAGCAGCAGCATCATGTCCCCCTCCGGCTCCTATGCAAAGGTGCAGCCAGGGGGTGCTGCACACTGCCCTTACCCCACGCACACCCCAGAGTCTGTACCCCCAGCCAGAGCCCTCACACACACCCCCGCACCCAACCCGCTGCCCCAGAGCCCCCTCCTGTACCCCAAACCCCTCATCCTCAGCCTCACCCCAGAGCCTGTCGCCCCCACACACCCCAGCCAGTGAAAGTGATTGAGGGTGGGAGGGGGAGGGGGATGGAGTGAGCAGTGTGCAGGGCCTCAGAAAAAGAGGATGGAATGGGGCAGGGTAGGGGTGTTCGGTTTTGTGCTATTAGAAAGTTGGCAAACTAAGCCCGCACCCAAACTCCCTTCCAGAGCCTGCAACCCGAACCCCCTTCTCCACCCCAACCCCCTGCCCCAGCCTGGTGAAAGTGAGTGAGGGTAGGGGAGAGCAAGCAATGGAGGAAGGGGAATGGAGATGGAGTGAGGGGGAGTGGGAAGAAGTGGGGTGGGGCCTTGGGCGGAAAGGGTGGAGTGGGAGCAGGGCCTAGGGCTGACTGGGGAGACTTGGGGGTCCCCAAAATTTTAAAATCAAAATGAGGGTCCTCGGGTTGCTAAAGTTTGAGAACTGCTGGTTTAGGCTTTGGTGCCATCACTATGTTGATGACACCCAGCTTTTTGTCACCTTCAGATCAGACCCAGCTGATCCAGTATCTGTTTTCTGTCTGTAAATAAGAGTGAATTGACTCAAGCTGAGTCCAGACAAAACACAGATGAAGCTGATAGGTAGGAAGAAACAGAGCAAAGATATGCTAGATGTGAGATGTTGCTGTGAGTGAACAGGGCTGTCTTCTTTTTGCGGCTCTGGTTATGTTTTTAATTGTTTAATAGGCACCCAGAGATTTTGTTGGGCACATTTATAAAAATAAAATGTGCTAGTGACAATATCCTGATTCATCCATGTCCCCCACCCCCCCCTCCTTTTCAGAATAGATTTGTGCCTTGTGTGTTTATCTGCCAACCTCCCCAGGGTAGAAAGGATAGTAATGCTATTGTAAGGATTGCAACAGGGGCCAACTACCATGAATACTGATTGTTATTTAGATCATGTTGCTCAGTGGGACAAAGCAGCAGTACTAACATAACAGTTCGCTAGTTGTGCTATGGGGAATAATATAACCAGCGCTGACCAAAACCAGAAACACACCTCTGTCTGTTTAGGATTTCTAGTTACCTCTGGAGGAGTAGTCCAAGTGCCCTGAATACTACAGCACCCCTAATTATTCAGTTTCTTATCCTCCAAGGTTGTCTTGCCCCACACTTGAGACTATTTACTGACTTGTGAGGAATAGTCAGGACTCACTATCCTTGACTTTACTTGTTGAAAGCCCCACATTTCAGCCACCACTCTTCCAGCCAAAGGAGAGTAGAGATGAGATCCTACAAAAGCACAGCAAAAGCCACTAGATTAACTGACCTACGTTATATTCAGAGCAAAAGGAATTAAGGTTCCGGAGATGTGTCTCCAACAGAACTGAGTTGAATAAGATCTTAATCATAATGCTCAAACTGGAGACAAAGTTTTCCATGGGCTATTGGGTGACAACACACTCCTCCATTGAAACACCAAGTTAAAACATTGCAGATCTTAATTTGCTACCCATACCTTTAGGTCATTATACTGCTTTAATTACCGTACCCCATGAATGTGCTTTTTTCAAGCTAACCCTTGCACACCCCATCTTCAGAAGACTGTTGAGCAATGTATAGCACTCGCTACCCATCTACACACTTTGTGCTCTGCACACTGCCACAGCTAGGAAGACACTCAGCCACTCCACTGGATTGTCAAGAGCACAATCAATATGCCACTGGGCTGACCCCTACTTTAGTACCTTAGTGATATTTTTGCCAGGATTGCACCTCAGCAACAATATTTTTTAAGCTCCAAAATAGAGCTCATAAAAAGGGAAGTTGAAGAATAACTGGTGTTCTGTAGGTAAAAGGGAAAGTCTGACAAAATAGAAAGCTGGCTCAGACTTGCCTCACAAAGGGATTGTTTAGATGAAGAAATTCCACTTCAGCTTCTCCTTGTCTTTTGAAGGAGAAGTTCTCTTTTGTGACTTTACTTCAATTATTTTAAAAGTTTTAAGGAGTTTCTGACATCTTTATGTTCATATTTTAGTGAGTTCTCATCTGTGCAGATCTCAGCTTACATCAGAGGTCAGTTCCAAGGCTCAGTCATATTTCATGGGTATTGCAGGCATTGCCATATTGGAAACTGGAAACTATTATATGTTATATGTTTTCATTCTTTCCCACCTGCCAAGATGTGTCCTTGATGGCTGCAGCCAAGAAAACCATTACAGATGAAGATTAGATTAAAATAAATTGATTTACAGGCTACAGGATGCCTTCTTTGGAGAGATTTTTCTATATCAAAAGATTTATATATATTTTTATATGTGTGTGTGTTCTGTACATACAGTGCAACAGGATGCAGTAAGAGATAAATCAAATGTGTTTGGAAGGGTGTAGGGATGTCTGGACTAGAGAGCGGGGATGGGATGCTTGCATATTTATGAGAAGTGTGGCTATTTTATTGCTTGTGATGGGCCTGCTTTTCAAAGGGCTTCAAACCTGCTCTCCTTTTGTGTATTTACAACTGTGCACATGTCAACAACTCTATCTGCCTTTTTTGGAGATTAATATCTGAGCACGCAGTTTGCAAAAGTCTAGCAACTGCACAAGTCAGGGAAAGAATTTTCAATTATAAAACTCATTTTAGTGCATAAAATGCTGTTTGTAAGAGCAAAGTCATGCATATTCAAATGGAGGGGCATCTCCTGGAAATGTGTATTACATATGCACTACTTACTTGGTAAAGTACTCAGGAAACTTTCAGACAACTTTTAGGCCCCGATCCTGCAGCTCACTCTGTACAAACAACACAGAGCCCTTATGACTCCAGCAGGGGCTCCATGCAGATGCAGGGGCTAGCCTGCCCACCGGTAGCAGGATTGATGGCTGAGATTACAATCTCAAATCTGAGTTTCCTGGAAACCAGGATCTGTGCGCCACTCAGCCCCATTTTGCTTTTAACATGAGAGCTTGAGTGGCACATCAGCTTTTTCCTGGGTGAATTTCACCATGCTAGAATGAAGCACAGTGACCCTGTTGGGCTATTAGAATAAGCGTTTTGTCAATATAAGATAATTATATATTATAGATAACTAATTCATGTTTTTTTCATCCCACCCTACTGCCAAAGCAGTCATTGCACTGAACAAAAGAATAAAAACAAATGCACTATAATAAAAACATAACAAAATAGCTTCATCTACAAACACATAGCAACAAATGAGGAAGGATTGGAAGGGAACGTGATTAAATATAGTGCTATCAGCTGTACAGGCAATAGCTCTCCATAATGGGAGAAGGGAAGGGAAAATCAGTGCCTGCTACAAGGAGTGCAGTACTTATCTTCAACTAGCTCCTGCCTCTATTGCTGCTATCATAATCACAGTCTCAGCCACTGCCTTCTGCTCAGTCTTTTAAATTGTATGGACACTTTGTGTGTGGTTGTGGGAGGGGAGAACGCTGTTCCTAGTTTTTCTCTGCACATTCCCGTTGCCTGATTATTATTTTTTTAAGATTATCACCTGTAACATTCTCCATTCACACCTGCCTTCTCTCATAACCTCTTGTAAGAGAGAGCGAACAGGAAAATGAGCTCATTTTCCTTCCATTTTCAGAACCATTATGGGAGAAGGAACAGGACTAATGGCAATTTTTATCAATATTTTTACAGTGTTTTTTTCCTACTGTTTTCCCCCAGCAACTTCTCCCAGAGAATTGGCAATGTGGTCCAATGGCTAGGGCCCTGGACTAAGATTCAATTCCTGGCCTAATGGCTGACTTCAGGAAAGTCTCATTGCATCTTTGGGCCTTGGTTTCCGCATCTCTAAAATGGTGATAATGGGACACTTTTGTCAAGTGTTTTGAGGTCTGATGCAGAAAAACGCTGCACAAGAGCTATGTGCACTGTTGTTGTAGCCATGTTGGTCCCAGGATATTAGAGAGACCTTTTAATAAAAAGCATTTACAGGCTATTTGGGCAATGTACAATAAAAATGTTTTCAGCCTTTCACTGTGCTGTCAGTTCAGGAAGCCCATTTCCTGGCTAAGGGTGTCTAGAAACAGCTAGCACCAGACATCCAGAGTTCTTTCTTACTCCACATACCATTAAATCCTATCCTCTAAAATGAAGGATGCACATTTTCTAGATAAATCTTCGAGCAGGCTTGCTTAAATCTTCCCCCCTTTCTGTTCAGATACAAGAAAAAAAGTGGTTTGCGATGAGAGGAATACTAGCTGAGATAAAGCCAGCTTTGCTCATTCTTAAACAACCAACTGACCATCATCCACTGGCTCTTCTAATGTAAAGAGAGTCATTGTAAACCTTGCAGAAATGTATTGACTTTCATTTAACTACAGGGTGAAGTTTTCCACCCACCCCTGCTTCTTATAATCATGGGAATCCACTGCTTTTAGTATTAAAAATATTGTAAACTGCTATATCAGGGTGAGCACAGGCTGCTTATGACCGAAGACTCCACAGGATTTCTAGAAATTACCGTTTGCAAGGAGAGGTCTCTATAAGCAAGAAGTGAGCCTCCCTAAGGTTTGGAGGTGCCGCTTGGATTATCATACTGAGCCTTCGGGACCCTGACTGAATTACAGGAACCTCTCTGAGTCATGAAACTGGGCTGGGACAAGATCAGGCTCTATAATGATGCTCTCCTGTACTGCCAGAGTCCCTTTTGGTTGGATAGTCCACAACATCTTTTTTCTTATTGAATTTCAGAACTGGTGCATCCAGAAAAGAACAAGGAAGTGGACAGGCTAGCCAAGGCTAAGGAGAGTGTGATGGGGTATTCACCGCACCCCAGCCCTGAAGGGGTTAAAGTGATGCGGAAAACCTTATAGGCTGCACCTGGTGGAAAGTCTTGCTTGCCTAAAAATGACTAATGACTGATAAAGCCTAGCTGGAGGAGAAGCAGGCTAAGGTATAAAGCCAGGAAGTTTGCAGCAGAAAAGGCTGCAGTGTGGAAGGTGGTAGTTGCTCTCTAGGTTTAGAGAGGGAAAAACCCGAGGATCCTGGCTCTGAGGGAAGGGTTTACCCAAAAAGGGGGAGGAGAAAGAGAGTAGGAGGCAGAGTTGGAAGCAGCCCAGTGAAAGAACAGTAAGGGTAGAGATTGTTTAGGCTTTGGCTGCTGACTGTATGGTCTCTGGGCTGGAACCCGGAGTAGCAGGCGAGCCAAGGTTCCCCTACCTGTCCTTGGGAAGTGGCACAGAATTGCTGGAGTCAGCAATTGGACAGCTGGTCCAGAGGTACTTTGATATCCCAGAAGGGGGGTCTACATGGTAATCTAGCCAGCGGGCTGAGCCACAAGGAGAGAGATTTCAGAGTAGCAGCCGTGTTAGTCTGTATTTGCAAAAGGAAAAGGAGGACTTGTGGCACCTTAGAGACTAACAAATTTATTTGAGCATAAGCTTTTGTGAACTACAGCTCACTTCATCGGATGCATACAGTGGAAAATACAGTGGGGAGATTTATATACATAGAGAACATGAAGCAATGGGTGTTACCATACACACTGTAACCAGAGTGATCACTTAAGGTGAGCTATTACCAGCAGGAGAGCAGGGGGAGGGGGGGGCACTGAGATGCAGCGAGAGAGAGAAGCTACAGGATGAGTGAATGATGGAACGGGGTGCTAACCAGACTTTTTCATATCTTAAAAATAACATGGTTTGCTTTTAATTAGGGGTGATGAAGGCTTGGTTCTAGGCTTATTTAATTGGACTCCAAGAAGCCAAGGAACTGCCAAAGGGCTGGTTGTTTAGTTTGTCCTGCTTCACGGTTAACTGAGGGTTGCTTTTTTTGGGGTGTGTTCCCTTTTCCCAGTCTTCTTGGGTTCCTTGGGGATGGATTTGGCAAAGAGGTACAATGTGCATCGTGATCTGCAGATGGTAATTTTGGGACAATTGTGCCATTCTCCATTATATTTGGATTTAGTTTTTCTGGCCAAGAACAAATTCTTCTGCTGCTGAGTAGAACAACTATTGGTACTTTAAACATAAACCTCAATTATTAAAAATCTAGAGCTGGGGAAGGTTACTAAAGTTTTCCTGTTTCTTAGTAATTTTAGAGTTTGAGTTGAAACTGACCAGGCATTCCTCTTATCTGAATGAATTAGGGCTTAAAATGTGGGGGTTTTGCTCCAAAAAGTGACTCTGTAAAAACAGCACCTTCTCACTTAATTAATCTGCTCCCTGTTTGTAATCTGAGTCAGTTCTGCTGATTTAAGTGACAAAGAAAATTGTTCATGCTTTTTGCTGCTGTAACACTGCAGAGTTAAAACAGCTAAGAGGGAGTGAGCTAGAATCAATATATTACAATAATAAATCCTCAGCAGAATCATTTACTGAGTTTCAATCAGTAATTCTTGTGCACCTATTGAAAATGGTGGGAATGTGTAGGTATGTCTTTAATTGTCTGTAAGTCTCCCACAGTGACTGTGGTATTCTCCCAGCTCCACTGGTGCAAGCGACAATGGGAGAGCTACTGTAAAATGTCTACTGGCATAGCTCTGCGCCATGACCCTAGCTTGGCCTGTAGAATCTCCTATAACTGGCAATGACACATGAGCAGGTAAACACCCATCTTAATTTACAGACCTCAGCTTCAGTTGGCTGGGCAGTTAGTTAGTAAAAACATCTTTTCATGTGTATACATTCATCTAGAACAAACAAGAAACTCTGCAATGTGAGATTAGCAGAGTCAGTTTTCAGAAGAGCGAGACTGTGCTTTGAAGACAGGAGTTAAAAAAACACAGGTTTTACATGCCACACCTCATCCGTTACTGGATTGCCACCATGTTTTGGGACCCTCACTGAATGGCTGGAGGCCAAATTCTGATCTTAAATACACCCCTGAAATCCTATTGAAGCCAATGACATTCATGGGTGGAACCGAGGGCAGAACTTAGCCCAGAAACTACCTAGAAATGTCTTCATAGTTTTAGGACAATAGCCTTTTTTGTCCAGGCAGAAATCAGTTTAGACTTGGAGGGAGGGAATTTGTTACAACAATGACCATTTCTAACAATAGCAAGGCAGAGACGTCTTTGACAGTGCAGCTTAAAGAAATGTACAAAAATCAGATCCACCAATTATCCCAGTGTTTGTCCTGTGGACTTTACTGTTGTGTAATTTTCTTCCGTGTGTTTGTTAGTTTTGGAATTAAACTGTGCCATGGTGTCACCTCAGCTCAGTTACTAGTTCTGACTACAAGGGCTCACGGCAATTTTGGCAGGAGTACGTTAACATCTGTTCCTTTTATTTGGCTTTTTTTTTTTAAAAAAAAAGACTGCTGTTGAGGGACCCACACTGGAGAACAATTTTACTTTGTCATGGAGCAGTTATTTGTTATGCATTTGGAATACTTTCCTGATTGTATAAGATTTTTATTTTTGTTTCTACACAAAAAAAGCAAACTAAGAGTTGGAGGAAGACAGAGAAAGAGAAAGCTCACTTGAATTCTTTGTGTCTCCCTTGATTGAGTCTAAAAGTTCACTTTAATTTTAATAGCACACTTTCAGTAAGAGTGAAGATCCTGAGCCAGAAATATCTCCAATACCTATTATCGCTAAATCCTACATGAAAATGCATTAGACTGTTTGGGGGGGGGTTGTTAACTATGAAGCATTTCTTAAATAGCAAAAAGTGTTATTGACCATTATGAAAGTCTGGAAACAAACACCTGGCAACAAAGGTCTTTTAAGCTCTGAAACCTCGGGAGGGCATTAAAAAAAGTTAGCTGACATTACTTCAAAATACATTTGATCCAGCTTTGTTGGGGTGTGTGCTGTCTATAGGAATTGGAAAGATTTCTTCAGAAAGATTGGGTTGCATCATTCCATATTTGCTCAGTATTAGGGGCATAGTCCCCAGAGCAGACATACAATTGAAAATGTGGTGCTGCTGAGAAGTCAGATCCCTTGTGTCACTTCAAAAACCATCTTTGCTTTGCAGCTGCAGCAGCCGCAAAGTGAAGGCCCTGGAAAGAGATGAGTTGTGCTAAACAAAATCCTGTTTTTCAGGAACGAGCCCAGCACACGAGACTGCTTGTACACTGATGTTTCTCTGCCCATTCTTCTGCTCTCCAGAGACAGCTGGCACCTTCTCTGAGGTTATAAAGGAATGAGCGCCTATGCAGGGGTAGAGTGGAGTAGGGCACGTTGAAGGGAGGCTGGTAGATGCTAGCCTGGTCTCTGCTGATGCTAAATCTCTGCTGAGGAGCTCAGGGCAGCAGCTCTGCAAGCCAGTCAGTCTACCAGGCATTAAAACTGCAGCTGCATGCTGTTTTTATTGGCTGAAGGAGCCCACCGTGGAGGGTCAGGATCTGTGTTTGAAAGAGTTGTTTTCCTTTGGAGGCTAGGTAGGACTCCGTGAACTGAAAATTAATCCAACAGGTGAGCTGAGGCTTGAGCTTGGGGGTTTATTGAAAAGCCCAGCCATTTAGAACAGAGTTATTTATTTCAGCTTATACGGACTGCCTATCATAGTATCCCTAGGCACACAAACATGAAGGGCTTGTTAGGCTCAGTCCCCTGTAGGGGTCAATGTGGAGCTCTAGCACCCCCATGGGGAACATCAGGAGGTATCTTTTGTGGCACTGTTTCTCCCAGTGCTGCGGGGGATTGCTGTCAATGTGCCCCCCGCCCCTTTGCACCATGTGTTAGCCAGATCTCCCTGTGGCATGGAACGGTCTCTTCAAAGTGTGCCTGCCCCCTGTGCAAGGGGTGCACGATTGAAAAAGGCCTTTTACACCCTTCTTGTGCCTGTAGGCCACTCCCGGGACCTTAACTTTTAAATACACATTAGCAATAACCCCTCTAAGTAACACTAAACAGATCAGCACAACATTCCAACTTCTCCCTTCAGCAAATACCTAGAGCAATTAAACAGTATTTCCATTGTAGCCTGAACATAAACAGGCTTGTCCTCTGTTACTCCAACTGGGGGAAGTGAGTTCCTTGGTCAATGACTTCGATGGAGAACAACTCACCACCATTTCCCAGCTGTGAACATCTTGGGCCATCTGCTTGATGGTGAGAACACCTGGAGTTAGATTCTCTCTTGCTCTGCCCCATGTCAAGCCTTTACAGAAGTATAAGGTGGTTTGTAAAACATTCCCATTCTGAGTAGGTAGCATTTCATGCTCACTTCACACTGAAGTAAATTGACTGTGCAAGATGCAGGGCGACAATGGATCAGATCCTATATACCTGATTATCCACCAATTTTATGCTGGCATAACTCCCTGAAGCCAGCAGAGTCACACAGGGACAAAGGTAGGGCAAAAGAGTGAAGATTCAGGCCCACAGGCTAGGAAGACCTCATTTGCCAAGCTCAGAGATCAGGTAAACCAAGCCCTCTTGAGACACTCTAGTTAGAAATCAAACTTCATGCTTCAGTTGACCTGTAATTCTAGTTCCAAGCCTTATTAAAATGCTGCAGACTTTCTCTCCTGTCTCATTCCTCTGCCAGCTCCCCTGGTCAAGTAGCTGGCATGCAGCCTGTTCTGCAGATGGTCCTGCAATAGCATGCGTACAGCTGTGTATAGCCAACTTACAGGTATTTCAGCTTGTAATGAATAGCTAGAGAACAACTAGACAGAAATGAGTCTGATTCTCATGTGCACTATATCCCCTTTAAACCTCTCTGGCCATGTAAAGGGACCTAAAACTGGATATTAATTCTATTTACACAGTCATTCAGATATTGCATCTAATTTCCCTTGACTGTGTTCACATTCCCTTCATGTTTTCTTTGTGCCCATTCTCATCGATGAGTTTGCTGGAAAGAATCTTAATGAACAAAACAGCAAATAGTCTAAAATTCACTTAACATGTTCAGACAGAGCAGGGAAAATAATCATTTACTTTTATACCACTTGTTCAGTTCTACTGCCAGAGGGGTGTAAAGGGGCATTAGTACAAATGAGAATCACTGAATTTTGAATTTGTAAACTTAAGTATTTGCACCCTAAACCTGATTCTTAGAATTATGCTAAACCATTCAGGGAAAAGAAAAATGCCATGTCACCTGTATATCCAGTGAAAACTGACCAATGCATCTTAAATTCTAGATATCTGATATTCACAGCTGATTAATCATGATCCTTAGACCAAGAATGATCTTCCAATTGGTGAATAGGCTTGAGATAATTTAAGAGGAGGATACAATTACTTAAGCTCCATGAGGGGCTACAATGAGCCCTGTGATGAAATTGCAAAGAATAACCAAAATGTGAAAACAATTAGATCCCTGACTCCAGTTTCTAATGGCCAAGTGTCCATACAATCTCCCACTAAAACTACAGCTGCAGGTGGGATTCTTGTTAGCAGTGTCAGAAGACAGATGAGGGACTGAGGGCTCATTCATACCCTTGGACTGCAGAATCAGCCCCTGAATGGGCATACTGATAGAGGAGATGGTCTCCACAGAAGAGGCCTGAGGCATGTGAGTTGAGAAGTGTAAGGAAGGTTTACAGAGCTGCTATTTGTGCTCTTCCTTTTTCCCAAAAGTATAGGGAGGACTTCATTTTGCACTGATGATATATCAGTCAGGTATTTTTCACTGTTACTAAAAATCACTTGAAAATTGAAACTGTTTTCTTAAATACTTTTTCTCCTTTCATATTCAATGCTTTTACCCAGTGTGACTCCATTGACTTCAGTGGAATTACTCCTGAATTACACTGATGTGAGAGCAAAATCAGGTCCATGATTCTTACACCTGCTAGTAAGTGGCAGTACACGGAGTCTGAATGGATGTAAGATTGAGCATTCCTCGTCATTGTCTGTCTGTTTTACATTAACGATCAGGTGAGTTTCAAGATGCATTGACAGCTCTGTTTCACATCTTTATTGATGGCCTGCTTTTGCTCCCATTGAATTCAATGGCAAAACTCCCATTGACTGCAATAGGAGTAGGATCAGGCCGTTATACTGTAGATCCTCATTCTTTCTTTTAGTAAGATGTTGAATAAACCAGAAACAATAAAAACTCAGTTAATCTTTGGACATTCAATCTGCATACATTCATTTGCACAGTCTCTAAAGAGAACTGTCTATATGGAACTATTTGGATACTAATTTCTTTGGGACCAAAACAAAATAATCCCTCTTGACCTCATTGTCTTAGAAATAATATGAAAATCAAAGTCCATTTGGAAAACAAATTTTGGATTCAGTGGATTCTTGGCTTTACGCTGATACAAATTAAGGTACTGCCTGGAAAATGTCTTTTATTTTATCTCTCAAGGTATAGCTTAAGAGACCAGGAAGAAGGATAAATTGCAAGGTTTGTTCCTGTAACAAATCAACATCTTTCATTTACTATCCAGAATGCCATTTCTGTGAAACAGGCCTTAGAATATAAATCACCATGCAGTATACTTCACTTATCAAATATGCTGGTTAGGAGGAAAAAAGATCCCTCAGGATTATTTTCGATTTTCATCTGTTTATATCTCTTGATTTTTTTTGCCGGAGGACCTGTGCTGAAAAAAGGTTTTGTCTGGATGATGGGAGATGGGAAATTGTGCAGAACTCTCCAGTTCCCAGATAGAGGGACACAATGCTTATAGGATGGAATTTTCAAAAGTGCTCAGGCAATTTGGTTAAACAGTGGGGTGTACGTCTATGAAAATGTTGTCCCTTTTAAAACCAAAACTAAATCAAAATAGAAAACTTTAAATTTATTTGAACAGCTGTAGCATTTAGCCTTACTATTCTCTCACTGAAGTTGTAAGTAAATCTCCCTTTGGCTCCAGTGGTAGCAAATGTAGGCCAACATTGAATGCTTTGGTAAATCTATGTGTTTATGAAACATGGAACAAACTGAAAACCCCATAACATAAAATCAGAATCCAAGAGAAAACAGCCTTCTAGAGGATTTCTCTTTCATAGACATCACAAAAGGTACAAGTAGGCAATACTGCCTAAATACTGCCAGATTCTGTGTTGAGGGATGAATTTGCCACATTATTCATGTACCAAGAAGAGAAAAGATAATTCAAAACAATTGATATTACAAATCCTCTGGAGCAGGGTCCATCTTTTTGTTCTGTGTTTGTACGCTGGTGTATGACTGGCACCCCGAGGCCCTACTACAATACAAATAATAAAAGGAGAGAGTATTGTCTTAAGAGCAGCAACTGCCAATTGTAGCTAAACACATATTTCAATAGAGACAACATGCCGTAAAATACGTAAGAGTTCCATTAAGAAGTAGTAGCTGTTACCAAACTATTGCTGCTTATATAGGGTGAAATTCACATCCAATATTATTATTATTTTTCCCGGGGTGGGGGAAAGGATCCAATAACAAACATATCCATTTTGATTCCATTGAATTTGACTGAAAATGAAGATTTTTCATTCATAATGTTTCTTCAGAAAATTTGGGAAACTTTTTTTGAATAATATGAAAAATTTTCACTGTGTTTTGAAATTTGTAGTGGAAAAGAGTCCCCCATTTTATGACCAGACTTTGTCATCAACAAGTGTAATACTGCATACTGGCCTACAACACATATCTTTAAACTTTCTGCTGAAGATTAATCCTTTATAACACAAATTGCCCTTCTAGTAGCTTCTTCATAGACTGTGACATTCACATTAATTACACTGAACTCTGAAGGCCAGAGCAAATCCATCCTGAGTGATGGGATGATTTGCAATCGCCAGCTTGTGAACTTAGCCGTTTTTGTGTGTAGCAAAAGGTTTTGAGCCCAGTTCTCAATATGAAATGCTTCAGTTCTATATTTTGCCCACATATGCTCCGCTACATTTATTTACAATCCATGTGCCAGTGCCTTGAGCCTGACCTTAGGTTTACCTTGTATTTTTCAGACTGAAGAAACCAATAATTAAGTAGTTGTAAGAAGCAACAAGACAGCCTTGGAAAAAGCAGGATATGAGATGACTTAAGAAAATGTAAAACAAATCTCATCATGTAATCGAACAGACTTAGCTATCTTTTGTGGTTAAAACCAATTGTGCCACGTTTCTGGGCAAATGCTTCATGCCAGATCCACTGATTACTCTCTGCTGCCTGTAGAATTTTTTGAAATGTGAAACTTGACCTGCAGTTAATGTGGTGTAATATATTGTGATCAATTTGTGGGGACAGTAAGAGTGAAGTTCTGGGGAATATATGGACATTATCCTTAAGGTGCAGCTTTGTGTTATAAAAAAGCGTAATGCAACGACATTCCCAACTTCAGTGAAAAATGCTTTCCTGACTCTCCAAAAAGGGAGTCCACATGATGCTGAAGTGAAGCATCTGGGGTGAAACATATCAGTTGTCTAACCAATCCACAGCCACATATTTAAAACCTGGGCCTGATTGCATAGTCTTTTATGGGTAATAAGGAAACCAACCAGATCCTCATAGTAGTTACAAACAAACACACAACCAAAGCAACCAACCCAGAAGCTTGCAACTCTGACATAATTACAATCTAATAAACACAACACAAGAAGAATCAGAACATGAACTCAGCAGGTACTGAATAAAGTTTAGACAGCTTTGTTAATTACTATGAGACAAAGTGTACTTAGACACAGAGTAGTTTTAAAAAACTCCTTAATGAGTAAACTAAACCCCAAAAATAACAGTTAACAATTAAAACAGTGAGGAGCACAACTGTTCAGAGAAGATCAAGACCTGATGACATATCCAAAAAGCCTGTATGCAAATTTTCATGTGAGTCATCAAAAACTTTCTTAGAGCAATTAGAGGTCCCCTGTGACTTATAGTTGAATAACTTTTCTTGATTTTTCATTAAGGAAACTACAGCAACAAGCGTGATGTATTCCTAAGTGAAAGTCAATAACAGTTGTGGTGCTGAATGCATGTGCTGGATAACAAAAGCATATTTCTAAAAGCAACCTTAGTATTATAGGCTTCTCTTGCTATGTACACCTTTTTTTTTTATAGCCACGTATTATCCTACCGCACAATAGCCAGGCACAATAACAATTCTGGGATCCTGTGCACAACCCATGTGTATGGATTGTGCACTGGGAAGTTCTGCCGTGGGCCCTGGGACAGACAAGGGGTGGGGCAGGCATTCTCTCACATCAAAGAGCACCCAGAGACCCACTCTGTAGATGCTGCACCTTTCTTTCCCTGCAGGAGATATGATTGGCATGGATCCACAGTCATGGATCCAGTAATGATATCCCTATCCTTAGCCCACTGTACCTCTCCAACCCCTTGTAGGCTAGTATATGCAGTGCTGCTTAGGCACTGGGGATGGGTATACAGAAGCATGAGCTGCTACTGCTTGAGCTACAGTACTAAGACCCCCTTACTCAACACGGCTCTTGAGCACGTTTAGCTACAGTATAGGCACATGAGTGATCCCATTGACTTCAAAGTTAAACCCATGTCTCGGTGCTTTGCTAGATAGGGGCCTCAAGGCTTTATGTGGCCCAGCCAGAAGAGAGGAACAAAGGCCTCCATTCTCCTAGTGAGTTACACTAGGGCACAGGTGTCCTCCTGGAACTGTGCTTTGTGTTGTCCAGGGGGTATGGCCCCTTCAGAAACACAAGTCACTCTTCCCCCACCACATCTCACAGCAGGAGTACACTGGGTCTGCTCCACTGGCAGTCTTTTAAGACTGCAGAAGTGAGGCTGTGTTTTTGGGAAGGGAGGTAGGATTTGCCTCTCTCTCTATTTACTAGTCAGAGCAAGAGATAAAAAATGAACCAGCGATCGCCAAACCTTGTGGCACTGTGAAAAACTTCATTGTGGGCTCAGAGCTCCTGTAAATTGGCCAGAACTAAGGAGTGACTAGTGCTGAATGCTGCAGTGTTTCAATTGTTCATTGTACTGTCTTGTCTCTTTTAAATTGGAAGCTCATATGTGCAAGGAACGTGGCTTACATAGTGCTTTACACAAACACTGTAAGCCTATAGTGTTGTAAGCATTCTTTTAAATAATAATATGGTAACATTTGCTTCTGCTCTAGATTCTTGTGACACTATATGAGCAGTCTGAAAGTCCACTGAAGTCAGTGGAGGCCTTCCGATAGATTTTTTTTTTTAATGGGGTTTTGGATGGGCCTATAGTGAAGAGAAGTTGATGGTATGGATTGTATTGTTGCTCTGCACATCCAGCTATCAAACCATTTCTTTGTCCCACCCACAGCTCTCAACTTTTTGTTTATTTAAGGAAACATTATCTGCACACTAAACTAAATTGCCTCCTTGAGATGCTCCAATAGAGTCTGATCCAAAATCCATTAAGGTCAATAGAAACACTCCCATTGACTTCAATGGACTTTGGATTGGGCACATTGTGAACTGCTTCCTATGGTTTTCACCCAATCAATAGCAAGGTTATCTAGTTAAATCTGTGTCTGCTTTATGGAGAAAACACCACCAACTCAAGATCGTCAGATTGCAAATAATAATAATTTTGTTGACTGTCCATCCATCCTCTGTATCTCATCTATCATTTCCAAGATATTTATACTGAGGTCCTAGATGTTAGGACTGATAATAATTTTCAAGTATTTGCATAGTACAAAATCTTGTTCTTGATTTACTTGTGCATTAGAATGAATCCTTGCAGAGATTGTGGAGTGACAGCAGTTACTAAATGGTTAAGGTTACAACAGAGTTTCCATTGGAAGCCTCATTTTGTTCCCTTGTCCCTTCAAAAAGAACTATAGGGAACTCAAAATTTATAGGTTAGATTTGGATCAAAGGCAGAATTTTTGAAGAAAATTTGAAGGGAATAAGCCATGTGGTTATTAAATTATGGCATCCTAGAGCTTTAAAAAGAGTTTCTGAATTTGTTTGTCACTGTGCAGTAAAATAATTGAAAGAAGATGAGTGACAACACCTACCTTACTGGACTCTTTACCTCAATAGCAGAGGCCTTGTACTCAGGATAATAGCTGGTTAAAAACCAAACGGCTAAAGTTGTTGTTTTTTAATAACATTGTTAGGGAAGGTGAGCTTCATATGGGATATCAAAGGGACTGCTAGAGACCTCAGCTTTCATTTAAAAAAAATAATCTGCAAAAGGACTCATAGGTGTGCAGGAATGAATAACTTCCAAAATCTTGCAAGCAGGGGGAGCAGAATCGGAGGGGGGAGAGGGGCTGGCTTTGGATTCTCCTATCTGCTAAATTTAAGAGGCCTGTAGAAAGGGGGCTGATGACCTACTAATCTCCAACCTCACAAGCCCCCAGCTTTCACCAGTCACTCCACCCTGCAGATATGCTGAGGTTTGCAGGATGGAAATCCTGTATCTACAGACCTCCAGAGATAGGTGCATGTGGGCAGAATTGGGTTGGGGTTCTAGAGAGTAGGAGGTTGGGAAGAAGATTTGGGGCTTCAG
Organism: Dermochelys coriacea; assembly: GCF_009764565.3. Lineage (NCBI taxonomy): Eukaryota > Metazoa > Chordata > Testudines > Dermochelyidae > Dermochelys > Dermochelys coriacea. Next base: position 66,125,649 of record NC_050074.1, read on the forward strand.
ATTCTTTTAAATTAAACTAAAGAAAGAAAAGGAGCTTCCCACTTTGCCAAATCTATGCAAGCCTCCAAATATGGGGAATAATTAATTGATTTCAGGTCTGGAAAGATTAAGTATAGAACTCCAGACTGACTTTTTAAGCATCCCAACCCCGCCCCACCACCACCACTTCTCTTTTTACATTCTTTTTTTGGTAGCAGAATTTTAATTAGCTCAGGAAGACCTCAGATCTGCAAAATGGGATGTTTGTTTCCCCCACCCCCAGTTCAGAATTGCAGCTTACTTGAGTCTAATTGTGGAGTGTTGAAAGTTTGACGGAAGCTGTCTTTTAATGCATCCAAAAAGAATGTGGGCTGTTCTTTGCTCCTTTCTGTTAAGGCTTGGTGTTTTGTTTTAAAGATTACATGAAAATGCAATTCTAAATAGAATAAAAAACAGACTAGAATTGGAGGGTCTTTTATGTGTTCATACGTGCACATTGGGATGGGGATCCCAGTGCTGAAATGGGAAAAAAAATACCTAGCTCTCTAAATATATTATGCGTTTTTCATAGCAAAGGAGTAAAGCATAGCAACAGACTTCTATTGTACCCTCTCTCTTTTGTCTGAGTGAAAATGGCTATTTAATGATGATTTTTATTTCTTTTTACACATTCATTTTATTTTGCACTGAACTTTTAGCTCTTAGGCCAGTATTAGGGAAATACTCATTCATCCTCTGCGCTCTCTTACTATGTATTGAGCAATTCTTTGGAGGTGCCCATCATGTGCTTATGTTAAAGCCCCATTAACTCTACTGTAGAGGTGGTTGGGAATTTCCCACTGGGCTGATTTTATGACAGAAAATGCAATTTCTGTAAAATTTGGCATCATCAAACATTGTTTTTTGCTGAAAATTTTCAATTTGCTATTGGGAACATGGGAACATAATATTTTCTTTTGGGCCAGAAATCCAAATACAGATCCCATGAGGCAAAATGCACCAATAGGGAAATGCATTTTAATGCTGAACTGATTCAAAATGAAGTGTTTCAGATCAGTTCAACAAAACAAATACTTAGATTTTGGATTCATCTGTGTCAAAAATGCCAAAATGTTTAGTCATGTCTGAATTGAATTGTTTGGAACTCTTTGTTCTGCAAAAATGTTGATATTTCAAGATTTCATCACGATTCAGGACAAAACAATGTTGACATATTAGGATTTCCCCTGGGATGGAAATTCCAACTTTCTCTCAATTCTATTCTACTAGCTGGCATGGGGGAGGGAGGGGCTGTGACTCTGACTTGCTATAGGTGAGTGGCAGACACCACCGATTTTGCCAATGTATTGTACCCTCTCTACACTCATGCACATCATTTGAAAGCTTAGGTCTACTTTAAGATGAGGTGTGATGTGGAGCTGTCAAGTGGTGCCAGTATCATAGAAATGGGGATAAACAATGACACCATCACCTCATTGAAATGTCCACTTGGAAATATCTGTATTTGTTTCTGTTAGTTTAATGACTATACATTTAAGACATAAAATTGGATTTCTTTGTGACTTTAAAGCATCACAAAAACACTCTAAAGGTAAAACAAAATCTAATAATAAATTTGCACAGGTATTATTGAAATGTAATGGTGCCGGTTCCATTTCTAGTCAATGTCATTATCATGTTAATCATTAGGATCTCTGTCAAGAGTATGTGGGTTACCACTGTCTTCATTGCCTTCGAGGAACACAGTTCTGTGCAGAGATTGTTCTTATTACAGACACTACAAAAGAGACTCTGATTGCTCTGAAAGAGTAAGTGAATTTTCTTTCCCATGCTTCAGCGACATTTCTTGTGATGCTGGACTATCTGCAGTCTGTCCTTGTTATACCACTCTAGCTATTGAATGGAAGATATTCTTTCCATCGTTGGTCTCTATGTTGATGTCTATATTATCTCCTTCATGGATGAGATTTCCACCAGCATGAAGTGGCACAGTTCCTTTTGGAAATGACACACCTCCCTGGAGTCTTTCTACTTCAGTTTTGGAAGCACTAGTGATGAACTGCCTCAGCTCATCATAATAAATGCAGAATCCATGAAGGTGTAGCATGTGTCATTTAAACGGTTAGACCCAAACTCATGATGTAGTTGTGCAATAAGGCTTAGCCGCAGATGTGTGATAATTTTTGAACAGTTACATATTATGCACGCCACAGTAGAGAGGCACCTTCTTTGAATGTCTTCTGAAAGACGATAATCAATCCTGGCTGAATTATATGCTTTTTTATCTATCATAAGAACATAAGAATGGCCATACGGGTCAGACCAATGGTCTATCTAGTCCAGAATCCTCTTTTCTCAGAGTGGCCAGATGCTTCAGAGGCAATGACAGAACATGGCAATTATTGAGTGACCTATCCCTTGTTGTTCAGTCCCAGCTTCTGGCAATCAGAAGTTAGGGATACCCAGAAAATGGGATTGCATCCTTGACCATCTTGGCTAATAGCAATTGATGGACCTAACCTCCATGAACTTACCTCATTCTTTTTTTGAACTCACTTATAATTTTGGCCTTCACAACATTTCTGGCAACAAGTTTTACAGGTTGACTGTGTTATGTGAAGTACTTCCTTATGTTAGTTTCAATTAATGCTGCCTATTAATTTCATCAGGTGACCCCTGGTTATTGTTGTTTACCCTTTCACATAACACTCCCCTATTAATTTTTGCCACACCATTCATGGTTTTATAGACATCTATTATATCCTCCCTCATTCATCCTTTTCCCAAGATGAACAGTCCCAGTCTTTTTAATCTCTCCTCATACTGAAGCTGTTCCATACCCCTCATCACTTTTGTTGCCCTTCTCTGTACTTTCTCCAATTCTAATATCTTCTTTGAGATGGAGTGACCAAAACGACACTTGGTATTCAAGGTTTGGACGTACCATGGATTTATATAGTGGCATTATGTATATATTTACTGTCTTATTATCTTTCCTTTTTTAAAATGGTTCCTAACCTTCTGTTAGCTTTTTTTGACTGCAGTTGCATGTTGAGTGAATGTCTTCAGAGAACTATCCACAATGACTCTAAGAACTTTCTTGAGTGGCAATAGCTAATTTAGACCCCCAGCATTATATATGTATATTAGGGAATATGTTTTCCAAATGACATTGCTTTGCATAATCAGCACTGAATTTCATCTGTCATTTTATTGCCTAGTAACCTGATTTAGTGAGATCCCTTTGTAACTTTTCACAGCTCTGGACTAAACTATCTTGAGTAATTTTGTATTATCTGCCTATTTTGCCACTTAAATTTTGCCCTGCTTTTTGAGATTATTAATGAATATTCTGAACAGCACAGGTTGCAGAACAGATTCTTGTGTGATCCTGTTCTTTACTTTTCTCCACAGGAAAAACTGACTGTGTATTCCTACCCTTTGTTTCCTATCTTTTAATCAGTTACTCGCCCATGAGAGGACCACCCCTCTTATCCCATGACTGCTTAATTTGCTTAGGAGTCTTTGATGAGGCACCTTGTCAAAGGCTTTCTGAAAATCCAAGTACACTATATCAGTTGGATCACCCTTGTCCACATGCTTGTTGATACCCTCAAAGAATTCTAATACATTGGTGAGGCATAATTTCCCTTTGCAGAAGCCCATTTACTCCTCCCCAACAAAGGATCAACCAAAAAATAAACTCCTGCTCCAGTTGTGACACAAGTAGCTTACCTCTGTAATCTACAATCCACCTGACATTGGATAACATTCTGAGGTTTTCGTTGTGGCTATTTCAGACCAAAGGATTGAAGCAGCATTGTATAAAAACACTTGTTCATTTGACAGCTGTTTCTCAGGCTCATTTGCCAGAACAAAACATCCACAACACATTTAGATGACATTTAGCTCAGTGGTTTGAGCATTGGACTGCTAAACCCAGGGTTATGAGTTTAATCCTTGAGGAGGCCACTTAGGGATCTGGGGCAAAAATTGGGGATTGGTCCTGCTTTGAGTAGGGGGTTGGACTAGATGATCTCCTGAAGTCCTTTCCAACCCTGATATTCTATGATTCTATGACTTAAGTGTGACAGGTTCAGTCACAGAGACCCCCTTGGGACTGTCACCTGACATGTTGGAATTACCTCTGAGCCCATTTTCCCTGCCAGCTTGGGACTCCAGAACCCTGCCTTGTTGAGCCAGACATGTTAGCCTGCTGCAACACAGACTCAGATCTGGTCCACACCCCCAAAGCTGCAGACTTTAACCAAAACTTGCTCAACAAGTCACGTATCTCCAGCACTCAGACACCCAGTTCCCAATGGGATCCAAAGCCCCGAATAAATCCGTTTTACTCTGTATAAAGCTTATACAGGGTAAACTCATAAATCGTCCACCATCTATAACACTGATAGAGAGATAGCACAGCTGTTTGCTCCCTCCAGGTATTAATCACTCACTCTGCATCAATTAATAAACAGAAGTGATTTTATTAAGTATAAAAAATAGGATTTAAGTGGTTTCAAATAATAACAGATAGAACAAAGTTGCATCCGATGAAGTGAGCTGTAGCTCACAAAAGCTTATGCTCAAATAAATTTGTTAGTCTCTAAGATGCTACAAGTACTCCTTTTCTTTTTGTGAATACAGACTAACATGGCTGCTACTCTGAAACAGAACCTGCTGCTGGTGATGGCTTATCTTAAGTGATCACTCTCCTTACAGTGTGTATGATAAACCCATTGTTTCATGTTCTCTGTGTGTGTGTGTATATAAATCTCTCCTCTGTTTTTTCCACCAAATGCATCCGATGAAGTGAGCTGTAGCTCACGAAAGCTTATGCTCTAATAAATTTGTTAGTCTCTAAGGTGCCACCAGTACTCCTTTTCTTTTTAGAACAAAGTAAGTTACCAAACAAAATAAAACACACAAGTCTAAGCCTACTACACTGAAGAAACTAAATACAGGTAAATCTCACCCTCAGAGATGTTCCAATAAGATTTTTTCACAGACTAGACTCAACCTTAGTCTGGGTCCAAGCCTTTCCCCGGTACAGTTCTTATTAGTTCCAGCAGGCATCTTAGGTGAAATGCAGGGGATTTCACATGACTAGGACCCCCTTTGTTCTGTTCCACCCCCTTTTATATCTTTGGCATAAGGCGGGAATCTTTTGTCTCTCTGGGTCCCTACTCCTCCTTCTAAATGGAAAAACACCAGGTTTAAGATGATTCCAGTATCATGTGACCTTGTCACGTGTCCTGTGAGACCTCATTCTTCATTACCCGCTTCAGTACACAGGAAGGCTTGCAGATAAACAGAGCCATTTACAGCCAATTCTCCTAGTCAATGGGTGCCATCAAGATTCTAAACCACCATTAATGGCCCACACTTTGCATAATTACAATAGGGCCTCAGAGTAAACTTCATATTTCTAGTTTTAGATACAAGAATGATACATACATACAAATAGGATGAACACACTCAGTAGATTATAAGCTTTGTAATACCTTACAAGAAACCTTTTGCATAAAGCATATTCCAGTTACATTATATTCACATTCCAAGCATATTTTCATAAAGCATATGGAGTGCAACATCACATTAAGTTCCTAATGTTAATTGCTAGCAGTTTGGATAGCATCAGCTAATGTTGCACTGCATAGAACAATGGTAGAGTTGTCTTGTTCATACTGTGCATGGAATGAAATTGCAGAATGATAGTTTTTTTCTAACCTTGCCTGTAAATTGCTACTGAAATAGTTTGCAGTTTCTACCTGTGACAGTGGTGGGCAACAGTTGCTGATCCAGCACTCTGATCACTGCAACTAAAATTGATTACTCTAGAGTAGACCTAACTAAGAAGAGATGTGCCTAGCTGATGGATTGGCTAAGAAAAATAGAAAAGACAGAGGAAGGAAGTGCAAAGGGGTAGAGAGACTTTCAGAGACAGAGCCTAGAGAGATCTCCCAGGGGGAAGATCCTACCATCTTTCCCCGCAAGGGAGCTAAGGATTGTGTGTCACTGCAAATACAGGGCTGCACAAGTCTATAAGGGTGGGGGGAAGGACCCAGAAATAAACTACACGAGGTGTTTACCAGAAGGTGGTGTCTGAGCTGTTTGTAACTTGAAAAGTGACACGAGTGGGACTCTACACTGTCACACTACATCTGAAGGAAGTAGGCTTTGTATCCTTGAAGCAGCTTGGACAGAAGTGTTTTATTGTCATACATAAGTTCATTGTCTAGGTGTTCAATCATCTGATAACACACAGTGCCATAAGGTGATTGTATTGTTGCAGTGTAACTAAATGATTTTGCTTTAAGATTCATTTTACTCAAGTAGAAAGAAAGGCACATTGAGTGATAACCTGCATCCTTAGCAATCAAGTCTTCCACAGATATTCTGTGCAACATGTCATCTCCTTTTTGTTGTCTCCCTTAGAGACTTACCTATCTTTTTTATAATGTTTCTTGCTGTCTTGTATGTGTGGTTGGCTTTTTTACCCCTCAAGCAAACAATCCAACAGTACCAGTCACTGGAAGATGTGCTTGGTCTGGTGTCTATAGAAACAGGTGAACATGAAGCTGTCTGATCAGATTCAGAGACTGTTTTCTTACCTGTGCTCAGTACAACTCAGACATAATCCACATTTAACTTTCTTGCGTATTTCTGAAAGTAATCCCAGTGACAGATGAGGTGCCACCAATACTCTAAACTAAACTACTCAGCTTTTCCAGGGAACCACCAATACATTTAATCTCTCCTGGCTTCTGCTGCCAGCATCACAGAAATCTGTCCAGCATTGGTGGTTTTGGATAATTTTGCATTCTTTTGATTTTTCTTGACAAATCACATATTTTTCAAAGTTTGTGGAGAGTCTCTTTAAGCTTTAAGAGGCTTATATCCTCCAGACCTTTATACTGTAACTTCACACACTGTAGAGGTGATATTCCCAAAGTATATTGATAGCATTACTTACCACCACCACATGCTAAAAAGCTTCATCATTTCTGGGTGGGAACTTGCTTATGCAAAACCAATAAAAAGGAATCTTAACACTTTTGTTGTCTGGTAGCTTTGACCAATAAACACCACATTAAGATGTTGAAATTAACTTAAACTGTAAAACCTGTAGTCATAGGGTACTCCTTCAGCTACCTGGTGTGCTGCGCTACCTGGTCCTTTTGCCTGGTCTGCTACTCACAACATACACACAGTTTCTTTTCCCCAGATGTACTTTTAATCTTTAGCTTCCTGACATTGCACAGCATAACACAGCCATGTGTCAGGTGGAGCCTTCCATCCAGCTTCCTCTACCACAGCCATCTCACCCTCTGGGCAACTCCCCTTGTTCCAGTTATATATCTTCCCTTGATTGAGTTAACTACTTCATTAGCCCACTCATTTCCCTCAAATGTCCACAATCCCTGCCATAGCAGGTTATCTGATTCCAATTAAGCTTGTGATATTTTCCGTTATGGAATTTCCTAAGAGGCCAGCATGCTACAGCTAGTACTCTGTCATAGTCTGGTCGCCATGTTTCTGGAACTGTGCAAATGTAAGGGGTTTGTTGCCCCCTTACTAACATTCAGTGGGGGTGTTTCAGTTGCTAGCTCCCAGTACTAAAAGGGGAAGGGTCTATGGGAAACCAGGACCCTGAGACTGATAGTCCCCAGGAACAATGGGGAGAGGCCAATGCTCCAGGTCATCCTGAACGACAGGGCGGGCAGGCTAATCAGGGAGTCAGGAGGCTAAGGAGGTCCCGTCCTCCGTGTGAGCTGGATTTGTCTGGGTCAGACAGAGTGGGGCTGAGCTAAGGAAAAAGCAGGGGCCCAAGCTAAGCTGGGGAGCAGAGCTGTGCCAGATCCAGAGGGACCAGAAAAGCAGCCCAGGAGGCAGATCAGTGTTGGGAGAAGAGTCACAGAAGCAGCCTGCAGAGCAGACCTTTCCTGGGAGCAGAGCTGCAGCAACCAGAGCCCAAGGGCCAAAGAAGCAGTCCAGGGAGCTGGAGGCAGAGCAGCAGGAGCAGCAGCAGTGCAGAGACAGAGTCGTGCAGCTGGGGCTGGAGCAGTCTGGAGCTGGATGTGGTGAGCAGCTGGGAAGAGCAAGGGGGACCCTGGGCAGCGGGCTCAGCACAGGGAGACGCCTCAGCCAAGAGGCTCTGCAGGCCAGGCTTGGTTCGTAACTCCGACAGGGCGGGGGCAACACTGGGAAGAAGGGTCCTACCACTTAGAGCCTGAGAGCATGTGGCCACCACCAGAGCAAGTGTCCAACCCACAGATCCCTGTAGCACAGCCAGGGCCTGAGAAGAAGGTCTAAGACTTACAAGGAACAGACTGAACTGCCCTGACATTCCAGAGGTACTGTTTATGATGTTCCCTGCCACAGAGCAGGGAACCTTTAACCTTTCCCATTTTTCCTTATTCTTTTTAAAATTAATTGTTGATTAAATAACTTGCATTTGCTTTAACTTGTATGTAATGGTCAGTGGGTCAAAGAAGTGCCCAGTGCAGAGAGAGTACCCCGGAGTGGGGACACCCTAGCCCCTGGCCTAGGTGACCACAGCAGGGTTGGGGGTCGAGCCCCCCAGGAATCCTGGGCCCAGTCTTGTTGGGGTTGCGAGGACTCTGCCAGATAGGAGAGTGGAAGGGGAGTCCTCAAGGGCAGGGAGGCCACTGGGTAAAGGAAGTGGGAGCGAGGACTCAGATCCTTTCGCTAGCCCACTTCGCTGGGGTAGTGCAGAAGCCAGGAAAGTTCCTCACAATAGTAGAACTATTCCCCCACTTACACAAAAAATGACACACACTCATTTTGAGTGTGCTTGTTTCACCTCACCTCCAGGCTTATGGCACCACTTGACCATTTTATATCAGACCTCATCTGATACATAAAATAAACTCTCAAATGATATGGGATGTGGGTGTGTGTAGAGTGGATACACTAAGCTCCAAAATAAAACCCTTTTGGGAGAAGTGCTGCACACCTGCTAACCTCAAAGTGCTAACCACAAACAATCCTTGTTCTTCCGGGAGGGCACGGTCTGCCACTTTGCCAAGTTCCTCCATAGGGCACAAGTTGGGGAACGGCTGATTACGGCCTCCTACCATTGAACTCTTGGCCATGTGCTAGGCACAAATTGGCCCTGGTATTTATACTAGGGACTGAATGAATAAGTAAATACGTGATAGGACGTTGTGCTTCTTGATCCCTGGTTCATATGCTGCTTGAGACTAGTTACTGAAATAGTCATTTCTGTATGATGGCCTATGTGAATTAGTTGGTGGTGTCTGTCCATTTCCTTTGGGGTTTATGACATTAGAAATGCCACCCCCACAACTAGCCCCCTTTGTTTGCAGTCTCAGTGCTCAGACCAAAGACTAAACAAAGATGGAGAATGAAATCCCTTCTTTCCAGTAGAAATAGTTATACCAGGCCAGGGCAGAGAATGATGGGCGAGGCACACTAGAAAGATTTCAGTGCTGCTTATGGACCCAATAGAAGATGCGTGTTCATAGGACTATAAATCCATGCTGCGCTTGTCCCAACCTTAAATTCATTGAATTAAAATTAATTTTATTCATATGGTTCAGATAATGACCATGAACTCCCTTTGTTATCTTGTAAATCATTTTTTTGTAGTTAGGATTGTGTCATAGAAAGGAGCTAATAGGCCAGATGTAATAACAAGCATGTAGTGGAAACCGGAATAACCCACCAGAATGTGGGTGTAGTGTTGCTGATGTGACATGAAAAAACGAGTGAAAATTTTATTGTGGTAAGAAATGGGAAGGAAAATGGTAATGTTATGTATCTGTCATGTGGTGTGTGTGGGGAAATGAGGCACGTAAATACCCCTCTGTACCAGAATGCATGAGTGTTGGGTGAACTTCACAGAGATGAAGGGCCATAACCTCAACTGGTACACATTTGTATTGCTGCACTCATGTCAATGGAGCTGCTCTTGTTTACATCAGTTGATGATCTGGTCTTCAGTTTTAGGAACTGAATCCTGAAGTTTAGTTTGCAAGGGGGGTGGAATCCAACCAGACCTGCAAGATTGCTGATAGTTCTAAAATCAATGAACGCACATTACAAAAGAATCCTGGGCTCTCCCCACAACATCCCCCCTGCATTTCCCTACCTCACCAGCAAACCATCAAGAACCTCCTACTTGTCTCTTCTGTCTTCAGGGAATACTAGCAGCCTCTTCTCCTTCCTGGGCTTGAGTGGCCCCTCCTTTGATGTTCAGGGGTGGTTGCTCCTTTTTCTTGTTTCTTTAGGAGGCTGGCACCGTCCTCTCTAAATCCCTCTGTAGTGGGAGAAATGCATGGCATGTGCTCCATAAGATGTGATGCAATGGAGATGAAGCCCCTGGGGACTCAGCAACCATGTAGTATGAAATATAGGGCTTCACTTTCTAGCTTGTCATTTTTGGCACACTTGACCTGTGCAAACCTTAGGAGAAGGTAGCATTAAGTATCAGCTGCCTGTAGGAAACAATAACTGTCTCTCTTCCACTGTGCTATGTATATATATGTGTCAGTGTTAAAGGGGCTTCACAAAAACAAGAAGAAGTCCGGTGGCACCTTAAAGACTAACAGATTTATTTGTGCATAAGCTTTTGTGGGTAAAAAAACCCACTTCAGATGCATGGAGTGAAAATTACAGATATAGGCATAAATATAAATTGGCACATGAAGAGAAGGGAGTTACCTTACAAGTGGAGAACCAATGTAGAAGGCCAATTCAGTCAGGGTGGATGTGATCCACTCCCAATAATTGATGAGGAGGTGTCAATATCAAGAAAGGGGAAATTGCTTTTGTAGTGAATCAGCCACTCCCAGTCCCTGTTCAAGACCAAATTGATGGTGTTAAATTTGCAAATGAATTGTAGCTCAGCAGTTTCTCTTTGAAGTCTGTTTCTGAAATTTTTTTGTTACTTTTAAATCTGTTATTGAGTGTACAGGGAGATTGAAGTGTTCTCCTATTGGCTTTTGTATGTTACCATTCCTGATGTCTGATATGTGTCCATTTATCCTTTTACATAGAGATTGCCCAGTTTGGCCAATGTACATGGCAGAGGGGCATTGCTGGCACATGATGGCATATATCACATTAGTAGATGTGCAGGTAAATGAGCCTCTGATGGTATGCCTGGTGTGGTTGGGTCCTTTGATGGTGTCGCTAGAGTAGATATGGGGTCAGAGAAGGCAACAGGGTTTGTTATAGGGATTGGTTCCTGGATTAGTGTTTCTGGGGTGTGGTGTGTATTTGCTGGTGAATATTTGCTTCAGGTTTGGGGGCTGTCTGTAAGCAAGGATTGGCCTGCCTCCCAAGGCCGGTGAGAGTGGAGGATCATTTTCCAGGATAAGTTGTAGATCACTGATGATAGACTGGAATGGTTTTAGCTGGGGGCTATACGTGATGGCCAGTTGTGTTCTGTTATTTTCCTTGTTGGGCCTGTCCTGTAATAGGTGACTTCTGGGTACCCGTCTCACTCTGTCAATCTGTTTCCTCACTTCCCCAGGTGGGTATTGTAGCTTTAAGAATGCTTGATAGAGATCTTGTAGGTGTTTGTCTCTGTTTGAGGGATTGGAGGAAATGCGGTTGTATCTTAGGGCTTGGCTGTAGAAAATGGATTGTGTGATGTGTCCTGGATGGAAGCTGGAGGCATGTAGATAAGTATAGTGATTAGTAGGTTTCTGGTATAGGGTGGTGTTTATGTGACCATCACTTATTTGCACTGTAGTGTCCAGGAAGTGGATCTCTTGTGTGGACTGGTCCAGGCTGAGGTTGATGTTGTGGTGGAAATTGTTGAAATCCAGGTGGAATTCTTCAAGGGCCTCCTTCCCATCGGTCCATATGATGAAGATGTCATCAATGTAGCGTAAGTAGAGGAGGGGTGCTAGGGGACGAGAGCTGAGGAAGCATTGTTCTAAGTCAGCCATAAAAACGTTGGCATACTGTGGGGCCATGTGGGTAACCATAGCAGTGCTGCTGACTTGAAGGTATAAGTTGTCCCCGAATCTGAAATGGTTGTGGGTGAGAACAAAGTCACAAAGCTCAGCCCGCAGGTGTGTTGTGGCCTCATCAGGGATACTATTCCTGGTAGCTTGTAGTCCATCCTCATGTGGAACATTGGTGTAAAGATCTTCTACATCCATAGTGGCCAGGATGGTGTTTTCAGAAAGATCACCAATGCATTGTAGTTTCCTCAGGAAGTCGGTGGTGTCTCGAAGATGGCTAGGAGTCCTGGTAGCGTAGGGTCTGAGGAGAGAGTCCAACTAGCCAGACAATCCTGCCGTCAGGGTGCCAATGGCTGAAATGATGGGGCATCCAGGGTTTCCAGGTTTAAGGATCTTGGGTAGCAGATAGAATACCCCTGGATGGGGCTCTAGGGGGGTGTGTCTGTGTAGATTTGTTCCTGTGCTGTAGGGGCTTCATGGTTTCCTCTATAGAAGGGGCAATTGCTTGACAGCCATTCCAAAATCTCAGAGAAAATGTGGAATGAGGATGACATTGCTACTCCCCTGAATCCAGCTGTTACATACTGGCATAGTGTTTCTTTTTTCTCCCTAATCTGTACAACCTCATGTGTTTAGACCTGGAGCCTAAAAGGTACATAGGAGTATCCCAGGGCTCATTGCAAGATGAAGGGGCTGGAGTGGGTGGAAGGCTCAGGAATATATATGTCCGCTTCTCAGGTGTGCAAGCCTATGACATTTTTGAACAAGTGCTGGGTTTGCAGACTATAGAGGACCTGGAATTCAGGCCCCGATGGGGTAGGTTTGAGGCTGATTATGAATAAGTTGCAGGGTGCCACCTCTTAAAAACTGCAAAAACCGCCCTTTTTTGGAATCTCGGAGCTTCTGCTGCTGGAATCAATGAAAACATAAACAGAACCTTTTTTCAAACCTTAAAAAAAGTTAGGGTTTTTGTTCAAATTTTGAGAGAAGGTTCATGTTAGCTATTACTTTCTTCTGATTTACTCTTCCTAGAACACGCCCCGAAGTATGTTAGAATAAACTGCTCTATGAAGAGTAATCTCCCAGCAGCGTCCGAGAATGCTCACACTTTTATGATACTCTGTTAACTATAATATGTTCTGCATTGTGCTGAATTGTCTGTCTTTGCAACGTATTTTTGCCTTTTTTCTTAGATAAACTAAAATCATGCCTAATCAATTGTCTTGCTCTTTCTGAATGCTCTTACGAAGAGTTGCTTGCTTGCTGCTACTTTCATTTTAAACCACAGTCCTGGCTAAAAATGCTTTTATTTATAGTAGACCAGTGGGGAAACCTGCTCTTGACATGTGAGAACATTTTGATGACATAACCGGCTACCAATAATAGTAACAGCACTCTGGGCCTTCATTATAAGCCATGTGATGCTTCCACAGTACTGCCAAATCCAACATAATAATTCTATCCCCGGAGAAATAAATATTCCCTAGACAGTGAGTGAGTGAAAGAGAGATGCTTGTTTGAGTAGTGGATGACTTCTAAATATCCCTGTATAGTACAATCTATTTCAGTGTCGAGTATTTGGGAACAATGTGATCTGAGTCTAATGGGAAGATGTTGATGTCCCTCTTTCAATTTTTTTTGTGTCTTTTTACAAATAAAAAATGGTGTCTTAGTTCTTGAAGGGAATAGGAAAGTAAAAATCAAGGGAAAGAATTTACTATGGAAATGAAGTTCCAGCAATGTGGTTGTTTGAAATCTTTAGTTCACGGACAACCTCGTTTTATCCCGATATTTAAACTGGCTGTTGTGAGATTGTTGACTTACACAGGGATCAGATGCCAGCAGTTGCTTTAATATCCCTGTAAATGCTTCTGTGCTAAGCTGACCAAGGTGAAGTGCATATTCATTTCACAATAAACAATGTGAGGTTTTTGTGGGCAATATATTACGTTTCCCTAGGAAACAATGGCTCGCTGTCCTGAGAACTTCCTGTTCAAAGATGCTAATGGCACTAGGTTGTTATTTCACAATAACCTGTGCCTTGGCTTCATTTAATGCTAAAGCTTTGCAGAAATGGTCCTTGTGTTTTTGCTGTGAGGGCCCTTTATATCATCAGGTCTGAGGAGGACCAATTTGAATTCTGAATAACTTTGCTAACATGCTCAAAACAAAATATCCCTTTTGGCGTAGTAACAATTGGGGTGATCTTTTTTCAAGATCCCATGATTGCCAATCCCCAACTGCATGCCTGGAGGAATTGAAATAGTGAACTACCAGCATCTTCTCAAATATATTATGGTCCACGTTTTGCCCTGACCTGCATTCAGTAGGCCCACATGTGGTATAAATGAGAGCAGAATTTTCCCCCTTGTCCATAACGTGTCTGAGCCCCACAGCAGGTCTGTCTTTTAATAAAAGAACCAGAGTTACTGATCTACCTTCCCCAGGAAAGAATTTCTTACATAAATATTATCACTTCACAAATAACTGCATTATTTCTGTAAATACCACAACATGCAGAACAACTTTGATTTACTTATCAGGTGACAGATATGGAAACTCACTACACTTCACAGCAGTCAGGAATGACAGCCTGCAGCTGAGTCTGGGACTAGCAGTTTGCCTGGAGACTAATCTAGAACCCAGATGGGCTGCAGCAGAACTACTTGATTGGATGACCTGCCTGATTGATTGGTTGAAGGGAGCCAGCGATTGTGCTCTTAAGCCTGGCAGCACCAGCAGGTTGCTGGCAGTTCAGTGCTTTCACCTGCAGTGTAATTGCTCCTATGACTGCCTTGCTCCCTTTCTTGGTTCTTGACTCTTCTCTGACTCTTGGTTCCTGATTCCTGCTCTGTCGTTGCTGTTCCTGGCCTCTGACTCCAGCTCCAACCACTAGGCCTGACCACCCACACCCCAGTCCTGGCAGTCTGAGCAGCCCAAACAAATAAGAGAAGGGACAGTTTTGAACAGCTGGAATGGGCACTACTAAGGCTAACATCTCCTTATCAGAGCTACTGGGTGCCTTGCAGAACCTGCAAATCCAGGTCAGCTTCCTGTAGGTGCAGAATGCAGCTCTGCAGGCCCAAGCCACACTGCCTGTGACCCAGGCCCATTGAGAACCGAATGTTCCTTTGCCAGACACAAGTTCAGTAGTGTCTCTGGAAAGTTTTGTGGGTTTGTAAATCAGTGCTGTCACTGTTATTGTTGTGCCCTGTGATGGGGCGCTCTATTGACCACTGGAATGGCATCTCTTCCTGGCCATTCTGGGAATTAGCTTTGGGAGGCTGACACCCTTTTCTGTGGTTGCACACCATCTCTCTCTCTCTCTGTCTCTCACTCTCAGTCCACAGCCCCCTTCACTCTGTCTCTGTCACTCCAAAAGCAACCCAGGTTATCGTCTAGTTCACTGCCAATGCCACCTCCCCAGTGGCAGGTAGGAGAACCTGGGCCCACCCACTACTCCAGGTTCCAGCCCAGGGACCCTACAACAACAAAGCTTGGCTGTATCAGTCCCCAACCTTGCTGCTTACTCCCTGGGTTGCTTCCTGTTGTTACCCAGGGTTTTCAGAACCCACAGCAGGTGCAACTTAACTATTTCACTCCAGGCAGTTTCAGGAATAAAACAATGAGAACACATGTGATAAAAGATTAATGCAAGTAAGCATGCTCTATCTAAAACTGCAGTTTATTAGATTTAAGCACACACAGACATAAGCAATGGATTTAGAACATCCCAGATATTTACCTAAACTCTGGAACAGTATTGAGTAATTAACAGTGGGTTTGCAGTGGCCACTTGCTCATCCACCAGGGAGAAAAGGTGTCAGGAAAAGCATCTCTCAAGATGGCTTCAGAGGACTGCGTCAAAGTACACTATATTAACTAATCTTTTATAACTAACTTCTACAAAACACGTAGGTCATAATGATCCCTCAAAAATCATCACTTCTCATTTTCAATAAACTTTTAATATTAGAAACATCTACACTCAAGGTCTTCCATCCACCAAGGTTTTCAGTCTTAGTTGTTTACTTTTCTTTCCCTTCCTCCCATTCTGATTAGCAGAAACTGCCAGCTAGTTTTGACCTTGCCTCTAAAAGCCTACTTTCCAATTAACCCTTAACTATGTGGTGTTCTATTTTATTTATTCATGGTGGCTGAATGCACATAATATGGTTGCAATATGCTGGGGTATATACACACCCCTCAAAACCAGGACAACACTACCGTATGTCCCACAGACTCTCTTCTCCACCTTGCTCTCTTCAGGGTATGTCTGTCTCTCTGGGCCAGGCCTCCTGGGTTCCCTCCTTCCCTCTCTGCTAAACAGAGGATGACTGCAAACTTCCTTCCAGCAGCCCTTGCTGCTGCCAGCTTTCTGGATTTATAGCAGCCTAGCCCACCTCTGCTCAAGTGAGCTTCCTCCTACTTAGGGCTTTCCTCCAACCTTTAATTTCCCCATCTTACAGCCTAACTGACTGATTGGGCCCACCTAGTTTACCTCCGTCTTCTCAGAGCCATTGTGGCGAGTATACCCCCATCACATGACCACAGATGTATCCCACCAATTGTCTAGGATGGGACATATCAGCCTGCTGACTTGGGAGATGTTGGCCTGGACATATCCACTCTAGACAGATCTTGTCCCCCCATCCCCAAGCCCGTTGGAAAACTTTTTCAAGCCATGGCAGTGATATTTAATTATCCCAAGTTATACACACACAACAGAAGCCAAGCTCCAGGAACTGAGGCAGGGACACCAGCTGGTCAATTACTATGTTGCTGAATTTTGGTGTCTGGTGGCAGACATTGAATGGCATGAGACTATGCATCACTATCTCTTCTGGCTCAGCTTAAGTGATGATCTGGCACAGGCCATACCCCTAATTTGCCTGGACATCCTAATCAGCTTAAGTCTCAAGATACCAATTTGCCCATTGGAATGCTATCAAGAAAGGAGGAAGACTTCCTGACCCATGCCTGTCTCGATGGCATTGGCCCAACAAGCTCCTACACCCACCCTACATCCTGAATTGATGCAGCTCAGTACTGCTCAGTCTCACTTCTCCAACATGAAGAACCACCAGTGTCAGGTGTATCTCTGTACTGTGGAACACTTGGATGTTTTGCCTGATCCACCTCTTGGTCAGGAAATGCCCCAATAGAGGGGTCCAGGCTGGGCTGACATTCCATCCCCTGTTCTCACCTGCAGCTCCCACGTTTGTCTACTGGTATTCTGGCAACATCAATCAGTGCCTAATGCGTGTTCAGCTTCCACTTCACCTCTGACACTCCACCATATCAGCCTGGAAGCACTAGTGGACTCCAGCACCTCCAATAATTGTATGGATTTGGATTCTATTTCAGTGCAAAAGATTCTAGTTCAGTGCAAGGCTTTCCCTGATTTAATAGTCTATTGATGGACTCCACCTCTTATTAGGACCCGGTCATGTGAGAGACTGCATCGTTGGAAGTCACCACATTTCAGGGCTATCATGAGATCCATGCCCCATGTTTCCCAGTTATTTTCACCATCACATGGCTCACCACTTATGATCCACACATCCTGTGAAGAGCATGTATGGTGCATTTTAATTTGCTATGCTGTTAACAGTCTAGTCTCCTCATTCTGGGTCAAAGATTCTCTGCAAGCACTCCACCCGCAGGGATTCAGGGCAGAGGGGGTCAGTTCAAGGGCGGAGGGATGGCAGTTAGCTCATATAATTTCCCGAGCAGCCTCAGCTATACCAGCAAAGTACAGACACTTTATTGTTTTTGATAAGAAGAAAGATGACAGTTTGCCTCTCATGACTATGGGAGTCCAGCCCAGAGTGAAGACTTCCTTAGGACATATCTGTTTCCTCTCAGAACCTGAGTTGCAGGCATTCCAAGAGAACCTAGAAAAGGGGTTCATTCACTTTGTCACATACCCACATACCCCAATCCTCTTTGTAACTAACAAAGATGGGGGGAGGGATAGCACAGTGGTTTGAGCATTGGACTGCTAAACCCAGGGTTGTGAGTTCAATCCTTGAGGGGGCCATTTAGGGATCTGAGGAAAAAATTGGAGATTGGTCCTGCTTTAAGCAGAGGGTTGGACTAGATGACCTCCTGAGGTCCCTTCCAACCCAGATATTCTATGATTCTATGAAGATGGCTCCATGTGTGCTTGCCTGGATTACCAGGATTTGAACAAGGTAACTGTTCAGAATTAGTACTCCTTATCATAACCTAGTCCAGATTCGGGAAGGGGAGGAGTGGAAGATTGCATTCTGCACCTAGTAAGGGCATTTGGAGTACCCGGTCATGCCTTCTGGACTGTACTAGGCTCTGGCAACATTCCAACACTCTATTAATGATATCTTTAGGGACATGCTGGATCAGTTTGTTATACATCTTGATGATAGCTTTATCTTTTTTCCAAGATCCAGGCTCTTCATGACTAAAATGTGCACCATGTCTTGGATAGGCTCCACCAAAACCACTCAAAAGTTCAAATTTGTTCAGAACACAATTGAGTTCCTTGGCTACATTTTTTCCCTGAGGGTTAACTAGGGACCTGTGCAAGGTAACTCCTATTTCTGACTGGGCTGCTTTGAAGGATGTATGAGGGGAACAAAGATTCCTGGGTTTCACCAGTTTTTACTGGCATGTAATCAAGTGGTTTTCCGGATTGATAGCCCATTGGATGGCACTCTTGGAATACAATCACATTAATCTGGTCCTCAAATTCCCAATGCACCTTTGACAGACTGAAAAAGGCTATCACTTTGGTGCCCATCCTCCTCCATCTAGACTCCATCAGGCTGATGCATCAAACTTTGCCATTGGAGCAGTATTATCTCAGCAAACAGGTGCCCATAATAACTAACTTCACCTGTGCGCTTTTTAATCCCATAAATTAACCCTGGCAGAGAGAAACTATGAATTCTGGGATAAAGAACTGTTAGCAATCAAGACAGCTTTTGAAGCTTCCTGGAAGGGGCCTGGTTCAAGTCCTTACAAATCACAAGAACTTAGAATATCTCTGCATGGCAAAACTTTCAATTAGCACCAGATCTGTTGGTCCCTCTTTTTTGCCTGTTCTTTAAAACTTCCAGTGGTGAGGATTCCACAGCCTCTCTTGGAAGTCTGTTTCAGAGCTTAAATACCCTTAGGGAGTTTTTTTTTGGGGGGGGGGAATTTGTTGTTTTTATCTTTTTCCTAATGTCTAACCTGAATTTCTCTTGCTGAAGATTGAGCCCATTACTACTTGTCCTACTGGACAAGGGGACATGGACAACAATTGATCATTGTCCTCTTTATAACAGCCCTTAACATATTTGAAGACTGTTATCAGGTGCCCTCTCAGTCTTTTTTTCTAAAGACTCAACATGCACAGTTATTTTAAACTTTCCTTATAGGTCAGGTTCTCTAAACCTTTAATCATTTTTGTTGCTCTCCTCTGGGACTCTCTCCAACTTGGCTACATCTTTCCTAAAGTCTGGTGCCCAGAGTTAGATACAGTACTGCAGCTGAGGCCTCACCAGTGCCGAGTACAGCAGGACAATTACTTCCCTTGTCTTACATACAACACTCCTGTTAATGCACCCCAGAACAATATTATCCTTTTTTTCATAAATGTATTATGCTGTTGACTCATATATTCATTTTGTGATCCGCTATAATCCCCAGAGGCTCGTCAGCCTTTACTACCACCTAGCCAGTTGTTCCCCATTTTGTATTTGTGCCTTTGATTTTTATTGAATTTCATCTTATTGATTTCAGACCAATTCTCCAATTTGTCAAGGTCATTCTGAATTCTAATCCTGCCCTCAAGTGCTCGCAGCTCCTCACAGCTTTGTATCATTTGCAAATTGTGTAAGCATACACTCTTCTCCATTATCCAAGGCATTCACAAAAATAATGAATAGTAGCAGAGACTGGACAGACCACTACAGGACCCCACCATTTGACTGCAAGCTGTTGATAACTACTCTTTGAGTATGGTCTTTAAAACAGTTGTATACTCACATCATAGTAATTTCATCTTATCTAGACCACATTTCCCTAGTTTCATTATGAGAATTTCATGTAGGCTGTGTCAAAACCTTACTAAAATCAAGATATATCATGTCTATAACTTCCCCCTATCCACTAGGCCAGTAACCTACATCATGCTGGGAAAACTGTCTGTAGCAAACAAATGCATGAATTTCACTCTTTTCCTCTGCTAATGGTTTGTAGAATTTTGACTTTTGCTAATTTCTTATTCAAAATTGCTCACCAAATGCTTCAAGTGAAGCAACTTCAGTCTGTGCTATTTGTTATAACTGTGATGCTTGCAAGGCAAGGTGCCAGCTCATGCCAGGGCCCCTAGGCCTCAGCTGAATACTGACACATACACAGCTGGAAACCAGTGTGTCTCACCTGTGTGTTAACATTGTTAAAATGGATTTTAAGTTTATAAAAATGTATTTAGACTTTATGAAATGCTTGTAGGATGCTACATCTATTAATCTCACTTATAACATCTGTACCACATGTTATAAGATTATATTAAGTGTCTGCATTGTAATCCTCTGTAATTGTGTAAGCCATAAAATAGGGAAGGTGTATTTAATGTAAATGCTGCCTTCCTACAGAAGGTGTTAGGTCCTGTCCACCAAGAAGGTCTATTATAACTGAATGGGCCATTGTAGAATGTCAGAGGACAAAAGACATCCATGAATGGGAGACATGCATGTGGACTCCTTCCATCAGCTTGGACTCTGGGAGAAGGGAATAAAAATCCCCAGCAAAAGAAACTGTCTCTTTATGCTTTTTGGACTTTGAGGGACAAGGATTACTTAGCTCAAGCAAAAGATCCCCAGTGCATGGCCTGGGTTAGCCTTCAAGGACATGTAGAGCTTGCATATTACAGTAGCTTCTATTACAGTGTTTTGTCTAGAAAAGGTAACTCATTTGTATGTGTGTATTTACCTGCTTTAACCTTGTAACAAAAATCTCATTTATTTTTCTTAGTTAATAAATCTTTAGATAATTTATTATAGGATTGACTACAACCTTTGTCTTTGGCGTGAGATCTAATGTGCAATTGAGCTGGGGTAAGTGATTTATCCTTTGGGACTGGGAGTAACCTGAATATTGATGGGCTCTTTCCCCCAAAAATCACATATATTACAAAGGCAAGCTTGCCTAGGAGGCAAAATAGACTGAAGTACTGAAGAGGAGAGTCTGTGACTCCAAGGTTAAGCTGTTACAGTGCTTGAGGAGTTCGCACTTGGTGCTTGGTTGGTGAAATCTAAGTATAGAACTCACAATCCTGGGGCTTGTGCCCTGGTTTGCAACAATCTGCCCTGAGGTTGGTACTCATGTTCTTGAGCCCCTCCAGATAGTTTAATTACCATGGTGTCTTGACATTGCAAGGTTTCTGTTCCCTGATTGGATGAGTGTGGCTAATAAAGAGGGGAAGGGCAGGATCAATTGTATACGCTTATGACACACTGGTGGAGAGAGTAGGAGCAGTTTTTCTCACAAGGAAAAGCTAAGATGGCAAATCTATCAAATTCTTGGGCCATTTAGAGAGGAGTCTCCTGCTTCCGTCCCAAATGCATTTAGTTTCATCATGCAATGAATTTCAGTGATGAGCCCAAAATTAATTTCCCATGCAAGTCAGTTTAATTCATGTCTGTATAATCAAAATGTTGCTCATATGAATGTTTGAAAAAATGAATACAAAAAGGGTGAATAAACAGTGAATCAAAATTCAGTTTCTAATTCACCTGAAGAGGTTTTAGTGCTGATTATTGCCTACAAAGAAAATTGCTGATCAAAAGGGTTAATCTCCATGATTTACATCTGTTAGTGGATTTCACAAGTTATATTTCAGTTTTCAGTGCATTTTCTCATGTGGTATGGGGAATTTTGGCCTGCATTTAGCTTTCCCCCCCCCCCCCTCTCTCCTCTTTTCAAGGCTGGTATATTTTCCAAGCCTAGCAACAGTAGGAAACAAAGCCAAGTAGCTCTCATGGGGCATAGTTTGATTCCACTTGTCAGTGGTACTCACTTATCACAGAGATATCTGTCATGGGATCCCACTTTGCCAAGCTTCCCTAGGAAGCTCTAGCAAATCCAAACAAAAGCTAACAATAATGCACCACTAGGGACAAATTAGCATCCATGTGCCACGCATCATCCTTAGAGGAATCTGGGGTTTAAATGATCAGTGCTGTATAGTCGCATTTTAATACTCCAGATAAATGACTTCTTGTGCTAGCAAAAGACCTCACATGGTAAAAGACTCCATGCACAGGCCGAAGGGAAATGGCAGAGTACACACAAAGATGATAGTCAGATTTGTGGCTGTTGATTCATGCCTTTCAATTTTCAATCCTACTAGTTTTAAATGTGTTCCTAGTTTTTATTTTATTTAGATTTGTATATGTATTCTCTTAGCTTCTCATTGTGTCTTTCGTGTCAAACAAACTGTTAACTACAATAATACTAGTGCCTAGCTCTTATGAGGTGTTTTAATGAGTAGATCTCAAAGAGATTTACAAGGACTACTAAAAACGTTGAGCCTGAGCACCCATGCCTTTGAAATGAATGGTAGCTGCCTGTGCTCAGCACTCCTCCTTTAAATCGAACCCTTAATGGCTGGCAAGAAGTGCACTGGCATTAAAACACTATGAATGAAACCTTGGCTACATTGAGGTCAACGGGAGTTTTGCATTGACTTCACTGAAACCTGGATTTTACCTTATAAACCAAAGTTAGCACTATGTGGACATAACTCCTTTAATTTGAATTGTTGTTGACCGTGTGTACAGCATGGCTGAATTTGGTTCTAGGTGGGGAAGGATGGGTGCTAGAACCAGATACTTTCATTAGTGATTTTTAAATCATAGGAGGCTGAAAGGGAATCACAATGTAGCTTAGTGTAGCCAAGATGCAAGCCTTTAAATGCTGCTATGGATAGTACCCAAATAGTAACTACAGTGGCAAGTAAAATCTTCTAGAAAAGTCCTTGACCCATGACAAATAAATGCCTATAACAGATTTCATCTAGAAAACAAATGGACAGAGTTCTCCAGATACTCTGGTCAGCACTTCTTGCTCGTTCCCTAGTAGATCCAAGCAAATAGATTCTTTGACTGAAGTGAAAAATCTGAAAAAAAATATAGTTTCTACAAAAACTGAAATTAGACTTTCTTACTGAAACAAAACAAAAAAAAAGGATTTTTTGCTTGGATCAAAAAAAAAAAAGCAGCACCCAAAACATGAAAAAGCCCAGCTGAAACTAATATGTTTTTATTTCATTTCATTTAGTCTTCTGGGCGTTTGATTCAAAATGGAATATTTTATTTTTTTTGTTTCATTTTGGTTTTGGATGTTTTTTCATATTTATAAATGTCTAAACAAAATGTTTCAAAATGAAAAATCTAAGTATTTTGTTTTGAAGTGGTCAAAATGAATTATTAAATGGGGGTGACTATTTGGTGAATTCATTAATCATTTCAGTGCCACCCAAAATGCATTTCTCAACTAATTTACTGTTTGCCAAAATGACTTCATCCTGCTCTCCTCCCTAGCCAATGGAGTTTTGATTGAATAAGTAGTGTGATTGGAACTGTACATAAGGATTGTACAGGGCAGATTCTGATCTTTTATACACTGGGGTAATTCTGGAATAATGTCATTGACTTCAGGGGAAGCTACTCCACACTTTTCCATGTGTAACTGAGATCAGAACTACTCCATCGGATTACAGTAGTAACCACTTAAAAAAAATTTACATTTTGCTTGTGGATTGTATTTGCCTAACCATTTTAATGATAGTATATTTTTACAAGATGATTTGCAAAGCAAGGAAGAAAGTATTAAAAAGTAAAAGACAATAAAATCCAAGGTAAAATGAAATCTAGATATTCAATTCTAAGATCATCTAGGTCAGTCAATAGTGCATATTTCCGCTCTTAAAGAATAGTTTAACAAATGTCTAAAGTTGCGTGAAATAGGGATGGTAGAAGTGATTCAGAAGAAACCTGAAGTTCAGCTCAAACCACAGTCCTTATCTTGATTTTGATCAGTTCAGACTCTCTTACCCCTCCCTGAGGGATACGGAGATTTTCTTATAATAAAATCTAGCTAGTTAGACAGTTTCTAGTGGGACCTAGCTGTTGTCTAGTGGGACCAGGGCTGGCCATACCATGAGGCGAACTGAGGTGGCCACCTCAGGTGCCAGACTGTGGGGGTGGGGGCGCCACTAGGACCCAGAGTGTAGAAAATTGTGTCTGCTTCTGGTGCATATGTATTCTCTCTGCTTTAGATGCACAGAGATGGTGGAGTGCTGTGCTGGAGGAAGGAGGTCACAAGAGACATAACAGGCAGGCAGGAGAAAAGGTGAGAGATAATAACAGAAAGCAGCAGGAGCTGCAGGGACAGAGAGGAGGAGGAGCCTCTTATGTACCTCTCTAGCATCCCCAGGAGCCTGGATTGATTAACACCAGTTTCTCAGGGAGCTTCCTGTTTCCTGCTGCTTCCCTGAATCCACTTGAGGAGAACAGGCAGTCAACTGAAGTAGGAGGAGGCAGTTAGGCTCTTAAGACATTGATATCTTCCCTCATTCAGGCCCTGCTACCAGCCTGCTTATTTGTCCCCTTCAATGAGTATTGAGAGCCACTATAGCTGGCACAGAACAGCAGTCATGAGTGAAAGAAGAAAAGGCCCCTCTGGGGCAGCATTCAGAAAAAGAAAGCCAGCAAAGGAAGCTTTTCTATCTAAGCAGGAAGATACATAAGATACGTAAACACAAATGTTCACAGTGAGCCTTCCTGCTCCAGTGAGGATGTGAGTGGTGAGAAGATGCCTGATCCTCCAGTTAATCAGAGTGCTGGTGACCTAGAAGCTACTGCAGCATCCATATCTCCATCTCAAATGGATGTAACCAAGCACATTCCTGAAGAAAAGTGTAGATCAGAGAAAAGTATGGTGGAGGTGCAAGAAACAGCTGCTGCTGAGTTTAGTTCCTTAAGTCTAGATGATCCAGGACTGTGGCCCCACTTGAGCAGTAGCCTGAGAGACTTCCTTGTACTGCGTGGGCCACAGCAAGTGAAAAACTTTGTGTTCCCCAAAGATGATGTATCCATCCAACACATTACTGGCGTGAAATCCCCAATGGTGACGAAGTGGAGAGGCTAGGGCTTATGTACTCAAAAACCCAGAATGCTGCATACTGTTTTTGTTGCAAACTCTTCCAGTCTAATGTTCCAGCCACATTGAGTTCTACAGGAACAAAGGACTCGAAAGATCTGGCTAGAAATCTGGCATGCCATGAGAAGGCAGCAAATCACTAGAGCATTCCATGGGCGGAAAGAGTTTGAGGTTAAGGTTAAGTACTTTCTTTAAGTACACCAGAAGCAGGAAGTCTGCTAAACAACCAGTGAAGCCCCTGGACAAATTGAGATACAGAAGGAGCACTTAAAGACGATAAAGTCATTGCAGAGAAACTAAATGAATTCTTTGCTTCAGTTTTCATGGCTGAGGATGTTAAGGACATTCCCAAACCTGAGCCGTTTTTTGTAGGTGACAAATCTGAGGAATTGTCACAGATTGAAGTGTCACTAAAGGAGGTTTTGGAATTAATTGAGAAACTTAACAGTAACAAGTCACCGGGACCAGATGGCATTCATCCAAGAGTTCTGAAAGAACTCAAATGTGAAATTGTGGAACTATTAACTATGGTTTGTAACCTGTCCTTTAAATCAGCTACTGTAATGTAATGCCAATATTTAAGAAGGGCTCTAGAGGTGATCCTGGCAATTACAGACTGGTAAGTCTAACATCAGTACTGGCAAATCAGTTGAAACAATAGTAAAGACTAAAATTGTCAGACACATAGAAGAACATAAATTGTTGCGCAAAAATCAACATGGTTTCTGTAAAGGTAGATCATGTCTTACTAATCTATTAGAGTTCTTTGAGGGGGGTCAACAAACATGTGGACAAGGGGGATCGAATGTACTTAGATTTCCAGAAAGCCTTTGACAAGGTCCCTCGCTAAAGGCTCTTACGTAAATTAAGTTGTCATGGGAGAAGAGGGAAGATCCTTTCATGGATTGAGAACTGATTAAAAAAGACAGGGAACAAAGGGTAGGAATAAATGGTAAATTTTCAGAATGGAAAGGGTAACTAGTGGTCTTCCCTAAGGATCAGTCCTAGGACCAATCCTATTCAACTGATTCATAAATGATCTGGAGAAAGGGGTAAACAGTGAGGTGGCAAAGTTTACAGATGATATTAAACTGATCAAGATAGTTAAGACCAAAGCAGACTGTGAAGAACTTCAAAAAGATCTCACAAAACTAAGTGATTGGGCAACAAAATGGCAAATGAAATTTAATGTGGATAAATGTAGAGTAATGCACGTTGGAAAAAAATAAACCCAACTATACATACAATGTGATGGGGGCTAATTTAGCTAAAACTAATCAGGAGAAAGCTCTTGGAGTCGTCGTGGATAGTTCTCTGAAGACGTCCACGTAGTGTGCAGCAGCAGTCAAAAAAAGCAAACGGGATGTTAGGAATCATTAAAAAAGGGATAGAGAATAAGATGGAGAATATCTTTATTGCCCTTATATAAATCCATGGTACACCCACATCTTGAATACTGCGTACGGATGTGGTCCCCTCATCTCAAAAAAGATATACTGGCAGGAGAAAAGTTTCAGAAAAGGGCAACTAAAAATGATTAGGGGTTTGGAACGAGTCCCATTTGAGGAGAGATTAAAGAGGATAGGACTTTTCAGCTTGGAAAAGAGGAGACTAAGGGGGAATATGACAGAGGTATATAAAATCATGAGTGGTGTGGAGGAAGTGAATAAGAAAAAGTTATTTACTTGTTTCCATAGTATAAGAACTAGGGGTCACCAAATGAAATTAATGGGTAGCAGGTTTAAAACAAAAAAGGAAGTTCTTTATACAACACACTGTCACCTGTGGAACTCCTTGCCTGAGGAAGTTGTGGAGGCTAGGACTATAACAGGGTTTAAAAGGGAACTGGATACATTCATGGAGGTTAAGTCCATTAATGGCTATTAGCCAGGATGGGTAAGGAATGGTGTCCCTAGCATCTGTTTGTCAGAGGGTGGAAATGGATGGCAGGAGAGAGATCACTTGATCATTACCTGTTAGGTTCACTCCCTCCGGGGCACCTGGCATTGGCTACTGTTGGCAGACAGGATATTGGGCTGGATGGACCTTTGGTCTGACCCAATATGGTCATTCTTATGTTAAAGGCCACCGTAGATGATCAGCATCAAGAGAAAATTGCATCAGAGTCTCTTTACTGGCAAAATGTTCTGAAAAGGCTCATTGCCATTGTGAGCAAAACCTAGCACTGCACGGCACTTCAGATCAGCTGTATGTGCCAAACAATGGAAACTTCCTTATGATTGTGGAGCTGATGGCTAAGTTTGATGCTGTACTCCAGGAGCATCTAAGAAGAGTCACCACCCAAGAAATGTACACACACCACTATCTTGGAAAAACAATCCAAAATGAGATCATACAGTTACTGGCACCAAAAGTCAAACAGAAGATTGTGGCAGATCTGAAGTCAGCAAGATATTACTCTGTTATTCTGGACTGCACACCTGACATCAACCATATGGAACAAATGACTTTAATGGTGTATTTTGTAACAACAGAACCCAGTGAAAATGTCCCTGCAATGGTGACTGTCAGAGAGCATTTTCTAGAATTTATTGACATTGATGATACTACAGGAGCTGGCATGACAAATGTGCTTCTTAAAAAGCTGGAAGATATGAGAATTGCGATAGCTGACATGAGAGGTCAGGGCTATGATAATGTTGCCAACAAGAGAGGAAAGAACAGAGGAGTGCAGACATGGATCTGAGAGTTAAACCCTCGAGCTTTTTGTGTCCCATGCAGTTCTCGTTCATTGAACTTGGTGGTCAGTGATGCAGCATCATTAATTCAAAGCTTCTATGTATTTTTCTCTGCATCAACTCATCGATGGAAATTTTGAAGCAACATCTGGGAACATCCTCTCTGACACTGAAACCGAGAGCCACACGATGGGAAAGTCGAGTGGATGCGATAAAGCCTATCAAACACCAAATTGGGAAGATAGATGATGCCATAGTTGCCATTATGGAGGAGAATGCTATGAGAGGAACTGTTTGTGGGAGAACAGTGGCAGAGGGAAATGGAATCACCAGAAACATACATAACTTAATATTTCTGTGTGGCTTAGTGTTGTGGCATGACATGCTGTTTGAAATAAATGTTGTAAGCAAGAGACTCCAAGGTGTTGACCTTGATATATCTGGAGCAATGGAACAACTGGACAAAGCAAATCATACCTACAGTCGTACCAGTCAGATGAAGGATTTCAAAACATTCTGAAGAGGGCGCAGAAGTTGGCAGAGGAACTTCACACTGAAGCTATTTTCCCACCCATTCAAGAATACAAGAGTCACCGAAGAAGACGACATTTTGATTTTGAGGCACAGGATAATTCCATAAGAGACCCCAAACAATTCAAAATTGAATTCTTTAACCAGGTGCTAGATTGTGCAATACAGTCAGCTGAAAAACGTTTCATGCAGCTCAAGGAACACAGCAGTATATTTGGGATGCTGTATGATATTCCAAAACTCCTCACTATACCTGAAGAAGACCTACACCAGCAATGCAGGGCACTAGAGACAGTGTTGACATATGATGGCATGCGTGATATTGATGCAAGTGATTTAGGTGATGAACTGAGAGCCCTTTCAAGATACATTTCAGCAAAATCAACTTCAAAGGCTGTTTTGGAATAGATGTACACAAATAAGATGACCACCCTCTTTCCAAATGCTTTTGTGGCTCTGCGCATACTTCTAACACTTCCTGTAACAGTTGCCAGTGGAGAACGCAGCTTCTCCAAGATGAAGTTAATAAAAACACATCTTCGCTCCACAATGACACAGGAGAGGCTGCTCGGCCTTGCAACCATCTCAATAGAGCAATAGCTGGCCCAGACTGTGGACCTTCAGCAGGAAGCAGTTCAACTCTTTGCAACCAAGAAGGCACAGAAAGCACCACTTTGATTATTCAAACAGATAAAAATGCAAGTGTTTACTATGCAGACAAGAAAAGTTACATTTGCTGTTCAGGTGTTTGAAAGTTAAGTGTTACTTAACATTTTTGAAGAAGGCATTTTAAGTTGTTAGTTCTCCTTTACTGGGGAATGTAGCAGAGCAGTACCATGAGAGGAGTAGAACAGGAAGAAGGCAGAATTGAGACCTTTCAAAGTTTTGGCCCAAGTGAGAGGGCATAGGGGCCTCGTTTGAGCTCCCTGCCTCAGGTGCCAAAATGTTGTGCGCTGGCCCTGAGTGGGACCCTAAGCTTCCATGTTTCTGTAGCCTCCAAAATGCACAATGCATTCTCAAACATCTCTGACATGAGGAGGGTGTGCCTTACTGGAAGACAGTAACTGACATAGCAGAAAATGTGAGGCCTACTGAAAACCATTCCAAAGGTATAACAAACATCATCAGAGCGGAAACCAGCTAAGGGGGTCATGGAGAGAGAGAGGTTGTAGGTGAGGGGAAAAGACATTGTGGAGATTTGAGTCACGGAATCCACACAAGGGACAACATTTATTTTTAAAAGAAATGTGATTCTCATGTCATTGTGAAACATTTCCAAACTGATCATTTACATCCCATTATTACAGTAGCTTTACATTATGTAAGTTGATTGCTATAAGTTTATTATAACTTGGTAGGTCTTTCTATCAAGATTCCGTGATTTAGACCAGAGGTGGGCAAACTATGGGCCACATCGGCCCACAGGACCCTCCTGCCCAGCCCCTGAGCTCCTGGCCCGGGAGGCTCACCCCCGGCCCCTCCCATGCTGTTTCCCTCTACCACAGCCTTCGCTCACTGTGCCGCCGGCTCAATGCTTTGAGTGGCAGGGCTGTGAGCTCCTGGGGCAGCGCTGCTGCAGAGCCCAGCCTGACCCGGTGTTCTGTGCTGCACGGAGCGTGGCTGGCTCCTGCCAGACAACGTGGCTGCCTGTCCTGGTGCAGCCGCGCCGCCAGTGCTCCAGGCAGTGTGGTAAGGGGGCAGGGAGCAGGGGTGGGAGGTTAGATAGAGGGCAGGGGAGTTCGGGGTGTGGTCAGGGGCCGGGGGTATGGTTAGGGGTTGGGGCGGTCAGAGGGCAGGGAACAGGGGGGGTTGAATGGGAGCAACGGTCCCAGGGGGACAGTCAGAAAGGAGAGGAGGGGTTGGATGGGGCAGAGCGGGGTTCTGGGGGTGGTCAAGCAACAGGGAGCAGAAGGGGTGGATGGGGTAGGGGTCCTCAGGAATGAAAGGAGGGGTTGGATGGGGCAGCAGGGGGCAATCAGAAGTGGGGGTTCTGGGGGTGGTCAGGGGACAGGGAGAAGGGGTGGTTGCATGGGGCCGGGGTCCCGGGGGAGCAGTCAGGAAGGAGAGGGGTTGGATAAAGCGGTGGGGACAGTTAGGGGTGGGGGGTCTGAGGGTGGTCAGGGAGAAGAGGTGGTTGGATGGGGTGGGGGTCCCAGGGGGGACAGTCAGGAACGAGAGAAGGAGTTGGATGGGGTGGCGGGAGGTCCGGGGGTGGTCAGGGGACAGAGAGCAGGGGTGTGTGTGGATGGGGCAGAGATCCCGGGGAGGCTGTCAGAGGGAGAGAAGCAAGAGGGGTCAGATAGGGGGCGGGGATACAACCTCCTCTAACCAGTCCTCCATACAATTTTGGAAACCCAGTGCAGCCCGCAGGCCAAAAAGTTTCCCTACCCCTGGTATAGACCCATAAGAATATGCCTAATATGCTATTAATCAAAATGAAACTATTTGTGTATTACTATTGTATTGGAACTTCATAAAAGCCCTTCATATGGGTGAATTTTATCCCAGGATTAACCAGCATATCGCCCCAAGATTTAACTTTTTTTAATATTGTTTTGTACAATTTGCTCATTAGCGCTTAATGAGTAACTTTGAGAAGGACAAAGAGATATTGGATGATAGGATAAGACAACTTTATATTCCTATAAAATGCTGTGATCTTGAACAACGTTGAATTATTCTCTATATTATGAGGTTAAGTGCAAAAATCAGTCCAAATGGAAAAAAAATTATCCAAATGGAAAATTTATACCAAATAGAAAAAGAAATGAAGAATGAAACTGAAGATCTTTTAGTATCTATTGTTAATGCAAGTAAAATAAGGAAACTAACTTTGTTTTCTTTTTGCCCTAAATATGTCTGAGCTGAGAGTAAGGGTTAGTTGTGCTTGATTAACTCTCACTGGAGTAAATCTGGAGTCTCCCTGGAAGTTAATGGAGTTATTCCAGATTTACCTCTGATATCAAATATAGCTCAATTTTATGTGGCTGATTTATAAGGAAAATATTAGATGTATGTTTCTTTTTCTGTTCCCTAGGAAAAACATACAGGGTCTGAGCAGAGCAGTACCTAGATTCATAGATACTAAGGTCAGAAGGGATCATTCTGATCATCTAGTCTGACCTCCTGCACAGCGCAGGCCACAGAATCTCACCCACCCACTCCTACAAAAAACCTCACCTATGTCTGAGCTATTGAAGTCCTTAAATCATGGTTTAAAGACTTCAAGGAGCAGAGAAGCCTCCCTCAAGTCACCCATGCACCATGCTACAGAGGAAGGTGAAAAAACTCCAGGGCCTCTCCAATCTGCCCTGGAGGAAAATTCCTTCCCGACCCCAAATATGGCGATCAGCTAAACCCTGAGCATATGGGCAAGATTCACCAGCCAGATACCCAGGAAAGAATTTTCTGTAGTAACTCAGATCCCATCCATCTAATATCCCATCTCAGGGGATTAGGCCTATTTACCCTGAATACTTAAAGATCAATTACTTACCAAAATCCCGTTATCCCATCATACCATCTCCTCCATAAACTTATCGAGTAGAATCTTAAAACCAGATAGATCTTTTGCCCCCACTGCTTTCCTTGGAAGGCTATTCCAAAACTTCACTCCTCTGATGGTTAGAAACCTTCGTCTAATTTCAAGTCTAAACTTCCTGGTGGCCAGTTTATACCCATTTGTTCTTGTGTCCACATTGGTGCTGAGCTGAAATAATTCCTCTCCCTCTCCTGTATTTATCCCTCTGATATATTTATAGAGAGCAATCATATCTCCCCTCAGCCTTCTTTTAGTTAGGCTAAACAAGCCAAGCTCCTTGAGTCTCCTTTCATAAGACAAGTTTTCCATTCCTCGGATCATCCTAGTAGCCCTTCTCTGTACCTGCTCCAGTTTGAATTCATCCTTTTTAAACATGGGAGACCAGAACTGCACACAGTATTCTAGGTGAGGTCTCACCAGTGCCTTGTATAATGGTACTAAAACCTCCTTATCCCTACTGGAAATGCCTCTCCTGATGCATCCAAAAACCATATTAGCTTTTTTCACAGCCATATCACATTGGCAGCTCATAGTCATCCTATGATCAACCAATACTCCATGTGGCACGGTATCAAATGCCTTACTGAAATCTAGGTAAATTAGATCCACTGCATTTCCTTTATCTAAAAAATCTGTTACTTTTTCAAAAAAGGAGATTAGGTTGGTTTGGCACGATCTACCTTTTGTAAAACCATGTTGTATTTTGTCCCATTTACCATTGACTTCAATGCCCTTAACTAATTTCTCCTTCAAAATTTTTTCCAGGACCTTGCATACTACAGATGTCAAACTAACTGGCCTGTAGTTACCTGGATCACTTTTTTTTCCTTTCTTAAAAATAGGAACTATATTAGCAATTCTCCAATCATTCGGTACTACTCCTGAGTTTACAGATTCATTAAAAATTCTTGCTAATGGGCTTGCAATTTCAGGTGCCAATTCCTTTAATATTCTTGGATGAAGATTATCTGGGCCCTCCCGATTTAGTCCCATTAAGCTGTTTGAGTTTTGCTTCTACCTCAGATATGGTAATATCTACCTCCATATCCTCATTCCCATTTGTCATGCTACCATTATCCCTAAGATCCTCTTTAGCCTTATTAAAGACTGAGGCAAAGTATTTGTTTAGATATTGGGCCATGCCTAGATTATCTCCACTCCATCCTCAGTGTTTAGTGGCCCCACTTCTTCTTTCTTAGTTTTCTTCTTATTTATATGGCTATAGAACCTTTTACTATTGGTTTTAATTCCCTTTGCAAGGTCCAACTCGACTCGACTTTTAGCCTGTCTCACTTTATCCCTACATGTTCTGACCTCAATTAGGTAGCTTTCCTTGCTGATCTCTCCCATCTTCCACTCCCTGTATGCTTTCTGCTTCTTCTTAATCACCTTTCTAAGATGCTTGCTCATCCAGCTTGGTCTACAACTCCTTCCTATGATTTTTTTCCCCTTTCTTGGGATACAGGCTTCCGATAGGTTCTGCAGCTTTGATTTAAAGTAATCCCAGGCCTCCTCTACCTTTAGATCCATAAGTTCTTCAGTCCAATCCACTTCTACCTGATTTGCTAGTAACTAAATAACCATGTATTAAATTGGCCAAATTCTCTGGTCTGCGAAGACTGATTTGCACTGTTCTGGGAGCACTAGGCAACCTTCAAGTCAGTTTAACAAGCCAGTGGTAGATTCTTCCTGTGGAGGGAAATCCTGCGGTGGTGTAAGGCCCAGGTAGCAGCCTTTCCAC